>NC_136063.1:694651587-697209087 GCF_964261635.1 Lissotriton helveticus
TTGTACCCCAAACACTTTTCAATTCAACATTTTTGTCCCAATAATCAAAACCAAAAGTATTCATTTGTTCAAAGAATGAGTCTGAATATATCAATTTTGTGTTGGTTATCATGGTCTTTGTCCCTGTCTTGTTTGACAATTTGAAATAAAATGTTTCAGCATTACTTATGTTAAAACCTGAAAAGTATGAATATTTGTCGTAAACGGTTCTTGAGCTTCCTTTTGGAGGGGTTGCACAATGTTCCCATTGATTATAATTTAAAACATTTCTAGGTTGTGCAGATTTATGTAAAAAATGGTTACCATAGTGGTTGTAGCAATACATACTATCATAATTTGTAGAACCCTGCAAATAATCATGCTTGGTAAATTTAGCAGACATTACTAAGTCAGACATCATGTTATTTATACTTTCGAAGTCCCAATCATCAGCAAATGAGCTTGGTTTTACAAAGTCACTCAATGAGATCTTAATTTGGTGTGGATATTTCAGGATTTCAACCGGACCATAAATTTCGTAGTCAGTGTTGTCCCATGCTACCCCACCCGGTATAGGATTGGCTGTGAAGTTGACTGAAGAAAGTTCTCTTTTCTCGATGTGTGAAGATGTGTGCGGTTTGAGGATCAAGTTGATTTTCTGACTTGCTGTGTCCATTTTAGCATATTTTCCCTCAATGAAGCGTCCCAAAGTTAGTACCATGATGAGCCAAAGTATGAGGATAAATGCACCAAAACCCACCCAAAATTCGATCCATGGAGAAATCAGATATGTTTCTTTCAGTTGTTTCAAAAGTTATTTAGCTTTATCTTTAAAGGTTTTTGATGATGGCTGTGTCTTTGATTCACTGAAGCCTTCAGAGGAATCATCGAAGTTTATGAAGTAGCCGGATGCTGTTCTGTCAATTGTTCCAATTGCTTCAGGATTACGGTTTCTTGCATTATCATTTGGTACTTCATTGTAGATTGGTGTGTCTCTGCTAAAGGTTTTTATTTGGGTTTTCAGAGGTCTAAGTTCCATTGCATTATTGCATAGTCCTTGTTGTTCTTCTGTAGGCGTTTCGAATGTGATTAGCCTCTTTGTTAGGACCTCTGTACTGGTAGCAAACCTTGGTGTTCTGCTACTCATTGGGAGTCCACTTGGCCTACTATTTGTTATCGGCCACATGATTGTGGTTTTACCAGGTCGATGGATACAACTCGGTTCTCCTTTTTACCAGCAAGCGGCGGTAGTACAACTGATCTTGTCCCGTTGACAGACAAGACAGGAACTGCTTTTCTGAAAGAAGGCCCAAATTCCTTCTTTACCGCGATCTTTTCTCTGACTAGATCCCCGACTTTTGGAATCCAGACAGGTCTTGCTGGGACAGGTGGTGGTTCTTCAGTGGTTGTTGGCTGTTGTTTCAACTTTATGTTGCTCAGGTCTTTTCTTGTTTCATTTAAGTCCTGCAAAATAGCCAAACGGCCTTTGATATCAAAGCTTTTTTCCTTCACCACTGAAGTTTGACTGTCAAGGTCAGAGATTAACATCCTAGTTCCAAATAATAATTCGTACGGACTGAATCCCTTCAGAGAATTTCTTGGCAAGTTATTTAGACTACGTTGGACACTTATTAGATGTTTGACCCACCCAGCTCCCGAACCTAATATCCTTTCCTTTATAGATTGCTTTCTGCCTTGGTTTTTTCTTTACACCATCCCGTATCCCTCAGGAAGGAAGTGAGAAGATTCCCGCTGTGCTATGCTCATTTGGCCATGTTTCCCCTTAGGCTGGAGGGCTAGAGTGAAAACAATGGTCAAACGTAGCATGCTCTTAGCGTATATGCCATTTAGACTCGCACATCTTTGTATAACAGTCCAGACGTCAGCCGAGTGCTGGTGATCTACATTATAAGTGGAAACTAGCCTGTATATGTTAATCGCAAGCCTTGCTTTTTACTGTTGATTTTTTCTGGAGTGAAACGACACGGTATTACACCGTTTCTCTCACCACTGCGATTCCTGTTGCAATTGGGGCAGTTTTTTACAAACATGGTATGATGCACGCTCATGCCTGGCCACCAATACCTTGATTGTAATTCTTCCAGAGAATCTTTTAGTTTGAGGTGTCTGAGACCCTCGCCCATATGTGCGTCTGCGATTAACAAGTTTCTCCTGTCCATGTTTGGAATCACTCTATCCCCCACTCCAGGGATTCGAGCAAAAGGGACGGAGTTTGCATCGATTATGTATGTATAATTGAGTGGATAGTTGATCGGTAGCGCTGAGCAGTCGCCTTTTAATGACGTTTTCACCGCCAGTACTGTTTCACCGTCAATATATTTTAATGTACGCTTTTTTCTAGCTACGGAAGCCGATTTAGTTGCTACCGCTGTGGCTGTCTCAGCCAATGAATTCCCTGCAACGTGAACGCCATCACGCTGATGACTCAGTGAGTGTGTCACGTGAGTCTTTGGTAGTTCTTTTTGTAAAAGAGCTATTTGTTCCCAAAGCAGTTTTTGCTTTATTGTTGCACCTGTGTCATCTTTGTAACCGTTTTGAATCCATGTCTGCAAATCCTTGTTATATGATTTGACGCAGTAATATGAATCTGACACTATAAGTGTCGGGAATTCGCGATCCGCATTATCTAGCGCCATTTTCAATGCTAATATTTCAGTCTGTTGTTCTGAATTAGTTTCTACTGAGTGTGTTTTTGTTAATAGAGGTCTTAGTTTACCTCCGCGCCACACTTCTTTCATAATCCCACATGTGGGGTTGTATGCTTGTTCTCCCCAAACGGAGGGTTGAGCATGTCCGTCTGTATAGATTACACAGGCGTACTGTCGTAAGGGCAGAATGTCGATTGGCAGAGGGAATGTTCTTTCATATTCTAGATTTTTTAATTCTTCTAGTTCTGGATCAAAGTAGTAGTATACTTTGTCCGTTGTGATTGAATTCACCCATTGTATCCATTCCGGATTCAATGTTGTTGTTGGTAAATTACACGGTGTTGTTAGTGTCTCAAAGGCTGATTCTGCTGTTCTGACTGTGATATGTCTACCGTCAGCTTTGTCTTTTTCTCTAGCTATTGCGGTTTGAACTGCATGAACAATGTTTTCTTTAATACTGAACTTCTTTTCAGCTTCTGTGTACAAGTGTGATTTGAATGCAATTGGTACCTTTTCTCCCTCATTAGAGGTCAGGTATGTGAATCCGCATCTACCTGGGATGACTCGAATCACAAGATTGCGTGTGTTATCACGTGTTTCTAATTTTGTTTTAATTAGCATGTCTGTTTGTAAGGATCTCAACATTTCTGTGTGTATTTGAGTCCAATTAGTTCTTTTAAAATCTGGTTTTATCAGATCATAAAGGGGTTTGACCCTTTCTGCGTAATTTGCAATGTATGTTCTTCCGAAATTTAGGAAGCCTAGAATTGACTGTAGGTTTTTTAGTGTTCTAGGTGCTTGGAGTACGGCACATTTCTCTAGGAAATTGTCAGCCAGGCTTTTGCCTTCACTTGATAATTCATATCCTAAGAACAGGACTGTCAGATGGGCAATTCTGGATTTTTTAAAGTTGAATTTGTAACCGTCTGCTGCGAACCCAAGTATTATGGTGTTCACTCTCTTCAAGTGAGTATCCAAGTCATCATCTGTTAGGTATATGTCGTCGACATAAGATAATGCTTCGTCGTCATATGTTTGTAGTAATTCTGTTACTCTCGCTGAGAATACTCCCGGGCTGTTCTTGTACCCCTGGGCTAACCGACAGAATTGTTTTTGAGTGCCATTTATTGAGAACGCAGACAAATATCTGCTCTCTGGTGCTATGTTTTGACAAAAGAATCCATTAGAGATGTCTAATGTTGTTTTGTATTTTTTGGCACTATGTTATTCATTAGTGCAGCACTATGCGAGTTTTGCACTGCAAAAGTTTTGCAACATGAGTTAAGGTGTCGGTAATCCAAAACTAGACGATATGAATTGTCTGGTTTGGAGACCGGAAATAAAGGGTTGTTCATTTGTGAGGTGCAAGTTTCAATCACCCCCTGGTATTCTAGCTGATCTAGGATTTCTTTTACCTGTTTTTTAGCTTCTTGCTTAATTGGGTACTGCCTTTGTGCAGTAGGTTGTGATTTTAACTGGATTTTGTGAGGAGGAGAGTCCTCATCCCATCCTACATGATTTTTATATAAAGCAGGAGCTTGAGCCACTGCCCACTTTCTAGCAAGTGTGTATTTTTTATGAATTGGGATATGATTTGAGAAGGCAGGCATAATTATTTCTTCGCCATGAGGGCAATCCCTGACAAACTCTGGTGGCCAGTCTTTTTCAGCTAGAAGGATGTCATAGCCCTTGGAGAGATTATCCCAAAATAGTCCCCTTATTTTTCTAGTCTTATCCCCTTCTATACGTAATGTTATTTCATATATTTTGTGAGGTTTGTTAACTCTGGTGTCTGCAGTTTCCACTTGAAGATATTCATTCGTGTCCACTGTCTCCAGATGATTCATAAGGACTTTGCGAGCTATGCTCACTTCTGCTGCGCTGTCTAGCATTGTCTGAGCCCATTCTCCGTTTTTCAGTTGTGTCCTCAGTATTCTCGGCATTGTTAACTACCTTGATACTGGCTACCTTCTTTTTTGGAAATTGTAATTTCTTTTTTAGATGAGCAGGTTCCTTGTCTTTGGACTTGGCGTGCTCTTCTCTTTGTTCTGATCGTCCTCTTCTTTCCGATTTCTGCGAGGAAGTCTGAAAAGATTGAGAGGGACGTGTATCAATGTCTTGATATCTATAAGGCTTTTTTATATTATCCCTATTTCTAAGGTTATATCTTTTCCCAGAGGGGTCACTTTGGGGTGACCTGTGTCTTTGGTTCGGAGATTTTTCTCTTCGCCTAGGAGACCTTCCTCTGGACAGGAATTTATTTTCTTTAGGATTGGATTGTTTGTTTCCATCCCAGCTCTTTTTCTGTGATGTTGAATTATCATTAAAAAATATTTTTTCTGGACTTTAAATCAGTTGTGGTTTTACTGGTATTCCACCTAAACTATCTCTACCTAGTTCCTCATAGGATTTTTCTATGATTCTGGCAATTTCAGCTGGTTGGTCTGCTATATCTGTCTCCTTTAACCTCTGGCGGATCGCCACGTTTGCTGCTTCACCCTTTATGTTGGCTAACAATATAGCCGAGACCTGCTTGAAGTCTTTTAGTAATTTCATACCAAGAGTTAAAGCGGGTTCTGGACCGTATTCGTCTTGAATTTGTTTAAGCACATCTGGTATTACCGAAATGGATGGAACACCGTGCGTTTTTGTGTAAATGGAAGCAAAGACTGTACCCCAAGTGTCACAGTCCTCAATGTGTGGTGTGATTCCCATTGGAAGACAGATAGTCAGAATCCTGTGTTTTTCTAACGGGGTGGTGTCGGGAAACACCGCCTCTATTTGGGTGATTTTTTGCGCTAGCCAGAATGGTATTTGTTCCCGTTTAGCCGGTACTTTACCTAGGCAGGACTGTATGTTCTGTGGTGTAATTTTATTTGTGTTCCCCTGGTGAGGGGTCAGCTGTGGAATTTTAATTGCTGGTTGAATTGTTGAAGTCCGCATCACATATTGGACTAATTGTCTATGTAATTTTATTAATTGTTTTAGCTGTGTTAAAAGCTCTGCTGCAGACATCCCGTCGATGTCTGGATGTGGTGTGTATCCGGCTAGGACCGGCCACGTTGCTCCTGGTCTACCTAAAGGACCGAGCCTGGTGATGTGATTATTGTGTTTTAGGGCGCCATCAAATAAGAGCAGGTGCTCTTGAAATTTGAGTGGTACTTCCACCTCCTCGAAAGGAGTGTACGTTTCAGGAGGTTCCTCTATTTTATAATAGTGGAAGTACTTTGTTACAGCATTTGCTGCTGGAAAATGTATCCATGAATAGTATACCTCTGTCTGCCGATATTCGTGTGCCTCTATTACGAATATGACTGTGCCACCTCTAGGTGTCAGTCCATTTTCTATAAGTTTTAAGGTTATAGATTTCCTTTTGATGACCGGGATGAGTCTTATATCCTAGTCTGCATCTTGTATAGCAGCATCAGCTGCTGCGAGTTCAGTTGCTAATCTACCTGCCTCTCTTTCATCATCACTGTCTACCATTTTACCGACAGGAAGGTTGTTCTGTTTGTTTGCAGATCAGGTTTCTTATGGAAACAAAGATTAGATGCACAATATTTTGGAACGGTGTATCCTTCAACGTTGACTATACCAAGTACCATACATAGGAGTTTCCTCCTGCGAGGTTTGGTGGATATTACCTTTTACCCACTCCAGACGTCTTTGGAGTATTATGGGGAAAAAGGGGTCTGAGTGAGAAAGCACGACTGAGTTACTCTAAATGTCTTACGTTAGTTTTATCGCCCTTTCCAAACACGTTGGGCGCCATGTAGTGTAGTTCCTATCATCCCAATAGGCTCTGCGCATTGGAATAATACCTTCGATAGTATAGGCCTAGACCAGACGTTAACTAGGTCTACTACTGTCGATATTAGACTTAAAGTTTTGGGTTTGCCAGCTAGCTCAGAGTTCACTAGAAACTTTCTCGAATAGGCAAGGAGGAGTTGAACCTCCCTGGATAGACAAGAAGGGATTTAGTTTCTGACAACCATAGAACATGACAACTTTGCTCTCCCCTAATCAAGAGTGTATCTCGAGAGTCGTGTGAACAAAAGGCAATTTATTTTACTCAGTCAGTACGTGCATTCTTAGTCTCATCAGATTGTAGAGAAAAGGAAGAGACGGGCGTGTTCAATAAAAGATGTTATTTATTGATCAGTCTCTTTTCTCATACAAGAGAAATGGATCGATATTATTGCAATACTTATGGTTAAGTAAAGTGCATACATTAAAAGCAGAAGTATAAAATAATACTGTAAAAACATTGATATGGTTTCTAAGCCATATGAAGGTTTAAAATGAATAAAACATATTTATACACATATACATTTGACTAAACGTACTCAACTGGTGTTTCTAAATACGCCTACCCCGTGTACCTGACCTAAGCCTAATACGTGGGCGGGAATAGAAAGTTACAGTTTAAGTTAAGTTTGTTTTGCCAAGTGACTGACTAAAGAATTCTCTGCGAGGGGTTATTCAGTTCTGTACCTGGAATTTAGGATGAATGAGGGATGGTATCTCTTTCTCTGGTCTCGATATTCCAGGCTGCCTGCGAGGGCTACCCGGAAGCGCCGGTGCTGGATTTCTCGGCAGGAGAAAGGCAGCGTGTTGTTCTCAGCGCGTCAAGAAGGCGGGGCTGCGCCAGCGGGGTCTGCTCTGCTCTGGGCTTCGGCAAGTCTGGCTGCTCCGTCCTCGTCACCACCGCGTGTGTTTGCATAGGGCAATATCGGTAATATTTATACCTTTAAGGTGCCGAGATTGACGTAAGGATGGACATAGATACGTCAATAAGGATGTCATACGACTTGGTCGTTAGCACATTCTTTTGCTGAAGTTCTCGGTGAAATCAAAACAATGGCCGGAGGGTTTTTCCCAGGTTATCATAGGTTTGATTTGTTTTGAGAACTCCGTATGCCTTATCAGGGGCTGGAGGAATATCGCTTGTCTAATTAGATGGCAAGCGTTATGACCTAATCAGATAACACGTTCCTGTGCCGTAGTGTGGCTTTATCAGATAACGGTTCCTGCATTATGGGGCTTTTCTGCCTCATGGGATGGCTGCTAGTTAACTTGTTAGTTTGTTAACCAGAATAGGGTCAGGAATAGGGGGATCGATACAGAACTTATAGGAATACATCACAGTAGTCCAGCAAAGTGGCAGTCCTTGCAGCACAGCAGTCCCAGCAGAGTATTCACGGGCCCAGAAGTGTATGGAAGAGTTGGTGTCTGAGGTCCAGTTTTTATATCCAGTTTTGCCATCGATGTGGGGAGAAGCTTCTAGAGGCATGCCCTTAGATGCGCATATGTCCTGCTTTCCTGGCTCCAGAATAAATAACTACAAGGGATATGCAGCCCTTTGTGAGGAGACAGGACACAGTTCCTCCCTCCCATCCTGCCAGTAATGGCCCATCCATTCCCACCAAAAGGTTGCCATTGTGTGTGGCTGTCTAGGACAAATGCACATCTCCAACTGTCAACTACACCTAGTCATGTGACCCAGAGACAGACAGCAGGCACCAAATGGCTAAGCCAAGAAAATGCCAACATTTTAAAAGTTTACACTTTGTACCACAGTATAATTTAAACGACAGCATCCATAATGCAATGCAGTTGTAGGTCACTAATTTGACAT
Organism: Lissotriton helveticus; assembly: GCF_964261635.1. NCBI lineage: Eukaryota > Metazoa > Chordata > Amphibia > Caudata > Salamandridae > Lissotriton > Lissotriton helveticus. The sequence continues at coordinate 694,659,874 of NC_136063.1, forward strand.
AGAATCAGTTTATAACACCATTTGTCATTGGTTGTTTTAGGGAAACCACATTTCCCACAATTCCATTTTTTAAACATGTGCTCCTTTCGAAATGCCAGTTGCAGCCCTGTTTGGCTTACTTTCACTGAGAGACATGCAGATTGAGCTCCATCTCCTAATTTTTGAAATACCCGATAGCTTGCTCCTCTAATGAAATACAAATCAATTTGAATCCTTTACCCATTTCCATTTTAGTCCTGCCATACCCGAATCCCTCAGTAAACCTTGAGTCTACCGGGTCACCAGAGGACAGGAGAAAAGATTAACTCCTCCAGCGGGTACGGGGTTAAACTTGCACGCGCGCTTGCTTTCATAACTATTTCCTTATTGAAGGAGACATATGGTTATTTTTATCTGTTTTAGACGTGACTAATCACCAGCGACACGTCTTGCTCTATTTTAAAGCTGCAACAGAGAAATTAAGATTTTTTTAGAGACATGACTAGGAGCATTCTCTCGTGCAGCCCCAAGCTAAGTATTGGAAATAAAGATAACGAAAAACCGAACATTTGACAGGCCAGCATTCTTGAAGTTATGCCATCACTAAATTACTTGTTTTTTCGAAGATTGGTGACTTCTAGTTTAAATGGAAATAAGAATACTTCTGCTTCAACTTTCAGACATGATTAATTCCCTGAGTAAAATATCTTTTTAAGGATTTCATGGATAAAAAGGAGAGGATTCAAGCATCAGCTTTATAAACCATTGCTAAATAGGTACATGCCTTTTTTTCCAATGGCTCATAGTAGGTTTGACTCGTTCTGCTCACTTAGAGACTAAAATAAATGTATGTTTCCCACAGCTCCTGCACACCAAAAAGCTTTTGAATAAAATACTCCCCACATGGTTCATAAGGGACTTCACTGATGGTAAAAAGCGACATCCATCAGGTAAATATTGGGAACAACCGTGAGGTTAAAGTACTTTTGTCATAAGGTTAGTTCATCAATAGGGAGGCCCCTAAATATCCCATGTCTTTTTTTGTAGATTACACCATCCTATTCAAAGAAGAAGCCCTGATGAGAGCTCCTGGAGTTGACATGGGTCTCGAAACGTGTCAGCATTTTCACATTGAGGAAGAGCCATATGGTGGCTATGGTGGCTATTCACAATCAGGTGGAACCGTAAAGTAATTGTAATCCCAGCTGTTATCATTAACGTTCCCAATGTCGAGCATCTGCCTTTTACGATGAAAGGAATGTAATTTGAAGGGTTTGCTTTCTTCGTGAATTTAGATTGGTGTATAGAAAACTGTTTTGTTTCACATGTAGGAATGTTAAATGTATATATATGTTGTTGTTTGTATTTGTATTGTATATTCACTTTTTTGAATGAACAAGTGTATGTCTCATACCAGACTATCTGAAAAACCGGGACATGTAGAACGTGAAAGCACATGCCCTACTTTTTAAATACATTTCAGCCTTCCCTTCGGGCTGTCCAGGGCCCTGAACACCCATCACAGAGGTTTTGGGTCTCCTCTGACCGTGTTGCACCGTTCTTATACTGTTATTTTGTTTCACATTTACCGCTACACGGAACCCACAAAACCTTTTTTGCCAGGTCAAAATTGCAGTTTAAAAGGGTATGCAAAGGCTCTACAATGGCAGGCTGGAGGCATGTTTAAATGGCTACTTAAGTGGGTGGCACAATCAGTGTTACGGTCCCACAAGTTGCATTTAATTTAGAGGATGTGCAAATGTAGTGCCACTTTATGTCAGGAATCGTGTCGTGTAGCGCCTGCATAGACATTTGGAACTTCAATTCCCAGAAGGCAAAGTGGATGAGGAGCGAGCGTCTACAAGAGGGCACGTCGCGCGTTCCGTAGCATGCGTAATTTTGTGTGTTTGTCTTGTTCCCAGAGGCCAGGAGATGTCGGGTATCACAGCAGAGGTGTTACGGACCCTCAGTTCAGCTGTCCCCGTGAAAAGGAAGCCATGGGGTTGGAAGGCAGGCTGTGGTGATTTAAACCACGGAAGCCTTGTACTGCTTTTTTTGTTTGTTATTGTCCTTGGTTGGGCGGCGGTGACATAACCGTGTTTTCGCCTATTTGACTATTTGGCTGTGTTATGGTTTCATTGGAATATATTTCAGTAACAAAGGATTTTGCTGGGGCAATAAACTCATAGTGCCAGTGAGATACAGGAAGCGTTTTTGTTTTGGGAAACTAAGGAATCCATATTTCTTTTATGTAGAGTTCTAACATCTTTTTGGACCTATCCAGGAGTATGCCAAAATAACCTCTGAATAGGTCCACGGACCATTTTTACTTTTTAGGCTTAATTTTCCTATATTCTATTATTCAAGACTTTGTTCATAACATTTGGGTCAAACCCTAACTGAAATAAGGTGGGCCTGGGGAGAGGTCTGATTCAGGGTGTGTAAGACACAAGGTCATATGGTGTTTGTGTATGAATATAGCATATGTGTGGTTGGGAAACATCCTTTACAACGCAACTGTTACAACGCACTACCATTACGACGCAACCATTACAACGCAAGTCATTACAACGACTTGCGCTGAGGGGCGCTCTAGGATAGGGAATAGTTTTAATTTTCTGTCCAACACCTTCCCTACTATCCACGGGGACTGGAGTTGGAATACTAAATTAAACTATTCACTATCCAGCGCCCCCAACGCAAGTCGTTGTAACGACTTGCGTTGTAAAACATGCGTTGTAATAGCATGCGTTGTAACGTCATACATTCGTGTGGTTTCAAACAAATGTGTTATGTTTTATAGGATGTTCCATCACAGGGGATTGGTTGTTTTTCAGATTCTAAATACCAACGTGAGGTAGCCAGGAGGAGGTGAAAGGTATTTATGTTTACTTAGCGAGGCCATATGTGAGTAGACATATCTAAGTGTTTATTGTTGATGTTTGTTGTTTTGTCTTGTAGGTTCTCATCCTTGCTGTTCCCAACCTTTTCCTTCCGTCACTTGATCGCCCTGACACTCCATAACTTTCAAGTTGGAGTTTGGGGATGTCAAGGGGTGGACCCCTTATTGCATCATCCGGATCCTAAGGAGTACAAAAACCTGACACTTTACTATGGACTAAGTAAGTTAAATATTCCAGTTGGCAGGGCGCTAGGTGGCGCACTAGCGGAATGGCTGACACTCCGTGAAGCTCCCGCAGTCCGGTTGCCTGATATTCATTTATCCTGCTGATACATTCCTGATCTGGGGCTAAAAGAGGTGAAAATCAGAAGCGGAACAGCTGCTGCAGCTACCGGCGAGGTTGGGCTGGTGACAGACGCCGCGTTTGAGAGTGGCGGGGCTTCTGTTGCTGCAGTGGTGCTGGCTGTGACCTGCCTCGGTGCCCGCGATGGGGGATGGCCACTACGCGAGAGCCGAGGTCCCCACGTGGTGTTCAGGCCGCTGGGAAGAACACGCACAGCGGCGGACCCTGAAGCCTTCCTAGTGGTGATGGGTGGCGGAGACAATCACCTACAGGTATCGGCAGCCTGCAGACGTGAAGAATCCAGCACTAGAGCTTAGAGCCACCGTAGCCTGGGGACCTGGTGGCCTTGTGAGGGTTGGGGCCTACCGATCTGCCTGCTCAACGCGAGGCATATGGACCACACTGGGGGCGCGCTACATGAGGCGGTGACAAACATACACTGCGTGGCGCTGGCTTTTCCACAATTACTCCTACATTGAGGGATCGGGCTGCACTGCTGTGCCAGTGGTACCATCGCCTCCCGAGGAGGGCCTACAGCTCCTTGGAAGACACAGGGTGGCGGACATCTGTTGCACTCGGGTGGGCGTAGCTTGTCCACTTACTAAACTCTGACACTGTCTGCACAAAATGTATGGGCCGCTGCTATAACAGACGCTGCTGGTGCTGCGGAGTGCCTGATTCAACATACGCTGGCTAACAGGGGCTTGAGGGCGGAACGACGGGCGCACAGGACCGCTTGTTTGCGGATAGCGCCGCTAACTGCGACAGTAAGACCTGCTGCTACCCCCGCTACTCCCTACTTAAAGGTTGGGGCACTCAGTAGAGGTCGGTGGCGAAACCCGGTGGAGACACTGGTTGCCTATCGCGGAGAGCGCCCATCACTGGGACCCCCTCCCTGGTGATATCGCATCAACTGCGCGAGAGTTGAAGGCTGCAGTCGGGGGGACTAGGCCCTACGGCTCATCAAAGTCATTCGCAGTGACATCATTGCTTGAGGTGCGAGCCACGCACCTGGAGAAGCTGCGGCTACGAGGGCAATATTGTACATCACACGGCAAGGCGGTGGGATTGTGCTGAGGGTTTATACTGCGGCGCACTACCACTGAGAGGACGCCATGGGCCGGATGGATTCCAGCCAACCACGCCTCACGTTTGAGGCCAAAAAGGCTCCGAAAAAGGTGCCAGTGACGGAGGTGCCTGTCGAGGAGGAGAGGATGCCCGATAAAAGCGCCGGCGCTACTAGCGATTTACAGGCCATATTTGCGGAAATGAGACAGGGCTTCACAACTATTGCTTCGAAAATGGACACGCTTACCACCCGAATAGAGAGCATCACCCATAAACTACATAGCCACGAGACTAGGATTAAAGAGGCAGAGCAGAGAATCTCGGACTCTGAAAATGTGACGGAGCAACTCAAGGCTGCTTTGACTCAAATGGACAAGCTCATGCGTATAATAGACGCCAAGAATGAGGATATTGAAGCCAGAAGCCGCCGCAACAATATAGGCATTTTAGGCATACCCGAAAGCACAAATACGGGGAGGCTTGAGCAATATGTCGAGAAACTGCTAACAGCTGTCACAGAGGAGGGTGCACTATCAGCTCAGTTTATCGTGGAGAGGGCGCATCGCTCACTGGGGCCCCGACCTCCTCCTGGGGCGAATCCTCGTTCTATAATAGCCCCTCTACTGAATTATAGGGATCACGATGTGGTATTAAAAGTAGCGAGAGAAAAAAAGAAGCGGAACTTCTCTGGAGTATCCTTCACCATCTTCCCGGATTTTACAGCCCAGGTGCAGGAGGAACGCAAGAATTTCAATGGGATAAAGCAGAAACTACGTCAAGAGCAAATCGATTATGCCCTCCTGTATCCAGCGCGGCTGCGGATTACTCTTCAGGGCAAACAGAGCTTCAATGCGACGCCGCAGTCGGTCGAAAAATTCCTCAAGGAGATAAAAAGGCGGAAAGGGAAACCAGCAGACCAAGATGATGAAGATCAACTCCCTCTTTCGGATGTGGAATGACTTGATATTGTACTTAGCAGAGACAGTCGACAGGTAGCCATGCAGTTGGAGGGCAGACACACGGTGGCCACGTATGGCATTGACCAGCGGACCAATGTAATGTATACTATTGTCTACTATCTTGGGTTTGTTTAATCCCTCACTACTGGCACTGTTTGCATCATTTTGAGCAAATAGAATTTATCACAATGGAACTGTGTACCGGACACCCTTGCTGACTCAGGAGATTGTCGTGCTTTGGCGATCTTCTGATCTACAGCAGGGTAACGGTGCGCCGCTTACGGACTACACCCCATGGGTGTTCCCCTACTGTTTCATGGGATTGGTATGTTGTTGGGGGGGTGGGAGGGGAAGCAGAGAATGACTGGCATGATTGGGATGCTTCAGTGGGAGGGGGGTGAGGACGGGGGGGAAGTTGTGGCAGGGATGGGGAGGGCAGGGGGGGTCCGGGGGCTCGATTGGGGGGCCTCAGAGGGTGGGGGGTAGAGACGGGACAATATCCGGTTATTGCATTGCTGGGGGCAACTCAAACAGGAATATTGGACAGTATGACCATGTGGGACAATGCACACTCGCTGTGGACACTATTGTGGTATACTAGATATGTCGACATTGTTATGGATGGGTGATATAAATGCTAATAGATGTACAGTACTATCCTGGAATGTCCGTGGCCTTAAAGACGCTCGGAAATGCAGACAAATGTTAGCCTATTTTGATGGACATAAAGTGAATATTGTATTGTTGCAGGAAACACATGTCCCTCCACGCACTAATCCATCCTTTGCTGGCAGATGGGCGGGTGTCAGGGTGTTCTCTAACTACTCATCATAATCTAGAGGCACAGCGATTTTGATTTATCAGATGACTCCCTTCACACCCCTGGGTCAGATGGTTGACAAAGATGGTCGATATGTGATATTATGGGAGAGGCTGGGAAGGGACACTGTCACCATTGCTAACTGTTACGCTCCGAATGTAGACACACTGGCGTTTTTTACATCATTGTGGGGACTAATCTGGGACATAGGCTCCCGGCATATCATCTGGGGGGGCGACTTTAATGTAGCTCTGACACCTAGCTTGGATAGGGCAGATGGACAGGCTCAATACCATCCCAGAGCTAGGGAGATGCTACAGGGCATTGTAGCAGAGGGGGGCCTCATAGACGGATGGCGACATTTACACCCCACACTTCGGGAGGGGACACATTTCACCACTTATACAGGGACATGGTCGAGAATTGACTACTGTTTCTTGTCCAGGGAATTGGCCCCTAATGTCACTGATGCTAGGCATTTAGCCAGGACTTAGTCTGATCATTGTCCGGTACTGCTTACACTGACCATGCCGGGATATGATTGTCCTCGACGCCCCTGGAGGATACAAACGACAGCCTTGTTAGATTCTGTCTTTCGCGAAGAGTTGAGGGACGACATAGAGGAGTTCTTTCCCCGCAATAAAGATATGGTAGACAGCGTTGAGATGATATGGGAGGCCTTCAAGGTCACAGTCTGGGGTTGGCGTATTGCCAAGAGCTTTCGGGTGTTACGAGACATCCAGCGCACAATACGGAAACTTGAGGGGGAACTGAAGAGTCTGGAGAGGCAGATGCTTGGGGACGGTACGGGACAACTGCACCAACAATTTTGCGTCAAACTTTCGGAATATGAGGCCAAGGCGTTGCGGGAAGTGAATTTTAGGGACAAATACTGGAAGGCTCACAGATATGGGGAGGGAGAGAGGCCGGGCAGGGCACTATCAATGGCGGTACGGAGTGCACGGGGTACTAACACCATCTTAGAACTTGAGAACTCGGAAGGGGAGATCTGTGGAGATAACAACAACATCCTGGCCATTCTGCAAACACACTACGTACGTTTATATACTACCCAGTCCATGGGGGAGATCGACTTAGAGAGTTTCCTGGGGGATTTGGCCCTATTCTGGCTGAGTGACATACATAGAACTTTCCTCAGCACCCCCCTTGAAGTGGATGAGATCCGTGATGCTATTATGTCTCTTTGTAACGGGAAGGCCCCCGGCCTCGACAGGATCCCAGCAGAGTTCTATAAATGCTATATAGATGTCATGGCGCCAGTGCTAAAAGAAGTATTTGAGGACTCCTTGGAGACGGGGGTATTCCCCCGGTCTATGAGGGAGGTGGTGATCAGGTCACTCCTAAAGCCGGGTAAACCTCCTACACACTGTGACTCCTACAGGCCGTTATCATTACTGAATTGTGATGCTAAGATCTTGGCAAAAGTACTGGCTACAAGACTTACCCTTCTAATAACAAAAATTATACTCCCCGACCAGTCGGGCTTCGTCCCAACGAGGGCAACCTCCCACAATCTCCGGAGGATTTTTTCATTCATACAAACGGTGGCCCCGGAACTTCCCCTAGCCGCGATATTTTTAGACGTCTCTAAGGCCTTTGATTCTGTGGAATGGCGCTACCTGTTTACTGTCCTACAGAAAATGGGGTTTCCCCCACTCTTCGTGCAGTGGGTATGATTGTTATACACTGAGCCTTCTGTCAAAGTAATGGCGAATGGTCGCCTCTCGGAGTCTTTTGGGATAACTAGGGGCACTCGACAGAGGTGCCCGCTGTCTCCCCTTTTGTTCGCCAATGCGATAGAACCATTGGCGTGCTGCATACGACAGCTACATAAAGACAGTGCCTTCTGCTGTTTCCAGAGACAGCTTTCCATCTCACTGTATGCTGACGATGTCACACTATATGTCAAGGACCCGCAAAATACCCTGAATGCCCTACTAAGGGAGTTTGTGGTTTTTGGTAGACTTTCTGGTGTGGCAATCAAATGGGGGAAGGCGCAATTTTTCCCGTTAACTGCTGCTGTGGCTGACTTCCCTTTGGATTTTCCCTTGGAATGGTGCCACTCGGATCTGCGGTACTTAGGTATCCGAATAGCTAGGGATAGAGGGGAGACATTGCGACTCAACTATGGCACAGCCATAACCAAGCTGACAAACTCAGTCACGAGATGGATTGGACTTCCTTTGTCGATGGCGGACAGAGTCTCTCTGATTAAAATGGCTGTCTTGCCCCGCTTTTTATATTACTTTCTTAATATCCCGTACCACCATGGTTCTTTCTTTTTTAAGACTCTTAAATCGGAACTAATTAGATTAGTATGGGGGGGGGCGACGAGCGCGACTCAAATGGGCTGTTATGGCACAACCTTATCATATGGGGGGCTTCGATATACTGGACTTCGAAGCGTACTACCTGAGTGCGCAGGCCCACTATTTGTATCACTGGGTTAAACATACCAGATTTATGCCACAGGTGACGGTAGAGGACTGGTTAGCTCACCCCTTACCTCTGAATGGCATTGTTTATGGTCCTTCCAGTGCATTGGACACTCCGCTGACTACTGTCACGTGTACGATTGATGCATGGCGTAGAATAGTGACACGGCTGCAGGAGCCATTACTGTACTCGTCCCGAATGCCTCTTACATATCATCCCCAAGTGGCGTTACTGCAGGAAGTCAGCTTCCAGAAATTGATGCAACGGCTCAATATAAGTGCGTAGGGAGACCTGTTCAGTGGAGGGGAATTCCAATCGCGGGAGCAGCTCTTTGGCGCACAAACTCCCAGCCCACTGGATGTCTTTTATTATATAAGATTGGGGGAAAGTATGAAGGCTCTGCTCCCAGAATATCCTGAGGAACCTCCTTGTACTGCTCCTCTGGGTGTGGTGCTGCTCAGCACTAATGGAGCACATCTGGTCTCCGGCATTTATAGCAGTCTCCGTAACCATACCCCGGAAGTGGTGGGAACAGCTAGAGCACACTGGGATAGTGACCTTGACAAAGAGGTGACAGATGAGCAGTGGGAATATTGCTGGACACTCACGGGGAACATTACATCCAGCTGCCATTTTAAAATGATTCACTATAAGTTCCTCCACAGACTCTATTATACTCCAGCACGCAAATATAGATTCCACTTAGCTGACTCGGATAGCTGCGAGCGTTGTGGACAGGCCGGAGCCGGCTTCTTACAGAAGGCGTGGGAATGTCCGCAAGTGAGGCAGTACTGGGAACAGGTCCATGAGGCACTGGAACTGATGAGTGATACTACTATAGATTTGGACCCTCTTATACTTCTATTGGGGTACACGGCACACATCCCGAGGGGCAGCAGGAAATTCTTAGATGTAGCGTTACTCCTGGCCAAAAGGCGACTTGCGTGCAGGTGGGGAGGGGGTGTGCCCCTAAATTTAAGGAATGGGTACGAGACATGGTATATTGCCAGGAACAACATAGTGTCTACGCAGAAACTCAACCAGTGGCTTCTAGGCCGACCGATATATGGGGGCCGCTGCAGATGTACCTTCTCCAAATGGCGGCGCCAACAGCGACAGCCGATACTCCTGAACCGGACAGGAGAGAGGGGTCGACCTAGATTACATTATCCTGCTGACAGAGGTTGCTCTTACTTAACAGCGTGGCTGTGGGAGTTGTGTCAGCTACTCATTGTCCCTTCGAGATAAATGGTCTCTGGTTGCTTGCGGGGCCTGAGCTATTAGTGTATTAGCTGTAATGGGGGTGGCTGTGAGCATTGCAATCGTCTGCACTACCATAAATGATGCATATTCATGTCCCTGCAGCTCGTGTGTAAATATGTTGTTCATGCTGCTGGACTCACAATGAACCATGATTACATATTTCTGACCTGTTTTGAGATGCCTACACTGCGTAACGATATGGAAATTTGCAAGAATTTGAGATAGAGATTTTCACAACTGCACTTCATGGAGATGCCAAGGGAGAGGGGGAGGGGGGGAGTTCTTGTTTGAATGATTGTTTAATTTCGGGACCTCATAGCGCACATGGCTGTCGTATCCTTGTCATACTGGACTAAGACGGGTATGAATGGGGGGACTGTGTACAGATCTATGTCCTATTCGAAATGACGATATGCCTGAGAATATTCTGCTGAGACTGATTGATTTATATTTATCTTCTCGCGACACGCCGCCAGGCCCCAGGGTTGTCGGCTGATGGGTTGTGTTAATCCGGAAGTGCTGAATGGAACTTATGTCCCACGCTTCCGGCCCACGGGGTTGTAGGCTTGATGCTGTGTTTTTCGCAGATGTGTATAATAAAGGTCTTTGAAACTTTAAAAAAACATATATATATTCCAGTTGGCAAGAAGCCAATGTTACCATATTTAAAGGAGTGAGAACATGCACTTTAGTACTGGTTAGCAGAGTCCTAATGCCAGCAAAAACTTGATTAGAAAAATGGAGGAAGGCAAAAAGTTAGTGGGAAGACCCCAATAAGGCTGACAGATCTAACATGTGTTTGGGAGCTCTTATCACTAAGGTGGAAGAACCTAGGTAGACTGTCAGCATTAGCGTGGTCTGACACAGGGAAGTGTTCCACCATGAAGACAATTTCCTGAAGGGAAATGGACCACCTCAGCAGTTTGGGATTTTTACCCCTCATCTGTTTGAGCCATCTGAGGGGCCTGTGGTCTTTCTGTCTGAACCCAGAAGTGAGTCCCAATCAGGTATGGTCTCAATGTCTTCAGTGCCTAGATCACAGCAAAGGCCTCCCTTTCAATGGCACCTCTGTTCGCATGGAAGTAACCCCCTGCTAATGAAGGCTACTGGTTGCTCCAGGCCCTTATCACGTAAATGTGCTAAGATCACCCCTATGCCATGTTCTGAAGCACCTATCTGCACTATGAATACTTTAGATACATCAAGAGATTTCAGTATGGGTGCTGTACACATGGCCTCCTTGAGGGTAGCAAAGGTTTTGATTTTGATTTGATTTGATTTTTTGATTTATACAGGGCACAAATGCCAAGGGGCGTCTTGGCACTTCTGGCAGGCCTCTGTCCAAATCACATGTCTGGGCTTGTTTGCAGTTAGCTTTATTAAGGGGGAAACAATGGTGCCTTATCTCTTAACAACCCTCCAATAGTATCCTGTGAGGCCCAGGAGGGCCCTCAGTCTGCGTTTTAGGAGATTGCCAGGTCAGGATAGTTTCAATCTTGACCTGGAGGGACTGCACCTTTTTCCGTCCAATATTTGGCCAAGATATACCTCAGAACCCTGCTCTACTTGGCACTTATTGGCCTTGATAGTCAGGCCCACCTGCTGAAGGGCCTGATGCAACTCCTGCAGGTGATTCGGGTGTTCCTCCCAGCTGGAGCTGTAGACAGCTATGTCACCCAGGTAAGCAGCACAGAATGCCTCCTTTCCAGCCAGGACCATGTTGACCAACCTCTGAAAGGTGGCAGGGGCATTTTCCAAACCAGAGGGCATTGCCCTAAAAACAAAGGAACTTGGCAGCGCCAGCCTGTCTATGAGCTCATCAGCTCAGGGGTTGAGGTGTGCATCAGTCTTTGTGAATATAGTCCACACAGAACCTCATATCTGGAGTGGCCCACAGAGGAGCAGCCTCGGGAAACAACACCACAGGGTTGGACCGGGGACTGTTGGAGAGCTCGATCACCCCTAACACCAGCATTTTGGAGACCTCCTCCATGATACTGGCCCTCACCTTGTCTGACAACCTGTAAAACTTATTTTAGCTATCCCTTACACAGGTGTGTGAGTCCAAGGTGAGGGAGAACAGAGAAGTGAACTGCTCCAGTAACTGGTGACAGTCACTCTGCTGTTCTGAGGTCGGTGTAAGGGAGAGGTTGACACCCTCCACTGACCAATCATATTACTTGGCAGACAGGTCAGGGAGAGGCTTGCTCTCCTCTTCTATTCCCTGATCTATCACCAGGAGCATGCTCATTTCTGACCTCTTAAAGAGTGGTTTGAGGCACTTCACGTGGAACACCCTTGAGGGTTCCTAGGGGAATTTGAGATCCACCAAATAGGTGGACACCCCTCTGCTCCTTTACCTCATATGGACCTGTCCTGCGATCCTGGAGAGCTCTGGGCTCCACAGGTTCCATAACTCATGCCTTCTGTCCAGGTTGAAACTTTGCCAGAGTGGCCTTCTGGTCATACCAGAGTTTCATAACTTCTCTTTCCAGAAGCAGTGCATCTTGTTGCGGCAGGCCAGCACATAGCTGACCACATCCTGATGGGGTTTTCTGTTTTTTTTTTCACAAGGCAAAGAGGACCCCTAACAGGGTCACCATAGAGTAGCTCAAAGGGACTAAAACGAACTCCCTTCTTTGGCACCTCCCTGTAGGCAATGAGAAGACAAGGCAGGAGGATGCACCTCAGGGTCTCGTTGAATCTCTCTACAAGACCATTGGTTTGGGGGGTGATAGGGTGTGAAGAGCCTATATGTTACTCCACACTCTTCCCATATGAACTTCATATATACAGACATGAAGTTAGTGCCTCTGTCAGGCACTACATGTTTGGGGAACCCCACATGGATACAAAAAATGCCCATTAGGGCCCTGGCCACTACAGGTGCAGTTACTGACCTCAGAGGGATGGCCTCTGGGGAGACAGAGGCATGGTCCACCAAGACCAGCATCAACGGTTGCCTACATCTGTCTTGGGGTCCAAGGGTCCAACAATGTTGATGCCTACCCTCACAAAGGGAGTGTCAATCACAGGTAGAGGGGATAGGGGAGCCTTAAGCTTTTTCACTGACTTCCCAATAGCCTGACAGGTGGTACATGACCTACAGAATGCATATGAGGCTGTCTTCATATGGGGTCAATAGAAGTAGGCAACAAGCTGTAGGCTAAGTTTTTATTTTGCCCCAGATGTCCTGCCACGGGTATGTCATGAGCCAACCCCAGTAAGAAGGTCCTTTAACACTGCGGGACCACCAGCATGCACTCTGTCCCAGATACAGGAACAGTAGGCTTGTTCTATAGCAGGTAATTCTCCCAATAAATCAGGTGGTGTCACCTGCTGCCTGGGCCTTAGCTTGCCACCACAAGCACTCTAGAGTGGGCCACTCTTTCTGTGCTTGCAGAATTCCTCTCTGCTGGGCTACACTTCACCTTGCCAGCTAGCAAGTTCAGGCAGGTCACCCAGAGCATCAATGTCCTCCCCAGTTGGCTTAGGGGCATCCTCCTTAGATGCCGTGTCTACCTTGACTGTCAAAACTTCAGGGAATTGTTTCCCATGCCCCTGGTGCCTCTCTTCTTTCTTTCTCATGGCTGTCTGGGCATTGGTCCAAGCTCCAGGTGCCCTTCACTCCCTTCCCAGGCAGCCGACCAGGCAATCCCAATATCTCCAAGTATGACCTGAGCCCTACCTCCCTCCAAGTAGTGTGCTCCAGGTTGTTGCCCAACAGACAATCTACAGGCATGGCAGGGCTCGCAGTTACTTTTAGAGAACCTGAGACCCCCACCTCAAAGGAAACCAGAGCCACCTGTAGATAACTCTCATGATTGTCAGTGACTATGTCTTGTTGGAATGTGTTAGGGCGGACCTGGACTTTGGACACCAGCTGACACTTCACAGTAGTCATGCTGGCTCCTGTGTTCCTCAGAGCCTCCAACAGTGACCCACGGTCTGTACTAGGAAGTATAGGCAGGCATATGGGTTTTTTGCACCAACTCCTTATCCCCCTGGGAAACTAGGATCATCTCTGTCTGCTCCCCAAAGCTAACTGGGGTTACCTCCTCCTGGGTGCTGCACTCACCAAGCCAGGTGTCTGCCCACCGCTGGGATTCTGTACCATCTTAGGGCATTTGGAGTCACCGTTGGAGTGCCTTTGCCTGTGGCATTGGGGTGTAAACTTCCCGGTCTGTTTATCAAAGAACTCCTTCTTTTTTAGGCATAGAAAGGGACTGGTTACCACTACTCCCTTGGAAATTATGTTGGGGGCCTTTTGGGGAGCTTCTTATTTTTAAGTCCCCCCCACCTTCTTTAGATGAGAGCTGGTAGGTCTGGTATCCTTAGCATGGTTCCCCCTGACATTTTTCTTCTAACATCATGTTTTGCTGGCTTCATTTTTGCTGGCTTTAGTTCTCTGGGCACCTTACCACTGTTAACCAGTGCTAAATTGCATGTGCTTGCTACTTAAAACATGATATCATTGGCTTATCCACAACTGGCATATTTAATTCACTTATAACATCCCTAGTACAGTGCACTACATGTGCTCAGGGCCTGTACTTCAAATCCTAGTTGTGTGCCTGCAGTACTGATTGTGCCACCTATTTCAGTAGCCCTTTAAGCATGTCTAAGGCCAGCCATTACAGGGCATGTGGGTGCAGTTGTAAACTGCCATTTTGACCTGTAAAGTTAGCCCTCTTGCCAGGCCCAATCTTTCCTTTTTAATTCTCGTTAGTCACCTCTGAGGTAGGCCCTGTACAGACCAAAGGGCAGGATGCAGTGTATTTAAAAAGTTGGACATTTACTTTTTAGTTGTATATGTCCAGGTATTAAATAACTCCTAAATTATTTTTTCACTACTGTAAGGCCTATCTCTCGCGAAGGTTAACCATGTGACTACCTTATTACATTTTATAGGTCTAATCTCGAATTGTAAAAAGATAGACTCACAATTTAAAATCTCAAGTAATGGTAAAACTGGATTTTAAGTTTCAAGTCTGCAAATGCCACTTTTAGAAATCTGCCATTTTCTTGCTTTAACATCCTGTGCCGTCTGTCTCTGAATGCACGTCTGGGGTGGGTGACAGCTGGAGTTTATGTATTCCCTCCAGACACCCACACAGAAAGGGAGCTTAGGTTTGACTGATGGGCAATCAGCATCCTGATGGGTCATCCTGGATGGAATGGAAGAGAGGAGCAGATGCTTTCACCTCAATAGACTGTGCCTGTCCCAACACAAAGGAATGTATACCCCCTGTAGTGAATCTAGAGCCAGGGCAGGAAGGGCAGGGACTGGGTGCACTTCAAATGCCTCTCTGTGAAGTCTCCCCAACTTCAAAGGCAGAACTGTGTATAAGTACTGGACCCCTGACAATACCAACTCAGTACACTTCTGGACCTGAGAAAATTCTGCCAGAAAGAAGGACTGCTGTGCTGCTGAAAGGACTGTCACTCTGCTGGACTTTGCTAGATTCCTGTTTTTCTGTGTCTGCCTTGCTGCCTGCTGCCCTCCTTGCCTGGGAGTGAGAAGGTCGGGACCTGCATCTCTTGCTGCCGTGCCTCCTGTTCTGAGGTTTCAGGGACGTCAAAGACTTCCAACTGTACCTGCAAAATACATGCATCACCGTTCAGAACCAATGCTTCTCCCCTTGAAGCTGGCGCATCTCCTACATCCAGGGCTGCTTGATGATGACGCATTTCTGAATGCACAGTTTGGTGTTGACGCATCGCTTATGAATCCAAAGGACTGGAATTGATGTATCGGATCAGTGTTCTTCACATCTCAACCTCGACTCGACACATACTCCCCCCAAGGTACTTTTTTCAGCAGGAAATAGTTGGTTCCTGTATCCTATGCTTTAATGTGGTCGTCCTGAATTTTTTAATTTGACCTTGGCAAGTGTGACTTGATAGCCCTGTTTGGCACTTTATGCTTTGAGCACTATATTTGCAGATATTATTTAAAAAATCATACTCCGGTTTAGCTTATTGGATTTTTGTTATTTAGGTCTTGTTTTGTTCATTAAATTAAGCTCTATGTTTTGAAAATAGTGTGGATTATTTTTGTGAGGTGTTTATACGGTTGTACTCTTCAGTGTTGCACAAATACTTTACACATTGCCGCTTAACTTAAGCCTGACTGCTCAATGAAAAGCTAAAGGGTGAGCACAGGTTAAATTTGGGTGTATCTGACTTACCCTGACTAGAATTGTGTTTCCTGCTTGGACAAGGTGCATATCTCTCTCAGCCAGAAACCCATTTTCTAATATTGATGATCAACTGTGCGGATAGGACTTGTGTTTGTGAAATTCCTTATAGTAATTCAGAAAACACTACCAATCCATACCTAAGACAAACTTAAATCAATTCTTCCTTATTGGCATTTGTTCCTACCCTGCATGATTGGCTCTCTAATTTTTCTATCCTCCCTGATTGGAATTTTTGCTTTTCCTAACATCATGTCTCTGACTGAAGGTTCTACATCTACACCTGCCCCTGCACCTTTAAGAATGGATTTTTAGCTGGACAAATTTGGGAGTTACACTGTGGCCCAGCTCAAGGATTTCTGCAAGGGGTTTGAGTATTCTACTAAAGGCTTATTCAGGTAGGTGGGGCAGAAAAAAAGCACTGAGGGCCTGTATACGAGCTCATGATGCTACACCTGTGGCCTCACAGGAGGAGGAGGTAATGGATGATGATGAGGAACTGGACCAGAATTCATTAGAGAATCTGGGACTGCCTGTGAGACAGGGGGCCAAATCCTGTCAGGAATATTAGTTCCCACCAGGGCAGGGAGCAGTGTGTCAAGAACTATCACCAGATGAGCTGAAGGACAGGAGGGAGGAGGGAAAGTTGAAATTAAAGCTGTACAAGCTCAAATTAGAGAACGAGAAAGATTTTGATGAGAAACAATTGTCCGAAGAAAAAATTAAAATGATGTTGGTTCAGGAGCTGAGTCTAAAAAAGCTGGAGATAAAGGCCAAGTCAGCTGAGTCCAGCCAAGATGGTGGCGGCAGCATTTTTTCCATGTCCTATGACAAGGGTCTGGTGCTTGACTTTGTAGAGGGAGAAGACATAAATATATGGTTTGAGGTTTACAAAATTGCCCTACAGACTCGCAAGGTCCCTGAGGAGAATTGGGGGGCTAATCTGTAGAGTCATATCCCAAGTGAGGTTAGGAAAACTCTACTGTTCCCCAGGGGGAGGAGTGGCAGAAGGAGGTATCCCCCCATGAAGGAAGACCTAATCAGGAAGTTTGGTTTCACCCCAGAGAAGTACAGACAGAAGTTCAGGGATAGTCAGTGGATTGTGTGGATTCCTTTTGCAAGGCACAACATGGTTGGAGAAGGGCAGTGAGGTAAAGGATTATCAAAGGCTGTTTAGCTTGATTGCACAGGAGCGCACGTCCAGTCTTTGTTTTACAGATCTACATCAACACCTTGTTGATGTTAAGCTCACTGACCCCAGGGAGGTTGATATGTAGGCAGACCTCTGGGTCAGCACCAGGGATCACAGAACGGCATCTGGGGAATCCCCACAAGTGTTGACAGGGTCCACACCCAAAGAAGGAGGGAGGAACAAAAGCAAGGAGTTTTCAAAAAGCCCCCAAAACAGTTCTTCCTGTCAGGGCCCCCATCCCCCTACTGAGAAGATGAAGATATGGTTTCCAACAGTACATCTGAAGGGAAGGCACCCCTGAAGTGCTTTGATTGGTAACAGGAATGCCAAGTTTCTCTAGCAGGCACAGAACCCCCACCAGTGGGCAGTCACTAGGGTTGGCTACTGTAGCGCTTGAGGAGGAGATTATCGCAGATAGTTTGGGGGACGGAGTAGAGAATACCCTTGTGTCCCTGGGTGATGGAGAGATGGTCCAGAGAACCCATATGCCTGATAATACTAGGACGTACTGACAGTGGATCCCCATCAATGGGCAGAGGTGTAGGCTCTGAGAGATGGAGGAACCAGTGTGAGGGTAGTCCCTAATGTGTTCCACCAAGTTCTTACAGCTGCCAACCGTGGAAGCCACTACCCAGTAGCTCTGGTTCCCATTTGAATGGGGGGGTCCCTGGTTGCTTGAGGGTAGTTGTGAGTCCATCCATGCCTGTGGATTGTCTGCTTGGCAATGACTGGAGCCTACTTGGAGATGTTAGGGTTGCCTGAGTGGGTGTGCCTGACCACACGGTCCATGGCAGCCGTTGAGGGTATTTAATATGACCTGGAGCCTGGAAGAATGACTCAGGTGCCTACCTAAAAGAGAAAGGACATGGGACACAGGAAACCTTCTCCTGAGGGGAAACAGCCTTTACTACATAACTGTTACAACGCATGCCATTACATTACATGCCGTTGCAACTGAAAAGGTGTGCAGCAGTGGGTAGAATGTGTTGGATGTAACTACAAAACCTTCCCTACTGTTGCACACACTGGAGTTGGAATAGAAAATTAATCTATTCAAACTTCCAGCACTTCCCCGACAGAAAGTCGGGGTAAAGGTTGGCGTTGCAACGGCATGCCATGTAATGGCGTGTGTTGTACCATCACATATTCCTCCTGAGACTCCCATGGTTCAGAAGGAGGCTGAACCTAAGGAGGAAGCCTCAGAACCAGCAGGGGAGGATGTGGCTGAACTTGAGAACCTGCCTGAGCTGTCCAAATGGCAGCAGGAAGAGGATTCCACAAGGGAGGATTTCTGCAAGACACAGAGGGAATGCCCTGCTCGTGCGGGTCTTCAGCAGCAGGCTGAGACCCAGGCAGCTGGTAATGCCTCTGGCAAACACCTGATTTACTCTGAGAATGGTCTCCTGTATTGTGAGCCTAAAGTTCCTGAGACTGGTGCAACCTATGTGTTGGTGGTCACCAGTGCTACAGGGCCATTGTACGGGGCCTGGCTCCTGATGTGCCACCTGCAGGTCATTTGGGGAAAGACAAGACCTCTGACAGGCTTGTCACCTACTTCTATTGACCTCAAATGAGGAAGACCTCAGATGCATACTGTAGGTCCTGTTCTATTTGCCAGGCAAGTGGCAAGGCAGGTGGGAGTGCAAGGCCCCCTGCAACTTTTTCCTGTCATTAGTACCCCCTTTGAGAGGGTAGAAATCTACATCATTGGGCCTCTGGACCCCGACATCCACAGGCAACAGATTTGTTCTGGTCTTGATGAACCATAGCACCTGGTACCCAGAACCTATCCTGCTGAGGACAGTGATTGCTCCCGCTGTTGCCTGGGCACTGATGGGATTCTTTAAGCGTGTGTGTTTCCCCGAGGAAGTGGTATCTGACTGGTGTACCAACTTCATCTCTAATTACATAAAGGCTCTATGGGAGGAGAGTTGGGTAACCTACATGTTCGCCACTGCTTACTAACCTTAAAGCAATGGGTTGGTTGAAAGGTTAAAGGTTCAACCTAACACTAATAGACATGATTATGTGTCTACCAGAACCCATTAGCCGTAAGTGGGACGTCCTCCTGCCATGTCTTTTGTTTGCGTTACAGGGAAATCTCCCGGAAAGCAGTTGGATTTAGTCCCTTTAAATTTCTGTATGGGCATCCTGTGAGAGCTCGGTCTGAACTGGGGTGGTGAAGTGAGCTAAAGAACAATGATGGACTTGATCCAGATCTGTAATTGGGGGTGAGTGTCTGAAAAGTTCCAGCGCTCCGTCCATCCTTTCTTTGTGTTTGCTTTGTTCATCCTGTGAGAGGACCTCTCAGTTTGGTGAAGAAGGGCTGGGATCAAGCCCCTAGGAGAGGCTCTCGGTATGTGGTCAGCCACATGCTGGCCCTCTGCAACCAAACAGTATGCTTCCAGAAGCTGGCCCAGGAGAATATGGAAGTAAGCCAGGAGGATATGAAACCCTGGTATGACCAGAATGCCACTTTGGTTAAGTTTTGGCCTGCCCAAAGCTGATGGCTGATGGAGCTCATCGGGCCCAGGCTCCGCAAGACCACTGGATGCTTGATTCCGGTCCAGGGAAGACATGGCTTGGCAGTTCGGGCTGGACTGTTCCCATGCGGCACAGGGTCAAGACTGATTTGCATATGGCCATGTCTGAACTGGGGTGGCTTGGTGAGAAATATAATGATGGAGTAAACCCAGATCTGTGACTGGGGGTGAATGTTCTGCCATTGTGCAACATTCCGTCCATCATCTTGTGTGTTTTGCTGTTTCCTTGTCTTGGTCTTCCCCTTTCTTCTACTTCAGTTCTTTGAAGTGTGAACTGTTCCGTGTTATCCTCTGGTGTTCTGACTCTGCCGTGATCATTGGGCCCTTCACTTTTGTTACTGTTAGAGGGTCTTTGGAGAACATCCTGTCAAATTTCTTTTGTTGTCGTTGACGCACTACCACTGTGTCTCCTTCCTTTAGGTCTGACGAGATGGTGTGTCGCTTGGCGTCTGCATATCTTTTCATTTTTTCTTTGCCTCTCTGTTTTTTTCTGCAATGCTGCTGTGACCTGGTGACATAGGTACTTCTCTTTGTGGTAGCCTCGTCCTACTTGTTCTTCCCAGTACTAGCTCTGCGGGGCTCCTTCCTGTGGAATTATGGGGCATGTTTCTGTAGTCACGGAGTACCTGGCACAGAGCTTGGCCAAGTGATATCTGCGCCAGCTTCGCTCTTTGAACTGCCTTTTTGATGTTCCCCATGAACCTCTCCACCATTCCATTCACTTGAGGCCACAGCGGAATTATCTTCCTGTGGGTTATCCCTAGATAGGCTATGAATCTGCGGTAGTCTTCTCCTGAGAATGGAGGACCATTGTCTGTTTTTAGCGTTTCTGGTGAGCCCCATGCTGCAAATATGTAATCTAATATCGGTAAGGTTGCTGTTGCTGATGTTGATGGGACATGCCGTACTATTGGAAATCGCAAGTATTCATCGATGACCACAAGCATATAGTTGCCTCTGCCCAGTGGCCCAAATAAATCAGCTGCTAATGTTGTCCACACCGCTCTTGGAAGTTCTGACATTTGTAGTGGTTCATGCCTAGCCGGTGGTCCTGTCACTTGACAGAGGTGGCATGTCGTTATGGTGTCTTCTACCATGCGCCCTAGGCCAGGGAACCATACTTTGGCTCTTAGCAGTTTCCACGTTGCTAGTACGCCTCGGTGCGAATTATGAGCCAGATTAACCAATTGCCTCCTGAGTGAACTTGGTATCACTATTCTTGTCCCTCTCATCATTATTCCTGTGTCTGTCTCTGACAGTTCTTCATGTATCTTCTTTAGAGCTAGCACTTCTTCCTTGCATACTCCTGCTTCCCAGGTGCAGTTGTTGTTGATGTGTCTCCATCTCTGCCTTCTCATTGTCTCCATGGCCACTGGCAGCGTGGCATCTTCCTTAGTCTCCCTTGCCAGCTCCGTTAGTGTTATCGGTGCTGGGGTGTTTTGCTTTATACGAAGGTGAGGTATTCTTATGTTATCTATGTCGTCTATTGTGCCTGCGGTAATGGGTGTCTCAACATGTATTCTGCCAGATTGTGTTCTTTTACTGGCTTGTGCACAATCGTGTAGTCATACACCCTCAGCCTTATGCCCCAGCGTTCAATCCTAGGTGGTATTTTGGCTGACGGCCTGCCATAGATCATCACCAGCGCCCGGTGGTCAGTTATGATGGTGAATGACTTTCCGTAGATGAACATGTGATAGTGTTCACACGCCCATACCACTGCTAGGCTCTCCTTTTCTGTTTGTGAGTTTGCTTTTTCAATGTTCGATAAGCTTTTGCTTGCATATGCAACAATTTTTCTTTGTGAATCTCTCCCTGGCAGATGCTGCGCTAATAGTGCTCCTAGTCATACTGGGCTGGCATCGACAGTCAGTTCAGTGCAAAGCACGGGGTCAAAGTAGGCTAGATGCTCCACAGTCACCACTGCTTGTCTTATTTCTTCAAATGCCTTGTTGCATTCCTGAGACCAGATGAACTTCTGTCCTTGTTTGGTTAGTTCTCTTGGTGGTGTGCTCACGGTGGCAAAATCCTGTATGTATCGAGCACAGTAGCAGGCAAGGCCTAGAAATGATCCTACTTCTGTGACATCTGTCGGCGATTTGCGTTATTCAGTTTTTCAACTTTGCTGGGGTCTGGCCTCATCCCTTGTTTGGAGAAAATGTGTCCGAAGAACACCAGTTCCCCTCTCCTTAGCTCGCATTTGTCTCCAATTAATGTTAGGCCCGCTTGCTCCAGTTGTGTGCACACTTGAAGCAAAGCTGTGTCATGTTCTTTATCTGTTTTTCCAAATACCAAAATGTCATCACTATAGTTTAGGCTGTTCTGTACCGGCCTTATCACCTGCCTTATTGTCTCCTGGAATATCTCCGCTGCCGATGAGATTCCGACGCTCAGTCGCTTGTATCTAAACAGACCCCGGAGTGTGGAGAATTTCGTGATGTACCTGGATTGGTGATCCAGTTCTAATTGATGCTACGCTTTGCAAAAGTCCAGCTTCAAAAATCGGCAGGCCCCAGTGAGACTGCTGATCATGTCGTTTAGGTGTGGCCCCGGGTGACATTCCCTTGCGATTGCAGTATTTGGGATCCTCATGTCTACGCAGATGCGGATCTTGGAGGTGTTCTTCTTTGGAACTGCCACAATCCGAGACACCCAAGGCGTTGGCCCTACAGCAGGTTCAATTATATCTTGTGCAAGTAAGCTAGTTATTTCCTCTTCAACTTGTGGTTGTAGGTGGATTGGTACTCGTCTATGATGTTGGGCCACCGGCTTGACTGCTTCATTGATATGTAATGTTATCTGTTTTCCTTTCAGTTTACCAAGACCTTTGAGTATAGCTGGGTATTCTTGTAGGATGTTTTCCGTTTGTGGTATGTCATTGCTAGTAGCCCCATCACCTGCACCGTCACATTGCTTAGCAGGCATGGTGCTGGGATGTCACCATTGAGCACGTGTATTTCTTCTTGGTAGGACCTGCCTTTGTATGTTAAAGTCTCTGTACATTTTCCCATATTTTCTACTGGGCTTTTGGAGCCCCACATGAACACATCGACGGTCGATGGTGATAACTGCAGTTTCACTCTCATTTTCTTGTACTCTGAAATGCACATGATGTTGCATGTGGCTCCACTGTCAAGCACAAACTTAGCTTGGTGGCTCCCTACGCCGATGTCCACAGTGGCAGTTGTCTTTATCTGCTGCTTCTCCACGAGATGAACGTGCTCTGTCCTTTTAGCTTCTTTGGGCAAGTCTGACATTAGATATAGTCTCCACAAAAGATGGCCCTGCACCCTTCAGATTTTCCAACATATCACATAAGTATTCTGAACAATAATCATGTTATGTACAATTCAAAAATAATTGCTTGTTTTCCCAAGAAAAATTCAAAGAAGGCGTCTCAGTTGAGAACAATTCTTTATTCAATTTTCTGTTAAAATGGATAGCCAACGCGTTTCGTCCGTTATCGGACTTCTTCAGGGCTTTAAAAATACAAAAAGCACAAAGTGCTATTTACAAAAGTGCAGACATCTATTTAAAAAACTTTATCACCAATTAAAAACCCAGATATAAAAATTTCAATGTATGTCCATAGTCACATTCTATACAAAGATTGTTTTTCCTACTCGGGAAAACATTTATAAAGAACAATTGTATCAGTAATGATGTGATCCAACACCATTCAATGGCAAAGTTACTATATCCTAGAGGTAATTTTTCAAAATGAAACTATATAACGCATAAAGGCCTATATATGACCTTACTAGTCAATTCATACTATTACATTGTGCTACAGGAAAACACCTACAACTCATTGCAGGAGAAATTCCTATTATTTCACATTATTAAAAACCAATATGTGAAGGTGAAAGACATCTATACCTTTATTGGCATCATAACAGTCGTGATTTGATTCTTTATATACTTGTCACCGTCAATCAATCTGTAGGCACAATAATGTCCATTAATATACATATGTCAAGCTGATTCATACCGAGGAAAATTATTGATCAGTACACTCATAACATCATTCCTACATGGCAAGTTCCCAATGTTTCCAAACAAGTGTTATTTACACCAAATCAACAATCTTAATGTGATGTCACAGTCCTAGTGCATAGTCAACACTGGTTTAAATATTTCTTTTCATGTCATCCATAAATTGGTCAGCATCCTTATAACATCATTCTATTATGGAAATTTCTAAGGTTTCTAAATACGTACTTATTCATATCAAATGGACAATAGGTATATGGTTAGATATAGTCTTGCCTCCCTCACAGGTGCTGCCATTTCTTCTGACTTGTCGGGGGAGCTGCGATTGACCATTTCCATGTGTTGTGCGTAACTGTTGCTGGTCATCCGTTGTCTCATTGTTCTGCTTCTCTCACTTGTGAATTGTCTGGTCATGCACATGCTTGAAAAGTGATTGTCCCTGTTGCACTTCTTGCACTTTTGACCCATTCTGGGCAGGCACCGACGTGTGGGAATTCGAGGCCACATCTGTAGCATGTTTGTTTGCTCTTCTTTGGTAGGACCGGCGCCTGGAATTCTTTTTTTTTTTAATTCCCAGGGACGCGATGTGCTAACGCCACTCTCTTCTCTTTTCCCATCTCCATCTGCTTGGCATGCTCTGTGGCCTGTGCTTCCGTGCGAGCCATTGTCAATATCTTTCCCAGCGTTGTTGGTTCCTTCAGAATGCGTACTCGGAACTCTACTGATTGACAACCTTTGATAATACGCAATCTTATTGCTTGCTCATTGTCAAATTTATCATACTCGAAGTATGTGACCAGTATTCTCAGTCTTGTTGCAAAATCATCTCGGCTCTCTTCTCCTTGCTGGCATGCAGTGTTGAATGTGCACCTCTCAAAGTTAACGTTTTGTTGAGGGTCAAATTTCAGTGTGAGACACTGTATCACTCCCTTGTAATTCGCTGTTTGATCAGCGGGAAATGTTCAAAGCAGATCTTCTATTTCATCCCCTGCGAGATTCAGAAGCAGGTGCAGTTGTTTGCTATCCGGGACGTCCATGGCGCTCATGCAGTGCTCAAATTTTCTGATCCATCTTTCCAACCTGATGCCTGCTTGCGGCTCCGATAAGCTAAATGGTAGAGGCCTGGGGAATACTGCTTGCGTGCTCTGCTTCTCATCATTGTCGCTCATTTTCCTTCTTTGGCACTACCCTACCCTTTTTTCCTTTTTCTTTCTTTAATTCTTTATTTGGCCCTTTGTTTTCTCTGTATCTTGCTTTATTTCCCACAGTTTTCCTCTTCTTTTTGTGTCTTTTCACTCTATTTCCTTTATTTCCTATATGTTTCAATGGCTGCCTCGCTGTTCTTTGCTTCTATTGGCTTAGTTGCCTGACTTCAAAATGGCCACCTTAGTCTTGCGATGTTTCTTTGTCCCTCTCGCTTTGCCTGACCTCTTAAGATGGCCGCCGCTTGTTTCTTGCTCCTGATTGGCCCGATCTGCCTGTCCTCAAAATGGCCGCCGCTCTCGCGATAGTTCGTTTGAACTACGCACGTCTTTATTCTTTAGTCAATCAATCAAGAACATCTTTATTCGATTCATAGAATCATAAAAGAGGAAACAATGTTAAAAAAGTACATTATATCAATCTAGTACAATAAACCTCAAGAATTCCTGCATTTAAGACAACCTAAATGGGTTTTACAGATTTTTAAAATTGTGTTCACACGAGTTTCAGGATCTTTACTACAGTGCAAAATACAAAAGGCATATTTAAAAAGGTAGGACTACGATATATAAATAAAATACTAAAGTGCTTTAATGGCTGACTACAATTTCGGGATGTAAAAGCTTGGCCCTTTAAAATTAAAATCATTTGGATAAATAAATAAAAATCTACTTTTCATCGAGTACTTCAATATAAAGTGCAATTTGCAAGTGCAAAAAAATATCCAACAGATTATTCCAGCAGTACAAGATTGTATTCTAAAACGCTCTAGTGTAAGTAGATAATTAAAACTTGAATCCTTTCTTCATTCTCATAAAATTGATAGCCAACAGGAATCTGCTAATACCAAATACAATGAGTTGTGTATTATCAGTCTTTAGGATGCGTAGCATATCATTATACTTCCTAATGCCCAGTTTCCTCCCCAACGGTTTTATCCACTTTCTTCTAGCATTAAAATAGGTTGGACAGAAAAAAAGGATATGTGCTACGTCCTCCAACTCACCTAAGTAGCACATTTTACACATACTATCTTCTTCACTCTTCTGAGGCCTTTCCCATTTGGATGTAAATGTTCCAACTCGGAGGATACAGTTTCTGAATTTCAGGTAGAGTATTTTCGCGAGTGGTGGTTCAATCTGATCTAAAAATGATTCGAAGCAGGGAGTTGGCTTAAACATTAGAAATTCAGTTGTTAATGAACCATGTCCACAATTCAAAGTGACTTTACGTGAAATAAAGTTCCAATAAACATTTTTTAGTTCCCTTTTGGATTCAATGGTCAGCGCACCAGGATCAGTCCAAAATTTACTTAGGCCCAAATCCAAGAGCCATATACGGACATTAGCCAACCAAGGGAAACTGACATGGATATCCAATGCAAGTAATTCTCCCAATGCCTGCCTATAAATGAAAAGTTCCTCAGTAACCCATATCCTTATCCAGTAAGATAGTTTCATCCAAACCGCCCTATGTTCAATGCGTTTTAGCCCCAAGTCATAGTTGTAAGGAATCGGTGGGGTATTTTGGGGAAGGGGGACCATCGCTCTTAAAGCCCTATTTTCTCCCACAGTTAGTATAGAGAGCTGCTCTCCTCCCCACAATTCAGAGCCATACAAGGCGGCTGTTTGCGCTCTGGATTTATAAACCTCCAGTGCTGGTGTAATAGCCTTTATTCTAGTGGCATGAAGTTTTTTCGGAATGGGTGCTGCATATTGCGTTAAGATAGTCCTAGATTTTTTTATATGTGGATGCCATGAAAGGGTAGAATCTATAGTGACCCCCAGGTAAACAAATGTGTTTACTCTCTCTAAATTAGCGCCATTCAGCATTATGTTACTCTTAAAACTTTTATGTGGCCTGATAGCCATATATTTTATTTTTACAGGATTTATTTCCAGTCCTTTTAAGTTGCAGTACACATCAAGTTTGTTCAATAAATTTTGCAATCCCCTGGGTGTCTGTGAGAGCAAAATAGTGTCATCTGCAAATGTCAAGGCACATATATCATTACCACCCAGTTTTGGGGAATCATGGTTTGTTTTTTGCAAAAACTCAACCATGTCATCGATATAAAGGAGGAACAAGGTGGGTAC
Source organism: Lissotriton helveticus (assembly GCF_964261635.1). Lineage (NCBI taxonomy): Eukaryota > Metazoa > Chordata > Amphibia > Caudata > Salamandridae > Lissotriton > Lissotriton helveticus. The sequence goes on from NC_136063.1 coordinate 694,686,892, forward strand.
CAGGATGCACCCCTGCTGTACCCCCCTCCCAACTGGTATTTTCTCCGTAAGCTCCCCACCTTTCCCCCAACGTACCTTAGAAAAATTATCTTCGTGAAGTCTGATAAGCTGCACCAGTATGTTTCTTGGAACCCCTTGTTTCAATAGGTTTACCCACAACAGGTCTCTAGGAATTGAGTCTAAAGCAGCCTTTAAGTCAATAAAGGCCACGTACAGATTGCTTTGTCTTAGTTTGGTGTATTTCCAGGCTGTAGTCTGTAACCTAAATACCTGGTCAATGGTACTGGTTCTTTTCCTGAAACCTGCCTGGCAAGTTGACAAAATACTGTTATCGACTATCCATTTGTTTAGCTTTTCCAGTAACTGTTTAGAATAGACCTTTTGGGTGATATCTATTAGACTGATGGGTCTATAATTTGCGGGATCGTCTCTATTACCCTTCTTATATATTGGGACGATCTCCGCGCCCTTCCATGACAGGGGGATAGGCTGACCTTTACTTATTGGGTTACATAGTAAATTAAGGTATGGAACCCATACATCAGGAGCATGCCTAAATAGATCCCCCGGTGTTTTATCTAGTCCCGGCGCTTTGGACAGTTTAATGGCAGCTATAGCTTGTTCGGTATCTGCAATACTAAAATGTAGGGGTTCAAGGTCGCTCGACTCCATCAAGTCTTTAATAGTACATTGATGCTCACTTGCTAAGGGCTCTGAACATGCATACAATTGGGAAAAATGGCTAAACCATGTTTTAGGGTCTAGGTTATGGTGCTGGACCGGTTTACTAATATTATTGCCATTTGCAACGATCCTCCAAAATAAGGTTTGATCTCCTTTTTTTGCGGCAGCTAACAGATCTTCCCAACTGGAGTCCTCCCAATTTATGCGTGCAATTTTTAATACCTGGTTATAAGTTCTCCTTTCTAATCTAACCTTTCCCGGTTCTTTCAGCCTTCGCGCTTTAATTAGACTCTTTTTAGCTTTCTTACAGTCTTCATTAAACCACGGGTTGGACAGAAATGTGTTATTACTATTAGGACATTTCCTTCTCCCTGACTTAGTTAAGTGAGGTTTGATATTTTCCATTAATGATAAATGGATTTGGGTAATTGGTATAGGGTTTGAGTACTGATTTAGAAGAGGTGCCGACGCTTGCCTGCTCTTCGCATCTGCGGTGGACGCCTTATTTCCTTTTCTTTTTTGCGTGCAGCCTCAATCATCCTCAGCACTCTTACCGCTTCTTCGGCAGCCGGGGTGGGCTCCCGCATCACTGCTTCTTTGGTTGCTCGACTCAGACCAGGGTGGGCTCATGTCTCCATTTCTTCTTTTCTTCTTCCGCAACGTCACACCAATTGCCGCGATGTTCCTTCTGTCAGCGGACCAGGGTGGGCTCCTGGTTCCGTAGCGCTGTTTTTCAGGGGACAACGATCCAATCCACTTCTGCTCTTCTGTGGGTGATGGACGATCCCGGCTTCGTTCGCCAGATATCTTGTCCTTAGCCCCCACAGATACATGGGAGAGAGGTAAGGATCGATGATTCTTTTTTGATACAGTATGTGCTGAGCTGCCCACACTCACGTCTACCCATGCTTCCTCGTCCCTCTGCACTGCCCCTCCCACACCCTTGACCGGATGTGGTGTCCAGTTCCCTTGGTGTCCCCACGGTCCACTGCAGGGTCCTAGTGCCCTGCCCCAGGTCACTACAAATGGCTCTATGTTGATGCATCACCCAGGAATCCGAAGGACTGGAACCAACTCATTGCCTTCCTGCTTCTCCCATCTCACCCTCGACATTTCCTCCAACTAAGGTATTTTTTCAGCAGGAAATAGTTGGTTCCTGTATCCAACCGGCACTCCATCGCTTTCGCCTGAATTTTTTAATTTAACCCAGAAACATGTGTTTTGCTTTTAAGCACTATATTTCAAGAAATTCTGTAACTGCAGTTCAACCTATTGGATTTTGGTCATTTTGGTATTATTATGTTCTTTGCATTCAACTCTATTTTCCAAACCTGATGTGCATTATTTTTGTGTGGTATTTTCACTGTTTTACTTTTTTAGGTGTTACACAAATACTTGCACATAGCTTCTTAAGTTAAGCCTGACCAATCTGTGCCAAGTTACCAGAGTGAGCACAGGTTAATTTAGGGTTTGCATCTAACTTATTCTGAACAATCTCAGGTTCTTCTTTGTCATCATCATCAATAGTAGCATCGACAATTGGACTTCATGGAAACTTCTTTAAGTTCTCTTGGCAGCCACACTCAGGAAACCTCTGAATATCACCGTCATCTGAAGGATAGCTTTGAGAAGCTGAGAAGATGTCCTTTTTTAGGAGGCAGAACTAAAGATGACGGAGACGAAGATGCATATTTTAAAAAACATGTTCTGATGCTAGAACAGGTATTCCTTACTCCCATCTCTGTTCTATTTGGTGGAATGATCCTGCTTCAGTTATGATTACTTTCAGATCAGCAGTTAGTGTAAGGGACATTTGTTTTTCAATGACGTAATCTGTAGGTAGTAGTGCTAGTGCATTTCATCGAGTAGCGCTTCCAACAACTTGCTTCACAGAAGGACTGGGTGAACAAGGTACACTGTGCTGTACACTTAAGTTAAATAACACAGAGTCTTTGATTTCAGACTGTGCAGAAATTGTGGTATTTCTGGAGGTATTACAATTTTTACTGGACACTTTCTTGTCGGTGTATGTTTTATGGCTTCCATGTCCTCTTCTTATTTCTAAAGTTTGAATTTAGGAAATTAACATAGACCAACCAAAACTCTATCTGCTGTACATGTAGGTGAGAATAAATTAAAGGGCACACTTACATGACAACCAAGTTATTACATAGCTATAAACCCATGATGAAATGTTGTTATTGACATGAAAATATTCCACAAAGAGTCATATGTACAAAAAAACTATATTGAAACACTGGCAGATTTTGGTGAATGAACCAGACTTTAAAGGTATTTTTGAAGAGAACCCCAGATTTGCTTTTACTAGAAGCAGAAACATTTTAGATCTTCTAAAGAATCCAAACATAAGTGAACCCATCATTCAATTCAAAGGCACACAACCATGTTTGAATTGAAACAATTGTAACGCTATCATTAAAGGAACTAAAATAAATCACCCAAGGAGTGGGAAAAACATAGATCTGAAAGTAACAGCCACATGCGACTCTAAAAATGTAGTTTATCTGTTGAAGTGCCCATGCGGCTTAGTCTATGTTGGGAAAACTATTAGAAAGATCAAAACCAAACTTTCTGAACATAAGAGCAGTATCAGAAGGAATGATGAAAAATCAACAGTGGCATTACATTTCAACGAACGAAGACACAATGTTTCACAATTGAAATTTTAAGTGTTAGAGACACTTGATAAAGATGTCCATCTGGATCTCAATCGTAAACTACTGCAGAAAGAAAATGAGTGGATTTATAAACTGGACGCTTTAACGCCTTATGGGCTAAATGACCGCACGGAATTCTCATGCTATCTGTGACATACAAATACCATCTAATACTGGTGAAAAGTAGTAAACACTGCATGCAGAATAGTGAAATTTTAATTTAAATCAAATGTATGCTTGAATCCTTTAATGTAACACGGTTATTCACATATGTCATTTATTTAATATAATGTTGTCTTATATCTGGATGTTTATTGATTTATATGCTGATTACGAACTGCTATTCCACATCACAATAGTTAGTTTCTAACTTCTTTCAATATGGCCGCCACACTTACACGTTTTCACATAGATCAGCATGACATCGTTTATTTCTAAAATCTGAGTTTAAACGCTTATAATGGCGGAAAGCTAACCCCACGCTTCGGCGTTGCAAGATTTTTGGGATACACGCGGCAATTTTGCGGCACTATCGGTAAGCGTTAAACGTTTTCGGGGTTTCGTTATGAAACCGCAGCATGAATTGAGAAAATACACACCACGCGTTAGAGCTCCAAGAAGCTCCAGAGATTTATGCGGTGGATCTGTAGGTTCAATAGAGAGGTTAAACGCATTTATGGTTCCATTATGAAACTTAGTTATGCTTTGAAATATAAAACGCTGGCGACACTATTTTTTATATTAGACAGTTTCATTATCGTGTTACAACAGTTTGATATTTGCGCGATGTACTCATTCTAATGCAATATTAATTTGGTTTGTTCTCGAACACCATCAAGAGAAAGCATCATTATTATTGTTGGTCAATGTATTATATTTAACTTTGAAATTAGTTTGACTATTTCACGAATTAAGATTTCATTGCAACTATCATGGCATGCAGATAAAATGCATTTATTTGAAAAGTTTTACTACCACCCGTCTGATAAACATATTGTATATTGTTGATAGATATTATAGTAAGTATACTTATGAGAAGAGTTTTGAAGATCATTGAAATTAACTATTTTTTGGTCCTGTTATATATGATGTTTAAGTGTGGATCCTCACCATATATATTAATGTACAGATTCCCCTGATGAAGTGCCAGATGGCACGAAATGCATTGGGACCTTGTGAAAAATTAATTCATGAAAACTAAATGTGATGTACAACATATTAATTTGAAATGTAAGAGGATGGAATAAAATAACCATATGCAACTGATACCGGATGGTGTAATTTTATGGAATACAAAGACTGGATTTAAAAGTTGAACTTCTTTAAAGTATCGCAGAGGCGATCTTATGAAAAAGTTGCGCCCAGAGGGTCGTCCCTGAATTCTAAGGGACGCAGTGGTGATTGACATGATTTTAAAAATCGTTCCTCAATAGCAAACCCTGACTGTGCAGTGCGTCCAATGAGTAAATTAGTGTAGTGATATATCGAAAATTGCTCGATACAAATCTTTAGGCACTAGCAAAATGAAGTCCAATCCTGGAGCACAATAGCCCAAAAGAGGGGCGACGTTGTATGCATCCCTTATGAAATAATACATTTTCTTGACCCAAACAACTCAGGACAATACTACGAAGGTTGTTACAAATCTATAAAAATCTGGATAAGGCCTCAAACACACCAGGAGTAATGCAAGATATTTGGGCGTAAGACAATACAGCCTGGAACAATTCTATGTCCCAAGTAGCACTGGTGTAACACAAAATTATAGTGCTGCGGGGTGTTGCCAGCTGGTCCAACATGGTGGACGCACTTTAGACGAGCTCCGGTGGCCCGTTCTCAAATCCTTCTCTTATCCTGTGCCATCAGACCCTCTCTTCCCCGAGGCCCCCCTGTACCGTGCCTCTGTACTTCCGCCGCCTGATCGAGGTGCTTAACGGCGGGCTCGCAGGCAGAGCTGCAGCCTGGTGATGCCACGGATTGGCCTGGGGCATGGGGTTTGGGCCCTGGCTGCGTCACATTCCAGCTCCTCCGATGCTCAGCGGCCAGACTTGCCCTGGGACCTACCGATGGGCGCAGGCAGGCTTCTTGGGAGTGACTGGAGCGGAGGCTGTCCTGCGCCTGCCCTGGGGATCATGAGGTGACCACGCCAGAGCTGCAGCGCTGAGTCGCGGGCCTCGGACGGTGAGGAGATCACTTCCGGAGGCACATGCTCGGTGATTCCACACCGCAGGCTCTACACTTCACCTGCCTGTTTTGTGACTCCGGTGACGGCGGAGTCCACTATTTACCTCTTCTCTGTCTGTTGGCAGCCCCTGAGTTGAAGCCGAAGATACCGTGCTAGGCTGTGACTGTACTTCCGTGCCGAGCCTCAGCTGTAAGACGTTACGGCCGGTGGGATTGGAGACCGATGGAGTTAGACTTTTCTGCCTGGCTTTGAAGGGCCTTCTCCATCCCATATGGCAACTTGTAGATGCTGAGGATCCCTGCTGAGGTCAATGTGTGGCCCCCCTGATGTAGCTATGCATTGATGTTCCCTGGATGCATTCCTGGTGTGCCGTACCTGCCTGGAGTTTATGACTACACCTACTGTGGGGCCTCCCTGAGTCCATTGTGAACCTACCTCTGCATCTGCGCCCCTTGCTGCTGGCAAAGGCATGGTGTGATGCAGCAGTGAGTAAACCGGGTTGGTGCGGTGCTGCTCACGTGGCTCGATTCGTGTGTGGGGCCCCTCCGTATCCACAACAAACTGAGGCCGCGAGGGCTATATAGGGCCTACCCCCACTTACCCCGTGGAGCCGAGGAAGTGACGGGCAGCCATAACTGGCCTGTGTTGCACTCAGCACGCACCTGGTCCCCTTCGACCAACAATCCTGCGAGGCACCCGCCCCCCATACATTGAACGGGACTTAGAAGGGAGCAGGTGCCAGAGTGACCCAAGTTCACTACCTCTTCGTCACAATCCAGGTGAAACACGTCCCTATTTGGAGGTGTTTCCTGTTTGATGCTGACGACCTGTTGCTATGACACTAATAGACTAGCATTCCCTTAGTGCTTTTATGGCAAAAACTTTCCCTGTATTCAAGGCTGCTTTATTTGTTGAACAGAGACAATGTGGCACAGTTGTTTCTTTCTTCTCTTTTTTTTGTTCTTACCTTCCTTCAGAATATATTTTACCTGCTATCAATCCTCTAATGTTTTTGAAAATGTTGACTCTCGTCTATGTCATCCTGACCGTATACCCTGGGTGCCCTGCAAGGCCCGCATACTGTAATGGTTGTCAACAATAAAATTATGTTGTGGAAAATAAAATGTTATAGCGCTGCCCTGCAGAAAGTGATGAGAGGCCCTTCATATCTCACAAACATTCATTGGCCTTGGGCTGATAGGGGGACAGCTGTAGGACAGAGGGTCCACTAAAGGGTTGATGCCCCCCCCTTCACTGCAGGGGTATGCGTGTGTTACACAACTGCTCACCAAATTCCAATATTGTCAGGACTGCAGCAGGGAGATTGTGAAAAATTGTTGGAAATCAGAAATATATGTGTGGCTTGTACAGTATCCCAGCAATAATCAAGAACATTGGGGGGAAAAGTCAGGAATAATTTCTGTGGTCTTATGAAGTCCCTATACACCCTAGGAGAGCTGTAATGAAGACTAAAAAAAAAACCTCTAAAAGCAGACAATAATATTTTTGGGCCAAAGAGGCCCCAAACTGCCCATTGTAGTAGCAGGGAGCAAGTAAATCCAAAAAATATTGAAAATGGCGGAACAGTCATGGAAATTATACAAAGATCAGAGGCACACACATACTCCGGGCCGGCTCACAATCTGTTTTGCTTCCCCCATGACCTCCTCCTCAGACTACCTCAATACCACCCGTCAAAAGTGCCCCTCATCTCCCCATAGCCCTTCTCTCACATACATTTAATTTGTTATAAAGCGCTAGTAAAGGCTTGCATTACTAATCCACTCAGCTATCAACATGAAATACAGGTCTGTTCTTTGCAGCAGACATTTTAACCCTCTGCGCTACTATGTGGCTAGTCAAAACTGCCACTAGAGAAACCAAAGCTCTAGCTCTCTAGCAGGAATATTAACTACAAGAGTTTTCTTGTTATTTTCACACTGCCTGATATCTGGACGCCCAAGAAACTCTTACATATATAGCTATAACTAAACACAGTATCCCCAATGCCCAGTGCTGACCACACCTCCCAAAAGGTAGCCCTGTATCTGCACACACATGCCCACAGATACACAAACAAGCTCAACAAAACAGTGATCTAGCCAGGGAACTAAGATAAGAAGACACAGGCAAGATGGCTGCTAAACTGATAGCACATGCAGGGCAAGGAATGTATAGAATACTAAATTTGGAATACATTCTAGGTCTATCCTCGAGGCCTTAGGGCCTCCATGGCAGCAGCATGAAGAATGCAAATTATCATATTAGGAAGTATATCTGTGATCTACTCACAAAGACTCAAACACAACAGGGGGAAAAGCATAAATCTTTAAAAAATGCAGTAAAAATAGAAATAACATTAGTGCCCCAACATATCCCAAAACACCTCCAAAACCCACAGCAGAGCTCTTTTGAAATGGCAGACTAAACAAGGATATCTGTCAATGAACATATTCATACGTGTTCAAAGAAGGCATGAAGAAGACAAAAGAAAGATAGGTGCTTGTTTCAGAGCACCCACCCCACACACAGTAGCATGCCAAGCAAACAAGGAAATGATTGCACCAAATACCCAAGATTTTGGAATAAACCATATTGTGTTGATCTGGGTGTCGCTGGGCCGCTACAGGTGAAATAGGGTAGGCCTTGGGGACTGGACACACTAAGGATGACACACTCACACTGGTATAGTGTGGGCCAAGCCCCGAGCGGTCATGCACACTTTTATTTATACCATCGGACGCGCCCGCCCTCTGGGTGCATGTGAACTGCAACAAAGTATAGTGCAGGCCGGGTGGCTCCGTCACCACATCTTTCCTTTCCTTTAGATGCATTGCTGCCGAATGTTTGTGAAGTCTTCTTCGGGCAGACAACATTCAAAGTCTCTGAGTCTTTGGCTGGGGGCAGGGTTCGGCCGGAGTCCATACCTCTGGCTCTGGGAGTTGTTGGTAATTCCTTTCCTAGCCACATCTTCGGCACTCGACGAGGGGCTTGCGATGATCATTGGCTGCTCCCCAGCTGCGGGTACGCTCTCCTCTGGAACTCTTAGCAAACAGTCGACATCCCTCCCTGAGGAGTTGGGTGACGACTTTTCTTATCCTGTTTCCACCGTGCCTCCGTCGTCACTTCTGTGCTCTTCCCTTGGATCTACACTCACTTTCTTGAACCAGGAAACGTTTCTTGCAATGATGCGATGCCCACACGAGGCAGAAACAATGGTTACCCGCACCTCAATAAATTCCCACACCTCTGACTCATATGGAGTGAAATATTTTCACCCGGGATGCCATTCCTTCATTATGAGGCGGTCTCCCACTCAAATCACCATCACCTGTGCCCTCTGCGCCTGGCTCGCCTTCTCGTTGGAGGTTGCTCCACGGACCTGCGCAGCCGTTTGATCTAGGGGCCTCATTTATGAGGCCTTGCGTGAGTTTTGCGCTTCCGATGCGTCACTTTTTGTGACGCATTGGCGGCGTAAAACATGCCTCCTGATGCGCACTATTTACAAAGTGACGCATCTAAGCAGATGCGTCACTTTGTAAACCCCTGCGCTACATTATACCTGCGTCAGGTATAATGTATGCAGAGGGGGCGTTCACCCGCAAAAAGCCTCGTAATAGTGACGCAGTGAAATCTATGAGATTTCACTGCGTCACTTTTAGTTGTTGCGTCAAAATCTTGCGGCTTTCACGCAGCGATGCGTCACTTTTCATAAATGAGGCCCTAGGTCTTTCGGACACCACGATTCTTCTCTCTTCCGCCTGGGAGGTGTGCGCTTGAGCGGGCCACTCACTGATGAGTCATGAGACCGCGACTCAGGCCGCATGCTCACATTTCACGCCTCCACTGACCTGGTAAGTGCCACCGCCGGAGCTCCCTCTTCCGCTGGGCTCACGGGGTGGGCACCTGCAGTCCTGGTGTCAGATGTCACCGCCGGTATCCTTTGCGGCACCGCAGGACCTAGGGCACGGCCACGTGTGCGCGCGATGTCCGATCATCACCGCACTACCCTACAGCGTGCTACATCGAAGGTCACAATCCACCCAGCAGAGGCGTGGGTGGGACCAGTTCCAGAGAATAAAACTGAGATATATTACATTTTCTTTATGGTTAAAATAGTCAGTCCCAAGTAATTGCCATTTTGACAGCAAGCAGTCCATCAATCAATCAAAATAAGCTTTATTCGATTTAAACAGTTAAATTATAAAAGCACAAAACATAAAACACCAAGAGGTTACTGGCATCTGGATGCATACCATATACCATAACAACTTCATAACAAATGTTAACCGAACACATTTTCATTACTGGGTTTATTTCTCTACACCAGTAGAAAAGTGTCAGCTTAAACTTTTATTTTATTTAATTCAACTGGTTTCAAATAGCAAAGTCTAGTCTTATATTACCACAAGATGGCAATCTTCTCTAAGATACAAAATCGAAAAAACCTGTTGAAGTAATAGGCCTAATCCAGTTTCCTCAAAGGTAAACATAAAGCCTCTGCTCATAACAGCTGTAATTAAGCTGTTTATTAAGCACTCCAAAAAGTTGGAGGGCTCAACTCTCCCTTCTTTTTGTTTCACACTCTTAAGTCTCCTCTAACTTCTTTTCAATCACTTCTAAAATGTATTTTTTTCACCAGTGTTTAATTTTCAAGAAACAAAAGCGCAGGGTCCCAACGTTGTTCTTAACAGCCCACTGCTGGCTGACACTGTGTGATGCCAGGTTTGCCAAGCATTAAGGCTGCCTAGTTTTGACCTCTTGCTTCTTTCTTCATACCACTGAATACTGTCAGTCTATTTAGCTCACCATTGTATATTTATTTCTTCCCTACTTTGTCACATTTTATTTTATGTTTTTCTTCTTCCGACTTTTTGTTTCTTCTCTCTTTGGCTGCCTGGCTCTGAGTAAAATAAATAAATCATAGCAACCAAAAATGAGCGCCCACCACCTGCAACCACCAGCACCGCTTGAAACAGGATACACTGTTTAAAAATTAAGCCATGGCAAATTCCTAAAAAGTACTAGGCAAACATTCTATGGCCTGCAGGGTGAATTTGCAAGAGCTAGTGCATGCAAATCGTTGCTCGAACCTCCTACGCATGTTTGGGTATTCGTTTGGGTATTCATGCAAAGTCAGAGCATTGAAACAGAGATGTTTTTAAGTAACCTACCAACCTCCTGGGACGATTTTGTGGGGCAAATTTTAGCCTCAAATTCTTGGGGGAATATCTTGATCTTTGGCTGTTAATTCATTTTTTTGTGGTGTGGCACTGTTTTTTGCATTGCTGTGCTGTGCATGGGAGTTGGGGTTGGTTGTCATTTTATTTAGTTTTTGGTTATCGAGTTGTCAAATATTGAATGCTGACTTTTGTTCTTGTCTTGCTTTTAAATGTTTATATCCCTCTTCTAAAATAGTTTTTGTTGATTGTCTCTGGTTTATTCTCAGTTTAAGTTTTTGGGCGACTGTGTGGAGGTTAATTCAAGCTGAAGGATGGACAGCTCTCACCAGTGAAGTGAGGACCAAGAAGAGAAAAAAATGCATGTAACTCCTTAGTGAGCACATAGGCCTCAGCGTATGAGAGGTAGATGTGACAATAATCCCATCCACCAGGATGCAGCAGAACAATCCTGACAGTTCCTGAGGAGACCAAAACCGGCAGTGCTTAAGTGGTTTTTGGTCCAATTGTTTTGGTGAATGAGTTGCAGAAGAAGTAGATGGAGATGAGAGATATGGAGAGGCAGGGGGAAGGCAATATGTGAAACATCAACAAGGGATGCAGGAGAAGGTGATGAGGGAAACAGCGTTGCAGAAGGAGGTGGAGGAAAAGCAGTGATAGGTAGAGGGGAAGAAGGTCAGCAGGAGGTGACTTGCGAGGTGTGGAAGGAGGTGGAGCAGCAACAAAAACAAGTCAAAGAGGTGGTACCATGGCTAACAAATCAGGAGGTCTGAAGAGAGGTGCTCAAAATGCACATTATGGACAAGAGTCCTTCAGGAAAATAAATTATATGGAAGATCGCCCTACACACATTCGCATCCTCTTGGGCATAATAATAACTAAATATTTCTCAGGGCCTTTCAGTCACCAATCTGAATATCTGTCTCCATGGACTACCAGGAGTCAGTGAAGAGAGGCAAGCATTCTGCAACAATTTCACTGGGGATGATCGCCCCTTTAAAACCTGCAGCGCTGGCCGTGAGGATGTTTAACACTTTCCTTCAAACAATGTCACAATCTCCAGAATCAGAGAACAACTATGGTCAGGGTGGGAGGAAAAGAGTGTGGGAGGAGGGTGTTTGTCTCTCACATGTGCCGGCCCCACATCATCATCGCTGCCAATGTTATCAGTCATGTTTCTACAATCACATTATTGGCCATCTTTCATTTTGGTCATGCAGCAGTGGTGCTGTGGTGGGTCAACAAAAACAAGAATCAATATCTTAGGTTAAGTGACAGAGACATAGTGGCATTCAGCAAGGCCACTGATGGACTAGATCGATGGATTGATGAGATGTTTTTCCCAGTTTTTTTGTTGAATGCAATAATTATCAGATGTGATATAATCACAGTATGACAGAAAAGTCCACAGATTGTACAAAAGTACAATTTTGTGTTCTGTGGTAATGTTTAGTTTTTTCACTACTTTTTATTAAAGAACGAGTGAAGATCACACAAAACCTCAGATTCCCAACAAAATAGATACATTCTAGAAGAGAGTCTGGACTTGTTACAAAAGGAGGCCATAATTCTTGTACCTGGGGAAAAGTGTGGAAGAGGATGCTATTCCATAATTTTTGTAATGAAAAAGCCGTTAGGAGAGTACAGACTGAGTCCGGATCTTAAGAATCTGAACACCTATGTCCATCACAGATCCCTCAAGATGGTGACTCTTACAATGATTCTTGCTTTCACGTGCCAGGGTGATTTTTAGCCTTATTGGTCTGCTAGATGCATCGCTACACACTCTCATCAACAAACAATTTTTGAGATACTTACATGTTTGTGTCTAGTGGAGGTATTTTAAGTTTAGAGTTCTACCCTTTGGTCTTTCCATAGACCCTTGAGCTTTTGCAAATTTTTTGGCCCCTCTGGGGGGAAAATTGCATGATCAAGGTATGATTTGATTTCTTTACCTCTATGATCTACTATTTAGTACATTGTCTTTCTCAAAGCCCCTGCAACATGTTCAGACTGTATGCGGTTTTCTCCAAGCTAAAAAGTTCCTTTTGAACTTCAGAAAATCCAACTATTAGCCATTTCAGACACTGCAGCAAATAGAAGAAATTTTCAGACAAGGGTAACCAAAGTGTTCCTTCCAAACCCAAGAAAGGAGAAATTGAGACATTGCCTGATGAATCTTATAAAGGATACTTTTCCCTCCAATGTCCTTACTTTCCAGTGTGCTGAGCAAAGTCATGCAGAAGACAACTTAGGTGTGATGAGTACTTGCTTACTGCCACAAGACCCTCTTTTCTGGTAATTCTCAGGTTCACAGTAGCCAAACCTTGAATCTTTCCAACGTATCCCTCTCCCTATCGAGTCCCTATTCGTCCAGAGGCTTCCATATTGAAACTTGGACTTGGGAACTTAGGGTTGAAAGTAGGACATTGACTAATCTAGGACGTTCAGAGGAGGTAGCCTGTTCAATTCGGGAGTCTAGAAGACCATCCCACTTAAAGAAAATCTTCTAGAAATCAGAAGAATGTTGATCATTCATGTGGTGCAAAGGGGTTACTTTCTACTTCCTCCTCTCTACATTAATTTTAGACTTACTGAGAAAATGATTTTTACTAGGGTTGATCATTTCCATCTTAAGCAGTTAAAAGGCTGCTATTGAAACTATCAGTGAAAAGGATATTTTGTAAGTAGAAATTCTTGTATCCAGACTCCTTTCTTGTATTCCTTCCTATGACTTACCATTGGTTCTCAGAGGTCTACAGAGTTCTCTTTTGAACCATTGGAGTCTGTTTATAACTTTTAAAAAATGTTTGTTGTTTTACCGCTGGAAGATGGTTGGGAGAAATTGACTAATTATAGGCTGGTGGACGATATCTTATTTTATTATTCCAGATAATTTACTTTAATGATCTGGCCTTTCTGCATCAAGTAGCATCACATTTCATTTAGATGAATATATTATTTTACCAGTTTATTTGCCCCCCCATCCTCACAGAGGTAACAGTTATCACATGTATTAGATGTGCAGAGCGCATTATCTGTCTATGTTTCCTGTCCTTCAGAATTTAGGAAAGTGCAATTTCTGTTAGGAATGTCCAGCACTCACATTCTCTTCCACCTTAATTAGATAGAGAAAACAAACTGTTTCTTTGGCTTATGACTTGAATGCAGCTGTCGTACAGGAAAAGGTTCAAGGTAGGTCATCAAGAGGAGTATCTACCAGAGGAGTATTTACCTCCTGGGCAGCACACAAGGGAGTATCTCTTAAAATATATTTAATGATGTCAGTTGGGCTTCTCCAGATACTCTCATATGTCTTTATAAATTGCAATTGGGGGGTCTTAATCTGCTACAATTGGTTCAAATGTTCTTTCTCAAGGGTTAAACTTAACTGTTACTTTTTTGTGGACTTGTATAAATTGCTTGCATTGTCGTTATTCCTGCTTGGATACATCTCATGCACAGATTATTTTTTCGTAATCTTCATTACGCCAAGTGGCAGTTGTTCTCGTCACAGTTCTGTGTGCCCCCTCCCTCTCTTGTCTCTATAAGGTCTATAAGGTTAATAATTTATTTTGTACATTTGCTTTTGATTAGCTAGGAGAGGGTTAGTCCCCCATTTATTCCGATTCTCTGGGGGGGGGGTGGTCCTGGGGTATCATCCGCTATATAGGCATTGATTTTGTTTATTAGGATAAGGAAGCCTCATTGGTAAGGATTATGCTGAGGAAGACGATGACTCGGAGCAATTAAGTTTGCTGGCAAGAAACCTGAGCATGTGCACTCAGCATTGGGCAACTTGGTCATTCATCATTATATAGTGCACTAAGGGGCCACACACCATGTAGCACAATGTTACTCTGTGATACATAATACACCACAGTACTTCTAAATGATTTCACCTGCAGAAAAGTATAAAAAGGAGGCAAATTGAATATTTAAAAACAAATACAAGCATTGGTAGAGTGGGTTTGGTGGCTAGCAGGGTTTGGAGCACCACCCTAATGCCTCTATGGACAAACTGTCACTGAAATATGACAATGAAATATGATCTTAGTGTATGAAGGTGGAGTATTATGTGGTGATGCTGGTTAGGCTTCAACATGCAATACTATCACAAACCCCAAAGATGGTCCTTGGATTCACAGAAATTAATCCTTAGCTCAGTCCTGGTAGTGTGGCAAAGAGCAGTCAGAATTTACTAGAGGAAGATGGTTAAAGCATCTCAGAGTATCAACATGGATGATAAGTAATTGACACGCCTCAAAAGTACTCCAACACCAATTTATAAAATTAAAGTGGCTTTTATCCTAATTTAGACACAAAAATGAACAATAGAGCATATTTATAACCAGAGTTATAGATTTATGAAGCAATATAAAATCAGTGCAAAATACTACAGTGAAACGTTACCATTGCGGTCAATGGGAAAAGCTGCTAGTGACAATCGGTCACATGCAGGTTGAGTTTTATGGAACCCTTGCAGGGTAAAGGTGATGCTGGCCCTATGACCAAGCCACAGCAGTCAGTTACATTTTACCTGGCCCATGGAGCCTGGGTGCAGAGTTGTCCTTGCAGTACCTGGTGTTGATTGAGAGCTGCAGGAGAGGGGCTTTTACCTTTAGAGTGGTGCTGCGAAGAAAAAGATGCAGAAACACAAAAATGGGGTAGCTGCTGGTGTTGGATAAATGTTGGATAGAGTTCCCTCTAGGTGCAGCGGCGAATGCAGGGGTCAGTTGGTGTACTGGCGATCAACAAGCCTCGTGGGGGCAAGTAAATCAGATAGTTACTTCAACGTCCGGTGGTCCTGGTGAATAGAGTGGCAGCCTGTAACTTCCTGGAGCGCAGGGCTACAGTTCCCACAGTGCACTCGACCATCTTGATTTGGACGATCCATCAGAGGGCCGGATAGCCAGCAATTCTTCAAATCCGGAGAATTGTTTTACCTGAAGTTTGCAGGGGACTAGAGCCACTAGTCCAGGAAAGTCTGAGGGTGCTACAGGCTTCCACATGGGTCCCTCTTTCTAGGGGTATTGAGAGATAGCCTAGGACAAGTATCAATCAGCCAGTTTCAGGAGTTTTGCCACAGGGACAGAGTAACCCTCTTTTGCTTTGGTGCAAGTCCTGCTGTCGCAGACACAGGTCTCTTCTTTGTCCTCTTCGATTCAGGATGTTCAGAACTGAGGTTCTAATGTCACGGTGGAACCATGAAATCCTAGATTTATGGGTGTTAATGGTGTGGCTGCCAGTGGCCCATGGGATACTTGTCCCCGGAAGTGACCACATACGATGGTGAACGTCACCTTTTCTACCCCAGAACCCACTATGTCTGCCCCTTTTAGAAATGGCAGAAGTCATTCTCGACTGTACAGACCAGGTAGCCCACGCTAGAGTTTTGGCTAGCCTTATTCAGGGTGTACCCTCCTGACTATCTAATTGTCCACCCTGGTCAGAATAAAATGTGTATGGGGCAGGGGGATGGCTGTGTCTTCTGTGGGGGGAGTCTGAATGCATATCATAGGAGGTGTAGCCTTTTAAGCTCTCCGTCTTGATCTGCCACTTCACCAACCAGCCTGGGTAGGAGGAGGTGTTGCTGCATGTTCTCACTGCCTGACAGGAGGTCAGAATCCTGTCTTGGCGACTGAAAGTGTGGGATGTCAGCCAGAGTACAAGAAAGCTGGGGCAAACCGGTGGGCAGCCTCTCAGGTAGCCAATTGGGTGCAGGTCACATCGCTCCTGGCACAAGACTTGTGCCAGAGGAGAAAAGGCATGATGTTTGATACCAAACATGATAAATTTAGGTGGTACCAAAATGAAGCTGCCAACCTCAGGTTTGCCTGGGTACCAGCCCATGTTTTCCTAAGGCCCATCTATCACTTTTAGAATCCTTTAATGGTGAAGGGCACTATAGGGCCAGATAAGCTTGCACATACATGCCCACATCATTAATATTATACACCTTTCCTCCTGAGCTTTAAGTGACTGGCATGTATCAAAGACAGTGCATTGACTCTGTCACACATTGTGAGCGCAAAGCCAAATTTGAGCAGTTTGCACTACTCTTGCCGTCTGAAATGGCAGGCCTGCAGTCAGTAGTTTATTCGGGTCATTCAGGGTGGCACAGTCAAAGCTGCAAGCCCTGGGGACCCCTTTACTACCCATGCCCTAGGTACCACTGGTACTGTATACTAGAGACTTATAAGGCGGTAAAGTCCTTGTCAATTGGGCTGACCAATTTACACGGTTTTAGCGAGCGAGCATTAGCCCTGGGGCCTGGGTAGCAGGCTCCAGTGAACTATCACAGTCATAACCATCAGTGTTGGAGCAAAAAGTGTTTGGGGGCTGTGCCACAAAAAAGGGAACTTTCCTACACTCTGATATTCCTTGTCCATCACTGTACTCATTTGAGCTGCAATTGTGACCATATATGTTTTCAGATGGTGCCCCAAGCATCTGGTATATTAAAAAATGTAATTGCTTGCATCCTGCGGGTTAACCCATTTTTACTTTATTCAATGTTATGTGCTTCCCATTATTGTACTGTAGTTTCTACTCCCTAATGGTTCCCTTGCTACTCTTCCTCCCATGGCCCATGGTTAATTACCAGTTAAACAATTTCTTAGGCTAGTGGCAGACTTGTTTCTTCCTCCTTTTTCAAGCACCATTAATTGAAAGACAAAGGTGAAGGGTGGGGTGCTTGCAAAAGTCTCAGGCATAGACAATCATTCAGGTAATTCTTCAGTCGTTTACTATATTGTCAACTGTGCGTCTACAGACAGATGTCAGCCATATACAAGTTATACTTGATCCTGCTTTCAAAGGAACAGTTCATCCTAAAATGCCAGGCCATAACGACTCTAAATGGGAATACCAAGAACCCCTGAGCAGTTTCAAACTTGTTGTGCCTAATTGGTGACATGATGGCTGAGTCCTTTGGCACAGCAAGCACTGGGCTCATATCTGTACACACCCTTTGAACTTATGACATCACATAGCAATACAAAGTTGCATGGCGGACTGCTTGGAAACATTTCAGTAACTGGCCGTTGATTTTTGTCTTCTATACAGTATAGTAGACAAAAATCAACTGCCAGATGTTGTCCTATCTGGAATGGTATAGTCTATACCATTCCAGATAGGACAACATCTGATCCCTTTTCAAAAGGAAGGGGCCATCCTGAACAGACAGGACATGCTCTTTCTATATAAGAACACACGGGACTCTAGACCCATTTCAGCCTTGTTGAGATCATCCTTTATGTGCTACTTGAATCCTGTGGCTTGCAAAACTCCTGTCTGAGCATACTGGTTATACTAAGATCAGCACACCGAAACACAAAGTTGACAGATAGAATCCTTACAGAGGTCTCAATTGCTAGCAATCTCTTCCTCCTCACTCCACTTCATTTATTCATTGATCACTGTGATCTAAAAATACTGAGGGCCTGATTCACAAAGGTAAATGTACGCTTTTATGTATGTTTACGATTGTTTGCTATTAACTAAGGGATTTCCAAGTAGTATCTTTATGAGTGTATTGACTGAGCACTTGTACAGATACTACTCATAAAAAGTGTAAATGTAAGTTTAACTTTGTGATTCAGGCCCCATGTGTACAAGATGCCCAAATAGGCACAAGACGAGTCCCCTGTTATGTGGCAAAATTATAGACCCGGGTAGAGACATCAGCATTTTACATGCTCACATTGTTAAGTTGCCTTCTTTCTTAAATACGATGACATATGACAGAAATTCTTTTGCATGCCAGTGCAGGATAATATTTTTGGAAACCAGCTTTGCTTGCATTTCCACTTTGTAGGCACATTATCAAACACCTTGAACATTCTGTGAAAGGGCTAAGCTCACTTTGCAGAATGTTGTTATTTGTTTTGACTGTTCTGTGACAGAGGTAGCTATATAGAATAAACAGTAGCAGCCTGCCTGGGGCTTCGGCATTGCAATACGGATGATGCTTATTATATAAATGACAACCCTCCTTTATTTAGTCAAAGGAGCATTTCACTGGCAATGAGAGGTCAACCCATGTTGGAATTTCAGCCCAGCTGATTCCTGTTTACCTCATGCAAGGGATGCTGCCCAGCTCAGAGTTGGCCTTAGCACTGGTTGCGCCAGATGCGACAATGTTTGTTGGCTCCCCCAATGACCTCCTTCTCCACGGATTTCCTCACTACCGCCCTCGAACAATGTCCTCAAGTCTCCATAACTACTCTCCCTGTCATGCATTTCTTTTGTTTAATAGCACCTCTCATACCAGTAAAATGTGTCAGAGCACTTTACATCGCATACACATTACACAGAGACTATCAATCATAAGTGTGTAAATCAGTGTATTGGAAATGTTTAATCAGTCAGAGTACTAGAAGGTGTTTGAGTCACAAGTTGCCCATACTGGTAGGTAGTATAGTTTAAGAGTGCTTTGGTCTGGAGAAGCACAAACTCATAATTTAAAATGTAACACCATGGTTGGAGGTTGGCTTTACTAAGAAGAATTAATTTCTACCCAAGTGAACCCTTTTTGCAACATTAGAATAATGAAAGACTAGGGGGAAAAAAATATGCTCTAATCAATACCTTGCAGTTTGCATGCAGATCTTTGATGCTAGTTAACAGCTCACTGTTCTATATTAGGATTTAAACTTAGAAACTACAAGTAACAGAAGGGTCTCTCTGACAGAAGCAGTAACACACCTATTTATATTTTATGCACTTTGTGATCTGCATAGTACACATGTTTTGCAGCAGGCATTTTAACCTCTTGTGCTACTTTATGGTGCATCAAAACCTCCACTAGACAAAACTCTGATCGATCTGCAGCAAGGACATTATTCACCCGTTATCTTGACAGTTTTATGGTTGCCTGAAATTTGATAGAGGCAAGGAACCCAGCAGCAGGTTCTTTCTAACCTATACTGTACTTGAAAACACGGCATTCCCCCCCCCCCCAAAGTCTCCACCAAGATGGGCAGCCTGATGACACTAGCTCACAGATAACGGGGAGTTAAATCACTCTTCATGGATTTGGCAGATTCATCCCAACCTAGGCATGGGAGGTACGAAGCGCTAGGTAGGAATACAATATATTACAGTACTTACATCGAAGCCTATCGTCTCTGTAAAAGCAAAATGGTTGAACTGTTTACTAAGCATGGGCGTAAAATCCGTTCCGCTCGCGGATTTTGCGGATTTTCGGTAAATTCGCAATCCGCGAACTCTTGCGAATTTGCCGAAAATCCGCAAATCCGCACGCGGCGGATTTTTTTGCTTGGTGATACAATATTGCGGCGCGCGGCGCGGCATGGCGCGCGGCGTTCACTTTCCGTCATTCAGCGTTTGCCGAGTTGTTTTTCTCGATATTTTGCGAGTGCTGCGCCATTTTGGATCTTGCTGCGGGATCCCGCGGGAGTTTGGCGACCGCGATTACGTAATCGCGGCTTGCCACCTTGCACAGCACGCATCGCGAGAGTTCGAAATTGCGAACACGTAGGTGCGGCGGGCAGCAACAATCTCGCACTCGCGAAATAGAGATTTTGCAATTCTGCACAAGAAATCCACCAGCAAACAGCATAAACCTTCAGAAAATGATGATTTTTATCAGAATCACTCCTCAGGTTGACATTTGCCTGCACTTTTTTTTGCAAGGAGTCCATTTTTTTGGGGGGGAGGAAGGAAGTGCCCCACAGTCTCCAACTTCCTGTTCCTGTCCAGCAGGCTCCTCCCAGTGCTTTCTTCATGTGCTGGTCACTTTCATTTGGACCTTGACCTGGAAGGATTACTTTTTGTGGATGCTGCTGGATATTTGGATTTGAGGCCTTTTTGACTTTCTTTGGATCACTTTTGGATTATAAATCAACTTTCACAAGTAAGTTTGTTTGGGGCATTACAGTTGCCGCAACTACAATTTTGGAACTTTTTCAGAACATGAAATAAAATATATTGTGGGTAGCCACAGTATCCAGTAGGACCAGGGTTGGTTATGGGTGCATGATAGAACTGTTTTGTTGAATTTAAACATCATTGACGCCATGGATGGGCTGGGATTGTGCTTAATTTTGTGTTTTTTGTCGATTTTTTTGGGGCTGCTGTTGGGGCCTTTAGCCCAGGGGTAGTGAGTGGTGCATGGACTGAGTCTGCCTGTGGGGTATTTTTAATGTAAACATCCTGGATGGCATTGGATTGTGGTGATTTTTGTGTGTTTTTCGTTTTTTTGGGGTGTACTCTTGATGTGGACTGGCCATGTGGGTGGTGGTGGCCATCTTGAGTGCTGGTACAGGCAACATGTGCTTGGGGTGCAAGGGGCCATTTTGAAGAGAGGCAGTGGCTGAGGCCTGCACTTATTTTGCCTAGCTTTCATCCATCATGCCCAGGGGTAGTGAGTGGTGCATGGGCCTAGTGTTTCTGTGGGGTGTCTTCTTGAATTTAAACACCATTGAGGCCATGGATGGGCTGGGATTGTGCTGAATTTTGTGTTTTTTGTCGTTTTTTGGGGCTGCTGGTGGGGCCTTTTGCCCAGGGGTAGTGAGTGGTGCATGGGCCTAGTCTTTCTGTGGGGTGTCTTCTTGAATTTAAACATCATTGAGGCCATGGATGGGCTGGGATTGTGCTGAATTTTGTGTTTTTTGTCGTTTTTTTGGGGCTGCTGGTGGGGCCTTTTGCCCAGGGGTAGTGAGTGGTGCATGGTCCTAGTCTTTCTGTGGGGTGTCTTCTTGATTTTAAACATCATTGAGGCCATGGATGGGCTGGGATTGTGCTGAGTTTTGTGGTTTTTGTCGATTTTTTGGTGCTGCTGGTGGGGCCTTTTGCCCAGGGGTAGTGAGTGGTGCATGAGCCTAGTCTTTCTGTGGGGTGTCTTGTTGAATTTAAACACCATTGAGGCAATGGATGGGCTGGGATTGTGCTGAATTTTGTGGTTTTTGTCGTTTTTTGGGGCTGCTGGTGGGGCCTTTTGCCCAGGGGTAGTGAGTGGTGCATGGGCCTAGTCTTTCTGTGGGGTGTCTTCTTGAATTTAAACATCATTGAGGCCATGGATGGGCTGGGATTGTGCTGAATTTTGTGTTTTTTGTCGATTTTTTGGTGCTGCTGGTGGGGCCTTTTGCCCAGGGGTAGTGAGTGGTGCATGGGCCTAGTCTTTCTGTGGGGTGTCTTCTTGAATTTAAACATCATTGAGGCCATGGATGGGCTGGGATTGTGCTGAATTTTGTGTTTTTTGTCGATTTTTTGGTGCTGCTGGTGGGGCCTTTTGCCCAGGGGTAGTGAGTGGTGCATGGGCCTAGTCTTTCTGTGGGGTGTCTTCTTGAATTTAAACACCATTGAGGCCATGGATGGGCTGGGATTGTGCTGAATTTTGTGGTTTTTGTCGTTTTTTGGGGGCTGCTGGTGGGGCCTTTTGCCCAGGGGTAGTGAGTGGTGCATGGTCCTAGTCTTTCTGTGGGGTGTCTTCTTGATTTTAAACATCATTGAGGCCATGGATGGGCTGGGATTGTGCTGAGTTTTGTGGTTTTTGTCAATTTTTTGGTGCTGCTGGTGGGGCCTTTTGCCCAGGGGTAGTGAGTGGTGCATGGGCCTAGTCTTTCTGTGGGGTGTCTTCTTGAATTTAAACACCATTGAGCCATGGATGGGCTGGGATTGTGCTGAATTTTGTGGTTTTTGTCGTTTTTTGGGGCTGCTGGTGGGGCCTTTTGCCCAGGGGTAGTGGTGCATGGACTGAGTCTGCCTGTGGGGTCTCACTCTCTTTAATGTAAACATCCTGGATGGCATTGGATTGTGGTGATTTTTGTGTGTTTTTCGTTTTTTTTGGGGTGTACTGTGATGTGGACTGGCCATGTGGGTGGTGGTGGTGGCCATCTTGAGTGCTGGTACAGGCAACAGGTGCTTGGGGTTCAAGAGGCCATTTTGAAGAGAGGCAGTGTCTGAGGCCTGCACCCATTTTGCCTAGCTTTCATCCATTATGCCCAGGGGTAGTGAGTGGTGCATGTGCCTAGTCTTTCTGTGGGGTGTCTTCTTGAATTTAAACACCATTGAGGCCATGGATGGGCTGGGAGTGTGCTGAATTTTTGGGGTGTATAACTGATGTTCCTCTGTCTTCCATTGCTTTTAGGTGCACAAGAGAACCACCAGTGCCAGGAAGAAGTCCTGCTGCGGTGTGTGCAGCACAACGTCACGTGTGGCCACAGACAACTCTGCAACTTGTGCAACTGCGGCCTGCTGTTCAGAGTGACATCTGAAGAAGATGGCTCCAAAAAAAGTTCCTCGTAGCTCCTCTAGCAAGAAAGATGCCAGAAAGGAGCAGAAGAAGCAAGTTACCAAGCAGACTGGTGTGCGGCCCTCCACATTTTTTGGGAATAAAAAAAAAAGTACGCCTGCAGCAGCAGCGGGATCTGCTGGGGATCAAGCTGGGAGCAGCACCCCCGCTCCATTGGGCTCAGTGCCACCACCCCCACGCCAACTTAAGTCCAAGCCCTTGACTGCTGCAGAGGCAGCCAGTGTACTTGTTCAATCACCATCGACCAGTGATGTTGGCTCATCGCAAGAAAGTAGCAGCAATGTCCCTCAATCAACACAGGTTGTTGTAACTCATCTGACGAGTGTTGAACAACCACAGCCGCAACAACAACCACATGTGCAAGTACAAGCCCGAGTACATGTGGAAGGAGAGGCGGCGCAAGGAGAGGAGCAAGCAGAGGTGCATGGAGGGGCACAACAAGTGGCCACAATAGTTGTTCCTCCAGAAGTAGGGGCACATCTGGAAATCGACAATCAAGCCGAGGTATCATTCGAGGAAGCCACTCCTCCTGATGATCATTCATTGTCTTCCACATCCCGAGCAAGGAAAAGATCAAGGGTGTTGGTGTCTACATCTTCTTCAAGCCCACCTCCTTCTGATGATATGGATCTTACTTGGGAACCAGCACCACTGCCGTCTGAGAGTGAGGCTGAGGCACACCGTGATCTGACAAAGGTAGCTAAGCGTAAAAAGAAGGTCGTCGAAAATCTCATAGTTATGGAGTGTGATGACGCTCAACAAGAAGTGGCGTATACTCCTGCTGCTGAAGACTCTCACGACGACGACGCAGTCATCACTAACGTCACTGAAGCCCCAGCGGGCATGCAGCAAACAGACATTTTGACCCTAGCCCGACAAGCTGCTGAGCGTGATGATGAAGTCGACGAGGAGGCAATGGGAACACCACAATCATTGAAGTTAGCTAGTACACCACAACTTACCGCTTCCATATTTCTTACTCGCCAGAAGGGACCTCCATCCACCTCGACCTCACTTAGTGGTGGGCAAAGTGCACAACGTAGTAAAGTTCATGAATACGCATCCTCCACTTCATCTGGCATTAGCAGCATGACCACCACCAGTATCGCCTCCTCCGGCCCCCCCAGACATTTCAAGTCCGCAGTTTGGGACTTCTTTAGTATTTGCCAAAAAAAGGAAAACCAAGCCATTTGTAGCATTTGTAAGCTTGCAGTTAGTCGTGGTAAGCTTGGTACCAACTATGGGACTGGAGGCCAGAGAGGTCATCTTGAGAGACAGCACACTGTCCAATGGTTTGCGCACCTAAAGGAGATCAAGGAAGCCCGAATTGCAAGTCGAGAAAACGTTGATGTTCCATCTGATGATGACGAGGAGGAAGAAGTGTCACACACTTCACTTACACCCAGTATCCCTGTCAGCACACCCCCTGTGCACCACACTAAGAGTGTGGGACAGAGTGAGACACCAATGCGAAAAAGTTCATCAGCGAGCGTAACTGGGTCGAAGAAGTCATCAACATCATCATCATCATCCCGTAAAATGGTCCAGGGCAACATTAAAACAATGTTCTTTTCAGACGCGCCATATGACCGCAACCACCCAACGGCGCGTCTGTATAACACTAAGCTGGCTAAAATGCTAGCGCTGGATCTTCTCCCTTTTTCTTTTTCTGGAAGGGGTTGGTTTTCTTGAATTAGTGGCAGCGCTCTGCCCTAAATGGAAGGTTCCTAGCCGGTTCTATTTTGCCCGAGTTGCGGTTCCAGCACTACATGAAGATGTGCTGGAGGTGATTGGGGCAGCTTTGCAAAAGAGCGCTGTTCACACTATACATCTGACAACAGACATGTGGACCAGTGGCTCAGGCACTGATTACATGTGCATCACTGCACACTGGGTCTCTTTTTCAGGGGTTAAAGCAAAGCTAAACGCAGGTGTTGACCTGGACCAAGTTTTTAAAGCTGCTCGGAAACATGCAACACTAGCCATGTTTGGCTTGGAGCAACGTCATACAGCACAAAACATTTTGAATGAGTTCAACACAAAGGTCTTTCACTGGCTGTCCCCAAAAAAACGCGACATTGGTTATGTTTCCACGGATAATGCCGCCAATGTAGTTAAGGCCATGGATCTGGGTCACTATTTCAGAGTGCCGTGTTTGGCGCACTGTATAAACCTGGTTGTTAAAAAATTCTTGGATAAAGACAGTCCAGCATGCCAGTTAGTGGTCACCTGCCGAAAAATGTGCAACCATTTCAGCCATTCTTTTAAGGCCCAGAAGCATCTGAGGTGCCTGCTACATGAACGTCGAATGCCAGTGAAAGCACTCATCCAGGAGGTGCCAACACGTTGGAACTCAACCTTCTACATGCTTGAGCGTCTGTATGAGCAGTTTACGGTACTCAATCAGTATTTCTTAACACTGGGTACAGCTGTGAAGGACCTGAGGTTAAATGGGCCGGAATGGGAGCTAGTTAAAAGCCTGACAGACATGCTTCGTCCTTTTGAGGTCTTCACGCGTGCAGTCAGCAGGGAGGACTGTAATTTGGGAAAAGCTATCCCATTGTTGCGCATGCTGGAGCACAAACTGAAGGCGGTGTCTTCTAAGTTTCAAAAAGATCAAGAAAAGCAAGAAGCTTTTGTTTTGGCGGAGAAATTATTAGAGCACCTACTTGGCGATAAACGTCTTCAAAAGATCCACTCAGAACAGCATTACATTTGTGCTACTATTCTGCATCCATGCTACAAAAAGGCACTGGCAGGCAGTGCATTCTTTCCTTTTGGTGATGAAGATGTTACAAAGTACAAACATTGGCTAGCCATGTCAGCCATGAGGTTTGAAAGAGACCGGAAGAAACTTGAAGGAAAAGGCAGTACATCAGCATCAGCAGGCCATCCGATTCCCCAGTCACAAGACTCCACTTCTGCACCTGTGGCTGTGGCAGAAGTGACCTCTCAGCCGTTAAAGACACCGGCAACCAGATCATCTGCACCAGACACAATAGAAATATCGGGTGAAGATAGTGAAGAGGATTGGCTAGCTGAGCTTGGGTTTGGTTCTCAAAAGGTCCGAGCAAAAAGTAAGCTAAGTGGAGGAACCGTGGAGAACCTTGAGTCGATGGTGCAGGACTATCTGAATGACTCAACAGAGGTCTATGTTAATGCTGACCCATTGGCGTATTGGCATGGGAAAAAATAATTGTGGCCAGAGATCACCAGCCTGGCTATACATTACTTGTCTTGCCCACTCGCCAGCGTGTCTTCTGAACGTGTTTTCAGTGCTGCTGGTGGCATTGTAACTTGAAAACGGACCCGCCTCTCGCCCAAAAATGTGGAGAGGTTAACAATGATAAAGATGAATGAGCACCTCATATCAACAGATTTCAAAGTACCAGATCGCACGACGCAAGAAGACGAGGAGGACAGCAACTTAGATGAGGGAATTTCTTCTGTGTTAGGTGACACTGACCTACTCCTGCCTGAATTCGCAGAGTATGAGGACGAACTCTTCTTCCCTGACATCGAGCCCTGAAAATGAGCCAATGATTCAAAAAATTTCTTTTTCGTACTTATTCACTTTTATTCCTGTGTTTCTGTCTTTCTTTGTTTTGCACAGTTAATATAATTACAACTTTAATCACCTGTATTTTTGCTTTTTGGCTGTTTGGGGGTCTTCTACTTGTTTTTGCCTGGGTTGAATGCTCTGGGGCCATTGCTGGGAAGGTCTAATGCCGGATAAAACTGGTTTGGACAACATACATGCGGGAAACAGTTTTTGCATTTTCTGACTTTTCGCTCAATGTAGCGTTTTCGGGGGCCTGTTTGGGGGGCTTCCTGGTGTTAGTGGGTGGGTTTCGGGGTCTGGGAGCAACGCTGGGTATGGATACTTTTCATTGCAAGAGGTTTGAAGGGAATCCATGGAGGAAGAGGGGAGTTAGGGCCTAGCTGCAGAGCGCGCGCTGAGTGATTTTGGAAATTTTCAGAAAAGTGACTAAGTCCCAATTTTTGTACTTTTGCTTTTTGGCTGTTTGGGGGTCTTCTACTTGTTTTCGCCTGGGTTGACGGCTCTGGGGCCATTGCTGGGAAGGTCTAATACCGGATAAAACTGGTTTGGACAACATCCATGCGGGAAAAAGTTTTAGAATTTTCTGACTTTTCGCTCAATGTAGCGTTTTCGGGGGCCTGTTTGGGGGGCTTCCTGATGTTTGTGGGTGGGTTTCGGGGTCTGGGAGCAACGCTGGGTATTGATACTTTTCATTGCAAGAGGTTTGAAGGGAATCCATGGAGGCAGAGGGGAGTTAGGGCCTAGCTGCAGAGCGCGCGCTGAGTGATTTTGGAAATTTTCAGAAAAGTGACTAAGTCCCAATTTTTGTACTTTTGCTTTTTGGCTGTTTGGGGGT
Organism: Lissotriton helveticus; assembly: GCF_964261635.1. Lineage (NCBI taxonomy): Eukaryota > Metazoa > Chordata > Amphibia > Caudata > Salamandridae > Lissotriton > Lissotriton helveticus. Next base: position 694,714,296 of record NC_136063.1, read on the forward strand.
CTTCTACTTGTTTTCGCCTGGGTTGACGGCTCTGGGGCCATTGCTGGGAAGGTCTAATACCGGATAAAACTGGTTTGGACAACATCCATGCGGGAAAAAGTTTTTGAATTTTCTGACTTTTCGCTCAATGTAGCGTTTTCAGGGGCCTGTTTGGGGGGCTTCCTGGTGTTTGTGGGTGAGTTTCGGGGTCTGGGAGCAACGCTGGGTATTGATACTTTTCATTGCAAGAGGTTTGAAGGGAATCCATGGAGGCAGAGGGGAGTTAGGGCCTAGCTGCAGAGCGCGCGCTGAGTGATTTTGGAAATTTTCAGAAAAGTGACTAAGTCCCAATTTTTGTACTTTTGCTTTTTGGCTGTTTGGGGGTCTTCTACTTGTTTTCGCCTGGGTTGACGGCTCTGGGGCCATTGCTGGGAAGGTCTAATACCGGATAAAACTGGTTTGGACAACATCCATGCGGGAAAAAGTTTTTGAATTTTCTGACTTTTCGCTCAATGTAGCGTTTTCGGGGGCCTGTTTGGGGGGCTTCCTGGTGTTTGTTGGTGGGTTTCGGGGTCTGGGAGCAACGCTGGGTATGGATACTTTTCATTGCAAGAAGTTTGAAGGGAATCCATGGAGGCAGAGGGGAGTTAGGGCCTAGCTGCAGAGCGCGCGCTGAGTGATTTTGGAAATTTTCAGAAAAGTGACTAAGTCCCAATTTTTGTACTTTTGCTTTTTGGCTGTTTGGGGGTCTTCTACTTGTTTTCGCCTGGGTTGACGGCTCTGGGGCCATTGCTGGGAAGGTCTAATACCGGATAAAACTGGTTTGGACGACATCCATGCGGGAAAGCCTTTTGGCACTTTTTGTAACTTAGGGTTCGTTAGGGTTAGCCCTAGCAGCAGGATTGCATGTGTTTCGGGGTGTTCTTGATTTTTGCAACTGAGTTCTGGGGTCTTAGAGCACTCGTGGGAATGTGTAATTTTGGTTGCAAGTGATTTGAAGAAAATCCATGGTGGGAAAGGGGGGATCAATTACTCTGTGAGAGGCACTTAGTGTTGAAAACATTTAGCCATTTACACTTAAAGGAAGAAAATGACACAGACTTAAGTTTTAGGAAAACAAACTTACTGTTAAACCCCCACCCACCAGACTCAAAAGCAGTAAAAAACAGGTATGCTCAGATAAAGTTTCAAAAAGTATATTTGTATAGCCCTAACAAAATAATCTCCCGCAAGACCCTCCCTAACCCCAACAATTGTCCTTCAAAAGTCCCAAATAGAACCCAACTCCCAAATCCCACCCCCCAAAAGTCTCTAAAAAAGGGGCAAGGGACTCTAAGGCAGGATGCTGTTCACTGTAGCGGCCAGGGCATCATACTCCTTGCGGAGGGTGGCATGGTCGGAGCGGAGGCCCTCCACCAAGTTGTTATAAGTTAAGACCTCCTGCTCCAGGTAGGACACTCTGAGGCATAAGCGGCGCTGGCGTGCCTTGCAACTCCTGTGGGGGGCAGCTGATGTCTTTGCTGCTCGGCGGTGGCGGTTGGCTTTGGTAGCCCAGCTCCGTACCGCTGGAGCCCTGCGCTGGCTGGCAGCCCGTGTGGGCCCGGAGGAGGATGCAGCTGTCGCAGTAGATGTAGTAGTAGACTGCGTGTCCTCCTCCTCCTCCAGGGCCAGCAGCCGCCGATATTCTGCGACAGTGGTATCCAGCCTCCGTTGCCGGGCCATTCGAGCCTGCTCCTTCCTTGATGGTTTTTGGGATTTGGAAGGAGCAACTATATAAAGAAAGAAAGACATAGTCTGTAATCAATGCTCTTAAAGATTAACACAAAATGATTGAGCAGAAAGTTGTGTCACAGTACAACTAGCAACTTGAAAGCACAGTACATAACTATTGAGGCCAGTATCTATCTAACCTCCCACTTCTTCATCCTTGCTCTAACATTAGTGTGAGTTTAAGGAACAAATTCTACGAGCACTATGGACTTCCATTACAGTCGACTATGACAGTACACCAGTCTTATTCTTCTTCTTCTCTCTTGTTTAGGAAAATTGGTACGTTATCTTCTGCAAGCTGGCATAATGCCAGCGCAGTGAACTTGCACCCGAGAAAAACAGACGCACACCATGATGAGGGAGACAGACTTGCGTTACTGTACCGGTACAGTACATGCAGGTGGTGAAGCTCATATTTTTCCATTACAGGTGACACTGAGAATACTCTGTTAAAAGGGCTACTGCTTAATTAATTTAACTTTCACCCTACAGTGCAAATGAGTACTAGAGAAGGAAAAAGAAGAAACTAAATAATCTGATTATCTATCACTTCACATGGGATGTATTTGATTACATATGGGATGACTTTAGGTGCTTTGCTTTTTATTGAGTGAACAGTGATACACCCACACATGAATGACGTACTACTACTAAACTAACATTATTAAGAGAGGTAGGGAGGGTCCACCGTAATAACTGGATATATGCTGTGCTTGCAGTTGCAATACAAACTACTGCTACTATTCATGGTAGTATTTGGCCAAAATTACAACTTCTTTTCCTTGCCTTTCCTACACTGGAACGGACATGCGGGTGCGGTGTTACATGCTCTTCAAAGTAACACTTAGTTCATCCAGTGACCGTCTACTCTCTCTAGATACACATATGCTATCTAAGAGTCAGATAGTACCATGATCCAGGCATCCATCCATTCAAAGTATATGCACACATACAGTTTCTGTTTCACCCACCAAGGCTGTTCTCCTTCCACCCATTCTTGCTTCATTATTCACCCAGCCATGCACCATACCATATTCTTTCCTTCTCAGCCACCTCGGGGACCAAGCAAACACATATCATTCTTCTTTGCCAGTCATCATTAAATTTCTTGTCCTTCCACACTTACTTACACCCTTCTTTCGCTTTTCGTTCATCCCATTCATCAAGTTCATCTCAGATCTGATTGGCATTCTTCTCGCCAAAAACTTCACAGCTAAGTCGAAGTACATTTAGAGGAGGCTACTACCTGGTTGATTTATAATACACCCGTGCAGAAAGCACACTCTGCAGTCTTCCATCTCAATAAGTAAGGAATATATAGCTTACCTCTGCCCGCCACCACTGTGTGCACCCTCACAGGCACATTGGTGTCGTCCGGCACTTGCACCGCCTCCTCCCCAGAAGTGTTGTCCTCCTCATCATCCACCACCACCACCACCTCCGCGCTGGCCCCACCACCAGATGTTCCACCTACAAAGTACATTTAAGATTGTTAGAATACACCACTCACTACTAAATAATATTTGGTCTAGGAATAAAGAAATGTGAAAAAAAACAGAAAACAATGTAATAATTTGTGACTGTCTAACCTAAAGTAAAAATGTTCCTTTTTCCAGGGAAGGCTCAGTGCATACAGCTATTGCTGACTAGAATGGGAGTCCAATGGAATTGCCAAATGTGCAATCTTAGTTAGCTACATAGACAGACTAATAAGAATAATCTAGTAATACCACAGGGAGTCATAGACGAGGCAGGATAAGAATTTAGATACAGTCTACAACAGGGAGTCATAGACGAGGCAGGATAAGAATTTAGATACAGTCTACAAGAAGATCAAAGACGATTTAGAAAAAATCGAATGAGGAACGCTAGGAAAAAATAGGTACTCTATATTAAAATGAAAACTTACTGGGGCCAGCAAAGGAGCCCTCGCCTGGCCGATCCTGGCCTTCTACAGCAGCAATAACCACCTCCTCCTCTGTCCTCTTGCCCCTGGGGGGAGCTGATGTACAACATGAAAGAAAGAAAGACCCGAAAACATGGATGATTGTTGTCAACCAAATCAAACATTTCAAAAGAACAATAAGAAAATATTTTGGCGAAATAGCAAATAGACAACTATTCCACGGGATATATTGACCGATCTCATGTGGTCTACTACGTTATTAGTATTGCTTGATTTGCGGACCGTCGACTTGGAAAGTTCTTATGTAACTCACTAAACAAACTACTAAAAAGGTTCGCCTAGGACTGGCAGGCTGGAGTCCGCAGCACGCGAAGTGACAGACAAAGTCCATTGTGATTGCAGATCAGTGAATACTCAAACTATCAATCCACCACCACTATTTCTTCTTATCGCCATGTGTACAAAGGAAGGACTGGACTTGATTCGGTAGGGGCTGATTTAGAAGCCCCTTGCGGCTCTTTTGCTCCATTGTTGCGTGACTTTTGTGACGCAGCGGCAGAACAACAGAGGCGCCATGGTGAGGCGTATATTAACAACGTGACGCATATGGGAGATGCATCACGTTGTAAAGCACTGCGCCATCAGGGGGCGTTCCGGCGCAAGGGAGGGCGTTCCTGCGCAGGAACGCATCCTAAAAGTGGCTGAGGGACATCTACAAGATTTCAATCAGTCACTTTGAGGACAATGATGCGTGACTCAAACCCTGCACCTGCTTGAAGCAGACGTACGGCTTGACGCAGCATTGGGGAGATAGGGCACCCCAGAGCATTGCTGGAGCTGCACCATCGTTGCGACGCAACTCCAGCAATGCGCCGCCTTTACGGCACAGAAGCGTAACGCTTCGGTGACGTTTCGGGCACATGGTGCGCCGCATTGTAAATACGGCGCACCATGGGTGGTGGTGGCGGGCGCCCAATTACTGGCGCATCCCTGCTACTTTGCAGGGATGCGCCGGTAATTAAAAATCTGACCCTTAGTGTCTAGCATTACGCAGTTCTTTAAACTACAGTCATGCATAATTTCACAGGCCAATGAAATGAACACAAAATCGAAAACAAATAAGCATAGTAGCAGCGCTACTGAGAAGGAGAGCAGTGCACCTGAAATGCACAGAAGATTTTGAAATATAATTTACCTACAATGTAATCAGCAGCATTATTGCTCTTGGTAAAAAACAAAAATTTGCAAGATAATAACACACAGAGCAGGAGAAAACAGAGTAGTAAAGAAATAGCTACTACTCACCAAGCCCGGGGATCTCAAGGCCGAGCAGGTCCAGCAGATCGCGTTCCCGGTCCAGGATATCCGTCCAACGGTGAGTGACCTGGTTGTAGGTGCGCCGGACCCGAGAGTGTTGGTACATGGCCCGGCACACCTTCTCCCACCGCTTCCGGCGCTCCCGGATCCCGTACCCGCTAGCGATCCTGCCACCTGCCATGATGGTCCTGGGGAGGCGGCGCTGAACATAAAAAACTAGTGCGCCCACCTCCTCCGCGCTGAAGATCTCCCGGGGTTGGACATTCTCCCCCCTCAAACGTCCGCAGGGAGCCGGGCACGGGGTGCGGGACACTTCCCCTTCTTGGGATGCTTCCCGGCTCCCTTTACCAGGGTCTGGGCAGAAAGGAAGCTAAATAATAAAGAAGAAATAGAATAGGGAAGAAGAAAAGAAAAGAGTTTAAAAAAGTAGTTTAAAATTAACCAAAAGTAGCAGAAAACACAAATATAGAGCTAGAAAAATAGAGGGATAGATAATAAGTAAAATAGATTAAAAAAAACTTCAAACAAGCAAAGGATGGCAGAGATTCAGAGAGGATACAGAAAGCATGCCCAGAACCATAGCAATGAATGAGAAACAAGATGGCCGCGCCCGTTCACGACCGCGTGGGTAAGTTCGCGCGAGATTTTCCTCGCGATCACTCGCGAAATGGTACTAGCGAGCCGCACACTTTGCGAGATTACACATAGCGCCCGGAAACGGAATTACGTCACGCAAACAAGATGGCCGCGCCCATGTACAACCGCTAGGGTAACTTCGCAAATGTTGCGCTACAAGCGGCTTGCGAACACGCAAAAAATCACGCGAACAAATACGCCGCAAAAAAAAACAAATCCTGTATTCGCACGAATTTGCGGCTTCCGAAATCGATCTCGCACGAATTCGCGCCCCGCGAATCGCGCGAAATTACCGAAAAACTATTTTTGCAAAACTGAAAGCACTCAGCAGGTGCAAAAGTTCAATCTTAACATTTGTAACCATTCCCTCTAGTGCTTCCTGAGGGGCCCCTCCAGAGTTCAGTTGCCTATTTGCAACTATTCTATTACCCTGCTCTGACCCTCACAGCAGGCTCATAGAATAGCTACAAGTAGGCCACAAAGGTCCTGTGAAAAAAAATTGCACTGCAACAGAAAGCAAATTACAGATAAGGAAGCAGGTGCCAGACTGGCAGTTTAAAATCAGTGACACATTAATCAACCCCAAATTAATTCATGTCAGTTGAAGCAGGGCAGGTGTGCTTGCTTTTTTTCACCCCCATAATCTACAGTGATAAGCAAACCAGAGGGTGGCAGTGATGTACCAGAGGGTGGCAGTGGTGAAACAGAGGGTGCTGTGAACCTGTGATGAGATGAACCAGACGTAGAAACAACATAGTCGCGGCAGTTGCGAGCCGACAAGTAAGTTCGCAATTGCGAACTGGTACAAAATCCTCGCGAACTGGCAGAAACCCTTGCGAACACACAAAAAAAAATCCGCAAATTCGCGAGAGTTCGCGGATTTTGCGGATTGGGAATCCGTAAATACGCACATTCGCGAACGCCAGATTCGCAAAATCCGCCCATACTTACTGTTTACCTTTGTTACCATTCTTGTTATGCTACTAATATCATTCTGTTTCATTCTATTAATTATTTCACCACACATATTTTAAAAAATATTCACAATGCTTTAATACATTTGAAACTTCATGTTATATATTTCTTGTGTATCTCTTTAGGTATGCATGCACAACACAAAAAACTAAAAGGTTTCTAGATCTGTTACCATGATTTTCTTGGGGTGTCAGGGTTGTCATGTTCTGAGGCTGCACAATCCACTTGTTACCTTGTTAGGTTAGGGATACAGATGGTGCACTGTGAGCTAGAAGGACTAAGGTCAACATATATGGATGTTGTGCATAGAATCAGTCTCAACAAAACCCTGACATTATGTTGTCCAACAAACACACAGATTTTACTGAGAAAGAATAAGCCGTACGACACACCAAAGATGATATAATGAAAAATGATACCAGTGAGGTGGCACATTTTCTGAGGTGGCACATTTCGTTCACTGGCGGATGTGACATTATTCCTAGATGCCTGATAGAGGGCTTTGCAGTAGGTGGAGCTTAAACATAGAATCTTCTAGAGTACCAGAGGATGTTGGTGGAGGGGTAATATTTGGTGATACCTTAATTAGTTACCACAGTGTATAGTGATTCATACATTTTTAATGCACCCCTATCCTTCACATATAAATGGTCAATTTGTTTTTAGTAGATATGTTACTTTTGTCCCTGGAATATAGTGCATCATGACTGGTGAAGCAACATACAACAGTGTTCTCCAGAAACACCAGCACATTTAGGGGCCGATTCCGATTCGGGAAAAAACGCTCTGAATAGCCGTTCGGAGTGTTTTTCCCGTACGAATCGTACCCTGCAACCGTCCCCCATACGTACGACGAAGTACGATTCGTACCAGGAGCCGTACTCCGTACGAGTCGTACAGAGACCACACGACTCTAATCTCCATACGATTCTCCCTCGGAACCCGCTGTACGCGACATCTGTACGGTTCGCTGCTGGTTTTTACGACCCAGCAAGTACGATACGTGTCGGGTACGCACCATACGACCCTTTTTCTACGGGAGCTGAAAACAGCCGTAAAAGCAGAGTTCGCGCCAAAACAGGCACGGAACGGCCCCCCGGGTACAGTGCGTACCCTCCATGATCGCAGGGGTACGCACCGTACCCCTGCGATCATGGGGTGTATGAGCCGTACCCCATGTACGATGGGTGTACGAGCCGTACCCCATGTACGATGGGTGTACGAGCCGTACCCCATGTACGATGGGTACATCCATCGTACATGGGGTACGGCTCGTACACCCATCGTACATGGGGTACGGCTCGTACACCCATCGTACATGGGGTACGGCTCGTACATCCATCGTACATGGGGTACGGCTCATACACCCATCGTACATGGGGTACGGCTTGTACACCCATCGTACATGAGGTACGGCTCGTACACCCATCGTACATGGGGTACGGCTCGTACACCCATCATACATGGGGTACGGCTCGTACATGGGGTATGGCTTATACACCCATCATACATGGGGTACGGCTCGTACACCCATCGTACATGGGGTACGGCTCGTACACCCATCGTACATGGGGTACGGCTCGTACACCCCATGATCGCAGAGGTACGGTGCGTTCCCTTGCGATCATGGGTGTATGGACCGTACGGTGTGTATGTGTTTGTGTGCTTTTCAGTACGACTCGCCCTTACCTAACGTGGACCGTACGAATCGCGTCCTCATACCCCGGTCCGGATCGTACTCGTCGGGTCGTACGGCATGTGCACGAGTCGTACGGCATGTGTACGAGTCGTACGGTTCACGGTTTCAGCCTTGCAATACGTACGGATTGCGACAATTCGGACGGATTCACGGAATATGGATCGTACTACGCGACTCGGACGGACGGGTACGATTCGTACGGAGAGGGCTCCGGATACAAATCGTACGGATGTTTTTTTTCCCGAATCGGAATCAACCCCTTTGTATTTTATGTAGCAATACAAAGAGCTTAGTCTATGCATTGAAATGAGATGGGCAGTGCTGTCTACAACAACACAAAATATAACAAGTCATAACGGAAGAAACAGCATGAAATAGCAGGCCCCAAAGTCACCAGTCACTTGAGTAATGTTAATAATCAGATGTTATTCTCAACTACTGAGAACGAGATAGAGAGAGTTTCCTACAACAATAATAATATCATTTAATTGTGTCCTAGGACCTTGGCCAAACTCAATGTAAGCTTAGTATGTCTACTAAGTTGACATAGATGCATCACATAGGATAAGAAAGAGTTGTTCTGATGCCAGTCCTTAGGAGCCACCGCCATTTCCCCTCTTTTTGTAGCGATTAGTATTATAACAACGAGCAATGTGGCACAATATGGAGGCTGCCACATAATTGAGTAGAAAGGAACATGGCTTTTGTAGGACTCATTCACTGTGTACCTTTGCTCCCTTGAACCACCTTTAATAACCTTTGTAAAGGGTGAGGTATATGACTTTCCATGAAATGAACAGCAGTGGAATATTGTGGTTCCCATCATGAGCCTGAATAACTTCATTGCTGTGATATATCCCCCACAACTCTACTGGCCCTGTTTCAGCCTGTTTACTTTCTTTTGGTGCCGTACATGCAGAGTGTAGGACGTAAACCCAAGTGGTGACATTTCCATGCATGTGACTATTAATGAAAGAACTTTCAATCGGGGGAGAAACACCACCTCAGAGATATATAAGAACAAGAAGCGAGAAATACTGGAGATAGAACAGGCACCTATCAACAATCTATGGTGTATGGTCATTAACACAGTAGAGGAAGAGGTCCTAAGCAGTTTTGTGCCTACCACAGGGATTCATAGATTTCAAGTTAAAAAAGACTAAAGACTCTCCTCAGAAAATCAGACTTAGTCTGTTCTTTGATGGACTTCTTAGACATGATCACAGAAATGCTTCAGGGTTGAGACCAAAATCCACATTCACTCCAAGCATTGCTTTGCTTGGGATGAATGTGAACATATTTGAAACTGTGGCATGGATAGAGGTCAACAACATCCTAGATAAGGGTTGTTTTTAAGTAACAATCTCCCCAAACGCCAAAAGAGGCTATTGAATCCCTAGCAAAAGACCTTAGTATTGCAATTAAACTAGCTGATAAGAGGGATGTGGTGGTTGTGTTTGATACTAGTGATTGTGAGACTAGGGCCTTGAGATTACTATCAATACAAGAACACTATTAAAGGGTTTCAAAATGTAGATTGATAGGTTTGGAAAAATAAGTGTTCAATCTTCTAGAACAGGCCAAGGAGGAAGAGTGGATAAGCATGGAAGAGTATTCGTTTTTGAAAAATAGAGACCCAAAGATTCCAGCCTTTCTATGGGCTCCCTAAAATTCATTAAAAAGTGTGGGACCCCCCCACTGAGGCCTATAGTGTCATCCATAGATTCACTGTTAGAGCCATTGAATAAATAATTCATGCTAAGTTTTGCTAAGGGAGAAAGGAAATGTGATCAACCTCTTACCATAAGGTGCGTACCAGGGTACTAATCACTGTGTTCTGAGGTTTTCTTAGGGACACAACTGTAAATAGAAGTGCCTGGGGCTAGTAATAAGTAGTGTGTATACTAAGGGACTGGCATTTTAATGAAGAGCTTTCAATAGGGAGAGAGCAGTTTTTTCAACATCAGCTGTGTTCAGAGTGAAAGTTGCCTGTGAAAGTAGTTTGGTCTTTTAACAGAGAATGTATGTAGTAGGGACCTAGTGCCTGTGTTCCAGGATTTGCTTAGGGAAATCGCTGTTTGTAGAAGTGGCTGGGTTACTTTTTGCGTGTAATGGGTGTCTTGGCTTTTAGACACAGATCTTTCTTTAGGCAGACTGCTAGGTGTGCAGGTGGGCCGCCTTACAGTATACGGCCTGTGTGGTAGGGGAGAGGACTCTCATGCTCAGCACTGTTTGGGATCAAAGTTGTATGTATAAGAGACTGCCTAACAATAGATAATTTGTTTAGTAGGGGACTAAGCACTGTGTTCTCAGATTTCCTTTGGGGGCAGCTGTTTGTAGAAGTAGCTATACTTAATATTAGGTTATCTGTGGTGGGCGGGCCTTTTGATGCTGAAGTTTCATTTAGGGAGAGAGCTATGTGTGCAAGTAACTTGACTTATCATTATACAGTATTTGTGATGCAAAAGTTTTCAATCTAATCAGGGTGGATTTTGCATCTCAAAGAGTCTCGCCTTTCAACAGATAATGTGTCCAGTAGGGGACTAGTGACTTTTTTCTGAGCTTTGCTTAGGGCAGAGGTCTTCAATCTGTGGGGGGCGACCCCTAGGGGGGCCGTGGAGGCATGGGAAGGGGGTCACGCTCTTTATTTGCTAAAAGAAAACGTCCCAGACTTATTTAAAATGCTTTCCCTGGAGTTTTATTCAGGGACTCTCCTGTGCTGGGAAATCAAAGCCAGACAGACACCTAAACACGCCTTTCTACCAGTGTGTTGCTGGCATGAATGAAATGCAAATGTACACAACGAGTTAATCTGCAAATGTAAAGGATTTGTAGATTAACTCGCTGTGCACTTTTTCATTTCTTTCAGGCCAGCAGCACACTGGCAGAAATATGTGTTTAGCTGTCTGCCTGGCTTTGATCTCTCAGGAGAGTGCTTTTCCAGGTAATAGACAGTGGTGTAACAAAACGTGAGGGGGCCCCCTGCAAGATATGCTGAAGGGGCCCCCTCACATGCGGGGCCTTTGTTAGCCCCCTGGTTGCTATGAGTAGCATATGTATCTGCCAAGCAAATGATGGCAACAGGTACCAACGTTCAGTCTAACACTGAACCAAACCCCATTTCCTTATATAGGATTATTTTTTGCGTTCAATGTTTTGTCATTAGAGGAGCGATTTTCTGCATGATATTTACTTATATTTGGCCACTTCTAAAGCACTATATATCCAGGTGGGTACCTCAGCGCTCATTCTTCAAAGACCAATTGCGGAAATCCCTAACCAGTCATATAAAATCACAGGAGCCTTGTAGTGGAAAAGCCAGGTATTTAGTAGCTCTCAAGTCTAAATCCAAGCAAAGAGTGTTCTCGTCTCAGATTCAGTGTAAGCCAGTTCTAGAGCATTTCTGCAGCCACTGAAAACAATCTTTCCCCATAAAGTTTCCTGAAACTTGGGAACCGTGAATAACCAAGCTTTTTCAAGGCACAGACAGCGCTTGGGGGCATAGAACCTAGATTTGTGGGTAAGAGGGCTATGTCTACCGCCATATAATGCTTATAAACTAAGCATATGTTTTCAAGTTAACCCTCTGAAAAAGCTGAAGCCAATGATGTTTATTTAGGCACTTTGAGAAGGACTTGTGTTTTTTAATGTTTAGTATGAGTCACGTTGTGGCATTTTGTAATAATTGCGGTTTATTCGAGGATTTTGCAGGATCCCCAGATATACAGCATTACTGTAATCAAACCTTATAGTCAAGTCTCAAAAATATAGAAAATCTGTATTCTTTGCTGGATGTTGAACAGAAACCTAATCCATTTTAGTATTCTTAATTGAAAAAAACAGTTCTTAGTCATTGCGCAAAACTATTTATACACCGGTAGGTCAAAATTAAATTTGATTACAAGATTATTTATCAAATGTACAGGGGGGCTCCGATCTTAAGAGACTACTCCCATGCTATTCACAGAGGAAGAGGTCCCAACATTTCTACCTGGTTTCTCTACTATTCCTATTGTCCAAATCCTGTCTCATGGTTGGTAAACACTGCACCAAAACAGTACCAAAACAGTAGCTCAGCGAGTTGAGTGTGCACTGCTGAAAGCTGTGTGAGCTGTAAATTGCTGGATAAAAGCAAGGAAACGTAATTAAGAGTTTCATCTGTCTAAAGTTGTTAAAGGCATTGGCATTTTAAATGGAGAACACCATTAATTGTATATTAAAATGCTCTATGTAAAAGTGCAGAAGAATTAGCAGATGGTTTACCTCTTAATGATAATGAGAAAGGAATGTCTTTGTACGGTAATACATGCATACGCATGCACCTGACGTACCGACAAAGCAAATTGTAAAATTGTAAGATAGTTTCAAACTAGAGAGGGGGTCCTTCCGCCTAAAAACTTTTGATGGGGGGTCTCTGAATCAAACAATTTGAAGACCACTGGCTTAGGGGGCCAGATGTGCGTATAAGTAGCGGACTAGCTGTACTTAAAGCATGTACTGGGGGACTATCCTTTTGATGCAGAGCAATATTTAGGGACACAGCTGTGTTTGGAAGTGGCTTGAGCTACCAGTATATGGTATGTGTAGTGTATGTGTAGTAGGGGACTGGATTCTCCATGCTAAGCTTTGGTAATCGAGAAAGGTTCATGTAAAAGTGACTTCGCTTTTTAACTGATATTGTGTCTACTAGGGGACTAGTCACTTAGTTAAGAGCTTAGGTTAGGATGGCCACTGTATGTAGGCGTGGCAGGGGCTATAATAGGAAATGTGTGTACTGGGGGGGAACATCCTTTACAACGCAACTTTTACAACGAAGTGCCTTTACGACACAACCATTACAACACAACTTTTACAACGACTTGCGCTGGGGGGCGCTCTAGGATAGGGAATAGTTTACAACACCTTCCCTACTATCCACGGGGACTGGAGTTGGAATAGTAAATTAAAATATTCACTATCCAGCGCCCCCCTACGCAAGTCGTTGTAATGACTTGCGTTGTAAAACTTGCGTCGTAAAGGCATGCGTTGTAATAGCATGCGTTGTAACGTCATACATCCGTACTGGGAGACTGGCCTCTTGATGTACAGCTTTCTTAAAGGACACAGCTGTATACACAAGTGGCTTTACCTACCGGTGCATGCTATATGTGATGGCTTATTGGATTCTTCAATTACATGTGTCATCAGGGAGAAATTTGCATGGTGAGGCGCAGCCACAGTCTGTGCAAGTAATAGCGGTGGGGCGGTGGAGCCGGGTAAGAGAGGATTTTGAGGGTCTATGACAAGGGAAAAGTAACTAAATAATTAGTTTTAGTAGTAGTAGTAAGCTTTATTTCGATATAAAAAAACATATCATAAAAGCGAAACATCACAGTATAAAACAATAATCGAACAAACAACTTACAATTCATTGTACCTTTAAAAAAGATCTGTCCATTTGGACAAGAAAAACATGTTAAAAAGGGGGAGACATTATTGGATCATCAGTTTTTTAGTGGTTCTTATACGCCAAGCCCATCCTAGGAATTTTGCCAAACAGATGGCAAAGAAGGGACTTGTGTCTGAGAGCAGTATTCTCAAAGCTTCCAGGTGTGAACGGGTTCCTAGGCTCCTGAAAAGAGGCTTCAACCACCTCCGTCTGGGAGCCAAATAGGCTCCACACTCAAATAAAAAGTGTGCAACAGATTCTGTTTTCAGCTCACAAAATGGACAGTCGGAAACAGTTTGCAAGGGTGGTTTCCAGGTAGAAGTGAACTGGCATAAAGGTAAAACCCCAACCCTAAATTTAAAATATAAAGCCCTATCATAAGGACTGTGGATCAGGTCCATATAAGCTTCTCTGGAGGGTTTACATTTTACCATCAGGAAGTTGGCAACAGTTTTTGGATGGTTAGATTTGCCCAGTCTCTCGCTATCGACCCAAGACCAATAGGCCCTCTTCAATTCCTGTTTGGGAGGTGCGGTTTTGTTTTCCCACGCAGATCCTAGACCAAGCAAGATAAGTGCCTTCTTAACCTCTCTAAGCCAGGTGATCTTGTGCCAGCCAGGGAGGGACAAAACGTCTTTTAGGGCATCCGCATAGCTGTGGAGTTCAGGAACGTTCCAAATTCTGGACCACAGCAATAAGGGACGTAATTTAGCTTGCTCGCAGATAGAGCGGGTACCTGCGTCGAGCAAGAGTGGGATTGTGGGAGTGCTCTGGGGTAGCCTCATCAAGTCTTTATGAAATTTATTTTCTAGGTGGGCCAAAGTGTCCACTCTCTGGGTTCCCCAAAGTTCTGCGCCATACAATGCTGCACTCACAACCCTGGCCCTATAAATGTCAAGAAGTGGCCCAATCGGTTTTGTTGAGGAGGCGCGTTGTTCTTTAAGTAGAGCGCCCACAACCCTCTTGTGGGTTAGAAACACTTTCTGGTGGTGGGCCTTCCAGTTCATGCTATCACAGAGGCGTATGCCTAAATAGTCAAATTCTTTGACCCGTTCTAATGGAACGGAGTCTAGAGTGGGGGGTTTAACAGTTTTCTTCGGGGGGTTGAGGACAAGAAATTTGGTCTTGCCAATATTTATTGCTAAGCCCTTGGTATCACAAAACGCCTTAAAGCTGGTAAGTAGCGCCTGTATGCCTGTGGGTGACTTCGAAATCAGGAGGGTGTCATCCGCAAACAGGAGCGTCGGGATTTTCCTTCCGGCCAGGGATGGTGCATCTGCAGGATGTTGTAAAAGATGCTCCACCACTCCATTTACGTACAGCGAAAACAGAGTGGGGGCAAGCACACACCCCTGGCGGACGCCCCTGTCTACTGGGATACACGGTGTTTTTTCTCCCAGGGCACCCCATCTGATTTGAGCAAAGTTGTTTGCATGGAATTTTACCAATAAGGCCAGAAGGTAGGGAGGTAGACCTAGACCGTCAAGGACTTTCCACAATAATGCTCGTGGGACCAGGTCGAAGGCCGTCTTTAAGTCTATAAAGACTAAGTATAAACTGCCTCCTCCTAGGACCACTACCTTCCAATAGAGCATTAAAAGGCGGAAAGTCTGCTCGACGGTGCCTGTCCCTGATCTAAAACCCGCTTGGAAATCAGATAGTATCTGGTTGTCGTCCACCCACTCCAGAATCCTGCCCAATACCACTTTCCCCGCCACCTTTTGCGTAGTGTCCAACAAACTGATGGGGCGGTAATTAGCTGGATCTTCCCTGTTGCCTTTCTTGAAAATGGGGACGACTTCAGCGCCCCTCCAAGAGTCAGGGAAAGATCCCCCCAACGTAACCTCATTAAGAAGTGCAGCAATTAATCTGCTCCAAAATGGGGGGTTATTTTTTATTAGGTCGCCCGGGATCCCGTCCGGGCCTGCCGCTTTGTTGGGAACAATACAACTAATTGCCTTCGCTACTTCTACAGCGGTGAATGCAACTTCGTTTGGTGGGAGGTCTGTGGAACTGAACCGTAATAGCAAATCTGGCTGGGGGGACCCTGTTTGCGCTGTATACAAGTTCGAAAAATGGGCAAACCAGGCAGCACCCGGGATGTTACAAGTCAGTTGGTGATCTATGGGCTTGTCTCTTGACCTTAGCAAGTCCCAAAACCCCTTGGCATCTTTCCTTGTGCTTGCCTCCGTTAGATCACTCCAAAAGTTGAAGTCATATGACCGCTTGGCCTCAGTCACAGATTTCCTGTAGAGTTTCCTTGCAGACCTGATGGCAGCTTGGTCTTTTCCTTTTACTGCGGCCACGAGATCACTCTTAGCATTTCGGCAATTCGCTGTGAACCACTTTCCGTTTGTTCTCTGGACGCCTTTTGCAGCGCTGTTGGCGCTGGGTTTCGAAATGGTGAATAGCCCACTTAGTGCTGTTACTGTCTCTAAAAATAGTGATAGGAACTTCTTACTATCACCGTTTGAAGCACCAAACTTGGATTCAGCCTGTAGTAGGATGGTTTCAGCTTGTGTCATCCTAGCTTCGTCTGCTGCGACTCTTGCCCACTTGAGACGTCTCCCACAGTTCGAGGGGAGGATCTCACATGAGGATTTCCATATCTGGTTGGTGGTTTCTTGAGAGCCCTGGAACCAGGGAACAGAAATGGTTACAGCAAGAGGGTTGTGGTCGCTATCACAGGTTTCTATAACCTCCATGTCTTGGTGGTATGACCAGAGGGTATAGTTGAGCATGACAAAGTCAATTCTGGAGGAGTGGCCCGTCCTATTATATGTGTGGGCACCCATGGGATCTGACCTAGAACGCCCATTTGTTGCTCTCAAATTGTACTCCATACAGAGTGCGTTTATGTCGATCGCCCTTTGTGTCCATTTCGGGATCGGGTCAAGGTTCAAGATGGGGATTCCCCTCCTATTATCCTCCTCATTAGTGTCCAGAATATCTTCTTTAGCTAAAGGCTCAAAACAGCAGTTAAAATCGCCTGCCAGCAGAACGAGAGAGTCAGCGTTGCAGGCAGCCAGGTTATTGCTTAAACCTAGTGAGTTTAAAGATCCTCCATTCCTGCTGTCCCTTAAATAGATATTAAATAGTTCTAGCTTCCTTCCCCCTTTGTGATGGAGAGTTAGCCATTGGAGGTCGGGAGATTCAGTAGGTCTTTGGAGAACACTGAGGTCTAGAGCTATATTAATCCAAATGAGAAGACCGCCGGACGGGCGTCCTTTGGAACCTTGATAGTGAACAGCCGGGACGTAGAAGGTCGAGAACCCCACTCTGTGTCTAGGTTCCTGGCACCATGTTTCCTGTAACAAACAAATGTCGTAAGGTGCCAAGAAGGTGTTCCATTCCGGGTTGTCAAGGTTACGTTCAAGGCCAGCCACATTCCAGCTTAAGAACTTTAGTGAGGATTCACCGGGTGAAGAGATTTTAGGAACATGAGTGGGTAAGGAAAAGTTTCCTTCATCCGGGATAGTTGGTGTTGGGGGGATCTTAGTCTGATAAAGTTCAGTGGGGGCAGCACTATCTGGCAGTTTGATCTCCATTAGATTGAGTTGAGCGGAAGGAGGTGGGGTCAGGCAATGGCTGTCAGGCCATGATTCCATCCTTATACAATCTGGAGTAGCCATTTTAGCTAGATCCAAGGCACGTGGCGTGCGAGTCAGGGGCCCATTGTCGTTATTTTGTGGGCTGTAAGTTTGGTTTCCAGATATTTCTGTATCCATGGGAGACGAAGCTTTTTCTAGTTGTGAGGAAGCGGGGGGCACGAAAAGTCAATCGACCTCCTCCAGGCCTCCAAATCTGTTGTGGGTTGAAAGGCCATTCCAATGTAAGAGGGTGTCCATTGGCCTCATGGGATGGATCTTCCATGGATGGTGCTGCACCAAGGACCAGTTATCCACTTGGGTACGTACTTGACGTGGAGGGTAAAAGTAGGATAGTGGCCTCGGGGTGACAAGGGATTCTTCGCTAGTTGGCCAAGAACAAATATGGCGTGCCGTATGCGGGTCATCAAAAGTTACAACTACGCAGTCCCCTTGCTTAGATTTCTTTGTTGGGCCCACCCAGGGTATTCTACGGACCATCATTACCCGGCTTCTCTTGCCATTAGGAGCTGGTCTATTAACACTAAGCCAGTGCATTATTTTGTTTGTCAATGACCAATGGTTTTCATATTGGTCAATGCCGAGGACAGGGACACCTGTCAACACAACTACATATTCATTGGCCTCTGGAGGAAGATCTATATAGCCTCCTCTAAAATTTTCTTTTGGGCGAGGGCCCTGGGTTTCAGTGAGGTGGGGTCTAGCGGGGGGTACCAAATTTGGATTGGTTTTTTGCAGCTTAGGATACCGTGCAGGAGCCTGCGGTTTGGAAGCCTGAGGTTTAGCGGTCGTGGAAATTTGGTCCACAGCCACCGTCCTCGGCTTGGGAACAGGCCTTGCAACAGCGGGTACTGGAGCGGGGTGCTGCTCAGTTTGTACAGCAGGAGCTGGCAATTGTGGGTCGGATAGGGACACGCCCTGGATTTCGAGATTTCTCAGGCCAAGAGTGGCCAGAGCAATAATGCTCTTCTCCATCTCGAGCAGATTGTTTTCTATCCTAGACAATCTTAGGTCGAGTGGTGAGAGAAGTTTTTTTAGTGTTTCCCAGACTTGGTCAATAAATTCCTTCTCATTTTGTCCCTGGTCCTGCACCTGCAACCCCTCAGCCTCTGGGGTGATGGAAGCTGGGCCCTCTCCCATTTTTTGGCATACTGGCTGCGATCTTAGGGGACCCTCAGGTAAGACAGTACATGCCTGAGTATTAGCCATTGTGAAATGGTGAGAAACTGCCACTTTAGCCTTTTTGCGGGAGTAGGCTGAGCGTGATTGGCGTTTTCTTTTGGGTTGCGCGCCACTAGCACAGGAAGTAGTTGGAATTACTTGGGCAGGAGAGTTAGGGGACTGAGTATGGGGAAGTGCAGAGAAACTTAACTCTTCTAAAGTGCGTGTTTGCTCTAAGGGCGGAGTGAGAGAGGGAGTAATCGGGGGATGGTGTAAATCAGCCTGAGTCATGATGCTATTTGGGCGAACAGGGCGAGCAGGGGTGACTGCAAGGGCTATATGGCCTAAGGATGATTTTTTCGAATGGGCCATTACCTCGGACAACCTACGTGCGGCTGCCAGTTCTAGGGATACCCGAGTTTGGAGTTTGGATATTTCTTCATCAATAGCAATATTAGTGCGAGTGATGAAGTCATCCATAGGGCCACTAACTTGTGAACCGCCATTGGCGGCCTTGCTACGTGTCATCCTAGTGCTCATAATGAGGTGGGGCCCTCACACACCCTGCTAGAAAGGTTGCCTCTATTGAGCTGGCCTAACCTAACACAATGATAGAACAACAGGCGGGATGGGAGTAGCAAGGGGGGTGGCCCAGGGCCGTCCGCTGCCGTCCTCGAACGGCCTCAAACGGCCCGCTCTTAGCCCGGTCTTCGCTCCGGGCTGCGTCCCGCGCTGCGGGAGGAGTGGTCCCAGATATAGCAAGGTCTGAGGACAGTGGGCGGGCCGGCAGGGAGAGCGGACCGGAAGTGGTCAGCGGTCTCTCAGGGACTCCTGGGAGTTGGAGTCCCTGATACGCTCGCAGCCCTGCAGCCCTCCGGTGATGTTGGTCTCCCGCTCCTCCTCTCTTGGCAACGAAGCGGCACCCGCGGAGCGGGTGCGGCGAGCTGTTCACAAAGTCCTCCTCTCAGTGACCAGCCAGAGGTGAGCGCGTCCCAGCTAGCGCTGTGAAGTAAGGTCTCCCAACTGATAGGACCGCTGGTGGGGCTTTAACAATCCCTCAGGTGGGCGGGGGGCGGGCCGGCAGGGAGAGCGGACCGGAAGTGGTCAGCGGTCTCTCAGGGACTCCTGGGAGTTGGAGTCCCTGATACGCTCGCAGCCCTGCAGCCCTCCGGTGATGTTGGTCTCCCGCTCCTCCTCTCTTGGCAACGAAGCGGCACCCGCGGAGCGGGTGCGGCGAGCTGTTCACAAAGTCCTCCTCTCAGTGACCAGCCAGAGGTGAGCGCGTCCCAGCTAGCGCTGTGAAGTAAGGTCTCCCCTTATTTATTAGTTTTCATTCTGCGCCGTCCCTCGAAATCCCCCTTTAGCCGGCCCCACCGATGTTACATGCACGGACCGCGGCAGGTGAGGCTCCACCTTTTTACAGATAATACATCTAGCGGAGGACTAGTCACTCAGCTCCATGTGCACAAAGGTATTTTGCATTTCTTAGTGGTGCAAATCTGTATTTTGGGCTGTTAGGAGATGCAAAAAAACATTTCCCTAAGTACGAAATGCATTCGTGGTGGTGCAAAATGCAATTTCTACCTTATAGAAATCGCACTATGGAAATCGCAAAAAGCAATTTCCCACATGAGAATAGCAAAACACATATACAACTGATTTCCTAATTGTGAGCAGTTGCAAAATGGCCATTTAGGAAATGCAAGTTCCATTGATGCGGAACTGGTAGTAACCAGATGCCAACTATAAAAAAGGCACCTAAAATGCATCAGGCCCTGAATCTTTTGTCAAGTAGGATGAGGATTTTGGCTGTCAGGCGCAGAAGGAGGAGGAGAGAGGAGAGGATATTTAGGGTGAGGGTCGCCCTGTTTGGACTGACATAGATTGAGATCCATGAGACATACAGACTGGGTATTCAGGTGATACTTGATTTAATTGCTGTGTTACAACCTCAGCTACAGCCTCCAACACTCGGAAGCAATGCATTGTCACAACTTGTGCAGGTATAGTGTTGCTTACACCTCTTAGCCTTTGGCAGTTACCAGGGGCACAAAGCAGTAACATGGGGGGGTTGTCAAAAAGTGGCCTGGTCTGGTTCTTACACAGGATCCTGGACATCATGGTGAGCATAGTCAACACATATACATCATTCCCCCATGCTCCCCATTCATTGCAACACATCAAATTGATGTTCTACAGGGCAGCACAGTCCCAAATGTCATCGGCTGTGTTGGTAGCACACATTTTGCCATATATCCCCCTCAGCTAATGAGTACATATATAGGAACTAAAAAAGCTTACATTCACTCAATGTGCAGGTAGTGTGTGAGGCCTCCTGTATCATAACAGACCTTAGGGCATGGGTGCAAGAAACTGGCACAGCACAGTGCTACGCCAAAATTAGTAACGCCACGCTCTGTCTGTTTCAAAATGCAGGGATACATCGTATTTACAAAAATGAGGCGCGCCCAATGCCCCTAGCACAAGTGCTAAAGAAGCTGCCTAGTGCCAGTGCAGGCATCCTAGTGACATTTTGCTAAGGTGCCTGTGCTGCAGGGGCAATTGTTTATGTGCAGGAATGGACAATTGGTACAAAAGGGGGTGGTACAATAGGGGGTGGGGGGGGGATTGGTGATGGACGGAGCATCTGAATCAAACACCCACACCCAGTCAAAAGAACTGGGTTTAATCCATCACCGTTCTTTAGCCCACTCTGCCACCCCAGTTCAGACATGGCTATATGCAAATCAGTCTGACCCTGTGCCTCATGGGAACAGTCCAGCCCGAACTGCCAAGCCATGTCTTCCCTGGACCGGAAACAAGCTTCCGAGGACCGGTTTCTGGCATTCCAGCCGTCTTCAGCCCGGCTTGCTTGAATCCAGTGGCAAAGTGAGCAAGGGACTCACGTCTGAGCATACCCTGCCACACTTATGGCTGCCAAAAGCGGTACAAAAGGGGGTGGTGATGGACAGGAATGGACAATTTCCTGCACAAAAACAATCTTAATAGGCTTTTTTCTCTTTCTATATGTGCTTCAGAATGCAGCACATGTGGAAAGAGCAATATACGAGGAGAAATAAAACACTTCTCCTAATATCGCTTGCTTAAGACCAGGATTTTACCTGGTATTATTTTTGGTGCTACCCCATACCTTGTAAATATCGAAAAGCATCAAAAAGCACTGTTTCAAGTTTCAAGTTTGTATTATTATGCATAGTTAATTAAAACCGTTGCATACATACATTTTAACAATAAAATCTATGTAAAAGTTTAAAATAGCACATTTATGTACGCGTGAA
Source organism: Lissotriton helveticus (assembly GCF_964261635.1). Taxonomy (NCBI): domain Eukaryota; kingdom Metazoa; phylum Chordata; class Amphibia; order Caudata; family Salamandridae; genus Lissotriton; species Lissotriton helveticus. The sequence goes on from NC_136063.1 coordinate 694,736,074, forward strand.
ACTTTTAAGATAATGTCAATAAGGCATATGACCCTAGCACAAACGGCAGTAAGTCTATTAAAGGCAGCTCAATAGGAAATTTCTTTTTAAACTGGCAAAATGATCCCTTATGGCCAATCGGCAACCTGTTTCTGATATTCATAGCGTTCTGATTCCGTTGTGAGAGGGTTGTATTACAAGGTGCCGCAAACAATTCCCAAAGATGTAACTTTTGCAGGTAGGCTTTTCAGCTTTGTCGCAGTCAATGCAAAAAATGTTATGAGGCGGCAGTTTAGCTGTACTAAGGAAGGATTAAAGCACAGCATTACTGCCTGCCTACAAGACCTGACACCATACTGAGTGAAGAATGGCTTTAGTAACATTTTCCGTAGATCTTTTAACTACTCACAGAGGCATATGATGTGGAGAAGGTTCTCCATGCTTCTAGCGCACAATCGACAGAGCTGGTCTCCACCCCTTCTTTCCCCAGGTGGTAGAAGCAAGTTAATTACTCCAACTCCCAGGCAAAGCCTCAAGAATCTTTCCATGTTCGCAATTGTTATACCTGCCTTGAGGTAGGGTTGGGGCTTGAGGACGCCATAGTTGTTTAACACAGCTCATCCATGAACTCGTTTGGATAGCGCTTTCTTGTCCTGTATTGATGATATTAGTCTTGTTGTCTTGGTTACTAATTTCATTGGAGTGTTCCAGGCGACTGTCAAGCCTAGTGTGTTGATGGACTCTTGAAGATACACGTTGGCGGTCAGCTTTCAAGAGCGTGAGAGCTCTACCCAAAGATGGTTGTTCATAGTCCCCACTTCTGCCGCTCTTGTTTTATGCCAGCCATTTACAAAAGCCCCCTTTCTTTCTGTCACCTGGTTTTGAAGGCCGAATTCCAGCCTGATTTGAGACGGTAAAACATATTTGGGAAGCTGGAAGATCGATCGATAGGCGGTTGCTATTGTGCTATCAAGAATTACTGCATCTCTGCCCATCAGCGATTCGCTGCCATAATTGAGTGTGGGCTGCAGTTTTGCTCGCAAGACTTTTAGAAAGGGTTCAAGCATAAGGTCCGGCAGTAGCTTTTTTAAGGGTTTTAATGTTAAGTAAGTCATCACTCCCTTTCTTCGCAAAGATTTTAGCTGGGTCAGAATGCAGCATACATAGAAAAAAAAAGTAGGATAAATGAAAACATTTCTCCTCGTTGCGCCTCCCTAACGCCACCCCTGGGAGGTCGTTAGATTTTGACACATTTCCAGGTTCAAGGTTTCTAGTACATCTAGGATTGTGTCAGATTCTATGGGTGTTGCATGGGAACACCCACAACAACACCCATGGAATGCCTCTTTAATGGAGTGTTCTTTGTGAAAAGGGCACATATTTAAATGCCATGAAAAGCCATGTAAAGTGGCTTTACGTGGTCTCACATATCTGCCGGGACACACTAAGCCACCGGAACTTCAAAAAAGTGATGATCCAGTGACGCATGGAAAGGAGCCTCATAACTGAGGCCCTCAATGCCCAGAAGAGCCAGGATTGTATGTGTTATGTAACCTAAGGGTATACCTTCTTATGCCCTTATGTTGACAGTGCATATGCCTTATGTCCCTGAAACCTTACACCGAACCTGACTCCAGCTACAAGAAGCAATAGACAGTACAACAGGGCAAACAGGACAACATGCTCTATCATAGAGAGGACCTTTTGTATCCTGAAGTCCCACTCTCGCTGTCTCCGCAAGACAAGCGGGGCACTAATGTAAAGACTGAATACATTCTGCAAGATAATTGTCACATGTGCCATACAGCACAATATCACAAGGAGGCAGGGTCTGCATGGCGTCCCTATAGAGCATGATTCCGACTCTTATAATGACTTACCACCACCATAGGTGCAGCAGGAGGGTACATGTGCAGCAGAGGGCCGTGCATGAGGCACAGAGATAACCAACAACTATTTCTGAGGTAAGAGATATCTAAACATACTATAAATGAGACATCACACATGATGGTAGTGCTTGGTGCACAACTGAGTGACCACCTTTTATTTAGCTGCACACAAGGGTCAATGGCATCCTTGTGCATGATACGTAGTTGACATGAGAACAACAAGGAAAATAGGGTGCAACATAAACTAAGGCAAATCATCCCACTGAGTTTCTATGGAGTCACTTCTCACGGCCACTTGGGTTGGGTGCTTTATCAGCAGAACTGGTTTGTGGGGCAGACGATGACATTTTCAGATGTGTGGTTTAACGCCTGGTATTGCATGACTTGGGCATGGAAATGCCACTGAGCCCACAGCCCTCCTCGCTCTCGGTTTGAGTCACCATGTTGGGGATGCAGAGATTGTGGGTCCATATGTCCTCTACTGCGGTGGTAACTTGCACTAGCCCACATGCAACATCCTAGCAGTGAGCCATGTCTGTCTGGATGTTGACAGTCCGCTTTGCCAGCATTGATGTTGCAGCTGCCAAATAGTTAATGTACTGGGTTTATCTGTCAAACCGGGCCAGGTACTACCTGTGCCTCTGACACTGCACATGGTGGTCCCTCTCCATAGCTGCTAGACACCATTCCTGCCCTTTCTCCATGTTCTTCAGCAACCTTGACATGCATTGCAGCTGCCTACTGACTGCTCTTATTTGTTTTGTCTGCAGGCGCTGTGTGGAGATGATCTACCTCTCCCGGCTACCACACACGGGATGTGTATCTAACATGACTGACAGTCTATGGACAGTATGCTGAGGTTTTGCCTCTGCACCTTCCCTGTGTTCTGGTATCAGTGGTTGTGTCATCCCTTCCTAGCGACTGTCCCTCATTCTGTCCTGAAATGTTGGCAGTGGTGAGATGGTGGCTCGCCTGTCATTTGGGTTTAGTGTGATGGGTTGAGGGAAAGGTGATGTCATGACCTCAAGGATCACCTCACAGTTAGTACCCCCTTCAGCTGCCATGGGTCCTGACACAAATGGGCAGTGATCTGTTGAAAAGCATGTATATAGGTATTGTAAATCCATGTTTAATGTTTGCCCGCAATATTGTTGTGACTCTTCTGCATGTGTTTGTGGCATGTTTTTGTTTTACAGATAGTGTTGTATGTGGTCATCAAAATTTAGTATAGCATGATAAGAAAGTGTACTACAGCTTCTGTGATGCATTGTCTGGGTGCCGAGCACCCAAATGGAGTCATTCCTGCTGTGACCTTTGGTATGAGGAATTGCTAAAATTACGTTATGAATGGTACATAAAGGAAAGATAACTTACAACCACTGCGCCCTCACCGGCCAGGTCGCCCCACGATCCTCGCTCCTGCTCCTGTGCCCTCCTGCTGCCTGTGCCGCCCGATCTCCATCGTCGCCTGCTCCCGGCGCCCCAGCCGCCGCAGGGCCGCCAGAGAAGCCCGCACCCGGTTTTCCCGCCGCCGCTGCCTGCAGACCCGCCCCCCCGCCAGCCGATTGGCTAAGACGCTCCCGCCTCCCAGCTGACCCGCCCTCACTGCTCCCTTCTTATGACGCCCCCGGAGCGACCGCGCAGCAGACGCGCGCAGCGGGAGCACCGATTGCGCGCCGAAGGTGCGCCAAAGGTAAGCCCGTCTGCGCCCGTCCGCGCCTGGACCGCGCCCAGTGTCAGGACCCCTGGCCCCCGCAGACACCAGCCCTCCCGCCGGACCTACGACGCCGCCACCCTCAACGCGCTCAACACCGGCCGAATCCCGGGATGCTACCGAGCCACCCCGAGACGCACCCACGGACCCTTCAGCTGCCACGCCTGCAAGATCACCTGCAACCGGACCTGCCTCGCACCAGCACCCGTCAAGCCGACCACCAGCAGCATCCACCTCAAGTGCATCCTGCTCAACACCCGCTCCGTCCACAGACACGCCATCGAACTCTGGAACCTCCTCGACACCACAGCTCCTGACGTCGCTTTCCTCACGGAAACCTGGATGAACAACTCCTCAGCGCCCGACATCGCCATCGCCATCCCAGAGGGATACAAGATCACCCGGAGAGATCGCGTCAACCAGACTGGAGGAGGCATCGCCATCATCCACAGGGACACCATCCACATCACGACCAACACCGACGACACCCTGACTACCGCCGAACACCTACACTTCCAGATCCGCACCGACCCGAAGACGACCCTCAGAGGCACCCTGATCTACCGACCCCCGGGACCACGCACACAATTCAGCGAGGACATCGCCGACTTCGTCAGCCCGCATGCCCTCCCCTCCGCTGAATACATCCTCCTGGGGGACATCAACTTCCACCTGGAGAACAACAACGACCGCAACACCATCACCCTGCTCGACAATCTCGCCAACCTCGGACTCAAGCAGCTGGTGTCCACCCCCACCCACCTCGCCGGACACACGCTCGACGCCATCTTCTCATCCAGCAAAGACATCGCCTTCAGCCACGCCACGGGACTCCACTGGACAGATCACAGCTGCATCCACTTCACCTTCAGAAGAACGACGATCCACCACCACCAGCAACAGGTTGCTCGAAGAAGCTGGAACAAGATCACAGCCGACCAGCTCGCCGCTTCCCTGAGCCAGCACCCTCCCGCCAGCTCAGCGAACCCAAGCCAAGCCGCCGACAACCTCACGAAGTGGATCAGCAACTGCGCGGACGAACTCGCCCCACTGAGGACCCCGCCCAGCAGACCCGGCAGCAAGAAGGCCCCATGGTTCACCGACGAACTCAAGAGCTCCAAGAAGAACTGCCGAGCCCTCAAGAAAGCCTGGAGAAGGGAACCAACACCGGACAACATGACCACCCTCAAGCTTGCCACCCGGAAGCACCACCAACTAATCCGCGCCACCAAGAAAACTGCATTCAAGGACCGGCTGGACAACAACGCGCACAACTGCAAGGAACTCTTCAACATCGTGAAAGAGCTCTCCAACCCCAATGCCAGAAACAACGACATCACCCCATCGCAAGACCTCTGCAACTCCCTCGCCTCCTACTTCCACAACAAGATCGCGGACATACACAACAGCTTCAGCACTCAACCGACGCACGCCACGACCGAACCACCGCCCCCCACCACCACCCTCCGCGCCTGGACCCCGATCAGAACCGAAGACACCGTCCGCATGATGAACTCCATCCACTCCGGATCTCCGACCGACCCCTGCCCTCACCACGTCTTCAACAAGGCCGATGCTGTCATCGCACCCCACCTACGGGACATCATCAACACCTCCTTAAACACAGCCACATTCCCGGAGAGCTGGAAGCACGCTGAACTCAGCGCCCTTCTAAAGAAACCTACAGCGGACCCCACCGAACTCAAGAATTACCGCCCCATCTCGCTCCTCCCGTTTCCAGCCAAAGTCATCGAGAAGACCGTCAACAAACAGCTGGCTGCCTTCCTCGAGACAAATGGATCCCTCGACCCCTCACAGTCTGGCTTCCGAGCCAACCACAGCACCGAGACCGCCCTCATCGCTGCCACCGATGACATCCAAGCCCTGATGGACAACGGAGAAACAGCGGCCCTCATCCTCCTAGACCTCTCCGCGGCATTCGACACTGTCTGCCACCCCACCCTAGTGCAGCGCCTCAGCAACGTCGGAATCCAGGAGAAGGCACTGGAGTGGATCATCTCCTTCCTAGACGGAAGAACACAGAGAGTCCGTCTACCACCGTACAAGTCAGAGGCCACCGAAGTCATCTGCGGCATCCCTCAAGGATCCTCGCTGAGCCCCACCCTCTTTAACGTCTACATGAGCCCCCTCGCGGCCATCGCACGCCAACACAACCTCAACATCATCTCCTACACTGACGACACCCAGCTGATCCTCTCCCTGACCAACGACCCCGCCGCCGCCAGAGCCAACCTTCACGAAGGGATGAAAGAAGTAGCCGAGTGGATGACGACCAGCCGCCTGAAACTGAACTCAGACAAGACGAAAGTCCTCATCCTGGGCTCCTCGCCCTCCGCCTGGGACGACTCCTGGTGGCTTCCGCCCTGGGCAACGCACCCAAACCGACAGACCACGCACGCAACCTGGGCCTCATACTGGACTCCTCCCTCTCCATGACCAGACAAGTCAACGCCGTCTCCTCGTCATGCTTCAACATCCTACGCATGCTACTGAAGATCTTGCGGTGGATCCCCACCGAGACCAGGAAGATGGTCACCCAGGCCCTCGTCACCAGCCGACTGGACTACGGCAACGCCCTCTACGCCGGAACCACCGCCAAGCACCAGAAGAGACTCCAGCGGATCCAGAACACCTCAGCCAGACTCATCCTCGACATCCCATGACACAGCCACATCTCCGGACATCTGAGAGACCTGCATTGGCTCCCCGTCAACAAAAGAATCACCTTCCGTCTCCTCACCCACGCACACAAAGCCCTACACGATCAAGGCCCGAGCTACCTCTACAACCGCATCAACTTCTACGCTCCCAAACGCCATCTCCGATCAGCCAGACACGCCCTTGCCGCCGTCCCCCGCATCCGAAGAACGACAACAGGAGGAAGGTCCTTCTCCTACCTGGCCGCTAAGACCAGGTACTCCCTCCCGACCGACCTGCGCCTGACCCAAGACCACCTCTCCTTCAGGAAGAAGCTCAAGACCTGGCTGTTCGAGCAGTAGCAGCACCCCCCCCCCCCAAGCGCCTTGAGACCCTCCGGGTAAGTAGTGCGCTCTATAAATGTCTTTGATTGATTGATTGATTGATGCCCGCTGGAATGGAGGTGTCAATTTTTCCTACTCCTGCTACACTCTCAGGTTCCAGGGTCCTCTCTGAGAGCACCTTCATGGGAGTCTGAGAGGGGTGTTGTGAGGGTCCTCTACCAGTATCATGTCCCACTGTCATTCTGCTGGTGGGGACTTTCTTATTTGTACAGGACCTCTGTTTGTACCACTTCTTGCAGATCTTCGGGTTGGTACGCTGTGTGAATCCTAGAGAGTTGACTTTCCCCAGGATGTGGTTCTAGATCCAAGTATTTGGACCTCAGGTACTGTAATGGAGGCCTTCCCAAAAGGTTGGTCCATGTGAGAGACACATTTCTCATTCCTCAAGGTCCCTCTCAGGCACTTCACCTCTCTTTTCCTGTCACCCTCTTCAGCAGCCATGGTATTGTTTAGAGATGGTGAGATGAACTGGCAGTAGTGATTCGTGGGCACACCTTGCTTTCAGTGGCTTGTAACCAAATCCCTTAATTATACACCACCTGGTCTGTGACATCACTATTCTGCTTCCAGAAGGTTCTGTTCCTAATTCACGATTCACTATTCGGAAATTGTAATTTTCTGTTTTGTGATTTCCTTATTGCAAATGAGGTTCCGTAGGAATCCCTATTTGGGAATCAGCAGTTACAAACATTCTGTTTTGCAAATCCAAAACAGCGATTTCTACGGAATCAACATTTGGAAATAGTAAATTCGGATTTTCGTACATATGGGCCCTAGTTCTAAGGTTTGATTAGAGAAACAGCTGTATGTACCATTAGCTGGGCCAACTAATTTGTGATCTGCGTACTGTGGGATGGGTTCTCATAGTTCTACGTTAAAAGGGTATGGGCATTTTAACAAAACCCCAGTAGCCAACACTTTTCTACTAAATGTCAGTGTGATTTTTTTTACAAAGAATACACATCTCATTATTAGATCCAATGATGTCAAAACAATGTTTGCCCTACTTCTTACAACATCTTGATATCCGTTTGATACACCCAGCACGTTGTTATTCTTTTAACTTATTTTCCGCTTCTACATTTAACTCCACATCATCTTACAAGTTGGTATATAATGAAGATACTTAACATTTAATCTGCAAGTTAAAAGGCATACCTACATAGTCTTCCTATTAGAAAGTTGTTGGACATGTCTTCTCTGAAGGTTCACACCCAAAGCGTTTGCTCTTTTCCCTCAATTGTTTGCTGAGTTCATTTTTTTGGGCCTTTAGATTCTGCACATTTTACCGCTGCTAACCAGTGCTAAAGTGTTCTCTCCCTTAAACATGATAATATGGGCTTACACTTCTTTAACATATTTAATTTACTATAAGTCCCTTGTAGACTTGTATACTATACACACATGGCTTGTGAATTCAATTCTACTGGTGGCCTGCAGCACTTATTGTGGCACTGACTTAAGTAGCCCCTTAAAAAATGTCCCAGGTCTGCCATTGCAGCCTGAGTGAAGTTTTAAACTTGCCAATTCAACTCAGCAATATAACTCTTCTGCCAAGCCTTGAATCCTTGAAGAGCCTGCTCCTCCATCTACCCAAGGTACAATTCCAGCCAGCATGACTTTGTGGCAGCTCCCTCTGCATTCTTCTCCATAGCAGCAGATCCTGTTTAGCAGGTCCATCGTCAGAGGGGTATATAGCTTTCTGGATCTCTTGTCGGATACAGCCTCCTGCCTCATTCACTCTGGAGCTCTTTGACTTTCAAAAAAGTCTGAATGGAGACATTTTTACTGCGACTTCCTGAAGTGACTCCCTGACGATAACGCTCCTTCCACAGACCGTGCCTGCAGCTTTGCCCTGCTGAACTTTAACTTCTCATAACATTTTTCTTGAAAATTCTTCAAAGTTCAGATGTGAGTGCCAAGTATCTGACCTGCACCCTATCGCAGTCTGACATATTTTATGACTTTGCCCAGGTCTCTCATAACTAGAAGTTGGTGGTTGTTGTCTTGATCTTTTAGGTGCTAGTCTTTCCTAAAAATTTTATAAATTCATAACCCCTGTTCTGCTAATTGTATTTTTGTTGTTTTAGTGTCAAATAACTTTTTGAAATGTACTCTATTTTACACATTGCTTCTAAATTAAGCCTGACTTATTTGTGTGCCAAGCTACTCAGAGTTATGCACAGGTTACTTTAGTGACTTTTTGTGATTCACCCTGTCAGGGATTGTAGCTGTTGCTTGACTAGGGCTCACACCCCAGTCAAACAACAACTTAATTTCTTCGATTGGTGTTCAGCGGTGTGAATCAGGACTTGTGTTTGTGCAATACCATATAGTGATTTGTGTAACATAAAAATCTCACATAAATATTTTGACACCAGAGTTGACCTTTATTTTTAGTTGGCCTTAATTGGTCATATTTCTTTCCTTTTTCCAAATGTGACACCTTTCTCACATTGTGTGTGCCTGTGACTCTTGCCTGCCACAATGGAATTGGATATCAACCCCATTAAAAGCTACAGCATGGTTGAACTGAGGAAACTGTGCAGGGAAGGGGACTGAGACCGCCTTAGAGCACTCCAACATTTGTCCTTACAGCCTGAAAGGAGGTCCACTGAATGCAAGCTGCAGCACAAGGGGAGGATGATGAGAAGGAGGATGAACTGAATGAGGAGGAGGGAGAAGTAGAAGCTGAGGAGGATTACTTTGCAGCAACTCCAGAGCTAGAGAGATGGGAGTTTCTTTTTTCCTTTGCCCCAGAACCAGAGGTGAGGGTGAAACCCACAGGTCTGAGATCCCCTACTGGGCACGCAAAGGAAGCAGTGTATGTTGCCCACCCCTGAGTCCTAAGGACCTGGAACAAAAGAGCTAAAGGGGAGTGCCAGCTGCAGCTGGCCCAGCTGGAACTGGCGGCACAAGCAGCAGAAGGGGAGAGGAAACTAGCCCTGCAGGAAAAATAACTAGCTATGCAGGAAAAGAAACCATTGTGGGCTTATGATCTGAGGAAGATGGACCTAAAGCCAAAACAAGCCTTAGAGTCCATCAGAAAGGGTGGTAGCATTAACCCAGAGTCCACTGGAGAGCTTGGGGTCCATATACCCTGACCTGGTCAGTGCCGGTCGCTCCACCCGCCACGTGGCCCACCTGTGTGTGCCCAGTCCCCGTTTGCCGCCGCCACTGCCGCCACTGCCGCCACTGCCGCCACTGCCGCCACTGCTAGTAACTTTTCTTTTTCACTGCTGTTCCCCTTGATTGTATTTCTGTTCTCTCCGTGCTGTTGTGCCCCTGACTGTTTGCCTGCTATCGCCGTTTCCTCCCCCTGTTTTCACTGCTGTGCCCGTGATTGTATTTCTGTTCTTTCCGTGCTGTTTTGCCCCTGACTGTTTGCCTACTATCGCGTTTTCCTCCCCCTGTTTTCACTGTTGTGCCCTTGACTGTATTTCGTTCCTCTCCGTGCTCCCGCTGACCCACCCCGCTCCCCGCTCCCTGCCGCTGCTCCCCCGCGGCCCCACCCCCGTTCCTTCTGCCTCACCTCGCATCACTCCCCTCCCCACTCGCCACCCCGCTCCGGCCTCCCAGCTGCTCCTCCCTCCCCCTGAGTACTTAGGTGGGGTCCGCGAGGCGGGGAGCTGTGATCCGACCTGACCTGGTCAGTGCCGGTCGCTCCACCCGCCACATGGCCCACATGCGTGTGCCCAGTCCCCGTTTGCCGCCGCCACTGCTAGTAACTTTTCTTTTTCACTGCTGTGCCCTTGATTGTATTTCTGTTCTCTCCGTGCTGTTGTGCCCCTGACTGTTTGCCTGCTATCGCCGTTTCCTCCCCCTGTTTTCACTGCTGTGCCCGTGATTGTATTTCTGTTCTCTCCGTGCTGTTGTGCCCCTGACTGTTTGCCTGCTATCGCTGTTTCCTCCCCCTGTTTTCACTGCTGTGCCCGTGATTGTATTTCTCTTCTCTCTGTGCTGTTGTGCCCCTGACTGTTTGCCTACTATCGCCGTTTTCCTCCCCCTGTTTTCACTGTTGTGCCCTTAACTGTATTTAGTTCCTCTCCGTGCTCCCGCTGACCCACCCCGCTCCCTGCCGCTGCCCCCCCGCGGCCCCACCCCCGATTCTTCTGCCTCACCTCACATCGCTCCACTCCCCACTCGCCACCCCGCTCCCAGCTGCTCCGCCCTCGCTCCGCCCCCTCCACTCTCCATTTATGGCAGAGTCCGCGTGTACGTGCAGCGTTCACGCGCAGCGGGCGCGCCAAAGGCAAGCCCGTCTGCGCCCGTCCGCGCCTGGACCGCGCCCAGCACCAGACCACCTGGCCCCCGCAGATGCCATCCCACCTGCCGGACGTACGACGCCGCCACCCTCAGCGCACTCAACACTGGACGCCTCCCCGGCTGCCACCGAGCCACCCCAGGACGCACCCACGGACCCTTCACCTGCCAATCCTGCAAGTTCGCCTGCATCCGGACCTGTAACTCACCCGCACCTGCCAAGCCAAGCACCAACAGCAACCACCTGAAGTGCATCCTGCTCAACACCCGCTCCGTCCACAGACACGCCGTGGAACTATGGAACCTGCTCGACACCACATCCCCGGACGTCGCCTTCCTCACGGAGACCTGGATGAACGCCTCCTCAGCGCCTGACATCGCCATAGCCATCCCGGACGGATACAAAATCACCCGGAGAGACCGCATCAACCAAACTGGAGGAGGCATCGCCATCGTCCACAAGAACACCATCCGCATCTCGACCAACTCCGAAGACACCCTCACAGCGCCGAACATCTTCACTTCCAGATACACACCGACCCCAAGGCCACACTCAGAGGCACCCTCATCTACAGACCCCCAGGACCCCGCACACAATTCAGCGAAGACATTGCAGACTTCATCAGCCCACACGCCCTCCCCTCCGATGACTACATCCTCCTAGGGGACCTCAACTTCCACCTGGAGAACAACAACGACAACAACACCACCACCCTACTGGACAACCTCGCCAACCTCGGACTCAAGCAACTGGTGAACACCCCCACCCACTACGCCGGACACACGCTTGACCCAATCTTCTCCTCCAGCAAGTACATCTCCTTCAGCCACTCCACCAGACTCCACTGGACAGACCACAGCTGCGTCCACTTCAGCTTCAGAAAGACCACAACTCACCACCTCCCGCAACAGGTTCCCCGCGGGAACTGGAACGAGATCACCACCGACCTGCTCATCGCATCGCTGAACCAGACCCCCCCGCCAGATCAACGGACCCCAACCAAGCAGCCCACAACCTCGCACAGTGGATCACCAACTGCGCCGACGACCTCGCACCCCTGAAAACCCATCCCAACAGGCCCGGAGGCAAGAAAGCCCCGTGGTTCAACGACGACCTCAAGAACTCCAAGAAGAACTGCCGCACCCTCGAGAAAGCCTGGCGAAAGAACCCGACCACAGACAACATGACCGCCCTCAAGCACGCCACCCGCAAACACCACCAGCTGATCCACACCACCAAGAAGACAGCATTCAAGGAACGACTAGACAACAACCCGCACAACAGCAAGGAGCTCTTCAGCATCGTCAAAGAGCTCTCCAACCCCAGCGCCGGAAACAACGACATCACTCCCTCACAAGACCTCTGCGACACACTCGCCACGTTCTTCCACAACAAGATCGCAGACATACACAACAGCTTCGGGAAACAGACCACGCATCCAACCACAGAACCGACGCCCCCCACCACCACCCTCTGCGACTGGACCCCAGTCAACACCGAAGACACCATACGGACGATGAACACCATCCACTCCGGATCACCAACCGACCCATGCCCTCACCACATCTTCAACAAGGCCGACTCCGTCATCGCACCCCAACTCCGGGACATCATCAACTGCTCCTTCAACACCGCCACCTTCCCGGAGAGCTGGAAGCTCGCCGAACTCAGCGCCCTCCTGAAGAAACCATCAGCAGACCCCACCGACCTCAAGAACTACTGCCCCATCTCGCTGCTCCCGTTCCCTGCCAAAGTAATCGAGAAGACCGTCAACAGGCAGCTGGCCACCTTCCTCGAGACGAACGGATCCCTCGACCACTCACAGTCCGGCTTCCGAGCCAACCACAGCACTGAGACCACCCTCATCGCAGCCACGGACGACATCCGAACCCTGCTCGACAACGGGGAAACAGCGGCCCTCATCCTCCTGGACCTCTCCGCAGCGTTCGATACTGTCTGCCACCGCACCCTAGTACAACGCCTCAGCAACGTCGGAATCCAAGAGAAGGCACTGGAGTGGATCATCTCGTTCCTCGCAGGAAGAACCCAGAGAGTCCGCCTCCCCCCCTTCAGATATGAGGCCACCAAAGTCATCTGCGACGTACCACAAGGATCATCACTCAGCCCCACCCTCTTCAACATGTACATGAGCCCCCTCGCAGCCATCGCACGCCAACACAGCCTCAACATCATCTCCTACGCCGACGACACCCAGCTGATCCTCTCCCTCACCAACGACCCCGACCCCGCCACCGCCAGAACCAACCTACACGAAGGGATGAAAGAAGTCGCCGAGTGGATGAAGAACAGCCGCTTGAAACTAAACTCTGACAAGACGGAAGTCCTCATCCTTGGATCATCACCATCTGCCTGGGACGACTCCTGGTGGCCCCCGCCCTAGGCAGCGCACCCAAACCAACGGACCACGCACGCAACCTGGGCTTCATCCTAGACTCCTCCTTGTCGATGACCAGACAAGTCAACGCCGTCTCATCTTCATGCTTCAACACTCTACGCATGCTCCGAAAGATCTTCCGATGGATCCCCACCAAAACCAGGAAGACGGTCACCCAGGCACTTGTCACCAGCCGACTAGATTACGGAAACACCCTCTACACCAGAACCACAGCCAAACTACAGAAAAGACTCCAACGCATCCAGAACGCCTCCGCACGACTCATCCTGGACATCCCCCGCCACAGCCACATCTCCGGACACCTGAAAGATCTGCACTGGCTCTCAGTCAGCAAAAGAATCACGTTCCGCCTCCTCACCCACGCACACAAAGCCCTCCACGACCTAGGCCCCAGGTACCTCAACAACCGCCTGACCTTCTACACTCCCACCCGCCAACTACGATCGACCAGTCACGCCCTCGCCGCTGTTCCACGCATCCGAATAGCCACCATGGGAGGAAGATCCTTCTCCTACCTGGCAGCCAAGACCTGGAATTCCCTCCCCATCCACCTCCGTCTTACCCAAGACCACCTCTCCTTCAGGAAGCAACTCAAGACCTGGCTGTTCGAGCAGTAGCGCCCCCCCCCCTAGCGCCTTGAGACCCTCCGGGTGAGTAGCGCGCTATACACATTTCTTGATTGGTTGATTGATTGACCTGATGCCCAATTACATGGTGCGAGATGACATAGGTAAATGTTTTTTTGAATATGAGGTAGCCCTGAGGCTACACAAGGTCCCAGGAGTATTGAGACGGTAGCTCATAAAAACACATGCCTACATTTCGGAGAGACACACATGAGGTGGATGACCAGACAAAGTATGCCCCCGTGAGAATCATACTTGTTGCTAAATTTGGACTGGCCCCTAAGTTAGTGTCAGATGTTGAAGGACAGCTAAAAACAGTCTTGGATGGATTTCCTGGACTACATTTGCAAATTGCAAGGCAATGGATAGTTGGATGAAGGGTAGTGTGGTAAACACTTATGAAGGGCTGTACAATTTAGCTGCAGGAGAGCACATGTCCAGTCACTCTGATTAATCCCAACCTCCCTGACCCGAGGGAGTTTGCAAAGGAGACATATCTCTGGATCAGTAATGAAGTGTTTGAAGAGATACCTAGGAGAGACCTAGAGAAGGTGGTCCAGGTTTTCTCCAGCAGAGTGAGGAGAAGGTCCACATGGACCGAGACAGGTCCCAGTATAGGTGGGGAGGAAATGTTTCTCATACCCCTCCCAAGGATAGGAGGAGAGATTCTGGTGGGCTGAGGTTCTGGCTCAAAACATCACAACATCACAAATGACATTAAAATTTCCTAGTATGTATTTATTTATTTATTTATAAAGTTGTATATAGCACAAACTAGATCCCGAAGGGATATCAGAGCGCTTTACAGTTAGTGGTAGAGGAAGAAAAAAGATCACAACAAGCCTAAAATGGTGAAACAATACGCATAGAAACATATGGTGCAAGCATAACGGATCCTATCTAATTCAGGATTAACGCAGAGTGTGCTAGTCAATGATAAGATGATATTAAGGGAGTGAAGATACATAATGATTAGGCTGTGGGGTTTTAGGTTTAAACCTATAATAACTGATAAAACCCCACTGAAAGAAAAACAGCCCTCACCGGTGAAAACATATAAACACTGAAAAAACACCTTGACAACCACAAACTAAATGCCATTCAAAGAAAGGAAAAAGAGAGTGAAAGAGTCATTTTTTCTTCCTGAAGGGGTCAATACAATGTAACTTTGTTATACAAGTAGCAGTAAGAAAGACTGGCTAACATTATTCTGCTTGAGTTTTGTTCTTTAGGGATGCCACTAAAATATTGTTTCTTCTTCCTTTTACTTTTTCAGTTTTGTGGCCTTCAGTCTAAAGATGCAGGGGTTAGTTTCATGTTTTAGGTCTTGTTTAATTATTTTATAAACTATACAGAATCAGGAAATACCAAACTCATATTTGATATTTTGGCTGCATTTGATTCTTTCACCAATAGGTAAAATGGCTGGTTTCAAACAAATCTTTCCTAATATGTGTCATCACATTTACCCACAGAGAATGGGTAAAAACCCTTAATACATAAATTGCCAACACCTCAGGCTTTAAACATTCAATGCAAGGTATAGTGACAAGTATATATATCACCAACCATCTGGGATAGTTGTGAAAACATGTAACCAGACTTTTGGAAAACATGGAACGCAGTGTCACTTGTAATGCTCTGCAAAAAAGATTCTTTCCAAGTTCAACAAAGATTGTAGTGATATTGTTTGTATTTGCAGTGATTCAGCTACGTATATAAAAAAGTTGTGTAATGACCAGTCAAAGTTGATATTCGAGCTGAAGTGATTCCCTGTAGTAGATCCTTGCCACTTGTTAGATGGTATGCTGAAAGCATCTTTACAATCTTAGGAGTTAATGAGGGATGCTATTGACTTTTTAGTCCATTCTGGTGCACTGGTTTCTAATGCACAGGAACTAAAACGCAAATATTTATCACTTTGTGCTTTATGTGGCATCATAGAAAGAGTCATCCCTACTGTGTCCCTTAGCTGATGGTTCTCAGCCCAATGGGCTAAGAATGCTGAGAGGGCCTTTTCACAGAAGTTTACATGGGAAGGAAAGAGCGAGCGCACATGACCCAAAGACTCACTGAAGAAGTATTGTATGGTGTACTACAATAAGATTAATTTGCAAAAATCTATTTGGACCTCATATACACTATAAGTACACTGTCTATATACCATGTTCTTTCAGTGCAGAAAGCAAGCAATAATAAAAGCAAAACGTTCCATAAACACCAGAAAAACACTTTTTCTGTTGTTTTTAGTGGCGTGAAAATGTGTAACCACTGATAAAAACTGTTTTTTAAGATATTGAAAACACTGAAAAAAAACCACCAGAATTTAACAAAAATAGAAACTGAAAACAGGAAAGCCTAATAATGATGTAAGGGGCAAATATAATTGTAACAAATAGAATTATTAACCAATGCTGTTTATATACAAAGCGATTAGTGACCATCGTGTTAAGGTAAAAACTTGTTCATGAGGAATCTTTTAGCTTCCATTTTCAAAGCAACCTTGGAGGAGATTCTGCGAATTTCTGGTGGAAGAGAGTTCTAAATTCTTGGTGCAGCGCCAGAGAAGTCTTGTTAGCATGTTCTCTTTTTGCAGAAGATCTAAGGTTTCAAGAGGAGGGAGTTAGCACTCCTAGACGGTCTACCCCCTCCTGATAGTACTAGTGTTTGCGCAAAGTAGTTGGGGGTTTTGAAGTGGAGGGCTTTGTGGGATAGGCAGGTAATCTTGAATTGAATTCTAGCTTCAAAAGGGAGCCAGATTTTAAGACCGGGGAGATGTGGGCATTTTGCTTGGTGTTCATGATCAATCTGGCCGCCGCGTTCAGTGAAGCCTTTAGGGAGGCCAGAGTGTCTTTGGGGAGGCCACATAACGTAGCACTATCAAAGTCCAACTTCGGTAGGACGAGCGCTTGGACCACTTGCTTGAAGCCAGATTGAGATAGGAAGGGTTTGAGATTCCTGAGTGTTCTCAACACGTGGTTAGCACCCTTACACACATTGCTAATGTGGGACTTCATATTCCGATGCTTGTCCAGGGTGATTCCTAGAGATTTCGCTATTAACCAGTTTCGGGTAGTCGGTAGGGTGGAGTTGAGTGAGGAGATTTCATCCGGGGAGGAGGTTTTCAGATAGAGTTGGGTGTCGTCCGCATACATGTGGAAGCAAATGTCCAAGAATTTTAGAACTTTAGCTAAGGGTTCAAGGATCAAATTCAAAAGAATGGGAGATAGGGAGGACCCTTGGGGAACCCCCAAGTTGACTGGGGATGGCAGGGAGAGGGAATGGTTGGCTTTAACTCAATGTGACCTGTGCTGCAGGAAGGATGAGAACCAAAGTAGCACCAGACCGGAGAGGCCCATCCTATGTTCAAGAAAGGTTGTCATGATTGACAGTGTCAAAGGCAGAGGAGAGATCGAGTAGGATAAGGAGGCAGGATTCATTTCTATCAAGCAACATTAAGATGTCATCCATCACATGAGTGAGAGCCGATTCTGTGCTGTGCCCACTCCTGAAACCAGATTGGTGTTGGTCAAGAAGATTGAAATTTTCGATATGCGCACAAAGTTGAAACTGGACGCACTTTTCAAGGAGTTTGGCTAGTGTAGGGATACAGGAGATAGGTTGGAAGTTGTTAAGATCTGTGCTGTCAGCTGTTGTTTTTTTTAAAATAGGTGTTACCTGCGCCTCTTTTAGGCAATCTGGGATCGTGCCTTGTGACACACATGCATTGTGTATCTTTGTCCAGAATGCGGAGATTTCTTCCTTAATTTCTTTGAAGATGTTTAGAGGTAACGGGTTGTTGAAATGATTTGATGGGTTATTACTCCGAAGAACCTTTTTGATCTCTGTTTCAGTT
This sequence comes from Lissotriton helveticus, assembly GCF_964261635.1. Classification (NCBI taxonomy): domain Eukaryota; kingdom Metazoa; phylum Chordata; class Amphibia; order Caudata; family Salamandridae; genus Lissotriton; species Lissotriton helveticus. The sequence continues at coordinate 694,753,880 of NC_136063.1, forward strand.
AGGGGAATAAAAGTATCCCAGTAAGTGTTGTTCTTGATACCCCATCTGACTGGTTCTTCCTTGTCTAACAAGGGTAGGGGGGGATGCAGGTTTATTGTATAGCAAGAGAGCCTTCCTGGTCTCCAGATCGATGTTAATAAGTCTAGATTTCTACGTGAAGAAGGCAGCCAGGTCATCACATGAGGGAGGGGTGACTTCCGCAGCTGGGCGGTTAGGGGCTTCCACCGATTGTTGTTTAACCAGTTCAAACAACTTCTTGGGTCGATTAGACGCTTGGATAAGTTGGGATATGAATTATTCCGCTTTAGCTATCTTGATTTGCTTGTCGTAAGCGCTTCTTGCTGATCTTAGGGTTTTTAGATGGTCCGCAGATGGTGTGGATCTCCAAGAACGTTGGATGGTCCTTAGATTGCGACGTTCCGAGTTTAGGTTGCCATTGAACCAAGGTTCAGAACTTTTAGTTGGTGCATTCTTTTGCTGGAGTGGCGCTATAGAATCCATGATACTGGCAATGGAGGAATTGTAGTAGTCTGTGAGTGCATTGACTTCAAGTATTTCTCCTTGGAGAAAAGGGCCCACAAACAGCGGGTTGCTAGGTCAACTGTGTTGATATCTCTGAGGTCTCTTTTCCATATCTTTGGTTTAGTTATTTGTGCCTTACACCGGAGGACCTCCGAGTTGAGATGGAATGTAATGATGTGATGATCCAACCAGTCACATGGTATGATGGAGTCCAAAGTGATGTTATGACCTTTGGAGATGATTAGGTCTAGGGTTTCCCCTTTAGTGTGTGTGGGTTGGTCACAATGTTGAATCAATTTGTGATCATTCAAGAAGGACTTAAGGCATGAAACAGCTTGGTCATTAGTATTTGACCAATGTAGGATAAAGTCCCCAAGGTAAATGTGGGGCTGGACTAAGTCCACATTGCCAGAGGTGATTTCCATTAATTGCTCAATGAAGGGGAGATTGTCGCCTGGGGGTTGATAGAAGGTGTGTAATTTGCAGACCAAATGATTGTTACTAGAGATGTTGAGGCAAAGGTATTCAAAATTAGCTGGCGAGGAGGGTTCTGCAAGGGAGACTGCAAGTGTGTTCCGATGTATACAAGCAAGACCACCTCCCTGCTTCCTAACTCTATCTAGGTGAATTATGTCATGTGAGGGGGCACCAAGAGGTCTAAGATTGGGGTGGACGAAGGATTGAGCCAGGTTTCAGTGAGGATAATGATATCTATCTCATTATGTTGTATGAGGTCGAAGATCTCGGAGGCATGTTTGTTGACAGATCTGCAATTGAGTAGTATGCACTTGAGTGGTGCCGGAGTGAGGGTGGGTGGAGTCTGAATGATGCTTACTCTCTTGAGGTTGCCGTTATTTATGACTCTGAGGTTGCGGTAGGTTTCTCTGTTAGGGTTGGAATGAATAGTTTGAATTATACCCTTTGGACTCAAGTTGCTATCTGTGTTAGACGGATAAGAATTGAGCAGGCTGTCAATTTCCTTGGGCGTAAGGCTGGATGATCTTCTTGGATGAGAGGCTGCATTGGGTAGGGGAACGGAATTGGAATAGAAGGGGAAGAGGGATGATCACGGGGAGCTGTGTCAATAGTGCTGGTAGGGGATCTGGGCCGGTTAGGACTAGAGAGGAGGGGGCTTAACAACGGGAGATAATCAAGTGAGATTGATTTCAAATCATGGAGTTTGAGGGAGAGATGGTGCATCTGGAGGGAGATATTGTCCAAGCGTGCCAGCAAGTCTGGGTATTGGGAAAGGGGGGGAAGTTGAGGTAGTTGAGTGTGGAGATCTGTGGAGGGGGGTGGGTGTCTGAGTGTATTCGATGGGATCCTATGACAAACCATTTCATTTGGTGGGGACAAGTCAAATAAATGGGCCTCATGGACAGAATGAATATTGAATTTCATGTAGGAAGCTCTTAGAAAAATATGCCTAGCCTTTTGAAACTCTGGTCGCAAAAATTATACATGATTAAAATCTTGGAATTGTAGGCAACAACATTTGCGAATTATCAGTATTTTATCCCAAATGCCTGTAATATCTCTTAAAGGCAACAAATGGAGTCTCAACAAGAGCATCAGCCTTCTAATCCCATGAAGTTGGTTCCAAGTCAAATAAGACTGTGGTTTGTTCCCCAATGTGCTCCCACAAATCAACTCATTGCGCAACTTGGGCTGGCTTAAAGGAATATCTTTGGCCAAACTAATGGAGGTCACAGACTTCTTTATAATCAATTTCAATACAGACTTTGGCATAGGGGGGGCCGTATTCCAGCTAAGCCCAAATTATTATTTTGCTCGCTCGAAAGACCTAAAAAATGATGATTGTTCTTTCCACTTAACAACCATTTCCACTCTCAAGGCAGCCCTAAGTGTACCCTCTTTCCCCCAATGGAGAGAATTGCCCTACCTCAAAACCGCTGCCAAGGACAAAATATATGGGTAAGCCAATTTCAAGATGTAAGGCATAGGGAGCAGCCAGAAAGTTTAGGTTAGAGATTTGGTACATGATTTGACCTTCGGCCTTATCTAAAAAAAGCCAATGGTTCATATCCAATTCATTAGCAGCATAGGACAGAGAAGGGGGTGTTTTAACCCTGAATATTGACAAAACATGGCGAAAGTGGCATCTCCCGCAGATTCTATAGAATCTATTTAGTGGGCTAGCCTGGGAAGGTGCCCTGCTCACACATAGTTTAATATGCTTTAAATCTCGCTATATTTTTTAGACCTTTCCAAGATGTTAATAGGAATCAATAAAGTCCAGTTTTTCGGACTCCAACATCCACTGGTAACACCTTTTTATTTTGAGCCCTTTCTTACCGAAAACCAAGATCTTACTTTTGGCAATGTTAATTTTCAAGAAAGGGGCTTCTGTTTATTTGGTCAAGGCTTCCAGGAGACGTTGAAGGCTAATAGTCGGTAAATCAAGAATGTCTACGCCGCCCTCATGTAATAAAGAATCAACAAACATTGTACCGATTCTGGGGGAGTCCCTCCTTGCCAAATTTAAGGCCCTGGAAGGATTGTGTATGTATGTATATATATATAATTGTATGTATGCATGTATGTATATATATATATATATATATGTGCGCTCGCGTGTAAAGACACAGCCACACTCGTGGGGAGAAACTTGAACTCGCCTTTCTTGCCACAGCGTGCTTGAATAGCTGAGGAGCTCAAGAGAAAGTGATTCAATCCCATTTCGCCGTGGAATTCCTGACGCGTTTCGAAGGCTCCCGCCTTCTCTTCAGAGGATTTGGCGAACTGATGATGGGAATGCAGGTACCAGCCCTGATAATGATCATGCGACGCCCCTGATGGGCAGTCCAAATGTCCCAGTGCCTGATGGGACTGGTAGTCCTGTTTAGTCTTGGCGCCCCATGTGTGGATCAAGGCGGACGAGTGGTCTCCCCTCGCCAACCAGGCGACCTCACGATAGCGGAGTAGCAGACGGATATATGCCCGTCAAACTAGCAAGCTGGATGCTTGCCCTGGTCGGCTCCTACCCTGAGGCTGCTTGGCGGTGCTCAGCGTGTATGCAGGGTCTCTGCTCGCTCGTTTCCATCATGGCGCTGCTGCACTCTTCTGGCGGGTGCGGTAAAAGGATGGTGATGGTTCCATCCACATATGTGCGCTCGCGTGTAAAGACACAGCCACACTTGCGGGGAGAAACTTGAACTCGCCTTTCTTGCCACAGCGTGCTTGAATAGCTGAGGAGCTCAAGAGAAAGTGATTCAATCCGATTTCGCCGTGGAATTCCTGACGCGTTTCGAAGGCTCCCGCCTTCTCTTCAGAGGATTTGGCGAACTGATGATGGGAATGCAGGTACCAGCCCTGATAATGATCATGGCACGCCCCTGATGGGCAGTCCAAATGTCCCAGTGCCTGATGGGACTGGTAGTCCTGTTTAGTCTTGGCGCCCCATGTGTGGATCAAGGCGGACGAGTGGTCTCCCCTCGCCAACCAGGCAACCTAACGATAGCGGAGTAGCAGACGGATATATGCCCGTCAAACTAGCAAGCTGGATGCTAGCCCTGGTCGGCTCCTACCCTGAGGCTGCTTGGCGGTGCTCAGCGTGTATGCAGGGTCTCTGCTCGCTCGTTTCCATCATGGCGCTGCTGCACTCTTCTGGCGGGTGCGGTAAAAGGATGGTGATGGTTCCATCCACATATGTGCGCTCGCGTGTAAAGACACAGCCACACTCGCGGGGAGAAACTTGAACTCGCCTTTCTTGCCACAGCGTGCTTGAATAGCTGAGGAGCTCAAGAGAAAGTGATTCAATCCCATTTCGCCGTGGAATTCCTGACGCGTTTCGAAGGCTCCCGCCTTCTCTTCAGAGGATTTGGCGAACTGATGATGGGAATGCAGGTACCAGCCCTGATAATGATCATGGCACGCCCCTGATGGGCAGTCCAAATGTCCCAGTGCCTGATGGGACTGGTAGTCCTGTTTAGTCTTGGCGCCCCATGTGTGGATCAAGGCGGACGAGTGGTCTCCCCTCGCCAACCAGGCGACCTCACGATAGCGGAGTAGCAGACGGATATATGCCCGTCAAACTAGCAAGCTGGATGCTTGCCCTGGTCGGCTCCTACCCTGAGGCTGCTTGGCGGTGCTCAGCGTGTATGCAGGGTCTCTGCTCGCTCATTTCCATCATGGCGCTGCTGCACTCTTCTGGCGGGTGCGGTAAAAGGATGGTGATGGTTCCATCCACATATGTGCGCTCGCGTGTAAAGACACAGCCACACTCGCGGGGAGAAACTTGAACTCGCCTTTCTTGCCACAGCGTACTTGAATAGCTGAGGAGCTCAAGAGAAAGTGATTCAATCCCATTTCGCCGTGGAATTCCTGACGCGTTTCGAAGGCTCCCGCCTTCTCTTCAGAGGATTTGGCGAACTGATGATGGGAATGCAGGTACCAGCCCTGATAATGATCATGGCACGCCCCTGATGGGCAGTCCAAATGTCCCAGTGCCTGATGGGACTGGTAGTCCTGTTTAGTCTTGGCGCCCCAGGTGTGGATCAAGGCGGACGAGTGGTCTCCCCTCGCCAACCAGGCGACCTCACGATAGCGGAGTAGCAGACGGATATATGCCCGTCAAACTAGCAAGCTGGATGCTTGCCCTGGTCGGCTCCTACCCTGAGGCTGCTTGGCGGTGCTCAGCGTGTATGCAGGGTCTCTGCTCGCTCGTTTCCATCATGGCGCTGCTGCACTCTTCTGGCGGGTGCGGTAAAAGGATGGTGATGGTTCCATCCACATATGTGCGCTCGCGTGTAAAGACACAGCCACACTCGCGGGGAGAAACTTGAACTCGCCTTTCTTGCCACAGCGTGCTTGAATAGCTGAGGAGCTCAAGAGAAAGTGATTCAATCCCATTTCGCCGTGGAATTCCTGACGCGTTTCGAAGGCTCCCGCCTTCTCTTCAGAGGATTTGGCGAACTGATGATGGGAATGCAGGTACCAGCCCTGATAATGATCATGGCACGCCCCTGATGGGCAGTCCAAATGTCCCAGTGCCTGATGGGACTGGTAGTCCTGTTTAGTCTTGGCGCCCCATGTGTGGATCAAGGCGGACGAGTGGTCTCCCCTCGCCAACCAGGCGACCTCACTATAGCGGAGTAGCAGACGGATATATGCCCGTCAAACTAGCAAGCTGGATGCTTGCCCTGGTCGGCTCCTACCCTGAAGCTGCTTGGCGGTGCTCAGCGTGTATGCAGGGTCTCTGCTCGCTCGTTTCCATCATGGCGCTGCTGCACTCTTCTGGCGGGTGCGGTAAAAGGATGGTGATGGTTCCATCCACATATGTGCGCTCGCGTGTAAAGACACAGCCACACTCGCGGGGAGAAACTTGAACTCGCCTTTCTTGCCACAGCGTGCTTGAATAGCTGAGGAGCTCAAGAGAAAGTGATTCAATCCCATTTCGCCGTGGAATTCCTGACGCGTTTCGAAGGCTCCCGCCTTCTCTTCAGAGGATTTGGCGAACTGATGATGGGAATGCAGGTACCAGCCCTGATAATGATCATGGCACGCCCCTGATGGGCAGTCCAAATGTCCCAGTGCCTGATGGGACTGGTAGTCCTGTTTAGTCTTGGCGCCCCATGTGTGGATCAAGGCGGACGAGTGGTCTCCCCTCGCCAACCAGGCGACCTCACGATAGCGGAGTAGCAGACGGATATATGCCCGTCAAACTAGCAAGCTGGATGCTTGCCCTGGTCGGCTCCTACCCTGAGGCTGCTTGGCGGTGCTCAGCGTGTATGCAGGGTCTCTGGTCGCTCGTTTCCATCATGGCGCTGCTGCACTCTTCTGGCGGTTGCGGTAAAAGGATGGTGATGGTTCCATCCACATATGTGCGCTCGCGTGTAAAGACACAGCCACACTCGCGGGGAGAAACTTGAACTCGCCTTTCTTGCCACAGCGTGCTTGAATAGCTGAGGAGCTCAAGAGAAAGTGATTCAATCCCATTTCGCCGTGGAATTCCTGACGCGTTTCGAAGGCTCCCGCCTTCTCTTCAGAGGATTTGGTGAACTGATGATGGGAATGCAGGTACCAGCCCTGATAATGATCATGGCACGCCCCTGATGGGCAGTCCAAATGTCCCAGTGCCTGATGGGACTGGTAGTCCTGTTTAGTCTTGGCGCCCCATGTGTGGATCAAGGCGGACAAGTGGTCTCCCCTCGCCAACCAGGCGACCTCACGATAGCGGAGTAGCAGACGGATATATGCCCGTCAAACTAGCAAGCTGGATGCTTGCCCTGGTTGGCTCCTACCCTGAGGCTGCTTGGCGGTGCTCAGCGTGTATGCAGGGTCTCTGCTCGCTCGTTTCCATCATGGCGCTGCTGCACTCTTCTGGCGGCTGCGGTAAAAGGATGGTGATGGTTCCATCCACATATGTGCGCTCGCGTGTAAAGACACAGCCACACTCGCGGGGAGAAACTTGAACTCGCCTTTCTTGCCACAGCGTGCTTGAATAGCTGAGGAGCTCAAGAGAAAGTGATTCAATCCCATTTCGCCGTGGAATTCCTGACGCGTTTCGAAGGCTCCCGCCTTCTCTTCAGAGGATTTGGCGAACTGATGATGGGAATGCAGGTACCAGCCCTGATAATGATCATGGCACGCCCCTGATGGGCAGTCCAAATGTCCCAGTGCCTGATGGGACTGGTAGTCCTGTTTAGTCTTGGCGCCCCATGTGTGGATCAAGGCGGACGAGTGGTCTCCTCTCGCCAACCAGGCGACCTCACGATAGCGAAGTAGCAGACGGATATATGCCCGTCAAACTAGCAAGCTGGATGCTTGCCCTGGTCGGCTCCTACCCTGAGGCTGCTTGGCGGTGCTCGGCGTGTATGCAGGGTCTCTGCTCGCTCGTTTCCATCATGGCGCTGCTGCACTCTTCTGGCGGGTGCGGTAAAAGGATGGTGATGGTTCCATCCACATATGTGCGCTCGCGTGTAAAGACACAGCCACACTCGCGGGGAGAAACTTGAACTCGCCTTTCTTGCCACAGCGTGCTTGAATAGCTGAGGAGCTCAAGAGAAAGTGATTCAATCCCATTTCGCCGTGGAATTCCTGACACGTTTCGAAGGCTCCCGCCTTCTCTTCAGAGGATTTGGCGAACTGATGATGGGAATGCAGGTACCAGCCCTGATAATGATCATGGCACGCCCCTGATGGGCAGTCCAAATGTCCCAGTGCCTGATGGGACTGGTAGTCCTGTTTAGTCTTGGCGCCCCAGGTGTGGATCAAGGCGGACGAGTGGTCTCCCCTCGCCAACCAGGCGACCTCACGATAGCGGAGTAGCAGACGGATATATGCCCGTCAAACTAGCAAGCTGGATGCTTGCCCTGGTCGGCTCCTACCCTGAGGCTGCTTGGTGGTGCTCAGCGTGTATGCAGGGTCTCTGCTCGCTTGTTTCCATCATGGCGCTGCTGCACTCTTCTGGCGGGTGCGGTAAAAGGATGGTGATGGTTCCATCCACATATGTGCGCTCGCGTGTAAAGACACAGCCACACTCGCGGGGAGAAACTTGAACTCGCCTTTCTTGCCACAGCGTGCTTGAATAGCTGAGGAGCTCAAGAGAAAGTGATTCAATCCCATTTCGCCGTGGAATTCCTGACGCGTTTCGAAGGCTCCCGCCTTCTCTTCAGAGGATTTGGCGAACTGATGATGGGAATGCAGGTACCAGCCCTGATAATGATCATGGCACGCCCCTGATGGGCAGTCCAAATGTCCCAGTGCCTGATGGGACTGGTAGTCCTGTTTAGTCTTGGCGCCCCATGTGTGGATCAAGGCGGACGAGTGGTCTCCCCTCGCCAACCAGGCGACCTCACGATAGCGGAGTAGCAGACGGATATATGCCCGTCAAACTAGCAAGCTGGATGCTTGCCCTGGTCGGCTCCTACCCTGAGGCTGCTTGGCGGTGCTCAGCGTGTATGCAGGGTCTCTGCTCGCTCGTTTCCATCATGGCGCTGCTGCACTCTTCTGGCGGTTGCGGTAAAAGGATGGTGATGGTTCCATCCACATATGTGCGCTCGCGTGTAAAGACACAGCCACACTCGCGGGGAGAAACTTGAACTCGCCTTTCTTGCCACAGCGTGCTTGAATAGCTGAGGAGCTCAAGAGAAAGTGATTCAATCCCATTTCGCCGTGGAATTCCTGACGCGTTTTGAAGGCTCCCGCCTTCTCTTCAGAGGATTTGGCGAACTGATGATGGGAATGCAGGTACCAGCCCTGATAATGATCATGGCACGCCCCTGATGGGCAGTCCAAATGTCCCAGTGCCTGATGGGACTGGTAGTCCTGTTTAGTCTTGGCGCCCCATGTGTGGATCAAGGCGGAGGAGTGGTCTCCCCTCGCCAACCAGGCGAGCTCACGATAGCGGAGTAGCAGACGGACATATGCCCGTCAAACTAGCAAGCTGGATGCTTGCCCTGGTCGGCTCCTACCCTGAGGCTGCTTGGCGGTGCTCAGCGTGTATGCAGGGTCTCTGCTCGCTCGTTTCCATCATGGCGCTGCTGCACTCTTCTGGCGGCTGCGGTAAAAAGATGGTGATGGTTCCATCCACATATGTGCGCTCGCGTGTAAAGACACAGCCACACTCGCGGGGAGAAACTTGAACTCGCCTTTCTTGCCACAGCGTGCTTGAATAGCTGAGGAGCTCAAGAGAAAGTGATTCAATCCCATTTCGCCGTGGAATTCCTGGCGCGTTTCGAAGGCTCCCGCCTTCTCTTCAGAGGATTTGGCGAACTGATGATGGGAATGCAGGTACCAGCCCTGATAATGATCATGGCACGCCCCTGATGGGCAGTCCAAATGTCCCAGTGCCTGATGGGACTGGTAGTCCTGTTTAGTCTTGGCGCCCCAGGTGTGGATCAAGGCAGACGAGTGGTCTCCCCTCGCCAACCAGGCGACCTCACGATAGCGGAGTAGCAGACGGATATATGCCCGTCAAACTAGCAAGCTGGATGCTTGCCTTGGTCGGCTCCTACCCTGAGGCTGCTTGGCGGTGCTCAGCGTGTATGCAGGGTCTCTGCTCGCTCGTTTCCATCATGGCGCTGCTGCACTCTTCTGGCGGGTGCGGTAAAAGGATGGTGATGGTTCCATCCACATATGTGCGCTCGCGTGTAAAGACACAGCCACACTCGCGGGGAGAAACTTGAACTCGCCTTTCTTGCCACAGCGTGCTTGAATAGCTGAGGAGCTCAAGAGAAAGTGATTCAATCCCATTTCGCCGTGGAATTCCTGACGCGTTTCGAAGGCTCTCGCCTTCTCTTCAGAGGATTTGGCGAACTGATGATGGGAATGCAGGTACCAGCCCTGATAATGATCATGGCACGCCCCTGATGGGCAGTCCAAATGTCCCACTGCCTGATGGGACTGGTAGTCCTGTTTAGTCTTGGCGCTCCATGTGTGGATCAAGGCGGACGAGTGGTCTACCCTCGCCAACCAGGCGACCTCACGATAGCGGAGTAGCAGACGGATATATGCCCGTCAAACTAGCAAGCTGGATGCTTGCCCTGGTCGGCTCCTACCCTGAGGCTGCTTGGCGGTGCTCAGCGTGTATGCAGGGTCTCTGCTCGCTCGTTTCCATCATGGCGCTGCTGCACTCTTCTGGCGGGTGCGGTAAAAGGATGGTGATGGTTCCATCCACATATGTGCGCTCGCGTGTAAAGACACAGCCACACTCGCGGGGAGAAACTTGAACTCGCCTTTCTTGCCACAGCGTGCTTGAATAGCTGAGGAGCTCAAGAGAAAGTGATTCAATCCCATTTCGCCGTGGAATTCCTGACGCGTTTCGAAGGCTCCCGCCTTCTCTTCAGAGGATTTGGCGAACTGATGATGGGAATGCAGGTACCAGCCCTGATAATGATCATGGCACGCCCCTGATGGGCAGTCCAAATGTCCCAGTGCCTGATGGGACTGGTAGTCCTGTTTAGTCTTGGCGCCCCATGTGTGGATCAAGGCGGAGGAGTGGTCTCCCCTCGCCAACCAGGCGACCTCACGATAGCGGAGTAGCAGACGGACATATGCCCGTCAAACTAGCAAGCTGGATGCTTGCCCTGGTCGGCTCCTACCCTGAGGCTGCTTGGCGGTGCTCAGCGTGTATGCAGGGTCTCTGCTCGCTCGTTTCCATCATGGCGCTGCTGCACTCTTCTGGCGGCTGCGGTAAAAGGATGGTGATGGTTCCATCCACATATGTGCGCTCGCGTGTAAAGACACAGCCACACTCGCGGGGAGAAACTTGAACTCGCCTTTCTTGCCACAGCGTGCTTGAATAGCTGAGGAGCTCAAGAGAAAGTGATTCAATCCCATTTCGCCGTGGAATTCCTGGCGCGTTTCGAAGGCTCCCGCCTTCTCTTCAGAGGATTTGGCGAACTGATGATGGGAATGCAGGTACCAGCCCTGATAATGATCATGGCACGCCCCTGATGGGCAGTCCAAATGTCCCAGTGCCTGATGGGACTGGTAGTCCTGTTTAGTCTTGGCGCCCCAGGTGTGGATCAAGGCGGACGAGTGGTCTCCCCTCGCCAACCAGGCGACCTCACGATAGCGGAGTAGCAGACGGATATATGCCCGTCAAACTAGCAAGCTGGATGCTTGCCTTGGTCGGCTCCTACCCTGAGGCTGCTTGGCGGTGCTCAGCGTGTATGCAGGGTCTCTGCTCGCTCGTTTCCATCATGGCGCTGCTGCACTCTTCTGGCGGGTGCGGTAAAAGGATGGTGATGGTTCCATCCACATATGTGCGCTCGCGTGTAAAGACACAGCCACACTCGCGGGGAGAAACTTGAACTCGCCTTTCTTGCCACAGCGTGCTTGAATAGCTGAGGAGCTCAAGAGAAAGTGATTCAATCCCATTTCGCCGTGGAATTCCTGACGCGTTTCGAAGGCTCTCGCCTTCTCTTCAGAGGACTTGGCGAACTGATGATGGGAATGCAGGTACCAGCCCTGATAATGATCATGGCACGCCCCTGATGGGCAGTCCAAATGTCCCAGTGCCTGATGGGACTGGTAGTCCTGTTTAGTCTTGGCGCTCCATGTGTGGATCAAGGCGGACGAGTGGTCTACCCTCGCCAACCAGGCGACCTCACGATAGCGGAGTAGCAGACGGATATATGCCCGTCAAACTAGCAAGCTGGATGCTTGCCCTGGTCGGCTCCTACCCTGAGGCTGCTTGGCGGTGCTCAGCGTGTATGCAGGGTCTCTGCTCGCTCGTTTCCATCATGGCGCTGCTGCACTCTTCTGGCGGGTGCGGTAAAAGGATGGTGATGGTTCCATCCACATATGTGCGCTCGCGTGTAAAGACACAGCCACACTCGCGGGGAGAAACTTGAACTCGCCTTTCTTGCCACAGCATGCTTGAATAGCTGAGGAGCTCAAGAGAAAGTGATTCAATCCCATTTCGCCGTGGAATTCCTGACGCGTTTCGAAGGCTCCCGCCTTCTCTTCAGAGGATTTGGCGAACTGATGATGGGAATGCAGGTACCAGCCCTGATAATGATCATGGCACGCCCCTGATGGGCAGTCCAAATGTCCCAGTGCCTGATGGGACTGGTAGTCCTGTTTAGTCTTGGCGCCCCAGGTGTGGATCAAGGCGGACGAGTGGTCTCCCCTCGTCAACCAGGCGACCTCACGATAGCGGAGTAGCAGACGGATATATGCCCGTCAAACTAGCAAGCTGGATGCTTGCCCTGGTCGGCTCCTACCCTGAGGCTGCTTGGCGGTGCTCAGCGTGTATGCAGGGTCTCTGCTCGCTCGTTTCCATCATGGCGCTGCTGCACTCTTCTGGCGGGTGCGGTAAAAGGATGGTGATGGTTCCATCCACATATGTGCGCTCGCGTGTAAAGACACAGCCACACTCGCGGGGAGAAACTTGAACTCGCCTTTCTTGCCACAGCGTGCTTGAATAGCTGAGGAGCTCAAGAGAAAGTGATTCAATCCCATTTCGCCGTGGAATTCCTGACGCGTTTCGAAGGCTCCCGCCTTCTCTTCAGAGGATTTGGCGAACTGATGATGGGAATGCAGGTACCAGCCCTGATAATGATCATGGCACGCCCCTGATGGGCAGTCCAAATGTCCCAGTGCCTGATGGGACTGGTAGTCCTGTTTAGTCTTGGCGCCCCATGTGTGGATCAAGGCGGAGGAGTGGTCTCCCCTCGCCAACCAGGCGACCTCACGATAGCGGAGTAGCAGACGGACATATGCCCGTCAAACTAGCAAGCTGGATGCTTGCCCTGGTCGGCTCCTACCCTGAGGCTGCTTGGCGGTGCTCAGCGTGTATGCAGGGTCTCTGCTCGCTCGTTTCCATCATGGCGCTGCTGCACTCTTCTGGCGGCTGCGGTAAAAGGATGGTGATGGTTCCATCCACATATGTGCGCTCGCGTGTAAAGACACAGCCACACTCGCGGGGAGAAACTTGAACTCGCCTTTCTTGCCACAGCGTGCTTGAATAGCTGAGGAGCTCAAGAGAAAGTGATTCAATCCCATTTCGCCGTGGAATTCCTGGCGCGTTTCGAAGGCTCCCGCCTTCTCTTCAGAGGATTTGGCGAACTGATGATGGGAATGCAGGTACCAGCCCTGATAATGATCATGGCACGCCCCTGATGGGCAGTCCAAATGTCCCAGTGCCTGATGGGACTGGTAGTCCTGTTTAGTCTTGGCGCCCCAGGTGTGGATCAAGGCGGACGAGTGGTCTCCCCTCGCCAACCAGGCGACCTCACGATAGCGGAGTAGCAGACGGATATATGCCCGTCAAACTAGCAAGCTGGATGCTTGCCTTGGTCGGCTCCTACCCTGAGGCTGCTTGGCGGTGCTCAGCGTGTATGCAGGGTCTCTGCTCGCTCGTTTCCATCATGGCGCTGCTGCACTCTTCTGGCGGGTGCGGTAAAAGGATGGTGATGGTTCCCTCCACATATGTGCGCTCGCGTGTAAAGACACAGCCACACTCGCGGGGAGAAACTTGAACTCGCCTTTCTTGCCACAGCGTGCTTGAATAGCTGAGGAGCTCAAGAGAAAGTGATTCAATCCCATTTCGCCGTGGAATTCCTGACGCGTTTCGAAGGCTCTCGCCTTCTCTTCAAAGGACTTGGCGAACTGATGATGGGAATGCAGGTACCAGCCCTGATAATGATCATGGCACGCCCCTGATGGGCAGTCCAAATGTCCCAGTGCCTGATGGGACTGGTAGTCCTGTTTAGTCTTGGCGCTCCATGTGTGGATCAAGGCGGACGAGTGGTCTACCCTCGCCAACCAGGCGACCTCACGATAGCGGAGTAGCAGACGGATATATGCCCGTCAAACTAGCAAGCTGGATGCTTGCCCTGGTCGGCTCCTACCCTGAGGCTGCTTGGCGGTGCTCAGCGTGTATGCAGGGTCTCTGCTCGCTCGTTTCCATCATGGCGCTGCTGCACTCTTCTGGCGGGTGCGGTAAAAGGATGGTGATGGTTCCATCCACATATGTGCGCTCGCGTGTAAAGACACAGCCACACTCGCGGGGAGAAACTTGAACTCGCCTTTCTTGCCACAGCAAGCTTGAATAGCTGAGGAGCTCAAGAGAAAGTGATTCAATCCCATTTCGCCGTGGAATTCCTGACGCGTTTCGAAGGCTCCCGCCTTCTCTTCAGAGGATTTGGCGAACTGATGATGGGAATGCAGGTACCAGCCCTGATAATGATCATGGCACGCCCCTGATGGGCAGTCCAAATGTCCCAGTGCCTGATGGGACTGGTAGTCCTGTTTAGTCTTGGCGCCCCAGGTGTGGATCAAGGCGGACGAGTGGTCTCCCCTCGTCAACCAGGCGACCTCACGATAGCGGAGTAGCAGACGGATATATGCCCGTCAAACTAGCAAGCTGGATGCTTGCCCTGGTCGGCTCCTACCCTGAGGCTGCTTGGCGGTGCTCAGCGTGTATGCAGGGTCTCTGCTCGCTCGTTTCCATCATGGCACTGCTGCACTCTTCTGGCGGGTGCGGTAAAAGGATGGTGATGGTTCCATCCACATATGTGCGCTCGCGTGTAAAGACACAGCCACACTCGCGGGGAGAAACTTGAACTCGGCTTTCTTGCCACAGCGTGCTTGAATAGCTGAGGAGCTCAAGAGAAAGTGATTCAATCCCATTTCGCCGTGGAATTCCTTACGCGTTTCGAAGGCTCCCGCCTTCTCTTCAGAGGATTTGGCGAACTGATGATGGGAATGCAGGTACCAGCCCTGATAATGATCATGGCACGCCCCTGATGGGCAGTCCAAATGTCCCAGTGCCTGATGGGACTGGTAGTCCTGTTTAGTCTTGGCGCCCCATGTGTGGATCAAGGCGGACGAGTGGTCTCCCCTCGCCAACCAGGCGACCTCACTATAGCGGAGTAGCAGACGGATATATGCCCGTCAAACTAGCAAGCTGGATGCTTGCCCTGGTCGGCTCCTACCCTGAAGCTGCTTGGCGGTGCTCAGCGTGTATGCAGGGTCTCTGCTCGCTCGTTTCCATCATGGCGCTGCTGCACTCTTCTGGCGGGTGCGGTAAAAGGATGGTGATGGTTCCATCCACATATGTGCGCTCGCGTATAAAGACACAGCAACACTCGCGGGGAGAAACTTGAACTCGCCTTTCTTGCCACAGCGTGCTTGAATAGCTGAGGAGCTCAAGAGAAAGTGATTCAATCCCATTTCGCCGTGGAATTCCTGACGCGTTTCGAAGGCTCCCGCCTTCTCTTCAGAGGATTTGGCGAACTGATGATGGGAATGCAGGTACCAGCCCTGATAATGATCATGGCACGCCCCTGATGGGCAGTCCAAATGTCCCAGTGCCTGATGGGACTGGTAGTCCTGTTTAGTCTTGGCGCCCCATGTGTGGATCAAGGCGGACGAGTGGTCTCCCCTCGCCAACCAGGCGACCTCACGATAGCGGAGTAGCAGACGGATATATGCCCGTCAAACTAGCAAGCTGGATGCTTGCCCTGGTCGGCTCCTACCCTGAGGCTGCTTGGCGGTGCTCAGCGTGTATGCAGGGTCTCTGGTCGCTCGTTTCCATCATGGCGCTGCTGCACTCTTCTGGCGGTTGCGGTAAAAGGATGGTGATGGTTCCATCCACATATGTGCGCTCGCGTGTAAAGACACAGCCACACTCGCGGGGAGAAACTTGAACTCGCCTTTCTTGCCACAGCGTGCTTGAATAGCTGAGGAGCTCAAGAGAAAGTGATTCAATCCCATTTCGCCGTGGAATTCCTGACGCGTTTCGAAGGCTCCCGCCTTCTCTTCAGAGGATTTGGTGAACTGATGATGGGAATGCAGGTACCAGCCCTGATAATGATCATGGCACGCCCCTGATGGGCAGTCCAAATGTCCCAGTGCCTGATGGGACTGGTAGTCCTGTTTAGTCTTGGCGCCCCATGTGTGGATCAAGGCGGACAAGTGGTCTCCTCTCGCCAACCAGGCGACCTCACGATAGCGGAGTAGCAGACGGATATATGCCCGTCAAACTAGCAAGCTGGATGCTTGCCCTGGTTGGCTCCTACCCTGAGGCTGCTTGGCGGTGCTCAGCGTGTATGCAGGGTCTCTGCTCGCTCGTTTCCATCATGGCGCTGCTGCACTCTTCTGGCGGCTGCGGTAAAAGGATGGTGATGGTTCCATCCACATATGTGCGCTCGCGTGTAAAGACACAGCCACACTCGCGGGGAGAAACTTGAACTCGCCTTTCTTGCCACAGCGTGCTTGAATAGCTGAGGAGCTCAAGAGAAAGTGATTCAATCCCATTTCGCCGTGGAATTCCTGACGCGTTTCGAAGGCTCCCGCCTTCTCTTCAGAGGATTTGGCGAACTGATGATGGGAATGCAGGTACCAGCCCTGATAATGATCATGGCACGCCCCTGATGGGCAGTCCAAATGTCCCAGTGCCTGATGGGACTGGTAGTCCTGTTTAGTCTTGGCGCCCCATGTGTGGATCAAGGCGGACGAGTGGTCTCCTCTCGCCAACCAGGTGACCTCACGATAGCGAAGTAGCAGACGGATATATGCCCGTCAAACTAGCAAGCTGGATGCTTGCCCTGGTCGGCTCCTACCCTGAGGCTGCTTGGCGGTGCTCGGCGTGTATGCAGGGTCTCTGCTCGCTCGTTTCCATCATGGCGCTGCTGCACTCTTCTGGCGGGTGCGGTAAAAGGATGGTGATGGTTCCATCCACATATGTGCGCTCGCGTGTAAAGACACAGCCACACTCGCGGGGAGAAACTTGAACTCGCCTTTCTTGCCACAGCGTGCTTGAATAGCTGAGGAGCTCAAGAGAAAGTGATTCAATCCCATTTCGCCGTGGAATTCCTGACACGTTTCGAAGGCTCCCGCCTTCTCTTCAGAGGATTTGGCGAACTGATGATGGGAATGCAGGTACCAGCCCTGATAATGATCATGGCACGCCACTGATGGGCAGTCCAAATGTCCCAGTGCCTGATGGGACTGGTAGTCCTGTTTAGTCTTGGCGCCCCAGGTGTGGATCAAGGCGGACGAGTGGTCTCCCCTCGCCAACCAGGCGACCTCACGATAGCGGAGTAGCAGACAGATATATGCCCGTCAAACTAGCAAGCTGGATGCTTGCCCTGGTCGGCTCCTACCCTGAGGCTGCTTGGTGGTGCTCAGCGTGTATGCAGGGTCTCTGCTCGCTCGTTTCCATCATGGCGCTGCTGCACTCTTCTGGCGGGTGCGGTAAAAGGATGGTGATGGTTCCATCCACATATGTGCGCTCGCGTGTAAAGACACAGCCACACTCGCGGGGAGAAACTTGAACTCGCCTTTCTTGCCACAGCGTGCTTGAATAGCTGAGGAGCTCAAGAGAAAGTGATTCAATCCCATTTCGCCGTGGAATTCCTGACGCGTTTCGAAGGCTCCCGCCTTCTCTTCAGAGGATTTGGCGAACTGATGATGGGAATGCAGGTACCAGCCCTGATAATGATCATGGCACGCCCCTGATGGGCAGTCCAAATGTCCCAGTGCCTGATGGGACTGGTAGTCCTGTTTAGTCTTGGCGCCCCATGTGTGGATCAAGGCGGACGAGTGGTCTCCTCTCGCCAACCAGGCGACCTCACGATAGCGAAGTAGCAGACGGATATATGCCCGTCAAACTAGCAAGCTGGATGCTTGCCCTGGTCGGCTCCTACCCTGAGGCTGCTTGGCGGTGCTCGGCGTGTATGCAGGGTCTCTGCTCGCTCGTTTCCATCATGGCGCTGCTGCACTCTTCTGGCGGGTGCGGTAAAAGGATGGTGATGGTTCCATCCACATATGTGCGCTCGCGTGTAAAGACACAGCCACACTCGCGGGGAGAAACTTGAACTCGCCTTTCTTGCCACAGCGTGCTTGAATAGCTGAGGAGCTCAAGAGAAAGTGATTCAATCCCATTTCGCCGTGGAATTCCTGACACGTTTCGAAGGCTCCCGCCTTCTCTTCAGAGGATTTGGCGAACTGATGATGGGAATGCAGGTACCAGCCCTGATAATGATCATGGCACGCCCCTGATGGGCAGTCCAAATGTCCCAGTGCCTGATGGGACTGGTAGTCCTGTTTAGTCTTGGCGCCCCAGGTGTGGATCAAGGCGGACGAGTGGTCTCCCCTCGCCAACCAGGCGACCTCACGATAGCGGAGTAGCAGACAGATATATGCCCGTCAAACTAGCAAGCTGGATGCTTGCCCTGGTCGGCTCCTACCCTGAGGCTGCTTGGTGGTGCTCAGCGTGTATGCAGGGTCTCTGCTCGCTCGTTTCCATCATGGCGCTGCTGCACTCTTCTGGCGGGTGCGGTAAAAGGATGGTGATGGTTCCATCCACATATGTGCGCTCGCGTGTAAAGACACAGCCACACTCGCGGGGAGAAACTTGAACTCGCCTTTCTTGCCACAGCGTGCTTGAATAGCTGAGGAGCTCAAGAGAAAGTGATTCAATCCCATTTCGCCGTGGAATTCCTGACGCGTTTCGAAGGCTCCCGCCTTCTCTTCAGAGGATTTGGCGAACTGATGATGGGAATGCAGGTACCAGCCCTGATAATGATCATGGCACGCCCCTGATGGGCAGTCCAAATGTCCCAGTGCCTGATGGGACTGGTAGTCCTGTTTAGTCTTGGCGCCCCATGTGTGGATCAAGGCGGACGAGTGGTCTCCCCTCGCCAACCAGGCGACCTCACGATAGCGGAGTAGCAGACGGATATATGCCCGTCAAACTAGCAAGCTGGATGCTTGCCCTGGTCGGCTCCTACCCTGAGGCTGCTTGGCGGTGCTCAGCGTGTATGCAGGGTCTCTGCTCGCTCGTTTCCATCATGGCGCTGCTGCACTCTTCTGGCGGTTGCGGTAAAAGGATGGTGATGGTTCCATCCACATATGTGCGCTCGCGTGTAAAGACACAGCCACACTCGCGGGGAGAAACTTGAACTCGCCTTTCTTGCCACAGCGTGCTTGAATAGCTGAGGAGCTCAAGAGAAAGTGATTCAATCCCATTTCGCCGTGGAATTCCTGACGCGTTTCGAAGGCTCTCGCCTTCTCTTCAGAGGATTTGGCGAACTGATGATGGGAATGCAGGTACCAGCCCTGATAATGATCATGGCACGCCCCTGATGGGCAGTCCAAATGTCCCAGTGCCTGATGGGACTGGTAGTCCTGTTTAGTCTTGGCGCTCCATGTGTGGATCAAGGCGGACGAGTGGTCTACCCTCGCCAACCACGCGACCTCACGATAGCGGAGTAGCAGACGGATATATGCCCGTCAAACTAGCAAGCTGGATGCTTGCCCTGGTCGGCTCCTACCCTGAGGCTGCTTGGCGGTGCTCAGCGTGTATGCAGGGTCTCTGCTCGCTCGTTTCCATCATGGCGCTGCTGCACTCTTCTGGCGGGTGCGGTAAAAGGATGGTGATGGTTCCATCCACATATGTGCGCTCGCGTGTAAAGACACAGCCACACTCGCGGGGAGAAACTTGAACTCGCCTTTCTTGCCACAGCGTGCTTGAATAGCTGAGGAGCTCAAGAGAAAGTGATTCAATCCCATTTCGCCGTGGAATTCCTGACGCGTTTCGAAGGCTCCCGCCTTCTCTTCAGAGGATTTGGCGAACTGATGATGGGAATGCAGGTACCAGCCCTGATAATGATCATGGCACGCCCCTGATGGGCAGTCCAAATGTCCCAGTGCCTGATGGGACTGGTAGTCCTGTTTAGTCTTGGCGCCCCAGGTGTGGATCAAGGCGGACGAGTGGTCTCCCCTCGCCAACCAGGCGACCTCACGATAGCGGAGTAGCAGACGGATATATGCCCGTCAAACTAGCAAGCTGGATGCTTGCCTTGGTCGGCTCCTACCCTGAGGCTGCTTGGCGGTGCTCAGCGTGTATGCAGGGTCTCTGCTCGCTCGTTTCCATCATGGCGCTGCTGCACTCTTCTGGCGGGTGCGGTAAAAGGATGGTGATGGTTCCATCCACATATGTGCGCTCGCGTGTAAAGACACAGCCACACTCGCGGGGAGAAACTTGAACTCGCCTTTCTTGCCACAGCGTGCTTGAATAGCTGAGGAGCTCAAGAGAAAGTGATTCAATCCCATTTCGCCGTGGAATTCCTGACGCGTTTCGAAGGCTCTCGCCTTCTCTTCAGAGGATTTGGCGAACTGATGATGGGAATGCAGGTACCAGCCCTGATAATGATCATGGCACGCCCCTGATGGGCAGTCCAAATGTCCCAGTGCCTGATGGGACTGGTAGTCCTGTTTAGTCTTGGCGCTCCATGTGTGGATCAAGGCGGACGAGTGGTCTACCCTCGCCAACCAGGCGACCTCACGATAGCGGAGTAGCAGACGGATATATGCCCGTCAAACTAGCAAGCTGGATGCTTGCCCTGGTCGGCTCCTACCCTGAGGCTGCTTGGCGGTGCTCAGCGTGTATGCAGGGTCTCTGCTCGCTCGTTTCCATCATGGCGCTGCTGCACTCTTCTGGCGGGTGCGGTAAAAGGATGGTGATGGTTCCATCCACATATGTGCGCTCGCGTGTAAAGACACAGCCACACTCGCGGGGAGAAACTTGAACTCGCCTTTCTTGCCACAGCGTGCTTGAATAGCTGAGGAGCTCAAGAGAAAGTGATTCAATCCCATTTCGCCGTGGAATTCCTGACGCGTTTCGAAGGCTCCCGCCTTCTCTTCAGAGGATTTGGCGAACTGATGATGGGAATGCAGGTACCAGCCCTGATAATGATCATGGCACGCCCCTGATGGGCAGTCCAAATGTCCCAGTGCCTGATGGGACTGGTAGTCCTGTTTAGTCTTGGCGCCCCATGTGTGGATCAAGGCGGACGAGTGGTCTCCCCTCGCCAACCAGGCGACCTCACTATAGCGGAGTAGCAGACGGATATATGCCCGTCAAACTAGCAAGCTGGATGCTTGCCCTGGTCGGCTCCTACCCTGAAGCTGCTTGGCGGTGCTCAGCGTGTATGCAGGGTCTCTGCTCGCTCGTTTCCATCATGGCGCTGCTGCACTCTTCTGGCGGGTGCGGTAAAAGGATGGTGATGGTTCCATCCACATATGTGCGCTCGCGTGTAAAGACACAGCCACACTCGCGGGGAGAAACTTGAACTCGCCTTTCTTGCCACAGCGTGCTTGAATAGCTGAGGAGCTCAAGAGAAAGTGATTCAATCCCATTTCGCCGTGGAATTCCTGACGCGTTTCGAAGGCTCCCGCCTTCTCTTCAGAGGATTTGGCGAACTGATGATGGGAATGCAGGTACCAGCCCTGATAATGATCATGGCACGCCCCTGATGAGCAGTCCAAATGTCCCAGTGCCTGATGGGACTGGTAGTCCTGTTTAGTCTTGGCGCCCCATGTGTGGATCAAGGCGGACGAGTGGTCTCCCCTCGCTAACCAGGCGACCTCACGATAGCGGAGTAGCAGACGGATATATGCCCGTCAAACTAGCAAGCTGGATGCTTGCCCTGGTCAGCTCCTACCCTGAGGCTGCTTGGCGGTGCTCAGCGTGTATGCAGGGTCTCTGCTCGCTCGTTTCCATCATGGCGCTGCTGCACTCTTCTGGCGGGTGCTTTAAAAGGATGGTGATGGTTCCATCCACATATGTGCGCTCGCGTGTAAAGACACAGCCTACATATATGTATGTATGTATGTATGTATGTATATATATATATATATATATATATATATATATATATATATATATATATATATATATATATATATATATATATATATATATATTGACAATGCTTTGTCTCACAATTCACCACGCTCTCAGACACCAAGTAAACGCCAGAGATCAGCAAGGTCCAAGGGTGTTTATTGACACCTTACGACATGTTTCGGCTTGCGAGAAGCCTTGTTCACGTAAGTTTGTGCATCGCATCTGTACAGCGTAAATACTGAACAACAACAGAAACAAAGGACTCAGGTCGCAAGTCAGATGACAAAAAATGGGTCGACCATATTGGAACGGTCAAATTATGCTGTTAATGCGTCTTAACCAACATAAAAGATGCACATATATGAAAAATCAAATCAAATCATAAAGTCATGGTCATGACATAATTAATATCTCGACAAATCAGATTAATGCATATTATTCATATGTGCACACAAACGAGACAAGTGCAGTCTGTGCTGACGCTCGCGTTTGATGGCCGAGTTAGATCGTGAATGATATATTGGAAGTGACCAACATGCATGGCACAAAATAGAAAACTGTCCAAATGGATGACAGTGTCTAAGCCAGTTACTAGGTGAAATACCTGGGTTCCCATAGTGCCTACAGAGTGATACAGTAGGCGGCGAAGCGCCAAAGTTCTAACAGGCGGCCTGGTCATAAAAGTCAATATCTGTGAAGTGAAGCCAATGAAGGCGTGCTCTTATCTTATATCAGGAACGTGCAGGGAAGATGACTGGTGCAGGTGCAGTGAAGGGTCTCAATCCCGGTGATGTTCCTGTGAATTTAAAATAGCAGATGTTAAAATCTAACATGAAAAACAGCGTATGCATCCTGTCAATAAACATGATGGTAGGCGCTGGGAAGGGAAGATAAGGACATGGAAAGCATGTTGTATCATAGTACATTCAATGAGACAATGACAGGGTGATTAAACATAATCGTTCTTTAGATGAATTGCCAGTTCTTCATCTTGGTTGAGCCCCCCCGGGGCCTTAGTTTGGAAATTGATTATGTATCTAGATTCCCTCTGTCTCATTTTGAGGACACGGTTCCCACCCCTGGGATTTCTCTCTATTTGTTCCAGAATGAAAAATCTCATAAGGGTGGGGTCAGAGAAGTGAAATTCACTAAAATGGCGTGCCACAGGGTATTTCGCATCCTTGTGGATGATAGCACGGTAGTGCTCTAGGATGCGTTTCTTGGCATGGGAGATGGTACTGCCAATATACCAGAGTTCGCATGGACAGACAATCACATATACAACAAACATGGTGTTACATGTCAAGAATTGGGTGATCTCTTTCTTTAAGCCATTATATTCTACTCTTTTGACCAGAATGCTACTCTTGCATGCTTTGCAGTGCCCGCATGGGAAGTATCCCTTGAGGCCAATGCCCTTGTTCTTGGAATAATCAGTGATGTCACTGCGGACACATATGTCTCTCAGATTTTGGCTTTTTCTGTAGGTGATGCTGGGTCTATCGGGGATCAGATTACCGATAATGCTGTCACTTTGTAGAATATGCCAGTTTTTGGTGATGATTTTTTGGATCTGCTTGGATTCCTTATTAAAGGTTAGGATAAGGCGTGTGATACCGTCACTGGGTGAGATATCCTCCTTGACAATGTTGTTGAGGGTGTCACAGCGTTTAACGGTGTCAGCTTTTTGTTTGGCCTTTTTAAGCACCCAGGCAGGGTAGTCACGCTGTTTGAATCTTTCTAGCATGTCCTTAGCCACCAATTGGTAGCTGGCATCAGTGTTGCAATTTCTCCTTGCCCTCAGCAACTCCCCGTAGGGGATGCTCCACTTCAGTGGTTCAGGGTGGTGCTGAGGGCATGGAGAATGCTGTTGCCTGCGGTTTCTTTTCTGAAAAGAGATGTGAGGATCTGATTGCTGACAATGTCAATTCTGACATCGAGATATTCAGCCATGTCTCGATGTCAGAATTGACATTGTCAGCCACTGAAGTGGAGCATCCCCTACGGGGAGTTGCTGAGGGCAAGGAGAAATTGCAACACTGATGCCAGCTACCAATTGGTGGCTAAGGACATGCTAGAAAGATTCAAACAGCGTGACTACCCTGCCTGGGTGCTTAAAAAGGCCAAACAAAAAGCTGACACCGTTAAACGCTGTGACACCCTCAACAACATTGTCAAGGAGGATATCTCACCCAGTGACGGTATCACACGCCTTATCCTAACCTTTAATAAGGAATCCAAGCAGATCCAAAAAATCATCACCAAAAACTGGCATATTCTACAAAGTGACAGCATTATCGGTAATCTGATCCCCGATAGACCCAGCATCACCTACAGAAAAAGCCAAAATCTGAGAGACATATGTGTCCGCAGTGACATCACTGATTATTCCAAGAACAAGGGCATTGGCCTCAAGGGATACTTCCCATGCGGGCACTGCAAAGCATGCAAGAGTAGCATTCTGGTCAAAAGAGTAGAATATAATGGCTTAAAGAAAGAGATCACCCAATTCTTGACATGTAACACCATGTTTGTTGTATATGTGATTGTCTGTCCATGCGAACTCTGGTATATTGGCAGTACCATCTCCCATGCCAAGAAACGCATCCTAGAGCACTACCGTGCTATCATCCACAAGGATGCGAAATACCCTGTGGCACGCCATTTTAGTGAATTTCACTTCTCTGACCCCACCCTTATGAGATTTTTCATTCTGGAACAAATAGAGAGAAATCCCAGGGGTGGGAACCGTGTCCTCAAAATGAGACAGAGGGAATCTAGATACATAATCAATTTCCAAACTAAGGCCCCGGGGGGGCTCAACCAAGATGAAGAACTGGCAATTCATCTAAAGAACGATTATGTTTAATCACCCTGTCATTGTCTCATTGAATGTACTATGATACAACATGCTTTCCATGTCCTTATCTTCCCTTCCCAGCGCCTACCATCATGTTTATTGACAGGATGCATACGCTGTTTTTCATGTTAGATTTTAACATCGGCTATTTTAAATTCACAGGAACATCACCGGGATTGAGACCCTTCACTGCACCTGCACCAGTCATCTTCCCTGCACGTTCCTGATATAAGATAAGAGCACGCCTTCATTGGCTTCACTTCACAGATATTGACTTTTATGACCAGGCCGCCTGTTAGAACTTTGGCGCTTCGCCGCCTACTGTATCACTCTGTAGGCACTATGGGAACCCAGGTATTTCACCTAGTAACTGGCTTAGACACTGTCATCCATTTGGACAGTTTTCTATTTTGTGCCATGCATGTTGGTCACTTCCAATATATCATTCACGATCTAACTCGGCCATCAAACGCGAGCGTCAGCACAGACTGCACTTGTCTCGTTTGTGTGCACATATGAATAATATGCATTAATCTGATTTGTCGAGATATTAATTATGTCATGACCATGACTTTATGATTTGATTTGATTTTTCATATATGTGCATCTTTTATGTTGGTTAAGACGCATTAACAGCATAATTTGACCGTTCCAATATGGCCGACCCATTTTTTGTCATCTGACTTGCGACCTGAGTCCTTTGTTTCTGTTGTTGTTCAGTATTTACGCTGTACAGATGCGATGCACAAACTTACGTGAACAAGGCTTCTCGCAAGCCGAAACATGTCGTAAGGTGTCAATAAACACCCTTGGACCTTGCTGATCTCTGGCGTTTACTTGGTGTCTGAGAGCGTGGTGAATTGTGAGACAAAGCATTGTCAATTGAAGTTACCGGCGTGCTCTGCCGGCGTTCACGCCACTTCCCACGGGGCCGACCGCAACCCTTTGGAGCAACCCAGGAACTTTGAGATATATATATATATATATATGTATGTATGTATATATATATATATTCACTGAAAAAACCATAGGTTTGACACCAGTTATAGTTAGCTGGAAATTTTATTGATATAAAACCAATGAAATTCCACGTTATAGTTAGTTGGACTCACTATAACTTGCGCGTGTAATGCACTGCTGATGACGTCACATATTACATCACTCATGACATCACTGATGACACCATCCAGTGAATGTGTGTCTTTCTGAAAAATAAATATGTATTATATATGTATATATTATTGAATATCTTAGTGAATACATATATTAGTGAGTAAAGCTTAAATATTTAAATATATGTATTAGTGTTTCACTTTGTGTATAATTGGCTGCATGGGTTGATGAGTAGGTACATGTGTATGTATATAGGTTATTAGATGTTTTTCTTAGTATCAGTATAAGTGTTTGCATGGTTTGGTGGGGGTATTACTTACTACATAGATGCAAGAATGACTGAGTCTCTGTTTGTATGTGTTTTGAAGACAGCATATGTGCAGGACTGTATGGGTGGATTAGTGTGCATATGTCTGTGTTAGTGAGTGAATGTCTGTCTTTTTAGTGTTTTTATCAGTAACTACTTTTGATTTAATGTAGTATATGTGAATATTGATGTATATAAGTGACTATATGTGAGAGTGAAGGATTATAAGAGTTCCTCTTTAAATTAGTATGTGTTTCTAGAAGTGATTTTTTAAGAGAGTAAGTATGTGTAAGTTTCCTTAGAAGTAAAGTAATAGTGTGTGTGTATAGCTGTTTATTTTCAATAGTTTATTTGCATGTGTGAGTATGTGTGTGAATAATTTTTGGATGACTTTCGGTGTGTAACAGGATGTGTAGGTGTATCACTACATATGATTACTGAATATATGTATGAGTGAATATATAGAACTGTTGGTGAATTACTGCATGTGTATATAGATGGTGGAATTATTGAATTGGTTGTTGTAACTGGTATGGGTTTTTCCATTTTTTTGAACATTTTAGTTTCTATTTTTGAATATGCGTTTTAAGGGTTAGATTACAGTGAAAGGAGGTCTGTCACTGTGTCACAAGGATGGTGTCATCAGTGATGTCATGAGTGATGTAATATGTGACGTCATCAGCAGTGCATTACACGCGCAAGTTATAGTGAGTCCAACTAACTATAACGTGGAATTTCATTGGTTTTATATCAATAAAATTTCCAGCTAACTATAACTGGTGTCAACCCTATGGTTTTTTCAGTGAATTTCATAGGTTTTGTAAATGCTAGTTCCTAACTATAACGTGTGTAAAACCTATGGTTTTTTCAGTGAATTTCATTGGTTTTTAAAATGCTAATTCCTAACTATCTCGTGTATACAACCTATACTTTTGTCAATAAAGTTCTGGCAATATTTTTTTCGAAAACAAGCCGTTTTCTTCACTGTTCAAGTTGCATAGAGACTCCTTGTAAAGCAATACAGAATTAGAAAGTCTGTACCTTGCCTTTTTCTCAACGCATTAAAATTTGTCTGTAAATAAAAATAGCCTTTCTAAACTTTTGTGCGCGACCCGGTGTGCGCACTCTCGGCAACAGTTCTCAATAAAATGGATAGCGCATTTCCAAGCTTTCGTGCGCGACCGACTGCGCGCACCCACCTATATATTTCGAGAAAACTTTGCAATCTGAACTTATTGAGTTTCTTCATAGACCCATCAAAGAACTTAAAATACGTCAAAGAGACTAAACCTAGGCTTCTTTTTTAATATTATGAAAATTTTCATTAAATGGAGCTGAATGTCTTTTTAAACTTTTGTGCGTGACCGAATGTACACACCTTGGTATTAAAAAAAAAATATAAAAGGTTTTATACTTTAACAATTGTATGCTTGAATCAAGCTCAAAAGATATATTAAATCCGAATATGTTTGAATTTACTTCTTTTCACGTTTTGAAACTTCGCTTGTTGAAAATGGCAATGTATATGCACATAAGCGGCGTTCATTTGTGTTCACTGTACCCCTTGTTGTAAGCAGAACGGATATCGCGAAACACTGACTGTGTTATCCCGCAAGCATAGACCCATGCACACACGTACACGACAGCCATTTTAGGCACCATGGCCTCTCTGCCCGTTTGTTAAACCCCCGGCACCCCTCCCCGCGCGCACTGCTCATGCATCGGCCATAAAACCCTCTCCGTCTGCGTGACCCTACTCTAGAAGTAACCCTCCTGCTCGACCCACACCCCCCCATTTCCTCCCAAGAACACCCTTCCCCTCAGCTGACGAGCCCCCCCCAGCTGCACTTGGCCTTTCGACCCGGTCCCAAGTCCTAAGACCAAGCCTCGTGGATGTACACCCCCCTTTTTTTCTGCCCAGCATAACCAAACCGTGATACATCAACCGAAGTGCCCGATCTTATCGCCTGCCCAACCTTTGATCTGATCATCCCCTCCTGCCCTCGTGTCCTGTAGGAATGTCCGGCTGAGAGATCACAATCTCTTGTTACATTCAGGAGGGGAGGATGACATCTGAGCAACTGGTATGGGAATAGGCCTGAAGCTGGGATTCCAAGCATGCTTTTTCCTACTTCAAAGCGTCTTTATTGCAATAAGGAATGTTTGTGCATCATAAACATGTCTATAAAAGACGAAGCCTCAGAGAAACTTGTTAGAGCACCTCCTGAAGACACTATGCGAGTGTCCGAAATGACAGGCTCTCCTCATGAGAAATAAAACTCTGTTCTTGTTTTCCTGCTTCCAGCGCCCGTCTCTTTATTTGGTAATTGTTCAAGATGGGAACTAAGAGGCGTCCTGCGCCAGCAGCCTGGGCATCAGGTGCGTTATGGGCTGACTTTTCCACAATTGGCGTCCCAACGCGGGGTCCATCAGCGACATAAGGTCCGGTAAGAGAGGTCCAGACGATGGGGTGAACATCTAAACGATTGGAGTATACCTGCCTTGAGAGGGCCCTCGTCCGGCTGCCGATTGAATGAGCTTCACCGATTCCGAACGGATCTCTCTCAAGTGACCTACTGTCCTGACTGGAATCCCACAAAAATGTTGCGGTAAAAACATGGAGAAAGAGAACGATTGGGCGCTGGAAAAGGGAAGGCGAAGAATTGCCCACACGGTCCGGTCCGGGTAAGGTTAAGTAGGACGTCTTTACGTCCGATTGGTAGGATGGTTTTATCCATCTGATTGATTGATTGATTGTACTTGAAGTATTGGTTCTCTTTGAGACATTTTCTATTTGCAAACAGCGATGAATAGGAACGTTCCTCTCTCTTTGCAAATAGTGAAGGATAGGTAATGCAGACATTTGTCCCCCATTGTAATCCGTCATGCCTATCTTTCTCCCCACTGATTGTTTGTTATCGATTTTTATCGATTATTGCTCTTTGAGATATTCCCTGTCTACAAACAGAGAAGAATAGAAATATTCTGCCCCCCTTTGCAGATAGTGAAGGATAGGTAATGCAGATTTTTGTCCCCTATTGTAATCCGCCATGCCCATTTTTTCTCCCCACTGATTGATTAATTACTTGGACATTTTATTGTTCAAGGTATAGTTCGTTCGAGGCATTCCCTGTTTGCAAATAACGCAGAAAAGAAATATTCTGTCTAATCTTTGCAAGTAGTGAAGGGTAGGTAATGTGGACCTTTGTCCCCCGTTGTAATCTCTCGTGCCTATCTACTCCCCACTGATTGGTAAACTAGTTCCACCCGGACCATTTATTAGAGGTAGGTCATCTGGCTCGACCTGAGGGCACCCCTAATAAAAAGGACATATGCAACAATAACGAAGTAATCACCGTATCCTGTTAACAGAAACTTTAGCATGAAATACGCTAGAAAGGAAAAAAAAAAAAAAAAAAAGAGAAAGAAATAAGAAAGCAAAATCAGTAGGCCACTGATGAGTTTTTCATTTCGCTACAAATAGGAAAACGCTAGAAATAGCTCACGATAAAACACATGATTTCGCTAGAAATAAGAAACGTTAGAAATAAGCCCGTAATAAGAAACATGAAAATGGTGAGAGAAGCCAAGCTTGACATCGCGACGGCCACGAGGCAACTAGGCTTCGCCACCCCTCACTGCTCCAAACATGTCTGTCCCACCGCCTGCCACGCCCCAATAACGGTAACATGAGAAAGATACACACAGCAGATACCTACCCCCATTCTGGAAACTCCCGAAGTGCAACAGGTCCGCGGCTACGCCCATCCGGAAGACGAGATCTTCGGCACGTGTAGGGCGGGTCCTGCTGCCAGCCGTCGGCCGGGGAGGTCGTCGCATAAGGTGGGCCAGAAGAGGAGCCGAGGCCGACGGGATCCGGGCGTCCCCTCCTCTTCTTTCTTCAATAATGGCTGCGACAACACGGGGGGGATGTCTTGCTCATGCCATCGACCACCCCCGTATCTCCTGGTCCAGCCCCGGCTTGGTATGAGCTCCCCGTTCGGCCCTGAAGCGGCGCCTTGCAGGCCACCGGGGGGGGGATGTCTTGCCTATGCCTCCGACCCCCCCCCCCTCTCATCGCCTGGACCGGCCATCATGAATATTAACGCCGAGAAAAACGGCATGGGGTGCGCTGGGAGGGAGAGGCGGCGCGAACGAGCCTCTCCCACCTCCCCAGGTGGAGGCCCCCCAGTGGCACCCCCGACGCTCCACTCACCCGACAAGGGTTCGTCTACTCTTGTGATGCAGTGACTGCTGGAACTCGTAAAATGGCGGTCGACCCTGCAGGAGCGGGCCCGGCGTGAAGGGATAGCCCGGTTGCTTGTTAGTTAAGAAATGAGTCCCACAATCAGAAGTGTTCTCCTTGACTTTGAAGATTCTATAAGAGCCACGGGGGCCCCCCGACCCCCGCAGGCACCCCCGATGGGGAATGACTGCCATGATTGCCCGCGGAACGATGAAAATGTAGCCGCGAGACGTCAGCGCTCCCATGCTGGCGCCAGCCTCAGTTTGAATGACTAAAATCCTGCAGACTACAGTTCGGATCAGTTCCGGTGAAAACCCAGTATGACCCGGTAGAAAAAAATTGTTGCCTCCCTCCCCCTTTGACTGATGGTTCATACCGCCGATCCTTTCTGTTGCCCTTTAACGGAACATTTGGACTGCCGAAAGAGGCTCTGGGCCAACCACGAGTTGGTGGAGATTTTGACTATGCCTGGATCTGCCTGGCTGCACCCAAAATGGCGCTGGTACAAATGAAACTTTAAACTCCTTGTTGTACCCCGATTGCTCAGCCTTGGTGTCATGAGATATGTATGCAGTTTTTTTTTTTTAAACACAATGAATTGATATGGGATGGGTACTGATTATGTGTTCGGACAATGAATTGACATGAGATGGGTACTGATTGAACATTCGGACAATGAATTGTTGTTAAGTTTTGGCGCATCATGATTATTGAAAGTTCGAATTTCAACACTTATGATACTCGCTCACACTGAAGTTTCGATATGATTTTATTGCACTTGTCGCACTTTTTATTATGAAATCAACGACCACCGACTCCATTAGGTTTTCCACTAATAAGTATCCCCACATGTACAGTTCCAGCCTGCTCCGTGGCCGGCCCACGGGGTTGTAGGCCCGTATTTGTGCACCGACATTCTTATTAAAGATTTTTGAAAGCAAACGTAGTTGTCACGTGTAGATTGGTAAGTTTCGAATAAAAGACCACTATTTCCGATATAACTAAAATACAGGTGAAATGGCTCAGCTCGATTAGTTAAGGGTTAAAAGGTATAGTACGCAGAAATATTGCAAATATGAACGGTCCAGGTTTTTGTTGTATATGTTTTTCATTTTTTGTACAGCCTAAAGCACATATGTTAATATTTTACTCCTTTTCACGTTTTGAAACTTCGCTGAATTAGACCGCTACTTCCAAATGGCGTACGTGACCAGATACTGAAGGAATGCGTCTTGAAAGTGGCTGACTGTAATGTATGATATTTCACTCAGTGACTTTCAGGCCCAGGTTGTATGTTCAGAGGAACACTTACCGTTTATTAGAGGTAGATCGTCCGACTCCACCGGAGGACACCCTAATAAAAAAGACATATTTATAAAATGCGGACTAGCCGCTGTATCGTACTAGCAAACTTTAACTTAAAAATCGTTAGAGAAAACAAAAAGAATCGAGCAAAATCAGTAGGCCACTGATAGGATCTCTTTTTGACCTCGCTAAAATAGAAACATTAGGAACAACCCCTCATGACAAATATGAAACTAGTGAGAGAAACCGAGCTCGACGCCATGATGGCTGCAACATAGCTCGGCGCCGCCGCCCACCCCGCCCAAAATAACGACAAACCCTATGCAAATATTATAAATAAATAGAACACACCAGCAAAGTAACAGAGTAAAACGTTTTATTAAATAACTATTTACATGCCAGCCTGCTGCAATATGAAAACAACACTTCCAAAATGATCGACTACCTTTAAGAAGAAAAAAAGAATCTTTCATCTGGCAATTTTTCACTTATCCTGAAGATCAAAAGAAAGTAAATGCATCAAAAGTAACCTGCACGATATGTGACTCGTTTCTCTCAAGAAGAAATCCAACAAAAAAATATTCCTTTTCCATACATACCATGGTGCGCCATGTCAAACAAATGCACCCTGTGCAATTTGCAGAGGCATCGACAAAAGCCCTGGCCACGCTATTACCATTAGAGGTGGCCAGCACATTTTCTGATCGACGACCTGTATCTCCATCGAGTGCACAGAAGGACTTGAGATATTTAACTATATATGGTCTCTAACTTATGGTTTTTTCAGTGAATTTGCTCCGCCAGCCACCCCGCCCAAAATAACCACAAACCCTATGCAAATAATAAAAATATATACAACACACCAACAAAGTAACAGGGTAAAACGTTTCATTAAATAACTATTTACATGTCAGCCTGCTGCAACATCGATCCAAATGCATGACACTTTTCCTGTCAAGGTAGCATAGCTGGCGGCCTAGGGGTGGAGGACCGTTGTGCAAATACCCCGGGGAGGACTCCGGATATGCTTGATCCCAGAGATTCTTCGATGTAACTGCCTTCCACAAATGGCATAAGTCCTGGATGTTCGGTGCCATACTTGAAGGTTTGACCTAAAGACACGTCCTGCGGTGCCCTAGTCCAACCATCACATATACCTCGGCCAGGAGACGGCGTGGGGTGCACTGGAAGGGAGAGGCGGCGCGAACGAGCCTCCTCAGGTGGAGGTTTCTCAGCTGCACCCCAGCGCCTCACTCGACAAGCTGAGTTGCGCCCGCTCCTGCAGCACATTGCCTCGCTCGGCCAGCTCAATTACGCCTGCTCTTGCTATTACAGCGTCTCACCAGCCATCCGGCTGAATTGCACCCACTCTTGCGGTACAGCGACAGGCGGCTGCCACAGAGCTCAGGAAATGGCGGTCGGCTCCACAGACTTGGGCCTGGCCTGCAAGGATGGCTCTGGACAACCCTGGAACTCGGTCGCTTCACTGCTACGGCATGGGCCCCATTCCCAAAAGCGTCCCATCAGCCTTGAAGATTCTACAAGAGTCACCGGGGCGCCCGACTCCCGCAGAGTTCCGGTGGGGAGCTTCTGCCATGATTGCTCGCAGAATGGCCACGACGTAGCCACGGGGTGCTCTCATGCTAACGCCAGCTTCAGTCTGAAACTTCCAGAAACACTGTAGACTACCAATTCAATCAGTTCCGGTGGAGCCCCAACGACGTATCGCGTTGTTGAATAATGCGTCATATGACACGCCGCGTTAGAGCACCCGGAAGTCCTCCGGTGCGTGAGGCGCGAAGCGCAGCTTCCCGGAAGCAATCCGGGGCGCGGAGCGCGTAACGTAAGCATAACAGGTCATGTGACTTGTTAATAAAGCTTTTCATTGGTTTAGAAATATTTTTATGAGCATATTTGACTATTTCATTAAAGACACTACACATAACCTGTTTTTCAAGTTCTGTTTAATTTTAAAAGCAACGGTTTACATTTTCACTTTTTATTTCCAGTAAATTTTAAAAATAAATATTTATAGTTCCATATGCTGAAGCACGTCAGCTTCCCACCCTATGTCATACAATTCTGACAAATCGGCATCCTCATCATGTTCTTCATCATCCTCAGGATTTAAATCATCTAAGGGATCCACTTCCACTGATGTTTCAATGACAAGTTCAACGATAAGATCGAGATCAACGGATTGCTTATTATCACTCATGGTTAATGTTGTCGTTATCTTTAAAGAAAGAGAACAACAATGAGATGTTGCAGAGTAAGAGACAAATCTCAGAGACTATAATACCACACGACAGCAAAATAAATATATTATATAATATATAATTTTATATATAATATTATATAATATAATAAAAAACAAAATAACAGGTTAAAACGTTTTTATTCTTGAACAAAAATATATTAAAACAACTATGGAGAACCATTACGCGAATAGTTTTTTTTTTTGCAATGTCTGCACTCGTATTAGATAAGAAACTTGCCTTGAAAACAGTGCATTTCTGAATAAACATTTCAAATATACACGTTCTCTCTTTTAATCCATAATCTCAACTAAAATGTTTGTATATTGAAACAGTATTTATGTGTTCCACGTAACTTCAGCTGTACTAACTTAATATTTTCTTTTGTCGTCCTGATTTACTCATACTAGAACCCACAGGCCTATAACAGCCCGTGAACGCTTTCTTTTACAGTACATGACAAAACAAACAATTACAGACTTACCTTTACCAATGCTTTGTACGATGTACAACAGTGACAGTCACAAAATAGATATTCGTTTGACGGAAGTCTCAATTATGCTGCTATCACTGCAACCAAAATTCAATGGCACAGATATCCAGTCAATACAGACTCATATATGTCTCTTCAGCCAATCATATTTCCTCCCGCAAAATTTTGTATTCAAATATACATTTCAGTTCGTTGTCCCTCACAATATTTTCAATGTCACATAAAAGTCACCCATCACCCACTGCCATCTCTGACTGTTTCCATGGTAACACCTCATTCTGCACCTGGCTGAAGGCACAGGTCAAAAGTTCATATCTCAACGTTCTACAGCAAACTAACAACACTGTTTTCCCTCCAGAAACACCTGCCTATCCACAGCTCTGTTACATGTCATTTTTTTCACACCCAATACTACTTTTTCTTTTACATAACATTAACATGCAACGTAGTCTTCAATCTTCACGTATTAGAATCAACCAATCATCTTTTGTTTTTCAACCACACCAAGCCTCATCCATTTTTTTATCCTGACTTTCAGCTTCTAACTGCCATTCCACTTCCAGAACCCATCGGAGTACGAGTGCATCTGCCTTGAAAATGAAGGTTTGGCTTTTAGGACACAGCTATATTCACTGGAGTGGAAAATATGCAGCAAGCAGACGAATTTCCAACCTTGATTTAGCAAATGTGCAGATAACGTGGATTGGGCAAAGAGGATTAAGATGTCACCAATTAATACCATTGGTGAAAACTTTTATGCATCTCCCAGAACCAGACCTTATAATTGTGCACTGTGGTGGGAACGATCTAGGCACATTGACTGGGGTAGGTCTGGAAATGCTTCTAAAAGACACCTTTCGACAATTGATGACACTTTTTCCTCGAACTGCCTTGGTATATTCCAATATATGCCAAAGACAGAAATGGAATTGGTCCAATCAACATTGTGCACAAATTGAGAAAGCAAGGAGACATGTAAATAAATCTGTTTCTGCTTTCCTCAGAGATTATAGCATGGGTTCTATTTACCACAACAACTTGCGTTACCACATGCAAGACATCTATAGGACAGATGGTGTTCATTTCACGGATGAGGGAAACAGAATCTTCCTCTGCAACATCAGACTCTGCATCGGTACATACTTATAAATGCAGAAACAACTCAATTAACACAAGGGCTCTTTTCAGAGCCACCTTATATCAAAGCACTCAAACTTCTGATTTATCTCCATTTTCACACTCTTGTAAATAGGTGTGCGCGCCCGAGTGCGCGCACCCCGCAACTTTTTTACCAAAAAAATATATATATTTTCGCCTTTAAGGACCTTACTGCACACCCTGAGAAAACCTACGCAGCAAAACAATCTCTACCTTCTCCCCTTTCCATGTTCCAACGCTTTGAAATGACAATATATTTACTCGCAGTGACAAAATGGCGGTCAACACTTCCTGATTTCCTTCGAATCGAACGTTAACAGACGTCACGCAGCAAAAAAAAATTCCGCTCGCGCACAGCCGCTTGAGTGCGTGCACCCGTCCGCGCTTATAGATATATAATTGACTTTGACTTTAATTTTCTCAGCAACTACTGAACGGATTTACACCATTCCACAAAAAGCGTAATCTGCGAGCCGGACTCTACAGTTTTGCCAAATTTCTTATAAATCCATTCAGCCGTTCGACCTGTAGCCGTGTCTAAACGTCCTATGGAAAATAACATGGAGAAAACACGTTATGGGACCCCCCTTTTATCTCAGCCCCCGCTTGACGAATCCCCCCCAAACTTTCAGGGAAGGAGCGGAGCGGACCGAGCCATCTTCTTTGAGAAATTCGCAAAGATTCCTCCACCAGGGCCAAAGTTAATCCAAATAGAATGTTGACGATTTCCTATGGAAACTAGGTCCTAACTATAACTACCTACTGGCAACCGCCAGTAGGTAATATATATATATATATATATATATATATATATATATATATATATATATATATATATATATTCACTGAAAAAACCATAGGTTATACACCATATATAGTTAGGAATTAGCATTTAAAAAACCTTATTTTACTCACACAAAACCATTGAAATTCCATATATAGTTAGTTGCACTAACTATATATCGCGCACCCGCAATCCACTGCTGATGATGTCACATATTACATCATTCATGACATGGTCAGTGACATCACTGATGACATCACTGATGACATCTCAAATGACATCACTGATGACTCCACTGATGACATCTCATTTGACTGTCGTGCATTATTAGCTTGTGGCAACATGAGCATCAATGCACTCAACCTGGCGTATGAACACCATGATTGCCCTAACCGCCCCCAGTAAATTTTTTTTGCTCCTGTTGAGCCCTTTTCAACGCCTGTTTTTTGTTGTTTCCCCCCCCCCCAAAAAAAACCAAAAAAAATATAAAATCGTTTAAAAAATACAAAAAAACAAAAAAATGTTCAAAAAAAAATAAAAATATAAAACAACAAAAATAGTTAAAAAAAAGTTCTTTTCAGAACTACCTTCCCTTTCAAAAAAAATTGCTAGAATGTTTAGCACTCTGGCAAGCTCTATTTCTTTTGGTTCGCTCCTGGGTTAGCTTCCCGGTACGCGGACCGGGAGCTAACCAAAAAAAATTAAAAAAAAAAAAAAGTGTAAGTATAAGGAAAGTAAACAGAGAGTGATGTTAAAAGAAAGACAGCTATAGGGAGTAAAGAAGAGATACTGTTTAATAGATCTATTTACCGAAGAAAAGACAGAAGAGGGTATAATTGTGAAAAACAAAATAGATAACGAAGTGAAAGAAAAAAAAAGAGAGTATAACATTAACAAAGAAGAGTTTCTTGGAGAATGTGAGTGAATGTTCAAAATAAGATTAAAACATGAGGAATAACAGAGAGAAAAAATAGAAAACAGAAAACAAAAAATAACAGAAAAAGATTAATTGAAACAGCAAAAAAATGTAAGTAACATAGAGCCATATCATCAACATAGGCAATAAAAGTTTTGCAGCTTTTATTGGCAGAAATGTGTCGCTAAAGCTGCTTTTGTGGCAGAAAACTGCCGCTAAAACCACTTTTGCACCAGTTTTCTGCCAATAAAAAGAGCAATAATTTTATTGGCTGTGTTCATAATATTCCCCTTAGTGTGCTTCAACTACACAGAGAAAGCATTATGAACAAGTAGTGATAGAGTGATCAGTCAAAGACACTAAGAGTAATAGAGACGGAGTGAGTGAACAAGAGTGAGGAACTATGAGAAGAGAGGGACTGAGGAAAAGAGTGGAAGGAGTTGAGTAAGTAGGTAATAGAGAAAGGAATGAGGAAAGTAGCAAAGGCAGGAAACTGAGGGTTAAAGAAATGAAGCTGTGGAACTAATAGTAGGTGAATGTGATAGAAATGTAACGAAAAGAATACAAAACATTTACCTTATAATTGTCGTTAAATTACTCACTTTTTGTTTTTATACTTTCAATCTGTGAAAGAGAGAACAAACATTTGAAAAATATTAAAACATGTATTTAAAAATTAGAAAAGACAAGGGAAAAGATTGAAGGACAAACAGTTTTTCAACAACTTTGACACTTACAGAAGCTTCTGCTTCTCCAGGCCCCCTACACAGTCCTAAAGATATACATTTTAAACTAACAGTGTCTTGATGCAGATGAAGTGAGGCCTATCTTAAAACATGGTGCATCTTTTGCATTGCTGTTGTTTCAGAAAAGTGTCGCAAGACACTAAAATTTTAAATAATTGCTTCAGGATGCCAATAAGATGTCTACTATCCAGAGGTTTGTTTGAGGTGAGGCCTACTCAGGGTTGCAGATGAGATTTACACTTGTTGAAGAGTACAGAGGAGATAATACATGTGAAGGTCTACCAATGAAGTGAGTCATGTCCACTGCACTCTTGAACAAAGTCCAAACCTCCTATGTTTCCCTGGACAGACCTAAACTTGATCTGCACAATGTGATTCGTAATGATAGGAAACACAGGTGATGTAAATGAAATACGTGCAATTTATTTTGCTCATTTCACAATCACATCACTTGTGTTTCCTTTGCTTAGGTATCTCATTGTGCAGATGTAGTCCAGCATATGAAAGAATACGCAGAAGTGCAGCACTGCATGCAACAACTTTGACACTTACAGAAGCCTCACCTTCTCCATGCCTCCTACACAGTTCTACATATACATCATAAATGCAAACAGTACAGAATTAATTATACATGTTAAATGGTTTATTTTTGCTGTTCTCAGAATGTATCAAAATTCACTAAAAACAGTGACTTGAAGGTATTCATCATATAACAGCGGGGAAAAAAAAACACAATCAAAATGATTGTGTTTAAAAAACCCATACAACATAAGAAATCAAAATTCAGAACTCCTTAAAGTTAACTTACTTTCCATGACGTCCAAGGATGTCCTATGAACAGCTTAAACTCTTTTGTGCTGTTATTACTTTCAGCCCGCCACTTTCTGAAAGAAAATCTCCATCGTTTTTAAAAACACGTTACATGCAATAAATGACTTCTTGCTCTCTACCACAAGTTTCCACAAGGCCAAATCTGGTCAGAGCCATTTATAACTCTTGGATTTCTTGTAAGCCAATCCCGTCATTTGGCACTTCCGCAACTTTCAGAATTAAAATGTTGAAGATCATTTTCACAATCCTGGAATAGTAATATCTTCCCCTTCTTGCTCAGTCATGTTCTACATTTCCTATGACACTGATACTGCTTACTATGAAGCAGACTTACACTACCTCTATGACTACTACAATTATTTAATTCTCTACATCACTTTCAATCACAAAGCAATGTAAAACAGTAGACAGCGTTGCAGACTTACATTCCCTCTACTCTATGTTTTGATTGGCTGCTTCAATTAGCTTATAAAAAGAAATAGTTTTTCTGAACTAATTCAAAGTGCATGTATTTCTCCATGACGTCCAGTGTTATGGTAAAAAGTTATGTCTCTGTACTACACTTATCCTCAAGGCCAAATCGTGTAGGAGCCATTAGAACCTCTTGAAATTCCACAGAGCACATCCCAAGATTATTTCCCTAAAATTTTGGTTTTAAAAACACCAGGTAAGAGTTTTTAAGGTCATACGGCAATTTTTTTTTGAAAATTAAAACAGAATCGTTGCAGAATGACCAGCCATTTCTAGACTTTAAATAAGCTGTGTAATGTCCTGATGTTATTGAAGGGCCGTCATGATATATAATTGCTGCAGTTACAAAAGTCCTTCCTGATATTGACAACTGCGAAGCTACAAATTTTTTATTAAAGTTGTCAATTTTGTTCCATCAGGCCTACATCGTTGGAACATTAAAATGACATACTGGCCATATGTTCGTATAAATAATGTTGACATCATTTCAGATTTACATTGGCTACACTCCATGTTGTGATCAGCTGCTTTTACTAGCTTATTAAAGGAGACTGATTTACTGTCTGGCAAAGTTAAATATATAAATCTTTCTGAGTCTACACTAGTAGTACTTGATACCATACAGTTCTCGCAGTCATGCTGCCATTGATAAGAAAGCCCAAACAGCTGATCTACATCTACACCTTCAGCATGCAATACATCAAGCATATACATTAAAAACTCCTGACAATCTTGCTGAATATTTTGAGAGAATTGTGTTTGGCCTGAACATCTGTCTAACAGATTTCAAATTTCAGACACACTTTCTATGTTTCTTCTATCAGTGCTACATTTCTCTAACACAGAATTTAACAAACTGCAAAATCTTTGATCAGAATTGACCACAATCTCTTCTTTTACATTTTCTAGAGAAAACAAAACATTAACCACTACATTAGCATAGCAGTTGACACCAGAACTGTTTTCAAATTGAAAACCAACAACATCTTCAACAGAATCCTTTTTGTTTCTGCTTGTAATTTTAGGTTCATCGACTTTTCGTCTTTTTGCTACAACCTCCCCAGTATTGGTCACATTTGTTCGTTTCCGGCCTACCACACGTTTCTCAAACAAAGGATACTGAGGCAAATGTGACGCATACTCTCTTCTTAACCTATTGTATTCCTTAACACAATCTAGATCCGCACAAATGTTTGTGACATCACACTCAATCAAGTACAATCCCGATAAAGTTCTAACTCGTGACAATGCCACGTATGCCATACCCTCCTTGAACACAGAACTGCCAATATTCACCAATGCACAGTCTACACTTAAACCTTGCGATTTATGGATTGTCACCGCATATGCCAAGCAAACAGGAAACTGCTTACGGCGAACATATAAGTCTTTTACAAGCAAAAATCTAGCAGAGCAACGACCAATTAGCTGTACTTCCACAATGCCATCAAATTTAATTTTTAAAAATTCAATTCCATCTCTATTTCTGTATTTTACAAAATCAACAACATTACCCATTGATCCATTTACCAGACCTCTTTCAACATGTAAATTCCTTCTTAAAATTATACGGCAGTTCAAGCACACATTCAGAGTCTTTTCAAAACCTGCAGTTTTAGATATACTCTTCTCTAATGAATCCAATTTTGTTTTCAGATTCTCAGACAAAATAATTGTTGATCCCATATGCTCTACTCTGTCAATAGCTTCCAGTTTCACAATCTCTTGCTTTTCTAAATGCAACATTTTGTTGTTGAATTTGGCACATTCTGCAAGAGTTGGCATCAAACATATTCCAGATTTCTTATCAGTAATTTTCTGAAAAATATTCTCAGGCACAACATCTTGTTCTGGATATAAATTTGACAGTAATCGTGCATGTAAAGCTTCTTTCCCATGCTCGGTCACTTTTCCAATTCTAACATCTTGTAGAATAGTCTTGTAAACTTCATCCTTCGCCTGACGCATATTTTCATGCAGTTCAGCATAATTGAAGTTTAACCATATATTGACGTTGCCAATGCTGCCTAGGCACTTCCTGGTATCTTCATGCGTGAGCATTTTGAACACAGGTTGCCCTTTCACTGGTGTCAGCTGCAGAAGATCTCCGAAAACAATGATGTGTTTGCCACCAAATAACACATCATACTCTGTTTTGAGAACTTCTTGCATCCTCAAATGCACAAAGGCAAGCATGACATTGGAAACCATGCTTACTTCGTCAATGATAAGAAGTTTCATTTTCCTCAAGATTCTTGAAACTTCAAAACAAGCATCTCCAGATAGCTTGTGATATTGTAATTTGTTGTCATGCTCCACTGGCAGCATCAGTAAACGATGTAAAGTAATCCCTTTAATGTTATGTGCTGCCAGTCCAGTTGGAGCGGTGACAACAAAAGACAGCGATGACTCTGTCCTTTCCTGCAAATAGCATGAAATTGCTTTAATGAGGAAACTTTTTCCAGTTCCCGCTTCTCCACTCACGTACAGTCGGACAGGCTTCAATGACGTACATGAGCATTCTTTCTTGTCATGACTTAATCCATGATCAATTTGCATGGTAACTTCGTCATATATTTTCCTCTGCTCAACGTTGAGTTGTCTTTCCAACTCTTCTAAGTTAACCGCATCCTCCTGAGCATGTGCCATGGCTCTTTCCACTTCATTCATGGCAGTGGCAGCTTCATTTTCGATAACAGGTCCTCCTAGTGGATCCTGACTCAATGAAGCAGAACTCTGACTGTCCTGAGAACTGTCTCTGGCAATCTCGGCTGCAATCGTTGCTTCCTGCTCAATTTCCGCATTCAACATTTCTACATATTTGGGAAAAGCAGGACATTCTATGGTCTCCTTGGCGGCATTGAAAGAGTCTTCGTAACAGAGGAAATCTCCAAGCAGTTCCTCTTCTGCACGCCAAGGCTTGAAAAGTTGCAAAAGTGCTAAATAGAAAAACTCCTTTTTTTCAGGAGATTCGCCACTCAATTTTCGATGGTTTACCAAGTGGCATTTTCTTTGCTTGACCAGACATCCCTCACTTCCTATTACAGCATACACTCCTTTCTCAGTATCTTCTTTGATGTTCCTCTTGAATATGTAATTTTGAAGAACCTCATACAGACAAACATTGTCGAGGTGACTGCTTCTATTTGGATAATATGTATCCAACATGTTGGTCTTCAAAATGTCGGTACTGTTTGGCTCCTTTTCCGCCAAATACTCAATTTCCCGCACAGGTTTGAGAACTCGATTACGCGTTGCAGCAAGACCAAGACTCGCCCAAACGATACTCCTGGACTTGGCATAGAGACTTGCTGAAGACAACCGGTCAGAGCATTCGT
This sequence comes from Lissotriton helveticus, assembly GCF_964261635.1. NCBI lineage: Eukaryota > Metazoa > Chordata > Amphibia > Caudata > Salamandridae > Lissotriton > Lissotriton helveticus. The sequence goes on from NC_136063.1 coordinate 694,796,337, forward strand.
AAGCTCCAATTTCTCGATGCGACAACATCTTCAGACTGAAACTGTACAACTTCTTGCTGAGGCTCTTTTCATGGGAAATGTCCTCCCACATATCCTTCAATTCTGTCTTCTCTTTTTTGGTGATGTAAGACGTCACATACCGAGCCACAGCCATACAGTTATCAGCCACAAACTGTATATCCATGTTAGCATTCCACATGGACAAAATCACCGGGTTGTAGTCGTTGATGTACTTGGACTCTTCGTTCCTCTTCAAATTGTATGTGTTTTTAGGTGATTTCTTCATGACATTATGTCGCAGCGAAGACATCAAACTGTTTACTCTTCCTTTAGAAATCACCGGTCGTGGAAAACTGAAACGACATTTGGTGTAGAACTTGTCCTTGTTTCGGAATTTACGACGGCAGTACTTTCCACATCGATGGCTTTGGAAACGCAGAACTTTTTCTCTTAGGCTTTTCTTCTCCTTTGCGTTTGGAACAGCACGCGTAGAATACTGTTGGATGAAACTCATCACTGAGTCTTCTGGATCCGTTCCAAATTTAGGTGCATCCTTGATCCACAGCAACATATGTATATGAGGAGCACCTCTTGCTTGGTACTCCTTTCTCCAGAAGAAATCCAACACCTCTCCAAGAGGTGGATTCTTCTTATTCATGATGAAAGACATCATAGCTTCAAATCTATGATTGAAGTACCTACATACATTGACTGGATCCAAAGAGCACAGTTCTCCGGGTGTCTTGAATTCGATGTTATCTACGTTAGCATTTGCCTCTCGTAGAAATTCAAGTAAGTCTTCCCAGCCATACTCGGCACAGCTCAGAGTGAGGAACCATGTGGGAGTACCTAAGTTCCTCAGCATACATTTTAAATCACCATGACGACGGTACCAGTACTCATTAGTACCACGCTGACACGCCATGAGATTAATCAGGTGAGAATCCAAAATACTGTCTTGGACATTGACTTTATCCATAAAGTCACTTGCCGAGATGTTTTGCATGTGTATACCACTTTTCAAGATGTGGTTCACTGCATATGACAGTCCAGACAGATCGCTTTCAAACAGGAGATGAAACAAATAGGGAATGCATTGTCGAAACCTAGCATCTCCTGCATACAATCGCAAAGTCCGGTATTCAGAAGCAGGAATTTGATGAGGTCGCTCATCATATCTTCCTCCCTGACCTGTTGGAAAAAGCTGTGGGAAACACCGAGCTTCCAAACTTTCCTCCCAAACACTAATGGGACTCCCTTTGGCTTGTTTCATTTGAAACAACTCAATAGCATTCCCCACGACTTCCTTGGAATGCAAAGGATGAACACTATAATGTTCATATATTTCTTCACTAGTAGAGGGTTCTACTTTCTCAATTTGACCAGCACACAAATCGCTATCCTCTTCCTCACTTACTTCCTCTTCTGCAACATATACATTCTTATAGTATTTATTATTTTTTTTCAAATACAATGTTGCCTTTTTAACTTTCCTAACATCTACTAAATCTTGCCATATTTTCTTATTCTTTGTCGGAACCCCATTAACTAAGATAACCAGAGGTTCCTCTTCCACTTTTTCTACTCCAATTGTGTTAATGTTTTTCTTCAAATCTAGAGGCAAATAAACAACTCTTCCCTTTAATCCTCTCTGTAAATCTGATGGAGGCAATTTCCCTGTCTTTGGCTCCATTCTTACAATAGCCTGAAAGGGATGGATACTTTGAATCAAAATAGATTCATAAGTATTTAAATCCTTCAATTCAGAAGGAATCTCAACCAATTCCAGATTATTATGAACTGCTCTAGCAGGCATCTGGTTTTGATTTAATTTGCAACAACAATAAGTACACACACGTTGATCCAATCCCAAATCAAAACAATTTTCTACCATCAAGTATGTTGCGAAATCCTTCCATTCACTATTATTTTCCCTTTCACTTTTTGCATATAAATCCACTAACTTAGTCTGATTCTTATAATAAGTGCGTCGACAACACACACAAGTGAAATTAGGCCTCTCACTTGATTTCACCTCAAACGTCGCAATTTCCCTCTGGAAATTATCTGTACTGGAAACCTGTACACTATCTTCCACATGACCCTCTTCTTCTTGCTCAATTTCAACATTCTCCTCTTTACTTCCAAAGTAACAAAACTCAATTTCTTCACATATATTCTTCACATCTATTTCAGAACCATGCAAAAGAGCAGCGCATAATTGTTTAAGCATAATTGCTGGACTCTTAGCATAATACAACATTCTAACTAATTTCCTCACTTTATTATGATGCACTGCTAGCATCCTGAAATGATGAAAAACACTCTGGCATACTCTCCTGGAAAGACAAGCCAGTGAATGACCATGCAAACCTGTCACTTCTCTTACTCTGCAAGGATCTAATTCTTGCAACAACCTTATTTTCTGCTTCAAACTTTTCTTATTAAATGACCGTACAAAATCACAAAGCAAATTGATGGAATCCTGTCGCACACTGCAAATACTACTACACTTCCAGGTGTACACAGGACCCTTAGCACATCTTCCTAAAACCTCATTACCTAACACCTCTTCTGCCTCTGTTGTCACAAGTTTTTCTTTTTCAACTGGACAACCATCTTTCACTTCATAAGCACGACCACTGGTGTCAACTGCATGCACCAAATCATTATCCTGGAAATAACTCTCCTCATTAAAAAATGCCTCACAGCTTGAACTATGCATCCATTCTCCAGAAAAAACTTCACAAAAATTACTACGATTAACTATTCTCTTCCATCTACTATTTCTTTTGAAATCATAAATTGCCTTGTTTAGCTTCCTAATTCTATTGATTATCAAAATAAATAACTTACGTTTAATTTCAAATGCCTGATCAATAACTTTCTCAACTTTTTTTTTTCTCTTATAAAAAACCAGTTTCTGTTGACCTTTCTTAATATTTTTTAACAAATTGCCAATTATCCTGTTGCGGAACATTCGTTTACGAATCTCCCTAAACTGTTGTTTCCTTCTACTATCATGCACAGAGTTATCTCTTGCTCTAGCAGGAACATTTTTAATTGGCCTTTCCTTTCCATTTGAATTCCTTCTCGTTTTATGGACTGAAACATTTTCTGTAGTAATATTTTTTTTACTACACATATTTCTTATGAAATATTTTGTGCTCTTACCCGGTGCTTTCTTCGTGACTTGACAAATCTTTTTGTTAGAGGACTGCTGCTTATTTTCTTTCACCTGCTGTCTTTGACGTTTTGCAGCCTTTCTCTGTCTTTCTATTGTTGGCATGGTGAAATCTTGAAATGATCTGCAGTTGAATCTGTGGTAAAATATAATAAAAAATGTTATTAACCATTATTACCAAACAGTAAAACAATAACAGTGATCAAAAACTTAACACACTACTTGACATTTTAAATAGAAGATTTTTTAGTCCTTGCAAATTTACAATACAGAAATAGCAGAAAAGAAATGACATTTATATTTATGTTACCTGTGCTATTTTATATGTGAATCTGATCTAATTTTATGAGCATATTTTAATATTTTATTGAAGACACTACACATAACCTGCTTTTGAAGGTGTCTTTATTTTTAAATTAAACGGTTTACCTTTTTACTTTTTATTATCTATAAATTTTAAAAATAAATGTTTATATTTCCATAGGCTCAAGCAGGTCAGCTTCCCATCCTATGTCATATAATTCGGACAAATCTGCATCCTCATCACGCTCTTCTTCATCCTCAGGATTTAAATCATCCAAGGGATCAACATCCACTGATGTTTCAATTACAAGTTCAATGATGAGGTCAAAATCAACTGATTGCAGATTGTCGCTCATGTTGAGGTTGTCTTTATCTTTAAAGAAAGATAACAACAATGAGATGTTGCAGAGTAAGAGACAAATCTCAGAGATTATAATAGTAAAATTGTTTAACAAGAGTAATATTTTGCAGCTATTATTTAGCCATGTCCAGCAATGCTGAGCAGGTGAAGACTATGTCTAAATTTTCAGTGAACAGGACTCATCTCTTCTTAACCTTGGATAAGCCTCACCGACTCTGTGTGTCCTGCACATACTTAAATGTAAAGGGGCAGATTTATGTTAAATGGCACATCCCCAGGCATGCACCAGTTAACGTGCACCACTACTCTGCCACCCATGGTGTGCCGTATTTACAATCAGATAGGAGAAAGCTTCGTCAAAACCCTGCGCCTGCTTTAAGCAGGCATAGGTCTTGACGCAACATTGTGGAGATGGGGCACCCCTGAGCCTTGCTTGAGCTGCATCGCACTTGCGATACAACTCCAGCAATCACTACCTTTACAGCACAGATACGTCACGCATCTGTGCCATTTTTGCCCCATGATGCCCCGTATTCTAAATGCAGCACACCATGGGTGGCGGAACAGCGGCGCAGGATGACTGACACATCCCTGGTGATGCACCAGTCATCATAAATCTATCCCTAAGCTTCTTATCTTGTTACAGATGAACCGCCATATGTAGCATGAAACTATTTTGCATTTCCTAAATAGCGAATTTTAAGGAATAAATAGCAATTCTTTACCATTCCTAATTTGCAATGAGCAAATTGCTAATTTCAAGTTACCCATTCATTTCCATGGGCTAGGAGGCTCATAGGAATGAAGGTTTAATTTGCGATTAGCAATTTGCTCATCACAAATTAGGAATTTTTCCAAGGGTGCAGGGGTGTCTCAAGAACACCCTGCTGCACCCCTGAAAAAGAAATTGGGGGGCATATGGCACACATACATGCCCTAAGGGCATGTGTTGGCGTCATATGGCACCTTTTGTTTTTTTGAAAAAAAGCTTTTTGAAAAGAATTCACAAATTACCACCAATTTACCACAATAGTTTCCAAATCCTTAATGTCATTTTTTACATATTTTTTGTTTGATACATTGCATTTAAGTAGTCACAAAATTTGCAAATCCTTCAGTGCAATTGCAAAATAAGGAATAGCAAATTTTGCTACTCCTTATTTTGCATCAAACTTGTTTGATACATACCATTTGTCTAATTAACATTTGCAAAGGCCGAAATTCGTAGAATTTTGATCTTTGCGAATGCTAATTAGCTTAATACATATGGCCCCAAGTGAGGCCTGTCTTGCGACATGGTGCATCTTTTGCATCACTGCTGCATCGGTTTCATGTGGTACGTTTTTTTTACACCATGACATATCTGCCTAAATGCATCAATTTGTAATGTTGTCGCCTCATAGCAAATCTTTTGCACCGCCGCTGCATCATAAAAGTGACGCACAGTGGCACAAAAGAGGCATACACCTATCATAAATCTGTCCCTAGCATTTTAAAAGATTAATCCAGGATGACGATAAGGTGTGGCCTATCCAGAGGTTTGTTTAAGGTGAGGCCTACTCAGGATTGCAGATTAAAGTTACGCTTGATGAAGAATACAGAGGAGATAATACATGTAAAGGCCTACCAATGAAGTAAGTAATGTGCACTTTATTGCGCCAGTCATCATAAATGTATCCCTAATCTTCTTATCTTGTTACAGATGAACCACCATATGTACCATCAAACTATTTTGCATTTCCTAAATAGCAAATTTTAAGGAATAAATAGCAATTCTTTACCATTCCTAATTTGCAATGAGCAAATTGCTAATTGCAAATTAGCACCGCCGCTGCATCATAAAAGTGACGCACAGTGGCACAAAAGAGGCATACACCTATCATAAATCTGTCCCTAGCATTTTAAATGATTAATCCAGGATGACAATAAGGTGTGGCCTATCCAAAGGTTTGTTTAAGGTGAGGCCTACTCAGGATTGCAGATTAAAGTTACGCTTGATGAAGAATACAGAGGAGATAATACATGTAAAGGCCTACCAATGAAGTAAGTAATGTCCACTTTATTGCGCCAGTCATCATAAATGTATCCCTAAGCTTCTTATCTTGTTACAGATGAACCACCATATGTACCATCAAACTATTTTGCATTTCCTAAATAGCAAATTTTAAGGAATAAATAGCAATTCTTTACCATTCCTAATTTGCAATGAGCAAATTGCTAATTGCAAGTTACCCATTCACTTCCATGGGCTAGGAGGCTCATAGGAATGAAGGTTGCAATTTGCGATTAGCAATTAGCTCATCACAAAATAGGAATTTTTTCAAGCGTGCAGGGGTATCTCAAGAACACCCTGCTACACCCCTGAAAAAGAAATTTGGGGGCATATGGCACACATACATGCCCTAAGGACATGTATAGGCGTCATATGGCACCTTTTGTTTTTTGGAAAAAAATGCTTTTTGAAAAGAATTCGCAAATTACCACAAACTAGAAGTTGGTGGTAGTTTCCAAATCCTTAATATCATTTTTTACATATTTTTTGTTTGATACATTGCATTTAAGGAATCGCAAAATTTGCAAATCCTTCAGTGCAATCGCAAAATAAGGAATAGCAAATTTTGAATTAAGGACATTTTAAGTAATTTCCACATGTGCAGTGTTTTCAAATTATGATTTGAAAATCGTTTTTGGGGAAAAGTAATGGTTTGCAAATTTATGACAAGGACATAATGGTGTATGCTTCTCTATAAGGCATTTCAGTGTCTCTGATGTCATTTTTCCCATATTACATTATAAGACCTTTCCCCATGGAGCACATTCCTTGTAAATATGCTCCCACCTGTGCATGGTGAATTTAGATTTTGACTGTTTGAGTCACATAGCCATGTTAAAAGTCACCCCAAAAAATTGCAAACGCTTTAAAAAAACACATTCATGTGTCTTAAGGACATTTTAAGTCATTTCCCCGTGGACAGTGTTTTGTAAGTGGCGCAAAAGAGGCATACACCTATCATAAATCTGTCCCTAGCATTTTAAATGATTAATTCAGGATGACGATAAGGTGTGGCCTATCCAGAGGTTTGTTTAAGGTGAGGCCTACTCAGGATTGCAGATTAAAGTTACGCTTGATGAAGAATACAGAGGACATAATACATGTAAAGCTCTACCAATGAAGTAAGTGATGTCCACTTCATTGCGCCAGTCATCATAAATGTATCCCTAAGCTTCTTATTTTGTTAGACATCAACCGCCATATGTATCATATAACTATTTTGCATTTCCAAAATAGCGAATTTTAAGGAATAAATAGCAATTCTTTACCATTCCTAATTTGCGATGAGCAAATTGCTAATTGCAAATTACCCATTCATTTCCATGGAGCAGGAGGCCCATAAGAATGAAGGTGCAATTTGCGATTAGCAATTAGCTCATCGCAAATTAGGAATTTTTCCAAAGGTGCAGGGGTGTCTCAAGAACACCCTGCTGCACCCCTGAAAACGAAATTTGTGGACATATGGCACACATAAATTTTAACAACATTCCTTTACCTCAAAAACGATTTTCAATTCATAATTTGAAAACACTGCCCACAGGGAAATTACTTAAAATGTCCTTAAGACACATGAAAGTGTTTTTTTATTGCCTTTCCAGCATGGTTGGGTCACTTTTAACATGGCTATGTAACACAAACATTTAAAATCTAAATTTCCCATGCACAGGTCGGAGCATATTTACAAGTAACTTGCGCCACAGAGAAAGGTCTTACATTAAAATGGGAAAAATAACATCAGGGACAGTCAATTGCCGTATAAAGAAGCATACACCATTATGTCCTTGTCATAAATTTAAAAACAATTCCTTTTCCCCAAAAACGATTTTCAAATCATAATTTCAAAACACTGCACATGGGAAAATTACTTAAAATGTCCTTAAGACACATAAAAGCGTTTTTTGATTGCCTTTGCAGCATGTTTGTATCACTTTTAACATGGCTATGTAACACAAACATTCAAAATCTAAATTTTCCATGCACATGTGGGAGCATATTTACAAGCAATTTGCGCCACATAATTCATAATTTTCTCCTAAAAGCACACTATTCTCTATCTAAATTAAAGAAATATTTTCTCACCTTAGCAAATACTTTGAGTTTGAAAACAGTCTCAGAAACACACCAATTTGTCTTCAGCAGAGCAAAAGGTATGCACTCCAGAGTCTGCAGCTATCAAAAGCACAGAAATGCTGTAATTCTTCACACATATCTCTCATGTCACCCAATCAAAACTCTTCCCTCACTTTTTTTCAAATGAAAACCCTTCCCCCCTCTGCCCTTTCTGCCTTTTCTGCATGGCAACCACCTCTTGGAAGACTTCTGGTGTTTGCAAGTTCACACAACTTTGTTGCAATTGAACTCTGAACTCTCAGTGCACCTGCATATCCAGTGCATTCTTTCATTTAATGATTTTTTATTGACCATTCAAAATACATCTTTCAAAGAACACATCCGTGCACCCTAACTTTCTGTTTTCAGCAATCAAAATCCACCAATCACAGTTACTGCTTCATGAACACAGAAACTCCACAGTTTTTTTCATTTTAAACTCTCATTTTTTCAACTGCCATTTCATTGCCACACTTCATCTGACTGCAGGAGAACCTTCTCTCACCATGTTTTCTGTCTGGATTGTTGGACATAGTTATATTCACTGGGCTCAAAGGTACGTTGAAAACAGGAAATTACCTAACCTCAATTTACAAGATGTGGAAATTAAGTGGTTTGGCCACAGAGGATTAAAATGTCACCAATTGATACCATTGGTGAAAACCTTTATGCATTTGCCCAAACCTGACCTGTTAATTGTGCACTGTGGAGGTAATGACTTGGGCACTTTGACTGGTGTAGGTCTGGAAATGCTTTTAAAGGACACCTTTGAGCAATTAATGGCACTTTTTCCTCAGACTGCCTTGGTATATTCAAATATATGCCAAAGACAGAAATGGAGGTGGTCAAACCAATTTTGTCCACAAATTGAGAAGTCGAGGAAGCATGTAAACAAATCTGTTTCAGCTTACATGAGAGACCATGGAATGGGCTCCCTGTACAACAATAACTTGCGTTACTACATGCAAGATATCTACAGAGGAGATGGAGTTCACTTCTCAGATGAGGGCAACAGAGTTTTCACTCTGAATTTAAGAATGTGCATTGGTACCTACTTATAAGTACCTAAATGTACCATAAACCCAAAAGCTCTTCTCAGAGCTACCCTACATCTGATCACTCACAATTATTATTTTACTCTAACATTTTTCACTAATTTCCAACAAAGTACGCTCCCTGGGGCGCTACCCGGTACGCGAACCGGGAGCTAACCTCGCGAAATTTTTTTTAAAAATGTTTTTTTTTCGCACATATAAGCCTCCTCAGCCACCCTCAGAAAACCTAGGGGGTCAAGATAACTCTACCGTGCCCCCTTCTACCCATTCTGAACATTATTTGCCCTCCATCTTGTATCTTAATTCGACCGAAACACAAAATGGTGGACTCCTGGAACGCTTAAGGTTCGCGAACCGGGGCGCCCCATGGTACGCGTACCGGATCGCTCCCTGGGAAGCGCACCATCAAAAAAGGTGGGAAAGTAGTTCACAGAAAAGCCACTGGAGACAATTTCACCAAATATAGATTAGCTCATACTACATACCAATCCCTACCATTTTCACAAATTTGATTGGAATTCCATTTAGTCATTTAGCCTGTAGACCTCTCTAAATACCCTGAGGTAAATTACTTCACAAAACACATCTGAAGTGTTGGAATTGAAAACCAATGAAAATGTTACTTTCATTTTCTACTTTTTTTACCTGACATTTCATTGGTTATATACCTGAATATATATAAAGGAAGAGAAGAAAACACAGCCATTTTGACTACTACTTCTTGCTGTACATTTCAATAGTATTTTCACTAATTCCTTCAACTTCTTTCTAAAGGTAAGTTTTTATTTTTAAAACTGAAGTATATTGTGCACTATAAGTTAATATGGTAAACTTTTTCTGATAGATATATACTATCCCTCTGTAGTAGTTATAGATTTAGAGAGACTTCTCTGTTATAGTTATGGATGGAGTTAGGCTTCTCTTGTATAATTATGAATTTACTTACGTTAAATCACATACACTTTTTTATATTCCTACTTCCACTCTGACATACACTGCCCAAAGATAAGTTCACTGATAAAAAATGCCTATTTAAAATTATTCCCAACATTGCCCTATCTCTACTAATATATATTTTTTTAATCCAAATTTCAGGCAAAATGGAAGGCGAAAACCAAGTTTCTTTTGAAATGGACCTGCAAGAGAGCAGCCAAGAATTGATTGATACAATTGATCAAATTGACATTGAATTTTTCGATGAAACTTGGGACAATGAACTACTGCAATGTGTACAAGCAGTAGATAACCTCCTTGCAAATGAGGACATTTTACACCCTCAGAGACTACAATGTATATTCCATGATAATTATGAAATTTCTGACAATGAAATGTTAGAAAGTTTAATAAATTATGAAACACAATCACAATAAAAAAAATGCTTAAAAAATAAAAAAAATTAAAAATAATCAACAAAAACAACAATCAATTAACATACAGCATTTGAAAAGTCTATCATTCATTTTTCATTGCAGTACGCTGCCCAGAACGCTTCCCGGTTCGCGGACCGGGCGCTCCACACGCAAAAAAAACCAAAAATTTTTTTTTGTTTTTTTTGCCCCGCGGGGCCCTTTTAAAACCTCCACATTAAACCTCGGGGGTCAGGGAGGATCTAGTATGCCCCCTTATGGTCATTTTCGCTTTTGTTTTGGCCTCCTCTTGTCTCTCAATCCTACCGAGAGACAAGATGGCGGCCGCTCCGGACTGTTTAGAATGTTGACAGACACCGGAGAGCCAATCAGCTTAGCTACGCGAAGTTCCGGTACGCTTAAGGTCCGCGGACCGGAGCGCTGCCCGGAGCGCGCTTACAGATATATATCTTTTTTTAAACGTTAATTTCTCAAAATCCACTGGAGCACATATATTGAGACATGGAAAAGGCAGTTCGGGCTACCAGTCCCTACAATTTTGCCAAGTTTCATGCAAATCCATTCAGCCGTTCGGGCTAAAAGTGAGGCCAACCGCCCTATGGAAAACTCAATGTTAAAAACACGTTTTGGGACCCCCCTTTTTTCTCGGCCCCCCCTTGACGAAACCCCCCCAAATTTCCAAGGGCTGCTCAGAAACAAAATGTTCCATTTTCCAGAAAATTTCAGCCAATTCCGTCCACAAACGCCAAAGTTATTAGACATAGAATTTTCAAAAATCCCATAGGGAAAAAATCCTAACTATATATACCTACTGGCGACCGCCAGTAGGTAATATATATATATATATATATATTCACTGAAAAAAAACCATAGGTTTCACACCAGTTATAGTTAGCTGGAAATTTTACTCGCATAAAACCGTTGAAATTCCCACGTTATAGTTAGTTGGACTCACTATAACTTGCGCGTGCAATGCACTGCTGATGACGTCACATATTACATCACTCATGACAGAGACAGTGACTCTGAGTCCAACTAACTATAACGTGGGAATTTCAATGGTTTTATGCGAGTAAAATTTCCAGCTAACTATAACTGGTGTGAAACCTATGGTTTTTTCAGTGAATTTAATAGGTTTTTTAAATGCTAATTCCTAACTATAACTGGTGTGAAACCTATGTTTTTTTCTGTGAATTTCATAGGTTTTTTAATAGCAAATCTCTATAGGTATAAAAAGTAAAAAAATTTATAGCGAATTTTATATTTATTTATTTTTTTTGCCCTGGGGCGCTCCCGGGGCGCATACCGGTGAATGCACGGGTAAGCGCAATGTTACGGCGCGCCCCGGGGCGCGTACCGGGGAGCGTCCCGTTAGCGCTATTCCCGCGAACGAAATCAACATCGTGACGTTTGGCGTAGCCGCGTGATGCGTCATATGACGCACTGCGTAAGCGCACCCGGAAGCACGCGAGCGCATACGATCGCGCAACGTCCTGACGCGCTTACGCTACGCATCCCCGGGCGTGCCCCGGAGCGCGACTACGGGCGCGCCCCGGGGCGCGTAGCGTAAGCGCGTCGGGTCATGTGATCTGAAAATAACACTTTTCATTGGTGCAGATCAGTTTTGGTTTCCAAATGATGAAAGCCCGGATCATGTGACTTGAAAATAACACTTTTCATTGGTCCAGAACAGTTCTGTTTTCCAAATGATGAAAGACCCCACCTTTTTTCCTTATTCTGACTTTGTCCTTTGACTGAGGAAGACCTGTTTGATCTACTTACAGAATTATTTTGTACTTTAAAATGGCTACAGTAGCAGCAGCAGCTGGAGCATCTACACCACCACCACCACCACCAAGAGGACCACCACAACAGTACATTGGTGGTCAAGAAGAGGAGGAGGAGGAAGAGGAAGAGGAGGAGGGGAGAAGATGGCTGTCTGAAGACAATACCCCATACAAGCCAAGGTCACACATTGTATGGGAGTTTTTTTCAGTCCCAGAGGGCAAGAAAAAAGTCAACTTGGTAACTTGCCTAATCTGTGGCATGGAACTCTTAAGGGGCAACCCAAACAAAAAATATTCTTTTGGTAATAATACCATGATTAGACATATGACCCGCAAGCATCCAAACAACTATTCTCGTGCAGAGCTCAGGGAACTGGCCAGTAACCTCCCCCAGTCTTCAAGGACCACCTCCAAAAGAAAGCAACCCACACCATTGGGACCAGAAACAACGGAGACGATGCCTTGCATTCAACCACGATTTGCAGATTTTAGAATCACATGTATTGATTGTGGCAAGCTCATCGCCTATGGTGAAAAGAGCGTAAAGCTCGTCGTCCTTTCTGGTGACAATCACAATTGCCCCAAAAAAGTAATCTTTTCCGTTTTTTGTTTTTTGCTCCTGTTGAGCCATTTTCAATTCCCTTTTTTTGTTTCTCCCCATAAAAAATACAAAAAAAATATAAAACTGTTTTGAAAAGACAAAAAAAGTACAAAATGTTCAAAAAAACAATAAAAAAATATAAAACAACAAAAAGAAGAAAAAAACCAGTTCTTTTTAGAACTACCTTTAATTTATAAAAATAAACCTATATTTTTAAAGAATCTCTGTCAATTTTTTTTCCTTAGGGTACGCGTACCGGGGCTCGCACCCAAAAAAAAAGAAAAAAAAATTAATGAAGGAGTTAGCATGAGGGAAGAACACAAAGAGAGTAATGTTAAGAGAAAGAGAGCTACAGAGGGATTGTTTATTACAAAGTAAAAAACAGAGAAGGTGTAATAGGGTGTGTTGGAACTGGCCCTTCTTGCAGGGTCATCCTCAAACTTTTTTGCTTCTTCCTCCCTTATTTTTCCTGACCCGTGGCTGTTGGCAATAGGACTCTGCGCACTTTACCACTGCTGATCAGTGCTAAAGTGCATATGCTCTCTGTGTAAATTGTTATTCTGATTGAATATACATGTTTGGCATATTTGTATCACCATGAAGTCCCTAGTAAAGTGCACTGGGTGTGCCAGGGCTGGTGATGACAAATGCTACTAGTGGGCCTGCAGCACTGATTGTGCCACCTACATGAGTAGCTCTAAAATGGTGTCTCAGGCCTGCCACTGCAGTGCCTATGGGCAGTTTAGAACTGCCATGTCCTCCTGGTCAGTGTCCCCACTGACCAGGCCTAACCCTTCCCTTTTTGTGCACATCAGTCACCCCTATGGAAGGCCCAAGGTACCCCCCTGGGCAGGGTGCAGTGTATGTAAAAGGTAGAGCATGTACTGGTGCAGGTAACATGTTCTGGTAGTGAATTACAGCCATTTTCGTTTTTCACTATTGTAAGGCTATCTTGCTCCATAGATTAACATGGGGGATGCTGGCTACAGTGGTTAACAGCCTTTCTTCCCATAGGAACAAGATAGGACATAAGTATCTAGTATCCCTGAACTCAGAATTTAATAACACATCTTTTAGGAAAGGTTGTTTTTAAATCCTGTGTTTGAGAACAGCCCTTTTAGAAAGTTGCTGTTCTCTTGTCTGAACCTTCTGTGTGCCTGGGCCTGTTTGTGTATTGACTGTCTGGTTTGTGAGTGACAGGGGCTGGGGAACTCCCCGGCAGGATGGATGAGTCAGCACTAGGCTGAATGACTTGAGTGGTGGGAGGAGTTAGCACCTGGGCTGAATAGGGCTGTGCCTGCCTTCCACAATGCTGGCTCCACCCCCCTGCTGGGCGGCTGAGGACCCTGCCCCTCACTCTGAAAGGAAAGATGCAGCCACCAAAACAAAGTGCTCAGGATCCACCCAGAACTGGTTCAGACCGGGCACAGGGCCCACATGCACCAAGAGAACAAAGACTTTAGGGGTATAAGTACAGGACCCCTGACAACAGAAAATTAGATCATCCTGGAAATCAAGAAGGAACCTCTGCCAAGGAGAAAGCTGACTCTGAAGAAGGAAGATTGTCTTGCTGTTGCTCTGCTGGACTGACCTGCTGTTGCTTTGCTGCCAAGGAGAGGGGAAGGACTTTGCTGTGAGCTGTGTCCCCTGTCTTGAAAGGAATCTCCAAGGGCCTGAGAAGAGCTGGCTCCCTGTTTTGAAGTCCCAGGAACAAAAGGACTTCACCCCCAGCTTCCCTGAACTCTGCTGAGTGAGTTCTGTCCCTCCTAGAGTGCTTGATCCAGTTGTGGGGCCTCTGGAGGTTGGACCGTGCTGGGAAGCTTGAGACAAAAGCTTGAGAGACTTTCGAAATTGAAAAGTGTCGCATCGCTCGCTTGCGGAGCGCATCCCCGACAGTGCGAGAAGTTTCCCGCCGCTACGGAGGTCGAGATCGTCGCAGCGCCTGACGCCGCTGCCAGAGACGTCGCATCCTCCGTTTGCGGGACGCACCAGACCGGTGCGGGAGAATCGAACATCGCTGCGAGTATCGTCGCAGAGCCTGTCGTCGCTGGGTGAGAACGCCGCACCGCTTGCTTGCGGACCGCATCACGTCGCTGCGAGTGTCGTCGCAGAATCATCGCATCGAGGAGCTGCGAGAGAAAGGATCACCGCTGGACCGCGCATCGTCGCCCCGGAGATCGTCGCAGCACCTACGAGATCGTCGCATCGTGCCTTTGCGAGAACAGACTTCCTACGGAACCTACGCACCGGAATCCATACAAGTGGCCTTCCTCCCCATACAGACCGGATTCGTCGCAACACGCCCGCTGCTGCAGCGGGGCTGTCGCATCGCCTCCCCAGGGTCTCAGGAGCGACGCATCGCTTGTTTTCCACCGCACCAGCTTCTGCTTTTGGAACTTTGTTGCAACTAAAGGTACTGTGAGTAAACGTGACGCAACTGTGAACTTTTCACGCAACTGTGGTTTATTTTTACCGCAACTTGAAGAACTTTAACGCAACCTTAAGAACTCTTTGAAACCATATTCTTGAACCGTGTATGTTGGATTTTTATCGTTTTGGTCTTGTGTAGTTTTAGAATAAATACCTTTATTTTTTCTAAACTGTTGTGGAATCAGTTTGTGGTGTTTTCACTGTGTTACTGTGAGTGTTGGTACAAATACTTTACGCATTGCCTCTGATTAGCCTAGACTGCTCAGGCCAAGCTACCTAGAGGGCGAGCAGGGGTTATCTCAGAGAGTTATCTCCTTGTCCTGACTAGAAGCAAGGGTCCCTATTTGGACAGTGGTACCTACCTCTGCCAACTAGAGACCCCCAGATCTAACATTGGTGGTCAGGCGGTGGGATTTGAACTTGTATTTGTACTTGACCCACAGTAATTGGTGTACATCACTAGTGAGTGCAGACCACTACGCCACCACATACTACTGTTTTTTTGGTTGGTTCTATTTTTGATCATAACCCTGAAAGAATCCAAGCATCATGACTCTGAATGGTAAACCAGCAAGTGATGTTGCAGAACTGGAGTTTGACATTGAAATGTTAAGTGATTACAAAGTAGGTCAACTCAGGCAGTTCTGTAGGAACTTTGGATGCCCCATGAAGCGCCGCTCCAAGAAGGAGGAGCTACAGGAGGCCTTAAGGGCCTGGTGGGAGACCAAAGAGCTTGGGGAGACAGATGATGCAGAAGTGGATGAGGATGCACAAAGGGATGGTTTCAGGCCACAGGATCAGCCTGTGTCCAGAGCGGCTTCAAGGGCTGGCAGCAACCATTCAGCTGAAAGTTTTTCCCCAGAGGAGTTGGAGGAAAACCAAAGGGTTAGAGATCATAAGTTAGAAATGTTGAGGCTTGAAATGAAGCTGAAGCAATTGGAAATGGATAAAGAGAGAGAATGGGCGGCGGAGGAGAGCAAAAATGCCCGTGCCCTGGAAGAATTGCAATTGACCTTGGCCCATGAATTAAGAATGAGGAAGCTTGAGTTGGAGCTCAAAAGGCATGAGGCCATGAGGGTCTCAGCTGAAGAAGAATCATGGGTAGCTCAAGAGGTGAGCTTTGCTGAGTTGGAGGTGGAGTCCAGCTCAGATGGTGGCAGCATGATTATGATATCTAGTGTGGAAAGAAAGGTACAAACACCCAGAGATGTGGCGCCTGACTTGAGGGAGGGGGTCGACATACACCAGGGGGTTCAGGTTTATGATGTAGTTCCAGTGGAGTGCAGTGTCCCTGAAGTAGATTGGGGGACTGGCACAGGGGACCATATTCCTAGTGGTGGGAGGGACACTCTACTGACTCTAGATGAGAGGTACAGGGAGAGGGGTTCCCCCATGGTAGAAACCTTGGTGTGTGTGTGTGAAGACCAGCCAGAAGAGTATGGGTTGTGTGACAGAGACAGTCAGACACTGTCTTGCCAGTCTCAGGAGAGTGGTGTGGGGTGCTTGTGTGAGGCACTGGAGTGTGAGGCAAAGGGTAGCTTGGTTAACAACTGCGGGGGGCTGTGTGATTCATTTGTTGGAGAGCATACTTTAAGTCCCTGTTTTCCAGAGCTATGCCAACACCCGGTGGGATGTCAGTTCTCTGACCCCAGAGAGCTTGCGTTGGAGGCAGACCTCTTGGTGGATTCCAGAGAGTCTGAGGAGGCATTGGGGAGTGATCCCAAAAGGAGTGGCTTAGATATCTTCCAGACCTGTGAGGTGGAAGAGGTTCAGTGTAGCCCAGTTAGGTCCCAGTGTAGTGGGAGGGGTGTAGGGGCTCATGTCCGGTCTCAGTGGAGAAGGAGTGAGTGTGGGACGGTGTGTTTCACGGTGCCCGAAACCCAGTCTCAGGGCCTGGAAGGTTCCTTGAGGGAACCCCAGTTTGGGGACCTAGACTGTACTTGTAGGCCATTTGAGGAGGATCTCCTAGTGTTTGTTGAACGGGGAGTGCCTGTAACCAGGCCTCCATCAGTTCTGGTGTCTGGCAGTGCCGCTCCATTTGGGAGGGTACAGAAGTCCAGACTGAGGGGTGAGAGGGGGAAGGAGTCCCCAGTGGGAGAACCAGTGGGTCAGGGACCAGTCGGAAGGGCTGAGTCCCCAGTGAGTGACCATGGTGACCTCACTTCTGTCCTGGGGGATCTTCCCGCGCTGTCAGGTGGACAGGGGTCGGGAGATCTGCGTCAGGCAGACTGTCACAGGACACATGAGTTGTGTGTCACCCTCATGGGGGTACTGTGTAAGTCCCCAGAAGTCCTGGCGTGCCAGGCAAGTGCACAACCGCAGGTATTGGTCCCTGGGTTGGGAGACCAGGTTCAGGATCTGCCTGACCTGGAAGGAAGGACATCTGTAACCAGTGTCCTGACCAATATGTTTCCCAGGGGTACCCCTCCAGTAGGGAGGGTGCAGCGCTCTGGAAGGGGGTGCAGAGGGAGGGAGTCCTCGCCTCTGACCCCGGTACAACCTGAGGGGTTAAACCCTAGGTTGGGAGACCAGTTGCTGGAGGGAGGTCCTGAACTGGTAGGAAAGTTGTGTTCATGGTTGTCTTGGTGGACAGGGTTGCCCCTGGAAGGAGGGCAGGAGTCTCACCCTGGGGGTGGACTGGGCCACACCGTTGTGTTGGCCAGGTGGGTACTGTCTACCAGTATAGGCATCTCAGTGAGTGAAGTCCTGGTGTGCCAGGCAAGTGTTCCACTGCAGGGGTTAGTCCCTGGGTGGGGAAGCCAGGTTCAGGTTTTGTCTGACCTGGAGGCTTGGGAGCCTAGGTTTGAGGGCCAGGTCTGGGGTGTCCCCCCTGGCCTGGAATACCAGTTGCAGGATAGCACCCCTGAACTGGTGGATGAATGGTGCGGGACACCTGCCACAGGTGCCCTGGCTATTCTAGAAGGGGGTACCGCTCCAGGTGGGAGGGTACAGAGCCCCAAGGAAGAGGAGGACCGGGTGTGGAGAAGCCCACCTCAGCCTCCTGTCCAGCCGCCGGATACAGGTCCGGGACTGGTGGGTCAGTGCCAGGATGTTAGACCTGACTTGACAAGAGAGGGAGTGGACAAAGGGTGCCAAGCACCTGGGGCTACTGCCCCCCACCCTCTGATGCCACAGGGGTTTGAGAGCCATGAGAGGCATGAGGCCTGGATCTCATCCCTGATCACTGTTGGTGGTCACTGTGGCTGGCTGTCTGTCTGTTGGGACACACCTGTGAGGAAATTAAGGTTAGGTGCTGCACAGGTGGTGTCCACAGGTGAGGTGAAGGGTTCCACATGGATTGGCATGGTGGACCCTGAGAGTATGAATAGAGTGATTGAACTGGGTTTAGGACGGCGTAGAACAGGACTGCCCTGCTGTGTGGGCCAGTTTCCGTGTTCTATCGCCTTAAGCAGGGAATACCATCGAGGTATCGTTTGGTCTACCCTGGCTTTAGGCTGGAAGGGGGTTGTGTTGGAACTGGCCCTTCTTGCAGGGTCATCCTCAAACTTTTTTGCTTCTTCCTCCCTTATTTTTCCTGACCCGTGGCTGTTGGCAATAGGACTCTGCGCACTTTACCACTGCTGATCAGTGCTAAAGTGCATATGCTCTCTGTGTAAATTGTTATTCTGATTGAATATACATGTTTGGCATATTTGTATCACCATGAAGTCCCTAGTAAAGTGCACTGGGTGTGCCAGGGCTGGTGATGACAAATGCTACTAGTGGGCCTGCAGCACTGATTGTGCCACCTACATGAGTAGCTCTAAAATGGTGTCTCAGGCCTGCCACTGCAGTGCCTATGGGCAGTTTAGAACTGCCATGTCCTCCTGGTCAGTGTCCCCACTGACCAGGCCTAACCCTTCCCTTTTTGTGCACATCAGTCACCCCTATGGAAGGCCCAAGGTACCCCCCTGGG
The DNA here is from genome assembly GCF_964261635.1 of Lissotriton helveticus. Taxonomy (NCBI): domain Eukaryota; kingdom Metazoa; phylum Chordata; class Amphibia; order Caudata; family Salamandridae; genus Lissotriton; species Lissotriton helveticus. The sequence goes on from NC_136063.1 coordinate 694,815,503, forward strand.
CAGGGTGCAGTGTATGTAAAAGGTAGAGCATGTACTGGTGCAGGTAACATGTTCTGGTAGTGAATTACAGCCATTTTCGTTTTTCACTATTGTAAGGCTATCTTGCTCCATAGATTAACATGGGGGATGCTGGCTACAGTGGTTAACAGCCTTTCTTCCCATAGGAACAAGATAGGACATAAGTATCTAGTATCCCTGAACTCAGAATTTAATAACACATCTTTTAGGAAAGGTTGTTTTTAAATCCTGTGTTTGAGAACAGCACTTTTAGAAAGTTGCTGTTCTCTTGTCTGAACCTTCTGTGTGCCTGGGCCTGTTTGTGTATTGACTGTCTGGTTTGTGAGTGACAGGGGCTGGGGAACTCCCCGGCAGGATGGATGAGTCAGCACTAGGCTGAATGACTTGAGTGGTGGGAGGAGTTAGCACCTGGGCTGAATAGGGCTGTGCCTGCCTTCCACAATGCTGGCTCCACCCCCCTGCTGGGCGGCTGAGGACCCTGCCCCTCACTCTGAAAGGAAAGATGCAGCCACCAAAACAAAGTGCTCAGGATCCACCCAGAACTGGTTCAGACCGGGCACAGGGCCCACATGCACCAAGAGAACAAAGACTTTAGGGGTATAAGTACAGGACCCCTGACAACAGAAAATTAGATCATCCTGGAAATCAAGAAGGAACCTCTGCCAAGGAGAAAGCTGACTCTGAAGAAGGAAGATTGTCTTGCTGTTGCTCTGCTGGACTGACCTGCTGTTGCTTTGCTGCCAAGGAGAGGGGAAGGACTTTGCTGTGAGCTGTGTCCCCTGTCTTGAAAGGAATCTCCAAGGGCCTGAGAAGAGCTGGCTCCCTGTTTTGAAGTCCCAGGAACAAAAGGACTTCACCCCCAGCTTCCCTGAACTCTGCTGAGTGAGTTCTGTCCCTCCTAGAGTGCTTGATCCAGTTGTGGGGCCTCTGGAGGTTGGACCGTGCTGGGAAGCTTGAGACAAAAGCTTGAGAGACTTTCGAAATTGAAAAGTGTCGCATCGCTCGCTTGCGGAGCGCATCCCCGACAGTGCGAGAAGTTTCCCGCCGCTACGGAGGTCGAGATCGTCGCAGCGCCTGACGCCGCTGCCAGAGACGTCGCATCCTCCGTTTGCGGGACGCACCAGACCGGTGCGGGAGAATCGAACATCGCTGCGAGTATCGTCGCAGAGCCTGTCGTCGCTGGGTGAGAACGCCGCACCGCTTGCTTGCGGACCGCATCACGTCGCTGCGAGTGTCGTCGCAGAATCATCGCATCGAGGAGCTGCGAGAGAAAGGATCACCGCTGGACCGCGCATCGTCGCCCCGGAGATCGTCGCAGCACCTACGAGATCGTCGCATCGTGCCTTTGCGAGAACAGACTTCCTACGGAACCTACGCACCGGAATCCATACAAGTGGCCTTCCTCCCCATACAGACCGGATTCGTCGCAACACGCCCGCTGCTGCAGCGGGGCTGTCGCATCGCCTCCCCAGGGTCTCAGGAGCGACGCATCGCTTGTTTTCCACCGCACCAGCTTCTGCTTTTGGAACTTTGTTGCAACTAAAGGTACTGTGAGTAAACGTGACGCAACTGTGAACTTTTCACGCAACTGTGGTTTATTTTTACCGCAACTTGAAGAACTTTAACGCAACCTTAAGAACTCTTTGAAACCATATTCTTGAACCGTGTATGTTGGATTTTTATCGTTTTGGTCTTGTGTAGTTTTAGAATAAATACCTTTATTTTTTCTAAACTGTTGTGGAATCAGTTTGTGGTGTTTTCACTGTGTTACTGTGAGTGTTGGTACAAATACTTTACGCATTGCCTCTGATTAGCCTAGACTGCTCAGGCCAAGCTACCTAGAGGGCGAGCAGGGGTTATCTCAGAGAGTTATCTCCTTGTCCTGACTAGAAGCAAGGGTCCCTATTTGGACAGTGGTACCTACCTCTGCCAACTAGAGACCCCCAGATCTAACAGGGTGAAAGTGAGAAAAGTAAAATGACTAAAGGAGCGAAAGAAAGGAAGAGAGAGGAAGAAGACTAAAGTAGAAATAGTGGGAGAATGTGAATGGGTGTTGAAAGAAAAAGAAAAAGAAAGGACAGTAAAAAATGGAGAATGAAGGGTTGTGGCGGAACCGGGATAAATGAAGAACGGTGAAGGAGGGTGAGAAAAGACCAGTTAGTGTAAGTAAAGAGGGGTGAAAGAGGGTGAAAAATTTAATTAGGATAAGACATGGGCAGTGACAAAGAGAAAGGACAAAGAGAGTAAAGGAAACAGGGCCTGAATGGGTTTGAGTGAAACAGCAAAGAAAGGTAAGTAACGCAGTGTGTGTGACTTATAGGGAGTCAGTGGGTGTAGGTCGGGATATGGGTGTGTAAGGTGTGTCTGTGGGTGTGGGTGTGTGGGGTGTTTCGGTGTGGGTGGAGATGAGGGTGTGTGAGATATCTGTGTGTGTGTGAAGAGTGTGTGTGGGGGGTGTGTGTGTGTATGAGGTGTGTGTGTGGTGTGTGTGTGGAGTGTATGTCAGAGGTGTGTGTATGTGTTAGGAGGGGGATGAGGTGTGTGTGTAGGAGTGAAGTAAATAATTAAGAAAAGGAGAATGAGTGTAGAAGTAAAGGAAGGGAACAGAGGGTAAGTGAAGTAAAGAATGGGAACTAAAGGAAGTTGAATATGAGAGGGGAAATAGGGAAAGGGGAGTAAACATGGAGAATAAGTGAGGGAAGCAGAGTAAAGAAACAGGAGTGAGGTTCGTTGAGAAAATATTAGTGAAGTTAAAGCAAAGGGTGATGTCAAACTACATTTTTTTAGTCACACTTACCATATAATTAATGTAAACTTAATTACATGTTTTTACTACACTTTGTATCTGTGAAAGGGAGAAGAATAAATAAGTTATAATTAGTAAAATATGTATTTTAAATTAAAAGATACAAATGAAGAGGTTAAAAATCATAACAGTGTATTTAGAAATAAAGTAAGAGTGAAGGACACAGAAAGGGAAATAAAGTAAGGTAGAAGGACAAAAAGAGAGAAAAAGAAATAGAAGGAGAGCAAATTACTAAGAGTAAGGAATATAGATTCACTGACAGAGAGGAAGAGAAGAACAGAGAAATGAACTGAAGGTAAGAAAGATACTAAAACAATGTGAGTTAGCAAAACTAAATCAGGAAACAGTAGTAAGTAAAAAGATAATAACTGAGACAGAAAAGAGTCTAATTAAGGATGCATTTAGAAGAATGAGGAATAGACGATAGCTGAGAGTAAGTGAAGAACAGTCATAGAGTGAAGGGATGAAGGGAGAGAGGATAATATACAACGATTGAGGGAAATGGAGTGAGGAAGTTAGTAGACAGACACACTAAGAGAAAAACTGAGTGAGGTGGAGTACAATGAGTGAGCAAAGGAAATGAGTAAGGGAGCAAAAAAAGGAAAGAGAGGAGAAGACGACTAAAACAGTGGTACTGAGAGAAAATAATTTGGTGATGAAAGTAAAGAGATGGACATTGAAAGAAAGGAAATGAGGGATAGTAATGGAACCAGAGTAAAAGAAATGGGATGAAGAACGATGAGAGAGGAGCAGTGAAGTTGTTGTAAAAGAAATGATAGAAGGTAGATAAACACAAGTAAACATAACACAAGGAGAGTGAGGCACTGAGGACATAGAGGTAGTGAACGAAAAATAGAGAGAAGAGGTCAAAAGAAAGGAGCAAACAAAGATAAGCGAGAGAGAGTGGGTGAGTTATAGTGATAGAGTGCGACAATACTGCTCAGTGAGTAAAGAGGAATTACTAAAAGAGCAAAGGAGGAAAAGACGGAAAAGGGAAGTAAAGCAGAGAGACTGAAAGCTGAAAAGTGGTGCAAGGGAGAGAGGGGATGCAGACAGTTGAAATGAGAATGAGGGGTTGTGAAAGAAGTGGAGTAAACGAATGGGTGTGAAACAGAGTGAGAGAAAGGCAGTGTGAGTGAGTAAAGAGAGCTGAAAGAGAGAGGAAAAAGGAAAGTGAGTGTCAGAGAATGGGAATACAATTTAATTTACCAATCCAAAGTATAGAATAACTTGTACAACATGTTACATAGTTTATTTTTGCTGTTCTCAGAATATATTGAATTTCACTTAAAACAGTGAGTTCAAATTACTCATCATATGACAGCGGGAAAAAAAAACACAATCTAAAAGATTGTGTTTTAAAAAAAAACTTAGATACTGACAAATGACAAATGTACACTAATCTTTGATTGACTTACTTTTCCTTGAGGCCAAATAGTATATCATGGAGGTCCTTTTCTCGTTGCAAAGTACTCTGCTGTTCACTAAAAAATCAATTTCATCGACTTTCTAGAAGAAAAGCTCCAAGAACATCTGAAATATTTTCATTATTTTCATATACTCCTTTTTTTCAGTCATGACTCTTTACTCATTCCTGTACCTTTCCTTTTGGCCAAATAGTGTCAGATGTATGAGTATATTTTCAAATTAATTTTAAGAAACTCTGAAATTACCTTTTTTCCGACGTTCTGAAAGAAAGGCTCATACAACATTTTCACAATATTTAAGTATTTGTAAAACCATCTCTGACTCACTCATGTTCATAATTTTGTATAATACTAATATCACTTACTATGAGATCCACTTACAGTACCTATATGACAAGCCAATTTTTTATATTACCTGGATCACTTTTACTCAGAATATATTTTTAAACAGCAAAATAACCTTTATTAACTGCTCCCGTCTTCATAGGCCAATTACCTTTACTTAAATTTTGGTTGTAAAAACACTAGGTATGAATTTTTTAAGCCAAAAGGCAGACGTTGTTTGAAAGTCAAATGAGTGTCATTACAGTGGGTCCAACCTTTACAACTTTTTAAATAGCATGTGTAATGCCCTGATGTTGTAGAAGGACCGTCATGATAAATAATAGCTACAGTTGCAAAGGTTCTTCCTGATATTGATAACTGAGAAGCCACAACATTTTTAATAGAAGTTGTCAATTTAGTTCCATCAGGTCTACATCGTTGGAACATTAAAATGACATACTGACCATAATTTTGTAGCAATAATGTGGACAGCATTGTAGACTTACATTGGGTACACACCATATTGTGATCCGCTGCTTTAACTAGATTATTAAAAGGCACTGATTTGCAGTCTGGTAAAGTCAAATATATAAATCTTTCAGTGTCTATTCTAGTAGTACTTGATAAAGTACAGTTGTCGCAGTCATGCTGCCATTGATAAGAAAGGCTAAAAAGATTTTTTATATCTACACCTTCATCTTCCAATACATCAAACATATACATTAAAAATTCCTGACAATCCTGCTGAATATTCTGTGAAAATTGATTTTGACCAGAACATATGTCTAGAAGATTTCGAATTTCTGAAACACTTTCTATTTTTGCTCTATCACTGCTACATTTCTCAAACACGGAATTCAACAAACAACAGAATCTTTGATCCCGATTTTCAACAATCTGTTTTTGTATATTTTGAAGAAAAAAAACAACATTAACCACTACATTAGCATAGCAGTTGACACCAGAACTGTTTTCAAACTGAAATCCAACAACATCTTCAACAGAATCCTTTATCTTCCTCCTTACTATTACAGTTGCATCTACTTTTTGTCTTTTTGCTACTACCTCACTGCAATTATTCTCATTTCTTCTTTTTCGGCCTACCACACGTTTTTCAAACAGAGGATATTGAGGCAAATGTGGAGCATACTCTCTTTTTAACCTATTGTATTCTTTAACACAATCTAGATCAGCACAAATCTTTGTTTCATCACACTCAATCAAGTACAATCCTGATAAAGTTCTGACTCGTGATAATGCCACATATGCCATACCCTCTTTAAACACAGAACTTCCAATGTTCACCAAAGCACTATCTACACTTAAACCTTGAGATTTATGAATTGTCACCGCATATGCCAACCAAATAGGAAACTGTTTTCGGCGAACATATAAGTCTTTCACAAGCAAAAATCTAGCTGAACAACGACAAATTTGTTCTATTTCATCAATGCCATCAAATTTAATTTTTAAAAAATTTCAATTCCATCTCTATTTTTGTAATTCACAAAACCAACAACATGACCCATTGCTCCATTTACCAGACCTCTTTCAACATTTAAATTCCTTCTCAAAATGATACGACAATTTAAACACACATTCAGAGTCTTTTCAAAACCAGCAGTTTTAGATATAGTCTTCTCTAATGAATCCAATTTTGATTTCAAATTTTCAGACAAAATAATTGTTGCTCCCATATGTTCAATTTTATCTATAGCTTCCAGTTTCACTATCTCTTCATTTTCTAACTTTAACATTTTGTTGTTGAACATGGAACATTCTTTCAGAGTTGGCATCAAACATATGCCAGATTTCTTCTCGTTAATTTTCTTAAAAATATTCTCTGGAAGAATGTTTTCATTTGGGTACAAATTTGAAATTAATCGTCCATGTAAAGCTTCTTTCCCCTGCTGACTTACTTTTCCGATTCTTACATCTTGTAGAATATTTTTATAATCTTCATCCTTTGCCTGCCGCATATTTTGAAGCAGTTCTGCATATTTGAAGTTTAACCATATATTAACGTTTCCAATGCTTCCTAGGCACTTCCTGGAATCTTCATGCGTGAGCATTTTGAACACAGGTTGTCCTTTCACTGGAGTCAACTGCAGTAGATCTCCAAAAACAATAATGTGTTTCCCTCCAAATAAGACATCATAGTCTGTTCTAAGAATTTCTTGCATTCTCAAATGCACAAAAGCAAGCATTATATTTGACACCATGCTTACTTCATCAATGATAGAAGTTTCATTTTCTTCAGGACTCTCGAAACTTCGGAACACGCATCTCCAGATAGCTTGTGATATTGCAATTTGTTATCATGCTCCACTGGCAGCATCAGTAAACGATGTAAAGTAATCCCTTTAATATTATGTGCTGCCAGCCCAGTTGGAGCGGTAACAACACAAGATAGCGGTGATTCAGTCCTTTTCTGCAGATAAGTTGCAATTGCTTTAATCAGAAAACTTTTTCCAGTTCCCGCTTCTCCACTTACGTACAGTTGGACTGGTTTAAATGATGTACATGAGCACTCTTTTTTCTCATGAGTGAATCCATGTTCAATCTGATCTGTGACTTCGTCATATATCTGTTTCTGCTCAAGGTTTAGTTGTTTCACCCAATCTTTTAAGTTAACTACATCATCTTGAGCTTGTTCCATATCTCTTTCCACCTCATCCATGGCAGTGGCAGCTCTTTTTTGAATAATTGGTCCTCCAAGTGGATCCTGACTCAATGAAGCAGAACTCTGACTGTCTTGAGAACTGTCTCTAGCAATCCCTGCAGCAATTGTGGCTTCTTGCTCTATTTCTTCGTTCAACATTTGCAGATAATTTGGAAAAACAGGTCATTCTATGGTATCCTTGGTTGCATTAAAAGAATCTTCGCAACAGAGAAATTCTCCAAGTAGTTCCTCTTCTGTACGCCAAGGCTTAAAGAGTTGCAAAAGAGCTAAAAAGTAAAATTCCATTTTCTCTGGATTTTCGCAACTCAATTTTCGATGATTAATCAAATGGCCTTTTTTCTGTCTCACTAGACATCCTTCACACCCAATGATAGCATATATTCCATTGTTGATATCTTCTCCGATGGTTCTCTTATAAATATAGTTTTGCAGAACTTCATACAAACAACTGTTCTCAAGATGACTACTTCTATTTGGATAGTATGTATCCAACATGTTTGTCTTCAAAATATCTGTACTTTCTGGTTCTTTCTCCGCCAAATACTCTATTTCTTGTACAGATTTCAAAACTCGATTTCGTTTTGCAGCAAGACCTAGACTCACCCAAATGATGGTTCTAGATTTGGCATAGAGACTTGCTGATGACAATCGATCAGAACATTTATATGCTCCAATTTCTCGATGCGACAACATCTTCAGACTGTAACTGTATAATTTCTTGCTTAGACTCTTTTCATGTGAAATGTCCTCCCACATTTCCTTCAGTTCTGTCTTTTCTTTTTTTGTGATGTAAGACGTCACGTATCGAGCCACAGCAATAGAGTTGTCAGCAATGAATTGAATATCCATGTTAGCATTCCACATGGACAAAATCACTGGGTTGTAGTCGTTGATGTATTTGGATTCTTCGTTTCTTTTTAAATTGTATGTATTTTTGGGTGATTTCCTCGTCACAGTATGTCGTAGAGAAGACATCAAATTATTTACTCTTCCTTTAGAAATCACTGGTCGTGGAAAGCCGAAGCGACATTTTGTGTAGAACTTTTCCTTGTTTTTGAATTTTCGACGACAATACTTCCCACAACGATGGGATTGAAAGCATAAAAACTTGTTGCCTTAAACTGTTTTCCTCGGTAGTTTTCGGAACAGCACATGTTGAATACTCTTCAATGAAACTCATCACTGTTTCATCTGAATCTGTTCAAAATTTGGGTGCATCTTTAATCCACAACAACATATGTATGTGAGGAGCACCTCTCGCTTGATACTCCTTTCTCCAAAAGAAATCCAAAATCTCTCCAAGGGGAGGATTTTTTTTGTGGGTAATAAAAGACATCATAGCTTCAAATCTATGATTAAAATATCTGCATACATTCACTGGATCCAAAGAACACAGTTCTCCAGGTGTTTTGAATTCTATATTTTGTATATTTGCATTTGCCTCTCGTAGAAATTGAAGTAAGTCGTCCCATGCATACTCGGCTCAGCTAAGAGTGAGGAACCATGTAGGAGTTCCTAAGTTTCTTAGCATACATTTCAATTCCCCATGACGACGGTACCAATACTCGTTTGTACCACGCTGACATGCCATGAGATTGATTAGATGAGATTCCAAAATATTATCTTGCAGATTGACTTTCTCCATAAAGTCCCTCGCCGAAACATTTTGCAGATGTGCTCCACTTTTCAGTATATGGTTTACTGCATAAGAAAGCCCAGACAAGTCACTTTCATACAGTAAATGAAACAAATAGGGAATGCATTGACGAAACCTTGGATCTTCAGCATATAATCTTACAGTTCGATATTCAGATGCAGGAATTTGAAGTGGTCGATCGTCATATCGTCCACCTCGACCTGTTGGAAATAGCTGTGGAAAACAACGAGCTTCCAAACTTTCTTCCCATACACTAATGGGACTTCCTTTTGCTGCTTTCATTTGAAACAATTCAATTGCATTCCCCATTACTTCTTTGGAATTCAAAGGATGAACAGTATAATGTTAATATATTTCTTCACTTCTAGACACATCAACTTTTTCAATTTGGCCGCCTGAACAATCACTGTCTTCATCTGCAGCTGTTTCCTCTGCTGCAACACATACATCTTTGTAATACTCATTGGTTTTGACTAAATACAACGTCGCCTTTTTGACTTTCCTAACATCCACTAAATCTTGCCAGATTTTCTTACTCTTTGTCGGAACCCCATTAACTAGAATAACTAAAGGTTCCTCTTCTACTTTTTCTATACCAATTGTATCAATATTTTTTTTGAAATCTAGAGGCAAATAAACAATTCTTCCTTTGAATCCTCTCTGCAAATCTGTAGGAGGCAATTTCCCTATTTCAGGCTCCATGCGAACAATTGCCTGAAAAGGATGGACACATTGAATCAAAATAGACTCATATGTATTTAAATCCATCAATTCACGGGGAATGTCTACCAACTCCAGATTATTATGAACAGCTCTAGCAGGCATTCTGTTTTGATTTAATTTATCATAACAATATTTACAAATACGCTGATCAGAACTCAAATCAAAACAATTCTCCACCCTCAAATAAGTTGCAAAATCCTTCTACTCATAATTATTTATCTATTCACTTTTTACGTATAAATCAACTAATCTAGTTTGATGCTTATAATGACTTCGTCGACAACACACACAAGTAAAATTCGGCCTTTCACTTGATTTCACCTTAAACCTGGTAATTTCCTGCTCAAACTTTTCTGTACTTGAAATCTGTACATTGTCTTCCACATTACCTTGAATTGCTGTGTCAATTTCTACACTGTCCTCTTTTTCACCAAAATAACAAATCTCAATTTCTTCACAAATCTTCTTCAGATCTAATTCAGTTCCATGCAAAAGAGCACTGTTTAATTGTTTAAGCTTAAGTGCTGGACTTTTTGCACAATACAACATTCTCACTAATTTCCTCATTTTGGTATGATGCACTGCTAACATCCTAAAATGATGAAAAACACTCTGACAGACTTTTCTAGAAAGACAAGCCAGTGAATGCCCTTGCAAACCTGTGTTTTCTCTCACTCTGCAAGGATCTAAGTCTTGCAACAACTTCACTTTCTGCTTTAGACTTTTCTTACTATATGTACGTAAGAAATTACAAAACAAATCAATTGATTCCTGTCGCACACTACAAATACGACTACACTTCCAAGTGTACACAGGACCCTTAGTACGTCTCCCTAAAACTTCATCAGTTAACACCTCTTCTGGTTCTCTAGGCACAAGTTTCTCTTTTTCAATTGGACAACCGTCTTTCACTTCATACGCTCGACCACTGGTGTCAACTGCATGCACTAAATCATTCTCCTGGAAGTAACTCTCCTCATTAAAAAATGGCTCACAACTTGAACTGTGCATCTATTCTCCTGAAAAAACTTTACAAAAATTAGTCCGATTAATTACTCTTTTCCATCTACTGTTTGATTTGAAAACATCAATTGTCTTGTTAAGTGTCCTAATTCTATTGATTATTAAAATAAATAATTTTTTCTTAACTTCAAAAGCCTGATCAACAGTCTTCTCTACACTTTTCTTTTTCTTATAAAAAGCAGCTCTCTGTTTACCTTTCCTAATGTTTTTAACAAATTTAAAAACACCCTATTGCGAAACATTCGTTGTCGAATGTCTCTAAACTGATTCTGCCTTCTATTCCTATACATATTATTCTCTCCTGCTCCAGTTGTAGGATTCTTTGAGAGTCTCTCCTTCCTTTTCAAATTTACTCTCTCATTCTCTTTTTCTACATGCTGTCCAACATTTTTTTTTTGATCTACATATGTTCCGTAAGAAAGACTTAGTTGTCTTACCAGGAGCTTTGTTCCTGTTTTTTGAAGTATTTGTTGTGGAAGAGTGCTGTAATTCCGTTGCTGTTTTTGTTTTTTTGCGGTTATCATGTTTTCTTCTCCTTTGCCTTGAGGGCATCTTTCCTTACTCTTGAAATCTTGATTTCAATCTGTGTTAAAGAAAAATAGCACATTATAGACCACTATTACCAAACAACAAAGCAATGACAAAAAGCAAACGGTCTATTCAGCGTTACAGATCAGGTGAGGATTCTCCAGGGGTGCAGAAGAGGTGAGGCCTGTATTGAAGAGTGTAGTGGAAGACAGCTCTGTCCACAGGTACAAAGAAGATGGACCTGTGTCTAAGACTGCAGTAGGGGATAGGCTTCATGAAGTCTAGTCCACTGCACTCTTATACACAGGCTTCACCACCTATGCTTCCCAGGAAAGGCCTCTCTCCCACTACAGTCTTGAACATAGGCCTCGCCTCCTCTGTCCCTCTGGACATACCTCACCTCATCTGCACAATCTACTTCCTAATCTGAAGTAACACAGGTGACATTATTGTGAAAGGATGAAATATATGTATTTAATCATGCAGACATTATTTATTCCTTCTCAAAAATCTAAAACTCATTGATTTGCACCAAAATCGTTTTTTAAATAACATTTTAGACACACACTGCAGGTCCTATGTACAAGCATTCAGTGTCCACGAGTACAGTGGAGAGGACTGACCTCCTCTCACCCTTGGACAAGCCTTACCTCATCTGTGTCCTCTGGACAGGCCTCAATGTATTGAGTATAAATGATGGTAACTGGGTGCAGATGAGGTGACGCATGTCCAAGGGTGTAAATAAGCTCAGGCCTGTCTAAGGATACAGATTAGTTGAAGTCTATTCAGGGTTGCAGATGAGGTGAGGATTGTCTAGGGGTGCAGGAGAGGTGAGGTCTGTATTGAAGAGTGTAGTGGAAGAGAGGTCTGTCCACGGGTACAAAGAAGGTGAGACCTGTGTTTAAGAGTGCAGTGGGGGATAGGCTTCATAAAGTCTAGTCCACTGCACTATTAAACACAGGCCTCACCACCTATACTCCCCAGGAAAGGCCTCTCTCCCACTACAGTTTTGAACACAGACCTCACCTCCTCCGTACCTCTGGACATGCCTCACCCCAACTGCACAATCTACTTCCTAATCTGAGGTAACACAGGTGACATTATTGTGAAAGGTTGAAATATATTTATTTAATCATGCAGACACTATTTATTCCTTCTCAAAAATGTAAAAGCCATTCATTTGCCCCAAAATCGTTTTTGACATCACATTTAAGAAACACAGCACAGCACCTATGTACAAGCATTCCATGCTACTACTAAAAATTCACAATTTTACAAAATACAATTCCTGTATGCAAACAAACTCAATGTGCTTCCTACACTGAGTTAACACAGGTAACATCATTCTGAAAAGGTCAAATTTATTTCTTTCAGCATGCAAACACTATTTATTCCATCTAAAAAATGTAAAAGCCATTCATTTTCCCCAAAATCGTTTTTCACTTCACATTTAAGAAACACAGCACAGGTCCTATGTACAAGCATTCCATGTCATTACTGAAACCTCACTATTTTACAAAATACAATTCCTCTATGCAAACAAACTCAATGTGCTTCCTACACTGAGTTAACACAGGTAACATCATTGTAAAGAGTCAAATTGACACCTGTGTCTAAGAGTGCAGTCGGGGATAGGCTTCATAAAGCCTAGTCCACTGCACTCTTAGACACAAGCCTCACCACCTATGCTCCCCAGGAAAGCCCTCTCTCCCACTACAGTCTTGAACAAAGGCCTCACCTCCTCCGTACCTCTGGACATGCCTCACCTCATCTGCACAATCTACTTCCTAATCTGAGGTAACACAGGTAACATCATTGTGAAAGGGGCACATTTATTTCTTTAAGCATGCAAACACTCTTTATTCCTTCTCAAAAATGTAAAAGCCATTTATTTTCCCCAAAATCGTTTTTAACATCACATTTAAGAAACACAGCACAGGTCCTATGTACAAGCATTCCATGTCACTACTGAAACTTCACAATTTTACAAAATACAATTCCTCTATGCAAAGAGACTCAATGTGCTTCCTACACTGAGTTAACACAGGTAACATCATTGTGAAAAGGTCAAATTTATTTCTTTAAGCATGCAGACAATATTTATTCCTACTCAAAAATGTATAAACCATTCATTTTCCACAAAATCATTTTTGACATCACATTTAAGAAACACAGCACAGGTCCTATGTACAAGCATTCCATGTCATTACTGAAACCTCACTATTTTACAAAATACAATTCCTCTATGCAAACAAACTCAATATGCTTCCTACACTGAGTTAACACAGGTAACATCATTGTAAAGAGTCAAATTGACGCCTTTGTCTAAGAGTGCAGTCGGGGATAGGCTTCATGAAGCCTAGTCCACTGCACTCTTAGACACAAGCCTCACCACCTATGCTCCCCAGGAAAGCCCTCTCTCCCACTACAGTCTTGAACAAAGGCCTCACCTCCTCTGTACCTCTGGACATGCCTCACCTCATCTGCACAATCTACTTCCTAATCTGAGGTAACACAGGTGACATCATTGTGAAAGGGGCAAATGTATTTCTTTAAGCATGCAAACACTCTTTATTCCTTCTAAAAAATGTAAAAGCCATTTATTTTCCCCAAAATCGATTTTTAACATCACATTTAAGAAACACAGCACAGGTCCTATGTACAAGCATTTCATGTCACTACTGAAACTTCACAATTTTACAAAATACAATTCGTCTATGCAAAGAAACTCAATGTGCTTCCTACACTGAGTTAACACAGGTAACATCATTGTAAAGAGTCAAATTTATTTCTTTAAACATGCACACATTATTTATTCCTTCTAAAAAATGTAAAAGCCATTCATTTTTCCCAAAATCGTTTTTGACATCACATTTAAGAAACACAGCACAGGTCCTATGTACAACCATTCCATGTCAAATCGTTTTTAACATCACATTTAAGAAACACAGCACAGGTCCTATGTACAAGCATTCCATGTTACTACTGAAACTTCACAATTTTACAACATACAATTCCTCTATGCAGTAAAAACTTTTTACCAAGCATTATCAAAAAGCATGACACAAAGCAACATTAAAAAACCACAATTTGCTTCCAAATCTTCTCCATAGGGTATACAAGTCTCTATGTATATTAAATGAATCATTACTCGCCTTTACAAATGCTTTAGGTGATTGAGAACAGTGTCAGACACACATACCAATATTTCTTTAGCAGAGCAAAAGGTATGTACTCCAGGCACTGCAACCATGAATGGCACAGAGAACCTCTAATTCTACACACATATTGCACATGATAACCAATCCAAACTCTTCCCTCTCTTTTTTCAAACCAACACCCTTTCCCCCTCAGCCTTTTCTACCTGTTACCATAGCAACTCCCTCCTCACTGAGCTCTCAGGGTTAAAAGTTTATTCTACAATGTTGCAAATGAACTAAGCAAGGATGTTTGACCTCTCAATACACCAGCTTATCCGCTGCAATCTTTCTTTAAATGACTTTTTCTTAACCATTCAAATTGCTTCTTTCACAGAACAGAACCATCACCCTAACTTCCAGTTTTCAACTATCTGAATCCACCAATCATTGCTTGTGATTGAAGAGCACTGAAACTCCACAGTTTTTTTTTGCAAGCTCACTCATACTGTTCCAACTGCCATTTCATTCCCACACTTCATCTGACTGCACCAGAACCTCCTCTTACCATGTATTCTGTATGGCTTATTGGACATAGCTACATCCACTGGGATCAAAGGTATGCAGCTACCAGAAATTTTCACAACCTTGACTTACCAAATGTAGACATAAAATGGATTGGCCAAAGAGGATTGAGATGTCATCAATTGATACCATTGGTGAAAACCTTTTTGCATCTGCCACACCCTAACCTCATAATTCTGCACTGTGGTGGAAATGACTTAGGCACTTTGACTGAGGTAGGTCTGGAAATGCTTATAAAGGACACCTATGAGCAATTGATGGCACTTTTTCCTCAAACTGCCTTGGTATATTCCAATATATGCCAAAGACAGAAATGGAAGTGGTCCAACCAATTTTGTCCACAATTTGAGAAAGCACGGAAACATGTGAATAAATCTGTTTCTGCTTACATGAGAGACTATGGAATGGGTTCAATATACAACAACAACTTGCGTTACAACATGCAAGATATCTACAGAGGAGATGGTGTGCACTTCTCAGATGAGGGGAATAGAATATTCCTCCTGAATATAAGACTATGCATTGGAACCTACTTGTAGGTACCTAAATCAGCCACAGAACCCAAAAGCTCTTTTCAGAGCTACCCTACCTCTGAACACTCCAAATGATTATCTTTTTCTAACTTTTTTCACTAAATTACGCTCCCCGGTACGCTTCACGGTGCGCGTACCGGGCGCTCCCTCCGCGAAAATTTAAAAAGAAATTGTTTTTTGGGGGCCTATATGGGCCTCCTAAGCCCCCCTCAGAAAACCTAGAGGGTCAGGGAGTGTCTACTGTGCCCCCTTTTACCCATTCCCAACGTTGTTTGTCCTCCATCTTGTGTCTCAATTCTTCCGAAACACAAGATGGAGGACTCCCGTAGCGCTGCCGGTACGCGTACCGGGGCGCGCACCGGGAAGCACTCCCCACATTTTTTAAAAGTTAATTTACATAAAAACCACTGGAGACACTTTCACCAAATATAGAATAGGCCCTACTACATACCAATCCCTACCATTTTCCCAAATTTGGTGGAATTCCATTGAGCCATTTGAGCTGAAGCATTGTCTAAATATCCTAAATTACATGACAAAAACACATCTGAAGTGTTAGAATTTACAACCAATTAAAATGTTACTTTCATTTTCTACTTTTTTTTCCTGACATTTGATTGGTTATGTACATGAATATAAATGAAAAATGAGAGGGAAACACGGCCATTTTGACTACAACTACCTGAGGTACATCTTGAAAGGATTTTCGCATTTTTTCTTCTTCACCTCTCTGTAAAGTAAGTTGATAAATTGTAAGGGGCACTCTAAGTTAATTTGTAAAAACGTTTTCTGATAGTTATTTACTGTCCCTCTGCTATAGTTATAGATAGAGATAGGCTCCTCTGTTATATTTATGGATTTACTTAGGCTTCTCTGCTATAATTATGAATTTACTTACGCTTCTTCACAGGCACTTTTTTATATTTCTACTTCCTGCCTGTTACCATACACTGCCCAAAGTTAACTTCACTGTTAAAAAATCAGAACTACCTGTCTGAACTTAAACCCAACAGTGCCCTAACTCTACTGATATAGTTATTTTTTATGCAATTTACAGCAAAAAAATGGAAGGGGAGCAAGAAAACATCAATGTTTCCTTCGAGATTACATATGAGGAGATTCTTAATGAAGATTTTGTTGAAGAAGATTTTATGGATCAGTCTTTGGATCAACAATTTATTGAATGTTTATAAGATATAGAAACATGCATTTTTGAGGAGATTCCAGATGATCTAATGCTGGAAGTTTTATTGAACTATGAAAATTCTAACCAATACATTTTTATTTAATAATTAAAAATTGTTTGAGACATTATTCATTTTTATATCTAATTCATGAAGTACTACCAAAATGATTATGTTTATATTGTAGTATAAAGTGAAACTTACAGTATACTGTGCAATTTTAAAACATCATAAGGGTGTGTGTGTGTGTGTGTTGGGGGGGTGAGGTGTGTGTGTTGGGGTGTGTGGGTGTGGATGTGTAAGGTGTCGGTGTGGGGGTGTGGGGTGTTTGGGTGTGGGTGGAGGTGTGCGTGTGTAAGGTATGTGTGGGTAGTGTGTGCCTGTGGGGGTGTGGGGTTGTGTGCGTGTGGGTGTGTATGGGACGTACTTGTAGGTACCTAAAACAGCCACAGAACCCAAAAGCTATTTTCAGAGATACCCTACCTCTAATCACTCAAAATGATTTTTTACACTACTATTTTCACTATCTTTCACCAAAGTACGCTCCCCGGTACGCTCCCCGGTGCGCGTACCGGGCACTCCCCCCGCAAAAATAAACTAAAAATTATTTATTTTTTTCACCCGCGGGACCCTTTTATGGCCCCCACATCAAACCTAGGGGGTCAGGGGGGGTCTACCCTGCCCCCTTTTGGTCATTTCCCCCTTTGTTTTTGCCACCTTTTGTGTCTCGATCCTACCGAGACACAAGATGGCGGCCGCTGTTTGGAATGTTTACAGACACCCGAGAGCCAATCAGCTTTCCGTGCGCAAGTCGCGTGGCGCGCCCGGAGTGCTCCCCGGTGCGCGTACCGGGGCGCGGCTATAGATATATATATTTTTTTGAACCTAAATTACTCAAAATCCTCTGGAGCACATATCTTGAGACATAGCAAAGGCACATCGGGCTACCAGTCCCTACAATTTTGCCAAGTTTGGTGAAAATCCATTCAGCCGTTCGAGCTAAAAGTGAGTCCGACCGCCCTATGGAAATTAACATGGGGAAAACACCTTTTGGGACCCCCCTTTTATCTTGGCCCCCGCTTGACAGACCCCCCCCCAAACTTTCAGGGAAGGACCGGAGCGTCGCGAGGCAAAGTTGAGGAAAATTTCAGGCAGATTCCTCAACCGGCGCCAAAGTTATTCCCAATAGAATGTTGCGATTTCCCTATGGAAAACAATCCTAACTATAACTACCTACTGGCGACCGCCAGTAGGTAATATATATATATATATATATATATATATATATATATATATATATATATATATATATATATATATATATATATATATATTCACTGAAAAAACCATAGGTTATAGACCATATATAGTTAGGAATTAGCATTTACAAAACCTTAAAAATTCACTGAAAAAACCATAGGTTATAGACCATATATAGTTAGGGATTAGCATTTAAAAAACCTTATTTTACTCACACAAAACCATTGAAATTCCATATATAGTTAGTTGTACTAACTATATATCACGCACCCGCAATCCACTGCTGATGATGTCACATATTACATCATTCATGACATGGTCAGTGACATCACTGATGACATCACTGATGACATCTCAAATGACATCACTGATGACATCACTGATGACATCTCAAATGACATCACTGATGACATCACTGATGACATCTCAAATGACATTACTGATGACATCACTGTTGTGATAATACGATGAACCTCTTCAGACTCTAATATAACCTTAGATACACTCAGTGTAAACACAGACTCACAGATTGTCACTCATCCATGAAGTTACACACACACCTAGACAGTCATGCAAACAATCAATCACACCTCCATTTCCTTAACTATACAGTTAAACACACCTTACTTACTTATTCAAACAAATACTAAAACATATTTACTCACTTATACAATCCTGGATACAAGTTCACAATGATCCATACAGCCACTCACACATTCACTGGCTCTTATGCACAGTTATTTATATATGTCAACTCTCACATGTACTGTATTTTACATATGTACTTAATTTGACATGTAGCACTGAGATATCTATTCACTCACCAATACAGTCATGCACACAGTCAACCGCCCATACAGCTGTTTCCAACATGCACTTTTGAACCCATACATCTATGCACAGAGTCATACACTTCCCAGCCACTCACACACACACTCAGTCTCCCATACAAATGCTTGGGCAACCAATCAATAACCTATATAGTTACTCATATAGCTACTGATCAACACATGCAGCAGTTTACAGAACAACAGACATAATGATGCACAAATTAAGACAGTTTAGTCACTAACCCATGCACTCAGTGAGACACATTTAATCACTCACTCATACAGTCAGTCACGCACCTACTAAATCCTTCATCCAGACACTTCTACATCTACTCATTCTTCAATATGTAAAACATATTTAAACTTTACAGAAACACACAGTCACTGGATGATGTCATCAGTGATGTCATCAGTGATGTCATTTGAGATGTCATCAGCGATGTCATCAGTGATGTCACTGACCATGTCATGAATGATGTAATATGTGACATCATCAGCAGTGGATTGCGGGTGCGTGATATATAGTTAGTACAACTAACTATATATGGAATTTCAATGGTTTTGTGTGAGTAAAATAAGGTTTTTTAAATGCTAATCCCTAACTATATATGGTCTATAACCTATGGTTTTTTCAGTGAATTTTTAAGGTTTTGTAAATGCTAATTCCTAACTATATATGGTCTATAACCTATGGTTTTTTCAGTGAATTTCATTGGTTTTTTAATAGCTAATATCAAAACCTTTACAATGTATTATTCTTTAAAAAGAAAAATATTTTTTACATGTTTTTTATACAATTTTTTTTGTATTTTTTTTTGTTTCGCTCCCAGTACGCGTACCGGTTAGCTTCCCGTTAGCTCAATCCGGAGGCGCGACCCGGTACGCGAACTGGTAAACGTTCCTTTTGCGCACCTCTCGCGTTACAAAACAACATCGCGACGCTTCGCGTCAGCATGACGTTTCGCGTTCTCGCGTAATACGTCATATTACGTGCTACGTTCGCGTACCCGGAAGCGCAGCGGTACGCGAACCGGAAGCGATCCGCGGCGCGGCGCCGACCGCGTAATGTAAACATAGCAGGTCATGTGACTCGGTAATAACACTTTTCATTGGTTCATTTCACTTTTGGTTTCCTAATGATGTAATACAAGGTCATGTGATCTAAAATGGACACTTTTCATTGGTTTAGAACTTTTGTTTTTCCCAAATGATGAAAACCCCTCCTTCTTTCATCACTCTGACTTTCATCTTGGTGAGAGAAAGACCCTTTATTGAGACTTTGTGATGGCTTCATTAGTAGCTTCAGCTGGTGCTAGCCCACCACCTCCACCAAATCCAAGAAAGAGAGGACCACCTGCAGAAGTAATTCTGCAAGAAGAGGAAGAACAGGAAGAGGAGGAAGAGGAGGAAGAGCATGAGTTTTTGCCAGAGGAGCCCAGGAGGTACAATCGAAAGGAGAATTATATCTGGCAATTCTACAGAATTCCTGAGGGGCAAAAGAAAGTGAATGCTCGTTACGTGTTTTGCCGCATATGCGGTGATAGATTGTCAAGGGGCACTGATAAAAAATATAGTTATGGCAATCATACTATGCATCGGCATATGAGTAGGTGGCACCCAAATAATTATAGTGCTGCCCAGCTACGTGACCAACAACAAAATCCCCTCCAAATGGCAAGAAGATCGGTGGTTCCAGAGGTGTCGGGACCAGAGGCGAGGGAGGTGATTGCAAACATCCAAATGTTGTTTGGGCACGTAAAACAAGTGTGCGTGGAATGTGGCGCTTTCATCTGCTACAGAGAAAGTAGCATCACTTTGATTTTGCGAGCAATTCAAAATCATATTAATGTTTGCACGAGACGCACCAAAAAATAAATTCTTTTTTTTTTTTTGCTCCTGTTGAGCCCTTTATAATGGATCGTTTTTGTTTCCCCCCCCCCCCCAAAAAAACCAAAAAAATTTTAAAAACGTTCAGAAAATACAAAAAAAGTAAAAAAATGTTCAAAAAATACTAAAAAAAATATAAAACAACAAAAACATTAAAAAAAAAGTTCTTTTCAGAACTAACTCCCCATTATAAAAAAATTGGTAGAATATTTGGAACTCTGCCAACCTCTATTTCTCTTAGTTCGCTCCCGGAGCGCTACCCGGTACGCGTACCGGAAGCTAACCAAAAAAATATTTTTTAAAAAAGAACAGTAACTATAAGGGAAGGAAATACACAGTTATGTTAAAAGAAAGACAGCTCTAGGGAGTAAACTAAGGATACTGTTACCTACAATCCACTGTTGATGATGTCACATATTACATCATTCATGACATGGTCAGTAACATCAACAGCAGTTGATTGTAGGTAACAGTATCGTTAGTTTACTCCCTATAGCTGTCTTTCTTTTAACATAACTGTCTATTTCCTTCCCTTATAGTTACTGTTCTTTTTTAAAAAACATTTTTTTGATCAGTCATAAACAGTGACATTAATAGAAACAGAGAGAGTGAACAAGAGTGAAGAACTATGGTCCTCCTCAGCCACCCTCAGAAAACCAAGGGGGTCAAGATACATCTACCGTGCCCCCTTCTACCCATTCTGAACATTATTTGCCCTCCATCTTGTATCTTGATTCGAACGAAACACAAAATGGTGGACTGCCATAACGCTGCTGGTTTGCGAACCGGGCAACTTCCCAGGAAGCGGTCCAAAAAAAAAAAAAGTTGGGAAAGTAATTCACAGACACTAAGAGTAATAGAGATGGAGTGAGTGAACAAGACTGAGGAACTATGAGAACAGAGGGACTGAGAAAAAGAGTGGAAGGAGTTGAGTAAATAGGTAATAGAGAAAGGAATGAGGAAAGTAGCAAAGGCAGGAAACTGAGGATTAAAGAAGTGAAGCAGTGGATCTAATAGTAGGTGAATGTGATAGAAATGTAACGAAAAGAGTACAACTATTTACCTTGTAATTGCCGTTAAATTAATCACATTTTATTTCTATACTTTCAATCTGTGAAAGAGAGAACCAACATTTGAAAAAAATTAAAATATGTATTTAAAAATTACAAAAGACAAGGGAAAATATTGAAAGACAAATAGTTTTTCAACAACTTTGACACTGACAGAAGCTTCTGCTTCTCCAGGTCCTCTACACAATCCTAAAGATATACATTTTAAACTAACAGTATCTTGATGCAGATGAAGTGAGGCCTATCTTAAAACATGGTGCATCTTTTGCATTTTTCTTGTTTCAGAAAAGTGTCGCTTCAGTATGCCAATAACATGTCTCCTATCCAGAGATTTGTTTGAGGTGAGGCCTACTCAGAGTTCAAGATGAGATTTACACTTGTTGAAGTGTACAGAGGAGATAATATCTGTGAAAGTCTACTAATGAAGTGAGTCATGTCCACTGCACTCTTCAACAAAGTAGAAACCTCCTATGTTTCCCTGGACAGACCTAAACTTGATCTGCACAATGTGATTCGTAATGATAGGAAACTCAGGTGATGTAATTGAAATATGTGCAATTTATTTTGCTCATTTCACAATCACATCACTTGTGTTTCCTTTGCTTAGGTATCTCATTGTGCAGATGTAGTCCAGCATATGAAAGAATACGTAGAAGTGCAGCACTGCATACAATAAATTTAACACTTACAGAAAACTCACCTTCTCCATGCCTCCTACACAGTTCTACATATACATCATAAATGCAAACAGTACAGAATTAATTATACATGTTAAATGGTTTATTTTTGCTGTTCTCAGAATGTATCAAAATTCACTAAAAACAGTGACTTGAAGGTATTCATCATGTAACAGCGGGGAAAAAAAAACACAATCAAAATGATTGTGTTTAAAAAACCCATACAACATCAGAAAATAAAATTCAGAACTCCTTAAAGTTAACTTACTTTCCATGACGTCCAAGGATGTCCTATGAACAGCTTACACTCTTTTGTGCTGTTATTACTTTCAGCCCGCCACTTTCTGAAAGAAAACCTCCATCGTTTTTAAAAACACGTTACATGCAATAAATGACTTCTTGCTCTCTACCACTATTTTCCACAAGGCCAAATCTAGTCAGAGATATTTATAACTCTTGGATTTCTTGTAAGCCAATCCCATCATTTGGCATTTCCGCAACTTTCAGAATTAAAATGTTGAAGATCATTTTCACAATCCTGGAATAGTAATATCTTCCCCTTCTTGCTCAGTCATGTTCTACATTTCCTATGACACTGATACTGCTTAATATGAAGCAGACTTACACTACCTCTATGAGTACTACAATTATTTAATTCTCTACATCACTTTTAATCACAAAGCAATGTAAAACAGTAGACAGCATTGCAGACTTACATTCCCTCTACTCCATGTTTTGATTGGCTGCTTCAATTAGCTTATGAAAAGAAACAGTTTTTCTGAACTCATTTAAAGTGCACATACATCTCCATGATGTCCAATCCTATGATTAGAAGTTATGTCTCTGAACTACACTTATCCTCAAGGCCAAATTGTGTAGGAGCCATTAGAACTTCTTGAAATTCCACAGATCATATCCCGAGATTATTTTCCTAAAATTTTGGTTTTAAAAACACCAGGTAAGAGTTTTTAAGGTCATACGGCAATTTTTTTTTGAAAATTAAAACAGAATCATTGCAGAATGACCAGCCATTTCTAGACTTTAAATAAGCTGTGTAATGTCCTGATGATATTGAAGGGCCGTCATGATATATAATTGCTGTAGTTACAAAAGTCCTTCCTGATATTGACAACTGCGAAGCTACAAAATTTTTTATTAAAGTTGTCAATTTTGTTCCATCAGGCCTACATCGTTGGAACATTAAAATGACGTACTGGCCATATGTTCGTATAAATAATGTGGACATCATTTCAGATTTACATTGGCTACACTCCATGTTGTGATTAGCAGCTTTTACTAGCTTATTAAAGGAGACTGATTTACTGTCTGGCAAAGTTAAATATATAAATCTTTCTGAGTCTACACTAGTAGTACTTGATACCATACAGTTCTCGCAGTCATGCTGCCATTGATAAGAAAGCCCAAACAGCTGATCTACATCTACACCTTCAGCATGTAATACATCAAGCATATACATTAAAAACTCCTGACAATCTTGCTGAATATTTTGAGAGAATTGTGTTTGCCCTGAACATCTGTCTAACAGATTTCGAATTTCAGACACACTTTCTATTTTTGTTCTATCTGTGCTACATTTCTCTAACACAGAATTCAACAAACTGCAAAATCTTTGATCAGAATTGACCACAATCTCTTCTTTTACATTTTTTAGAGAAAACAAAACATTAATTACTACATTAGCATAGCAGTTGACACCAGAACTGTTTTCAAACTGAAAACCAACAACATCTTCAACAGAATCCTCTTTGTTTCTGCTTGTAATTTTAGGTTCATTCACTTTTTGTCTTTTTGCTACAACCTCCCCAGTATTGTTCTCATTTCTTCGTTTCCGGCCTACCAGACGTTTCTCAAACAAAGGAAACTGAGGCAAATGTGGCGCATACTCTCTTCTTAACCTATTGTATTCCTTAACACAATCTAGATCTGCACAAATGTTTCTGACATCACACTCAATCAAGTACAATCCCGATAAAGTTCTAACTCGTGACAATGCCACATATGCCATACCCTCCTTGAACACAGAACTGCCAATATTCACCAATGCAGTGTCTACACTTAAACCTTGCGATTTATGAATTGTCACCGCATATGCCAAGCAAACAGGGAACTGCTTACGGCGAACATATAAGTCTTTTACAAGCAAAAATCTAGCAGAACAACGAGCAATTAGCTGTACTTCCTCAATGCCATCAAATTTAATTTTTAAAAATTCAATTCCATCTCTATTTCTGTATTTCACAAAATCAACAACATTACCCATTGATCCATTTACCAGACCTCTTTCAACATGTAAATTCCTTCTTAAAATTATACGGCAGTTCAAGCACACATTCAGAGTCTTTTCAAAACCTGCAGTTTTAGATATAGTCTTCTCTAATGAATCCAATTTTGATTTCAGATTCTCAGACAAAATAATTGTTGATCCCATATGCTCTACTCTGTCAATAGCTTCTAGTTTCACAATCTCCTGCTTTTCCAAATGCAACATTTTGTTGTTGAATTTGGCACATTCTGCAAGAGTTGGCATCAAACATATTCCAGATTTCTTCTCAGTAATTTTCTGAAAAATATTGTCAGGCACAACATCTTGTTCTGGATATAAATTTGACAGTAATCGTGCATGTAAAGCTTCTTTCCCATGCTCGGTCACTTTTCCAATTCTAACATCTTGTAGAATACTCTTGTAAACTTCATCCTCCGCCTGACGCATATTTTCATGCAGTTCAGCATAATTGAAGTTTAACCATATATTGACGTTGCCAATGCTCCCTAGGCACTTCCTGGTATCTTCATGCGTGAGCATTTTGAACACAGGTTGCCCTTTCACTGGTGTCAGCTGCAGAAGATCTCCGAAAACAATGATGTGTTTGCCACCAAATAACACATCATACTCTGTTTTGAGAACTTCTTGCATCCTCAAATGCACAAAGGCAAGCATGACATTGGAAACCATGCTTACTTCGTCAATGATAAGAAGTTTCATTTTCCTCAAGATTCTTGAAACTTCAAAACAAGCATCTCCAGATAGCTTGTGATATTCTAATTTGTTGTCATGCTCCACTGGCAGCATCAGTAAACGATGTAAAGTAATCCCTTTAATATTATGTGCTGCCAGTCCAGTTGGAGCAGTGACAACACAAGACAGCGATGACTCTGTCCTTTCCTGCAAATAGCATGAAATTGCTTTAATGAGGAAACTTTTTCCAGTTCCCGCTTCTCCACTCACGTACAGTCGGACAGGCTTCAACGACGTACATGAGCACTCTTTCTTATCATGACTTAATCCATGATCAATTTGCATGGTAACTTCGTCATATATTTTCCTCTGCTCAACGTTGAGTTGCCTTTCCAACTCTTCTAAGTTAACCGCATCCTCTTGAGCATGTGCCATGGCTCTTTCCACCTCATTCATAGCAGTGGCAGCTTCATTTTCAATAAGAGGTCCTCCTAGTGGATCCTGACTCAATGAAGCAGAACTCTGACTGTCCTGAGAACTGTCTCTGGCAATCTCGGCTGCAATCGTTGCTTCCTGCTCAATTTCCGCATTCAACATTTCTACATATTTGGGAAAAGCAGGACATTCTATGGTCTCCTTGGCGGCATTGAAAGAGTCTTCGTAACAGAGGAAATCTCCAAGCAGTTCCTCTTCTGCACGCCAAGGCTTGAAAAGTTGCAAAAGTGCTAAATAAAAAAACTCCTTTTTTTCAGGAGATTCGCCACTCAATTTTCGATGGTTTATCAAGTGGCATTTTCTTTGCTTGACCAGACATCCCTCACTTCCTATTACAGCATACACTCCTTTCTCAGTATCTTCTTTGATGTTCCTCTTGAACATGTAATTTTGCAGAACCTCATACAGACAAACATTC
Organism: Lissotriton helveticus; assembly: GCF_964261635.1. Lineage (NCBI taxonomy): Eukaryota > Metazoa > Chordata > Amphibia > Caudata > Salamandridae > Lissotriton > Lissotriton helveticus. The sequence continues at coordinate 694,841,745 of NC_136063.1, forward strand.
TCTAGGTGACTGCTTCGATTTGGATAATATGTATCCAACATGTTTGTCTTCAAAATGTCGGTACTGTTTGGCTCCTTTTCCGCCAAATACTCAATTTCCCGCACAGGTTTGAGAACTCGATTACGCGTTGCAGCAAGACCAAGACTCGCCCAAACGATACTCCTGGACTTGGCATAGAGACTTGCTGAAGACAACCGGTCAGAACATTCGTACGCTCCGATTTCTCGATGCGACAACATCTTCAGACTGAAACTGTACAACTTCTTGCTGAGGCTCTTTTCATGGGAAATGTCCTCCCACATATCCTTCAATTCTGTCTTCTCTTTTTTGGTGATGTAAGACGTCACATACCGAGCCACAGCCATACAGTTATCAGCCACAAACTGTATATCCATGTTAGCATTCCACATGGACAAAATCACCGGGTTGTAGTCGTTGATGTACTTGGACTCTTCGTTCCTCTTCAAATTGTAAGTGTTTTTAGGTGATTTCTTCATCACATTATGTCGCAGCGAAGACATCAAACTGTTTACTCTTCCTTTAGAAATCACCGGTCGTGGAAAGCCGAAACGACATTTGGTGTAGAACTTGTCTTTGTTTCGGAATTTACGACGGCAGTACTTTCCACATCGATGGCTTTGGAAACGCAGAACTTTTTCTCTTAGGCTTTTCTTCTCCTTTGCGTTTGGAACAGCACACGTAGAATACTGTTGGATGAAACTCATCACTGAGTCTTCTGGATCCGTTCCAAATTTAGGTGCATCCTTGATCCACAGCAACATATGTATATGAGGAGCACCTCTTGCTTGGTACTCCTTTCTCCAGAAGAAATCCAACACCTCTCCAAGAGGTGGATTCTTCTTATTCATGATGAAAGACATCATAGCTTCAAATCTATGATTGAAGTACCTACATACATTGACTGGATCCAAAGAGCACAGTTCTCCGGGTGTCTTGAATTCGATGTTTTCTACGTTAGCATTTGCCTCTCGTAGAAATTGAAGTAAGTCTTCCCAGCCATACTCGGCACAACTCAGAGTGAGGAACCATGTGGGAGTACCTAAGTTCCTCAGCATACATTTTAAATCACCATGACGACGGTACCAGTACTCATTAGTACCACGCTGACACGCCATGAGATTAATCAGGTGAGAATCCAAAATACTATCTTGGACATTCACTTTATCCATAAAATCACTTGCCGAGATGTTTTGCATGTGTATACCACTTTTCAAGATGTGGTTCACTGCATATGACAGTCCAGACAGATCGCTTTCAAACAGGAGATGAAACAAATAAGGAATGCATTGTCGAAACCTAGCATCTCCTGCATACAATCGCAAAGTCCGGTATTCAGAAGCAGGAATTTGATGAGGTCGCTCATCATATCTTCCTCCCTGACCTGTTGGAAAAAGCTGTGGGAAACACCGAGCTTCCAAACTTTCCTCCCAAACACTAATGGGACTCCCTTTGGCTTGTTTCATTTGAAACAACTCAATAGCATTCCCCATGACTTCCTTTGAATGCAAAGGATGAACACTATAATGTTCATATATTTCCTCACTAGTAGAGGGTTCTACTTTCTCAATTTGACCAGCACACAAATCGCTATCCTCTTCCTCACTTACTTCCTCTTCTGCAACATATACATTCTTATAGTATTTATTATTTTTTTTCAAATACAATGTTGCCTTTTTAACTTTCCTAACATCTACTAAATCTTGCCATATTTTCTTATTCTTTGTCGGAACCCCATTAACTAAGATAACCAGAGGTTCCTCTTCCACTTTTTCTACTCCAATTGTGTTAATGTTTTTCTTGAAATCTAGAGGCAAATAAACAACTCTTCCCTTTAATCCTCTCTGTAAATCTGATGGAGGCAATTTCCCTGTCTTTGGCTCCATTCTTACAATAGCCTGAAAGGGATGGATACTTTGAATCAAAATAGATTCATAAGTATTTAAGTCCTTCAATTCAGAAGGAATCTCAACCAATTCCAGATTATTATGAACTGCTCTAGCAGGCATCTGGTTTTGTTTTAATTTGTTACAACAATAAGTACACACACGTTGATCCAATCCCAAATCAAAACAATTTTCTACCATCAAGTATGTTGCAAAATCCTTCCATTCACTATTATTTTCCCTTTCACTTTTTGCATATAAATCCACTAACGTAGTCTGATTCTTATAATAAGTGCGTCTACAACACACACAAGTGAAATTAGGCCTCTCACTTGATTTCATGTCAAACGTCGCAATTTCCCTCTGGAAATTATCTGTACTGGAAACATGTACACTATCTTCCAAATGACCCTCTACTTCTTGCTCAATTTCAACATTCTCCTCTTTACTGCCAAAGTAACAAAACTCAATTTCTTCACATATATTCTTCACATCTATTTCAGAACCATGCAAAAGAGCAGCGCATAATTGTTTCAGCATAATTGCTGGACTCTTAGCATAATACAACAGTCTAACTAACTTCCTCACTTTGTTATGATGCACTGCTAGCATCCTGAAATGATGAAAAACACTCTGGCATACTCTCCTGGAAAGACAAGCCAGTGAATGACCATGCAAACCTGTCACTTCTCTCACTCTGCAAGGATCTAATTCTTGCAACAACCTTATTTTCTGCTTCAAACTTTTCTTGTTAAATGTCCGTACAAAATCACAAAGCAAATTGATGGAATCCTGTCGCACACTGCAAATACTACTACACTTCCAGGTGTACACAGGACCCTTAGCACGTCTTCCTAAAACCTCATTACCTAACAACTCTTCTGCCTCTGTTGTCACAAGTTTTTCTTTTTCAACTGGACAACCATCTTTCACTTCATAAGCACGACCACTGATGTCAACTGCATGCACCAAATCATTATCCTGGAAATAACTCTCTTCATTAAAAAATGCCTCACAGCTTGAACTATGTATCCATTCTCCAGAAAAAACTTCACAAAAATTACTACGATTAACTATTCTCTTCCATCTACTATTTCTTTTGAAATCAAAAATTGCCTTGTTTAGCTTCCTAATTCTATTTATTATCAAAATAAATAACTTACGTTTAATTTCAAAAGCCTGATCAATAACTTTCTCAACTTTTTTTTTCTCCTATAAAAAACTAATTTCTGTTGACCTTTCTTAATATTTTTTAACAAATTGCCAATTATCCTGTTACGGAACATTCGTTTACGAATCTCCCTAAACTGTTGTTTCCTTCTACTATCATGCACAGATTTATCTCTTGCTCTAGCAGTAACATTTTCATTTGTCCTTTTCTTTCCATTTGATTTGTTTCTCATGTTATGGATTGAAACATTTTCTGTACTAATATTTTTTTTATTAGAAATATTTCTTATGAAATATTTAGAGCTCTTACCCGGTGCTTTCTTCATGGCTTGAGAAATCTTTTTGTTAGAGGACTGCTGCGTTTTTTTTTTCTCCTGCTGTCTTTGACGTTTTGCAGCCTTTATCTCTCTTATTTTTGTAGGCATAGTTGAATCTGAGGAAAAATATAATAAAAATGTTATTAAACATTATTATCAAACAGTAAATCAGTAATAGTGATCAAAAACATAACACACTACTTGACATTTTAAATAGAAGATTTTTTAGTCCTTGCAAATTTACAATATAGAAATAGCAGAAAAGAAATGACATTTATATTTATATTACCTATGCTATTTTATATGTGAATCTGATCTAATTTTATGAGCATATTTTAATTTTTTATTGAAGACACTACACATAACCTGTTTTTGAAGGTGTCTTTATTTTTAAATTAAACGGTTTACCTTTTTACTTTTTATTGATTATAAATTTTAAAAATAAATGTTTATAATTCCAAAGGCTCAAGCAGGTCAGCTGCCCATCCTATATCATATAATTCGGACAAATCTGCATCCTCATCACGCTCTTCTTCAACCTCAGGATTTAAATCATCCAATGGATCAACATCCACTGATGTTTCAATTACAAGTTCAATGATGAGGTCAAAATCAACTGATTGCAGATTGTCGCTCATGTTGAGATTGTCTTTATCTTTAAAGAAAGATAACAACAATGAGATGTTGCAGAGTAAGAGACAAATCTCACAGATTATAATGGTAAAATTATTTAACAAGAGTAACATTTTGCAGCTATTATTTAGCCATGTCCAGCGATGCTGAGCAGGTGAAGCCTATGTCTAATTTTTCACTGAACAGGACTCATCTGTTCTTAACCTTGGATAAGCCTCAACGACTCTGTGTCCCCTGCACATACTCAAATGTTAAAGTGCAGATTTATATTAAATGGCACATCCCCAGGCATGCACCAGTTAATGTGCACCACTGCTTTACCACCCATGGTGTGCCGCATTTACAATCAGATAGGAGAAAGCTGCTTCAAAACCCTGCGCCTGCTTGAAGCTGGCATAGGTCTTGACGCAGCATTGTATAGATGGGGCACCCCTGAGCCTTGCTGGAGCTGCATCGCACTTACGATACAACTCCAGCAATGCGCCACCTTTACAGCACAGATGCGTCACGCATCTGTGCCGTTTTTGCCCCATGCTGCGCCGCATTGTAAATGCAGCACAACATGGGTGGCGGAACAGTGGCGCAGGATGACTGGCACATCACTGGTGATGCGCCAGTCATCATAAATCTATCCCTAAGCTTCTTATCTTGTTAGAGATAAACTGCCATATGTATCATCAAAATATTTTGCATTTCCTAAATAGCGAATTTTAAGGAATAAATAGCTATTCTTTACCATTCCTAATTTGCGATGAGCAAATAGCTAATTGCAAATTACTCATTCATTTCCATGGGCCAGGAGGCCCATAGGAATGAAGGTGCAATTTGCGATTAGCAATTAGCTCATCGCAAATTAGGAATTTTTCCAAAGGTGCAGGGGTGTCTCAAGAACACCCTGCTGCACCCCTGAAAAAGAAATTTGGGGGCATATGGCGCACATACATGTCATATGGGACCTTTTTTTTTTTTTTTTTAAAATGCTTTTTGAAAAGAATTCGCAAATTACCACAAACTAGAAGTTGGTGGTAGTTTCCAAATCCTTAATATCATTTTTTACATATTTTTTTTTGATACATTGCATTTAAGGAATCACAAATTTTGAATTATTGACATTTTAAGTAATTTCCACATGTGCAGTGTTTTCAAAATATAATTTGAAAATCGTTTTTGGGGAAAAGTAATGGTTTGCAAATTTATGACAAGGACATAATGGTGTATGCTTCTCTATAAGGCATTTCAGTATCTCTAATGTCATTTTTCCCATATTACATTATAAGACCTTTCCCCATGAAGCACATTCCTTGTAAATATGCTCCCACCTGTGCATTGCAAATTTAGATTTTGACTGTTTCAGACACATAGCCATGTTGAAAGTGACCCAAAAAAATTGCAAACGTTTAAAAAAAAAGATTCATGTGTCTTAATGACATTTTAAGTCATTTCCCCATGGACAATGTTTTCTAAGTGGCACAAAAGAGGTATACACCTATCATAAATCTGTCCCTAGCATTATAAATGATTAAATCAGGATGACAATAAGATGTGGCCTATCCAGAGGTTTGTTTAAGGTGAGGCCTACTCAGGATTGCAGATTAAAGTTACGCTTGATGAAGAATACAGAGGAGATAATTTATTGTAAAGGCCTACCAATTAATTAAGTGATTTCTACTTCATTGCACCAGTCATCATAAATGTATCCATAAGCTTCTTATCTTGTTAGACAACAACCGCCATATGTATCATATAACTATTTTGCATTTCCAAAATAGCGAATTTTAAGGAATAAATAGCGATTCTTTACCATTCCAAATTTGTTTGAGAAAATTGCTAATTGCAAATTACTCATTCATTTCCATGGGCTAGGAGGCTCATATAAATGAAGGTGCAATTTGCGATTAACAATTTGCTCATCACAAATAAGGAATTTATTCCAAAGGTGCAGGGGTGTCTCAAGAACACCCTGCTGCAACCCTGAAAAAGAAATTTGGGGGCATATGGCGAACATAAATTTTAACAACATTCCTTTACCTCAAAAACGATTTTCAAATCATAACTTCAAAACACTACACATGGAAAAATTACTTAAATTGTCCTTAAGACACATAAAAGCGTTTTTTGATTGGCTTTCCTGCATGGTAGGGTCACTTTTAACATGGCTATGTAACATAAACATTCAAAATCAAAATTTTCCATGTACAGGTGGGAGCATATTTACAAGCAATTTGCGCCACAAAGAAAGGTCTGACATTAAAATGGGAAAAATAACATCAGGGACAGTCAATTGCCTTATAAAGAACCATACACCATTATGTCCTTCTCATGAATTTAAAAACAATTCCTTTTTCCCAAAAACGATTTTCAAATCATAATTTCAAAAAACTGCACATGAGAAAATGACTTAAAATGTCATTGAAACACATGAAAGCGTTTTTTGATTGGCTTTCCTGCATGGTTGGTTCACTTTTATCATGGCTATGTAACACAAACATTGATAATTAAAATTTTCATGCACATGTAAGAGCATATTTACAAGCAATTTGCGCCACAGAGAAAGGTCTTACACTAAAATGAGAAAAATAACATCAGGAACAGTCAATTGCCTTATAAAGAACCATACACCATTATGTCCTTGTCATGATTTTATAAACAATTCCTTTTCCCCAAAAACGATTTTAAAATCATAATTTCTAAACACTGCACATGGGAAAATGACTTAAAATGTCATTAAAACACATGAAAGCGTTTTTTGATTGCCTTCCCAGCATGGTTTGGTCACTTTTAACATGGCTATTTAACACAAACATTCAAAATCTAAATTTTCCATGCACATGTGAGAGCATATTTACAAGCAATTTGCGCCACAGAGAAAGGTCTTACACTAAAATGAGAAAAATAACATCAAGGACAGTCAATTGCCTTATAAAGAACCATACACCATTATATCCTTGTCATGAATTTAAAAACAATTCCTTTTCCACAAAAACGATTTTCAAATCATAATTTCTAAACACTGCACATCAGAAAATGACTAAAAATGTCATTAAAACACATGAAATCATTTTTTGATTGGCTTTCCAGCATGGTTGCGTCACTTTTAACATGGCTATGTGACACAAACATTCAAAATCAAAATTTTCCATGCACATGTGAGAGCATATTTACAAGCAATTTGCGCCACATAAATCATAATTTTCTCCTTAAAGCACACTATTCTCTATCTAAAGTAAAGAAATATTTTCTCACCTTAGCAAATACTTTGAGTTTGAAAACAGTCTCAGAAACACACCAATTTGTCTTCAGCAGAGCAAAAGGTATGCACTCCAGAGTCTGCAGCTATCAAAAGCACAGAAATGGTGTAATTCTTCACACATATTTCTCATGTCACCCAATCAAAACTCTTCCCTCACTTTTTTTCAAATGAAAACCCTTCCCCCTCTGCCCTTTCTGCCTATTTTCCATAGCAACCACCTCTTGGAGAAAATCTGGTGTTTGCAAATTCACACAACAATGTTGCAATTGAACTCTGAACTCTCAGTGCACCTGCATATCCAGTGCTTTCTTTCATTTAATGATTTTTTATTGACCACTCAAAATACATCTTTCAAACAACACATCTGTACACCCTAACTTTCTGTTTTCATCAATCAAAATCCACCAATCACTGTTACTACTTCATGAACACAGAAACTCCACAGTTTTTTTCATTTCAAACTCACATTTTTTCAACTGCCATTTCATTGCCACACTTCATCTGACTGCAGGAGAACCTTCTCTCACCATGTTTTCTGTCTGGATTGTTGGTCATAGTTATATTCACTGGGCTCAAAGGTACGTTGAAAGCAGGAATTTACCTAACCTCAATTTACAAGATGTGGAAATTAAGTGGTTTGGCCACAGAGGATTAAAATGTCACCAATTGATACCATTGGTGAAAACCTTTATGCATTTGCCCAAACCTGACCTGTTAATTGTGCACTGTGGAGGTAATGACTTGGGCACTTTGACTGGTGTAGGTCTGGAAATGCTTTTAAAGGACACCTTTGAGCAATTAATGGCACTTTTTCCTCAGACTGCCTTGGTATATTCAAATATATGCCAAAGACAGAAATGGAGGTGGTCAAACCAATTTTGTCCACAAATTGAGAAGTCGAGGAAGCATGTAAACAAATCTGTTTCAGCTTACATGAGAGACCATGGAATGGGCTCCCTGTACAACAATAACTTGCGTTACTACATGCAAGATATCTACAGAGGAGATGGAGTTCACTTCTCAGATGAGGGCAACAGAGTTTTCACTCTGAATTTAAAAATGTGCATTGGTACCTACTTATAAGTACCAAAATGTACCATAAACCCAAAAGCTCTTCTCAGAGCTACCCTACATCTAATCACTCACAATTATTATTTTACTCTAACTTTTTTCACTAATTTTCAACAAAGTACACTCCCTGGGGCGCTACCCGGTACGCGTACCGGGAGCTAACCTCGCGAAATTTTAAAAAAAAATGTTTTTTTTTCGCACATATGGGCCTCCTCAGCCACCCTCACAAAACCTAGGGGGTCAAGATAAGTCTACCATGCCCCCTTCTACCTATTCTGAACATTATTTGCCCTCCATCTTGTATCATAATTCGACCGAAACACAAAATGGTGGACTCCCGTTACGCTTAAGGTTCGCGTACCAGGGCGCTCACCGGTTCGCGTACCGGGTCGCTTCCTGGGAAGCGCACCATCAAAAAAGGTGGGAAAGTAGTTCACACAAAAGCCACTTGAGACAATTTCACCAAATATAGATTAGCTCATACTACATACCAATCCCTACCATTTTCACAAATTTGATTGGAATTCCATTTAGCCATTTAGCCTATAGAACTCACTAAATACCGTGAGGTAAATTACTTCACAAAACACATCTGAAGTGTTGGAATTGACAACCAATTAAAATGTTACTTTCATTTTCTACTTTTTTTACCTGACATTTGATTGGTTATGTACCCGAATATATATAAAGGAAGAGAAGGAAACACAGCCATTTTGACTACTACTTCCTGGTGTACATTTCTATTAGAATTTTCATTAATAACTTCAACTTCTTTTTAAAGGTAAGTTGTTATTTTTAAAACTGAAGTATATTGTGCACTTTAAGTTAATATGGCAAACTTTTTCTGTTAGTTATATACTATCCCTCTGTAGTACTTATAAATTTAGATACACTTTTTTATATTCCTACTTCCACTCTGATACTATACACTGCCCAAAGATAAATTCTCTGTTAAAAACTGCCTATCTAAAATTAATCCCAACAGTGCCCTACCTCTACTAATATATATTTTTTTTATACAAATTTCAGGAAAAATGGAAAGTGAACAAAACATTTCATTTGAAATTGTCCTTCCAGAGTCCAACACAGAAATCATTGATCCAAATGAGATTGAATTTATGGATGAAACTTGGGACCAAGAACTACTGCAATGTGTACAAGCAGTAGATAACCTCCTTGCAAATGAGGACATTTTACAACCTCAGAGACTACAATCTATATTCCATGATTATGAAATTTCTGACAATGAAATGTTAGAAAGTTTAATAAATTATGAAACACAATAAAAAAAGCTTAAAAAAAAAATAATCAACAAAACCAACAATCAATTAACATACAGCATTTGAAAAGTCTATCATTCATTTTTCATTGTGATACGCTCCCCAGAACGCTTCCCGGTTCGCGTACCGGGCGCTAACCACGAAAAAAAACAAAAAAAAAATTTTTTTTTTTGCTTAGCGGGGCCCCTTTAAAGCCTCCACATCAAACCTAGGGGGTCAGGGAGGATCTACTATGCCCCCTTATGGTCATTTGCCCCTTCGCTTTTGCCTCCTCTTGTCTCTCGATCCTACCGAGAGACAAGATGGCGGCCGCTCCGGACTGTTTAGAATGTTGACAGACACCGGAGAGCCAATCAACTTCGCTACGCGAAGTTCCGTTACGCGTCAAGTACGCGTACCGGGGCGCTGCCTGGTCCGCGCTTACAGATATATATCTTTTTTTGAACGTTATTTTCTCAAAATCCACTGCAGCACATATATTGAGACCTACAAAAGGCACATCGGGCTACTAGCCCCTACAATTTTGCCAAGTTTCGTGCAAATCCATTCAGCCGTTCGGGCTAAAAGTGAGGCTAACCGCCCTATGGAAAACTCAATGTTAAAAACACGTTTTGGGACCCCCCTTTTTTCTCGGCCCCCCCTTGACGAACCCCCCCCAAATTTTCAAAGGCTGCTCAGAAACAAAATGTTCCATTTTCCAGAAAATTTCAGCCAATTCCGTCCACAAACGCCAAAGTTATTAGACATAGAATTTTCAAAAATCCCATAGGGAAAAAATCCTAACTATATATACCTACTGGCGACCGCCAGTAGGTAATATATATATATATATATATATATATTCACTGAAAAAACCATAGGTTATAGACCATATATAGTTAGGAATTAGCATTTACAAAACCTTGAAAATTCACTGAAAAAACCATAGGTTATAGACCATATATAGTTAGGAATTAGCATTTAAAAAACCTTATTTTACTCACACAAAACCATTGAAATTCCATATATAGTTAGTTGCACTAACTATATATCGCGCACCCGCAATCCACTGCTGATCATGTCACATATTACATCATTCATGACATGGTCAGTGACATCACTGATGACATCACTGATGACATCTCAAATGACAGTGGAAGTATACGTGTCTGGACGAAGGATTTAGTAGGTGCATGACTGAATGTATGAGTGAGTGATTAAATGTGTCTCACTGAGTGCATGGGTTAGTGACTAAACTGTCTTAATTTGTGCATCATTATGTCTGTTGTTCTGTAAACTGCTGCATGTGTTGATCATTAGCTATACGAGAGGCTATATGTGTTATTAATTGGTTGCCCAAGTATTTCTATGGGAGATTGAGTTTGTGTGGGGGTGGCTGGAAGGTGTGTGACTCTATGCATAGATGTGTGAGCAGTTTATTCACTAGGTGTATGAGTTCAAGAGTGCATGTGGAAACAGCTACATGGGCAGTTGACTGTGTGCATGAGTGTATTGATGAGTGAATGGATATCTCAATGCTACATGTCATAGTAAGTACATATGTAAAACACAGTACATGTGAGAGTTGGCATATATAAATAACTGTGCATGAGAGCCACTGAATGAGTGAGTGGTTGTATCGATCATTGTGAACTTGTATCAGGGATTGTATAAGAGAGTAAATATGTGTTAGTATATGTTTCAATAAGTAAGGTGTGTTTAACTGTATAGTTGAAGAAATGGAGGTGAGATTGTTTCTTTGCATGACTGACTGGGTGTGTGAGTAACTCCATGGATGAGTGGCAGTGTGTGAGTGTCTGTATACACTGAGTGTATCTAAGGTTATATTAGAGTCTGAAGAGATTTATCGTATTAGCACAAGAATGATGTCAAATGAGATGTCATCAGTGATGTCATCAGTGATGTCATTTGAGATGTCATCAGTGATGTCATCAGTGATGTCACTGACCATGTCATGAATGATGTAATATGTGACATGATCAGCAGTGGATTGCGGGTGCGCGATATATAGTTAGTGCAACTAACTATATATGGAATTTCAATGGTTTTGTGTGAGTAAAATAAGGTTTTTTAAATGCTAATTCCTAACTATATATGGTCTATAACCTATGGTTTTTTCAGTGAATTTTCAAGGTTTTGTAAATGCTAATTCCTAACTATATATGGTCTATAACCTATGGTTTTTTCAGTGAATTTCAATGGTTTTTTAATAGCAAATATCATAAGCTGTCGAATGTCAAGTACGTGGTAAGTGAAAACATTTTCGTGTTTATGCACACTGATCTGCTTTGAATGGTGCCCCCCCCTCATTTCTATTAGGAGTACTCTCTCTTTGCAGATAGTAAAAGGTAGTTAACGCAGGCCTTTGCCCCCGTTGTAATCCGTCGTGCCTGCTTCTCTCTCCATTTGATTGATTGTTATCCAAGTATTTACTGTTTTAGAATTAGTTCTCTTTGGTTCATTCTCTATTTACAAACAAACACAGAGTCGCAATACTCTGTTTAGTCTTTGCAGATAACGAAAAATCGTGTAAAAAAAAGAAAAGGAATCGAGCAAAATCAGTAGGCCACTAATGGGATCTCTTTTTGACCTCGCTAAAATAGAAACATTAGGAACAACCCCTCATTACAAATACAAAACTAGTGAGATGAACTGAACTCCACACAATGATGGCTGCAAAACAGCTCGGCTCCGCCACCCACCCCACCCAAAATAACGATAAAGAACGGCTGCCATGATTGGTTGCGGAATGACCACGACGGAGCTACGAAATGATGCTGCTCTCATGCTAACCCCAGCTTCAGTCTGAAACATCCAGAAACACTGTAGACTACCAATTCGATCAGTTCCGGTAGCGCCCCAATGTAACCCGGTAGAGAAGAACTAGCCCTCCCCTCTTTGACTGATGGTTCTTGTTGCCTGTCCCTTCTGTTGTCATTTAACAGAACTATTTAGCCTGCTGAAAGGGGTTGTGTTCCGACCGCTGGTTGGTGGAGACATTTTGACTATATTCTGTACCTGCGTTGTCGCGTAATGCGTCATATGACGCGCCGCGTTAGCGCATCCGGAAGTCATCCGGGGCGCGCAGCGCGTAACGTAAGCATAACAAGTCATGTGACTTGTCAATAAAACTTTTCATTGGTTCATTTTACTTTTCTTATTGTAATGATGAAAGGCTTGGTCATATGACCTAAAAATTATGCTTTTCATTACTTCCGAACATTATTTTTTCTTAAATATATGTTATAATGTTCCAGGCTAATGTACTTTCCCGGAAATTTTACAACTGTCCTGCAAGTAAAATATATTCTTTTTTCGAGAAAAAGAGCGTTTCTTCGTCCCATGACGGAGCCGTTGAGCAAAAGAGGGTCGACCTGCTGTCTTAGTCGCCGATACGCCTGAATATGAGATTCTTATCGATCACTTTATGTTGCAGGAATAGAAAACACAACAGCCCTTGACCATTTATCTTTACTGCGTTCCTTCGTATTATACCTTTTACCCTTCATGTAATTGGTCTGCTTTATTTCACTTGCCTTTTAATGATTCTAAAACAGTCACTATTATTAAAAACTTTACCAATGTATATACTACTACCATGTTTTCTTTTAAAAACCTTTATTGTGAAAATTTCATTATACAAATACGAGCCTATAACCACGTGGGCCTGCCACAGAGCAAACTGTAATCGTATATGATGAGTAGACATTTACACTGTAGAGGAACGTAACGGGCGGGCCATTAGGTTGCAAGAACTAAGGTGTCTAACAGTTACGGAATCGGTGGACATACATTTTATAATTAAAATACGACAGGGCCAGTTACAATAAAATTATCTAGATATACATTTGCGGCCAAGTACCATGGGTGACGTTAATTCGAACTTTCAATAGTACAGTAATCAATAACACATCAGAACTTAATATCAATAGGGATGTCGAAATATTCAATCAATTCTCGTCCCCGCCCGCCATGTGCTTCAAAACTGCATACGTATCTCGTGATTTCAAGGTTCTGCAACCAGTACACAACAAGGAGTTACGAGTCCCATTTATTCCGGCGCCATTTTGGGCGAGGACGGGCAGGTCCAGGATATAGTCAAAATGTCTCTACCAACCATCGACTATGATGATGTTCATATGCTGTATTTATTAGAGTAACACTCATCTGTCCACATGAAATTAATTTGCCACAATCTAAACATGTCATTTTAATCTTTCCAAAGTTCTTCTAAATATTTGGGACCGTTTCCCTTGCCTCTGAAGCTCTCAGTGCCACTTCTTTGATGAATGTACTAGCAGGTCAGGGGTTCTCCTCCAAATCTCTCTTTTATGCAGCACTATAATTAATTGGTGCCACCTCTCCATATGACGATGCATGGTATAGTTACCACAACTATATTTTTTTTCGGTTCCTCTGGAGAGTTCATCGTGGCAGATGAAGCGTGTAACGTACCGGGCATTTACCTTTTTTTGCATGTACAGGAAAGGAAAAAAAAATCGAGCGTCCGAGTTCTAAGGTGTCCCAGGGCCATTTTAGTGGACCAGGCCCAAATCCAAAGAACAGCCATCTCACAGGCTAATGGGGCGACCCACGCCGACTTTCAGCATTGTAGAATGACCACACCAGTACAGCAACTTGCTAGACATCACCTCGGTGCCATCCGGATCTCGGCGCCCCACTGCAGGTGAAGTGCCTCTCAACTATGAAACCACCACGGTGACATCCGGATCTTGGCGCGTTGTGCTGCCTTCGGCCTATTCGCACATCGGTCCGCTACTGACGCCATCTCACAGGCTAATGGGGCGACCCACGCCGAGTTTCAGCATTGTAGGATGACCACACCAGTACAGCAACTTGCTAGACATCACCTCGGTGCCATCCGAATCTTGGCATCTCAACGCCTAGTGGTATCTTCCATACAAAAAATATTGTTACGCTGCCTTTGGCCCCATTCGCACATCAGTCCGCAACTTAGACATCACCTCGGTGCCATCCGGATCTTGGCATCTCAGCGCCTTGTGGTGTCAGTCAGAAAATATTGTTGCGCTGCCTTTGGCCCCATTCGCACATCGGTCCGCTACTGACGCCATCTCACAGGCCAACGGGGCGCCCCACGCCGACTTTCAACATTGTAGGATGGCCACAGAAGTGCGACAACTTACTAGACACCACCTCGGTGCCATCCGGATCTTGGCGCGTTGTGCTGCCTTCGGCCTATTCGCACATCGGTCCGCTACTGACGCCATCTCACAGGCCAACGGGGCGCCCCACGCCGACTTTCAGCATTGTTGGATGGCCACACCAGTGCGGCAACTTACTAGACACCACCTCGGTGCCATCCGGATCTTGGCGCGTAGTGAAGCTGCAGCAGCTGCAAATAAGCTTCAGACAGTGTTACAACCGCTGCTCAGAACTCTCAACTATGACACCACCTCGGTGCCATCCGGATCTTGGCGCGTTGTGCTGCCTTCGGCCTATTCGCACATCGGTCCGCTACTGACCCCATCTCACAGGCCAACGGGGCGCCCCACGCCGACTTTCAGCATTGTTGGATGGCCACACCAGTGCGGCAACTTACTAGACACCACCTCGGTGCCATCCGGATCTTGGCGCGTTGTGCTGCCTTCGGCCTATTCGCACATCGGTCCGCTACTGACGCAAACTCACAGGCCAACGGGGCGCCCCACGCCTACTTTCAGCATTGAAGGATGGCCACACCAGTGCTGCAACTTGCTGGACACCACCTCGGTGCCATCCGGATCTTGGCGCGTTGTATTGCCTTCGGCCTATTCGCACATCGGTCCGCTACTGACGCCGCCTCACGTGCCAACGTATTTTCTCCGCATTTTATACCCTATGCCGCATAACAGGCCATGTGACTTGTTTATAAAACTTTTCATTGGTTCATTTTACTTTTGGTTTCCTAATGATGGAAGGCTTGATCATATGACCTAAAAACAACACTTTTCATTGGATGAAAACTTTTTTTTTTTCCCAAACGATGAAAGCCCCACCTTGTTTCTGGATGTTTCAGACTAAACTGGCGTCAGCATGAGAGCACCACCATCTCGTAGCTCCATCGTGGTCATTCCGCGAGCAATCATGGCAGCCGCTCCCCACCAGAAGCCTGCAGGAGTCGGGGCCCCCAAAACTTTTGATGAATTCTCAAGGCGGAGGGGACGCTTTTGAGAATGGGGTCCAAGACCTAGCAGACAAGCGTCCGATTTCCAAGGTGTCCCAGGGCCATTTCAGTGGACCAGGCCCAAAAAGGAAAGAGCCTGCCGCCATTTTGAGAGTCCTGTGACAGCCGCCTATTGCTGCACCGCAAGAGTGGGCGCAACTCAGCTGAATTGCGGCTTTTGACACAGTGGACCAAAAACGGACGGAATGGCAACTGAAACGGTAAAGGGGCGCCCCACTACAACAGATGACACTCCACCTGGAGAGGCCCGTTCACGCCGCCTCCCCCGGGGCGCCCCACGCCGTTATTCGGAGCAGCATTGTAGGATACCAAAACCAGTGCGGCAACTTACTGGACATCACCTTGGTGCCATCGTTCTGCTGCCTTGGAACTATTCGCACAACAGTTTGCTACTGATGACCCACCCCCCGCGACGCCCCACGCCGTTATTTGCTGGGTGGCAACTTACTAGACATCACTTTCGTGTCATCTAGATTTCGGCGCGTTCTGCTGCCTTGGAACTATTCGCACAACAGTGTGCTACTGATGACCCACCCCCCGCGACGCCCCACGCCGGAAATCTGGACGTTGTGCTGCGTTGGGACTATTCGCACAGCCGACCGCTACTTCGTTGTTTTTCCCTAAAAATGTTTATATGTTATTACTATTTTTGTTTTCTTGTATATATTTATAAATTATTAAAGTTTTATAATCTTACTACTTTGTCGGAGTGCTATATATTTTTAATGTGACACATAATTGTAAAAACTTTGATGTACAAAGAGTCATCCCTGGAATCTTCCGCTTCACGCTCGGTCCCCTCCCCAATCACAATACAGGATGGTTTTCAGATAATAGCAACGCTTCTGCTGTGACGGATCTCATCGAGTGTGGGCCTTGATCTACTATAACTCCTTTGAAGAGGGGTGATTCTTTACAGCTGTGGCCATAAACTACATCTGCAGGGCTAGCTGATAGCCTAGGACCGGCCTGGACAATCGGACACAGAGGAAAAGGAGTGTCAGAGGGTGCGGTAGTGAATAGGGCGAAAGGGAGGTGTCGGGCAGGCACAGGGTGTGATTCTCAGGGAAGAGCAGCGCAGATGGGGGGAGGTTTATTACCCATGCATAAGACAGAGAGCGGGGGTGACCACTGCCTGGGTGAGATGCTTGCGAGGGTGGGGAGCCATGCTAAGGATCGACAGCGTGCACAGAGTGGGTCTGGTCAAGGCATCTAAAATGGCTGCCGTGCACGACAAAAGTGTGGCATTTGAAAAAAGACAAGATGGCGCAGACAATGTTTTTCAACACTTCCTGATTTCCTTCGAATCGAACGTTAACAGACGTTGGGGCATATTACCAAAGTTAAGCGATATTTATCCCTAACGATGCATTGCAAAGATTTTTTTACCGTCAGAAATTATCGCAGATAAACCTTGCTATTATCAAGGTTTATCGCAAATACGATAAAAAACGACCGCAATGCATTAATATCGCTGAAAACTCAGCGATATTCATGCATTACCGAGCTAATGCTCTTAGCCATGTTATCCACCTCCCATTGGATAACATGGCTAAGAACTGCTCAGGGCAGCTGTTACTTTTCGGAGATATTCGCGCTTATCTCGAATATTTCCAAAAGTTGATAATAGGAGATAGCGATGTTAGCGACTGTTTCCAGTCGCTAACATCTTGGCATGCCCACTTTGCATGTCATTAGTGATAAATATCACTCACATGCAAAGTGGGGCCCAAGATGGTCGCTATCTTCTACTAGCCGTCGCTAACTGGTGTTAGCAACAGCTAGGTAATACACATATAATTTTATCTCCGCGAAGCGGAGCGCTGTTACAGATATATATCTTGTTTCTGAACGTTAATTTCTCAAAATGCACTGAAGCACATATATTGAGACCTAGCAAAGGCACATCGGGCTACCAGTCCCTACAATTTTGCCAAGTTTCGTGCAAATCCATTCAGCTGTTCGATCCTACCGAGAGACAAGATGGCGGCCGCTACGGACTGTTTGGAATGTTTACAGACACCGGAGAGCCAATCAGCTTTGCTTCGCAAAGCTCCGTAACGCGAAAAGTACGCGAAGCGGTGCGCTGTTACAGATATATACCTTTTTTTGAACGTTAATTTCTCAAAATCCACTGGAGCACATATATTGAGATCTAGCAAAGGCACATCGGGCTACCAGTCCCTACAATTTTGCCAAGTTTCGTGCAAATCCATTCAGCTGTTCGATTATTATTATTTTTATTTTTTTTTGCCCCGCGGGGCCCTTTTAAAACCTCCACATCAAACCTAGGGGGTGAGCGACAATGTACTATGCCCCCTTATGGTCATTTGCCCCTTCGCTTTGGCCTCCTCTTGTCTCTCGATCCTACCGAGAGACAAGATGGCGGCCGCTACGGACTGTTTGGAATGTTGACAGACGCCGGAGAACCAATCAGCTTCGCTTCACAAAGCTCCGTTGCGCGAAAAGTACGCGTAGCGGAGCGCTGCCCGGTCCGCTGTTACAGATATATATCTTTTTTTAAACGTTAATTTCTCAAAATCCACTGTAGCACATATATTGAGACCTACAAAAGGCACATCGGGCTACCAGTCCCTACAATTTTGCCAAGTTTCGTGCAAATCCATTCAGCCGTTCGGGCTAAAAGTGAGGCCAACCGCCCTATGGAAAACTCAATGTTAAAAACACGTTTTGGGACCCCCCTTTTTTCTCGGCCCCCCCTTGACAAACCCCCCCCAAATTTTCAAGGGCTACTCAGAAACAAAATGTGCCATTTTCCTGAAAATTTCAGCCAATTCCGTCCACAAACGCCAAAGTTATTAGACATAGAATTTTCAAAAATCCCATAGAGAAAAAATCCTAACTATATATACCTACTGGCGACCGCCAGTAGGTAATATATATATATATATATATATATATATATATATATATATATATATATATATCCAACCAGAAAGCTTTCTTCGATACAAGAAAAGAGATCCGGGCCACTTGAAGATGCAAAGTGAGTTTTATTAAATGGCTCTCTCGACGCGTTTCGCAGGTGAAACCTGCTTTTTCACGAGACGGAAACTTAACATGAAGTGCTCTTTAAATACAGTCACGTGTTTTACCATTCATGTGCATGGAAGACAGACTGGTTAGTTTATCTGCGGGCTGGGTTCACTACACACAGTAAACAGCGAGTGTAAATGATGAAGGCATGCAACCAACGTTAGACTAACACGTAAGTTGCAGATGTGCCTAAAAATAATACATATTCACAAATAGCATTGTCCTGATAGATTGTAGCAAGCATATAGTAAGGGTAGATGCTGATGGTACAAAAAGAACTCAATCTGGCCCAAGTGGGCAATAAAATAAATCACGAATATAACGTATTCTACACAGACATCTATCATGCTTGACTACGATGTGCGGTTATCTCACATTTCAATAAAGCCCAAGTGGGCAATCCAATAGAGTCCAGTGTGAACAGTCTTATATACTCAGGTGCTCCCAGAGGGCGAACAGATTCCCAAATACGATCACCAACCAATTCTGTAGACCAAAATTAAAAACATCAAATCAGTGACAGTTATTGATGTGATAAGGTGATAAAGCATGTAAGTGATTAAAAAACAGCAGGTATGTATTTACACAGTTAAGCTCGCAAGTTAACCCAAATGCACATTGAGTTCCTCATGCAGATTATGACCATTAGGTTGAGTCGTTCTGTATTTGATAATTAATCTAGACTCAAGTCTCCTCATCTCTTTGATACGATCACCCCCTCTCTCTCTTAAGGGAACTGCCTCCAGTACACAAAATGACAACAGGTTGGCATTGCTTTTGTGGTGCGTCGCAAAATGTCTCGCTATGGGGTATTGTCGATCCATATTGGTTATTGCCCGCATATGTTCCAGCACCCTTTTCTTAGCCTGGTGCTTAGAGCTGCCAATGTAGCATAATTGTCAGGGGCATTGTAAGGCATATATGACATGGTCGGTTAAGCATGTCACATGTTTGGTAATTTTGAATTTGGTGGTATCTTTTGACAGTTGTATTTCTTTTATATTTTTGCTGTTGCGACAGGCTTTGCATCTGCCACAGATGTAAAAGCCTTGCACTGGTATTCTCTGTTTCGCAATTTTGGGTAAAAGAGAGGAGCAGAGAATGTCATTGAGGGACTTTGGTCTCCTAAAAGTGAGCTGGGGGTGCTCCGAAATTTCAGGGGCTAAATCTTTATCCAGCTTAAGGATGTCCCAGTATTTGCTGAGAGCTTTCCTCATTTCTTTGGAGTCACAGTGATAATCTGTGATGAATCTACTCATGGCATTCGAGGATGTTGGCTTTACTTTCTTTTTATTAGTTAACAGACTAGTTCTTTCTTGTTCATTTACTTTGCTTAGTGCACTCATTATACATTTTTGTCCATATCCCCGTTCCTTAAATCTTTTACTCATCAGCGTTACTTCACTGTTATAATCCATTTCATTTGAGCAGTTTCTTTTTGCTCTCAGAAATTCTCCAACTGGGATAGAATTAATCAAGTTGGTAGGGTGACAGCTGGAGGCGTGAAGTAGACTGTTGCCTGCAGTACTTTTCCTAAATAAAGTCGTTTTGAGATTATTGTTTTTGCTTTCGACTTTCACATCTAGGAATTGTATGGCTGTGCGGTCTATGTGGCAGGTGAAACTTAGATTAAAGTCATTAGTATATATATATATGTATGTATCCAACAGACCTTCTTTCAGCAAAAAGGTAATGGAGCCGCACACATTCCGGTTGGTTTCAGGTTTTATTTCCAAAGTGGCATAGCATTTCTAATGCATTTCTGTCGTTCCTCGACCTTCCTCAGAGAGAGAGCCACAGCAAACGAGATGTGAACGCACTTAAAAACCGGGGATTGTCGTATCTAATGTTCTGCCCCCTAATGGGCGTCTCATTTCGACAAAGTTTTTAGGCCTGCTGGTTAATATAGTGCGCTCTCACCTCACATTTTCAACCCTCCAGTGGGTGCTGTCTGATGTTTGTGCTCCATTATACCACACCGGGATTCTCAGACCGGTGCACTTTCAACACTTGATCCGGGCGTTTTTCACCGAGGTTCATTCCTGGGCGGCACCCGTCACCCTATGTGTTACCACTTCCAACAAAGTTTGGTCGATAAATTCGGGTGATTGCAGGCGCTCCTTAAACGGTGCGTCACTCCGGGCCGGACCAAGCCATATGTATGTATGTATGTATATATATATATTCACTGAAAAAACCATAGGTTATAGACCATATATAGTTAGGAATTAGCATTTACAAAACCTTAAAAATTCACTGAAAAAACCATAGGTTATAGACCATATATAGTTAGGGATTAGCATTTAAAAAACCTTATTTTACTCACACAAAACCATTGAAATTCCATATATAGTTAGTTGTACTAACTATATATCACGCACCCGCAATCCACTGCTGATGATGTCACATATTACATCATTCATGACATGGTCAGTGACATCACTGATGACATCACTGATGACATCTCAAATGACATCACTGATGACATCACTGATGACATCTCAAATGACATCACTGATGACATCACTGATGACATCTCAAATGACATTACTGATGACATCACTGTTGTGATAATACGATGAACCTCTTCAGACTCTAATATAACCTTAGATACACTCAGTGTAAACACAGACTCACAGATTGTCACTCATCCATGAAGTTACACACACACCTAGACAGTCATGCAAACAATCAATCACACCTCCATTTCCTTAACTATACAGTTAAACACACCTTACTTACTTATTCAAACAAATACTAAAACATATTTACTCACTTATACAATCCTGGATACAAGTTCACAATGATCCATACAGCCACTCACACATTCACTGGCTCTTATGCACAGTTATCTATATATGTCAACTCTCACATGTACTGTATTTTACATATGTACTTAATTTGACATGTAGCACTGAGATATCTATTCACTCACCAATACAGTCATGCACACAGTCAACCGCCCATACAGCTGTTTCCAACATGCACTTTTGAACCCATACATCTATGCACAGAGTCATACACTTCCCAGCCACTCACACACACACTCAGTCTCCCATACAAATGCTTGGGCAACCAATCAATAACCTATATAGTTACTCATATAGCTACTGATCAACACATGCAGCAGTTTACAGAACAACAGACATAATGATGCACAAATTAAGACAGTTTAGTCACTAACCCATGCACTCAGTGAGACACATTTAATCACTCACTCATACAGTCAGTCACGCACCTACTAAATCCTTCATCCAGACACTTCTACATCTACTCATTCTTCAATATGTAAAACATATTTAAACTTTACAGAAACACACAGTCACTGGATGATGTCATCAGTGATGTCATCAGTGATGTCATTTGAGATGTCATCAGTGATGTCATCAGTGATGTCACTGACCATGTCATGAATGATGTAATATGTGACATCATCAGCAGTGGATTGCGGGTGCGTGATATATAGTTAGTACAACTAACTATATATGGAATTTCAATGGTTTTGTGTGAGTAAAATAAGGTTTTTTAAATGCTAATCCCTAACTATATATGGTCTATAACCTATGGTTTTTTCAGTGAATTTTTAAGGTTTTGTAAATGCTAATTCCTAACTATATATGGTCTATAACCTATGGTTTTTTCAGTGAATTTCATTGGTTTTTTAATAGCTAATATCAAAACCTTTACAATGTATTATTCTTTAAAAAGAAAAATATTTTTTACATGTTTTTTATACAATTTTTTTTGTATTTTTTTTTGTTTCGCTCCCAGTACGCGTACCGGTTAGCTTCCCGTTAGCTCAATCCGGAGGCGCGACCCGGTACGCGAACTGGTAAACGTTCCTTTTGCGCACCTCTCGCGTTACAAAACAACATCGCGACGCTTCGCGTCAGCATGACGTTTCGCGTTCTCGCGTAATACGTCATATTACGTGCTACGTTCGCGTACCCGGAAGCGCAGCGGTACGCGAACCGGAAGCGATCCGCGGCGCGGCGCCGACCGCGTAATGTAAACATAGCAGGTCATGTGACTCGGTAATAACACTTTTCATTGGTTCATTTCACTTTTGGTTTCCTAATGATGTAATACAAGGTCATGTGATCTAAAATGGACACTTTTCATTGGTTTAGAACTTTTGTTTTTCCCAAATGATGAAAACCCCTCCTTCTTTCATCACTCTGACTTTCATCTTGGTGAGAGAAAGACCCTTTATTGAGACTTTGTGATGGCTTCATTAGTAGCTTCAGCTGGTGCTAGCCCACCACCTCCACCAAATCCAAGAAAGAGAGGACCACCTGCAGAAGTAATTCTGCAAGAAGAGGAAGAACAGGAAGAGGAGGAAGAGGAGGAAGAGCATGAGTTTTTGCCAGAGGAGCCCAGGAGGTACAATCGAAAGGAGAATTATATCTGGCAATTCTACAGAATTCCTGAGGGGCAAAAAAAAGTGAATGCTCGTTACGTGTTTTGCCGCATATGCGGTGATAGATTGTCAAGGGGCACTGATAAAAAATATAGTTATGGCAATCATACTATGCATCGGCATATGAGTAGGTGGCACCCAAATAATTATAGTGCTGCCCAGCTACGTGACCAACAACAAAATCCCCTCCAAATGGCAAGAAGATCGGTGGTTCCAGAGGTGTCGGGACCAGAGGCGAGGGAGGTGATTGCAAACATCCAAATGTTGTTTGGGCACGTAAAACAAGTGTGCGTGGAATGTGGCGCTTTCATCTGCTACAGAGAAAGTAGCATCACTTTGATTTTGCGAGCAATTCAAAATCATATTAATGTTTGCACGAGACGCACCAAAAAATAAATTCTTTTTTTTTTTTTGCTCCTGTTGAGCCCTTTATAATGGATCGTTTTTGTTTCCCCCCCCCCAAAAAAACCAAAAATTTTTTAAAAACGTTCAGAAAATACAAAAAAAGTAAAAAAATGTTCAAAAAATACTAAAAAAAATATAAAACAACAAAAACATAAAAAAAAAAGTTCTTTTCAGAACTAACTCCCCATTATAAAAAAATTGGTAGAATATTTGGAACTCTGCCAACCTCTATTTCTCTTAGTTCGCTCCCGGAGCGCTACCCGGTACGCGTACCGGAAGCTAACCAAAAAAATATTTTTTAAAAAAGAACAGTAACTATAAGGGAAGGAAATACACAGTTATGTTAAAAGAAAGACAGCTCTAGGGAGTAAACTAAGGATACTGTTACCTACAATCCACTGTTGATGATGTCACATATTACATCATTCATGACATGGTCAGTAACATCAACAGCAGTGGATTGTAGGTAACAGTATCGTTAGTTTACTCCCTATAGCTGTCTTTCTTTTAACATAACTGTCTATTTCCTTCCCTTATAGTTACTGTTCTTTTTTAAAAAACATTTTTTTGATCAGTCATAAACAGTGACATTAATAGAAACAGAGAGAGTGAACAAGAGTGAAGAACTATGGTCCTCCTCAGCCACCCTCAGAAAACCAAGGGGGTCAAGATACATCTACCGTGCCCCCTTCTACCCATTCTGAACATTATTTGCCCTCCATCTTGTATCTTGATTCGAACGAAACACAAAATGGTGGACTGCCATAACGCTGCTGGTTTGCGAACCGGGCAACTTCCCAGGAAGCGGTCCAAAAAAAAAAAAAGTTGGGAAAGTAATTCACAGACACTAAGAGTAATAGAGATGGAGTGAGTGAACAAGACTGAGGAACTATGAGAACAGAGGGACTGAGAAAAAGAGTGGAAGGAGTTGAGTAAATAGGTAATAGAGAAAGGAATGAGGAAAGTAGCAAAGGCAGGAAACTGAGGATTAAAGAAGTGAAGCAGTGGATCTAATAGTAGGTGAATGTGATAGAAATGTAACGAAAAGAGTACAACTATTTACCTTGTAATTGCCGTTAAATTAATCACATTTTATTTCTATACTTTCAATCTGTGAAAGAGAGAACCAACATTTGAAAAAAATTAAAATATGTATTTAAAAATTACAAAAGACAAGGGAAAATATTGAAAGACAAATAGTTTTTCAACAACTTTGACACTGACAGAAGCTTCTGCTTCTCCAGGTCCTCTACACAATCCTAAAGATATACATTTTAAACTAACAGTATCTTGATGCAGATGAAGTGAGGCCTATCTTAAAACATGGTGCATCTTTTGCATTTTTCTTGTTTCAGAAAAGTGTCGCTTCAGTATGCCAATAACATGTCTCCTATCCAGAGATTTGTTTGAGGTGAGGCCTACTCAGAGTTCAAGATGAGATTTACACTTGTTGAAGTGTACAGAGGAGATAATATCTGTGAAAGTCTACTAATGAAGTGAGTCATGTCCACTGCACTCTTCAACAAAGTAGAAACCTCCTATGTTTCCCTGGACAGACCTAAACTTGATCTGCACAATGTGATTCGTAATGATAGGAAACTCAGGTGATGTAATTGAAATATGTGCAATTTATTTTGCTCATTTCACAATCACATCACTTGTGTTTCCTTTGCTTAGGTATCTCATTGTGCAGATGTAGTCCAGCATATGAAAGAATACGTAGAAGTGCAGCACTGCATACAATAAATTTAACACTTACAGAAAACTCACCTTCTCCATGCCTCCTACACAGTTCTACATATACATCATAAATGCAAACAGTACAGAATTAATTATACATGTTAAATGGTTTATTTTTGCTGTTCTCAGAATGTATCAAAATTCACTAAAAACAGTGACTTGAAGGTATTCATCATGTAACAGCGGGGAAAAAAAAACACAATCAAAATGATTGTGTTTAAAAAACCCATACAACATCAGAAAATAAAATTCAGAACTCCTTAAAGTTAACTTACTTTCCATGACGTCCAAGGATGTCCTATGAACAGCTTACACTCTTTTGTGCTGTTATTACTTTCAGCCCGCCACTTTCTGAAAGAAAACCTCCATCGTTTTTAAAAACACGTTACATGCAATAAATGACTTCTTGCTCTCTACCACTATTTTCCACAAGGCCAAATCTAGTCAGAGATATTTATAACTCTTGGATTTCTTGTAAGCCAATCCCATCATTTGGCATTTCCGCAACTTTCAGAATTAAAATGTTGAAGATCATTTTCACAATCCTGGAATAGTAATATCTTCCCCTTCTTGCTCAGTCATGTTCTACATTTCCTATGACACTGATACTGCTTAATATGAAGCAGACTTACACTACCTCTATGAGTACTACAATTATTTAATTCTCTACATCACTTTTAATCACAAAGCAATGTAAAACAGTAGACAGCATTGCAGACTTACATTCCCTCTACTCCATGTTTTGATTGGCTGCTTCAATTAGCTTATGAAAAGAAACAGTTTTTCTGAACTCATTTAAAGTGCACATACATCTCCATGATGTCCAATCCTATGATTAGAAGTTATGTCTCTGAACTACACTTATCCTCAAGGCCAAATTGTGTAGGAGCCATTAGAACTTCTTGAAATTCCACAGATCATATCCCGAGATTATTTTCCTAAAATTTTGGTTTTAAAAACACCAGGTAAGAGTTTTTAAGGTCATACGGCAATTTTTTTTTTAAAATTAAAACAGAATCATTGCAGAATGACCAGCCATTTCTAGACTTTAAATAAGCTGTGTAATGTCCTGATGATATTGAAGGGCCGTCATGATATATAATTGCTGTAGTTACAAAAGTCCTTCCTGATATTGACAACTGCGAAGCTACAATTTTTTTTATTAAAGTTGTCAATTTTGTTCCATCAGGCCTACATCGTTGGAACATTAAAATGACGTACTGGCCATATGTTCGTATAAATAATGTGGACATCATTTCAGATTTACATTGGCTACACTCCATGTTGTGATTAGCAGCTTTTACTAGCTTATTAAAGGAGACTGATTTACTGTCTGGCAAAGTTAAATATATAAATCTTTCTGAGTCTACACTAGTAGTACTTGATACCATACAGTTCTCGCAGTCATGCTGCCATTGATAAGAAAGCCCAAACAGCTGATCTACATCTACACCTTCAGCATGTAATACATCAAGCATATACATTAAAAACTCCTGACAATCTTGCTGAATATTTTGAGAGAATTGTGTTTGCCCTGAACATCTGTCTAACAGATTTCGAATTTCAGACACACTTTCTATTTTTGTTCTATCTGTGCTACATTTCTCTAACACAGAATTCAACAAACTGCAAAATCTTTGATCAGAATTGACCACAATCTCTTCTTTTACATTTTTTAGAGAAAACAAAACATTAATTACTACATTAGCATAGCAGTTGACACCAGAACTGTTTTCAAACTGAAAACCAACAACATCTTCAACAGAATCCTCTTTGTTTCTGCTTGTAATTTTAGGTTCATTCACTTTTTGTCTTTTTGCTACAACCTCCCCAGTATTGTTCTCATTTCTTCGTTTCCGGCCTACCAGACGTTTCTCAAACAAAGGAAACTGAGGCAAATGTGGCGCATACTCTCTTCTTAACCTATTGTATTCCTTAACACAATCTAGATCTGCACAAATGTTTCTGACATCACACTCAATCAAGTACAATCCCGATAAAGTTCTAACTCGTGACAATGCCACATATGCCATACCCTCCTTGAACACAGAACTGCCAATATTCACCAATGCAGTGTCTACACTTAAACCTTGCGATTTATGAATTGTCACCGCATATGCCAAGCAAACAGGGAACTGCTTACGGCGAACATATAAGTCTTTTACAAGCAAAAATCTAGCAGAACAACGAGCAATTAGCTGTACTTCCTCAATGCCATCAAATTTAATTTTTAAAAATTCAATTCCATCTCTATTTCTGTATTTCACAAAATCAACAACATTACCCATTGATCCATTTACCAGACCTCTTTCAACATGTAAATTCCTTCTTAAAATTATACGGCAGTTCAAGCACACATTCAGAGTCTTTTCAAAACCTGCAGTTTTAGATATAGTCTTCTCTAATGAATCCAATTTTGATTTCAGATTCTCAGACAAAATAATTGTTGATCCCATATGCTCTACTCTGTCAATAGCTTCTAGTTTCACAATCTCCTGCTTTTCCAAATGCAACATTTTGTTGTTGAATTTGGCACATTCTGCAAGAGTTGGCATCAAACATATTCCAGATTTCTTCTCAGTAATTTTCTGAAAAATATTGTCAGGCACAACATCTTGTTCTGGATATAAATTTGACAGTAATCGTGCATGTAAAGCTTCTTTCCCATGCTCGGTCACTTTTCCAATTCTAACATCTTGTAGAATACTCTTGTAAACTTCATCCTCCGCCTGACGCATATTTTCATGCAGTTCAGCATAATTGAAGTTTAACCATATATTGACGTTGCCAATGCTCCCTAGGCACTTCCTGGTATCTTCATGCGTGAGCATTTTGAACACAGGTTGCCCTTTCACTGGTGTCAGCTGCAGAAGATCTCCGAAAACAATGATGTGTTTGCCACCAAATAACACATCATACTCTGTTTTGAGAACTTCTTGCATCCTCAAATGCACAAAGGCAAGCATGACATTGGAAACCATGCTTACTTCGTCAATGATAAGAAGTTTCATTTTCCTCAAGATTCTTGAAACTTCAAAACAAGCATCTCCAGATAGCTTGTGATATTCTAATTTGTTGTCATGCTCCACTGGCAGCATCAGTAAACGATGTAAAGTAATCCCTTTAATATTATGTGCTGCCAGTCCAGTTGGAGCAGTGACAACACAAGACAGCGATGACTCTGTCCTTTCCTGCAAATAGCATGAAATTGCTTTAATGAGGAAACTTTTTCCAGTTCCCGCTTCTCCACTCACGTACAGTCGGACAGGCTTCAACGACGTACATGAGCACTCTTTCTTATCATGACTTAATCCATGATCAATTTGCATGGTAACTTCGTCATATATTTTCCTCTGCTCAACGTTGAGTTGCCTTTCCAACTCTTCTAAGTTAACCGCATCCTCTTGAGCATGTGCCATGGCTCTTTCCACCTCATTCATAGCAGTGGCAGCTTCATTTTCAATAAGAGGTCCTCCTAGTGGATCCTGACTCAATGAAGCAGAACTCTGACTGTCCTGAGAACTGTCTCTGGCAATCTCGGCTGCAATCGTTGCTTCCTGCTCAATTTCCGCATTCAACATTTCTACATATTTGGGAAAAGCAGGACATTCTATGGTCTCCTTGGCGGCATTGAAAGAGTCTTCGTAACAGAGGAAATCTCCAAGCAGTTCCTCTTCTGCACGCCAAGGCTTGAAAAGTTGCAAAAGTGCTAAATAAAAAAACTCCTTTTTTTCAGGAGATTCGCCACTCAATTTTCGATGGTTTATCAAGTGGCATTTTCTTTGCTTGACCAGACATCCCTCACTTCCTATTACAGCATACACTCCTTTCTCAGTATCTTCTTTGATGTTCCTCTTGAACATGTAATTTTGCAGAACCTCATACAGACAAACATTCTCTAGGTGACTGCTTCGATTTGGATAATATGTATCCAACATGTTTGTCTTCAAAATGTCGGTACTGTTTGGCTCCTTTTCCGCCAAATACTCAATTTCCCGCACAGGTTTGAGAACTCGATTACGCGTTGCAGCAAGACCAAGACTCGCCCAAACGATACTCCTGGACTTGGCATAGAGACTTGCTGAAGACAACCGGTCAGAACATTCGTACGCTCCGATTTCTCGATGCGACAACATCTTCAGACTGAAACTGTACAACTTCTTGCTGAGGCTCTTTTCATGGGAAATGTCCTCCCACATATCCTTCAATTCTGTCTTCTCTTTTTTGGTGATGTAAGACGTCACATACCGAGCCACAGCCATACAGTTATCAGCCACAAACTGTATATCCATGTTAGCATTCCACATGGACAAAATCACCGGGTTGTAGTCGTTGATGTACTTGGACTCTTCGTTCCTCTTCAAATTGTAAGTGTTTTTAGGTGATTTCTTCATCACATTATGTCGCAGCGAAGACATCAAACTGTTTACTCTTCCTTTAGAAATCACCGGTCGTGGAAAGCCGAAACGACATTTGGTGTAGAACTTGTCTTTGTTTCGGAATTTACGACGGCAGTACTTTCCACATCGATGGCTTTGGAAACGCAGAACTTTTTCTCTTAGGCTTTTCTTCTCCTTTGCGTTTGGAACAGCACACGTAGAATACTGTTGGATGAAACTCATCACTGAGTCTTCTGGATCCGTTCCAAATTTAGGTGCATCCTTGATCCACAGCAACATATGTATATGAGGAGCACCTCTTGCTTGGTACTCCTTTCTCCAGAAGAAATCCAACACCTCTCCAAGAGGTGGATTCTTCTTATTCATGATGAAAGACATCATAGCTTCAAATCTATGATTGAAGTACCTACATACATTGACTGGATCCAAAGAGCACAGTTCTCCGGGTGTCTTGAATTCGATGTTTTCTACGTTAGCATTTGCCTCTCGTAGAAATTGAAGTAAGTCTTCCCAGCCATACTCGGCACAACTCAGAGTGAGGAACCATGTGGGAGTACCTAAGTTCCTCAGCATACATTTTAAATCACCATGACGACGGTACCAGTACTCATTAGTACCACGCTGACACGCCATGAGATTAATCAGGTGAGAATCCAAAATACTATCTTGGACATTCACTTTATCCATAAAATCACTTGCCGAGATGTTTTGCATGTGTATACCACTTTTGAAGATGTGGTTCACTGCATATGACAGTCCAGACAGATCGCTTTCAAACAGGAGATGAAACAAATAAGGAATGCATTGTCGAAACCTAGCATCTCCTGCATACAATCGCAAAGTCCGGTATTCAGAAGCAGGAATTTGATGAGGTCGCTCATCATATCTTCCTCCCTGACCTGTTGGAAAAAGCTGTGGGAAACACCGAGCTTCCAAACTTTCCTCCCAAACACTAATGGGACTCCCTTTGGCTTGTTTCATTTGAAACAACTCAATAGCATTCCCCATGACTTCCTTTGAATGCAAAGGATGAACACTATAATGTTCATATATTTCCTCACTAGTAGAGGGTTCTACTTTCTCAATTTGACCAGCACACAAATCGCTATCCTCTTCCTCACTTACTTCCTCTTCTGCAACATATACATTCTTATAGTATTTATTATTTTTTTTCAAATACAATGTTGCCTTTTTAACTTTCCTAACATCTACTAAATCTTGCCATATTTTCTTATTCTTTGTCGGAACCCCATTAACTAAGATAACCAGAGGTTCCTCTTCCACTTTTTCTACTCCAATTGTGTTAATGTTTTTCTTGAAATCTAGAGGCAAATAAACAACTCTTCCCTTTAATCCTCTCTGTAAATCTGATGGAGGCAATTTCCCTGTCTTTGGCTCCATTCTTACAATAGCCTGAAAGGGATGGATACTTTGAATCAAAATAGATTCATAAGTATTTAAGTCCTTCAATTCAGAAGGAATCTCAACCAATTCCAGATTATTATGAACTGCTCTAGCAGGCATCTGGTTTTGTTTTAATTTGTTACAACAATAAGTACACACACGTTGATCCAATCCCAAATCAAAACAATTTTCTACCATCAAGTATGTTGCAAAATCCTTCCATTCACTATTATTTTCCCTTTCACTTTTTGCATATAAATCCACTAACTTAGTCTGATTCTTATAATAAGTGCGTCTACAACACACACAAGTGAAATTAGGCCTCTCACTTGATTTCATGTCAAACGTCGCAATTTCCCTCTGGAAATTATCTGTACTGGAAACATGTACACTATCTTCCAAATGACCCTCTACTTCTTGCTCAATTTCAACATTCTCCTCTTTACTGCCAAAGTAACAAAACTCAATTTCTTCACATATATTCTTCACATCTATTTCAGAACCATGCAAAAGAGCAGCGCATAATTGTTTCAGCATAATTGCTGGACTCTTAGCATAATACAACAGTCTAACTAACTTCCTCACTTTGTTATGATGCACTGCTAGCATCCTGAAATGATGAAAAACACTCTGGCATACTCTCCTGGAAAGACAAGCCAGTGAATGACCATGCAAACCTGTCACTTCTCTCACTCTGCAAGGATCTAATTCTTGCAACAACCTTATTTTCTGCTTCAAACTTTTCTTGTTAAATGTCCGTACAAAATCACAAAGCAAATTGATGGAATCCTGTCGCACACTGCAAATACTACTACACTTCCAGGTGTACACAGGACCCTTAGCACGTCTTCCTAAAACCTCATTACCTAACAACTCTTCTGCCTCTGTTGTCACAAGTTTTTCTTTTTCAACTGGACAACCATCTTTCACTTCATAAGCACGACCACTGATGTCAACTGCATGCACCAAATCATTATCCTGGAAATAACTCTCTTCATTAAAAAATGCCTCACAGCTTGAACTATGTATCCATTCTCCAGAAAAAACTTCACAAAAATTACTACGATTAACTATTCTCTTCCATCTACTATTTCTTTTGAAATCAAAAATTGCCTTGTTTAGCTTCCTAATTCTATTTATTATCAAAATAAATAACTTACGTTTAATTTCAAAAGCCTGATCAATAACTTTCTCAACTTTTTTTTTTCTCCTATAAAAAACTAATTTCTGTTGACCTTTCTTAATATTTTTTAACAAATTGCCAATTATCCTGTTACGGAACATTCGTTTACGAATCTCCCTAAACTGTTGTTTCCTTCTACTATCATGCACAGATTTATCTCTTGCTCTAGCAGTAACATTTTCATTTGTCCTTTTCTTTCCATTTGATTTGTTTCTCATGTTATGGATTGAAACATTTTCTGTACTAATATTTTTTTTATTAGAAATATTTCTTATGAAATATTTAGAGCTCTTACCCGGTGCTTTCTTCATGGCTTGAGAAATCTTTTTGTTAGAGGACTGCTGCGTTTTTTTTTTCTCCTGCTGTCTTTGACGTTTTGCAGCCTTTATCTCTCTTATTTTTGTAGGCATAGTTGAATCTGAGGAAAAATATAATAAAAATGTTATTAAACATTATTATCAAACAGTAAATCAGTAATAGTGATCAAAAACATAACACACTACTTGACATTTTAAATAGAAGATTTTTTAGTCCTTGCAAATTTACAATATAGAAATAGCAGAAAAGAAATGACATTTATATTTATATTACCTATGCTATTTTATATGTGAATCTGATCTAATTTTATGAGCATATTTTAATTTTTTATTGAAGACACTACACATAACCTGTTTTTGAAGGTGTCTTTATTTTTAAATTAAACGGTTTACCTTTTTACTTTTTATTGATTATAAATTTTAAAAATAAATGTTTATAATTCCAAAGGCTCAAGCAGGTCAGCTTCCCATCCTATATCATATAATTCGGACAAATCTGCATCCTCATCACGCTCTTCTTCAACCTCAGGATTTAAATCATCCAATGGATCAACATCCACTGATGTTTCAATTACAAGTTCAATGATGAGGTCAAAATCAACTGATTGCAGATTGTCGCTCATGTTGAGATTGTCTTTATCTTTAAAGAAAGATAACAACAATGAGATGTTGCAGAGTAAGAGACAAATCTCACAGATTATAATAGTAAAATTATTTAACAAGAGTAACATTTTGCAGCTATTATTTAGCCATGTCCAGCGATGCTGAGCAGGTGAAGCCTATGTCTAATTTTTCACTGAACAGGACTCATCTGTTCTTAACCTTGGATAAGCCTCAACGACTCTGTGTCCCCTGCACATACTCAAATGTTAAAGTGCAGATTTATATTAAATGGCACATCCCCAGGCATGCACCAGTTAATGTGCACCACTGCTTTACCACCCATGGTGTGCCGCATTTACAATCAGATAGGAGAAAGCTGCTTCAAAACCCTGCGCCTGCTTGAAGCTGGCATAGGTCTTGACGCAGCATTGTATAGATGGGGCACCCCTGAGCCTTGCTGGAGCTGCATCGCACTTACGATACAACTCCAGCAATGCGCCACCTTTACAGCACAGATGCGTCACGCATCTGTGCCGTTTTTGCCCCATGCTGCGCCGCATTGTAAATGCAGCACAACATGGGTGGCGGAACAGTGGCGCAGGATGACTGGCACATCACTGGTGATGCGCCAGTCATCATAAATCTATCCCTAAGCTTCTTATCTTGTTAGAGATAAACTGCCATATGTATCATCAAAATATTTTGCATTTCCTAAATAGCGAATTTTAAGGAATAAATAGCTATTCTTTACCATTCCTAATTTGCGATGAGCAAATAGCTAATTGCAAATTACTCATTCATTTCCATGGGCCAGGAGGCCCATAGGAATGAAGGTGCAATTTGCGATTAGCAATTAGCTCATCGCAAATTAGGAATTTTTCCAAAGGTGCAGGGGTGTCTCAAGAACACCCTGCTGCACCCCTGAAAAAGAAATTTGGGGGCATATGGCGCACATACATGTCATATGGGACCTTTTTTTTTTTTTTTTTTAAATGCTTTTTGAAAAGAATTCGCAAATTACCACAAACTAGAAGTTGGTGGTAGTTTCCAAATCCTTAATATCATTTTTTACATATTTTTTTTTGATACATTGCATTTAAGGAATCACAAATTTTGAATTATTGACATTTTAAGTAATTTCCACATGTGCAGTGTTTTCAAAATATAATTTGAAAATCGTTTTTGGGGAAAAGTAATGGTTTGCAAATTTATGACAAGGACATAATGGTGTATGCTTCTCTATAAGGCATTTCAGTATCTCTAATGTCATTTTTCCCATATTACATTATAAGACCTTTCCCCATGAAGCACATTCCTTGTAAATATGCTCCCACCTGTGCATTGCAAATTTAGATTTTGACTGTTTCAGACACATAGCCATGTTGAAAGTGACCCAAAAAAATTGCAAACGTTTAAAAAAAAAGATTCATGTGTCTTAATGACATTTTAAGTCATTTCCCCATGGACAATGTTTTCTAAGTGGCACAAAAGAGGTATACACCTATCATAAATCTGTCCCTAGCATTATAAATGATTAAATCAGGATGACAATAAGATGTGGCCTATCCAGAGGTTTGTTTAAGGTGAGGCCTACTCAGGATTGCAGATTAAAGTTACGCTTGATGAAGAATACAGAGGAGATAATTTATTGTAAAGGCCTACCAATTAATTAAGTGATTTCTACTTCATTGCACCAGTCATCATAAATGTATCCATAAGCTTCTTATCTTGTTAGACAACAACCGCCATATGTATCATATAACTATTTTGCATTTCCAAAATAGCGAATTTTAAGGAATAAATAGCGATTCTTTACCATTCCAAATTTGTTTGAGAAAATTGCTAATTGCAAATTACTCATTCATTTCCATGGGCTAGGAGGCTCATATAAATGAAGGTGCAATTTGCGATTAACAATTTGCTCATCACAAATAAGGAATTTATTCCAAAGGTGCAGGGGTGTCTCAAGAACACCCTGCTGCAACCCTGAAAAAGAAATTTGGGGGCATATGGCGAACATAAATTTTAACAACATTCCTTTACCTCAAAAACGATTTTCAAATCATAACTTCAAAACACTACACATGGAAAAATTACTTAAATTGTCCTTAAGACACATAAAAGCGTTTTTTGATTGGCTTTCCTGCATGGTAGGGTCACTTTTAACATGGCTATGTAACATAAACATTCAAAATCAAAATTTTCCATGTACAGGTGGGAGCATATTTACAAGCAATTTGCGCCACAAAGAAAGGTCTGACATTAAAATGGGAAAAATAACATCAGGGACAGTCAATTGCCTTATAAAGAACCATACACCATTATGTCCTTCTCATGAATTTAAAAACAATTCCTTTTTCCCAAAAACGATTTTCAAATCATAATTTCAAAAAACTGCACATGAGAAAATGACTTAAAATGTCATTGAAACACATGAAAGCGTTTTTTGATTGGCTTTCCTGCATGGTTGGTTCACTTTTATCATGGCTATGTAACACAAACATTGATAATTAAAATTTTCATGCACATGTAAGAGCATATTTACAAGCAATTTGCGCCACAGAGAAAGGTCTTACACTAAAATGAGAAAAATAACATCAGGAACAGTCAATTGCCTTATAAAGAACCATACACCATTATGTCCTTGTCATGATTTTATAAACAATTCCTTTTCCCCAAAAACGATTTTAAAATCATAATTTCTAAACACTGCACATGGGAAAATGACTTAAAATGTCATTAAAACACATGAAAGCGTTTTTTGATTGCCTTCCCAGCATGGTTTGGTCACTTTTAACATGGCTATTTAACACAAACATTCAAAATCTAAATTTTCCATGCACATGTGAGAGCATATTTACAAGCAATTTGCGCCACAGAGAAAGGTCTTACACTAAAATGAGAAAAATAACATCAAGGACAGTCAATTGCCTTATAAAGAACCATACACCATTATATCCTTGTCATGAATTTAAAAACAATTCCTTTTCCACAAAAACGATTTTCAAATCATAATTTCTAAACACTGCACATCAGAAAATGACTAAAAATGTCATTAAAACACATGAAATCATTTTTTGATTGGCTTTCCAGCATGGTTGCGTCACTTTTAACATGGCTATGTGACACAAACATTCAAAATCAAAATTTTCCATGCACATGTGAGAGCATATTTACAAGCAATTTGCGCCACATAAATCATAATTTTCTCCTTAAAGCACACTATTCTCTATCTAAAGTAAAGAAATATTTTCTCACCTTAGCAAATACTTTGAGTTTGAAAACAGTCTCAGAAACACACCAATTTGTCTTCAGCAGAGCAAAAGGTATGCACTCCAGAGTCTGCAGCTATCAAAAGCACAGAAATGGTGTAATTCTTCACACATATTTCTCATGTCACCCAATCAAAACTCTTCCCTCACTTTTTTTCAAATGAAACCCCTCTGCCCTTTCTGCCTATTTTCCATAGCAACCACCTCTTGGAGAAAATCTGGTGTTTGCAAATTCACACAACAATGTTGCAATTGAACTCTGAACTCTCAGTGCACCTGCATATCCAGTGCTTTCTTTCATTTAATGATTTTTTATTGACCACTCAAAATACATCTTTCAAACAACACATCTGTACACCCTAACTTTCTGTTTTCATCAATCAAAATCCACCAATCACTGTTACTACTTCATGAACACAGAAACTCCACAGTTTTTTTCATTTCAAACTCACATTTTTTCAACTGCCATTTCATTGCCACACTTCATCTGACTGCAGGAGAACCTTCTCTCACCATGTTTTCTGTCTGGATTGTTGGTCATAGTTATATTCACTGGGCTCAAAGGTACGTTGAAAGCAGGAATTTACCTAACCTCAATTTACAAGATGTGGAAATTAAGTGGTTTGGCCACAGAGGATTAAAATGTCACCAATTGATACCATTGGTGAAAACCTTTATGCATTTGCCCAAACCTGACCTGTTAATTGTGCACTGTGGAGGTAATGACTTGGGCACTTTGACTGGTGTAGGTCTGGAAATGCTTTTAAAGGACACCTTTGAGCAATTAATGGCACTTTTTCCTCAGACTGCCTTGGTATATTCAAATATATGCCAAAGACAGAAATGGAGGTGGTCAAACCAATTTTGTCCACAAATTGAGAAGTCGAGGAAGCATGTAAACAAATCTGTTTCAGCTTACATGAGAGACCATGGAATGGGCTCCCTGTACAACAATAACTTGCGTTACTACATGCAAGATATCTACAGAGGAGATGGAGTTCACTTCTCAGATGAGGGCAACAGAGTTTTCACTCTGAATTTAAAAATGTGCATTGGTACCTACTTATAAGTACCAAAATGTACCATAAACCCAAAAGCTCTTCTCAGAGCTACCCTACATCTAATCACTCACAATTATTATTTTACTCTAACTTTTTTCACTAATTTTCAACAAAGTACACTCCCTGGGGCGCTACCCGGTACGCGTACCGGGAGCTAACCTCGCGAAATTTAAAAAAAAAATGTTTTTTTTTCGCACATATGGGCCTCCTCAGCCACCCTCACAAAACCTAGGGGGTCAAGATAAGTCTACCATGCCCCCTTCTACCTATTCTGAACATTATTTGCCCTCCATCTTGTATCATAATTCGACCGAAACACAAAATGGTGGACTCCCGTTACGCTTAAGGTTCGCGTACCAGGGCGCTCACCGGTTCGCGTACCGGGTCGCTTCCTGGGAAGCGCACCATCAAAAAAGGTGGGAAAGTAGTTCACACAAAAGCCACTTGAGACAATTTCACCAAATATAGATTAGCTCATACTACATACCAATCCCTACCATTTTCACAAATTTGATTGGAATTCCATTTAGCCATTTAGCCTATAGAACTCACTAAATACCGTGAGGTAAATTACTTCACAAAACACATCTGAAGTGTTGGAATTGACAACCAATTAAAATGTTACTTTCATTTTCTACTTTTTTTACCTGACATTTGATTGGTTATGTACCCGAATATATATAAAGGAAGAGAAGGAAACACAGCCATTTTGACTACTACTTCCTGGTGTACATTTCTATTAGAATTTTCATTAATAACTTCAACTTCTTTTTAAAGGTAAGTTGTTATTTTTAAAACTGAAGTATATTGTGCACTTTAAGTTAATATGGCAAACTTTTTCTGTTAGTTATATACTATCCCTCTGTAGTACTTATAAATTTAGATACACTTTTTTATATTCCTACTTCCACTCTGATACTATACACTGCCCAAAGATAAATTCTCTGTTAAAAACTGCCTATCTAAAATTAATCCCAACAGTGCCCTACCTCTACTAATATATATTTTTTTTATACAAATTTCAGGAAAAATGGAAAGTGAACAAAACATTTCATTTGAAATTGTCCTTCCAGAGTCCAACACGGAAATCATTGATCCAAATGAGATTGAATTTATGGATGAAACTTGGGACCAAGAACTACTGCAATGTGTACAAGCAGTAGATAACCTCCTTGCAAATGAGGACATTTTACAACCTCAGAGACTACAATCTATATTCCATGATTATGAAATTTCTGACAATGAAATGTTAGAAAGTTTAATAAATTATGAAACACAATAAAAAAAGCTTAAAAAAAAAAAAATAATCAACAAAACCAACAATCAATTAACATACAGCATTTGAAAAGTCTATCATTCATTTTTCATTGTGATACGCTCCCCAGAACACTTCCCGGTTCGCGTACCGGGCGCTAACCACGAAAAAAAACAAAAAAAAAATTTTTTTTTTTTGCTTAGCGGGGCCCCTTTAAAGCCTCCACATCAAACCTAGGGGGTCAGGGAGGATCTACTATGCCCCCTTATGGTCATTTGCCCCTTCGCTTTTGCCTCCTCTTGTCTCTCGATCCTACCGAGAGACAAGATGGCGGCCGCTCCGGACTGTTTAGAATGTTGACAGACACCGGAGAGCCAATCAACTTCGCTACGCGAAGTTCCGTTACGCGTCAAGTACGCGTACCGGGGCGCTGCCTGGTCCGCGCTTACAGATATATATCTTTTTTTGAACGTTATTTTCTCAAAATCCACTGCAGCACATATATTGAGACCTACAAAAGGCACATCGGGCTACCAGCCCCTACAATTTTGCCAAGTTTCGTGCAAATTCATTCAGCCGTTCGGGCTAAAAGTGAGGCCAACCGCCCTATGGAAAACTCAATGTTAAAAACACGTTTTGGGACCCCCCTTTTTTCTCGGCCCCCCCTTGACGAACCCCCCCCCAAATTTTCAAGGGCTGCTCAGAAACAAAATGTGCCATTTTCCTGAAAATTTTAGCCAATTCCGTCCACAAACGCCAAAGTTATTAGACATAGAATTTTCAAAAATCCCATAGGGAAAAAATCCTAACTATATATACCTACTGGCGACCGCCAGTAGGTAATATATATATATATATATATATATATATATATATATATATATATATATATATATATATATATATATATATATTACCTACTGGCAGTCGTCCACAAACGCCAAAGTTATTAGACATAGAATTTTCAAAAATCCCATAGGGAAAAAATCCTAACTATATATACCTACTGGCGACTGCCAGTAGGTAATATATATATATATATATATATATATATATATATATATATATATATATATATATATATATTACCTACTGGCGGTCGCCAGTAGGTATATATAGTTAGGATTTTTTCCCTATGGGATTTTTGAAAATTCTATGTCTAATAACTTTGGCGTTTGTGGACGGAATTGGCTAAAATTTTCAGGAAAATGGCACATTTTGTTTCTGAGCAGCCCTTGAAAATTTGGGGGGGGGTTCGTCAAGGGGGGGCCGAGAAAAAAGGGGGGTCCCAAAACGTGTTTTTAACATTGAGTTTTCCATAGGGCGGTTGGCCTCACTTTTAGCCCGAACGGCTGAATGAATTTGCACGAAACTTGGCAAAATTGTAGGGGCTGGTAGCCCGATGTGCCTTTTGTAGGTCTCAATATATGTGCTGCAGTGGATTTTGAGAAATTAACGTTCAAAAAAAGATATATATCTGTAACAGCGGACCGGGCAGCGCTCCGGTTCGCGGACTTTTCGCGGTACGGAGCTTTGTGAAGCGAAGCTGATTGGTTCTCCGGCGTCTGTGAACATTCCAAACAGTCCGTAGCGGCCGCCATCTTGTCTCTCGCTCGGTAGGATCGAGAGACAAGAGGAGGCCAAAGCGAAGGGGCAAATGACCATAAGGGGGCATAGTAGATCCTCGCTGACCCCCTAGGTTTGATGTGGAGGTTTTAAAAGGGTCCCGCGGGGCAAAAAAAAAAATAATAATAATAATCAAATGGCTGAATGTATTTGCACGAAACTTGGTAAAATATTAGGGACTGGTAGCCCGATGTGCCTTTGCTAGGTCTCAATATATGTGCTCCAGTGGATTTTGAGAAATTAACGTTCAAAAAAAGATATATATCTGTAACAGCGCTCCGCTTCGCGTACTTTTCGCGCAACGGAGCTTTGTGAAGCGAAGCTGATTGGTTCTCCGGCGTCTGTCAACATTCCAAACAGTCCGTAGCGGCCGCCATCTTGTCTCTCGGTAGGATCGAGAGACAAGAGGAGGCCAAAGCGAAGGGGGAAATGACCATAAGGGGGCATAGTAGATCCTTCCTGACCTCTTAGGTTTGATGTACCATTTTGCCAAGTTTGGTGTAATTCCGTTCAGCCATTCAGGCTGTAGACGTATGTAAATGTCCTATGGAAAATTGCATGGGGAAAACACATTTGAAAGTGTTGAAATTTAGAACCAATTAAAATGTTACTTTGGTTTTGTATTTGTGTGTGATGAAAGTTAATTGGTTATGTATATATGTCAAATGAGAGGAAACCACAGCCATTTTGTGATACTACTGTCTGAGGTACATTTGTGAGGAATTTTTGGTGGTGAATTTCTGGTGTTTGATTTACACAGTACTAACACTTCTCCTACTTTTAAAAAAGGTGAGTTGTTAATTTGTAAGGGGAACTATGTTGTACACTTGAAGATAATTTGAAAAATGTTTTCTGTTATTTATTTGCAGTCCTTCTGTTATACTAAATACTTGATAAAGTTAGTTTTATATTATGTATTACTAAAAACGATAAATGAAAGTGATTATTTTTTTCTGCAATTTACAGCAAGAAATTTCTAAATAAAATGGCTCACAATGAAGAGACCGTGGCAATTTCTTTTGAATTGTCCACTACATTGATTGAAATTGAGAGCACCAATAATGAAATATTGTCACAAGGAGGAGATGACTTGTATGATTCCATTAGATTGATTGAAATGGACAGCACCAATAATGAAATATTGTCACAAGGAGGAGATGACTTGAATGATTCCACTACATTGATTGAAATTGAGAGCACCAATAATGAAATATTGTCACAAGGAGGAGATGACTTGTATGATTCCATTAGATTGATTGAAATGGACAGCACCAATAATGAAATATTGTCACAAGGAGGAGATGACTTGAATGATTCCA
This sequence comes from Lissotriton helveticus, assembly GCF_964261635.1. Taxonomy (NCBI): domain Eukaryota; kingdom Metazoa; phylum Chordata; class Amphibia; order Caudata; family Salamandridae; genus Lissotriton; species Lissotriton helveticus. The sequence goes on from NC_136063.1 coordinate 694,883,637, forward strand.
CTACATTGATTGAAATTGAGAGCAGCAATAATGAAATATTGTCACGAGGAGATGACTTGAATGATTCCACTACATTGATTGAAATTGACAGCACCAATAATGAAATATTGTCACACTGTCAGAACCTGTAAGAAAACCATTTCCTGGTGCCCTAAGAGAGTTGTTCACTCAGCCATTCATAGCTCTCTGGCTGCTTGGAGTTGGAGACAGCGGGTAGCGCAAACGCTGATCTCCTAATGCCCGCTCCAGTTCCTGGTTGTGCCGTTCCTTTGGAGCGGTTAGCGTTCTAGTGATTGTCTGAGATCCGCCATTTTAGGTGCGCTGTTCCTTTTCTCTGCGCACTTCAACTGAAGCATTTCAGGCGGCAAGAAGTACCTCGACGTGAATTCCTGCAGCTGCATGGATATGCCGGTGAGAGCGTTCTGAGTATGTTCTTCCCAGTCAAAGCCTGATAATTATATTCAAGAAGCGGTAAGAGAACTTGCATTTAAATATTACCGCTAGTTCTGAACTTTTACTCCGTTGCAAGAACAGTATCTCTGAAATTCCTGTATTTCTGCACAGCTAGTGGTTATTGCTTGAAGTCCAGTATTAGGCGCAGCATAGTTCTACTAGTTGAACTCTGAGGATATTCATGCAGTCTATGTCAACGCAACTTTAGAAGATTCTTGGCAGTCATCAAGTAGATGGGGGTATTGTAATGATATGCATATGATTGATACCACTGTCTACCACCAAATAATTTCTGCTGACCGCAAAAAGAAAGACTGTGGATTAAGCGTCATATTCTTCTAGAAAGAAATTATTCATATAATACCTCTGCAAGAATCCATAAGAGAGCAGCTAAATCCACATAATCTATAGGTGGGTAGAGAGCGAGCCTGGTTCAGTTGAGTAAGCTAAAAAGAGTATTGGGAACTGTAGTAATGATGTGTTTAATGTTTTAGGTGTGACCAGACCATTGAGGAAGAGTCGTTACTACACCTTGTGGATGTCTCTCTTGTCTCTCCACTTCCCCTTTCCCCCTCCCTCCTGGTCTTAGAGATCTCTGGGTCCAGGGGACAGGGGAGTAGGGGAGTTGGGAACTAGCAGCTGGAACTTCCCTTCACGCCATCTGTTCCCACGGAAACCAAAGGATTTCAGGTACACTTCGTGACAGATTGAAGTGCCCTACAATTCTTCCGTCTGAGCAAGATGGCTGAAGGACTGGATGTTAAGGCGTTAGCTTCTATTTTAGAAGGGCTACAGAAGCAATTGAGTGAAACCAGGGAGGAGGTTAGGAAATCCAATCAGGAGGCTAGTTATTTGCGACAAAGAATAGATCAACTGTCTGTTAGTCCCAGTCCTAATTTTGGGGGTTTAAAATCTCCCACTTTTGATCCTTCCCCCTCCACGTCCTCCACCCTTACTACGCAGGTAGTGCATGCAATGTCCCCCACCATTCCGTTGGCACCCCCAGAAAGGTTTCAGGGGGACCCACATAAGGCTCAAATTTTTATGACTCAATGTTCTTTACATTTCCTATGTAAGCCAATTTTGTTTAAAGAAGACCAGTCGAAAGTGGCTTTCGTGCTGTCCTACCTGAGTGGTGATGCCGCGGCATGGTCTATGCCCCTGGTTACCTCTAATGATCCAGCCCTTTACAAATTTGAAGATTTCAAAGCAGAATTTTTAAGGATTTTTGATCGAAGAACAATTTCACAGACCACAGATAATGAATTGCTGGATTTAAAACAGGGAAATAAGGAATTGGTGGCCTACCTGGCCCAATTCAATAAACTGATTGTAGAGACGAATTGGCCAGCAGAAAAGAGAGCTGCAATCTTTTACCGAGGATTGAAGGATGAGTTGAAGGATGGCCTAGCTCAAATTCCAAAGAGACCAACTAACGTGTCAGAACTCATAGATCTAGTGTTACAAATTGATCAACGTCAGGCGGAACGACGTAGTGAGAAGCGAAAAGATTTCAAACCTTTCCCGCCTCGTTTGGATCGTGTTAGGATGGAACCAGTCAAGAATTCCGAAGCAAGCGTTGGAGAGGAACCAATACAAATTGGTACAGTCAGAGGCCCTCTCACCAAAGAAGAAAGAGAAAAGCGAAGATTGGGCAAGCTATGCATGTATTGTGGCCAGTCTGGTCATTTTGTCAAAGAGTGTTCCAAGAGGCCAAAGACAAATCAATGGGTAAAAGACAAGCTCCACCAGTAGACGGAGTTGCACTGGTGGGAGCACAGTTTGAGACAACTCCTGATTCTAAACTAGTAGCAAATACTCTCCAGTCAGCCGCACCTCATTTGATTTTGTCTTGCAAAATTCAATTTGGAAAAACTCGAGAGGAAGAGGTTGCTATCATGCTGGATTCCGGAGCAACTGGAAATTTTTGTGACATTCAGTTTGCGGAATCGTTGGGAATTCGATTTTTGAAGAAACATCGACCAGAGCCAGTTCGAGCAGTCGACGGTACTAATTTATCGTCTGGACCGATAGTTTTCGATACGGAGGAGATAACCGTCTTGGGTCCTGGAGAGCATCTAAGTCATCTAAGCTTTAATCTTATAGACGCTCCACAGTTCCAGATGATTCTGGGATTGCCTTGGCTCACTGAACACAACCCTCATATTGATTGGGCTAACCGCACCGTGGAAATGAATTCGACCTTTTGTTCGGACCATTGTTTTCAGAGGATAGTGGAAAAGGTTCAAGCCACTCTGTCTTCAAGTTTTGTGGAACAAGTACAGATGATTTGTGCAGTGGAGTTACCTGAGATTCCCGAGGAATATCAAGATCTGAGGGAGGTGTTTAATGAAAAAGAAGCTCGGAAGTTGCCTCCGCATAGGGAGTACGATTGTCGAATTGAGATTGAGCCGGGAGCCTCCTTGCCCTGTAGTCGGATCTATGCCCTATCGGAACCAGAAAATCTACATTTGAAAGAGTACATTGAGCAAAGCTTGGATTGTGGCTTTATACGACCATCCCAGTCACCAGTTTCTTCCCCTCTCTTCTTTATTCCAAAGAAGGATGGTTCCTTGCGAACTTGCATTGACTATCGTGCGTTAAACCAGGTGACCAGAAAGAATCGCTACCCGCTGCCCCGCATTTCCGAGCTCCTAGACCAAGTGAAGGATGCCAGAATCTACACCAAGTTGGACTTGAGGGGGGCCTATCACTTGGTTCGCATGGCTGAAGGAGAGGAGTGGAAGACGGCTTTCCGGACCCGGCTAGGATTGTTTGAATATCAGGTAATGCCGTTTGGGTTGTGCAACGCCCCAGCGGCATTTCAGCATTTTGTAAACGATGTGCTACGAGAGTTTTTGGACCGTTTCGCTGTGGTGTACATAGATGACATCCTCATTTTCTCTAACAATCCAGAAGATCACGTGGAACATGTTCGAGCCATACTGAAACGTTTGTTGGAACATCATCTGTTTGTAAAACTTGGGAAATGTGTTTTCCATACCACCAAGGTGGAATTCTTGGGGTTCATACTCTCCCCAGAAGGTGTTTTTATGGATGACACCAAGTTGCAAGCCATCAGGACTTGGCCATCCCCGAAATCGGTAAAAGAAATACAAAGCTTTTTGGGTTTCGCAAATTTTTATCGAAGATTCATTCAAAATTTTTCTGAGAAGGTGAGCCCCATTACTAGGCTGTTGAAGAAGAATGTGAGGTTTGACTGGTTGAAGGATGCAGAAGAAGCCTTTCAATCTCTAAAAGAAGCTTTCGTTTCAGCCCCAATTTTACAACATCCTGATCTGAAGGAGGCCTTTTTTGTGGAAGCAGACGCATCCAATTTGGCGATTGGTGGAATTCTGTCCCAACGCCACAAACAGACTGGTCAATTGCATCCTGTGGCTTACCATTCTCGCAAATTGTCCCCTGCTGAAATCAACTATTCTATAGCAGACAAAGAACTTTTAGCGGTGAAAGAAGCCTTCAAAGTTTGGAGACACTATCTACTTGGAGCAAGACATGTCATAACTGTGTTCACAGATCATCGCAATTTGCAATTTCTAAAATCTGCAAGAACCCTCACCCCTCGTCAGTTGAGATGGTCTCTGTTCTTTGCCGACTACGATTTTGTCCTGACTTATAAACCTGGGTCGGCAAATGGAAAGGCTGATGCTCTTTCGCGTCTCAGCACTGAAGGTGAAAAAGAAGAAGTCTCTGAAAGATACATTATCCCACAAGAAAAGATGGTAGCCCCCATTTGTGCAGATTATTTTGGAGATCGGATCAAAGAAGAATTTCAGGGAGCAGAATTCTCCAATTGGGAAATGGAGGGTCCCGAGCGCGAAGTTCGAGAAGGAAAACCGTATGTTCAAGGAAAAATGTTTGTTCCAAGTGAAGAATTGCAGAAAGAAGTCCTCCAGTTGCTTCATGATCATCCGTTGGCAGGTCATAAGGGAGCGGTTAAGACCTTGGAATTGGTGAAGAGAACCTTTTATTGGCCGGGTATGGACACTCAGGTGAGACAGCATGTCGCCACTTGTGAGCAGTGTGTTAAGGGAAAAAGTTCCAGACAATCTCCTCAGGGGTTGCTTCAGCCACTTCCCACTGCCCCTTCCCCTTGGCATACCATTCTTATGGATTTCATCGTAGACTTGCCCTCTAGTTCAGGTTACTCAGTGATATGGGTGGTGGTGGATCAATTTACTAAAATGAGTCACTTTATTCCGTTGAAGGCTTTACCAACTGCACAACAATTAGCTTCCCTATTTGTTCAGCACATTGTCAAACTGCATGGAATCCCGAAGGTAGTTATTTCTGACCGGGGTTCACAGTTTGTATCCCGTTTCTGGAGGTCATTTTTGAAAGGATTAGGAGTGGATTCTCGTCTGTCCACCAGTTTTCATCCAGAAACGGATGGACAGACGGAGAGAGTCAATCAGGACCTGGAACAGTACCTGCGGTTGTATTTGATGGATCAGGAAGGGGAATGGCCCTCCTTACTGAGTACTGCAGAATTTGCCTATAACAATTCAGTCCATTCAGCCACAGGGTTCTCCCCATTCTTCCTTAATTCAGGTCGACACCCAAATATGTTAATGGGACATGTGGAAGTAGATGTTCCAGCTGCGGAGGAGGTGATTCAGGATTTGCAAAAGACCTTTCAGTCGGCATCTCAGAATCTCTCCAAGGCGAAATCTGGGTATAAGAAACAGGCAGATAAACGACGAAGAGAGAGTCCAATTTTTAAGGCCGGGGAGTTGGTGTGGGTCTCGACTCGCCACATGAGACTAGTTGGTAACAGGAAGTTTCAACCAAAGTTTGTGGGCCCCTTTCCAGTGGTGCGTATGATCAATCCTGTTAGTGTTAGGTTGGCCCTTCCTAAGTCGATGAGAATCCATCCCACCTTCCATGTCTCTCTGATTAAGCAAAATCCACTAAATCTTAGGAAGCAACTTCCACCAACTACAATTCAAGTGCAATCAACAGATGAATTTGACGTGAAACGAATTCTAGACTCAAAATGGAGAAAGAACAGTCTGTATTATCTGGTTGATTGGAAAGGCTACGGCCCTGAAGACCGATCTTGGGAGCCTAGTGCTAATGTCCATGCTCCAAGATTGGTGGCAGAATTCCACAAGCTCCATCCACTGAAACCCAGGGAGGGGTCTTTGGTGGGGGGTACTGTCGGAACCTGTAAGAAAACCATTTCCTGGTGCCCTAAGAGAGTTGTTCACTCAGCCATTCATAGCTCTCTGGCTGCTTGGAGTTGGAGACAGCGGGTAGCGCAAACGCTGATCTCCTAATGCCCGCTCCAGTTCCTGGTTGTGCCGTTCCTTTGGAGCGGTTAGCGTTCTAGTGATTGTCTGAGATCCGCCATTTTAGGTGCGCTGTTCCTTTTCTCTGCGCACTTCAACTGAAGCATTTCAGGCGGCAAGACGCTTTTAACCTAGAGCGTCTTTGAAGTCCGTGTTTTGTAGGTTTAGAGACTTTCCAGTTAGTGCGCGATATTTGGGAACCAGTAATTAGTCTTCCCTTCAGTTAGGCATTTATATTTGCCTCGCGCCTCCCGTTCAGAAGCGACCAGCTCCTGACCTAGCCCGTCATTGGCAGAGGTATCGAGTTTCAGTCAGGGAGAAGCTTCCAGGCATCTTTTGGTGCGCTATCTTCAGTATCCTGTTTATTCCTCAGAAGTACCTCGACGTGAATTCCTGCAGCTGCATGGATATGCCGGTGAGAGCGTTCTGAGTATGTTCTTCCCAGTCAAAGCCTGATAATTATATTCAAGAAGCGGTAAGAGAACTTGCATTTAAATATTACCGCTAGTTCTGAACTTTTACTCCATTGCAAGAACAGTATCTCTGAAATTCCTGTATTTCTGCACAGCTAGTGGTTATTGCTTGAAGTCCAGTATTAGGCGCAGCATAGTTCTACTAGTTGAACTCTGAGGATATTCATGCAGTCTATGTCAACGCAACTTTAGAAGATTCTTGGCAGTCATCAAGTAGATGGGGGTATTGTAATGATATGCATATGATTGATACCACTGTCTACCACCAAATAATTTCTGCTGACGGCAAAAAGAAAGACTGTGGATTAAGCGTCATATTCTTCTAGAAAGAAATTATTCATATAATACCTCTGCAAGAATCCATAAGAGAGCAGCTAAATCCACATAATCTATAGGTGGGTAGAGAGCGAGCCTGGTTCAGTTGAGTAAGCTAAAAAGAGTATTGGGAACTGTAGTAATGATGTGTTTAATGTTTTAGGTGTGACCAGACCATTGAGGAAGAGTCGTTACTACACCTTGTGGATGTCTCTCTTGTCTCTCCACTTCCCCTTTCCCCCTCCCTCCTGGTCTTAGAGATCTCTGGGTCCAGGGGAGTAGGGGAGTTGGGAACTAGCAGCTGGAACTTCCCTTCACGCCATCTGTTCCCACGGAAACCAAAGGATTTCAGGTACACTTCGTGACACACAAGGAGGAGATGACTTGAATGATTTTTTTGATCAATCTGTTGATGGCGAATTTATCGAATGTTTGGAGGCCATAGAGTTACAAGAATCATCATTGCAGACTTTTCATGAGGAAATTGCTGATGAGGACATGTTACTAGTTCTTTCAAATTTAGAAAATTCTGAAGAATAAATTTATATTTAGAAATCAAAAATTGTTTGAGACATTATTCATTTTTATTTTTAATTTATGAGGTTGTAGCGAAGTGATTGTAGTATAAAATGAGACTTATAGTATAGAGTGCAACATTTTTATGTTACATGGTAAGTTTACTCATATTTACTTCCCTTCTGCCACTATATTATCTCCAATGTGTATTTGACATCTCTTCTTCATCTCCGGCCTCCTTTCTCTCACTGTGTGTCTCCGATGCATCTTATCGCTGCTATTTTGTGTAATTACAGAAGAGAGTAAAATAAAATAGTTCGGAACGTGAAAAGGGGGCAAAGTAGAGTACCCCTCACCCCCTAGGCCTTTTCAGGCGGTCCCAAAAGGATCAGTTTCTGCTTTCCTGAGAGATTATGGTATGAGTTCCATATACCACAATAATTTGCATTACAACATGCAAGATATCTATCTCCTATTACCAACTTTTGGAGATATTCGCGCTAAGCGCGAATATCTCCAAAAAGTAACACCTGCCCTGAGCAGTTCTTAGCCATGTTATCCAATGGGAGGTTGATAACATGGCTAAGAGCATTAGCTCGGTAATGCATGAATATCGCTGACTTTTTAGCGATATTCATGCATTGCGGCCGTTTTTTATCGCATTTGCGATAAACCTTGATAATAGCAAGGTTTATCTTCGATAATTTCTGACGATGCTTAGCGGTAAAAAATTTGTTGGTAAGCATCGTTAGCGATAAATATCGCTTAACTTTGGTAATATGCACCAACGTCTGTTAACGTTCGATTCGAAGGAAATGAGGAAGTGTTGAAAAAACTTTTTTTAAATGCCACACTTTTGTCATGCACGGCAGCCATTTTAGATGCCTTGACCAGACCCACTCTCTGCACGCTGTCGATTCGTAGCATGGCTCCCCACCCTCGCAAGCATCTTCCCCAGGCACTGGTCACCCCCGCTCTCTGTCTTATGCATGGGCAATAAACCTCCCCCCATCTGTGCTGCTCTTCCCTGAGAATCACACTCTGTGCCCGCCCGACACCTCCCTTTCGCCCTATTCACTACCGCACCCTCTGACACTCCTTTTCCTCTGTGTCCGATTGTCCAGGCTATCAGCTAGCCCTGCAGATGTAGTTTATGGCTCCAGCTGTAAAGAATCACCCCTCTTCAAAGGAGTTATAGTAGATCAAGGCCCACACCCGATGAGATCCGTCACACCACACGTGTTCCTACTATCTGAAAACCATCCTGTATTGTGATTGGGGAAGGGACCGAGCCTGAAGCGGAAGATTCCAGGAATGACTCTTTGTACATCAAAGTTTTTACAATTATGTGTCACATTAAAAATATATAGCACTCCAACAAAGAAGTAGGAATATAAAACTTTAATAACATATAAATATATACAACAAAACAAAAACAGTAAAAACATTTAAACAACGAAGAGACCGTGGCAATTTCTTTTGAATTCCTGATGAGGACATGTTACTAGTTCTTTCAAATTATGAAAATTCAGAAGATGTTGCCTGGGGGTGGGTCGTCAGTAGCAGTCTGTTGTGCGAATAGTTCCAAGGCAGCAGAACGCGCTGAAATCTAGATGGCACGAAAGTGATGTCTAGTAAGTTGCCGCCCAGCAAATAACGGCGTGGGGAGCCGCGGGGGGTGGATTGTCAGTAGCGGTCTGTTGTGCGAATAGTTCCAAGGCAGCAGAAAGCGCTGAAATCAAGATGTCACGAAGGTGATGTCTAGTAAGTTGCCGCCCAGCAAATAACGGCGTGGGGCGCCGCGGGGGTGAGTGAGTCCAGTAGGCACCACAGCTATTCTTACCGGCATTGCAGAATTACTGCTGGGGACAATGCCTGTGCTGTAGCAGGGTCACAGCAGAAACAAAAAGGATTCTGTTGAAGATGTTGTTGGTTTTCAATTTGAAAACAGTTCTGGTGTCAACTGCTATGCTAATGTAGTGGTTAATGTTTTGTTTTCTCTAGAAAATGTAAAAGAGGGGGAGGCAGTCCAAAGTTCCGTTAAAAGGGCAAAGGAAAGGATCGGTGGTTTGAACTATCAGTCAAAAAGGGGAGGGGGTGCAACAATTTTTCCTACCGGGTCACACTGTGCTTTCACCGGAACTGAGGTCAGCAGGATTCTAGTAATTCAAAGTGAGGCTGGCGCCAGCATGGGAGCGCCGACGTCCCGCGGATACAGTTTCGTCACTCCACGGGCGATCATGGCAGTCATTCCCCATCGGGGGTGTCTGCGGGGGTCGGAGACTCCCGCGGCTCCTGTAGAATCTTCAAGGTCGTGGAGGACTACGGTGGTGGAGTCAACCAGTGACTGGGCCATTTCTTTATGCTGGGCCCGCTCTTGCCAGGTCGACCGCCATTTTGAGAGTTCGGTAGCTACTGGCGATCGCGGGGTCAAATGAGCGGACGGGCTCCACCCTGCCGGGCGAGACGTTGCAGCATCGCCACAGTGGAAGAACCCTTTTCCGGGCGCTTGCAGCGCTGAGGGTGCAGGTGGGAAGCCTCCACTGGGGAGGCGGGAGAGGCCTGTTCGCATCGTCTCTCCCTCCCAGTGCACCCCACGGCGTCTCGCTTGAGATTTGTTATGGCCGGACCAGGCGATGAGGACGAGGGGGGGGGGGGTCGGAGGCATGTGCAAGACATCCCCCCCCAGTGTTGTCGCAGCCATTATTCAAGAGAGAAGAAGTGTCCCGTCTGTCTTCGGGCCGGGCTTCCGGTGGATGTCGGCCGGACGCCCCTGGCTCTGGCCCCATGAACGGGTTTCTTGGTTTATCGGCTGCAGCCGGATCCCGTCGGCCTCGGCCCCCCGACCGTTGGTGGCCGGACCGGAAGAGCATGTGGCGGGACTACCTGCAACTCTCAAGGGCCACCGCGGCCGGACTGGGAGAGAGAGGGGAGGGTCGAGGAGACATTCCCCCCCCCTGCAACTGTTCAGCGTTGTAAAGGCAATCCCCTGGCCGGGTCCCGCTGGCCTCGGCCTCTCCTCCGGCTACACCCTACGTTAGGATCTCCTGGCCGAGGCGTGGCAGCAGGACCCGCCTTATATGGGCTGCTCCCGGCTGGGCGTAGCCGCAACCCTGCCCCACCTTGGAAGTTTCCAGAGTGGGGGCGGATGTTCTACTGACTTGCATTTTCCCTAGTCTATCGATTTTTTTGGCGTGGCAGGCGGTGGGACAGCGAGGGGTGATTTGGTTTCTCTTACTGTTTTTCTGGTCTCTCACCACTGGCATATTTCTAACGTTTTCTTGTTTCTAGGACATTAATAGGTTTTATCATTACGTTATGTTATCGTTTCTTTGTTCGTTGTTTAATAAAAGTTCATGTTCATCAGTGGCCTACTGATTTTCGTTTTCCTATTCTTTTCTTTCCAGGTTGTTTCATGCTAAAGTTTCTGTTAACAGGATACAGTGATCACTTCGTTATTATTGCATATGTCCTTTTCACTAGGGGTGCTCTCTGGTCGGGCCAGATGACGTATCTCTAGTAAATGGTCCGGGTGAAACAGGTGCATCAATCAGTGGGGAGTAGATAGGCATGACAGATTACAACGGGGGAGAAAGGTCCGCATTACGTACCCTTTCACTATTTGCAAAGATTTTCCTACGTATATTTGCAAACAGGGAATACCTCCAAAAAGAACCAATTCCCAAACAGTCAATGTTTGGGGAAACAATCAATCAATGAGGAACGAAATAGGCAAGAAGTGTTAAAGGTTTGCGTTACCTACCCTTCACTATCTGCAAAGGGAGAGAGAATATTCCTATTCTTCCTCGTTTGCAGGCAGAGAAGATTCTTAAGAGAACCAACTTCGAACAATTCAATGCTCGATTCAAACAATCAAGAAGGGGTACTGTGAACACAAATGAACGCCGCTTATGTACATACACATTGGTATTATCAACAGGTTGTTCCTAATGTTTCTATTTTAGGGAGGTCAAAAAGAGATCCCATTAGTGGCCTACTGATTTTGCTCGATTCCTTTTGTTTTTTTACACGATTTTTCGCTATCTGCAAAGACTAAACAGAGTATTGCGACTCTGTGCTTGTTTGTAAATAGAGAATGAACCAAAGAGAACAATCACTCAAATGGAGAGAGAAGCAGGCACGACGGATTACAACGGGGGCAAAGGCCTGCGTTAACTACCCTTCACTATCTGCAAAGAGAGAGTACTCCTAATAGAAATGAGGGGTGGGGGCAGCATTCAAAGCAGATCAGTGTGCATAAACACGAAAATGTTTTTACTTACCACGTACTTGACATTCGACAGCTTATGATATTTGCTATTAAAAAAACATTGAAATTCACTGAAAAAACCATAGGTTGTAGACCATATATAGTTAGGAATTAGCATTTAAAAAACCTTATTTTACTCACACAAAACCATTGAAATTCCATATATAGTTAGTTGCACTAACTATATATCGCGCACCCGCAATCCACTGCTGATCATGTCACATATTACATCATTCATGACATGGTCAGTGACATCACTGATGACATCACTGATGACATCTCAAATGACATCACTGATGACATCACTGATGACATCTCATTTGACATCATTCTTGTGCTAATACGATAAACCTCTTCAGACTCTAATATAACCTTAGATACACTCAGTGTATACAGACACTCACACACTGCCACTCATCCATGGAGTTACTCACACACCCAGTCAGTCATGCAAAGAAACAATCTCACCTCCATTTCTTCAACTATACAGTTAAACACACCTTACTTATTGAAACATATACTAACACATATTTACTCTCTTATACAATCCCTGATACAAGTTCACAATGATCGATACAACCACTCACTCATTCAGTGGCTCTCATGCACAGTTATTTATATATGCCAACTCTCACATGTACTGTGTTTTACATATGTATTTAGTATGACATGTAGCATTGAGATATCCATTCACTCATCAATACACTCATGCACACAGTCAACTGCCCATGTAGCTGTTTCCACATGCACTCTTGAACTCATACACCTAGTGAATAAACTGCTCACACATCTATGCACAGAGTCACACACCTTCCAGCCACCCCCACACAAACTCAATCTCCCATAGAAATACTTGGGCAACCAATTAATAACACATATAGCCTCTCGTATAGCTAATGATCAACACATGCAGCAGTTTACATCACAACAGACATAATGATGCACAAATTAAGACAGTTTAGTCACTAACCCATGCATTCAGTGAGACATATTTAATCACTCACTCATACAGTCAGTCACGCACCTACTAAATCCTTCATCCAGACACTCATACATCCACTCATTCTTCAATATGTAAGACATATTTTAACTTTACAGAAACATACAGTCACTGGATGTTGTCATCAGTGATGTCATTTGAGATGTCATCAGTGATGTCATCAGTGATGTCACTGACCATGTCATGAATGATGTAATATGTGACATGATCAGCAGTGGATTGCGGGTGCGCGATATATAGTTAGTGCAACTAACTATATATGGAATTTCAATGGTTTTGTGTGAGTAAAATAAGGTTTTTTAAATGCTAATTCCTAACTATATATGGTCTATAACCTATGGTTTTTTCAGTGAATATATATATATATATATATATATATATATATATATCCCCCTGCTTAAGCCTATTATGTGTTCCAATTTTACGGAATAATCCCAACGATCCTCCCATCAAAATTAGGCACCAGGTATCTGAGTGTAATTCCATGATGAGACCCAAAAGATGATGTGGAATGCCCAGCCTAATAAGCTTTCTCCACAGCGTTTGGCAGTCCACTTTATCAAACTCTGTGGTAAATCAATAAATGTAGTATAGACTGGAATGCCCCATAAAAAACATATTTTTATATGATGGTCTGGAGGACCACAATGTTGTCCAGAGTACTATGTTTCTTTCTGAAACTGGCTTGTTCGAGAGATATAATATTCTGGTCCTGGGCCCATTTTTGCAGATGACATAGGTTCATTTTAGCTAATAATTTTCCTGAAGCATCCGGCTAAGTAATCTGCCTGAAACTGTATGGCATAGTTTTGGGACCATATTTGTACAAAGGGACTACTCTTCTAAGAAAGTGAAATCTTCCCAGTTCAAAAGCAAGAATTAAACAGCGGGGCAAAAAAAGCTCCCCAGGCAACAGCCTCCTTTATAATTAACGCAATTAGAATTCCTTCGGGGTCTTGTGCGCCAGATGTTCTTGTGTTCTTTATAAACCCCAATAATACCTCCCCAGAAAGGGGACTCATCCACTTCAATTGTCAGAGGAATGACTGGCCTGTTTTTCTTATATATTAAGGAAATATAATCTACCCAGTCCTTCTCTGGAATCGGAATAGGCAGAGCCTTCTGTCTTGAGTAGCAATATTCTGCTATCAGGCACCAGTACTTTCTAGATTTTTGGTCCCTTGCAACTTCTCTTAAGTCAATCCACTTAAGGTTTTGGTCCCTTCTCCTTTCACTAAGTTTACGGTGACTTCTTACTCATTTGAGGCGATTAATTTCCTGCTGACGACCCATAGAGAACTGTAAATGCTGTTTTCGAATTCATCGATTCATTTCTTGATTTAGTATTTTCAAAGGAAATGTGCCCTGTTTAGGCAAGCAAGGGCCAACAGGGCTAGAGCTTGAGTTATGAATCTCTTCCATTTGAGCCTCAAAACAATGAATGGTGTTGTCCGGAACAAACCCCGACTGCTCTGCATAAGCAATCTTAATTATCAAACTGAACCAGGCCATATTTTTTAATGTCCAAAAAGAACATTAATTTACGATATTAAAAAATGGCCTCACAAAGAAACTACCCATTCGTGGGGACTCCACAGGAGTGGCCAATGCGGCACCTTAGTTGTCAGTAGTCCGCAGGGGAATGTAACAGAAAATACCCTGATCTCCCTTAGTTGGGAGATAGACTCAGAGTATAGACTTGTGATCCTTGAGGGTGAAGGTCCTTACTTCCACCAGGTGAAAGTAAATAAGGTCCTTGTCACTGCTGTGAGGGACACTGAGGCCAGACAGACCATGGCAGTGGAAAGGCTGGTTTCCCGAAAGCAGAACACAGGTCAGTTGTGTACAATTACTCAAGGGCAGGTCCTTGTCCATTCTATGGCCCTGGTATTTCTGGAGTGGGGGTAGGGTGACCCAGAGAAGGGACGTAGTTCATTCCTGGATGCCACAGACTGCCTTCTCGGTATTGAGTTGCCACCAGTGATGGACAAGCTAGGTAGGGTGGCTGCCTAGAGTACCTTGGAAGCTCATAATTCTGTGCATATCCCCTCCAAAACAAAGGATATGATGGGCCAGATGGAGGAGCAGAGTAAGTAAGGACTCAACTTCAGGGTATGGATCCTGTGCTGAGTGACCAGTCTCAGGCTACGACCTCTGGACTGGTAAAAAGGAGAGTGGAAGAAGGGTGCCTAACACATGGCGCTGTTGCCCCTCACTCTGAGAAACCCGGGGCATGGCTCTTGATACTGGCAACTGTTTGTGGCTTCTGTTGTGACTGTCCTTATAGGCAGTGTTTTCATTGGGTTGGAGGCAGAAGTTGGATCCAAGGGATGGAGTGGGACACATCTATCTCTGTTGGCCACAGTGGTTCTGTCTGTCTCCTTGGTTACATCTGTGAGAAAATTAAGGTTAAGTGCTATGCTGCTAGGTTTTACAAATAAGGAGAAGGGTTCCCCATGGGTCAGGCCAGTGACCAGGAGAATGTAGACAAAGGGAACCACATAAATTCAGAAGGGTATAGAACTGAAAGTGCCTATGAAGTATAGGGCATTGTCTATGTTCTATTACTTTGACATGGAAGCCCATTAAGGCATTAATCAGTCTACCCTAGCTTTCAGCTGGAGGGGAGTCATGTTGGACCTGGCCTTCTCTGCAGTATCACACCCTAACGTTTTCCCTCGATTTTTCGCTGAATTTGTTTTTGTTGACCATATGCCTCTGTGCACTTTACCACTGCAAAGAAGAGCTACTGTGTTTGTGCTCTCTCCCTTAAAAATGATAAGATTGGCTTACACCTGTTTGGCATAGTTAATGTACTTATAAGTCCCTTATAGGGTGGCATATGATATACCCAGGGCCAGTAAATTAAATGCTACTAGTGGGCCTCCAGCACTTATTGTGCACCCACTTAAGTAGCCACTTAAAACATGTTTCAGGCCAGGAATGCAGTCATAAATAGTGGTGGGAGGGACTCATAAAGTTTCACTCTCCGGAATTCCACGGAATTATATAAAAGCTCTGCAAGATTCCGTGGAGTTCCGACAATGTGTATAAAATATGCATGCTGCATTGTACCATGTGGTGTGCAGCAGCACGCGGGCATTTGAATTGATTTTACTGCTGCTCGAGTAAAAAATCTACTTGAGCGGCAGCAAATCGACTCGAGAAGAAGCCTACTGAACTCCACCACTCGCAACTGCACGCTTTAGAAAATCACGCAAGGGGACACCAAATCTCTCTCACGCTTGCCAGCTTGCATTTCTGGAGCCTCACTGGAAAAAGAATTCCGCCACTGGGAGATCGGTAGAATTTGGCCGTAACTATTAAACAAGAAACATTCTGCCCACCGTTAGTTTTAAGCTGCTAATTCGATTTGACAATATAATACCCTTGCTAAGCCTGAAACGCCCCTTAATGTAGGCCGTAGGTAGCCCACTAGACAGGGTACATTGCAGTTAAAAGGTTGGACATGTACTTTTAAGTTATACTTGTCCTGGTAGAAAAAAACTCCCATATTTGTTTTTCAATACTGTGAGGCCTACCTGTCCCATAGGAAAACTTTGGGTTTCCTTACTACATTTAATATGTGATAACTTTTGATTGGGAACAGGTGAGCATTTCATGTTTGGTGTCAATGAGATTGTAATTAAACATCCTCCTTAATCGTAAAGTCATATGTACATTTTCAATTTTGAAAATGCCACTTTTAGAAAGTTCACATTTTACTGCACTTTGCCATTTGAGGCCTGCAGCCTCGCCGGGGTCATATGACTGAATATATTGGTCAGTTAGGAATTCATGAATTCCTCCCAGACAGTCACACACTAGTGGGATTAGGTGTGCCTGAATGCGCCATCTACTGGCAGGATGGGGTGGAGCTTGGCAGAACCTCACGTACAAATGAATAGGCTGTACTCTGCCTACACACAGAGGGCTTGTCACCATTGCATGGTTTCTGCAGCCAGCTTGAAGCCAGGGCAGGGGAATCAGGAAATTCCAAGTACTTCAAAAAGAAACCTCTAGAATGTCTCCTACTTCAAACAAGGGACAAGTTATAAAAATAGTGCACTCATACCCACTCTTCAGTTCACTTTTTAGCATTGCAGAATGACTCTCAGAGAGCTGTCTGCTTCTGTTGCCTGCTGTGTACTCCACAAGACGGCTTTAGTGCCTGAAGCCTGCAATGAACCGTGAGAGGCTTTCCGCCCTGCCTGAGTGCTGCTTCTTCACCTGAATTAAGAATTACTAGAGTAACTAGATTGCCAGCCTCTTGTTCAGAGACACAGGAACGTTACAGGCTCCCGCAATCTTGAATCCACACCTTGACCCAGCCTGAGAAATTTCTCACCCCTAAGTAGTGCCCCTCCTGTCCTGGACCCTTGATGGAGGTGCTAAAGGTGCTCATGTAGCTATATCCAAAACTTGGGTCTTCAAAAATGTTTGTCTAAAAACTGCTCCCAGAACTGAGAGAAGCCTGGCACCAACCTGCTTGTTTATCCTCTCAAGGTGCATTGCCAAAAGGCCTGACTTTGTGACAGGGTTTTCTATGCTCTTCTCCACAGCAGCAAATCCTGTTCAGAGGTCCTTCGCCAAAGGGGTATTCAGTCTCCTGGACCTCCTGTCAGCTACAGCCTCCGATCTTGCCCCACTGGAGATTTCTGACTTCTAAAATAGTGGCTAAATCTGAATGTATAAATCTTCACTGTGACTTCATTTAGCTGCTCTCAGCGATGACACTCCTTTGTTGGTCCCCTCCCACAGTCTTGTCCTATTGAACTTTACCTTCACTGAACATTTTTCTCAAAAATTCTTCTAAGTCCGAAGGTAAGGGCCGATCGGACCCAGTATAGTTCTTGTATACGACCCACGCTCTTTTGAGGTCGGCAATATTTTTTGACTCTTACTTGGTCTCGTGCGACTAGGTGTCTATGGTTGATGCTGTGATCTTTTAGGTGCTAGTTTTTATTAAAAACTTTAAAAATTCATAATTCCATTTCTACTGATCAGAGTTTTTGCTTTATTACTGTTTATATGTTGCATAAATACTTTACACATTACATCTAAGAGAAGCATGTCTCCTTTGTATGCCAAGCTACCCAGGGCTAAGCACAGGTTAATTTTGTGACTTTTTGCTTTACCCTGCAAGGGATTGTGGGTGTTGCTGACCAGGGCTTACATCTCCGTCACAGAACAAAATGTCTTTTACTTTTCTGGAAAGATTTTGAAAGCAATCATCAAATCTAAAGAAATATTTGTTATTGTTTCCAAGCTATCTAATCCTGACAGAGTGACAGTAAAAATGCACCCTTCTCAATCTTTTTGTGATGTGCTTAGTTCTCTGTTTATTGAGAACATTATTGCCATTCTAGAATCCTACCTGCCTCGACTAGGAATCCCCTCTCTTTGAGTGAATTATCCATTATCAGCAAGGAACTCATTTTATATTTTGCTGATTAAAGTAAAATCTGTTTTTTTCTCTGATAGTTGTCCCCCTCAAGTCTTAAAGAAAGCATTCCTTGCTTCTTCTGACCAAGCTTTATCTTTGCTCTATTATTCATTAATATACTGCCTTACTCCCAGAGCATTTAAAGAAGCAATTGTTATCCCACTTCTTGAGAAAACAGGCTCCCCTTGCACTGAGATGAGGTCCTCAAACCGGATACATGGGATGGTCCCGTCTGCTTCGGTCAGTGCAAGGCAATGTTCATTCCAGAACCTGCTCTTGTAGTAGTCCCAAAACCTACTACTTTACGAGGAGGGCTTATCAATGCCCGGTCGATGTGTAAAAATGCCCAAAATATTAACGACCTGATTATGGAGGAAAATTTAGATTGGCTCCTTATCACAGAAACTTGGCTTAAAGCTTGGTGTAATCCGGCCCTTCCGCAGAATTTTTTGATACAGCGATTAGACAGGCCTTAGCAACGGGGTGGGGGCTTGGCAATTATTTATCGTGACACATTGAAGTGTTCTACATATGAGTTACCAGATATTAAAGGGGCAGAGGCCATGGCCTTCTGCCTAGGTATTCATGATTTTTTTTACCTTTTCTGGTGCTCTAATTGATCGCCCCCCTGGGTCACCTACTGAGTTTCTAGAGAGTGTGAGAGAGGTATTGAGCGAGCTGGCGCTTAGGTTTGCTCATTTTACAGTCTTAGGGGACTTGAATCTCCATTTAGACTCTCCTAAAGAGCCGGGAGTAAGTTGCTTTATGGACATTATTAATGTCCTGGGCCTTACCCTTCTTACCTTGGAACCCACACATACAACAGGGCATGTCTTAGACTGCATCTGTTCTAACTCAGATAGGCTAATAGTTAAATCTCCTTGCCCTCAAATATGGTCCAATCATAATCTAATTCCATTTGACCTTGCTTTGAAACATACCGCTCCTGTAAACAGTAGGAATAAAACAGACGCCGTAAGTAAACCAGAGTGGAGGAATTTACCCACAAGGTTAGATTTGGTAGAGAAGCTAAAAGAAAGCAAGCCCACCCTAACGGGTCATACTTCCACGGACAATCAGCTATTCTGCGACTGGATAACTACAGTTGGGACTTTTTTTGTTCCAACATGCAGGAAAAATGTAGGCGGCTCTAAAAAAAAAAGAGTGCCCCATGGTTCTCGCTAGCTCTAAAAATGGAGTTAGGTGAAGTGAGAGCATTGGAGCGGAGGTGGCATAGAAACTACGAGGCTGTTGCCCGTGATGCCTATAAATTTGCCAGAAGACGATATCATGTAGAAATTAAGCTAGCTAAAAAAGCTCACTACCTGCAAGCGATATCTATCCCTGGAAATGGCCAAAAGGAAATTTTCAAGATAGTAAATCATTTCATTAACCCTTTAGCCCTCTCGCAGGAAATTCCCTCGTCTCAATTTCTTTGTAATGCCATCGCTAATTATTTTGAAAATAAGATCTTGGATATTGTGAAGGTTTTTCCTCCTGTGTCTTTCACCTCTAGGAATTTGGAAATGACGGAGGTGGGTAGGACATCAACTAGCTCCTCCTGCTTGGACTCATGTGCCCCTATTTCTTTAGAGGATACTAACAAAGCCATTTTAGCAAGTAAATCTGGATCCCCTTTTGACCCGTGCCCACCTTCGGTTTTGCAGGCTTTAGTGGAGGTGGTTAATCCCACTATTAACAGCATCATCAATTCATCTTTGGCCACGGCAGAAATTCCCCGTGAATGGAAGCTTGCAGCGGTCAAGCCTCTCCAGAAAAAGGCTTTGCTTGACCCGACCACTCTTTCCAACCTGCGTCCTATTTCCCTGCTCCCTCTGGTGTTTAAACTGACGGAAAAGTTCGTTAATAACCAGCTTACGAATTTTCTGGAAGAGAATGACATCTTGCACCCTAACCAATCAGGGTTCCGCTCAAAACATTCCACCGAATCAGCCCTGCTGTTTACGGCAGAGACCCTACGAATGGCTGTGGATCAGGGAAAGAAGGCCGTCTTGATTTTACTCGATCTATCAGTGGCCTTCGATACGGTCTCACACACCATCTTAGTGGACCGTTTAGTTAACGCAGGAATAGGAGGAGTAGCATTGGCGTGGTTCAGAAATTTTCTCAACAATAGGCGCCAAGTCACAGTACTGGGCCAGTTTCAATCTAAAGCTAAAGTCATCAGCTCAGGGGTCCCCCAGAGCTCCAGTTTGAGCCCTGTACTCTTTAATCTGTACATGGTGCCCCTGATTGAGCTAATTGCTTCCATTCATATTAGCACAATATCGTATGCTGATGACACACAGCTTATTCTGGTCCTGGATAGGGAACTGCCTGGGGCCGAGGAAAACCTGAAAAATCGCCTAACGGCCACATTTGAGTGGATGAATAACAATCACCTCAAGTGTAATTCCGGTAAGACGGAATTTCTGTCGTTCGCTCTCAAAATCTGTTTTCCCCGAAAGACTGGTGGCCTGACGATGCTGAAGCCCCTCCAAATACTATCTCTTCTGCTCGAAATTTGGGCATTAGATTCGATGACCAGCTGTCTTTTAAACAACAAGCGGTGGCCGTGGCCGGCACATGTTTCTATATTATTAGATCTTTGAGGAAGTTTTTTGATCTTATTCCCCTGTCAGCAAGAAAAACGGTGGCAGTTGCTCTGATAACATCCAGACTGGACTACTGCAACGGCCTGTATGCGGGAGCAAATAAGTCCGTTCTCCACAGGCTGCAGATGGTCCAGCATGCAACTGCCTGTTTGGTGTTACGCTGGCCTCGCAAGTCATCTGCCTCGGCCGCGCTTAAGGCGCTTCATTGGTTACCGATCTGTAAACGGATCCTGTTTAAGATTCTTCTGATTACCTTCAGAGCTCTCCAACAGCAAGGGCCTAGATACTTGTCCAATGGCTTCAAACGTTTTCAGCCCCTGCGCTGCCTGAGGTCTGCAAATCAGAACCTGTTGGTAACACCTAGATTTAAGCTGGCGACCAAAGGTGGTAAATCTCTTTTTTTCCTGGGTGCCAAGGCCTGGAATAAACTCCCGCCGCAGCTCCGATTGATGTCCAATGAGAGCCATTTTAGAAAGGCTCTTAAAACTTGGATGTTTTCCCTTACTGACGCCACTTGTAGAGCACTGGTGTAAAGTAAATTGTAACTAAATTCGCCTCCATTCCCCCCAACCTATTCCACCTGGGTTTGCGTTAAGCGCCAAGATACTCCTTGGAGTGGTAGTAGCGCTATAAAAGTGTACATTACATTACATTACATCCCACTTCTTGAGAAAACTGGTCCAAACTGATTCGTTTTGACAAACTCCCATCCCATCTATTTGATGCTTTTTTGGCTAAAGTGTTGGAAGCCCATGCTGCCAACTGCCTGTGTTCTTTTCCCAAGCAGTCTCACTTTCTTGATCCCCACCAGGCTTGTTTCCATCTATCTTACTCAACTGAGTTGCCACCAGTGATGGACAATCTAGATGAAATGAGGGAAGAGGCTGACAGAGGCACTACACAGGTACTAGTGCTTCTTGATTTATCGACGGCCTTTGACATGGTCAACCATGAACTTCTGGGAGATCATGTTGAGACCTCTTGTTGTATTTAGGGAACTGCATTTAAATGGTTTGTGTCATTTCTGAAAGATCGGTCCCAGTTGATTTAAATCTCCTCTTAGCTCCCCCAAGGTCAAATTGACCAGCGGTGTATGTCAAGGATCGCGCTATTCCATCCATCTTTCAACTTGTATATCTTTCCATTGGTACAGTCCTTGAGGAAAATGAATGTGTGCACCTTTAACTATGCTTTGAAATGCAACTACTTTTTGCAATCAATAGTACCCCAGACTCAATCCTGAATTTCCAAAAAAGCATGCTGTTCTTCCGCAATTGGATGAACAGCAATCAACTGAAATTAAACCCTGACAAGACAGAGCTTGTTCTGGGTGGAGGCTCTCAAAATCCATGGAATTCTAACTTTTTTTTACCACTGAACTGGGCAAGCCCCCTCAGTCCACAACTTCCCTGAAGAGTCTAGGAGTTATTTTTGATGATAACCTCTCTATGAAGCCTCAGGTTGGGTCCGTAGTTTCCTCCTGCTTCAGAAGATTAAAAACATTGGAAGATTCTTCATCTTTGAAGCCCTTGTCCAGGTTGTTCTCACATTAGTCTTCTCTTATATTGACTATGTGAATTCGCTTTTCTTTGCTTTTCCAGAATACCTGATTAAGAGACTACATCTGGTGCAAGATCCGACAACCAGACTGATGTATCGACAGCCAAGAAGGTGCGATATCACACCCCTGATGAGGCAACTTCAGTGGTTACCAGTGAAACAGAGCTCCGCTTTTAAGATCGGATGTATTATCTTTAAATCCTTGCATGGCACCTGCCCCGAGGTTATCTCTTCACGCATTCATAGGTACACCTCATGCTCACAATCTGAGGTCCTCGCACTGTAATCTCTTTGCATTCTTCCCTTTAAAAAGAAGAGGCAAGACGATGCTAGGTTTTCTGTTCTGGCCCCTCAATTCTGGAACTTACTCCTATCTAACATTAGATCAGCATCTTGTTATCTCAGCTTTAGATGACTTTTGAAAACTTTGCTGTTCTCTCAGTTATATTGATGAGTATATGAGCAGCAAGTTCTTACATGTATGCAGCACCAAGAAACTGTTTGGTGCACATGCGCTTTATAGATCATTTTAACATAACATAACACATTTAAACAAAAGAAACATACATTTGATATGCGTTGCATTGCTCAACATCACT
Organism: Lissotriton helveticus; assembly: GCF_964261635.1. Taxonomy (NCBI): domain Eukaryota; kingdom Metazoa; phylum Chordata; class Amphibia; order Caudata; family Salamandridae; genus Lissotriton; species Lissotriton helveticus. The sequence continues at coordinate 694,906,196 of NC_136063.1, forward strand.
TCCAATCAATACCCATAAAAAATGTGCTCAACATTGTGGTTAGAAAATAACAGAGAATACACACTTATGCTGATTGGTTCCCCCTTTATAGTTATTCATTGAATTTATTATATAATACTCATAAAACATATTTTACACTATAAAAAAAACAATATACACAGTAAAAAGTAAATACATATTTAAAATACCTGGAAAAAAAGCGTGTTTGTCCAAAATAGTTGAATGAAGCAATGTGTATCACACTACAATTCACACACTTTTCAAAACCAGAATGGAAAGAGAGTTCAACCCCTGCACTTCCTCACCAGCCATAGAGAATCTCACGAGCCAAAGGTAATGCATAGCATATATGTATTTCTACCCTCAACCTATCAGCCAATCTCAAAGCAGCATTTTTTTTAAATTGTAACTAGGAACAGTTATGATTTGTTGAACCTAGTATATACTGTACTGGAATCGTGGATGCACTAACTGTGGGCAACAGAGTTTGCAGAGATTTTCCCACTCCACTCTCGGCTAGGAGCGTGGAGTTTCCTCAAGACCTCCACCATCCACCACGGAGCAAAGTTCCCTAGTGCTTCTCTCAGCTCGCCTGTGAAATTTCCAAATTTGGTTGATATCTTGCTTTGCATTGCAACCTTTTGCTGGCATTCCAGCAGGAAACCCGAGTTGCGCGTTCCTTGGCATCTGTGACGGTTGCTGTGACGATTATATGGCCATGCCCCCTCTGTCTCACTTTGCACACCATAGACCCTGGAACGCATCCGCTCCAGGCCTCGGTGTGACTAGGCATATGTAGCAGCAATGCTGGATCCTTGTTGCTTGCACCCCCCCCCCCTAGAGTGAGCCCTCCCGACCACAAACATGAGGTGCACACCAAGCTCCCTTGACTTCTGCTCCCATAGTGGCAAATCCTTATCCTCAGAGCCCGACCTGACAGCATCTGCTGCTCAGAGAGCAGGAGGCTGGGGCTGCACAGCAGGACAGGGCACCAAGGGCAGGCTTCATTTACCCCTGGAGGCCTCAGAGCCATTGCCCTTCCCTGAGAAGCAGTGGCAGTGAGCTCAACAAAGAAACCACCCAGACTGCCATGACAAATACCACCCGACTGCCCCTGCGGATTTTGGAGATAAGAGGGAGCAGCACTAGTGTGGATCAAACTCACCATATTATTTAACGCATGCGCTGGCCAGCACTGGTGACATATTTATTTTGAAACACTGAAATATTGTTCTTCTGGCAAAAGACCTGTGCATGCATGCATGCAGGAATCACTTGTTTAATTCAACTCTTCAACAAGGGTAGTAGTAAGTGCTATATAAACACAATTAAAACACAGTGGGATTTTTTTTCTTTAATGTGGCAATATAACTTAGATCTTTTACAGATATAGGGCAGAGCGGTACTCCACGGAATTCCACTGAGTTATTATGCAACTCCACGGAATTCCACATAGTACAACTCCGCAAGCTCCGCTCACCCTTGGGATGCACTGCAATGTCCAAATAAGTAAGCTTCAGCAAGAGTAGTTTATATGTCAAGATCCGCAGATCCCTCATGGTGCTCAGCCCATCCTCCGTGACACTTCGAGATGAATCTATGTAAACGGCAAATACCGTTAGAATCAGTACACCACTAAGGGAAAGTGATAGTTAGGTTTATGTTAGATATCCCTAATCTTTCCTTTGCACTTCAAAAATCACTACAATATCTATGTCAACCCATTTATTTCTTTTAATTCCAATATCAGTCTGGACTCTGGATCATGATCTTCCCCCATAGACCATTCCACAAGTCCAGTTTCCATGTCAACCATTATAAAATTCCTAGAACCAAGCTCCAGGTGAAAAGTTCATACAGCTTTTATTGCTTTGTATACATGTTAAACAATGTCATTGGAAGTCACCCTGTACAGGTGAAAAACTATAAGCCTGTTAAAATCACAGGATCAGAAAGAATTGTCTTTCCCCAAATCACACTGAACAATTAAGATAACAGTTATTGACTACCTAACCTATTGAATAGCAGTAAAACAACAGCCAATAATAAACTTTGTAAAGATTTTTTCCCCTATTTCTCTTCATCTTCATGTTCTCTAAATAAATTCTCATGATGCTACTGATTCCTCATGTATCCAGTTTCTCCATACCAGCATCATGGTTAGAGTGTGGATTGTATGACACAGCTTTGTCTTTTGGGCAAGAGAGCATGACAAAAATGTTGGCATTGACAAAGAACTTTCTCTAAGTGGACATCACTTGAATTGGCCATATATGTATGAAGTGGCATCAGCTGTTGTCTATATTTGAGAGCATTTTGGATTGCGAGAACCCAGACCTGATGATTCTGCACTATGGTGGTAACAATGTGGGCAGAATCACAGGGGTTGGATTTGAAATCCAAATGACGGAGACAATGATACAATTGATAGCTCTCTTTTCCCTTATTGCCTTCATATATTCAAACATATGTCAAAGATAGAAGGGGCAGTTGTCATCTGAATTGTGTCCAAAGATTGAGAAACCTAGGTGACATGTCAATAAAACAATTTCAGTATGTCTCCGTCACCATTAGATGGGCTCTATTTACCACAAAAATATTCACTTTGACATGCCTGGAATGTTTTGAAATGATGGAATCCATTCCACTGCAGAAGGGAATAGGATCTTTCTTAACAACATCAAGGAATGGTCTACCTTTAAGTGTGCACAACACACTATAAACACAGAGGTTCTTTTCAGAGCCACCCAATCAACAAAGTGTGGAATTATTTTTATTTTAAAAATATTGTCCATTGCATTTACCAGATTCCATGCAGGGATCCATCATGATGACAGGTACTATAACTATGGTTTGGGCTAAAAAATGAGGTAGTGGTGGATCCGTAAATCCATTAAGATTTTGTTTTTTAAAGTATATTGTTTCCCATTTGCATCTGTAACAATGTGTTAATTTGTGTGTGTGTCTCTTTGCATTAGTCTGTTTAGGGCTGTATTGGTGTGTGTGACTGTGTATATGATATATGATATTGTGTGGTTGTTTGTGCTACTGTGTGTCTGTGTTGTGAAGGCGACTGTAAGTTTCTGTGTGTGAGGGTGGTTGTGTGGTGAATATGTGTGTGTGAGATTGTGCATGTGTGTGACTGAATGTTTAGAGTTCTGTAGGTATGTCTGTGTTTGTGTTTGTGTGGGAAGGGTTGTTTAAGTCAGTGTTTGTGTGTGGGGTTATATATTTGTATCTATGTGTGTCTGTGAGTGTGTGGGGTGTACGTAACTGTGTGTGTATGATATTATGTGGGAGTCTCTGTGTGAATATTGTGAGGGTAAGTGTGTTTGGGTAGTTTTGTGGATGAGTATGTGTGAGTTGGGTTGTGTACATGTGGCTGTCTGTGTGTGAATGTCTGGGGATGAGTGTGTGTGTGTGACTTTGTTTGGATGTGTGTGTGTTTGTCATTGTGTGATGAGTCTGCGGGTATGTAGGGGTGCTGTGTGCGTATCTGCATGTCATTCTGTGTGTGTAGTATGCAAGGGTATAACAGTTCATGTAAAAGGCAGGAGATTTAGTTCATGTTTAGTTAATGTAGTCTGGTAAGTGAGCTAAAAAGACTTATAGTCATTTGAAAGTGGAGCATAAGTTATACATAAATTATAAATTGAAGTTATACTGAATACTTTGCAATTTTTAATGTTTGTGTAATTTAAGTTGGCCTTGTATAGACGGAATAAATAAAGTATATCAACTATACATTATATTTAACCTTTGTCTTTTCATTTTATGTTAACAGTTTATATTTCTTGATAACAATGTGTTTCAAATTGTAGGGTGAAGTGTCATTCACTGGAATGGTGTCCAAAAGTGGAGTGTCATGCAGTACAGTTAAGGAGAGTGTTATAGAATCTAGTTTCGTGAAGTGGAGTTTTGAAGAGTGGAATATCGTGGAGTTGAGTAGAGTGGAGCGACATAGCGTACAGTGGAGTAAAGTTGCATACATTGGAGTGGTGTGGAGTGTCATATTGTGGAGTGGAGTGTTGTGGAATGGAGCAGCATGCTGTACAGTTTAGTGTTGTGTTGAACAGTGCAGTTGAGTGTGGTACAGTGGGCTGTCATCAACAGGAGTATTGGAAAATGTAGTGTGGTGAAATGGAGTGTCATCGAGCAGATTGTCGCAGAGTGGCATAGAGTGTTGTGGAGTGAAGTAGCATAAAGTGGAGTTCAGTGGAGTAGACTGGACAGTTTAGTGTTGCCAAGAGCAGTGTCAAACGGTAGAGTGCCAGAGCACCTGGTACAGTGTAGTGTTGTACAGTGAAGTGTCATTATTTGCAAGAGGACAGTGCATGACAGAGTGGTGAGTTATAGATAGTGTTGTCTGGTTATCAAGCTGAAAGGATTGAGCAATGAGGTGCGCTACTTATAATATTGTGAAGGTAGTGGAATAAATGTAAATGAAAGAAACAACTATAACTTTCACATTTTCAAAGTGTGTGTAGTTTAAGTGTGGTTTATATCAGGAAAAAAAGTTTCACTAACTTAAACTAAGCTTTAACATTTGGTTTTATCATTAAATAGCAATTATTTTTTTTATTAAAATTAAAATTGTAGAGTCTAGTGCCATCCAGTGGAGTGTTGTTATGCGGAGAGTTGTTCAGTACTATGTTGTAATATCTATTGTGGTAGCGTGGAGTATTGTAGAGTGAAATAGAGTGGAGTGGTGTATCGCACAGTGTAGTAAAGTGGTATATAGTGTAGTGGCATGATGTTGCATATAGTGTAGTAATTAATCGTAGATTGGAGCTGCGAGTTGAACAGTGGACTGGCATGTTGCCCAATAGAGAAGGGTGCCTTACACTATCATAAAGAGGAGTAGAGTATTTTAGAAGTAGGCTGTCATAGAGTGGAATATTGTTGAGTGGATAGTCATAGAGTACAGTAGAGGAGAGGATCATAGAGTAGAGTTTTATGTCATAGAGTGGAGTGTACAGGCATGGAGGGGAGTATAGAGTTAGACAGTGGAGTGCACAGGGATAGAGTGCAGTTGAGTGTCAAAAAGTGCCATAAAGTGTTGTACACTTTTATTGAGTGGAGTTATATAGAGTGGAGGATGGTGCCGAACAATGGAGGGACACATAATGAAGTGGTGTACACTGTAGTGGTGCAAGTGAATTACCGTAAAGTGAAGTAGCATACAGTGGAATAGCAAGCAGTGGAATACTATAGAGGGGAGTGTAGAATAGTGAAGTGGTGTAAAGTGGAGTACAGTGGAGGGGTGTTGAGTAGAATAGTGTAGAATGGAACTGCGTAGAGAGGAGTGGCGTACAGTGGATTGGTGTAACCTGGTGTGTTGTACAGTGGCGTGGGGTAGAGTGGAACAGCATACAGTGGAGTGGCATAGAGTGTAATATTGTCCAAAGGACTAGCATAGAATAGAGCAGCATAGTGTGGCGTGTCATACACTGGAGTGGTGCAGAGTGGAGTAGCATATAGTTGAGTGGCATACAGTGCAATAGCGTACAGTGAAGTGGTGTAGAGTGTAATAGCATAAAACGGAGTAGCGTATCATGGTGTAGTGCAGACTGAAGTGACGTACAGTGGAGTGGCGCCATGTCTATTAGCATACAGGGGAGCAGCATACATTGGAGTGGCATCCAATGGTATAGCATAGAATGAAGTGGTGTGGAGTTCCCTCCACTGAAGTGGCATATAGGGGAGTAGAATACAGTAGAGTGGCATAGATTGGAGTGAATAGAGTTAAATAGTGTAGAGTGGAGTGGTGTAGAGTAGAACTGAATATAATTGAGTAGTTTCCTGTGGATTTGTCTACAGCGGAGTGGAACAGAGTAGATTGAAGTGGTATAGAATAAAGGAGCATACATTGTAAGATGAGGAGTGTAATGGCATACAGGGTAGTTGTGCACAGTGTAATAGTTTAGAGTGGAGTGGGTAGAGTGGATTCTCATACAGTTTTTTGTGGGTTTTAAAGCTTTATTGAAATAGAAAATTGCAGTTCAATGAAACCAGACAACCATCACAATAATACACATAGAAGTCATAAAAATGACAGTATACAATACTCAATATATATCAAATTATCTGTTTAAAAAAACCCACAACAATCAAAGGAAAAAGGAAAAATAATACCTATGAAACCACGATGGGGGAAGGGGAAGAAGACAATGAGGAGGTGTGGGGTTCCTCTGCATAGAGGACTTAGCTAAAAAATTATGCATGATGATATGTAACTGTAGCCTGACCTTATATACCCGTTCCAGTGGAAGCAGAATGGAAACGGGCATGGAGAGGGGGAGGAGAATAGGGGGGGATTTCCGTAGAATAGTAGTGTGTTACAGCAGCCTCTGTGATCACGGAGGCTGGGTGATCACTAGTGGAAGCGGCCTGCGATGCAAGAAGTGTCTGTTGTAGGTGCGTGCAATAAATGTTCCAAATATCTCTGGGCCTAGAGGTTGGGGGTTGAAGCTCAGCATATACCTCTGTTTGCAGACTACAATAGGCCAAACTTCATGTTCAGGCAGCTTTCTGTGGTCTGGTTTTTACCCCCCCAGTGGATGGCAATTTCTCTCTTAGCAAGTAATGGGGCAATCACTACGAATCGCCAGTAGAAGAGTTTAACACGGTTAACCAGACCCAACAGGCCCAGTCTTGGGGATGGAAGGAGGGGCGCATATATTATTTCTGCTATTGATTGAAAAATGTCCTGCCAGTAAGGTAAAATATGAGGACAGGACTAGGCCAAATGAGCAAAGTCTGTGTCTAGCGCGTTACATTTGGGGCAATTGGAGGGTTTGGAGGAATCAAATTTGACCAGTTGTCGGGGAGTTACGTAAATTTTGTGAATGAATTTGAAATGAAGGAGCTTGTGTCTGTGATTAGGGAATACTCTATGAGTCTAATCGAGGCAGTATGCCCAGTCCATGTCTGTCAGGGGTTGTCCCAAGTCATCCACTGAGCATTGCCGGGTCCCTCTATTCCTCACTTTCCTGAGTGCCAAGCAGGCTTTATACAGTTTAGTGACCAGGTGTGTGCCGTCCTCATCTGTGATGAGCAGGGTGAGTGGCGTAAATTCTGCGTTGGGGAGGGAGACGGAGGTGAAGCTGGAACGCAGGGTGCCCTGCAGTCTGGCGGCGATGAAATTGTCAAGATATGTCATCCCGGGGAGCTGAACAATGTAAGCTAGTTTGCGCACCTGTCCGTCGGGGAACAGGGAGCCAAAAGTGTCCAACCCTAACTTGGTGAGAGTAGCTTGAACCCCTTTTTCAGTAGTAAGGGGAAGGAATGAGTTGTTGGATAATGGAATGGCTGGCGAGTAAAGAGGGCCTGACCCCAGCATAAGGTCAAGCTTACGCCATGCCCAGCAAGTGGTGGAAAGGGGTTGAATATCCTGTGGGTCAAGGGGTATGCCTTTAGGGAGCAATGACGCAAGAGGTGTTGGCGCTGCCAATTCCTTATCTGATTAAGTGTTGGGTATCTGAGAGTCCGGTTGGAACCAATGATGCGCATATTGAGCCTGCCCCACTTAAAAATATATTTGGGGATCCGGAACTGCAATCCCCCGTGAGTACGGCAGCATTAAAGTGTCCCAAGCCACCCTTCAGCGGAATGAGGTGACCACTTAGCTGAGCAAAAAATGAATTGGTAAGGGGAATAGGGATTGTACGAAACAAGTATAGGAAGCAAGGCAATATTTTCATTTTAATCAGTGCTATACGGCCAGCCATCGAGAGCGGCAATTGTATCCATCTTTCCACCTGAAAGGTGAGGAGATCCACTGCTGGACCATAGTTTAGAATGATAAATAACCTGCTCTTTAACCCTATGCAGGTGCACCCCCAGGTACATAGTGGCTTCCTTCGCTACCTGTAAGGTGTATTCATATCATCTGTATAGGCTGCATTTGTAACAGGGAAGAGTACCGATTTCCCCCAATTAATCTGGAGGCCAGACATAGTACCAAAGCGACCAATCTCTTCAATCAGAGGTTGTAAATTGGCTTTGGGGTGTCAGATGAAAAGCAACATGTCATCCACATATAGAGACGTTAATAGCGGACCATCAGGAAATTTAAGACCACAGAACAGATGTTGTTCTTGTAGGTGGCGGATCAATGAGTCTATTGCGATAATAAATATTAACCGGGACAACGGGCACCCCTGCCGTGTTCCACAGGAAATAGGAATGGGAAGTGACAGAGAGCCATTCACCAGGGGACGGGCTGTGGGAGAGGAGTACAACAGGGCAATCAGTGCTATGAAATGAAACGGAAGGCCCAGCTTCGAAGCACAGCCAAAAGAAAAGGCCACTCGAGAGAATCAAATGCTTTTTTCGAGTCTAGTAAAGCAACAGCAGCGGGGGTAGTGGGTTCAATACGAGTAATGACCGAAAAGACCGTTCGGAGATTAAGGGCTGTGGAGCGGTGCAGTATAAAACTTGATTGCACAGGGGACATTGTTTGATCTAACAGTAGGGAGAGTCGTGTGGATAGCATTTTAGTCAGGATTTTATTGTCAAAATTAATGATAGAAATGGGGCGATAGGAGGAGCAAAGTGTGGGATCCTTGCTCGGTTTGAGCACCAGGGAAGTAGGGGCCTCTCTCATAGAAGGGGGGAGGGGCCCCTGCCTCCAGGGCCTCGGCATACACCTCCAAGAGTTGGGGTGCTAGACTCTGCTTGTACGCTTTATAAAAAAACCCTGTTAGGCTGTCAAGGCCCAGTGCTTTGGAGCTCGTAAGTACATCGATGGCGAGCGTGATGCCTTCCACTGTAAAGGGGTCTGCCAGAAATTCAGCTTGGCCCTTAGTAAGCCATACCATGGCTATTTCCTGCAGGTACGCAAGAGCCTGGGAGAAGTTGTCTGGAGTGTTGTGAAGTAAAGAGAATGGTAATACGCCACCAGTTCATCTATAATGTCTGTGTCAGTTGTCGCAGTTGTGCCATCTGCACGTAAAAGGGACGCTATGTGTCCAGCTCCCCTAGGGGGATTCACTAAGTGCGCCAACTTGCACCCTTATCGTATCTGTGGGCTAGCTGGTATTTCGCTAGCATAGAGGCGCCTCTATCAGCATGCTCATTGCATTTCAAAAGGAGTGCACTGCATTTGGTTTGCGTTTGCGAATCTGAGGGCGAGTCATCCAGCGTCTTAAATGCTGCCTCCACTTTGGCAATACTACATCGGATGGCCCGCAGTACCCCGGCCTGTTTAGAGATGACCACCCCTTGGATATATGCCTAAAAGGCATCCCATAGAGTGGACTAATGGTAGACCAAGGATGTATGACGTTACAACGCACACTTTTACAACGCACACCTTTACAACGCATTTTTTACACCGCAAAATCCATTAGAACGCACACCATTACAACGCATACCATTACAACGAATTCTTAGAAACTACCTTTACAACGCATTCCACTACAACGCATACTACATTTACAAAGCATTCCATTACAACGCATTACATTACATTGCATATAAGGTAAGTGTTGGATAGTGTAGGGGTTAAAATTACTATTCTAACTCCAGGGGTGCAACAGTAGGGAAAGTGTTGGATAGTGTAGGGGTTAAAATTACTATTCTAACTCCATGTGGTGCAACAGTAGGGTGAGTGTGGGATGGTAATTTATGCGTTGTAATGGTATGCGTTGTAATGACTGCGTTGTAATGGTATGCATTGTAATAGTGTGCGTTGTAGTGTCATGCGTTGTAATTACTGCGTTGTAAATGCATGCGTTGTAATAGATTTTGCGTTGTAAAATTTTCGTTGTAATGGTAGTGCGTTGTAAAAGTTGCGTTGTAAAGGCTGTATACCGTAGACCAAGCCCATATTGAGGCGGAAATATTTGTCATTAGCCTCCTGGACCTCCGAGCAGAAGACCTCATCCAGCAGGGCAACACGGGGAAAGACCATCTGCATTCCCACCCAGCAGAATGCGGGATGTTCAAGTGGAGAAGGACGGGGGAATGGTCCAATAAAGTATGGGATTGTGTGTCTACCCTTCTGACCCAGCGACACCCCGCTGCATTGGCTAGAAGATAGTCTATTTGGGTATGGTTAGAGTGAGGTGTTGAGTAGAAAGTGTAGCCTGGGGTTTGGGGATGGTGCCTACGCCGTACGTCCCGTGGCTCTAAGGAGTAAATGAGGTCTCTCAGTACATCGCAGGAGCACATTTTTGAAGTCTCCTGTGGGTTAGAGGAGTCGAGTGCACAGTCTAGTCACAGGTTAAGGTCACCTCTAAATAGGAGGACATCATAGTCTTAGCGGCTTAGCAAGGTATGTAGGCTCTCAAAAAAATTGGGGTCCTCTAAGTTGGGTGCATAGACGTTCAGAAGGAGGACCATCTGTCCCACGTGTGCCCAAAACCAACAGATAGCGGCCCTGTGGGTCGGACACAGTATACCTATGGGTAAACAGGAGAGATCTGTGAATCAGAGTGCACACCCCTCGCGAGTAAGTGCTGTAGCTGGCAAAGAACCTATGAGGGTCCCACGAGGAAGCAAAGGGAGGAGATGGGTTTCCTACAAAAAGGCTATTTTAACCTCATGTCTCCTAAGATATGCCAAGACTAACTTACATTTCCTCTGGTTGTTAAGCCCCCTAACATTCCATGTAATAAGATTTACATTTACCGAAGGGGTGCCAGCCATGACCAATAAAAAAACAACATATGTTTGTAGAGGCAGGGTATACATCTCCATTGGGAGGTATAAAAAAACGGAACCCACACAGGAGCACACTATAGGGCAGGAACGTAAAATACCAATCCAAAGAAAAAGAAACATATACAACACAGAGCACAGTCCCCAAAAATTCATCCTCCTACCACACCCGGGCCTGAAAGCCCCGGAAATCAGATGCCCGCACGAAAAACCTGAAAACAGTGATTATCTGTCGCTGTATCGAAAAATCGAGGCTTACCATCCACCATTACTCTGAGTCTCGCCGGGTATAACATGGCGTACTGGAGCCCAAGAGGACGGAGCTGGCGTTTGGCTTCCAGGAACTTTCTGCGCACCTCTTGTACCACCATGGTGTGGTCTGGGTAGAAAGACAGATCTGCCCCCTGATAATTTACAGGGGAATTCTCGCGGGCAAGACGGAGTACAGAGTCCCGGTCCCTATAGTTGAGCAATTGCACCACAATGGGACGCGGGGCATTACCAGGTGGCGGATGCGAGCCTAGGGACCGGAGTGCCTGCTCCACCACAAAGTTACTGGAAAAGTTCTCAGCACCAAGTAGTTCCTTGAGCAATTCCTCTATGAAAGGTTCAGGACGGCCTATGTTGTTGGTCTCTGCCAGCCCCATGATAAGGACATTATTTCTACAGGATCTGGCCTCCAAATCCTCATTCTTGATCGCCACTGATTTCAATAACCGGTCGATTTGCTCAATACGCCGCATCATATCATGGGGTCGATCCTCCTGATCGTATATTCTTTGTTCCGCTTCTCCAAGTCTGGTATGGTGGCCATCCAACCCTTCCCCCATCCTGTCGAGTCGAGAAGTAAGGGTGTCTAGGAGGGCGTCCGGGCTGCGGAATCCCGCACAGAGTTCCGCCATTATGGCAGAGGCCCCGTCCAGGGTGGATGGAGGGTCTCCCTGCTCTGTGGCGCTGTCGCTATCAAGGTTGAGGCTGTGTTGGTCAGATGTGTCTGGTTTGTCAAACGTTAGCCGCCATTGTCTAGGGTCACCCCGACCCATCATCATGGTTATGATGGCAGGAGATGTGTTGAAAAAAGGAAGGCCACGCTAGTGTGGGGAATCAGGTTTTGGGGAAGGCCTGGCCACACACCCACGCACCCACCCTAAAAAAGGGCCAGCACTGGGGACTGGAGCGGGCCCAGAGGGGGTCGAGGACAGCTGGTCACTCTCTGACCGGGCATCACTGATCTGCAAGCTGTGTTCAGTGGTGGTCCGAGACTCAAGATGGCTGCCATAGTGTACCAGGGTAGTAATAGCAAAGAGCGCGATGAAGCAAGCTAAGGAAAGGGATCCACTTCAGAAAATCTTTGAAAGCTCTTCTTTTTCCCTGATCCGTTAGCATTCCTTGCTTCCGCTTCCTCTTGACTTTCTAGGTTCCAGCGCTGGGATGCTTACGGGTTACTACGCGCTCTACAAAAACCTTAAATAAATAAATAAATAAATAAATAAATCCCTGAGGAATCGGTGAGTCGGGGGGAGGTCCCCTGTTTGCCCAGGCGTGTGGAGAAAAACAGCAACAGGGGGCCTAGGAGGGGTCGGGACTGCCCCCGCCTGCCCCGCACCTCCAGTGGTGATTAATATGGCGCCTCAAGTACAGATGTGCCGATCAAAGTGTCTCTCAGCGAGCACACCACCATTAGAGCAGAGATGGGCCAGAGGAGGGGTGAAAGAGAGAGTGTGGGAAGACCTGGGCCACTGATGGAGTTGGGCCCCCGTTGCAGAGGGGACCATGCCGGTCGAGACAGCAATACGGTGGAGAGGCCCGGACTGTGGCTCCCCTGCGCCCCCTACTCACCGGATGTCTCATGCGGAGCTCCCTGGTGTGCTAGATTGGCAGGTCCCACAGCCTCTGTGGGGAGACGACGATCTGCCGTGCTGCGAGCGATGGGGCCCGGTGGAGTTACGCGACTCTGGCCTCAGGCTCGCCCGTGGACCCTGTCACCAAGAGTCTCCGAGGCAGGCCGGGCCCTCACGTTTCATACTCGCCAATGCGCGGCAGGGAATCAGTCAATTACAGACTTGTGTGCCGCGGTCCCAGGTGCCGATCGGGTCCCCACTTCCCCAGGAAGGGTGCCGCAGTAGCTCAGCATGCCTTTGGGGGGGTATACAACCTTTACCACGCAACTTTTACCACGACCTACCATTACCACGCAACTTTTACAACGCAGGACCCTTTACCACGCATACCATTACAACGCTGGTATTTACAACGCAGGTACTTTTACAACGCATACCATTACAACGTAAGTATTGGTAAGTATATAATTTTATTTAAAATATTTTAGGTTTGGGTTTTGGGTACATGGGTATTTTTAGGGTTCAGGGTCAGTTTTCAGTTTTTGGGTAAAGGGGTATTTTTAGGGTTCAGGGTCAGTTTTCAGTTTTTGGGTAAAGGGGTATTTTTAGGGTTCAGGGTCAGTTTTCAGTTTTTGGGTACAGGGGTATTTTTAGGGTTCAGGGTCAGTTTTCAGTTTTTGGGGTACAGGGGTATTTTTAGGGTTCAGGGTCAGTTTTCAGTTTTTGGGGTACATGGGTATTTTTAGGGTTCAGGGTCAGTTTTCAGTTTTTGGGGTACAGGGGTATTTTTAGGGTTCAGGGTCAGTTTTCAGTTTTTGGGGTACAGGGGTATTTTTAGGGTTCAGGGTCAGTTTTCAGTTTTGGGGTACAGGGGTATTTTTAGGGTTCAGGGTCAGTTTTCAGTTTTTGGGGTGCAGGGGTATTTTTAGGGTTCAGGGTCAGTTTTCAGTTTTTGGGGTACAGGGGTATTTTTAGGGTTCAGGGCTGGGTTTGGGTTTTGGGGTTCAGGGGTATTTTTAGGTTTTAGGGCTGGGTTTGGGTTTTGGGGTACAGGGGTATTTTTAACATATATATTTAAAAATTAATAATTAAATATTAACATAAATAATTAAAATATTAAATATTAAAATAATAATTTATTAATTTAAAAAAATATTATTAATAATTATTTAACCATATTATTTACTTACCTATACTTACGTTGTAATGGTATGCGTTGTAATAGTACCTGCGTTGTAAATACCAGCGTTGTAATGGTATGCGTGGTAAAGGGTCCTGCGTTGTAAAAAATGCGTGGTAATGGTCTGCGTGGTAAAAGTCCGCGTTGTAACGTCATATATCCCTTTGGGGGTTCCAAAATGCTGTTTCAGGATCGTTGCAGACATCGGCTGCCGGAGCTTCAACTCCGTGCGGCCATGCTGGTTGACGGCTGGCCACGCGCCCCCGGATTCTCATACAGTTAAGAGGGGTACAGTGGAATGCCATAGAGTGGAATGGCATATATTGGAGTGGTATAAGTGGCGTGGCACTGAGTGGAGTGGTGTACACTGGAGTGGCATTGATGAGAATACTGTAAAATGTAGTGTTGTATAGTGTAGTGGCATACAGATATGTGAGATTTAGTGGACATGTGGATTATGGTGTGCAATGTAATGCAAAACAGTGAATGTTGCTGCCTTGTGTTTCTCCAGATTTACCAAAATGGGGGCCTTGAGTTGCACTGTAAATCTGATTCAAGTATTGTGTGACTCAAAGGTACTGCAATTCAATGATACAGGTAGGCCTTAGTTATATTTTGGGCCATAGTATACCAAAGTTACTTTGTGATATACCGTGGTATATGGCAATGAAAAGCCAATACATAATTGAGTAATGGCTGTTTTTAGACAATTAAAAGGCAACCATATTGTTTTTACTGCAATTTGGCTGTGTTCTGTTTTTCAGCCTTTGAGTAGTAGTTTTTTTTGTAGTTCCCTATCTATTGCAACTTTATTAAAGTAATAGGAGGTAGGGAAATGCATGTATATATTTGTACACATTCTTAAATACATTTACAGAGTTCTGAGCTGTTACCTAGTAAATAGCTTATTTTTTAGGAAATGTGTTAGTTATTTCCGCATAACTCATTACATTTTATTTTTCAGAATTAATTATGCTAAAAGTTGTATATACACTGTACTACAATTTATTTGTGAAATGTAGTGTATTACAGGGTTTTTTCAATTTTCAAAGATATTTAATTAAAAATCTAAAACCTAATACTTACCTAAACCTAAGGACCTAAGCCAGAAAATTGGCAAAGTGTCATATTCCATGTACCGTGGTGGTTTCATGAGATTTTGCGAAATTCCACAAATGTACCATGGTCACAGATCTCATTAAGTTTAAGTCCCTTATAACTTAAAAAAATACTTACCCTACTTACTTGCAGTACACAAAATGGATCATCTGCACACCGTAATGTATATTCATGCCAGAATTTCATGTAAATCTGTTTCTGCCCTAAGCTAAATACCTAAATACCTAAGGTTCATAGTAAATGCATTGGTGGAAAAATGTGTTTTGAGACCCCTCCTTTTATATTTGCAACCCCTTAACGATTCACCACAAAAATGTACATCATCATATAATGTAAAAAATGCTAGGGGTCTTATTTATAAAAACTGTTGCATCGCTGCGTGAAATCTGCGAGCAACAGTTTTCACTGTCCCCTCCTTTTGACATGATAGATGCGTCATATTTACTGTATGACATCATGTAGCAAGGAATTACAGATACGTCAGTATTACTGATGTATCTGTCAGGGTAAAACTGATGCATTGCTGGAGTTGTGTCGGAAGCGTGATGCAACCCCAGCAATACTGGGGGGAGGGCTATGATTATAGAACTGTGTCACCCTTACACCTGCTATGAGGCAGGCATAAGGATTTGGTGTGGTGGCATCCTAGAAGTTGGGCAGTGAAATCTATCCGATTTCACTGCACCACTTCCATGAGGCTTTCTTGCGTCTGAACTCCCACCCTGCATACATTATACCTGATGCAGGTATAATGTGGTGCAGGGCTTTACAACGTGATGCATCTGCCTAGATGGCAGTCCAAAAGTGTTGCAAGGGGCTCATGAATAAGCCCCTATAGGTCTGGAAGGCCTTGTGGTGGTTCGTCAAATGGGCGGAAACTTATTGGGAGCAAAAAAACAAGTAATTCCTATTTCTGGAAATCTTAACTATAGCCACAGAGTGGCAATAGGATTTAATGTGATTTCTTTCTTATTTATTTTATTTATTTATAAATTTTTATATAGCGCAAACAAGATCCCGAAGAATATCAGAGCGCTTTACAATAAGTTGGTAGAGAGGACAAAATGAAATATACACAGCAAGTGTGGAAAGGAAACAAAAACAATGATAACCAGTAAGCAATGGTACACATAAAAGGTACAATATTAAGCAGACGATATGGTCCGTGACTGTTAGTTGTGCCATGGAGCTAGGAACCAAGAGACAGCCGCCTTATGAGTGCCACAACCCCTTATGGTAGGAATTTGCTCATTAAGATTCTTTTGCCTTCCAGTTTGAAAGCCGTCGTCGAGGCAAGTCTGCGTACATCCGGAGAAAGAGAGTTCCAAAATTTAGGGGCAGCACCAGAGAAGGCTCAGTGACAAGTTCTCTTTTTGCTAAGGATGATAGGTTTCAGGAGGAGAGTAGAGGCTCTATTGTATTTGTTAGGCATTTGTTTATTGCTTTACATAATTATGTGTCCATATATGTGTCATTTAGTTGTTCATGTAATCATTCTGATACTTGACTTATGCAATCTAGATTATTTTTTGAGCTAAAATGCTTCTTTTATTTGGAATGTACTACATAAGAAGCCCAAAGTGAATGAAAGCTAATCATTGTTGTTATAGAAATTAAGATTATATATTTTTTTCCGATTGGCCAATCATCATTTCTCCCATGTAGAAGTTTGTGTAGCTCACTGCTAGGTCATTCTTTCATTTTGTGGCACAGGAATGTATGAGGAAGATTTTTTTGGGGGGGCTTGTTGTGCACAGTTATATTTCATGAGCCAGCGAGTATGCAAAGAAAAAAACGTATGCAGTTTAAGATGTATTCTATTTGCTATGTATTTGTTTATTGGTTTCAATAAGCATGAGACTATAAATGATTCTTTCAGTTGACAATGTAGTAAATCTGAAACTTCACATGTGCATTCTTAATAAATTTGTGGACTTTCTTGCTTCTTTTAACAGTATTGTGCTACATATACATCACAAAGATTTTACCTCTCATAACTTCACTTGCAAAAGCAAAAACGACCTTCTGCATAGTCTAGTGTACATTGCTTTGAAATTTCATTACAATCTATTCAGCCGTTGTGCCGCTATGTCCAATTCAAAAAGTCTATATAAACTGCTGTGGTGTCCAATATAGATATACCTATATATATGGAAAATACATTTCCAAACAGCAATAAATGGACCCCACTGCACTCAGGTGCAGTTGCAACAGTATTTTTATTTAACGCTACGACAGAGGCACAAACATCAAAGCGCTTCTGTGCAAGACACGCACTTTGGTCAAGACGTTGACCAGGCTCCCACAATGTTTTTTATACATTTTGTTTGTCAATGCATTCAATAAAAATAATAAACATGAATGAAGGACTCAAGCCTGTAAAACAGCATTGGGGGCTATTTTGTTGTGGATATTTAACATTGTTAACTTGTTATCAGAGATTTCATTCACAGTTAAACAATGCAATAAATATGCTTCAATTCATATTGTTGTACATTTATGAATGCCAATTCTCTCTACCTGGTTTGTGTAAGAACAATAGCAAAGAAACTGTAAAAGAGGCAACTCAATTCATCACAACCTATAACAACAAACATGTTTTGCTTAGAAAAGCATTAGCTAGACACTGGCAATTAATTTTCAATGATTCCATCATGGGCAAATACGTTTCCAAAAAAACGCCAGTAACCTGCAGAAAGGCAAGAGCTATTCAGGATTTGTTTATGAAAAGTGAGGTGGTGATGTTCATTGTGATTAACATGTAGAAGTCTTGCCGGGGAGTGTCTTGTAGATAACTCACTAAGTCACTCGTATCTTTCAAATATGAGTTGAGATTTAGTACAAAGGGCATTAAGAAGTAATCCACATAGTTTGCAACTCCCTGGTGGCTTTGTGGGATATTTATGAATCTATTTCTTGCCGAAAATTCATACACATCCCACAAAGCCACCGGGTAGACCAATTATTTGGGCTAAAGGAGCACTTTTGGAACCAGTTGCAAACTAATTGGATTACTTCTTACTGCCCTTTCTACTAAATCTCAACTCACATTTGAAAGATACGAGTGACTGACTAGACATCTGAAAGAAACGCCCTGGCAAGACTCATACAAGTTAAATGTAATGGACATAGCTTCATTGTATACAAATATTGACAAAGATATTGGGATACAAGTTTGTAAATACTTCTTGAAGGAGAGAAATATACATTATGCTCACCATAATGAAATGCTATCAGAGATTATTAAAGTATGTTTAACCCAGAATGTCTCTTTGGTGAAGAAATTTACAAACATACCGAAGGAACAGCTATGGGGTTTTCCTTTAGCCCCAGCTATGCCTGCTTAGTGATGGGTTGGTGGGAGCAACAATTGACTTGGCAATCAAAGAATGACTATTTTGTGAATAAAACCATCATGTGGTTACTGTACATTGATAATCTTTTTATTATTTGGGACGGATCAGAAGAGGCCTTTGATGAGTATTTTAAAATCTTGAACTCCACAAGTGCAAACTTGAAATTTATATAAAACATTAATCAATCAAGAGTAACATTCCTGGATACGGAAATATATATTCAAGAAAACAAAATTCTACATTATATAGGAAAGAAACTGCAACTAATGAGATCTTACATGCAGAAAGCTTCCACCAGAATGCCCTAATCCAGAATATCCCATATGGGGAGTACCTAAGGATCCGAAGGATCTGTTCTGAAGAAAATGAATGGTTAAAACACAGCAAGATACCATCACAAAGATTCAAACAAAGAGGATACACCAATGGTACAATAACAAAAGGGTGGAATAATACAAACACAAAATGAAGAGATGAAATCTTAAAATTAAAGACACTGACAATCAGGCATAATCCAGAAACAATTCGCTTGATTACCACTTACTCCATGGAATCCAAAAAGATCAGAGATATTTTAAAGAAGAATTGGAAAATTCTACAATTGGACCCAATTCTTGCTAAAATAATAGAAAAACAAAGAACTTAAAGGACCAATTGGTTCATAGTCACTTTTGCAAGAAACTGCAAGTTAACTCAGTGGTTGAACACAAATGGTTTCTTTATATGTCATAATATGAGAAATACAAAAGAAATTAAATTGGCTTATAACAAAATATGGAAAATCAAAAATCTAATAGCAGGCAAAAGCCAATGTGTGGTATACATAATTGAATGCCCTTGTGCTCTCAAATATGTCAGAAGTACATAAGGAATCACACCATGGAGAAGATTGGAAAATGTTGAAATTTTTTGCGATTGAAGCTGTGGGACGCCATGAGAGAGGTGGAGACAGAGAACGGAAGTTGAGACAAAGAGAGTCCTGCCATGTTTTAGATTTACATACCTTTACACCATATGGCTTGAATCAATATGAGAAACTATATACACATCTATAATTAAAAAGTTACTTGCCCTAAAAGTGTATTTAATATTTTTCACTATTATTGCTTTATTACATTCAACATTTTTTCAAACAGAAGTAAAAAAACACAAATATTTATTGGAACAAGTACCCAAAATGTGCACTAGCACAATGTCACTTAAGTTAGAAATATCTCACAAATAGAAATTGACTGAGATCCAATGACTTTGAATGTGTCTACCCACTGGATGGTTCTAAATTTGTATATATCAGTAGCTCAATCAATTGAATGATATTTATGCTGACGAAACCCACAGGAGGGGATCTTTTTGTGCATATTTATTTACTGTTGAGAGAAATGATATATGCACGTCCTATTTCAAGGGAGAAATAACCGATATTTCTGTTTCCGATACATTGTGTATAGCGGAATGATGACAATATCGCAAACTTTAAGGGTGGCTAGAATAACTCGAAATTAGGATGGTTTATTGCACATTCTATTGTACATTCCCCTGTTTCATTAGGTTTTAGTATATAATTATACATAAAATCATGCACTTTATTACGATTAATGAATTTAGTTTTATACACTACATTTCCCAGAAAGCTATGCAGTGTAACAGGAAGTGCCCACAAGAGTTGTTGAAGAACAATGTATTTAATTAGCCAAGATACATCACGTTTTACCTGTGAACAAGGTCTACGTAAGACCGAAAAGCGTAGTGTTGTTTGTTGAATTGCCCACATTATTTGTAAGTTCTGAAATTAAAAGAACCTTGACTGTCCTGTGAGTGCGACTAGTTCTTCTTTTTGAAGGTTAATTTGGATATGTATAGATAGATAGATAGATATATATACATAGATGGATATCTATCTATATATGGCCACTCGCTACAGACCTTGCCGTTGCTGTTGTCCCTCGCTGGAGCCCTGAATCACCGCCTAAAGCTACAGGAGTAGCTCACTGACTTTCACCTGCTGTTGCTGGAGCTGCGGGGACGCCGGAAAACACCGCGTGGCCGCAGAGGAGAGAGAGGCGCCGCCCCCGGGACTGCGAGGACCAGCATGCACCATCTCTAGCTGGTCCTCTTCCCGTGAGAGGCGCGCCCCCTCCCAGTGCCACACCCCCAGCCAAGTCCTTAACATCTCGCGGCACCCGCTTCGCGGGTGCCACTCGCTACAGACCTTGCCGTTGCTGTTGTCCCTCGCTGGAGCCCTGAATCACCGCCTAAAGCTACAGGAGTAGCTCACTGACTTTCACCTGCTGTTGCTGGAGCTGCGGGGATGCCGGAAAACACCGCGTGGCCGCAGAGGAGAGAGAGGCGCCGCCCCCGGGACTGCGAGGACCAGCATGCACCATCTCTAGCTGGTCCTCTTCCCGTGAGAGGCGCGCCCCCTCCCAGTGCCACACCCCCAGCCAAGTCCTTAACATCTCGCGGCACCCGCTTCGCGGGTGCCACTCGCTACAGACCTTGCCGTTGCTGTTGTCCCTCGCTGGAGCCCTGAATCACCGCCTAAAGCTACAGGAGTAGCTCACTGACTTTCACCTGCTGTTGCTGGAGCTGCGGGGACGCCGGAAAACACCGCGTGGCCGCAGAGGAGAGAGAGGCGCCGCCCCCGGGACTGCGAGGACCAGCATGCACCATCTCTAGCTGGTCCTCTTCCCGTGAGAGGCGCGCCCCCTCCCAGTGCCACACCCCCACAACTTCCCACTTCCTATAAAACATCTAAGGAACGCGCGCCGCGGGACGCGCGCGGGACGTAGCCCGGGGCGAAGACCGGGCAAAGAGCGGGCCGTTTGAGGCCGTTCGAGTACGAGAGAGTCCGGTCCGGCCCACCCCCCTAACGTCACCTCCATGGCCATCTTCACATAGGTATTTATTACGCTCTGATCCCCCCAAAGTCACCCATTGGAAAATGAATACGCGATCTAACAAACAGAAAAAAGCCAAAAAAAATGGGATAGGAGATAAATTGCTTGGTCCTATGGATGATTTCCTCGCCCAAGCAAATACATTCATCGATCAGAGCATAAGCTTAATTGAGGGGAGAGTTTCAACTGAACTCGCTATTGCACGCCGATCCTCATTGGGACTACTAGCTACCGCAAGAACTCCAGATGCCCAGCCAACACCAACTCCCATGACTGTGTCCGCGAACAGACTTAGTCTCCCAAACAACGTAGACCTTTCTGCCACTCAACTCTCAGTAGCCTTCTCGGACAGTGACCTAGAAAAAACCCCAGACATTTTCCCTGACCCAACCCCTGAAGAAATAAGGCAAACGAGAGGGAGGAGGGAGGGAGCAATTAAAAAAAGAAATGTTAGCAAACAACCAGACCATAGCGAAAACATCGAAACGGCTGATCTTATAGTCCTGGTAGGTGACACAAATCCAGTAGCATTTCCCCTCCACTCTGCCCCCCCGCCCAGTAATATAGCAACGATACATCACCTACCACACGATCCTCAAGACTTCCCACTCCCGGAACCTAAAAGCCCACGATATCTAGGCAAAGAAAGAGAATCAGCCAAGTTAATTAAGGAGATAGCTTCTCTGCTGAACTCTTACATTCGTCCCTTAGAATCTAGACTCAGTAACATCGAGAGTCTAATTTCAAAAATTTCCAGCCCTCCCAAAACCACACCCCCACAAGTCCCTTTAAAGCCTCCTTCAGATCCCTCGAGCATAACTCACCCAAACAAGAAATCGGTAACGTTGCCTCCTCCACAGACCAAAGAACAACCTACACCAAAGGTCTCAACAGTACCAAACCCTCCCACTGTTCAAAAAACCACTCCCAAGTCCTTGACCATCCCTCTACCACCCGTTCCACTTTCCGCACCAACAGTAAATACCCCAAGTACAAATACCCCTTCCTTTAAGACCCCCGCTACGACGAACCCTCCCTCCCCCATAACCCCCGCCATAACCAATATAAAACAAACAATAACAAAAGGAACCCCGAGAGAGAGCACTGACCAAAGACCCCCTGTAAACCTGCCCCCCGCGGCATGCCCATACGTAGTGGTCATGACAGGGGTCCCCGAACTCACTGGGGAGGGGGCTGAACCCAACTGGTCATTGAAGAACAAAGTACAGTACTGGCTGAACACTAACCGCCCTGTTCCCCAACACTGGAAAAGCACAATAGCCTCAGTCTCCCGGACCTCGTGGGTGGGACACAGAAAAAAAACCATCCGGGGTGATTGTGTAGTAATCACGTTCGACGATCCAACCATAGCAGAATATATCTGCTCCCGGGAGTTTAACACCTTTGGGGGAATTGCCACAAGACCCCTGTCATACTTCTACCCAAAACGATATCACAATAATAACTATTCCCGTGATACCGATAGTATTTGGAGGAAACCAATATTACAACCATGGGAGCTAGACGTCGCGGGTCCAAAATTAAGGCCGCAACATAACGAGCTAGACCACCCTTGGTGGCCTTCAAACCAAAACCACCAGCAAAGAGAAGCACCATGGCAGATCATGGGCCCACATAATAGATCCAGAAATTGGGAGCAGTGGGAGAGACCACCGCAGAATCCATATGGCACCAGCTACAGAGAGCCCACTAATGGGCAAAACTGGCAAGGGATACCGTTAATGAATCGTTTTAGCGGCCTGGAAATGGTTGATTGACAAAGAAGTAATTCCCCGGAGTCAGTAGTAACAACTGTGGATCTGACTAACCCCACAATAGAATATCCTCAAATGGAAAAACCACCCCTAGACAACGCACTCTCATCACTATCCATTACCTTCTGGAATGTGGCAGGCCTCCGAAACAAAATAGAGGATGGTACGGCCGCCGGTTTCTTGAAGGACCCACAAATCATTTGTTTACAAGAGACCTGGACATTGATCCCTTTACATCTTGCGGGCTATAGGACATTTTCATCCCCCGCTCTCCCCAGCATCGCAGGTAGACCGAAAGGGGGTCTGGTAACATACTTGGCCAACACAATTGCTGATTTGAAGATCATTAAGGTAGACTTAACTGCACACTTTCAGATTCTCACACTTACAATTGGGAAAAAACTTTGTTTTACAATAATAAACCTCTATAACAACTTAGAGGATGACATCTTTTTGAATGTTCTTTCATTAATTCAATCAAAAATAACTGATCATTGGCATGCCAAGCAGAAAAAGGCCGCAGATAATCTGGGGAGGAGACTTTAACATACATCCTTGCCCCTTGAATGACATATGTGGGTTGAAGGACGAAAACGATAACTCATTGGTACACTTTTCCCACTCAGGAGTGGGGGCCGCCATGAACAGAACATTAGCTGATCTGGATCTACAAATTCTGAACCCCATACAACAGCGTTATAGCAAACTAGAACCTACTTATAGGGGAAGGGGCCACGCGACCACCGTAGACTTTGTATTTGTAACAGAAGGCTTAAAAGACCATATTAAAAATTTTAAAATTCTGGAAAACAATCTTAGTGATCATTCTGCCTTAAACCTGACCTTTCATATCTATCAACCAAGATCACTGATGGCATCGATAGCAAACACGCTGGCCCAGAACAGATTGGAACTGGGGAAAAATAATGGTTATACCATAAAATGGGAAAAGGTGGACCCAAACACAATAACAAAGCGGCTAGTAGAATCCTCCTACAACAGCTTTCTGATCTGCCTTGACCCTTACGCAGAGCCAAAACAAATTCTGGAAAACTTCGACATAATAATAGAGCAAGTTAAAAAACAGCTGACGAAAACATCTAGTCAAACAAAAACAAATCCCACAGGTTGGTTTAACCAAGATTGCACAAAAGCACAAACCAAATTAAGGAAAGCTCTCGGAAAACCAATTAGAGATGCAATAGAGATCCAAGCCCTTCGACGAGCGTACATCATTTCCAGAAAAGAGAGGAAAAAAGAACTGAAACAATCCTTGTGGAATGCCCTACATAAGAGTGCACTCCTGAAAGACAGTAAGACCTTCTGGAAGATTGTTAAATCACCCGCGCTGGCTGATTCCGCCGGCCCAAAAATAGATGTGGCCATTGACGAGGAGACATGGGTGAATCATTTCACAGAAATGTTTAAATTGTCACCAAACAGCGAAGAAAATCACTCCAATATCCCTTCAGTCGCCTATCCTATAACCATGGACCTCGATATGCAGGACCTAGCATTGGCACTATCTTCAAGCAAAAGCGGGAAAGCTCCTGGCCCTGATGGGGTTCCAGTTGACTTGTTCAAACATCAGCCGGACTTATGGGTTCCAATACTGACAAGAGTCTGTTTAGCCACAATGGAACTCGGTCTGTTAGAGTCATGGTCCTCTTCAATTATGGTTCCAATTTTTAAGAAGGGGGATCGTCAGGACACAAAGTGCTATCGACCGATCTCGCTTCTAGACTCTTTGGGAAAAGTAGTTGGAAGAGTTCTCCTTGAAAAACTACAGCAATGGGTAGAAGATAAAACTATTCTTTCGGACTTACAGTTCGGGTTTAGGGAGGGCTTTGGGACGGTTGAGCAGGCCCTAAACCTGAGTCTGTTAACTTCAAAATATACCCATGCTAAACCTGGCTCCATCTACATGGTCTACGTGGACTTGTCCTCCGCATTCGACTGCGTATCGCATGCGAAGCTTTGGTCACTGCTGAGCGTAATGGGGCTCGACCCTCCCCTTTTAAACTTTCTGAGGGAACTATACAGTGAAGCCACGGCGAGAGTAAGATACGGAATTAACGGAGAACTGACAGCACCATTCAGGGTAGAGCGGGGAGTAAGGCAAGGGTGTGTCCTTGCTCCCTTTCTCTTTTCACTGTACACAAACGGCCTAGAAGAGTCTATGCTGCGAGGGGCGAGGGACCTCCCCAGTGTTAAAGGTCGCTTGATCCCCGCGCTCCTATACGCGGACGACGCAGTCATTCTAGCTCGTACCCCCAACGAACTGCAGAAATCATTAACTAAATATGCAGACTTCATGGGGGCTTTGGATCTGCGCATTAACATCAAAAAAACGTTCGTTATGGTGGCCGGTGGATCAAGAAAAGTAACCAAGTCAACCAAGTCGATCTATCTGAACAGTGAAAAAATTGAAAAGACCTCACAATACCCGTATCTGGGCATCATGATCGATAATGCCCTAAATTGGAAAGCGGCGGTTGAGACTAGGAGGCATCTCTTCAAAAGAGCAATCATGACGCTGATAAAATTCTCGAATAAACTGGGAAAAAGAGCACCAGTAGAATTGCTTCAAATCTACGTTGCAAAATGTCAATCTATTGCATTATATGGAGCAGGGATCTGGGGCCATGTTTCCTCCAGCCCAATACAAAAAGAGGAGAACATCTTCATCAGTTTCCTCCTTTCAATTCCTAGAGGCACCTCCACCTATGCCTCACATTTAGAGCTGGGAATCCCCCACATTGAAGACTTAATAAAAATTCAACCTCTCCTGCTCTGGAGGCGAGCCTGGCTGTCGGAAAAAAACACTCTGACTAAAAGCATCCTACAGGACACTATGGATTTGGACCACTCTCATAAAATCGCATGGCTCTCGTATGTTAGACATTTTTTTACTGATTTGGGCCAACAAAAGTACTTTTTTACCCCAGAAACCTTGAGAGAAATTTCCAAAGAAGAACTGAAACGACTTGCGCTGGGCCACTTGGAATCATTGAGGCTGACTACGCAGATCACAAAAAAATCTGTTACGCACGCAATCATGACCCAGCAGTCCTTGAGAATTCAGCCATATCTGACCATGGAGCTAACAGTCTACGAGAAAATGCTCATAACAAGATTCAGAATGAATCTTTTTTTCAGGTTAGTGACTTTCCCTGATAAAAACAGCTGGAATGTACAGTTAGATCCATGTCCGTGCGACGACTTTTCCAATCAGTCCACCATACATACAGTACTGTTCTGTAAGTTTTATCATCCCCATCGGAAAATCTGGTTAATTCCTTTACTTAAAAAATGGGGTCACAGACAATGTCGTCCAGCCATGCTGGCACTCCAAACCCTGGACTCTGAGTGTACTGTCTATTATGTTTTAAACTTCTTAAAGTGTATTATGAGGCATCGAAACAACTTGTAAAACAGTGGATTAATTTTTATTAATATTTGAAAATGCAACACCTTTTTAAAAAAACGTCTATTTTAAATTGTACTTTTTAAACAATTCTATTCATTAACTCTGTATTATGTGATATCTTTTATGGTTTTGCAAATGCTAAAAAACCGAATAAAGATTATTATTATTATTATTATTATTATATATAAATGTATGTATATATATATGTATTAGATTAGATTTATTTGATTATTTTTAAATGCAGTCATTAAACTGAATTTCATTCATTCAAATCTTTGCCGCTCGCAAAGAGGTCTTGGTATTTTGTTTCCTAACCAACGCTACAGGAGTAGCCAACTTGCCTTGTTGTCCCAAGAGTCCTGCATGCAGAGGAGTCGACCAGCAAGGCCGCAGCGGAGGTGAGAGGCGCGGCCCCGGGACTGCGAGGACCAGCAATCAACACCAGCTGTGACCTCTTCCCGCGTGAGCCGCGCCCCCTCCCAGTGCCCCACCCCCATCAAAGTGAACTTTACCTCTCGGGGCCCCCGCTTCGCGGGTGCCGCTCGCAAAGAGGTCTTGGTATTTTGTTTCCTAACCGACGCTACAGGAGTAGCCAACTTGCCTTGTTGACCCAAGAGTCCTGCGTGCAGAGGAGTCGACCAGCGAGGCCGCAGCGGAGGTGAGAGGCGCGGCCCCGGGACTGCGAGGACCAGCAATCAACACCAGCTGTGACCTCTTCCCGCGTGAGCCGCGCCCCCTCCCAGTGCCCCGCCCCCATCAAAGTGAACTTTACCTCTCGCGGCCCCCGCTTCGCGGGCGCCGCTCGCAAAGAGGTCTTGGTATTTTGTTTCCTAACCGACGCTACAGGAGTAGCCAACTTGCCTTGTTGTCCCAAGAGTCCTGCGTGCAGAGGAGTCGACCAGCGAGGCCGCAGCGGAGGTGAGAGGCGCGGCCCCGGGACTGCGAGGACCAGCAATCAACACCAGCTGTGACCTCTTCCCGCGTGAGCCGCGCCCCCTCCCAGTGCCCCGCCCCCATCAAAGTGAACTTTACCTCTCGCGGCCCCCGCTTCGCGGGAGCCGCTCGCAAAGAGCTCAACTAACTGGTCCAATAGACCAATTTATTTTACGGACCAATGAGGTAATCGATCAAAGTATCACTCTTCTTGAACGAAGAGTGTCATTGGACCTCATGAACGCTAAACGCTCGTCCTTGGGCCTTTTAGCAACTGCAGCTTCCCCTATCCAGCCATCCCAATCTCTCTCCTTCCCGTCTCTGAGACTGTTGCTGACACCAATACAGTCCCCTCCATAGTTGATCTATCTGTAACCCAACTCGAATCTGACTCATCATTATCAGATGACTTGGAAGCAACCCCTGATTTAGAAGCTTGTCAAACAATCGGAGGGTCAGATACTAACATAGACATCTATCTCCGAGGAGTAAAAGAAGGAGCCATTCCCAAACAGGGTAGTACGAACCCATCCGATAACACAGGACTTCCTGTCATTGCTACAGGACATGAGAGGGAGCACGGAAGGGTCCAATCAAACCAGATAATAAAACCTGTACAACTTACGACAACAACGCCAACAGAAACTAATCTTATATTTCCCACTATCTCCACTGACACCATAGACAACCCCTGCAAAACCTGTAAAATTACATCCCACATACTAACGTCAATTAAAGATCTTCTGTCTCACCAGTTACAACCTATACAAATAAGCATAAGAAATCTGGAAGCCCAACTGGCAATTTTATCTTCCACACATCTTAGCATAGATCCACATTCTGCTAAGCAAGGGCCTAGAAACATTGCTCAGCCCTCAAAACTACATCCTCAACTGTATTCATCTGTACTAACAAAACATACAGACCGGATTATTTCACCGTCTCAAACCCCCAATCAAAACGTTCCTGTGCAAAACCCCCAAAACGCGACTCCGAGTGTACGAAAGGCCAAAATAACAACGGAGCCGCTCCAACACACCCTTAGCAACTGGGAGTACCTCAGGTAACGTAACCACAAATAACATTATAAACAAACCGACACCTGTATCCTCTAAATCAACGGTCATTCCCCAGTTGCAACCAAAAAAGACCCCAAAAAAGACACCAGCAGTTAGGCGTCCAGTTCATCTCCCCCCAGAGGCCTCTCCATATACAATCATCCTGACTGGTGTACCAGAACTAACGGAAGGTACGTCAGAAACTGCTTGGTCGCTCAAAAACAAGATCATGCAATGGCTAAGTATCAACAGGCCATTAGAGCCTCATCATAATGGTGGGATCTCTACTGTCCGTAGAGTAGTATGGGTAGGCGAAGCACCTAAATCGACCCGCGGTGACTGTGTTATAGTAAAATGCAGAGACCCCTCCACCGTGGAACATATTTGTACCTGGCCCTCACTGGAGAAGAAAGGTGGAATAGACGCCCATCACCTCTCTTTTTTCTACCCGCCATCGAATTCACATCAGTATATCCCAGCCTGGAACTGGCATCATCCACAAGAAGATCAGTGGAAACAGGTGGATATACAGCTGATCATGGAAATAGAAATAGAAGCAGATCTAGAGACTGGCAAAGGCACCCCTGGCAAAACAGACCCTATCACCCGCAGGAGGGTTGGCAGGGTTTTCCAATAAGAAACCGCTTCGATTGCCTAGAGATGGTAGATTGACCGTTTAGGTCCCAACCAAAGAGTAAAAACATCGATATCATTCCCCCTCTAGGAATCTCTCGACATCAGCCGCTCTCACCTAAACCTAGTTCTGAAGCAAAACAAATTCCACCTGCCCATAAATATTCTAAGCAGGGGACTAGTGCAGACACCTCCCATTCTCCAACTAACGGTGCAAGATCAGAGATTCATCTTTCCCTAGGTATGGGATTGATCTAATTTCCCATAAATTGAATCCCCACCAAGTACAAAAAAATCAAATGTATCTTTCTCCGATAGAAATTCCAACTGAGAACCCTCTGAGGGATGTTCATGCTCCGCACGTATCCCCTAATTCCAATGATTTGAATCTTTCCATCATGTATTGGAACGTCGCAGGACTTTCCTCCAAAATAACATCAGAGCTATGGCTTGAAACAGCAAGGGAACACCAGATACTTTGCCTTCAAGAAACTTGGTGTACTACCCCAAAACACCTTACGGGGTATACAACTTTTTTTATCCCAGCAGAACAGGGACCTATGGGCAGGCCAAAGGGGGGTCTCACGATCTATGTTGCTAATACCCTCCCTAGTACACTCACAAAAACGTTAAAAGAATCTCCGTCTTATCAAATCTTCCAGCTAAACTTTACAAACAACTGCACATACATCCTTATTAACTACTACAATAACTCTGGTTCATCGGACTGGTCGTCAATCCTAGCAGAGATCGCCACATATTCAACAACTCTGCGAAATGACTCCAATCGAAACGCAGCCCACCTAATATGGGGTGGTGATTTTAACCTCCCTCTATGTTCCAACCACAAAAGAGGAATCTGTGGACTGCTAAACGAACTTGGAAATCCTATGCCTCACTTTGCCCACTCCATAGGTGGAAACAAACTAAATGAGATCTTATTCTCTCTAGACTTGGACTTCGCAAACGAACTAGTAGAGCCACAACAAGACTTTTTGCCAACCTTTCATGAAAGAGGCTTTTTAACAACCATAGATTATATCCTCTCCTCCCATTCACTCAAGGGGCAACTAACAAACTTTCAAACTGGGACAAACGTGATGAGCGACCATTACCCACTCAGTGTAAGATTCACTGTAAAACTGACAAATGTACATTCAGTAATACCAAGTCTCTTAAACCAGCAATCACTAAGTATGAATAAACTGAACGGTTATACGGTCAAATGGGCCAAGATTGACCCGGTGGAGATGACAGAGAGGATCCTTGAAAAATCGAACGACTGGATATTGGAATGCATGTCTTCAGAGACGTCACCTCCAACAATTATCAATTCCTTCCAAAATATCCAAGAAATATTAATGAAAGAACTCTTTGTCAAACTAAAGAATAACAAGCCCTCTACCCCGAGATGGTTTGATGCCGCTTGTCGGAAGGCTCTTTCTATCCTTAAAGAAGCCCTGCGCAGACCCATAAGAGACTATGCGGAAATTTCTATTCTAAGAAAATCTTATAACCTAGCCAGAAAGGAACGCAAAAAACAAATTAAACACGAACTATGGTCACAACTGCATGACAGCAGCCAAAAGAAGGATAGTGCCTCATTTTGGCAAGTTATAAGGTCTCCTTTCTTGGCTGATACCACTAAGGGGAAACACCTAGACGTCGCAGTTAACGAAGAAGACTGGGTCAGCCACTTTTCTAAAATCTTTGGCCCACCTTCTGATGCAGAAGCAGATACTGGTCCAGTAACAACTGAAGTCCATATTTCAAATAACAACATTTACCCGATAAACATTCACTTCCAACTTAGCGAAGTCACTAAAGCAATCAAGGCATCGAAATCAGGCAAGGCTCCGGGTCCGGACGGCGTTCCAATGGACATCTTCCTTTACAATATAGATTTATGGTCACCAATAATCACCCGGGTTATTGGGAGCAGTAACTTCGGTTGGTCTTTTTCAGTCGTGGTCGACCTCAACCCTTTTACCTATTTTCAAAAAAGGCGACCGCAACGATCCAGCCTGTTACAGGCCAATCTCCCTTCTGGACTCCATGGGAAAAATTGCAGGTCGAGTGCTCCTGGACCGTTTACAATCTTGGGCCCATGAAAATAACATCATTACCGACCTGCAATACGGTTTCCGGAAGGGGCTTGGGACTGTCGAACAGGCCCTTAACCTTACCCTTCTGACCGGGAAATATGTTGGCGCCAAAGGAGGTAACATCTTCCTCGTCTATGTCGACCTGAGTGCGGCATTTGACTGCGTCCAATATGGGAAACTCTGGGAAATACTCAGCAACCTTGGAGTGGATCCCCCACTAATAGTCTTTCTACGACAACTCTATTTGAATGCCTCAGGCCGCGTAAGATTTGGTACCAACGGTGAGTTGACCCGGTCATTCGCAATAACAAAGGGAGTCAGACAGGGATGTGTACTGGCTCCCTTCCTGTTCAATCTTTATACCAATGGTTTGGAGCAGGCTATGCTGGAAGGGAGCCAGGATTTACCCCAGATAGGCCACCGTCCGATACCCACATTGTTATACGCCGATGACTCAGTTATCTTAGCTCGTACCCTGAATGAACTTCAGAAACAAATTAATAAGTACGGCAGTTTCATGGACTCACTTGGTCTCAAAATAAACATAAAGAAAACCTTTATAATGCACATCGGCCACAGGGTCAAAAACCCTAGACTGATAATGGTGGATGACACGAAGCTGGAAAAAACCTCAGCTTATCCCTATTTAGGAATTCTGGTGGACGACGCGCTAAACTGGCACCAAGCGATCACCAATAGAAACCTTCTCTTTCGTCGCGCAACATCGGCCTTGATCTCATTTTCTAGGAAGATGGGGAAACCTGCACCATCGGAACTGCTGAAAATATACTACGCTAAGTGTCACAGTGTGGCTACTTATGGAGCAGGCGTATGGGGATACGGCCGCACAGACCAACTACAAATCACGGAAAATGGCTTTATAAAATATGTTCTAGCCCTTCCGCAAAGCTCCCCGATCCTTGCTTCACACCGCGAGCTTGGCATGGAATATATTGTAGACACCATTCGCTCTCATCCAATCTTACTGTGGCAGCGTGTATGGACAAATCCCGAGTGCCACTTAACTCGCTCCCTTATCACAGATTGTCTAGTTTTATCCAATTGGCATAAGATCCCATGGCTTGCCTATGTACGGGACTTTTTTAATGACATGGGCTGCAATTCCTACTTTGAAGATCCTGCCTCAATCGAAGATATCTCCAGGAGTCACCTAAAATCAATGTGCCTGGAACACCTGAGAGAGCTTCGAAATCAAGCTGAGATCACAAAATTCTCTAATGAACAAATCAGTGTTATACAACTTTTCAAAGGCATGCAACCATATCTGTCCTATTACCTGTCAAACCAGGAGAAATTCTTATTAACGAGATTCCGTTTTAATACCTTTTTTCGCTTAGTTTCTTTTCCGGAAACTCATAACTGGTCACGAAACCTCTTGAACTGTCCATGCGATGGAATTTCCCCACAGTCAATGATCCATGTCACCTTGTTTTGTAAATATTATAAATCTCCACGCAAATCCTGGATCGTTCCATTACTTCGACCCAGCGGATATAGACAGTGTCATCCTGCATTTCTCTTCCTGCAGTCCCTGAATACCCCGCACGAAGCCAAATTCATAGTAACTTTTCTTAAAGCAACCATCAAAATGCGCCAAATCCTTTCTAATGAACTATAAATATTTAAATTGGAAACTTTTACATGTTGTTTTCTCTTTTAAATCTTTTTTCCTATGTCTGTGATGAAAACTGTTTTACTATGTACTTTTTATGGTTATACAAATGATAACCGAATAAAAGCTATTGAGATTGAGAAATCTTTATTTCGGTTAGACAAACCATAAAAGAATCATTTACATAAAAAACAATAGAATCTCTAAAAACAAATAGTACCAGTAATAGCAATTTCAGTTTTCATTTGATAGTAAGCCATGAAAAGGGAAAGGGGTCATGTTAAACAGTTCAATATTTTTCTGTAGGGAGCTTAACATAGTCAGACAATAGCAATTTCTAATCCATACTCTAATCAGTCAGTCCCTAGTTTGCTAAATGCATAGGGAATACACTGTTTAAAAATTTACAATAAATATAATTATTAATAAATATTCATATTAATACATACCCGGTGCTAATATTGGTTAATATTATTAACAATAATAAAAACATGTTAAAAAGCGAATATAATTTTAAGAGGTATTTCTTTCATTTCATATAGCAAAATTTAGATGTGCAAATAACGCAACATTTTATCCATTAAAACCAAGACCATGTCAACATCATTACCAATTTTTATGTCAAATGGCTTGTCCTATCACCTCAATAATTACCGTTTCAGACCTCGTCTTTTACGTACTATAGCTACAGCAAAAAGAAATCGGCTTAAGCTAAATACAATGGTCTGCGTGGTATCAGCTTTAAATACTCTTTCTGCTTCCCTAATGCGTCTGAATCCTAGGAGGCGACAAATAGGTTTCAGCCACTTTTTCCTACTGATATGCTGGACAAGAAAATACGACATGAGTCTCATCCTCCCTTGCGCTCATGTCGCACAGCTCGCATTTTTCAAGCAAATCATCTCCTATACAACCCTTGTTGCATGCCCATTTAGAGGTGTTGGCTTTAATATGGAGGATGCCATATCGAAACTTTAAGTACAATGTTTTCGCCAAAGTTGGCAGAATTTCATCCATTAAACTTTCGAAGCAACTTCCACTCTTCACTTCGAGATATTTGAGGGTCAATACTCCATTTTTTGAGTTATGAATTGTAGAACATAGGACAGAATCCCAGAACCTCTCCCGCAGTAGCTTTTTGCTAGTTAGGGTCAGGGATCCTGGGTCTGTCCAGAAGTGGTATAACCCCAATTTAGAAAACCAGTACTCGATATGGACCAGCCACGGCAATAGAGTTGTGTTCCTAATTACCATGATTTCTTTTAGTGCTTGTCTATAGTCAATTAATTCATCCGTTGCCCACATGCGAATCCATTATAATGGCCGTAAGGTGGCGTGATCGTCGGAGCGATGGATATTTAGATCAAGAAGGAGAGGAATGAGGGGTGTGCGGTGTGGTAATGCCAATATTTGTCTAAAAAAATAGTTTTCATGCACTGAAAAGGCATTTTTCACAGTGTGACCCCATAATTCTGCTCCATAAAGTGTGGCAGATTGAGCCTTGTACTTAAATAGCTCGATAGCGGGGGATACAGCTTTGGAATAGCTGGTCCTGTGCCTTCTCACTATAGGTGCTAGGTTTTGTATCATGATTGTTCTTGATTTTTCAATTTGTGGATTCCAATTCATTTTTACATCCAAAGTAATACCCAAATCGTTAAAACTCTGCACGTGCTCGATCATTTCATCATTAACAGTGATTAATTCTTTAAAACTCTTATGAGGACTAATTGCCATGAACTTTGTTTTAGAAGAATTAATCTCCAACTTCTTCTCCACACAGTAGGATTGGAATTTATCAAGTAGATTCTGCAGTCCTCTTGGGGTCTGGGAGATTAAAATTGTGTTGTCGGCAAATAACAGAGCCGGTACTGCCTGGCCAACCAACTTGGGAGAGTCATGCTCGCAGCCCAAGAGGGTGGTCGGTATATCGTTTACATACAAGGAAAAAAGAGTTGGCGCTAGCACGCACCCTTGATTTACGCCTCTCCTTATATCTATGCGCTCTGATAGTTCCCCATTGGGACCCCACCTTACCCTTGCATAGTTGGCCTCATGGAGCCTAACGATCTGTTCAATTATTTCAACAGGGACACCCTGGTTCCTTAATCTTGTCCACAGCTTGTCCCTGGGAACAAGATCGAAGGCCACTCTGAGGGCAACGAAAGCCACGTAAAGGTGCGAGTTCCTTACATTTATGTATTTCCAAACTAAACATAAAAATCTAAAAACCTGATCGACAGTGCTAATCTTCTCTCTAAAACCAGCCTGGTATTTACTTAAAATAGAGTTTTCTCGAATCCAATCATTTAGCTTGCATAAGACTTGACGGGCATAAACTTTTTGAAGAACGTCAATCAGACTGATAGGTCTGTAGTGTGCAGGGTTCAGTCTGTCCCCTTTTTAAAAAATAGTCACAATTTCGGCACCCCTCCATGTCTCTGGGATTGGCGCTCCTTTTGCTATTTCATTACTAAGTAAGTTGATATACGGGGCCCATAGCATGTTCTTGTGTTTCCAGAGGTCACCCGGAATCCTGTCCGGACCTGGTGCTTTCCCTGGTTTAATTGCGTTTAGTATCAGCCATGCTAAACGATAAGGGTGTCCCACTTACATTTGATCCAACAACATCTTCGTTACACAATTGTTCGTTTCCATCATAGGAGTACAATGAGGAAAAATGTGTGACCCAATCGTTTGCTTCTAGAAACAAGTCCCTGGATGGCGTGGCCTCTTTCTTTCCTCTTGCTATAAGACCCCAGAATGTGGATTGATCTTTTAGTTTACATGATTCCAATAATTCTGACCATAATTTTTCATTCCAACCCTTTTTAGCTGTTACTAACGTTTTTTTGTATTCCCTTCTTTTTTCTTTTACGGCTACCATATCTTTCCCTTTTATGGCTTCTATCAATTCTGATTTGGCAAGGCGACATGTTTTATCATACCATGTCCCATTTTTCAGCGACTTGCTGTGTCCAGTGTTTACCCTTTTAACAACTTTGGTGAGTATTTCGCGGAGCCCCAATATCATTTTCCCGTGAACCTCTGCTATTAGTGGTTTCTCAATTAAGCTTACATCTAATGGGAAGATTAGGTGTACATAAAGCTCAAAGATTTTCTTAATGGTGGAGTCGTTTCCCATAACCACTGGCCACTTCAGTGCCCTACGGTTAGTAGACACTATGGGATCGATATTCAGATTTTTAGAGTGAGATGCCCCCTCTACAGGCAACATAAATAAAGACTTAGAAAGGGTCAAATTAAGAGGGTAATGGCCACTCTCTATTCGATCATCCACCACCAGGTCTCTCATCAACTGGTTGAGACCATTATATAATCCAAGTAACTAGCACAACTGCCCCGTCTAAAGGTGGGTTTCCTTGGGCAGTCTGACGGCAGGCGGCCATTACAAGAGCGCAGGTCATGTCCCACAGTCAGGCGTAATAATTGGAGTGCCGCTTTTGAGCATGGTACTATTTTGGAGGTCTCAACACCAGGAATGCCATTAACATTGTCTTCCAGCTCCGTGATATTTTCCAGGCCCGATAATGGTTCATAGCTCCGGTTAAAGTCACCTCCTATGATCATCATAGTCTTATGGTCAAATCTGGAAATTATATTATCCAATTGAGTTATAGTCTCTGACTCCTTATGCAAAGACATTGGTCTGTTATATACATTAATAATACAGATTTCTTTGTTGTTAGTGTCCTTAAATTTTATCGCCAGGATATCAGGGCTGTTACAATCAATTTGACTAAAGTTAGTTCCCAGTGTGATCTTTAGCCAGATTAACAGACCACCAGAAGGTCTTCCTTTGTTCTGGTTGGTTGCCGGTATATAGAAAGATCTATAGCCTATTTTAAAGTGATTTTCCACTCCCCACGTTTCTTGGAATAAAATGATGTCCCTATTATCGATGTAATCGTGCCATGCGGGGTCACTCAGATTTTTCCTAATACCTGCAATGTTCCAGGATGTTAAGTGAACATCGCCTTGTAGGCTAGCGCCCAGTGTATTACTTTCCGTACTGAACTCGCCTACAGGCACTGCTATTTTAGGGTCAGCATTTCCTAATGTTTCAAGCGTAATCAAGCTCAAACCTTCCATATTTTTACCCTTATTTTGCCCTGCCCTCTCTGAGTCATTGGACTTATCTTTGCTGTGTATTCTATTTCTATTCCTCAGGCTCCTTCTATCAGAAGGTTCGTTATTCAGGGTCAGATCTGTTGTACCTAGTTTAATTACATCTTGGTCCCTGGTAACTAAGAAGGGGCCCACTCGCTTTAATGCTGCTGCCCCTGTGGCTACTGATTTCCACCCTTCTTTTGCTCCCCGTCAGTCTACCTCCTCTAACCCGTATAGCTCTGCAAAATGGTAATTTGTGGCCACTGTAAAGTTAGTGTTTGGACAGCCCACTACCCCTTCGTAGGCTTCCCCCGCAAAGCGGTTAACCAGTGGTGGTACAGCTTCCCCATTGTAGAAATAGGTTAAATGTTGCGTGCCAATCCCACTGCAGTACATAGGGTGTTTTTCATTACAAATAAACTTCGCTACACGCCTATCCCTGAAGTTTACAATGATAGTATTCCCAGGTATATCCTTTGATCTACTGCCTACCCAGTTAGCTCTTCTAGCTAACAGGACTTCCCCATTCATATTTCTTGGGAGCGGTCTACTCCTGTTTAGCCAGAATGTCACTTTGGGGCATATTATCAAGGGGGTTTATCTCCGCTTTTTTGGCTTTAAAATAATAATAATAATAATAAAGGGGATCTTATAATGCGCGGACTTAGCCCAATGGGCATCAAGGCGCCTAATTCCAAATCCAGCTCAGGACCAAAACCAGGCAGCTCAACCTGTGTAGGCTCTCGCAAAGCACCACGTTTTTAAAGCCTGTTTAAAGAGCGCTATAGAGGGGAGGACCTTCAACTCCATCGGCAAGATGTTCCAAAGCTGTGGCGCAACGATGGAGAAGGCCCTGGCTCCCCATCTAGTAAGCTTGAAACGAGGGACAACAAGTTGAAAAAGTCCCGATGAACGCAGACACCTTGTAGGGTGATAGCGAGTGAGCAGATGACTGATAGCGTTCTTAGAGCCTTCCTCGAGGGCTCTATAAGTTAGACACAGAATTTTGAAATCAATTCTGTGCTGAATAGGAAGCCAGTGCAAATCTCTCCTCGCAGCAGTAGCAGAAGAGGCCCTGGGAAGATCCAGGACAAAACGTGCAGCCGCATTCTGCACAATTTGCAGACGGTGTATAAGGCCCTTGTTGGATTCCATGTAGAGAGAGTTGCAGTAATCTAACCTGGAACCAACAAGGGCAACTGCAATCTGCTTGCGTGCTTGGAGTGACAGATAGCTGCGGATTCTGTTGAGCGTCTTAATCACGCCCCAGCAGGTCGAAACGGTCCGGTTCACCTGTAGGGACATCGAGAGTGAAGTGTCGAATATCACACCCAGATTTCTGGCAGATTGTGAGGGAGTGGGGCAGATGCCAAGAGAAGTGGGCCACCACTCACTCGACCAAATATCTTGGTCCTTTCCAAAGACCAAGACCTCAGTCTTGTCGCCATTTAGCTTCAGGGAGTTGGCAACCATCCAATCAGCAACGTATTGCATACAGGACCTGAAGCTAGAGGCAGATGATACGACCGAAGACTGAGTAAGTGAAACCATAATCTGGGTGTCATCGGCGTATGATACCACCTCCATCCCCTGAGATCTTACCAGCCTAGCAAGGGGGGCCACATAGATGTTGAACAGGGTCGGACTTAATGCCGACCCCTGTGGCACCCCACATTGCAAGGATGTAGCTGGGGAGAGGTGGTTGCCGAGCATCACTCTCTGTTCCCTATCAAGGAGAAAGGAATGAAGGAGACTCAGGGCCGAACCCGTGACACCTGCCTCCCTAAGCCGAGATGTTAAAATGGCAGGAGACAGGGTGTCAAATGCGGCCGTGAGGTCCAATAGCACAAGAACAGTGGTCTGTCCCGCATCCACCTTGCGTCGGATGTTATCGACTACGAAGGTGAGAGCAGATTCTGTGCTGTGATGTTTTCGGAATCCATGCTGGGTAATATCCAGATACTCCGCAGCTTCAAGAAAGGAAGAAAGGTGGCAATTCAAGTGTGCTTCCAAAATTTTAGCCGGTGCAGGGAGCAGAGAAATCGGTCTAAAATTTTTCAGGAGACCAGGATCAAGGGAGGGCTTCTTAAGAAGCGGCCTCACAATGGCCTTCTTCCAAATTGATGGAAAAATGCCCTGGGCTATGGCCTTATTCATCACCTCAAGTAGAGGGGGCAGGAGACTGTCCCTGCACTCCTTTAACTTTTTTAAAGGCAATGGATCCAATGGAGAGGAGGACTTCGTTTTGTCAAGGAGAAGATTCAATCCCTCCCGGGACATAGAGGGAAAATCAGAGAAGAGGCCAGGAGGGGCGGTAGCCAGTGACTCGGAGGAGCGAATATCCAATAGACTATCTTCATCCAGAGAAAGACGTTGTGCCTCTAAGGAGGTATGGATATCAGAGATCTTTTTATGAAAGAAGTCTGCGATATCGTCACATAGCCGTTGAGAGCTAACTACGGGATCAGGGAGTTGAAGGGAACATAATGAATCCGCAATTTTAAACAGCTCCCTGGAAGAAGTGAGTGAGCTGGTCAAATTAGAGAAGTATTCCTGCTTCTCTATTACCACTTTTTGCTTATACTCCCACAGAGCAGACTTATGTGCCTCCCTGTCTATGGGATCCCAGGATTTCCTCCATCTCCTCTCACTACTTCTGCAGCCCTGTCTAAGTAGTCTAAGACGGTCAGAAAACCATGGCGCAGATGGTTTCAGCCGGGCTACATATTGTAGGGATGCGGGGGCAAGATTTTCTACAGCTTTAGTAATAGAGTCCTGCAGATCTTGTGCTGCCTCATCCGCATCTTTTAGGGAGAGGGCCTCTGGTGTCGGAATAAGAGGAGCAATGGCCTCATTGGTGAGAGCTCTAAAATTTCTCCTAGACACAAAGGGATTAGTCCCCTTCTTAATCAAGTTAGAGGTGGAAAAGGCTAGTTTGAGGGGGACCGCAAAATGATCAGTCCACACCAACGGTAGAGGTGTACCGCAGGAGAGTTTTAGATCATTAGAGAAAACCCCGTCAAGAATATGACCTGCTGTGTGAGTAGCCTTGGAAACAAGCTGAATAAGATCGCAGGCCCCAAGAGATTCAACCAATGATGACGTATCCTTAGCGTGGACCTCATCAAGATGGAAATTGAGGTCACCTAAGATGGTAAAGAAGGGCTTTCCAAAATAGGGTTCAATAATCCTCAATATATCTGAGACAAAATTAGCTCTGTATCCAGGCGGCCTGTAAATCAACATACCCGTAAAGGAGACTGTAGGGGCACATGTGATACAGAAGTAGAGAGCTTCAAAGCGATCTTGGGGCGAGGAAAGTGGCTTAACCGTACATAGCAAGGAGGATTTAAAAAGGATAGCAATACCTCCTCCTCGGCGTTTTGATCTATCAAGCCTATGCAGGGAATAGCCCTCAGGGATGGCTAGAAGGTCATGACCAGAGGAGTCAGAGGCCCAGGTCTCTGTAATAAATACCCAATCAGGCTGTCTTTCATCCACAAAGTCGTGAAAAGCAAGATTGTGTTTGATTAAAGAACGCGCATTTAACAGAAATCCAGTATTATGAATAATAGCAGACCTTGGGGAGACGGGACAAGGAAGAGTCATACCGATAGCAAGAGGGTGGAATAGGGAAGAGCAGGCCCTACAACATAGCGAGTGTCGTATCCCTAGCGGGGTAAGACCATGTAAGGAGGGGCATGCGCGTGGTCTAAGAGCCAAAAGCGACGAGAATGTATAGCACAAACGAGTGTTACCAGGGTGAGGAGGAGCGGAGACCAGGTCCAGCCCGACCTGCAGCCCGTCCTCAGCGCGGACGGGCGCAGACGGGCTGAACTCTGGCGTAACTCCGGCGTCATTCTGGCGTCCCCGCAGCGCGTGTCCGCTGCGCGTAAGCATGGCTCAATTTATACACTGCTCGCCTCCTAGACAGAGGACTAGAGCGTGCAAACACCACCCCCAACCTAAGATGGCCGCCAAACAGGACGAGGACGCGGGACCCGCCAAGTGCGGTGAGCAAACTATTACAGTGCGTGAAAAGAGGGGCTGAAGCGCGAGTATGCGTGGCCGTCTGAATTAAAATCAGGGTAGAATGCTTAAAATTATAATTAAATCAAAAGACAAAAACGGGTGCTTAAAAATAGCTGTTAGCTAGTAGCAGGTCGCGCTGCAAGTGAAGCGCTGCTGGCAATGCGCTCGGCTGTCAGGGAAGAACTGCCAGATTTTACCTCAATTTATACACTGCTCGCCTCCTAGACAGAGGACTAGAGCGTGCAAACACCACCCCCAACCTAAGATGGCCGCCAAACAGGACGAGGACGCGGGACCCGCCAAGTGCGGTGAGCAAACTATTACAGTGCGTGAAAAGAGGGGCTGAAGCCAAGAAAGCGGAGATATAATTATCTCCCTATTACCCAGCTGTCGCTAACACCAGTTAGCGACAGCTAGTAGGAGATAGCGACCATCTTGGGCCCCACTTTGCATGTCAGTGATATTTATCACTAATGACATGCAAAGTGGGCGTGCCAAGATGTTAGCGACTGGAAACAGTCGCTAACATCGCTATCTCCTATTACCAACTTTTGGAGATATTCGCGCTAAGCGCGAATATCTCCAAAAGCTAACACCTGCCCTTAGCAATTCTTAGCCATGTTATCCAATGGGAGGTGGATAACATGGCTAAGAGCATTAGCTCGGTAATGCATGAATATTGCTGACTTTTCAGCGATATTCATGCTTTGCGGCCGTTTTTTATCGCATTTGCGATAAACCTTGATAATAGCAAGGTTTATCTGCAATAATTTCTGACGATGCTTAGCGTTAAAAAATTTGTTGCTAAGCATCGTTAGCGATAAATATCGGTTAACGTTGGTAATATGCCCCTTTGTTCTTTAACTGATGATAGGATTCAACCGTTCCGCTCTTCAATTCAGGGACACTAGTGAGGACAACCACATAAGGTAAAGACTCTGGTGGTAAATCGAGATTGGCTAATAAAGGTTTAAGATTGCTATCATTGTTGCCTTTCTCTTTAGTTGAGCTTATAGGGCTAGTTGCCTTCCCCGACTTGGAGCTATTTATTTTACTATTAGATCCTTCCGTACGTTTATCCAGAGCTCTATTTGCCTGTGTGTTAGTGGTAGAGCTGGGTTTTGTCACAATAACTTGAGGTTGTATGACA
Source organism: Lissotriton helveticus (assembly GCF_964261635.1). NCBI lineage: Eukaryota > Metazoa > Chordata > Amphibia > Caudata > Salamandridae > Lissotriton > Lissotriton helveticus. The sequence continues at coordinate 694,948,134 of NC_136063.1, forward strand.
ACTTCACTGGGTGCAGCCACTAGTGCCGTTACAGTTTCCTTTATAGGAGTGTCTTTCTTCGATCTTTCTTTTGCCTCAGCTTTTATCAGGTTTTTCAAGATAAAAAAGTTATCTAGGGACGTTTGTTCAAACATCTCTAATCTTTCATTTACCACCTTTATCCTCTCCAGAAGTGGGAGGATCAGTGATCTTACAACCTGCTCTATCTGTGTGACTGATTCCCCAACCTGCTGGGAGATAGGATTAGAGTTAGTTACCCCATTAACATTTGGACTCATTTGGATGTCAGACAAGGAGTTATAATCTGCAGTAAATATTATCTAGATTCAGAAACATATATTTTGCAGTCTTACAGTTCTCCGGATGTTCGAGGGGTCGCCCAGCCCAGCCTTCTCCAGACTTGGACGGCCGTAGACCGTCCGCCCTTTGCCCGGGCTTAGCCCGGCGCAGCCCGCGCGCGATCCCGGGACGCGGGGGCTGCGCTTGAATTTATGCGCGGAAGTGCTGGTGGCGGCTTCCGCCGCGAGGGAGCCTGGGGATTGTGGTCCCCCTCCGCACTGCGGCCGCGATGTAATGGAGGCTGCGGCGGCGGGAGAGAGACGGGCAGCGGCTGTAGAGTCGGACCAAAAGGTGAGCAGCAAGGTTCCTGGAAAATGGCCCCAAACAAATAGATCGAAAACTGAATTTATTATTTTACAATTAAAATAAACCTTTAATACGTTTTTAAAAGTTAACACTAATTTAAAGAATTTCTACGCATAATGTTCAACAAAATGTAATGCATAGTATGGAATAAGAAAAATGCTACTGAGGGTGGAATTTTTTAAGAAATAATATTTATAAATCAAAATGTTTAATTACTGTAATTTATTTTATTTGAATTAATTATTTAATCATGTTATATACATTTCATTTAAGAAGTTAATGTGTTGTAGTATTGTGTTGTGATAGTTGTGGGTTTATAATAAATATTTAAACTATTATACATGTGTATTTTCTACTAGAATATTTTTAAAACATTTAAAGAATATTAAACTATAATAATTTTCCCTATGCTTTCCGTAGGGATAGCTATGCCAAGATCTGACGGAGATCGCCACCAAATTTAAAAGTTTATTTGTAGTAACAGTGCACTCATAACTACTATTGTATGAGGATCCACAAGGGAGTGAAGACATGTAATTCTACACTTGAGTGTAAATTTACACTGAGAAATGGTAAACAGCAAATAAGTGTAGATTCACACCTGTTATGTTATGTTATGTTATATTGAATTTGTAGAGCGCACAGCTACTCAAAGTATACCGGCGCTAGTTCCAGAAAGCCTACCACACTCTCATCAAATGACCTCAAAAAAGCAAAGTTTTTAATTTCTTCCTAAAAGATACCGGGTCCTGCACCCTCCTAAGGGCCAATGGAAGCGCATTCCAGGCTAGGCCTGCTTTGCGGGTGAAAGAACACCCGCCCAGCCTCTGGCGATTAGAGGGAGGGTTCTGTATTAAGAACTGATCAGAGGATCGCAATTGTCTAGCCGGTTTGTAAAAGACAAAGCGATTCTGCAGGTAGATCGGGCCCAACTCATGCAGGGTCCGATGGACAATGGACAGCATTTTAAATTTGAGCCGGGACTCAACTGGGAGCCAGTGCAGGTGACGTAGATGGATGTGGACACTCTGTCTTGAAGATAGTCCCAGAAGTAATCTGGCCGCCGCATTCTGGACTACCTGCAGTGTCTTTGTCAAATAACCCGGACATCCCACCAGGAGGGCGTTAGCATAATCCAGGCGGGACAAGATCAGAGCCCGGACAACCGTCTCTTTGGCACCGGCAGGCAAGAGGGGGAGAAACTTTCTCAGAATTTTCAGGGTGCCAAAACATGTCCCTGTTAACTTCTTCACCTGGGTTGCAAAATTTCAATTTTCCTCAAACCAAACCCCCAGATTCTTGGCTAGGCCCTTCTCTGACATAGGGCGCGGATAGTCAGGCGGCCACAACCTGGCTCTAAAATCCCCTGGAAACGAGCCGAACAGGAGTACCTCCGATTTTTCTTCATTAAACTTCAACTGTGCACTTGCCAACCAACAAAACACAGAAGAAAGACAATGCTGCACCGCACTGACCGAGACATCACCCCGTTTCAACGGAGAACAAAAGCTGCGTATCATCCACATAGGCCATCACCTTAGCCCCCAAGGACTCCGCCAGATAAACCAGCGGAGTCACATAGATGTTAAACAATACGGGGCTAAGTGAGGACCCCTGCGGAACACCAGTGGACAGAGGCGTCGGCGCCAAGGCACAGGGGGGCAGCCATACTTGCCGTGATCTATCCTCCAAGAAGGATCTAACCCAGCTCCAAGCTGAACCCGCAATGCCGATTTCTGTTAGGCGAGCTAGAAGGAGGGAGTGGGGCACCGTATTCAATGCCGCCGAGAGATCCAGCATAACCAAGGCTGCACTCCCACCGGCATCCAGGCAGTCACGTATAGCCTCCGCCACCTCCAGCAATGCTGACTCCGTACTGAAAGAAGCACGAAACCCCGATTGCGCAGGGTGCAGCAGGCCTGCCGTTTCAACATAATTGGTAAGCTGAGATGTAACTGCCTTCTCGCACACTTTAGCCAAACTAGGCAAGAGCGAGATAGGCCGGTAATTGGCAGGAAGCAACGGGTCCAGGGTCGGCTTCTTAAGAAGAGGCAGTATAAGAGCCTGCTTCCATGAAGGCGGGACACAGGCCTCACAAAGCGACTGATTAACCAGTAGATTGACTTCCGGGTTGATCGTATCAGACACCTCGGCCAAAAGCCTAGCCGCACAAGGGTCCTTAGGTGAGCACGATTTCAATGTTCCGAGAATTCTGAGCGAGGACAATAAGTCCACCGGACTAAAAGCCGAGAGAAGATGAGCTGAATCCCTCTCCTGACTCCCCAGCGGGACAGTCACGGTCGGCTTGGAGATTTTCAGAAAGGATTCTTGAATGTCCGTAATCTTATCCCTGAAGTGCTTCCCTAAAGTATTACACGAGTTGTCAGAAGAGGGGACAACCGCCTCCTGGGCTCGGGGGGTTACGAAACTCTGCACAATGGCAAAGATTTCCTTGGAATTGTTGTTAGCCTGGTCAATACGGGTAGCAAAATGCTGGCATTTGGCTATCTCGATAGCTGAGTAGTAATTTTTTTGTTGACTCTAAGGGCCTGTTTAGCAGTGGGGCAATAGCCACTTGCCCGCCATGCTCTCTCCAGAACCTTACAGGCATGCTTTAGCGTCTTCAGCTCCGAGGTAAACCAAGGCTTTGAAGGAGCCTCTCTCCCCAGCTTGCGGTGACCCGAGGCCAATAGGGCAGTGACTAACCCCCTGATCCAGCTGGAAAATGTGGTAACATTATCCTGTAGATCGCCTAAAAGAAGCGGGCGCAAGGCCGCCAGATGGCCACTAAATAGCCCTGCATCCAGCTTCCTGGCAGTGGGGGCACGATGGCAGCGGGCCGGTTGCGGCTGTCGCTGAACGGCCCAGGAGAAGAATATAGGAAAGTGATCTGACCAGGTGACCGGAAGTGGCTTCCTGACCAGCACAGGGAAGTTAGCCCAGATAGGATCTAGAATATGACCCCCTTGAACATACACTCAAACTTTCTCTGGAGCAGCCCCCAGAACCTGGAATTCCCTCCCACTCGAAACTCACTCCAACCTATTGACTGATATTTTCGAAAGAAGGAGGTGAAAACAATACTGATAGAGAAGGTTGTCACTCACAAACAAATCACAGCGGGCGAACACTGTGAGAGCTCCAATATCATGGGAAAACCTGGCAAGAGAGCAATTGGGAGCGGGCCTGGTGCAGCCTACACAATGGTCGCCCAGGGTCACGCATTAGAATAGAGGACTGCATGAACGTCAGTGGACCTATCCCTACCTCAAATGACGGAAGATGGAATGATGCAATACTGACAACAATCAAATAGAATCCACCTATTTAGGAAGGGGGATACTTTCACCTTTTTAATGACTAATAAACTCCTTAAAGAAAATGCTCCCTTTGCAGCCTACACAGAACTATGTAACAATGGAAAGTAAATTATCCATAATGGCGTACATGTTATTCCCTAATATGTAGACTCGTGAAATACTAAAACGATTTCCTTGGAAAGCACTCTGATGAACTCCAGACCCTTCGATAAATATGTAACAAAGGCGTGTAAATATCTCCACTAATAGAACTTTGTATTAGTGGAATAAGTACCCTGTACGGTGCTCTGATACCTTTGAGTCATAATCTCACTTTAGAAAGCTCTAATAAAAAAAATTGTAGCTCTAAATGGGAGCAAGTCAGCATGTGTAAATTTAAATTTGTGAATCAGGCCCATAGATATTTACTTGGAATACTGTGTAGCAAAGCCCCGGCTGGGAGGTAGAGGTGTACTGGTGGTTGGTGACTATGGTGGCCAGGAGAAACAAGGGAGTGCAGTGCACCAGTTACGCCAATATTTAATTGTCAAAACCATCATAATCTGTAGATAACTTCCCTATCCGATCTAGAGGCCACAATTTGCAATCTCATCCTCTTCCTGGTCACGTATGGTTGTGACAGTACAAAAGGCAATAGTTCCTTTCAGGTTGTGCCTGGTAACATGATGGGTTTAACTGACCGTGTTCAAGTTCACACCCTGCCTTCCTTCGGGGTGCTCTTTTATTGCATTTGCTCCAGCTCCCTCCTCATGTTGCTTCCTTGTCTGCGATTGTGTTACTTCTTGTTTTGTTCTCTTGCATTTGCATTCTACTTTAACATTGTTGCCGGCCAATTGTGAGCTGGGGACATGTTTTGCCTTCCACTTTTCCTCCTAACAGAAAACGGGAGGTGAGGCACTTTCTGACTGTCAATATGAATGTGTACTCCAAATTGTTGTATTGACAATGCCAACATTGTTAATCACAGGTCTCTCTTTTTACAGAGCTCCTTCTTTGGTGGCCAGCATCTGATTACCATACCTCTTCCCCTGTTTGGTTCCCAGTTTCCGTGAAGTCCATGAAACCTTATTTTGAATTGCTTTGCCCTAGCTGCTGTGCGCTAAAATTGTGGCCAAATCTATATCCTTGATCCCGTGATTCCCGCCTTGACCCGCCCGCCAGTCTCCCGCCGCCCGGCCGCTTGTAATTCCATCAAGAGCGGGGGCCGCCGAGCGGAGACCGGCGAGGGGCAACTACAAGATCCAGAAGCCCTTGCGGAGTCCAGCGTCACCGGGGAGCTCCAGGAGGCGCTGAAAACCAGCATCAGCCCCGCCTCGCGGGATGCCGGGCGAAGCCCGGGCAAAGGGCGGGCCCTCTACGGCCCTCCAAGGCCAAACAAGACTTGGCTTGGCATACCCTCTAACTCCTACACTCCGATCCCGGTTTCAAATAACTCCCTACTCACGAGCTCATACCACCAGCAATGTCTACATCTGTAGGTGAGGATCTTTCATCCAGGGTAGGAGTATCTATCCTTGGCCCCCTGGATAAATACTTTTCTAGAGCTATTGCAGATTTCGATAGAGATATTGCATTGGCTGAGCGACGTGCGGCACGCCGCCTCTCTATCGAACTAATAAAAAATACTGCTATTGCCTCCATCTCCAAGGATATAAATATATCACATCTAGATAATGCCTCCATGGAAAATACAGATGCTGATTTATTTAACACTGAGAGTATTCCCTTAATTGTTCAAGTTAGCTCGTCCCCAAAAAATACCAACATGTCAATATCCCTCGCCACTCAGTCAGACCCACCTCCCCCTATCAATCTAATTATTAACCTTATTGATCTTAATACCCCTATAGCTCCAAAGGCTTTTGAACATCCTAGTCCAAGTCTTTTTAGGGCTCAAATAGGCTCGGGGGCTGATCAGCAAGCGCAAATACAAACTTCCCCTCCTGGGGAACCTAAATCATTAACTGATAATAATCCTCCTAAAAACAAACATGGAATCATTCGCTCGCCTCCAAAAAAACGAAGGAGAAGAGGCACGAGTAAAACAGCGAGCCCTGCTTGTAAATTATTGCCTCCTAAAGTCTCTCTGAGAAAAGAACTACTAGAAACTGTACAAGGGGTCTCGACTAGTTCATCAAATATAAACTCTTCTCATGTCCCACCATCTTTGAAAGACTTTATTGATGCGATGGAACACCTTCTGAAAGCTTTGCTGCTACCAATAGCAGAGAGAGTTAAGAGACTAGGTGCCCAACTGGATACCCTTGTCGAAGGTTCCAAACCAAAATCTCTAATAAGAATTGATGTAGTAAAACCAATACACTTAAAGGAGGCTGAAAAAGTAACAACTAAGGCTAAAACAACACCCGCAGTAAATACTCCTATTGCACAATTGCCTTCTGCCAAAGCAAAACCAGCGACTACTAAGGTCCCCACTGTTACTGAGAAGAAGCCCCAAAAATTACAGTCACAGTCCTCTCAAATAAATGCACTTATGGAATCAGCAAGAATAGGGAATGAAAAGACCCATTCCCAGCTGAACAAGGATAAAACTAAACCAACCCAAATTCTACGTGAAAGAAACGTGGATTTACCCCCAGATGCTTCTAATAATGTCATCATCTTAACAGGGGTTTCGCCCTTATCACCAGGAACGTTTGAAAATCATACTAGCCTAAAAAATAAAGTCATCTATTGGCTATGTAATAACAGGCCACTGCCACCTCACATAAATGGTGTGATAATCACTGTGCGGCGAACAAATTGGGTTGGAGTGCGTCCAAAGGACATTGAGGGCGATGTTGTAATTGTTACTTTTAAAGATAGCAGTTATCTCGCATATTAGGGACTGGTTTTCAGATTCAAACAGGGGGTCGATTACTCCCAAAATTTTGAGCTACTTTTATCCTGAAACCTTGATGCCCAGTAAAAACTATCGTACAACACAGCTCTATGATGACAACTACTCTTTTCCCCAGCGCCATAGACAATTATATAACCCCTACCACTCAAGGCCAAGAGTCATGGAAAACACATTTCTCTGTTCTTTCCCACATGGTTTCGCCGGTTATGGTCAATGTCTGCCACCTATAACACCCCAGTGGAATATTCCTTGTTACAATCAACATGCGCCTCTTTCTGGCTTGGACGATATTGAATGACTTTCCATCTTAGATGCAGATTTGACAAACTGCTGTGAACATCGTTTTAAATATCGACAGCCGAACATTGTGCCCACAAAACACTCAGTTGAAAAAACATCTTGGGGGAGCTTAAATGGCGATGAGGGTGCATGGTCCCCTTCTCATAAAAACAGTACCCGGAATGAAGGAACTTTCCTTGAGTCTTTGAACCCTCAAAAAAATCTTCAACTTTCTATAGTTGGTTCTCAGCTCGATACTAAACCTCCAGGTAATACTAGGGCCCTATCTAGATTGGATAGCCATGAGATAGGGAATGTCACTGGTATAACTTCTGATGTAGCACCTTTAAATAGTGCTTCCCTGTGTATCAACTTAGATGTTATTGGGACAGCTAGTCGGGTAGAATTATCGGACCCCTTAACTATACTATCCTGGGCAAATCAGGTAAATAACACAGAGGTATTCTACAACCATCCTGAGAATCGAGCCACATTTCCCCAAATTCAGATTCTTAGCTGGAACGTGGCTGGTATTTCCACTAAAATAGGTCTACCATCTTGGCTTGATGTGGTTAATTCTTACTCAGTTTTATGCTTTCAGGAGACGTGGGTGCAAACCCCGGTACATCTTCTGGGTTTTCAGACCTTCCATTCACCGGCGCTACAGAGTAAACAAGGAAGAAATAGCGGGGGGCTGTGTATTTATGTAAATGTTGTTTGGGGTCTGAGTGTTCGTAAACATTTTCTCAGGGAGTCTTATCAAATTATTTCCATTCAAATGGGTAAATCTCTAAACTTGTTAATAATTAATTTTTATAACAACATGCCATCACATGAATTAGAGAAGGTGTTAAATGAATTGACCCATGCTGTTGTGTCCGTCAAAGAGCTGTTTGGGGGTGAATTGGCCATTGCCTTTATGGGTGATTTTAATTGTTACACTTGCCAATTTGCTCTAAGGGGATTATGTGAGTTTATTTCCACCCCTGAAAATGAAATTGATGATATCTCAAATCATTTTATGCACTCAAAAACAGGGGAGGCATTAAATAACTTTTTAGCACATTTTAACTTAGCCTTTGCAAATGAGTTATGTTCACCACCGAGACCTCTTAAACCTTCTTTTCATGGAAGAGGCTCAAATTCTATTATTGATTTCGTAATCTTTTCTAAGATGCATGCTCCCCTGATATCCTCATGGGATACACTAGACCAGATATATGGTGATCATTACCCCATAGCCTTATCTATTCTATTACCATCTTCTACCATTTGTCACCATTCCCATCCTATAACCTATGATCAACCAATCACTATAGGGGCGACAAATGGCTATACCCTTAAATGGGAAAAAAATGACCCTGCTAGTCTCCTAAAGAATCTATTAGAGACGAGGTGGGAAGAGGTGTATACCTGTCTGTCTACGACTGAACACCCTCAAAAAATCCTAAAATCTTTTTTAAAAATACAAGAGACCTTAAAAAAGTTACTTACTCGCCAGTTCAAGCCAGGTACTTTTATACCTAAAGGATGGTTCGATAAAAACTGTACAAAAGCATTAAAGATTTTGAAGAAGGCCTTACATTCCATCCCGAAGTCATTACCCGAGATACGCTGGGCTAGATCCCGTTACCGACATGCTATAAAGACCAGGATAAAATCTTTGAAAGCGGAGGCTTGGCAGACACTCTTGTTAACTTGTGAAAGCTGTGATTCCTCGGCTTTTTGGAAATTTGTCAATGCCCCACTTCCGTGGATTAAAATGCCTGAGAGGAGATTAGACCTGGCAATTGATGGAGACACTTGGGCTGCATATTTCCAACAACTGTATAGCAAACCAAGTTCTCCCGGCATACCTCCATCGGACCTTACTCCTTTCTCCCATAGTACCACAACGTGCCAGAGAGAGGGTACCCCTAATATTGTTTTTTCCTGTGATGAGGTTATTCTTGCCATTAGGGAGAGCCCAAGTGGTAAGGCCCCCGGTCCAGATGCCATCCCAGTGGATGTCTTCAAGGCCGAAATAGATTTTTGGGCCCCGCTATTAACATCTGTCATGAATTGTGCAAATGTATATGGTCAAATTCCAACTTGGTCAGAGGCCATTGTGGTTCCTATATATAAAAAAGGAGATAGGCATTTACCCTCTTGTTACCGTCCTATCTCCTTGCTTGACGCCTTAATGAAGGTTGCGGGACGCATCATTTTAAAACGCATTCATAACTGGACAGAGGAGGCAGATGTCCTTTCTAGACTCCAATATGGCTTCCGAACTGGCAGGGGCACAGTCGAACAGAGTTTGAATTTATATTTTTTAATTTCGAAATATGTTGAGGCTAAAAACGTGAATCTATTCGTCACATTTATAGATTTGAGCTCAGCGTTCGACTGTGTCGACCACAACCAGCTATGGTGTGTTCTTGAGCATATGGGATTAAATTTATCTATTCTTAATTTTATTATTGCTTTGTATAGAGATGCGGGGACTAGGGTGCGGTATGGTCAGAGAGGGGAATGCTCCCCAAGATTCACCATTGCTAGAGGTGTGAGGCAGGGGTGCATCCTAGCCCCCCTGCTTTTCTCACTATACATAAATGCTGTTGGTGACTATATGCGGAGTTCTGAATGTGACTACCCTAAGGTGGAGGGTCATGCAGTCCCAATCTTGTTGTACACAGACGATGCGGCCATACTGTCTCAAACAAGGTTGGGGCTGCAAAGGGCTGTCACTAAATTCACTCTCTTCATGCAAGAAAAGGGTTTGAAAGTAAATATTGGTAAGACCTTTTCCTTGGCCTGTAATAAGGGAACTAAGAAAATCCCATGCTCGATATTCATTGAAGGTAAAAAAATAGACACTGTAGAACAATTCCCATACTTGGGTATTTGCTTCCATAGAAAGGTGACCTGGCAGTCTGCTGTAAAAGCCAGGAAGCTTGCTTTTATTAGAGCGATTGGTGCACTTCGAGACTTTGCTAGCAAAATAGGGGGGAGACCAGTCAAGCAGCTTATTACCATCTATAAAGCAAAGTGTGTATCAACTGCAATCTATGGGGCTGGTCTCTGGGGGATCGACATCATAACATCCATCCAGAAGGATGAAAATCAGTTCCTAAGGTACCTCCTAGGGACGCCGAAATCTGAGCCCATTCTTCTATGGCATAAGATTTGGACTACTACAGAGACGGCTTTTAATCGAGAAGTAATTGCTGATTGCCAAAAATTGGAGGGGGCTAAACATATAAAATGGATGTCTTTTGTCAAAAGGTTTTGTTTTGAAATTGGTCGTCCAGAGTTTTTTACCGATCCATTAAGTTTGGAGCAAATTTCCATGAAAGCTCCGAGAAAGCTCTTAATGGATCATCTAGAAGCCAAAAGATGGACTACTCAAAAGGGCAATAAAACTGTTTTGGCTTTTCAAAGAATTACCATGATCCAGGGATTACAATTATATCTCGCTACTGTCATTTCTTGTTTCTCAAGAATGCTCCTCTCTAGATTCAGACTGGGCTCCTTTTTTCGGTTAATTACTTTTCCTTCCTGTAACGACTGGTCCCGTAATCTGCCCCCTTGCCCTTGTGATGACATTGCATCTCAATCTAATATTCATTCTATACTTTTCTGTAAATATTATCTAGTACCTAGAAAACTTTTATTGAAACCTCTATTGAAGACCTGGGGTTTGCGGTCTTGTAAAGACGCTTTTGACCGTTTACAGCAACTGGAGAATAGGGACGTGATACTTATTATGGAAAAGTTTTTGAAATTGCTGCTTAAAATTTAGGAACTCATTATGATGTGACATATGAATTTGTTTATTTAGTGATTGCTTTTTGAACCATTTTTAATATTGTTTTTATGGAAAATGTTAACTCATGTGTTCCCTGTGAAGTTATGTTTTTCTTCTGGCATTTTTTTCTTTTTAAGACTTATATCTGGATTTTAATTATAAATTGATTAATGTAATGTATGCTTTTATGATATCCTTGTGATAATCGAATAAAGCTTATTTGATTTGATTTGATTTGATTTAAATGAGTTCCAGACTAGAGGATAGCTAGGAGGGAAGGGATCAGCATGGGGCCTAAAAAACCTGCTCTGATTTAGGACACATTTTTTTCTTCAAAACCCCACAGGCAAAGTACTCAACTGTTGTGCTAGCGAGTAGCTTAAAAAAATGCTTCTCGAAACCGGGTTTTGCTACCTAATTCTAAAAAGTTTGTCTATCAACCCCACGGAAATCCCCACCATATATAAGTGCACATTGGGAAAAAAAGGTGTGAAGGTCTGAAAGTACCTCGCGTAAGCACCACCAATGGAGCTGCCAGTAGGTACTCACCAGTATGCTCATGTCTTCACAATCATTGGTACCTTTCGAGAACAAAAAATTAAATCAGTGAGAAAATGTGAAACAAGGAAAAACTTAGTGATGTGTAGAGGGATGCACAGCAAGCGTTTGTCATGCGCTAGCCCACTGTGACCCCATAGTGAAAAGAAAAAGGAATTTGTCACTTCTCCAAGCTAAAAATGAGATAGGACCCACTGGCGGAAATGCCAACTTTAATAAATGCAGTGAGCCTGCTCAGATTAAGAAGAACTATATAAAACACACAATGTTGCAAACCACTTCAATTAGGGAAGGGCAACATGTTTCATTGCCAACATACCTTACGGCAATTTCGTCAGGGCTCGGAGTCAGTCGTCACCTCACTAGTGTTTCATCATGACCCTGGGGAAAAAGACCAACAAAGAAGACGTAGACAAATGCCACACAGTTAGTACATCTCAAGACATTTAAGATATTTCCATGCATTTCAGCGTAACGTTAAAAAATTGTTCAGAAGTCATAACATATTTAGCAGGTGGTTGCCTTCAATCATCCTACTAGCAAACCACCTTTTGGGAGTGTGTGTGTTCTGCAATAATATATCACAACACCCCTATGTACACCCACGGTTGCTGGTCGTCAACCTGTAAAAACATTCAATATGCCAGTTGCAGGACCCAACACACATTACACTTAGAGAGTTCAAAGTTTCTCTTTCACTTGTTTCTTCCAACAAGTATGTTTGAGGTTCCAACAAACTTGTGGGAACATTCAGTCAAGTATAGATCTTCGTAAATTGCTGACAGCCACAAGGGTGCTCCCGTGGGACATTTATCCTCTCTTGTCGCTTGCATTCAATCCCAAATGTAAAGTCCTGCGCATTCTTAACAGTAAGACTTCTGCGTCTGGTTTTTACTCAGCACGCCATCTCGGTGCGGCTACACTCCATTTAAAAAGCCCTCCCCTTGCGCCACAGCCAGGACCACGCCCACTAGTTTCCTGTGGAAGCCAGATACTCAGGTGTGGGGAAGTACGGGCGCCATCTTTAAATGGTATCAAATTGATCAGCGATCAATAATAACAGTACTCATATGATTATAAAACCGTGTCTGTCTTCGAAATTAAACGTACAGAAATGATAAAATTAACAAAAATAGCCCAGAGATACTTTGTTAGTCAGCATTTCAAAGATTGGATTTTTTAGGAGGATATATTGCCAGACATGTAAATCTTACTAAATTATTTAATACATGCTGCAACCCCCAGGTGATGCGGTGGACCCTCTCATCCATCACATACCACAACCTAACATCTATTGTTGAAGTAAGGGTGAAGCATAATTCATATTACAAGGCCACCTTTATTCAGAAACGATTCACACTATGTTTCACATGCCACCAAGGGCTTCACTTGCAAAACCTCCATCAGTATCTCCTGCAACTAAGCAGTAATTCAGCTCCATACGGAGCCATCCACATGTCTCTCCATGGCACCACTTCTTCACAAAAAGGAGCTTTAGAGGGAATGACTAAAACCAGGTCACCCTCCACCATCAACCATTTAATCAACAAAGACCTGGCTTGCAAGGGGGCAATACTCAATTTATACAAAGGACAAGGGTTTGAGGGGATATCTGTCTCCACCCGGCAGCTAATAACTGTTTCAGTCTTTGCCCATCCTAGGTGCCCAAAATATTCAAATACAAATACAGTCAGAACACTCCACAAACATATTCCATTAATACAGAGAAGGTAAATACAAAATACATCAGGAAGTAAGTGAAAGAGTGAGTATTAAGGGAATATGTTTGTGAAGTGTTCTGACTCTCCATATTACCAACCATAACTGACACCAAGGACACAAACGCACAAAATCATGGGCTATTTCAGGGTTCAAAAAGGCCAGCCTCACCTAAATATGGGACGTCCCCCTGAGCACTGCTAGAGTCCACAAAGAGTGGATGTGAAAACAATAAAGCACACACTTATGTTTCAATCAACAAGTTGAACCCCAAGTTGCGAAGTTTAAATATTTTGATCTGGATAGGTCATTGATATTCCATTTCTCATTTCAATCCCATATATATATATATATTCATATGCAGAAGATCATGGTAAGTTTCAAGATCCCGATGCATTTCGGGCTATCAGAGCCCTTCGTGAGGGTCTAAATGATTTAGAATAACCAGCAAGGATACAATGAAAATACACGTTCCGTCCAGCATTGATATAACATTAATACAGGTAAATGGTAATGAGTAAAGAGGATACACTGAGATCACTGATAGTGAAACTGCATACAAGAAACATTGTGTCATGCAGTAAAAACTGCCTGAAATGCCAAAGTGCAAATGGCAAACCTAAGTGCAGAGTGAACGAAACCAAAAAAACGTGCATGTCGCTAGAAACCATAAAGAATGATACGTAGATAGTGAGCAAACGTAAATGAAGTAAAGTGACATACCACTGAAAGGCTCTTGGTCTATGCCCCTGCAGTGCATATTGTGAAGCCAAGTATCAATATAAGAGCAACCACACTTGCATGCCAAACTATCTATTGTGAACATAAATAGCATGTGTGCTGATTGGAAAACTCAAAAGTAGACACTTACTATCGTACATTAAGATTCAATGTCTACGCGTGCTGTAGAGTGTGTCCAAAGTGTGGAAATAACCATGCGTAGTGTGTAGCTATGTAAGATAAAGAAAGGACCTGAACAAACAAAGGTGTAACAGAAACGCGGCGGCCATCTTGGAACATCAAAAACGACACGCAAGTTAAAACCCGAAGGGAACAGCATAGTGTACAAAAGGTGTGGAATGGACGCATTACATAGCAAGTAATCATGCTAGTGATGACAAGAAGTCAAAACGAATATAGACAATAGCAAGTGAGAACAATATATACAAAAAGGTGAAGAAGAGTCGTATAGGCTGAAAGTTAATAGGCTGAAGTAGAAGTATGTGCAAAATAAGACAAGGGAGGGATGTAGCATAACAAAAGGGAGGTATGCAGTAAAAGTAAAGCTAATGAATGATAAATAATAAATACTAAAATGAACAGATGCAGAAATCAAAAAGCTGAAAGACAGCTATAAGATACACCACACAGTGTAACCCATAACAAGAAGAAATGTGGGGCAAATAATACGTGGTGAACACATATAAAAGTATTTCACGGAAGGGTTCAGAGAAACCAAGGAGCTAGAGATAGCAAGAAAACTATATTCTGTCATTTAAACCAAAAGGTTTTAAAGAGTTCAAAGCCTTGATCCAGTAATTCTCTCTCTGTAGTAGATAGTTGTTATTATTTCTTCCTTCTATCTTTTCCACAGTTTCAAGAACTAAAAACTTCAATTGGCTGATGTTGGGGTTATTGTCTGTGAAGTGGGTGGCACCAGTTGATGTAGAGGTTCTTGGTTCTGATATTGCTTTTTTGCTCGTGCACTCTAGTCTCAATTTTTCTTTCAGTCTTGCCCAAGTAGGGCAACCCACATGGGCATTTGAGAAGATACACCGCGTTGGTGGTGTTGCACGTAGCTGTAACTTGAAGGTTAATGTGTGTTCCTTTCATGGGATGAGAAGTCCATGTGCCTCTGATCACATTATTGCAATTGCTGCAATTTAAACAAGGTACAGTCCCCTTGTAGTTTGTTTTCCAGACAGCAGTTGGAGGTTGGGTTAAACGTTTCTTCAAGTTCTTACCTCTGGTATGAGCAAAAGTAGGTTCCATCGTGAGAATGGGCCAATGCTATTGATAATCTACTTGTAACGCTGACTCATGGTGGAAAATTTCGATAATACTACCATGCCATTCTGGTGAGATTCATTGGTTTTTGCTAACAATTCCGGTTGAGTCTTGGATGTACATCGTTTTTTGGCTTGTTCTAAGATATTGGAGGGAAACCCACGTTCGTAAAATCTTGTGAGCATGTCATCCATCTGTTTGTTGCATGTTTTGGATTGTGAAACAATGCGTTTAACCCTCAATAGTTGCAAATAAGGTAAATGATTTTTCAATGGCTGTTGGTGAAAACTGGTAAAATGCAACAAGTTGTTTCTGTCTGTGTTTTTACGGAACATGTCTGTCTCCAATTTGTTGGCAGATTTCTTGATAAGCACATCCAAAAATGCCATGTACTCGTGGTGTATCTCAAAAGTAAACTGAATCCGGTCATGTATTTGATTCAATATATTCAGAGCAATGGAAAGTTCTTGATGTGATCCATGCCATCAAATGAAAATATCATCTATGTATTCCATGTCTTCTCATTAAGAATATGTTCCTCTTCCAAATGTTGCACGACCATTGAAGTGCCAGATAACTGCAAAAACCTCAAGGTTTGGCAAGCAAGAAATGGCTGGGCCCCAGGTCCAACACGGGTACTTGCCCACTTTATTCCATTCGATATAATCCGTCAGCCCAACTTGGTCTGCCCGCTCTTGGAAAATCCAACTCTCATTGTTATGTCCATCACCCATTACTCTTTCTAACACTGTCCATTTGGCATCCCTAAAGTTATATCGTTGTTCTTGAAAATGACAAACCAAGCGGGTGGTTAGCTTCCCTGGCTGCAATGTGCTTAAATGTTCTAGAGTCCTTATTTTCACTTAACGGGATGTTAGTCCGATATAGTGCAGACTGCAGGCACAGGTCAGTCTGTATATAATATTAGAAGTGTTACAGTTACTGAGTTTATTCAGGTACCATGTTTTACCATTGGCCAACTGCACGCTTTTAGTTTCTGTAAATTCGCACACCATTAATTGTTCAGTTGTCATTTCTTTGACAACAGTTATGACTGACGTCACTAGGAATATAATGGACAGAAATTGCTTGGCGTTTTCCAGTGAACAGATTGCCCTCCCTATTACCAGATGCCCCAATAACTAGCACCACGTCAGCTAGAGAGGAATGGGATAAGTTGACTAATACCAAAAACCACCAAATTCGGGTTGCCCTTCATGGGGCTTTAATGACCGAGTATTTGTGAGTAGGTGCAGCATCAGCAAGTTTGATAGTAAGGAATGAGCCTGAGATACTCCTGGAGGAAAGGCAGTTCTGGGTGGATTCGAGTTACATTGTAAACAAATGCACCCGGGATTGGCTTATTCTTATTATTAATACAGCAATAAGGCTCAGTGAAGAGCTACTAAAGGAAATAGTAGAACTAGAGGAGGCAATTAAGATTGATACCACCATCACTGACACAAAGGAACAATTAGCACGAATCCAAAGTTACCTAGCAGATTATAAGAATTATATGGTCAACCAGAAGATCAAGGGGTTAAAGCGGGATCTAGATGGGTTCACTCATGAAAGGGCATTTCCTTACGTGGAAGACAAATACTATCAGCCCGGTACTGAACAGTTATACCAACCGAATTTTCAAAGAGGGGTTCGCCGCCAGATTAGAAACATCCCGCAAAACTGCACCTTTGATAATACCAGCAGTGAGGAAGAAGAGGCAAGCGCACAACCCTCCACGTCAAACAAAAATAGAGTAAGATTCAATCCCCAGAATAGAACAAACGAAGATCTAGGGGCACTACTGAGGTCTTTTTTAGGCCAGAATCAGAGAGGCAACAGAGGGGGTGGTCAGAGAGGATGTGGCAGGGCACGCCAGGGTATGGACCAAACATGGCTGATGTATTCACCTCGTATCGCTCGCAGAAGGGGCAGAACGCCCTTGTGAGCGATATAGTTGTAAATTTGTCTGATCATCAACTGACAAGTGGGGAGCTCCAGGTTTTGAATAAAGGTATGGGATTTGTACCCAAACCCAGACATGACGACTCTAAATTTGAATTAATGAGAAAAAGCAAACGAAAAAATGTTCTGCTGATAAGAATCAGGGTCCCCTGTCATTGTTCTAAACAAATGTATATCGTCTTTCACAATTATGCCCCCATCTCCTCTATAGGGCCTTAAGTTCAGGTCTGTGAACAATGGGTGCTCCAAGACATTGCTATTTTGGAACAGTCTGGGAGTCAGCATTATTTTAACAACATAAGTGGTGAGGATTGGCAAGCAATCAAATCCCTACAAGAGAATGAGCTGTTGAGTTTAAAATCAGCCGAAAAGGGCATTGTGGTGGTGGTGGTGATGAATGCAAAGGACTATGAGGCAGAGGTTTTGAGATGGCTGGGGGTCACGCCAGAATTATCAACTGCTGGCACATGACCCAACAAGGGATCTCCAAGATCCCTAACAAACTCCTGAGGCGGAAAGCCGGGAGCGCTGCTAATTTTGCCTGTTTTTAAAATTTTATTGTGTTAATCTGTGTGCTCATTTACCGGCATCTTACCTTGATCCTTGCCTGTCTTGAGAGCCCCAGACAGCCGATTTGGACGCTGTCTTGGGGAATCCTCCCTCGCTACCGCCAGCTACAGCGAAGCGAGTAAGCTCCGCCCACTTTACCGGCCACGCACCCTTCCATCCAGTCAAAAGGGCGCGCTGATCACTAGCGCGGCCCACTAACAAACTCTTGAGGCGGAAAGCCGGGAGCGCTGCTAATTTTGCCTGTTTTTAACATTTTATTGTGTTAATCTGTGTGCTCATTTTCCGGCATCTTACCTCGATCCTTGCCTGTCTTGAGAGCCCCAGACAGCCGATTTGGACGCTGTCTTGGGGAATCCTCCCTCGCTACCGCCAGCTACAGCGAAGCGAGTAAGCTCCGCCCACTTTACCGGCCACGCCCCCTTCCATCCAGTCAAAAGGGCGCGCTGATCACTAGCGCGGCCCACTAACAAACTCCTGAGGCGGAAAGCCGGGAGCGCTGCTAATTTTGCCTGTTTTTAAAATGTTATTGTGTTAATCTGTGTGCTCATTTACCGCCATCTTACCTCGATCCTTGCCTGTCTTGAGAGCCCCAGACAGCCGATTTGGATGCTGTCTTGGGGAATCCTCCCTCGCTACCGCCAGCTACAGCGAAGCGAGTAAGCTCCGCCCACTTTACCGGCCACGCCCCCTTCCATCCAGTCAAAAGGGCGCGCTGATCACTAGCGCGGCCCACTAACAAACTCCTGAGGCAGAAAGCCGGGAGCGCTGCTAATTTTGCCTGTTTTTAAAATTTTATTGTGTTAATCTGTGTGCTCATTTACCGGTATCTTACCTCGATCCTTGCCTGTCTTGAGAGCCCCAGACAGCCGATTTGGACGCTGTCTTGGGGAATCCTCCCTCGCTACCGCCAGCTACAGCGAAGCGAGTAAGCTCCGCCCACTTTACCGGCCACGCCCCCTTCCTTTCCTCCTTCTCCCCTGATCACCATATAAAAGTATGTGCATGAGCCGGAGGCGCAGCGGACGGGCGCAGCGGGCGTGACGATGGCGCGCCGAAGGTGCGCCTAAGGCAAGCCCATCTACGCCCGTCCGCGCCTGTCCGGGGCTAGGGGCGCGTCACTCTGCCCAACTCACCATCTATTCCCCGTTCAACTTCGCTGCCTCCAGGGACCATGGTCCTTACCAGCCTCCACCTGCTCTCTCATTTCGTCTCTTGGTCTGTCTCCGGCTGTTCCCCTTGACATCCCCCCTCCCCAAGTTGCCCCCCTTCATTCTTCTACAGACAATGTTTTCCCTG
The DNA here is from genome assembly GCF_964261635.1 of Lissotriton helveticus. Lineage (NCBI taxonomy): Eukaryota > Metazoa > Chordata > Amphibia > Caudata > Salamandridae > Lissotriton > Lissotriton helveticus. The sequence goes on from NC_136063.1 coordinate 694,967,146, forward strand.
CTACCTCCAAAACCCTCTCGGCATTTTATCTTAACACCCGATCTGCAGTAGCCCATGCACACGAACTCTCGGTACTGCTAGACCTTCATGCCCCAGATCTTCTTTTCTTAACGGAACTTGGTTCTGTGATGACTCCCTCCCTGCTCTATTGGCCACTTTACCGGCCCCTTATTACGCCCTTCGCGCAGACCGCCTTACTGGCAGAGCCGGGGGCGGCGTGGCAGTCATCGCCCGTACCGACCTTCCCTTCCAAACTCTGTCTTTGCCAGATATCGCTACCACCGAGTATCTGGCTATCCGCACCATCTCCATCACGCCCCCCCTCACCTGCATACTTACCTATCGTCCCCCTCAATCCCCTTTATTGTTTCTCCCTGATTTTTTGGAAGTCCTGGCCACGGTCACCGTTAACAACTCCTCCATTTTACTTCTGGGGGATTTCAACTTCTGGCCCTCTGATTTAGCTGAATGTCCATCGTCAAAAGAATTTTCAGAGACCCTCCAATCGCTCAACTTTACTCCTCATATTCACTCCCCTACCCATATCAAGGGTCACATCCTAGACCAAATCTGGTCCTTGAATTGCCCCGTAGAGTCCCTTTCCATCTCGCCCTGCACGTGGTCTGACCACCACCTGATTTCATTTGCCCTTCCCATTTATCATCCGGTCAAGCCCCCTCTTCCCAAAAACATCTGGGTCCGCGCTTGGGGACGAGTTGATCCGGAAAATCTATCCTCCCTACTTACCACTTCCCTCCCTTCCTTACAAGGTCTACCCACCCTTTCCCAGGTCAAGGCCATTGAACAGTGGCTCTCCTTAGGCTGCGACTCTATTGCCCCTCTTAAACGAATTACCTCTAAGCGGGAGAAGGACGCCAACCAGTGGTTCAACGAAAATCTTAAAGCCACCAAACTTGCGGTACGTCGTGCGGAGCGGGCTTGGGGGAGAAATTATTGCCCCTCATTGCGATTGGATTTTGTTAATATCTTGACCCAATACAAAAAAGACATCTTGGAGGCTAAAACCATCTACTTCTCCTCCAAAATCCTCGCAGCAGAAAACCAGTCGAAGGAAATTTTTTCGATTGTGCACAATCTGGCGTTTTCGGACAGAACAACCTTAAAGCCCGCCCCTTCCATAGAACTCTGTCACTCCCTCAATAACTATTTCATTCAGAAAATAGCCACCATTAAGGCCAATATCCCTCCTCCCTCCCCCACTTTTGTTGACCCTCAGTGCCCCCCTCCTAAGGGAGAACTCATTACCCTCCCCCCTCTAACCAGGGAATTTCTGACTTCCATAATACCTCTTGTCAAATCTGGTTCCCCATTAGATCCCTGCCCTGCTCATATTCTTCGTCACATTTTCATCACTTGTCCAGACCCCCCCCTTCACCTCCTCAATAGCTCTCTTTCTCAAGGCGTAGTGCCTAATCCATTCAAATCAGCAGTAATTGTACCCATCTTGAAAAAGCCGGGCGCGGACCCCTCAATCCCTGCCAATTTTCGCCCCATCTCCCTCCTGCCTTTCCTGGCAAAGGTGCTCGAGCGCCATGTCACCTGCGCTCTGAGCTCTTTTGTGGAGAAGCATGGAGCTCTTGCCCCCCGCCAGGCCGGGTTCCGCCCCGCACACTCTACGGAGTCCGTAGTTCTCTCGGTCCTGGACAACCTCAGGGAGGGTATGGATACCAACCAGCCCCAGGCCTTGGTCCTCCTCGATCTCTCAGCCGCCTTTGACACGGTGGATCATACCATCTTGCTTTCCCGTGTCAGGGCGGCGGGGATCGGGGGCACCGCATTGGTCTGGTTATCCTCCTTCCTGAGTGACCTCACCCAGGCTGTTCGCCTGGGTGATTTTACTGCGGACGTTCGGAAAGTTCAGAGCGGGGTTCCCCAGGGCTCTTCCCTTTCCCCTCTTCTGTTTAATCTTTATATCGCCCCTCTTATTTTCTCTCTGCAACAAATGGAGGTCGCCGTATTTAACTATGCGGACGACCTCCAGCTTGTCTTTAATCTGTCTTCCTCCCCTTCTTCTGTTCTTAATTTCCAATCTGTTATGATCTATATCCGGGACTGGATGAACCACAATCATTTAAAACTCAACCCAGACAAGACCGAGCTGGTGTTGACAGGTGGTTCATCCAGCCCCTGGTCGTCTTTATTTTGGCCCCCCTCTCTTGGCTCTCCACCTATCCCCTCTACCTCAGTCAAAACACTAGGTATTAAACTCAATTCTCAACTCACTCTTCACTCCCAGGTTAGCTCTGTGGTTTCTTCTTCTTTTCTCTCACTGCGCACTATACGCAGGGTGTCCCGTTTTTTTCCCTTTGCTGCCCTCAAGCTGATCACCTTGGCCATGGTGGTCTCCCGCCTGGATTATGGCAACGCCCTATATGCAGGTATTCCTGCATATAGTTTACGGCGTCTGCAACAGATCCAAAACCAGGCGGCGCGCTTGGTATTCAAACTCCCGAAATTCCACCACACCACCCCCCTTTTAAAATCTTTACATTGGCTCCCTGTTCGTGCCCGTGTCCAGTTTAAGATCGCCTCCATTGCCTTTCAAGCTTGACTGGGCTCGGCACCGGCTTTCATCTCATCCGAGATCACCCCTTACGTTCCCACTAGGGAACTACGCTCATCTACCCAGTCTCTTCTTACAATCCCACGGTTCCGGAGAAAGAAATGGGGTGGCTCGAAATTTGCGACTCTCGCTCCACTCCTCTGGAACTCTCTGCCCCCTGAGCTCAGAGCCTTAACCCTGTATCCGCAATTCCGGAAGCAACTCAAGGCTCATCTGTTCACTAAGTCCTTCAATTAACCCTCCAGCAGTTTGTTTTTCTGCTTAGCCAGCCCCGGTCCTTTGTTAGTTGTAGCGCCAAGAAACCGCTGGTGTATGTGCGCTTTAAAAATAATTTTAAATTCAAAAATTCAAATTCAAGACCTGATACTCACTTTGGTGATTAGAGCAAAAGAAAAGAAGTGGATGACATATAAGGAAGCAGACCTCTTTGTAAATCCTAAACCAAGGACGCCAACATTTTACATCTTGTCAAAAATCCATAAAGTACAGCAAGCTCCCACAGGTCGTCCGGTATTATCGGGTATACAATAAGTTTTACAGCCATTGCCTCAGTTTGCTGACTTTTTTCTTACAGAATCTGTTATACCCCAAGCCTCCTATGTCCAAGATATCACCAACATCTTAAACATCCTGGATATGTTGGAATACAACCCTGAATATTAGTTTTTGATAACAATAGATGTTGAATCTCTTTAGCCCAGTATACCCCAAGACGCAACGCTGCTGGCAGCAGCGTGGGCGCTTGAGCCTGTTAGTGGTTCTATGGCACACTGCAGTCATTTGTATTGCAGTGTGTGGAAGTAGCTTTGACTAAAAATTTCTTTGCCTACAAAAACCAGTTGTATTTACAGGTGTCTGGTACATCGATGGGGGCAACTTTTACGCCTAGCCTGGCCTGCATTTATCTCGGCCAGTTTGAGGAAAACGTCATCTGTCGTACCTCTAACCCCTTCCAGAATAACATCTCCCTCTGGAAGAGATTCATTGATGATGTGATGTGTATCCGGGCTGGACCTTAGAGTGACCTGTTACATTTTTTTAACTGACTTAATGGGTTGGACAGTTGTCTTAAATTTACTTGGACTATGATTAGGCTCACTGCCACCTATTTAGATTTGGACATCAATGCAGTGGACAATAGACTCCATACTACTGCCCATCAAAAACCTACTGAAAGAAACTCTTTGCTACACTATCGTGCGTTTCATCCCAGGGCCCTCCGTGAAAATCTGCCCATTGGCCAGTACCTGCATTATTGCAGGAATTGTACGTCTACACAGAAGTATGTGGAACAATTCCCAGAGTTGGTGGTTACACTTGAGAATAGAGCTTACCTCACTAAGGTGGTGAAAAGAGCTAGCAAGTGAGCTCTCAGCACCCACCGTGCTACCCTATTGGTTGTAAAATGTGAGGGAGAAGGGGAATTGCTTGCCAGTGGTCACCACTTTTGACCCTTTGTTAACAAGAATCCATCACATTATTAAAAAACATAGGTCATTGCTAAGCACAAGCACATTTAAAATGCCACCACCCAGGTTTGCTTTTCGAAGAGCAACAAACTTTTGAGATCGGTTGGTCCACACCTGGCCCATCCAAAGGATCAAGGACTCTGGGATTCCATCGGGACACTACGCTTGTGGGGGTGCTGTAATGAATATGCTTTTCGCTAAAAGAACACACCCTAACCCAACACCCCCAAAAGGCATTGCAAGACCAAGCACTTCCTTAAGGCGAGGTAAAAAAACAAAACCCAAAAGTAGGTAAAGTAACACACACTAGTTTATTAATGCAACATTTTAAAAAGGCAGACCGAATATATCAGTCATGGCAGACTCAGAAACTGTTGAATAAAGCAATGTCCAGAAAGGTAAGCCAAATATTTCAGTAAATGCAGATTCCCAAATGTCAAATGAATGATTAAATGAATAATTGAAATAACATGCAGTATGTACAGATAGCAAAGAGTAGAAAATATATAAAAGAGAAAGAGTGATTAGGAACACCTCACAGAGTGAATTTGCATCATCCTTGCCAGCTCAAGCTGTAGGAAGCCCGTCAACAGCCCAGGAAGGAGTTTCAATCAGGACTCAAGTACCATCATTTCCACAGCAAATACGTCTATTCTGTGGTGAACTTCCCACCTGGCCCACGAAAGCTCCCAGCTTTAATACCATTATTCAATGTGGTACGAAGCTTCTAGAAAACCCTGCCCCTTTCTCATTGGAAAAAACCGAGCTGGCTGGTACCAGTCTGCGTCAAGGCCAAGACAGTGGCTGGCCAAGCCCCAGTATTTTGACTCTGAGACAGAGTTGTACATTTCACAGACACTTCCGCAACATATTCCAGTTCACTCTGGTTTGTGAGGTGTGAAAAACAAGTGAGAAGCAGAAAGACCTTGAACATGAATCACAAGCACCACTGTGCACGCAGACGTAAAGCAAAGTCAGAAAGCAAAATAACATGAGGCCATGTTAAAGCCAATAGTCAAATTCAGAAAACTAGATGACATGCAGCCATGTCAAAGCCAATAGTCAAAGTCAAAAAACCAGATGACATGAGGCCATGTCAAAGCCAATACTAAGCACTTATAATTAACAAGCAAGGCAAAGTCAGGTCAAAGCCAATAGTAAGCACTTACTATATAAATATAGCGTTCTACTCCGTGACAGCTCTCACTAAAATACAATAAGATTACAATACAGAAGAGAAGCAGGCATATGCAGAACCATCCTACATTAAGGCTAGGGTAAAATAAAACACCAAAGTCACTTAAAATGGTGATAGTTGAAGGTCATCATAGGGTGCCCAACCACAAGAGTGGCTCTTTCACTACAGGTCCTCAGTGTGTGAATTAACAGAAACAACTAAAAGAGTGCAGTTTGCCAATGGCAAAACATGGTACCTTAATAAATTAATCAACTGGAACACTTATAATGTTATATACAGACTGACCTGTGCCTGCAGTCTGCACTTTATCAAACTAACATCCTATAAAGTGGAAATAAGATTTCAAGAACATGTAAGCACATTGAAGGCAGGGAAGCTAACCACCCTCTTGGTTCATCATTTCCAAGACCAACAAAACTTTAGGGACGTCAAATGGACAGTGTTAGAAAGAGTAATGGGTTATGGACATAACACGGAGAGCAGACTGGCCAGTAAGGAGGCATGTTGGCTTTTCCAAGAGCGGGTGGACCAAATTGTTCTGAACTAATATATCGAATGGAACAAAGTGGGCAAGTACCTGTGATGGACCTGGGGCCCAGCCATTTCTTGCTTGCCGAACCCTGAAATAGCCCATATTTTTGTGCATTTGTGTCCTTGGTGACAGTTATGATTGGTACCATGGAGAGACATATGGATGGCTTCGGATGGAGCTGAACTACTGTTTTATTGGAGGACATACTGATGGAGGTTTTGCATGTGAAGCCCTTGGTGCCATGTGAAATGGATCACTTACAGAATATCGACGACAGGAATATCGAGCTACCCAAATATCGTGTACAGAATATCGATGTCAAGAATATCGACATCCTATCTCTACAAAGGTAAGTACAAAAATATCAAAACCAAAATATTGTTGTTTAAAATACTGTCCTTCAAAATATTGTTTTTTTTAAATGTCTTAAAAATAATATAAAATACATTTCAATAATAAATATAATTAATAAAAACATAGTTAGAATTTTTTTTACAAATTATATGTAATAAATGTAATATAAAAAGCAATCAAACGTACATATATAAAAATTATTATATATATTTACTTAATAATATTGATAAATAGTTATTTTATTAAATTATAAAATGTTAGAAACATCATAAAAATAATAAATACATATATGTATACATACACCTGTGACATAACTTTAAAAAATATATATAATAAATTAAAATATAAAAATTATTTATTTTAAAACAATATTTTACACTACATTAACTAAAACAGTAGGGAAAATGTTGGATAGCGTAGAGGATACAATTACTATTCCCACTCCAGGGAATGCAAAAGTAAGGAAACTGTTGGAAAGCGGAGGGGATAAAATTACTATTCCCACTCCAAAGAGTGCAACAGTAGGGAAAGTATGGGATAGCAGAGTGGAATAATTTACTATTCCCACTCCAGGGAGTGCAGCAGTAGGGAAAGTATGGGATAGCAGAGTGGAATAATTTACTATTCCCACTCCAGCAAGTGCAACAGTAGGGAAAGTGTTGGATAGGGGAGTGGAAAAATGTACTATTCCCACTCCACAGAGTGGAACAGTAGGGAAAGTGTTGGATAGGGGAGGGGAATAATTTACTATTCCCACTCCAACAAGTGCAACAGTAGGGAAAGTGTTGGATAGCGGAGGGGAATCATTTACTATTCCCACTCCAGCAAGTGCAACAGTAGGGAAAGTGTTGGATAGCGGAGGGGAAAAATGTACTATTCCCACTCCAGCAAGTGTAACTACACAAAAGTGTTGGATAGCGCAGGGGAATAATTTACTATTCCCACTCCAACAAGTGCAACAGTAGGGAACGTATTGCATAATGGAGGGGATAAAATTACTGTTCCCACACCAGGGAGTGCAAGAGTAGGGAAAGTGTTGGATAGCGTAGGGGATAAAATTACTATTCCCTCTCCAGGGAGGGACTGCAACAGTAGGGAAAGTGTTGGCTAGTGGAGAGGAAAAAATTACTATTCCCACTCCAGCAAGTGCAACAGTAGGGAAAGTGTTGGATAGGGTCGGGGATAAAATTACTATACCCACTCCAACAAGTGCAACAGTAGAGAAAGAGTTTGATAGCGGGGGATAAAATTACTATTCCCACTCCAGCAAGTGTAACAATACAAAAGTGTTGCATAGCGGAGCAAGTGCAACAGTAGGGAAAGTGTTGGATAACATAGGGGATAAAATTACTATTCCCACTCCAGGGAGTGCAAGAGTAGGGCAAGTGTTGGATAGCGGAGAGGATAACATTACTATTCCCACTCTAGGGAGTGCAACAGTAGGGAAAGTGTTGGATAGCGGAGAGGAATAATTTACTAATCCAACTGCAGCAAGTGCAACAGTAGTGAAAGTGTTGGATAGTGGAGGTGAATAATTTACTATTCCCAATCCATGGAGTGCAACAGTAGGGAAAATGTTTGATAGCTTAGGGGATAAAATTACTATTCCCATGCCAACAAGTGCAACAGTAGGGAAAGTGTTGGATAGCGGAGGAGAAAAATTTACTATTCCCACTCCAGCAAAATAATAAACATTAATTAACAAATACTTAAATAATGAAAAAGTATTTACCTCCCACCAAATCCCCCAATATTGTAAAACATGACACAATTTACATATTTACCAATTAATTGTTCATAGTTAATAACCAATTAATAATTGATTAATAATACGTTATTTAACAATATTAACAATAAAACATACTTAATACACAAATATGAATTAATAAACATTATTAATGATTTATAATTAAATTGCTTCCCACCCTACTCCCTCATAAACCCACAACACGCTCCTAAAAAAGAAGACAATTAACATATTTACCAATTGATAATTAATAAATGATGTCCAATTATTAACTAATTAATAGCCAATTATTTAACACAATTAAAATATAAATGATTAAATACATAAATATGAATTAATAACAGTATTAATTAATTAATTATAATTAAATTAATTCCCACCCTACTCCCCTATAAATCCACAACCCGCTACAGAACTAGAACACAATATTTAATTTTGTAAAATGAATAACTCCTAAAAAATATTAATAAATATATTGTAATTAAATTACTTCCCACCCTATTCCCCTATAAACCCACAACCCGCTACGGAACTAAAATACGCAAAAATTACTTAACATAAAATTCATTACTTCTAAAAATTTCAAACATACATTAGAAAAATAAACTATAGTTTTAACACCTTTACTAAAATGCAGAACATTAATATAAATGTCCATATTATTAACAATATTTTTACTAACGAGATTACTAACTTCGATATTACCAAAAAGGATATTTCTTACCTGCATGTCGATATTCTGGTTGACGATATTCTTGCAGGTTAATAATGTGTCACATCGATATTTAAACATCGATATTATGACTCCATACCATATGAAACATAGCGTGACTCATTTCTGAATAAAGGTGGCCTTGTTATATGAATAATACTTCACCCTTACTACCAGAATGGAAGTTAATGTTGTGGTATGTGATGGATGAGAGGGTCCACCTCATCACCTGGCGGATGCAGCATGTAGTAAATAATTTTGCAAGATTTAGGGGTCTGGCGAAATATCCTCCCAGAAAATCCATTGTTTGTAATGCTGACTAACGAAGTATCTGAGCTATTTTTGTTAATTTCATCATTTCTGTATGTTTACTTTTGTAGACAGACACGGTTTCTATCCAAATGAGCACAGTTATCATTGATTGCTGATCAATTTGATACAGTTTAAAGATGGGGCCATACTTCCCCACAACAGAATATCCGGCTTCCACAGGAAACTAGTGGGCGTGTTCCTAGCTGAGGCGCAAGGTGAGGGCTTTTTAAAGGGAGTGTAGCGGCACTGAGATGGCGTGCAGAGTAAAAGCCAGACGCAGGAGTCGTAAGTCGTAAGAATGTGCGTGACTTTGTATTTGGGATTGAATGTGAGCGATAAGAGAGGATAAATGTCCCACCGGGTACACTTGTGGTTTTCAGCAATTTACGAAGCTCTATACTTGACCTAATGTACCCACAAGATTGCTGGAACCTCATGCAAACTTGTTGGAAGAAACGAGTGAAAGAGAAACTTTGAACTCTCCAAGTGTAATGTATGTTGGGTCCTGAAACTGACATATTGAATTATTTACAGGTAGACGAGCAGCAACCAAGGGTGTACGCAGCGGTGATGTGATATACAATTGCAGAACACACACACTCCCACGAGGTGGGTTGCCGGTAGGATCATTGAGGACATCCACCTGGTCAATAATTTATGATTTCCGATCAACTTTTTAAACGTTACACTGAAATGCGTGGTAATATCTGAAATGTCTTGAGATGTCCTAACTCTGTAGCATTTGCCTACGTCTTGTTTGTTTGTCTATTTCCCCAGGCTCATGATGAAACACTAGTGAGGTGAAGACTGACCCCGAGCCCTGACGAAATTGCCAAAAGGTACTTTGGCAATGAAACATGTTGGCCTTCTCTAATTGAAGTGGTTTGCAACATTATGTGTTTTTTATAGTTCTTTTTCATCTGAGTAGCTCACAGCATTTATTAAAGTTGAAATTTCCGCCAGAGGGTCCTATCTAATTTTTAGCTTGGAGAAGCGACAAATTTCTTTTTCTTTTCACTATGGGGTCACAGTGTGATAGGACATGACAAACGCTTGCAATGCATCCCTCTACACATTACTAAGTTTTTCCGTTTCACATTTTCTCACAGATTTCATTTTTTTGGTCTTGAAAGGTACCAATGATGATAAAGACACGAGCATACTGGTGGGTACCTACCGGTAGCTCCATTGGTGGTGCTTACGGGAGGTACTTTCAGACCTTCACACCTTTTTTTCCCAATGTGCACTTACATATGGGGATGTCAGTGGGTTTGCTAGACAAACTTTTTAGAATTGGACAGCAAAACCTGGTTTGAACTAGCATGTTTTGAAGCTACTCGCTAGCACGACAGTTGAGTACTTTGCATGTGGCTTTTTGAAGAAAAATATTGGTCCTAAATCAGAGCAGGTATTTGTTGATATACTGTTGTTATGTAAGTAAGTAAGTAAATTCTTTATTGCTTGATTAATAAAAATCTTTGCAATTGTTCATAGAAATACTTGGTAAGCACCATTCAAAGTACATAAAAGCTAGATATAAAAATTAGACATTTCATATAATCACATTAGTATAAAAATATTTCTTAATTTGCAATATTAATAAATATGAAATAGAATCAGTGTGTGCAAAAGTGCATCTTGTGCTGACCTTAAGTGAGAAAAAGTTAAAAACCCAATGATACCTGTGAGGCACTGTCCGTGAGTAGCTTTTGTAGTTGCAGTAGCAAGGAAGTCAAAAACTCAGACAAGCACTCACTAGTGAAAAGTTCTTTACTTGTCGGAGTTTTTTCGCTGGTCATGGTTTTCCCAGTTCATGGAGTAACGGCTGGGTTTAGTGCAATGTTTACTGACTTCATGAAGTGAACCAGTCTCCAAGCTAATTGAATGTCCTCCCCGTTAAAGCAGGCCAGCAATGCCTGTTGACGGGTTCGCAGGCGTTTTTGGTTCCACAGCTGTGTTAGATGTCTCCTTCGTTCGGTATCTAGGGCTTTACAGCTGCATAGCAAATGCAATACGTCCTCCTTAGTATCCTTGCAGAGTCTGCACTTTATGTTGGAATCCGAGTGTTTCCATGGCGGTAGGTGTTCTTTTGATGGTATTACCCCAATCCTCAACTGCAATAAGGTTTCCTTCGCCGCCCGTGAGAAGCCAGTGACTAGGTAGGCCTGTGGTTGCCGCCTGGTGTAACTCTGGATCACGAACCATCCATGCGTCCTCCCGGTTGGTACTGCTTTGTCTTCTTCCAGGGCTAAGGTCTTAACAGTTTTGTTGACGAGCCGATTGAAAAATTTTTGCGTGCAGCTTGCTTCCCAAAGGTCTGTTATCGCAAAAGTGTTTATTGCTGCCTGGAGATAGGCCATTGCAGGGCTGTCCTTATCTCTTTCCAGCTCCTTCCATAGATAAGTATTCAGGGTGCCCAGCTCAGCACTCTTTACTTTGTGCCAGCATTTTACATAAGCACCTTTTTCGTGCTAATTGTTGTTGCTGTAGGCCAAACTCAAGCCTTAATTGTGCTGGGGAGGTGTACGGTGGTAGACTGAATAGTATTCGCATTGATCGCTACTTTATCTCAAGGTGGACTCATCTCTCCCTCTCATACATTCGCTACGGAAGGTTATCGATGGCAGTAATCTTGCTTGTAGAACATCTAGCAGGGGGATTAAGTTTGGACCAGCTATTTTGCTCTTAATGCTCTTTAGTGCAATGGCTAGGGATACCCCTCTGTTCTTAATTGACGTTTTTTGTTGTTTGAAAGAGCCTTTTGAGTCGAAAATTACGCCCAGATATTTATATTCTTTAACAGTTTCCATCTTCTGGTCTCGCAGAAACCACTGTGGGTGTCACTTTTCATTTTTTGGTTTAATATCATTACCTTTGATTTCCCTTGATTTATGCTTAGTCCGTTCTTGTCTGAGAAATTGATTGTTGTATCGATGAGGTGTTGAAGGCCAACAGGAGTTTGGCTTATCAGTATCAAATCGTCCTCGTACAATAGATTCGATAAAATAAGGCCCCCTAATTTTGGAGAGTGATGGTTGCATTTGTCAAGGTCTTTAGAAAGGTTGGACATGAAGAGGTTGAACAGGGTCGGTGCGAGAACGCACCCCTGCTTCAGATCTTTTGTTGTTTTTATTTTCCTTGATAGACAATTGCCTGCCCCCAGTTTTATTTGGATCCAGGTTTCTGTGTGCAATAAGATTAGTAGGTTCAGGAGTTTGGGATCTGCGTCCCAACTTGAGACCTTGGCCCAGAGTTTTCCTCTATCTATACTGTCAAATGCAGCTGAGTAGTCGATGAAGCACACATATAGCATTTTTTTGTATTTGATTATAGAATCTATCAGCAGGGAGAGGGCCAGAATGTTTGTTGTAGTCCCTATATTTTTTTGGAAACCGGTCTGATTATTGGGGATTAGATTTTTCTTTGATGCCCAGGCTGTTAGCTCTTCAAGTAGGAGCCCCGAAAAATATTTAGCATCTATATCACTAAGAGCAATAAGTCTATAATTCTTGGCTTCATTCCTGGGGCCTTTTTTATAGATTGGGGCAATAATTGAACCCATCCAAGAGCTCGGGATTTGCTCCGCCACCCAAATTTTTTCAAAGAGTGGGAGCAATTGCTCGGCCCAGTAATTTGGATCTTGCTTGTAAAGGGCAGGTGGAGTTCCGTTTGGCCCAGAGGCTCCCTCTTTCTGACCTTTCGCAATTCTTCCCTTGATCTGTGTTGTTGAACCTGGGAAGTAGGTCTCCTCGGGTGGTAAATTTTGGACCCTCTTATTTTCCTCCCCAACTTCTAGGTCTTGTATTACTTTGCCGGTTGCATTGTTGAAGTGGTTGGTTAGATGTTTTACCCAGCTCTCCTCCGTTATATGCAAATTTATTTCGGGTGCTTTAGGATTCTCAATTTTATTGACAGTGCTCCAGAATCTAGCACTGTTTTTACTCCTTGCATCGTAAAGCAGTTTTGCCCATATTTTTTCTGTGGAGTCCTGATTTATTCGCCACAAGAGCTTATTCTTGTTGATCTTTAGTGACCTCAGATCGGTCAATAGGTGTTTGTCGCTCACGTTTTTCCTTAATCCGCGGGGTGTTCTATTGATTGCAGATTTTATTTGCGTTAGTTTCAGAGATAGGGGTGTCTGAGGTTGAGTTTTTTAATTACTTGACCGCCAGGAATTGCACTTTGAGTTAGCTAAGCCAAAGAATTTTAAAAAGATTTCCCAGCCGGTAATGTTATTGTCATGTAATGGCTTGACACTTTCCCAGCAAGTCTTGGCTTCTGTAGAGAGTTTTTCTGGATCGCTTATTTTGCATTTGATTCTTTTGCATTTTGACATAGTCGTTAAATTTTGCATACCAGTTGGAATTGTTAATGCTGTCCCCTGTGCCATCAATGTCAATTCTTGTGGCAGATGATCACTACAATCGGATGTGCCAATTTTAAAATCAAATACTAGTGGAAAAAACGAAAAAGATAGAAAAGTATAATCTATCGCAGTACTAGAATTAAAGTTGTGAAAGGTGGCGGCTTGGGGTCGATCCCCCAGAGATCGGCCGTTTCTCGAAACAAGGCCCAGATTTGTTAAGTCGATTAATAGATTTTTGGATAAAGTTGTTTGTTTACCCCATGAGCATTCTTCCAGTACAGGGATCCCCCTTTCATGTAATTTGTCTTCTATTGGGTGGTTGTATCCTTTGCTCTTTGAAATAAACATGTTAAAATCGCCAGTTACAATAAGGTTCGAGGTTTCACCTTCTGTTATTAGTTTCATCAATTCTGACACCAAAGATTTTGAGCCGTTTTTTTTGCCTTTCGGGTGCAGGTAAGTATTGACCAGGATCAACTGTTTATTTTTCCCCGCGGTTGAAAATTCCAGCTGTACTGCATTTATTCCATTGTCTATTCCCGATGTGTTCTTGCTCAGCAGTTCTTTTGCCGTATTTATTGTTTTTATCGAGATATATGTGGTTAATCCTCCTTTCTGGTGACCAAACTTTGAGGTTCTATTGGCTGGAAGGTGGTATGTTTTAAAGCCGTGGAGGTGAAATGGCTCTACCAGCCATGTTTCTTGTAGTACAATTAGGTCAAACTGCTGGAGGTATAACAATAGGTCTTTATTTGTGGTTTTTGGACCTAGTCCGTTTATATTCCAAGAACACAGTTTTAGAGATGACTTTATTTTTGATGCTTTAATAAGTCGATCTTCGGACTGTCATGGGCCGATATGTCTGGAGTTTATGGTTTTTGCTACCCAATCCCAGTCTTGAATTTGGGCCAGTTCGCCTTTGTTTCTGTGCCATGGAAAATCTCGGGTTTTACGGTCAGCTGAGCTTCCTCGGGCTCCTCTTAATATTGATTTTTTGGGGACACCAGGATAATTTTTTTCTTTTGTTGGATTGTTATAATCCTGAAAGTATCGGAGGAGAGGTTCAGGGTAGCCGGGATTATGAGATGGTTTTATTCGTATCCCCCATGCCTCGAGTTGCCTTTCCTCTTTAAAGATTTTTTCCGCCAAGTCTCTTGTAGTCCAGGTAGTTTTAGTAATTTCCTGTTCCGACAGATGCTTGTGACTGACGAATTCTACTGCCTCCAAATCTTGGGTGTTTACTCTCCCTAAATTTATAATTGAATTTAGTAGTCAAAGAATGTTGCTTCTGTTTAGGATGTCCTCTCGACCCTTTGATTTGTACTCTGGGATAAATAATATCGAATTATGGTCATCAGAATTGGTGTTGCCCAGAGATTGTTCTGGTCTTGTTTCAAATTCTATTCTATGGGGCATCCTGGGAACTTGGGGGACTTGCCCTATCTCTATTAAGGATTCCTTATTAAGAATTGGGATGCGGTTAGCATAATTAATGTTGTCCAATGATTGTGCTGATTTTATTTCCTGTTCTATTCTTTGAGGTGTTCCGGTGGTTTGTGGGGCTGGCCCTCTCCGGTTCAGTGATTCAATGTCAAACTTTACCTCGGGATCTATTGTACTTATTATGGGGGCCATATTGGCAACGAGTTCCTGGACATCTGAGCTTCCTTTATTTCCTGTGGCCCTTTTTCTAGCTATTTTTGTTCCCTCTTATTGCACTTCCAAGGCGGTTCTTGCACTCTTGTTTGTTGTCTCTGGACATTCTTGCTTATCATCTTTCGCCTCTGCTCTTTTAGTCTTGTTGTCTTGGAATAGTTTGGACTGTGGGGGCGTTGTCTCTTGTCCCGTTAGACTGTGGTCCAAAGTGGGACTCGGACAGAGATTTAAGTTCGAATCATCAGTAGTACTTCCTTGGACCATCTCGGAATCCGCCGCCATCTAGTTCGCTTGTTGGAAGAAGGATTTTATAATAGATGTTTTGTTTCTCCCTTTTCTCTTCAATTTCCGTCGTTGTTTTGAAGTTTGCTTTCTGCCTAACCATTGATCTCCTTCTTCTAGAATAATTGGAATTTCTGTGGAGATAATCAGTTGCTGTTGTTCTTGTTGGGGCAAGTGTAAGGAACCCCCTTGCTCTGATCTCGGACTTTTAATCATTGGTTGTATTTGTCCGTCCTGAACGACCTCTTGGACTGTACTTAATTCGTGCCAATCCTTAGAGTGGATTTTTATGCCGTTTGGTTCCTTGATGGTTTCAATGTGGATCAATTCCTCAGTTTTTTGCTTTGGGGCGTATTCCGCGTTTTTTCTTTGTTCATTTCTATTTCCCTTTACTACTCCGGCCCTTTGAGGGTGGTGGTTAACATTCTTTATGTCTGTTAAAAGATCAATCATTACGGCCGGGAGGGTGGCTAATTTATCGATGATAGCATAACAAGTACAGCTTGGAGGATTCATCATAGTTTCCGATTGGGCTTTTTTAATCAGCTCGTTCAGATCTAGTAGCTTGTTGTCGATGTTGATGACATGCGTGGTTAGGCGAGTCAGAAGGGTTAGTTGAATATCCATCTTGTCTGAATGGTATTCCATTGCTTTTATGGAAAGATTCATGGTGTTTAGAAGGGACGACCATAGTCCACTCTCCTCTACTGTAAGAGCCTTTGATGTTTTGTGTAACTTATTATCTAAGTCCTGCCGTGGTATGTCACACTTTCCCTGGGAATAGGTATCAACCATTTTTTCCCATTCTTCCGTTGTCAGGAAGGACGAATAAATTCCTGCTATACCTGGTGGCAGATCCTGCCGGAAAGACGAATTGAATCCTGCTGTACCTGGTGGAAGATCCTGTAAGATGTTGGTGTCATTGTTTTCTGGGTATGTGTTTGTTAAGGATTTTTCTATTCGTTTTTCATCTGGTAAATGTTGGAATATTCTGCCTCCTTCTCTTTTCAGTACGTCTATATTTTTGCATCCCTCCTATGGTGTGATGAATAGGTGGAAAAACATCAAGGCTATTTGCGGCTGCTGTTACTGGGTTCCTTGTTGTGTTTGTATTTGACCCAAAATGGCTTGATTGAATTATGATTTTTGGCTCCAATGCCACTCTTGGGATATCGGCAAAACTTAAGTGATGTTTATTTGTGAAATTTTGCATGATCTGGTTGTAGCCCATCTCTTTGGCTTTTTCATTTTTCACGTCATCCCCAATTTGGGGTTCCTCTATGCTGCATTCAATGTTTTCCTTATGCCTCCTGACTTGGTTCCTTTCTTTTTTGTTAACGTTATCTCTGTTTCTTCCCGTATTGGGTTCAGGCGTTGATCTCGGTGAGTGTTTTTTTGTTGTGTCATTTAGAGTGCTCCCCATCCCTAAGTCAAATATTCTTTGATCTTTTGTGAAAGAAATTTCCGGGGACAGGGGAGAGGGAAGGCCCTTCTGTATGGAGCTGGTGTGATTCAGTATTGCCCCCACGTCTTTTATGAAGGAGAATCTTGGGTACATTTTTGGTTGAATAAGAGGTTTTTTTAAATTCATCTGGGTTAACGCCGGTCCCTCTGCTTCTGTTTCCCTTTCTAAACCCAGGTTCACTAAGATTTCATCCTCCTTGTTGCTCACTGCATCTATTCTTATTGATTTCTCCTTGATGTTTAAAGGCACTTTGAGGATTTTCTTTTTCTTTTTTCGATTATTAACTACCGTTGTGACTGACCGCCTTTCTTTACCAGATCTCATGTCTAGATCGTTGTGAAGTCTGCGGTGTCTGTCAATCGGTATTTCTGTCTGTCTCCGTCCGTCTCCGGAGCACGTTGTTATTCCCGATCCCGTTATTAATATTGTTCCTAAGGGATGTCGTAAGTCTGCTGACTGCTGTCTCTTGTCTCTTGTCTCTTGGCTGGGCAGGGCGCGGTTCTCTAGTTTTACTAGTGGCTGGTGGCTGACCTGAGGGGGGTTGTGCTCCTCAGCCCCCTTGACCTTGCGCCTGGTACCTGTGGGTAAACACCCCCCTACTATCAGCCCTTTTAGAGGATCCTTATAAGTCTTTTGTTATCTTTTGTTTATGTTTTGCGGTGGTTCTTTTTTTTTCCTTTATGGGGTCTTTTATGAGTCTTATAAGGCACCCCCAAACTCCAGTCTCCCTGAGGGCAAAAAGAGCAGGAGGGATTAATCTCCCCCCCGCGCCGCACAGCTCGCGCCTCTCACCTTGTGCCTTTCGCCATCACACCGCAATGTCCTTTTTTGCCTTTCTTTGCTTTCCTTCGTTTCTTCTTTTGCCCAGCTTCGGCGAACTATTGCAGAGGGGCAGAGGTGCAGAGGAGTGGAGAGCGATTTTCCCCTACCTTCACCGCTCAGCAGCAGCGCACACAGCTCTGCCCAGCCCCGCCCTCCGCCTACTATCGAGCCGAGGACACCGAGGACACCGCGGTCCACGCTCGACCCTGCCGCTCAACCCCCGCTGGCAGGACACAAAGCGGGTGAGCGGGGGAGCAGATCAGCAGAGGAATTTGATGGGCCGCAGGTAAAAGATGTGTTTGTGGCGTTCGAACCGCCTCCGCCGCCACTGACGACTCCTCTCCGCTCTGCTTTCTCACCGACTCCGGACTGCTCCAGCAACGACAAACCACTGACTGGATTTCTCACCACTCTTGCCAGAAGCACTTGCTGTCGCAAGTAGTAGTCCTACTAACAAACAAAAAATATACTGTTGTTATGAGTGGAGGGCGACCTGCTTTGTAACTCCCTCTGTTGCTCCTTATTATATATGATCAGCAAGGGGCCTGCCTAGCTCCTGGTTCGCCTGATTCCTGGCGCTCTGTACTCTGCAGGGGCTTGACTGCACAGGAGTTTGGTTTCCTGTTGCCTGTGGCCAACCCCTCCTGTCCGTCGTGAGTTAAGAGGTTAAATGAAGTAGTGAGGTAAGAGGTGTGTCATAATTTGTCAACCAGTGTACCAATAACAGGACTTAACACACCACCTGTTATGAAATAACAACACACATGCATAAAACAAATGATAAATTATCCATAGTAGGGCCATTGACAATTTCAATAGTTAAGGTGATATGTAATGCCATCCTCTCATTTGTGATGTCATCTGTCACATCGTATGTAAGGTCACTGGTGGCAATGAATGGTTTCTGTGAATGGGGGTGCAAGTTCTGATTTGTGCAGATAACCATAACTGGCCTATTTTAGGGATTTCTCGCTTTAGTTGTAACCGTAACTTTCCTTGTTTCAGTGATGCATTATGTTATGCTGTTGTATAGTTGTGTTGTGTTAATATGTTGTGTGCTGTTATGTTGGTTTGGGTATTGTTTGCTTTTGTTGTTTGGGTCCATGTGAATGTTTGATACTATTATGTTTATATTCCCAAAAACTGTCTATGAGCCTGATTTATACTTTGGAGGATGGATGTAAATCTGTTGGTATAGCATTGTACCTCACTCCCGCCATACTGAGGGTTCTTTGCCCACCAAATCTATGGATGTCTGAATCTAGAGATGTCTGGCGGCCCAGCAGACCTTTCTTTACCATGGCAGGAAGTCACTACGGTTTCCTTCCATATCTTAAACGTTTTACAGACGGCTCCATAAAGATGCCATTGCCCTCTTTCAAAGTTTTAGAATGTTATTTAATTTGTAATAAATTCCAAAGGGGAATATTAGCTACAAACTGCGATAAATATCACCAAACGCGCTTAGCGCATTTTACATTATCACCCTCTATCTCTGAATTACATCGACGTGTTAGCAGCGTATTAGCAACGCTTTGCTAACAGGCGAAGTTCAATCCAGCAATAGACTGCGATAATCCTCATTAGCGTGTGAAATCCAGCGATGATTTCACAGCGCTAATGAAAAGCTTGGTAAGTAGTGTACATAACCATGCAATCCACCTCCCACAGGCAATAATGGTAAGTCAGGTTTTATTCAGGCGTTAGGATCATGCGTTAATGCGCCTTTTCTCATCGCTACGCGGTCTGTGGCAGTGTTCATAATACAGCGAAGTTGTGTTTGCAACGTTTTTCAATGCAGTAATTGTAAGTAATCCCTACTTTGCATCTCATTAGCGATGTATATCGCTAAGATACCTAGCGTTAGAAAATCGGCTGCTAACATGTGCTGATACATGTTAGCGCCACCTTGTTAATAGGGCGATAAGAATATCGCCGCTTTAGCAGCAAAAAGTGCTGCTAAAGCGGCGATACTGCCCTTGATAATATTATGTTTTGTTTAATGTACTATAAAAACTAATGCTCCAACAGCAAGGGGGTTCTGTTCCATAATGGTGGGGTCATTTTTAAAGTTTACAGCGCCCCTTACGGTCAGGTATTAACAGGGAGTAAGGGGCAGTGGACATTGGCCATTCAAATTGGCCCTTAATCGGTAAGGTAGTTGAATGACCAAACGTCCAACAGCCCTTGCTCTGTCGGGCCATCAGAGGAGTATGTCAGCAACGGAGACTTAGCAGTCTTTGTTGTACTTACGATCCGTCCATTTGTAAATCAGACAGGAGGGCCTTCACTAAGGGTACATTACGACGGAGTGCCCTCTCAAACAAACTCTAAATCAGCCCCTAAATCCCTAGGGACAAAGGTCAAAACTGTAGGCAGATACATGACTTGGAATTACCTAATCAATGGCCCTCCTTACACGCAACAACACTGATAATAAATACCATGCTCACAATTACACACAGCGCCCTTGTAAAATAATGTCTCCAGTTTCTAGTACTGGCCTGTTTAAACACTGAAACAACACAGAGAAGCACGTAGAAGTGTGTGTCGTCAGAAGGTTGTGCGCTATAGTCAATTTGATTCAAGACAATAGAGTCAAAACGATTAAACCAAGAAAGCATGCCTTTGTCGTTAGTCTCTGTGTTATGAAACAATTCCTGACACACTGCCGGTTGTGGGGATAGGTCGGTGACGTACATTAGAAAGGCCGGCGTACATTGTGTGGATTTTGTTGCACCAATATAGCATTTACGTCTTTTAAATGGGAGACGTGAGAAGGTGTCAGGCATTCTTTCCTTCAAACACATTTGAGGACACAAACAGGCTTTGCCAATTTGTAAACTCATCCGGTTCCCCTCAGCCCATGTCGTTCAGTCCACCTCCTGTCTGACCTTATCCACCCTCGCTGGCCGACGCTGGCCAAGCTGACGGTTATTGCAAAGCTATCTTCTTTTGGCTTCCAGGGCACACTAGCAGCGTGGAACTAGCTGGCAGCTTTTCGGTTGCTAATGTGCACTCCATGCTGTTTGACTGCAGATGGAAAACGTTATTAGAGCTGCCAGAGCGCGAGCCTGCTGTTCAGGTTACTTTTTTCGTCCTCCTTAGATCATTCTACATGAGCAACCTTTAAACACCTGCAATGACTGAAGTTGAGCTCCAAGCCAATAGGGTAAAGTTGCAAATATTGTATTTCACACAGACAAGTTGACACGCGCTGTCTGCTATAATAAATTGACCCTTCACATATCAGAGCTTATTACTGAAAAAACAATACACATCTCTGATTCACAGAAACATACGAATAAATGTACCTTACTTCAACTAATTAATCAGACACTAATATATTTTCGAGAAAAAACTGCTAACGAGACAGCCTGAGTTCGGTTTTGCTGCCACTTTTGAAACAGCTCTGTGATTTGGAACAAAAGGGAGAACACGATAATTTCTTACATTTTGCTTCACAGAACCTATCTATTCAATAGTGTGAATAGTGCAGCTTATCTTACTCGCTCATAATGCCTCCCTGTTTATCCTGTGTTTCTCACCTTCCCATTGCCTAAACGCCATCTTTCTTGATCCCTTAACATTTGGATAGGGATACCGCAAAACCATCTACAAAGCAAAGAGTATAGTAGTAGCTAGAATCCAGGCAGTGGAGGTAGGGCGAGAGGAGTGTAGTGCTGGGCCTGAAAGGGACTGTGAGTAATTTGCTTTGTCTGGCTCATGTCTAACTGACCTCTGCATCAGACGCCTTTTTAGGTTTCGCCTGGCGTCCACTGCGCAGCAGTGTTCGCGCAGGCGAAATCTTTTGAGACTCAGTATGGGGCTTTAACCCGCCTCTCTGTTCCATTGGCTAGCTCCATAAACGGAGGCTAGCCATTGGAACAGAGATGCGTCAGTCATTGTCCGAGCAGATTCGTGGGCGTTCCAGTGATTTTTTCGCTCTCCGCCTCTTTTTTGCGTCATGACGAGGTGGGCCCATTGTGGGCGTTTACTTTTTTTTTTCTTTACGATGTTTGCAGCCGCCATTTTTTCATGGAGCTGTGGCGGGCGGGTCGCGAGTGCGATCGGTAGAATGTTAGCGTTTCACTTCAGAGGTAGGAATGTAGTGTTTCTGTGCTTTGCGGGCAAAACACACTCAGCTGGTGGCATTAGCAGTTTACAACATTATGTGCTTTGTGGGCAAAACACCCTCAGCTGGTGGCATTAGCTCCCCTTTGTCGTCGTTCGTTCTCCCTTTCATTCCGTCCGCGGCTCCTATTCTTCTCATTCCCTCTTCATTGCCCCTCCTCTGCTGGTTCGATTCCTTGTTGCTCTTTCCGCCTTCCTCTAGCTCGCTCTCCCTACTGTTGTGTTCCTTTCCCCTCCTCCCGCCGCTTCTTGAAATCCCAGCCCACGCTTGACTCGGGGACTCAACCGCTCCACTTATGAGGTAGGAATATAGCGTTTCTGTGCTTTGTGGGCAAAACATACTCAGCTGGTGGCATTAACATTTTACAACATTCTGTGCTTTGCGGGCAAAACACACTCAGCTGGTGGCATTAGCATTTTACAACAAGATGTCGTTCTCTGCATCATTACTGTGGAACTTAGGTGAGCGGGATGATGGTTGGAAGGAGTGGAGCTTGTGTAGGATTGTCCTTTTCCTGGCTCGGGTTGGGGTTACAATAAATACCGGAATCAAATTCTAATGAATCCACGTCTCATCCTTACATGTATGGGTGTGTAAATAAACATTTCAAAATAAAAAGCTTTTGTAGTCCACGTGGATTTTGTTTCATCAGCACGCACAGCTTCTGTTTTATTACCATGGCTCCAACGCTCCCGCAGATGGAATTTGCCTTTTTGTCCCTAGTGCGTAATGTGAATAAATATTCAGAGCAACGTATCTCACATCAAAGCGTCTCTCCAGCACCACTCAAACCCCCCACTCATTCCGTTGGGCTACATGTTTCTTGAGAATGTCCTGAGTGAAAATGTGTAGCACACCGATCCAGTGGCATAGGTGAAGCATAACATAACCTGACCATTCATTATTACGTTAGGAGCAGAGCTTGTAGCTTATCAAACGTTTTGTCCACCTCGCAGTTAATTAATGCGTGACTGCGGGAAAGAGGGCTGATGCTTGCATCCCAGCATCTGCTCCTGTGCTAGAATATATATGTGCTGTCTCATTGCTAATAGGAACGCACTGCAATTGGCCATAGTTCTAAAAACGGGAGCCAGAAATCTCCATAAAAGAAGTGGCCGCTATTTGTAGCCTGTAAAAAAGCTGTGCAGCTACTGTAGCCAGATTACTCAAAGCCCAAGCAGGTCGCTGCAACACCACCCTCTCCTTCCTTGTTTACATTTATCCACATTAAAACAAAAGCCTCCTTCATCCCATGCCCTCCCTTGTTGTCCCGCAAGATGCAAGATGCTACATGCTCACTATAGGCATCAGAGTTGTCACTTCCGGTCACACAGGCTCTCGGCTGGGAAACCTCTCCTGGTCGTTCAAGCTCTCGAAGATAGCACTGCTATCCTTACAGGCTCGGATCACACAGCAGCCCCATAGCTGCAGATCTTACAGGCTCTCTCCGTGAACAGCAGTGGCATCCCTCCTGATCCCAGACAGCACACATATCTCTCTAGATCTCATGGGCACTCGCAGTTAATGGCATTGGTGTGCTCACAGGGTCTCATCACAGCCAGCAACCTCACACCAACAGATCTTACAGGCTCCTAACAGTAGTAGATCCATCTTTCCTGCTCTTACAGGCTATAACCAAATACAACCGTGCTATCCCTCCGGGTCTCACAGGCTCTTGAAATAGCAGTGAAATCACTCCAGTCCTTACAGGCTCTCACTACAGACAGCAGATCTACCGTCTCTGCTCTTACAGGCTCTCTCTCTGTGGAGAACAAACACTAGCCCTCCAGATCATACAGCAGTCAAAGCGCACCGACTCTTACAGGCTTCCACCATCGCTAACAGCTCTGTCCTTTCTGCTCGTACAGGCTATCTCACCGTAGGCAACAGTGCTAGCTCTCCAGATCTTACAGGCTATGTGTGTGTGTGTGTGTGTGGCTCTGTGTGTGTGTGTGGGGGGGCTCTGTGTGGGTGTGTGGGGGGGCTCTGTGTGGGTGTGTGGGGGGCTCTGTGTGGGGGTGTGGGGGGGCTCTGTGTGGGGGGCTCTGTGTGTGTGTGGGGGGGCTCTGTATGTGTGGGGGGGCTATGTGTGGGGGGGCTCTCTGTGGGTGTGTGTGTGTGGCATTTGCGAGAGATTAAGCTATTGGCATTGTAAATGACAATGCCATTTATTTATCTGTTTATAAAAACCAACACATAAATAAAAATGATGTCATTTACAATGCCAATAGCTCTAACTTTTGCAAAGGCGAAACCGTTGCATTGTAAATGCTTGTTATTCAATTGTGTTGTAGAACGAAAAGACCAAACTATGGGCAGCATGTCGGTGGGGGGAGTCCGCGGATCACCCCTGCCAACATGCAGATTAACAATGTTACATCTCTTCCTAACTTTACTTAAACAAAAACCCATTTCACCAAATCACAAATACTTCAAAACATTCTGGTGCTCTTTAGCCCAAACGGGGCTTTTAGACGAGATAGTTCTTTAGGCGGGTGGATGGCGCTGGATTGCTTCGTAGACAGTAACTCATATTGACAACCCCATCCTTCAAAGTTCTGGGGAGGCGGGACATGAAACGTCAGTGGATGTTCCTGCCACACTGGGGGCATCAGGGTTCTCTGCCAGCCCATAAGATTGTTGGACGAGGAGAGCAAAGGGTCGTCACTCTCATTTATTTATGCGTATTTATATAGCACGGACTTTACCCGAAGGCGTCAGAGCGCTTCACAATAGGAACTGTAATGATACATGAGGAGAAAATTACAAGTGAACACATTACAAAAGCAGAGGTAAAAGCCAAAGGGCAGTTACCAGCAGGGTTAGGGTGTTCATCAATAAATTCTCCTCGAGTCCGCATGAAAAATTAGATGCTTTGAGTGATTTACTAATCCTGTCTCTGAGCAGTGATCATGGTGCACCTTCGCTGTGTGACAACCCAGGGATGGCGTTCAAATGGAAGTCTAAATTTTCCTTCCAGGGTGCTTGTCCTTTACAAACACTCGTTCACCAGGGCAGATGCTGGACACTTGAGCCGTTCAAGCCCTACTTGCTCGGTGATTGGTGCTCTTTCTCTTTTGAAGAGTTTTTACTCTGGGTGATGTGGGATTGTGTCTGTAACCACTCACCCAATGCTGGCATGCCATGGCCTGTGGTGGAATGTGAAGTCTGTCGATATTCCCTGGGGAATGCATAGATGGATTGTTCCATTGTTTACTTTGTTCAGGGTGTGGATAAAAGGCTCTATCTCTCTGTTGGCTTGAGGCCAGGCGGGATTTACGGTGGTGGTGGATGCCCAAGGACTGTAGGAAGTCTAAGAACTCTTGGCGGTCCATTGTCAGTTTAGAGTTCTTTTATGAGACAGGGAGCGGCTATCATTTTTTCTATCTCTGAGTTGAAGTCAGGGGTAACTTGAGACCCTACCAGCTCTTTCTCTGGGTATTTGATATAGCTGTCTGTTAAGATGAGGGTGTAGTGTCCTTCAGGGATACACTACAAATTCAGGCTGGCACACTCCCAGGGCTGATTGGGGCCAGGTTCGGTATGAACACGGGCTGGTGTTTACTGGGATATGAAATATGACACCATTGATTGGATCTCATGGTAGTTTCTACCATTTTGTCCATCCAGGGGAACCAGACTTTTGTTCGGAGTCCACTCTTTGTCTTTACCAGGCCTTGGTAGCCGAGGTGGGTGAGCTGCACGACTTGCTCTGTTAGGCTGGTGGGGATCACTTGACAGCGTCCACATAGCAAACACCCACTGGAGTTGGTCACAAGTTCATGGCATACATTAAGTAGGGATTCTAGAATCTTCTTCGCCTAAGGGGTTGTGTGGGAAAAGTGTTCCTTGAGTGAGTCCCACCTCCCTGACTGGATTGCTGCGATGGGCAGTTGCAGTCACTCATCTGCTTCCGTAGCAGTTTAAACGGCATTGAGTGAGAGGGAAAGCGGCCTGGATCTTTCTATGATGTATCTCACATACTCTTCTGTTTCTTCCGCATCCTCTGACACCTTTTTGGTGGTGTCATGAGGTTGCTGGGACAGGTAGCCTGCTAGATTGTTCGCACCTGGTTGATAATCCACCCGGCTGTCATACTCCTGCAATTGGAGCATCCACTTTTCAATGTGGGGTGGAGGTTTGGAAGCCAAGCCCTGGAACAAAGGTAAGAGGGGCTTGTGGTCAGTGGTGACCATGAAGGGGTGACCTTATGTGAATAAATGAAAATGCCTGCAGGCCCAGAGTATAGTGATGGCCTCACTTTCAATCTGTGAATATCTCTGTTCTTTAGCGGTGAACACTCAGTTGACATATGCCACAGGGGTCCAGGCTCCTTAGTGCTGTTTTTGGGTGAGGACCCCACCTAGACCCAATGGGCCTGCGTCGACTGCGATGGTTGTTGGTTTCATTGGATCAAAGTATGACAGGTTGGAGTCTGCTGAGAAGTCTCTCTTTGTCCGTAGGAAGGCTTCTTCTTGCACAACACTCCCCATCCATGCAGTTGTGGTTCCCTGAGTTCCCGGAGGAGCTGTGTGAGGCCGATGAGATCAGGTATGGACCGTACACAGAAGTTCACCATCCCAGAAAGCTTATTATTGACACATTGGTTGGGCCAAGGCTTCCTGGGTGTCACGCACCTTCTCCGGGTCTGGAGCTACAGCTTCTTGGAGCTACCCCTTTGGCCAAGAAGGTGTGAGCCAAAAAAGCTGACCTGTTGCTTTAGGAATTCACACTTCTTTCTGTGAAGTGTCAGTCCTGGGTCGCAGATTCTCTGGAGGACTCTTCGCAGGCCTTTATGATGCTCCCTCGTACTTGGCAAAGATCAGTATGTCATCGCTGATATTGATGACACCCAACAACAATGTGAGCATTTCTTGGATGGTATTTTGGAATAACTCAGCGGCACTCGATATTCCAAAGTTGAGGCGTCAGTAGCGCCAGAGGCCTATGTGCGTGGAGAACATTATTATATATCTCAAGTTGGAGTGTAGAGGCAGCTGGTGGTACCCAGAGCTTAGATCAACTTTGGAAAACCATTTTTCCCCATTGACCTCCCCTATGATGTCATAAACTGTGGGAGTCAGATGGTGTTCTCGCTTCATCGTGACATTTGGGAGAGGTATGTCCACACAAATGTGGACCTCTCCAGGTTGCTTTCGTTTCATTGCTACCACTATTGGGGATACCCATGGTGTTAGGCCATTGACTTTCTCAATGATCTCTGTGCATTCTAATTTGTCCAGCTCTTCGTCCATCTTGGGTCTGAGGTAGAATGTGAATGTGATGCTCCGGTGATGTAGCGTTACTGGCTGTGTGGATTGGTCATTGTGCTTCTGTAATAAAATACTAGCTTGTTCAAAGAGCTCCACGACTTGCACCCCAAATACAAATGAGATAAAGTCCAGAGTTTTGGAGGTGTAGCCACATACTTGTGTACAATAACCTCCCTCCCCCACTAAGATGGTTTTATCCACGCACGCTTCTCCATGGGACAGAGACTACCTGAAACTTCCCAGCATGCGCAATGGTTGGGTTCGGCTGCATGCAAAAACCCTGACCCTGGCTTTCAAAAGTGTTGGAGGGTTTGGCACTGTGTAGTATGTGTCCGCTGACATTGGGTCAATGGAGTCTCTGGTGTTGATCATTGTAGTGAAGAAGTTTTGGCCCACCTACAGTTGGCACTGCTGGAGTGGGCGGTGTGTGGTGCAAGCAAGCCCCACAGGGAAAATGGTGTGTTCCATGTACTCAGCGATGTCATCGTCATCCATGTCTTCTGGCCCACTTGATGCTTTAACAACTGTGTTGACGGCCTCCTGCCAGGGTTTGCATTTTGTTGATCTGCAGACCATGGCAAAATGATTGTACTTGCCATAGGCTGTGCATTTTTGGGCTTTAGCGGGACAATCATTCTGTCTGTGGGGTTGTCCCCCGCAATATCTGCATGCCCTCGTTGTATGTGGTGGACTCTTTGGGGACTTGGTGCTGCATCATGGTTCGATCGCATTGACAGGTTCTGTTTTAACCATTCAGTGGAGGGTGGCTTCCATATGCAACACGCAAGCTTTTGAGTGTTCCTCCGAACTTCCTAGTGTAAGGATGTCTCTAAGCGTTTTACAGATGTATAGCTTATCTTAGCTTGGAGGATGCACAGCCTTGGATAACCTGACCTCTTACTTCTTGTTCAGAATGGAAGTGGCACATGCTTGCTAGCTCTTTGAGTCTGCCATGAAATGTTTTGAGCGACTATTCTGGTACCTGGCGGTCTTGTCTAAAGATGACTGTTTCGTAATTTCTGTTTGCAAATAGTTAAAGTGCGCATTTAGGGCTGTGACAAGTGTTGCATATCTCTTTGGTATTGCCTCCTTGATGGTTTTAAATAATTTATGAATGTCTTTTCCTTCCAGGTACAATAGGAGGGTGCGGCGTCATTACACTACAATGTCTGTGCCTTCAAAATAGAACTGTAGGCGTTTTACCCAATCTTTCCACTGAGGGGCCTGTGATCAGGCATGCCTTTGACAATGAATGACTCTATGGCAGAGACGGTGGGCTTGAAATTTGTACAGTGAGGGCTGTGTAGGTTGTTTCATTTGGCTTGCCTTCAGAGTGGGATGTGAACAACAAGGACCCCCTGGTACAAATGCGTATCCTGGGACAGGGTAAATAATGTATGTAAATTAACACTCCCAGGCATAAACTACAACAGTAACACAATAGAGTGAACAAACAAACTACTAGGGTATCAAAAAATATACATTTTTAATTCGAATAAAAATACAGTTAGTGACAATCAGTGCAATGATAAAAATTAATAAAAAATCCTAGACTGATATATAAGGATTCACAAAAACAATCAATTTTTATCATTGCACTGATTGTCACTAACTGTATTTTTATTCGAATTAAAAATGTATATTTTTTGATACCCTAGTAGTTTGTTTGTTCACTCTATTGTGTTACTGTTGTAGTTTATGCCTGGGAGTGTTAATTTACATACATTGCCTTCAGAGTGGGTGCAGGACCAGCCCTTGCTGTGGCTTCAAACTAGGGGAGCTGATGTGGCTAGCAGAATCCTGTGGCTCGTACGCTGGTAAATGGAGCTGGTCAGGATCAGGGGCCGCTTTGAAGAGGGGTAAAGTCAGGCGGAATGAGGAATGAGCAGTTCTGGCCTTGAAAGCCGTCTTAAGCTGTGGAGGATGATTGTAGCCATCCCACAGGTGGAAGTGCGGACAGCTGCCACATTCCAGGAGATGAGGGCGATTGTGCGGGCTGAGCTCCAGCCTTATTGCCAATGTAGTGCTCAGCCCTAACTGCTGACCAGCACATTGCACGTCTTTTTATTCGATTGCATTGTAGTGTGCAAAGATCAAATTATTGGCAGCATATCGGTGGGGAAGTCCGCAGATCATCCCTCTACCTACTCGCAGATTAATAAAGTTACATGGAGGGTGGGCACTTGTAGACTCAATATGGAAAGGTAGTAAGAAAGAAGGAAGAATAGGAGGAGGAGGGCATTAGGTACAGTGTTTTGAAAGAAGAAATGGGCTGTGTCAACTGGCTGTAGGTCACTCATTGGGAGAAAATTGGGCATTGACAGACATTAGGAGGGAAAAATGTTTACACTGAACGACATAATACAACCAGGAACAGTGAAATATTTTCATCCCTCTGGGCAAAATAGAATTTTGTAGCACCCTGAGGATTGCTTTCTCTTTATGGAAGTACAAGTCATTAATACAGAAGAGTGACACAGGAAGAGGAAGAAGAGACAAGCAACGCTGGGGCATAGGATGATTTAGCATGCTAAAGAGGGAAAGGGTTATTGGGGCTGCATGGGGAGTAGCATTGTGGTGACAACGTGTTGGATGGAAGAATGCTAGATGAGGAGGAATAGGAAGTAAGTAGGCAGGAGAATAGGAGCCAAGAATTAAAAGAGGTTGTCGTGGTGCATGGTGAGCACCATAGAGGAATTCTGTGGGAGCATGGAGTGGTTAGGCAGGACCTGAGTAGGTGCAGAGGGTTTTTGGGGGAGGGTACTCTTAAGATGAGTTTGTTTTATTAAGAATGATACAGATAACATTTATTTATGAGGAGTAAAACTTTAAGATATTGTATGAAATGGAGGAGGAATGGTTCTAGACTGCTCAGCTTAAATTACTCTTCATTCACATGCCCTGGAGCTTTCCTGACTGTAATGAATGTCCAGTTTAAAATGCTGAGCAATCCTATTACAGGAGTCACCCACCCAAAAGCCCATAGACTGGTCATTCTGGTAAACTTGCCCTAATAATAACTCATGCACTTACAGAGAGTCTCTGTGTGTCAGTATATCATCCTGAAAGAACATGACTACCCTGATTTTTTACAACACATTGTCCAGGAGGCACTAGTAACCTGCAGTGGCCAATTCAAATGGTGTACAATAAAAACAATAAGCCTGAGTCCTGTAACATAGCATGCTCAGGATGTTCACTCAGTATATACAGTAACCTTATGGTATTCTAAGAACAAATATATCATATCAAATAAACTTGAATGTTCCAACTATATGCTTAAATTTAAATCGCTTCGATCTGCGAACATTAACAAAGACTACCATATGTCTTTATCACAAGTGCCAGAGAGACCAGGTACTTGCCTTAAATTAGCCTATTACTCATAAGCTTATCTAATATCTTCATCAAACATGGCATGTGGGAAGGAGCTTACTGGTTCTTCAAGACTCTGCTTGCTAAATACATGGGACACTCCTGATTTAACACACTGAGCAATCCTGTGTCTCCCTGGGAATGTTTCTATCTAAAAGAAACATACCCCAAAAATGGGGAGCTGGGGATACGCCCTCGCTGAGGGGGTGAGAAACAGATATGGATAGATCCATGATTGAAGAAAAGGAGGTGTTCAAGATTAGAGGCTGATTGAAGAAATGGGATCTAAAGTGGAATAAATAGAACATGGACAGGGGTGGACTGTGTATCTCTGCAAGGTGGGAGGAAAGGGATTGACCTACTGCAATTGTGAAATTTGAAACTTGCTTACGGTTATCAGAGGTCTGGGACTTGATGTGATCCCATATGTATTGTATGTTGTCCTTATAACCTGAGCACTACCATCTAACCTGTTGTAAAACTGATATTTGTTCAAAATAAAAAGTGTTTTTAAAAAGAAGAAAAAAAACATGGTATATTTTTGGATCATGTGTCAATAGTTAGGCACACATCTTTGAAAGTAAAGCACACAAATGGCACCGAAGCACAAACAATCCAGTTTTCTTTCCTTAGTTTTTATCTAGTTAAGTCCCCAATTAATAGTAGATGATTCCAGTCCAGCCATGCATGGTATACAGTCCTCTTTTCCTTCAAGAATATATCCAAGTACATCATTGTTAGATAAAGCAGCAGCTGACACGTGTTTCGTCCCCCTGGTCTATTTCAAGGCTATGTTGGTCTCAGAACACTCTCAGCTTGTTTGTGACTGCATTAAAAATCTCCCAAAACAAGGGCTTATAAATGTTGTTTTTCCATTATGGGAAGACTGTCATATTACGATCCACCTGGTTGGAGTGGCATCCTCCTTCCCCGGCTTGTGTGCCTCGTCCTTAGTCTATAGTTTGCCGGAGGGTTCCAAATCTCGTGTTTTTAAAGAGGCCAGAATCCACCAATAAGTTGGTTTGCACGACCCTGATAAGCCTGCCTGTATTCTTGGACTGAACTGTTCCAACTAAAGTTGCTGGTGGCGAATTATTGTTTCTGGCTGTTTCATGCTTCAGGTGTAGGCACTACAAAAACACCACCTAGAAAACGGAGTTCATATTGTTTTGTGTATTCACTGCCATAAACAAAGGGTAGATGTGCAGATAGTATGCATAGCCACAATTTGTTAGGTCGTAACACTTCTTTGATATGTTTGTGTTCAATACAGTTGAGCTCATTACTAAACAGCAGCTCATTTGTAATTACAGCATGGTACATGTCACATGCCTTTTTCCCTTCATTGTTCTACTCATCAAAAAGAAATGGGATGAACTATAAATGGGGTTTAGCATCATCCAAAAAATGTTCTCCTCTTTCTATCCCAATAACCATGAACCTGTATGAAACATAAACCTACCTTACCATGTTATTACCCATGTAAAATATCCTTGAGACCTATATGCCCTGGATGGACATATATGCCGCTGAATGTACATTCCTAAGGAACTCAAATTATTTTAAAATTCCTACTTCCTCACTGTGTAGAAACTGCATATGTATAACTTCAATTGGGTGCCCCTTGGAAACTGCCCAGTGTCAGGTGATACAGCAACTGATACTGCTGTGAACCTCCAATCTCTTGATTACTCCTGTGATGCCCTAGAAGTCAAAATTGGGGAGATCAGGGCAGATGTCATTTATTTTTATTTATTTGAAGAGTTTTATAAAGCTCGAACAAGATCCTGGCGGATATCAGAGCGCTATACAGACAGTAAATGTTACATATACAAGCAATAAGAAATAGATCAACACAGCAATACAAAGAAAGTAGAAAAACAATATAGTTATATTTGGCATCATTAAGTGTCTTGTGGTTAAGAGCGTATCTGTCTTTCGTCCTATTGATTCAGCAGACCAAACTCATGTGTATTTGGCCATGAGGATGGATGGCTGCTGAGACAGGATCTCTGTCAGGTGGTGGAGAGCTTTTAATGGGGGAAGTGCAGCAAGAAGACACAGTATCAGAGAAGAAGAAACCCATCACATGTCTGACCAACTGTCTCTAGATAACTGACAGCAAGGGTGGAAGATGCAGAGGGCAAGGCCAGGTAAAATAACCTTCACATTGTGGTATTCCCAGAGGGCTTGAGCATGCTACCCCGGAATGTTTCTTGAATGACTGTAAGAAAGTGCCCTCTTTTTGCATGGTTGCCCCCACTTTTTGCAAAACTGTTGATGTACTTTGAACCCTGGGTTCCTGCCAACCAGGTACCCAGGGCCTATGTTCTTTTCGTAAACTGCATTAAGACAAAACCCAATTATCACTCTCTGGCCACATGTTAGTCCGTTGTGAATGGTACCATAGGTACCAAGGGCATTGTGGCCAGGGAAGGCCTCTAAGGGCTGCAACACTTATTCTTAATGTTAATGTTACATAGGTATTAATAAAAGCGCTTGTTCACCAACCGGTCCCTTGGCGCTGAGGATCTGAACAGAGAGAGTTCAAGCAGAAAACATCTAGTTATAAGCCAGAGTGCACAGCCACGTCTTAAGCTGTTTTCCTGAACCGCATATTATGTACCTAAAGCCTAAGTGAGGTGCAAAGTGAATTCCAGAGCTTCGGACCCAGAAAGGAGAACCGAGTCCCTCCAATGCATTTGCGTCTGAATCTAGGCACTGCCAAAAGATTAAGATGCATAGATCTCAAGGTATTGTACCATCCTAAAAGGCCCTGTACCTCTACACATACACACTGCCATTGCAGGCTGCTTGTTTTGGTACAGGACAAAGTGAACAGTTGACATGGCACACATCCCGGTGTGCCATTAATACAACCCACTGACCTGGCATAGGTCATCTACCCCATGAGCTG
This sequence comes from Lissotriton helveticus, assembly GCF_964261635.1. Lineage (NCBI taxonomy): Eukaryota > Metazoa > Chordata > Amphibia > Caudata > Salamandridae > Lissotriton > Lissotriton helveticus. Next base: position 695,000,345 of record NC_136063.1, read on the forward strand.
GGTGCAATATACCAGTGGTGAGGGTACAGGTGCATGAGCCCTGTACCCCTATAGTGTCTAAACCAATTCTTTGACATTGTAAGTGCTGGGAGTTTGTCATTACGAATTCCACAGCACCATAATGGCTTTACCTATAACTGGGAATTTTGGTATCAAACTTCTCAGCACATTAAACCCACACTGATGCCAATGTGGGATTTAATGAAAAATTCATTTGGAGGGCATATTAGAAATGCCACCTGAAAAGCAACCTACCTGTAGTGTCCTGGCTGAGTGGCTGCTCGTCAGTTGCCACGACCAGACATGTTTCTGGACCCCTGGGTTGAGAGCCTGCTGCTCTTCGGGGTCTGAAACAATGCACATCCTCGGACGAGGTGCCAGGCCTCCTCCACAGGGCGGGCAGGGTCCACGAAGGGAAAGCTTCAAAGGCTTGCTGCCTTAGTGAGCTACCTCAGGCCTTTGCTGCTTCTAGCAACAGGCCCCCACCATTTGTGACCCTCACTTTGGGTGGGAGAATCAGTGGGAAAACCAAGTGAGGAAAGGAGGTGTGCCCACCTTTGCCAACCGCACCCTTCAGGTGGGGAAGGCGAGATGCAGCACAACTCTGAGTCCCCACCATCTTGCAGCCAACCAGAGAGAGGTATATGCCCCCCCACTGGAGGGGGGCATAAACCCCTCCTAAATCTAGTATTTAGGGGCAACCCTGAACCTTGCCTCCTCAGACAAGAACCGACCAGAAGAAGAGAAGGACCAAAGAAGCCGTTCTGACCTAAGAAGAGGAGGATGCCCACTGACATGACCCCAGCCCTACAGGCCTGTCCGCATCTCGAACCTGCTCCAGCAAACTCCTGGTGTGTCCTGCAGTCCGCAGCCCTCAAGAAACTGAAGGACCTGCCCTGCCTTCCAAAACCAAGACTTTTTTCTCCCATGAGCACCAGATTTACTCACCCACAGACTTTGGCTGCTGCCAAATCCGCGAGACTGCACCGCTCTGCACCCAATGCCCACGGCAAATGAAAAACTGCAAATGTACTAAAAGTAAATTGCTTACCTTTTGTGGAAGAAATGTTTCAGTGTGATATCACACTGATCAGCAAAAGTAAATGAAAAAGTAATCCAATAAGTAACGTGTACTGTAATCTACAAAGTAACTAAAAAGTAATTTCGAACTGTTGAATTACCTGTAATTCAACCAACTGCATTTGAACCTGCATTCAACTGTGTTACTGCATAAGATTTTAGTACAGTATTGTTTAACTTACCTTGGCTTGGTTCTAGAAATAAAATAACTAAATAATATTTTCGATACAAACAAATTATTTTGAGTTCAGTCTTTCAGTGTGTGACAACATTTCTTGCCTGAATGGGTAAACCAAATGCTTAACACTACCCTCTGATAAAGCCTTACTGCTCGCTCACACTATCACAAATAGAGAGTAAGGTGTTATCTACTTTTACCTCTGCCTACCTTTGGGATTCCACTGGACTCTGTGCGCACAATACCTCATTTTTGGTATAGTATATAAAGAGCCAGCTTCCTACATTGGTGGATCAGCGGTGGGATATACAACTTTGGATTTGTTGAACTGACTCGGTCAACATCTGGCCACTTAACAGAACTCTTATATTGTCTTTAGAATTCTGATTTTTTATTATTGACAAATTCTTCCAAATTACTGAAAGTCTTGTTAGGACTTTGGTTAAGTCCCTTTACAATTTTAGAAAAATAAAAGCTCACTTCAGTCAGGGGTAAGAGGAGTTAGTAGTGTTTTTTTACAATGTCTCTTAACAAGAACCCAGCTGTTAGTGAAGATAACAATAATGACATAAAGAACCAGGTTGAGGAGCTCAACCTCACCCCTTATCTCCACTTAGAATTTAGGGAATTAAGGTCTCTATGTAAACCTAAAAATATTCCCACTGGGTCCCATCCCTCCAAACAAAAGCTCCAGGAGCTGTTGGCAGGGCATGCTTGGGAACATCCCTCTGAGAATGGTGAAGACCTCTCAGAGGAAGAAGAAGAGGGAGGTAATGAGGATAACTACCAACCCCCCACTTCATAGGGAGAGAAGGGCCCCAACGGCCCTCACTCCAAGAATACACCTCTCAGCACCTAGAGCCCACACATGTGGGTCAGGTGCTTCTGAGGATATTGAGGACAGCCTCAATGAGGAGACCAACTTTTTGGTAAGGTTGACAAAAAGATTAGATCTAGAGACCAGACTCCTGGCTCTAGAAAAAGAGAGAGCATGAATGGGATTAGCTCCCATCAATGGTGGCAGCAATTTACCAAATAGGGACATAGAGAAATCTTATGATCTCAAACCCCCCAAAAAGATTGTCCCTAAATATGAGGAAGGTGATGACATCACCAAATGGTTCATAGCTTTGGAGAAAGCTTATGAAATGAGAAAATTGAGGAAGTCACACTGGGAGGCACTGTTTTGTGATATGTTCACTGGTAGCTGCAGGGACAGACTCCTAACCCTTACAGGGACAGATGCTAGGTCTTAAGAACTCATGAATGAATAATACCCTGATTGAGGGTATTGGACTCGCAACTGAGGAATATAGAATTAGATCCAGGGAGGCTCATGAAACCCCAAATCGGTCCTAGATTGACTTCATTGACTGCTCAGTTAAGACACTAGATGGATGGTTAACTGGCAATAATGTGTATGATTTCAATGGACTTTACAATTTGTTTATGAAGGAACATATTTTGAGTAATTGCACTAATGAAAAGTCACATCAACATTTGGTATACCTAGGTCTGATTCGTCCCCAAGAATTGGGAAAGAAGGCAGACCAATAGGTCAAGACTAGGGTAACGAAACAGCCCCTGGGGGTGCCCAAAAGAAAGGGGTTATACCCTCCCCCCCATGTGAAAGGGGGAGAACCCCAAAGATAAAAAACCTGAGTCTTCCAAAGAGATCCTAAAACCTGCTCTGAGGGTGGGTCCCAAAACTCTTCCCAGTCCAGTAATAGATGCAAATCAATGTTCTTGATCTCCAAAAGGCCTGGTGTTCCAACTGTAAGAAGTTCGGGATCTCAACTGGAGATGCTACTTGTCCTAGAAAGAAGCACCCTAGTCCTCCTACAGCTACTACTGGTGTAGTCAGTCTCCAGATGGGATCAATAGTGTGCCCAGAGGAAATCAAGGTTCACACTGAAGCAGTTATAGTCACTGAGGATGAAGTTGAGTTTGCCCTTTAGCTGTGTGGCCACCCAGCTTAAAGAAGTATTTGCAATACTCCTGGATCAATCGGAGTTGAATAGAAGCTCTGAGGGATACAGATGTCAGAGTCACTATGGTGCGAGATACACTGGTTTCCCCAGAGCAATACCTGATTGGGGAAACTTACCCAGTCACCAACGCTGACAGTGTTGGCACTAACCATGCCATGGCTATGATGACATTAGACTGGGGGGTGGTTACTAGTGTGAAACAGGTAGTGGTCTATCTAAAGCTTCCAGATGCCTGTCTGCTTGGAAATAACCTGGAGACCTCAGCATGTGCTGAGGTAGAACTGAAAACCCATGCAGCAATGCTGGACATCCCTGAGATTGTGTGTGTCAAGACTAGAGCACAGAGCTGAAAGCATGGTGAAAAAGAAGAGAAGTGTTGGAGCCTGAAAGAATGGCCCAGCCTTCCAAGAGGAAAGGTAAGAAGACTGAGAAATCAGCTTCTGAACAGCAAAAGAATAGAGACCCTCTCCTCAGGAAGAGTACCTGGAAGCCCCAGATGGAACTGAGCCATTGGAACCTGACCCTTAACAGGTTGTGCTCTTAGGCCCAGGGGAACCCTCTAGGGGAGAGCTGTGCCTTGGGCAACATACCTGTCCAACTCCTGAGAGTCTGAGGCAGAAAGCTGCTGCACAGGAAAAGGGAGATGTCAGTCGTACCCACAGAGTCTATTGGGAGGAGGGACTACCATACACTGATGCCAGAGACCCCAACCCTGGAGCCACTAGGAAAGTGGTAGTGCATCAGAAGCACATGGAGTTCTTGCTCACTTTGGCTCATGACACTCCCCTAGCTGGGCATCTGGACCAAACCAAAACTTGGGAAAGGCTAGTTAGCCAATTTTACTGGCCCCAGATGTCTCAGAAGGTAAAGGAGTTTGTCAGCTCCTGTATCACCCGTCAAGCCAGGGGCAAGACAGGTGGATACCCAAAGGCCCCCTTAATTCCACTTCCAGTGGTTGGGGTTCTCTTTGAAGGGGTAGATATGGACATAGTGGGTCCATTTGAACCTCCCACACCATCAGAAAATACATTCATACAGGTGGCAGTGGATCATGTCACCAGGTATCCTGAGGTAATTCCCCTTAGGACTTCTATGTCTCCTGCAGTGGCCAAAGCCCTCATTGGTGTCTTCACCAGGGTAGGGTTTCCTAAGGAGGTGGTTACAGACAGGGGTCAAACTTCATGTCTGCATATCTAAAACATTTGTGGAAAGAGTGTGGAGTACAGTACAAGTTTACTACACCCTATCACCCACTAATCAATGGTATTGCTGAGAGGTTTAACAAGACATTGAAAGGCATGATTATGGGGCTCCCCGAAAAGCTCAAAAGGAGATGGGATGTCCTCTTACCATGCTTTTTTCCGCCTACAGAGATTTGCCTCAGAAAGGAGTAGGGTTTTCTCCCTTTGAACTTCTGTTTGGCCATCCTGTTAGGGGACCACTCTGTCTTGTAAAAGAGGGTTGGGAGAAGCCTCTCCAAAAATCCAAACAAGATATTGTAGACGATGTACTAGGCCTAAGGCCCAGAATGGCGGAGTACATGGAAAAAGCTTCCATAAATCTTGAGGGCAGCCAGGAGCTCCAGAAGCGCTGGTATGAACAGAAAGCTGCACTGGTGGAGTTCTAACCAGGGCAAAAGATGTGGCTTTTGTGGCCTGTGGCACCAAGGGCTCTCCAGGACACATGGAGTGGCCCTTACCCAATCTTAGAGAAGAAAAGTGAGGTCACCTACTTGGCAGACCTGGGCCCAAGCAGGGGGACCCCACAAGGGGGATCCATGTAAACCACCTCAAGCTTTTCCATGACAGGGCTGACATCACCATGCTGATGGTGACTGTTGAGGATCAGGAGACAGAGAGTAAACCTCTCCCTGACCTCCTCTATTACAGCCCCAAAGATGGGTCAGTTGGTAGAGTTGTCTATTCAGACCCCCTCTCTGCCCAACAGCAGGCTGACTGCAAGCAAGCCTTGCAGCAGTCTGCTAAGCTCTTTCTCGTGTCCCCTGGTGAGACAAACTGGTGTACCCATGATGTGGACACTGGAGACAGTGTGCCAGTCAAAAATAATCAAGTTAAGGAAAGCATCAGAGATAAAGTCATCAAGATGCTGGAGTTAGGGGTTATTCAACCCCCTTAGAGCCCCCGGGCCAGCCCAGTGGTTCTAGTTCCCAAACCTCATCTACAGGGTGGAAAGTGAGAAATTAGGTTTCGTGTGGACTATAGAGGGCTCAACTCTGTCACCAAGACATATAATCACCCTATCCCAAGAGCTGATGAGTTGATAGACATATTGGGTGCAGCCAGATGTCTAAGTACCTTTGACTTAACTGCAGGGTACTGGCAGATGGGCATGGCACAAGAAGCAAAAGAAAAGACAGCATTCTTCATACCTGATGGGCATTATCAGTTTACTGCTATGCCTTTTGGTTTAAAGAATGCCCCTGCCACCTTCCAAAGGTTGGTGAATCAAACTCTAGCTGGATTGGAGGCCTTTAGTGCAGCATATCTAGATAATATTGCTGTATTTAGCTCCACCTAGCAGGGTCACCTGATCCACCTGGGGAATGTTTTAAAAGCCCTACAAACTACATGCCTAACTATTAAGACATCCAAAAGGCAGATAGGGCAGGTGACAGTGGTATACTTAAGCCACCTTGTTGGTGGATGCCAAGTGCAGCCCTTACAGCCCAAGATCCAGGCCATCCTGGACTGTGTATCTCCAACAACCCAGGCCCAAGTCAGGGCATTCCTTGGCTTGACTCGGTACTACAGGAGGTTTGTGAAGGGATAAGGGCCCATTGTGACTTCCCTCATAGAACTCACCTCCAAGAAGATGACCCAAAATGTCAACTGGGCAGTTAACTGCCAAAAGGCTTTTTACACCCTGAAAGAGGCAATGTGCTCAGCACCAATTCTCAAGGCTCTAGACTATACCAAGTAGTTCATTGTCCAGACTGATGCCTCTGAGCTAAGGGTGGTCCTATCCCAGAACAATGATGAAGGCCAAGACCAGCCTGTTGCTTTTATAAGGAGAAGGTTACTCCCCAGGGAGCAGCGTTGGAGTGCCATAGAGAGGGAGGCCTTTGCTGTGATTTGGTCCCTGAAGAAGCTGAGACCATACTTGTTTAGTACTCACTTCATTGTGCAAACTGACCACAGACCTTACAGTGGAACACAGACCTGGGACTGCCCATGCCAATGCAGATGGATTTTCCAGGTTCTTCCACTTAGACAATGAACACTCTCTAGGGAAAGATTAGTCTCATCCTCTTTCATTTGGGTAGGGGGGGATGGGTGTAAGAAAGTGCCCTATTTGTGCATGGTTGCCACCACTGTTTTCCAAACTGTTGATGTACTTTGACTGACTGTGCCCTGGCTTCCTGCCAACCAGTACCCAGGGCCTATGTTCTTTCCCTAAACTGTATTAAGACAAAACCCAATTGGCACTCTTTGGCCACAGTCAATCCCTTGTAGATGGCACCATAAGTACCAAGGGCACTTTGGCCAGGGAAGGCCTCTAAGGGCTGCAGCACTTATTGTGCCACTCTAAGAGGCCCTGTACCTCTACCCATACACATTGCCATTGCAGGCTGCTTGTTTTGGGGCAGAACAAAGTGAAGAGTCGACATGGCACACGTTCCTGTGTGCCATTAATACAACCCACTGACCTGGCATAGGTCAGCCACCCCTCTAGCTGGGTGCACTATACCAGTGATGAGGGTACAGGTGCATGAGCCTGGTACCCTTACAATATTTAAACCAATTCTTAGCCATTGTAAGTGCATTCATGCCATTAAGAGTGTATGATGCTGAGAGTTTGTCATTACAAACTCTACAGCACCATAATGGCTTTACTGAAAACTTGGGAGTTTGGTGTAAGATTTCTCAGCACATTAAACCCATATTTGTGCCAGTGGGGAATATAATGAAAAATGCACTCAGAGGGCATGTTGGAGATACCCCCTGAATAAACACATACCTCTAGTGTCCTGGCTGAATGGCTCCTCGACAGCTGCCACCACCAGACATGTTTCTGGACCCCTGGGTCGAGAGCCTGCTGCTCTCAGGTGACTGAGACAATGCATATACTGGGATGAGGAGCCAAGCCTATGCCCCCAGGATGGGCAGGGTCCACGAAGGGGTAGCTTCAAAGGGTTGCTGCCTTTGTGAGCTACCCCAGGTCTTTGCAGCTTCCAGCAAATGGGCGCCACAGGTTCTCACCCCCACTTTGGGCAGGAGAATCAGCAGTAAAACCAAGTGAGGAAGGAAGTTGTGGGAGGCGAGGTGAAGCAAAACTCTGAGTCCCCACCATCTTGCAGATAGGTGGACCCAGCCAACCAGAGAGAGGCATATGCCCCCTCCCACTGGAGGATGGCATACTAGGGGGTATACAATGAATTAATTATACACTCGCACTCCTGATTTTCCAGATTTATACTTTGTTGCATGCTCCTGGGTGTGCACTCCGTTGTGCACATATTTAAATTGAAAAAATGCCTGCCCCTCACTTGGGGCACGTCCCCTGGTCACTGCTATGTCCCCAGTCGGGGTTGTATTAGTATCAGAATGAAGTTCAATCCGTAGATTTTTAAAATTGATTCAATGTTTCTTTATTTCATTTCATAATTCCGAGTTGTAATTCACTCATAGATCCAATTTTACAATTTCCAAACGCATGTAATTCATTCATCCCAATGCATTTCGGCTATTAGATAGCCTTCGTCAGGGAACATGTTTCTGTAAACAAAAGTATGCATTTACTATAGGAGGTAATGCATGGAAAATAGCGATATCCTATTGACTTGAAGTGGTTACTCTTATGCGAAATTGTGTACAATGCTGCATCCCATCTGATTCAAAAGTGACTACAAAGAACCTCTTCAATCTCGAGGAACCAGTACTAAAATAAGAAAAGTAAATATATGACCCGATCATCTATGAAGCTAGCATTCTTCAATGTGCACGATGTGACTCTGTGATCCAAAAGTGAATACATAGAACCTCCCCGATCTTGAGGAACCAATACTAAAATAAATGAAGTGAAAATGTGACTGGATCATCAAAAGGCTAGAGATCTTCTATGTGCACGATGTGGCTCGGTGGGGTGAATAATCGGTATGTGATCTGATAAAAAACATTTAATTATAAAGAATGGAGCAAGAGTTAAACATAACATTCCAATTGTCAAATGTGACATCAATGTTAAAGTTGGGCAAGTGTCAAGGCTCGCATTTCTCAATATACGTGCAAAAAATTGGTATGTGGCCCGATCGTGAGTAAAAAAACGAAGTGTGAACCCAACGTCAGGTGAGCCTTCGTCAAAATGAACAAAAAAGTTACTATGGCTCTGCTTCGTATGTTACGATTGCTATAAACCATGATGCCCAACTGTCGATGCCTCGGGCCCAATTTATTAATCGCCGCCACTTACTAAAGAAATATCATAGCATGATCCTCCGTGATTCTCTTAAGGTCATAACCACCGGTAAAGTGAATGTCCGTATATCAACAAGGCAGCGGGAGCCATCTTGTGAGGCTGTTAAAAATATTCCAAGGACTGATGGGCTGTGTAATAGACACAAAAAAGGACTAAACTGTTAGTGAGATCACAAGAAACAGACACCGTTAGTGAATGCGATCTTGGAGTCGTAAAAAATCCTAGTTCCTCGAAGCGATGTCTACATCAAAACAGATACACTACTTGGAAATATAAACTGGTGACGGTGACAAAAATAAAAATAAAGTGACAAAAAAGTGACAAAACATTGGGTCATCACCAATGGTGAAATAATTCCAATGAATTAGCAAAACAGTGGGATCCATCTTGTAAACCTACAAGAACAGGTTACAGTAAGTGCCATCTTGGTACCACTAAATAAATCCAATTTACTCCAACTACTATGAATAACAAAAATATATATGAACAGCTCAGATAACTGAACAGGTGACAGTACTCCAAATGTAAAACAAGAGCGTTGTTCATGGTGTATGAAACACAGATATTAAACTCTTGCAAGTTAAATACATGTAGATTAGGCAATCATCAGTTCAAACAAAGAAAAAAACTCCTGTCGATGTCAAATCGTGAGGGAGATATCTCAGGGGCTAAGTAGAAACGCAGTTGACACAGTATACTTGGTTCCATGATTATAGATAACAACTGTGTTCCACTCTGTCATTCATCCCCAATGGTTTTAGGGTTTTTAATCTGTATATCCAATAGTTTTCTCTTTGCAGCAATTGTTTGTTGTTGTCAATTTTTGCACATTTTGTACAATCTCTAATACTGTGAATCTCAGTTGGCTGATATTGTGTGATGCCTCCATGAAGTGGCTTGCCACCGTCGATTTTGTCTGGGCAATGAGGGTGCAATAGGCACAGCTCCTGCTCATGCCGGTGGAGCACCAGATCGGCAGTTGAGCCCCCGGGTGGTTTCCATGGCGGGACGTAGTGTAAGCCTGAGATAGGGATAAGAGACATTACTCCCCCGTATGTGCAAGTTACAAAAGTGATACCCCTCACAACCAATTGACGTTACCAGCTACATGAGACCTGACTCTCTGAGACATCCATGGCGGCAGGGGGCCCAATTCTGCTTGAATGATCGTGCAGCCCAGAGCCCATGGGGCACTGTACATACTGGACTTGAGATGGATGACCAGAGTCCAATATCAACTGCCTTTCTCCTCGCTAGGGTGCTCGTGGTCCCGTTAGAGACTGCTGAGGACATTGCTCCAATGCGTGGCCAAAGGTGAGAGGAGAGTAGATGGCCTAACGGAGAGGTTAGGGAGAGGAGGTGGCCTAATGGCTAGTGTGGTCGACCTCGTATCTCTGGAACCGGGTTCGAGTCTCAGCAATGAAACTGAACATCCTGTGATTCTGGGCAAATCACTTAATCTCCCTGTGCCTAACAAAAATGAATGAGTCCTCATGTAACGCAACTGGTACTATGTAAAACGCTCTGATACCTGATACCGGGTCAAGTTCACGCTATATAAAACTACATAAAAATGTTCTTTTAAAAAGGGGTTGACGCTCCTTGTTGGGAAAGGGAACAGCTGGAGATAGCCACACGGATACCCTGTTGGCACCCATTTGCGGACGATTCCGCGGCAGATGCTTCATGTTCTAGAAGAATGTAGTAGGGGTTGGGGGAAGATGATTCTTTTGTTTCTGTAGTTCTGATTACTATTTGTTATTCCTTGTGCCAACTCAGTCCCTCATGGCTACAACCTCCTCCATGACTATGTGTCTTTCTGTTCCCCCCGATGATATGCCCTACATGCAGCAGTTACAGGTGGTCTCTTACAACATAAACATTCCTTCTAGACAAAATCAAGAGAGCTATTGTTCTTTAGGCCACTGAGAGGCTTCAGGCTGACATCCTATTTCAACAGGAAACCCACCTGATGGGCAACAAGGTTCCCCCTTCCTAGCCCGTTATGTCTTCACAAATGTATTCCAGGCCAGCTTCACAAGGTGCTCCAGGAGTGTGGCTATCATAATAAGCATGGATGGGTGGAGCTCGTGGAGTTTCACTTTGTGGAATTCCGCAGAGTTACATAAAAAGTCCCTGAGAATCTGAGGGGTTTTGCAAGTGTCAACATTCATCACTTCTTGCTGCTTGTGCTGAGTTTTAGTGCCGGGAGCTTGTTCCTCACTGTAAAATCAGTGCAAACAGCCCAAGCGGTGCGCCAGAGAACTCTGCTTCTTTCTGCTGCTCTCATAGATTTTCTATACGTTCGGCACTTACTTAGCATGAACTGTAGTGACCTGCCAAGACCACCCTTGTTGAGAAATCTCGCCAGGAAGTGTTCTAGCACCCAATTTTCCTGCTCACACTCGCCAGCTTACCATTGGTGAACCGCATGTGAGAAAAAACTCCACCACGTGATGTTTGGTGGAGTTTTTCCATAACAAAGCTCCTTGAACTCTGCCGGCAGTGCGGAATTTGCTGTCCACCCCTAATCATAAGGTACCATGTATCATTTGTGGTAGGAAGGGTGTGGGCGAATAACTGGGCTAGATAAGTAGCAGCTAGTGGCCGGCTCTACCGGGAACCTTAGACCCTGGTTAATGTCTAAATCCCAGCAGCATTTTCTTTGAGGCACTTAAGTCACTTTTGTGGTGGCCTCCCAGGGGCCTTACTGGTGCTGGGGAGAGACTGGAACAGAGTGATGGAGGACAGTAGGAATGGACTCTTAACTGCAATGGTGGTGATTGGTGGCTATCCCCTGATTGCTTCATTTCCGTCAGTCCTGAGACTCTCCGATCTGTGGCGATTGCTTCATCAGCAGGAGGGGGGATACACATTCTACTCCTGGGACCATTGTGCATTTTAATGCCTTGATTACTTCTTGATGCCCATTATGGAGGCCCACAGAGTGAGGTGGTCCATTCTATCACCAGCAGTCTCTCAGATAATGCCCCAGTAGAAATCCACATCAAAACCAAACATGCAAGACCCATGATGAGGTGGAGATTAGCAACATGGGCACGCCAAGCTCACATGGAAGAGGCTCTTGACCACTGCTTCCCAAAATCAGGGTTCAGTGGACTCCCCAGACACTTTATGGGAAGCCTTTAATGTGACCCTGTGGGGCGACCTCATAAGCCATTCCACAAATGAAAAACACACACTTAAGCAGCTAATCAGGGATTTAGAGGACAAGCTTGAAGCACTGGAGCCATGTTGCCACGCTAATCCAGACCCAATACTAAATAGGAATGTAGCCCACATCCAACTCACCCTCTGACACAAAGTCCTAGAAGAGGTCAGGAAAATATGGTTTGCCTCACAATCATGGGCACATCAGTGGGGAGACAAATTTAGCAGGATACTCCACTGTCTATGTGACAACATACAGCATCACATATCAATTATATATCTCACTGCCACAGATGGCTCCCACGTTACTGGAGACCGGCAAATTGCTAATTACCTTGTGCAGTACTACACAGCCCTTATATGCTAAACATGATACACTAACACTGTCCATGATAAACATATTTGTGAAGGATGTGCCACTTCAGACCCTGTCCTTGACTAAACAACACTCTTTAGAAGCTGACCTCACAGCAGGAGAGCTCTCAGCGGGTTTGGGCCACCGTAAAGACTCAGGCCCTCATGAAGTCTCAATGGAATTCTTTAAACCCTTCATGCTTAAGATGAGTGAGCACCTGGAAAGGGTAGTGGAGGAAGCAACCAGGATGGAAACACTGCCCGCCTTCTGCATTGTAAAAAATAGTGATGATCCCCAAGTCAGGAAAAGCCGCGGAACATTGGGCTTCCACCACCCCCTCTCCCTCCTTGACACTGAAGTGAAGATCACCACTTAAGCACTGGCTCATCGCCTGCTGGGGGTATTTCCTGAATTGATCCGCGTTTAGCAGACTGTCTTTATGCCTGCCTGGCAACCAAAATATCTGAAGGCTACACAATGCTCTGGCACTGGCAGAGAGACTGAACCAGTCGGCAGCGGCCCGTTTAGCTGACTTGGGAAAAGCCTTTGACTCCGTAGGGTTGGTGTATCTATTTGCCTTGCTCTAACGCCTGAAGTTTGGGCCCAAATTCATTAAATACATCTGACTGCTGTACACAGGCCTATATACCTATGTACATGTAGGTAGCAAAAAATCAGCACCCTTCCCCATCGAGAGGAGGACTAGACAAGGATGTCTGCTCACACCATTCCTCTTTTCCATAGCTATAGATCCCTTAGCAGAGTGGCTCTGTATAGATGTGCAAGTAAGGGGGTTCAAATGGAATGGCAATACCTCAGATAGAGTTGCCTTATACGCAGATGATGTTTTGATCTTTCTGCTGGATCCTGAGTAGACAGCACACAAACACTTCAGATCCTTAGGATCTTTATATAAACATGCTGTCTTTATGCCAGCATAATCAAATCAGAGATCTTTGTGGCCATTTCCTACCCCCAAACACTGGGGCTGGGCATCGGAATTTCAAACTCCAAAAAGCAGATTCCGATACCTGGGAGTGCAGGAAATTGAACATCCAGCCATTAGTTGACAGGTTGATGTCAGACTTTAAGGGGTGGTCATAGGATGCTTATTTCCAGTCCAGGGAAGACCTGGCTTGGCAGTTCGGGCTGTACTGTTCCCATGAGGCACAGGATCAAGACTGATTTGCATATGGCTAGGTTGAAACTGGAATGGCTTGGTGAGCAAAAAAACAATGGATTTAGGCTCAGATCTCTGTACTGGGGTGAATGTATGACATTGTTCTGCATTCTGTCCATCAACTGTTGTTTTGCATTTGTCTCCTTGAGTGGGACAGGTATGCCCAGACATGGGTTCCGTGCTCTCCATGCCACTGGAATCAAGCTATCCTGACTGAAGAGGGGTGAAACCCTGAAACCGGTCCTAGGATGCTTGTTTCCAGTCCAGGGAGGACCTGGCTTGGCAGTTCGGGCTGGAGTGTTCCCATGAGGCAAAGGGTCAAGACTGATTTGCGTATGTCTGGGTTCAAAGTGAAACGGCATGGTGAGCAAAAAAAACGATGGATTTAGGCCCAGATCTCTGGACTGAGGTGAATGTATGGCATTGTTCTGCATTATGTCCATCAACTGTTGTTTTTGCATTTGTCACCCCGAGTGGGAAGGGTATGCCCAGGCATGGGTCCTGTGCTCTCCATGCCACTGGAATCAAGCTATCCTGGCTGAAGAGGGGTGAAATCCTGAAACCGGTCCTAGGATGCTTGTTTCCAGTCCAGAGAGGACCTGCCTTGGCAGTTCGGGCTGGACTGTTCCCATGAGTCCGTTCGGGCTGGTGTGTTCCCATGAGGCACAGGGTCAAGACTAATTTGCATATGGCTGGGTTCAAACTGGAATAGCATAGTGAGCAAAAAAATGATGGATTCAGGCCCAGCTCTCTGTACTGGGGTGAATGTATGACATTGTTCTGCATTCTGTCCATCAACTGTTGTTTTTGCTGTTGTTGTACTGTCTGCATAAATGCTAGGTGTTGTGGAGTGGTCTGTGTGTGTTGGTGTGGTATCTGTGGGTATGAGTGTTGTGGAGGGGTCTGTCTGTATTTGTTTGGTGTCTGGGGTATGGGTATTATGTAGGAGTATTTGTGGTAGTCTATGGGTGTTGGTGTGGCGTGTGGAGGTATGGTGTGGAAAAGTAAATTTTGCCATGTTCTGTGTGCCTACGTGTCCCCTATCTTATGTTATGTGTGCATGATTAATATGCATATGTATTCCCCATGATCGATTAAAGACGCAATTACAGTTGTGTCCATCCCTAGTATGCCAGTTTCCAGTTCTCGTGAAAGCTACGAGTATTAGGCCTATGTAAAGTTACGTTGCCACGTTTCCCAGTGTGCACGTTATTTCATTGTAAAGTCCCCGTTTCTAGGCCTCAAAAGGGCCTGGACACCAGATTCAGCTCCTGTCTCCTGAATCCTCGCTGAGGAGCGATACAGCCCCCACCTGTGTTCCTGACCCTTCACTTACTTCCTGCCTCACAGTGCCCGGCTCGGCCTGGCTCTGCCTGCTAGTCTGCCAAGAGTATGTTATGATTCTAGTTATCAGTCCAGCCCTCCTTCTCTGCATTCCTAAGCTACTGAATCGCATCAATAATTTCCGTCATTGTCTAGCCTTTACGTCTCCATGCAAGAGAAATACTGTATTTATGGTCATTTAATATTCTTCATCACGCACTACATGTAGAATAATGCATGCACCAGTCTTAGAGTCTGTTAGCCTTTACCCCGATAACTTTTGGATTCTATCAACATGTTCTCTAAACATTAGATACTAGATAGGGTTTAGGTACATGTCGCCCTGACTCTCCAGACTTCAGTCTCTGCTCCTAGCACAGAGTTCATAGCCCCCAGCTTCTCCTAGTAACACGTCATTGTCCGTTTGCGCGCACCATTAGGTTAGAGGTCCCGGCTCCTTAGGTAGCCCCCTCCATGTTTCCGCCCCATTTATGACATATTCTGTTACGTTTACATCACATGTCTATGTATACGCCTCCTGTTACACCTACTTTCACCCTTATCTTTCGCGACTGCTATTGACCACACCCACTGCTCCGCCTATCGTATGTATTGTAATGCAACTGTTTTAGTATATATGCTTGTGTACTGTTATTAAAGTTAGCGCGCTCATCCCAGATCCAGCCCCGGCAGCTGCCGGGCTCTGCCATCCTATTCCTGTGCAGGTTGTCCTGTTCCTGTCCTTTATGCTGTATTAAACCTGCAAACTCCTACTACCTCGAATCTTGACTCTTATTTATTGAGCTATCTGTTATTACTATGTCCAGTAAAACCTAGATCCGGTATTATTTATTTATATACCACATAATGGCGCCCGAATAGGGACTTGCCCTTTCCCCACGCGCCGGTGAAGCCACGTATGCCCCCTGACCCTCTGCAGCCGTGACGGAACCATACCGGCCACGTGCAGATATTTCTGCTTCAAGTATCCCTCAGGCCCACGGAGGAGACGGAGGTTGCGGTCCAGCATCCAGACGAGGCGGTGGAGGAACGCGGCGAGTCCCGACCAGAGCCCAAGCCGAGAGTCCAAGGTCCGAGGTATCCGGAGGCCCACCCGTAACAGAAGTCCGAAGTGTGTCCGTCCGGCGTCGAAGCAGTCCAGTCCAGTCCGAGGCCTTCCGTTCTTGCTGCCCGGTGAGTACCGTTGCTGGGGAGTATCTAGACAGGGTCAATCTAATTGTCTCTGGTCCGTGGGGTTTGGTGGTACACAGATCCCAAAACGAAGTGTCCACTCCGGTGGATGCGGGTCCTGACGTGTCTCTTTATGAGACCGGTAAGTTTCGTACTGTTTCAGCAGTACATCTAGTCTCTGTTCTAGTCAGTTCAGTTCTCAAGAAGATTCATGTATTCTGTTTTCCGTATTCCAGGTAGTATTCTGTCCGAACTGTTATTTTAAATGTTCTTCATGTATTTTAATGTCGTGGTATGAGAGCGGTGTAATTATCGTGTTTATTGTGTATTGTATTGTGTCCAGATTACAGTTCAGTCATGCCGTTATTTTCCAGACTACGTCAGTTAAGAACTAGAAAAGGTCTGTTAGAAGAAGCAGTTCCTGTCCCGCCTAGGGACAGTCCAGGTCATTTTATGTATCAGAAGCATGGCATAAGTGCCATATTATATCTAGATTTATGGGTAGAGTATACCAAACAGTTAGAAGAAAAGTATAGATGGCCCGTATCGGGTACATGGGATGCCGAGTGCATTATGCGAGTAGAAGAAGCATTATGGAAAAAGAAAGCCAGACAGTCACAGAAAGATGCCATCGAGTTATGGCGCAAAGAATCTCATAAAAGAACCGAAAAAGAAATCAGAAAGTCAGAATTAAGTAGAGAATCCTTAGAACGAGCCCAAGAAAGGGAACTAATCGAGATAGGTGAACGAGTTAAAACCGAACAGTCAGACAGACAGAGAAATGCCCTCATTAAGGGTATGTATCCTCTTCTTGCCGAGGGCTTGCCAAAAGCGACCCCGGAGGCATCCAGTAATTTTCCGCCACCCTTAGTTCCGACCAAGCTACGTCACAAACCGACCGCAGCTGATATTTTCATTTCGTCCTATTTGGACGACACAGTCCCGGAATATACAAATCCTGTTCCGCCAGTCCCTGTAAATCATGCCATTCCTGCTCCTCCAGACACCGGAGTACCTGTTACGGTACCCCCGGTCCAGCCTACATTACAATTTCCCACTCTGCCAGCACGAAGAGTATCAGTCGATGATTCCAGTTTAGGGGCCGCAGGAGGAGGTCCTCCTGGTACCCCGCCACCACACCAACGTTTAACGTTAGTCGAGTTACATGAATGTGCGTTACAGCGTACGCCCAAATATAAGTCCGTTGCAGATATCCGACGAGCTCTTACTGAATGCCGCTATGATCCAGTCGCAGGTGATGATAGCACAGTTATATATTCCATCCGTGTAAGACGGGTGACCGGGTATTTGGACACCCTACCGAATATGAAAGAAGATCTAGACAGAATATATCGTTTCATCCGCACAGGGGATGATCCGGAAAGTATTGGTGAAGCCATGTCTCAAAGGAAAGCTGAAATCCAGCTCATGCTATTAAAGTTTCTGATTAATTGTTTAATAAGGGAACAAGATAATCCGACCAAAGATCCGGCCGAAATGAGAATCCTGACAAGGTGGAGTGATAATATAGCCGAGGGTAAACACAGAACTATCAGTAGTATAGAGAGTATGTACAAGAGAATTCGTAAGGAAATAATAAAGTTACACGAACAACGTAAAGCAGCACAAGTAAGCGAGAAAGAGAATGACTCTTCTACGGAAGAGGTAGAGGACGAGAATCCCGCCAGAATAGCGTATGTAGGTAAGTCTAGATTTCCAGACCGCCATTTACGCCTAGAACACAAGTCAGTTTTTCATCATCCAGCACCAGAACAAGGTTCTCTGGAACAAGTATTTCAAGCTACCGATCATATTCTAAAGTCACGAATCGGTTATAGTGAATTAAGTACTATGCATGAACAAGAACTAGTCCGATCAGCAGTCCGATGGATTACTGATTCTACCACTTCTCCAGACGAAATAGTGGCACAAATGTTTCTGAAATTGCCCCCAGCCGAGCAGCGACTGGTGGGTATGTATATGATCCAGCACCTCATTACATTGTATGAGGGTCAACACTCTGATCCAGGTCCGTTACATGATGTCCTGAACGAGTTACTCCAGTATAGATGGAAAGGTTTAGGTACCGATTTAATTAGTGTCATTCTAGAACAGCGTCACAAATATAGAACGTTTCTGAACCCGCATTTTGTTCATGTCTCACCTCCAGAAAGTAAACCGTTTTACATAGATAGACAGAACCCGTTACGAGAAGTACACCCAGTCAGGACAACAGATGGTGAAATGCAACGAGTATTTGTTTACACCCCGATTACAAAGATGGAACTCTTAGAAATGAAGAAATTAGTTCCTTGTCACGACAAAGATCCAGCAGGGTTCCACCGAGAGTTAAAAGATATGCTCCGTATGGGAGAATACACGTATCCAGATATTATTAAAATGCTAAAGGTCCTGTTGCCCGCAGGGGTATACGAAAAACTCAAGGAAAAAGAATGGGAGGTGGGAGAGAAAAAGATCGATTGGGCAGTTCTAGAAGCTGAAGATAAGATACGAGTACCAGGTACCGGTCTTGGAGAGAAATGTAAAGAATTACCTGAACTGTTAATACAAGTTTTGCCCAGATTATTAGCCACTAAAAAGGAAGACTGGGATGCAATCTCAGCCTGTAAACAGAAACAAGACGAAGACACTAGTGATTTTTATTCTAGATTTGAAAAATGTTTTATTATAAACAGTGGCCTCAAGACAAGTAGCGAGTCATACCCTCATCTTTTTGTTACTAAATTAGTCGAGAATTCAAGTCCACAAGTTAAGAATCGAGTTTTGAAAGTCGAAAGTACCTGGCAAGCTAATACCCCGTCCCAAATGTTACAGATGCTTCAGTATCACCAGAATAGAATCAGAGAAGAGCAAGATCATGAAAGAAAACGTATGAAAGACACGAAAATGAAAGTACTAGTTGCACAATCTGTTCCTCAAGACAGTCAGAAGAGGGGTACGAATCAAGCCAGTCATCCTGCAGCTCCCGTTAAAGGGACATGCAATTATTGTAAACAGCCAGGTCATTTTATAAACGAGTGTGCAGTTCTGAAACACAATATAGCCACTGGTAAGACTAAAGAAAGACCACGTCCGCCTAGACAAGAACAAGTTTCACAGATTTCTCAGCCACAGAATGCACAACAGACAGTTCCAGCACCGCAGCCTATTGCTGCAACACAGCATGTTACACAGCAGATGTACCAGCATGCACAGTCCGAGTATCCAGAGTATCAGCCATATTCATGAAACAGCCTAGAGAGGGAGGTAGGCTTGCCTCTCATCGAGATTCCTGTAGATCAAGAAGGTCCCTATGTTCATAGTCAAGTACTAGGGAAAGACAGAAAGTTTTTGATTGATACAGGGGCAAGTAGGACCACCATCAGTCACGCCGAAGTTCCAGGGGCTCCGCTCTCAGGCTCTAGAAATGTTTCCCTTGGATTTTCAGGAAAGCCTATTGTAAACGAGATATCTAAGCCAGTTACTCTAGAAGTAGGTCCATTGTCCCGCACTACTGATCTATTACTTACTAAGTCATGTCCAGAAAATTTGTTAGGTATTAAAACACTGAAAGAATTAGGTGCAGTCATATGTTGTTCCCCAGAGGGAATACGACTGTTTCTACGTGACTTCAAGGGTCACTATGTATTACGAGATTTTGATCCGAGATTGTCCAATGTTCCACAGCATTTATGGGCGCAAGGTCCAACTGATGTAGGTTATATGCAAATCACACCCCATCGTGTGACTCTCAAGCCAGGTGTAGTGTTACCACGAATCAGGCAGTACAGATTGCCACCTGAGGCTGTAACAGCCTTATCCAAAATTATTGACGAGCTCATCGCTCAAGGAGTAGTTGTAGAAACTGACTCCAATGTATGTAATTCTCCGATCATTCCAGTCATGAAACGTACTGATCCAAATGCACCCCCAGTATATCGATTAGTGATTGACCTACGAGAACTCAATAAATGTATTATTCCCCAGTACCCAGTTGTCCCAGATATTTCTTCCCTATTGACAGCCATTGATTCCGAAGCCTCATTTTTTTCAGTCATAGACCTCAAGAACGCGTTTTTCAGTGTCCCCATTCATCCAGACAGCCAGTTTCTTTTCGGATTTTGTTTAAATGGAAGGAGCTATATGTTTACACGAGCTCCTCAAGGTTTCACAGAAAGTCCTAGTATTTACAGTCAAGCACTTAAGAGACAACTAGACAACATTCACATGCCAACTGACACTGCCCTGCTCCAGTATGTCGATGATCTACTGATCACAGCCCGTTCTGAACGTGCTTGCGAGCGAGCATCTCTTACAGTCTTGTACTTCTTAGCAGAGATGGGGCACAAGGTGTCCCCTTCGAAGCTTCAATTCTGTGTCCAGCAAGTGATCTATTTAGGCCACTTACTGTCCAAGTGGGGTAGGCAGTTGACACCAGACCGTATTCAGTTAATAGTGAGTCTTCCTCAGCCCAAGACACAGAAGGAGGTACGTGCTTTTATCGGCCTTACTTCTTATTGTAGACAATGGATTCCTCAGTATGCATTTCTAGCTAAGCCACTGATACAGTTAACGACACAGGAGGCAGCCGTATCGACTGTCCTCCCTTGGACATCTGAACATACACTTAGTTTCAATGAGCTAAAGAAAGCTTTATGCCAAGCTCCAGTTCTAGCTACACCGAACTACAGTAAGCCTTTTACACTTTTTGTCACAGAACGTGATGGTACAGCATTATCTGTTCTCACACAAGATCAAGCAGGACAATACAAGCCCTGTGCTTATTTTTCGAGCACACTAGATCCTGTAGCCCAGGCTTTGCCTGCGTGCCTCAAGTCAGTTGCAGCCACAGCACTAGCTATCAGACAAAGTGATTCCATAGTATTAGGACATTCCTTGACAGTACAAGTTCCACACTCCGTGGAAGTTCTATTAAACCGAACACAAACTCAGCACTTGACAATTGCACGTTTAACAGGTTATGAACTGACACTGTTCCAGCCACACATAGAAATCAGACGCTGCAACGTTTTAAATCCTGCTACACTGTTACCGTCAGTTAATTTGAATCCTGCCACACACGACTGTGTGGAAGTAGTTAATATTATGACTAAGCCAAGACAAGATCTGACAGATATTCCATTTCCAGATCCCGACCTGACACTTTATGTGGATGGTTCATGTATGAGAACAAGTACAGGAGAACTAGTAGCCGCGTATGCAGTGACTACTGACACTGAAGTTATAGAAACACACCGTATTGACACCCTGTCTGCCCAAGCAGCAGAGCTAGTTGCTCTGACACAAGCCTGCATACACGCTAAGAACCTGAAAGTTAATGTTTATACAGATTCACGCTACGCATTCGGAGTCGTACACGATTTTGGAGTACTCTGGCAGGAGAGAGGTTTCATGACCTCTCATGGAACCAAGATTCAGCATGGTCTCCTTATTCAAGCTCTGTTAGATGCCATACATTTACCGACATCTATTGCTATCATGAAATGCAAAGCACATACGAAAGTTACTGACATTATTTCTCAAGGTAACGATCTAGCAGATCGCACAGCCAAGCTTACAGCACAGACTCCAGACATTTCAGTTAATCCGACACAGACACATACTCCAGATCCGACTACCTGTATGACAGTTAAGGACCCTACTCAAGATGTCATAGATATCCAGTTACATGCTACTCCCGATGAAATCAAGAAATGGTCCGAACAAGGAGGGGTCCAGACAGATCAGGGATGGGTAACGAAGGGAAGAGCCACATGGTTTCTCCCCGACTCTATGGTTCAAGTCATTATCAATACCGCACATAGTCCAGCACATTTAGGAGAAAAAGCTATGTTAGACAGTATCCAGAACATTTGGTTCAACAAGCATTTACGAGCTGCAGCCAAGCAGAAAGTCCGTACTTGTATGATATGTTGCCAGTTTAATCCAGGTAAAAGTGTCCCGGTGGAACAAGGTGGATTCCAGCCCCCTGACCACCCTTTTGAAGTCCTCCAGATGGATTATATTCAGATGGAGCGATGTCGAGGTTTCAAGTATGTCCTTGTAGTTGTATGCGCTTTGTCCAGATGGACAGAGGCATATCCAGTCCCAGATTACACAGCCGCGACCACTGCCAAGCAGTTGGTTCGTGAGTTCTTCCCCCGTTATGGACTCCCTAGAGTCGTATATTCTGATAACGGCCAGCCATTCTCATCTGAGCTCATGAAACATGTTTCCCTTTTGTTAGGGTACCAGTGGAAGTTCCATTGTGTACGCCATCCTGAAGCAGCCGGTCTCGTAGAGAGACATAACCAGACCCTGAAAATCCGCATTGCTAAAATATGTAAAGAGAAAGGTGTGGACTGGCTAGTAGCTCTGCCAGTCGCTTTGTTTTATATGCGCATGGTCGCACATTCCAGATCAGGTCTGTCCCCGTATGAGGTCGTATTCGGCCGCCCCCCTAATATGTGGGGTACACCTAGACCTCGAAGTATTACCGATGTTTCAAGTAATATGCTGACAGATTACCTAGCTTCCTTGATGTCTGCCCTACACTCTTGTCGTTCACAGGTTGCCGCCGCATTTCCAGACAATACCGAGGTGGCACCGCATGACATCGTTCCTGGATGTTTGGTTCTTGTCAGGAACTTTGATCGTTCAAGTCCGCTGGAGCCTCGCTGGAAGGAACCCCGACAGGTCCTCCTGGCCACCCGTACTGCCGTCAAGCTGGAAGGCAGGAAGGGCTGGGTCCACCTGTCACATGTGAAGAAGTTTTATGGATTGAAGCCTGTTTCAAAGAACATTTCAGAGGATTTGAAGGACTGCCAAAGTACTATTCTTAAGGACTGTCCCGCAAAAGACTATGATACAAATCCCTCCCTGTTAGAGAAAACTCCGCAACAGGAGTATAAGAAAAAATTAAGGTCTAGTAAAATAAGTCAGCCAGTTTGATTGTCTAAGTCCTCCCCTAGGTGAAACGGTTAGACCGGTTTCTGACATGTATAAAATAGACCCCCATAGTGAGAGAGTTAGTCAAAACTCAATCCGATGTATCGTTTTTCTAAGTTTTATATTGTTTTTCAGCCTCATGTTTACCTGCACAGGTTATGCATTTTATTTGTGTTTTCCAGTTTCTCATGTAAATAAGTCTTCTATTGCTACAGTAGAACACACGTTTAGTGATCTGCCTTCTCATGAACTCTCATATCGTCTTGCTATGCGTAATAATTCCTTTATCCGCATGTTACATTATTCACACCAGACCAGCAATGCCACTAATTGTTGGGTGTGTGGTCGACTCCCCCCTTTCCAGACACCGAAGGGAGTTCTGCCACTCTTTCCTTATCCATTTTCACATAACGGTTCGTGTGGAGCATGGTCCACGTTAACGTCATCCTTAACAGATATGTCTTTTCTTAACAGTACATGTTTTCCAGACAAGCAAGGTCTTCCCCACAGAACAGGGTTAGATCTAGAAAATGAAGTTTACAATTTGGGTAATTATTCTTCGAATTTCATGGTCCTGAATGTTCAGTCTGATACTACTCCAGACTTACCTGCTATGTCAGTATTACCAGTCAAAGGTGAATTATGTGTCCGAAAGAATGGTTCCGTACATGTAGGCCATAGTGATTGTGCTACTATTGTCAAGTATAGTGACAGTGGGAAATCTATTTTCAAAGCTTCACGTCATTCTTATTTTGTTTGTGGCCAGACCGCATATGTTCGTCTGCCCCTCGATTGGGAGGGAACCTGTTACATTGCCTTCCTACTGCCACCAGTTTTTCTAGCCCCACCTGACTATCATAGGAATTCCCACCTAGTACATACTAGACACAAAAGAGACCTCCCGATTGTCGATTATACTGAAACTGCTCTAGAACAATATATAGATATCAATAAAGGTGTCTTCCCCTATTTAGGTACTGTCGTGAATAGTAAACTGATACGTAGATTAACCAGAACCCTTGAAGCAGTAGTGATTGAGACTACTTCTGCTCTAGGTAACTTAACCGAAGAGCAATCCTTTATGAGAATTGTCGTGCTCCAGAATCGTCTCATCCTTGACGTCATACTGGCCGATAGGGGCGGGGCATGTAGAGTCATCGGATCTAGTTGCTGCATTTTCATTCCAAATAACGCGCCGTCTGTTTATTCAGCTATAACCAGACTCCATAAAATTGCCCATATGTTACACCAAGATCCAGGCACCTGGACATGGTCCGGTTGGTTCTGGAATATAATTTCCGCCTGGGGATGGAAAGTATTGTCATTTCTGGGTATTGCAGTAGCGATCATATTCAGTTGCTGCCTCTGTATACAATGTGGCCCTGCGATTTGTGGCATTTGTGCTACCTCTTGTATTCCTAGCCCCAAGTCCCGTTCTAAATCCCGTTCCAAGAAAATTCGAGACGAGCAAATGATACTGTATGAAATGATAGATGGTATCATGAATATTGATGTTTCCTGATGGAAACGTAGTGACAAGGAGGGAATGTGGAAAAGTAAATTTTGCCATGTTCTGTGTCCCTACGTGTCCCCCATCTTATGTTATGTGTGCATGATTAATATGCATATGTATTCCCCATGATCGATTAAAGACGCAATTACAGTTGTGTCCATCCCTAGTATGCCAGTTTCCAGTTCTCGTGAAAGCTACGAGTATTAGGCCTATGTAAAGTTACGTTGCCACGTTTCCCAGTGTGCACGTTATTTCATTGTAAAGTCCCCGTTTCTAGGCCTCAAAAGGGCCTGGACACCAGATTCAGCTCCTGTCTCCTGAATCCTCGCTGAGGAGCGATACAGCCCCCACCTGTGTTCCTGACCCTTCACTTACTTCCTGCCTCACAGTGCCCGGCTCGGCCTGGCTCTGCCTGCTAGTCTGCCAAGAGTATGTTATGATTCTAGTTATCAGTCCAGCCCTCCTTCTCTGCATTCCTAAGCTACTGAATCGCATCAATAATTTCCGTCATTGTCTAGCCTTTACGTCTCCATGCAAGAGAAATACTGTATTTATGGTCATTTAATATTCTTCATCACGCACTACATGTAGAATAATGCATGCACCAGTCTTAGAGTCTGTTAGCCTTTACCCCGATAACTTTTGGATTCTATCAACATGTTCTCTAAACATTAGATACTAGATAGGGTTTAGGTACATGTCGCCCTGACTCTCCAGACTTCAGTCTCTGCTCCTAGCACAGAGTTCATAGCCCCCAGCTTCTCCTAGTAACACGTCATTGTCCGTTTGCGCGCACCATTAGGTTAGAGGTCCCGGCTCCTTAGGTAGCCCCCTCCATGTTTCCGCCCCATTTATGACATATTCTGTTACGTTTACATCACATGTCTATGTATACGCCTCCTGTTACACCTACTTTCACCCTTATCTTTCGCGACTGCTATTGACCACACCCACTGCTCCGCCTATCGTATGTATTGTAATGCAACTGTTTTAGTATATATGCTTGTGTACTGTTATTAAAGTTAGCGCGCTCATCCCAGATCCAGCCCCGGCAGCTGCCGGGCTCTGCCATCCTATTCCTGTGCAGGTTGTCCTGTTCCTGTCCTTTATGCTGTATTAAACCTGCAAACTCCTACTACCTCGAATCTTGACTCTTATTTATTGAGCTATCTGTTATTACTATGTCCAGTAAAACCTAGATCCGGTATTATTTATTTATATACCACAATGGGTATGGTGGGGTAGTGAGTGGTGTGTGCGTCTGTTTACTGGTTGCATGCCTCTGTTTTTATGTGTGGTTTTTGGTTGTGTGTGGTGCTTGGGTCTGACGAAATGTGTGCATACGGATGTGCCTGTGTGCTTGGGACAGTCGTGGGAACAGGGAATTGTGATGTGAAAAGGGCAGGAGGTGGGGTGGCAGGTTGGGATGGGTAGAGGACTGCTTTGAAGGAGGAGGAGGTCAGAGCCAGAAAAGACCTCTGTAGCCCAGACTTTGCACTGTGAATGACTTCCAGGTAGGCCTCCATCTGGGTCAGATGGTGGCCTTGTCCCTGGATGGAACTCAGGAGTGCA
Source organism: Lissotriton helveticus (assembly GCF_964261635.1). Taxonomy (NCBI): domain Eukaryota; kingdom Metazoa; phylum Chordata; class Amphibia; order Caudata; family Salamandridae; genus Lissotriton; species Lissotriton helveticus. The sequence goes on from NC_136063.1 coordinate 695,026,283, forward strand.
GTGTGATCCACAGAGATGCCCCCTCACTCAGGGCAACTGTGGTAACGGGAATAGGGGCTTCGGTGCCTGGGGTGAAGGAGACAGGAAAACTGTTTTGGGGACAACAGGGAAGGTGGGACTTGAACTTGGAATGGAGGACAAGGATAAAGGTGGTACTACTCCTGTGGGGTCTGCCACCACTTGGGAGTGTCCACCAGAGGACGACTTTGATGATGAAATGCTGTCCTCCATGGCACACCTCACAGTTTCCTAGACACTGGGTCCCTACGTGTCTAAGGTGTCAAGTCCGGAACTACTGCGATCAGCTGTGTCTCGAATGACATTGGCACCTTCTCCTTCACCTGCTCTGGGTGAATCTGAAATGACATCTAACATGGGTTTATTGCAACTGCTTATCCACATCTGACCCCAAAAATCAACAGAAATATTTATTTAGTGCACATATCACACCAGCATTATGATTAACTTTATAGGCTTTAATTTTAGCATGAGCACATGCATGCGTGGTACATAACCTGCAAACAGTTGGCTCTACTCATGCCAAAACTCCAGACAGCCCCAAATGCATTGATGGACTTGTCTGCACTCCATCAGTTTCCATACAAGAATAACTGTTCACCTTGCATACTTGGGCACTTGTAGTATACCATAGTAAAATTATGTTACCAAATAGGATGGCTACAATGTTTACATTTACATTGCTGAAATTTCAACAGGTCTCCCTTTGCCTCATGACACATCATGCTACAATGAAGCTCAACTAAAAGACTAATATTTCATCAGTATATGTTGTTGCAGAAATCATGTTGCATGCAAATGCACAATGTACACTGATGAGACTTTTGAGTCCAAACTTCATCATATGTCCATTACTTGAAAAGTCTAATGAAAGCTGTACTGAAGTAGTGTAGCTATGTATCACATGGACCTTAGACAGTTGCCTTGAAACTTTGAGGTCCAAAGCTTTGGAAGATAGATATTCCAATTTCCCACAGCACAAGATATAGCGATGTGAACATCCCCGATCCGGATTGGTAAAGGTGATAATGCCATTCATAGATTTTATTCCTACACCTATGAAGGTTGTTGGTTGTCGGCAAATATCTATGACATGAAGATGTGGGAACATTACAGTCCCAATTCAGATGGCACATCACAGCACACTTTGTTATTGCAAACTCAGATTGCCTTGTAAGGATGAGTGTAGACACTCACATAAGCTCTCTACAGTTCTATATCTCACTCCCTGGTGCATGTCAACCATCAATGAATTACTTTTTGAAACACTATTGTTGATGAACTAACAACAGGCAAATACACATTGGGTGACATGTAGGCACTAATGCTGATGGCACAAGTGATGTTTGCACACTCATGTTACTGTTGAAACACAACTTACCAATGGGAAGTGTTGTACAGTGCACTGCATACCAAGTCATGTGAAATAGGGCCACCATCACATGGGTGAAAGTAGTAAGGGGACATCACTCCTTACCCAATGTAGACAAGTGGCCTGTGTGGTACAATTGTCACCCAGAACAACTAAGAACATGAGATGATTTCTCACTTCATTCAGTCAGGTGGCCTGGATTCTGCTGTGTTCCTGGTCATAAAGACAATAGGCACAGCAGCATGCATCTGCTACCAGACCTACACAAACAATGACTCATCTTGTGTGTCGTACATGGTTCACTTCCAAAATAAACTGATGGGGAAATGCCTGCCTGTAACACACAAAGTTGGCAATGTAACATGTATGACTCTGGCCAGGACTCAACCCCTAGCAGCTGCTATTGGAATCTTCACTGCCCATCAAGCTCTGGGGAGGAACTGCAAGTATGCAGGCCATTAGGCGGGTCAGGGTCCAGAGCAGACCCCATCCACATTTGGTGGACTTCCCAACCTGGACCTCCATGATCTGTCTAGTACAACACCTCAGGTCCTCCCACCTCTTCCTGCAATGAACGCCCCGCCAGTTAAAGACGCCAGGGTTCACACCTTTCAGGTGATAGCTCTCCAAAGGTCTTTCTTCTAATAAGCATTGACCTGTATGGCTGCAATAGATGGCGAAACAGATTGTAACTGCAAGTTTTAGCTTATCTGTTTGATACACATTTTGTTGACTGCTAGCACAAGCAATCAACAATAGACAACACCATACATGTGTAAATTTCATCTGCTAAGCACTACCAAAGCCTGAATTTCCACATATATGGTCTTCTACTGACATCCTCAACCCTGGTCATGGCATATACTGACTGAGCCAGCCCATTACCATCATGTAGGCCAGGGCCCATTCTACATGTACTGTGATGTGAGGTACTATGACACACAACACACCATTGAGACCCTCTGAAGAGTAAAAGAGTTGTGCATGACTGTACAGACACCTTTACAGCCAGGCCCAGTGACTTGATGAATACAGTCCATAGAGCCTGGTACCATAGTATAGACTACATCCTGAAACTTAGGTCACAAAGTAAGTCCTGGCATGTGTGTCACTGAGAGATTTCTCTCTGGGGATGTGTGGATATGTGGACTATTTAATCGGACACCATACTACACCAATTTGAGTTTGTATGATATGTACTGCCATCCCAGGACATACCTTTTGCCATATGTGCCACTGTAACAGGGATGCATTCAACATACTATTGTATTTGTTGTTTCATTGGATTGAATGTAACAAAACTGTTGAATAACATTTCAAAATCTCTTCTGAAGTAACCAACTATCTACATTAGTAATGTGTCAGATGTGCAAGAGGCCTGTACAGTGGAAACATGACTTATGGAAAAGTGACAACAGACCTGTGGGAGTAAGGGGACTGTCATAAGTCAAAAACTCTCATTGACAATGTGGGTCAGTGGAAAGCAGTATCAGGGCAGAGGGTTACCTCCGTCACCATTTAAAATAAAGTAAATGCACGAGCAAACATGGCTACCATTGCCTAATAAAACTCATTTTGGGAACATCCATCGATCTGCAGGTCTATGGGGAGATTACTCTGTGAATCAGTTGTTTTGCAGCAGTAACTTTGCCCCAGCTTGGGCCATGGCCCAGAAAAACCGTCACCCACGGACTCATAAACAGCAGATTGGACTACGGCAAAGCTCTCTACTCCAGAATCAACAAAACCCTTCTACACAGGCTACAGACCATCCACGCTGCAGCCAGACTCGTCCTCGGAACCCCTCGGCACAAACACATGACCCAACACCTACGCAACCTCCAATGGCTCCCCGTCAAGAAGAGAGTGACATTCAAACTGCTCACCCACGCCTATAAATGCCTCCACAACACTGGACCCAAATACGTCAACAAGAGATTCTACTTTCACGTACCCAAGAGAGACCTTCACTTCGGAAACCTCACCCTTGCAGAGACCCCCCACATCTGCAGAACCAGAGCAGGATGAAAAGCTTTCTCCTATGTCACAGCCAGAGCCTGGAATGAGCTCCCAGTGAACATCATACGCTCCCCCACCCTCCACACCTTCAGAAAGAGCCTCAAGACCTGGCTTTTCAACTGATCCAGAGCTGCGCCCCCGCCCCCCCCCCCAGCACCTTGAGACCCTCATGGGTGAGTAGCACGCTTTATTACCCCTCTGATTGATTGGTTACAAGTCATTGTCAGGCCTTGCTCTCTGCAGGTTGTACATACTGATCCCACATGAACATCACATTTCCATCAATTCGATACATGAGAGTGAATCTTCTGGCCATAAAATATGTGACCTCAAGGTTCTATGGTTCTGTGAGATATAGCTAGCTCCCAGACAACAGTTTTGCAAAGCCTGATGTGGGCTGAGTGATCTGTGGGACTGTACACATGACAAACATCATCCTCGACTGCTTCTTACAGTATACAAACACAGCTCATGCTCTAAGGCCTAAACATTGATTTGCATATATAACATGATCTGTTTTGGTAAATCATCATAGGTACTATGAAATGTAGATGTGCATTAATATGTGCATGTAAAACAAGTAGGATATACGGCTTCTCACACATTACAATGCTGATGCTCACTCCACAAAGTACACTGCCCCATAATCCATTATATGATTGTCCAAAGTAAGGACCACTCAAATTCAACAAACAACTAGCATATTTTCACTCTGGGACTCAGAGGCACATTCTAGCCAATGGGAATTGGAAGGATAAAGTTGAACACAGTTAAAATATGTGTTTGAAATAGTTACCTGTTCTTCTGGTGAGCCATAGAGCTGGCCATACAGGGGAAGGAAGTCTCCAACCAGAGTATCCAGCTCCTCTGGAGAGAAGGGACATACCCTCTCACCTGCTTTCCCAGGCATGATTTCTCCCAGAGGTGACAAACAGCAGCTAAAGTGGAGGAGGTAGTGATAGCAGCAGTGCCAGGAGGCAAGGGATTTTTTTTTCTAACCGCGGGGTACATGTGCACATCAGCGTCATCAGTCATCAGTCTAGATGCACACAGCCATTAAACTACGACAGTCACAATTACCAACATTAGCCCATGGCTGTGTCTGCGGTGGATGCACCCGCGTGGTTGACTCCGGCAGCGGTTTTAAATGTCCCAGATGCGAGGTCAGGCATCGCCATTTTAGTGGTTTGAACTACAGTATTGGTGACTGTGATGTGCGTTACCAGCACAACAAATGAGTTTATATTTGAAAAACTCCCTTCCCATGTAATGTCCAGTAAAAAAACTCATCTGTTTGTTGCATTACTGTAAATCTATGTAAAATGTGTGCGTGCACTGTACATTGCATACATTTTGGAATTGAGGATGTGCACAGTTCAGTTAAAGGCCACATTGGGGATTATTGGTGGCTGAATTATGTGTAATACTTTATGAAGCAGTTATGTTATGTCACATGAGTTTTGGGTTACTCTTCATAAATATTACTTTAGACACTGTTACCAAAGTACAAATGTATGTTCACTTGTCACATAGGTATGCTGGCAGAGGGAGGAGATGAAAGCCTCCAGTGTACCGCCCATTTCCAGGCCTTCAGACCTTGGAAGAAAGAAATGTGATAAAGAAATGTCATTTGAAGAGGCATAATAAATAAAACAGGATTAAGGTCATCAGTTGAGCTTGACCTCCTTCCTCAAATAAATTATCCTACATCTCTCACACCAATTGAGACACTTATGTCAGTCTTGCATTTTCTGGCCACAAGCTCCTTTCAATTCACTGTGGCTATTTCTGGTGTTAAGTCACCACCAATGTTCAGTGGTGTACCACAAGACGTCCTTTAAGCAATGATGAGACACATTGAAAGCTACATCCAGTGCCTTAGACGTGAGAATTTAGAGTCTGTGAAGTGGGACTTCTATAGATTTAGTAGCAACTCACCTGTGGTGAGATCCATTCATAGCACCCGTACTGCCTTAGTACCACCGCAAGCCAGCTAACAAGTGTACTGTAACAGAAAGCACTTCCATTCTTTCAATATGCAAGTTGTCTACTTACTGGATTTGTACATCTCAAACATCTGTGCCTTATTCCCAGAATCGGCACATGATTTCTTCATACAGCGGAACAGCACCATACCCCAGCTGATGTAACGACTACTATCAGGGAGGGCCTGGCTTGTTATGTTTGATCTGTCCTAACCTTGTATGGGTAATGTCAGGTAGTATAATCAGACAGTGTGTAACTCACTGCCGCACTTCTGTCTTCTTCCATCTAAGAGACTCAGGGGCATACGTACAAGGGAAGAGGCGTAGTGAAGCGTTAGCCATCCTGGCTTACTGCCTCACTCCACCACTTCAGAAACACAGGGCTGCACCATATTTACATGAATATGGTGCAGCCCTGCTTTCCCCCCTGCGATGGTGCTACACTTAGCAGCCTAGAGCCAACGCAGGCACCCTTGCATCATAGCGCAAGTGTGTCTACATTCAGGGGAAGATTGTTTGTGTGCAGGAAGGGAGACCTTCCTGTACATAAACAATCATTGGCCTTTTGCTGTTTTCATGTGTGCTGCACAATGAAACATGAAAACAGCAAAAACTTTAATTCCTGCACTGCCTCCTATTTACACTTCCCTTGTAAATAGGGGGCAGCATCAGAATCCATGGGTGTTGCGGTGGAACGCCCACAGTGTCACCTATTGCCCTCCCATTTCATGCTAAGCATAGCGTGAAAGGGGGCCTTATTTACAAGGCAGCATTAAGCCACATGAAGTGGCCTAACACTGCCTTGTAAATAAGTTGAAGCCCCTTTCGCCACAGGAATGTCCTAAAAAGTGACATTCCTGTGGCAATAGGGCTAGTAAATATACCCCTCAGCGTATCCCAATCGGCCATGGTTTTTTGGCACTTTAATGAGGCCCATGCAAGAACACATCGGCTATTGGAGCGGACTTTTGGGCTCCTGAAGGCCAGATTTGGATGCCTTGACAAGACTGGGGAAGCCCTCCTGTACTCACCCGGGAAGGTGTGTCAAGTCACTGTGACCTGCTGCATGCTCCACAACATTGTCCTGCGATTCAACATCCCTTATATCGCTGAGAATGAAGACCACGAAGAGCCACCGGGTAAGGAATCTGACATTTCAAATGCTGATGATAGTGGTGAAGAGGAAGGAGCTGTGTTGCATCAAGGTGCTGTTGAAACTTCTTCTCATGAGTGTAAGCATTGTGTGAGATGTCATGACTTTGAATGTCATAGTAACTTGTGATGATGTAAGGAGGATGTCCATGGAATATAGAAGGAATATGAAGATCTGGCATAATCAAGTGAAAGCTGTTGCTTTGTTAGTGTAGCTTTCTTTAGCTTTGAATTTTGTGTTAGACTGTGTACTCTAGAGGTTGTCTATGTGAATTGTGCCATATGTATGGTTTACTAGCTAATTTCTTTGTTTTGGTGTGTTTTAGATTGCATCCTCATTTGGACATGTCAGAGTTGTGACATTAGCAGGTATATTATGCTGTTCAGACTTATGAAGGGGACATGGATTGTTCCTGGGAATGTCTGTCACAAACTTTGGGTGTACAAAACATGTACCAAGACAGCTTGTATAGCGATATTGGATTGAGCCTGTGACCAGAAACGGTTCAACTGCCCTATGTCTGTTTGTTATTTCAAATGGTGTGGCATTCTTTTTGTGAGGTAGGCGATATGGCTCTAACTGATGGCATAAACCTATTTTAATGCTGCCTATTCTATAGGAAATTGTCTGACATGTCCCCTTTGTTTTTGTTCTGATCACTGACAGATTATTTGAATCACGTATAATTTGCTATGTTTCTGACATAATGTCAGCCTATGATTGGAACGGTAGACAGACATAATATCGACTACAAAATATCGAATGGACATAATATCGAGTCCAAAATATAGGCTGGACAAAATATCGAATGGACAGAATATAGACATCAAAAATATCGTTTTAAAGGTAAGTAATGTAATATCGAATGTTAAAAATATAGAAAGTTAAAATATCGAAGTATATAATATAGGTTATTAAAATTATCGAATTTTTAATAATATCAGATTTTTTATAGTGTTTGTTATGTTATTATATGTGTGAAAAGTGTGTATTTATGTTATAATTAATTTTAATTAATGAATTTAGTTTTTTTAATTTTTGCGTAATTTAATTCAGTAGTGGGTTGTGGGTTTATAGGGGAATAGGGTGGGAAGTAATTTAATTATAATTAATTAAATATGTAAATTTATATATTGGTATTCATTTTTAATTAATTGTTAATTAATTTATATTTGGTAATTAATTACATTTTAATTGGCAATTAATGTTAATTAATTGATTAATTGCTAATTATGTTAATTTTACTAATTTATTTTCTGTAGCGGGTTGTGAGTTTATAGGGGAAATGGGTGGGGAAGTAATTTATTTATAATTAATTAAATACGTAAAAATATTTATTGGTATTTTTTTAATTAATTGGTAATAATTTTTTTATGGGTAATTAAATAAATTTTAATTGCCAATTAATTTTATTTAATTGATTAATTGCTAATTATGTTAATTTTATTAATTTATTTTCTGTAGCGGGTTGTGAGTTTATAGGGGAATAGGGTGGGAAGTAATTTATTCATAATTAATTAAATAATTCAAGTTATTTAATTGTATTTAATTTGAATTAATTGTTAATTAATTTTTAATTGTTAATTAATTAATTGTTAATTTGTAAATAATTTGATTAATTAACTAATAGTAACAATTAATTGTAATTTGTAATTTTAATTGATTAATTATTATATTATATAACTTTTAATGAATTTTTGATAGATATTAATTTATATTTTTTTACATAATATAAGAAGTATTTACTTTCCCTACTGTTGCACTCTCTGGAGTGGGAATAGTAATTTTTACCCCTACTCTATCCAACGCTTTCCCTACTGTTGCACCCACTGGAGTGGGAATAGTAATTTTTACCTCGACGCTATCCAACGCTCTCCCTACTGTTGCACTCTTTGGAGTGGGAATAATAATTTTTACCCATACGCTATCCAACGTTTTCCCTACTGTTGCCCTCTTTGGAGTGGGAATAGTAATTTTTACCTCTACGCTATCCAACGCTTTCCCTACTGTTGCACTCACTGGAGTGGGAATAGTAATTTTAACCCCTACGCTATCCAACGCTTTCCCTACTGTTGCACCCACTGGAGTGGGAATAGTAATATTTACCTCTACGCTATCCAACGCTTTCCCTACTGTTGCACTCTTTGGAGTGGGAATAGTAATTTTTACTCCTACGCTATCCAACGCTTTCCCTACTGTTACACCCACTGGAGTGGGAATAGTAAATTTTACCCCTACGCTATCCAATGCTTTCCCTACTGTTGTACACACTGGAGTGGGAATAGTAATTTTTACCCCTACGCTATCCAACGCTTTCCCTACTGCTGCACTCACTGGAGTGGGAATAGTAATTTTCAGCCCTACGCTATCCAACGCTTTCCCTACTGTTGCACTCACTGGAGTGGGAATAGTAATTTTTACCCTGAGGCTATCCAACGTTTTCCCTACTGTTGCACTCTTTGGAGTGGGAATAGTAATTTTTACATCTATGCTATCCAACGCTTTCCCTACTGTTGCACTCTTTGGAGTGGGAATAGTAATTTTTACCCCTACGCTGTCCAACGCTCTCCCTACTGTTGCACTCTTTGGAGTTGGAATAGTAATTATTACCCCTACGCTATCCAACGCTTTCCCTACTGTTGCACCCACTGGAGTGGGAATAGTAATTTTTAGCCCTACGCTATCCAACGCTTTCCCTACGGTTGCACTTACTGGAGTGGGAATAGTAATTTTTACCCCTACGCTATCCAATGCTTTCCCTACTGTTGCACTCTCTGGAGTGGGAATAGTAATTTTTACACTTCTGCTATCCTACGGTAATAATATTGGATATTATTTAATTATATTATGTTACTATATATATATATATATGTTTTAACAAATATGATTGTAAAACTTTTTTTATAACTTTCATTAATTATTTAATTATTATAAGGTAATTTAAGTATTTTTAAGTATATTTTAGTAATTCATTTTTAATATTAATTTAATTTAATATAGTTTTTAATAAAGGCGATATTTTTATAAACTATATTTTTGTAAACGATATTTTTTACTCGATATTTTTGTACTTACCTGTTTGTAGATACAAAGTCGATATTCTGTCTGTCGATATTTTGTCGCAGATATTTTTGATAGTCGATATTATGTCCCTCGATATTATGTCAGTGATCCGATTGGAACAATGTAAAAAATATGTTATGAGGCCAGACACTTTTATGCATGTGTTGGTGTGACATGGTTGTGACCTTGAACTAAAGATTGTGCACATGATTCATATCCATGCTTACACACGTACCTTATTTCGGCATTGTAAAGTTCACCTGGGAGTATATATGCATAGCTAGATGTGAGAGGTACGACAAGAGGCAATGTGTGTGTGACTTCCGCATTTATTGCAATGACCAAGGAGAAAATAAGGAATATGCAAAACCAAAACGGCCAAACGAAAATTGAAGAAGTCAGTCATGGTGAATACAATCATACTTGTAAATGACAAAACGTCTGAAGTCCAAAGTCCAACATATGGAAAAGTCCAACATGGAAAAGCGTCCAGAAATAGCCCTCAAAGTAAATGTTTTGCACACACTGGATGAAATTAGTTGCAAGGTTTTTAACTGCTGGTGGAGGGTGTCTTGCCATCTCCTGGATCTTTGGATGGGTGTCCGCTCTTTTAGGGGAGAGGGGATCTGCTGCTGCTGAGACAGTGGTGTCTGCAGACATGTCTACCTCTGATAGGGCCTCCCAATCCTGTGGCCTCCGCAGATATTGATGGCTTTGATGTAATTGGACCACAGGAAGTGGTGAATGCAGGTGGAAAAGCCCTGCAGAGGGTGATGTTGATGTCCTGCAGCACCCCAAACAAGGAGGCCATGTTGATGTTGATGCCACCCACCTCCAGGTATATGTCTCTCTGCAGCTGCTTAATCTCCTGGATTTCTGTAAGTACCTAGACCATCATGCCTTGGGAATCATAATGAACTCCCTAGACTTGGGTGATGGTGACCTGGGTGTCAGTGACCTCATGGAACTTACTCAGCAAGCCCTCAGTTATCCTCCCGCAAACCCTACCCCCACTGGTGTATGGTTCCTCGGTGACTAGGTTGGTGTTTGCCACCTCAGAGTCCAGGACTTGGGGGCTCAAGATGTTACTGACTGTGCTAGGTACACAGGTTTGGAGGCAAGTGTAGGCTGCGTTGTTGCAGCTGTGGTGCGAGGTGTTGTGGAAACAGTGTTGCCATCTGACCAGGTCGACCAGATGGGCTAAGAAAGGTCGTCCACATCTCCAGGATTGCTTTCATCACTGAGGGCTTGATCCTGGGGTGGAGTGGGAGTCTGTTCAGTGGCCAAGCTCTGGCCAGCTGCTGTGCCGGATCAACCTGTTGAGAAATAGAGAATATTGTTGTTGGTGGAAGTGTGGCATCTGCATACACATTGTTTGTGTCACAGTAAGTAGAGACCTGGGATAACCCAAAAAAGTATATATTACTATGTGATCTATTTGCATGGTACTGAAGTTGGTTATAATACATTTGGGGCCACACAATACATGTAGTACAATTAAGCAGCTGATTAGATGTGCTTTGGATTTAGGGGTAAACATGACATCTACAAAACATTTCAAGCAACGCAGTGTAGAAGTAACGTATATTTGACCATTCCAAGGCCTAGGTGTGTAGAATATAGGCAAACACACAATGTGGTTGCATATTTAGAATTATTCATCATGTGAGCAGTGCAGTCAATGGGTCACCCGACACTTATAATCAGCTGAATTACCTTCATGGCTTACATATATTTGAGGTGCACACTTTGTATGGTGTCACTCATGCCATCAATGGTTTCAGTTGAGGAGACTAGGACGCCATCAATCAAAGTAGTCAGACATGTCTCTGAGTAGAGCATTGTATGTACATTGCAAAGTCCATGAACAGTGAACATCAGTAGTAACATGACAGACAAGTGAACAGAGGCAAAAAAGACTATTGCATCTTGTTTAGAGTTGCAGTCATGGGGCCTCATGGTAGTTGTAGTCATTTCTATCTCGACTTACTAACACTTGACAAATGGTTAGTGTAGCATACCGGTTGGCAACATGCCTTTGGGATAGACCATATCTTAACAATTTTACATATATCATGGGTCCTGGGGTGGTATTTTACTAAATACACACTTACAGACAGCATTCCAACATATGGCATGTAATGGAGATTGATATATATGATCTTCTAAACAACATTACACATTAACACTGACAAACCAACATCTCTGATACTCTGAGAATTTCATGTTAGGAAATTAGATATACAACACAATAGCAACATCAGAATTGAGCTGAGAGCCAACAAAACATTGAGTTATAGTGAGAATTAGTGAAGTATAACTTACCAGACTCCACTCCCCAAGGTATTCCTGTCATGCCCTTAGTATGTAGTAACGCCAAGACTTTCTCTTCCCAGGGAAGGAGTTGTAATGGGCCTCTAGGAAGGCCTCTGCCAATCCTCTTGGCTTAGGGGTGGTGGTTGGCGGCCAGGGTACACACCTTCAAGCACAGGTCATGCCACCTCTTCTTTGCCCTATGTGCGCTGGGTGGTACCAACAGCATTCACCCTGTCAACTGTCCTGTTTCACAATTCCATTTTCCTACTGAAAGGAGTATGCTGGAATTGGGCTCCAAAATGTTGTGGCTCCTCTCTAATGATTTCATCCACCATGACTGGCAATTCAGCCTCTGTAAAATGTGGATTTTGGGGCGATTTATGACTATAACAAAAAGTGAATGAAAACTGAACAAAAAACCCAAGGGATATTAATGAATAGGCAAAAAGATAAAAGGCTGTGGAGAGTGCTTAATGGGAAGATGAAAAAGGGGCTGCCTTAGCTCAAAATGCAAAATACGGTGGTGCCTGTCTTGCGGGCTGCGGTTGAGAAGCAAAAGGATTATGGTCTGGGATGGGGTGTGTTTTATAGTGTGATTTGCAGGCGTGTCCACTTGGCCAAAGGACATAAGCTGTGTAGTTATTGAATCCATCCAATGGGCATTGTTGTGATGCTTTGCTGCAAGTGCACCGTCAGGGAATTGTTGCTAGTGGACTGCCAGTACAACTGTGTTGTCATAATGTCCTCAGCAGGAAGCCGCAGCCCTGACGGCGTGGGAGTACAAATCGACAACATTGCAGTCCGCCAGGGCCCAGGTGGGAAACACACCGTCAATGCTGTCGGCATTTCAGGCAGCATGACTTGCAATATGAGTGGGCGGAAGACCGCCATCACAGCAGCTTCTAGGGACCGGGATTGTGGCGGCCGGGTGATCGGACCGACAAACTTGTAATCAGGGCTTTAGTAATTGCTTTCCTTTCTGGGATGTTATAAATTTGGCTTGCTGTGTCATTGTATCTGAAGGTAGGGACATTTTTTTAAATGTTATATGTCTGTTATTTACATATAAAATTATGCGGCTACTTCTATTTTTGTACTTACCTATTTTAGATATTTCACACTGTTTGGCAGCTTTTCCATTGGTGGTGTTGTATTGTGGAGCAAGTACTTATTTATTTATTTATTATTACAATTTATAGAGCGCAACTAATGCCCGTGGGCGTCTTGGCGCTATGAGTTCAGTTTATATCTCAGCGGAGGAAGATGGAACAGCTGTCAGGAGTGGTAAGGGGCAGACAAGTTACTGGTCAAACAACCATGTCTTCAACATTTTCCTGAATTGGAGCAGAGATTGACTTGATCTGATCGTTAATGGAAGAGAGTTCCAAAGTCTTGCTGCAGTAACCGTGAAACGTCTGTCACCCCAAGTGACAGTCCTAGTACGCGGTACCACAAGTTGAAGCCATGTCAAAGATCTTAATTGTCTGGTTGGATGGTAGGCAATGAGCTGCTCTCTAAGAAACTCTGGCCCTTGTTTGTGAAACGCTTTAAAAGTCAGGCATAGAGTTTTAAATGTAATCCGATTTCTGATTGTCAACCAGTGGTAGTTCCTGATTGGTTTAAATTTAGGAGTCCTAGAGAGCAATCTTGCCGCCGCATTCTGAATTGTTTGTAATTTGGCAACCACCCGAGCTTGGGCATTGGCAAATAGGCCGTTACAATAATCCAATGAGGAGAGCACCAATGAGCTCACCACAGTTTTTCCAGCACTGTCTGGAAGGAACGGGACTATTTTTCTTATAAGCCTAAGTTTGTGGAATGCAGAGGATACTGTTTGGTTTGCATGGGTGACAAAATTGAGCTTTTCGTCGAAAATGACTCCCAAGTTCCTGACCTTTCGGACGGGACTTGGTAAAGCTACCAGTGACGGAGGCCACCAGACTGACGACCATGACGGGGAAATTTTCCCAAAGATGACCACCTCCGTCTTCTCAGTATTAAGCCTGAGGCAGTTATTGGTCATCCAATCTTTGATCGCTAACATGCCTTCTTGAAAGCGTGCAGCTACCTCTGTTCCATCGTTATTTACGGCGAGCACCAGCTGGGTGTCGTCAGCGAAGGAGGTAAGGCTCATCCGGTAGGTTTTAATTACTCTTGCTAAGTCCGACACATAGATATTAAAAAGTGTCGGACTTCGGGATGAGCCTTGGGGGACCCCACAGGGTAACCCCAGATCAGCCGATTTAAATGGTCCTAGCGTTACCGCCTGTGTCCTATAAGACAGAAAGGAAGCAAGCAGGTCCTTCGCTTTGGAATGGATGCCCAAATTTCCGACACGGTCAATCAAAGTAGAGTGATTGACCGTGTCGAAAGCCGCAGATAAGTCCAGCAGTATTAACACTGTTGTCCCCCCCTGGTCTTTGATGATTCTAATATCATCAGCGGCTTTAATAAGGGCAGTCTCTGTACCATGAAGTTTGCGAAACTCAAACTGTGAATCATCCAACAAGTTGTTTTCTTCAATATATTCGGAAAGTTGACGGTTCATTGCCCTCTCAACCACCTTAGCTAGGAACGGCAGGCTGGCTATTGGTCGATAGTTCTTCAATACATTTTTGTCCAGACAAGGTTTTTTGAGAAGTGGTTGCAAAAGGGTGTTCTTCAACATGTCCAGATAAATCCCTGATACAAACATCGCATTACAAATTTGTGTAATGACTTCACTTATAGAATCCATTACAGGAGAAAAAACTTTAGGCGGACAAGGGTCAAGCGCCGACCCTGTTTTTATGAGTTTCATAATGTCCGTTATCTGTTCCTCCTTCATTTCTTTGAATTGGATTAGTGAGCAATCAGGGGGGGTGAAGTTAGTTGTGGAAATAGCAGACTTATTCTTGGCTGAGAACTCTGAGTAGATGTCTTGTACTTTGTCAAAAAAGAAATTGGCTAAGGAGTCACAGAAGGCCTGAGAGGGCACGGGAACTAGATCTAGAGATTTCCCGGCCAATTGTTTCACAACATCATACAGTTGTTTACTGGAGTTCTTAACATTATCAATTTGTTCACTGAAGAACTTCTTTTTCGCCTCGGTAATCATCTTTTTATAGCTGACCAGTGTCTCCCTAAATCGCAGTTTACTGTCCAGGTCATAAGACCTACGCCAGTGTCGTTCGTGTTTCCTGCAAACTTGCTTTTGTATTCTTAGCTGTTCCGTTAACCAGGGTGCTAACGGCAACGTCCTGTTTCTCGATATGGTCTTGGATGGCACCAATAGGTCCATCGCACTGCCTATCCAGACTGAAAATTGTTTTGCAGATATGTTTGCGTCTGCAGAGATAATTGGGCGGGTTCTGGCCAATAGCGTTCTTAATACTACGTTATCTATATCCTTCCAAACTTTGAAAGGCTCTTGACTTAAGGGTGTCTGTCTAGGAATGGGAACGTCTGTGATCAAAATGGTGCCAAAGATAGCAGCATGATCAGACCATGTAAGGGGAAGGATGTCTTGTATAGTTATCTCTTTTATGTTCGAAAAAATAACATCCAGGGTATGTCCGGCTTCATGTGTGGGCGCTTTTATTAATTGAACGAGCCCTTGAGTTTCCAGGTCAGCCTTAGGGCTTGAGTTTCAGTATCATCCGTTTTTTCTAGATGAAAATTCAGATCACCCAGGACCATGAAGGAGTCTTCTGTTGCCAGGGATTCAAGCAATGAATTAAGATTGGATAAAAATTCAGAGCGGGGGCCAGGTGGTCTGTATATAAGTGCTCCTTTTAAATTATAGGGGGTCAACATGATAGCAAATTGGAGAGTTTTGCATGCGGTAGAAGGTATAGGGAAAATTCTTACCGAGAAGCTATTTTGGGTGATTATTGCCAAACCGCCTCCTTTCTTTCCTTGTCTGTCCAGTCGGTGTATCTTATATCCCTGCGGAACTGCGACCACTAAATCTGGATCAGACGCGTCGTTCACCCAGGTCTCTGTAATGAATAGTATATCTATATTCCAATATTGGATTAGATCTACTATATCCTGCCTATGCCTGCCCAAGGAACGGGCATTAATAAGTGTCACTATAATTTTCTTGGTTTTGTTGTTCGTGCGTTGTAAGACACTAGCTTTGCTATTAATGAGGGGTAGGACAGATTTGCAGCTGGGACATCTAAGGATTCTGGTGCGCACAAAGATCTCCGGCTCATACTGAGGGCAGGTGCCACAGTAGGCAGACCTCAGCTGGATGAGGTCGAGGTGAGAATAAGTCATCTTGGTCGTCATATTGCCTGGACCAGGGGTCGTGGCCCTGTGCCCGGTCTCGGCACGGAAAGCGCAGACGGGCTTGCCTTTGGCGCGCCTTCGGCGCTCCCGCTGCGTGGGCGAGATGACATCATCCTTATATCCAGTGTAGAGGAGGGTGGGAGGCGGCCAGCAGCTGGACCGCTACCCTTTCCTCCCCCTAATATGGTGGCTGAACTAAACTCTCTCCCACAGCGTCAGCATGTAATCTGCAGCTCTGGGAGCACGGTTGAGTTGCGGCGTGATCAAAAGGTGAGGCTTTCCATTAGTTTAAAAAATCCACATAAAACAAATCAAATGCGGCCAAAACAATTATTAAATGCACTCCTTTAAAATGCTAGCGAACTAAGCCCCCGGCTTTCTGCCTCAGGGGTGAGACCAAACTTCCATTTCTGTTGGGAAGAAAAAAGTGTCAGTTTCATTTTACATGTTTATTTGTTGGTAGTTTGTAGAGGCTGAGATTATTAGGTTTATTTTTACTCGCTTATTTTGTTAGATCTTTTTGCTGGTTCATGATAGGTGTTATTTTCTGGCAGTGTTATCAGTTTTCAAAATCATAATGTTTTCTTTTAGATATCACATGTAAAGAGATAGAAGTTGAAAATTATTTTGTTCATGATTTGTATTTTACATGTTAAAGTTTATTTACGAGTTAGCTTTAGTTACATACTTAGTTAGGTAATTGTCGAGATGTGTATATTTCTTCTTTAAGGATCTGGTTAGAGAAGCCAGCAGAGTTTCCTCGTCTTGAAATGTTTGCCACTTTAGAAGTATTTAGTTGGTAAAACTAGCGTGCTTTTTATATTGTGGATTCAATTGTTTGTCTGATTTTATTGGTTAATTCTGTTTATAATTTGATTTTATCAGATAATTGGTTAGGGTGAATTGTAAATATTTGGGTGACGTAATATATGTTTTTTTTTTACTTTAAACATTTGCATACTTATATTTTTTTAAATAATTGTTTTACATAAAAAGTGTTCCTTTAAATATTTATTAACAATATGGTAATTATTTTGGCAATATTGTAGTAGTTGATAATATGTGAATCAATATTGTTGATATATTATATGTTTATTGTATGTTTATTTAAAGGTAACAATATTTTTGTTTCTGATATTTGTGTTTTTGACATAAGTAAAAATCATTATTTTTAACGATATTTGTGTTGTCAATATTTGTGGTCTTATTAGTTAAGTATAGGAAGGCTATATATTTGCTAACAACATTTTTTTCTCGATATTTTTTGTTTCAATATTGTATGAATCGACACTATGTCAATCATTCAGTTCATAATGGAGCCAACAGCAGCCTAGTATCTTCTCAGAACCACTGCTCAGATATATTTGAGAAAGACATACAAAGAACACTATGGGCCATATGTAGGGAAATCCCAAATATCGAATCTTAAATACCGATTATTACCGAATTTTACCGAATCGGTAATAAGAATTCGGTATTTGGGATGTAGGTAAAAAATCGGTAATATTTAACGAATCGGTACATTTCGGTAAAGAAATACCGAATCCCCAACACCGATCGGTAAAAACCTAATCGGTAAAATCCGATTCAGTAAATACCGAATCAGCAATTCAAAAAAAGAAACAATCAAGGAATCAGCCAATCCGGTGCAACACCCCACCTCCCAACCAGGTAGTGGCCCCACCCATGCAGGTGCACTCAATCTGAAGCTGCTGGAGAGGCTGGGAGAGCAGAGCAGAGCCCTTGAGACACTGGGGTACTTACTCCAGGAAAAAAGCACGATGAGAAGCAAGGACACTGAAAGGGAAGGAGCAGAGAGAAAGAGGAAGGTGAAATTCAGCACCATGGAGCTGCAGGTCCTTGTGGAGGAGGTAGTTAAGGAACACCACAAGTTGTTTGGCAAGCAGTCCCTGCAGGTGGCAGAATCTGCCAAAAGGAAGATATGGTTGGCTATACAAACAAAGGTGAATGTCATTGGAGTGACCCCACAGGACATCAACAACCTCAAGAAGAGGTGGTATGACCTCTGGAGCGTGACAAAGCGGAAAATGGCAGAGCTCCAGAAACAAGAGAGGTACACAGGAGGAGAGAAAAACAGGGCCCCTGCCCTGACTGAGCTTGAGGAGCTGGTGGAGTCCACCATAGAGCCAGACAGCGTCTGTGGGATTGGGATGTAGACAGTTCAGCCCGAGCTGCCACCAAAAAAGGTAAGAGGCATGCACAGCAATCACGCCCACCCCTTCCCCTTCCCTTTTCCCTTTCTCATTGTGGTAGTGTGAACCCCACTCCAGTACAGGTTTTAGTATACACCAGTAATGCATTATGGGAGATGTAGTCAGTGAAACACCTACCATGTCAGACAACACACCAAACAACAAGGCATGTGACACACATCAGTGATGAGCAAGCTGAGGCAATAGCGACAGTGTTTCAGAGATGAAAATGTAATTGTATAAGCAGGGCTGCAGGACCACTGAGCTAATGTACAATTTTCTGTCCACAGGCGAGATATCTCACAGGAATCCCAAGGACAAGGAAGGTAATGCACCCCGGAGGGAAGGCACACAGGAGGCGAGTACCAGTGCAGGGCAAACCACACAAGCAACAGCGGCATCACCAACACTGCTAGCCTCGCCACACCTGCCAGTGTCACCACAGCTGTTGGCCTCCCACACCTGCCAGCGTCACCACAGCTGCTGGCCTCCCCACACCTGCCAGCGTCACCACAGCTGCCGGCCTCCACACAGCTTCTGGCCTCAGCACTACTCCTGTCCTCACCTCGACTGGTAGCTTCACCGGCTGCAACAACACCTGCAGTGCAAAGAACCAAGAGGCATGTTGTGGGCACACTCCGAAAAATGGAGTCTTCTGCAGATGACATGTTGGGGGGTGACACATCAACCGTGGCAGTTGAGGACAGCAATGCACATCACCAGTCCACCACCGAGGGGGCCCACACAGGTGCCAGATGTCGCAGGGCCAATGACAGCAGTCCAAACCAACATGGCAAGGGTCTTGGTGTCTTCTGCGGCCCGGAGGCTAGTATGGTAAGGTGCAGCGCATGCAGGGGAAGGACATCCTGTCGGTCCAACGACCAATGAAGCACCTAAATGAGAATATAAAAAACATTGATAAGGGCATCAGCTCAATAGCGGAGGGAATGAGAGAGATGGCTGCGGGCATGCGGGACATGTCCCAGTCAGTGCTGCTGCTTTGCAGCAAGCTGGATGAGGACAGGGCAACAAGGCGCAGGGAGAGGCAGAGGTCTGAACAACACACAAGGGTAGTGAACCGCGTAGTCACTGCCACTTCCCTGCTCTGCAGGCGCAGCGTCAACATGCAGGAGGGACTGGCACACTGCAGCAGTGAAGTCTCCAGGGGCCTTGTGAGGGTGACAAGTGCAGTTGAGGTGCTGCTGACTGCTCAGTCGGCAAATACTGGTGCTCTGGATGTGGGGGAGAGCGAGGAGACCACCAGTAGGAGCAGCATGACCCCTCCTGTTACTGACACCCGGAGGAGCAGCAGGCGGCATGGGGCTGCCACTGCCCGCACAGCCAGTGAGGACAGCCAGCCAATGGCATGCAGCACCGGTGGGCATGCCCGCAAACACTGATGCTGCCCACACTCCCTGAGATGGAATGAGTGAAGTAACCCAGGACCTCCCTAATGGATAGCAACAATAGGACTGGCACATTTGGGCCTTTGTGTAGTGGCGTAGCGCCAAGATATTAAAACTATGTTGTGTACATACAACAACTGGCTGTGTCTCCTTACTTACTTAGAAATAGTTGCATGTGATCTCTGCCCGTCTTTGTCTCCCTTCTGTTGCTGGCGCCACTCCTGCTGTGTTGGGCTCAGGATGTGAAAATTCATCATCATCATCCTCAATATCTGTTTATTCTACTGCTGTTCCTTTCCTAGTGGCAAGATTGTGCAGCATTGCGCAAGTTGCAATGATTTTACGGCAGATGAGGGGTGAGTACTGACGTGCGCCTCCGTTTTGTGGAGGCAGCGGAACCTGCTTTTTAACAGCCCAAAGGTGTGCTCCACAACGTTGCGTGTAGATGTGTGTGCCACGTTGTATCGTCTCTCACTCAGGGTTGATGGGTTCAGGTAGGGAGTGAGGATGAATGAGTGGACGGCATATGCGCTATCACCTATGTGGAAAAGAGAGTGCTATTAATCACATGCACAACACCTACGTCTGCAGTATCTGTCAGGGTGTGTCACAGTGTTTTACCTAGCAGGTATGCTTCTCCAACTTCCCCCGCTGCCAGGCGTGTATAGATCCCACTGTTCTGGAAGATGTAGGAATCGTGGGTGCTTCCAGGGAATTTGGCCACGATGTCTGTGATTATGTTCTCAGCATCACAGATTACCTGCACATTTATAGAGTGGGTTGACTTTCTGTTCCTGTAGATGTACTCAGTGGCTGCAGGTGGGCAGATTGGGATGTGTGTGCCATCAATACAGCCGATGACATGTGGCAACTGTGCCATTTGGTAAAAGTCTGTCTTAGTCTTCAGCAGTTCCTCATGTGTGTCAGGGAAGCTGATGTAATGATGCATTCTCTGCATCACGGCCTCCAGGAACTTCCTGAAGAAACAGGACAGGCAGCTCTGTGACAACCCACCTACCACAGCTATCACCCCCTGGTAACTGCCAGATGCAAGTAGGTGTAGGCTACAGAGCACCTGCACATGTGGTGGTATGGCATGCAACCTTAGTGTTGGGTGCTCCCGGAGTGGGAGCAGGTACCTTATTAAGTCCAGGATGGTGTGGGGGTGTAGCCTGTACCTTTCATGGATCTCTTTCACAGTAAGTTGGAAGAGTGTGATCTGCTGTCTGTAGACTTGCTCCTCCCGTCTCCAGATCCTCACTCCTGCTGCCTGTAGCCGTAGCCGCCTTGCTATCACATAAAAAGACGCCATTCTGATCACAGTGTTGCATTTTGGGGCCTGTTTTATGGCCTGCACCTGGTTACCACCTGCTTTCAATCCATGGTAATTACCGACTCTTAAATACCAAATTTCATGAAATTCTGTATTTCCGATTTTACCTACATCTCTTTTCTCTTTTTTACCGTTTCTTATTTACCGAATCGGTAAATAAGTATTTGGTAAATACCAATTTGGTAATTTGGAATTCGGTAATGATGAATCGGTATTTACCGATTCATAATTACCGAATCATTATTTTCGGCCTCCTACATCTCAAATGCCTAAATACCGGTCAGTAACGGCTAATTTACCAATTTTCGGCCCTATAAGACTTAAAAAATAAATAAAAAACCATTGAATATATCACACTAGGGTTGTTTATTGCTCACTTCTAGCTCGGCAAGAGGATACTGTGACTAACCCCAGTCTTACCAGAAATCAGGCTGGGAGCTGAATGGCTAAAGAAAAAAGCTGGGACTTTCGGAATGGAGTGAGACAGACACTGGTTCAGCAGGATGATTGCAGAGGTGAGCAGAGGATCTGATACAAACACCATGGAGGTGCTGCTGAGATGGAGAGCCTCAACCCACTTTTGGACATAGAGCAGACTAGTACTATACAGTCACTAGCATAGAAGGCCCCAGATGTCCCGCCAACAACCCAGAACTGAGAACTAGCCTAGCTTCCATGTCCCTGTCTTCCATACTCACCAAAGCCTGACCTCTTCTTCTCCAAACATTGCATGCCTAGGTAAAGGTACTGTGCTAACGTGCCCTTCCAGATATCACTGACAACTAAGGCTAAGAGTGATACACTACAGACTCACAGCACAGCACTACTGACTTACTCTAAAGTCAAAAAGAAATTAGGATATTTCTTTTTAGATGCTGAATTAGATTATAAGGCAGGTACCGGCATAATAAATTTAGTAAAAGTCCCATCTGCGACAGGCTACCGGTGTACAGATATCAGACCGTTAGACAGTAGTGCAATTTGCTAAACCCACACAGGGTGCCCATGTGTGAGCACACATGATCACAAACACCCAGCAGAGTGGCTCTTATTTTTAAAAGTGGGACAATGGCGCATAGAATTTGAAGCCATTTCAGCAGACCTTACGATAAGACTTTGTAAGTCTCGCTCACATTAGACTTCCAAAAACTATGTGATCCAAAGTTCTAGAATTTATTCCTGTGGTAGAAAGATGTTAATGGTGGTTAATTTGAATGCCTAAGATATAAGCAGTTCCTCCATGGGGGTGGAGGAGCGTCGCCCTTCCCCCACACTGCTGCTCAGAAAGCGTGAAATATAAAATGGTAATAAAATGATTTTATTATATTTTATTTTTTACTTTTTGCAGCAAATGGATTGTGAGGGCAGGACTAGGCCAGTGTGTTACTGCTGCCAATGATTGGCAGCAGTGAGGAATAGCCACTTAAGTTTGAAGTGCGCATGTTGATTTGGCCGGCCACCTAGCTAAGGCCAAACCGATATAGGCAATTCAAACCTCTCCAACTCTCTTGGACAGGTGGGTTGGATAGCAGGCCTAGGCCTATAGTGCCTTTTGGAGCGCCTAGCCAGCCCGCTCCAGCCAAACCAAGACGCTTCACTCATGCTGCCTAACAGCATGAGAACAGCGGCTTCATAGGATGAGATTGTTGGCTCCAGGCTTCATAGCCGGAGGACATGCTGTAGAACATGTAGGTCATGCTGCAGTATATCAACCTGCAGTGTTAGGTAAGTAATAAAAATACATTTCTAAAAAATGTTTGCAGCTCTCTAATCCAATATGCCATCAATCGCCACTCAGCTAAGAATCAGTCATTTTTCACCATACAGAGTAGACTCCAAAGTCTTCTGAATACCCTTGCTAAATGTACAGCAACCAATAACATCTTGATTTCGTATGCAACAACTGAGTTCTTATTTATGGGAAATAAAATTAGTAATTTTTGAGTTTTCAGATAATTTCTATGGGGTCCAATTGGCACAATTGAAAAGCCTTTGCACCATGGGGTATCCACAAATTTGCACACAACTATGCTCATTATAAAGGACATTTCTTGATCACTTTCATTTCATTAAACAATTTAAAGTTATTTCTACTGGATATTTGGGCGTTGGTGCTCCTTTGTGAACTGTATCTCTCTGCATAAACAATTCGCAAGGAAAACTCTTGGGTGTCAACTTCAGACAGACAGATGGAGCAGTATGTTCAGGTGCATTTCCATATTTTTTTCATATAAATCTGTTCAATATAAAACGTGTATTGCATTCTGAAAGGAAATGTGAGCTAAGAATGCAAGGCTTAAAAACATTATTCTGCTCCTGAATAACCTTGTTTTCTCTGTCCGCTTGACAAATGCATGGCATGTGGAAACGTCAACTATAAAAATAAACTGTGATAAACCAGGGGGCTGATGTACGAAACCATTTGGTTGACTCATTGTGATTCTTAAAATCACAGGTTTTACGATTATAAAATGGTGTTTGTCAATCTATTACATCGTTTTACCAGTCAGAAAGGATTTTATGACTTACAAAAGGGGTTTTGAAACTGATTGTGAATCTCTATTGTGAATCAGAAGGGTACGTATCAATGATAGATTATTGGAATTGCGATCGTAAACCATCGAAAGTTAACAAAACCTCAAATGATGTGTTAACTAAATCACAAATGGGAAACTTCCTCTTTAGAAATGATGTCAGGCAGCTTCTTAAGGGACTGCCTGTTTTCATTAATATCTTCCCAAAATTGACCTTTTTATAGCAGCAATTGTCCCTAGAAGGAACATGAGCTACTTTGAAAAAAAAGGAGAAAAATCCAGTTTGGTAATGTGAATATAGGAATTGAAATGTGTAGTCCCTTTCAGTCCACTATCCCTGCATTGGAAAGCAATCACTTTAGGTCACAAACAGAGACCTACTTAATTCAAATTAATTAGGCTGCTCATTCTGTGACCCCCTGCAACAAGTCGCAAAAAAACAGTATACAAGTTGCACCCACTATTTGCGACCTGCCTCTTCAATTTAATATTATTTTCTTAATTCACTGCAAGGGTTTTAGGGTGTTAATAAATTATGCTTATTGACTCATGGAAGAATCTAAACTTTGAAATATTTTCAATTTCTGGAATAGTAAATACGACGTTCTGTCATTGTGTAGTTACTTCCAATCTGTAGGATCTGTGAGTTTGTTGGACAACATAAAATTTGGCCGAGGAGCCTAGGTTGATGCCGGGAACCACCGCAAGATAGGTTGGCCTACACACCAGCCAACTCACAGTGCCACCGTAGGCCCCTTAACCTTACCAGGGAGCGAATAGTTTCTGGCAACCACTGAACATGACAATCCTGACTGCTCAGAGATCGTGGAAACAGATCAGGACTGTTCGCTCAGTCACTTGTGCTTACTTGTGCTGAAAGAAATTTACAGAATACACAGTGGGACGTTTTCAATATAGTTATTGAACCAATTTTATTCATATGTAGAATACATTTGCTGCGATAAACAGTAGACAGAAGCAGATGAAAATTACTACAATACACCAAGAGTGTAAATAGTAGAGCCAGTTCTACCATGTTGCCAAAACAGTGTAATACGCAGGGATTTAAACAAAGCAGTAATCTGGCGTACTCTTACTGTGCAAAACCCTACTCAAATGTGTACTCAGAGGGTGTGTGGGTGTAAAACCAAGAATCCCCAAGGGACGATCCAAACCCATTACCTCGTGGGAGAGAATGTAAGATCACGTCTTGGTCACAAACTTGACACCCCCTCACAGAGATGTAAGACCACTGCGTGGTGAAATCTCAGCATGCAGGGTTCCTCAGAGTCAGCTGAAGTGCCTCCTCTACTCTTCTATGGGGATGCTCATTATTTATAATAGAAAGCAGCCTCAATCAATCAGGAAATTGTACGCACGCTACTCACCCGTGAAGGTCTCGATGCGGTGGGGGGGGGGTGTCAGCAGTTCCGTTCAGCCGAAGAGTCAGTTCTTGAGAGCCTTCCTGAAGGCGTTCAGGGAGGGGGCGTGCCGGATGTCGATTGGGAGCTCCTTTCTGATCTTGGCCGCGATGTAGGAGAAGGATCTTCCCCCTGCTCTGGCTCTGTGGATGAGGTGTCATAGGGTATGTGAAGGGTGAATTGAGGTCCGGTGTAGTCATTTGTAGGCGTGGGTGAGTATCTTGATAGTGATTCTCTTCTCGATGGGGAGCCAGTGGAGCTTTTGTAGATGTTGGCTGATGGGCTTATGTCGAGGGATGCCGAGGATGAGTCTGGCAGCAGTGTTCTGTATTGTCTGGAGTATGCGGAGTAGGGACTTGTTTATGCCGGCGTAGAAGGCATTTCCGGAGTCCAGCTTTCTGGTGATGAGTGCGTGGCTGACTGTCTTCCTTGACTCGGGGGGATCCATTTGAAAGTCTTGCGGAGGATGCAGAAGGTGTTGAAGCAGGTGGAGGCGACGGCGTTGACCTGTTGGTTCATGGATGGGGAGGAGTTGAGTATGATGCCGAGGTTTCTGGCGTTGCCTGTGGGGGTCGGGGGCTGCCAAGGGCAGTGAGCCGCCAGGTGTTGTTCCATGCCGAAGGGGTGGTTCTGAGAACAAGGACTCCAATCTTCGTCGAGTTAAGCTTTAGGCAGCTGTTGCTCATCCAGGCTGCAACATCTTGCATTCCTTTCTGGAAGTTGAGTCTGGTGGTGGTGTGGTCCTTCTTGAGGGAGAGGATGAGCTGGGTGTCATCGGAGTAGGATACTATGCTGAGGCCATTCTGTCGGACAATGGTGGCAAGGGGTTCATGTAGATGTTAAAGAGGGTTGGGCTGAGCGATAATCCTTGTGGGACTCCGCAGTTGATTTGCGTGGGTTTGGAGAGGAAGGGTGTAAGTCTGACCTTTTGGCTTCTGCCGTTGAGGAACAATCAGATCCAGTTGAGGGAGGTTCTTTGTATGCCCGTGTCGTGTAGTCTGGCTGAAGTGTGTGGTGTGAGACGGTGTTGAATGCTGATGACAGACCGAGTGGAATCAGGGCTGCGATGTGGCCTTGGTCGAGGAGGGTGCGGATGTTGTCTGTGGCGGCAAGTAGGGCGGTTGTGGTGCTGTGGTTTAAGCGGAATACGGATTGAGAAGGGTCGAGGACGGCATTGTGTTTGATGAACCTTGGTAGTTCTGCATTGACGGTTTTGTCAGTGACTTTCACTGTGAAGGAGAGGAGCAAGATGGGTTGGTAGTTCTTGAGGTCCATAGGGTCTGCTGAGGGCTTCTTGAGCAGGGGCCTGACTTCTGCTCATTTCCAATCGGGGAAGGTGCCGATTTGAATGTGGTGTGGATGGTGCATTGTAGTTCGGGTGCGATGGGGGCTCTGTGGTAGATGAGTGGTGGTCAGGGGTCAGTGGGAGCCCCTGAGTGGATGCTTTTCATGGTTGATGCAGTCTCTTTGGTCGTTACCGGGGTCCAGGAGGAGATGGGGGGCTGGCTGGCATTGCCAGAGGGTGGGGTGGCTGCGGAGTCAGGAGTGAGGTTGCTGAAGTTGTCGTAGAGGTTTTTGATCTTCAGGTTCAGGTCGCAGAGGTCCTGGGAGGGGGCGATGTCTGTGGCTTCGCTGCGGGCTTAGTGAAATCTTGGATGATGCTGAAGAGTTCCCTGGAGTTGATGGAGTGGATGAGGATTTTGTTGTGGAAGAAAGTTCTTTTGGTGGTTTGATGCATTGGTGGTAGTCCGTCATGGCATTCTTGTAGGTGGGATAGTTTTCCGGTGTCTTGCTGTTTCTCCAGTTCTTCTCCAGGTGTCTGCAGATGTGACGGGCTTCTTGGAGGTCGGTGGTGAACCAGGCGGCTTTTCTAGGGCGCTGTTTCTCGGGTTAAGTAGCGGGGCAAGCTTGTCTGTGCAGTTGTAGACCCAAGTGTGGAATTCTCTGGCTGCCCGGTTGGTGTTGGTTGCAGCGGTGAGGGTGTTGAGGTTGAGGGTGAAGTTGAGTTGCTCCTCAGTGACTTTGCTCCAGTTCCTTCGCGGGGCGTGGAGCGGTTTGGGTTGCTTGGGTTTGTCGACTAGGAAGTGTTGCGTGGTGTGGCTGAAGTGGATGGTATTTCCACCGGCGAAGATGGGGTCGAGGGTGTGTCCTACCTTGTGGGTCAGTGTTGTGACAAGTTGTTTTAGTCTATCTTGGTGGGATTGTCGAGGAGGGTGGCGGAGTTGAGGTCCTTGGGGTTGTTAAGGTAGAAGATGGGGTTTCCAATGAGTATGTAGTCCTTGGTGGTGATGGCTTTGGGGTGCGATGAGGTCGGCGATGGTGTCGGCGAAGAGGGTCCCGGGGCCGGTAGGCCGGGGCCTACCTGAACAGCAATGCAATGTCAAGCTCACACAACCTGCACCAGTGTTTAACAATTCAGTTTTGTAGTCGTGTGATGAAAAGGATAAGATCCAACTCCAAAGTCTTTAACTTGTTAGGTGTTTATTCATTCAATGATAGTATTAGTTTCACAAGAAAAAACCAGCCGACACGTGTTTCGTCAAAAACGGGGGTAAACCCGTGACTCTTCAGGGCTGTAGGGTGATAGGATGTAAGCTGTTTCGTCGGAACGGTGATATTTCCAACCCGGTCCTGATCGGGTCTGTGACAAGGGAGACGTTAGGAGAAAGTGCTTCTAAGCGTCTCGGTGTTCGTCGAGTCGAAGAAAAAGCCGACGCCGGATGAGCGGTCGGGGGACACAGGGAAGCAAATCCGCTTTCCCTTGTGTATGAACTCTAATGATCGCGGTGGCGAGGTAGAACAAGTCCGTACGTCTTCGAGTATCTGGGAGGTCCCAGATACTCGAGGACATATGGACTTGTTCTACCTCGCCAGGAATGAGCAGCTTGGTTACATGGGATTAGCCCGGAAACATAACACTATATCTATCTAAGGGCTATATGCAAAAGAAAGAATTGACAGAATGCTAGACAAGGCAAACATTCATCCCCAGTCAGAACGATCTGGGTTAAATCCATCATTTTTTTGCTCACCACCCCAACCTGGTTTGAACCCAGCCATATGCAAATCAGTCTTGACCCTGTTCCAAGTAGTACGAAGAACAAACCTCATATTGAACATAGCACTTGTAAAGCTACATCTCATGCCAATGGTTTGCATATTTTTTACAATGCTATGGGCAGAAGACATTTTTTACATCTACTGATGGTTTTTAAGGCAAAAATTCCTCCAACCCTGCTTTATGCGATTGAATCAATCCCTGTTAAGGATTGGAGTTTTCTAGATAGGATTGAAGGTCAGATACTTCGTAAAATATATATTTTTAACACATTAGTTCCAATGGCAGCAATTAGACAAATTTGGCTTGATAAGCTCCTATATCCAAGGTTTAGCCAGGGTTTTACGCTGGGGATATCAGTTAAAAATTAGTGAGCCAGATTCCTTAAGAGGTCTCATGTGTTATGAAATCTTCAGGGTTAAGGCAGGTAATTCATCTTTTTATCATGATTTCTCATTGGCACTAAAAACCTTTGGTATACATGAAGAATCATTGTTCACACTCCCACCATTAGGATTAAATCTCTCTTAAAGACCTTAAGTGGCAAAATGGGTTTCGATAGAGATACTACATTTTGCAATTCTAAACTTAACAGCAAACTGGTCACAGAATCTGAAAAATGGAAAAACGTGTAATTTGTGTAAGCTGTGCATTCAGACCTTAGACCATGTCTTGTTTGTCATGTTCAATTATTATCCTAGTATGTCATTAAGAATCATTTTGTTTGTAAGGATGGATATATATAAAGGACAAGGTCCTAGTGGATAAATGGGTAACTTTGTGATACTACCAACAAGCAAGAAGTAGGCTAGTCGCAGGTAGTGTTAAACAAACAAAAAGTGACTGGTGCTAACTTTGTAAATATATGTGAACAAAAAGATTTTGACTTTTCTCAACATTGGTTGGACATTTGTACAGTTATTGTTGTGGACCTCTCAATAAGGTGGTGCAACCTACAGTTGATGAATTGTATTTGGGTTGTTCTAACCGCCCCAGAGGAACAGCAGGGGCAGTGGAGTTGCAGACAGTGTGAGCATAAGGCTCTGTTGTTGTTTCAAATAAGGAGGGATATTGTATAAAGAGGGAGGTGCATCACAAAAACTTGTTTTTGTATAGGTTCGCTGTTCCCTTGTTGCTCTGTGATTGATTTAAACCTTGTTGCAATCCCTTAGTTTCCTATATCACTGTAATTTACAAGAGAAGGAATGGCGAAATTTAAAGACAGGAGGGAGGAGTTTGCCTCAAATTTATTTTCCTCACAGAATCTAATCAGCAATACAACTGGTGAATCCAAATTGGTGGGGGGATTAAAATCCCAATTCCAAAAACTTGAGAGACTGAAAAAAAAGAACTTGCAAGGTGGTGGGACAGCATCACCTTGCAACAATACCTGGATAACAGTAGGGTTCCTCGAGGTTTGAGGATTGTAATCTTCCCGACCTTTGAAGATTTAGATGAGCATCTTTTAAAAGAATGTGAGGATAACGTATCCCATTCATCTGCAACTATGATGAAAATCCTAATAGTACATGCAGAAAAGAAAGCAGCATCCTTACTAGCAGAAATAGACAAATTGGAAAAGGAGATAGAGGCTAACCCACTTACTGAAGTGGTAAAAAAGAACTACGAAATTCTTGAGAAAGTGAAGGAGGAATATCAGATCTACAAAAGAGACACAAAGGCAAAAAAGATACAAAGGGATGAAAAAGACTATCGTGAAGGTAGAATATATACCTTTGCGAAAAAGTATGACACGGTTAAGAACAGAGGAGTAGAGAGGATATTTCCGATTCCAGATCAAGTAGTAGTAGTTCATTCACCTTCACAGAAAGTATTCAGTCAGTGGGTGATAAAAATGACACACTAGTACCACAGGAAAAAAGTAATTTTTTATTGAAGTTGGTGGAGAGACTACGCCTCAACAACATGCAATCAAAAAGATATGCAAGATAAGGCGGGGAGGCAGGGGCTGGTGCAAAAAACAAAAGAGAATTGCCAAAATTAGCGGTGGACCTACGCTCATCCAAAAATAAATAAACACTGTTACAATCTTAGACTCAATTGAGGATAGGGTAAATACTTTGGTGCCCAATGTATGTAATCTGTTGATTGTTAACCTTTCGAATCATTGTCTAAGCGATGTAGAACGTAATGTATTGCAAAAAGGTCTTGGCTTCTGTCCAACACAAGCTTGCAAAATTATTGATGTGATTGTTGATCTTCACAAGTTCACAAGGATTTTGAAATGAAAACATTTTTTTCACACAAATTTGAAATCTAAGTTGCCTGATGTTTCTAACTCTTTAACTTCTGATTATACAGTGGTGGAGGTGGACACAATACATTTATTGATGTCATTAAATGATGATACCTCAATTACCCGGGAAGAACTCAATATGGAACTTGGAGTTCACCCCAAATCTGATATAGACAGTGGATTAAAAAAAAATCTAAATACACACCTCAGGTATCTCACCCTAAAATCGGCCTTTTCAACTCACGTGTGTCCGAGGATCTTCATAAATTGTTGAAGTCTGACCAGTATAGGGACAAGGGTCCATTTAATTTAACCTTGGCGGAACAACAGGCACTACAGACCCTAAGAGAGTGTGAAGACATGCTAATATGCAAAGCGGATGAGGACGGGAACGTTGTTCTTATGAATAAGGATGATTACTTGGGTGAGAAAGCAAGACAATTGATGGATGGTGCCTGTTATGAGACACTTCAATCTAACCCCATGCCTGACTTGACTATTTTTATTAATACGTGGTTGCAGGACCAGAGTGAAAAGGGTCTCCTGACTGATGGAGAACTCATATATCTGAGGTTCGCTAAACCTAGCTATCCCTGCATTTATGTTATCCCAAAAATCCACAAGGGTGGAGTATTTCCCCCTGGGAGACCCATAATTGCAGGGATAGATTCACCGACTAAGCGTTTGTCAGAGTATGTGGATTCATACTTGGAACCACTAGTGAAAAACCTGCCTGCATATATTCAGGACAGTGAAGACATCCTCAATAAATGTGAGGATGTTGTGTTGACTGAAGGTCTACATCTGGTTACATTCGATGTGGCCAGTTTGTACACCTGTATTAGGAAAGATCTGGGTCTACGGGCCTTAGGATATTTTCTCAAAATCGAACAGCTAAGTGGTTTGAACATAACTAAATGCTCCTAGAAATGATGGACTTGATCCTTTCAAAAAACTGTTTTCTTCACGGTTGCCAGTGGCACCACCAATTCCAAGGTACGGCGATGGGAGCAAAATTTGCTCCATCGTACGCAGGATTGTTTATGGGTTGGTGGGAAAGAGAACATGCATGGGGTTGATATGCCTCCCCCTGGGTAGATAACATCATCTTTTGGGGGAGGTATATCGCTGATAATATACTCTTATGGAATGGTTCCACTCGAGAATTGAAGGAATACCATGAGTTTCTGAATAAAAACCCATTCAATGTGGTACTCACAATGAACCATGCCATAGACCAGATAGATTTCTTGGACATAACTTTTATGTAGAAGGGAACCAAATCCACAGTAAATTATATCGTAAACCTACTGAGAGTAATAGTGTACTGCATGCCACTAGTGCGTATCCAAAGGCAACTATTGACAATATCCCTTATCGATAAATGGTGAGGGTGCGCAGGAATTGGAGTAATACTAATGTCTTTATGGAAAATCTAAAAACAACTAATAAAAGGTTTGAGAATAGAGGTTACAAGCAGAATGTACTGGAGAGGGCAGAAGAAAAAGTAATGCAGAAATCTAGGAAATCAACACTACAAGAGAGGGGCATTGTAGGTACCAGCCAAAATATTAGGTCTTCAATTAATTTTGTCACTAAATATAACAAACATAGCTAGGACATCTACAAAATCCTTTATAAACATTGGAAATTGTTGCATGAAGTTCCAGGAGTTATGGGGGAAATTTCATCAAAACCAAAAGTGACTTACCGCAGGGGAAAGACATTGCGTAATTTACTATGTCCCAGTTATGTGCCTCCAAAACATAATACGGAATACTTGGTTGCCGATACAAGAGAATGGCTTCTTTACATGCACAGATTGCAATGTATGCCAATATGGCAAAAATAGACTGAAGGAATTCAGTTACAATACCTCCCGGGTATACAAAATGCGACAAAATATAACATGTAAGACTACATATGTTACACATATAATTGGATGTCGCTGCAATATAATCTATGTGGGTAGCACAACCCGGGCACTGAAAACTAGAATTCAGGAACATATAAGGGCAATCCGGCATCAAGATACCAGCTATCCTATGACTGCACATATGACGGAGTGCCATGGAGGAAGACTGGAAGTTTGGTTCCATGGTATAGATCATATCCCCATGAAAGCAAGAGGGGGTAACAGGGAGCTGTCCCTTCGCCAAAATGAAGCGGGTGGATATGTCGATTGAGTAGTACTAATTTGGGACATAACACCGATGATGAACTGCATTACTTTTTGTGATTTTTGTTTGGAGCCTTAACATCTGTATTTTTATAGTAAAGAAATATATCAGGAATTACAGTATTGTCATTTGGAGTGTTAAAGTTGCCAATGGAGATTTGATAATACAATGTGACTAATTTCTCCTGCTTAGTTGTTTTGAATATTGGGATGTAACATACTTTGGTTAAAAATAACACATTGTATATCAAGACTGTGATGTGCTGGTAAGGCTGATTGTGACGCCCAATGAGTATAATGACTACATAGAATTTTAAATATAGAATATGTTTGGTCACATGTGGCCGTTTAGGTGTAGGGGTCTGCATGGATCCAAAAGGCATTCATGTGGACTCTATGTAGGTGTATAATTACTGGTAGTATCTTTACTATGGTAAACATGTGAATGTGGGTAATCATATGGGCAATATCATTGTGACCCAAATTAAGGAAAGAATATATCCATGACTATGATAAAAATGTGAATACTGGCAATTGTGTGGGCAACATCATGGAGAACTAAGCCAAGAACAAATTATATGGATTAATGTGTAATAATTGCACTACGAGCTATGTATTAGTATCATATATGAGATAAGAAGGAGCATAAATGGGATACATGAACTCCAAATTTTAGAGCTGCACTATAGTAATTACTGTATCCCTTTTGAAACCATCAATATTATAAGTTGACATGTGTACATGATTCGTGCAGGTGCGTGTGTGGTAATTCCGACGGGCGCGTGCTATTGAATATACTTGAATGCGCGTCTTGAATTGAATTTCTTTTTATATGTTTCTGCATTCATTGGTTTCCCCTAATGAATTGAGCGTTGGATAGTAATTTGTGGATTCTCCCTTAGTTTGGGTGGTCTCACACATGGCTAGGTCGGTTGACGTCAACGCTATCTGACGTAGCCGTTGTCTTAAATTAGATGAATAAGGCCGGGTGTTTTTCGTGTACACCGGAAAAGTTACACGCTACGTAGCTCTGATGGAGATATTATGGTGAGTGTGCGGTTCAAACAGATTTACAAATTCTCTTATCATACGGGGGATGCAATTTTTAGGAGACTGGTTCCTGGTATTGAGATAGTTCGAATAGGATGATTATCAGACTTAAAGCATGTGCCAGGAAGAAATTGCTCGGCACCTTAAATGAGTGTTCGCCATGGGGAGGGCTGTTAATAGTGCTGAACGCAGGGACAACTTGTATACATTTTTTAATAGGAATTCATTAGTCGTAATTATTTATTGACACAGTGTGTACTAATGTTGTGCGGGAGTCCATAATCGAATGGCTATTTATGGGGACAGTGCCCATAGGATTGGACTTGCGGGTTGGTTGTGAAACAGTCGCTAATTAATTGCCAACATATCATTATGTGCCAGTTTTAAAAAAGGTTCGGCACTCTGGTTTTGAATGAATCTTGGGAGGCAGAGAATATAAATTGACTTGAATATTGCTTGTGACATTCACAAATCGTTTATACATCTACGTTCTAAACCGCATTGGGGTCATAATAATTGGATCATTGGCTCTGGGTATGTTTGTGGCCTTATGAGAGGATCAATGAACCTGGGATATGGGCCATGATAAGATTGCTTGGTATAGTAATAAAAGAACCCTATGGGACGGAATGGCAATCTTGCTATCTGTAAATGCCACTCGAATTCTGTCTCTTTTTTAATTGTGATACATATGCGGTAATTAGTTGAGTATATAGGGTGCACTAATGTCGTAAGGCTATTTATAATCTATTGAGATAAATTGAGGTTGGGAAGGGACCGTATATAGTATGTCGGTAGTAACTGTTAGTTTGTTTTTTACAATTTTACTTCAGGCACATCAGCCTTTTACACTGTATGCTTTTGAAACGTGGACTGTAGTTTGATCAAACATCTCTTATAGGTAAGATGGTGTTCATTATACTGGGGTTTAGGGACAAGCCGGTGTGGATGGGGCTTGTTGTGGTTGTATTAAAGAAATTAATTGCAGGAACCTTGAACCCCGAAAGGCCCTATGAAGCGTATGACCATATTCCTTGTTGGAAATATTGCAAACACTATATTAAATTATATTCATTGCTTCGACGTTTTGTTTATTGCTTATTTATCTTGCAGGAAAAAGAAACATATATTGTCTCTGCCTGCTGTCACCATAACCAAGGTGGCAAGTTGCGGTGAATAACCACAGTGGAAGATTACCTGCGCTTGTTCGGGTTGAAATAGGGAAATAAAGACTTGACTTGGTAGGTGCAATGCTGTTGCTCTATACAATGGAGGGTTGAATTGCAATAAGAGGACTACATTTTATCTACAAGGATTTGATTAATAGTTATAGCTTGTTTGGGTGACTAGGAAATTAAGTTATTTCTAGCCCAAATGTCAATCTCCCATTCCAATATCTATATAATTATGTTCAATTTTTCTAGTTTGAGATGGAACATGTTCAATTATTATGCTATAATGTCATTAAGAATCATTTTGTTTGTAAGGATGGATATATATATAAAAAGGACAAGGTCCTAGTGGATAAATGGATAACTTTGTGATACTAGCAACAAGCAAGAAGTAGGCTAGTCACAGGTAGTGTTAAACAAACAAAAAGTGTCTGGAGCTAACTTTGTAAATATATGTGACTATCTGTGAGTGTCAAATATGAAAAGTGGGATTATTCTCACTCTCCAGAAATAAGTCAGGCTCTCCTGTTTTTAGTAATGGTAATAATTGCAGGTGTATAGCCAATCATATGCGTATATATTTATATGTATTTCTTTATAATGTATTATATATGTGTTTTTAAATGTGTTTTACACCGCTGATGAAGTTCTTCATATAGAACGAAACGCGTTGGCTGTTTGGCTGTTGGGTGTACAATTTATGGATATTGAAATGAAGAATAAATGATTTTGACTTTTCTCATTGGATGGACATTAGTACAGTTATTCTTGTGGACTTCTCAATAAGGTGGTGCAACCTACAGTTGATGAAATGTCTTGTTTGTCTGTCCAGCACTGGCTTTGAGTCTTCATCGTTGGCTTCGGCAAATGTTTTTACAAAATTGTGTAAAAAGCGTAGCATCAGCCTGAGACTATCTCTTTTGTCCAAAAATTGAAACAGTGTGTGTAAAACTATTTATTTATTTTAAGGATTTTATGTTTATATTTTAAATCTTTTATATATTATTTTAATTGGGCGGTTAATCCCCCTGTTTGTCATCTTCTTACGAAGTACTAGTATTTCGTCCTTAGTCAAATTGTATTTTGCACATTGATTGGCTGCTATTTACTGCTATGTTGCACAATAGGGATATGTAGCGTTCGTTTCCCACTATGTACTTGTTGTTAACTAGAAAACTTAATTGAAGTGGGATTTTGGATCTATTTTGCACATGAACTGCCTGCTACTAAATTGCTTTTTGCACAGTTTAGGATATGCTTTGTTATTCATTGTTCTTGTTGGTAATTCCAAATTGAACTTTTTAGCCGAAATTGGATTCTGGCCTTCTTTTTGCATATGAACTGGCTGCTACTTACTGCCCTTTGCACATTTTTAGTATACGCTCTGTTATTCCTTTCTCCTTGCTGTTAATTCTAAATTGATATTTTAGTTGAAGCAGAATTTTGAACACTGTTTTGTATATAAATTGGCAGCCACTAAACTTCCTTTGCACATTCTATGATATGCTCTGTTACTTCAATCCTTATGCTGCTAATTCTAAATGCTATTTTCCGTCGAAACGGCTATGTGCTGCTGCCCAAATCATTGAAAAATCTTTTCCAAGCCCTGAGGTTTTGTATATTATTTTTAACTTAAAAGTACCTGCTATTTTCTAATACGGTTCTTGGGCTCTGTTTCTGCCGTGTGCTAAATGGTTTTATTGTTGAACATCTTAAGTATTTTACATACTGAGATAATTGACAATATTGACTGATGCAGGTCTCTGATAATTTTATTATGGCCCATGGATTGAGTTCTGTTATGATTTTATTACTTGTAACAATATGCATGTGCTTTTATGTGGACCTCTTAGGAGTTACAAATATTTAATAAAATATTGAATTGAACAGTCCAGTCCGTATTGCCAAGCCAGGTCCTCCCTGGACCCGACACAAGCATCCTGGGACCGGTTTCTGGGCATCACCCTTCATCAGCCAGGTTAGCATGAATCCAGTGGTGTAGTGAGCACGGGACGCACGTCTGGGCATACCCTTCCCACTTAGGTTGACACATGCAAAAGTAACAATTGATGGACGGAATGCTGGGCAATGCAAATATTCACCCCCAGTCACAAGGATCTGGGTTACATCCATCATTCTTTTGCTCACCACCCCAGTTTGGACCCAGCCATATGCAAATCAGTGTTGACCCTGTTTCTTGTGGCTTCAGTCTGGTCCAAACTGCCAAGCCAGGTCCTCCCTGGACCGGAAATAAGCATCCTGGGACCGGTTTCTGGGCATCAACCTTCATCAGCCAGGGTAGCATAAATCCATTGGTGTAGTCAATCAATCAATCAATCATGCCATTTGTATAGCGCACTACTCACCCGGGAGGGTCTCAAGGCGCTTGGGGGGAGGGGTATGCTACTGCTCGAACAGCCAGGTCTTGAGTTGTTTCCTGAAGGCGAGATGGTCCTGGGTCAGCCGAAGGTGGATGGAGAGGGAGTTCCAAGTCTTGGCAGCCAGGTAAGAGAAGGATCTTCCTCCGGCGATCGCTCTTCGGATGCGTGGTACGGCTGCGAGGGCGAGGCTGGTGGACCGTAGCTGGCGGGTGGGCGTGTAGAAGGTCAGGCGGTCGTTGACGTACTTGGGGCCCAGGTCATGGCGAGACTTGTGTGCGTGGGTGAGGAGCCGGAACGTGATCCTCTTGTCGACGGGGAGCCAGTGCAGGTTCCTCAGGTGGCTGGAGATGTGGCTGCGTCGGGGGACATCCAGGATGAGTCGGGCGGAGGCGTTCTGGATGCGCTGGAGTCTTTTCTGTAGCTTGGCTGTGGTTCCGGCGTAGAGGGCGTTTCCGTAGTCCAGTCGGCTGGTGACGAGTGCCTGGGTGACAGTCTTCCTGGTCTCGGTCGGGATCCAGCGGAAGATCTTGCGAAGCATACGCAGGTTGTTGAAGCACGATGAGGAGACGGCGTTGACTTGTCTGGTCATCGAGAGGGAGGGGTCCAGGATGAAGCCCAGGTTGCGTGCGTGGTCGGTTGGCTTGGGTGCGGTGCCCAGGGCTGGGGGCCACCAGGAGTCGTCCCAGGCGGAGGGCGAGGATCCCAGGATGAGGACTTCCGTCTTGTCCGAGTTCAGTTTCAGGCGGCTGTCCTTCATCCACTCGGCGACGCCTTTCATCCCTTCGTGTAGGCAGGTTCTGGCGGTGTCGGGGTCTCTGGTGAGGGAGAGGATCAACTGGGTGTCGTCGGCGTAAGAGATGATGTTGAGATTGTGCTGGCGTGCGATGGCTGCGAGAGGTTTCATGTAGATGTTGAAGAGGGTGGGGCTGAGTGAAGATCCTTGCGGGACGCCGCAGATTACTTCGGTGGCCTCGGAGCGAAACGGGGGAGGCGGACTCATTGTGTTCTTCCGGCGAGGAACGAGATGATCCACTCCAGTGCCTTCTGTTGGATACCGATGTTGCTGAGGCGCTGGACTAGGGTGCGGTGGCAGACCGTGTCGAACGCAGCGGAGAGGTCCAGGAGGATGAGGGCCACTGTTTCCCCCTTGTCGAGCAGGGTCCGGATGTCGTCGGTGGCTGCGATGAGGGCGGTCTCGGTGCTGTGGTTGGCTATGAAGCCGGACTGCGAGGGGTCGAGGGATCCGTTCGTCTCGAGGAAGGCGGTCAGCTGTCTGTTGACGATCTTCTCGATGACTTTAGCAGGAAAAGGGAGGAGCGAGATGGGGCGGAAGTTTTTGAGATCGGTTGGGTCCGCTGTAGGTTTCTTCAGGAGGGCGCTGATCTCGGCGTGCTTCCAGCTCTCCGGGAAGGTGGTGGCGTTGAAGGAGGCGTTGATGATGTTCCGGAGTTGGGGTGCGATGGTGGAGTCGGCCTTGTTGAAGACGTGGTGTGGGCAGGGGTCGGTCGGTGATCCGGAGTGGATGGTGTTCATCGTGCGGGCTGTGTCTTCGGTGGTCACCGTGGTCCAGGTGCGAAGGGTGGCGGTGGGGGGCGTTGGTTCGACGGTTGGGTGCGTGGGTGGGGCGCCGAAGCTGTTGTGGATGTCGGCGATCTTGCGGTGGAAGAATGAGGCGAGGGAGTCGCAGAGGTCTTGTGACGGAGTGATGTCGTTGGTGCCGGTGCTGGGGTTGGAGAACTCCTTGACGATAGTGAAGAGCTCTTTGCTGTCGTGGGCGTTGTTGTCCAGTCATTCCTTCAGGGATTTCTTCTTGGTGGTGCGGATGAGCTGGTGGTGCTTGCGGGTAGCGTGTTTGAGGGCGGTCATGTTGTCGGTGGTCCGGTCGAGGACGGGACTCATGTCTGGGCATACCCTTCCCACTTACGGTGACATATTCAAAAGAAACAATTGATGGACGGAATGCTGGACAATGCAAACATTCAACCCCAGTCACAAGGATCTGGTTTAAATCCATCAATCTTTTCTCACCACACCACCACAGTTTGGACCCAGCCATATGCAAATCAGTCTTGACCCTGTTCCTTATGGGAACCGTCCAGTCCGAACTGCCAAGCCAGGTCGTCCCTGGACCGGAAACAAGCATTCTGGGACCGGTTTCTGGGCATCACCCTTCATCAGCCAGGCGAGCATGAATCCAATGGTGTAGTGAGCATGGGACCCACGTCTGGGCATATCCTTCCCACTTAGGGCGACATATGCAAAAGAAACAATTGATGGATGGAATGCTGGACAATGCAAACATTCACCCCCAGTCACAAGGATCTGAGTTAAATCCATCATTCTTTTGCTCACCACACCATCCTGGCTGATGAGGGATGAAAGCCTGAAACTGGTCCTAGGATGCTTGTTTCCAGTCCAGGGAGGACCTGGCCTGGCAGTTCAGGCCGGACTGTTCCCATTGGGTGCATATGGCTGGGTTCAAACTGGAATGGCATGGTGAGCAAAAAACGATTGATTTAGGCCCAGATCTCTGTACTGGGGTGAATGTATAACATTGTTCTGCTTTCTGTCCATCAATTGTTCTTTTTGCATTTGTCACCCCGAGTGGGACGGGAATACCCAGACGTGGGTCCCGTGCTCTCCATGACACTGGAGTCAAGCTATCCTGGCTGTTGAGGGCTGAAAGCCTGAAACCGGTCCTAGGATGCTTGTTTCCAGTCCAGGGAGGACCTGGCCTGGCAGTTCGGGCTGGACTGTTCCTATTGGGTACAGGGTCAAAACAGATTTGCATATGGCTGGGTCCAAACTGCAATGGCATGGTGAGCAAAAAACGATGGATTTAGGCCCAGATCTCTGTACTGGGGTGAATGTATAAAATTGTTCTGCATTCTGTCCATCAATTGTTCTTTTTGCATTTGTCACCCGAGTGGGACAGGTATGCCCAGATGTGGGTCCTGTGCTCTCCACGCCACTGGAGTCAAGCTATCCTGGCTGTTGTGGGCTGAAACCCTGAAACCGGTCCTAGAATGCTTGTATCCAGTCCAGCGAGGACCTGGCCTGGCAGTTCGGGCTGGACTGTTCCCATTGGGTGCAGGGTAAAGACTGATTTGCATATGGCTGGGTCCAAACTGGAATGGCATGGTGAGCAAAAAAACGATGGCTTTAGGCCCAGATCTTTGTACTGGGGTGAATGTATAACATTGTTCTGCATTCTGTCCGTCAATTGTTCTTTTTGCATTTGTCACCGCGAGTGGGACGGTATGCCCAGACATGGGTCCCATGCTCTTCATGCCACTGGTATCAAGCTATCCTGGCTGATGAGGTCTGAAAGCCTGAAAGCTGGGTCCAAAGTGGAATGGCATGGTGAGCAAAAAAACGATGGATTTAGGCCCAGATCTCTGTACGGGTTGAATGTATAACATTGTTCTGCACTCTGTCCATCAATTGTTCTTTTTGCATCCATCTAAGGGATAAGCATATGTTTCTCATGTTAACATAAGACCAACTTTCAAACTCCCACGGGAACACCTCATATGGAATTGTATCTCACAAAATAATATATTAGAAAATATTATTTCCATTGCTCTCAAGAAAGTGAACAGGAGCAATGCCTCATGATAGGTGAAGATGTGTATTTCCTTATCC
The DNA here is from genome assembly GCF_964261635.1 of Lissotriton helveticus. Classification (NCBI taxonomy): domain Eukaryota; kingdom Metazoa; phylum Chordata; class Amphibia; order Caudata; family Salamandridae; genus Lissotriton; species Lissotriton helveticus. The sequence goes on from NC_136063.1 coordinate 695,067,133, forward strand.
TCATAATTGCAGTATCAAACTAAACTATAAAGGGTTAATGAATATTTGTAAATTAAGGTGTTTTAGACTAGTTAATGAGGTGCAATGTCTCTTTTTTATTTTGTGAAAAATCTAACTTTTAAAAAAAAAAAATATGAAATACATGTTTATAGTAAATCTATCATTTATTTTTTAACTAGCACAGGCACTTGATTTAAAAATATTGTATAGAGTGTCATAATGTATTCAGAAAAGAATCACAACTGACATTGTTTGGGTTATAATAATAAAACACAACAGAATCTCTTCTTGAGAAAGCAATCAACAAGCAACTTACCGAACACCTTGAACACAGCAAACCCCTGGAACCCTCTCAACCCAGATTCTGAGCCAACACAGCACCAAGACATCCCTGATTGCAGCTACAGCTACAAATGGCATGAGTGCCCTTCTGTACAATAGAACAACAGCAGCACTCATCCTCCTGGACCTATCAGCCACCTTCAACACTATCTTCCATCCCATCTTGATCAACAGACTCCACCACATCGGAATCCTGGGAGACGCCCTCAAATGGATCCCCTCATACTTCACCAGAAGAACCCAGAGAATCTGTCTCCCATCATTTGCCTCGGAACTCAAGAATATCCTGCAATGCCCCCCAAGAATCATCCCTAAGTCCTAACCTCTTCAACACGTACATGAACCTCCTGGACAACATCGTCTGATCACAAAGACTAAAACTCATTTCCTACACTGATAACACCCAGTTCATCCTCTCATTGTCAGAAGACCCCTACACCTCCAGAGCTAACTTTCACTGATGTATGATGAACATCGCCAACTGGATGAAGAACAACTGCTTCAAGCTGATTGCAGACAAGAAAAAGCCCTCAAATTTGGGAACAACACCTCGCTATGGAATATCGCATGATGGCCTGCAGAACCCGGCCCACCCCCTGTCCCACAGGACACTCCCGCAACCTCAGCATCTTCTTGGACAACACTTTATCTATAGAGCAACAGGTAAAAGCAGTCCCATCCGCCTGCTTCCACACCCCACGCATGCTCCACAAGATCTTCAGGTGGCTCCAAGTAGACACCAGAAGGGCCTTTACACAGGCCCTCATCACCACCAGACTGGACTACAGGAACACTGTCTACATATGAAGCACTGTACTCCTCCTGAAGAGACTACAGACAATTCAAAACTCAGTATTTAGACTCATCTTTGACCGCCGCAGATGGACCCATATCACACTCTACCTTAAGAAGCTACACTCGCTCCCAATCCAGAGGAGATGCCAGTTCAAGATGTTGACCCATGCACGCAAGGCCCTGCACAATGTAGGACCAGCAAACATCAACATACGCATGCCCTTTTGCCGACCAACCAGATACCTTTTATCCGCCTCCCTCTTCCTTGTAGACTCCCCTTGGATCTGCCGAGCCAACAGAAGAGGACAGTCTTTCTCACATCTGGCAGCCAAGGCTTGGAACAATCTTCCCCTGCACCTTAGGACCACCTCATCCTCCAGCAACTCAGGATAGGACTGAAGACGTGGTTGTTCAATTGAACAGATCACCATGTTGCAGCTAGCAACTCCAGCGCCTTGAGACCCTCATGGGGGATTTGCTGCCCTATATATATGATTGATTGATGGAAAGAATGTCTCTTTGCAGTCATTGCTCAATGTTAAGCAGCTTCTCTCAACCCAGCACCAATCTTGAACACAACTCCTTCTAGGGTTTCTTCAATAAGCTAGAGCATTTCTTTACATCTATATGTTGTCTCACGAGGGATAATATTACAGTAATTGGGAGGTCAGGTGTTGACCGATATTATTTGCACTATTTGGGTTCCTATACAGGACTTTTTTCAGTTGCCCAAATGCAGAGGCTCCTTCTATTTGGTTTGTGTTTTACTCGGTCAACTTTGATCAAAATACAGAACGGAAACAGTAAATGTTTCTAAGTGACTTCTAGTACTTTTTTGCCATCTACTATGTGCATAAATTAAGATAAAACCAATACCTAATTAGCAAATTCTGAACACAAAATCCAGTCCTCCTTTTGATGGATGAGAACGGATGGACTAGTTTGAATGTCCATCAGACCAGCTTTATTTGAGGCATGATTGAAAAATCAGTGTAAACATTGTTTTTATGTTTCCTAACTGTTTAACATGCATAGAGAACATCTCGGTTATACAGAGCCCTTTGCCTAGCATGCAAGGGCACTCTATACTTACAACCTACATTTGGTTTTGCTGTCAAAACACATTGAAATCTTCTTCTATGTGGTATAGCAGAAGCAAATAATACCCAAAATAGGGAGGGTTTATGTTTTTGCTATTGGCCAAAGAACTTAAAATACCAATTTTAAACAACCATTTCAACAATTATACATCTGTACTACAAATCATGGGTGACTTTATTTCAGTTTCCTCCTGTTGATGTTTCAGTTGCAGCTGAGACGGATTTTTTTTTAAATATCTTATAGCAGTGTTGCATGATTTTGCATTCTTAGGGTGGATTTCCCCCCAACAATTTGCTTTTTACCTCCACGTTTTGCGGAATCTTTGTGTTGACCTTAGGACTTTGAGCGCTTTACCACTGCTAATCAGAGCTAAAGTGCATGTTCTTCTTCCCTAAAGATGTGTGCAGTTTGTGTATACATGATTGACATATTTAACATTATTTACTTGTAATTCCCTTGTAAAGTGGTATACCATGCACCCAGGACCTGTAAGTTAAATGCTACTAGTGGGCTGCAGCACTGATTGTGCCACCCACAGAAATAGCCTTTCAAACCGGTCTCAGGCCTGCCACTGCAGTGACTGTGTGCGCAGTTAGACTGACACTTTGACTTGGCATTTAAAACTACTTGTCAATCCTTAAAGTCCCCTTTTATTACATTTAAGTCACCCATAAAGGCAGGGTACTATGTAAGTAAAAGGTAGGACATTTATCTGGTTGTTTTACATGTCCTAGTACTGGCAAAGACCCAAATTAGTTTTTCACTACTGTGATGCCTGCTCCTGTCATAGGATAACATTGAGGATTCCTTAAAATACCTTTAAGCTGTATTTTTGATTGTAGAGGAGTAGCTGCTTTATGTATTATATCTTTGGATTGGTGTTGACAAATCCTCTTAACTGGTAAAGCTGCATTTAACAGATCTAGTTTAGGAGTGCCACTTTTGAAAAGTGGATATTTCTGTGCACTTACTTCTTTATGTGCCTTACAGTGTGTCTCCAACAAATGGGGAAGGTTGACAGATACACCTTCTTCATTCCCTTTAGACAGCTACATACATAGGATACTTCAGGGCATCTGCATTCACCTGCATACTCCAGTAGATAGTGTCCTGTCCTCACACAAAGCACTGATCAACCCCCGCCAGTAGGCTGGTAGACAGGACTGAGCTGAAAGGGGATCCTGTGCACTTCAAAGGCTTTGCTTTGAAGTCACCTCCATTTTAAAGTCACTATTGGGTATTATTAAAGGGTCTCTGACCCCTTAAAATCAGATACTAAAGGACTTGTAACCAAGCCCTGTCAGGGGGACTGCTGTGTGGCCCAAATAACTCATCTGCACTGCTTTTCTAGAAGGACTGCTTTTCTGATTGTTGCCCTGCTGCCTGCTGTTCCCTACTTCTGTTGAAGGAGAGGTGGACTCTGACTTCTTCCAAAGTGATCTTCAGGGGCTTGCTCCCTGTTCCCGAAGTCTCTGGGACCTAGGACTTAATTGCTCCACCCTCACCGTGGGACTCTGCAATCCATGAGTCCCTCATCGAGCAGAGCGTGCCTGATCACCAGCTTGCCTGCCTACTGATTAAGTGCTTTTGCTTGCACAGGATCAGCACTGCACATTTGAAACTGTGACAAGGAGTGGAGCATGCTGGATTGTCAGTGGTATTGTTGATCGACAAGCGCTTTGCCCTGTACAGCATGTCCGGTATTGGAGCAAGGTTTCGTACGTAAAGAAACTTGCTCGAACTCAACCCTCTTGGAATAACATGTAATAAATTAAACAACATGTTTTGTGAATACTAATAATTGCACCACACACCATTTTCTTCATCTAGGGGAAGCTTTTGAATGTGCTTTACTAACCAGTAACCCGAGTGTCTTAAAATGTCTGATGAAAACGGCGAAACTCTTTGCGCATGTGTCTACTACATCTACGTAGCATGACGTTCTTTGCTTTTGGTGGGAATTCTTTGCAGCTGTGCAGTAGTGCCTAAAATGGCTGCTTTGAATCTCAAATGCTAATGCATATGGTTTGCTTAAATTAAACCTTACGTGTCTTGCTAATCTGCTATTGCAATAGTTAAAATAAAATAATGGAATTAGAGTATAAATAAGCGGTATACAGTGCATTCATTTATTTTCGCATTCTAGCATGTCCTTTGACTTTACTATTAGCTCGTATTTGGGTCTGAAGGGTGACTGAAATCTCCAGTTTGAAAATTTAATACGCATGCGTTGTGAACACTGAAAGGCCTCGAGCGGTGACATTGAAGAGCTGCCAAATCCCATCTTAGCAGTGATGTGCCTGAGAACTTTACCTCTTGACCCGGAGAGGGGAAGAAGATGAAAACAAATAAAATACATTGTATTAAAAGTAATATGAATGCTGCTGGGAGGAATAAAGATTGGGAAAGTACATTTAAGGGCGGGAACATAGAACAATTTAAATAAAGAAAAATTACTTCACATTAGTATGGTGTGATGACCTCTCCCCATCCCATTGACCAATCGAATGCAGGGACTACACGAATATTGAAACATTTGGGAGTGGTACATACTCTGAAAATGGTATAACTAAGGTAGGCTTAGTCAGTTAGATTGTCTGACTTGTCACAGACCTGTCACTGACCCAACGTGTGCTGAAGGAGATCGCGGATGCCACGGAGCTCAGAGGGCTGGTCAAACACTCTGAAAGAAGAATCAGGAGATTTGCTGAAGGAGAAGACCCTGTCCATCTAGAAGGGGAAGGAGAGTAGCTGCAGGGATGGGTGTAACACTGGTGTTGCACTTAGAGGAGGTTACCTGTCCTGACCTATTGGCTCCTGACTAGTCGGGAGCCCTTTTCTTTCCAGCCCTTGGCCAGGGGTTGGTTCTCGCACCATTCTAGGTAAATATAAATCTGTGTGGTATTTCCTTGTACCGTATCCCTTTCTCACCCTACCCAGGTACCAATGTCTAGTGCGATTTCTAAGTCTTTAAAGATTTTTACTTTGATCATTATTTTCCTCCTTGAGAAGTTGGTGATTGACATGTATTGGTATTTGACTCACAAAATATTTCATAGATAAAGTTTTTTAGACTCTCCCGAGTCTTTGGTCATTCAAAGAAATAAAAGTAAATGTTATTTTATGCCTAATATTCTAACCACCTGATCTATCGACCAGAGGAAATCAAGTACTAAGGTATAAAGGTTTGGTAGGAAAAGGTGTAGAGGTAAATTAAAATTCAAGTCAGATAAGATTCTGAAACCTCATCACAGGATTGCCAGGTTATTGTATGAATGTTTTCTCGGCCCAGGTGAGTATGGTGTTTTAAAATCACCCAAGTTGGTAATCACGCGCCAACAGTATTTTTCTTGGTAGCAGAGCTATGGTTTAGGTTTTAGTTATGATAGGTAGTTAGTTGTGTGTTGGAATATTGATTGATGTATTAACCAAAATCCGTTTGTATTGTTTTATGTTGTCCAGAATTCCCTGGGGACATTGAATAGTGGGTGGTAAGTGGAAGTCACACTGCAGTGAGGTTACTGGCCTTGATGAAGTAAGTGTGTAAAGTTAGGTAGAACTTGAAGCACTGGTTAGGGATTATTTCTCATATAAAAGTGAGAGTGATAGATAGCAAAGGAGTTCGCTGGTTAAACTTTGGTCTTATATCACCTAGAAAGGGTAAGTCTAAAGGTATAGCAGGTTCTCTGATGCTTAAGTGAAGAGTAAGCGGAAGAGATTTTACTCGTAGTGTGTGAAGGGTAAACGGAAAAGTTTTACTCGCTGCAAAAGAAATTGACTTTTCTTTGAATTTAGTCAAATCAGGCACAGTAGCGAATGTTTTTATGTTGTTAATTAATGAAATGTGTAATTAAAATTGAAAGAAATTGATTTTTCGTATTACCTTGCAAAGGAGGGGTCAGTCGCGGGTGCTACACTGATGTCACTGAGAGCCTCGCTGGGATTGGTTGAGACAGCGGGTGTGTAGCTGAGGTAATATTGTAAAGGAGGGGTATGTGCAGAGTGTGAAACTCACGTCACAGAAAAGCCACGCAATTATTTGATAAAGTTGTTCTGCAAACCAAATGTTGATTGGGTCATTAAAGTAAGAGATGCAGTGGTATTGGAGAAGCATTTAAGTGAAGTAAATCATTGATTACATTGCAAAAATAGAATTTTCTGTGTTAATAGACAGTGGTAATTATATGTTGAATCCCGATCCAAATATAACAGGCTCACGTCCAGATAGAAGATTTATAGGTTTTGCCCATGAGCAGTACATTAGAGGAAGACCAAACATCATGTATGGAGAAAAGAGAAAAATGTCCTTTATGCAGAAAATTAAGAATTATTTAAGAAAGGATAACCCCATTAAAACTAGAGAAGGAATTATTATAACTCCTCCAAAGACACCTACATCATACATGATGATAGAAAGAGGCAACCACAATTGTGTATGGTTAGAAAATTGGATAGAGTACACAAAGATGATGGAATATTAGCATTTCCAGAGTACGGAACATTTAATGGGAGAATTTTGCACAATTTGAGAACTCGCATGAATGAATTAGAACCAAGTCCTAGATTAACTCATTTTGAAGCTTTAGAAGAATGGGAGACTGAGGCTTTTGAGTGAGACAGACCCAGATGTGACAGGAACTTAAGTAAATTGTATCCAAGATTTCCCTGCGAGACACGAAATAAGCAGATGAAACAATGGAGACAGGCTATTGTAGTGGAAGGATTGCATCCTGTATTTACCACAGTGGAACCAACAGGAAGTAAATGTACAGAGAAAACAATACATTTAATGACTGGTAATGGAGATTCTGAAGACGATTATCTTGAAGACCTTTTATTGAAAATTCCTCCACCTTATCAAGAAGAAATAAAAAGAATTACCCCAGGTGCCCCATTTCTAAAAACACTGTAGGTTCCGCAGATTGTACATGAGACTACCATAGAAAAGGTACTACAAGAAAAAGAAAGAGAAGCAATAAATAAAAATAGAAGTGAATTAATCCAGAAAATAACCCAATTGAATTCAAATCCTGAAGCATTAACAATACCAGTGACTATAGGACCTGTTGTTCCTTTATATGGAGATAAGTAAACTAGTCCTAAAACTCCCGTTCTAAATACTCCTCTCACGTTACCCAGAAAAGAAAATATAATAGTTGATGACGAAGCAAGTGAGTGTAAGTCCGTAATTTCTTTAATGGATCTGCCTATAAGAGAACCAATAAATGATTTTCTGACAAAGATTTAGAGAACATGAATGTGTCAGGAAAAAAATTGCAGATAAAAGAATTATTGACATTGTTACAAAAATGGGGAGAATTAGATAGATGGAAAGCTAGATGGACAAAGAAAAATGAAGAAGCACAGGCAAATCGAACACCATATGAGTATTTAAGGAAAGAGACAGAAAAGGTTGAAAGGTTGTGCCCAATGAGAGAAGTTCCAGGAGGAGGTTATGTACATGTTCATTGGTCTCGGCAGGATATTTTATCATTTACAAATGACTTCCCAAACCTTAGAGAAAACACAGTAGAATGGTACAGGCAAGTTGAAAGGTTTGTGAAGGTATCGAAAGTACTGCTAAAACAGTTAGATGGTTTATTTGACATAGTTGTTCCTGCTGACTTATGGACAGAATCTAACATTTCAGTAGATTGGCCTAATGACGAGTACCCAAGGGATGCAAAAACAGGGGCCCTGTCAGATGAGGTAATGAAAAAATATCATCAGGTAATAACTTACTTGAAGGGAAACATTCCCCCAAAAGAAACAGACTGGATAAAAGTAGACAGAACAACCCAAGGAAAATATGAATCTCTACATGCATATTATGAGCACCTTTTGCAGGTATTCAAAAAGTACAGTGGGTAATAAAGACATGACACACTTTGTATATCGTTTCGTTACTGGTTTAAGGACAGATATATCCCAAATGATTAAGAAGCATACGTTGTGTTGGCAAGCAAAACCTATTGATGAAATCCTCAAGTATTCAAAGTACTGTGGGGATGAAATAGATAACAGACGAAAGAAACTGGTAGAAAAAGTAATGTGGGCTCAAGTAAAATTAGCAGAGCAACAAGAACTTCAGCTAAGTAATCAGGCATATAATCAAGGAAAAGGAGAAGGACAAGGTGAAAGTAGTAGAGGCAAACCTAGAGGGCGTATGAGTGAAAAGAGGCAAAGAAAAAGTTTCCCTGTCACAGGTACGGAAAATTGGGGCATTGGAAAAACGAGTGTTAACTTATACTGAATAATAATGTCCAAACTAAAAATTAAAATCCACAGACGCAGAATGAGGTGTCAATGAGGCAACCGCAACAGAGTCAATTGCCACCTGCCCCTATGCCAGATTTTGTGAGTCAAGCCAAGTACAGTGTGGACACCAGATTCTGGGAGGGAAGTGGTAAGAAAATGTATGTAACACCACAGTTTCTTTTGCAGGACACATTTTTTGATGAAGAGACTCAATGATGGTGCCTGAGAGGGGGGGAGAGGAATGCGTCCTTGGCGCATCCTTGCCGGTAGATCAGTCAGATCCATATATAGAAGGTAAAGTGAAGGGAAATGACATCACCTTCTTGTTAGACACTGGTGCTACCCGTTCTACTGTGAGAACAGCAGACATCCCAAACCTACTTTTCTCGGGAGAAGCGATCGAAGTAGTGGGCATTTCTAATAAACAGATTAGGACCCCTATTACAGATCCAATGGAGGTATGTATTGGCAATTTTACAGAAATGCACAAGTTCGTAGTCTGTGACTCGAGCCCTGTGAACCTGTTAGGAAGTGATTTATTGTGCAAAATGACCTGTTCAATATATCGCTCTCTGGATGGTTTTGCAATTCATAACCCTGATGAAGACAGAATGTGCAAGATCATGTTAGCTAGACTAGGAACGGCAGTAAAAAGATGACCCCAGATGAGCTACCAGAGGAGGTCCAAAATACAGTAAATCCTGATGTGTGGGATTTTACTGGAAAAGAGGTAGGTTTAATGGCAAATGTAGACCCAGTAAAAGTAACTGTAAAAGAAGGTGCAGTCTACCCAAATACTTGCCAATACAAAATAAGCCCAGAAATAAAAGCTGGTGTTGCAGCAGAAATTGAACGTTGAGTCGAACAAGGCATATTGAAAGAAATAATGAATAGTCCCTGTAATTCACCTATAATTGGAATAAAAAAGCCAAATGGAAAATATAGGGTGGTCCAAGATTTACGCAAAATTAATAAAATTGTTGTACCATGTTGTCCAATAGTACCGAATCCAGCAGCGATCCTTTATCAGATACCATGGAGTGCAGGATGGTTCGCTGTAATTGATTTATGCCATACCTTTTTCTCCATTCAATTGCATCCTAACAGCCAATTTTTGTTTTCGTTTAAATTTGACGAACATGTTTACATTTGGAACCATGTCCCTCAGGGTATTCTGAAAGTCCATCGATTTTTAATCAGATTTTGAAAAAATTTCTTGAATCTCTGGTGTTGCCCAGACAGTCTGTCTTGGTGCAATACATTGACGACTTATTAATCGTGACTAAAACTCGAAATGATTGTATTGTTGATTCCATTGCATTATTGAATTACTTGGCTGAAGGTGGACATAAAGTGTCACCTGAGAAACTACAATTCTGCACCACTTCGGGCAAATATTTGGGACACCAAATAGAAAGAGGAGTCAGAAGAGTGACTTCAGAAAGAATCAAAATGATTAGAAATATGAAATTACCCCAGACTCAGAAAGAAATAAGGATGTTTCTTGGAGTTGTAGATTATTGCAGGCAGTGGATTGGGGGATTTGCTGTACTCACCAAACCATTGATACAATTGACAAACAAAAAAAAGAGCAAGATATCCAGTAGAATGGGATGATGAAAAAGCATGACAGCCTTTGTGAAATTGCAAAACTGTCTGTGAGAAGCACCTGCCTTAGGTATGCCAGACTATTTCAAAGAGTTCGCACTATTCTGTGATACAAGAGACAATTGTGGACTCTCAGTCCTAACACAGACACATGGCGTATTGCGACATCCTGTGGCATATTTCTCTGCCACTTTGGACCCAGTGACATCTGCATTAACACGGTGCTTAGAAACTGTAGCTGAAACATGCCTGAGTCTGGAACATAGGGAATCCATTGTAATGAGACACCCTGTGACAGTGTATGTCCCACATGCAGTCGTGATTTTTCAGACGCCATCTCGCACTCAATATCTTACTCCTAGTCTGCTGACTAAGTATGAGCGAGTTAAATTTGGTGCAGAAAATGTAATGATAGTCAGATGTACTGTCTTTGTTGCCTGATTCACCTTTTGAAGAAGTAAAAGATGAGGTCAAACATGAATGCCTTGATGTTACTGAAATAAGTACCAAACCACGTACAGACATACAGGAAGAACCTTTAAAGAATGCAGAACACGAGCTGTTTGTAGATGGTTCGTGCATGTGTCGTGAGGAAGGAGGATTGAGTGCTGCTTACGCTGTGTGCACAATGGCTGGAATAGTCGAAGCATCCTATTTACCAGGAGTCAAGTCTGCACAAGTAGCAAAATTATTAGCTTTAATTAAAGCTTGCAAAATTGGGAAGAATTGGAGAGTAATCATTAACACTGACAGTCAGTATGGTTATGCGGTTGTGCATTACTTTGGCCAGCTCTGATGCAAAGGGATTTCATGACTTCTTCATGAACCCCTATCAAAAATGGACATTTTGTAAAAGAATTAATTGAAGCAATTCAATTACCAAAAGAAGTGGCCGTGGTCAAGTGTGCTGCTCACCAATCAGGAAACGATAATGTGTCAGCTTGTAATCGTTATGCTGACCAAGTTGCCCAACATTGTGCTAAATAATAAATAGCAGTAAACAAGAAAATTGATGCATGTGGAATAAGCTGCCAACTTATGCTACTTGGGGGCATACGAACTTGGGAGGAAGTAAGAGAGTCACAAAATGAAGCAGAAACAAAAGAAAAGGAGGAATGGGAGAAAATAGGTTGGCAGAGAAGAACTGAAGATGGTGTATGGGTTTACTTAGATGGGAGACCTGTGTTACCTGACTGTATGCTTGCACCAATGGCTAGAATGTATCATGGAGACACACACATAGGCAGATATGCAATGATTAGACTTTTCCGACAAGACTGGTTTAATGCAAGATTCAGGAATGTCGCAGAGAGTCTTTGCCAGAGATGCTTAATTTGTCAACAGCTGAACCCAGGCAGAAAAACTCTAGTTTGTCAAGGAAAAATTGGGTAAGCTGAGGGCCCATTCATAAGACTCCAGATTAATTTCATTCAGTTACCTGCTTGTTGAGGATTAAAATATGTCCTTGTTATTGTTTGTTTATTTTCCAAGTGGGTGGAGGCATAGCTGACCAGAAGACATTACGGTTTAACAGCGGCCAAGCTCCTATTAAGAGAGCTCATTCCTGGGGCCGGTTTTCCAGTAACTATTGAGTCAGACTGAGGGTCACATTTTAATAATGAAATAATTTGATTAATTTGTGAAGCATTTAAAATTGAGCAAAAGCTGCACTGTGCATACCGCCCAGAGGCTTCTGGAGTAGTAGAACAACTGAATGGCACAATCAAATCGAGACTGGGAAAAGTGTGTGCATCCAACCCACTGGAGTGGCCTGATGCTTTACTTATTGTCCTGATTGGATTCAGAAGCATACCAGACAAAAATACAGACTTGAGTCCCCATGAGATACTGATGGGAAGGGCAATGAGGCAATCATGTATACAAGGACATAAGTTGTTGAATATATCTGATGATTTGGAACTGGAATATTTCAAAAAGAGTTGGCTCAACAAGTGTGTTCTATCTCTCAGCAGGTTGGGGATAGACGCTGTTACCAGGTAGCCGAACCATGCACATGATCTGAATCCTGGTGACTGGGTAGTAGTGAAAGAGCACATTCAAGAATTGTGCCTTGCACCGAGGTGGGGAAAACCACATCAGGTTATATTGGTTACAACAACAGCTGTAAAATGTGCAGGATTGCCTAATTGGATACATGCCAGCTACACAAAAAGGATACCAGCACCTGACGAAACAGAAACACAACAAACTGAAGAAGTTGAGAGGGCAGACTGTTGCACAGCTGAAGAATCACAAGCAATAGATTCTGAAGTAGCTGATCAAGAACAACCTAGCAGTGGACATACCTGAATTCATTGTAAGAACCAGAAGTCAAATCCGGTTAGAAAGTCAGAGTGATAGTGAAGATGAGACAGGAATAGGAGAACACACTCAGATTACAGAAAATAAAGCTAACGTTAAATGTGAGGAGGACCAGATATGGAAAGAACAATGCACTCAGACAGAAGAAAATAGAAACAGCACTCAAGACTCTGAGGAGGGACAGATAGGCACTAGAGAAAACGCCCAGGCAGAAGACAATCAAGACATTTTAAGAACTGATTAGAACCAGTTAGGTAAAGAAAAACAAGTTCAGGAAGACAAAGACGAATAAAGTCAAAGCAAACAAACTCCTGAACAGGGTAAGAATAGTGTAGAAGAACACATCCAGGCACAAACAGCAAAAGTAATAGGCCCTGGACTAAGTCAGCTAGAGAGGGATTCTGAAGACAGAAGACAGAAGTAACCAAATTGCACCACAGATCAACGAAAATAAAAGAGCATTTGAAGAGACTGAAAGCACAGTGCCAGCTAAAAGACTCAGAAAAGGTGATACTTGGCCTAGTATTATCAAGAGACTGAAATATCACCTCAAAATAATAAGTGAAGAACCAGAATAAGTAGATGAAGTAACAAGTCAATCTGAACTGTCAACAGAAAAACCAAAAAGGAGAAGTCCACATTTGAAAAGACTGAATAATAAATTAAAAGGTCCTGAATGGACATATGTGATTCTTGAGGACTTTGAAAATTTGGAAATAAATGGAGATAGTGATGAACAATTGATTGTTGATTGAATCGACAAAGAAGTGAGACCAACTTGAAAAAATTCACAGTTTATATTCTGTACAAAAGTTATAAAGAGGGGAATACATCTCCATAGTCAGAAATGGCTGATAATAGAGCTGCTGGAAAACCGAAACGAAATTATATAAAGAGATGCTGTAGAAAATGCATATGTAGCCTATTTCTAGTACCCATAGTATGTTTAGGTCTGACAATAGCCATTCCCTATTTAATGACTGCAAATAAACAGAATGACACTAGTACACATGGAAAGTTAGCTAACATTAAACCAGACAGAGTAAAATTAGAAGCACCAGATTAGACAGAATTACATCACAGTGTAAATAAAAATGAGATGGATTTAAGTGTTTTTGCTAACCGGCTAGTGCATTATGTAGAATGCATGGAAGTTAGTGATTGTTATGTATGTATGAAATTACTGACATCAGTAGCAGAAGGAGTGACATATCATAATTTGCCATTGACATATGGTATTTCATGTAGTATTTTACAGAACTGGAAAACTACAATATTATTATGTTAACAAAGATGTGATTTTTTCTGAAAATCCTTTGCTCAGAAACATGAACCCTTTTCAACACAGGCTGACTCTTGAACATTCAGCGCAACAGCATTCACACATACGTCTAACATACAGACAACTGCACAAAGAGATAAAGCAAAACTCAAGACACATAACTCTAAATTGGTAATTACCTCAATATTTCAATAGAGGTACGTCAGACTAAATTGCATGGAAGCACCACTAATATGCCAGTATTACTTCTAGTGCACTAATATGCCAGCATTACTTCTAGTGTGACAGTTCTCCACTTGGAAGCCCCAGAATCATTACCCTTACAAATGCATTTAGAAAGAGGGATAAGCATGGTTCTAAGATGAGAAATCATAAAAATCATGGGGTAATAAAACTGTGTCTGCAAGAACCACTTTGGGGAGTTATTCTGCATGATTCAGCTAGTTTTCTTACCCATAGCAGTAATCTCTAATGCCCACGCATCATAAGATAACTGCAATTTATTTTCAACAATTTTCTCTCATAAGTGATAACTTTGTGGCAACTGAGAAGCCAGATTGTGCCTAAAATATGCTGCACTGTATGGCTTCATAAGTCAGTTTTCCAAACTCTTTGGAGGCTACATTTGATGTCTTAGTAGTACTTCCACCCTTGGTTAGACACAAAGTCAGTTAAAGATCCTAGTCTTTGGTGGGTCCTGGTTAAGGATTGTCACAACATTTTTGGGAAAATTATGAAATTTTGCCTTGGTGATGGATGGGCAAATTTTATGTCATGTGTGGCTAGGCCTTTCACTGATGATACATGTTATGTGCAAGACAGACATTATTGCTTGTAAACATGAGTGAACAATGTTGGAAAATGCATGTATTAGTTCCAATGTAGTAGTAATGTAATGCTTGCGTGGGTGCCATGTTTTTTTAGTTTAGAAACTACGTTTTTCTGATACAGTTCGAATTAACAAGACAGAGAAGGACAACTTTAGCAATTAGCAATAGTCCACACAATTCACTCTTGTCATTCCCTCTTATCCTTCATCAAAGCTCTCTCTGAAGATGTTCTTTCACCACTACTCACTATTGTCAATGCCTTCTTCACTCAAGTCATCATCCCAGAAGCTCTGAAGACAGGTCAGATTCTCCCACTATTAATACAATCAACATTAGACACTCATGGCCTTGCAATCTACTGGCCCACCACTATCCTACCATTCATCAGCAAGGTCTTTTAAAAAGCAGTCTTGTAGTCTCTTTGACGCAGTCAACCATTCCATCCTCATATATAAGCGGAACTATCACAGGAGGAGATGTGATTAGTGGCTGCAGCTGTTGGCCATGCAACATGGGGAACCAGGTTTGAATCCCTGCATCGGACACAGCATCTTGTGAATTCTGCAAAATGTCGATGTGTAGAAAAAAGGTTTAACCTAGTCTGTGTTGTCCACTAGCTCCCCGGGCAGAAGAGATATGAATTCAAGCTGCTAACCCATGCACACAAGGCCATACATAACCAAGGACCAGCCTACATTCACCACCGCCTGAACTTCCACCAACCATCAACCTATCAAGAACACTACACTCTGCCTCCCTCTCACTTGCCCGAACTCACATAACCATTGTTGAATTCACCCGATATGACTTCCCCTTCAACCTACGTCAGTGTGATTAGGCAGGCCCTGTGACTGATTCCCAAAGCAACTGATTGACGGATCACAGATGAGATGGACACATAACCCTTAAACAAATGCAGAAAAAGGAACACCCAGATCGATCCCACAGATAGTCAGCAGATAGTCAGCGACACCATGGTCTCAAGGAGATTGACCCCCAATAAAACACGTTTGGCTGGAGGGACGCACGTTACCAAAACACCATAAAATCAGATTCCGCACTAAGTTAGGAACACTCTGCCAATCAAAACACAGCATGCACACTATTTGCAGTGATCAGAAGTTCCCCATGTCTGACTTCTGGACACGTACCCACTAGCTCCGCATTGTGTCCACACTTCGGCGAGACCCACCTGGGTTTTTTATCAAGTGTCCAGATTTATGGCTCCATGACTAGGCCCATATTCCTGCTCTAAAAAGAATGCACACATCACTTTATTACACTTTTGGAAATGTATAAAATGATGGTCAAAACCAATGTACTTGGAGAAGGTCTTCAGACCTCAACTCTGTTGCGTGCTCTCCCAGCCACTGCGTTTAATTAAACCAACTATTCCTGTTTTGCCAAACGCCTCCTCTCATTCATTTTTTCAATGTAAATTCATATTTGAGCAACAACCTCCCTTCTGGAAATCTGAATGGCCCTCAAGACCTGGCTGTTTGAATAAACCTCCAGGACCTGCAGGTGCCTGGATACCTTGTCGGGTGATTAGCTGTGCTTTATAAATCCTGATTGATTGTGTCTGTTGTGAAGAGCTTTCATGTCTTTGGGCAAGATTCCTGTTATGTAAAATTGCTAAACATAGAATGTGGATTCTGTCTGTCACCCATGCTCCAATCGCATCCTCCAAGGATAAAGCAGGAACCTTTTATATCAGAAACTGATACCTATCATGTTGCTGAATTGCAGTTTGTAGCTGGAAAATCTGTGTTTAATGTCTGCTTCCCTGTGTGAGCAGACGGTGTAAACCGAGGCAAATACCTTACTTCACAGAGTTTCCTTTTTATTTATTGTCACATATGAAAGCACATTCAAACGTGTGAGTTCAGGGTATGTGCTGTACAAAATCCTCTCTTATATTTGATTTAATAGCCTATAATATTGCTCCATCTGTATTAAGGAATCAAGGCTACATATAAGGTGCATTTGACAACTGACTTACTTCTTAGTTCACTAGTAACGTTCTCATCAGGGCGGGGGAGGATTCTTGGTACATGTTTAATAACCCTCAATCTCATAAATATTCAATGCAGATATATAATCTGACCTACTAAGAAGAAAAGCTTCCGAGTGTTAGAGAAATACACTTTTTTGCATGATTTATGTGCTAAATTTGTTAAAGACTCGGCTCATGCATGAGCTCTTAGAGCCAGACCTGACCCTTGGCTCAGCTGTGTCTCTGCTCTTCCTGTTAATTTGTTGGATCACCTACCTCTAATAATGATACACATTTATGCTTGAAAGTCTCCTCTGCGCCAGCATCCAAAGCTACAAACACTGCATGCATACCATCCAGACCTGGATGTCAAGCGCCTATTTGAAGCTCAACCGAGACCGGATTCCTGCTATTTGCCACAAACAAGAAACAATACAAACCTACCTTAATGACAAGGCCTTTCATAGCTATGAGCCACAACTTCCATCAAATGTCACTTGGATTCATCTTGGACATCAACCTCAAACTCATTTTGTTAAAAACACAAAGGTGGCCTGGTACCAGTCCTTTTTTGTACTGAAAGTAAAACCGTTTCTTCTGATAAAGCGACTTCACAATTGCTTTTCAAGCCCACATACTCTTGCATCTGGATAGTGGTAAGACTCTTCCCCATGGCCTCCAGGAACCTATGCATGCTACAGCACTTCTCATCTAGGACCTGAAGAAATATTATCACATCACCCTGAATCTGATGGAACTTCTTTGGCTCCACACCATCCTCAAAGCCAGCTACATTGTTTAGAAAGTCATCATGACCAACACCCCCACTAATCATGCAGGCAAGCACACCATTTCTAGTGGTTCTCAACACCCCCATTGCAGGGACACCAGTACTCTGAAGACTAAGAAGTATAAAAAACAAAGAACAATACAGCATGACTTTTCCATCTATGCACCCAGGATCTGTAACACTACCCCTGTGTCCACCCAGACCACTCCACTGCTGCTTGAAATTAGTAAGGAGTTGAAGACTCATATCTTTGAAGAGCATTACATCATAATGCGTTTACCAGTGACAACCCAGATACCTCTCCCATCACTTGTTGAATTTATACTTGTAATGGACCCCGAGTTCACTCCGAGCTAGTACAGCAGATATTTTTTCTTGATGCACTAAGCCACAAGTCTGTTTTTTAAATGTATGGCACTGTAACCATTGTTCATTGGTTACAATATTATTTTCATTCATCTCACCTAACTAAATTGAATGAACACCTTCATGTTTAAATGTCTCTGGATAATATTTAATGTAACTGAACCACAGCTAACCAAAGTTAACACAATCCATCGCTACTCAAGAGAGAGGGTGATTCTTTCATGTGATAAAAGTTTGTGCGGCCAAGATTTTCTTTGTCCATAGCTACCTGGCATGTCTGGAATGTGATCAAAAGAATAGGGAAATACCTAGTCCTTATAATCAGTTATTATCATGACTGCCTTTAAAACCTTACTGAATATGTATAGTTTATCCTTTCACTTTCACTTGTGGCCAAACATCAGAATAGGGCCTTGAGGCTCCTTGACAAGTAGAGGACTCAGATACTCAATCACTCACTCACTTTCTAGGGACAGATTATCCCAAAATGGAGCGTGGTTGATTTACCA
This sequence comes from Lissotriton helveticus, assembly GCF_964261635.1. Taxonomy (NCBI): domain Eukaryota; kingdom Metazoa; phylum Chordata; class Amphibia; order Caudata; family Salamandridae; genus Lissotriton; species Lissotriton helveticus. The sequence goes on from NC_136063.1 coordinate 695,085,332, forward strand.
AGATATTCCATCCATATGGATATGTCAGTTACATTTATATAGTGAAGGCTACAACTGTATATATATTATGCCTTATTTTACCCTATATTTCAGGAGTGAGCATTCCCAAGGGAGTGCTACAAGTATAACAAGAGGAATGCAAAACAAAAGAGGTGTATGCCAACACAGTAGTAACATTGTGAATAATCACATCAATTTCACACTATATCTGGAAACCATAATGGATTTGGATATACCTTGGTAAGTGCTATGGAAAGAGTGGGAAAGATTTAAGTTCAAGTTTAACAGGGTACATAGAAGCATAGGGGATATACAATATCCTTTCACACGGCGATGTCTCTGATTTTACCTTGACATGCCTGCCCCTGGATCAGCCCACTCTGAACTTACTTGTAGAACACAGCGAGACAGGGATGGTTTGCACTCACGTCTGGTCACGAACAGGCTTCACGAGATTACAGATTGCAGAGCAGCTGGGGATTTATACACGTAGCACAGGAACTCTTCCATGTCTAAAGCAGCATGTAACGGGCAGCAGCTAATGGTGCTACCTAAAGTCATATCTCACAGACCACACAGCTAAAAATTGCAAATAACAGTAGTTTGCACCCATTATCATTATTTACCAATTGTAAAGATGTATTTATTTGGTTTTGAATTTATTTTTTGCTTTATGTGGAACAATGACTTGCATGTTTTGCGCGCATCCAACTTTTCAATGTTTACAGTCACATGGTCACCTATGACACTGGGTTGTTCTATCACATGTCAAATATGCACTAGTATAAAAGATGCTCACTAACATGGTGCAAGCAGATGTAGTGAACAAGGCGGACTTGTCCGCCGAAACGCGTCTGATCGTCTATATTGGTGAATAAATACCTTTGATTTTCATCCACGGAGTCGGTGCCTGTTCTTTTCAAAGCCAAGCCAGGATTGGGAAAATATATATATATATATATGCACAAAATTAACTACTCCAAGAATTGCAGATAGTGATTCAATGTGATTTTGTTATTTGCACTTTCCAATTTTTTCCCGCTCCCCCGCTGTTTACAGGTTGCTGTATTTGCACAATGCGTTTCTTGCACATGGATTTATCCAGCAATTATGTATATATTATACAAAAAGAGATGACAATGCATTATAAATAAGTATGTTCAATGTTATTTTATTATCGCATTGTAAATATGACTTGCTTTAAGGAGTTTAATATATGTTCTCCTATTGTGTCTTGATTTGATAGAGTCTTTTCTCTATCCCTATGATCATGTGACCTGATTAGCAAACTGGCGGGGAGGCGGGTTTCACTGCATTATAAAAACAAAAAGAAATCACCGGGTCACTGCATGTGAACAAGGGCTTTGTAAGCCCGAAACGCGTCTTGCCCTCTTGCCCCACACCTTTCCTGCAATAAAAGACCTGTGAATCTTCAGTTGTGGTCAGTATCCTGCTTGCCTCGCTGTTCCGGTTCTTGCGCTTGAGCTGCAGTGGCGTTGTCAGGAGTTTGCGCACATATATATATATATATATAATATATATATATATACGCTCCGTTACCACTGTCCAACGGAGCACTCGTGAGCGGGTGCAGGCAGCGGTAGTGGACAACCGCTAATATTAAAGCTACAAATATCACACTCCAGGGGAACTTTTGCAAACCTTTATTCCGGCCGAAAAGGACACAAACGTTTCGGCGTAAAGCCTTCTTCAGTGTTGATGTCACACTCGAGGAAGCATGTATATAAAGCAGTATTTTCTATACATGGAAACAAAGAAGGGACAAACTTTCGTATATCAAAAGCAGGTGCCATTTTGTAGTGGTGTGCAGACCAAAACCTCTAGTCTACTGATACTACACAAACGTTTACTGAGGGAATTTCAAATACTTTAAACCCATATGGGGGTTATTAATTACAGTTGCCAGCAATCAGAATTCTTCCTCAGTACTTTACATTTCATATAGTATATTTTATACCTTTACTTGTTCATAAAGCCGTGGATCGGCTAATATCCCTTCATCATGTTTCCTCTAAGCGTGAATCTCATCGCTCAGATAAAATTGCTAAAGCATGCTCCATATATAAATCTAAAAATATCCTAGAAGGTTTCATCACATTATTATCACAGCTTTAATTGTTATGACTCCTCTGAGACTAAACATACATTTGAATTCGATCAAAATTACAGCCAAAGTCAAAATCAATAAGATCAATAAGAGTTCTCTCAAATTGTTCACCTACTTCAGTTCATTGCTACATTTACTGGTATTATATTGTGGTAAATAAAATATTACCCTGGCAGAATTTCTAGGCATTAACAAAGTATCATGCATCAAATGAGAGACAGGATCCGTGGTGTCCAAGTTAAAATGGGCTTTATTCCAATAACTCGAGTCAAAGGGAGAATCAGTTCCATCACCACAGAGGTTCAGGAAGGGTCATCTAACAATTATTTACTGAACATAGTATATATACATTTCTTGAACATAGGCTAAGCAGAGCAAGAAAGAAAATGAGATAAGAACATGTGGGTGTACATGAGGGTGTGTACTTTGATGAGTCGTAGGTAGGTGATAGGTAGGTGTCATAGGTGGGTGGGTACTTAGGAGGAGTTTGCATGACCAGCTGGAACTCTGCCCTACTTGTGCAACTTTGAGCATGACGTGCAATTGACGTGTAACTGGGAGGAAGCTGACTTTCAACCTAGCAAGAGATCTCTTGTGTCAAGGCGACTTGAGCACGTCTTGTACAATCTGATATGATAGGGGATGTATTATCTGAAGCAAAAGGTTGTTCATCACTAGAAATATAGAAAAAGCATATTTATTCGTTCATTGCATGAGCTTTCTATGGGTGCAAGCACTGTAATTCACTTAGATGGAGACAGAATGGCTAGGCCCTATCTCCCTCGGACGGGTTCTGATTACTTTTCCTCACCGGGCAGGGATGCCACTCTGTACAGCAAACAGATAACTGTTATTCATAATACTGTCTTGGCAGGCTTCTTGCTGACGTGACTGCAATTTCTCAGTGTGCCAGGAATCATGAAAACAATATTTCAGAAAGTGGTTTCAGGCTCAACCACAAAAAAATAAAGGGTTCAGTACGATATTTATTTAAATGTGCACAATGCATAATGCAAAAACATGGGCCTACACGTTAGCTTAACGTTTGGGAGACTTGATGACTTGACTTGCAGGACATGTTTGCAGAGGCCTAGTGATTCAGGCCACTACGGGAAATATGCATGGGTGACATGCACATATATGTAACATAGGGTATATGTAGTGGACATTTTTGGTCAGGCAAAACATCATTTTCCTCATTCCCTCCTTGTCCCCTACATAACCCTTTAGGATACATCTATATTCATGAGACCGTATAGTTCATCATACAGAATCATTTGTTCATCTTTAACTCTTTGTTTACGTGGATGGGGAACACAGGCAGTGGCACACAGGCCGCAAATCGCCGGGCCACACTGCAAACAGAGACAGCAACCAAATATCATAAGTAGAATTATTCCTAGGAAAGACATAACTTTCCATCCCCAAGCAGATATTATACCCCAGAGCCAACTGGACCAGGTCCATGTGCCTGGGTCTTGATGTATGGCATGAGCAATTTTGTGGAGTCTTGTTATTGCTTCGTACACAGATGGTGCATTATCTGGGATGAAAATGCAACAACTAGATCGGATGATGCTACAAGCTCCGCCCCTATCCGCCAAGATGACGTCTAGAACGAGGCGGTTTTGAAGAACGACAAGTCTAATAGCAGACTGTTCTTGGGTCAAGTTCGCCAGGGCAGATGCAGTTATATTTACAACTGTTTCAAGAGTCCTTGTTAACCTGCGTATCAGTTTACTGTTTTGGACGGGACCTATGAAGAAAAAGAATCCTTTGTTGAAATCTGTATATTGCTCCCAAGCTGTTTCAGTCTGATCAATCCCTGCGGAATCTGTCTCCCTCTTTTGTCTAACATGTTCTAGTCGTGAATCTCTATGATAATTGGATGGGGCTAGAAAAACAGGTGGCAATAAAAATGCTATATAACAAGTCCCACCCCAGTCTAAGGGCAGATGTACATAGGCTGTCTGGCCGCAAATGAAATAGGTATGGCGTGATGGTTTGAAAGAAGAAAGTCCTTTATCACTAAACTCTACTACAGTGTTACACTCGCTGTGTCCCATATGTACTGAGCCTTTCTTTTTAACACATAGGTCACCTTTTGCTGGCAGGACTGAAATAAACGGTGGACCTGTATTTTGCTTGGGCTGAACATTTAACATTATAAAATTAACGGATGCATTTCCCTGTTCGTACTCTTCATTCTCTAAATCGGTTCCCTTTCTTTGGGGGAATCCGTCTTTGTCTGGAAAACATGCTTCATTCATTACTTTATTCAGGTTTCCATATATCCAGCCACCTGGATAAGCTATGTACCTTCTATCTATTGAGGTCATTAAGGCAAACCATGCTCCACACGAACCATTGTGTGAGAACGGTAAAGGGTAGAAGGGCAGAACTCCCTTCGTTTCTTGATAAGGAGGCAGTTGGCCACATACCCAGCAATTAGTCGCATTGCTGGTCTGGTGAGAATGGTGTAACATTCGAATAAATGTATTGTTACGTAGTGCTAGTCGATATGACAATTCATGAGGTGGCAGGTCACTGAACGTATGCTCTGCGGTGCTGTTACTGGAAGAGTGTATATGTGAGGAAATGGGAAAGAAAACATGTAGCAATAAACTAACACCAATTATAACAATGCACAGAATGAAAAGGATGATCAAGGTAACTATACATCTACTGCGTAATATCTTGCAGTATTTTTCCTTCTTATCTCTCTTCTTGCTATTCTCATATGTGATCTTATACATGTCAGAAATCTTAATCTAACCGATTCACCACCGGGTGGGCTTAAACAATTAAACTACGTCTGACTTACTAGATCTTAGCTTGGACCTATACTCCTTCTGTGGAGTCTTTTCTAGCAAAGGCGGCACAAAGTCTGTATCGTCTTTTAGTGTCAATGTCTCTCTATAAAAGTTCCAAAGTTCCACAAAAAGTTCCAGTGATGGGCGTGGATCCACCCCTTACGTCCTTCCACCTTCTTCGGCGTCTTCCAACGAGGCTCGAGGGGGCTTGAACGATCAAAGATCCTGAGGAGTCCAAATTCTCCTGGTGCTATGGCATGTTCCTTGACCTGGGTGTTGTCAGGGAAGGCGGCAGCAACCTGTAAATGAAAAGAGAGTAGTGCAGACATCAAGGAAGCCAGGTAATCTGTCAGCATATTACTGTCAACATCAGTTATTTTTTTTTTTTAGGCATAGGCGTACCCCACATATATACTTCATAAGGAGATAGGCCTGTTCTGGAATGAGCTACCATACGCATGTAAAAGAGGGCAACCTGCAAGGCTACCATCCAATACACACACTAATTGTCTGGCTGTTGTAACAGCAGTATAATCTGGAACTGGATATGCTTCTGTCCATCTGGACAGGGCACATACAACTACTAAGACATACTTGTAACCTCTACATCTGTCCATTTGGATATAATCCATCTGGAGAACCTCAAAAGGGTGGTCAGGAGGATGAAATCCGCCTTGTTCCACCGGAATGCCTTTTCCTGGATTGAACTGGCAACAGATCATACATGTTCGCAGATCATACATGTTCGCACTTTCTGTTTCGCTGCTGCACGTAGGTGCTTGTTAAACCAAATATTCTGTAAGCTGTCTATCATTGCCTTCTCTCCTAAGTGTGCGGGACTATGTGTTGTGTTTATTATTATTTGTACCATAGAATCTGAAAGAAACCATGTGCTTTTTCCCTTAGTCATCCAACCTTGGTCAGTCTGGACCCCTCCTTGTTCAGTCCAATTCTTTATCTCATCTGTTGTGGCATGTGTCTGTATGTCAAGTACATCTTGAGTGGGATCCCTGACTGTCATGCTTGTTGTCAGTAACGGTACTACTGTCCTTGTCGTGTCTGTTGGTGTCTGGGCAGTAAGTTTAGCTGTTCGGTCTGCCAGGTCATTACCCTGGGAAATGGTGTCTGTAACTTTGGTGTGAGCTTTACATTTCAGGATAGAAATGGCTGTAGGTAAATGTATGGCTTCTAACAGGGCCTGAATAAGCTGGCCGTGCTGAATCTTGGTCCCATGGGAGGTCAAGAAACCTCTCTCCCTCCACAGAACCCCGAGATCATGAACAACGCCAAAGGCATATTGCGAATCTGTATAAATGTTTACTTTCAAGTGCTTGGCTCTTATGCAGGCTTGTGTCAGAGCGATGAGCTCTGCTGCTTGTGCTGACAGGGTGTCTATTTTCTGTGTCTCTATGACTTATCAGGTCTTGTCTTGGTTTTGTCACTATATTCACAACTTCCACACAGTCATGTGGCGGTGCATCTACTGTACTTGAGGGAAAAAATGTCGCAGGATTCAGAATATTACAACGTCTGATCTCTATGTGTGGTTGAAATAATGTCAATTCATATCTTGTCAGTCTTGCTACAGTCAAGTGTTGAGTCTGTGTCCTGTTTAAGAGAATAAAAAAATAAAATAAGATAAAATAATTAAATAAAACTTTTACTGTAACATGGAGTCGCTAAAATTGGCGCTTGACATAAAGCTAAGGTATGTTCTTATGTCCAGGGAGGACAGTTGGAGTAGTTGCCTCCTGTGTAGTTAACTGTATGAGTGGTTTGGCTAGATATGCATACTGGGGAATCCATTGCCTACAGTAAGAAGTAAGGCCAATAAATGGTTATGTTAGCTGTATACCTGGTGTACCCTCCTTGGAAAGCAAGTGTTGTACACCACTTGCTTTTCACAGAAAGTGTAAGACTGTCAGAGATGCAATGTCACAGTCTGGTTCTGATCTTGCTGTAATTAGAATGTCGTTTATGTACTGTATCAGTGCTGTGTTGGTAGGCATGTAAACACTGACTAGCAGTCGCTTCAATGCTTGACTGCAAATGCTAGGACCCTATGTCATCAATCCAGCAAAAATGAATTACATAAAAATAAATAAATAAATAAAAATGAATTTTCAATCCAAAACCACAATTTTTATTTTGGGGGAACCTCAAACAAACGCCAATGAACCTCTGTTAACCTCTAAAATAAGTGGAGCCTCGTCCCAAAAGCTCTGCAGTTTATAAAAATCCTACTCTAAATCTTGGGAATAGTATGACCATACCACCTACAATATGCTCTCTAAATGTATTTGAATAAAACCAAAGTATTCTTGTCATAGACAGAAGGCCTAGAGCCTCGCCACTCCTCACTCCTTTGAGAAGCAGCCCCTCCCTCTAGAATTATGTTCGCGCTCGGAGTTTTGAATCAATTCCAAGCCGGGCTACACTGTGATCTAAAATTGAATGACTGCCAGATGCTGAACCCATCGCAAGAGCAAGACTCCTGCCAATTATTCTGTTTACACTATTTTAAACTATACATTTGCAAGCGTGACTTATCTGTAAGGAAGAGCAACTATTTGTACACAAGTCAGAGGGGCTGGGGAGGTAACTTCGCTACGAACTCACTCCTTGCTCACCTACCCCTCCCCTCAGAGCCAGTAGCTGGCTCAGTGTCAAACATAACAAATAGGAGACAAGCCTCTCACTCGTCTCTGCTTCACTAAAATTGGGTCGCTGCCACCGCTGAGCTCGTTGAAAGAGTCAAGCGTCTGCCAAGTTTCTTAAAGAGTGAGCTGCAAGCCTCCACCCTCAACATGCGAAGGAAGCTAGTGTCAGTCGGATGAGTAGCCCTCCCTTTACATAAACAAAGGGATCGCGGAAAGAATTGGAGTATGGCCAATATCAACAAGACAGGCACTGCTCGCTCCAAGAGGGAAAAGCCCTCCCTTTACATAAACATTTACTGGGAGCCAGGCCATCTCGGTCTCGGACGGACAGTCTCAAGGTCGAAAAACACATTCCTTGAACGTCATAACATATCTCTTCCCAGGCCAGAACCATTATTCTCTAACTAACTGAAGCAAATTTAAAACGTGTTAAAAAGTAAATTAATAAAGACATGTATTTTTCTGTAACTGAGTGACATGCTAGCATTTTAAAATAATTCTGTTACAATGTACTGCTACTTAGAAGCTCCACTTTCTAAAGAACACTTTTGTCTAACTAATTCAGCTAGAGGCATTTGAAACATGGGCAGTTGTTTAGCATGCAAATTAGCACACATAAAAGGGACAATTTGCTTCTGCACACAATGCTAAGCACTTGCAGTTGAGAGAAAAAAACGAATTATCATGGACTGTTGCGTTGGGACTGTTCTCTGCATATATCAATTGAGGCGTCTCCACTAAATGTTGATCTGAAACCATCTGTGTAAGTATTGCAGCCTAACTGACCTCTGAATCAGACAAAATAAATCCTATTTCCAAAGGCTGGTGGACATATAACAGGCAGCATGTTAAATGAACACTGTTTTTACCGTGCAAGATATTACCTTTCTATCAGCAGCCTGTCAAAGTACATAGGTGAGCCTTGAAACTAAATGCAAATTGAACTAATGTAGGGGACACATAGCAATGCATTAAGATGGTAGTGTATTATAGCTATCAAAAGGGCCACGTTCATCAATTTACAAATAGCCACTTTTACTAATTAAGTGGGTTAACATTCACACGCTATTCTAAAGGGCAGCTTGCATTGGGAAAATATTTCTGTAGAAACATTCCTATTTAAAAAACACACTGTTCTATTACACTAATTAAAAACGCATTCTATGAAGGGTCTGATTTATATAATTTCTTCTCAACCGTGAAAACATTGAAGCACTCTCCGCGCAAATCCTTATCTCAATTCGACTGGTCTATTTACAACTTTACCGACCTCTGAGTCAAACACATTAAATCAAGTGTTCCAAGGCAAAACCCTTACAAATACACTTCTTTTCTCTCCATGCAACATTTTACCATTCAATCTGCAAGCTGTCAAAGCACATAGGCAGACCAATGAAAAAGTTAAAGAAACCTACATTTCATCTAAACACTCACTGACTTTTAGTGTCAGCTCACATAAGCATGCATGTGAGCTATACAGCCATGAAATCGTGCCAAGACGGACTTCCAAACTACTTTGCCGCAAAACTAGACACTCCCAAGTTTCAGCCGATCCCGCAGACTCAGTTAAGAACTATTTAGCACACCACGAAATCTTGGCCTAAAAGCACGCGCAAATCAAAACAGCTCCATTTTCCAGAAATATACATTAGCCAAACACACCCTTCCGCCCAAGCCAAAAATCCCCAAAATTCAGCACACCTGGCCATCCACCTCCTCTACCGCTAATCCAACCCCCGGGCCCCTAGCCCACCTGGAACACCCCCAAAATAATTTCTCAATTTTCAGAAATACGCCCATTGGATAACATGGCAAATCGCACCTCCGCACAAAACATGCTTTTCCCACCACTTCCACAGCTCGGATCCTTTTCAAATTTGGCATCACAGTAGTCCAAGCGATTCCCTAGATCCTCACCAAAAAGCAACCAAATCCCTCCACTGGAACGGGTACGAATTTCCGCTCAAAAACACGCCCCCCGCAAACACCAAAAAACGCCAAAATCCCTCAACACCTTGTTAAACAGCATGTTAAAACAAATACTGCCTTCTCAATACAAGATATTAACTATTTGGCAGCTGAAGCACAATTATTCCCCAATGACTGCAGTACATGGGAAAGTCATGAACTCATCTCTCCCCGTTATCACATAACACGTACGCACATCTTCAAAACGTTTTCTCCAAGTACTTGAAAGAGATCCAGCTCTCTCCTGCCTAACATAATGATAACAAGCTCTGCACAAGCCATAACTACATGGCGCTATTCACAAGCCATATTTACAAGAAACTCAACAAGTCACAGAAATGACACGCTATTCACAAGGCATATTTTACAAGGCGCTATTTACAAGGAACTTCACAGTAAACTTATAGCTCTAACTCTAACTCTAGGTAGTTCTTCTGAGAGGACGTGATTCTTTCTCTTTGGCATTTTCCTCTGCTAGTTTATTTCTCTCTACTTTGTTGAATTCTTTCTCTGTTCTCCTATGTGACTCTTTGCGCCATAACTCAATGGCATCTTTCTGAGAGGGTCTTGACTTTCTTTTTCAAATGGCGTCTAGCCCATGCTTATTATACATAAAATGACCACGTGTGTCTCTAGGCCGGATATTAACTGTCTATTCTAGTATACCTTTTCTGGTCCCTATCTGACGCAACTTTGAAAACAGTGGCATGTTGAAATCAACACAATGGAAACACAATACACAAAAAATAGACTGTAACAATCAACAATCATTCACACTAAACAATTTAAACACTGAAACAGATACAGATACAACCTAAACTGATACAGAGAGTTAAACATGTACTTGAAAAACAGTTTGTGCACTGAAAATACAGTACAACCATACCGGTCTCAGAAATGAGACACGTCTTTACCGGGCCCACGTTTAACCGTGGACCCGTCTTGACCGTTCCCACGTTTTACCGTGGGCCCGTCTTGACCGTGCTCATAAAAATGAGGCACGTCTCTACCGGATTCACAAATAGCGTGAACCCGTCTTGACCGTGCCCACGTTTACCATGGACACGTCTTGACCGTTCTCATTTAAAATGAGCCCGTCTTGAACTTGATGCATTCCCCATAGTGGTACTCACCGGGAAAGCAGAACTTGAAACTTGAAGGCCTCGGAAACTTGACTTGACTACGCTTGCGCCTTGGAACAGGTGGACCTCTGGAGACCTCGGACCTTGCTCTCTCACGGGTTGGGCTCTGGTTGGGATGATCCGCAATCCTCACCGCCTCCTGTGGACGCCTGGTCACAGTCCGTCTCCTCCGTGGGCCTGAGGGAGTAAGCAGGAAGTCCTGCTGGTGTGCTTTGAAGTCCGTCACGGCTGTAGAAGGGGGCAAGAGCTGTACCTACGTCACCGGCGCGTGGGGAAAGGGATGTCCCTGAATTCGGGCGCCAAATTATGTGGTAAATAAAATATTACCCTGGCAGAATTTCTAGGCATTAACAAAGTATCATGCATCAAATGAGAGACAGGATCCGTGGTGTCCAAGTTAAAATGGGCTTTATTCCAATAACTCGAGTCAAAGGGAGAATCAGTTCCATCACCACAGAGGTTCAGGAAGGGTCATCTAACAATTATTTACTGAACATAGTATATATACATTTCTTGTACATAGGCTAAGCAGAGCAAGAAAGAAAATGAGATAAGAACATGTGGGTGTACATGAGGGTGTGTACTTTGATGAGTCATAGGTAGGTGATAGGTAGGTGTCATAGGTGGGTGGGTACTTAGGAGGAGTTTGCATGACCAGCTGGAACTCTGCCCTACTTGTGCAACTTTGAGCATGACGTGCAATTTACGTGTAACTGGGAGGAAGCTGACTTTCAACCTAGCAAGAGATCTCTTGTGTCAAGGCGACTTGAGCACGTCTTGTACAATCTGATATGATAGGGGATGTATTATCTGAAGCAAAAGGTTGTTCATCACTAGAAATATAGAAAAAGCATATTTATTCGTTCATTGCATGAGCTTTCTATGGGTGCAAGCACTGTAATTCACTTAGATGGAGACAGAATGGCTAGGCCCTATCTCCCTCGGACGGGTTCTGATTACTTTTCCTCACCGGGCAGGGATGCCACTCTGTACAGCAAACAGATAACTGTTATTCATAATACTGTCTTGGCAGGCTTCTTGCTGACGTGACTGCAATTTCTCAGTGTGCCAGGAATCATGAAAACAATATTTCAGAAAGTGGTTTCAGGCTCAACCACAAAAAAATAAAGGGTTCAGTATGATATTTATTTAAATGTGCACAATGCATAATGCAAAAACATGGGCCTACACGTTAGCTTAACGTTTGGGAGACTTGATGACTTGACTTGCAGGACATGTTTGCAGAGGCCTAGTGATTCAGGCCACTACGGAAATATGCATGGGTGACATGCACATATATGTAACATAGGGTATATGTAGTGGACATTTTTGGTCAGGCAAAACATCATTTTCCTCAATATATTAATGCTTAATCATCTTCCAAATGAGTCAAGGCCCCAGATGTACAGCTAGCTCTTCCCCACTGTTCATTCTTCTTGGAGATTTTGTTAAGAGATCTATAATGTACCTTGACTCAAGGCGTCTACGTTTACGTAACCTGTCTCCTCCTCTTGGATTGGCAGGAACATAATCTAAGCCATAATATTGAAGTTTGTTTCTATCACTTTGGTGAACTTCTGCAAAGTGACGTGCCACTGGGTAAGATGGACCTATTTTGTCTATGGCTCTCAAATGTTCCAATATTCTGATTTTAAGTTGGTGAATAGTACTGCCTATATAGTGCAGCCCGCATGGGCACACTAGGCAGTACACTGCATAGGGAGTACTACAGGTTAGGAATTTCTTGATTTCTCTAGTCTAATGTATGCCCGGCATTAAATATGTGAAAACCCTCTTTCTATGGGCACAGGCCTTGCACCTGCCACAAGGAAAGAAACCTTTCATTTCTCTAAAGGTTTTAACCTGCTGTTGCGGTTTCTCTAAATGACTTGCGCTAACATGTCTCGAAGTGATCTTGATTTTCCGAATGTTACCAGGGGTAAGTTAGGGATATCATCATTGATGATATTATCTGTTTTAAGAATATGCCAGTTCTTCCTGAGCATTTTTTTAAGATAGTTAGCTTCAGCTGAGTAAGGTGTAACCATCCGGAACTTACTCTGACCATCTTCTTGTTTCCTTTCCCTTTTCTCTGTTAGTAATTTCTCTCTAGGAATCCGTCTCACCTTCTGCATGGTCTTTGTGAGTGACATTGAATCATATCCCCTCACAATAAATCTCGCTATGCATTCCGAGGCAGCCGCCTCGAAATCCTGATCTCTTGTACTATTCCTTTTTATCCTGAGGAACTCCCCATAAGGAATACTTTGAATGAGTTTGGGTGGGTGATTGCTGCTGGCAAACAGTACTGAATTCCCCGCCGTAGACTTGCGGAAAAGTGCAGTGTGTATTTTCTGGTCCTCTACAAACACCCTCAGGTCCAGGTAGTACACTGCCACTGGACTCACTGTCCCCGAGAAGTGCAAGTTCAGATCATTATTGTTTAGGACCTCAATATAATCATAAGCTGATTCTACAGTGCCTTGCCATATGATGAATAAATCATCAATATATCGATGCCACTGCACTACTCTGCCTTTGTCCTTGCCCTCAACGGTTCTGGGCACCTGCTCCTCCCACCAACCAACGAACAAGTTTGCATAGCTGGGGGCAAAACAGGTGCCCATCGCCGTACCAGATAATTGTTTAAAAAACTGGTCCTCAAACAAGAAAATATTATTTTTAAGGCAGAATTCCACACATTCAAGTAACATCTGGTTATGCATAGCATAGCATAGCTGACGTTTCTCCAAATAAGCTTGGACAGCTCTTAGTCCCTGGTGGTGATCTTTACAGGTATACAGGCTTGTATATTTATGGAATATCAGAAGGATCAGAAGGACCAGATATGTTATCCTTTGTCAAATCGCAGCTTCCTATTATGATGGGCCAATTGAGCAAATTAGCTATTAACATCTAAAAATTGCATATAGTAGGTCGCAGGCTCAAGACAGCTCTGGCTGTGACATGATTCCCACCCAGCCTGCAGCTAAGAAAATGAAACAAGTACTTTGGAGAAACAATAAAGTCTTTATTTCACAGGATGTTTTAAGAGATATGGCCAATAGACCAAAGGAGTTCCTAGACCTAGAGCATCAACTAAAGGACATGCATTCTAGATATGGGTCAATTTAGCCCTGGACCTTTCAAGTTAGGTAAAAGTAGGAATCTTTTACCTTGAAAGATCCAAGCAAACTCAAATATGTTAGTTATAGAAATAAGACATAACCGATGGATTCAGGGCTCAATGGTGTTTCTTGATGTGCATGCATGCACTTTTATTTTTGGGGTTGTTTTTCTCTCATGCAGTCTTATTTGAAATTGTTGATTTAATATTCCATTTACCAATGTTTGTCTTTCTTTGTAGTATTAACTTTTAGTTCTGTGAAAGCATTGTGCTCCCCTGTACTGTGCGTCATCCCTTTGTGTTATCCTACAAAGATTATTACTTGTGATGTAAAATGACTTCTTTTTCTTTCTTCCCTTCTTATGCTTCTATGGTGGCCTCATGTGGCCAGTTTTCTGTTGTTATGGTTCTTAATTTTTCATTTGTGGGGTTAATTGTTTGATACTATTTTCTCCTCCTTCTTTACTTTCATTTCCTTACTTGATATTGATTTATGGCTTGACGTTTTAGATTGTATTGGGATGCGGAACCGCCCATCCTCATTTTTCTTGTGCTTTACCACCTCTTCTAACTTTAAAACATATCTCTTAAATGTTGTCAACAAATGAGATGTATAGTATTTATTATAGATAGTATTTGTTCCTTTTTATGTCTCATTTGAGAGCTGTTACTCAGAATGTTATGGGTCGTATGACCCTTGTTAAGAGCCAAAGAGTTATATCTCATCTAGCTAAACTTCATGCTCAAATCGAACTTTTACAAGGAAGTTATTATACGATGAAATGAGTAAAAATGAGTAAAAATAAAAAGCAATGGGTTCATCAGTGTTAAGTGAAAATAATGATTTTGCTCTGTTGGTTCATGAAGGTTTTCACTTAGACAGTGTTTAACATGAATCTGATTCAGAGAGTAGATAGGTTCCAGTAGATCTTACAATAAATGGTTTACTATTTCTTATTATGAATGTATATAATTTCACTTTTCCCGACATATCCTTTTGGGAAAATGTGCTTTCTAAGCTAATGTCATTTTCTAATAATTGGATTATTTCGGGAGGACATTGAAACCAAATTTTAGACCTTTTCATGGACAGGAACTGTTGTGTACACTATGTTACCAATGCTGCACAAAAAACGTGCAAGGTGTCTGAGCAGAGAGCACTGTCTGATGCATTGATTTTGTGAAATTTTGATTGCAGAGAAATTGCCTTCTTTTCGTTGATGCACAAGATGCAAACAAGAATAGACTATATCTTTTTGAGTAAGGATTTACTTCAATCGATTCATAATGCCAAATTAATTGTAATTTTAATATCTGATCATGCACAAATTATTGTGATATTAGATTAATACCAACAAAACACACATCAAACAAAAGGCAATTCAATAACTTCTTTTTGTCAGGTAAATATTTCAAGCTAAATTTGAAGCAATCTCATAGTGTTTTTGAACATATTTCTTTTGGAAACCGTTCAATTAATATTCTATGGGACTCTTTTATAGCTGCTTCCCAGGTTTTATCTTTAGTTATGTTGCAAACAAGAGAAAGATGCTATTATGGCTTTAGATAATGTTTTACATAAAGTATTAGAACACAGTTAGTATACTTCTAAAAACAACATAGATTGCCTGAATACATTATTGGAAAACAACACTGGGTGTGGGCTCCCCACAGTAAGGCCAAGCCACAAACTAACTAGAAAACAACATGAGTGCCAATACTGATGTATTTAGTCAACCTTCTTGAGTTCTTCACTATAAGAGTCAAACTTATTGTGAGTGCAAGACTTAGAAATTAGTCTGAATTAATCACTTTTTATTCATATTTTTAGAACATTTGTCGGTTAAATTTCACCAGATGTATTCAGTCATCATACAAAAACTATTTCACAATAAAAACAATGAAAAAACTTCATCCTTCACTTTCAGACTTCGTTGATCAACAATACACATTCCATTCTTACACTCTCACACACATCCAACAACCATACTTTGTTTACAAATCTATATACAATAATGCAGATAATTAAACGATAGACAACAATTTGTTCAGATTAGAGCATTTAGGTACAATTATATGTATTTAGAAAATCTTATGGTGTAGAAAAAGCGGTCTACGCATTTCGAACCCCTATTTAGTGTGGAGTTCTCATCAGGACCTCACAGCTGTGGAGGTCCTTTAAGTTATTCACTTTTATTGTCTTCAAAATTGGATGGTTTGCTATTTAGACTTGCATGGAATATTACAAAAGCAAGGTTGTTCTCTTAAAATTCTTGGGCATGCCTAAATCTATTAGCGGAGTCCACTTTTCAGATTCTGTTAGATACCATCAAACCCTTTATTTGCGACAAATCAGGAATATATTGTTATTTTCCATGTATACATTATGGTGTCTTTTAGAAAGCGATCTTAGGCATTCGTTCACATATTCCGAGGTGATATCTATGACATAGTCTCCAAGCAGAATTTTAGAGCCTAATATTAAATTTTCTTATGGTGTACCCTGAGTTCTATTTGATGACTCAGTGCCAATGAAAGACAGGTTTTCCTCTAATTTCATATGGTATTATAAATATATGAAATTTATAGATAAGGTTATTTTTTAAGTGTGGTATTCATGTCGAATATATATGGTCGCGCAAGTATTTCAGTACTCTGTCTTAATTCCCTTTATGAAATTACAATACATTTTCAGCTTCCTTCTACATGTCATAAACAATATGGTATTTTAAGCATTATATGGCCTCATTATAATGCCTGTCCGACTTATGTCCAACCGGCATTGTGGTGGAACAAGGACCACCCGACTAGGAGTCGGAGGTCCCGCCATAGGAATTAGGTTGAGGTCGCTTTCTAGGTGGCAGCAGTGTGTATATTTTGTATTGCAGCATGGGCTGAGTGCTGCAGCACACACCACAGTACAAAATAAACACATCTGACATATCCCTGCACTATGTGGCAAGCACCACATAATGCCTGCCATATGGTGCAGGGCACCAAATATCCTCACCGGGTCCCATATAGGAGGGTCAGGGGGTCCCACTAGGGGCCCCCAAGTCCATTTCCACCAGCCTTTTCATGGCAGGTTAACCACCATTAAATGGCCAGTGGAAAGGGACATGGTAATCCCTACAGAGGTGCCTGAGCAGGCACTGCCACCATTGTAGGGATTCAAGTCCATCCGCCGGTCCGACAGGCTCCTTGAGCCCATCGGTGCATGGTGATTGGTCTCTCCACCCACCCTCCATCCGCCTGCCATCATAATGCAGTGGGTGGACATGCAGGGTCCGATGGCAGTGGGACCGACACCAAAAGCCTGACAGCGGCAGGCTATTCGCCATCACAAATGAGGCCCATAGTGTCTAGTTGTCTACATAACCTTTATTTGTTTCCTCAGAGTTATAACTATATTCCATTTATTTATTTATTTATATAATTTGTAAAGCGCAACTCATGTCGTTAGGTGTCTTGACGCTATAGGACCTGAAATAGTTGCTTTATTAGATGCCCTCCTCCTGTTTAGCTTGGACCGGGTGGCCTTAAGTCTCCTGGGAGAACAACCAGGTCTTCAGGGCCTTTCTGTAAGTGAGTAGAGAGGGCGCAACCTTCAGTGCCATTGGAAGACTCTTCCAAAGCACTGCTGTGGCCCTGAAGAAGCTCTTTCCTCCCAGTTGGTTTTCCTAAAGGGGGGAACAATCAAATTCATTGCAGAGCCAGAGCGTAGTGTCCTGGCTGGGATGTACCATTTGAGTCTCTCTCTAAAATAATCCGGCCCTAGTCCATGTAGCGCCTTGTAGACCAGGCAAAGAGCCTTACATTTACAGCATTGTTTAACCGGCAGCCAGTACAGTTTCCTAATGGCTCCTCTTGCCGATTAATATTTGGGAATTTTGAGAAGGAAACGAGCAGCAGCGTTTTGCAAGGTCTGGAGCTTCTTTTCAAGGCCAGCTGCAAGAGTGAGATAGAGGCTGTTACAGTAATCTATCTTCATGAGAACCAGTGCGCTGACGGTCGTTCTCACGAGTTCCGGGGGCAGAAATCTTTCAATATTTTTTATGAGCTTTAGCGAGAGGTAGAAGACTGATGTGATTTTGTTGACTTGATCCCTGAACTTCAGGTCTTTATCTATCAATACGCCCAGCTTTTTGACTTTCTTTACTGGTTCAGGGAGTGAGTCCACTTCAGGTGGTCACCAGTCTGGCGTCCAGAGTGAGGAGTTGTTACCAAAGAGGATGACCTCAGTTTTGGTGGCATTTACTTTGAGGTAGCTGTGATCCATCAACTTAATTACATTGGTCATACAGTTTTTGAGTGCCATACCTGAGTTGTTTTCAGGCTTTGCCAGAGACACCACAATTTGGGTATTATCGGCGTAGGATGTAAGGTGAAAGCCTGCACTTTTGATAATTGTCGCAAGTGAAGCCACGTAAAGGTTAAAAAGTGTTGGGCTGATCCCTGAGGGACTCCACAGGATAAGGTGAATGGCTTAGATGTATAATTGCCCATTAACACTGTATGCTGTCTGTTTGCTAGGAAGGATTTGAAGATATCTAATGCTGCATCCTCAATCCCTAGGCTGCGCATACGGTCCACTAAGATATCATGGCTAACCGTATCAAAATCCATGGGGAGATCCAACAGGATAAGAGTATGGTCCGCACCAGTCCATGCCGTGCTGGAATTGCCTTTGAAGCTCCCATTGTGGTCTCTTTATGATTGCAGATTTACCCTTTTACCTGCGTTTGGTACTCTTTTGTAACATTCACACGTCACTTTTCTCTTGTAACATACTGTTTGCCAGCTCTTACATTTTGTTTGCTTTCGATACTTGCACAAGTGCCACCATTGTCTACGTAACGTTTATTCTTGTGTTTGAGTGTCCTCCATTTATTGCAGTATTATACCTCTACTTGTACTTTGTACGCTTTTGTAACCTGCACACATGTCACTTTTTCCTCCTGTAATGCACCGTTTGCTACCTCTTGTATTTTGTTTACTCACGATTGTCACTTTTGCCTCATGTAACGTAACGTTTGCTTTTGTAATTTGTTCACTTGTAATGTTCTCATGTATCAGTTCTGCTCTTATTGCGAAGCGCTCTGACGCCTTCGGGTAAAGTCCGCGCTATATAAAAACGCATTAAATAAATAAATAAATGAATAAATAGGCACCGCTGTAGGACCAGCAAGTAACCACCCACCAGAGACTAGAAAAGTCATAACTTGGTGAATGATCTTGGAGCAGGGTGGTGCTCCAAGACCGTCAAAGTCGAAATTAGGCCCTTAGTTTTTAAAACTCGCATACTGGATTTGTACAGCAATAAACCTCTACAATTATCTATCAAAAGAGATACAATATGGCAGCCATCGGCCACTTGCCTTGATAACGTTGGTCTATTATGTCTCAGGAAGGAAAATTGGAAACCACCTTAATCCCTCATATGTATGATGAATTTGCTCTCAATTGCTTTTATACTCACTTATTAGTATTATATATCTAATTATCTGTTACTATAATGCATAGGATTCCTGAAGATGACAAGCGCTATTATGTTTAGATTACTGTTTCCTTTTTGTTTTCATTATATTATGCTTTATTGCTTCATCTCATGTTATATTTAGATATAATGTGGTATGTAATTTATCCTTAGTTCTCTCTTGTATTTTCATAAATAAAAATTGATACATTTAAAATGATATATATTAGAGTTGTCAAGACTCAGAATACCTGCCCATTTACAATACTTGGCATAGGCCGCAGATTTTTGTGAATCACCGGCAACTTTGGTATTCTGATTGTGAATTGCAGTGTGCAGATCTTTTATGACTCTGCATCATGAAGAGGAAGGGAGCCAGTAAATGAACAGTTTTCAAAACAAACACAATGATTAAAATGAATGTGTTGAAGACATAGCAGGAGCTTCCCAAGAAGTTCTTTTAATAGTTCTTGGCAGGCTTTATAAAGATTAACAGTCATATCAATCCTATCCTAGTTTTGTGAAAGAATGCTTTATTTATCAAAATCACTTTGTCTTCATGCCAACTAGTTTATTTATTTTATTTATCTATTTAAGCGATTTGTAGAGCGCACAAATACCCGTGGGTGTGTCGGCGCTGTTTAACTATTCCTTTCGAAGTTTCATATTTTGCTCTTTTCAAAACCCAGCTGTTCTGTTAAGATGATCTATAACCGGTGTCAACGGAGACAGGAATGTAAAGCACATTATAGTAGTAACTAGGGGCTAGCAAACACAAAGTTAAACAGCTCCAACATACGACACAACAATAGCTACCAACCACAGTTTTAAAAATGAACGACTGTATATTATGATGAATCCATATTGAGAATACACAAAGTGGCCCTTTTCATTTTTTTAAATGTTTTTTTCTGAAACTCGGCTCAAGAGGAGTCCCAAGATGGCTGTCAACACTTTCTGGTTTGAAGTGTTGGCAGCCAATCAGATCTCAGCATGAGATCGGAGGGGGGTGCGGATCCTCTGTGTCCCTATATATACAACTGGAAATTTCTTTAAATGACTCCACAACTACTAAACTTATTTATGCCAAATCACTAAAAAGGCTGCCAAATTTGATTCCAGCAGTTCGGGCTAAAGCCATGTCTAAAATTTCCCATGGAAATTAACATGGATAAACTTATTTGTTTCAAGCCCCTGCTTGAAGGATCAACCCAAAACTTTCAAGCCAGCAGCTGAAGTGAGTGGTAAACATGTTTTGAAAATTTCATGAGGGTTCATCTCACTCAAGGGTTTGGAATCAGATATCAGGTTCTGTTGTGGTTAAAATCATTCATCAAAGATAGCTCTTGAGCAGTCTTCCTTCGACTTTACACTTCCTCATCCGAGCCACTTGAGTCTATCATGCCTTAGTCCCACCCTTTATAATGTCTATCTGACCCACTTGCAAAATTATCCTAATAGGATGGCACTCAAATAATTTTGGCTTTTCATGAAAATGCACCAGTAACCCTGAGTTCCTTTAGGCTTTCCTTGAAGGCATTGGTTGAATGTAAGCTGCTTAAAGCTTAGTTAAAACACTGAGATTCCGATTTCTATACGCTTTGGAAAACACGCCATTACCAGTACCACAAAGTTACTTCAAGGCGATGGCGGCAGAGGTCTCAAGTCTGCTATGGGGGAACGTACTGGCATACATTGCGCAGGGCAAATTAGTCAGGGGGTGGTATGACGGTGAAATAGCTCTTCCGAATATACAATTATACTACAGGGCAGCAGAGTTGAAAATTGTCAATCAGTGGATACATGACCCGCAAACAGACCCCGCGTTCCAAGCAGATAGACATGGATTGGGAGATGAAGGAGTTATGTCAGCACTTTACAATAAAAAACGACCCCCTTCATTAATTGGGCCTATAATACATAGAGTCAACATATGGCACACGGCACCCAGCAAATTGGGCTGGCAAGGAGTTATAACCCAACTTACTCCACTTAGGAATACCAAGCGGCTAGGGCGACTCAGGAATAGTAAGGGGTTTAGTCAATGGGACGCAATCGGCATCTCCACAGTGGGTGACCTAAGAAGTAAAGGGGAGATGGTCAAATTTGAACGCATAAAAGAACAGTACGAACTGGCACCCTCGGAAGTATTTTGGTACATGCAGATCAAAAATGCACTACAAGCAGCCTTACCACTTGGGACCAAGGTCCCTGAGGCCAACCCCCTAGAAGACAGGCTATAAACTGACTATATGCATAAAAAAGCTAATTCCCTCTCCTACCGAAAGCTAGTTAACAACTTACCTGATCCAACTGTGGCACTCGGGGAAAAATGGAGGAGAGATTTTGGGGAACTTGATGATACAGACTGGCAGGAGGCACTGGCGTCCCCGCGCGAGGTGGGAATACCTTCAAAACTAAGATTAGTGCACCTCAAGATATTACATTGCACCTACTACACTAGACTAACCCTCTGCAAAATAGGGACAGCCCCACACCCATTCTCCCTGAGGGGATGTGGGGTGGAGGGTACATTCTATCACACCATATGGCAATGTCCGAAGATTGAAGCATACTGGGTAAAGGTAATGAGAACGATATTGCAAACAGAGGAGGTATAACTGGTACCAGAACCCAGGAGATATTGGTTGAACGTTTGAGAACCAAATGACCTTAATCACCCAGTGCAAGATTGGGCTACTCGGCGGAAAATGATGGCAAAGCATAATTTTGCCCAAAAATGGGGTTCAGAAGGCTCACTGACACTCACCGCTTGGTGCAAAGACATGGACACAGCTATGGTGGCCGAGAAAGCAGTGTTCACCAATCGAAGATGACCCCGAAAATGGGGTAGAATATGGGGGCATGGAATAAATTCAGAGGTTACATCTGTGAACCACCCAGGCTGCGGACTGCTGAGGTTTCTGATGAGGAGGATGGAGGGGGTACGAGATTAATACATGGAATAACGTTATACCTTATGTGCTGGGGACAATAATGATGTGGATAATGTCAATGGAATGTTTAACACTAGACTGCAATGTATATCTGTGTTATATGATGATTGGAATTAGCCCTGAATCTAATAAAAAAGAATTTAAAAAAAACAAAAAAAACACTGAGATTCTTTTCTTTGGCAACAGAGCATCTCCTTATTTCAGCATCTCCAGCATCTAGTGGCTGTCAGAACTGGGTGCTCCCCACTCCTACGGTCAAAAGCCTAAGTGTGAAATGTGAGTCTAATTTTACTTTTGAGACCGTAATCAATTTCTGCCACCTGTATTGCTACTCTTGGGTCACTAAGAAGGATTCTCCAACTTTATCCTGAGGACTTCCATAAAAAATAATTGTCCATGCCTCTGTTATGTCTAAACTGGGCTATGCCAACAGCTTGTATTTAGGTATACCAGTACACCTCATTCACCGCTCACAAATAATTCAGAACTCCGCTACATGTTTAATCTTGAAGATTCCTCCTAGTGTTTCAGTGTCCCGTCACCTTCACCATCTTCACTGGCTCCCAGTCATCAAGAGGATCCAATTCAAGGAACTTATCTTTTGCTTTAGGGGCTTTATCCATAAAGGTCCTCTCTATCTTAGGAGGGGATTTAAGCCCTATTGCCAAATCAGATCCCTGAGATCTAATAACATCAAACTGCTTCAACTGCCATGCATCCATAAGGTTAGAAGAGGTGGTAGACCTTTTGTTTTCCTGGCTTCCAAATTGTGTAATGTTCTTCCTCTCGGCGTGTTGTGCTGCCCCTCTGAATCTATCTTCAAAAAGAATCCTAAAACTCTGCTTTTTTTACTTGCTATTAGGCTTTCCTTTACCTGACCTTACTGCTAGCACTAAGACACCTCTTCAAAGGCAGCTGTGCACTTTACAAGTGGCTTGTATTGTATTGACTACAATATCCACCACTCATCCCCTTTCCTATCTCTTGATTTACTTTCTTTCCCCCCACCTCTGTGGATCTCATACTAATTCTTCAAACTGCTAGCCCTTCCAGTGCCTTTTCTGATCTACTCAGCCTTCAACCCCTCCAAACCCTTTGTGTTCTATTCTGTAGCTATGATCAGTTAAACCTCTTTCTTAATCTGGTTATAACCTACAATTCTTGACATCAATAGTTGCACTATCATTGTTAAAACAACATATTGTCTGCCACTCATCCACCCCAAAGTATTGCCCATTTTTCCCTCCTTTCTTTTCATGCCACCCTAAGTACCTCTAATAATAATTTCCCCGATAACCCTCTAGTCACTCAATTGCTTGTATACAACCAGGCTCAGGTTGCAAACTTTACCACCACTGCCTATCACAATTAATTGGCTTCCTTCATGTTTTCCTTCACATATGACCTGAATTTTGACACACTTCATTACCATTCTCTTATTTTAGTGTATGGGCCTGTGAATGTGGATAACAAATTATCCATGGAAAAACAGGTTTCCACTGTAGTGGGCACCTGTATAGGCCTCCTAAAACAACTAAGGAAGATCTCTGCATTGCTTTCATTCCCTACTTTGAGACACGTGGTCTCAGCCACAATTCTGGCTAGGCTGGACTACGGGAACTCCCTATACCTAGGCCTGCCTCAGCGGCTGCTGGACAAGCTTCAGGGAGTTATGAATGATGCAGCTAGGCTCATATTCAAAAAACCCAGGACTGCCCACGCCTCTCCCCTGATGCAGGAGCTGCATTGGCTCCCAATACGTCAGCGAATTGTATTCAAGGGATTGTGTATTGCTCACAAGGCTCTGCACGGCAAAGCACCCAAATATTTGAAATCCCGAATATCCCCCTACACACCGGGTAGGACTTTGCGCTCGTCGGACGCCACTTTTCTGTCCCAATCTCGTTTCAAACTGACCACGGTGGGGGGCCGTGCGTTCTCCAACGTGCTTCCAGCTTTGTGGAATAAATTGGATTCAGATCTCAGGAAGGAAAGTAATTTACTTCCCTTCAGAAAAAAACTAAAAACTGTGTTGTACAAGCAAGCATGGAGTAGCTCTTAGGTGCACAGCTGTTTTCAAGTGAATGTAACATCTCATTACGTAACATCTTTCATGTAAATCTGGACAGACAGCGCTTAGAGACCCCTGTGGTTATAACGCGCCATACAAATTAAATAAATAAAATAAATAAATAAATAAATCAGCACTGACATAAATCTGATGGTACTAAATATTATTTATTTTCTCTTTCTTAACTCAGTCCTGGCACGTATAATAAAAATGCGACAAAGGATGGCACACCGACCGCTCATACATAATTTTGATAGAGCTGAAATAATGTACTTCTCTGCATATTGGTGTTGATATACTTACCTTCTTAGAATCACTTTGCCTAAATAATCATACTTCACTGTTGTAACCTAGGCATGGTGTTCCCTGTCACAGAATCAGAACAGTTATCAACAGGAGATTATTCTACAGAGACTCACATAATCGTTTTGTGCTTTACATAGCAGCACATGGATATGTATTCCAACACAACAAAGAAGATCAGCAATACCTAAAGCATGAAAAAAGTTCAGTCACAGTTAATCAAGGCCATTTGAGATGGATGTAACTTTCTCTCAAATGGCCTTGATTAACTGTGACTGAACTTTTTTCATGCTGTATGTATTGCTGATCTTCTTTGTTGTGTGAGTCTCTGTAGAATAATCTCCTGTACTACACCTCCTGAGACTAACATTTTTCAATTGATCTACCATATGATATGTAACACGATGACCTATACACAGTTTTAACATCCCTATCGTTAAATGTACCTCACAACTAGTGTGGCTTTTCACAAGCGCCGTTTAGAGTACCACACAAGTTTATTCGTAATGTGCCCTACTTTGATTTACCACCTGATAAACCGATATGCATATGTATCATGCTTCAATTGACTGTAAGACACTTGTATGTGCCATGAGGTTTAAACATGTCTTTTGCCTATCTAGTACTACTCCACGTGGAATTAGACTAAGAGCAATAGGGATTTTGCGTATCCGTTCTACTATCAACGCTATGCTTATAATGTGGACGGCACCTAAGCTTTACTATGCATGAGCAATTTAGACTTCGTATGAACACCCCAACGTTCTTTTATAATGACATTTGTAATGTCTGCAAAATGCGTTGCACCTATTGTAAGGATCCCTCGGGAGTTAACTGCATAAAAGAAAAACACACTTGCTGTCGATATCAAGTGGGTTGATAGGATTACGCTGTATGTATTACTAATCACGCAAAAACGGCCTCTCCCATTATGAAACAAAGAATCCCACGTTGTGGCTTTTTCCACACACTCCCTTAAACATGATGTGGAGGCTCTCCCCTGATTGGCTGCTCGGGACAAGCCCCCAGGAAGTATTCAGCGCCTGCACCTCGCGCTCTGTTCACTCGCGGCTGGGCAGCGTTGCTGGATACATTCGCGCTGATGTTACTCTGAGGGTAAGCGACAGATGTATCCCCGCATTGAGGGATTCCACACGCCCTGACTATTCTCCGTCATGCACGCTCGGCTGGGCACCCGAGTTATGCATGTTTTTCAAATATGGTTTTATCGACCTATTGCAAGACATGAGATTTATTTGCTAATTTTTTACCGACATGTGCCTCTAGATTAATGCACGACCCAGTTAACCTCTTGAGCACCTTCCCGACTTTCATTTGGTTAACGAAAATAAAACTACAGTTTCCTTAAGAATAGGATTCGCGCATTTGAAACAATGCATGTATTTTTTATATATATTTTTTCTCTTCTTGAATTCCTCAGAAACTATGCATCTGGAGGAGCAAAACATAAAGATATGAGAATATGTACTGACAGACTGGAAAGCCCTGGATGCCCCAGTAAGTGTCCCCTGTGTTATCGCGCCGAGTATTTTACTGACAGGGTTACATTCCTAACCCGGTTCTCAAACCTATATCCCCAATTTTTAATTACCTTTAGATTATTTGTTACCACTGAGGAACCGATCGCGGTCCAACCCTAACAGGCCACTGGACGGCCCAACTTTAAGTAAGAAGTTTACCTTTAAACTATACCAATTGTAGTACAATAGTGCGCTAGATTAAAAGTCCTGATACATTCTATCCTTGAATTGTATCACCTGTAGGCGCTCCTGCACTCTCAAGTCCTGAAGAAGGCCCCAGCATGAGGCTTCAATCAACCCTTAATCCAGGGGTCGAAACGTAGACCGGATTGCTTTTACTCTCTTAACATAGGAAGCAACCTATTGATACGTACAGATTCTATGTTAAAGAACTACAGGGAACTAATGAACAAAATTAGTCTGTAAAGGTTGCATTATCACTGTGATTGTAGTATGGTCACAACATCCTTTACCCAGTCCTCACCGTCACCCAACCACACCCATCCCTCCTAACTGTCTCCGTTCCTTGTCACTTTGAGCGCATTGAAATATTGTCCTATTATTGTGAATTGATATCATTTGTGAATTGAACCCACAAGGATTTTTTCACACCAACCCTATTGAGACTTTTGTCCGCTAGATTTTGCTTGACTCAATGAAGAAATTGATATCTTGCATTATGTATAACTTGTGGTATTCATTTGTAAATATTATCATGCATATTGACTATTGAAAATGTTTGAATAAACTTCTTGTACTACACAGAAGTAATTTCTATATAATTCATTTATGTTAAGGTTTCTATGATGAATTCTTAGTTATAATCAATAGACACTGACCATTCCATACATACCTCTCCTAATTGACCCAGGTCAGTGAGTTCTTAGGGTATACCCCGTTGTAAGCTCACCATTCCAAGCTGCTGTGACATCTTTAGGGAAAACTCCCCCCTAACAATATTGAAGCTATTACCTCTCTGATACCATTCAATACAGCACTGGTATATCACTTAATATGTTCAGAATGCATTATTCTCAGATTTTTATTTTTGCATACATACCTCTGTCTATAACAGGGGTCTCCGACCTTTTTTATATTAGTAGCTACTTATATTCAATGAACATACTCCTAAGCTACTTATATTATTAGAGATGTAGTAGAAATCACATCAGACAAGATAACATAATTGGCCATTGTATGCAAGATTACTAGCAGTGATCCGTTCTTTAGGCATGGTTGCGAGCAGTCATTTAAAAAATGCTTTGTTATAGTGGAATACATAACAACCAAAGCTGCAGTGACCCTAATATCTATGTAATTAATTATAAGAGTACTAGTCTCCCAAACGCCATTTGATTTTATCACTCAAATATCAGCTTTAAATATATTTTGAAAATTCAAAGTTATATCTCCAAACATCAGCTAATGCATTCTGAAATTACACACAAAAAATTCCAAATACATGCTTTTCAATTTTGGTAAACATACAATAATTTAACCAAGCAAAAGTTCTAATTCAGTTCTCTGGGCTGCACACAAGTGAGCTACTTATGGGTAGCTGGTGAGATACCTGTAGCTCACGAGCTACTTGTTGGAGAACCCTGGTCTATAATCAAAATATATGCAGTATTATAGTAACTATTGAAATGCATTGTGGAAAAACGTAGCTTGCTAGTGAGGTTACACTACTTTTAAATAGTTTCTATATTATTTAAATTGTAGATGTTGAGACAAAAGAAATGTAATATTCGGTCAATTTTTTTGAGGAAGAAAGGGTGCAAAAGGGATTACTTCAGGCCAAACAGGGAGAGCAACCAGTAAACCCACAACTGAGCCAGCTGGAAATAGATGTTGTGTTAGTGTTCTGCAATGCAGACAGCAGCAGCAAAAATCACCATCACCTATGCGAAGTACTACAATTAGACAAAAACTGCTTAATATATGATGGAGTGAATTTCCTAATTTTTACAAATTAAAAGAGTTCAACTGAAAAGTGCAAATGTTATGTTGTATAACACACATAAAAAAAAGACTAAAATATGTACTAGGTAATATTATTTATAGGCACTGAAAAAAAGCACATGAATTAATGTAATGTACTGACTTAAGTTAGCCTAACTACTGATGCCATATATGCCGTCCCCGCCTAGACCGCACCCAGTGCCAGGAGAGCTGGTTCTCCCATCCCATGCAGCTAAACTGCCACAGACTTCCGAGCCCCGGATCCCGGATGCATCAACAACAACAACTGCTGCTGCACATCTCCACGCATAACCCAGCACTGCAGCTTCACCTGCAACAATACCCGGATACACTGCAACCACAACTGTGTCTACCACGCTGACCAAGACCACAACGGCACAACTCCAGTGCACTCTACTCAATGTACAATTGCTCGGCAAACACGCCATAGAGATCTGTGATACAAACTCATCCCTCATCCTGGATGTCATCTTCATCACAGAGACCTGGTGTAAGGAATTGTGTGATACAAAGAGCCTGTCCCTTCTTCACTCAATAATGGGGAAGGTATTTATACTCTATGCCTTAATATGTCAGAATAATCTGTGAATAAGCATATCAGCAGCCATTGTTTTTACCAAGGAGTGTTGCCTTAAATTTTGTATTGCTTGTTGATATTGCGGTTAAGCAGGGTACACATTCTCAGCATTTCCAGAAGAATATTCGAGGAGCGCTGCACGTGTTCCAACCGACCGCGGTACAACGTGCAGCACATGTGAGCCCCACCGCTGCTTCTCTATAAAAGAGAACTCCGAGCACTCGCGGTTGCTTGTGCTCGTTTCCTCTCTTCCGCTTACCTGTTATCCCGCGTCTTGCTCCAGTCTCCAACCTTCCACCTACCTGCTATCCTGAGCCTGGATTCAAGCCTCCTCCGGATCCCGGCAGCCTGGCTTGGTTCTTCGGTGGCTCACCCTTCCGCCGTGAGCTCTCGAGCGCTTCCGGTCCGCATCCACAGGTTTCCATGGCGTTTCCGGACTCCTGCCTCTTCCGGTCCTCCGATCATTATGGACCTATCGACAACAAAGAAAAAGCAACATCAGGCAAGCCGTTCACTGAAATAAACAATGCCTAAAAGTAAGTGCACTTGCTTCATATGTTTGGATGTCAGAACTACAAAGGCATTGATACAGCGGACAAGATAGACTTATATCGTGCCTCAAAGAGACATTTGGTATTCCTCAGTTATATGTTATTGCTATCATGCCGCTGATTCGTTTCCCTGAAGGTGAAGAGAAACTATAAGAACTTTATGACTTTGTGTGCATCTTTTGGATCATGAAGAGCAGAGAACAGTACATAGCAGGGTCTTGAGTTGAGAATCTGGTTCCCTCATAATTGTATTTCTTGCCCATGGTCAACTGTCAAACAATAACCTGTACATTGTTTATCATATTTTTTTTCATAGATTAACGCTTCCTTTTTGCAAGACCCATTTCTGGTGACGAAAAGACAAGAATTCAGGGAGGTATTCATGAGAGCGTTATTGCACTGTTCATACTATGTCATTAACATGTCATGAGACCTATAATTTCTAATTTCTAATTTAAAACATTTGTAAAGCGCGGCGTACACCTGTCGGTTTCTTGGCGCTGAGGGAGGGTATTAACTACTGAGACAAGAAGGGAACCGGTAGCAGAGCCGGGAAGTGGAAAAGGTTACGCATGAAAAGCCTGTTTAAAAAGAAACGTTTTGAGTTCCTTGCGAAAGGATACATAATGGGTAAAGGCGCGAAGGTGGTCAGGGAGGGAGTTCCAAAAAGTGGGGGCTAAGGTAGAAAAATTGGACCCCCCCCACTTTTTACGCCTGAAGCGCGGAATTTGAAGAAGGGACTTGGTGGAGGATCGAAGATCTCTTGGGGGAACGTAATCTTTTATAAGAGAAGAAATAAAGGCAGGGGCGGTGCCTTGCCGGGCCTGGAAAACCATACATGCGGTTTTGAACAGGGAACGTTCCTTGACAGGTAGCCAATGAAGCTCCCTGAGGAGGGGTGTGGAGTGGTGGAAGCGTGGAAGACCAAAGACCAGCCGGGCAGCTTGGTTTTGAACCAACTGTAGTCTCCTTAGGCTATATGCTGGTATGCCATTATAGATGGCGTTGGCATAGTCCAGCCGTGATATCACAAGGGCGGCCATAATCATTTTGAGTGCCTGGGGAGTGAAGAAACGGGAGACAGTGCGGATAGTGCGGAGGGTAAGGAAGCAAGAGGAAACTACAGAACTGATTTGAGAGTGAAGAGTGAGCTGATTATTCATTTTAACCCCCAGTGTTTTCACCGTGGTTGAAGGGGTGGGGGCGGGACCAAGGGTTTTGGGCCAGAAAAGGGAATTCCAGGGACTGGAAGAACCACCGGTGAGAACCAACTCGGTCTTATCCGGGTTCAGCTTAAGGTGGTTGTGGTTCATCCAGTCCCTGATGAATATCATGGTGTGCTGAAAGCTGGAGACAGAGTGAGGGGAAGAAGATAGATCAAAAATGAGCTGGAGGTCATCCGCGTAATTATACACGGTGACCTCCAGCTGCTGAAGAGCGAAGATAAGAGGAAAGATGTAAAGATTAAATAGTAGGGGAGACAAGGAGGAACCCTGGGGGACACCACACGTGACGGGGAGTGGGGTGGTTGTGAAGTCTCCTAGCCAGACCGCCTGGGTGCGGTCCCTCAGGAAGGAGGAAAGCCATACCAGGGCGGATCCCTCGATTCCAGCCGCCTTGACACGGGACAGTAGGATGGTATGGTCAACCGTGTCAAAAGCGGCGGAGAGGTCGAGGAGAACCAGCGCCTGGTGTTTGTTGTCATCCATACCCTTCCTGAGGTTGTCCATGACTGATACCACGACTGATTCTGTGGAATGCCTCGGTCGAAAGCCTGCCTGGCGGGAAGCCAGCCCCCCATTTGCCTCAACATGGGTGCTGAGAGTTGCGGTGACATGGCGCTCCAGCACCTTGCCCAAAAAGGGCAGCAGGGAAATGGGGCGGTAGTTGGCTGAGATGGATGGGTCAGCGCCAGGCTTCTTTAGGATAGGCACTATGGCGGCTGATTTGAGCGTAGGGGTCACTACTCCCTGCGCTAGGGAGCTATTAAGGAAGGCAATCGGGGTCTCAGGACAAGAGGAATAAATTTGTAGGAGGATTCGTGCCGGACAGGTATCTGCCGGAGACCCTGATTTCACTCTGGGGAGAATCTCCAAAAATGCCTCTTCAGTGAGGGGAGGGATAAAGGTAAGGAGGTTTCGAATGGTCGGAGGAGAAGGGTCAATAAAAGTAGACGAGGGGGGGGGGATGTTGGCCTTAATAGTGGTGATCTTGTCGAGGAAGTAAGTGTTTAGTTGGTTGCAGAGGGACTGAGATGGGGGGATCTGAGGTGAGGCTCTATCAGAATAAGCCAAGTCCTGCACTATGCCGAAGATCTCCCTAGGTTTATTATCGGCAGATATTATTTTTGTTGAGAAGTGAGAGGATTTGGCGGCGAGGATTGCGGTCTTGTAGTCGGTGAGTGATGACAGATAGAGAGTTTTTAGTAAAGGGCAGTAATTTTTCCTCCAGCGCCTTTCAGCTTGTCGGGTAGCCACTTTTAGTTCTTTTAGGTGGTCATTAAACCACCTATTAGATTCCTTGGGACGCCGAACGGAGATGCGACGCAGGGGAGCCACTGAGTCGCACCCGCTAGTCAGCCAGATGTTAATCATGTTGGCTTGGGAGTCAGATGACAGACCAGAAAGGGACGGAGAGGAGTTCCGTAGGTGAGACATCAGGGTAGGAAAGTCGACTCTGTTCCAATTCCGCGCCCAGGTATTTTTGGCGCGGGGGGCTTTGGGTACCTGGTAGAAAGAAATGGAGAAAGAAATAAGGGCGTGATCAGACCAATGGCAGGGGGAAACCGATACCGGGGAGACTGAAAGATTAAGGGACCAGACCTGATCAAGTATATGACCCCGAGAGTGAGTGGGGACAGAGATGTGTGACTTAAAATTTAAAGATGTGAGAGACTCAGTAAATTCTTTAGAGACTGTACACTCAGATGGGTCTGAGGGCCAGTAATTGAAGTCCCCGAGTACCAGGACCGATGCATAGTTGACCACCATGTTGGCCAGAAGATCTTGAAAAGCCGGCAAGAACAGGGGCAGGGATTGGGGAGGATGGTACATTAGGAGACAGGTAATGGGGGGGAAAAGGCGAGGGAGCGAACTATAAGGAATTCGGTAGAAGGGATGGGGGTTGAGGGAATAGTTTGAAACTTTAATTCCGACCGAGCTATCATCGCCACTCCACCACCAACCCTACCCGCCGAGCGATCGGCACGCAGAGCCACGAAGGAAGGGGGGAGGATAGCCAGGAGGGCGGGAAGGGAGGAGTCGCAGAACCAGGTTTCGGTCAGGAGCAGTAAGTCAGGCTTCTCAGAATCGAGCAAGACAAAGAGCTCATGATGGTGCTTGACCGCTGACCTGGTATTCAGTAAGAGAATGGATAACGAAGGGGTGGGAGGGATAGGGGCGGACAAGAGAGGGCGTTGAGGGGGGAGAGAGGACGGAAGGATCGGCAAGGTAGGGGCAGAAGAGGGTTCGAGCCCTAATGAGAAGATGTGACTCCGGACGAGGTTCGAAAGAGGCCAGTGGCCTTGGAGGGTAGTAAGTTCTTCCGAGGAGTAAGAAATAAAATCGGCATGGAGTCGTGCCCCTAGCCCCGTCCGGCCGCGGACGGGCGCAGACGGGCTTGCCTTAGGCGCGCCTTCGGCGCGCAAACGGCGCTCCCGCTGCGCTCGTCCGCTGCGCGTTCTATAGATGCACATTGATATAGGGGGCCGTAGGGCCGGGGAGGGGGCATGGCCTAGCGGTGGGCGTGGCCAGCGGCACAGGACGCCGGTGTGTAGGGTCACGTGAGCGCTAAATCCGCTCCGTGATCACAAATGCCAAAGTACAATACAAATAAGAACACAGAGTTAAAAGCAGTTTAAAAATAGGCAAGTCTGTGGAAATTCAGGCAGCAGCGTCTACTCCCGGCTATTTTGCCTCAGGAGTCAGCCCAACAGAGCGCTCGTAAGCTCAGCACTTATGTAGGGCGGGGAGGGGGCGTGGCCTAGCGGTGGGCGTGGCCAGCGGCCAGGACCACCTATATAGGCACAGAAGGACATGAGACTAGTTAGTTGAGGACGCAGAACAGTGTGTTTTGAACAGTAATAGCTGTCTATTCTCTCATTCAATAGGTAACACAATAAACTGCCATCACATTAGTGAACACAGCCATCAGATCATCAACGTCGCACCAGTGATCTTCACGAGTGAAGCAGTGCTGATTCGTGTTTGTCTCTCTTTTGTTATTTTATCCACTTCCCCCTTCCCTTGGGTTTCTTTTCTTTCCACACTGTTGGTATTCAGTGTTGTGAGATCAGGGGCCTACGAGTGGGTACGGACTGTCTTCACATCTCTTCAGCAGAACTACCAGGATGTGCAGGTGAGCAAAGGGATTAACAGAAGCACAAGCCACATAACTCATAGTTCTGCTGAAAAGATGAATACAGGGGAAGCAACAGATGGAATAGATCCCGCCGACATGGCACAGGCTCTAGAGGAGGATTTAGTTCAGATTGAGTTGGTAACAGTGCTTGTGCGTCAAATGCAAGTATAATTAGAAAAATTGGAAATGGAAAATGCCGCTTTTAGGACAAGATTTGGTTTGATATAAACCTCGAGAAAATCTCTGGGGAACTAATTTCTCTCCTTCCTTTAAAAATTCTTTTGAAACTGGTGCCAGAGCAAAAGACACCACTGCTACTTCCTCCCCTATGGAAATAACAGTGAATGTTCTAAGTATAGTGCCTTTGGCAGCTCCGGAACGTTTTCATGGAGATAGCAGTATATTTCATGTCTTCTTAAATCAATGCCAGTTACATTTTGTTTGTAAGCCGCAACAGTTTCCTACTGACGCCACTAAGGTGGCCTTTGTATTATCATATTTGGGGGGAACTGCTGCAAATTGGTCCATACCTTATGTAGACCGGGATGACCCAATTCTCCATTACTGGGGTCAATTTAAGAGAACAATGACCCGTCTCTTTGCTAAGCACACGTACATACAGGCGAGTGACAATAAACTCTTAAATCTAAGATAGGGGACTAAAGACTTACTAACATATATAACTAGTTTTAACCGTTTATTAACAGAAACACAATGGCCAGAGGAAAAGCGAGTCTCTCTCTTCTACAAGGGATTGAAGGATGAGTTAAAAGACTCACTGGCTCACATAGTGGACCTTCCGATTATTACTCTGACTTCGTAGACCTAGTGGTCAAATTAGACCATAGGTTAGGAGAAAGGAAGGGAGAACGAGCCAAAATGGAATCAAGATTGACCTTTCTGAAGCATGATAAAAAAAGAGGATAATAAGTTGCCAGAGCCGGAACCTATGCAAATAGGAACCCTTAAAGGTCCATTATCTGCAGAAGATAAAGAAAGAAGAAGAAAACCTCACTTATGCCTGTATTGTGGTAAAGGAGGTCATTTTGCTAAGGAATGTCCAATAAAACCTAAAAGCTCAAAGAAGGTTAATGCTTTAACCACAACATCTTCGGACTCGGAAAACGAATAAGCTCAACAAGGGCAGAGGTCACTTGTTTGAGAAAACCTATGGCTCAGACCTCAAACTATGCTGCTTACATGGTTCCACACATACCCAAGCATTTCATAATTCATATAATCTTGATTGTGAGTACTCAGTTAAGACATTCCCTCCCAGTTCTCCTAGATTCTGGTGCTACAGGCAACTTTGTAGACAATACCATGGCAAAGAAATTAGGCCTTCCAATTGTGCAGAAAACCTGTCCTGAGTCAGTATGTGCGGTTGATGGTTCAGAGTTAACGTCAGGATTAATCACACATCAAACCAGTCCTCTTACTATGGTCTGTCAGAACGGACACACAGAACTCATAACTTTTGATCTGATTGACACCCCTAACTTTGGTCTGATATTAGGGGTACCCTGGCTTACTACTCACAATCCAAAGATTAATTGGGTTTCCAGGACTGTCATCCTAGATTCTGCCTTTTGTAAATCTACTTGTTACCAAGAAGCAGGAAGTGATCAGTCAACAGTAGTACATTGTGCCACTGTGACACAAGTACAGGAAGGCCTTCCTCCTGAATATTTAGATTATAGGGATGTCTTTGATCCAGTGAAAACTAGTGTGTTACCACCACATAGAACATACGACTGTCGTATAGACTTAATACCGGGAGCACCTCTGCCGAATAGCAGAGTGTATGCTCTTACTGAAAAAGAAACCAAATACTTACGAACCTATCTGGATGAGCTTTTGCACTCAGGTTTCATTCGTCATTCCACGTCTCCTGTGTCATCTCCACTTTTTTTATACCGAAACCGGATGGGTCTCTTCGCGCCTACATCGATTATAGAGGGCTTAATAAAGCAACTATTAAAAATAAGTACCCGCTTCCCTTAATACCTGAACTTCTTGATCAGTTGAGACATTCTACCATCTATGCCAAATTGGACCTACATGGAGCCTACCATTTGGTTCGCGTAGAAGACAATGACGAATGGAAAACAGCCTTTAAAACCAAATTTGGCTTATTCGAATACACTGTGATGCCCTTTGGGTTGTGTAACGCCACAGTGGCATTCCAATTCTTTATTAATGAGGTTCTACACGAATTTCTGGAGGTATGCGTCATAGTGTATATTGACAACATTCGCATTTATTCTAAAAATCAGGAAGAACACACACAACATGTTAGGTCCGTGTTGGCCAAGTTGAAAGAACATAGTCTTTTTGCTAAACTGGAGAAATGCACTTTCAATACCAGTACAGTTGATTTCTTGGGATACTGCCTCTCTCCACAGGGTATCACCATGGATAAAAAGAAAGTCAGTGCAATTACGGAGTGGCCCGAACCTACTCCCTTAAAGGAAGTGCAGAAATGTTTGGGTTTCGAAAGTTTTTATAGGAGATTTATCTCTCATTTTGCAGAAACTATGGCTCCTATTACCAAATTATTGCAGAAAGGGCAACGTTTCCTTTGGGATGCTAACGCTTCTCAGGCTTTTCAGCTTTTGAAACACAAATTCACTACAGCAACTATTCTTAAACACCCAGATTCTGACCTTCCGTTTTACGTTGAAGCTGATGCTTCGCATGTAGCAATTGGAGGAGTCCTTTCCCAACGAGATCCTGTAGATGGACAATTGCATCCTATAGCCTACTATTCCAAAAAATTATTGCCAGCCGAACAAAACTATACTGTTGCCGAGAGAGAACTCTTGGCCATCAAGGTGGCTTTTTCAGAATGGAGGCACCATTTAATGGGAGCCAAATTCCCAGTTACCATTTTCCGTGATCACAAAAACCTCCAGTTCTTTAGCTCTATAAAAGCACTAACACCACGACAAATGCGCTGGCTCAATTTTTTTAGTGCATTCGATTTTGTCATAACATATAGGCCAGGCACACAACAGATTCCATCAGATGTGTTATCTAGGTACGGGCATACTTCAGAAACCAAACGAGATAAACAAGGCTTACCTATTATAGCTCCTCACAAAATCTTAGCACCAATACTAACACAGGATTTTATGAAAGAGTTATATACAGCACACTTGTAAGTAGACCCATTAAGCTGGTTAAAGGAGCCCCAGAATACGATTCAACAGGGTTTGTTTTATCATGGTTCCCTACTCTATGTATCAACCACAGATTTACAGGAACAGCTTATAGCTTGGCACCACACATCAGTATTAGCTGGACATCCAGTTTGGGTAAAATCAGTAGAGAATGTTAAAAAACACTTCTGGTGGTCCACCTTGAGTAAAGATGTAAAACAATATGTAGATAATTGCCCTATATGTGTTCGTCAGAAAACATTACACAAAGCACCAGCAGGTTTGTTAATACCACTGCCCGTCCCCACTGTTCCATGGCAAACAGTAAGTGAGAATTTTATGGTTAATTTACCCTCTGTAAAGAAGTTCACTACCGTATTAGTGATTGTAGATTACCTGTCTAAGATGGCGCATTTTGTACCTTTGTTAAAGCTCCCAACAGCAGTAGAATTCGCAGACATCTTTCTGAAAGAAGTTGTTCGCTAACATGGTTTGCCGAGTAAAATTATTTCTGACAGTGGAAGCCAATTTAATTCTAAATTTTGGAAAACCCTCTGTACAAAACTTAAGGTGGAGGTAGCATTGCCCTCTGCTTTCCATCCAGAAACAGATGGACAAACGGAAAGACTAAACCAAACTTTACTTCAGACGTTAAGCTGCTTGTTAGCAGACTTTTCTAGTCACTGGTTAGAGGCTTTACCAATTGCCGAATTTGTTTATAATAATTCTGAACATTCGGCCATACATTGTACCCCATTTTATTTTATGCAAGGTCATCACCCCAGAGCCTTGCCCATTGTTGTAGATGATTCTCTTCTCCCAAAGGTAACAGAAAGGTTAACAAAGCTCACAGAAATACAAGAAAAAGCTAGGAAACATCTCTGTTCTTACAAAGAACGCATGAAGAAACAGGCCGATAAACACAGAACAGAAGCACCAGCATACCAGATTGCAGTATTCCGGTGACCGCTAGGTGGCGATCGCGTGCGCGGTCCCAGAGCAGCAGAGCAGAAGCTGCATCGTAGCCAAAGCTGAAGGAGGTCGGAGGACGGTGGCGAAGTGTGAGGCGAGCCCTTAGGACTGGGGGGAGCCCTGCTTGCCCGCCCGTCGGCCGGTCGCAGCGGTCACGTCCTGAAAATCAGTCAAGGTGCCAGGTGGTTTTCACGTCCACTCAGACGCCGTGCGAGCTGAGCGGAGCGGAGCAGAGGAGTGGAGAGGAGGCTACCGGTGTGGTCGGGCGTGGGCGCTGATCAAGGCGCTATGAGAACAACACCGCCCCCCCCCCGCACCGTATCAGAGAAGCCGCCAGTGAAGCCAGGCCCTGACTCTGTGGTCGAACGAGCGAGCTGCGAGGCCGGACCGGAGAGGTAAAACTGCGCTGGCACAGGTGAGCCCCAGGCACGTCGAGTGACGGGGGGCGGGTGACCCTAGATGCAGCAGGAGTTTTCTCAGCAGGAGCGGCTGAGTGCTCCCCTCCCCACAGGAGCCGTCTCTCTTGTTGTACCCTAGCCTCTGCAAAAGTTCCATCTCGTCGCTGCCCCATGGGGGCTTGACTAACCCCAAGGAGAGGTGCCACGACCCACAAGGACCCTTTCAGCTCCTTGCCTTTCTCTCCCGTGCGGATGGGACAATGAGCAGCTGGGAGTCTGCCCACCCGGGTTCCTGCACGGAGGGCGGAGCAGGCCAAGTGGAGGTCTTGACCCCCCGACGCAGCAGGGGGGTGTAAAAGCCTCGAGTGTATTAGGGGCCGCAAAGGCATTGAGTCTGTACCAGATTGTCGATAAAGTGTGGCTTTCCACAAAAAATCTAAATATAGAAGGAACTCGGAAATTGCAACCCAGATTTTTCGGCCCCTTTAAGATAACTACAATCATAAACCCATAAATCCTGTAACTGTAAGGTTAGAGTTACCAGATGACTATCCAGTACATGCCACATTTCATGTATCCCTACTGAAACCTTATAATCCTCATATCCGACCTGAACCCCCACCTCCACCCATTCCAATCAAGGGACATCTTGAATATGAAGTTCGTAGCATTCTAGATGCTAAAATACTTCATGGACGTTTGTTTTATTTAGTGGCTTGAAAAGGATATGATGAAATGGAAAATTCCTGGGAACCAGCCTCCTACGTACATGCCCCAAGATTGATTAGGCAATTTTATATAAAGAATCCCGGTAAACCACGCCCTGTAGGGGGGCCTTTGAGGGGGGTGACTGTAAGGAATTGTGTGATACAAAGAGCCTGTCCCTTCTTCACGCACTAATGGGGTAGGTATTTATACTCTGTACCTTAATATGTCATAATAATCTGTAAATATGCATATCAGCAGCCATTGTTTTTACGAAGGATTGTTGCCTTAAGTTTTGTATTGCCTGTTGATATTGCGGTTAAGCAGTGTACACATTTTCAGCATTTCCGGAAGAATATTCGAGTTCGCTGCACATGTTCCAACCGACTGCGGTACAACGGCAGCGCATGTGAGCCCCACCCGCTGCTTCTCTATAAAAGAGAACTCCGAGCACTCGCGGTTGCTTGTGCTCGTTTCCTCTCTCCCGCTTACCTGTTATCCCGCGTCTTGCTCCAGTCTCCAACCTTCCACCTGCCTGCTATCCTGAGCCTGGATTCGAGCCTCCTCCGGATCCCGGCAGCCTGGCTTGGTTCTTCGGTGGCTCAACCTTCCGCCCTGAGCTCTCGAGCGCTTCCGGTCCGCATCCTCAGGTTTCCCTGGCGTTTTAGGACTCCTGCTTTCTTCCGGTCCTCCGATCATTACGGACCTATCGACAACAAAGAAAAAGCAAGATCAGGCAAGCCGGTCACTGAAATAAACAACGCCTAAAAGAAAGTGCACTTGCTTCATATGTTTGGATGACAGAACTACAAAGGCATTGATACAGCGGACAACATAGACTTATATCGTGCCTCAACGGGACATTTGGTATTCCTCAGTTATATGTTATTGCTATCATGCGCTGATTAGTTTCCCTGAAGGTGAAGAGAAACTATAAGAACTTTATGACTTTGTGTGCACCTTTTGGCTCATGAAGAGCAGAGAAAATTACATAGCAGGGTCTTGAATGGAAACAGTGAGTTGAGAATCTGGTTCCCTCATAATTGTATTTCTTGCCCATGGTCAACTGTCAAACAATAACCTGTACATTGTTTATCACATTTGTTTTCATAGATTAACGCTTCCTTTTTGCAAGACCCATTTCTGGTGACGAAAAGACCAGAATTCAGAGAGGTATTCATGAGAGCGTTATTGCACTGTTCATACTATGTCATTAACATGTCATGAGACCTAGATAGGCACAGAAGGACATGAGACTAGTTAGTTGAGGACGCAGAACAGTGTGTATTGAACAGTAATGGCTGTCTATTCTCTCATTCAATAGGTAACACAAAAAACTGCCATCACATTAGTGAACACAGCTCATCAACGTCATACCAGTGATCTTCACAAGTGAAGCAGTGCTGAGTCGTGTTTGTCTCGCTTTTGTTATTTTATCCACTTCCCCCTTCCCTTGGGTTTCTTTTCTTTCCACACTGTTTGTATTCAGTGTTGTGAGATCATAGGCCTACGGGTGGGTGCGGACTGTCTTCACATCTCTTCAGCAGAACTCCCAGGATGTGCAGGTGAGCAAAGGGATTAACACCTGGCTGAACCCTGCCTCTGTACCACATATCGCCAGCACCACCCCCGAAGGCTACAAGAAAATACACAGGGACCAAACAAAAAACAAACAAACACATAGGAGAAATTGGCATAATCTGCAAGGGCGCCAAACTCTGCACGACCTTCTTAGATGACTCAACCCCTATAATGGATCATCTCAACTTCCAACTTCACTCAGATGGAAAAAGTATCATCAGAGGTACTGTCGCCTACAGAACACCAGAACCACGCCAACATTCTGCAACATCCTCCCTCACCTCATCGGCTCGATTGCCCAATGCCACTACATCTTCCTGGGGGGTCTTAACTTTCACTTTGATGACCACAGCAACATCAACACCATCTACCTCCTGGAAAGCAGAAGCAACATCTGCCTCACGCAACTTGTCACCAACCCTACCTACATTGCAGGACACACTCACAACCCCATTTTTACATCCAGCAACAGAGTCAAGTACAACCATATCTCATAGCTCACCTGGACCGAACACTACAGCATCCACTTACCAATACTGGCACCGTCCGCCCAGCTCCACATGCAGAAACCTGAAAAGTATATCAGAAGACTAGTGGAACAAGGCTCTCAACTCCACCTTCCAGACACAGCATCCAATCCAGAACAGGCTGCGAAGAACTTCCCCCAGTGGATCACAGAATGCACTAATTCAATTTCCCCCACTAAGCCAGCCAAATCCAAAATGACCTGCCAGAAGAGCCAACTTTTTCACTGCGGAGGTGAAATTCCACATGTACAACTGCCAGCAACTAGGAAGGAAGTGAAACACCAGCAAAGGGACAGGAGACAAAACCACCTTCAAGACAGCACTCAACCAGTACCAGCACCGTATGAAAGAAACAACGAAGAATGCCCTAGCAGATTACATAGAAGTCAGATCAAACCACAGCAAGGAGCTCATTGTGACCATGAAGGAGTTCTCCAAATCTGTAGCTGCCGAGACTGATATCCCACTCTCCAAAGAACTGTGTGAAACTCAGGTGGACTTCTTCCACGACCAGATTTTAGTGATCTACAAAAACTTCAAACCCCAAGCTCGCCGTTGTTGACAGCATTAGCCTCCTCACACCCATGAACACCAACCCTGAAACCCTGTTTAGCTGTTGAGACCCTCTCACAACTCAAGCCACAATAAACATCATGAACTCCGTATACTTATGAGGAACCAAGGTCCCCCGTCCCCGGCAAATCTTCAACTTCGGGAGAAAGACGATTGGCGATGAGCTCAAGAAAGTGCTAAACACCTTCATCACCTCAGCCTCCTTCCCTAAGTACTGAAAACACATTGAAGTGAGGCCCCTCCTGAATACATTATACACCGACCCAGCAGAACCAAAGAACTTCCAGCCTATCTCTATGCTCTCCTTTCCATTGAAGGTTTTCGAGAAGGCAATCAACCAACAACTCACCGAACACCTCCAAGACAACAACTTCCTGGACCCCTCTCGATTCAGATTCAGAGCCAACCACAGCACCGAGACAGCCATGATCGCAGACAATACAAAACTCGAGGGCAAGACTCATCCTCGTCCTCCCCAGATGGACCCATATCACACCGCACCTCAAGAAGTTATACTGGCTACCGATCCTGGATAGATGCCAGTTCAAGATGTTGATTAACGTATACAAAGTTCCGCACAATGAAGGACCAGCATACATCAACAAACACATGACCTTCCACCAACTGACTAGACCCCTATGATCCAACTACCTCTTCATTGCAGACACTCCCTGGATCCATAAGGCAACAGCAGAGGATGCTCCTTCTCACACCAGGCAGCCAAAGCTTGGAGTGACCTTGCATCTCAGGACCACCTCATCTCTGTGGGAATTCAAGAAATGACTCAAGACCTGGCTCTTCAAGTGAACAGATCATCAGGCTAGTCTACTCGAGGACAAAAAAAAAAGGGGGGTACTTTTTACTACAAGGACTTGAACTTCCACTTTCTTTTAACACGCACATTTTAATATTTTGTAACTTGCAAAGGTTTTTTTAAATCACGCAATAAAGTTTCTTACTCTCAGGATTTTATTTGTGATTCTTACTAATGTGGTATTTTAATCTTGTTTTGAAATATAGACTAATAGATTATTTGAATCTGTATTAATGATGATTGAATTTAATATTTACTGACTGTATAAAGCAATTTGAATTCATTTGTTAATAAAAACCCTTTAACTCCCACCAACTCTCTCTATTTATTCTTGTGCTGTCCCAATTGCACTGTTTATGGTATTTGATGAAAATGATTTCTTCTTATCATCTCTCCTTGTCGACTAACAAAGGTCCATACAACCAATGGCAAGGGTTATGTAATGATTATACTCCAAGATTAAGATACAAGAATCCCTGCTCAGGCAAATGCGCTCTTACAAGTTAGATCTAGACACCCTCCCTTTGGGAGTTCTTTAAGTGCAGGTGCAACCTTAACTCTGGCATTTCATGCCATTGAGGGCACCAAGTTGTCAGTTTAAAATTAACAAGCTACAGCGGTGCAGCCGATGACAAACCATATAGAAATGTTAGGAACTTTAATGCAACAAAAATTACAAACATTATTAAATAGTATTGATTCAATAACAAAATCAGCACCAAGACTGTATGACGCTTCACCCAATGACAATCAAGTATTTATCTTGTGAAGAAACTAGTGAATGCATCAACTATTCTACCACGCCGCACTGCCAATCTACAAACAGAAATGTCTTAATACAATCAAAAAGATTAGTTCAGGTTACAAATGCTTTGGAGGTTTTGCAAACGCTAAAGGCATTTAGTGCAGCTTTCAGCAATGCCTCAATAAAGAGTGAGGAGGCATCTACAGTTAGTAGTTTGTCAGTAGCTGAGATTCCTACTTTACGTAGTAGAAAAAGCAAAGTAGGGAGGATGTACGTGTATATGCCGTACAACTAATGAGATGCAACTTCAAATTAGAACATGCAAAAAACATTAGGCGAATGTTATCTTTTCATTTATTACACTTTATTTTGTTTATTAACTGAAAATTCATAAATTTACATACATTTTCTTTATTTATAATGTTAAATGAATCCTCTCAACGAACAGAAATATATTTTATTTTATTTTTGTAGCATTCAAAATTTGTTTGTATTTAATATTGATATTTTCATTTAAATGCATACTATTTTCATAAAAATTATTTTTCGTAATGTCAACTCTGTTTTGTCTTCCTTCAGCAGACTTGCTAGCATCATATGTATGGCGTGAAGGATGGTCTTCTTCATCTCAGACAACATTTTTAACAGATATATATATAGTTCTGGGGACTTTGGGCCAATACTGACCTGGGAGGTCTTCTGTTACCTGGGCTCCTGACCATCGCAGCCTCAGCGCTGCCCTGCCGCAACACTCACCAGGCTCCCTGCAGCCGGCCGCTTCCTAACAATCGCGGCGAGGCGGCAGATCGGGGACTACATCCCCCAGCACCACTAGCGCCTAGGAAGGCGTGTTTCCTGTCCCGCCCCCGGAGGTGCGCTTAAGGACAGCGCGAGCCCCGGGGGAGCGGGGGGACTTTGGGCCAATACTGACCTGGGAGGTCTTCTGTTACCTGGGCTCCTGACCATCGCAGCCTCAGCGCTGCCCTGCCGCAACACTCACCAGGCTCCCTGCAGCCGGCCGCTTCCTAACAATCGCGGTGAGGCGGCAGATCGGGGACTACATCCCCCAGCACCACTAGCGCCTAGGAAGGCGTGTTTCCTGTCCCGCCCCCGGAGGTGCGCTTAAGGACAGCGCGAGCCCCCGCGTCGCGGGATCACGCGCGGGTCGGCGCCCGGGGCTAAGCCCGGGCAAAGGGCGGGCCCTCTGTGGCCCTCAGAGGCCAGAGGAGGCCGGGTCGGGTCACCCCCCTTGCTCCCGATTAGACTCCGTGCAAAGTGGAACACTGACTTAAGGTACTTTACGAACTGACTATATTTGGTTTTACTCCACGGGGTTACTGCCGCTCGACTCCCGATATTGTCTTGTGTTCTGATCGCTATAAGCTGTCACATTATGTCCTGCCAGGGGGTCTCAAGAAAACACTCCCTTGAGGGTGACCTGCTCAGGGGAAAA
This sequence comes from Lissotriton helveticus, assembly GCF_964261635.1. Classification (NCBI taxonomy): domain Eukaryota; kingdom Metazoa; phylum Chordata; class Amphibia; order Caudata; family Salamandridae; genus Lissotriton; species Lissotriton helveticus. The sequence goes on from NC_136063.1 coordinate 695,129,917, forward strand.
ATGGACTACTACCTTAAAAGCGCTATATTTCCCATTGCCAGTGAATTGGAGAGACTAGAACGATCACCAGTCTTGGACAGTCCATTTAATAAGGGTTCCCCCTCACAGTCTGTTTATTTAGCCCCGGCGACATCACTATTGGATGAACTCAATCTAATGTGTAAAGCCGCGTATGCCCCTGTGAACACAGAAAATCTGTTACCTACTGCTCCAATCTCCCCCTTAGCTATGACTAGTCCTGGGCCCAATTGTTCCTCTCAAACAATTCAGACCTTACAGACCTCACAGGATACAACTCACCCAGTATCATTTTCCCTACCCACTGTTTTTACCCAGGTGCCCTCGGTCAAAAGAAAGAGAGACAAAGTTAGCCAAACGGGCTGTCAGGTTAAGAAACAAAAATTGTCCCTACACCGGTTAGTGCATAATACCCCAAGCACCGATACTCCGAGTGTACCTGTACAGGATTCCCTACTGCCCATGCTTGAAAAAAATATGAAATCTATCTTATCTCCATTGCTTGACAAAATAATTAGTCTAGGGGATAGGCTCACAGGACACGAAGAAACAATAAAGGCTAATTCGCTAGCCATAAAAACGCTAGGAGAACCAGTACATCTACAGCGCCCTGTCCTTATAGGATCATTTGATTCTACTCTACAAAACACAAACACCGGTAAACAAATAGCTGCTTTACCTAAGAACACCTTAAAAAACTCTAAAGCAGCCTTGATACCACAGCGCTCTAACCCCAGGGTTGGGCACAATAAAGAAACCCCATCTCAAAACAGATTAGTGGCCAGCCAAAATACTATCACACGTAAAACTAATCACCTTCATTTGCCTCCAGAAGCAGCACCTATTGTATCCATCCTAGCAGGTATACCAGAACTCCCAAAGGGGAAACATGAAAATCAGCAGGATTTAAAGAACAAGGTAGTGTTCTGGCTAACCAAACACAGGCCATTGTCCCCTAATATAGACGGCACTATACTAAGCGTCAGAAGGGTGGGTTGGCTAGGACCTCTTGCAAAAAATACAGTGGGCGACCTGGTCCTTGTAAAATTCATCAATAAATATGTTGTCCCATACCTCAAATCCTGGCAACCACAAATAGACGATGGCCCAATATCGACTTGGACCCTAAGCGATTTTTATCCTAGATCCTTATATGTCCCGTCGCACCGTTAAGTAACTCTGAGAAACTTCTGGCTAGAAGTGGTTCTGCACTGAATGGCCCCCCTTCTCCTTATTTTTTATCTTTTGCTGTCTAGTGATTAGCTGATTCCCTCTATTGATTTAATCCTTTTTTTTTAAAAATGTTTGTTAATTCTTTGAGAAATGAAATTTACTTTTTATGTGTCGATGTATATATATTGTGTTGCTGCTGCTTTTATGATTTTCATTTGAAATCGAAGAAAGCTAATCAAATTGAAAATTGAATATATAGTTCTTTTTTGTTAGTAATATTATGTAGCATGGCACAAGTTGTGATTATTTCACAAACAAAACTTCTCAGTTCTTTTGCAAACATCTGAATATACTCTTAAAAATCCAAATATATGCTCCACTTCGGATCTTGCTCTCCTATGTGCTATGTTATAACATCTCTCTCTTTATGTATCTTAAAGTACACGAGGAGTAAATACCCAAGACCGATTAGAATATGCACTATCCCCTAAGTAAAATTGAAAATAATAATTTGATAATATTTTAAAATAAATTAATAATTTCACTTGAATCCCCCCAAAAATTAAAAAGTAATTTTTGATATGATAACTCCATCTTCAAAATCTCCTCTAGCCAAACAGTTATAAAGGACTATGGGTCTGATTCACAAAGGTAAACTGACACTTAAGTTTAATATTGTTTGCTATTGACAAAGGGATTTATGAGTAGTACCTTTATGACTGCGGAGTCTCCGCCTAAATATGGGTATCTTTTTATGTGCGTAAACTCTGCACTCATAAAGATATTACTCATAAATCTCTTTGTGACTAGCACACAATCATAAATTTACTCAAAAGTGTAAGTTTACCTGTATGACTTAGGCCCTCAGTGTTTGGAAACTACTAGATCTGTTATAAAGCTCTCTGGATTGTGTAAAAGTTGGTTATTAAGTGAGTGTTGGTGTTTCTGATTGTGATATATAATAACTCTGATGCTGAAGGCAGGCAGATGAGACAAACTATGATGCAAGGAAATTGATCTATTCTGTAAAATAAACTTTAGTGTTATTTCCAGAGGAGAACTGGGAACTGCTATATGAGAGTTTCTTTTGATTTACATAGTTTTTCTAAAAATCTGGGAGAAAAACTCGGGGGAAATACAGGCTACTGTAGCTACTCTTTGCTGGCAACCTATAATTTAAATAAATTATGTCCTTTCTTAGATGTTCAGAAATGGTAATTTAGGCCCTAAAAATCCTTTCATGTCTCCTCCTCCTGTGTACTGGGCAGCCAAGATCTTGGTCCTCCTTGTCACTGCATATAGTGCAGCCATTTGGGAGAACCAGACTGGTGAACCACGCTGGTTCTGTGGCCCACCTTTTATACCTTGCAGCTGGTTACAATATGCTTCCACACAGTGCCAACTGGCAAATGGAAAAACATAATTCTGTGACTGTTTGCAATTAGCCAATGGTCAATCCATTCAAAATAAAGAATATGTATTAGGAAATCACAATAAGAGATCCAGCATTTTCCAACAATGTGCAATTTGTTTGGTTAGCTATGCTAAAATAGTGAATGGAACAAATAGAATACTTAGGGCCAGATTTACCATAATATTGTGCTGCCCTTGCATCACTCATGGTAGTAGAGGGGATCACAATACTAAAGTCAGATTTACCAAGAAACGCAATGCCACCTTGTGTGACCCTTAATAAATCTGGAGTAACACAAGGCAACACAAGTCGCTGTCTTGTGTTAATCTGCCCTGGGAAGGCGTTCCATGGTTGGAGCGTGGGTGTTCCCACACATCCACCGTATGGATTGTGGCACACCAAAGACTAGTAAGCCTGGGAATTCATCAAAATGCTGCACTTTCACTGGGGAGGTGCAGCAAGGAGAAATATCTTTATTTCTCCTTGTTGTTTCCTCTTTTTAAGTATCCTGCCTTGTGCAGCTTACTTAGAAAGAGGAAAAAGCCTCAGAGGATTGTTGTTGTCCAGGAAGGTGTCCCTCCTTTGACAAAAACAATCCTGCTTGAAAGGCAGGCACCCTTGCACAACAGTGCAAGGGTGCACAAGTGCAAGGGTGCGTGCATTGGCACTGCTGGGCAGCTGACTGAGTGCCAGTATACGCAGAGAGCAGGAATGACCTTATAATGGAAAATATGGCACATTTTCCCTTTCATGCAGTGGGGCAAGTTGTCTTGCTGTGTTGTAATACGTGAAATAATAATAAATATGGTCCTAAATAATATGGTTTTATTATTTAGCACTTGTTTGCCATGTTGTGAATGGTTAATGAATGGCTTTTGCTTAGTATGTTGGGCCCAAAGACTCACAAAGGTAACTTACATGTGTGAGCTATCTACATGTGTAGGTGTACTCTTAATCTTTGGGGTAACTTTGCTACTTCTAGCTATTCATACAATGTGAGCGTAAAGTTACTCAAAAGTGTAGATGTATACATCTAACCCCCCCTGAAAAAGTTACTGCTGCCAGAAAGAGACAGTAATAAGTCAAGCACCACACATGGTCAACCAATGATACTGTAACACCCTACCAAAGAAAATAATGGAGGCAAGGACTTAATTTCACAGCTTAAGTAAAAAAATGATTTTTTTACTATGCAAAAATAATCATCATTAAAAGTCATATATAGAATTAACTACAATTAAATCAAATATATTTCAATAAAACTGTTATATTTAATTATACATTATAAAAGGTTGTTATATTGCTCATTAAATAATTAATATGGTTTATTTTTAGATACTTTTAAACATGAAATTGCATTCATTTAAAATGTCAAAAATTTTAAATAATGTAATTATATTTATCATTATTTCCAGTGTTTTTTAAAGTCTCTTCTTCTTTTATTTTCTATGGAAGGTAGTTGCAATGCCATTGATTGGCCATGCCAGTGTTAGACATATTCCAGCTCTGAGCTGGAGTAATTTACCACTGTTTTGTATCCCCTTTTGGCTGCAGTAACTTTAGAAATATAGTTTGTACATAGAGATGGGCTTACTCTTTTGCGGGTGGGTGCATCTCCCCCCTAAACCTCTCCCCATCTCCACCTGAACTTTGCTTATTTCTCTCTAAACCACTTCCATTTAGTAGTAAGTATGCCCCTTTTTCAGCCACTCCTCCTGGCCTCTCGCACATTTACTGCTAAGTAGTAAACATGCATGTGTAAGGCTCTCCCCATAGAAAAGATAATAGAGGTTAAGATTTATACTTGTAGGTTTGTGAAAAGCATGTTGTAGTGCTCTGATAGTACTATTATACTACTAAAGTACTACAAAATGCAATTTGTAAATATGCCCGTAAGTGTTCAAAGAAACTGTATTTGTAAAGAGAAATGTTTATTACAAAAAAAAACAAATGGAATCATCAACAATCCGGTCTAACTGTAAAAGGTTACTAAAACGTGAAATTCTGCTACCACTAAATAGAGGAAAACCAGTAAAATCATAAATGTAACCCAAAGGAACAAAAAGAGTGCAATGCACAATCAGATTTCTCGAGTGTGCCAATCGCAGTGTAAGAACACATCAATTTCTGCCCAGCAGAAACTCCGCCAGACAAGGTCTTGTCAAAATAGTGATGGACTCGACTGTAGCTCTCTACCTTGAGGCTTCATATTTTCTCTTAATGAGAAAAGTTGCTGAATTTCCTTTTGCTTTAACTTTGGGTCTGAACCTACAACTCACTTGGAAATGTTTTAAGAATCTCTAGGAACTACCAGGAAGGCAGTAAACACATTCAAATTCCCAGGGAAAAGAACCATTCTGTAATACACTCTTTGCGTAGTCTAGCACCAAACAAAACAGTCTTTCTACAAGCAATGCCAAATTAGGAGGGTGGATCTTCACTCTTTTTTAGACACACTTTTGACGTCTCCCGGGGTAAACCACCACTACAGCCTAGGCTCACGACACAGAATTAGCCCCTCAGAGAGAGAAGGGTTATTATGCTATATTCGCAAACTAATGCACAATTCCCAAAAAATATGCCTTGACAATAAGGGTTCTATTTAAATTTAGATAGTTATAAGAGACTTACTACTGGGGTTGAGTTAACATTCATTTCAGTATCTTGATGCACGTATTTAAATTCTTCTGATCCACTTTGTCATACCTCAGGTGAAGAAAAAGCAAAAGGCAATCGGTATCTCTCAGTGAACCACTAACTGATGTGAGATCACAGGCCCAGAGCACAAGCTGTCAGCCACAAAATAAGATTTGATGGGTGGGATGGGTGGTTGGACCATTTTTCCAGTTTAGAGATGCGCGGGCCTTCGGAACTTCAGACCTTTCCCATGTTTCTGAGGAAGAATCTCCCTTTTCTTATACTTCTGTCAAATATATGTATACTGTTTTTTGTCTCTCATCCACTCCTTTCTATGAAACAATTTGCCCATCCCTTCTTACGACTTAATTTAACATCTGTAGTGCAGGACATGGGCTAATTTATGTATTTTTCAAATACCATGGTTATTAGGATGACTCAAGCTAAGAAGCAATATTGACAAAAAAAGTGAGTTCTGGTTATGTTAGACAATACTCAACTGAATGTTCCATTAAGTTGTCTACTCCCACCTCTTCTCCCAGTTAGAGTCCAAAGACCCCCTCAGTTTAGATTCAGGTCACAAAGGAGTCCTCAACCATGCTGTTTTAACATTTAACATTAGGTAAGAGATCATGTCTGCCCATAACCAAAGCCGCCTCTGTACACTGACACTTCTTGATCTCTCTGCTGCTTTTGCCACCATAGACCACCAAGTGGTCATTGATAGATGTTCCACCTCAGCTGGTATCAGCAACACTGCTCTGGTATGGCTCACTTCTGTCCTGCATAACCGTACTCATCAGTAAAAGTGTGGCCTTAGGTCTCAAGAGCAGCTCACATCCACTGTGGTGTTCCTTCCATTAATTATTACCTCAATGGCCCCTGTGATAGTCATCCTGGACTCCTAAAAGATTGGGTACCAAATGTATGCAGATGGCACACCGCTCCATTTAAAATTTGAAGATGATCCTAATCAACCTTTCCAAGCTATCACTTTGCCTTTGTCACATTCACAAGCATGCCTTCATGTTGAAAAGGCTGACATTTTCTAAATGCCATGATCACATACCCACTGCATGTAGATCTCTCCTCTGAATCCCTGCGAATGAAAGGGAATCTGTCTTGTCCACAAGGCATCATATTACCAAACCCTGAACTATATTGATAGCATCTTTGTTCCTTATAACCTGACCAAGAGTCTCCGCTCAGCTAACAGAGGTATGTTGTCATCCCAACAATTCAGATACAAAAGATACTATGGGCATTCAAATTGTTAGCAGGGCTCCCTCATCTGGAATGTATTACCCATCTGCTTGAGACTTGAGTGAGACTATCTCAAATTCAGAAAATTAATGAAGACACACTTTTTCACCTCGGCTTCTGGATAAATCTGTATCTCCGGAACAGTAATTCACAGCTTTTGTGTAGTCCCACTGGTCAAATACCTTAGAATGTCCTGCCTCTTACACTCGGGTTCAGGACTTTCTGCACGAAAAAGGCTTTTGTACCAATTTGATCTTAAAGGGACTATTTTATGACATCGTAAATAAATGCCTGTCCTACTCACCCACTCTCTACCACTCATTGAGCACTCTGAGGCCCCCAATTTGAGTGGGTAATAGCTCTTAACAAAAATTCCAAGAGAAATAAATAAGCACAAAGGTGAAAATCTTTTTTTTATTTGAAAGTTAATCAACATGGCATTGCATCGGAGAGTAAAGAAGAGAGCAACTGGCTCCTCTTTCCATAATGATGCATTGTAAGTATGCATTACAGGAGGCCTTAAAGGTATAGAGTAAATCTGGGGAATTACTATTGTAATTTTCATTGCATTTATGTAGTGCTTACTACCCTTGATGAGGCACTGAAGCGCTTTACGGTGCGAAGCACTCTACTCTGGAACTCAAGGTATAAGAGTGCTCATGATTTGTGATTTGTCATGTGCGCCTCAGGAAAAAGACTCATGCATTTACTCCAGTTACTTTATGATAGATGATATTAAGACCAGTGAGATGAGACCATTAATGTGAGGTAGGTGGTTTCAGATGAATAGTCAGTGAGATACATAGGCTTGAGGGATTAGGCAATGTTAGGTTACAGGGATAGTGTTTTAAAGAAGGAAAGGTTGTGATCTATGAAATTAAGTGTCATCCTTTTCCAGAATTACAACACAGATTGAGGCAGACAGTCATAAAACTGAGAAGAGTTTTCACATTGAAATAGACAGGACACAGAGGATGGAAGGTAAGAAGAGGATCACTCTGAAGGAAAAAAGGAAAGGAATCAAGCGGAGAGAAGTCAAGGTAATTTTTTCATGTAGGGTTTTAGGAGTATAGTGGAAGAAGGATCTCTGAGACAGCAATCAATGTGAGGATGTAAACTGTAGAAAGAAACAACATTATGTATAGTGCCCAAGGCAGACAGCTTAACCACACAACACAGAGTGTGCACAGTATTTAAGCTTTAAGAGCCAGAGCCTGCTATGTGCCAAGTTAAGGCAGCCCATTTAAACATAGTCTACAGTATCCCAAGCTTGATAATGGGTCTTTACACTGTACAAGGGGAAGGAGCGTAGAATCCTTCCTGAGGAAAAGTCTTGTTTATTGATTCTTCCAAACTATTCTGTATTAAAGACTATTTTACATACTCACTAACAATTTGATATTTGACACTGGTTGAGAACAACTTGCCAATGCACAGTCAGATGTATACCTTGCTTTGTTACCTAATCCAATTCTAGTTTGTTTTTTTTGGCACGGCAGAGTAATCGCTGATAAGACAAAGGTACCTAAAGCTAACATCCCAAATGTATGTTGTGCCTGGATTGGATTATAATTAATTGAACTGAATACCAATGTAATTCTAATGCATTTTCCCAGCCAATCAGAGAAGGACTTATAGGCATCACAGACATAGAAGAGAAGAAACTCACAGAGATATTTAATTCATTGATTTTATTACAAATATTTTAAGAGATAAGACACTGAATAAAGAGAAGCATTTTGTTACCTTCACTTTTGCGACCAACCGATCGATTATTTCACAGTTCTGCTCTTATTTATTTTATTAAACTTGTAAGGCGCACAGCTACCCAAAGTGGGTTTCCCGGCACCAAGGGACAGACTCAAGAAGAAAAGGACTAGCAGGCTGGACTATTTGGACAAAAACCTTCTACTCACTGCTGAAAGAGCCAAGTTTTGAGTCCCTTACGGAAACGAAGAAGAGAGGTCTCCGTCTTTAGGGACACGGGAAGGACGTTCCAAATTTTTGGGCCCAAATGAGAAAAGGAACGACCACCCATTTTCACTAGCCTGAACCTGGGGACCACAAAGTCACCACTTCCGGAGGATCTCAAATTACGGGTTGGCTTATATGACTGTATTAAGCCCTGAAGGTATTTCGGAGCTGAGCCTAGTTTAATCCTGAAAACATGGCAAAGGGCTTTAAATTTAATTCGATTAGAGATCCTGAGCCAATGAAGGTCTCGAAGAGCAAAGGAAGCAGATGTTCTTCGCGGAACATTACAAAGGAGCCGAGCAGCCGCGTTCTGGACCACTTGGAGCCTATTTATCGTTGAGGAATCTGCTCCAAGATAGAGAACGTTGCCGTAGTCCAGGCGGGAAACAACCAATGCCTGCACTACGGTTCTCTGTGTGGAAAGAGGCAGCATCCTGCCAAAGCCTCCTCTTACAGCAAACTGTAGAGGAGGCTTTGGCACAGAATACCTGAAAAGTGCGGTCACTTAAGAAGGAAGCTATCCAGGTCAAAGCAGGGCCCTCCACTCCCAGGGACCGAAGAGTCTCAAGAAGGATGGAATGAGACACGGTATCGAACGCCGCACTCAAATCAAGTAAGATGAGTGCCGATGTTTCTCCGCGGTCGATACCGTGTCGCAAACTCTTGGTAACTCCTAGGAGTGTGGTTTCGGTTGAATGATGCGCCCTGAAACCTGACTGGGATGGATGTAAAAATCCCAGACTCTCAACAAGATGAGTTAGTTGAGTATTAATATGCCTTTCCAGGATCTTAGAAAGGACGGGGAGCAACGAAATAGGTCTAAAATTAGATAAATTTGTCACGTCAGCTCCGACCTTTTTCAATAAGGGAATGACCATCGCGTGTTTCCAATCCTGTGGGATATGGGACTCAGACAGAGAAGAGTTGAGAAGCTTCATTAGGACACGGCGAGAGCTCAGGTCCAATTGTTTTAAGATTTTGGCCAGTACCGGATCGCGTGGAGAGCCAGATTTGATGCTGTTCAAACAGGAAGCAAAGGAGGCATCATCAAATGGTGTCCAGTTGGTGAATTTGGTTGTCAAGGAGGGCAAATTGGCTAGAACTATAGCTGGCCCCGGCGAAGGCTCAATATTGAGAGTGGAAGGACTCAGTGAGTCGTAAATGCGTTCCACCTTCGCTATAAAACATTTTGCAATGGGATTGCATTGAGCCTCGTCCAGGGTAGGGGGGGCGGAATTGAATCTGCTCCTGTTAGTTTTCTCACTACTGAAAAAAGAGTACGAGGGCAATTCTGAGCTTTCGGAACAGTGTTAGCGACATAAGTCGCTCTTGCCGTTTTGCATTGTTTGTGATAGTCTCTTAAAGCTTCCTTATAGGCTGTTTTTCGAGAGACGGAGTACGAACGTCTCCACTTTCTCTCAAGGGCTTTGCAGTTGGACCTAATATGCTTTAAGTTGTCCGAAAACCAGGGCGCAGGTGGGCGATGGGACGAAGAACACTTTGGTGTTAGGGGGAGAAGTTCCTCAACAGTGATACTCAGCCATTTAAAAACTGCAGTATTCAGGACAGACACCGGTACATTGGGGTCCGGTTGAGTGTCCAACAAATGCGAATTGAAATTGGTAATATCAAGTTTACTCCACCTGCGTATATATTCCACCTTTCCCCCACTACTACTAGCCATAATCTTCGTATGGGACAAAGAGAAACATACAGCATAATGGTCAGACCAATCCAAGGGACGAGCACTCAATAAACACTCATAAGGAAGATTGGAAAGAACAGGGTCCAATAAGTGCCCTGCAGAGTGAGTTGGTCCTGAGTTACATTATGAAATATTCAAAGCTTCTAAATCAGATAAAAAAAGTTTACTGGCAGGGCATTGCGAGTCCTCAAGATGGAGATTTAAGTCGCCGAGGATGGTAAAATTGGCAGCCCTCAAGAGTAGGGGGGCAATAGTTTCTGAAAAGGACGACATCCATGCATTAGGATTCCCAGGAGGGCGATAAATCAGGAGTCCCGATAGAGTGAACTGAGGACTAATTGCTAATTTAAAATGTGCAGCTTCACAGCCTGGCAGAGAAGAGGCTTCAAACTTACAACTGTACTTAGATTTAAAAACAATTGCAATGCCACCTCCTTTACCGGTATCTCTATCCTTTCTGACCATAACACAGTCATTAGGAATAGCCATGGCAATGTCAGGGCCTGAGCTCTCATGGAGCCAGGTCTCAGTTAGGAACAATGCGTCAAGTTTTTTGTCCATTAGAAAGTCATAAATGTTATTTTTATGCTTTGGGAAAGATCTGCAGTTTATGCTCCAAAACTGGAGTTTAGCACAAGTATGGGGCAATTTAATGATCTTAGATTTCCCGTAATTCCGCGGGGGTTTCATTGATTTACATTTAGTCATCCGACCCATAGAGAAACCGCAATGAGTACAATAAAAATTGTGAGCTGGCAGAATGCAAACAGTACAATATGCGGATGTAGTGTTACGATATGATATCAATTCCTCACCAGTATAAACGATGGCAATTCCGGAGGGAACAAAGGCAGCTGGCATAGGAGCAGATTTAATAGCCCCCTGCCCGTCCTGGTGTGGACGGGCGTAGACAGGCTTACCTCTGGCGCACCTCCGGCGCGCCATTGGCGCCCACGCTGCGCGCAAGCGCTACGCGCCTGCATTCAGGCCCTTAAATCGAGAATGGTGAATGACCCAGCAACACTAGCACGCTACCCAAGATGGAGTCTTGAGAGCTTGTCAAGCTCCTGATACCCACACCCAAGATGGCGGTCGGGGGAAACAGTGCGCGAGGCTCACCAAAGTGGTGAGTGATGATGACAATTATAATGCAGGCAATGCGGACGAATTCACACAAAGCAGGGACAAATAACGATATTAATAATAACAGTAAAGCAATATTTTAAAAGTCAAATTTTGAAAGTGCAAATTTTAAAAATGCAAATGCCGACCGGCAATATGCAAGCAAGCAGCGTTTTCGTTCAGCAGCGATACCGCTAGTACAGCTTAAACTTCATATTTTCCAGATAGGGCATGTGAGTTTTAAGAACTGATTTTGGGTGATTCTCATTCAAATGCCATTTTTTGGCTGTACCTTAGACACAACCTTTGTGCTAGCTGATAGCTCTCACAGCGGTAGCAATAGTGCTGGCTCCAAGCAGGGGTATTCAAAATAGGGACACACAGAAGCATTAGCTCCTAGCACCTGGCTATCATCAGCTTTCCTGAGCAGTCATCACACACAGATAAAGATGAAAGCCCTGCTTAGAAACGTTGTCACCTTTAACAAGACAAACCTCTGACCTAACCCCGTCTCATACCATTTACCCTTTTGTCATCACGCATGAAGTGCTATGCAGCAGCCCTTTGCTAACAAGGATCTCACAGAGTTTCTGTGGGAAGCCCTGTCTTCATCCTCTTACTGCTACATACTTGCTATATATCTACCACACATGCACACAGGTGGTATGTCAGTGCAAAGGTCTGGTAGCCATACAGACTACTCCATCAGTCTTGACACTGAGTACCTCGTTGCTTGCCTTCCAAACACTTCTGTCACATATGTATCTCCACAACCCTTTGTCTACCTCTCTGAGGTTCACAGACAACAAGTTAGGTGCTGAAGCTATCACTGCTGGCCTTGGTTCCCTGAGCTGTCACAGATGGCATTCAGAACTGTTTGTTACACAGAATCCCTCTTTGGACCATCTAAGAAAATCTTCCTGGAGCCTCCCTCAATCCCTTTTCTGCTCATTGGAGGTTTCTTGTGATCCTAAACTCCCCTCTGCTGGTTACCATAGTCATTGTACCTCCTGTGTTAACCATTAACAATTTTTGCTGACTTCAGCCAGTTTCTCAAACCATTGCTACAATCCTTCACAGACTAGACTCCATTTCAGTCATTCACCTTTAGACCCCTCTGCCAAGTTTCCATGACTCTGCTCTCAGGACCACCATCAGACCACTGCACCAGCATCAGACAGTGTCTTCTAACACTTAGAGGTCAGAGTGTAACAGACCTGGCATTTTACTCACTTTTTATACTATGATTTCTCAGCAAATAAGTTCCAGTTCTATATACGAAAAAGGTGGGGGGGGGCTCTAGGGGTTGACAGTGTAGTGGCCTAAAATCACATAGATGTCCACTTGAGCATGGTCTTCTTCCTTCTCCTTCAGTGCCTTCCATGCCGTTTGGTGTTGGTCCGCCTCCAGTTCCTGTTCCAAGTCCTCCTTTTCTGGGAAGTTTTGGTCTCCCTGAGCCTCATCCTGGTCCTAGTCCAACTAGTTCTTTTCCTCCTCCCACTTGAATCCCAAGTCAGATGCTCCTGGTTCTAGTCCTTCCTAACCATGGTCTTTTGGCTCTGCCCCTGGCCCATCCTTGAGTAAGCCCTTCCTGGGCCTCCTGGTCCTGGTACTGCTGATCCTCACTCTGATCCTGCTTGCCTGCTGGGTTCTTCCCTACCTAGCCCTGTTGTCCTGGTTCTCTTATGTCTGAAACCACCAGCTTTCCTGATTTTGTTTTTCAGATTCTCCTTGCCCTGGTATTTGTCCTTGAGGTACAGCTGAGACCGATTTCACTAGCCCTGGTGCTCCCTATTGGGTCCTAGTGGGCTGGACCTGGTATTTTTGGCCCTGATATGGGCCCTTGGCCCTTGTGGCTCTGGCGTTCCTGATTAACCTGATCCTCAGCAGCCTAGACTTTATACCCCAGTTCTCAGTCCTCCTGCTCAACTTGGTATTCAGGTCCTGGTCCCCCTTGTTCAACTTCGGACCTCTATGGTCCTCCTAGCCCTCTTCCTGGTCTGGCTAATTATGATCCTTCTATTCACCTAATCCTCCTCAATCTGGGCCCTGGTCTTAATGGCCCTTGTCTACCTGCTTCTGACCTGACTATTTCTCCTGGTCCTCCTCCAGTTTATCATGATACTCTTGGTGTTGGTCCTCCTGTATTATGGTTTGCTCTGGTATCGACTTAGTTGTGATCCTCCTTGTTTAGTCATCCTATTCTGAGCCATCGGACTTGGACATCCTGGCTTCTGTCACCATTTCCCTCCTAGCCCAGCTCCTCATTTTCCTCCTCATCCTACTCCTCCTTTTCTTGCTATGGAAGGTCCTGATATGCCTGGGCCTCTGTGACTTCATGTTATTTTCTCCCTTGTTTGTGGTCCCACTGGTCTTGCTTGGCCTGGTGCTCTAAGTCTTGTTCTGATTCTGGTTGCCTGGTCATCTCCTCTTGATTTTCCAGGTCCTGTTCTTCTAGAGTTCCTCATTTTCACTCTCCTTTGCCTAGCACTTGTTCCTGGTTCTCATAGTATGTGTGCTCCTCCTTGTTTGGGTATGTGCATGCCTAATCCTTTTTGTTCTGGTCTTCTTGACTTTCCTGTTCTTTCTAGACCCCATTCTCCTAGGTCTTCCTCTTCTTCGTTCCGGAATATCTTGTTCTTCACCTTGCTTTGGGCCTGAACCTCCTGACTATAGTACTTCTGGCATCCTTAGTACTGACCAATCATCTTTCTTGCTTATTCTGGGTCCCTGATCCTATTGGCCAATATCCTCATGCTCCGAATCTTCCTGGATCTGGCCCATATCTTCCTGGACCTATTCTCTCCTGCTGTTTGTCCTAGTACTTCTACAACATTTGCCATGGTCCTCCTTTCTCCGCTCCTTCGAGGCCTGATCATCATGTTCCTCATTTTCCTGGCCATCGTTCTCCTAGCTCTGTTGCCTGGTACTCTAGGCTGTGCTTATCCTGGCCTGATAACCCTGGTCCTGATCAGCCACGGTCAGTGTAGGGCGTGCCACCGGGCAGTGACGCAGGGAGGGGCAGGGTGGGGGGTTGTAAAATGCAGGATACGGACGATTTCACTTAAGTACTGAAAAAATTATTAAAACGAATTTCGTTGCGCGCGCTGCATCGCCAAATGTGATGCAGCGTGTGCAACACAATTTGTTCATTAGTTCATCTAGTCCTCCTTGCTCTGGCCTTGCTCTGGTCTTGTTACCTGTCCCATGGTCTACATAGTAGCTGTCCTGCTTACCCTAGTCTCCTGGTCCTAGTGACCATTACACTCCAGGTTCTGATCTTTGTTGTCCTCTTCAATCTGGTCCTGGTCTTCCTCCTTCTCCTTGCCCTCATGGTTTTGCAATAACTTGTCATGGCCCACCAGAGATCATCCTAGCATTTCCTAGTTCTGATGTTCCTTGACCTCTCGTTCATGCTAGCCTAAGAACTTCCTGATCCTGTACTTCCTGGTCTGTCTGGCCATCAGTCCCATGTAGTCCCACCTCATCTCCCTTGGATGCTGCATCTGCTGTTTCACAGACTCCCTGGCTAGCTCTTTTCATCCTCGGCTTCCTAATTCTGATCTATCTGTCCTCCTGGTTCAACTATCTTAGTGTGTCTAGTTTGCCTGCTCCTAAACCTTCTAATCTTCATACCCCTGATCTTAGTTCTGGTGCCCTTTTGTCTGGTCCTCATTGTAGGAAATTGGTTACTGGTTGAGGCAGGTGAAACTCTACTCAAGCTGCAACCCCATTGTCTGTCTCTGGGAAGTAACAAGCAACCTCAAATTAACCTATGCTTAACCCTCTGGCAGCTTTGCACAAAGTCAGTGAGGATTAACTTAGAGGCAATGTGTAAAGTTTTTATGCAGCATTTCAAACAGTGATAACGTGAAAACACAAAACAAGAAAATGCCACACCAATTTAGAAAAATAAATTATTTGAAACAAAAACATCAAAAATGCAATGAGTAAAACTGTAGATATTCAATTTTAAATATTTAACTGAAAACAGTGCTTAGAAGCACAAATGACCAACTGTAGTTATCTGGTCACCAGACTAGGACAAAGTCACTAGTTCAGGCTGACACAGGCCGGCAGGACATAGGAACCAAGTTAGGACCACTGAACAAACTACCTTAAATCGTGGTTGTGGAGTGTTGTGAGATCCCACTTTGAGGATGTGCTGTGTGTACCGGTGGTTCTGGGGAGATGCAATGCAGCAGGGCAGAAAAGTAGCAGGGCAGCAGGGTAGCAGTCCTTCTTGCAGCAGAGCAGCACATCAGTCCTTCCACAGGTCCAGATGAATACTGAAAAGTTGGATCTGAGGTTCCAATATTTATATTTAGTGCCAGCTTTAAAGCAGGGGAAGATTTTGGAGGTTTCCATGCCCAGATGTGTTTAGAATTTCCTGCCTCCCAGCCCTTGCCTCAGCATGTTTGGGTGCACCAAAGACTAGTGTCAAACCCTTTGTGAGTGTGCTGAGGCAGAGTCTTTATGATGTGCAAGTGTGGCAAGTGAAAGCCTCATCCCCATCAAGTCAGAGATGGCCCATCATGCCAACCCTACTCCCTCTTTGTCTTACTGTCTAGGAGCAATACACAAAGAACAACAACCAGCTACACCGAGCCATGTAACACAGGATATAAACAGCAACCACCAAAGGGATGGGACAAGAGCATGACAACTTTCTTAAAGTTTCAACTTCAGAATTGTGACTTAAAATCCAACTTTACCATTAAATAGGTTTTTAAATTACAATTCTTTAGACACCAATTTCAATATACCTACTTATTCCCAATTCGAAGTTATAACTTCTTAAATGTAATAAGGTAATTGAATGTTATTCTATTGGAGTATTAGGCTTTGCAGTAGTAAACAACGATTTCAAGAGTTTTTTACTATTAGGACATATATAAGTTAAAAGTGCATGTCGATAATTTTAAACACATTGCACCCTGCCCTTTGGGTTGTGTAGGTCCTATGCTAGAAATTAGTTACATGTATTAAAAAAGGAGGGTTTAGGCCTGGCAAAAGGTATTTTGCCAAGTCAAAATGACGGTTTAAAACTGCACAAAATAAGGGTGCACTGGCAGGCCTGAGACACGTTTAAAAGGCTACTTAAATAGGTGGTACAAAGAGTGATGCAGGTCCTCTAGTAGTACATTTACAGGCCCTGGGTACATGTAGGGACTTAGAAGTAAATTAAATATGCCAATTGGATGTAAGTCAATGTTAAAATGTTTTTAAGGAGTGAGCACATGCATGTTATCACTGGTCAGCACTGAGTCCTAAAGCCAACAAAAACTAGATCTGCAAAAATAGAGGAGTAAGGCAAAAGGTTTGGGGGAAGACCACCCTAAGGCTGAGAGGTATAACACTCATGTAGTGGGTATTCTGTTGCTGGTCCTACTGGACTTGTTTGCCCTAGGCCTACTACTTCGCGGGTCTTCCTGCCTCATCATAGTCCTCCTGGTTTGCCTGTATCACCTTGTTCTCGTAATTCTGACCTGGGCCCCCTCTATCATGGTTCTCCTAGTAATGGCTCTGGTCCTCCTAGTTCCAATTTTATGAGTCACCCTGGTTCATGTAGTCATTGGCACCCTAGTTAAGGATCCACCTAAGTCTGAATTGCATGAACCTTCTGACTCTAGAGCCAATAGGGATTGCTTTCTGGTCTTTATATCCCACCTGGCTATTCTAATATAGGATCTCCTGGTCCTGCTAGCCTGGTCTTATATGGTTGTGGTCTTCCTAATCCTAGTCCATTTACTTCTGCACCCTTGGTTCTCCTTGATCTGATCTCCGTGGCCCTGGTTCTCTTATCTCTGATCCTTTTTTCAATAGGTCTCCTGGAACTGGTCCTCTTTGGTCTGTCTACCTGGGTCAGGTACTGATGGCCCTGGTTGTTCTCGTTCCTCATCTCCTGGTCGGTCCACTCATGCCCTCCTAGTCCTCCACATTGCTATGAACCAGGGCCTTTTGTTCCTTCTATCCTGGCCCTTCTGTTCCTTTGGGCCCTTCTCCACTGGGTCCAGATCCCCCTATTACTCATCCTCCTGGGCCGCTTGATCCTTCTCATCATAGCATTCCATACCTGTTTAATACTTTCATTTCCCTATTCAAAAGAAGTCGCATTACTGATTCTCACTCAGTTTACTTCCTGCAAGTGTCCCAAAGCACTGTGCTCCTAAACACCCAGCACCACCTACATCTCAACGTTTGCTGGTTGCTGCTGCTTGTCCTCTGTTGCTGTGTTTACAGGTCTGAAATACTTAGCTAGCACAACCCTTCTTAAAAAGAGCCTGAAGCTAATGCCAGGCCTTCCAAAAAAAGCACACAAAGAGCCCAATACTAAAAGAATAACCAATGGTGACAATGTATTCCCATGAGTGAATAAAACATGTATGTACCATGAAATAACATTAATTCTTCTTAGCAGTCACAAAATATCTGTGAGCCATTTCCTAAAGCTTCATAACAAAAGAGAGAGAGAGGGAAAAATAATTACAGGCACTATGTGAGGCGGGAACTCCTGGTCCCCCAACTAGTATGTAAAAAAACAATAGAGGAGTAACCCCTCGTGGGTAGAGAGAAATATCTCTCTAACAATTCTTTTTTGAAAAAACCTGTGAAAAGACAGGGAAACAAAGAACAGGAAGGGATCACATACTGGGGTAGACAAATTTGACTATACCACATATAACACATGCGTTAATGGTCAATACCACACCAAAAGAAAAACGCACCTTTTTTCACGAGACCACTATTTATGGTCTCTTTCTTGAACTAGGGCAGGACGCTCCTTAGCGTGGGCGGACCACCCAGTTCAAATCACCACGGTCCTGACGAAAACCCTTGAATCCATGTATGGGTTGAAACATGTAGACCTTCTTAAACAATAGTTTTGTATATTCACATTCACATAGCACACTTTGGCTATTTTTATATATTTTAAATACTACTTTTGACACCAAAGCCTACCTAATTAGGCAAAGGTGCCACACTTTAATTTTAACAAGGGTTCAAGCACTCAAGAATAAAATACTTGAAGTGAGTAGTGTTGGCCCTTTTTAAACACAGTTTTGATAGTCTTGAACACATAAAAAACCAAACCAGCTCCACTGTAATCAGGTGTCGCAGCACACCCTATAGGCACTCGGCCTATGGGGTGGTACCCCGATGATGAAGCATGTCACCAACTAGGTTGGTGAGTGAGGGGTCTTCTATAAGGATATGCATTATCCAGCAACAGGTTGGGGCAAAATGTGCTGACCAGAGCATTTGGGCTCATTGTTAGAGAGATATTTCTCTCTACCCACGAGGGGTTACTCCTCCATTTCCTAAAGCTCCTAACATGGCGGTTTGATTCCTACATTTCTGAGGTGAAATTAAATTAACAAATGTTTTTATTCTAATTTTATTTTACCAGTTTTTCATCTATAATTATCTTAACATAATTCATGTGCTTACATTTGTACAAACTATTTTCTATTTCTATATGTACATACTTGCAAATGGTTTACCCAGACCTCTTCCCCATTGCAAGATGGCCACCACTGAGCATTTCCTGAAGTCTCTTGTTTTTCTACATGGCCAGCTAAATAAAGACTTCCTTCACACTATTTATTCAACCGTTGTTTGAATAGTACATCATCTCTACTGTGATTGGTTAAACAACTGAAATTATGTATTATTTTGCTGGCTGCTTGGTAAGTAGCAGAGATTAGGTACTATTTGGCTGATGACAAGATAAATAGTCACTTCCCTTTTTTAAAGGTCCTTTGATTCGACCACAAATTCTGATTACATATATAACAAAATTCATTGGCTTTGGGATAAGTTGCTGAAAAAATAAGCAGTGTGATTTATTACAAATCACACATCTGAACTGGCTTCCAAAATGCATTAGCAAGAAAATACATGAACTTGGTGTGAACCGTTTATAGAAATTGACTACTTCAGTCTCAGAAGGTAGGTGCAGAAGAGCACGAAAATAACACCACATAGAAGAAACTTGGCACAGATTTGGGAGATGCCGCCTCACTGAAATCATATGAATTGGATCAAGGCCCAAAACTGTCTAGGAATTAAATATACTTGATAAATGTTTTGCATCGAAAAAAGTCCCTTCTCAGCATCTGAGAACTTTTTTGCAACCCTCAGCAGCAAACTAAAATAAATGTGACAGATGGTGTGCTCTGGGATGATACCTAATTAAGTTACAAATATGCATTGTCATTCAAAGATTATCTGCTGTGTGGGTTGATAGGTAGAGGGAGAGGGGTAATGCATAATTTAATGGTTTTGAAGAGTTTCTGCTCTAATGTTGAGCTTGTGAGATCACACACAGTGCTTTTGTTATTGTTTGGGTGTAGTGTTGAGTCCTTGCATGGAGCTTTGTATGGTAAATCGTTTATTTTCTTTGTGTTTAGCTTACTGGAGTGCAATGGAACAGAGCATGTGGGTTTGACATATCCCAATCAGTATTCCTTCCTTTGTGCATTGAGTAAACCCAACTGTGTGCTTGAATAGAATCCATGCAGCTTAAAATAATGAGGATACACATTATTGATGTCTGGATGTTTCATTAAGTGTTTTCTCCTCTGATTTGGACTAAGGAAAAAATACTGCTATATGCAATGTCCTCACGGGTGGCATGGTGAATAGCTTCAAGCACCAGTGATATGTATTTGAGCCTTTTGTTTTCTCCGATAATAGATAAAAAGGAACACACAGCCTAATGTACAACTCTGTCTTACAGATGCAAACACTGATTTGCTAGATAGGTGTGTTTGTGAACTCTAAATAGATTTTACTATGTATTAATCCCAAATTAGCAGTTGGTCATTTTCTATTGACTTCTAAAATAGGTTTGCTAATTTATATCAATTTGCAATTTGGAAGAGGTGTGCTGTAGGAGTCCCTTATATATTGGGAATTGTTATGTGATGTATTAATATTTTCAACCTTAGTAAGGTTGCAAAATATTGAAAAATTAATTTCCGGTGGTAATGGGTTCACAAAGGAGGTAGAGTCCCTATGGGAACTCTCCTCTCTGAGAATTTAAATAACAATTGTTGGGGAGAAGGCAGTGGCTCATGGGGCCACAGTCACCTCTCAAACACACTTTTTTAAAGAAGTACACTTTATCTGACTAAACACAGTCTCATTTCATTAGGCAAAATAGGCTGCATTTAAAAAAAATGGTTACTATATCTAAATATGATTGCAACCATGGAGGCCTGCTATCCCAAAAGGGAACTATCTCTATAAAAGTATCCAATCACAAAATTTGTGAAGTACATCATTAATATTCATGAGGAAGGTTGAATAGCAACCCATTCTGAATGGGAGATTTGTGAACAAATCTATTAGTACATACAAATTATTAGTATATACACAAACAGTGCTTTGTACATCAGCTCCACAGTCAATAGTGTGCGCCACCTAATGGAGATGTATTTTCCTAGAATTTATTTCAAACCTGTCACCTTACTAGTCAACTTCCACTACTGTCACTGTCCTGGGTGAGCACATAAGTAGTGGTGGCAGCATACCATATGTTTTAATCTTAAAATTGATTAGACCTTTACACATGTTTCAGTGAGAATCTTGCCCTCTGATCCCCTCCCGTGACTCACTAAGTGTATGGGTTGTGCTTGTAAACACCCAAAACATTATCACTGTGTACAAAACCGATTTTAGGAGTCTGTAAGTTTATACTGACTCCTAAAATGGATTTTGAAATGGTTTAGAAATTGATATTTGAGAAGTGTTTTTGTGTGTCCCTTTCAAATAGCGATTCGGTACCCTGGGTGTCAATGGCTTGTCACCAGAATTCCTGGTTGCAAACCATTTACAAGCTGGAAACTCCCATGTTGAGGTAGTAACTTGCTTGTGAAACGGAAGGGGTACCCTTTGGACCCATTCCTCTTTGTGAATTGGGGTACAAGTTTTAGGAGACTAAGTAGTGATTTCGGGGACCATTGCCCTCTCTTTTTTTCTCAAAAAGCACATCCCTATATCCTTAAGGAAATCAAGCTGCTTTAAAAAGAAAAGTTTTTTTGAAAAGCTATCACAGAGATGGTGGTCTGCTGCCTCTTGCAGGTCACTATCCCTGTGATTGTGGCCAATCACAATGAGTTACAACCCGCGACCAGCCTAATGATTATTTATCAGGTAGGATGGTCTATGTCTCTCTACAATTCCTTATTTGTGAACTGACAATTAGTATAGAGGTCTGTTTGCAAACTACGTTTATGGCCTCAAAAGGCAGAATCACAAATTGCAGTCGTTTTTTGAGACTAGAAAGTTAGTTTATCTGGCCTAATTGTGTAAGAGAGTGGAGAAGACTCCTGAAGTGATCAGAACTTTTGATGACGGCTCATTAACTCACGTCTGATTAGGGAGGCAGCATCTTGGTCTACCACAGCAATATCTTTGTCATCACCATTTTGCCATAATCTTTCTTGTCCTTCAGGAAGTTACTAGTTACCCAATGATAAGATGAAGGATAACACATCAAATTTAATTGTGGCTAATCTTTCTTTGGAGCCACTTAAGTACCATTGTTTTTCTCTAGTTTTTGCCAAGCCCAAGATCTAGTCACTTCAGCTTTATGGCAAACGGGAATGTGAAATATCAGCTGAACCTGGCATTATTGTTGCTTTTGGAATTATTTCCTCTTTCTCAGAAAAATATAAGCCTTTTTTGTATCAGAGAAAGTTCAAGATATGTGCCCAACATGATGTTAAGGAGAGATTTTGGCAGTTTATTTGGAGAGATTGCAGACATCCTCTCCTATGGGTCGATTGTTAAAAGTATTTTATTAATTAAATGGGAATATGTATTTGAAGAATATCTGGACCTTATACAACCTTTATTAGGCCTGGGAAGAGTTTGCGGAGTCTCATGATGCAGAACTTTGCAAAGTGGCCGAAGAACTCTGCTGAATTACTTGGAGTTCTGCATTGGGGTGGAATTTCCTGGCACACCTGTTCGCGTTGGGTTTCATGTCAAACTCAACATGGAGTGCATCCTCTTGTTGGAAATTGTGCGTGAATGGCACCACGCGGTTCACAGTGGCGAAGCCATCTTGTTTTCTGTTTTGTTCACGGTGTGTCTTTATGTGTCTTTGTATTTTTCATTTTTTTCATTTTTTGTGTGTTTTAGTGAGTTTTTGTACATTTTATTTTTTCTCTACATCTTTTTGTACTTCATTTCCCCTTTCCTTCCTTCCTTCCTTCCTTCCTTCCTTCCTTCCTTCCTTCCTTTCTTCCTTCCTTCCTTCCTTCCTTCCTTCCTTCCTTCCTTTTGCCCCGATGCATCACAGTGATTTACTTTATTGGTTGCAATCATTCCCTGCAATGCACTATGGCGCAAGGGTGTCTGTGTTAGCACTAGGCAGCTATTTTTTCTCCAGCACTAGTGAAAACACAGGGGTGTGCCATATTGTTGTAAATACGGTGCATCCCTTCATTTTGGAAATGGCGGAGCATGGCGCTGTCAAATTTGCCGCAGATCAGCGCTCTGCCATTTCCTTGTAAATATGCCACCGAGTTGGTCCATCTAGGTGGTTGAGAATGAGAAAAGAATCAAAGATCATTCATTGCAATGCATTAGTTCCTAATGTATGTCTTGTTGAGGAACTTTGGAATAGATAGGGATTTTAGGATTAGTATGGCCAACTAAACAACAGTCAATAGACTTGAATCTAGTACTATAGGCGATCTGTTTTAGATATGTTCAATGTGACTGCGTTTTACTGTCAAAATAATTTTGAGAAGATTAACTCTTCCACTAATCTAATTTTTTAAAATTTTCTTTATTTTTTAAATCAGCACCTAAGAGCAAGAAAAGGGCCAGTTCAGAGGAGGATTCGGAAAGAGATGCTCCACTTAGCTTAGTAAGTCCTATTATTTATTGTTATTATTTCCTTAATGTTGGTTTTATGATTATTGTGGGCTTAATATAAAATCTTGGGGTATTGGACTGTTGGTGCTGGTTTCCAGGATGGGAGTTGCTGCTTTGAGCCTGGTATTGCTTGTGAGAAATAAAGTTGCTTTGAAACCCTTACCTGCCATCTTCCTTTCACATAGCGATAAGGACAGGATACGAACCCACATGTGCAAAGCACAATGGAGTGGCTCTTTTTCCTCTGCCCATTATGCTACTTTTACATTTTGCCTTGTTTATTTTATTATACTGTCCCCTTTTTTCTAACTCCCCTATCCAATATATGTTTCATTCCTGTCATCCCTGCATTTTCTTTTTTACCTGATTTCATGTTTTTTTTTTGGCAGCTGGCTTTTTCCGAACTGTACTAGTCCCTAGTTCACTTATGTTCTGCTTTGTTGGTAATCTTTCCCTTTCTCCAACATATCTTGTGGTACTGTAAGACTAAAAACAGTTTTGGCACTCTACTGTCTACTCTAAATATGGCAGGTACAAGTAAATTAGTATTATAAATAATATTCACCATATATGTTTGTTGAGAAGGCCACACCGACCACAAGTGTTGCTGCAGGAGGTGGGAGTCAGTTGGAGGGGGAGAAGAGGTGACAGGGACAGGCAGTGTTAAGTCACATTGCTTATTTATTGACAATTACAATTATACTCACCAGCTAAAAGGGCATCTTCATGATCCTGAACAACCCGTTTTACCAGCTGCAGCGGTGGTTGCCTCTTCTATCTTCTATCTGCAACACAGCAAAAGCTCACAAAAGGAATGCTCAAAATAACGCTTGAGGGAAACAGGAATGAACGTAAGGTTAACAGAAAGAATTAGTGAAATAGCATATGAGTGAAAAGATGCATGGGTGGGTGGAAAAGTGTGTGGATATGTATTGGGTAAAGGGATGAATGGGTGAAAGGATGGTTGAAAGAAAGGGTGGATACTGAATGGAATGGAAGACTGGATGACAGAAAGTAAAACTGAAATCATAGGGGTTATGGGTGAATATAGAAGAATGAAAGGATGAATGACAAATCGGATTGCTTGGATGAATGAGCAAGGGAGCTCCTCTGGAGGGAAGCATGCTGTTTACCTACTTTTGCTTACTTTGCTTTATGGTTATCAAAGATATGGTTCAAAAGTAAGGGATTTTGTTTTGTGTTCTACTCCCTTGACTCACTGTATCTGTTAAGCGAGGCTGATATGTATCCCACCAATCATCATTCATCACCACCTCCCTGCCCATGGCATTTTGGCACCCATGACCGAAGGGCAATATCGTTCAACTTTGTGACTACAGTGTTGGCTGTGCAATGAGTGCCTGCTTCAGTTAATGCAGCATTTACACATTTCTCAATGCATTGCTATCCGAACAAACAAGGTGTGTTTCCCTTCTCCCTCTCAGTCACCTCATAGTACTCAACTCCTTTATTCTTTCCTAAGTTTTTCCGTCCCAGGATACCAGAAAAATTGAAAAATCCATTTTCGGAATGTGCCACGTTTTATGGCCATGGGAAGTGATTTCAAAATATATTTAATGTTTTCCCATAACAGATTTGTTTTACATCTGCTCAGATTTTTCCCTTTCAGCTTTCGTCAACTACAGTGACTGGATAAGCCAAAGCTTAATAGACACATGGCACATCAATGATCAGTGACACCCCTCTATTCTATATCAAAAGTTCTACTTAACCGCCTAATCCCTTTATCTTAACCTACAGTACAGTTAGTCAAGTTTCCTTTGCTCACTGCCCAGAAAATGAAATTCTTTGAAATAATTTGTGGTGGTGGGCGAGGGCAGTAAGTGAAGTGGGACTAAGTGCCTGATTTGATTTCAGGTTTGGCATATGTGATATTTTGTGACGACAGTGTCAAAAACAAGCTATATAGCCTGTTCCGTTTCCTGCAGTGCAGTGCATTGCTTTCCCCAATGTCTACTTACTATAGACAGGATTGTATCTGCATTTTATGCATGAGGTGATTATTATTCATCTTCTTCTTTGGAGTCAAGGTAGAAAGTGAAAGGCATTTAGAGAACAGCAGGGCCCTTTGAATTAAAGGTACATAATTATCAACTGCAGCTGCCCCAGCTGCAGGGAGTAGCAAAGCATCCTAAGCACTGGCTAGCATGCCTCCATTACTTTATCACAACACAACTTGTACTCCATAGTTCATAATGCCTTATTCATTAATGAGAGGTAATGTATTATTATTTTTCCATTCACTCTGTCTGTTTAGTTACTAGAAAAACCTTTATAAGAATAAAAATATAAAATCACAGTTTTTAAATCCAGTGTTATTCTGCCTTAACACTTTTCTACCAGACAGTCAGTGCTCTTTATGTGAGGCATGTGTGGGTAAAATATAAAATTGGCCTTGAACTCTCCTAATCATAATCACATCAGATGCCAATGGTGCTAGAGGACCACCAATGTACTGCTACTGTGCCACCCACTAATTTTAAACAATTGTTTGCACAGTGCATTATTTAAAATGTGTCTTTTTATTTTTGTTTTTCTTGATATAGCTACTCCTGCTGGTCTACCAGTAGCACTCAACAGGCAGGAGATAGGCCTGGCTGCAGTGGCAGAGGCTGGACCTTATCCAGCTGGAATATATCTCGCCGCTGGTGGCCCAGGAGGATGAGGAAGAAGAGCTGCCTGTCAGCCAGGGCCCAGTACAGCCAGTCGGCCACAGCCTCTAGCCTCTCAGCCATTTCATCACCGGCACCGCTGCCAGCTTTCGAGGGCCCTGACTGGAACCGCTGCGGCCCATCCTGAAGTGGCTAGACACATGGAGATGGGTGTGGAGAGCTGTCCGGACTGGAAAGCGCAGAGCCTGGATTAGCTCTGGTCCAAAACAGAAAATGCTGTCTTTTAGTCCCTTTTTAAAACAAATGTTTTGCTGGGAGGAACATGTTGTGGGTGGAAAGGCTGAAAAGGCAGTTGAGACCGAGTTGTGATATTTGTTGGACATTTGGACATTAGTTGCGAAATGGGGATGGGTCAATTTTTTTGGGGAGAGGGGTAGGCCTGTTATGGGTGGAAAGGGTAGTTTTTTTATTTAAAAAAAAGGGGAAACAATTATTTCTTCATGAATAATGCCTCAGGTAGTCTACTTGCATTTGACTTTTACTTTGCACTCCTGCCTTTTTACGCAGCCTGCTTTTTCTAATCTGCTTAT
This sequence comes from Lissotriton helveticus, assembly GCF_964261635.1. Taxonomy (NCBI): domain Eukaryota; kingdom Metazoa; phylum Chordata; class Amphibia; order Caudata; family Salamandridae; genus Lissotriton; species Lissotriton helveticus. The sequence goes on from NC_136063.1 coordinate 695,156,341, forward strand.
AAAGTGTATACCTGTTGGTTATAGTTAGATATACCTCTGTAACTATCTTGACTATTTGGGGGGGTGCTGCCATGACCTATATTGCCAACAACAACCTAGATAAATGATTTATTATGCAGTAGAAGTTACTTGCTTACTTACTAACTTAACTAGTTCAATTTACTTCATAGTTCTCTTACCTGCATATAGATGAAGCAATAATAGGGAAGGCCTCACAACTTCACAAGCGAGGTCCCACTCCCACCCAGGTGAAATAAAAACACTGAGTTAGCGGGTCATAAATTATATCATAGCTTTACAAAGAATTGAGACCAGGCTTCTACATGACACAACGAAAATAACTGATGGTGATAAAGTAACATAGCAAAAGTAACTTCTTATTTGCAATGTGGAACTAGTATTTAATTAAATCTAATGTTACAAAATACTTGAGTCACGAAAAGTGAACTCAAAGTCTGTAGTGGACAAGGTTAAGTGTTTATGTAACAGAAGACCTGAATGATGATGCTGACGACTGATGTTCTTCTATATCTAGAATATGGATCACTTTTATGTGCATGTGGGTAAATAGGGCCAGTGTGGGATATTGCCTGGGTAATAGAAGATCTTAAGGTGAGTTGGGGTAACTTTCACACATTCATCCCACCAAGTGTGAGATCCATTAATGTTGTAAATTAAGTCACACCTCAATGAATTGCACAGCCCGGGGCAAGAAGGTTAGGAGTTTGATGAATGGATGGGAAAGGGGAATTGGAGAAAAGTGTGACAAAGACAAACAATACACAAGGACAACACTCGTCTGGGCAATGAGAAGCACATCATCGTCATTAATCTGTTGTGGAAGGAAACAAAGGAATGAGAATGATACAGTACAGCTAAATGAATTGTAAACAGTCCTTCTGCCCTAGAGTCCCAAGTTATTGGATATTAACATGTTCTGTCTTCTGGGTTTCAAAAAATCAAATTATGGAGGAGTTAACCCACCCAGTTCTAAAAATATGATTGTGAAATACAAATGATACTGTATTACGAAATTAGGTTGTGCATCTGCATTTTCTTGGGGAATATCCATTACTCTTGGGTACTCTGGACTTTCCGGTAGGTAAGCAGGAGTTTTGAGCTCAGCTGTTCCCTTTTATTTCACACAGGAGATGAGAAGGCCTGTGGATTTTAAAACAGAAACTGTATTTTAGAGTGAAGGAGAAGGACAAAAGGAACGTACGCTTCATGAGAAGTGTACCAAGAAGACTCAGATGCAGAGCAAAGCATAAGAGGACTCAGAGCTTCACTCTTGCCACCAGTGCAACACACACACTCAGCAGCATTTCATAAATAAATGCACCCCACTCCATTCCATATAGTAAGTACTAGGCCTCAGTGTCATGGTTTCCCTTTGAAGACAATACCTTCTTTCTTCCATCTGTTGAAGAGGTAGTCCAACCCTGAGTTCTTCCATCCTCCTCCTGACTCTGAATAACTCTGTCCCAGTCATGACCCGAGCAATATAGCCATGTAGTGCACTGCTGTTGAAGAACAAGCAGAGAAACAGAACTGCAGTATTTTGTATAGGTTTTTGTTTGTTAACTAAAATGACTGTTCTGGTCTCTGAAGAAGCAGAAAAAAGGAGTGGAACCAACAAGTAAGCATGAGCGGATTTTGCGTATTGGCAATCCGCGGATCTGCGGATTTGCGTATTTGCGGATTGCGACAATACGCAAAATCCGCGGATCCTAGCGTATTTTTTTTTTTCGTGTTCGCACGGGTTTCCGCAAGTTTGCGAGGGTTTTATTGTACAAAACGCTCGCGAACGTGCAGAAACCCGTGCGAACACAATGTGCCTACTCATGGCCAAACGGACGGGGCTTACATGCGAGTGCACATGCCTCTTGTGTGTATAAAAGGTCAGAGGCCGATCAGAGCAGCAGATGAAGATACAGAGACTCCAGGTCACAGGAACAGCACAGGGATTGTGCTCATGAAAGTCAAGGATGCAAAGGCCTCTATCCAGCATCACAGCTGACTTTCGATAAAGAAGGCATATTGCCCAGCCTCGACGACGCTCTCGATTGTTTCTGGGCTGATGAATGAGTCACTGCATTTGAGCTTCAACTAGTTCCAGCGACCATGTGTGTGTTTACAATGGCGCCAGCAAGCTGCCAGCGCCGTTGTAAAATAGTTACAAAGTTAGCTTGCACAGGAAGCACTTAGATAAAATAAAGCAGCACCTGCTTCGTTTTATCTAGTGGTTCCTGTGCAAGCTAACTTTGTAACTATTTTACAACGGCGCTGGCAGCTTGCTGGCGCCATTACATGAGTGGGTGGGGGTTCAACTTTTGAACCCGTTACATCCGCGGATTTTTTCGGATTTTGTGGAAAATACGTAAAATACACGGATTGCGTATTCACCAAAAATCCGAAAAATCCGCGGACGTAACGGATTTGCCGCCCATGCTTACCAACAAGTAAACTTGGCTAAGTGTGAAATGCTCAATCACTTCCAGGAGAAAAATGATCACCCATCATTCAGGCCCCAAACATTGCAAATCATTTCAATCAAGTTCCTAAATTGCAGTTGAACACCCTCCCTCACTGTCTGCTGTCACATGAATCATCAATCTTCACTCACAATCACTCATTTATATCTCACTCATTGGTACCATGGTTACCTGTTCCAATCCACGCACAGAGGTAGGTACACTATATTTTCTTTGATGCAAGTGACAGATTGGAATATGGCAGTCTTGAAATCAAATGGTCATCTGGGGCAGCCCCTTAGGTGAAGGAAAAACAGAAGAATCATAGGAGTGGACCATACAGGTTAATATTCCTCCTGTGCTGTTTCAGGTACAGTGCAATTGTGTGGTATGAAATGTTGGTTCATTTTGATCATAGTCAATCTCCCCAAATTTTGATGCAAGTGACTGGTCCTTCTCACTATAACAACTGCACCAGCTGCACTGAACACACGCTCAGCAGATACACTAGCTACAGGATAAGCAAGAAACTTTATTACCAGCCTGCTGAACTCTGGCCATTGGCACATCTTCCCATACCAATACATCAATGAGTTTTGATCCAATTAGACCTCTTTTAAATCATTCAGATACTCCTGGAACATTCCCTAGATGGTCATTGGTGCTGTCACTTGTCTGACCGCTTTTGACATTGCTTCTGCACTGGACTTAAGCCCTGCCAATTAAAACCAATACAATGCAGAGTTTTGGTCCAGTCCTTCTGTTGCTGTTGTTGCTGGTGTTTTAGTGATGGTATTTTTGGCTGCTGTGAGACAAGACTACCCTCTCTGGAAGTTGAAGGTGGTACCCCAGAACTGAAGGATGGGACTCTAAGTTCCAGACACTCTTCTTCCAGGTCTCCAGCTTGCTCAACAATCCACCTCTTGTATTTTGAAACATCTCCACCAGAAAAGGAATGAAAGTGGGCAAAATTTGTATGTACTGTGGCTCAAATAGTGTGGCACATATGTACTTTTTGACACAAGATGATGTTGTCTTGCAGCCTTGAATTGGAAGCCAATCGAATATGTAAGCTCTCAACCAAGGCATGCGCTTCTGTGTATTCAGTCACACCTGTGGGGCCAAACCTTTCAAAGACCTTGTTTAGCTGTTCCAGTAGCAGATACAGCAATGGGATAGCTTCACCCATCGTACTGTATGCCTTGCAAACTTCCCATGTGAAAAATTCAAAAGCGAGTAACATCTCTGTCAAGCATTTGAATAGGCCCCATTTCTACACATCCATGGTCATACCTTTCCCAACTGCATCACATCCTCTTTGAAGGATATATTAATTGATCTGTTTGTACTACTCAAACAAATGTTGCAACATGTAATAGGCCAAGTTCCATCCAGTGTGTCGGTACCTCCTGCATTAGGGCTTTAACTGGTACTCTATTAGCACACTAAATAAGCTGCAACTGCTTCTGGGCTTTAAAAGATTGACTGAAATTAGTGCAGATTCTTCTGCAGACAGGTGGTCAATATTTTGCTGGCTATGTCTTCTTTTTTCAGAAAGTCTTGTACCACCAGGGTGATGCAATGGGCCAAACACAGAACCCTGAAATAGCCACCATCTGACACAACCTTGACTATGTTACTGCCATTGGCCATGGCAACAAATCCAATTCTGAGAACTCTTGGTTGCCGTCATTCATACATCTTGCTGTTAAATTTGTCCAAGAGGTTTACAGCTGTATGTGATTTCTCCATTGAGAACATGACCACTGAACATTCTTAAAACTTTCTTCAGGACTAAAACTTGTAGATATATTTTGATTTACCGACGCAAAATAAGACCCAGTGTGCTGTGATGTACATGTAATCATTCGCCTGACAACTGGTCCACATGTCTGTCGTCAGGTGTATTGTGTGGCCAACACCTTGCTGCAAAGCTTGTCCAAACAATTGCAGGACATCGTGATGCAGCGCTGGAGGAACAACAACACTGGCAAAATAGGTCCAACTTGGAAGTTTGCATTTCGGGCAGATGGCTGCCACAAATTCTAGGAATTCCACTACTTCCACAAAAGATCAATGGAGGAAGTCCTGCGTTAACATTTTTGTGAGCTTTCCATTGTACAAATGAGCCATTGGGTAGTTGTGGTCATAGGGCCCCTCCTGCCTGAACATGCCCATAATAGTAGCCTGTATTTTTTACTTCTTTTCTGGGGCCACTGATACAGGCACCTTTGGAAAAGTGGGTGGTGGTAGACTTAGTGTGTCATGGTGTGGCAGTCACTGTATGCGGGTCTGTATCTATCTGACTCCAAATCTTGTGCCAGTGTGAAGTCCTGGAGGGGTGTGATACTGCTGGTGCACTACAGAGGACAGAGCTGCATTGTGTGAGTATGTCACTCTCTTCTTACTAATCATCATCAACTCTCACTGTGATTGTACTTGTAGCTGATGTTCCCCGGCAATCCTCACCTTCACCACCATGACCATGTCCAGCAATTTGTTACGGTGCTGCTCCCACTGGAGTGTGTGGTGGTTTCTCACATGGGTCGTTTGGCCTTCAGTAACAAAATGTGTACCAGGTTTACCAAGATGAACATGGGTGTTGCAAATGGTGCATACTGCAATGTGCTTCCCCTCTTTGCTATTCATAAAAAAGTCCTAAACATGGGGAAACCTAATTTTGAAGATGAACTGGAGGTAGGTGGGCATGTCGAAGATTGCCTTGCTGCAGTATATATTTTTACTGAGGTAGTAGTGCAGTTCTCAGCAAAATATGAGAGCTGGTGGTGCTACCTGTGCTATATCCCTTGGAGCAGTTTGAATAGAAATGTCGTACTCCTCTGCATCACCTTCCGCAATGACTAGCTCGTCGTTGTCATTCTCCTCTGCATCCCCTTCCATTATTCTAAGGCTTTCCTGAGCTTTTCTTTTCCCTTGCCTCCCTGGCATCTCCCGGGCTCTGCCGGGGTCCACTTTATGTCCCTTTCAACATTTTCAGAAGTGGTGCTAGGAGAAGATGGTGGAGTAGTACCCTTCCTTTTCCTTGCTGGAGATCGGGAAGCCAATGATTTTAACCCCTTCAGTGCTGCGCGAATTTCGCTGCAGTGCTGAAGGGTCATAAATCACATTGACTCATGACGGAAATGTTCCGTCATCAGCACCGGAGCACCGACGCTGATGACGGAACCGTTCCGTCATGAGCATGGAAGGGGTTAAAAGAGGGGATTCTTGCTCAGCAGTAACCTCACCCTCCTGCTCTGCTCCAACATCAGGAAGATGTACTATTGCTGGCTGTAGCTGCTGTCCACTTTGCTCCGCTTCCTGAAATGAATGGGTACTACTTTGTGAAAGGGACAAATCCAATTCAACGTCACTTCTCATCAGCTTTGCCATGATGGGAGTGGCCGCCTCACTGACAGACATGGACTTGGGCTTAGGTTGGAGTTGTGCTGTTGATGCAGGAGTGCTGCTCTCAGCTTGCTCCCTGGAGGCCATTGCAACAGGGACACAACGTGGTCCAAAAAAGGTTTGTGCTGGCACGCCACTGGTGGTGGTAAGCTACTTCTTCTCATTGACCGATTCTAGGAAGTATCTTTAGTTGGGGCCATCTTAAAGCTCTCAGTTGGCAGTTGCACTAAGCTGCACAAGCCGAGCAGATTGAAGGACTAACATGTGACGTCACTGCCCAGGCCTTCTGTTTGGCAGTACTGCAGGTGATGTTTCTTCTCGTTTGCACTTCAAAGCAAACAAGCAAGAAAAACATTTAGTAAAATGTATCATTGTTATAATTTGGATTAGTACAGACAAAGCAATATTAGTGTGCTTGGTTATTAATCTAATTACCACTTTAAAGTCAAACCACACATCCACACCATAAAATTACATTCCCCATCAAGATAACACAGAATATACAGATAGGGCTCTTTCCTTTATGCCCATATATTCTAAAGGAGACACCTGTGGCACTCAGGGAACTGCATAGGTAAATGGAATAATAAACTTTTATAAAATAGAGGTTAGTGTATGCATACCATAGGAAATGTGGTCCAGAGAAAAATGGAATAATCTTTACTCAAATGAATGATGCTTATGTTTCTGTAGTGCACTGCAGCCAGGGTGTCCAGGAGGAAATGGAATTATACCTAAAAAACGGAAAGCTGTTGCATGGCTGTGCACCTATGGTGGATAGATTGATGGTTGAAATGACTGAGGCATAATGAAAAAAAATTACAAAATATTAAAATTACTTTTTTTTTTAAACATTACAACAACAAAATTACAAAAGTAAAATAAAAATGCAAATAAAAAAAAGAAAATTATAAATCAAAATTAAAAAACAATAATTGCTGATTTTTTGTATCGGAGGATGAGAAGAAATCTATTGTGAGGCAAGGAGGTCCAAAATAAAAAGAAGCAAAAATGCATGTAACATATAAGCACTGTGCATCAAAATAATATTCTTAATATACATTCTAACATGATCCTCAAGCATATTATTGAACTGATACCTCACATCCATGCAAGCATATGGCAAAAGCATACTGGCTGGATGCAGAAAATGGATGCCAGCCAATGCCACAGGATCAAACAACAACAACAAGCATGGGGAACAAAGAACACATGCAAGCCTATGGCAAAGGCACACAGGATGGATACACAAAATAGCTGCCAACCACATGGCCAAACAAGAACAGCAAGCAAGGAGGCATGGGGAACAAAGAACACATGCAAGCCTATGGCAATGGGGTAGGAAGCTGGCTCTGTATATACTAAATTAATTTAAGATATAGTGTGCACAGAGTCTAGTGAATCCCCAGAAGCTTACAGAGGCTCAAGTAGATAATAGTAAGGACCTGATGTATGGCGGATTTTTGCATGTGCACATGGGGTTTAAACCTGTTTGCACATGCAAAAATCATGTGGCCCATGTACTAACCCTATTTTGCAAGTCGCAAATAATTTGCGACTCGCAAAATAGCGTTTAGCGATTCACTATCAGGAAGGTGCGTTACCTTCCTAATAGCGACCCCAACAGCTATGTAAGATTTATTTTTTATTTTTTTTACATTTTTTTTGTTTATTTTAGTTAGCTAAAACCATAATAGTTTTACATAACACAGCATCCTTCACTCAAAAATGTAAAAGCAATTTAACATTTTATAGAATAAAAATCATCATGGAGTGTATAAAAAGCAACAAGTATAAAAGTCAGTATATAACACGTGTCAACTTTGCTCTTACTTCCTTGTTTTACTAACTGAGCATGCTAAAATAGCTATAAAGGGAATTTATGATAAAAGTAAACATTTGCAGTGTCAAACTAATTATTTACTTCCAGCCTGGCTATGAGATTCGTCTGTAAGTCTCTTAGGGGCACATGCTTCAAGCAAAAAAAAGGCATTTGCGATTGCAAAATAGCTCATCCGCAGAATTTCCCATAAATTTGCAAAAAGTAGAGATTACCTAAATACAGAATATGAAATTGCAATTCTGTATTAAGTAATCGCTAATAGGAATTCGCTAATCCTATGCATCACAAATTCCGTGTTTGTGAAAAATCGCAATTATCATTTATTAAATAAGAACAAATTCTTTCAGGTGGAAACCTTTCAAATTTGAACAAATCAGGTGCTGATCATCAGCAACCTACTTAAAGAGTTCCAGAAGGCCTCAGAATGTTTCACAATGGCAGAGCTTTACGTCATGGCGAGGAGGATGAGGCTAAGAGCACCAGTACAGAGAAGGAGAATACAGGAGCGCATTTTCAGAGTGCGTGTTACTGTGCTAAGGCATACGGAGGAAGAGATTTATGATAAATATAGGCTGAATGCAGACACAATCTATGAGCTCATAGCTGAATTGGATCTAATACTGCAGAATCAGACTCGCAGGGCACATGCCATCCCCACTCATGTGCAGGTCCTATGTTCTCTGCACCTCCTAGCTCCAGGGAACTTCCAGGGAGTAATTGCTGCAGCTGGAGGTGTCTCTCAAAGTGCCCGATGCAATTTTTTAACTCATTCCTTGATGACATGTTGCAGAGGATACACCACCACATTAGGTTCCCCACAACACCACAGGAATTGCAGTAAACGAAATTAGATTTTTATCATGTTGCCCATTTTCCACATGTCATTGGTTGCATTGATGGGATGCATGTAGCCATTTCTCCCCCCTCAGTGAATGAGTATATTTACAGAAACTGAAAATCTTAACATTCATTGAACATTCAAGTGATCTGCAATTTTAAAAACATAATCACAGACATAGTGGCTAGTTACCCTGGCTGTGCAAATGACTCCTATATCTCCTATATCTTCCTACATAGTGGCATACACAGACGCCTACTTGCAGGCGGATTTAGAGAAGGATATATGCTTGGTAAACAGAAGTAATACTGTCTTGCATACCTGTACCCGATGGTGACACATAGCAGTGACTAATGTATTTTCTTTTTACATCCTGTAGGTGATAGGGCATATGCTGCGCGCTTTTTCATCCTGACTCCAAATCTAAATCCTACTACACAAAGTAAGCAGTGATATAATGAGGTACACATCTCCACACTTAACATGATTGAGAGGACATTTGGTTTACTAAAATCTAGGTTCCGCTTCCTACACAAAACTGGGGGTGCATTACAGTATAGGCCAGAGACGTGCTGCAAAATAGTCACCACATGTGCCACATTGCACAACATAGCCACTAATAGAGGCATTCCCCTGGAAGACCCTGACAGCGAGCCTGAGCTAGACCTCCAGCCAAGACAACCACCACAAGCGGCATACGGTCCAAATGCAGCAGAGGGGAGACTGAGACGTGCAGCAATCACTCAACATTACTTTTAAGGTGGTTAACCATGAGACAACATAGTAGGTGCTCAATGGTTTAATGTTACAATATTGTGGAAGTGTTAATGCACACATACCAGGTGCAGACAAGTATAGAGTGAATACAGACAATTACATGACATTGCCTTGGCACTTAAACGTCAATGGGAACAATATACATGCTGATCGTTACCTCATCAGAATAGTACGTGTCCATGTTTTTATTTTTTTCCAGCCATGCACTCCTGTGGGCCTCTCGGTTGTCTCAGACTCATCCCTTATTGCGCCTTCTGTGCGAGTGTTGCTCCTGGTACTGCGCCTCCGGGGATTTGTTACAGGTTCCAGTAGGCTACTGGGGCTTGAGGCCTCCTCACAATCCCCCCCTGCAAGAACGTTGTTGCCACCAGCTGCAGCAGTCTGGAGTTGTTCCACTGCATTAGTGACCTGGATGAGGCCCCTGGCCACATCCCCGCAACAGTGGCTCATCTCCACTTGCATGCTGACAGCATGATGGGAAAGCTGAGCTGTTGTTGTGTTCAGCCTGTTGATGGCCCTGGTGTACCCGTCCAGGCGCACCATCAAATTGTGTTGCCTCCTACCACGGGAGGCATTTTCACCCTGGATGACCCTGCACAATTCATGCAAGCTGTTGTAACACTTGCAAAGTTTTCAGTGTTTGCCCTTTGCCCTTCCACAACAGCAGTGGTGAGCTCTCTCAGGCAGTCAAGGATGTCCCCCATGTCTGTTGCCATTGTCCCCAGTTGGCCCTGCATAATTCTCATGTTTCTGCCTTGCAGACGCTGGACCCTGAGCATCTTGCCCTCCAGCCCACTCCAGGCAGAAGCCTCATTGTCTTCTGAAGCTATCAGGATTGCCCTGGGCCTTCACCTGCGGAAATGGAGGAACCTGCACCGCATTGGTACCTCTGTTGGTGGTGGTGGTGTAGGGCCAGCCTGCTGTGTAGGATTTCCTGTTTGGCTCTCTTCATCACTCTCCAAATCAGGCAGTGGTGGGACTATTTGCCTACATCGAGTGGGAGCATGTATGGCTGAGGATGCTGGCACTTCCGGTTCCTCGTCAGACTGTGCATCTGGTTCCTGTGACTCATGGACATCAGCCACGTCACTCTCCTGCGCAGCTGCATCTGTGCTTTTAAACAGTGCAAGTTCAGTTATTTTTTGGTTCACATGTTTGTGAATAGTGCATGCCAATGTCTAATAAATTAACTTTTGTTATGGACAAAGTCTGCTTAAATCACTTCCTTGCTGTACTCTACTGCACTAAAGCTGTTTTGGTCCCTCCTTGCCTTGCCCTTATATTTGTCTGTATACTACTCCCATAATGCATTTGGGTGTTGCAAGTAAAAGGTGGACTGGACTTGGGTGTGCTACACTACACAGGATCTGCATTAGGGGCTATTCTAGGTACATTTAACACTGAAAGATATTTAGCAGTGGTCTTACCTTGTGAGGTACCAGCTTGTTCAGAGGTGTCAATCTGGGTTATTCTTGACAACTGCCTCTGGCTGCAGTGTGGATTCTACCATGTCCTTCAGGGGTGTGTTTGCATGTTCCGCAAATGGTCCCTCTCCAGTTTTTTTTGCATCTGCAAGCCTTGCAGCTACCCTCTCTTTAGCTCGGTTGTGCAGGTCATACCAGCGCTTGCACAGGTCTGCGATTAAGCACTGTGTGACCCCCACAGCATTTACCTTTGCTTGGATAGCCAGCCAGATTTTTCTTTTAACTGACTCTGGAACCTGCAGGGGCAGTTTGTCAAAGAGCTTATCGTGGCTCAACACCACTTCCTTAATAAGGATTTCCAGTTCTTTCTCGCTGAATTTCAACTTCTTTTCCCTTCCTTCACCTTTGTTGTCCCCTTTTCCTGTGGCCATGCTGTTGTTTTCAAACAGCTTCAGCTTCAAAAACAGTGTGTTCCTGCTCAGCTCCACCAGTCTGCCTCCTCCTCTAACTCTCTCTTTGTGAACATGTTTGTGCATTCCCTTATTCACTTCCTGGTTGTGATGTCATCCCAATGCAGCAATATGGGTAAATCGTTATTAGCGATTCTGTATTAGCGGATTTGCTATTACCAAATCGGTAATAGCAGGATTGCTATTTGAATTTGCGGTATTTACTGATTCGCTAAAATATAGCGAATTTTTTGATGCATTCTGTTTTGCGATTCTGTAATAGTGATTTCTTATATTCACTATTAAGGAATCACAAAACTGATTTTTGATGCATGTGCCCCTTAATCCATTAACTAACAAAATTGTACTAACAGTGCTACCGAAGGGGGTCCACTTTGTTAATTCAGGCTATCAGTGATGGCGCCTGTGTCTTCTGCTTCTCTGTACAGTAGCGAGTGGGAGTAGCTTTCCTCCCCTGTTAAGGTAACCTCATTGAAGTGCTTCTGCTTTCACTGCTTGGTCATGAGCACGTAGAAACTTTATCCGTTTACAGTTCATTTGGGAGTTGGATGGATCCAATCCTCTAGTGATGGCAGTTCTGCAGGAGCTTATTCCTCTATCCAAGAAAGCTCTCCTTAGGAAAGTGACTTGCGCTGGTTGCAGTTTCTTATAGTGACATATGAGATGAATAAGGTCTTCTTTTTGACTGCCGCAAAGACGGCATTCCTTTGACTCAATGTTCTTCCAGTGAGGTGCATCAACCTGTGTTGGGAACCTCCCGAACCGCAGTGCCTTTAGCTGTCTTTTTATGTGCATGGAGAATGTACAATCTAGGTAGGCTGCCGGTTTAAGGACTCTGTAGTGTTTAATCACTGTATCAATGTAAAAAAGCGAATTATTTAATTTATTTTATTTTTTGTGTGTTAAGGTGGAAACTCTGTGTTTGACAGTACAGGTGTGCTCTCTTCGTGGGTTGTCGAAGGAGAGCACTGTGTGCGTTTAAAATACCCCTCACACACTATGAATCCCATAGTGTCATGCTTCATCATCGGGGTCTCACCGTCCCTCTACGGGGCGGGGCGTGCTACGACCTACGAACTACGCGGGAGCACTGAAGAGGTGACGATAGGCTATGTATGGTGTGATGATAGGGGTGAATAGTGAAGGTGGGGACCTACTAAAGTGTAGTGATAATACTAAAAAAAGTTTAAAATTCCCTGGCTAGTAGAAAAAACAATGTATTCACTTCTCTAGCTGGGAACAATAAAAAGGGGTTAGAAAAGGAGTAGAACAGAATATGTTAACTACTTGGTCGACATGACATGTTTCATAAGCAGACCCCTTCTGCTCATTCATCAGGACCTATGGTAGTCCCTACCAATAATACTCAATTCTATGTACAATGTTGTATGCCTAAAGTCCTATTCATGGAGGCAAAAATAAGCCACCAGGAAGTGCTTCTGGGCTTGAGTGGGTTTGGGAACCCACGGAGCTGCGCTAGGGTAGGATTAACGCGATTTCTCACTAGCGGTCACTAAACCGGCGATTTGAAACCCTAAGACGCAGACTCATGGGGCAAACACCATTTGCAACGAGTGGACCGGATTAGGTCACTTTTTTCAAAAGCTTCACAAGGGGCCCACTCAAGCCCAGAAGCACTTCCTGGCGGCTTATTTTTGCCTCCATGAATAGGACTTTAGGCATACAACATTGTACATAGAATTGAGTATTATTGGTAGGGACTACCATAGGTCCTGATGAATGAGCAGAAGGGGTCTTCTTATGAAACATGTCATGTCGACCAAGTAGTTAACATATTCTGTTCTACTCCTTTTCTAACCCCTTTTTACTGTTCCCAGCTAGAGAAGTGAATAAATTGTTTTTTCTACTAGCCAGGGGTATTTTAAAAGCACATAGTGCTCTCCTTCGACAACCCACGAAGAGAGCACACCTGTTCTGTCAAACACAGAGTTTCCACCTTAACACACAAAAAATAAAATTAATTAAATAATTCACTTTTTTACATTGATAGAATCTCTTTGGTTATTTACAACGTACAGGAGGGTGATTCTATCACTACTGCCTCTACCCTTCCTCAATTGTTTTTTGGGTGTTTAATCACTGTCCACAAGTGAGATCTTTGGGAGAAAATGCTTTTATCCAAAATCACAGAATGAAATGTTGCTGCTTTATTTACTGCTAGCTTGAATGTTGAAAAAGGAATGTTATAATTCCAGAGATCATTGGTACAAGTAGCTTTAAGTGTGTTGTCCAAAGATTGGTTGGCCGGTGATTTTTTATCCTTTTCTAGTTTCAACCATAATGATTTGTTGAGTCTATTTTCCTCCGTGTTTTGTTGTATCTGATACCAGAACTTTATATACATATAAAGTCTCCCCAATGATTCATTCATTAACACAAATTCTAGGTGCATTTGCTTTGGCGAGGAGGTCATGGGGAGTTGAAAACCCTTTTTGTAGATGCTTGGTATTAGGTTATTAAGAATCACTGAATCTTTCCCATGCATAGCAGCGCTAGCATAAGATAAGGTTGGCAGTATTTTGGAGGCTATATTCGACAGGAGCGGCCTCAGTGATGGTCCCCCCAGTTTCTTTGCCAACAACCTGAATGCAAATGTTAGAGCCCCCGCTCGCTGTATCATGTAGTTTTTTTTTGGGGTCACGAAGGGATGACGTATCATCTATATATTGTCCCAGGTACTTATAGCTGGATTCGTTCTCCAACAGTTTGCCTTCTGGCCAGATGTTGTGTTGTGAGGCTAGCCAGTTAGTAATAAGCACTGTTTTTGATATGTTGATTTCCAGCTTGTTTGTGAACAGGAATGCAGACAGTTTGTTTAGTTTAATAGCCTGGTCAAACCAACCGTAGTTAGACTTAAAAGGATGATGTCATCTGTATAGGAAAGGTGAGAGAGTTGTAACTTACCTAAGTGCGGTGAATGGGAGTTAATTCTATTGAGCTTTCCAGATAGGTCTGATATGAATAAGTTAAACAGGTGCGGGTTCAACACACAACCCTGTTTCAGGCCTGTGGTCGTATTCACTTTCCTTGAGATTCTAGCACCATCTCCAAGTTTCACTCTGACCCAAGTAAATGTAAATGTACAGGAATTTATATAGTGCAAATCACCAAGCGGTTTCTAAGCGCTTGCTTAGGGAACCCGTCCTGGTATTCCCCTGTGAGATAACCCCGGCAGGGTATCCGCAAGGTGAAAGCCAGGCATCCCGCCGCGAGGGGCCGTTGTGGAGATTAAGCAAGCTATTGCCCAGAGTCGCAGAGTGTGAACCCGTGAATCGAGTAGGCACCAGAGCGAGAATTGTCGAGTCCATGGACACTTTAGGACTCAAGACCCCGCCGAGCCGGGAATTGAACCCTGGTCCCGGGCTGACCTCTGCTTCCAGGTCTGCCTCCTCTAACCAGTGAGCCACACTTCTCCACTTCTTTATCTGTATAAAATAACAAAAGACCGCTTAGGATTCTCTCCGGTATGTCCCAGGCTTTTAATTTTGCCCACAATAGTTTCCGGTCCACACTGTCAAATGCGGCTTTTAAGTCTATAAAACAAAAGTGCAGATCCTGTTTCTTGTTTTTGCACTTTTCTGCTATCAGAGAGATTGGCAGAATACCCTTTCTGAAGCCTTATGGTGTTTTGGGATCAATTTGAGTTCCCCTGACCAGTTGACCAGATCTTCAAGGATTAGTGAAACAAAATATTTAGCCTTGACATCCTGTAAGGCAATTAGCCTGAAATTTGAAGGGTAATTTGAAGGGTTAGTTCTATCACCTCCTTTATAAATTGGGGTTATAATTGATCCTTGCCAACTGTCCGGAATTTCACCAGCATAAAGCTTCCCTAGATGAATACTCCAGTATACTCCAGTTTTCAGAGTCATATTTGTAGGTGGCTTGCAGAATACCATCCGGGCCAGGAGCCCCGTCACTTTTGCCTTTATTTATTATATTTGTTATGTCCTCTGTTGTATAGTGGGGTGTTTTATTAGTGGGACCCATTCTTGCACTGATGACTGAATCGTGCCCTTTGATAGTAATTGACTGTTGCCTGTGTCCAGTAATTGTGGCTTATTTGGGATGTCTGCTTTAGATTGTTTCAGCTGAATGTTAGATGACTTCTGTATGAATTTCTGTGTGAGAACGTTAGCTCATTCCTGCTCCTGAACGTTTGACATTAAGATGTTTGGATGCCTGGTCAGTTGATTTATCGTCTGCCAAAATGTATTCAACTTTGGATGCCTTACGCTGTAAATTAACTTGGACCAAAATCTCTCAGGTTTCACTTTTTTGAACTCCCATATCTTCTTTATATATTGTTTTATTAATTGTCGAAAGGTTTCCGATCTCATCCCTTTGTTATTTGTTGATTGCAACTTCCTTTGTGTTCTTTTTAGGTACCTATTTAATTTTTGCATTTTGTTTGGTAATTCTTTAACTGGATCATGTCTTTTAACCTTAACTTGGGGTGCTTTCATTTTTGTTGGTAATTTGCCAATTCAGCCAGGAGATCTTTTATTATTGAGAACCATTCTATTTTAGTTTTATTTGTCCATTTAAGGTATTTTACATTTGTTGAGTTTATTTGGCCCTACGGTATATTAGTTGTTTGAAATATTACGACATTTAAATTAAATATAATGTGTTGAAATGAGTGATCGCTCAAAGTGGTATACTCTATGTAAAAGTGGGCCAGTGAAGGCATTAAAGGGAGTATTATAATTGGAAAATCAAGTATTGTTTGTACCCTTTGGCCAGAGTATGTTTTTTCGGCAAGTTGCCTTCTCACGTTCTTCCATGAAACACTTGCATGCCTTGATATTCAAGGTCTATTGCCAATTGCTGTCAAATGCAGTCTACGTGAGTCGTCCCAGCTCGAGATTGCTGTTGTACACACCAGTACGTGTTATCTGATGTCAAAATTTCGTCTGGTGTAAATATCAAGTTAGAATTGAAGTTTCCTGTCACTATTAGATTCCAAGCAGGCTCGGCACCACGTAGAACTGATATTGTTTTACTTAGAAGAGTATTTTTCACCTTTTTAGTTCGGAGCTTCAGTTGTGTGTAATAATTGATCAATAATATTGCACTTTTTTTATCTGTATATTGATCCGTGAGTTTATCTAGTTGTATACAAGGATCTGGAGATTTCAACTGTTCTGTCATCATTTTTAGAGCTGTAGATACGTTGTCTGTCAACCCACCTATTGCACGACCGTATTGCTTACAATTTTTGCTCCTACTGTATAATGAGTGAAGCCTGCTATTGGAAGTTCTTCCTGTGACCACGTCTCTTGCAGAGCTATTATATCACAATTTGCCCACTGCTAGAGCAGAAGGCCCTCCTCAAGTAGGTGCTTTGCCCCAGCTATATTCCAGGATAGCATCTGGATATTACCACTTTCAAAGCTACTGGCCATATTTTTCTTTTTTCAGACACTCCTCTTATTGCTAACTACACTGAGAAGCCAGTTCCATTGGTTTGAATTTGAGCCAATCTCCCCGTGTGGATATTTGGCTTGTCTATCTGGGGTCTGGACTATATTGCTCCTACCATTTGATTTTTGTAAAATTGAATAGACCTGTGTGGGTACTACTGTCTGGTTTGATTTATTTTTGACTTGATGCATTTGAATTTCTTTCAGAGGAAATGGGTAATGGGGTGTAGTAGGAGCTGATGTTTGTATACCCCAGGCTGCAAATTGATTGGAGCTGTTTAATATTAAGTGTGCTAACTCTGGCGCCTGCCATGTGGTTAGTGTTTGTTCTTCAGTTATTTTGTGGCTCCCTGGGAGAAATTGGACTGCCATGAGGTCTACTGATTGTATATGCTTTAGTTCCATTATTTCAGCCATGAGTTTCAAATTATTGCCTCTATCTAAGATGTTGTAACTACCCTGTATTTTGTATTCGGGTGTCCAAATTATCTGTTGAGTAGCATGGTTACATCATACTAATGCTTTTTTTATGTCCTTTTCATTGCCGTTCTTCGAATGAGGTTTAACCTGATTTGGAATACAAAAGTTTAGTTGCTCTTGAGGCGAGTGACAATGCTTTGTAGCATTATAACATTCTATTTGAGTTTGAAGTACTTCTGGGTATCACTGATCTATCGCTTCTCTTAATGGCTGTAGAGATGAAGATTTTGCGTCCACATTCTCTGCTTGTTCATTTACTTCCATAGAAGCAATTATTAGATTATTTGTATTATTTGTATCCCTGCGTAATGCTGGTTCTAGTGTCGAATTGTAGGCATTAGACTGGGTTTGTGGATTTGATGGAGCTTGTATCTTTGAATATTTTAACTTTTACCCTGTTTTGATTCTCCCTGTGCCTACTTCCTTCTTGACTTCTTGTGACTGCGGTCTCATTGGGGTGGCTGTCTTATGTTTTTCAGCCTCCTTGTAGAGAACAGAGTCTTCAGCCACTTTAGAGATCCAAGTGTTTTTTTCCCCGCTCTCCTATGTCGACCGAACATTTGTCCAGCAACTCCACATTTAGGGTATCTTTATATGCTGTTAAATCAGCCACTGTGTTAGGAGAAATCGAATCTTCTCGGGTCGTTCTGTTTTGGGCTTGCCTTGAGTAGCAGACCTCTTTTTCCGATGAAATGATGTCCTTTATGTTTTCTGGTGACCTGATTTTTGTCTACATACGTGCCTCCTGACCCTTCATTAGTAATAGTAGAGTTACGTGGGGGGTCTACCCGTTGTAATTTCAGTGGGATGTTCTTCTTGGGAATCACCTGCTTTGGGTTTAGAGAAGATAGAATATACTCTGATGCCTAGCTGCAATTCAGACACAGTCATTTTGTTTCTTGCGTTTTCCTTTCTTTCTTTTCTTTGTCTTCTCGATTGAGTCTGCTTCTTTTCTGGTTGTCCAGATGTAACATTCTGTGTTGCTGCTTGCTTGATTCTTATGCATTCCGCCGTCTCAGTGGAGGGAAGCTGTGTTTCGTCTTTAGGTTCTAAGGTGGAGTTTGCAGCTACATGTGATTGAATCTGACTCGTGATTGCTTCTGATTGTTTTATAGGAACAGTCTCTAAGTGTGTAGCAGGAGTAAACAGGCATTTGTTAAGACTAAATATCTGTTCTAGCAATGTTGGTAGGAAACTCAATTTGTTTAGCATTGGCCCACATGTGCAGGCCGATTCCTGCGGGGAATAATCTGATTGCACTCTTTTAATTAGATTATCGAGTTTAGCGTTTAATCCTGCTATATATGATGCAATGACGTTCATTAAATCTATTTGTATATCCAATGTATCTGACTGCATTATCAAACTAGCTGTTGATGTTTGCAATGCTTGCAGTAGCGGGGTAAGGAACTCTGTTTTCACATTGATGTTGCTATTTTTTTCTTTGCCCCTTTTTCGGGTGTACAACTAGATCTCTCTTTTTGTTTGGCTAGTGAGTTGACTCTAAAGTCTATTGTCTTGTCTTGTCCACTAGTATAGTTTGTACTATATAGCTGTTTCTCCACTTCATCTCTTCCTTGGGCCTCCGCCCATACCTCCTGTGTGCCTACTGCAGGTTTACTCTCCTGCAACTCATCAAAATTTGTAATGGGTATGCATGAATTTAGCCATAAGAGCGCAAGACCTTCAGTACTTGATTATACATTTTGTGGGTTGACTACTTGGCCATGCCCAGAGGCCTGAGAGGAGATGCTCATTGAGATGTTGTGATCTTGAATCTTTTACTTTGTAATCAGACTACCTGGCATCCTTTCTCCATTGGTTTTGCTAAAAGCAAGTAGTAGCTCTTGATGCTCTGTTTTGATGATTGTGTCTTCTCGTGCAGCGTGTACTAGCGCTGTTGTTGTAATGGTGTTTTGCTGTGAGGTCCCACTGGCTGGATTATTCTTGCCTTGATCTACTAGTTGTTCACTCCATGTGCACAGGCTTTGAATCTCAGTGAGGTTTGGGTTTAGTACCCCTGAAGTAATTACTTGGGTTTGCTCTCCCCCCCTTGGGTTTATCCGTTGTAGGATTTCTAGGGGGGCCAAAGGGGTCATCAGACCCAATGTTTCTCCTTTAAGGAAAACAAGCTGCATTACAAAAAATGCTTTATTTAAAAGCAGTCCCAGACATGGAGGTCTGCTGACTCCAGCAGGCCACCATCCCTGGGAGTGTCTGCCATTCCCAATGGGGTCACAAATTGTGACAGCCTCAATATTATTCATGGGGCATGCAATTTGCAACCCCATTGGGAATTGCCAACAGTGTCTCAGACACTGTTGTACATTAGAAATTGCAATTCGCACATTGGGACTCGCAGTTTGGCTCACTTTGCGAGTCACAATTTCCAATGGTCGTACATCTGGCCCTAAAAGCTCTATTTGTGGTAGTGCTGTTGAGCAGTTAGTCTTATCAGAAAGTAGTACTAAGCATTTATTATACACACCCAGGCAAGAAATGATTGCACACAAAGACTAATTCCAGACCAATTGTTTTGTATACAAAATTGTTATTTTATTTCTAGAACCCAGAAATACTCAGTGCCAGGTAAGTAACAGTTTTTAAAACAGTAAAAGTTTCAAAAATATAGTATGAAGTGTTTTGCAAGGCAAAATATATGGTTTACAGTCTTAGTAATGCTTTTATATTTGTCAGTCAGACACAGTAGGACTGAGCATTGTGAAAGATAGACAGTTGTATGCAATAGGTAAAAGACAATGCAATTCAATGGGAGTACAACAATGTTATATATTATCAGGTAAGTACTCGACTTACAATACCAGCCTTCGTGGGTTTGGACCAACAGTGGGCAAGGTTCAGTTTCAGGTGGGTACTGCACCACCAGCTGCCCTCGGGCGGCCGAGCGCAAAGGTCACTGGGCCCAGTGTAAAACAATGGAGACTGGGGCACCTCGAAGAGGCAAGATTTTCAGGTAAGTACCAGCTGTTTCATGGCAGAGGCCCTGGGGGTTAAGATCAGCACAGGGGGGCAACAAGGCAGCACCAAAGCGACACCACAAGAATCATATGGGTGGGGCATTGTGAAAAATCAGCATCAGGCCCCAATGTGCTTCAATGGGGAATCTCAGTCACACAAAAAGGCTGCTGGCTCAGACCAGAAGGCCGGCTGAAGGTGACCACCTGCTGGGAAGGTAGGTTGGAATGCTGGGGGAGGTCGAGGCACCGTCAGTTGGGCTTCCCAAGGCAAGAGGGCTGAGGATACTGTGATACCTTTTGGCATTGGATTTTTGTTCTAGGTGCATTGTGCTAGCCATGTTTAAAGCTCTTTGTATGTTAAGCTATACTACTGGGGATTTCATGTTGAGCTGTGTTTAATGGGTTTGTGATGTCACTGCATCTGGAATGTTATTATTTCAATGCTGGGTGGTGAACTGGGACAGAAGAAAACTACTGGCAGATGATTAGCTGTGTAGATCAACTACTCTTCAATAAAATCAACTGAAGTTCCTTTTGTATCCAGTATTTATTGAGCTTACAACACATTTTTTGGCGACGAGGACTACACAGCTGAACTCACGCATTTCTACCTTCAATATTCAAGTTTTTCAAATTTTTGGAACTATATCATCTGCTGCTTCAACGCTTTAAGACAAGTTTGCTTGTGGATTTCTACTATTCTATCTTCAAATTCAACCAGCAATGCAATTCTGTCGAGATAAGTCTATGGAACTTTCCATTTTTATTTTTCTTTACCTGTTCTGTGGGAAAGACTGTGCGCTATGTTCTTTGGCAAATGTGGTTGGTTAATATTTTTTTATCAGACTTAAGTGGGGCCTATTCTAGTTTATGTGGCTCTACATCGTGTGATTTTAAAAGACTTTAATTTCACCTGTTGCTGTTAGGCTGGACCTTCACCGTATGGGCCACAGTTTCCAACTGACACTCTGTTACTCTCTCCTTACTTAAAAGTGTTTTTTTAAACCAATGTTTTTCTTGCTCTTTCCGCATTGAATGCTCTGTACGTGCTCTGTATTATTGGATTGTTCTGGAGCTTTTCATATATCGTTATCACAAATAATTATACATCAAACTTGTTTTGTTTTGAAACAATTCCTACCTGACTGTGCTGCTCACGCACACTTATCGTGCACAGGAGACATCGCGCCTACGGCATTCTCTTCATTCTGTTGCTTGTCACTGCCAACACGATACTTGGACGCGAGACTGGAACTTTGTATTCCCGCGCATGCTCAGTTTGAGTATTTCTGTATTCTAAGGAGAACTCCCAGGAGGATTTGGATTGTTCTATTTCAAGAGACATAATTCCTTTTAGAATATGTTTGTCAATCCTTTTGTCACAATGGATTATTTTTTATATCTTTCAAGCTTTTGAGGAACATTTACCAACAAAGGAACTCATGAACGTTCTTTTGAATTGCAAAGGATTTGGTCTTTTTGTTCAAGCACTAAAGAATATTAATGGCGAGTCACTGGTTCAATACTGCAGTGCTTCTGTGATTCGCACACTGTTCAAGTATTCAAGTGTTTTTTTGGGGTTTTTTTTGGGCGAATTATATATTCTTGACTACAGTGGTTCAAACACCTCAGTGATTCGCACACTGGTTTTCTGCAAACAAGTTTATTTTTAGTAATTTGCATCTTTATTATTGTTGTTAACTCTCATATCAATTTGCTTTGTGTGATTTTTTTTATTACGATAATTTTAAACAATGTCCTCCATGCAATCTATCAATGCTCCCCCTTCGTTCCTCAAAACTCCTGATGAACCAACAGTGAAGTGGGACATCTGGCTTCATGCCTTTGAAACGTATTTAGGTGCCATTGGTGCGTCCAGGTTTCGACCGGAAAGGAAGAAGTGCCTATTATTACATTCACTGGGATTTGAAGGTAGATTGATTTATAAGCATTTACCAGATCTATCGAACGGGGACGAAATATTAGATGAATATCTATGCACTGTAGCTAAACTTAAGGCACGTTTTGATAAGCAACCTAATTTAATTGTGTTAAGGCATAAGTTCTTTAAAAGAAAACAATCCGATAGTGAGGATGTAGATGATTACATCTCTGTTCTCAGGAAACTAGCGTCTGTATGTTTGTTTGAGAATTTCACAGAACAGTTAATTCATGAACAGTTTTCTGGGAACTGTAAAGATAAACATATCAGACAAAAGTTACTATCTATGGACAATCCCCCTCTTGATGAATCGATTAAAATAGCCAAAAGCATAGAAACGTCAAATATATCACTCAAGGAACTTGAAGATAAACCAGCCGACTCTACTTCTATTAATTATGTAGGTCCTTCTAGAAAGTATAAAACTCAATTTGTTAAGAAAGTTGTATCTCATCCCTCAAAGAAGAAGCTTGATAGCCCTATACCCTCAAATGTTTGTTTGCATTGTGGGAGTCCCCCTCATACTAAGGGTACCAAATGTCCTGCTTTCAATGTCTCATGCAATTACTGCAGGAAGATAGGCCATTTTGCTGCTGTTTGTCTTAAAAAGAAATTTGAAAGGAAATCGGTGGCCTATGTCTTGGAGTCTGATGATGGTGTATCGGATGATGAGATTGTCTCTGTTTTCCGTGACCACGGTCAGTCTGATGAGTCGCTCATCCCACTCACAGGGGATCCCTCTACATGTGTTGATCCTGTTGTCGAAATCGGGGTTGGTGACAAAGTAATCAATTTATTAGTCAACTCTGGAGCCAGGATCACTATGATAACCCAAAAATTGTTCCACGAGACATGGGGAAAAATAGAACTGTTTCCTCCTGATCGATCACCTGTATCCTATGAAGGACGGAAGATCGATCTACTGGGTTTCATCGAAGATTATTTAGTTTTCAAAATCAGGAAGATCAGGGGAAATATCTATGTTGCCGCTAAAGGCCTTAATATCCTTGGGTGGTTCCATCAGGGGCTATTTGGAATGCAATTAAGGCCAGGGACAAAAGAACAGGCTATGCTCATCACGTGTGAAGAAGCTAACACTAGATGGATCAATGAGTTCCCCACTGTTTTCAGTAATGAATTGGGGAAGATCTCTGGTTTCAAGCACAATATTATTATAAAAAAAGGCGCCACTCCAATCAAACACAAGCTCAGGAGTGTTCCGTTTAGTGTTAGGGAGGATCTTGACAAAGAACTTACTTCATTATGTGAGAAAGGAGTCATTGAACCCACGGACTCGTCACTCTGGTTATCTCCTTTAGTAGTTGCCCGCAAACGGGATGGGAAATTGAGAGTACGTGTGGATCTCAATTACCTCAACAAGGAGATCTGGGTTGACTCACACCCATTACCCAAAATTACTGATTTGTTCTCGTGTATCAAAGGTGCCAACGTTTTTTCTAAACTTGATTTGGCTTGCGCCTATCATCAAATAGAACTGCACCCTGAATCGTGCTCATTGACTGCTTTCATTTCCCCTCTTGGTACTTTTCGTTATAAAAGGATGCCTTTCGGACTAGCCTCCGCGGCATCAGTTTTTCAGAGGGTGATGCAGAATATGTTAAGGGGTATCGAAGGAGTGCTTGTGTTTCAGGATGACGTTCTTATTTATGCCAAGAATAATGAGATTCACGATGACATTATCAGAAGAGTACTTGAAATTTTAAAAAAAAGGGGGTAGTGTTAAAGAATGAGAAATGTAAGTTTGCATGCGATGAAATGGAGTATCTAGGTCATCTTTTATCTAAGGATGGCATTAAGCCCCAGGAAGGCCTCATTGATGCCATAATGAATGCTCCTGTGCCCAGTGACAAAACCGAAGTTAAGTCTCTATTAGGGTTGTTGGAATATTATTCAAGATTTGTGTGCAAGTATGCGTCCACTGTTAGACCCATCAGCAATCTCCTTAAAAGCTCCTCAAGGTTTATTTGGTCTTCTGATTGTGATTGTGCTTTCAGGGATATTAAAAAAGCTCTAAAGGAGAGTAATGCACTAACACCGTTTGACCCAGTACTACCTTGTTTTATTACGGTGGATGCGTGCAAAAATGGTTTGGGTGCCATCCTTACGCAAAGGTCTTTTCATCAAGAATGTACAGTTGCATTTGCGTCCAGAGTTTTGAGAGGCGCGGAAGAACATTATTCCGTAATTGAAAAGGAATTATTAGCTTGCCTGTGGGCTATTGACAAATTTCGACCATATGTTTGGGGAAGACATTTCAATTTGGTTACTGATCACAAACCTCTTGTGTCAATATTAACATCTGGTCCTAGCAAATGTTGTACCCCAAGAATTATTAGAATGGTTAGCAAATTACTACTGTATCAGTTTGATATTTCACACATTGCTGGGGGTAAAAATTTCAGAGCTGACTATTTGTCACGTTTTCCCCAATCTTCTGATCTAGGTGAAGGCACGGGATTTCCAGATTTGTGTGATGAGGATGAAGAAGATTGTTTTGTTGCCTCTGTTGATATTCCTATTTTGGCTGTGGGGTCTGAATGTGATTGGAGATTGGCTTTTTCAGAGGACAAAGTTCTTCAAGATGTGTGTAAGTTTGTGATGAATGGTTGGCCGAATGAAAAAGCTCTCTCTTCTGAGCTCCAGCTGTATTGGAAGGTTGAGTCTGAAATTTCTTTAGAGGATGGGTTACTAATGAGGTGTGACAAGTTGATTCCTCCACATTCACTCAGGTCAGTTATTGTCAGGGAAGCTCATGATGGACATCTGGGTATTTCTCTTACTGTACGGCGTGTGCGAGAACATTTTTGGTGGCCAAGCATGGACAATGAAATCAAGACTACTGTCGAAAATTGTCTTTTATGTTGCTCCTCTGAAAAGACGTTTAAGGTCAATACTCCTCCTTTATCTCCTGTTGAGTGTTCGACCGAACCTTGGAACAAAGTAGGTGTGGATATAATGGGTCCATATGAGGTTTTGCCCAAAAACATGAGGTTTGTTATTGTTATGATAGACTATGCTTCCAAGTGGCCTGAGGTCAAGGTTGTTAGAGAAGCTGGTGCCACTTGTGTTATTAAGTTTCTGAAGGAGGTGTTTTTGAGGGAAGGTTTTCCACAATTTCTTGTTTCAGACAATGGTAGTCAGTTTGTGAGTAATGAATTCCAGATTTTTCTCAAATCTTGTAGTATTAAACACCTCAGGAGTTCTCTGTACTATCCACAAGGAAACGGCCTGGTGGAAAGGATGAACAGAGTTGTGGGAGAATGCATCAAGTGAGCTGTCAATGGAGGGCATGATGTGTTGTGGTTTTATAGAACAACTCCTCATTCTACCACTAAGTTCTGTCCTTTTGAGGTGTTAAGAGGGAGGAAAGCCAATACCAGTTTCTGTCCGGGGTGGATGAACAAATGGTTTGATTCCTTGGTTGATGTTGAGGTTATGATGGATAGTGTCAAATCTAATGTGCGTTTCATGTAAGGAAAGGAAAAGGAGTGGTTTGATAAGAAAAAGAATGTCAAAGTTGTACCGTTGAGTGTTGGTGATTTTGTAAGGATCAAAAAACCTGTGAATAGCAAGAAAGGTAGGGCTAGGTTTTGTGATCCTGTTAAAGTAATTAAGATTTGTAATAATTCTATCCAAGTAGTAGGGGGAAATTGGTGGAATGTGTCTACGGTTGTTAAAACTAAATCTAGTTCTAGTAGTTGTTCCAAAAGTAATTATCCTGAATGTGATGACGGAAGTGTTTCTGTTCAACCTACCTCTCTTTTACAGAATAGGAGAAGCTCAAGAGTCAAGGTTGTTCCATGAAGATTTTGTGATTAATACTTTACTGTTTCATATCTTATTTCGTTTTCTTTCTGCCTTTTGTTTTTTTTAAATGTTATTCTTTGTTTAATGGTTTAAGAAAAGGAGGTATTTTATATTCTAGGTACATTGTGCTTGCCATGTTTAAAGCTCTTTGTATGTTAAGCTATACTACTGGGGATTTCATGTTGAGCTGAGTTTAATGGGTTTGTGATGTCACTGCATCTGGAATGTTATTATTTCAATGCTGGGTGAACTGGGACAGAAGAAAACTGCTGGCAGATGATTAGCTGTGTAGATCAACTACTCTTCAATAAACTCAACTGTAGCTCCTTTTGTATCCAGTATTTATTGAGCTTACAACAATTTTCCTATTCAAAACCAGTTGAGGTCAGGGTCCACCAATGGAGACGAGGTCAGGAATTCTGAGGAGACTTCACAGGACTGGTGCGCAACTCGAACTCATGCCATGGGCTTTGAGTGTGGAGTGGGCAGGGGTCACAGATCTGCCTCTATCTGTAATTCTTGGTGTAGGTTCTTTTGAACAGGGCTGCTGTACTCGCGAGATCTGGTTTTGGTTGATGAGATGGCAGTTTTCCTGGGGATCTTGAAAGTTGCTGGCCACGGGACAGGCATCATCTTCTTTGCAGTGTTGTTGAGCAGGAGACCAGCCGGTAGGGCTGGGGCCAAATCAGTGGTCATCTTCTAGGCTCGGCTGCATGGAGCCTTATTCATCCCTTTTCTTCTTGGGACAGAGAAATCTGAGGATCAAGGTTCAGGGGTGCTCGTAAATACCGAATTTAGGATTGTTACAGGTTCTGGTAGATGACAAACAATAGGCTACTTGTCTCTAGGGTGACTACATTCAGGATGGCTGATTTCCTAAGGAGGGGGTCACCTAGGTCCAGGGCACCTTAGGGGTGGTCCTGGCAGATAGGGGACACACCTCTCCTGACTAATATGTTTCCTGCTGACCATGCCACCAAAAGTGAGGCCTAGTCAAGGGGGTGGGCATCTCCCAATCTAGAGAGGCTCTGGCTAGCATATCAAAGGCCAGGAAGCCTTTGAGGCCTATACCCTGAATGCTGTTCTTGCTTGTGGGTAGATGTGTATCTGCCAGCCTCCCTGTCTGTCTTCTGCAGCCTACATTGTTGTTGAGTGGGACACCACGCATACGCTGCTGGGGAGACTACAACTCCCGGCCACCCCTCTGACTTCAGGAAGTTGAGCATAAAAGCGCGCCTTGCACTTGTGGCGCAGGGTGTGTGAGGGGTTGTGCCCGGGCCATGACCAGGAGAAGCCTGTGCCAAGCATGGGCCCTTCCATGCCATTCAGAGCCCGGAGGGGGCTAGGCTGGGCTCCCCCTCTAACATTGACATTCCAATCATCGATTGCACTATGGGTAAGAGGAAGGCTAGTCCTGTCTCTACAGCGGAGATAACCATTACATCATTGGATACTTTTTTGGCTAAGGCAACTATTGCCTTGGAAAAAGAGATTCAACTCATAGAAAGGAGGCTGTGGGTGGGGGTGGGGGTGAGGGGAGAACCAATGATCCCTGTTCGTCTCAGGGGGTGGATATTAAAGCTGACTGATTGGATTCAACTGAACCGTCCAAGCCCTGCCTGGTTCCCTCACAGACTTTAACAGTAGTCTCTAGTGCTAATGGGGTCTCGCTATTGGATAGGGAATATTGGGTTTGTCAAACTGAATGTTTAGATCACCAAGAATGCATACGTTGGAGTGTAGTACTTTCAGGTTTGAAATTGTATCTGGACGTGTGTCTGAGAATATTGCTTTGCAAGGTGGAGGGCCATAAATGAGTAGGAAGTTACAGGAGGAAGATGGTGTATGGTTGCATCTGGTGAAGAGGGCCTCACACCCTTGTAAGGAGACATTGCGAGCATCAGTGATATTTAATGTTTACTTGAATACAACAGCTATGCCACCTCCTCTTTTGGCTATACTATTTTGTGTGATAGTTTGATAGCCTAGACAAATGGCTTCATGCAACACTGGAGCCATGTCATGATTTACTTATGAAGAGTAAGTCAGATTCTGAGTCAGTGAGAAGGTCCTAGATGTGATGCTTATTTTTAGAAAGTGACCAAGCATTTATTGGTAGGCAGTTTAGAAAATGTGTTTTGGTGATAGTGTGACTTTGTCTTGTAGAAGAGTAAGCAGTATTTTGTAGACTTGTAGCAGGGCTTTAGTGCTGGTATTAGCTGTATGAGGATAGCAATAGTGTAGCTTTTCTGTTTTGTATTTCTTGTCAAGCAGGCTAGGACGGCATTTTGTTGGGGCTGCATGTGTAGGTGGTGGTTGAGAGTGGTGGTTGAGAGTGAAATGGTGAGCTGTGTTGTTTTTCTAGAGTAGACAGTAGATAAGGGGATACAAAGTTGTGAAGAGTGGCATGTTTATTTTGTTTGTGTCTGGTTAGGGTGGAAGGTGTAGGAGTTCTGGGTGGTGGTGCAGCATGTGGGTGTTGTTGCAAGGTTTCAAATTGTCCAATCGATGTGAGGCAGTTGACTGAGAGTTGCTGTGTTACTGTATATGTGTTAGGTGTGGGGAAGAGAGAAACCTAGGTGGTCGAGTTGGTTTAGGGTGTGTATTTTTTGTGTAGCAAGGAACGTGGAAGTGGGTGTATGTTTCTAGTTTGTAACGGAAAGTAATAAGAAGTAGTGTGTGTGTGACATTTTCTTCTTCATTTGTGTCTGGTTAGGGTGGGAGGTGTAGGAGTTCTGGGTGGTAGTGCAGCATGTGGGTCTTGTTGCATAGTTTTAAATTGTCCAACGGATGAGAGGCAGTTGAAAGAGAGTTGCTGCATTGCTGTATATGTGTTAGGTGTGGGGAAGAGAGAAACCTTGGAGGTAGAGTTGGTTTAGGGCGTGTATTTTTTGTGTGGCGAAGAGTGTGAAAGTAGGTGTATGTTTCTAGTTTGTAACAGAAAGTATTAGGCGGTAGTGTGTGTGTGACATTTTATTGTGCTGGTGTGTGTTCTATGTTTTGATTTTCAGGAGTAGGGAGGGGAGCTGAGGATGTAATTGTTTTCTTAGAAGTATTTGTATGTAAAGTATTGTTAGTGAGTGGAAGCAGAATGGTAAAGGGAGTGTTGATGTGTTTTGGAAAGGCGTGTATGTGGTGTGTAGGAGGGGATGGATAGGAGCTAAGATGGTTTATATTAGATATGATTGCTGGAAGAGGTAAGATGTTTTTGTGGAATGTAAGCATTGTGTGGTGTGTTTTATAGGTAAAAAGAGGAAGTGGGTGTTGGTGAATGAAATGATGGAAGATTGAGTATAGATTTGGTGGCGAGAAAAGGGTATGCTAGGAGTGAGTAAAGGGTAGAGCTGGTGCTTTGTATGAGGAGGGAGTGTGTGTCTGGATGGGATATAGTTACGTATAGTGTGGATTCGGGTTGTGTTGGCGATGTGTGAATTTGTTAGTGGTATAAGATAAATTGGTGTTTTGTGTGTGGGTGAAGGTGCCATTGTGTGTTAGTTGGGGTAGAAGGGTGTATAAGTGTGGTTTGTGGTATTTTTTGGTGGTTATTGTGACGATGAAAACTGGTTAGGATGCGTTTGTAATAAAAGAGTAGAGTGCATTTGTGGTGAATGTGTTAATAAGATTATGGATGTGGATGGGTTATGGTGGCTACAGGTGAGTGGAAAAAAGGGCATCATTTCTCACCCTAGGAGGGCCAGTGCCAAACAGGCCCAAATAGGCAGCTGCCCTCATCCTCTCTGCCCTTAGCCCCGACATCCGGGCTGAGACACCCTGAACATTAAGCTTAAATAGTCTTAGGTCAGGTGGCCTTTGGCAAATAGGAGCCCTATCTCTAACCACTCAGAACGCTAGCCCTAAGCCCTAGGACCAATAGGAGAGCAGGCCCTTACAGCCAATCGCAGCCCTAGCCCTAGGAGCCAATCAGACACCAAGCCCTAAGCCCTAGGCCCAATAGAAACCCTAGTCCTATCCACTAATCAAAACCCTAACCCTAAGTCCAATACAATCACTAACCCAGGGACCAATCAGAACCCCAGAACTTTCAGCAAATCAGAAACCTATCTCTAAACCCAATAGAAATGACATATACAGCAGCCAATCAGAGCACAGATGTAACATCCAATGGTAAACTTATATATGGCGTGTGTGACCTCTAGAGCCGTGAGCTGCTCCTTAAGAACATAATCTCCTTGCATAGAGACTGGCTAAATCCACACTTTGCTGGTCCTGGTTCACACTGCAGGTAGGCCCAAATCTAAGGCATTTAAATACTGCTTTTCACGCATTTCAAAAAATCTATTTTTCTAGCCAAAACGAGGGTTACCTACACTTTCCAAACACAGTTTTAAAACCTTTAAGCAGATTCAGCAGTCTCATAAACACACTCCTTTTGGTCCCTGAGGGTGCAGTTTGCCTTTTTAACTTTTAAAGACTCAAAGGGAGGGGGGCTGGGGGATGCCCCTGCATATCTAAGCACAGTACAGGGGTAACTAGGACAGATTTTCAAACTGCCATGGGCAGAAAAAACAGTAGTTTAAAGCAGTACCAAATTCACAGAAACCTAGCGTTCAATTTAATTAGTAGTTACAAAAAGAAGTGGTCGGTTACATAACATATTCATGACGTTCATTTCATCAGTAAATGGTTAGAAGGTACACATAAACCAAGTCAAAACTGAACTGAATTTAATTCAGCTATAACCAGTGATATCCAATATTTACACAGTTATTTTGTATTTAATTCATACAATACATAACAATGGATGTGGTCATTGTTCAAAATAGTGCTCAGTGGGTGTCAAAAAGAGGGGTTCCAGATTCAGTAGGGTAGGGTGTGGTTGGAATAGATGGAGGGACAAAGAAAAGGAATTGTGTCCTGTAGACAATTCAAAATTAATCTTAAAACATTTCCCGTCTATAATAGATCACGCTGTTCCCTATACAAACAATACACGAGGACCAAATATGGCAAATTCTAGTGTGACGTGTATGTTGGAGAGTACTGTTGTCGACGTTTCGACCCCGGTAGTAAGGGCGGGTGGTTCCTCAGTTTAGGGTCTTCATCAGGACAGTGAAGATAGTGTTAGTGAGCACATTCATTCAGGCGTGTAAAGGAGTCCCACCTCAGTTGGAGACTTGCGCCGGTGATGGTGTTTAGATTCTTCTAGGTTAGTGAACCTTAGGTGGATGTTTGCAGTCCCGGATGGGTTGGAAATTGGCGTGGGATTTGGAAAATTCTCTAATTCGTATTCGTAAGTGTGGTATCAGTCACACACCAACTAGAGGGATTAGTCTGGAAGGGGTTCTCACACACCATCTGTTGGTCTGCTGGAGTTAATCCACGGCATGAACCCAATTTAATTAGTCACAAGCAAAAAAAAAACGTTTTTAACAGTTAGATCAATTCCTTTTTTGTGTTTTCTTTTTTCCTATAATTTGTTTTTAGTACTGCTGCTTTGGGAAGGGATAATGACCCCCAAATTGCAAGTGCCAAAATTTCTTCCTCTCAACTCTGTATGCACGCTCCCAGTAGTGGAACAGGAATGCACTGAATAAAAGATTAATTATTTTTTTGCTCAAATTTCAGTGACTAATTCTCATGGCCCATGAAGTTCCTCACTTCTTTGGCCCTGCTAGGCCCACTGCTTGATCACCGGTAATCTAAAGGCCAACTTGGGGTATGGTTTGACCCTTCCTTCTGTCAGAAACTGCTTGCCCTTGTGTGAAAACAACTGTACACAAGGATCCATTTCTACACAGAAAAAGTGCTGGTAACATCTTATGCAGGTCTCAATATTGCTCAGCTATAGGCCTTCCTGCTCACCCTAATCCTTAAGAAACAGATGGGGCCTCAAATTTGCAGTGAGTGGCATAGGCTGTTCAATGA
This sequence comes from Lissotriton helveticus, assembly GCF_964261635.1. Taxonomy (NCBI): domain Eukaryota; kingdom Metazoa; phylum Chordata; class Amphibia; order Caudata; family Salamandridae; genus Lissotriton; species Lissotriton helveticus. The sequence continues at coordinate 695,188,136 of NC_136063.1, forward strand.
TGAATGGATGTTTTACCCCTACAAGAAACCCAGAGAAATGTTTTACACATAAAAAGATCTCTTGTTCGCCTTCATACTCAACCCAGAAGGACGAAGTGTTGCTTGACCATGTGACACGTGTCAAGAGAACAATTTTCTCTTACAAGGGCATGTGGTTGCCTTTCTTTAATTTTCAAATCTCCTTACATTCTGAAAACTGCTTTTTTCCTCCATCCTCGGAGATTGAAGCTGGGACAGTTTGCCATCTGTACTTGGTTCACTGCTCAGCTGTCATGCTGTGGCATGGTAGACACAAGTTTTAAATAATATATCGGTTGGCTTTGTTTGTGCTATATTCCTTGTCCTAGTTAGTTTTAATAAATGATTTCGGTCATTGGGCCTTTTGTGTATTTCACCAATACCTTTATTGTTAGACCAGGCCCTTTTTGCAGGTTTATCCCCAAACCTTTGGCATTTTGCCTTTGAAGTAGCAGAAATCTGATTTTATTAGTAGGGGTGCATCATAATCACAACTATCGAGCACACCCACATATAATCTTTTGTTGTATTAATATGTAGTGTTAGAATTTGAATTAAGTTTAACTCGAAACGTGCTGTGCTTAGGCCTTTGAAAAGTAACATAGAGAATTAATGTAGAAAGTGCATGTAGCTAGTAGAAAATAACGTGAAAAACTCATGTTGTGAAACTGACAATTATTCATGTACTAAACGTGTTTATAAATTGTATCATTTTAAATGTAGGTAAATGCATTAATTGAATGTGCCTTATTTTCTTAAGCAAATTCGTGAAACGCATATACTGGTTTCTTATGTTAGCTCAATCTTGTAGACCTAAAATGCATTTCCTTGGAAACGCTCACTTTAGAATTAATAGCTGAATTTCATGTGTGCTATAGAATTTGTTCTTTCTCAAGTTTTGTGTTGCAGGTGAAATAAGCACTCTTGTTAGCTAGAAAAATGCCTTTGCTTAACTAGTCAGGCAAGGAGAGAAGACGTTACAATAGATTAGCCTAAGTCAATAAAGGAAGGTCATTGTGCTTCACACTGGAGAATGCCTACAAACCAAGGACAAACTATTTCAAGAAGAAGAACACTGTTATCCCATGGAAAACTACCTTTAGGATTGTACTCAGAGTAGATGGCATGACCCGCAAAGAATCTTGGGAAAGAGACCACAATAATGTACTGGTGGTAGTAAGGAAAGTGCCCGCTTCTTCTGCCTTCAAAGAGAGAGCATCTTAGAGCAAGCTCTCTCCCTGAAGCTTCATGCTACATGATCCATTAACTATGGGGATACTTCTTAGGAAGACTCCACAGGCTGACACCTTTTAATTCTTTTCCTGAAGATGCTTAAGTAGGTATGTCATCTTAACACGAGTGTAGGGATGGATTAATGCTTTATACTCATCAACCATCAACGCAGGGAAACTTGGATTCATGCTTTCTGATCCTCTGTATCCTGCTTCTTGAATTATTTGTTTTACATATGGTACATTGTCTTCATTGGATACGCAGACTTGGCTTAATGCTGATTCCGATGTATTTGTACACAGTCATTTTGAGGTGTCTCTTTTTGGGCTTTGTAACAAATTATCTAACTGTACATAGATGTCTGTGGTCACTATGTGTTCAAAGGATCTCTTGTTGATTTGATTGACAATAATAATGAATTTTCTCCCCTCTACACTTCCATACTGCTAACAAGAATCGTCAGATTGTGATTCTAGAACAGGTCTAGAATTTAAGGGCCCGGCTATTTCACCTCCTATTTTTCTGACCCTGTTTTTGACGGATTTAGGACTCTGGGCACTTTACCACTGCTGATCAGTGCTAAAGCACATATGCATTCTGTGTAAATTGTGATTCTGATTGGCTGTCCATAATTGGCAGATTTGATTTACGGGTAAGTACCTAGTAAAGTGCACTGTGTGTGCCCAAGGCCTATAAATCAAATGCCACTAGTTTCTACCCCATTCTTCTTCTTTAGTTATTGTTAATCAACATACCTTGAGTTCTGTATCATATGTTGAGGACAGTCTCATTATACTGCTTAATGAAGATGGGTCGACACATACTGACAATCACGATACCTTTATATCTCTAAATTATATGTTTTTTGTTGTCAATGTATGTTTAAATTGTTTGTTGTTTTTTTCTGTGCCCTTATTCTTATGTTTTTTTTCAATATAAATTTAACCTTTCTCTGTTGATACACCCAGCTGTAATTGATTTCCTTTTTTTAAAAAGTTTGTTGAAATTAATTTGAGTTATTTCTAAAATTGTCATTGGATGTCACTATATATATAAGATAAAGCTTATGAAAAGTATATCCTTCAAATGAATCCCTTGTAGGTACTCTAATCTTTCTTACTAGTAGAACTGAAGCACAATTTAAAATCGTAATAGCCGCTTTTCAAATGTGGAAACAATTGAAGAAAAGATTTTGCCTTTGCTCTGATTTAAATTACTATACGCCCTTGCTAATTAGTTGTTTTTTACCCGAGATCTTCAGGGACCATGTGATGAAAAAATGGCATTATTCAGGTGTTCATTTGCTAGGAGACCTCTATCAGGGGGATCAGGTTGCTACTTTTTCTTTTTTACAGCATAAATATAATCTTTTGAGAATGGATTTTTTAAAAATATCTTCAACTACGTAGCTTTTTGGATTCTAAGAGACTTCTAGATCATCCTCTGATGAATAAGGTTGATGTACTTGAAGCTAGCAGAAAGGAAAAGAAAATAGGCCAGGTGTATCGCACAATGATAAATAGACTTCAAGATGATCTATCTATATTTGAAAATAAATGGCAAAGGAAATTGGAAATAGACAAAATAGATATGTCTAGAGCATTAGAACTATCAATGAAAACTTTATTTAACGGCTCACTAAAAAGCCAACATTTTATGTCTATTTTCGACTTATATTATTTACCTGCCAAATTAGAGAAATGGAAAGCGGGCAAGGGTGATAGGTGTAAGCGATGTGGATATAGAGCTGCTGATTCTATTCATATGTTTTTTAGTTGCCCTAAGTTGTCCCAATTCATCAGGGATGTTCAATTTTTTAACTACTAGTTTGGGGATACACGTACAAATGACTGCAGAATTGGCAATTTTTGGAATTCAGACACACAAAATAGTAATCAGGGCAGCTCCAGAGGAAGGATTTTTATTTGTCTGTATGTCTATATATCGATCTTGTATTACTTCTCGATGGCTAGACCCCGTGCCTCCGGCTTATAACCACTGGCAATCGAAATTATTATCTATATATCAATTAGAGACTGCGGTTTATGAATTGAAGGGGTTAAAAAATAAAACATTCGGTCGAAATGTGTGGGCTCCTATTTCAAAATGGATTTGATCACTTGACTATTATTGATTGATTATCTTAAGAGTCTGTAATGTTGTTTGTGTTTCTTTATGTTATTGCATATAAGGACTGGTCACTTGGTTCCCTGTACCAATGAGTCCTATTTTTTTTCTTCTTTTCCTTTGTTAAACTGTCTGCTGATATAAAATCAATAAAAATATTCCCCAAAAAAAGGACTGAAGCACTGGTTGTGCCTCCCACACAAGCAGCCTTTTGAATGTGTCTCAGACCTGCCACTGCAGTGTCTGTGGGCACAGTTTGTAACTGCCATGTCGACCAGGCAGGTGCCCCCACTTGCCAGGCCCAACCTTCCCTTTTCTTATATGCAAGCCATCACTAGTCTAGGCCCAATGTGCCCTCATGGGCAGGGTGCAGTGTATGTGAAAAGTAGGGCATGTACTGGTGTGTTTTACATGTTCTGATAGGGAAATACTGTGCATTTCATTTTCATTATTAAAAGGCAATCTGTCCCAAATGTTAACATGGCAGCTGCCTTGTAACATCTTACAGGTGCAGCTTTTCATTGGGACATGATATAGAAATGGAGTTTAGGCTCTCTGAACTCAGAATTTAATAACACATCTTTTAGTAAAGGTGGTTTTTAAATTGTGTGTTGGAAAATGCCACTTTTAGAAAGTGAAAAGAAAAATACCTAGATTGATATCTAGGTTAACCTAGTGCACTACTTTTATGTCATATATCAGTGTACGACCATAATTTTCAAGATATCAACAGTGAATCTAAGTGGCAATACAATTAATCAATAGTAATCAATAAACAGCATCAATTGCATCAAAAAAGTTCAAAAAGAATCATCATGAGCTTCAATAGTTGAAAGTCTGGCTGACAAGAGCTCAAAAGCATAAATGTGTGCCTGAAAAAGTACCAATCCCCAAGAGCGTCACGATAAAAATTAGAAAGTAATGGAGAAAGAATCAAAAAATAATTAAGAAAAACCGAGCGTGAAGAAGTGGTGATGGGAGGCTTAGGAAATAAAAGAGAAAGTATGTCCAACCTGTGAAGCATCGCAAATACGGGTGAAGATGTAGACAAAAGAGTAAAACTAAAATGGTGAAGCAAAAGCATCTGGAGCTGAAAACCGGTATGTGTACCTAAAAACAGAACTGAATGGCAAAATGCCACAATCCAGAATCAGCTTCTGGAGGTAGTCACTGACTGAAACCAGCCTTCAAACGGTTAAACAGTGAAAATAACCATCATAAGAATAGAGTATTAAATTCTCAAAAAAGTGTTGCAAGGAGAGACGAACATTAAGGAAATGAGGAGCCAATCGTTACCTTAAATGTGCACTGCTGCAGAAATCTCGATGTTATATTCAGAAGAAACGAACCAAATGTCCACGAGCACCTGCAAGCAGAGCGCCCGTGTAAAAACACTATGTGAAGTGATTACTAGTGAATCAAATGAAACCGAAGTATAAAAATTTCTTACCGCTAATCGCAATGACAACTTCAACCGTGGTGCCAGTGTCTAAACTCCGCTATCTCTGTAACAACGCCGGTGTGGGTTAACGCGCCGTGTTCGTTTGCAAAGAGGACTAGTTTAATGGCACGAGTATGAAACAGAAAGTTCACCGCCATATTAAAGCGGTGAAAGAGTGACTCTAAATGATAATAAGAGTACGTTTTCGGTGCAAAAACAGCTACAGAAGAGTCATGCGCCTTACTAAATACAGGAAGGAGAAAATAAATAAAAGTGGTAAATTATAAAAACTGTGAATTATAATCAAAAGGAGATTGAAAAGAAACAATGTTAAAGTGCTGTGAAATAAGTGAACAAAGTGGGGAGAAATGTCCTCCGACACCCAAAGTGAAAGAAGTGAAAGTACATGAATGTGAGGTAACCTATTCTAATACAAAAATCTACTATCTAAACAAGATCTTGAAAGAATATTGCAAGGCAGTAATCAATAATAGATCAATCCATAATGGTTACATGTAGCTAATGAAGCTGTAAATTACAGAAAACAGGCCAGTTCGAATTTATCATTGAGCCCCATGGGCGACAATGTTTGCATATACCATATCCAGTGGCATTCTCGCTGCGAAAGCAGCTTAGACATGTCCCTGTCAGGTTGTTCCTCAACTTTTTCCAACACCCCAAATCTGAGCTGTGCGATAGAATGATGTTCCTGGTGCCAATGTTGTGCTAAAGATTAATGTATTTTGAGTATGTAACTAATGGCACTCTCTTTTCCACCTAGGCGATAGCGCTTATGCTGTGCGGCCCTTTGTTCTCACCCACTACCCGAATCCATCTACCAGGAGTGGGGGGCGTTGCAATGAGGCACACAGAGCAACACGCAACGATGTTGAATGCACATTTGGACTTTTAAAAAGCAGGTTCCGCTGCCTCCACAAGAGCAGAGGTGCACGGCAGTACACTCCTATCATCTACTGTAAAATCATTGCAACCTGTGCCATGCTGGTCGGTCGCACGGCTCCCCCTGAGTGCGCCCGGTCTCCCTGACGCCGCTTAGCCGCTGCCCTGTGGCAAGGTTTCTTTTAGCACTTTTTTGCTCCCTGTGGTAAGGTTCTGTTGTTGGTGCCACTATTGTGTGTCCGATCGCCCTTTGCCCCTTGAGATCGCTTTCCCGCCTCTGTCCCCTTCCCGCTCCCTGCCGCTGCTCCCCTGCGCCCGCCCCTTTTTCCTTTCTGTATCCTTCCCTGCGCCACCCCGCTCCCGCCTCCCAGCTGCCCCTCCCTCCCACCGGCTATTTAGGGACTGACTGCGCGACGGTGAGCTGTGACCTGACCTGACCTTGGTCGGTGCCGGTCGCTCCACACGCCGCGCGGCTCCCCCTAAGTGCGCCCGGTCTCCCTGACTCCGCTTCGCCGCAGCCCTGTGGCAAGGTTTCTTTTAGCACTTTTTTGTTCCCTGTGCTTAGGTTCTGTTGTTGGTGCCCCTATTGTGTGTCCGTTCGCCCTTTGCCCCTTGGGATCGCTTTCCCACCTCTGTCCCCTCCCCGCTCCCTGCCGCTGCTCCCCTGCGGCCCCCCTTTTTCCTTTCTGCATCCTTCCCTGCGCCACCCCGCTCCCGCCCCCCAGCTGCCCCTCCCTCCCACCGCGCTACGTATGGCGGATTCCAAACTTACGCGCAACGGGCGCACCAAAGGCAATCCCGTCTACGCCCGTCCACGCCTGGACCGTGCCCAGCGCCAGAACCCCTAGACCTCATCGGAGCCAGACAACCCGACGGAGATACGGCGCCGCCACCCTCCATGCACTCAACACCGACCGACAGCCAGCCTGCTACCAAGCCACCCCAAAACGCACGCACGGAGCCTTCACCTGCCACGCCTGCAGCTTCTCCTGCACCCGATCCCGCTCCACACCCGCCAAGCCAGAAACGATCACCTCAAGTGCATCCTGATCAACTCCTGCTCCGTCCACAGGCACGCCGTCGAACTCTGGGACCTCCTCGACACAACCTCACCAGATGTCACCTTCCTCACAGAAACCTGGATGAATGCCTCCTCAGCCCCCGACATCGCCATAGCCATCACGGATGGCTACAAGATCGCCCGGAAGGACCGCGCCAACCAAACCAGAGGAGGCATCGCCATCGTCCACAGAAACACTATCCGCATCACAACCAACTCCGACGACACCCTCACCGCCGCCGAACACCTTCACTTCCAGATACACACCGACCCCAAGACCACCCTCAGAGGCACCCTCGTCTACAGACCCCCGGGACCACGCACACAATTCAGCGAAGCCATCGCGGACTTCATCAGCCCCCACGCCCTCACCTCCTCAGACTACATCCTCCTAGGAGACCTCAACTTCCACCTGGAGAACAACAACGACCGCAACACCGCCGCCCTGCTGGACAACCTCGTCATCCTCGGACTCAAACAACTGGTGAACACCCCCACCCACTACGCCGGCCACACGCTTGACCCCATCTTCTCCTCCAGCAAGCACGTCTCCTTCAGCCACTCCACCGGACTCAACTGGACAGACCACAGCTGCATCCACTTCAACTTCAGGAGAGACACAACCCACCACCACCCTCAACGGGTTCCCCGCAGAAGCTGGAGCAAGATCACCGCCGATCAACTCACCACCTCCCTCAGCCAGAACCCACCCACCAACACGATGGACCCCAACGAAGCAGCCCTCAACCTCACACAGTGGCTCACCAACTGCCCCAATGCCCTCGCAGGACTGAAGAACCCCCCCCAGCAAACACGGCAGCAAGAAAGCCCCTTGGTTCACCAACGACCTCAAAAACTCCAAAAAACCTGCCGCACCCTCGAGAAAACCTGGCGCCACGACCAGTCTACAGAAATATGACAGCCCTCAAGAACCCCACCCGCAAACACCACCAACTGATCCGCACCACCAAAAGGACCACATTCAAAGAACGACTGGACAACAACTCCCACAAAAGCAAGGAACTCTTCAACATCGTCAATGAGTTCTCCAGCCCAGCGCCTGCAACCAACGTCATCACTCCCTCGCAGGACCTCTGCGACTTACTCGCCTCGTTCTTCCACCGCAAGAGCGCCGACATACACAACAGCTTCGGTGCACAGACCACGCACCCCACCACTGAGCCGGCGCCCCCTACCACCACCCTCCACACCTGAACGACGGTCAGCACCGAAGACACCTCCCGCACGATGAACACCATCCACCCCGGCTCCCCCACCGACCCCTGCCCACACCACATCTTAAACAAAGCCGACTACATCATCGCACCCCAACTCCGGGACATCATCAACAGCTCCTTCGCCTCCGCCACCTTCCCAGAGAGCTGGAAACACGCCGAGCTCAGCGCCCTCCTGAAGAAACCCACCGCGGACCCCACGGACCTCAAGAACTTCCGCCCCATCTCACTCCTCCCCTTTCCAGCCAAAGTCATCGAGAAGACCATCAACAGACAACTCTCCGCATTCCTCGAGACCAGCATATCCCTCGACCCCTCGCAATCCGGCTTCCGAGCAAACCACAGCACCGAGACCGCCCTCATCGCAGCCACCGACGACATCAGGTCCCTGCTCGACAACGGGGAAACAGTGGCCTTCATCCTCCTGGACCTGTCGGGAGCCTTCGACACCATATGCCACTACACTCTGATACAGCGCCTCAGCAACATCGGAATCCAAGGGAAGGCCTTGGAGTGGATCGTCTCGTTCCTCGCCGGTAGAACCCAGAGAGTCCGCCTCCCACCGTTCCGATCAGCAGCCACCGAAGTAATCTGCGGCGTCCCGCAAGGATCCTCGCTCAGCCCCACCCTCTTCAACGTCTACATGAGCCCCCTCGCAACCACCGCACGCCGACACAACTTGAACATCATCTCCTACACTGACGACACCCAGCTGATCCTCTCACTCACCAACGACCCCGCCACCGCCATAGCCAACCTCCAGGAAGGAATGAAAGACGTCGCGGAATGGATGAAGCTCAGCCGGCTGAAACTGAACTCTGATAAGACGGAAGTCCTCATCCTGGGAACATCCCCCTCCGCCTGGGATGACTCCTGTTGGCCCCCCCTCCCTGGGCTCCGCACCTAAGCCAACGGACCATGCACACAACCTGGGCTTCGTCCTGGACTCCTCCCTCACGATGACCAAACAAGTCAATGCCGTCACGTCAGCCTGCTTGAACACACTGCGCATGCTCCGAAAGATCTTCCGTTGGATCCCCACCGACACCAGGAAGACGGTCACCCAGGCCCTCGTCACCAGCCGACTGGACTACGGAAACACCCTATACGCCGGAACCACAGCCAAACTACAGAAAAAACTCCAGCGCATACAGAATGCCTCAGCACGACTCATCCTGGAAACCCCCCGCTTCAGCCACATCACCCCCCAGCTGAGAGACCTGCACTGGCTCCCCATCAACAAGAGGATCACGTTCAGACTCCTCACCCACGCACACAAGGCTCTCCACGACATGGGACCCACATACCTCAACAACCGCCTCACATTCTACACGCCCACCCGCCAGCTCCGCTCCGCCAGCCACGCCCTCGCCTCCGTCCCACGCATCCGCAAGATGACCGCCGGAGGAAGATCCTTCTCCTACCTGGCGGCCAAGACATGGAACTCCCTCGCCACCCACCTACGACTGACCCAGAACCATCTCGCCTTCAGGAAACAGCTCAAGACCTGGCTCTTCGAGCAATAGCGGACCCCCCACCCGCCCCAGCTCCTTGAGACCCTCTGGGTGAGTAGCGCGCTTTACAAATCCCGTGATTGATTGATTGATGCTGCACAACCTTGCCACCAAGAAAGGCACAGAAGTGGAAATACCACATCATGAGGACATTGATGATGGAACTGAACAGCCAGAGCCCTATGCAGCAGGAGTAGCACCAGCAACAGATGGGAGACTTAGACGGGCAGAGATCACACGCAGCTATTTCTGAGTAAGTAAGGAGACACAGCCAGGGGTTGAATGTGAATGACGTAGTTAAATGGGCGCTACGGCAAATGTCAAATGACACATCATTGAGGTCCAAATTGTGAAAACCTAACTAGGCGGTCATGGGTTACCTCACCCTAACATGTTCTCTGGAATGTGGGCAGCATTACTGTCTGCGCCCACGCACAACAGTGCGGGATGACAGAGGTTGGGATTCAACATTAGCTGTTGAGCCAGGGCCTGTAGAATGGCGCCTGCTGCTCCTCCTAATGTCCTGTATGGGTGTGCTGCTGCTTCTCCTCCTGGTGGTGTCATCAGTGTCCCCCACACCTACATCTCCAGCATTGGCTGACAGGTTTGTCAGCAGCACTTCCATAGCAGTTGTAACCCTCCCCTTCCCCTTGGAAAGATCTGTGCAACAGTGAACCAGTCCCTCTTGCATCGCCACAGAACGGCGACATAGCAGGGAAGTGGCAGTTGCAAGACGGTTCATGGCCTTTGTGTGTTGCTGCATACACTGCCTCTCCCGGCGCCTCTGTGTGCGGTCATCATGCAGTTCTTCACATAGTGCCACCATGCACTGGGACATGTCCCTCATCCCATCTGCCATGTCCCTCATGCTCTCCGCCATGGAGGTGATGCCCTGGTTCATGTTGTCCATGTTGCTGTTTAGGTGGTGCATCTGTCTCTATACTGAAGTAATTGCTTTCGCCTGCAGGCGCTGCACTTTGACCATTGTGGCCTCCAGCCCGCAGAAGACCCGTCACCATGGCCACTCTCTCCCGGACCCTATGGCGTCTTGCACCTCTGTGCACACCTTCAGGAGTGGACTGCAGCCCAGCAATGTTTGCCTCCTGTGGCTCAGTTTGGGTGTCACCCTCCCTTTCCTCATCAGAGGACGTAGCAAGGATTCTTAGAGGGGGAATATCATGCCTCCTGGGCCTGAAGACTTCCGACAACTCTGAAGCTGCTGATGGAGACTGTGTTGGTGGGTCCTGCTGTGGAGAGTCATACAGCAGAGGCGAAGATGGATGTGGTGTTATGCCAGCCTCTGGTGTGGCAGCTGCCTGTGTTCTGGGTGCAGGTGGTGTTACAGTGCTTGGCCCTGCACTCCTGCTAGCATCCTCACTCCTCTCCCTTTTGGGTGCCCTTTTCTCCCTCTCCTACACAGTCCTGCGCGATGACTCTCCTGTGGACAGATATGGACATTGGCTTAGTGGTGTTGCAACCCTGTATTTCAAAATTAAAAACAATCCAGTCACACAATTTCATGGTCCTCAACTGCCTCTTAATGTAGTGTGTGACATGCCTTGCCTTTTTTCAAGCTGACTATACTGACGTATGGTGCAATGACTACCTCTCCCATGATGCATTGCTGGTGTATCCTAAACCCTGTACTGGAGTGTGTAACACACAGCCACATCGGGGAAGGGGGACAGGGAAGGGGGGGAGGATTGCTGGACATGTCCCTTACCTTGTTTTGTTGCAGCTCGGGCTGAGCTGTCAGAATCACCAATCCCAAAAACACTCTCTGGCTCTAGGGTGGACTCCACAAGCTGTTCCAGGTCCGTAAGGGCAGGTGCCCTGCTCCTTCCTCCCCCTGTGACACTGGCCTCTTTTCTCTGTGCTGCCAGCTTCTTCTTTGAAATGATCCTCAGATCAAACCATCGTTTCTTGAGGTCATCTACTTCTCTTGTAGTCACCCCTATTGCGTTCACCTTTGCCTGGATTCCCAGCCAGCTGTTTCTTTTCACAGCCTCTGCTACCTGCAGAGACTATTTGCCAAAAAGCTGGGTGTGGTGTTTAACCACCTCCTCCACCATCCCATGCAGTTCACCTGTGCTGAACTTTAGTTTTCTTTTCCGGTCTGCCCCTTCCCTCTGGGAGTCCTGGGATTCCATCCTGCCCTTCTGCTCAGCTCAGCTCAGTACAGCCAGACAGTGTCTCACAGCTCTCCAGAATGTTCAGTTAGTCTGCACCTGCATGGGTGTGGCCACTTCCTGGTTGTGGGGTGAGGTGGATGCACAGTATTGGTTGGTTCCTCTGTTGCTTGGTTGAGGGGTGGGGTGGATTGGTTGAATCCTCAATTGCTTGTTTTTTGTATGTCCGATTCGGTATTTACCGATTCATTATTTACCGAATCGGTAAATACCGATTCGGTAATTCCCATTCATTCCTATGGGCCTGGATGCCCATAGGAATGAATGGGAATTACCGAATCGGTATTTACCGATTTGGTAAATACCGAATCGGTAAATACCGAATCAGAGATTCCGAATTTTACTGATTCGGTACATTTTACCAATTATTTTCCTACATCCCATTTTCCAATTCTAAAATACCAAATCGGTAAAATTCGGTATTTTAGAATCGGTAAAACAGGATTACCTACATCTGGCCCATAGTGTTTTAAAACGGGCGCTCTGCTTGCAGGTGTTCGCGTACATTTGGTTTGTTGCTTCAGAATATAACATCGAGATTTCTGCAGCAGTGCACATTTAAGGTAACGATTGGCTCCTCATTTCCTTAATGTTTGTCTCTCCTTGCAACACTCTTTTGAAAATTTCATACGCTAATCTTATGACGGTTATTTTCACAGTTTAACCGTTTGAAGGGTGGTTTCAGTCAGTGACTGAAAGGTCTATGGTGCGTGGTTGTACAAATGGCTTTGAGAGCAGGCTAAAGCAAGTGTTAGAGTATCAGTAGGCTGAGATATTCCCATCAGACCACCCATTTTTGGCGGAGTCTCATCATATGGGATATTTGTTAGAACATCCAAATCTACCGCCCAAACCATTGGCTGATGGTGCGTAAATGGATGAAGAATGTACACTCTAGCCAATCTGCTGCTCATAGGGTGGTGCTTAGGGTGTGTGTGCAGTGCTGTGGTGAAAAAGTTAAAATTAGCGACTCAGACAAAAACAATTTTATTTAGGACTGTCTGAGTGATAATGTTAAAAACACGCCAGGTAGTTGAAACTTATGACTACACTATGGCGCTATGCAGGTGGTCAACATGTTTCAGCCTCTTAGACCTATTGTCAGGCTTTCGTCAGGACCTAGATGGTGAGCTACTGCAACAAAGGTGCATGAATACCAAAGCAAAAAGTGAAAAGTGAAAGAAAATAATTAGGAATGCTTATATCTACCATGAACTTGGAGCCCCAATGTCCATGTGAAAGGTGAATATTCTATTTCAATCCTGTAAATATAAACAAGATAATATGTATTCATATATATAGCCACATTCTCACAAGAGAATGTACAGACCACACAACAAACAAGGTAAATCGTGCCTTGTTTACTTAAGAGTAAATTGACTCAATCACAGAACATTCTTTCTGACTGTAAATACTCACCGCGCATTGCGAGGAGAAAGACCTCACCTCGCCAGGCAACCGCTCGGGAATATGAGGCCCCGCTCTAAGGTGCATAAAAAGGCAAATATTTTAAAAAAAATTAAATGCCTCATGCTACTAGTTACAGCATCCTATATCAAACCCACTGGCTGTGAACTAAGTTAATATAAACCATGAACAAACTTCCCAGGCACTGGGTACTCTAATGGGGATGTACCTTTAGAGAAGTTCTAAGGCAAAACAGTAGTGGCTTTTTAAGGTATGTTTAAAGATATTAAGAATCTAAACTGCGAGTATGTTAGTATCCCCAGCAAAGGTGGCCTTACCTGTCCGTCGGTACCTCTCTAAAGCGTCCGAGAGGAAGTGGAGGTACCGAACGGAACAAGGCTCCTCCTTTAAATAGCCCAGCCAATTAGTATGAGCGGCTTGTTAGGGTGTAAATTGCCCGCCAAATCAAAAAGTATTGGTTTTAAAAAACAATTGGATGAGACTAACAAAATCAGTAAAGATTACAATGATAACATTCTCTTTTCTAAACTTGAGAAATGTAAAAAAAGATCTGGCCCGGTTTTCAATGACTAAAATCTTCCCATACACCAGTGATGATTGGGTGGCCCCAGATTTCAACAACAAAGGGAGACGCTATTTCTAATTATTCTTCATCGGGATCAGATCTTGATTCAGACTCTGATAATTCACGGGTTGGAGCACCACAACTTAAGAGAGGTGGACAACAAAGAGGCTCCAATAGAAGAAGAGGCACCCAGGGGTTCTATCAGAATCAAGCACAGTGGTGGCCACCAAACCCATGGGGCTTTCAACCTCCATTTGCTCAACCAATGCAAACATTCCCTCTACACCCCCAATTTTATCAAGACCCGTCTTTTTTAGGACAAGGCCGCAATTATGGGAGAAGGAGAGGACAACAGCACGTCCAGTGGGAGACGGATCAAACCTTCCCCCAAACCAGGAGTCGCAGAGCTGCTCAGGCAGCCCAGGCAACACCTACAACGACAGGAACTTAGTAGTCAACCTTAGCTCCCGAGAACTCTCAGCAGATGAAGAATCTGTATTGAGGAAGGGTTTGGGCTACGTCCCTACAAACAAGGGAGACCCTTTTGAGACTCGTTGCGAACTAGAAAGATTTTTTAGGAAAGTCCGCCTACATTTCTTCTTTAAAAAGGACAATAAGGAGTTTACTGAGAGACATGATCAATTGACCAATACAGGGCTACGCCCCAAGTCTGTCTTTACACCATCAGGACAGCAGGTACCTTCTAAGGTCACTACATTTGAACAAGCTGTGACCCATGATGTCATGGCTCTATTCGACAATGACCATCATTATTTTCAAAATTTGTCTAACAATGAAAAAATTGCTTTGGCCCGCCTATCTACTCATCAGTCCGTCATCATAAAGCCGGCGGATAAAGGTGGGGCCATCGTCATTTTAGACATGACCTCTTATCGACAAGAGTGCCTTAGGCAACTGAACAATACTGATTCATACCAACACTTAGCCATTGATCCTACCCCTCGCCTACTCACAGAGATTAAGACCTTAGTGGAGGAAGCGAGTTCGGAAGGGTGGATCACACCTCATGAAGCAAAATTCTTGATAACCAACAAACTGGTGATGCCTGGCTTTTACAGCTTGCCAAAAATTCATAAACCTACACGGCCCCCTCCAGGACGCCCGATCATTTCTGGCATTGGCTCCCTTTTGGAGCCCCTGTCCACTTTTGTGGATTTTTTCTTACGACCCCTTGTAAAGGAGATGCCCACGTATCTGCAGGACACGGCCAATGTTTTGAGACTTTTGCCAGAGGTGGGGTTCGACACCGGGACTGACTTATTGGTCAGTTTCGATGTCGAGTCCCTTTACACCTGTATTCCACAGGCAGAAACTCTGGAAGCCATTAGATCTCTTCTTGTCACACGTGACCTACAAAGCATCACTCCAGTGAATTTCATTATGGAATGTGCCAAGATGGCAATGATGGAAAATCATTTTAAATTTGAGGATCAGGTCTATCTTCAAACCTCTGGCACGTCCATGGGGAGTATTTTTGCCCCCAGCCTCGCAAACCTCTATGTTCATCTATTTGAGCAGAACTTCGTGCTCAACCACAGCAACCCATACTTCCATCAGGTGTTGCTGTGGAAAAGATATATAGATGATATTCTTCTGGTTTGGCGAGGCACAATGTCTGAGGTTAAATCTTTTCATGATTGGTTGAACCATCAGAATCGATATCTCAAATTCACTATCGAATTTAGCAAATTGGAACTGCCCTTCCTAGACATTCTTATTTTTCCCAAAGATGGCAAATTGGCATGCGAACTTTACAAGAAACCTATGTCAAGGAATTCCCTTTGGGCCTATACCAGCCATCATCCCCGAGCCTTACGGGATAATCTTCCTGTAGGACAGTTTCTGAGAGTCCGCAGAAATTGTTCATCAAGACCTTTGTTTGATAAACATGCTCGGATTTTATCCAGACAATTAGAAGACCGGCAGTACCCGCGACACCTGGTACGAAAGGCTTGGAAACGTGCCTCTAATAACAACGAAGAGGCACTACTAGAGAAAAGACCAGACAAAGAGCCTCTCGATAGACTGACATTTGTTAGCACGTTCAGTGTCTTGTCCAATAAAATTCAGAAGACGGTGCGGAAACACTGGGGTATTCTTAATACAGCCCAAACTAATATACTTCCACCCTTATTCTCTTTCAAAAGGGCCCGGAGCATAAAAGACAGTTTGGTCCACACTAGACCTAGATTGAAAATGCCTGAAACCCATAATACACTTTGGAACACCCAGCCAGTACGTGGCCATTGCCCATGTGGCTCTTGCAGTGCCTGTCCCCAGACACACAAAGCAGACCAAGTTGACATAGGTACTGGTAAACCTTGGTTACTCCGCAAACACACCAATTGCAACACAGAAGGAGTGATATACTTGATTACCTGTCCATGTTCACTTCAGTATATTGGTCACACAACAAGGAAAATGAAAGTTCGCATTAGCGAACATAAGAGCACCATTCGGTGCCACAAGCAATCCACCTGCCTCACTAATCACTTTTTGGAGAAGAAACATCGAGCAGAAGACCTAAAGTGGGTGATTTTAGAACATCCATACATCCCACCCCACATCAGTGATAAATCCAAGTTCCTATTTGTTAAGGAGCAGAAATGGATATTTAGGCTCCGGAGCGATAGCATAGGGTTAAACGACTCTATTCCCTGGATTTCAATCTAAACAGTGAGCGTCTGGGCTCTACTGTATACATACATAAGCAACCCCTTGATATCTATCAAATAAGTAATTATTGATAACAACCACCATTCTTTGATTCAACAGATTCTAATTGTTTGCCAATTGATAGTGTCAGGGCTGAATAGATGTTGTTCATGCTGTTTTAATATACGAGATTTGCCGTTGGCAGAGGTTTATCCAGCATCGACACATTCCGAGTTAATGAATGATTTAAGATTGAATATCCGACCCCAACTATGCACTTGAATTCAACGTTAGCAGCGTCTTATTCCATTGAGAGTCAGTTTCCTCCTCGTCGTAATGTAAACAAGCGAGAGGGCTGTAAGGTATAAGTCATAGGCGCAGTGTTAGTTACACGGCTGCGCGAGTGACTAGTGTTCTGTCGACTCTCTGACGCGGCACGCATTTTAACGCAATGCGCACACGCGTCTGAGTAGTGCCAATTCCTAAGTGAATACAACAGCGCATGCCCTTGTTGTTAGCAACGCAGTAGCTATGATGCATAGGCGCACTCTACGAACCAATACTTTTTGATTTGGCGGGCATTTTACACCTTAACGAGCAGCTCATACTAATTGGCTGGGCTATTTAAAGGAGGAGCCTTGTTCCGTTCGGTACCTCCACTTCCTCTCGGACGCTTGAGAGAGGTACCGACGGACAGGTAAGGCCACCTTTGCTGGGGATACTAACATACTCGCAGTTTAGATTCTTAATATCTTTAAACATACCTTAAAAAGCCACTACTATTTTGCCTTAGAACTTCTCTAAAGGTACATCCCCATTAGAGTACCCAGTGCCTGGGAAGTTTGTTCATGGTGTATATTAACTTAGTTCACAGCCAGTGGGTTTGAAATAGGATGCTGTAACTAGTAGCATGAGGCATTTAATTTTTTTTTAAATATTTGCTTTTTTATGCACCTTAGAGCGGGGTCTCATATTCCCGAGCGGTTGCCGTGCGAGGTGAGGTCTTTCTCCTCGCAATGCGCGGTGAGTATTCACAGTCAGAAAGAATGTTCTGTGAATGAGTCAATTTACTCTTAAGTAAACAAGGCACGATTTACCTTGTTTGTTGTGTGGTCTGTACAGTCTCTTGTGAGAATGTGGCTATATATATATATATGAATACATGTTGTCTTGTTTATATTTACAGGATTGAAATAGAATATTCATCTTTCACATGGACATTGGGGCTCCAAGTTCATGGTAGATATATGCATTCCTAATTATTTTCTTTCACTTTTCACTTTTTGCTTTGGTATTCACGCACCTTTGTTGCAGTAGCTCACCATCTAGGTCCTGATGAAAGCCTGACAATAGGTCTAAGAGGCTGAAACATGTTGACCACCTGCATAGCGCCATAGTGTAGTCATACGTTTCAACTACCTGGTGTGTTTTTAACATTATCACTCAGACAGTCCTAAATAAAATTGTTTTTGTCTGAGTCGCTAATTTTAACTTTTTCACCACAGCACTGCACACACACCCTAAGCACCACCCTATGAGCAGCAGTTTGGCTAGAGTGTACATTCTTCATCCATTTCCGCACCATCAGCCGATGGTTTGGGCGGTAGATTTGGATGTTCTAACAAATATCCCATATGATGAGAAAATGGGTGGTCTGATCTGAATATCTCAGCCTACTGCTACTCTAACACTTGCTTTAGCCTGCTCTCACAGCCATTTGTACAACCACGCACCACAGACCTTTCATTCTCTTCGGTATATAAGATGTTGTTTTAGGATATGAGATGACAGATCTTTAAACATATCTCCATTGACCCATTTCACATTCTGGTTTTTCAGTCAGTGACTACCTCCAGAAGCTGATTCTGGATTGTGGCATTTTACCATTCAGTTCTGTTTTCAGGTACACATACCGGTTTTCAGCTCGGGGTGCTTTTGCTTCACCATTTTAGTTTTACTCTTTTGTCTACTTATTCACCCGTATTTGCGATGCTTCACTGGTTGGACATAGTTTCTCTTTTATTTCCTAAGCCTCCCATCACCACGTCTTCATGCTCGGTTTTTCTTCATTATTTTTTTATTCTTTCTCCATTACTTCCTAATTTTTATCGTTACGCTCTTGGGGATTGGTACTTTTTCAGGCACACATTTATGCTTTTGAGCTCTTGTCAGCCATGTATTGTTTTCGAAATTATTGTGGATTACCACTTCTGTAATTCATATACTTGTTACAGATTCCCCTGATGAAGGGCTATTGTTCTCACCCCGAAATGCATTGGGAACCCTTGAAACTTGTTTCTGCATGCTGAATTCAAGCAACTACATTTCTTTTACTTTGGAATTGATCTGCTATGATGATGGAATAAACCACGCAGACTTTCAACTATTGAAGCTCATGATGATTCTTTTTAAACTCTTTTGATGCAATTGATGCTGTTTATTGATTACTATTGATCAATTGTATTGTCACTTAGATTCACTGTTGACATCTTGAAAATGATGGTGGTACACTGATTGGTGACATAAAAGTAGTGCACTGGGTTAACCTAGATATCAATCTAGGTATTTTTCTTTTCATTTAGAACAAGGTGGCTTACAGAACCCCTTGCCTGGTGCACACGTGATTTAGTTTGTGATTATTAACTTATATACATTCTGACACAGAGAGTTTTAATTAGTTTCCTGAATGCACACTTGCTGCGTTTACTTATTTGTATATTCATCTTTTAGAAAGTGAGCATTTTCTTGCTTTACCATTCTGCCTGTTGTGTACTCACTGTCTGGTTTTGGAGTGACAGGAGCTGGGGATGATCATTCACTCTAGACAGTCACAGGGGAGGGTTGAGGTGCGTCCTGCCTTTCCTGGGTGACTCATAGCTGGGCTGAATAAACATTTCTGCATTTAGAGTGGTGCGAGGAGTTTTCACTACCACTTAAATAGGCTGTGTCCCCTCTGCAAAATGCTGTCTCCACCCCCTGTGGTCAAGCTGGACCAGGGAGGACAGAACTGGGTTGTACCAAGCTCAAGGATTCTGACATAAAGACTACATGAGAAATTGGGGTATAAGTATTGGACCTAAAAACCCAGAACTTCACATCACTTCAGGAAACAAGAGGACCTTGCCATGAAGAAGAGCCTGCAGTTGCTGCTTTTGTCTGTGGGCAAAGGGAAAAGACAGACTCTTTTTGCCCTGTTCTGATATCCTGCTTGATGAGATCTCCAAGGGCTTGATGCAGAGCTTGCCTCCTGTTAAAAATCTCAGGGAAATCAAAGACTTTAAAAGATTATTTCTGGATCAAAAAGGAACATGCCCTGAAGAATAGCTGGGAGAGGAGCACCGACCCTTGATATGTGAGTGGTGGTTTGGCCTGCAGTTGCTGCTTCTCTCTGGCACAGGAGAAGGACTGGACTGAGCTGTTCTTCACCTTCACAAAAGGAAGCGCTTGGTAAGGGCTTTGTACTTTTACTCATGGGAGAGCACTTTTGACCAGTAGTCTGGAGCGCTGTCTCTCCACCACATGTGGAGCCTCTGGTGGGGAAAACCTTGTGTGAAGTTAGCACAACATGTGTGCTCCCCGTGCACCCACAGTGGCAACGTAAGCGCTCTTCACTTCTGGTCCCCCGCCCCTTTGGAAAGGGAGCAATGCGCAGCCTGAGGGAAGAAGTGCCGTCCCGTGGCTCCCTCCCCCTGTCTGGGGATCCGTTTGCTGGACATTGAGAAATCCTCAGCGCGGCCCTCTCCGCGAGCATGCTGGTGAAGTGACACTGGGGTAAGCCTATGTTGAGTATCAACACCCCGGCACCTCTGAGCCGGTTGCCTTGAAGCAGCAGAGGGTCAGCCACAGCCTGATCTGAGGCCTAAGACTCGTCAGCTGCCTCGCCCTCTTTGAGGGACGGCGGCGGGATGACCCGTTCTCCAGCAGCCCCTTGGAGATGTCTCAGGTGTGGGGACGAGCGAGTCTTCTGTCCTGGACTGGGAGACCAGAGTCACGCCTCTGACTGTGTTGCATGGACCAGGGACACTGGACTGGGGGTCCCAGCGGAGAGAGGGGAATCCTCTTGGCTCAAATGTATCACGGAGAAGGAGTCTCCAGGAGTTGTGGGTCATGCTGCAGCCAGTGAGCAGGTGTATGGGTGTGCTCATCTGCACTTGGGAGGGGCACGTGTTCTTTGTTGACACTTGTTCCCTGGTGGCAAAGCATGGCGAGCCCGGGACGGGGCCCCCGATTCGGAGCTAGGCACATTGCTTTATTACCATAACATAACTGGAAGGAGCGCTGAGGCTCCTGGACCAATTAAGAGAATCCCTGAAGTTACCACATTCACCAGAGTAGGTGTGAAGGCTCATGCAACCTATGCCTGGGTTTCCATTCCTGCATCACTCATAAAAGAAGTGAAGTGCCCTAGATATGTGTGATGGTTACATTGACAGGGAGATGTTATTGTTGTGATTTCTATATGGTCCACAGTTAACTAATTCATATTCATGCCCTGATGGGAAGGTGTATGTTGTTTTTCAGGCCTGCACTGTCAGGATAATGAGAGTTACTGCAGGATCTGTATATTATGTATGGTGGTAATGTTTGGATGACATGTGCAACTTTTAAGTATTTACTTTAGTGCACTAACTGCGAAGATTATGACAATTGCATAGTTGGCAAAGTGGTTTATGATCTATGTGATTGTGGTCTAAGTGTTATATACAATATATGAGATATTTTTATATAATATTGTGCAGAGTCTCTTTTGTGGTGTATTTATTGTGTCACTGGTGTGTGTGTGTGTTGGCAAACGCTTTACACATTGGCTCTGGGATTAGCCTGACTGCTCTGCCAACCTAGCAAGGAGGTGAGCAGGGGTTATTTTGGGTGCATAACTCCCTTGCCCTGACTAGAGTGGTGGATTCTGCCTGGCTTAGGTCCATACCCTAGCCAACCAGAAACCAAATTTCTAACATTTTTACAAACATTTATTTAGCTGTACAATTTCTAAAAATAAAAAACACTGCTCAAGTTTTTGCTGAGCATGTACACCCATTAATTTTGCTGCACTACTGCTCCCCATTTCGACATACAACAAAACATTATTCTTTATTAACAAGAAAACACCTCAAAATGTGCATGCTGTAATAAGCACATGGGCCAATTTGTTCACAAACAGTCCAGAGCTCTACATACTCTGAGAGCCAATGGAAGAATCTTCCTTAGGGCCCTCATAAGGCCGAAGCAGCACCCCACCGTCTTGTTCACTTGAGTCTTCAGTGACAAGTTGGTGTTAAACAGAACACCCAAATTGCGCACCGTCATAGATGGCGTCAGAGGAGTGGAAGTATCAAGAGGCCAGGAGTTACAAGGAAGAGGCCGGGGAACCTTCCCAACTGAGCAAATTAAATTGTAAGGAGTTATCACGTAGTCACTGCGCAGTATTGTGCATACATGCATGAAAATCCTCAAGGGCGTTAGATTGGATTCCATCCAGGGATAGAATGATCTGAGTGTCGTCAGCGTAGTTTACTACCTTCACATTGTGGGTCCGAATGATATTGATCAGCGGGCTCAAATAAATGTTGATTAAAATTGGGCTAATAGCTGACCCTTGTGGAACCCCATGATAGATGTTTGTGAAGGCTGACTGGAATGGAGGAAGAGCCACTGCCTGACACCTGCCAGATAAATAGGATTGAAACCAGACCAGGGCTGTGCCCACTACTCCCGCTTCCTCGTGTCGTGTCGTGACTGACCGTGTCAAACGTGGCAGATAGTTCAAGCAACACAAGTATTGCTGATTGTCCCCTGTCTGCCATCTGACGCAAATCGTCCATCACGGTCACCAAGGCCAATTCGGTTCCATGTTCTGGACGAAAACTGAACTGTGCATCTGCCAGGCAGTCAGAGCGTTCTAGAAAGGCTGACAGAGATTTGCTGACCATGCGTTCCAGAATCTTCACTGGGTAGGGGAGGAGCAAGATGGGCCGATAATTCCCCGAGCAATTAGGGTCAAGAGTGGCCTTCTTTAAAAGTGGTGTAACTATCGCCTGTTTCAAACCAGATGGTACTGTTCCACTAGAAAGTGACTGATTGCAGATCTTTCGGAGCCTGGGAAGGAGCTCTAGGGCAAATTCCTTCCAGATTTTGTGTGGAAGGGGGTCCAGTGGGGAGCCTGAGGAAACACCCATGGAGAGCCTACCAAATTCCTCTTCCGAGAGGGCTCAAAATGATCAAGAGGACTCAGTTTATCGGCCCCTTCATCAATCAGTGAATCTGCATGGGGCGCTACGCCCACACTAGCCATTAAGGTTACTGCCTTAGAGGTCATGTGTTCTACCCTCCCAGACATGTCATATTTTTAGCCCAGTGACAATTGTAGCAATTTTATCCTGGAAAAAAGTGGCTAAGTTATCACAGAGATCTTGGGAAGGCAGGATCTGGTTATGTAGACATTGAGGTGAAAAAATGCATGATTCGATGGACTGGAAATGGGGAAGTCTGTAACTCTGCTGCAGGCAAATGTCCAGCTACACGGGCCTTTGGAAAAAAAGAAAAATATACATTTTAACGATGCATCAGCTGTTCAGTATATCTTCCTCAGGATCAACATAACTTATGCATTTTATTTAGGTTTTCCTAAGAGCAATTGCTACCTGTATCTATGCTAGATATGGCTGTTTCTTTAACACTTCCTTGTGATCTGTCACTGAATCAAAGAGCAGTCTTTAGAAGTGTAAAGGGAATCTCTTCATTTTCCATCCAGTGTGTGTCCCATCCAGCTCACAGGAATGCACCAATACACAAATCTGTCTGGGGGAATTTATCTCATACTCATGTCTTTACTAGGCAGACTGTGCTTCCCAAAATGGAACCCAGGGTCCTTCATGTAATGTACCACTGCAAGCACACCTACTTAGTGTACATTTACAGCACACTTACTGTCTAGGACTAGAACCTCCATGCATTGCACCATTACATACACACATGCATTTAGTACACTCACCTAGTCTGTGTGCCCTGTTTAGCTTTGAGGTTTTTCTATTTTTAATCAGGATGTGTTATGCACAAAGATCCACCCTGCCAGGACACACATTCACAATGTAAACCTGCACAGCGCTTCACCCTTCATGTAGTGTACTTAACGCAAGTACACATACACGCAGCTCATGCTCTCATTGTGCATGCGCTTCACAACACTACATCCTTCATGCCATGTATTCCTCACAGGCATACATACACCCCGTGCATGCACTAACCACACATGCACTGTGAAGAACTGCTCTATCCATTTACTGTACCCTCCTAGGCACACAAAGAACTAACGCAGTCACTACCCCTCCACCACAAAGCACTGCACATCAACCTGATGTAGGCACAAGTGAGTTAAGCATATAGCGGCTGAAATTTTGAAAAGGAGTGAGCATGTAGGCCTCATTCCACTGATACAGGGCAAAAAAGTCCTTTTCACTACGACTGATCACTACATGTTATGCTGCCACCACCGCACTGGTGATGCTTATCTCCTGGTGAATCCAGTAGCCTTCCACCACTATGAGGGTAGCGCTTCGGGCTCCCCTCCCGACCCAGCAAGACCACAATCCTTGAGACAGGCCTATGTCATGGCACACTCTCATGATCCATGTTTGCTTATGACAAAAAAATCAGCATTAGGGATTGTGAAATTGGGTTTCTGGTTGGCTGAGGTATGCACCCAGGCCAGGTAGGAACTGCCTCTCTAGTCAGGGTAAGCTAGATACACAATAAGAAACCTGTGCTCATCCTCTTTTAGCTTGGTACAGAGCAGTCAGGTTTATTTACAAAGACAATGTTTAAAGTATTTGTGCAACACACACAAGATTATAAAAATTGAGAATATTTGTCTGAACAAAATAAGTCCAAAACAACAATAAACCAATCAGCAGAAGGCGAGAAATTAATTTATAAAGAATAAGTGAAAAAGCAGTGCTTAAAAGTCAATATCGGCAAAAGGTCACTTTAGGTTGCGCTAGACTGGGGTAAATCCAAAGATAAGGCTGACCTCGATGGATCGCAGGTCGGATACAATTCCAAGCAGTCCTGCTGCAGTAGTACCTTCTCAAGCTGAGTGACTTACCCCATTTGGGGGGAGACAGTCACCGGGAGCAGGTAGAGTGCCAATAGCAATAATCCTACGAGTTCGAAGAGTCGGCCGACATGATCTCATGGTTACTGGTGGTGCTGCTTGCTGTGCGAGGAGACTATGCTGTGGCAGCTTGTGCTGGTCCTTCAAGCAGGCGGCGCAGTCCCAGTACGAATGGGCCCATTCGCAGTCTCAAAGAGCCCAAAGCTTGATTTCAGGTGCCCAGGAGCTTTAGATGATGAAAGTAGCTGCAGAACCCACTTCTGAGGCCCAGCACTTAGCAAGGGCAACTCAGGAAAGGGTAGGACTCACAGACAGTAGAGACCAGCAGCACAAGTAGGATTGCAGGAAGTCTTTTGTGTCCCTGAGACTTAAAAAGAAATGGAGGCTAGCCAGCAAGCCCTTGGAGATCACTAGAGGGGAAGGCAGAGTCCAACTCTCCTTCCAGCAGAGCCAGGGCACAGCAGGCAGCAGGGAAACAAGCAAAAGAACAGTCCTCCCAGAAAAGCAGTCCAGTTGAGCCCTTTAAGCAGCAGAGCAGTCCTTCTGACAGCGGTTCAGTTAAAGATCTAGAAGTGTCTGATTTTAGGGGTCAGAAACCCAGTGCTTATGCCCAAAAGTACCTAAGGCAGGGGGTGACTTAAAAAGAACTCTCTGAAGTGCACAAGGATCACTTCTGCCTAGTCCTGTCTGTAAGGCTAACCCTGGGGGTAAATTAGTGATTTGTGTGAGGACAGGACACAGCCTATTCAGATGTAAGTGTGAGCCACCTCTCCCCTTTCCTGGTAAGAATGCAGATGATTGCAGATTACTGCTCAGACTGCAGATGGACCTGGCCTTCCTGTGTCTGTGGCTGTCTAGAGAGAATGCACATAGTGTAGCTGTCATCTAAACCAGACATGTATTGGAGACAGGCTGACAGGCACAAAGAGCAGAAGAACAGAGAAATGTCCACTTTCTAAAAGTGGCATTTCTAAAACAGTAATGTTAAATCTAACTTCACCATTAAGGAGGATTTATCATTATCATTCCAAACATCTAAAACATCTAAATGCTACTTCTCTCTGATCAGAATTTACAACTTCAAAGTTATTCACGGCATTCCTAATGAATGGGGTAAGCCTCACAGTAGTGAAAAAACAAAATAGGCTGTTTGTCACTACCAAGACATGTAAAACATACAGGCACATGCCCTACCTTTTACTTTTATATCACCCTGCCCTTAGGGTTACTTAGGGCCTACCTTGGGAGTGATGTCTATGTAATAAAAGAGGATTTGAGGCTTTGCAAGTAGTTTTAAATGCCAAGTCAATGTAGCAGTAAACTTCACGCACATGCACTGCAGTGGCAGGCCTGAGACAGGTTTGATTGGCTACTTCTCTGGGTGGCACAATCAGTGCAGCAGCCCACTGGTAGTACTTGAAGTACAGGCCCTGGGTATATAGCATACCCCTTTACAAGGGACTTACCAGACAAACAAATATGTCAGACAGGTATGCATCAATGTCATCAAGTTTAGGGGAGAAGCCCATGCACTTTAGCACTCAATAGCAGTGGTAATGTGCTCAGAGTCCTAAGGCCAACAAAAAGATATAGGAAAGATTTGGAGGCAAAAGGCAAAGATTTGGGGGAAAGATCACCCTAAGGATGACAGGTCTAGCACATACCTCCCTCCCCCCCAGCTGAGAGTTGGGAGATCTACCCAACCTCTAAGGAATTGTCATGACTAATGCAGTAAAACCTGGACAAATCGTCAGCATTGGTGTGGTCTACTCCTGGTCTGTGTTCCACCCTGACGTCCATACCCTGTAGGGAAATAGATTACCTCAACAATTTTGGATTATCACCCCTTATTTTCATGAGCAACCTAATGGGTCTGATTCAGGAAGTGAGCGTCAAAAAGGTATGGCCTCAACTTTCTCAGTGCCCAGACCACAGCAAAAGCTTGTCTCTCAATAGCACTCCACCTCTGTTCTCCAGGGAGGAAACTCCTGGAGATGAAGGCTACAGGTTGGTATAGGCCCTCCTCATTAAGTTGGGATAGTACTGCCCCTGCGCCATGTACTGAGGCAGCTGTCTCTGTTGCGCAATCACACATGGCGTCCTGGTTGTTTCCTTCTTGATGTTGTAAGATCCCATTTCCCCTGGGAACCAGCTAGTCAGCAAGGAAGGTAACACATGATGAACCAGCTTGTCCTTAAGGGAAAGGGGAAGTGGAGAGAGAAACAAGAGAAAACACTGGGCCTTCGTCTCGAGGGATCCAAATGTGTGTTTCTCTTACTGAAGTTCTCTGGGCCTTGTGAATATTCTGCCAGCCGGCGTCTTCTTCTTGGTAATAACATTAACAGATTGAAATGAACCTTCACTCTTTCTTTAGAGTAATCACGAATAAACAATCACACAATTATATTCTTACATACCACTTGTTTGAAGGCCCATGCAAACACTTCAACTGTTTTTTTCAGGTAAAATCTGATCCTTGATTTAGATCTTTAAACCTTAAATAACATAAGACAATAATATCAAATTGTGAAAATTAGGTTTATACTCTCACACGTGAACAACTGGAAAGAATCAACTGGTTAATAGATTTAGTTAAGGTTAGTAAATAAGAACTCAAAACCCAGTCGAGAGGCCATACCTGATAGGTCTGAGTGGAGATCTTCACTTGGGGTTCTGTTCTGAAAAGATACTCAAAGGAGAACAATACCTAGAAACTCGCACAAATATTGAGTTTTAATTTCAATACTGTCTTAAACATCGTTCAGCATGAACATTTTCCTAGAAAGACTAACACGTGTTCAAATGTTTCTCAAGTTCTCTATTATTAATTGTCCTTTCAATGCTTGTTGGAATTACCCTTACATGTGTCTTTGCAATGCTTGTTTACAACTTATTGTCTATTGTCTTTGCCAAGCTTGTTTGCAAGTTATTGTCTAATCAATGTCCAAATCTAAATTCTGAAGTCTCTAATATTCGTAATTCTAAGATTCCACAATTGTATTTAACATTCTCAAAATACTGAGTCTTCAAATGTTCAGCCTTTTTAAACAATTTGTATTTGGTTGCCTAGCAACCTGAAATCCTTACTTTTCCTTTTGCAGATCGTCGCAGTCGATTGCAGCAAACCGGATGTCCTGTGACGAAGAGACCGGAATGAGGAGCGGAGTCAGCCGATCGCCTGGAGGAAAAACGGGAGTCCTGAAGAGCAGGTAAGTGAGGGTTTTTACTGGGCAGAAGGTTGTTGGGGAACGAGGAAAACAAGAGGGCTGTAGCTGAGGGGATTGAAGGTACTGGAAACAAGTCGGCTTCTAGGCAGAGTCGGAGAAGTCCGGGACGCTCGTGGTGACGCTCTGCAAGAAAGCGATACACCGTCACGTGTCGAGCGCTTTCTTTTATAGCTTTAGTGTGGCTCATTACGGCGGCGTGGCACTCTCATTTACATGCGCCTCACGTGGAGTAGACGATACCGTTAGGCGGTTACTCCACATTGGGATTTTCAATGGAGGCAAGTTCTCAGCATAAACCAACAAGCATTGGCAAATGTAACCGCCAGAAAAAACATAACCTGACAAACAACAGGGCTGTAGACACAATCGCAATGGACCGCACACCGCTAGCCCCTCCTCCGGATCGCCCCAAGGGACTCTGGTACATGCAGTTCTTGAGTGGTTCACCCCAGTGGGTGCAAGTAGGTACTTGTTGAACTGATGATCTCTAGACCCGATACATGTCCCGGGTTTTTGGATATCGCCCGAGACATGGCTCGGGTTTCGGGATAACTTCCCTCATCAGTAAAGAAAATAGTTAGGGGTGGAAGAGAAGGCCGCCAAGCAACCCTCAAAGGCCTCGATGCCTGAACCGGCACGCAGGTGCGCCGTCCAGGAGCCCGTCGGCTCAAAGCTCAAGGGAGCCAATTTGTAGACACAATCGCAATGGACCGCACACCGCTAGCCCCTCCTCCGGATCGCCCCTAGGGACTCTGGTACATGCATGTTCATGTTCATGTTCATAAAGCTTTATTCTGGAACATAGAGACAATGTCTATAAAAGCACAGCAAATACAAGGAAAATACATTTAGCAGAAAAAAAGCAGTAATCCATCTAAAATAATTAAAAAATCATACTTTTCCTGGCCCTAATCGCTTTCAGAAGAAAAGTAGCAGTAAAAAAAATCAACATAATTTAAATTAAAAAGCAATTTCAAGGCATCATGAACTGTCCTAACTCCAAATTTAACAAAGACAGGTTTTAAAAAGGCGATACGAAGATTTTCATATAACTTACATATCAGAACAAAGTGCAGAGTGCTTTGTGGGGATCTATTATCACATGGGCACGCGCCCTCTGGGTGCTTGTTCCGAAAAGGGAAAGCCACCAAATGGTGCACAATCCCCAACCTCATCCGAGTCAAGACAAATCGGTGGGACGCCCTATTAACATGTCTTAGATAAGGTTGAAAACCCACATTTTCATTATATTTGGCATAATAGGAACAAGTGGACAAATTAGCGCCATTGCTTCGCCGCTGTTCAGACTTAGACATTAAAAAAGCATTCTTCAGTTCAGCTTTAGACAAGTCGGAGGCTGCTAGACTGTCCCCCTTGACATCAATTCCAATGATCTCCTTAAAGGTGTTAATTACATATTTAATCCAGGGGATCTTAAGATAATTGTCAAGGGAAAGACAGTCCCCTATAATAGCTCTATTTAAGGAAGTTTCTTCCTTCGCCCACACAGCATGCCATAACATTAGGGGTCTGAGAGCAATTAAATCAGACAAATGGGGGATGCCTAGTTCCTTGTGTACTAAATCATTAGAAGATGATTTAGGTAAACACAAAAGTCTTTTAAGAAAACAGTTTTCCTCCACCTGGAGACTACTTACAGATACAGAACCCCATATCCCAGCTCCATAAATTGCAATTGATAGGGATCTCGCCACATAGATCTTAAGCATATCTTCAATCCGCCTATCTCCCAGTTTAGTGGCAAATTTGCATACCCCATGTGCGCTTTTCGTCATTTTGGCCCTAACGTTATTGAGCTCACAACCCCAACCTTTATTTTTAGAAAACGTAATACCTAAGTAGCAAAAATTATCTACAAGTTGGACCTTCTGGCCATCAATAAAATATGGGTGGTGTTTCCCCCTACCTTTACCACATTCCATACATAAGTTTTGGATTTGTTAATGACCAGTTTACGTTCACCAATAAAAAGGGAAAACCTGTCCATAAGTCGCTGCAAGCCCAGGGGGGTCCTTGACAGCAGCACCGCGTCATCCGCGTATAATAATACCGGGACATCGATATTATTGACTTTAGGGGCGTCTGCCGCAATAGTTTTAAGAACTTTATCAACTTCATTGATAAAAAGAGTAAAAAGGAATGGTGCGAGGACGTACCCCTGCCTAATACCCCGCCCTACCCTAAATTTGGAAGTACGTTCCCCAATTGGGCCATAACGAACACTCGTACGTAGGTTGGCATAGACACGTGCTAGAAAATAGACAATGCCCTCAGGCGCTCCCAGGTCTAACAGTTTGGCCCAAAGAATGCCATGGTCCACCAGGCGCTACTCAAATCCGCGAAACACAGATAGAGAGAGCCTGACTTTGCCTGGGTATACTTCCCTATCAAGAGTTCCAGATTGAGACATTGTTCAATGGTACCCCTCCCCTTCCTGAAACCATATTGACAATCTACAAGAATATTATTTGAGGTGGCCCACTCTTCCAATCTTGTAAGTAGAACTTGACTCATAATTTTTACAGAGGAGTCTAATAGCGAGATGGGGCGATAATTCTTCACCTCCCCCCTGTCACCTTTCTTGTAAATTGGGACAATGACGGATTCCTCCCATGAGGGAGGGACCCCGTAACAGACTGCGGCATTGAAAACTTTGGTTAACAAGGGTCCCCAGAGCTCAGGAATAAATGTATATATATCGATAGGTACCCCGTCAGGGCCCTGTGCTTTGCCCTCTTTGCTGGCGTTAATGCTATGCTCAACTTCCGTTAAGGTAATATTTAATGGGACAACAGGCCATGTACCATCACGGACCTTAGCCCAGCCTTCCGAGTCAAAGATACCTGAGAAGTGGGTGACCCAGGAGTCAGAATCAACATTAGAAGTCAATTCGGGGATTTTGTCGTCCTTTAGGAAGGAGCCATTCACTGTGGTCCAGAATAGTGTATTATTAGAAGTTTCTGCTGCCAGAGCCAAGTTGTCCCAGGCTTCCTGCTGCAGTTCCTTCTTTCTACGCTTAACTTCCTCCTGGTAGATAACTCTTAGATGTTTTACCACACTCGTTGCTCTCTGTTTTATGGTGAGTGCCTCCTTCAACTTTTTCAATGCGAGGGTGCAGGCATGATCAAACCACCCCCTCTTTCGATCAGTTTTCCCCTTGCCAGCTTTGGTCATTACTCTCTCAGTCAGAGCATTGATAGTGATGAAAGTGGCTACAGTCTTGCTAGTGTCCCCATCACTGTCCAGGATGGCTATAATATCATAGAAACAGTTCCTATGATGGCAGTAGACATCGTTTCTGCTTTGTCCCCCTTCCATCTAATTCTAAATCCATTGGTTCTGTGTGGTTCAATGTTGACAATAACACCATTATTAAGGGATGAATTTGACTTCCAAAAAGTCACCTCAATAGCTACACAGTTATGATCGCTATGCAGGGAGGAGTCCACAACCCTAGGCGCCCTGCACCAGGAAGTGAGGTGGGAGGACATGCAGATAAAGATATAATCAATTATGGAACTTGAGTTCTGCCCTGTGTAAGTAGGAATGATGGCACCAGAGGCATCTTTAGCAGAGGGCATCCAAAAACCCGGGACATGTATCGGGTCTAGAGATCATCAGTTCTACAAGTACTTACTTGCACCCACTGGGGTAAACCACTCAAGAACTCCATGTACCAGAGTCCCTAGGGGCGAACCGGAGGAGGGGCTAGCGGTGTGCGGTCCGTTGCGATTGTTTCTACAAATTGGCTCCCTTGAGCTATGAGTCGACGGGCTCCTGGACGACGCACCTGCGTGCCGGTTCTGGCATCGAGGCCTTTGACGGTTGCTTGGTGGCCTTCTCTTCCACCCCTAACTATTTTCTCTACTGATGAGGGAAGTTATCCCGAAACCCGAGCCATGTCTCGGGCGATATCCAAAAACCCGGGACATGTATCGGGTCTAGAAATCATCAGTTCTACAAGTACTTACTTGCACCCACTGGGGTGAACCACTCAAGAACTCCATGTACCAGAGTCCCTAGGGGCGAACCGGAGGAGGGGCTAGCGGTGTGCGGTCCATTGCGATTGTTTCTACAAATTGGCTCCCTTGAGCTTTGAGTCGACGGGCTCCTGGACGACGCACCTGCGGGCCGGTTCGGGCATCGAGGCCTTTGAGGGTTGCTTGGCGGCCTTCTCTTCCACCCCTAACTATTTTCTCTACTGATGAGGGAAGTTATCCCGAAACCCGAGCCATGTCTCGGGCGATATCCAAAAACCCGGGACATGTATCGGGTCTAGAGATCATCAGTTCTACAAGTACTTACTTGCACCCACTGGGGTGAACCACTCAAGAACTCCATGTACCAGAGTCCCTAGGGGCGAACCGGAGGAGGGGCTAGCGGTGTGCGGTCCATTGCGATTGTTTCTACAAATTTGCTCCCTTGAGCTTTGAGTCGACGGGATCCTGGACGACGCACCTGCGTGCCGGTTCGGGCATCGAGGCCTTTGACGGTTGCTTGGCGGCCTTCTCTTCCACCCCTAACTATTTTCTCTACTGATGAGGGAAGTTATCCCGAACCCCGAGCCATGTCTCGGGCGATATCCAAAAACCCGGGACATGTATCGGGTCTAGAGATCATCAGTTCTACAAGTACTTACTTGCACCCACTGGGATGAACCACTCAAGAACTCCATGTACCAGAGTCCCTAGGGGCGAACCGGAGGAGGGGCTAGCAGTGTGCGGTCCATTGCGATTGTTTCTACAAATTAGCTCCCTTGAGCTTTGAGTCGACGGGCTCCTGGACGACGCACCTGTGTGCTGGTTCGAGCATCGAGGCCTTTGACGGTTGCTTGGCAGCCTTCTCTTCCACCCCTAACTATTTTCTCTACTGATGAGGGAAGTTATCCCGAAACCCGAGCCATGTCTCGGGCGATATCCAAAAACCCGGGACATGTATCGGGTCTAGAGATCATCAGTTCTACAAGTACTTACTTGCACCCACTGGGGTGAACCACTCAAGAACTCCATGTACCAGAGTCCCTAGGGGCAAACCGGAGGAGTGGCTAGCGGTGTGCGGTCCATTGCGATTGTTTCTACAAATTGGCTCCCTTGAGCTTTGAGTCGACGTGCTCCTAGACGACGCACCTGCGTGCCGGTTCGGGAATCGAGGCCTTTGACGGTTGCTTGGTGGCCTTCTCTTCCACCCCTAACTATTTTCTCTACTGATGAAGGAAGTTATCCCGAAACCTGAGCCATGTCTCGGGAGATATCCAAAAACCCGGGACATGTATCGGGTCTAGAGATCATCAGTTCTACAAGTACTTACTTGCACCCACTGGGTTAAACCACTCAAGAACTCCATGTACCAGAGTCCCTAGGGGCGAATCGGAGGAGGGGCTAGCGGTGTGCGGTCCATTGCGATTGTTTCTACAAATTGGCTCTCTTGAGCTTTGAGTCGAAGGGCTCCTGGACGATGCACCTGCGTGCCGGTTCGGGCATCGAGGCCTTTGACGGTTGCTTGGCGGCCTTTTCTTCCACCCCTAACTATTTTCTCTACTGATGAGGGAAGTTATCCCGAAACCCGAGCCATGTCTCGGGAGATATCCAAAAACCCGGGACATGTATCGGGTCTAGAGATCATCAGTTCTACAAGTACTTACTTGCACCCACTGGGTTAAACCACTCAAGAACTCCATGTACCAGAGTCCCTAGGGGCGAACCGGAGGAGGGGCTAGCGGTGTGCGGTCCATTGCGATTGTTTCTACAAATTGGCTCCCTTGAGCTTTGAGTCGAAGGGCTCCTGGACGACGCACCTGCGTGCCGGTTCGGGCATCGAGGCCTTTGACGGTTGCTTGGCGGCCTTCTCTTCCACCCCTAACTATTTTCTCTACTGATGAGGGAAGTTATCCCGAAACCCGAGCCATGTCTCGGGCGATATCCAAAAACCCGGGACATGTATCGGATCTAGAGATCATCAGTTCTACAAGTACTTACTTGCACCCACTGGGGTGAACCACTCAAGTACTCCATGTACCAGAGTCCCTAGGGGCGAACCGGAGGAGGGGCTAGCGGTGTGCGGTCCATTGCGATTGTTTCTACAAATTGGCTCCCTTGACTTTGAGTCGACGGGCTCCTGGACGACGCACCTGCGTGCCGGTTCGGGCATCGAGGCCTTTGACGGTTGCTTGGCGGCCTTCTCTTCCACCCCTAACTATTTTCTCTACTGATGAAGGAAGTTATCCCGAAACCTGAGCCATGTCTCGGGAGATATCCAAAAACCCGGGACATGTATCGGGTCTAGAGATCATCAGTTCTACAAGTACTTACTTGCACCCACTGGGTTAAACCACTCAAGAACTCCATGTACCAGAGTCCCTAGGGGCAAATCGGAGGAGGGGCTAGCGGTGTGCGGTCCATTGCGATTGTTTCTACAAATTGGCTCCCTTGAGCTTTGAGTCGAAGGGCTCCTGGACGACGCACCTGCGTGCCGGTTCGGGCATCGAGGCCCTTGACGGTTGCTTGGCGGCCTTCTCTTCCACCCCTAACTATTTTCTCTACTGATGAGGGAAGTTATCCCGAACCCCGAGCCATGTCTCGGGCGATATCCAAAAACCCGGGACATGTATCAGATCTAGAGATCATCAGTTCTACAAGTACTTACTTGCACCCACTGGGGTGAACCACTCAAGAACTCCGTGTACCAGAGTCCCTAGGGGCAAACCGGAGGAGGGGCTAGCGGTGTGCGGTCCATTGCGATTGTTTCTACAAATTGGCTCCCTTGACTTTGAGTCGATGGGCTCCTGGACGACGCACCTGCGTGCCGGTTCGGGCATCGAGGCCTTTGATGGTTACTTGGCGGCCTTCTCTTCCACCCCTAACTATTTTCTCTAATGATGAAGGAAGTTATCCCGAAACCTGAGCCATGTCTCGGGAGATATCCAAAAACCAGGGACATGTATCGGGTCTAGAGGTCATCAGTTCTACAAGTACTTACTTGCACCCACTGGGTTAAACCACTCAAGAACTCCATGTACCAGAGTCCCTAGGGGCGAACCGGAGGAGGGGCTAGCGGTGTGCGGTCCATTGCGATTGTTTCTACAAATTGGCTCCCTTGAGCTTTGAGTCGAAGGGCTCCTGGACGACGCACCTGCGTGCCGGTTCGGGCATCGAGGCCATTGACGGTTGCTTGGCGGCCTTTTCTTCCACCCCTAACTATTTTCTCTACTGATGAGGGAAGTTATCCCAAAACCCGAACCATGTCTCGGGCGATATCCAAAAACCCGGGACATGTATCGGGTCTAGAGATCATCAGTTCTACAAGTACTGACTTGCACCCACTGGGGTGAACCACTCAAGAACTCCATGTACCAGAGTCCCTAGGGGCGAACCGGAGGAGGGGCTAGCGGTGTGCGGTCCATTGCGAATGTTTAATCAACAGGGCTGTATACAAACTTAAATATGCACATGATCCCTGGAATCCGCATCTTGGTTAAAATGATAATATACATGATTTCAGTTATACAAATTGTTACAATGAAAATGGATTTTGCAGACAGCTGCATTTGAACCCTTAACAGTCTGGATGATAAATCCCTGGGAGAAATAAGGGGTCTTGAGCACATAAGCTGCTCAAATGACTTGCTTCAGGGAGTCAAATGCAGTTTGGCATGCCTCTGTCCAAATCACATTTCTGGGCTGCTTCTTCGAAGTCAGCTCAGTCAAGGGTACAACAATGGTGCCATATCTCTTGACAAACCTCCTATAGTACCGAGTTAGGCCCAAGAATGCTCTGACCTCAGTTTGGGTTTTGGGAGACTGCCATGTTATGATGGTTTCGATCTTGGCCTGAAGGGGTTGCACATTCCCCTTGCTCACCAGGTATCCCAAATACACCACAGACCCATGTCCTATCTGGTACTTATTTGCCTTTATAGTCAGGTTTGCCTCAGGCAGAACCTGCTCACTTTCTGAAGGTGAAACAGTGGTCCTTCCAGCTGCTACTGAAGACAGCTATGTCATCCAGATAAGCAACAGAGATGACCTCCATACCAGAAAGGACCGGATTCACCAGCCTCTGGAAGGTGGCAGAGGCATTCTTTAATCAGAAAAGCATCACCCTAAACTGACCTTGGCCCTCTGGAGTAGAGAAGGCTGACCTCTCCATTGCTCCCTTTGTTAGGGTGATCTGCCAGTACCCTGATGTAAGATGAAAGGTAGTTAAATACCGGGCACCCCTAACCTGTCAGTGAGCTCATCAGCCCTGGGGATAGGATGAGCATCAGTGTTGGTTACAG
Organism: Lissotriton helveticus; assembly: GCF_964261635.1. NCBI lineage: Eukaryota > Metazoa > Chordata > Amphibia > Caudata > Salamandridae > Lissotriton > Lissotriton helveticus. The sequence goes on from NC_136063.1 coordinate 695,224,155, forward strand.
AATTTAGTCCTTTCTAATCCACACAGAACCTCAGTTGAGGTGTGGTGCTCGCTGGGGTTGCTTTTGGTACCAGAACCACAGGACTGGACCAGGGGCTACACAGGGTTCTATCGGCCCCAACTCGATCGTTTTGGACACTTCAGCTATAATGCTGGACCTCATCTTATCTGACAACCTGTAAGATTAAGTCGTATCAGGGCAGTTGTCCCATGCATCCACGTCATGGGTGCACAGGTGGGTAGTCCCAGGAATAAGGGAGAACAAAGAAGAGTATTTTCCTAACATTTGAAGGCAGTCTCTCTGTTGTTGAAGAGTTAGAGTGTGGAAAGGATTACTCCTTTCTCAGCCCCATTTTTCTCCCTCGAGTCCAAGAGGTCAAGGAGAGGTTCACTCTCCTCTTCCTCTTCTTCATCAGTCATCAACAGCATGGGGAGGTTAGACCTCTCAATGTGGGGTTTGAGGTGATTAACCTACAGCTCCCTGTGCGGTTGCCTAGGGGTCTTGAAGTTCACCAGGTAGATCGCCTCACTCTTTCTTTCAGTCACCTCATATGGCCCATTGCAGGGATCCTGGAGGGCCCTGGGCTCTACCAGATCCATCACCCAAACTTTGTGACCAGGTTGAAATACCACAGTGGTAGAATGTTTTTCAGACCACTCCTTCATGACTTCCTGGCTGGCTTCAAGGTTACTGGAAACTTGCTTCCATAACTTAGTCATCTGGATTCTGAAGGCCAGCAGGTAGCTCACTACATCCTGGTAGATTCCTGGAAGCTTGCTACCACTCTTCTTTCACCTGACTCACTCAGAGGTCTTTTCACTGGGTGCCCATTAAATAGCTTAAATGGGCTGAAATCCACTCCTCTCTGTGGTAGATCGCGTTAAGCAAACAACGGGCATGGTAAGAGGATATCCCACTTCTTCCTAAGGGCCTCAGACAGGCCTCTCATCATGCCTTTCAGGGTCTTGTTTAACCTCTCAACAAGCCCATTTGTTTGATGATGGAAAGGGGTGGAGAACTTGCAGGTTACCCCATACTCCTTCCACACTGACAGCATATAAACAGACACAAAGCTTGTGTCCTTGTCAGACACAACTTCCTTTGGGAAACCCACTAGGGTTAAAATCCCCACCAGGGCCTTTGCCACTGTGGATGCCGTAGTAGTCCTCAGAGGGATGGCCTCTGAATACTTAGTGGCATGATCCACCAGAACCAGGATGGACCAGTTGCATTTTGGGGGTCCATATGCCTTACTGGGCCCATCCTCTCAAAGGGGTTGCTAACTGGCAGTGGGTTGAGGGGGGGCTTTCAGCCTCTGCCTGTCTTCCCACTAGGCTGGCAAGTCACAAAAGCCCTACAGAATGCATCTGAGGAATACTTGATCCTAGGCCAAAAGTGGAGGACAAGCACTGAAAAGGTCTTGTCTTGCATAGGTGTCCTGCAAAGGGAAACTCATGAGGCAGTTCCAGTAGAAAGGCCCTGTAGCATTGGGGGGCCTTCATTACCCATTATGTCCCATGCCAAGGAGCCTTAGGATCACTGTACAGGAGGTTTTCCTCCCAGTAAATGTGATGACAACCAGAGGCATCACCTGCTGCTTCTGCTTCAGCCTACTGCCTCATGCCCACAAAGGTGGGGCAATCCTTTGTGCCCAATAGAACTTCTCCTTGTTCGGTCCTCTTTCCACATGGTATCCAGCAATCTCAGGCAGGTGACCAAGAGAAGCAATGTCCTCCTCATTGGACTCTTGGGTGGCCATTGCAGGTGCCCAATCCAATTCACTGGAGGTACATTCAGGGGCTGGATTACCTTGCCCTCTGCCTTTCCCCTTCTTAGCAGCTGGCTGGTCCATTATTCTAAGCTCCAGCCCTTCTTGACTCCTTTCCCGGGCAGCCATGGACTTTGTCATGGCACAGATCCACTCAGGTAATCCTAACATCTCCACCTGAGCCTTGAGCTCCACTACCTTCCAGGTAGTGTGATGTAGGTCATTACCTAACAAACAGTCCACAGAAATGGCAAGATCTCACTGAAACTTTCAGAAGACCTGCAACCCCTCGACACTTAAATAGAAAAAGAGCCACAGGATAGTGATCCTCTCTGTTGTCTGACATGGATCCCTTTCTCGCCTTGCCACTGGATTCAAGCTAGCCTTGCTGATGAGGGGTGTTACCTAGAACCCCCTCCCAGAATGCTTGTTTCCGGTCCATGACTTGGCAATTTGGGATGGACTATTCCCACAATCAATAGGGTCAAGCCTGATTTGCATATGTCTGGGTCCGAACTGGGGTGGTGAAGTAAGATAAAGAACTATGATGGATTCAACCCAGATCTGTGACTGGGGGTGAGTGTCTGAAAAGTTTCAGCGCTCAGTCCATCATCTCTTTGTGATTGCTTTGTTCGCCCTAAGTTGGCAGGATATGCCCAGACGTGGGCCCCTTGTTCACTTTCCCACTGGATTCAAGGTAGCCTGGCTGATGAGGGGTGTTCACCCGAAACCGGTCCCTGGATGCTTGTTTACGGTCCAGGAAAGACCTGGCTTGACAGTGCAGGCTGGACTATTCCCATGAGGAATAGAGTCAAGACTGATTTGCATATGACTGGGTCTACATTGGGGTGGAGAAGTGAACTAAAGGATGATGATGGATTCAACCCAGATCTGTGACTGGGGGTGAGTGTCGGGGTGAGTGTATGAAAAGTTTCAGCTCTCCGTCCATCATATCCTTGTGTTTGCCCTCTCTGTTGTCAGCCACCCCAACATGGTGGAATGCTTTTGGAATTAACTGAAATAGGGAATCCAGGTGACTACTCACTATAGTGATAGTGGCTTCTGTATCCCTCAGAGCCTCCACACCTTGCCAATTGATAGTGAACCATTGCCTATACTTTGCAGTATTAGAAGGCATGTAGATCTTAGGAACAATCTCACTGCCACCCAGGGACACTTGGGTAACCCCATCAAACTCCCCCCTCCATTAACTGGGACAGACTCCTATCCAAGCACTATATTAGCCATCCCTGGAACCTTTGCTCCAGTGGGAGGGGGTGCCTTTTTTGGACACTTCTGATTCCCTTTGTAGTGTCCATACTTGTAGCACTCATAGCACTTGATGGGCTTGGGCTGCTGACCTTTGTCAGGGTACGTTATCTTCTGGAGGCCAGATTTTGAAAGTGAATTGCACCCTTTCAGTTGTGACTTGTTTGGGGGCCTTTAGAGAACTCAGTCTTTTTCTCTTCCCCTCCTTCTGGTTGGGACCTTGACCACCTTTTGGGAGTCCCACCCTGATACCTTTTTGGACACTCTGGTGCCGAACCAGAGGTTCCGTTCCTCAACAAGCTTCCTCTAGTCAGTAAGCTTGCTATCATCCAGGTTTTGGCACAGCCATGGAAAACTATTGTCAAGAATGTTCTCCTTTAAAAACAAGTTGTACAACCCTTCATTATGATTAACTTTGCTGCCTCTCACTCAGCCCTTCAGCGTCGTACCAGCATAATCCAGAAAATCCACCCATGTCTGTGTAGCGAGTTTGTGACTAGCCCTGAACCTTTGTCTGTACCTCTCAGGTGTCAACCCAAACTTGCTGACTAAAATGGTCCTCATAGCAGTATAGTTAGTCTGGCCGCCCACCTCTAATGGAAGGACGATATCCCTCCTCACCACGGGCCTGTACCACCAAAGACTACCCCTCCAGATCGCCTCTGGGAACCTGTGCACTTTAAAAGCCACTTCATAGGCTGCCAACCATTTCTCTATGTCATCCTCCACATTGTAAATCGGCACCATATCATTTTGCATATGGAATCTGGACTCACGTACAGACACTGCTAGGTATGCTGCCACCATTATTGTTGTTGCTTGTCCCCACTTAGAGGGCTCTGATATCCAACTCCCTGGGGCTTAGCTCATGAGCCATCTTCCTCTCCTCCATGGCAAGCCTCCTTTCATCCAGAGCTTGTTCTTTCTCAGGTTCAGCAAGGGCTTGTCCCTTGCCAATCTTGGCAAGCTCTAGTCTGAGTTTTCTCTCCTACCTCCTGTACGCCAGCTCCTCTGAGGTCAGGCTCCTTGAAGATAATGCTGCCTGCTCTACAGTGGACTTCTGGTACTATGAGTAAATTGCTCGTCCCCGTAAGCTGCATGTCAAGACTCTCTGTGTGGTCCTGCTCTGATCCTTCCTCCGACACAGACCCCTCCTCATCTACTTCTCCTTCTGGGTGGGCTGCTGCCCATGCTCTCAAGGTTTTTTTAATATCTGCCTTTGTGGCACTTCCCTTGTGGCACACTCCTTTCTCCTGGAAGAGCACATTGAACTGATCCACTGTGTATGATTACAGGTTGGCCAGCTCAAATTCCATCTTGCCAGGTAGGACCACAGACATTGAGAAAATGGGACTTGGGCAAAAGAACTTTGGAAAAATTAAAAAGCTGTCAGAACAGGGAGCATTGAAAAAGGCTCGAATTGATCTAAGTATAGAGTTGCCGTACACAATGTGTCACTACATGAAATTGCACAAACATAAGTCCTATTCTCACTGCTGATCGCCAGTGTTAGAAACAGAGTTCCTGGTTGGCTGAGGTATCCATCCAGAACAGGCAGGAACTGCCATGCTAGTCAGGGTAAGCCTAATACACTGTAAGATAAACTGTGCTCGTAGCTTGATTTCAGTGGCCCCGGAGATGTAGATGATAACCCAATTCTGAGGCCCAGAACCTGGAAAGGGCACCTCAGGCAATGACCGGACTCACAGACATTAGAGTCCAGCCGTACCTGCAGAAGTCTTTTGTATCTCTGAGACTACCGAAGAACATGTGGTGAGCCAACAAGCCCTTGGAGATCATTTGAGGGGAAGGCAGGGTCCAACTCTCCTTCCAGCAGAGTTAGGGAAAAACAGGCAGTGCAACAAGCTGAAAAGCAGTCCTTCCAGAAAATCAGTCCAGTTAGTTTAAGCAGCACAGCAGTCCTTCTAAAAGAGGTTCATTCACGATCACAAAGTATCTGATTTTAGGGGGTCAGAGACCCAGTATTAATACCCGAAGTGCCTTTGATGCAGGGGTATCTTCAAAAGTACTCTGAAGTTCACAAGGATCTCTTTCAACCCAGTTCTGTCTGCCAGACTAACCCTGGGGGTAAATCAGTGCTTTGTGTGAGGACATGATACAGCCTATTCAGATGGAGGTTTGAACCAGCCCTTCCACTTCCTACCCAGGAAGATCCATCAGAATGCAGATGAATGTAGATGAGTACTCAGAATACAGATGAACCTCACCTTCCTGTGTCTGTGGCTGTCTGAGGGAATGCAAAAAGTGTAGCTGTCACCCAACCCAAACTTGTATTGGAGACAGGCGTTCAGACACAAAGAGCAGTAAGTACATAGAAATGTCCACTTATAACATTGGCATTTTTAAAACAATAATGTTAAATCCACCTTCACCTGTAAGGAGGATTTATCATTACCATTCCAAACTTATCAAACGTGTAAAAGCTACCCCTCTCTGATCAAGAATTACAGCTTAAAAGTATATCACGGAATTCCCAATGCTGGCCCATGAGAGGTGTAGGCCTCAGTAGTGAACAAGTATTGGCATAGCCAATAGGTTTGCCTTTGGGACCTTACAAGTGTTTAGCCATGCAGTACATTATCACCCAATGGGTAGATTTCTGTAATGGAACTAGTACTTATGTAAAGTGCTAAATAATGCAAAAAAAAAAAAGGAATGAAAGGAGAAGTGCTTGCAGATTTCTGAGGTGGGGGAGCGAAAAGATGCACTCTGTAGAGTTATGCTGTGCCTATCCGCTGTAGATGTTGGGATTTTCTCCTCAACAGTTAGGGTAAAATGCTGATTGCTAACGTTCTTCTGTTTTGTTTAACCAGAAACATGATCATCCGTTCAACAAATGGTTAAGCATCACAATATAGCTAATTACTGAAACCCCTCGAGGATCGTTCCCTTCCTCCCCAAGACATGAGTGGTCTTTAAGGATCTTTAGCTACTGTAGCAGCTGCTTGTTGCCTTCCAGGGTAGGCTTGTTGGCAAAGGCCTGCTCATTGGATGGTGCTGACGATTTCGCTGAAAAGTAAGATGTCACCGTAATTGATTTAGTTTCTGTTCCTTTGTGTTTTAGAGAAAATGAAAGTGCACTCTTGTGGAGGTGGGATGGAGGGGACGCGCCTTCTAATAAAAGCGGAAAGGTCTATCTGACCCCTTGATATGTTTTTCATTAGCTTCGTTCCTATGGGCCTGCATTAAAAAAAGAAAAAAGAGGGAGATACTAACATTCAATGGGTTTACAACTTGAAAACTGTTTGAAGCTATTTGGGACCTGATAGTGTAACGACTGGTCTCATATTATGGAAAAGCCTTGATTGTTTTTAGTTTTTTAACTATAGATGAAATTAATTATATTATTGTCTAAAATGAAAATGAATATTGAAAAAAGGGTTTTATTTTATCCTGTATTTTTATCCTGTACTTTTATGATCATTTAGTATCTAATCGAATACAGGTTTTGACTTACGACTATGACTATGAGTTATCCCAGTGTGCAAATGAAGGCGGGGCTGGAGTATGCTGCATCTTGGTGCCGAGTAACAGATGTTTATTGCCAACCAAATGAATGTCAATTAGTCCATCGGCCTCTAGTAGGATGAAAAGCTGAGCAGACGCGCTGGGGTTCGAACCCGCGGTTGTGAGGTCAAACATAAGATTAAAAGGGTGCTTGCCTTAAAGTTAAGATTGCATCATATAATGCCAGTACCAAATCAGAAAGCGAGCACAGTAGAGAAAATCAGGAGCCGTGTATGTAAGCAGGGGCTGCGCTAGGCTCGACCTAAAAACGAAATACACTATTTTTCACTACCAGGACATATAAAGCATACAGGTAAATGTCCTACCTTTTACTAACATAGCAGGGTTATCAGGGCTATTTTGGGCCTACCTTAGGAGTGACTTATATGTAATAAACTGGAAGTGTAAGGCTTGGCAAGTAGTTTTAAATGCCAAGTCGAAGTAGCAGTAAACTGCACACACAGGCAATGCAGTGGCAGGCCTGAGACAGTTCTGAAAGTCTACGTCTGTGGGTAGTACAATCAGTGCTGTGGCACACTAATGGCATTTGAAGTACAGGCACTGGGTATATGGTATACCCTTTTACAAGAGACATACTATTGAACCAAATATGTCAGTCAGGTATACACCAATGTCATCACGTTTAGGGGAGAAGCACATGCACTTTAGCTCTGGTTAGCAGTGGTAAAGTGCTCAGAATCCTAAGGCCAACAAAACAAACATGCAGAAATGGGAGAAAAAGGCAAAAAGTTGGATCAAAACCCACCCTAAGGATGGCATGTCTAAGACAACAGTTGGCCACCATGCAGAGGAATTGTCCGTCCCAACAACTTACTAAACTGTTTTTACAGTGAAAATATTCGAGACAGGGAATGGAGTTCAAAGTACATTGTTTCTCTATTTTTAAGAATAACAATACAATTTTGTGCAAAATCTGTGGTTTTTTATGTCATTTTAATTTTAACGTACACATAAATTGTATAGATATGCTCACAGATTTACATATATTTCAGTTGTCTTGCAGGGGGCAATATGTACCTATCTGGGCAGAAGCCAATTCTCACAATTACTACCTGACAGAATTACAGATGAGTTACAAAACCAGGATATGTAAAGCTTACAGTTAAATGTCCTACCTTTTACTTACATAGCAAGGTTATTAGGGTTATTTTGGGACTACCTTAGGAGTGACTTATATGTAATAAAAAGGTACGTTTAAGGCTTGGCAACTAGTTTTAAATGCCAAGTCTAAGTAGCAGTAAACTGGACACACAGGAACTGCAATGGCAGGTCTGGGGCAGATTTGAAAAACTACGTCTGTGGGTAGCACAAACAGTACTGTGGCACATTAATAGCATTTGAAGTACAGGCACTGGGTATATGGTAAACCCCTTTACAAGAGACTTACCAATTAAACAAATATGTCAGTTTTATATACACCAATGTCATCAAGTTTAGGGGAGAAGCACATGCACTTTAGCAGTGGTAAAGTGCTCAGAGTCCTAAGGCCAACAAAACAAATCTGCAGAAATGGGAGGCAAAAGGCAAAAAGGTGGGTCAAATCCCACCCTAATGATGACATGCTGGGCACCATGCAGCGGAATTTTCAGTCCCCACAACTCACTAAACTGTTGCTAAAGTGGAAATAATCGAGACAGGGAATGGAGTTCAAAGTACATTGTTGCTCTATTTTTGGAAGGGGGCAATATTAAACCTATCTGGGTAGAAGCAAATGCTCACAATTACTACCTGTCAGAATTATAGATGAGTTACAGACATACAGTGAATCACATAACATTCTGAGAAAATCTTCTAGCTCTTCATCAAGATCTAGCAAGTATAATCTTAAAACTGTGCTCATGAAACAAGTACGCAGCAACAAGAGAGTTTCCATCCTAGGTAGCAAATGCTTCAGAAAGATATTAAATATCAAGCATGATTAGACAGGTGTGGGTGTCTGAGTGGATCTGTCCTTAGCATGGCAGAGAAGCCAAGAGGCTGAAGGTTTGCAAGATAAAGGTCTATAACCATAAAGAACGTTGTCAAAATTCAGAACACTAACCTGATGCTTGTGCTGTTGTAATGATACATTTTGCAACAGGTACTATTTCCCAATTCTACTTCCTAACTGTTGTCACCCATTGACAACAGCATACGGTTGAGTGGTAGCAAGCAGTGGAAAAAGGAGTGCAATGAGAAAAGAAGAGAATTATGAGCATTACTTACAAGTTCAATGCACGTTCACTTAAATGTGGATTTCTCTCTTACTTTTTCCAAACAATGACCTGTTGCTGCACAGTGTAATTTTTCTTAGATGTATGCCTAGGTTAAGCTCTCCAGGGATTTCTCTAATAGACTAATACAACTCAACAAATATCCACAAAACATATAATGATGGTATGGTTTTCTGAAGATAAAAATGTCTTAGCAAAACCAATGTCTATAGAGATAGAAGAAATTGTTCTTGTTCCGAAACTGTTTGTGCCATGTTCTTTACCTGTAATTAGGCTTGAGAATGGATGTTCAACTCCATTTTTTAGGATGGGTATTCAAGACCTCTTGTATATACTTTAGTATATATACTTTAGTTTATGCTTCTATGTTTATGTACTTTGTGGGCTCTGGAGATCAGCCCTAGGACTTGTCTGCTTCTTCTAGGGACTTTTTTTCTGTTCAACTGCCTCTATTTAATTGTCTTGATAGAAAATCACCAGCAGACGTCAGTAAAATACCAGAATTGCTTTCTGCTGAGGGACTTTATTTTTTTTTTTTTTGGCAGCTGCCTCTATTTAACTTTCTTGATAGAAAACGACCAGCAGAGGTTAGTAAAATTCTAGAATCACTTTAGCATTCTCTAGATTCCAGTCCATAGAAACTGTCTTCTACGAGCACCCGTAGGCAATAACATTTTTCCCAAATCTTGTATTTTCAGTGGTATAACCACAGAAGGCCCTGCTTTTATAATAAAGACAGAGCTTTGGACTCAACCATTTCCAGCTGAAAGTCAATATTTATCTCCATGTGTTCCCATACCTGGTGTATCACGCAGTTTGGTGCTTACTTTCCCTCAATGTTAAAGAAGAGTAGATGTTTCAGTGCCCAGGCTAATGTGCTGCATACCTAAATCCATATAAGGTCCCAAAGGAAAGACCAATTACATTGCAAATGCTTCTTATTTCACATGCATGCTAATTGCATATATGTTCACCTAGGTTTGTTTGTATCCTCAGATCAAGTGAAACTCTGGATGTTGCTTAAGCCGAAGATTTTTCTTGAATAGAAGTGAGAAATGGATACATTTCATTGATTGAAATTGGAGCACAAAGGCAAAAATATACGTTTTATTCGAAATCACATAGTGAATCATAAAAGTCACAAAAATATAACAGTGTTTAAATTACAAAATCAATTAAAAGTAATAGTTAAAAAGATAAATAAAACACATGGATAAAAACAAACATGGACATCCACTTGTAGTCAATAACATTTATACAGCTGCTTCCTACATCTTATAACAGCCAATAAGAACTGTGACCATACGGCAAAGATATACAAACTCTGAAGTGATTGCAGATAAATAAAAGCTGGAAGGCATTGCACAAAACCAAGTTGTTTTAACATGAGCTTCAAATTAAAAAAAATAAATGCAAGGCATGCATGAGCTTCAAATTAAAAAAAATGAAATGCATGGAAACACCAAATTGAAGTTGTGACAAGTTACTATGATATGACATATTACCCCTGTACCCTCCGACATAAACAAGTCCTTTTTTAAATCACCAACCACTACCATATCCAGGGAACAACTGGTTTAGAACAATCTGTAGGGGTTGCACAAAACCAAGTTGTTTTAACATGAGCTTCATAAAAAAAATTCGGAACTAGAGTAAAATGTACAGAAAAAAATAATATGAATAGTACTCTGCTTGGAAACATTATTGCCTGGGCATAACAAAGGATCATGCGACCAGTTATTAATGGTGGGGAAGATGGTTAAATGATGGAAAATGTCCAGCCGGAACCGAATCAACACACATATACATTAGCTAGATAAGGTTGCATATCACAACTGGTGAGAATTAGCTGATTCTTCCAGACTGAAGGTTTCATGATCTCTGTAGATAGCCTCAGATCCTCGAGTAGCGATAAACATTTCAATTTAAGAGTTTTCCTTTGGATGCTAATCAAGAACTCAGGGTGGTAAAAAAACTCAGGATGGCCAATATCAACCAAGAAGTCATGCACAAATTTGAGCCAGGGGATTTTAAAAGCAGACTTAGATCTAAGACAGTCCTCTATGATAGAGCTATTGGGCACTGTGTATTCAGAGGAACAGATCTCGTGCCAGTGCAAAACTGGCTGGATCCTGATCACATCTACTAAGTTGGGAACTCCCAGTTCAGAGTAGCAAATGAAAGTTGAGCAGCTTTTAGGGAGGACAAGGAGATTCCTTAGGAATGCATTTTCCGCTAGCTGGAGTACATGAGCATTCACGTATCCCCAAAGGCCAAACCCATATGGGCGATTGGTCTACATCTGGCCTTATAGATGGTCATCATTTCCCTCAGGTGTTTGATGCTCAACTTCCTAGTGAAGAACAGCGGAGCTGTGGTGCATTTGACAAATTGAAGCCTCCTTGACTTAATCGCACAAGTCCAATTCCCATCTTTGTTAAATACATTTTTAGAGCCCTCGATAAAGATGTCAGGGCATTTTATAGTCCTTTTCACCAAGTTCCCATACAAAAGTTTTACTGATGTTAATTTTTAAACAAGATTCTGCATGAACTGGGTGAATTCATCAAGTAATCGCTGTAGGCTGAGAATGCATCCGGCCACCTTAACTAGGGAGTCCAGCAAAGAAATGGGTCTATATTGTGCTGCACTCTTGCGGTCACCTTTCTTGAATATGGGAACTATAAGGGACTCTGGCCATGTGCATAGGAATCCTTCAGTCCCACAGGCTCTGAAGAGTAGAGTTAAAAGGGGACCCCAAAGATTAATATTAGCTTTAAACGAGTCAATGGGGATCCCATCAGGGCCCAGAGCTTTACCACTTTGCTCGACTTCAGAGCCAAGACTACCTCGTCTACGGAGAAGTCAGGGTAAATCTGGTCAGAAGGGGGAGGAATTATAGCAGGAATACTCATAGGAGCTGTTGTGGGAAGGGCAATGATAGTGGCCCCCTGAGTTGAATAAAGGTTAGCGTAATGGGTAAGCCACTTAGCCTCTGTAATGGCGATTTCTTTACGAGGACTATCAACTATATTACAGAAGGGAGAGTTGATAATGGACCAGAAAGTGATATTGTCATTAGTCAGGCTAGCCTCAAGTAATCGATTCCAAGACTCCTACTTCAGACCTTTTGTGCGGTATTTAATAGCAAGCTTGTAAGCATGTCTGCACTCCCGAACTTCCTGGGTAGACCTAGGTTGTTGATATAGAGCTAACTTTAGACTTCTTAAGGCCTTCATCAGGCAGTGTCAATCCAACTGCAATTCCCTGCTCCAGCTTTATTCCGATTAACGGTAAGTCCTTCTCTAATACATTTTTTTATTTGCTAAAAGGCTGTAATAATTTTCTGTGCATCTGCAGTCTCATCTACATCAATATCAAAAGCCACCCACTGATCCTAATGGCCACAAACAGAATTCTGATCCAGGCTTTGGTTCTGTCACGCCTGGACTATGGTAACCTCCTCTATTTGGGAGCTCCCATGGCAACAATAAGGAAACTTCAAGTTGCCCAGAATTGCGCAGCAAGGATTCTACTTGGTATCCCAAAAACCCAGTCAGCCAAACCAGCCTTAAAAATCCTTCATTGGCTGCCAATCCATGAAAGAATAAAATGTAGGACCTTCTGTGATGCCTACAAGACTATGTGGGGAACAGGCCCGGCAATCAACAAACCTCTAATCAATCCCTACCATTGTAAAAGGAATCTGCTATCGCTTAACCTTAACCTCGCAGTTGTCCCCAAAGTCAGGCGGACAAGAAGTGGAGGAAGATCCTTTGCATATAATGTGGTGAAACTATAAAAACACGCTACCCTTTCACCTCTGCACTGATACGCACATTCTACCATTCCGGAAGCTTTTGAAAACCTGGCTATTCCAACAAATTGCTCCTTAATTTTATCGGTTCTCTATTTAGCTGTTAGCGCTGGGAAGCCCGAGGGTAGCCCTGGGCTCTACAAGTGCCTATTTATTATTATTATTATTATTTAGAAATTAATTTTTCTCAAAAAGTGTTTGGATTTACCAGGGACCATCTTAGAGCATACCCATCACACCAGGAGATATCGATGTTCTCCATAGTTGACACGCTTTGTATTGCCCCCTGTTGTGAGAGAAGGTTAATATTCGGAGCAACACTTTGAGGAAAGTGATCGCTAATTGCAATGTCATGTATGACAAAGTCTAAAACCAACTCTAAATAACGTAAAGAACAGCAAGAAATCTATAACACTATTCTTTCCTCTCCCCTAAAAGTACTCTTGACTTCAAACGGGGGACTGGTTAATTCATTACAAAAACACAAATTATATTTAAAACGTAGATCATTTAGCAAATCCCCATACTCAGTATGTAAAAGTGAGTAATATTACGATTATCAGGGGCAGCTGACCCACAAACCTTATTGGACGCTTGGGGACATGGACGTAAATTAAAGTCACCGCCCCATAAAATGATTGGATCCCTACATCCAGTGGGTAAAACTGACTCAAGGTTGGTGTCTAGTTGGTGGAGGGCTGTAATAATATCACACATGCAGGCAATATTATAGAAGTTTACTATAGCCAGGGTAGTACACTGATTAATTTGAGATGAGATGATATGGTAGTGAACTCTAGTCGCAATCACAACAGTTATTTGACACCTAAATACATAAACCCCCTTAAGTCTCTCACAGATACAAGGAATTGCTGGAGTATGGTATGGTTTGAAGTCATTAAATGAATTGGATCCACAGCCCATGTTTCTTGTAGGCAAAGAATATGAAACGTAGATGCAAAATCAAGCCACTCGGTTGTTATACATTTATGGCATAGCCCAGCGACATTCCAAAATATGACACTGTTAGCTAAAGCAGAGGAAGAGACCTGGGCTTGTGGTGACTGCGTTGCTATGAAATCTTTATGAATACCGGGCAGAGGACGAAGAGAATCGCATTCAGCCGCTATATCTAGACAGGAATCAGGTTTGACCTCAGGTAGGGTGGAAGGTCCGCACTGAATACCCTCACTTAGAATGATTGGGGCATTCAGTCAATCCACACCATTGAGAGTAGACAGACAATAAAACCTGTTATGAGTTATAATGGGAGACAAAGGGGCAAGAAACTGCACCCAGTAGAAATGGGCTTGCTGTAGGAAAGTTTGGTGAGAGACCGGAGGTTGGTAAAAAAAAAAAGCAGAGGGGTAACACCAGTAACGGTTCCTGGAGGGATTGCTGCCAGGCTGAGGGGCGGGGTGGGGGGTAGTAAACTTCGGATTATGGCCTAACGGAGGTAAGTTTACAAATAAATAAAGCGATTTTCATTGCGCACGCTGCATCGCATTTGCGCGCGCAACAAAATTTGTTTTATTTATTTATTTGTACACTTACCTCCGTTAGGCCGTAATCCGGAGTTTACTACCCCGTACCCTGCAACTCCCCCGCCCTGCATCACCGCCCAGCAGCACGCCCTCCAGGAGCCGCTACTGGGTAACACTGCTATTTGTTTTGCAGTGAGGGGTAGGGATCTAGCTCTCTCTAATATGGTTTTGACTAAATTAGGAGATGTAAATGAGCGCACCACACTATCTCCCTCGAATTATTTACTCCCCATGCCAACCCATTTGACTCTCCCAATCATCATAAGGTCTGCAAAAAAGTGTACCACCCAGCCCCAGCCTTGCAATTTAGCCAGTTTAAGGATTTCTTCCTCAAACAAACCAAGGATTTATGACCGGTGGTAGAAGGGGGGGACATTGGCTAAGATTACCACATAAGGTGTCCCTGCCGGGGAAAAGCTCTAGGTGCTCACATTTAGAAATTGGAAAAGAATATGGTGAATCGTTACGTAAGTAAGTAAAGTATTTATAGAGTGCACAAATACCAAGGCATCTTGGCGCTGAGTGTAGCATGTGGCATCTGTTGTTTCAAGGAACAATAGCAATTGACTTTGAGGGGAATAGCCATGTCTTAATCGATTTCCTGAACAGGAGTCTATTAGGCTATAACCTAGTAGTGACCGGAAACTTGTTCCAGAGTTTGGTCGCCTGATAGGATAGGCTTCTCCCCCCCCATCCACCCCCTCCCCCCCATCTGGCCCTTTGAATTTTGGGGACCTGAACTAGTTCTATGTTAGCTGATCTAAGATCCTGCTGCAGGGAGTACCATAGAAAGAGTTTCTGCATGTCCAATGCTCCCCCACCATACAGTGCTTTGTGTACCAGGCAGAGAGCTTTGAATTCGACATGCTGCTGGACCAGATGCCAAAGAAGCTGCCTGATGCTGCTAGAGATAGAATGGTATTTGAGAATATGAATCAACACTCGAGCTGCGGCGTTCTATAGAGACTGAATTTTTACAAATTGGCGCTTGCCAATGCCCAAAAACAGCGCATTGCCATAGTCAATTTTGGAGAGAATTAATGCGGCTACTACAGTTTTTCTAAGATCCTGGGAAATAAAAAGCAGATTTTTGCACAGGATCTTTAGTAAGAAGAAACATGAGGCGGTCAGGAGGTTAATCTGTCCTGCAAAGTGTAATTGGTCATTGAACATCACTCCCAAGTTCCTAGCCTTTACAGACAGATGGGGGCTGGTCCCTGCCTCTGTTGGCCACCATACTTGATTCCATACTGAAGTGATTTGAGTCAGGGTAGTTGACTGTGTTTTAAGGCCTTTTCTGGGAGGTTGAGTGACTGGCAAACATGGGAGGGGAGATTTGGCTACAGTGACTCAAACTAAACAGAAAGTGGCAAATCCCGCCGAGCCCCCAAAGAAAGTTTTAAAAAAAGTCAGTGTTGTCTGCTGCCGATATCTATAAGAGTCAATAGCTGTATCCAGTTCTATATATAGGAAGTAATGCAATTTCCCAGACCTCACAGACGAATTATAGGCATACAGGTCGGAGGTTCCAAAGAACCTAGACAGTGAGCCAAGGGGGTGGCTCTGTCCTGCCTCTTCCTGTCGCTGACAGGGCAGGATGGGTCCGCCTTTGACCGGGGCACGCTCCACGCGTGCCCTGTTCCGCAGGAGCACTGAGCGCATTTAATAGCGCTATGATGGCAAACAGCTGTGCGGGAAACAGGGACCACCTCCTGGGGCCCTGGGCTTCTGGAGCTTGAAGTCTGCCACAATTTTACAAGGAGATACGGTCAGAGCCAAAGTACCTGGAATTCCATTATTTCAGATGTGGCATTGTGAGACGTGTCATTTAGCCATTCACATTGTTAATTCACTTTCAAAACAAAGTGCTATTGGCCTGTTGAGTGGGTTGCCGCATATGTCACAGGGTCACTTGGCAACTATAAAATGGAGGGAAAAAATATCTTACAGAATCAGGAACGCAGCAGAGTCATCTGTGAGGTCCCGTAAAACGTGCACGGACTGGCTTAAATAATCAGCCATGCCCAAGATGGCTATCACTGTCATAAGATCTTTGGATCTCGCAAAAGTCCTTAATATTTTCTAAGAGCCCAAACACCTTCCTTGCTTTGGTGAGGAAGAAGCCATTGTTGTCTGTACAAAAATATAAAATCTACCCTTTCTCTAACAGCGATTCTAGAACAGCAATGGTTTATTAATATAAACGACCTTTGGAAACAGAGAAAGATTACAAAAAAAGACCCAATTCACTCCTAACATCAACCCATGGTTGGGCCTCCGTCACTGTAAGTCGGTGCCACAGTTGCAATTTTCCAATTAAAAATAGTAAAACAGCAAATATTAGTTATTAGAGACAGTAGAAGACTAAAAATAGTAAAACAGCTAATATTAGTTATTATAGACAGTAGAAACCTAATATTCTCTGGTCCAAGTCAAATGTCTGAGTCTGACATTAAAAGGACAAATCGTTTTGCAAAAATAGTGGGGAAATAACTAGACCCAAAAAATTAGCAGTTTGATTTACTTAAAGAAATAGGATCACTTCGCGCTTAGGGCCTTACAGCATCACAATGACACTACTGGCCTTAGTCCCAGCTTTAAGCAGTTATTATTATTATTAATATTATCATTATTTGTATTTTTATATTTAAATGAAGCGGCAGAATGCTAATATACAATGTCTGCATTCTGGAGGAAACGCCATTTTAGAAACCACTCGAGATTGATAGTCCTTCTTTCATTTTAACGATCAGTGGTGGGATTAGTGAAGTCAAAAATAACCCCGTCCCTAAATGATGGCCTGAGTGTAAGTGAGGGACTTGTTAAATCAAAGCTGTGTTCTGTGGGGCTAACAACCGCTGCGTAGAATGGATTTTTCAATTTGTGTTAAATCTGTCAAAAAAGATTAAACCTTGTGATATAATGAAAATATGAATTAACGCAATTGATGCTTTCTGAAAGTACATTACCAGCTAATATTCTCATCCCAGACACCTCAACATAAAAGAGTACAGCTAAATCTGCAAAGGACACGCACAATAATTGCTTTATAGTATCTTGATGAGGGAGACTAAAACATTAAACATCTCGAGTCCTAATTTTATTTTCAATTTCATGCATCACCATGTTCCTTATCTGAATGTTTCTGCCGAGCACCATTAACACTATAGTTCTGTATTATTCTTTGCATAGGCGAAGAGGTCATTATGCAACAGTTTTTGCAATAATAGGTTTTATATTTTAACTGAAAAAAAATGTTTGATTGACCACTGGAAAAGAGCGCTTTTGAAAAAAAAAAATTAAACATTTGTTATCAATTTAACATTAGAAAGTTGTAGCAGTCCACAAATGTAGTTTTGTTTTATATATTTACTGGCGGGGCTAGAAATATATCAAAAGCATCTCCGGCCCTAAGGTACTTTTTTATTATTTCCATGTTTGCATGCATCAGCAGCTGTTTCCCTGAAACATATGACTACAGCTGGAGGCCACCAGATAACACTTTTTAATTTAGTTCAATGCCTTCCTTGGGAGAGTACAACTTTTTTCTGTATCTCGGTTTATAATATCCTGCTACGGGAAATCAACATTCATGCAATATCTGGGCTGAAAACTGTCTGCAGTTTCATTGTCACTTTTTCCTTTGCATCTTGTCCTCGGGTGCCCACAGAGCACAATCCATGCACACCATTTGATGTCTTCTTCGTTTTTTTTCCCCCTCCCTAGGGATTGTAAACCATTTTTCTTAACTAAATCTTTTTCAAACGTTAGTCAATGCGTTAATTTATTATATTTACTATATATTGGGGAAAGCCGAATTTGCTGTTAATTGCATTAGCTCTTTTATGATTATATTCTGGGTTCACGTTTGTCTGGTCTCATCATTTTCAAAAGATGCAGCACAAATTATTACTGATTTACAAGTGTCATTTTTGTTTACACTGTGCACATTAAATCCCAAAACTATCACAGCCCATTGTCTAAACCCAAATTCACCAAGGACACCTGCGGGTGAGTAGGTTATGCTGAACATGCACATACAAGAGTATGGCTTGCTCTGGGCACATGAAGAGGGAAGGCCAGTGGGCATTGCCAGTGCGATCATGAATGCATGTGTCATTTGTATAATGATGTTTCCCTCTTCAACTTCTTTCTATGGTGCATGGTCTCAAACAGTGGAGGCCATGCATAGTTTAATGCGCTATGCAGGCAAAGATCATAGGGACCCACGAGTTCCTTCGTAAGTGTAGGAATATATCTCCATCCCCCATTAAGGAACACAAAACCAAAATATCAGTTTTGGAGGATGGACCTTGTAGGTACCTATCCTTTGTAATGCACTTGTCAACTACCAGGGAGTAGGAAGGGTCTGTTGATGTAAGAAGATCATTTACCTTCCACCCGCATGACTGATGGGTTCAAGTATGTGGCACATTGTTATTCATGGATTAGTGGGAGCAAAACCACACCCCAATAATTCAGACACCTCAAAATGTCATCACCTTGTGCGGTTCTCCCACAGGTTGATCTTGTACATTTAGGCAACTCCATAACATCAATTAGCAGTGTAAAGAGTTCAAAATTAAAAAATAAGTGTACAGAGTTTATACCATAACGACTCATCGAGGCAAAGTAACGCTGATAGAATTTATTCTAAGTCCCAAGCGAGCAGCAAAATCTGGAGAAGTGAGACAGCATCCCTTGTAGCATCAAGGGAAGCTAAAAAAATCTCCCCTTTAGAGAAATGTGCAAAACATTGACGTAATCACCTTTCTCTGTTCCTTTGTCTTGCAAATATTGCTTCTCGCTGTGGGTTTTAAATAACAGCTCTTAATATTCATCAGCTATCACATGAAAGTGATTTTTTTAGTTTAAAAGCTGTATTTATGCGTTCATGAGGACTCATTTTAAGCGAGCCAGCGTTTCATTAGTGGGTATCATCTATAAACAGAAATGTAAGCACTTTGTTTGCTTTGAAATAATTACTGATAATGTTCCCACTCAATTGTATTCGCAGTACACCACCAGGTGGTCTTGTGTGTTGTTGCCAATTTAGTTTGGAAATCATTTAGAACTGTGGGATTAACATTTGAATTTTATAATCTTATTTTGTTTCTCCACACTGAAGAATCAACCTGCCAAAAATCAAGAAAACGTTGTCTATCAAAAGTAAAAAAAGGTATACACGTCCACTTGCTTCCAAAGCTATAGCCAATTGTAATTCTATAAATATATATATCCTGGTTCAAAGACAGAAATATTCTGCACCCACAAATGCTTCTGGATGGTATGAAACTGCGAGTCCCTTCAATCCAGAGCTCATCGAAATTAATTAAAAGCTGTTGAGTGGCTGCTGTAAACCCTGGTTTGCTGTTTTGCATCACAGACACTTTCCCTGCAGCACCTGATGCCACTAGTCCTTAAGGAACAGGAAGAGACAGAAGACAACAAGGATTTGATAACCTATGGTTACTTTTTTTTATTACATTTTTTAATTTTGTTTTTACATCAGGTATAAAGTCAGAATAATAGTATGAACTCATCATATGATGGCGTACAATGACCGCCTTTATCAATACATTAAAGATATGGTCAAAAATCAACACACTACCCCTCCGCCCTCCCCACTTCCCCATTCCCCATTCCCCATTCCGCCCCCTCCCTTGGTATCCTCTGGCGAGTGGCATTACTTAAGCTATAAATTGATCTCATAGGGCTGCGGGCTTGTGAAGGCCATTCCAACACATAACTGTTGTGAGATATTTATGTCAGGTGTCGCAGCAGGAGGCCATCGGGGTATTGCCGTTCTGCTAGAGCACTCCCACCATGCAGGTTTATTCCTAGTATTGTGTGGTACCTGGGTGAGGCTGAATAATGAGGTTGTTGTGGACATTTTTTTCTAGTGTGTGTCAGGGAGTGTCGCCAGAAGGGCTACCTCTACTATCATTTAAAGGGGCCTGTCATGGCTGCTCCTGTCTGCTTGAAACCTTGAAGCTATCTGAATTATTATGATTTCTTTTTATGGAGGCTCCTTTATTCTTTCCTGCAGAGTGCCCTGCTTTCCATATCAGCCCAATGTATAACTTTTTTTCTCCAGTCCTGTACTGTGGGGAGGGGGCAGATGCCTTCCAATTCCTAGTAAAGGCTCTCTTTGCTAATAGGAATACTGTTCTCGGAGTGTGTGTGCATGCACAGCAAAAATACCTCTATCATCCCTACACTGTTCCTCCCCACAGCATATTCAACATCAGCCACTCCTGTCCGCTATTATATGGTCAGTTGCGGGCAATCGCAAAGCATATGTTGGAGATGAGGGTCTGCGGTCTTTCACCTGGGGCATACTGCAAGTGCAGTGAGGTAAATCTGACTCAGTCAGCAAGGAGTGAGGTCAGTTCTGTGCAAAATATTGAACTGTATATACCTGAATCGGGTATTGCGGGATATCTTCTTTGGGTATTCGAGAACCCTTTTCCATTCTTGTCATTGATTGCTTGACCAGCTATGGCTTCCCATTTGTCTCTCAGTGGTTGTGAGGACACCCATGTGCATTCTAAGATTGCCTTCTGGAACCAGGACACAATCCTGTGCCCCCCATTGTATACATCAGCTTGAATGAGTGCTGACGGACACCAGCACTGCTGTACTTTACCTAAAGCCCTTTGCACCAGACCAAGAGGGGGCGGAGCCGCGACCTATGACGGGCGCAGGAGCGTCTTAAAAGCAACGCAGGCTTCCTGCAGCGCGGTAGCCCATGGACACCAGCACTGCTGTACTTTACCTAAAGCCCCTTGCACCAGACTGAAAGGGGGAGGAGCCTTGACCTGTTATGGGCGCAGGAGTGTTTTAAAAGTAATGCAGGCTTCCTGCAGCGTGGGAGGCGCGTGGGGCGTGCCCGGGCCAAGACGTGCCTGTCTTAGCCCATCAGAGACCGGAGGAGGCCATGCTGGGCCAGGTCTCTTGGCTCATCTTTTCAGGATCCCTATGGTCAGGTCTCTGTTCCCCCAGAACACGGTTCGGAGGACTGAAGCCCCTAAGGGCAGGAACCAGGTACTTGCATTATACCTTTTGATGGTGATTGGTGATTCTGTTCCTCTTAGTGTTATGTTTAGTCCCTAGGATCTAAACCCAAGAAGTGCCTCCCGTGTTACCTATTTTGAAGCTGAAGTGTTTAAATCTTGTATCACAGGATTATTTAAGTCAAAGCGACTCTTGACTAGTTAGAAATAGGCAAAAGGAAATTAGCTGTTGGGGGCCCTCCAGGGACTAATGTCGTAGGGCCAGTTGTGACGATAGGCTACTTTCTAACTATAGCGGCTAACGTCATAACGAAGGAGATAGATCTGACAGAGAAAAGGCTCTCCATGGAGACAGACAAATTAGCACTGGGCACTGTTGGGCATGGTCTAACACAGGCAGAAATCAGGGTCCCATTAGGAGAAATGTGTCCCACTATACCCCCAGGCATATCGACGGAAGGCCTAATGGGTGATCTGGACTCATTAACTTGTATCACAGCAACCACCTTAACAGCAGGTGATGATCTGGACTGCCCCACAACCAAGAGAAAAGGAACTGGTGGAAGCAGAGCCCTGAGAAAGTGTCTGCAGACAAAAACAATCCCGCCACCAGCTGAATTTAATCTGGAACTGCTGCTGGATAGCCCACAAGGAGCTAATGCAGTCCCTTAAGCAAAAAGTGATGGACCCAACACTAACTAGGATCTGTAGGAAGGCCTATAAATCTGCAGTTCAGGAGATGAAAAAACAGATAAGGGAGAAGGCCTGGGAGGAGCACAGTCAAGCTAGTGTCATTGGGTGACAGCTCTACGTTTTGGTCTGTGGTCAATAGTCCTCTCTTCTCTGAGAGATCAAATTCTAGCACAGACTGCACAATACCTGCCGAGAAATGGGTCCAGCACTTTTTCAATATTTATAGTGATACCAACTTAGCAGGAGCCGTGGGGCAAACTGATCCCGGACTAGCAAGTTCCTCCCTTCATTTTAGAACAGATGAGGTTCACAAAGCCATCGCTTCAACATCCGGTGAAAAGGCCCCTGGCCCTGTTGGGGTACCAGCGGACCTTTACAAGATGGATCCAAAAGTCTGGGCCAAGATTTTAACAAATACTTTTAACGCAACATGCTCCTGTGGTTTCCCCTCATCCTGGGCAAAGGCGCCATCCCCTTTTTTAAAAAGGGCACCCAGGATGATCCGGCATGTTATAGACCGATTTCGCTCTTAGACTCCGCAGCAAAAATCATGGGGAAAGTAGAACTGGATCGCGTAACAGCCTGGCATGATCACGCTAACATCATTTCCAATCTCCAGTAGGGGGGGGGGGGGGAAGGGACACTGGATCAATGCCTTAATCTCCATTTGGTTTTAGGGAAATACACTGTTGCCAAGAGGGGTTTTTTACACCTGGCCTTTATGGATCTAATCTAATAAACTAGGGGATTCTTTAATAACCGGTTGTAAAGACATACCCAGGGCCGGCACCAAGATGATTCCCGCACTTCAGTTCGCTGATGATGCGGTTTTAGTGTCCAGAACCGCAAGGGGTTTGCAACAACTTTCAAATTGTTTTATAGATTTTATGGATTCACTAGATTTAATTATAAATCTTAAGAAGTCACATGCTAAGACCATAGGTTCCCAAAAGGCGGCCAAGGCCAAATGGTATTGTAATGGGGCTAAGCTAACCAAAAGTGTCCACATTCCAATACCTAGGGGTACTTTTTGATGACCTAGGAGCTCGGTGCGTGAAACGAACATTCAAAAATAACATTTTAGCCAAAGCTGAAGGGGATACTCTGGACTTTGCAAAGAGATTAGGGTCAAAGCCCCTTCCCACACTATTGAAGGTTTCTAATGCAAAATGTATCCCTATGGCCACGTATGGATGCGACATCTGGGGCTCCAAGGATGCAAAGGGAATCCAAGGGGCCGAGAATAATTTTATGTGTAAACTCCTTGCGGTCCCTGTTGCTACCCCCGTTTTTAACCTACATGAAGAATTGGGGCGGGTTACATCTCGGATCAGATTGCGGTCGCCCCGTTGTTACGTTGGTTGAGAATTTAGGCTCAACCGACCCCAAATTTAAACCAACTCATAATTTCGGATTGCATTGCACTGGAGGGGGCCTTACACTATCCCTGGTTGAAATACATAAAGGAACAGACAAGATGTCTCGGTTGTCCCGAATTGTTCCTGACCTCCAGGCCCCTGGGCAAGACCGCCATTAGAGATTTTAAACAGCAGTTCATGGACAGGCGGCAAGGCCTTAGGGAGGAGATCAAACTAGCCAAACCTTCAGTGAGAATGTTTGTCACACTGAGCCTGGGCCGCCAGATGCAACCATATTTATCCTATGTCGACAAAGCATATCAGTGTTTTGTTTTGACGAGATTTCGTCCGAACATGGTTCCCTGGTTACTGGCATTCCCCAAAGGTTACTCGAAACCAGAATTACTAAAACCCAGCCCTTGTGACAATTTCTCGGAGCAGGATACCCTCCACCTAATGTTCTTCTGCAGCTATTACGATCCTTTGCGCAGGAAGCACATTTTTCCCATACTCAGAGATTGTCAATTTGTTCAAGTGAGGTCAGCCTTGCTTTATCTTCAAATGCTAGCCTCACCCAGGGTTTGTTTTGGGTGGCAAGTATTTTGATTGGGGCCATCAGACACAGGACTAAGCTCCATTGCAGTAACTATTCTGTGATATCAGTCAGTGTAAATATGTTCTCCTAAACTATGCAATGTTTTTAATGAGATAATATTTATGGTCTTGGCTCACCGTTTAGCACTACTGCACTTCATATGATATACTCTTCGTAGGTTTCCAACATGACCATTGTTACAGTAATACAGAATGCCTTTTATCATATAATGTATTTTGATGAAATGTGTATTTTTATAAAAACTGTTTGCTTTATGGCTCTTGGCTGCCGAATAAAGTACTTTTTACTTGACTTGACTTGAGTGGTTGCCTCCATTCCCCACAGTTGTTGAAGTGTATGTAGTATTCTATTGTGAAGCAAGAATTGACCACTGGGTAGTTCCCAATCTTCCTCTGGTATGTGCAATGGAATGAGGATATTGGTTTGGGATAAGTGGCCAATGGTGCCTAGTGCAGCTGCATCCAGTGCCTAAGTTTGTGATGTGTAATGTGTCTGTAGGCTATTTGGAGACCCTTCAATGGGATTGCTGGTGCATCGGGTCTCACATACTTCGATCAGTCTATGCTGTGCTGCCAGTGTATTCTAGCCATTTAGACAAATACTGATAGGCTTGCACTGTCCCTTTTCACAAGTGAGCTGGTGTGAACCCTGTTTTATTGTAATTGCTGATCCGCTAACCATAGTGCCACCCATTGGAGTTCAGTTCCCAGGTGATAACCTCTACAATTTGGGCACCCATACAATCCCTTCTGTCTGCAATCTTAGTTTGGTCAAGGCCATTTGTCATCTGACCCCAAATTAGTGTCCCCAATAGGACATCCAAGTCTAGGGAGAATAAATGGGATATTTGCAAAATAGTATACCACCTGCAGCAGTATACCCAATTTGGTTACTGCAATGTGGGCCACCACAGACAATGAAAACCTTGGCGAGAATGCTATCCACATTCTCCCAGTGCATGCTGTCAAGCGCCTGTTCCAGGTCAATCACCAGGCAGGGGGCACCAGGCCACTTCTTAAAGTTGATGAAAGTGTCACAGATTAAAGGAGATGCTTCTGTGATGGGCAAATCCTTTTTGGTTCATGTGTATGAATTCTGGCATGTAGAGAGAAATTCTGTTCATTAAAGTGTTTCTGAGGATTTTGTAGACTATGTTGTGTATAGATAGAAGTCTATATATGATGCTACATCTGTTTTATCCCTATTCAGATTATATATGGTTGTCACTACTACTCCCCTAGTTGTGTTGGGTTAGCATCAACTTATCTTATCTGTATTATGCATTGTGGGAAGTTTAGGCACTTGTATGGTTTGGTATGTGGTATAGTATCCTACAGGGGGTACGTCTGTACCAGGCGTCTTTCCCATGTCTAAAGATGTAATGACGTGTCTCACTTCTTGTTCTGTGATGTTGGCTCTGGTGTATTGTGCTGGTCACTGGTCAATTGGAAGAGTTGTAATCCGGTGAGGAAGTGTGTCAATTACTTGTCCTCGCGCAATTCCATGTCTGTGTGTAGTCCAGTGTAGTATTCGCTAAGTGTAGTTTTTACCCCCTTCTGCGTCTAAATATGTTCTACCCTATTTATGCAAGGA
The DNA here is from genome assembly GCF_964261635.1 of Lissotriton helveticus. Taxonomy (NCBI): domain Eukaryota; kingdom Metazoa; phylum Chordata; class Amphibia; order Caudata; family Salamandridae; genus Lissotriton; species Lissotriton helveticus. The sequence continues at coordinate 695,249,591 of NC_136063.1, forward strand.
GAAGGGATCAGGGTGGGCAACTGTGGTGATTTAATTGTCCATGCTAAGAGTGCATGCTAAGAGTCGGCCAGCTCTCCCCCCTTCAGTAGGTTGTAGTTCAGCGTGGTCTAAGCGAGTTAGCTACTGGAGATGCTCTGTGAGTTCCACATGGATATCCCATTCCCGACCTAGGTCTTCCCCCAAGAAGAGATCCTCTATCTCAGGTTTCTCTAAGCTTCTTAATGTTTGCTCTGAATATTTCAGACTGGTCTTCAATGATCTGCGCACCTCAGTCCCCAATCTGTTAACCACTTCTTGTACATTTAATTCACTGTTGCTTTACCAATCTATCACCTGTGCTAGGCCTGTCCATGGCACCTGTGTTTCTTGGAATTCCATATGGTCAACATTAGAGGGGATAGATGTTGCCCAGTACCACTGGGTCTCCATCCAATCTTACCTTTGCACACCGATATTGTCGCTCCCAATCTAGTTCCTGGGGGGTCGAGAGGCACCCCACTCTCACCCTGATCACCTCGCCCCTGACATATGCTGAGTAGGTAGTGTAAAATAATTAACCTTCACTATCTCCTCTCAAGTCTACTGCCTTCTGCGTTTGTCAAGTGAGTATCTTGGAGAAACACAATGTGTGTACCACCACTGTGCAAGTGTGTCATGTATTTTGTAGTACTTACTTAGTGTCCCCATGTCACTAATGTTCCAGGTAGCAATGGCAAACCTATTCTGTGTCCCTGTGTGATCTCATATATTGTCATGTATGGCTTTGCTGCCCACTGCGGCCTCTCTCCAGCAGGGCATACCTCGCTCTATTATATCACATATCTCTAGGGGTGTGTTGTCCTAACCCTTGGGTATCTAATGGACCCACAACCATAACAAACAAAATGGGGAATATCAAAACGCAACAGGGCAAACTAATATGGAAGCAATAGTGACATTAGATTGCCAGTTCCGTGACAGGGTTAGCAAAACAAGGCTGTGAATCCAAATTTAGGAAGACTGTTCCCAGGCACCTATTGAAGATGATCAGGTATTAGTGCCTTCCTATGATGCCGGAGATCTAGCAAGTATCAAAGGTCATCTCTGTTTTGGTGACAGCATGGGCTGGTGGCTTCGAGACACAGAGTTGTGTTCTCGTTCCCATGAGGAGCAGGGTTAAGAGTGATAATGTGCTGAGTCCAACTGTGTGTTTCAGGTGGTGGATTTACTCCAGCTCTGAGTTGGAGTACATTTACAAAATGTGGTTAGTTTTGGCTACAGTGACTTAAAAAGTGCTGTTTGAGAATCGGAAAGGACTTCACTTTTGCGGGTTGGTGCATGTCCCTCCCTAAACCCCTCCCAATCCCTCTCTTAACCCATCCTTACTCCTTCCAAAACCCTTCCCTTCTAGCAGTAAGTATTCCCCATTTTTCAGCCACTCCCCTGTACAGGGGAACATCCTTTACAACGCAACTTTTACACCAAAGTGCCTTTACGACGCAACCATTACAACGCAACTTTTACAACGACTTGCGCTGGGGGGCGCTCTAGGATAGGGAATAGTTTCCAACACCTTCCCTACTATCCATGGGGACTGGAGTTGGAATAGTATATTATACTATTCACTATCCAGCGCCCCCCAACGCAAGTCGTTGTAACGTCTTGCGTTGTAAAACTTGCGTCGTAAAGGCATGCGTTGTAATAGCATGCGTTGTAACGTCATACATCCCCCTGTACCGCCTCATTTACTACTAAAACGTATACCTATGTGTGCAGACATCTCTGTAGTCGGGTGGAGATCTCACTAAATAAGAGAAAGGAGAGGCGGAGGCATATGCCTCCTCATATATGTTAGTGAGTAGCATTTTGTAGTTCTTAGTTCTGACATCCTTGGTGTGGTATTCCCCCAAACCTTTGCCTTCACCCTTCCTGTTTTGCTGAATTCATTTATGTGGCATTAGGACTCTGTGCAATTTACCACTGCTAACCAGTGCTAATGTGCTTGTGCTCTCTACAGACATGGTAAAATTGGCTTACACCTAGTTGACACATTTAATTTACTTGTAATTCCTAGTAAAGGATATTACGTGTACCTAGAGCGTGTAAGTTAATTTCAACAACTGGGCCTGTAGCACTAATTGTGCCACCCACTAAAGTAGCCTTTTAAAACATAGCTCAGGCCTGTCACTGCAGTCTGCAGTTCAGTTTTAAACTGCCATTTTAACCTGGCAAAATAAAGCATAGAGGAGGGTGCATGGTGTTTAAAAAGTAGGACATGTGTACTTAACTTTTATAAGTCCTGGCAGTCAAAAACCCCTAAAATCATTGACTAACGCTGGGTTACCTTATTACGTTTAATAAGTGATAAATTTGGACTGTGAGCAGATAGCTATCTGTTCTTTACACTCAAATTATTGTATTGTAAAATCCCCTCTAATGGTAAAGTCTGATTTTAAGTCACAGTTCACAAAATACTACTTTTAGAAAGTTGGGGTTCCATTGTCCCAACCATTTGTGCATTCCGCCAATGTCCTGGGTGAGATGACTGCTGTTGGGGTGTGTCTATAGCTTCCAGACAGTAACACAAAGGGGTTGTAGGTATGGGCAGGATGGTCCATCTTGGAAGGATGTCTGGGAGGGGTTGTATCCTGCCCACTTGTATTTCAAAGGTCTTGTCCTCCTGCACACACAAATAAATATGACACTAGCCCCACCTTGCCTTGTGGCACCCAGACAGTTGGGAGACTTGACAGAGGAAGGGGACAGAACATTCTAGAACCAGACATGAGAGTAGGACAGAAAGACCCCCCACACAAAGGCTGACACCTTGTATAAATATTGGATCTCCAGAGCCATTCATCAGAATACACTGGACCTGTGGAAGTTACAGAAGAAGGCCTACCCTCCTGCCAGAGGACTGCCTTGCTGCTGAGGACTGCCTTGATGTCTGAGAAGGGAGATTGGATCTGCTTACCTTCATCCCCGACTAACCCAGAGTGACTCCAAGGGTCAGTTTGCCGACCCCCTGGGTGAGCAACAGGGATGCAACAAACTTCAGAGGCCTCTCTTCAACTGCCCAGCTGACCTTCTGCACAGGATTTGCTTGGACCTGTAAATGCCTGACTGAGGCCTGCTGCTGGTCTTTGGTTGGAGTGAGTCCAGATGAAATGAAGGCAGTCTTATATTGCGCAAACTTAGCCCGAGGGCATCAAGGCGATCATTAATAGATGCCCCCATGTCCTGGACCCTGGCTGGCATCAGAACATACTCCTCTCCTCCTAATTGTGGGTCCATTAAATCACAGTACTTCACATCGCAGCCCTTTATAGCACCTGATCAGTGGCCTCATCGGAACCAACATTGCGTGACACAACCCGAAACAGGACCTGGCATCACAGCACCTCGCAGCTCCTGATTGATGACTTCATCTGAACTGACGCAGCATTACGCAACTAGATGCAGGACCTTGCATCACAGCACTCAGAACTTCTGATCAGAACTGACGCAGTGCGACGCAACTCAACGCTGGATTTCACATTGCATCTCTTGATCGGAACCAACACCAGAGTGGCGTTAAGTCTCACATCAAGGACATAAGGTACGTTTCCAAGTGGGACTAACCTGTATTCAGCCCACACTCAACCACAGGAAAAATGAACTTGTGACTTTGTCCCGGTACGGCATAGTCAGATAACCACAGCTGACACCTTGTACTTTCAGGTGCTAATTTCAGTTAAAACTCGAAAATGTTATATTTCTGGTTGTACTGATTAGATGTTTGTTGTTTTGGTATCCTTTTGTTTATTAATAATTACTCTATTTTTCTATAATGGTTTGGGATTTGTGTGCTGCATAAATATGTTGCACATTGCCTCTAAGATAACACAGACTGCTTTGATGCCAAGCTACCTGAGGGTTAAGCACAGGTAAATCTAGTGAGTTTTGTGGCTCGCCCTGACAAACATTGTGGTTGTTGCCTGAGTAGGCTTCCACATCCCTCAGCCAATAACCCAATTTCTTCCAGTAGCATGTTAGTAGTATTACTATAGAACTACTGAACGTAGTACACAATGCAGTTTTGTAATAGACCTCAGTGTATTTTGCAAACCTACTGGTTTATGATCCAATTGATTTATTAATCAGTTGCTCCAGCAACTGATTTACTCAATAATCTCATAACAAAGTGATAATTCTTATGAAATTACAAAACTCCTGCCTCATTCATATGAACAAGGCAGGAGGCATTTTGCAACCCCCTCTTCTGACTGTGTATGCATTGTTGTGGAGTTGTGAGGGATAGAAAATCTCCATTCATGCATTCATATTTCCTGCCGGCTGCAATTTATTTAAAGTAGACCCTATTTTAAAAAGGGACAGGAGCTGCTTTTAAAAATGCAAAAGTACGCATAAAGGGATTCAAATTGGGGGGAGCTTCTGTCAGTACTCTGGATCGCTGTAAGATCTTCTCCGTGGCTAGCAACTGCCATTCAAAATGTGGAAACTGGGGGACACAGTCCACCTTGCAAATCAGATTACCCCTCATGTTGTGGTTCAGCATTTGTTTAATGGTTTAGGACTGCAATTATGGTGCAATCTATTGACACATTTCAGAGTGAATCACAATGAGCAGTGGCATGCTCTTTCACACCACCTTCTCTATGTAATACTTAATTACTGAAAGGCTTTTCCTCCTTCCAAAGTACATTTAGTAGATCATGACAAACTCTTTTTTGGTAACAAAGATTACTATTTATACAAGTCATAGGTTTGGTGACTCTAAAAGTGTTTGGTACATCAGGCCCACATTCAGCAAAAGAACATCTCTCTTTCTCTCTAAGCAGAAATACATAAAAAAGACACCTATTTGAGTCACAACACATTGTGTTCATAATTTGGGAGGAAGTATTCCCTGAAACTTAATAAACGTAACCTTTTTGGGTCACAACACAGTTCTGAAACAATGTTTGCTCAACCCTTGGTAGCTATAGCACAAGCAGCACTCAAGCCCCAGAAAAGTGTATGTTCACTTAAAGTAGTACCAACAATTTTAAAGTAAAAAGGCTGACCATAAGGATTACATTGGATAGAGGGACTCCAGTGATCTTAGTCCTTCTTGATTTGTCAGCAGCCTTTGATACCATCTCTCACAAGATACTGCTTGACAGACTAGGAGGGATTGGTGTCAGGGGTCTGGCGCTCAAATGGATTCAAAGTTATCTATCCGGACGCACCCAGAGCATTCAGTTGGATTCCTTTGCATCACAAACGATAGTGGTGGACAGGGGAGTCCCTCAGGGATTGGTCCTGAGTCCCACCCTATTCAATGTGTACGTGACTCCCCTAGCTCATATCATCAGAGGCCATGGGTTTGAAACCATCTCATATGCTGACGACACACAGCTAATTGTCCCCATTGAGGAGGACACTATGTCAACTCAATTAATATTTAAAAACTGCATGTCTAGCATTGCGAGCTGGATGAGGAAGAACTTTTTACAGCTCAACTCCTCTAAAATTGAGATACTGCTGTTCGGGAAGGCCGAGACTATCTGGTCCCCCGAATGGTGGCCTGCTGAGCTGGGAGAAGCCCCTCCCCTAAAAACTGGGCTAAGAACCTCGGCATTAGGATAGATAACAAACTATCAATGGAAGAGCACTGTCAGGCACCTGCTTCGGCACAATGAAGATGCTCAGGAAAATCTTCCCCTGGATTCCTCTCTCAGCCTCGAAAACCCTTATCCAGTCACTCTTAGTGAGTCGACTTGATTAAGGCAATTCATTGCTCGTGGGAATAAGGGAAGATTAACTATCCAGACTACAGGTGGTGCAGAACACGGCAGCCTGCATTGCCCTCAACAAACCGGCACGGACCCCTTCTGCCCCCCTTTTGAGTCAGCTTCACTGACTCCTGGTTACGAAGCGAGCTATCTTTAAGATGCTCTGTATGGTCTTTAGATCACTACAGGGAAAAGGACCTGCCTACCTTAAAAATAAACTCATTTTGTACCAACCGGTTTGACAGCTAAGATCAAGTAACTGTAATCTCCTGTGCATCCAAAGAATACACAGGTCTAAGATGGGGCGCTCTAGGATAGGGAATAGTTTCCAACACCTTCCCTACTATCCACGGGGACTGGAGTTGGAATAGTAAATTATACTATTCACTATCCAGTGCCCCCCAACGCAAGTCGTTGTAACAACTTGCGTTGTAAAACTTGCGTCGTAAAGGCATGCGTTGTAATAGCATGCGTTGTAACGTCATACATCCCCCTGTACCTCCTCATTTACTACTAAAACATATACCTATGTGTGCAGACATCTCTGTAGTCGGGTGGAGATCTCACTAAATAAGAGACAGGAGAGGCGGAGGCATATGCCTCCTCATATAGGTTAGTGAGTAGCATTTTGTAGTTCTTAGTTCTGACATCCTTGGTGTGGTATTCCCCCAAACCTTTGCCTTCACTCTTCCTGTTTTGCTGAATTCATTTATGTGGCATTAGGACTCTGTGCAATTTACCACTGCTAACCAGTGCTAATGTGCTTGTGCTCTCTACAGACATGGTAAAATTGGCTTACACCTAGTTGACACATTTAATTTACTTGTAATTCCTAGTAAAGGATATTACGTGTACCTAGAGCGTGTAAGTTAATTTCAACAACTGGGCCTGTAGCACTAATTATGCCACCCACTAAAGTAGCCTTTTAAAACATAGCTCAGGCCTGTCACTGCAGTCTGCAGTTCAGTTTTAAACTGCCATTTTAACCTGGCAAAATAAAGCATAGAGGAGTGTGCATGGTGTTTAAAAAGTAGGACATGTGTACTTAACTTTTATAAGTCCTGGCAGTCAAAAACCCCTAAAATCATTGACTAACGCTGGGTTCCCCTATTACGTTTAATAAGTGATACATTTGGACTGTGAGCAGATAGCTATCTGTTCTTTACATTCAAATTATTGTATTGTAAAATCCCCTCTAATGGTAAAGTCTGATTTTAAGTCACAGTTCACAAAATACTACTTTTAGAAAGTTGGGGTTCCATTGTCCCAACTATTTGTGCATTCCGCCAATGTCCTGGGTGAGATGACTGCTGTTGGGATGTGTCTATAGCTTCCAGACAGTAACACAAAGGGGTTGTAGGTATGGACAGGATGGTCCATCTTGGAAGGATGTCTGGGAGGGGTTGTATCCTGCCCACTTGTATTTCAAAGGTCTTGTCCTCCTGCACACACAAATAAATATGACACTAGCCCCACCTTGCCTTGTGGCACCCAGACAGTTGGTAGACTTGACAGAGGAAGGGGACAGAACATTCTAGAACCAGACATGAGAGTAGGACAGAAAGACCCCCCACACAAAGGCTGACACCTTGTATAAATATTGGATCTCCAGAGCCATTCATCAGAATACTCTGGACCTGTGGAAGTTACAGAAGAAGGCCTGCCCTCCTGCCAGAGGACTGCCTTGCTGCTGAGGACTGCCTTGATGTCTGAGAAGGGAGATTGGATCTGCTTACCTTCATCCCCGACTAACCCAGAGTGACTCCAAGGGTCAGTTTGCCGACCCCCTGTGGGAGCGAGAGGGATGCAACAAACTTCAGAGGCCTCTCTTCAACTGCCCAGCTGACTTTCTGCACAGGATTTGCCTGGACCTGCAAATGCCTGACTGAGGCCTGCTGCTGGTCTTTGGTTGGAGTGAGTCCAGATGAAATGAAGGCAGTCTTATATTGCGCAAACTTAGCCCGAGGGCATCAAAGCGATCATTAATAGATGCCCCCATGTCCTGGACCCTGGCTGGCATCAGAACATACTCCTCTCCTCCTAATTGTGGGTCCATTAAATCACAGTACCTCACATCGCAGCCCTTTATAGCACCTGATCAGTGGCCTCATCGGAACCAACATTGCGTGACACAACCCGAAACAGGACCTGGCATCACAGCACCTCGCAGCTCCTGATTGATGACTTCATCTGAACTGACGCAGCATTACGCAACTAGATGCAGGACCTTGCATCACAGCACTCAGAGCTTCTGATCAGAACTGACGCAGTGCGACGCAACTCAACGCTGGATTTCACATTGCATCTCTTGATCGGAACCAACACCAGAGTGGCGTTAAGTCTCACATCAAGGACATAAGGTACGTTTCCAAGTGGGACTAACCTGTATTCAGCCCACACTCAACCACAGGAAAAATGAACTTGTGACTTTGTCCCGGTACGGCATAGTCAGATAACCACAACTGACACCTTGTACTTTCAGGTGCTAATTTCAGTTAAAACTCGAAAATGTTATATTTCTGGTTGTACTGATTAGATGTTTGTTGTTTTGGTATCCTTTTGTTTATTAATAATTACTCTATTTTTCTATAATGGTTTTGGACGTGTGTGCTGCATAAATATGTTGCACATTGCCTCTAAGATAACACAGACTGCTTTGACGCCAAGCTACCTGAGGGTTAAGCACAGGTAAATCTAGTGAGTTTTGTGGCTCGCCCTGACAAACATTGTGGTTGTTGCCTGAGTAGGGCTTCCAAATCCCTCAGCCAATAACCCAATTTCTTACAGTAGCATGTTAGTAGTATTAATATAGAACTACTGAACGTATTACACAATGCAGTTTTGTAATAGACCTCAGTGTATTTTGCACACCTACTGGTTTATGATCCAATTGATTTATTAATCAGTTGCTCCAGCAACTGATTTACTCATTAATCTCATAACAAAGTGATAATTCCTCATTCCTATGAACAAGGCAGGAGGCATTTTGCAACCCCCTCTTCTGACTGTGTATGCATTGTTGTGGAGTTGTGAGGGATAGAAAATCTCCATTCATGCATTCATATTTCCTGCCGGCTGCAATTTATTTAAAGTAGACCCTATTTTAAAAAGGGACAGGAGCTGCTTTTAAAAATGCAAAAGTACGCATAAAGGGATTCAAATTGGTGGGGAGCTTCTGTCAGTACTCTGGATCGCTGTAAGATCTTCTCCGTGGCTAGCAACTGTCATTCAAAATGTGGAAACTGGGGGACACAGTCCACCTTGCAAATCAGATTACCCCTCATGTTGTGGTTCAGCATTTGTTTAATGGTTTAGGACTGCAATTACGGTTCAATCTATTGACACATTTCAGAGTGAATCACAATGAGCAGTGGCATGCTCTTTCACACCATCTTCTCTATGTAATACTTAATTACTGAAAGGCTTTTCCTCCTTCCAAAGTACATTTAGTAGATCATGACACACTCTTTTTTGGTAACAAAGATTATTATTTATACAAGTCATAGGTGTGGTGACTCTAAAAGTGTTTGGTACATCAGGCCCATATTCAGCAAAAGAACATCTCTCTCTCTCTCTCTAAGCAGAAATACATAAAAAAGACACATATTTGAGTCACAACACATTGTGTTCATAATTTGGGAGGAAGTATTCCCTGAAACTTAATAAACGTAACCTTTTTGGGTCACAACACAGTTCTGGAACAATGTTTGCTCAACCCTTGGTAGCTATGGCACAAGCAGCACGCAAGCCCCAGAAAAGTGTATGTTCACTTAAAGTAGTACCAACAATTTTAAAGTAAAAAGGCTGACCATAAGGCTTACATTGGATATAGGGACTCCAGTGATCTTAGTCCTTCTTGATTTGTCAGCAGCCTTTGATACCATCTCTCACAAGATACTGCTTGACAGACTAGGAGGGATTGGTGTCAGGGGTCTGGCGCTCAAATGGATTCAAAGTTATCTATCCGGACGCACCCAGAGCATCCAGTTGGATTCCTTTGCATCACAGACGATAGTGGTGGACAGGGGAGTCCCTCAGGGATTGGTCCTGAGTCCCACCCTATTCAATGTGTACGTGACTCCCCTAGCTGATATCATCAGAGGCCATGGGTTTGAAACCATCTCATATGCTGACGACACACAGCTAATTGTCCCCATTGAGGAGGACACTATGTCAACTGAATTAATATTTAAAAACTGCATGTCTAGCATTGCGAGCTGGATGAGGAAGAACTTTTTACAGCTCAACTCCTCTAAAATGGAGATACTGCTGTTCGGGAAGGCCGAGACTATCTGGTCCCCCAAATGGTGGCCTGCTGAGCTGGGAGAAGCCCCTCCCCTAAAAACTGGGCTAAGAACCTCGGCATTAGGATAGATAACAAACTATCAATGGAGGAGCACTGTTAGGCACCTGCTTCGGCACAATGAAGATGCTCAGGAAAATCTTCCCCTGGATTCCTCTCTCAGCCTCGAAAACCCTTATCCAGTCACTCTTGGTGAGTCGACTTGATTATGGCAATTCATTGCTCGTGGGAATAAGGGAAGATCAACTATCCAGACTACAGGTGGTGCAGAACACGGCAGCCTACCTTGCCCTCAACAAACCGGCGCGGACCCCTTCTGCCCCCCTTTTGAGTCAGCTTCACTGACTCCTGGTTACGAAGCGAGCTATCTTTAAGATGCTCTGTATGTTCTTTAGATCACTACAGGGAAAAGGACCCGCCTACCTTAAAAATAAACTCATTTTGTACCAACCGGTTTGACAGCTAAGATCAAGTAACTGTAATCTCCTGTGCATCCAAAGAATACACAGGTCTAAGATGGGGCGCTCTAGGATAGGGAATAGTTTCCAACACCTTCCCTACTATCCACGGGACTGGAGTTGGAATAGTAAATTATACTATTCACTATCCAGTGCCCCCCAACGCAAGTCGTTGTAACGACTTGCGTTGTAAAACTTGCGTCGTAAAGGCATGCGTTGTAATAGCATGCGTTGTAACGTCATACATCCCCCTGTACCTCCTCATTTACTACTAAATCGTATACCTATGTGTGCAGACATCTCTGTAGTCGGGTGGAGATCTCACTAAATAAGAGACAGGAGAGGCGGAGGCATATGCCTCCTCATATAGGTTAGTGAGTAGCATTTTGTAGTTCTTAGTTCTGACATCCTTGGTGAGGTATTCCCCCAAACCTTTGCCTTCACTCTTCCTGTTTTGCTGAATTCATTTATGTGGCATTAGGACTCTGTGCAATTTACCACTGCTAACCAGTGCTAATGTGCTTGTGCTCTCTACAGACATGGTAAAATTGGCTTACACCTTGTTGACACATTTAATTTACTTGTAATTCCTAGTAAAGGATATTACGTGTACCTAGAGCGTGTAAGTTAATTTCAACAACTGGGCCTGTAGCACTAATTGTGCCACCCACTAAAGTAGCCTTTTAAAACATAGCTCAGGCCTGTCACTGCAGTCTGCAGTTCAGTTTTAAACTGCCATTTTAACCTGGCAAAATAAAGCATAGAGGAGTGTGCATGGTGTTTAAAAAGTAGGACATGTGTACTTAACTTTTATAAGTCCTGGCAGTCAAAAACCCCTAAAATCATTGACTAACGCTGGGTTCCCTTATTACGTTTAATAAGTGATAAATTTGGACTGTGAGCAGATAGCTATCTGTTCTTTACACTCAAATTATTGTATTGTAAAATCCCCTCTAATGGTAAAGTCTGATTTTAAGTCACAGTTCACAAAATACTACTTTTTTCGAAAGTTGGGGTTCCATTGTCCCAACCATTTGTGCATTCCGCCAATGTCCTGGGTGAGATGACTGCTGTTGGGGTGTGTCTATAGCTTCCAGACAGTAACACAAAGGGGTTGTAGGTATGGGCAGGATGGTCCATCTTGGAAGGATGTCTGGGAGGGGTTGTATCCTGCCCACTTGTATTTCAAAGGTCTTGTCCTCCTGCACACACAAATAAATATGACACTAGCCCCACCTTGCCTTGTGGCACCCAGACAGTTGGGAGACTTGACAGAGGAAGGGGACAGAACATTCTAGAATCAGACATGAGAGTAGGACAGAAAGACCCCCCACACAAAGGCTGACACCTTGTATAAATATTGGATCTCCAGAGCCATTCATCAGAATACTCTGGACCTGTGGAAGTTACAGAAGAAGGCCTGCCCTCCTGCCAGAGGACTGCCTTGCTGCTGAGGACTGCCTTGATGTCTGAGAAGGGAGATTGGATCTGCTTACCTTCATCCCCGACTAACCCAGAGTGACTCCAAGGGTCAGTTTGCCGACCCCCTGTGTGAGCGACAGAGATGCAACAAACTTCAGAGGCCTCTCTTCAACTGCCCAGCTGACCCTCTGCACAGGATTTGCCTGGACCTGCAAATGCCTGACTGAGGCCTGCTGCTGGTCTTTGGTTGGAGTGAGTCCAGATGAAATGAAGGCAGTCTTATATTGCGCAAACTTAGCCCGAGGCCATCAAAGCGATCATTAATAGATGCCCCCATGTCCTGGACCCTGCCTCGCATCAGAACATACTCCTCTCCTCCTAATTGTGGGTCCATTAAATCACAGTACCTCACATCGCAGCCCTTTTTAGCACCTGATCAGTGGCCTCATCGGAACCAACATTGCGTGACACAACCCGAAACAGGACCTGGCATCACAGCACCTCGCAGCTCCTGATTGATGACTTCATCTGAACTGACGCAGCATTACGCAACTAGATGCAGGACCTTGCATCACAGCACTCAGAGCTTCTGATCAGAACTGACGCAGTGCGACGCAACTCAACGCTGGATTTCACATTGCATCTCTTGATCGGAACCAACACCAGAGTGGCGTTAAGTCTCACATCAAGGACATAAGGTACGTTTCCAAGTGGGACTAACCTGTATTCAGTCCGCACTCAACCACAGGAAAAATGAACTTGTGACTTTGTCCCGGTACGGCATAGTCAGATAACCACAGCTGACACCTTGTACTTTCAGGTGCTAATTTCAGTTAAAACTCGAAAATGTTATATTTCTGGTTGTACTGATTAGATGTTTGTTGTTTTGGTATCCTTTTGTTTATTAATAATTACTCTATTTTTCTATAATGGTTTTGGATTTGTGTGCTGCATAAATATGTTGCACATTGCCTCTAAGATAACACAGCCTGCTTTGACGCCAAGCTACCTGAGGGTTAAGCACAGGTAAATCTAGTGAGTTTTGTGGCTCGCCCTGACAAACATTGTGGTTGTTGCCTGAGTAGGGCTTCCAAATCCCTCAGCCAATAACCCAATTTCTTACAGTAGCATGTTAGTAGTATTACTATAGAACTACTGAACGTATTACACAATGCATTTTTGTAATAGACCTCAGTGTATTTTGCACACCTACTGGTTTATGATCCAATTGATTTATTAATCAGTTGCTCCAGCAACTGATTTACTCATTAATCTCATAACAAAGTGATAATTCCTCATTCCTATGAACAAGGCAGGAGGCATTTTGCAACCCCCTCTTCTGACTGTGTATGCATTGTTGTGGAGTTGTGAGGGATAGAAAATCTCCATTCATGCATTCATATTTCCTGCCGGCTGCAATTTATTTAAAGTAGACCCTATTTTAAAAAGGGACAGGAGCTGCTTTTAAAAATGCAAAAGTACGCATAAAGGGATTCAAATTGGTGGGGAGCTTCTGTCAGTACTCTGGATCGCTGTAAGATCTTCTCCGTGGCTAGCAACTGTCATTCAAAATGTGGAAACTGGGGGACACAGTCCACCTTGCAAATCAGATTACCCCTCATGTTGTGGTTCAGCATTTGTTTAATGGTTTAGGACTGCAATTACGGTTCAATCTATTGACACATTTCAGAGTGAATCACAATGAGCAGTGGCATGCTCTTTCACACCACCTTCTCTATGTAATACTTAATTACTGAAAGGCTTTTCCTCCTTCCAAAGTACATTTAGTAGATCATGACACACTCTTTTTTTGTAACAAAGATTATTATTTATACAAGTCATAGGTTTGGTGACTCTAAAAGTGTTTGGTACATCAGGCCCATATTCAGCAAAAGAACATCTCTCTCTCTCTCTCTAAGCAGAAATACATAAAAAAGACACCTATTTGAGTCACAACACATTGTGTTCAAAATTTGGGAGGAAGTATTCCCTAAAACTTAATAAACGTAACCTTTTTGGGTCACAACACAGTTCTGGAACAATGTTTGCTCAACCCTTGGTAGCTATGGCACAAGCAGCACGCAAGCCCCAGAAAAGTGTATGTTCACTTAAAGTAGTACCAACAATTTTAAAGTAAAAAGGCTGACCATAAGGCTTACATTGGATAGAGGGACTCCAGTGATCTTAGTCCTTCTTGATTTGTCAGCAGCCTTTGATACCATCTCTCACAAGATACTGCTTGACAGACTAGGAGGGATTGGTGTCAGGGGTCTGGCGCTCAAATGGATTCAAAGTTATCTATCCGGACGCACCCAGAGCATCCAGTTGGATTCCTTTGCATCACAGACGATAGTGGTGGACAGGGGAGTCCCTCAGGGATTGGTCCTGAGTCCCACCCTATTCAATGTGTACGTGACTCCCCTAGCTGATATCATCAGAGGCCATGGGTTTGAAACCATCTCATATGCTGATGACACACAGCTAATTGTCCCCATTGAGGAGGACACTATGTCAACTCAATTAATATTTAAAAACTGCATGTCTAGCATTGCGAGCTGGATGAGGAAGAACTTTTTACAGCTCAACTCCTCTAAAATGGAGATACTGCTGTTCGGGAAGGCCGAGACTATCTGGTCCCCCAAATGGTGGCCTGCTGAGCTGGGAGAAGCCCCTCCCCTAAAAACTGGGCTAAGAACCTTGGCATTAGGATAGATAACAAACTATCAATGGAGGAGCACTGTCAGGCACCTGCTTCAGCACAATGAAGATGCTCAGGAAAATCTTCCCCTGGATTCCTCTCTCAGCCTCGAAAACCCTTATCCAGTCACTCTTGGTGAGTCGACTTGATTATGGCAATTCATTGCTCGTGGGAATAAGGGAAGATCAACTATCCAGACTACAGGTGGTTCAGAACACGGCAGCCTGCCTTGCCCTCAACAAACCGGCGCGGACCCCTTCTGCCCCCCTTTTGAGTCAGCTTCACTGACTCCTGGTTACGAAGCGAGCTATCTTTAAGATGCTCTGTATGGTCTTTAGATCACTACAGGGAAAAGGACCCGCCTACCTTAAAAATAAACTAATTTTGTACCAACCGGTTTGACAGCTAAGATCAAGTAACTGTAATCTCCTGTGCATCCAAAGAATACACAGGTCTAAGATGGGGGGAAGAGCCTTCTCCCATCTGGCTGTCAGTCACTGGAATAGTCTGCCACAGAACATTAGGGCCTGTGTGGAGCTAACCAGTTTTAAGAAATTACTTAAGACCTGGCTGTTTTAGATGAGCATGGCCTATGAGTACCCATTTCTCGAAGCGCCATGAGATCCCCCTGGGGATGATTCTCTTGCGCTCTACAAATGAGTAAATAAAATGAAAATAAATTTTAAAAAACGAACACAATAAAATTCACAAATCAATTTAGAATAATTACGAACAAATTCATGAATAAAAACATAGCAAGATGATAACAGTAGGTTAAGCTGACAAAGAGATACACATTTATAAAGTTTAAAGGCAAAAAGCACTTAGAAAAAGGTAAGCTTCATCAAGGATAAGAGTTCCTAGTTAACCAGGACCTAGGTGCAAATTCAGACTGGTTGACTGGTTGAGTCTCTGAAGTGGATGTCATAATTGTCCAGAGGGGCCAGGTGTAAGGCTGTGATCTGCAAGGATTCCTCAAATTCAGATGTATCGCCATTGAGCTTGAAAGGAAGCTGTTGGTTTTGGTGCTAAAATCTCATGGCGGGATAAACCTAGATTTCATGACCTCCGTGAGTCCTTCATTGATCGGACACATTTTTCCACCTCTCCAAGATTTAAAGTTTTATTTTCAGGCTTAGTATCTTTTTTGGTAGTTACTATTCTCCAGTGGAGCAAGGCAAGAAGTTGTAGCCAGAGAGGGCTCCATGTGGCTCGATACCTTTACTGCAAGGTCCTTCGTGAACCTATTTTCAGTGCCGCAAAAACCTCAAAGCAGGATAGACTTGCCTATATAGGGTGCAACCCTCCTGGTCAAGCCTCAGCACCTGGTCCCAGTCCTCTAGAGGAGGAAAAATTACTAACCCCCACTTTTCTCTAACTGCTCGGTAAGCTCCTTTTTTATCAGTTCCTACAGACCCTAACTGCTCAGAATAATCTTCTAGGTAACAGGTTTGTGGTCAACTTGGTGCTCCTGGAGTCAGGAGTCCTTCTGCTTTTTGTGTCCCATGAGCAGGCAAACAAGAGGCCAACCAGTTGAACTTTGGGGTACAGCTTTAGCCTTTGGGTGCCAGCAGGAGTCAGAAGTCCTTAAATGTGTCCTTTTCTTTCAGCAGCCAGGTATCTTCTTTCTTCCAGTAGAGACTTCTTCTTCAGGTGAAGTTATATCAGGTCCCGGAATGTTCTGAGGAGGTGGGGGTTGAGATCCCAGTTTTATACTGTATACTAGGAAGTGATTAAAGAAACCCTCCCACCCACAACTATTTCCCCACAGTTCCCCAACTCCTTTTCAGCAATACCTCCTTGCCTTACGATAAAAGTCCCCATGAGCTCCTGTTTCGATATGAAAGAACCCTCTTGCCAACAAACAGACCTGTCTCAGCTTCTTGGCCACTCTCCAATTTAGATGATCTCTCCACCCAAACTGTGCCTCTCCCCAATTGTGGTCAGAAAATGGCTCCCTAGGAGAGTTCTAGGTATATAAAGATTAGGAGAATAACTCTGTGGTATCTCCAAGTCAAAACAGGCTGTCTTTAGTTCTGACAACTGTTTTTGTTGACTCCAAGATAGCTAATCCCTGTAAAGTGGTAAGTAGTTAGCACCTTACTGTCCTCCTTAGGCTCAGAGGCAGGCCACTTTCTTCTGAGCAAGAGCTGTTAATTCTTCCGGCCAACAATGTGAATTCAATCTCTGGTAGAAGGACGAGTGACAAACTAATTTTAAGAAAGCTCTTACTCAGGCAACCTTAAGCACAATTTAACAAACTTATTTTTCAGCTCATGTTATCAAAAAAGACTAGATCATTAAGTCAGGGGCAGAAAATTAGGCAAGGAATAACTTAGAAGGACCTTGATAACATTTTCCAAGCAGAGATATGAAATTAAATATTTTAATGACATCTAGGCCTGTTCTATTGAATATACATACTGTGCCATTTTTTGTTATCTATTAGGGGCCCTGACTACTGTGTCTAGATACACTATAGGGATGGCTTAAAAATATATGAAACTTAATTGTCCTGCTTTTCAAAGGAACTTTTTCTTGCCAACGGGTGTTACTACAGCGCTTTGCAAGTGCAGCCCAGTCAGAGTATTTTGGTGCTCATGGCAGGCATACATGTTAGTCCTTTATGCGTGTGGTGGATATACACAATGAATCCCCATTTGACATTTAACTCCTATGTCACTGGTGAATTTTCTGAGCCATCTACTGTGACCTTACAGAAAAATTCAATAGAACAATCCCACTTTAGGGCATTGATTAGCATTGCCACGTAGCATAGAATCCTAATCCCAGCAAAAACAGGGTCTAGAAATACGAAATATTATCTGGGATGATCATTCAGAAAAGCAAATTTATTACAATTAGTAATATAGTTACTTCACTTATCTCCCTTCTATTTCAACATCAATTTCTCTGAGCATTTTAAAATGCCTCACTCAAAGTTAATATGTTAGTGCTGTGTCATGCAGCCAATGTTATGGCTCTGAAATTAAGGTGAATACAACTGGTTAAGTTAATCCTGCATAACACATTTCTGCGTGAAATACAATGACTAAATATCTTCCCAGTTCTTCTTCTGTTAGTGTCACAAAATGTCTAGTGAGAGCAGTCAAACAGGATCCACCATTTAATTAGCTATTTATATTCAGCCATTACAGGACCAGTGCAATAACCTTCACCACATCAATTTAGCGTTAATCTACCACAGTGGGATATACTGAATCATAATTTTTCAGAGTCGTTATGTGCTATTTTTTAGCGATCCTCTAAGGAACACACTTTCTACTCATATATTGTTTTTGACATTTACAGAATATCAGATAACAAAGTGTGTAGTGTTACAATATATGGATTTACTCCATCAAAGGTGTGAAGTAACTTGATCCCCATAGTGTGTGAGGGACTGTATTGTCTGGACACTGATAGGTGTTTGGAAGAAGGACATTTTTGATGGGGAAAATATTTTCCTAATGAGAAAAAACGAAAATGTTTGTGCAGGAGGCTCCATTATCCCTGAGCAAACGTTTTCAATGTGGAGAACGCCATACAAGGACAATAGGAGCCATTAGGAATAGTCAAATGGCATTCAGACGTAAGCTTGGAAACCTGCACCTAGCGCTGCTTTCCATGTATTATTCTGATGACGTTTGTGAATTCCAAAAATAGTAAACCAGAATCCTCAAATATATGTTAATATATGTACAGTAATTGATTATCTTCTTAAGGTTTGAATGTATTTGGCAAGGAAACCTGAATTCTGTCCTTCCTACATGACTGTAACCTGCACTTGAAAACTAGTCCTCAGATTTCGTAAATTCATGAAAATAAAACATGTATGCATTGTAACTATTCTCATGGAAAGCTCTCTGTCGCCCATTCAGGTATAGCTCATGCTATCGAAAACTTCATAATAGGTTGAAATAAAAAAAACACCCTGAGCTTGTCAACAACAGTGCACCTCCACTGGTTTCAAATTCATCACGCTTCTACATCACACTAGCAACAATGGTTCACCTCTATTGACTTCACTGGAATCACTCTCAACCTACCAGCATAACCCTGCAGACAATGACTGAACCTCTCCCTCAAGGCTTCAAACTATCCAGAGAAACTTTCCAAAAAGGGTTCATCGCTATTTACTTAAATTGCATCATACAGCACCATCACCTCCCCAACATTGGTTCACCTGGATTTACACAAATGTTATCAACCTTCTGTAACAGCCAAAGCTAGTTCACCTCCATTAAGTTTAACATCATTGCCGTTTCACAAATCTTCAGCGTCTTTCAAATATTAACTGACATCATTGTGTCTCCCTCCAGAAATTGATTATCCCATTTGACTTGAAGGAATTACCATCAAATTGGCCAGCAATAGCTCTCTCGGCAATGGTTTGTCAATAAAGTCTCATGGTCTTAACAGGATCAATCACCCTTTTTGCAATGGTTCAGCTCCTTTTTGGCATCACCAATAATAGCAATGAAAATTTCTAGGTTTGACTTTAATAACACATAACATAGTTAATGACAAATCAATGTAGTTGTTTTTTCTGACACAACTTTTCAAGGTGAACTGTTGATCTAAGCAGTTTCTAGTGAAAATGAAGAATGTTGCCATTAACTGGCTGTGGATATAAGTTTTTTGCGACTGGAGTGATTAATTTCTCTCACTTGGCACCTAGCAGTTGCTCGCAATGCAAGTAATTAACACTCATTTGTATGGACTAACCACTTGCTGAGAAACCACAGCATAACCGAAGTAGCCTCCTGGCCCTTGAACTTGAGTTCTGTTGACTATTACAGACCAGCGCTGACAGTAGAAGTTTGAAAGTAATGCACTCTGTGTGTGACCATTAAACCTTGCTACTGTTTGGTACACTAATTTTGTGATACTGTATGGCACCATTAAAGCTGGGTACAGTGTGGGACCATTAAAACTGGTCCCTTTGTGAAGCCATTAATGCTAGTTACTGTGAGGGCCAATAATGCATTTTTACTGCCTGCTTCATTGATGTAGGTACTGCCTGTGCCCATTGATATATTACACGACAGAACTGATGCAGAAACACTGGTGCATGTATTTATTGGAGCGACTGTTTCACCTTAATGCCTGGTACATGATGCTGGTTCGATAGGCAAACTGCAACAACCCTTTCTTCTCAGTGCTACTGCTGAAACACTACTTTTTAAGACTTTTAGGTTGGCTTATTAGAGTGCGTAGAGCAGAATTGGTACCTGCGTGCAGCACCAGGAAGCCCAAGCAGGGTATTAGTTGTGTTAATATATAATAAAATACAACATGGTATAACGCCACCTCATCAAGTCCTCTACATTGCGGGGCTTTTCATCACCACCCAGTCAACTGAACTTTACTTTCTCGAAGATTTGTAATATCAATAGGATACGAGTAATCAATAAATAAAGTTCCATGTAATTTCCAGTGATTCAATGGTTGTGATGTAATATCCTACAATGCGGTGGCACTCGAAAGAAAGCCTTACCACTCAAGTACAACAGTGGCAACTGACCCTTTTCTTAGACACTCTGGGCCTGCTTCAAAAAGGTAAACTTACCCTTTTGTGTGAGTTTAGAATTTGCTTGCTAAGCCCCAACCATGAGTTAATAGTAAGTTTAGAATCTAGAGTTTCTGCAGTCAGGCAGACACATAAAAACATAGGCCTGTTCTATCTTTATATGTGCAGAGTTCTTTGTCCGAAAGCCAGATGTTTTGCTTTGTGAGAATGTTGAAGCTGTTGGTGTCCTCTGAGACTGTATAAGGATGAACATTATCTGCCTCTCATACACAGAGCAACATGTGGGAAGTCACACTCAAATTGTTTTGGGAGAGAAATTGCTGCCTTCGGCACCAGGACACATACCTTTGATTCATCGATGACAGATATCTTGCCTGAGATCAGATCCATGTAATCTGTCTGACTTTCCCGCTGTAAATAAGCGCTTGGATGTTACTGTCAGAAAATAAGAAGAACTTGACAGGTAAGTGAACCAGCAACCAGATTGGTAGGCTTAGTTCTGGCCACTCAAACATAAATTCACAGATCTTGAATACTGTTCTATATATATAAGAAGTGCTAGAGGAATCACAGAAAGGAGATATGCTCATGTTGGAGCCCAAAAGGACTCTCCTCGATGGTTCAAACCTTAAAATCACCCACTTACAAATAGCGTTATGGGGAATCCTTAAGGCTCCAGAAAGTTTGATGGACCTTTTCCACCATGCACAGAATCAGAGCCACCTACCAAGTAAAGTCATCAAATGTCATAGACATTTAGGATTACCTTGAGTCAATGCTGAGAAGTGAAGTTAGTTTTAAAGACTTTATTATCTATATGGATAAGATCTTAAGTATCTTTATTTAGTTCAGTAATTTACAGACATATAAAAGAAGGTTAGCAGTTAGCAATCAAACATGTATTCCATAAGAAACCCAAATAAGCTGGAAAGAGTGGTAAATGAAAAGATGACCTACTCTTGAAGAGTAGTTCTAGAAACTCAGCCGAATTCCCATTAGCTGCAGTAGCAACTTTCAAAGTAATGATCTGTGCAGTAGCATATACCACAATTTAATAAAGAAGTCACCTCAAGGATCTAAGGAATCCACTCTCCATGAAGAAGAGTGTTGGGTAAGGGAAGATACAGCAGCAGGACTACCGGACCAGTACAAGGGCTAGAAGATGTGTGTTGCTAACTAGCTAGATACACTCATTATAACCTTTTAACACATGGATAAACTTGTAATGACGCTTTCCCTTGATGTTCAATCAGGACAGTTCATAAGGTGGTGTTGCCAGTCAGATGATGCATCTTCTTCCGATTCCGACAGTCTGCACTCTCATCATCTCAATTGATATAGGGTCATATGTTAGAACACATTTTCCCATAGGCACAGAATGGGTAAAAACCGTTGATACATCTGGCCCATAGTCCTTTGTCATAATTGTTACATGAGGGAAGGTTCCCATGAGAACCTCTTACCTAAGCTAAAGAGGTGTGGTGAGTTTCAGCAGAAACAAAGGCTAGTCAGCAAATGTGAAAGCATATATCAAGTTAATATTTAAAGCAACATTATAAATCTACTTCTGCAATTAATCTATTCAGTGTCAATGGGTTATTTATTATTCTTAATGGAAATGATCTAACATGGGGTGAGAGGAACTGAATGAACATATTAAAGTCAGCACATTTTCCAAAATGAGATCAAGTTAGGCTGTTGCACAGAAAATTTTACAATGAGCAAAGTTGGGAAAGAAGCTTCGGGCCTAATCGCTGTACAGGCTAAAGTATAGTTGCTTTGTGCAAAGTGTTAAAAATACATGCAATTCGCAATGAAGCATTTCTAATAGAATCTTTCACATCTATATGTGTCACTCTGCAATATGTTTTGATTTTATTTCTTTATTCTAATAAAGATAACTATACATTTTGTAAGTTATTTCTAAAATATGCCCTTTACTTGTATTAGAAAATGTTCTAAATTGCATTTCTAATGTGCTAAATTATATCACTTTCTAAATATACAGTTATTTCTCTCACTCACATGTCTAGAGATTCTCTTTCCCCATCTACTACATTACAATTCTTTCCTCCATTCGTATTTCAAAAGGCACATAGAATTTGTTCACAACAGGAGGGTCAAAATGGCCTGCCTGTTGTGCTTTCAAATTGGCTACATTCGTATGAAGGTCAGAACATACACATAGCTGCCAACTATTCCCAAAATACAGCTATCAAGAGGAAGGTGTTTCTACTTCTGAGACCCAGACTATGTCAGAATAATATCAAGTGTGGACTACTGGATCCTGCAAGTTTGTTGACTCTAAATGAAAAGATAGCAGACTTGTCTGGCCCTGACGAGTTGGCAAAGTATCTGGGCTGTATGGACATTGTGCCAATGGAGGCCACCACCTCTCAGAATATCGAAGAGCTTTTGGCTGAATGGAGGAGACTGCAAGTAGCAGAAGTTCTCACCATCCAAGAACCACAATACCCACCACAGGCATTCACACAGAGATGGTGTTAACAGAGGGGTGGAATCCATTACACAAAACAGACAAATCTTGCTCTCCTCAGAAGGCATGTTCAGTGGAAGACTGGAGAAACCATGAGTGAAACACCCTAAATTCACTAATATCCATTTATAGTATATGGTGCAATGGTATTTTGATTTTTTAAATGTGTTAGGCTGATGCATGGCCATACGCTAAGAATTTCAATATGTCTCCGACTCTGACCTACACATTTTACTCTCCATGGACACTGTTGTGGTACTTCATTGCTCACGGTGCACAAGGGCACTTGCTTGGAGATGGAAGCAGGTGCACAGTGCTTCAAAAGAGCACTCTTCTTCCCCCAGAGCGGAATGTGCTCCGGTGTATGGGCAACCACTGAGCTACGAATGGGTCAGTCTGTTCCTATGTACACTCTAACAACACCGGACCGGGCCATCCCTCTTGGCTCATCGCTTCACTTGATGGACCATGAGTAAGTGAAAGCTAGTGCAGCCCACTCACTGGACAAATGATCCTACGCTAGTTCCTCCATTCTCACGTACATTACTTCTGCCATTGGTGTTATTACAGAAGAAATTATTTCTGTGGAGGAGCAATTAGGATTCGGTCAGCAAGGCTTTAGCAAGGCATTATCTTCAAGGACCCTGCTATCACTATAAATGAAGAAAACTCTCTGTGCTTGGGCAGGTCGGGCACTGCGATACTCCCGGCAGCTTATATTCAAACTAGTTGGGACTTAATACACCAGCCTTCTAAGAAGAATGGTATTCCTATAACTCAGATGTTGGAAACATAGAAAGGATCCATTAGTTTTCTGAATGAGCATAAGGTAGAGGATGAGAAGATGGCAGTGGCGCGGAGACCTCCACAAATTCGTTGCCACCGGAATGAGACTGAGGGTCATTTAAAGAAACTGGACAATCTTGGGCGGGACTCTTTTGACTCGTGTAGTCAGCTACTAAATAAGTGAGAAACTACGATTTTAGACTTAGCGGAGTCCATTTGGGCTAGTCCTTTGGGTTAGATCTTATGTGTCAACAACAGTTGTAGCGTTAAGAATTGATGGGAATCTTGAATTATCACCTGATGCCATTCCTTAATTGATGGTAGTGGCCCATGTGCATTCTCCTAGGCGAAAGCGGGGAGAAATCTTTCCCCATTTGTAGAGCAAGGTTTCCATTGGCTGAACAGACATTTTGATTAAGGCCAGAATATATATCTCATCAGATAAATATGGTCCGAAATGTTTCATGGGTAGGTAGGGATGCTAAAAACGTTCAAGGGTGACTGTGTGGGTGGTAAATGTCAACATTGCCTCAATTGCTGGTCATCCTATGAGGGATCTTTCCTTTCTAAGCAAAGTGCAATCCAAAATTCTTGCCTTGCCTTTTCTAAAGGACGCAAGCTCTGACTCCCTTTGGAGGATGTGCTATATCAGGGAAGAAGCCAGGCATGGATGTCTCAGCGAGTGGTAATTTTAACATCCCCACTACCAATAGATTTGATGCAATATTCATTTTGGACACTCAAAATTGACTGCAAATGATCCCTTCCCCACTATTGAGGATCTTAATAGTTCCCCCATTGATTTAGGGGTGAATGGATCTCTGAAAGTCCTAAATTAGAATATTGCAGGTTTGGTGGTGAAAATTAAAGATGTTTATGGGTGTTATTTGTTTAAAGAACTTCACGTAGTTTGTTGTCAGGAAAAATGAGATGCAACATGTAATTTCTCGTTGAAGGGTTATAGCTCCAGCTTTATTCTCACCACACCAGTTATGCTTGGGAGGGCTAAGAGACAACTAATATTGTTAATTTTGTTGTGCCTCATCTGCCAAATTGAAACTCCAAAAACCAGTTCCTGGAACCTAGTTGCTGTTTTAGTAGGATTCAAGAAAATAGGTAGTTTGTTAACTCAAATTTGTATAACTTTAAATGTACTAACTATTTGGATGCCCATGTGTCTGATATTAAAGGTTTTTAGATAACTTTCTTGGCTCCATAAATGATTTGTTTCCAATGCCTTGCGGCTAGAGCGCTCAAACTCAAAGCTTGGGAACTGTGTTTGAGTCTCGGCAACGACGCTTACCATCCTGTGATTCTGGGCAAATCACTTAATCTCCCCATGCCTAAAAATGAATGTGCCTATCTGTAATGAAACTGGTGCTCATGTAAAGTGCTCTGATTCCCTCGAGTCTAGTTCGTGCTATATACAAAAAAAAAAAATGATGACGCTGGGTAATTTTATTTAGCATTTGTGTGATGGTTGTCCTATCTTAGATTTCAATGAGCATAATTGCAGAGTAATAAATACTGAGCATTTTAGACATTCGCAACAAGAATATTTGATGAATACCATTTTATCCGATTTTAATTATTCTATCATATCGGACCTGCAGCTAGACTTGTCAGGTCCTTCCAGTATTCCCACTTTTACTGGGAGAAGCAAATGGTCTGTGATAGACTTAACTTTTGTTACCTCAAGTCTTCATCATTTACTTATAAAATGTAAGGTTTTGTGGGACTCCCACAGTGACCATAACCCATTGAAAGCCGCATTTGAGTGGAGTTTTGAAGATAATCGGAGGGGTCATGACCACAATGGTTTGATATCATTTCGGGATCAAAGAGATAGATTAAAATGGCCCAATACATTTATATACTTGAGTTATTTCAGAAATGGGTTTGAGGCATGTCTTGATGATGGTCTTCCTGATAATATAATTTAGTCCTCTTGTAATACTATTAGTACCACAGTAAAGTCTAAGCTAACCATGGTAACGCCTTTTAGTCCCCCTCCGAACAGGTAGTTTGAGCACTCCTATACTAAAGCCTACCAAGATTTCAAGATGTCTTCGAACAAACACCCAGAGATAGTAATTTGGTTTCCTTGTGCTGAGCAAAATGTAAGTTAAAAGGATTAGAAAATGCAATTATGCAGGAAAGCATGGGAAGAACGTATATTTGCATGCACTAATGAGATGGCGGTATGTTCTGGAACATTATTAATGGCCTGTTTCATACTATGCTTCACCCAAGCTTATGCTTGGGGAAAGCATTTTTAATCCATTTATGATGATCCCAATCCTACATCTGTCCCTTTTTTTTTGCAGAATGGTCAAACTTCAGGTTTGAGTAGGAGAAGGTGAGGTAAGCCATTATTGTCTTACCAAGTAACAAAGCTCCAGGCTCAGACGGGTTTCCAGATGACTTGTTTAAATCTAATGTCTAGTTGTGGACCTCCTTGATCAAATTGCATCTTAAAGAGGCTGTGAAATATAACCTGCCAGACTCTTGGTCCCACTCATTGATTGTGGCAGTGTTTAAGAAGGGATGCAAGAAATACCCATGTTGCTATCTGCCTATTTTGCTCGTTGACTTAGAGGTGAAAATTATTGTTCGAGTGGTTCTAAATCATTTCCATATCTTGGTTTGAGATCAAAATGCCTTGTCCGATATACCATAAGGCTTCAGGGCCGGCCTTGGGTCGATTGACCAATGATTACAATTGATCATCTCAAAGTATACCGTAGCAGAAAAAGGTTCAGTCCACTTTGCATTCTGGATCCCAATTCTGGGTTTGAAAGAGTAAATAGAGATAAGCTCTGGACTTTCTGAGTTCCATGGGTTCTGGCACAACATAATTTGGCTACTAGAGGACCTGTATCTCAACCTGGCAGCATCAGTTTAGTATGTTTTGCCCCATGTATAGCATTTTAAGGAATAATTTTAATCGTCCTTTGCTTAAGGAGTTGGATTTTAAACAGGTGAGACCCGCACTTTTATATTTACAGGTCTTACCAGATCCTTATATCTGTAATTTTGTTGCTTATTTTCGTGTTGGAGCAGTAAGAGCTAAGAGTCTAATGGGATATGGATGAAATGTTATTTGTTCTTTTCATTGTATCTTTGATGATCTTTACTGTTTTAAATGAATGACTGACTGGTGGACTTTGTTGTTGTACTGGTGTTTCAACCTCCCATTTGGCGGGCAATGCTGTCTATTAGACTTAGGCCCAGATGCATCAAGCTAAAATCCGCTTGCAAAGGAATGGAATGGATGGAATGGATGTAGATTTATAGAGCGCGAATTGCTGCCCGAAGGCGTCCAAGCGCTGAGAATCTGCCCCTTTGCGACCGGTATTTTTGCATTTGGGATGCATCATCCCAAATGCAAAAATTGCAATTTAAGAAATCCCAAAATTGCGATTACTCAAATTGCTATTGCATTTAAGGAATCTCAAATTGAGATTCCTTAAATGCAAACCATTAAAGTTAAAAAATTAGCGATTTCGCTAATAGGGGGAGCAAATTACTATGAAGTTAAACTTCATGGTAATTTGCAAAAACTTTGAAAAATGCACTAAAGTGCATTTCTCAAAGTTCCATTTTACACACAAACATGCCCTTAGGGCATGTGTGTGTGCAAGATGTACCCATATGCCGATTTCAGGGGTGCAACAGGGTGTCTTTTTGACACCCTGGCACCCTTGAAATTGCAATCTCAATTTGCGGTTCTCTAATTGAGAATCGCAAATTGAGCTTGTCTTCCCATTCATTCCTATGGGCCTCCAGGTCCATAGGAATGAATGGGGAGGTGTTCCTTAATTGCGAGTCACAATTAAGGAATTTTAAGAAATCGCTATTTTTTAAGCGACTTCTTCATGCATAGCATTTTGCTATTCCTTATTAGCGAATCCTTATTTTTCGCTAATAAGGAATCGCAAAATGGATTCTTGATGCATCTAGGGGTTAGTCAATAAACAATACTTAATGGGGTTTTCCTCTCCTCTGAGGGGGCTTTGTTTCCTGTAGTTGGGTGTATATGAGTGGCCTATACAGTTACGTACACTCTATACTCCTCTGCCCACCATTGGTGATTTTTGATAAATGCACCCCTATTTCATTAGTGATTTGCTTAGAACCTTGAAGTCTCCCCAGTGCCCTGATGAAGAAGGAGGGTTAGCAGTTAAAAGGTTAAAAATAAGAAAATCACAACTCCTTATACCCTCTGCATCCCACATTGCCACATGCCTTTAGGAATAACCTCTAGAACTCCTTTACCTTCTCGATACCAGTAAGGGTTATTGTTATCCACGGTTATTTGCATCAGTGCCAACCCCCCCCCCCCTCTTTCATTATTTGTCCATTTATATCACCATTCTAGCTTTCTACCGACATGCACTATTGAAGATTGATTCTGTAATCGCTTGATACTGTCCCTGCTGCAACACTGTAGCTCATGTTGTGTCATCCAGGATGTCTGTTAATAAGCTATGAATGCCAATGCTTTAAATTGGTTTGTAAAATGGAAAACAGCTTGCATTACCTTCATCATAACAATACAGACACTGCCCTGATGCAGGAAACACACTTATCTCGTAGGGAGGAAGACACATTATGAAGAGATTTGGTGGGGAGAGGGATAAGCAGTTGGCGCTTTGACCCGAAAATAGATCATCAGTAACGGGTATCTAATTATGCTAAAAAGTGTGGGGTGGCGATACTGGTGTACACATGTCATGCTTACGGATGTATGACGGTACCACGCGTACTTTTACAACGCGTACCGTTACAACGCTACTTTTACCACGCAAGTCGTTACAACGACTTGCGTGGAGGGGCGCTGGATAGTAAATTTTTTAATTTACTATTCCAACTCCAGTCCCCGTGGACTCTAGGGAAGGAGTTGGATAGTAAATTAAACTATTTACTATCCTGGAGCGCCCCCCAGCGCAAGTCGTTGTAACGACTTGCGTGGTAAAAGTAGCGTGGTAACAGCACCGCGTTGTAAAAAATGCGTGCTAACCGTTGTATACCCATGCTTACAGTACTTTGCACATGGACAGGTCCAAACGGGCAGTGTGCTTTTGAGAAAATAAGGACAGTAGACAACCCCTACCTACTTTTGGCATTGATCTTTACTATAACCACGTTCCTGGCCCACTCACGCAGACTAATTGCTGAATTCCGCAAGGTCTGAGTTATTATAGGAGGTGACTAGAATGTCATCTTGGATCCTACCATTGACATGAGAAGACCATTAGATAAGTGTAATGCAGCAGAGAGAGTGAGATCAAATGACATCATGGCTAATCAAGTTTTGGTAGATGTATGGCGCCTAACACACTCAGATAAAAACTACACTTAATGCTCACATAAGCATGTAACGTCATCTCACATAGATTGTTTCCCAGTATGGCGATCTAAGCTCCAATCCTTCATTACAGACAGGCGTTTTACTAAAAGGTCTGTCAGATGATTAGCAGATTAAATGTTGGGTTCACCTGGCACACCGATGACCTCCAATGCTATATTAGAGGATGACCACTTCTAACTATTAAATATCTGAAGAGCAGGGTCTCCTCAATTCACACATTTGGGTGTACAGGCCATAGAATAAGCAGCCAGTGATCTCACTGCAGATACTTTGGGCATCAGAAAACTGACTTGAAGAGGCCTCATTGTGAAAGACTCCTCTGTCATTAGGAAAAAATCTCTAGCTGAGGGGAAAAAACTTGAAAGCGCCATCTCTAAATTGACTGCAGAATATAACGCAAATCCCACGGCCAAGCAGAGATGTAGATCGGAGGCTGAAAAATTTGCAATGAATAAATATTACACCTCAGAGGCATTAAGAGCCCTAGTGAAATTAAAGTGGAGACACTGGGCCTCATGTACTAAAAATGCATTTAGTAAATTGGTTGCAATGTGCAGTTGCACTTTTACAGCATGCATATGTGTCTTGGAAACCAACCTATGTATTAATAGGTCAGTTCACAAAATACAGAATCGTAGTGGGTCATAATTTGATGTACCTCATAAATAATAATGAGGTAGGTCTCAAATTGCGACCCACCGTGATTGGCTACAATCACAGGTAAGGTGGCGTGCTAGGGTCTGCAGACCACCACCATGTGTCTGATTGCATTTCAATAAAGCAATTTTCTTTTTTTAAATTCAGACTGTTTTCCTAAATAAAAAATAGAATACATTTAAATAGAAAAAATAAATGTTTTTGTTAGTAAGCAATGATTTCCTGGACCACTGCAATGCAAAAAGGGGAAGAGCTGCCTTGGGATTCCCTTCACATTTGCAAATAGGTTAGCTCCTCCCTTGGGGTGGTGCTATAACATCAAAGTTTTATGACTGGATTTCGGTCGCAAAGTATTAATATATACCATAAGGATTCGGCATTTGGAAGGGACCTCCTTAATATGCCCCTTCCAAATACTGATTTAAAATGGTTTCATGAACCCATTTAACGATTCTAAAAACCGTTTTCAAATCGTTAAATGGGCTTTGTACATTAAAAAAAAGGATTTACCATTCACAAATCCTCTGATTTACCAAATAAGAGGGTTTGCAAGTGATAAAACCATGAGTACATGAGGCCCTATATAAACGCTGGGAGCAAAAGCTTGAAGAATGCGTGCTTTCCAATTAAAAAGAAGGAGAGGTCAAACTGGCAATACCTTTGATTCATGACACTGTGAGCAATTCACGTACACAACCTGATGATACCTTTGAGGCTTTTACCTCTTTTTATGAGACTTTATATGCCTCATCACATGAGAAGATCCGTGATGGGGAAGATGAATTCCTGAATTCTCTTTATCTCCGTTTCCTCACGGACAAAAGAAATGCATTGCTGGAGGATATAAATCACCTTGGAAAAAAAGGAATGATGCCATTACAAGTCACCATGGGAATTCGCCTTGGGAAGATGCCTTACCTGGCAAATTTTACAAGTCATGTAAATCCCTGGTAGCTCTGATGCTGTATAATGCATACAGTGAAGCAGAGAACAAGGGGTCATTAGCTGCAATATCTAACAAGTCCATTGCAATGTTGCTTACAAAGGAGGCAAAGACTTACTAGATTGTGGGAGCTACAGGCCCATTTGCTTGATAAATGTACATATCAAAATACTAGTTCTAACCTATAAGTATCCCCTCTGGAGATTCACTGTACATGCAAGGAAAAAGTGAGATCACATACCAGACATACGCACTACTTTAATAGGAGCGGGAAGGAAAACCACCGTTTTTAGGTTATGCGTGCGCCATCGCGCAAGCGCTGCTCTGCAAAGAGCTGGGGTAGTTCAGTACGGAGAAAAGCTTTGCCCACTCCCCCACCCTTATTTTACATTGGCTTGTGTTTTTGTCCTTTGTAAATGCTGTCTTTTGATTCACTATGAGGCTTGTTAGTCCCTCCTTAGTACAGCCATGTCATCATTTGTATCCTCCCATGGCCACTGGCCCCTTTACTTGGTTTTTACACGGGGCGTGTACTATTTCCTTTTGGAGCCGGGCCCCGCCGCAGGAGACAGACCAGGTAAATGTGTGCTTTGGTGTCTTCAACCCACCTCCCATTGTGTGTGCCTACTTTTCCCCTCCCCCACCACCCACACGTCCTCCCGTTGTCCGTGCCTTTTCCCCCAGCCCTCCCTCCCTCCTTACCGATGTCTGTGCTTTCTCCCCCCGCCCCCTTCCGTTGTCCGTGATACCAAGTTGCCAACCATTTGCAATGCAATATGTCTCGCATAAATTGGAGACGTATTACATTGCAAAAGCTTGTTTTCGGCACATGAAATTCATTTTGGATATAGACTGTTTAAGTAGATGCTTAAACAGATAATCAGAGCTGACCCCCGAAGTAACCTCTGTCTCTAATTTGTATATACAACTTTCCAAAATGAAGTTTGATACACATGTTTAATTCACAAAATATAGAAATATTAACATTCTATGTGAGAAACAAAGGGCGCTCGTTTACAATGCAGTGTAAAATGGGAAGGCTTCTGGTGTGCAAACAGTACAGCTTTGCGTGTACACACAGACAGTGTAGTGAGGCCTTAAGAGTACAACCAGTACGGTATAATCAAGTTCCTCGGGGTACCTACAGTCAAACAGTGCTTTGAGGCATCAAGTATGTTATGGTAATGCAACATTTATATAGCGATCACTACCCCTAAGTTCTTGTATAGTGTAAGTAACTGAGTGATGCTATATATACCACGATTACCCTCAGGCATCAAATTCACCAAGAGAGCAGAAAGTTTTAATGATGCAGAAAAAACACAGAGAATAAAAATGTATATGGATAAGTAGTACAACGAGGCATCTGCAACACAAACACTAATCAGAGGATAACAGCAGTGACATCTTAAGAATTTTAAGGGCCCCAGGCTAAACATATTTTGGGGCCCCCCTATAAGGAACAAATTTGCTTTTTATTACCCATCTCCTGCTAATTAAAGTCCACAAGCCAAACAATACTAAATTATATGTTACATTTTAATAAAGTTCAGTTTCTATGGGGCCTGTTGGAAGGTGGGGGCCCTGGGCAATTTCCCACTTTGCACATACCTTAAAACGTTCTGGATAAAAGTGCACAACAGTAAAGAGAAGCTTAAGATACTCCTCAAAAATTCAATAGGTCTGTTTTTTACTTCATGTGAAAGTGCTTTATTGACTGTGGAGTTTGTGTGTTTCTGTGGATGAGAGAATGAGTGAATATGAGAACCAGTCAATCTTTGCAAGGATGGACGAAAGGGTGAGAGAGTGCATACATTTGTATATGATTCATTTGTATATGATTAACTGCAATAATGGATGAATTGGACTTGTTTGAAATGTTTGCGTAGCCTAGGGCCCATGCAAGTGGCATCTGTTCCTCACCTTGTCAAAGACTGTAACAGCCTGTAAAGACGAAAGTCACCGCCATCAATGCCATTGTTTCCCCTGTGGTCCTGAAATTCCCCTAATTATTTTCTTTTAGAAATTGTTTGTGGGTCCCCTGATCCTGAGGATCCCATACTGCATGTTTGTGTTCAGCGTTGCCCTTTTGGTGAGTTCCTGAGACAGGAGATCCTCCACTGGTATGCATCATCTGGAGGCTCTTCAGGAGTTGGTTGGGGATTCCAGCATAGAGCACATTGCAGTAGAGGAGCCAGCTTGTGACTAGGGATTGGGTGATGTTTTTTCTGGTGCTGACGAGGAGCCAAATGAAGATTTTTTGGAGCAGGCAGAGGAGACTGCATTGATCTGGTGTTTCATGCTGAGGTTGGGATCCAGGCTGATGCCAATGTTGTGGGCGTGGTCTGTCAGTGTGGGTCAGCATTTGATGGGTCACCAGGTGTCATTCGATGGGGACGTGTTGTTCCCAGAGATCAGCACTTCCAAACTTCATGGCTGCAAACCCCCAGATTTGGTAAATCTGAGGGTTTGCGATTCCTAAAACACTTTTTAAATTTACTTACCTAGTTTAATGATTCAGAAAAGGTTGTCTGAATCATTAAATGGGTGTATGACATTTTAGGGCGTCCCTTCCAAATACTGATTCCTTTAGGTATGTATCTATTAATGTTTTGTAACCAAAATCAGGTTGTAAAACTTTAATATTTTAGCACCAACACAAACTGAAATGAGTCTCCAAGAAAGCCCTCTCTGATTCTGATGTTCCAGTGTTCCTTCAAGGTGTTATATTCACGCAATGATACCGGTAAGATGGGCAACAGCCTGACTGGGTTTTTTGTTTCAATTGTGGTTTTGTGGTTTGTGTCAGTACTTACAGGTTTTACTCTTTTTCAACACTGAGTCTTGCTGGCCTGTCATGCCATCTGAGACCGAAACGTCAATAGTCTGTCCTCTCTAACATCATTGGGACACCGTATGGTGTTTCAGTCCTTCATTAAAAGTTTAAATAAAATGATTTGGATCATATGGACTGTGGAGTTATGAGCGTTTAAAGTTAAGAAGAGCTGTATGCTTCCTTGGTTCCACAAATTGAATAGATGTTATCAAACTGTAGGGATTGTAAAGTGGCATCAGTGTTATGTGGATGTTCTGCTGTATATAATATTATATTTGTATTGCAATTATGTACAATGGATATGATGTTATGATGATGCAATTTCTATAAATATATTAATGTTCGTAACAATGTTTCATTGGTACAGTACATGAGTGATTTACTGATGTCATTGGATCATATTTATGACCAGTATAAGAGTGAATTTGTCTAATTATTCCATGGTTCATTTATTTTTCTTCTGTCAACTGTATGCCATAACTAGAAAACAATAGCTTATACCATTGCTTAGTTCTTTGAATATTAAAAAGTTCACACCAGCCCTGAATTATCTGACATTCTTTACCATCCGCCGAACATATTTGCATGATGATACATACACAAGTTCATATCGGCTGCATTCAGAGCGAGAAGTGATAGGGAAATGTCACTTTATCAAATTCTGTGTCTGGAATTTTTAACTTTGCTATTTTATTTATACTGTTTTTATGTTTGAAATGTTTGTGACATACTTATGACATATTGCTTGATTGTATGTACTGTGTTCCTTTATTCTCTTATACAAGCCGAAAAAAGATTTTTGATGATGTTGATGAGAAACCTCAGAATATCTCTGGTTCTCTGTCTTTCCTGAAACTGTTATGTATCAATGTCGTCAGAGAATTGGCATCATCTCACTCCCTTTTCCGACAACGATAACTAGCTATTATTTTGTGAAAAGGTGCTTTGTGGTTCTGGTGTATTTTCAAAGTTGTTTCTAAAACTGTAATACAACTTTCAGCAGAATTATATAGTCCAAACTGTTATGAAAGGAATCACTTTCCTGATCACATACCACTTCCTTAAATAAAATATGGGTCATGAAAACTATAAACATTCTTTTGAAGAGATGAGGATCCTTCCAGTTTCTCAAGTTTATTTCTACGATATGACTAGCTTCCAAAGAATTGAACTTGAAACATGCTTTCCTAACAAAAATAAATAATTATCAAGGTTTTCCAGGAGTTTGGAAACTGGATTCTGGCAGCAGCAACAAAGTATCCTAATTGTCTAAATAAGGTGGACTTTACCTCAATTAAATTCTACAGGATAACTTCAAAGTTGTTACCACCATTTGTCCGCATAATGGGAGTTCTTTGACTTCATGAAAAATTTAGCTGCCTGAATTACACTCATGCGTTCACCAAAGAGACAAAGCTTCTCTCCATGTGAAACCATCGCTCTGTGTGCACCATCAGCCGCCGTTCAGCAAAAGGCCAATGAGAATCTATGAGGTAAGGGAGAATAAGTGGTCCCTCTTTGCATTCTATAGGATAGGCCATCATTTTACACTAGGCCACTGTGCAAGCCCTGTAAGTTTTGACTGCTGGACCCGTACATCCTCAGAACACAGAACACTTAGTGCATGCCACAGATCATGACACTTAGTAAGAAAGACATTCCACTTTCTTGTCTATCCACTTGACCCATCAAGAGACCCCACTGCTCTTTGGACTGTTCTTAGAGTTGAAAGACTGCCCTGCCCCTCAATCTTCTGCACTACCCTGACACTCAGCTAATTCACCCCTTTAGTAATCACTTACACTTTCAGCCCCATTCTCTATAACTTTCCCCAAACTAACGAGCCTCCTAATCAACTAAACATCTTTGAAAACAAAGCAGAACCTTCTATTCTTCTATTTGTTACCATAATATGGTCAGAAGACACTCACCTTCATGAGGCCATCGCATCCAGCTGTTAAAACCACCCTTACAAGACAGGCGGAGAATTATCAGTCATTCTAACGAGCCTAGGAACTTTCAATTTCTTCTAAAGGGGTCTCTGAACCAAAACACTATGATAGACAGATCCTGAGCACAAATTCCACTCAATTAATTGAGAATTCACCATCATCCACATCAACCTGATCATCAGTCCCACTAGCATAGGAAAAACAGCCAAAAACATTCTGCAGACGATGGAACAAGATGAATCTCATCACAATCAATTCTCACCTCGCCACTTCATCACTGTCCAATCACATAAAAGAAGGAAGCACTTCTATCACTAACTAGCCAAAGGCTTCTCTAGACTAATACCCTTATGGATCTTCTCATAACTGAACTGCTGTACAGATACCCTCTGACTAAACATAATGTAAAGCTATTCAAGTCAGAAAACATCATCTTGAATATTTCAATGGAACACATTTAATGACCCTAGTTTATGTTATTTCTGTTTTAATGTTGGTATTTATAAAGTACAGAAGTAGCATCAAAGTGTAGCAAATCACTGTACAAAGAAACAAGATACATATACAACATATGAGATTAAACAAACATGCAAGTATGTGTACAATGAATACTCAGGGTAGAAAATAAGAAAAATATAGAATAAAACATAGCAGTTCGTTGGAAACAAGGGGAAAGTAATGGATACCATATAGGATGGTAGGAAGATTGTGAATAGGTGTCTTTGAGACTCCCCATCTACCACGAATTGCAACAGTGATGGAGTGAGTCTGAGTGTAAAGGAAGGTCATTCCAAAGTGTTAAGGGCTGACAAGGCATGGTGATGTGTGCTTTATATTACAATGATAATCAAGGATTTCAACTTCACACAAGACCTACAAATTGGCGTTTAAAAATGTGAAGGTACTCATCCACTCTGGCCTGAACTCACTACCTATCTGTTAGACAGAAAAGTAACTGCATATCTATAGAGATCATTCACCCTGTCCTATGTTATTTGTCTTGTGCAGCCTCAATGGTTTTTTGTTTTGCCCCAGTGAGATTGACATTCATACAAACCTTTAGAAATGGCCCTTTCTGCAGGGTCACCCCCAAACATTTTGCCTTCTTACTCCCATTTTTCCTGAATTTTTGTTGGCTTCAGGACTCTGTGCGCTTTAACTCTGCTAACCAGTGCTAAAGTGCTTGTGTTCTCTTCAGAAAATCTGGTGCCATTGGGGTATCCACAATTGACACATTTAATTTATTTATAAGTACCTAGTAAAGTCCACCGCATATGCCCAGTGTCTGTAAATTAAATGCTACTAGTGAGCCTGCAGCACTGATTGTGCCACCCACTTAAGTAGCCCTTTAAACATGTCTCAGGACTGTCATTGCAGAGCCTGTCTGTGCAGTTCGTAACTGCAATTTCGATCTGGCAAGTTAAACCTCTTGCCAGACCCAAACCTTCCTTTTTAATACATATATGCCACCCCTAGGGTGGGCCCTGGACAGACCAAGGACAGGGAGCAGTGTATTAAAAAAGTTAGACAAGTACTTTTAAGTTTTAAATGTCCTGGTACTGATCCAATCTTAAATTAGTTTTTCACTATTGCAAGGTCAACATCTCCCATAGGATAACATTTGGATTACCTTATTATATTTTATAATTGTAATTTCCAATTGGGATGTGATTTGACCTCTAAGTTTGGTGTCTCCAGCATCACAATTTAAAATCGCAACTTATGGTGAAATTGAATTTTAAATTGCAATTCTGAAAAAGCCACATTTAGAAAGTTGGCATTTTCTTATCTTATTAATTTGATACCTGCTGTCTGTCTCTGATCACATGGCTGGGGTGGGGTGGGTGACAGCTAGGCTTTGTGCATTCCCCCTAGACAGCCACACACAGTGGGAGCTTAGGTGTAACTTGATGGGCCATCCTAGGAGGATGTGATGGAGGAACTGGAAACAGCCTCACACTTACAACTGAATAGGCTGTGTCCTGCCCCCTTGAAGTGAGTCTGGAGCTGTGATAGGAAGGGATGGACACAGTGCACTTCAATGACCCTTCTTTGAACTCTCCCTCAATTCAAAGGCACCACTGCGTATAAGAACTGGACTTCAGACCCTACTAATTCAGTACACTTCTGAACCTGTGGATACTCTGCCAGGAAGAAGGACTGCTGTGCTGCTGAAGGACTATCACTTTGCTGGACTGCTGTTCTGGAAGAACTTCTGCCTTCCTGAGCTGACCTGTTACATGCTGCCCCCTTATCTGGAGAGGAAGAACAGGAACATGGAACATATCTTTAACCCAGGACCCCAGAGTGACTCCAAGGGATAGTCTGCAGGCCTCCTGATCTGTGCCTCAGGGACACAACAGGCTCCACACAGCTCCTGGACCTGTCTTCAATGAGCTCCTGAACGCCAAGATGCACATCTCAGGTCCTGGGTCCCTTTGAAGTGTTTTTTGGCTCCTGAAATCAAACATTTGAATTCCTCGCAAATGTGAACAGGCCCATTCTCTCTGGAACCGAGCTGCTCACACTAAGGATCAGTACAAGCTGCCGCAAGTTCATCTCTTTGCAGAGTAAGTATAGTCGTTCGTGACCACGGAGCTCCAGCCTGTTCGTCTGCAATGCCCGGTGGATCTTAACGTCCCATGGACCACCGCTAGTGACGCTCTCCTTGCTCCTGGTGAACTTCTTCCCTGCAAATGGGACTCTTGGCACAATTCTTGAGAAGGTAAAACTTCAGCAGGACTTACCTGGAACTATTTCTGACCTGCACTCTATCGCGGAAAGCTTGAGCTTTTGGATTTGACTCGGTCCAGCGTGATGAGATATCCCTGGTTTGATGCTTTATGCTTTTAAGTGCTAATTTACTGTTTATTCTTCACACATTCATAACTCAGTTTCTACTGTTTGTAGTTTTGTCATTTTTTGTCTTGTTTTATATATACAATTAAGCTCTATTTTTCTAACCTGGTGTCTATTTTATTGTGGTTTATCACTGTGTTACTCTTTGAAGTGTTGCACAAATATTTTACACATTGCCTCTTAAGTTAAGCCTGACTGCTCTGTGCAAGCTACCAGAGGACGAGCACAGGTTAATTTAGGGTGTGTTGTGACTTACCCTGATTAGGGTTGTGATTCCTTCTTGGACAGTGCACATACCTCTGCCATCCAGAAACTCAATTTCTAACATTGGTGATCAGCAGTGAGGATAGGACTTGTATTTGTGCAGTGCCATACTGAGATTTTGTTTACACTACTATTCCATATCAAAGAATAATTTGAGTCAATTCTCCCTGATTGGCATTTTGTTTCTACAAATTCTTCCTTTTTCAGCCTGCCTCTTAT
Organism: Lissotriton helveticus; assembly: GCF_964261635.1. Classification (NCBI taxonomy): domain Eukaryota; kingdom Metazoa; phylum Chordata; class Amphibia; order Caudata; family Salamandridae; genus Lissotriton; species Lissotriton helveticus. The sequence goes on from NC_136063.1 coordinate 695,288,148, forward strand.
AGCTGTGATCTCACCTACAAAGATAGAGCTTGAATGGCCAACTTGGAGAGCTACACCATAGCCCACCTCAAGAAGGTTTGCCAGTAGAAGGGGGTTCCTGCCATGAGGAGCACTAAAAAGATAGAGCTCCAAAAATGTTAAGGGCATGGGCAAAGGCCCATCAGAGCCCCACAGACAACGAGGAGGAAGAGCTGCAGGATGAGGTGGAATTGGACCAAGACCCACAGTATGGTCTTGGACTGCTGCTTGTGGAGGAAGGGGCAAACTTCCTACCAAGGTTGGAGATTCCACACCGGGCAGGGAGCAGCCTTTCATTAAGGAGCATGTCCCCAGAGGGTTTGGAGGGCAGGAGGGAGGAGAGACAAATTAATTTGGAGCTTGCTAAGCTGGAGGAAGAAAATGCTTGGGAAGAAAGGGGACTAGCCTCAAGCAGCTGTACATCAAAGCCATGCAAGTGGAAAGTGGAATCCAGCAGTAAAGGTGGCAGCATACAGGCAGTGCCTATTGGAGAAGGAAAGGTTTTCATTCCAAAGGATTTGGTAATCAATTATGTGGTGGGGGATGGTCCTGATAAGTGGTTCTCAGTACTGGAGGGATAGCTTGTGGAGGTAAATGCCAAGAGTGGGGAGCACATACTCCTAACACTAGAGGTAGTGGACAGACCTAGTACGCTCCCATTAAGGCCATGCGTATCAATACATTTGTGTTGACCCTGAAGAGATATAGACAGAAGTTCTGGGGCAGCCACAAACTTCCCACACAGAGCTGGGAGGATTTTTTATATTATTCCATCAAGGCACCGAAGGGCTAGGGTGAGGGGCTGCAAGGCAGAAGTTTATACTGGGCTGTACAACCTAATTTTGAGGGAGCGCATGCTTGATATTTGTATGACAAAGCTGCCCCAACACCTGGTCAGTAGCAAGCTGACTGACCGCAGGTAGCTTTCTGAAGAGGTGTGCTTCCAGGTCAATACCTGAGTGTCAAAAAAGGTACATTGGGATGACTCTAAGATGGGTGGTTTACATTCCACCCAGAACAGTGAGGGGCAGGTCAAGGGAGAACCAGACAAGTCTCAGGTTAAGGGGGAAGATGGCGGCCGGAAGCTAACGGTCGCGGTCAAAGCTCCCTTGGGCGTGTGTTTGCAGGCTCCCTCCAGGAATCCTCTCTGATGATTTTTTGAAGTACTTTTAATGGATTCTCCCTCCTGCCCGGACTCCCCGACCTTCCTCTTACTTTGAATGTGCTGGTGGTTTCCAGTCCCATGTGTAGAGCTGTGGCGTTTTTTTTTTTTTGTTCTCTGAATGGTGCCTGATACCCGGAGCAGAACGGCAGCGCTGGATCCGGCCCTCTTGCGGTCAGTGGGTGCGGCACGGGAGTGGAGGCGCTGCGGTATCCCTTGCCTGCAGGTCTGGGTCCACGCAGGAAGAGTCAGCACCTTAGACTATGTTTGTTTGAAGACCGGAGACCGTAGTGGGGAGAGAGTGGTAGGAAGCCAGAGCGAGCTAGAGCGTTCTATCCTTTTCCCTTTTGAGCACACCTTCGCCACTCAAGACGAAGGTAAGAACCTTTATTGTTGTTGCTTTGAGTAACCTTTGACTCTATTTTCAATCCCGACTGCATTCAGTGGAGTTTCCTGTGGAAAGGGGGGCCCAGCTGGGATTGGCGCACCGCAGGTGGGACCCCAGTATTGCATGGAGAGTGGTGATGTTCAGTTCCGTCAAAATGGCATTCCAATACATAATGTCTGAAGATATACCCTGCGCACTAGGGCTATTAAGCTTGAATTAGGTTCAGGCTCCTTAGTACAGACTCAAGTCTCTCCCCCTGTTGCGGAAGTCAGGGTTACCACTAGGCAGGGCAGGGGAAAGTCACTACAGAGACCGCCATTGCAGTAAGTGGAAAAGGGAGAGGTAGGGGGAAGAATGTCCTCTCTTCCAAAGTGAAAATCACACCCTCCCTAAAAACGTTCTATAAGGTACTGTCTACCCCTACTAATCGAGTGTCCAATAAAGGTTACTCTTCAGTGTCTACTAGCTCACAGCTTGCTACTTCATAAAATTCTCTCCAGTCAAAATACAGTATTCAGTCTCTTGCTTTACCTAGATCAATGAGTAAGTCTGCAGGAGTGGAAATCAAAACAAATGAAGTGCCCGGTGAGCAGCCTTTAGTCATTCTTCCCTCTGTTGAAACCTTTAATTGATTTTTGCTATTGGAGGTCCAAGAGGACCTGTTGGGCTCCTCCTCTGCATCTGATTATGCGATTTCAACACCTCTAATACCCCCAGTGGTAGTCTCTGCTGGGTCTGGGATCGGATCATTAGCTGACATTCTACTGGCCCTCAAGGAGGATATAGGAAAGAGATTTACAGTCTCAGAGTCTAATGAAGCAGCGATCTAAGCATATTGTGAGGTATTAGCCCATAAATTGGAAGAAGTATCACAGAGAACAGATGTCCTAGAATCTGAGATTCCTAAAATCAAGGAGGCACTCCACTCATCTACAATGGAAGTGGATAAATTAGCCATCCAAAATAGAAAATTAAAAGATGACCTAGAGCGCCTGGAGAACAACTCGAGAAAAAACAATCTAAAATTGTTAAATGTACCCGAAGACTTGGAAGGAGCAGATGTCAAAGGTTTTGTGATTTCCCTTTTAAAATATACTATTTTGAAAGACCTCCCGGTGATAGATCTGGTACATGACATCCAACGGGTTCATCGGGATCCCTTTGGGAAAAATTCAGCAAAACAGAAGCCAAGGAAAATCTATTTTTTTTCTTTTTTTTTCAAAACCTTTATCGAGGAACTGAAAGTCAGACACATTTACATTGAGGCTCCTCCCAGCCGGCTCCTCCCAGCCGCCCCGGACGTGCGTCAGCGACCGCCTACCTCCTACCGGGCGATGCCTGCCCTGGTGAGGAGTGGCTGGCCACAAGGTGGGCGGGGGCAGCCGTCTGTGACTAGGGGCCCGCCCTCCTGATGGCCACTCCGTGGCCTCGGGCAAGCACATAGTCACATCAGTCATCAATGTAACATGTCCCATAATCTCGGCAATAACAGATGTACATAGTATAAGGTTGAAACTGTACAGAGTGCACCTTGCATTTTTTTTATCAGGGTCACAGTGTATTACACTTATCATTATATTTAAATGTGGTGTTCTAGGTAGCGTAATACATAAAGTTTTGATATGCACTATTGTAGTTTCTAGCATGTAGTTTTCTTAGTTTTTTTACAATGCGCAAACTCTGCTTTTGTTCATGGTGCCTCGTTCACAGCATAATGTCTTTACTAATGTAGTTGTACACCAAACTTCATCCACATTTTCGTTGTTAGTTCCTCTATACAAGGACCTTAAGTCACAGGCTTAAGCATTGAGCAGCTTCAATTGTTAAATCTTGCGATACGTGCAAATGATAGCTCTGTTGCACATTTGATGTCACTTCCTGTTGCGATGTCACTTCCTGTCACACCACCTAACTTGGAGAGTCCCCTTACTTCTTTTTTAGGACTTGTGCCCTGCACTCAACCCTCTTAATAATACCATTGCCCGTGGGTCAGTTTTAGTCCACCAGGCAACGCGATCCTGATAGTTCCTGGGAGGCTGGCATCCTAAGTGTATGAGGTGGCAATACATACCCTCAAGGGTGGATGATGTGCCACTCTGAGGTTCCATCCAGACAGCACAAACATGTGCTGTGCTGATATAATGCCATTAAAAGGTTCTAAGTCCTAAACTGGACTTGCAGATGTAACATCCACAGGTGAGAAAAATCAAATGAAGGCCAGAAGGTGGGCAGGGACTTGGCGGCCCAGATTTTCTTCCCTCATAAGGACTTTTATCCTTACAAACACTACATACAGTTAAAACACATGACTAACCGTAGCTAATGAATTCAACTTTTTAAATCCGATGCATACATTACTTAACCGCATGCGTGCGGCCGCTATTTTTGCGCTGTGCGGCTTTTTGCGAAAAGCCGCGTTACATGACGAGCTGAGCGCGTCATGAGCATGCGAGCGGCGCAACTCATGACGAGCTCAGCTCGTCATGCGCATAGAAGGGGTTAAATGATTGCCTTTCAAGGTAGCACTTAAAGTAAAAAAAAACGTAGAAATGGTTAAGAGGTAAACACATTCAATACACTAATTGGAGATGTGTGTATATGTGACCTTGCATGGCAGCAGGACAGGCTCTGCCTCTCCTCGTTCTGAAAGTGATAAAATGAGCATGAATTTCAAATATGTTACAATTTCTGGGTTTGTGGCTAAAATCAGCAGGCTTTTTCTAAACAAACAAACCCCTCGTTCTCTCAAATAATTGCTTTTCCTGTTGAAAAGTAGACACAGTGGGAGAACGAAATTTACTCATCATAAGTCTAACAACAGCCACCCACAGACTGAGACCATCACAGCAGTGTCTGTTTGTAGAGCCTCTGGTGTCCGTAAAGACTGCCTTGTTCAAAAAGGGCAATTTATTTACCACCTAGATAGAAAGGACAAAGCCAGAACCGTAGCTTTCATCAGCTTATACTTAGTGGGAGGACGGGGAAAACTATAGATAGGGAAAGCTCTAAAAGAAAAGGGCTCAAAAGAGGTTTAGGTCACACATTGCTTGACATTTGCTTTAGTGTGAATGGAGTGGGATGTCAAATCTCCAAATAGTTCATCTCGTTACAAGATATACTGATAATCTGGTAGAAAAGGATGTGAGAAAAAGTCGTATGGCCTTGTCTCTATAGTTCACAACATGTTTGGCTTTATTCCGAACTTCTCTCTGGAAGGAACAGTATTGCCCTGGAAAATTTATGAATTCAAGAGAATGTATGGGGTGAAGACATCTCGATGCCTAAAGACAAGTACATATCATATGAATACAGCATACCATTCACATTTTTCTCTGAGGCGCTAATATTTCTTTGTCCGGGGAATTACCTTCTGCTTGAACCTGTAACAGGAAAATGGACTATGAACATAGGAAAGGTCTTAGAGCAGTACGTCTTATACACATTTGAACTTTTCGTACAGTATTTGTTCCCTTTGTGGGAGCCAACCCCCAATTTTCACTCCAAAAATGACCTCTAGCAGTTCCGCTACTGCATCATTAATTCATTTATCTTGCGATAAGAGTTACCACCCTCCTGGACATCAGGCGGTAATTAGCTTATCAGAGTAAGAAAACAGTGAATGGGACCCCTGAATAACTGAGTTCTAGATCATAGTGTGGTAAATAAATAATTAATTACCGGTACTATTTTTCTATGCATTAACTAAAACGGATAGCTCAATAAATAAGAGGCAGAATCCGTGGTATCTGAGTCAAAATGGGCTTTAATCAGATGGCTCGAGCCTGCAAAGGATCAGGATGGGAAATGACAGTCGCGCGCCCATCGTATTAACATCATACAGTATATATAGTAAAACAGTATAATTGCATTGCATACAGTAGGCGTAACAAGTGACAAACGGAAGATAAGAACACATGGGCGTGCAAAGAAGGCGTGCACAGGGCGTGCACGAAGACATGTGATGTAAACGTCACAGAAGTGTCATAAATGGGTGGATACATGGAGGGGGCTACCTGGGCAGCTGGAACCTTTAACCTACTGGTGCGCGCAAACGGGCCATGACGTGTAACTGGGGAGAGCTGGGGCTCTGACTTCTGGCACTAGAAGAGGAGACTAAAGTCTGGGATGTCAGGACGACATGTACCTATAGCATATCTGATATCTCATGTTTGGAGTACATGTTGATAGAATTTAAATGTCATCAGGGCAAAGGCTACTTGACACTAAGGCTGGTGCAGGCATATATTCTTCATGTATTGCGTGTGCTATGAATCTTCTATGAATATTAATTCAGTAATTCTCTTGCATGGAGACAGAAAGACTAGACTATAGATGAAGATGTTTATGCAGTTCGTTAGCTTAGGAATGTGAAGCCGGGGAGCTGAACTGATAACTAGAGGCATAACATATTCTTGGCAGACAGGCAGGCAGGCCAGGCCGGGCACCGCGCTGCTTGGCAGAGAGTAAGCGAAGGGTCAGGGATGCGGGAGGGGCTGCATCGCTCCTCGGAGTGGTTTCAGGAGACTTGAAGCTTGAATCTGGTGTCCGGGCCCTATGAGGCCTAGAAACGGGGACAACTCGATGAATTAACGTGCATAATGTAAAACGTTGACAACATAGGCCTAATACTCGTTGCTTTCACGAGGACTGGATAACTGGCATACTAACGTTGGACACAACTATAATTGCGTCTTTATTCGGGCAAGGGGGAACATATGCATATTAATCATGCACATATGACATATAATGGGGAACACGTAGGGACACATGACAAGGCAAAATTCAATTTTCCTCATTCCCTCCTTGTTCCCTACGTTTCCTTCAGGAAACATCAATATTCATGATACCATCTATCTGTTCATATAGCATCATTTGCTCGTCTCTTATCTTTTTGGAATGGGACTTAGGACTTGGAATACAAGAGGTAGCGCACAAGCCGCAAATCGCAGGGCCACATTGTAAACAGAGACAGCAACTGAATATGATCATTACTACTATTCCTAGGAATGACAATACTTTCCATCCCCAGGCAGATATTATACTCCAGAGCCAACCAGACCATGTCCAGGTGCCTGGATTCTGGTGTAACTGATGGGCTATCTTATGAAGTCTTGTTATAGCTGAATAAACAGACGGTGCGTTATTAGGAATGAAAATGCAACAACTAGATCCGATGACTCTACAAGCTCCGCCCCTATCGGCCAGTATGACGTCAAGAACGAGGCGATTTTGAAGAACGACAAATCTCATAGCAGATTGTTCTTCGGTTAAGTTACCTAGAGCGGAAGTAGTCTCATTCACTACTGCTTCAAGGGTTCTGGTTAACCTACGTATTAGCTTACTATTCTGGACAGGTCCTATGAAGAAAAAGAAACCTTTATTGAAGTCTGTATACTGATCTAATGCAGTTTCAGTTCGATCGACAATTGGGGACTCGATCTCCCTTCTATGTCTGACGTGTACTAGATGTGTGTTTCTGTGATAATCGGATGGGGCTAGGAAAACTGGTGGCAGTAGGAAGGCAATGTAACATGTTCCATCCCAATCGAGGGGCAGACGTACATATGCGGTCTGACCACATACAAAATACGAATGACGTGAGGCTTTGAAATTAGATTTCCCACTGTCACTATACTCGACCACAGTATTACAATCACTGTGTCCTAGATGTACTGAACCATTCTTTCTGACACATAATTCGCCTTTCACTGGTAAAACTGTAATAGCAGGCAAGTCTGGAGTAGTTTCGGACTGAACATTCAAAACCATGAAATTCGAGGAGAAATTACCTAGATCATATACTTCATTTTCTAGATCTAACCCTGTTCTATGGGAAAGACCTTCCTTGTCTGGGAAACATGTTCTATTCAAAAGGGACTTATCGTCTGAGGATGATGTTATCGTAAACCATGCTCCACACGAACCATTGTGTGAAAACGGATAGGGAAAGAGTGGCAGAACTCCCTTCGGTGTCTGGAAAGGGGGGAGTCGACCACACACCCAACAATTAGTGGCATTGCCAGTCTGGTGTGAATAGTGTAACATTCGGATAAAAGTATTGTTGCGCATAGCAAGTCGATAGGATAACTCGTGAGGGGGTAGTTCACTAAAAGTGTGCTCTACTGTATCATTAGAGGAAAGATGTACATGCAAATCAATAGGAGGAAAAAATACATGTAAAACATAACCTATGCATGTAATCGTAAGACTCAGAAATAACATAAACAATAACGTAATCACGCATCTGCTGCGCAAATTTTTACAATAACGTATTTTCTTGGAGTTTCTATCTCTCTCACTATGGGGGTCTATCTCATACATGTCAGGAACCTGTCTAACCGCTTCACCCGAGAGGGACTTAAACAATTAAACTGTCTGACTTACTAGACCTGAGCTTGAGTTTATACTCCTGCTGCGGAGTTTTCTCTAACAGGGGAAGTTTAGAGTCAGTATCGGGGCAGTCCTTGAGAAAAGTCTTTGGACGAAGTCCATGAAAACGCTTGATGTGGCTGGAGTGAAGCCACCCTTTTCTTCCTTCTAGCTTTACGGCGGTCCTTGTGGTCATCAGAACAAGTTTTGGCTCTTTCCAGCGGGGCTCCAGCGGACTTGAACGATCGAAATTCCTCACAAGTACTAGGTCACCTGGAATGACCTCGTGCAGTTTCACTTGAGTGTTGTCTGGAAAGGCAGCCGCAACCTGTGAACGACAAGAGAGTAGTGCAGACATCAAGGAAGCTAGGTAATCTGGCAGCATATTACTGTCAACATTGGTTATTTTACGTGGCATAGGTGTACCCCACATGTTCGGGGGACGACCGAAAACAACCTCGAAAGGTGACAGACCAGAACGGGAGTGAGCGACCATTCTCATGTAAAAAAGGGCGACTGGCAGAGCTACCATCCAATCTACGCCTTTCTCTGCGCAAACCTTTGCAATGCGGATTTTCAGAGTCTGATTATGTCTCTCGACGAGGCCAGCTGCCTCGGGGTGTCGCACACAGTGGAACCTCCACTGGTACCCTAACAGAAGGGATACTTATTTCATGAGTTCGGATGAGAATGGCTGGCCGTTGTCTGAATACACGACCCTGGGCAAACCATAGCGGGGAAAAAACTCACGAACCAACTGCCTGGCAGTGGTCGCGGCAGTGTAATCTGGGACTGGATATGCTTCTGTCCATCTGGACAAAGCGCATACAACTACGAGGACATAATTGAAACCTCGACATCGATCCATCTGAATATAATCCATCTGGAGGACTTCAAAAGGGTGGTCAGGAGGATGGAATCCACCTTGTTCCACCGGAACACCTTTACCTGGATTGAACTGACAATAGATCATGCAGGTACGCACTTTCTGCTTCGCTGCTGCTCGTAAATGCTTGTTAAACCAAAGGTTCTGGATACTCTCTAACATGGCTTTTTCTCCTAAATGTGCTGGACTATGTGCGGTGTTAATAATGACTTGAACCATAGAGTCGGGGAGAAACCATGTGGCTTTTCCCTTCGTCAACCATCCCTGATCTGTCTGGACCCCTCCTTGTTCAGACCATTTCTTGATTTCGTCTGGGGTAGCATGTGACTGTATGTCTAGTACATCTTGTGTAGGGTCTTTCACTGTCATACAAGTAATCTGATCTGGAACATCTATCTTTGTCGTGCTAACTGGAATGTCTGGAGTCTGAGCTGTAAGCTTGGCTGTTCGATCTGCTAGATTGTTACCTTGAGAAATGGTGTCAGTGGCTTTCGTATGTGCTTTGGACTTCATAATGGCAATGGCTTTCGGTAAATGTATTGCTTCTAACAGAGCTTGAATGAGGGGGCCATGCTGAATCTTGGCTCCATGAGAGGTCATGAAACCTCTTTCTTGCCAGAGTACTCCAAAGTCGTGTACGACTCCGAATGCATAACGTGAATCTGTGTATATGTTTACTTTCAGGTTCTTGGCTCGTATGCAGGCTTGGGTCAGAGCGATGAGCTCTGCTGCTTGAGCAGACAGGGTGTCAATACGATGTGTTTCTATAACTTCAGTTTCAGTAGTCACTGCATACGCGGCGACTAGTTCTCCTGTACTTGTTCTCATACATGAATCATCCACGTAAAATGTCAGGTCGGGATCAGGTAATGCAATGTCAGTCAAGTCTTGTCTTGGCTTTGTCATGGTGTTGATAACTTCCACACAGTCATGTGTGGCAGGGTTTGATGTAATCGAGGGTAACAGTGTAGCTGGATTTAAAATGTTGCAGCGTCTGATTTCTATGTGTGGCTGAAACAGTGTCAGTTCATATCCTGTTAAACGTGCAATTGTCAAGTGCTGAGTCTGTGTTCGGTTTAAAAGAACTTCCACAGAGTGTGGAACTTGTACTGTCAGGGAGTGTCCTAACACTATGGAATCACTTTGTCTGATAGCTAGAGCTGTGGCTGCAACTGACTTGAGGCACGCAGGCAGAGCCTGGGCTACTGGATCTAATGTGCTAGAAAAATAAGCACAAGGCTTGTGTTGTCCTGCTTGATCTTGTGTGAGAACAGATAATGCTGTACCATCACGTTCAGTAACAAAAAGTGTAAAAGGCTTACTGTAGTTCGGTGTCGCTAACACAGGTGCATTACATAAAGCTTTCTTTAACTCATTAAAAACAAGTGTATGTTCCTGGGTCCAAGGGAGGACAGTCGATGTGGCTGCCTCCTGTGTCGTTAACTGTATCAGTGGTTTGGCTAGATATGCATACTGAGGAATCCATTGTCTGCAGTAAGAAGTGAGGCCGATAAAAGCACGTACCTCCTTCTGTGTCTTGGGCTGTGGAAGATGTGCTATTAACTGGATACGGTCAGGTGTCAACTGTCTACCCCTCTTGGACAGTAAGTGTCCAAGGTATACCACTTGCTGGACACAGAATTGCAGTTTGGAAGGGGACACCTTGTGCCCCATCTCTGCCAGAAAATACAATACTGTCAGTGACGCACGTTCGCAGTCACGTTCTGTACGGGCAGTGATTAATAGATCATCGACATACTGGAGCAGGGCAGTGTCAGTTGGCATGTGAATACTGTCTAGTTGTCTTTTAAGTGCTTGACTGTAAATACTAGGACTTTCTGTGAAACCTTGAGGAGCTCGTGTGAATTTATAGCTTCTTCCATTTAAACAGAATCCGAAAAGAAACTGGCTGTCTGGATGAATGGGGACACTAAAGAATGCGTTCTTGAGATCAATAACAGTAAAGAACGTAGCTTCAGAATCAATGGCAGTTAATAGGGAAGAGATATCTGGAACCACTGGGTACTGGGGTATGATACATTTATTAAGCTCTCGGAGATCAATCACTAATCGATATACTGGAGGTGCATTTGGATCAGTACGTTTAAGAATCGGAATGATAGGAGAATTACATACATTGGAGTCAGTTTCTACAACCACTCCTTGAGCAATGAGCTCGTCAATAATTTTCGATAAGGCTGCTACAGCCTCGGGTGGCAATTTGTACTGTCGGATTCTTGGTAATACAACACCTTGTTTCAGAGTGACACGATATGGTGTAATGTGCATACAACCTACATCAGTTGGACCTTGCGCCTATAAATTCTGTGGTACATTCAGTAATCTTGGATCAAAATCTCGTAACACATAATGACCTTTAAAATCACGTAAAAACAATCTCACTCCTTCCAGGGAGCAGCATATCACCGCTCCTAGTTCTTTCAATGTTTTAATACCAAGTAAATTTTCAGGACATGATTTCGTGAGTAACAAGTCTGTAGTTCGGGACAATGGACCAACTTGTAGGGAAACTGGTTTCGATATTTCATTAACAATCGGCTTTCCTGAAAATCACAGGGAAACATTTCTTGAGCCTGAGAGTGGAGCCCCTGGAACCTCGTCATGACTGATGGTAGTCCTACTTGCCCCTGTATCAATCAGAAACTTTCTGTCTTTCCCTAACACTTGACTGTGTACATAGGGACCCTCTTGATCTACAGGAATCTCGATGAGAGGCAAGCCAACCTCCCTCTCTAGGCTGTTTCATGAATACTGCTGATATTCTGGATAATCTGACTGCGCGTACTGGTACATCTGTTGTGTAACGTGTTGTGTGGCAGCTATAGGCTGCGGTACTGTAACTGTCTGTTGTGCATTCTGCGGTGGTTGCTGCGAATTCTGCGGAACATGTTCCTGTCTAGGAGGACGCGGTCTCTCTTTCGTCTGACCTGTAGCTATGTTGTGTTTCAGAACTGCACATTCGTTTATATAATGACCTGGCTGTTTACAGTAATTGCATGTCCCTTTAACGGGAGCTGCAGAATGACTAGTCTGATTCGGACCCCTCTTCTGACTATCTTGTGGAACAGACTGTGCAACTAGTACTTTCATTTTCGTGTCTTTCATACGTCTCCTTTCGTGTTCTTGCTCTTCCCTGATTCTGTTCTGGTGGTACTGTAACATCTGGAGCATTTGGGACGGGGTATTGGCTTGCCAAGTACTCTCGACTTTCAATACTCTATTTTTAACTTGTGGTAAGGAATTCTCAACTAGTTTAGTAACAAAAAGATGTGGATACGACTCACTACTTGTTTTCAGACCGCTATTAATAATGAAACATTTCTCAAATCTGGAATAAAAATCACTAGTGTCTTCGTCTTGTTTCTGTTTACAGGCTGAGATGGCATCCCAGTCTTCCTTTTTCGTGGCTAGCAATCTTGTCAAGACTTGTATTAACAGTTCGGGCAACTCTTTGGCTCTATCCCCAAGACCAGTACCTGGGACCCGTCAATTATCTTCGTTCTCTAACGCGGTCCAGTCAATCTTTTTCTCTCCCACCTCCCATTCTTTTTCTTTAAGTTTTTCATATATGCCCGCAGGCAACAGGACCTTTAACATTTTGATGATATCTGGATACGTGTATTCTCCCATACGGAGCATGTCTTTTAATTCTCGGTGGAACCCTGCTGGATCTTTATCGTGACAGGGTATTAACTTTTTCATCTCTAGTAGTTCTATTTTCGTTATAGGGGTGTAAACAAATACTCGTTCGAGATTACCCCCCGCTCCCTTAACTGGATGCACTTCTCGCAACGGATTCTGTCTGTCTATGTAGAACGGAGGTGAAACAGCAACAAAATGCGGAGTCAGGAACGTTCTGTATTTGTGGCGCTGTTCTAAAATGACACTAATTAAATCGGTACCTAGACCTTTCCATCTGTTTAGGAGTAACTCGTTTAATACATTATATAAAGGACCTGGATCAGAATGCTGACTCTCGTACAGTGTGATGAGGTGCTGGATCATGTACATACCCACCAGTCGCTGCTCGGCTGGGGGCAGCTTCAGAAACATTTGAGCCACTACTTCGTCTGAAAACGTGGTAGAATCACTAATCCATCGGACTGCTGAACGGGCTAGTTCTTGTTCATGCATGGTACTAAGCTCACTGTAACCTATTCGTAGTTTCAGAATTTTATCGGTAGCCTGGAATACTTGTTCAAGAGAACACTGTTCTGGTACGGGAGGAGGAAAAGCTTTCTTGTAATCTAGGCGTGTATGTCTATCTGAAGGTCTCGTTCTGCCTACATACGCTATTCTGGTGAGATTCTCGTCGTCTACCTCTTCGTCTGAAGAGTCATTCTCTTTCTCGGCTACTCTCTTTTCTTCCTCCTTTTGGTGTATACTTATAATTTCTTTACGAATCTTTTTGTACATGGTTTCTATACAATTTTGTGTTCTGTGTTTTCCTTCTGCTATATTGTCACTCCATCTTGTCAGGACTTTCATATCTTCTTTGTTTTTATCAGGATAATCTTGTTCTCTTATTAAACAATTTATTAAAAATTGCAATATCATGCCTTGAATCTCGACTTTCCTGTGTGCCATAGCTTCGTGAATACTTTCTGGATTCTCCCCTGTTTGGATAAAGTGATATATTCTGTCTAGATGTTGTTCCATATTTGATATGGTAACCAAGAAGCTTGCAACTCGTCGTAAACGTATGGAATATATTAACATGCTATCTTCGCCTGGCACTGGGTCATATCTACAATCAGGTCCACACTCAGTAAGATACTTTCTGAGGGCTTCATACGTAGTCAGTTTTGGCGTACGCTGTAACGCTACATCTCTCAGCGTCCGTCGCCTTGTTTGAGGCGGGGTGATAGGAGTACCTCCCCCTGCTCCTCCTGAACTGGAATCGTCAATCAATACTGAATGTGCGGCTGCTGGTAACGTGACTGGCAAAGCAGGAGTACGTAATGTGGGTTGATCCTGGGGTGCTGGCACATTAACAGGACCAACGACTGGAGGCACAGTAATTACATTAACAGGAGGTGGAAGTTGAACAGGCGGAGTGGGATCTGGATTAGCATATTCTGGGACAGTGTCGTCTAAATATGAAGAAAGGAAAATTTCAGCCGCGGTCGGTTTATGACGCAGCTTAGTCGGGACCAAGGGTGGCGGTAAATTACAGAGTGTTTCCGGGGCCGCCTTCGGCAAACCCTCGGCGAGAAGAGGATACATACCTTTAATAAGGGCATTTCTCTGTCTGTCTGACTGTTCTGCTCTAACTCGTTCGCCTTCTTCTAGTAATTCCCTTTCTTGGGCTTTTTCCGAGGATTCTCTACTTAATTCTGCTTTTCTGAATTCTTTCTCTGTTCTTTTATGGGATTCTTTACGCCATAATTCTATGGCATCTTTCTGGGATTGTCTGGCTTTCTTTTTCCATAATGCTTCTTCTACTCTCATGATGCACTCGGCATCCCATGTTCCTGAAACAGGCCATCTATATTTCTCTTCAAGATCTTTCGTATAATCAACCCATACATCTAGATACAGTATGGCATCTAAGCCATGCTTATGATACATGAAATGTCCAGGACTGTCCCTGGGAGGGACAGGAACTGATTCTTCGAGTAACCCTTTTCTGGTTTTTATCTGACGTAGTTTCGAAAACAGCGGCATATTTGAACCGTACTTGAACTTGAACACAATACACAATGAACACAGTAATGAATAGCAAAACAATCATTCATACCACGACATCAAGAACACATAAATAACAGTTCGAACAGAATACTACCTGATACATTGAAAACATAATACTTGAATTTCTTGAGAACAGACTTACTAGAATTACTGGATGCACTGCTAAAACAGTACAGAACATACCGGTCTCCTAAAGAGACACGTCATACCGTATCCACCTAGGTGAACACGTCGGACCGGATCTGTGTACCCAAACCCGTCGGACCGGGCACAAATTAATGAACACCCGTCTAGATACCCCCAGCAACGGTACTCACCGGGAAGCAAAACTGAAGGCCTCGGACTGGACTGGACTGCTACGACGTCTAGTTACTGCTACGCACTACGCATGCGCCTCGGGCTTCGGGCTTCGGATTACAGGTGGGCCTCCGGATACCTCGGACCTTGCTCTCTCGGCTTGGGCTCTGGTGGGGACGAACCGCCTTCCTCACCGCCTCGTCTGGATGCCGGACCGCAGTCTCCGTCTCCTCCGTGGGCCTGAGGGAGACTTGAAGCATAAATATCTGCACGTGCACGTAGGGTTCCGTCATGGCTGTAGAAGGGTCAGGGGGCCTGCGTTACATCGCCGGCGCGTGGGGAGGGGGCTCGTCCCTATTCGGGCGCCATTTCTGTGGTAAATAAATATTTAATTACCGGTACTATTTTTCTATGCATTAACTAAAACAGATAGCTCAATAAATAAGAGGCAGAATCCATGGTATCTGAGTCAAAATGGGCTTTAATCAGATGGCTCGAGCCTGCAAAGGATCAGGATGGGAAATGACAGTCGCGCGCCCATCATATTAACATCATACAGTATATATAGTAAAACAGTATAATTGCATTGCATACAGTAGGCGTAACAAGTGACAAACGGAAGATAAGAACACATGGGCGTGCAAAGAAGGCGTGCACAGGGCGTGCACGAAGACATGTGATGTAAACGTCACAGAAGTGTCATAAATGGGTGGATACATGGAGGGGGCTACCTGGGCAGCTGGAACCTTTAACCTACTGGTGCGCGCAAACGGGCCATGACGTGTAACTGGGGAGAGTGGGGCTCTGACTTCTGGCACTAGAAGAGGAGACTAAAGTCTGGGATGTCAGGACGACATGTACCTATAGCATATCTGATATCTCATGTTTGGAGTACATGTTGATAGAATCTAAATGTCATCAGGGCAAAGGCTACTTGACACTAAGGCTGGTGCAGGCATATATTCTTCATGTATTGCGTGTGCTATGAATCTTCTATGAATATTAATTCAGTAATTCTCTTGCATGGAGACAGAAAGACTAGACTATAGATGAAGATGTTTATGCGGTTCTTTAGCTTAGGAATGTGAAGCCGGGGAGCTGAACTGATAACTAGAGGCATAACATATTCTTGGCAGACAGGCAGGCAGGCCAGGCCGGGCACCGTGCTGCTTGGCAGAGAGTAAGCGAAGGGTCAGGGATGCGGGAGGGGCTGCATCGCTCCTCGGAGTGGTTTCAGGAGACTTGAAGCTTGAATCTGGTGTCCGGGCCCTATGAGGCCTAGAAACGGGGACAACTCGATGAATTAACGTGCATAATGTAAAACGTTGACAACATAGGCCTAATACTCGTTGCTTTCACGAGGACTGGATAACTGGCATACTAACGTTGGACACAACTATAATTGCGTCTTTATTCGGGCAAGGGGGAACATATGCATATTAATCATGCACATATGACATATAATGGGGAACACGTAGGGACACATGACAAGGCAAAATTAAATTTTCCTCAATAGGAAAGGTTAAAGGGCTATAGTAGGAGGGGAGTGGCTTGCACGCCATCTGTAGAGGACGTCTTTCCCGTGAGCTCCGCTACGGACTGATCCGCGGATGCCGTGAGGACCCTTCCTGCCATTTTTCGGACGGCTTTTCTGGCCTACAGCAGTGTCGGAAGGTGGACAGTCTACAATGGAGTACTTGTGCAGTCTCTACGAGCGACATTTCACCGAATATTTACAGCGGTAACTTTTCTCTATCTCCTCATCACGGACGGCCGCCATTTTGTTTGCCGATCGCGTGAATGTCTCTCTCCGCCGTTTCTTCAGTCCCTCTTTCTCCATTCCAGCGTTAGCTCGTTTTGGACATAATACTATGGCGTGTGCTGCTCTCTTTACAGAATACTCAGAGTTTCTTTCTACTCCGTGCACTGTACCTATCGAATTCTACTGTTAACCTGCTCCTCTGAGGAAAAACGGCCGCCATTTTGAGTCTCCTGAATGCGAAGTATTCTGCTTCTAATTGAGGCCTTTGAGGTGGTTGCTTCACCGTCTTTTCGTGGCGCTCGCTCCCCTGGCCTCCCATGATCATCTGCCTCCTGCATTTTGATATTACTGCGCCTACACTTGCCACTACAAGTCTTACTGTGTTCCGGTCTTCATTATATATTTTTTCTTCAGACCAACACCTTCTAAATTACCGTGCCGTACCATCTTGTCCATGTACTGGTCTTGGTTGATGCCTCTCCTTTGATGCTGTGTGGCTTTTTTGAATTAGCACTGAAGTGAAGTGCGTTTTCTTGCCGATTCCTTTTTCTCGCCTTATATTTGCCACACACTGTGTGCCCCTATTATCATCGTGCATCTCTAAGCCAGTTCAAACTCCACAATTTCACTGGACTCTGCTTCTCAAGGTGGTACACATCTACACCCTATGTGCATTTGGTGTCCTTTACCATGGCGAATGTCTCTACCTCGCCGAAAATGTCACAGACCGGAGCCAAACCTAAAAGGCCTAAGAATGACCCGCCCTCCCCCATTAACTCTTCGTCTAATCCTGTACTGGACTCCATCCTTGAAGAGGTGCGTGGTCTTCAACCTTTTATGTCTGCTACTAATGCTAAACTTCAACAGATTGAGGAGCGCTGGGTGGTTATGGAAAATAAAGTTTTGAACTTAGAACAGCGTGTGAGCGATATCCAAGACATCTCAACTAAAATTCCACTATTGGAACAAGAGATCCATAAGCTCAAACTTCACACCGAGGATTTGGAAAACCGTAATCAACTAAATAATCTACGCGTTTATGGTGTTCCGGAAAATTTGGAGGGTGTTGACATGGTATCCTTTATTCGGAAATTTCTTCAGGAACTTTTGGAGCTCCAACCATCGTCCCATCCTCTCAACATCCAAAGAGCGCATCGTCTTGGCCGTATCAATTCCAATTCCTCCAAACCACGTGGAATCATCATGCTGTTCTTGGAATTCACAGAGTTAATGGCTGTCTTGAAGGCTGCCAGGTCCAAACGTCGTCTCCAGTGGTCTGGTCATAACATTTTTATTTCGCAGGATCTTTCATCGGCTATGAATGCTCGGCGCAAGGAATTCCTGAATCTTCGTCCCATGATGCGACAGCTGAACATTCAATATGGAATCCTGCATCCCTGCTTCTGCAAGATCACACACAATGGCCGTACCAGATCCTATGATGATCCGCAGAAACTTCACGAATATCTTCTGAGTGTCTCTCCTTCTACTATGGACACTGCTAGCTAATGCTTCTATCTATTTCTTTGTTCTCCCTTTTTATTGTCACTATCCTATTCTATCTGACCTCTGTTAATTTACCTTCCTTATCTATTTCTTGAGATACTATCCTCACATCCTCGTGTTTTTCCTTCTACTATTGTCCGTCTCTTGACTGCTCATGGGTCAAGTTCTCTCTCTGGTGTACCCTCGCCTCACATGTTTTGGTTGCTCTCTTTTTCTCCGATCAAGCCTTGGTGCCTTGATCTGTTCACTCTTTTTCTTTCTGTCCTTACCTATCTTTCTTCTTTTTCTCTCCTCTTTCTTTCTCTTTGCTATTTTTTTCCTAAGTTGTCTCTACTTTTACCTCTATTCTTACAATTATTGCTTCCTCGTTTTCTGACTCTCTTTGGTCCTGTTATTGTGAGCGTCTTAAGAATCCACTGTTTAACTGGTATTTTTTGTCTTCCCTTTTGTAGTGATCTCCTTGCCATGTGTCGCCTCCATTTGTCGCCCATCCTCCCCTCCTCCCAACATGTGTAATTTTGTCTCTTGGAATGTACGAGGTCTTGGTCATCCTGTCTAGCGTCAGAAGGTATTGTCTCACTTATCCAAATTTCATTCACAGGTTGTTTTCCTTCAAGAAACACATTGCTCGGATGTTGAATCCCTTAAGCTTAAGAGACATTGGGTGGGTCAGGCTGTGTTTTCACCTGCTGTTCACAAAAAGGGAGGGGTTGCTATATTGTTTCACAAAGCTTTAAAGGTTCAGATTATTTCCTCTCAAAATGATGATGAAGGACGTTGGGCAATGGCTAAGGTTGTTATACATAACAAGACGATGGTTTTATTGAACATATATGGCCCAGTTCGCACAGACCCAAAATTTTGGAAAGATATCAAAGTTCTTATTGCATCCATAGATTGCCCTGATTTTATCGTGGCTGGCGATTTTAACCAATGGTTAGACCCTTTTTCAGACCGATTGTCCTCTAGTAAATTTCAGCCTGACAAATCCCATAAGAGTTTTCAATCTGCCATTGCCTCGCGTCCTTTATATGATTCCTGGAAAATGTGTAACCCCGATTTATTGGAATATACTTTTTTTTCTAATGTTCATCATACACGCTCGAGAATTGATTATATTATGATTAGTAAGTCTCTTCTGCCCTCCATTCAAAAATCTGTTATTGGCTCTATTTTTATCTCCGACCATGCTCCTGTTTACACTACCCTAGATCGTTCTCTTACCTCCTCTAAATTTAGTCGCTGGAAATTTAATTCTTTTCTTTTATCTGATGCCACTTTCATGAAAAAAAGTACCGAGTTTTTCAATGAATACTTCTCCTTTAATAAGCCCACGGATACCTCAATTCCCATCACCTGGGATGCTTTTAAGGCTTCTTTCCGAGCTTTTACTATTTCATATGTTTCTACGAAAAAGAAGCTTAATAGACAAAAGTATGAAGATCAGCTTAAACAGATTAAAAACCTTGAACACATCTATTTTACTTCTAAATCCTCCTCTGCCCTTCAGGAGTTGATTCTCGCCAAAACAGACCTTAACAAAATTATCACTAATGAAGCTTGTCACACCCTCCTTAAAATAAAATCTAAATTCCATGGTGGCCAGAACAAAGCAGGGAAAATGTTAGCCAATTATTTGAAAATTAAGTCAGAACGTAAAGCTGTTGGCCCAATCTTTAATGACTCTCTTAATAAATTGGTTACCTCTGATGAAGACATTGCTGAAGTATTTCACAACTATTACCAAGCCCTATACTCCGATGATACACACCCCTCTGATGCAAACTTAACGACATTTTTGAAGGCCTCCCTTACCCTCCTTCCCTCCTGGTGAACTTCACTCACTTGGAACGGGAAATTACTCTCCAGGAAATTACTACAGCCATCCACTCTCTCAAAAAATCAAAAGCCCCTGGCCCCGATGGTCTGCCTGTCGAGTTTTATTCCTCCTTCCATTCCTTTTTTGCCCCTAAACTCCTTCAGTTATTTAATTCTATTATTTCAGATGCTAAGGCCTCTGGGTCCTTTTTGGATGCTCTCATTGTCATTATCCCCAACCCTGACAAGGATCACTCACAATGCAAAAACTACCGCCCCATATCTTTGATTAATTATGATTGTAAGATTTTTGCTAAAATCCTTGCCTCTCGCCTTGATACCATTATCCCTCACTTAATCAAAACAGACAAGGTGGGTTTTGTTAAGGGCAGACTTGCTGCTGATAATGCTCGCCTTTTTTCTAATGTCATAGCTCATAGTAAGAATGTCAAAGCCCCCTTGGCAGCCCTTTCCCTAGATGCTGAGAAAGCCTTCGATCGTATTAATTGGCAATTTATGTTCCGTACCCTCAAATGGTTTGGTTTTGGTCCAACTTTTAAATTCTTGGTTAAGCTCCTTTAGTCCTCCCCCCGTGCCAGTATTTTTGTTAACAACCAATTTTCCAGATTCTTTTCATTGACCAGAGGCACAAGACAAGGTTGCCCCCTTTCCCCTTTGTTATTTATTTTATGTCTTGAGCCTTTTCTAGAACGTATTCGTTCCAACCCTGCTATTACTGGTATAAAATGTTCCTCTGTTGATACTAAATTATCTGCGTATGCTGATGATGTCCTCATTTACATGTCTAATCCAGAATCCTCCCTTCCACCTTTTTTAAATGAAGTTCAGTTGTATTCCTCCATATCAGGTTATAAGCTTAATCTATACAAAACGGAAGTCCTCCCCCTTAACTCAATATGTTTTCAATACATGTTTAATAACACTGATTTTGCATGGTGCCCATCCAAAATTAAATACCTTGGTATATGGTTTTCTTCATCTCTAAAGGATACCCTTAAATTAACCTTTGATTCACTGACTAACAAAATTCAATCTCTTCTTCAAATTTGGTCCCCCTTATTCCTATCCTGGTGGGGTAGATTGGACACCATCAAAATGAGGATCACCCCACATGTTTTGTACACAGTTTCTATGCTCCCTTTCAAAATTCCCAAATCCTATTTTACTCGTATTAATTCTCTATGTATAAAATTCCTGTGGAATAATAAACATCCTCGTATTGGTTTGCATAAGTTGATCCGGCCTAAAAATGAAGGTGGTGTTCGATTCCCTGACTTTAAATCATACCACTCTGCCTTTTTGATCAAACAATCCTTCTCCTTGGCTTATGACTTCATTGATACTCCTGTCCCTAAGTGGGTTCTCCTGGAACACTCCCTTTTGAAAAAATTCTCCTTTCAACATATCACCTTTATGTCAAATTGTACCTTTCTATCCAAATATCCCATTTTGAAATATTCCCAATCCCTATTACAAACTGTTTTTTCCTTTACCCTTTCCCCTCTTCAATGTTTTTTATCCTCTGTGGTTTGGTTTAACAAATTTCTTAGCTACAAAGGAAAATCGTTCTATTTTAAACACTGGAAGGAAAAGGATATACTGTTTGTACATCAATTTTTTCTTGACTCCTCTCTTATTTCCTTTCCAGTATTGCAAAACATGTTTCATTTACCTTCAACATTTCTCTCTGAATATACTATTATAACATCTGCCATTCAATCTCACTTGTCTTCCCTACTTTCTTCTTCTGAGTCTTTCTCTTCCTTCACTCCTGTCACTCCACTTTATCCTTTATTTTCTACTCAACTCCCTAAAGCTGCTCTTGTATACTCAATTTTATTATCCAATACCTCTGATCGCTCCAAATCTAATATAGAGACTGCCTGGGAGACTGATCTTGATGTCTCCCTCGATACTGCAATGTGGGATCGGTTATGGTCCAAGATTTTTAAAGTCTCCATTGCTGCACGCAATACACAATCCTTACTCTTTATATATCATAGAGTTGTTATTACCCCGGTTAGTATTCATACATTTTCTCATGCCTCTTCTCCTTTATGCTGGTCTTGTTCCAAAGTTCCAGGCACTCTAACACACCAATTATACGATTGTTCCCCTGTTTTCTCTTTTTGGACTAATGTTTGGAATATTTGCATGAAAATGTTATCTCTCTCTTCCCCATTATCTTTTTTACACATATTTTTAGGTTCTTTATCTGATGATATTAATATTGTTACATCCTCTTCTGCTAAATTATTAGACCTATTTATTGCTCTTGCTTTTAAAGTTATTTTATCGTGTTGGAAGGATAATTCTAAACTATCTGTCCACACTTGGTGGAACTACATTTGTGATGAACACAGAATTTCTATTGCTTCCTCCACCTCTGTACCTCTAAAAATTAAAGCTGATCTGTTATGGCTTCCCTTCACTTCATATCTTTTCTCTAATCCCTCTCACTTACCACGTGCTATTACTCCCACATGATTCCTCTGGTTACCCTCTTTTTCTCTCCTCTCTCCTCTCTACTCTTTCCTTCTCTTTCGTTTCTTCTTTCTTTCTCTTTCCTTCTTTTCTTTCTCTCTATCTTTCTCCCCCTTTTCCTCATAAAATTCCTCTGGACTGATGTCATTTAATATTATATTCATATGTACTTTTTTCTAACTTTTTATGACATGTCTTTTGTATTACTTTTCAATGCATAATAAAAATTTCTTAAAGAAAAAAAAAAAGGGCTATAGTAGAAAATCTCAAATAGGCAATGTAGAGGAATGCAAAATACATGCCATGAATGCTCAAATACAGAGTACAGGAATCGGTATTATTTTAGGTTACAATAAGCAAGCAAAATCTGCCACGTAATGGATAGAGACCCTGGTAAAAAAGGGAAATCATCTGAATAAAATGGAAAGCAGGAATAAGGAAAAGTCTCTAGCTCACCCCCACCGCCCCCAAACCAGGGATTTTTATACATATTGTATGACTAGATAATAAGCAAAAACTGAAAATTCAGCATGGCATGACTAGTGATAACACATATTGATCAAATCAGAATAAAGAACATCTTAACACAAATTTAACAGTAACCCATTTTTGAGGAAAAGGAAAACTCCATCAGCTTCCACCCCAACAGCACAGTCTGGAGATCTACAACACAATGTGAAACATTTTTCAAACAAAGTCTCATATACTAGTATATACTAGCAGTCCCACATCGGAACTTATAGAGGATATTTCCTTCAGTTTGATACATCAAGTACACAAAGAAGTTTCATTCACAGTAGATGTGCTCTAAGGAAAATATCCAGTTGTGTCACAGTGTCCTGTGCTCTGCAAAGAAT
The DNA here is from genome assembly GCF_964261635.1 of Lissotriton helveticus. Taxonomy (NCBI): domain Eukaryota; kingdom Metazoa; phylum Chordata; class Amphibia; order Caudata; family Salamandridae; genus Lissotriton; species Lissotriton helveticus. Next base: position 695,311,428 of record NC_136063.1, read on the forward strand.
GGGGAGGGAAGAATGCAGGGCACAATTGATTGGGAGGGGTAATGAGCAAGAGCAAGTTGACCAAAACACCAAAACAGAATCCATATGAATAAATGGTGTTTCTGCATAAATATGGTACAACTAAACTACATCAATAATCACATTTAAAACACCTAATAAAAATAATTTCAAGTGCACCATTAATAATTAATCATTTACAGCTATATTCGTCATAGAAATCTTAAGTATTCAAAAATAATTTGTCTTACAAAATTGCACATTTAGAAAAAGCTATCACACCCTCATGGTCCACGATAGTGGTACCTCTACCTTTACCTCTGATGTTTCCATATCCACCATTGGTCTCTATATTTTTGCTTCACAACTGAGCCAGTCCTATTTTACCATAACAGTGTAAATCTTACAAGGTTGCTGTAAGAAGAGTCCATAACCGTCTTAAGAAAAGTTAGGAAGAAGTCCTTTCCAGGAGAGATAGATGATCCAGTGGCCTGCATCTGTCAGAAATTAAGGGCACTATTGTATCTTTCCCTTGACATTCATTGTTAAAGCAGCATGCTAATACAGGAAAAAGTAAAGGTTTTGCATACTTAATGGAACAAGTTGTTTTGGGGTTTCCATTATAGATTGATGCTTTGTTCTTAAATTTAAAACCCCAACTAAAGCTTTCTGTAGATAGAAAAATAATTGAGGAGATATAAGAACTCAGCATAACAGGGTAGGGGTGACAAAATGCTGTAGACTACTAGTTGTGTTCTGGCAATTCTTTTGCAACAGAAGGTTTCCACAGAAGAATTAAAAAATTTCTTTAAAAGGTGCCTGTCTAACCTTTTAGTTGTATTTGCTGTGCTCAAGTTCTCTAAGAGAGATTATGGGCTGCTGTGCAGGACTGAGGAATTCATAAGTAAACAGAGTTATGGGAATACATAAACCAAACTTAAATAAAGACAGCATCCATTTTTATAACTAAATACAAATATACTGTGGAGAAAGTAAAAATCGAGAACAATAAATAATTATGGTAAAATACATTTCAGAATAAGTCACTGGAGGCAACCCTTTACAGTGAAATAAAAATTAATCAATCGAAGTCAAAGTCTATGTGGACTGGTAGTAAAGTCACGGAACATATCCTGGATTTCAAGTTGCGGTACACTACCCAGAGAGATATCTCTGGGTGGGATACATCCATGCACCATCTTGAGAAGGCTGGTGTCTCTGAGTTCAGAATTACTGGGTTTGCAAATCCCATGCCTGGGCACAGCAAGCCTGTTTCCACTGAATGAGCATGTACAACCAGTGAAATTGCTGAAGAGGGTAGGGGCTCCTGGAAGGTGCACAGCCCGGTCCCCCCCCAACCCCACTGTACCACATGGCCAACATATAATGCTCCCACAGTCAAAGCATTGATTCTCCTCCTTCCACCTTCCCACCCTACCAAGCAATGCCTGGTGCAAGTATGCACTGGTCAAACGCAGAGTCCTTGGTTACAGGCTGTGTCTCGAGCCTACATGGTCTCCTCTCAACCTACCCTCCCCTTTAGCTCCATGTCAGCAGACTCAGCCCTTAGGAAACATGCAGCATACAGTGCCTGTCAGTCCCTCACAAATCACTGGCAACCTAATGCTAATGGCAGTTACTGGGGCTGAGTGACACCCCTACCCACCCCCAGAGCACAACTAAGGAAGGTGCATAAAGTGCTCTCACCAATCAGGCCTCTCACATCCCTCTGTTCCCTGCCATTCACTAAGAAGGCATGACAGCCCCAGGCATTGCCATAGCCCAGGGCTCTGTGCAACCGTCTTTCCCCCATCCCTGCCAAGAACAAATTACTGGTGGAACAACAATGGATTATCATGGATCCTTTAGAATTCCCCACTACTTAGGACCCCCCTTCTTCACCCCCCCAACTCCCTTCAACACTCATACCTAGATTTTCTACTTGCTCTCAGCAGGCAGAAAGTATTAGCACTTTTGTCCCCATTATTGAGAAAAAACATATGAAAAGGACCTGGTATCCCAGGTCATGCTGGTATTCCCCGTCCGCGAGAACAAAAACTAAAATGTGGGATAACGGTTGAAATCATAGATATCCGCTCTCAGGTATCCTTACACTAAATCATGGTAACCTTGTAATTAGGGCCTAAATGTCAATAAGGATTTTCATAATGGGGTTAGTGTGGTTAAATGTTTGTCTAGGTTGTAAGTGAATGAGGGAAACCTAATATTTAAGAAGAGACTTTGTAGATAACATTTTTAACACACTTGAAATCTTTATTGGAAATTAGTTTACATGAGTGGAAATATCCTGTGAAATTCTGAAGTTGAATGGACTGAGATGAATCAATGTGAATAACTTTTTAGAGCAGAAATGGATTGCCATAGGATACCTCCTTTCCAGTGTCCACGTAGCTCCTAGCTGTCAGTTATTTTGAATGGCCTCTTGTCTTTGTCTCTTGTGGCGCAGAGTTGTTCAGGCATAAGTCTCTTTATGGGAGATATATGCAGGCATACGAAAGACAGACTGTTTTGAACTCCAAGCAAGCATGCTGGAGAACTTGGTGAAGTGTTGTCCTCTGTCAAGAGAATACTTACTGATATTCTGGCAAGAATCCCTATTGGCCGGCTATCATCCTCAAGGAATCTACATCAATGTGAGAAGGGGCAGAGTCAATATGTGAAGTGACAAACACAGAAAATGGTAATCAGAAACCCAAAGAGCAGGGGGAGCATGGCTGAGCTGGCGACCACGATGGCTGCACGACATTGCAACTCTGTCAGCTCATCCCGAGTTTAGTGGATAGCTGGGAACCACCTCTGTTGCCCACCATCACTATTTCCCCCTCGCGGCACAGCTCACACAAGCCATGCTTGATGGAGCCTCTGGAGGTGAGACATGGAGGGGGATCATCCCGCGTGTGGTGTGTGCCAGGCACTGCCTCGGATGCCCATTGGCGACTTGGGCCGCGGGTAAGCTTGAGGCCAGGTCCACTGAGACCCGCTGGGTCCCATCGTTGCACGAACATCCTCACTGCCACCCCATAGCTGCATTCCACGACTGTGAAATTATTGGTGGGGGCTGCAAGACCTCACATCTCCAATTCCTTTTGGTGCCCATCTGGGTAGCGTAGGGGCATTTCCGCTTTCGGTGGCCATTTCGGGCTGCGAAGAGAGAGCCTACCTGGTGGATTTACACTGCGTTGCCTGGGCCCTCACATTTGGCTGCTGCTGCAGTGCGGCTGTATTCTAACCCTGGGCGTAGTACTAAACTACGCTCACTACTATTCACTACGCAAATTTCACATAGCACAGTGCAAAAAAGCATAGCATAACGGGCATTTTTTGCTTGCTCGCGGTCCTCAACGTCATGTTGGCGACCGCGAGCGAGCAAAATCAACATCAAGTTGCCTATCGCGAGCGTAGAATCAAACCTCCCGGCAAGATTTTCAACGCTGGGAGGTCAGGTTTCTCATTGCGAGTGGTCGCATATGCTCGCAACCGCTCGCAATGAGAAACTACCAGAGGGAACTACGCCAAAAGTCAATCTAATTTGTGGCAATCCTCTTTTGACTCTGCGGGCTCTTTCCTGCTGCCCTTAGCTGACACGGACCCTGCTGTTTGTGTGGGCTTTTACCTGCTACCCTGAGCTGACTCGGACTCGGACACTGCTGTTTGCCTGGCCTCGTTAGTCCGCCTCCCGCCGCCGCACATTACCAACACCTTTGTGCGGCCCAGGGGTAGCGACAGACAAACTACAAAGACCAGCAGTCTTAGCGGCCAAAAGCCGCAAACGGGACTATCGCGCCAGGAGGCGCTTAAATATCAGCCTCAATTCCCGCTTCGCGGGAGCGCGCGGGGGTGCCCGGGGCTAAGCCCGGGCAAAGGGCGGGCCCTCTGTGGCCCTCAGAGGCCTGAGGAGACTGGACTGGGCCACCCCCCTTCTTTCTGCCTACAAAGACTGAGGCTTCATTGTGAGTAGGCAGAGCTGGTGCTCCATTTGGACTAAGCACTTTTATGTGGGTTCTATGAACAGTTTTTGTAGATACTACTGCCGTGGGGGGTACTGTTTATTGTTACTATACAGCAAACGTTTTAATTTTTCCCTGGAACGTCGTTCACCATTGTTGTTAATATGCCGGCGAAGGGGGTCCCAAAAAGTCATCTCCAAAACTGTGACTCCAAAGGGGACAATTGACCATTATTTAACCCGGGCTTCATCTGCCATAGAACGTGAAATTTCTAGAGCAGAACAGGGGTTATCATTAGAAGCTCTACCCAACACGTGCCCATCATTAGGCCTTTCTCACTCAATTCAAAAGTCACCGCCACAGGAGGCTATTGAGCTTAATGTCTCTACCACTGACATTAGGAACATTGGGGACTTGGGTCAGACCTCTACTAACACTATGGATAGCCCCAACTCTACTAAGGGGGACTCAACTGTTATTTTAGATGTGCCAAAACCCCCTGAGGAATGTCTTCCTAGAACACTAGGCTCTACCCCTAATGACAGTAATATTAATTCCACAGCAGCTGAACAGCTCCCAGCAATAAAAGAAGTGTAGGGGTGCCAAGCATAGGGGGTGCTGGCTAAGCAAGCCAAATTGTACTTCAGCCCCCCCAAGGTTCCTAATATGCCTCCGAGACCAGAGAGGATTATTCAAAGCCCGCATGTGCCTCATTCTATTTCTCAATCCCCCCTTTTGGTCCAGATTGAAGATATAGTTAGGTCCCTAATTTTGCCGCTGGTTGAAAGACTCAAGAAACTAAATGATATGGTTGGAAAAATTAGGGACGCACCTGATGCCAATAATGCGGAAATCAAGAAATTGGTCCAAAATAGTTGTATTGATGTTCATATATCATCTAGTCTGCCTAAAACTAATGTAGTTAAACACCCCAATTCAAGTCAACCCGTGGTTACTAGACCTATATACCCAAAGGAAAAGATTCAAACCATTTTAAGGGCATGACCCCTCTACTGAACGCTACTCCCGTAAAGATCATGCCCATTATCTCTAAAAAGCCAGAAATTTGTGATAAAGGGCAAAGTAACAGAATCAATACTAGAATTGATTTACCCCCAGAGGCTGCCCCCTTTGTGTGCGTCCTCTCGGGGGCTCCAGAGTTAAGTCAAAGGAAAATAGAGAGCCAACAAGAACTAAAGAATAAAGTTGCCTTTTGGTTTAGTAAAAACAGACTACTTCCCCCCAATATTGACGGGCAAATTTTAAATGCTAGAAGGGTTGGGTGGCTTGGACACACGACCAAGGATATACCGGGAGATTTGGTTATTGTTAATTTTAAGAGTACCAGGGTGATCCCATTTTTGAGAAGTTGGCAAACACAAATTGGTGACGGTTGCACTGTAACATGGGAACTTTCTGATTTCTACCCCAAAGTACGATCCATACCACATGTGAGTACTAGGACTAACAGTTTACTACCCCCGGGTCCTGCCACTTTGCTTAATATTCAACCGTTGATAACTTATGGCAGATATGCTTCACTGTCTCCGCTTGATGAAAACAATTGACATAGTGTTGTTAGAAATTTATCTATGCCAGGGGTTGACAGGGGTAACATGAAAGATGTGAAAGGTTTAGCGGCCTTGTCACCCTCTTATAGCCCAGGGTCTATTGTCGACTCCAACTTGTGTCCCCCTGTAGCTAACATATGCTCTATTTCATCGGTCAATTTATCCAGCCCGATTACGATCACAAATGAACATTTGCCGGCTATGTTATATACTAAGGTTGCAGGCTGGAATATAGCGGGGCTTAAGTCTAGGCTGTGTTTACCTGATTGGGTGGAATTGATAGATAAAGGCAATGTCTGGTATTTTCAGGAAACCTGGGCGGATGCACCTGTATTTCGTGTGGGTTTCCTAAATTTTTATAAACCAGCATGAAAAGGCCATAGAGGGTGCCCTGTAGGTGGTCTGACAACGGCGTAACGGTTGAGGAAATTACAATAGATAGCCCAGATGTATTAATTATTAGGATCTGGTCGACCAAGGGTCTTAATATTTTGCTTGATAATATCTATGCTAGGGGCCTCCAGGGTGGGAAAGTCTCCACAACTCTAACACTTTTGGATGACTTCCTTTCTAAAGTATCGGATGTGGAGTACAAGATTGTGGTGGGGGATTTCAACACTTGTTTTGAGCCACTGGGTAATGAGGACGGCATACTTACTGAGGCAGAAGATATGTCGTGGGGAATTCCCCAGTTAGAACTGTTACCCATAAAAAAGTGGTCACAATCTGCCATGTACATTAAAGGAATGTGCCTAAACCTAGGGTTAAGGGCAGCAAATGGCAGGGTGAAATCTGACAGGATGGGCAGGCATACCTTCAACAACGGCAGACACAGTAGCCGTATTGATTACATCTTGATTGACGTGAAGCTGTGGTCTGCCGTTGTTGATATGGAAGTTATGGCCAGACCTGAAAGCGATCATGACCCGCTAATGTTGGCCCTACTGGATCACAGTTTCAAGGGGGCCCGTGTGATGACTCTAATGCTGTTCAAGCTCAGGTACGTTTAAAAAACGATTTGAGAAGGGTTAGGTGGCCTAAGGTTGCTGTTCACGAAGTAGCCAGAACAGAGATAAGACTCCTAGTTTCTCATACACTGGAAGTACTAAAGAATTGTAGGTCACAGGACTTGATTAACGCCAAAATTCCCAGTGTACATAGCGAACTGTTTCAGGGGCTTAAAAAGTTATTCACTAAGAACACATCTAATCGGGGCAGGAAAAGCACACCGAAAATTGCTACCTGGTATGATGAGAAGTGTAGGCAGTCCCAAGGAGAACTGTTCTTAGCAATTAAATCAAAAGCCCACGGTCTAATTCGAATCTGTAGAGCTGCTTACAAAGAAGCACAAAAAAATGCAAAAATAAAATGGGATGAAGAAGGCTGGAAGGCCCTGACAGAGGCGTGTGGTGATAGAAATATGCAACAGTTCTGGCACCTCCTTAAATGGGGTAAATGCCTAGATGACCGACCAAGCTCCCCTTGGAAAAACAGTTTAGGATGAATAATGATGCTATGGTAGTTTTACCCCCCCAAATTCTGTTGAACCGCTCATTTTTACCCACTCTGAGGTTAAGTATATTATGAAATCTATTCCGAGTGGGAAAGCTCCAGGCCCTGACTGTATTCCTGCTGACCCTTTTTTTGCAGGAGCAGGACCTTTGGGTGCCTTATATTACTATCTTGGCTAATGCCCTAGCATCTGGTGCGCAGGTCCCCGATTCTTGGTACAGGGCAGAAATGCTACCGATTTACAAGAAGGGCGACCGTTCTGTCCCGTCCAATTATTGGCCGATCAGCCTAATAGATGCGGTGCAAAAAATAACTGCCCGCCTAGTTTTGGTACGCATCCAGCTATGGATTATTGAATTTGATATTCTGACACCACTGCAGGCGGGATTCCGTAGCCACGTGGGCACCCTTGACCAAGCATTCCGGTTTGTGTTGCTTTACTGGAAGTCAGTTTTTATTGGGGGGGGGCAAACTATATGCGGCCTTTGTGGGTCTTAGGTCCGCTTTCGACCTTGTCCCGAGGGCAAAGCTGTGGAAATGTTTACTGAAATTGGGTATGCCAGCTGAACTGGTGAGGCTTTTGGTGAATCTCCATGCCCAAATATTCGCACAAGTACGCTGGGGCAAACCTGGAGAGGTGACTGATAGATTTGCAGTGGCAAAAGGTGTAAGACAAGGGTGTGTATTGGCCCCCACCCTTTTTTCTTTATTTATTAATGGGGTCACAAATTACTTCTCTAACTACCCTACAGACGCCCCAACAATGGCAGGGATGAAAATACCATTCCTCATGTTCGCGGACGATAGGCTGTTAATATCGAAAACGAGACAGGGTCTACAGTTGGCCCTGTCTAGGTTTGAATTGTTTTGTCATGAGCATGAGTTAGAGTTAAATGTATCCAAAACCAAGTTTATGGTTTTACGTGGGAAGAACCCTGTCACAGCCAGGGTAACAATGGGTGGAACCACCCCTGAACAGACCTTGCTATTTACGTACCTCGGCGTAACCTTTAGTGAGAACCGTAGCTGGATCCCGCAGATTAATCTCCTAGACCTAAAACATGCTCAAATTGGTGGAGCCCTACTTAAAGAACACAAAAGCTCCTATACTAGGCCTATGTCTCCACTTATGAAGATCTATGGCTCAAAAATTTTACCTTCAGTGCTGTATGGTGCAGAGCTATGGGGCTTTAGTAATTTAGACCCCTTAAAAGTAGCCCAAAACAAATTTCTCAGGGCGGCAGTAGGACTACCGCAATCCATACCACGTATTCCCCTTCTTTATGATTTAGGGTGTCAACCAGTGGAGGATATAGCAAGATATAGACCCATAGTGTTCTGGCGGCGCCTGTGGATTACGCCAGAACTCTCGCTTTATTTATTTATTTATTTATTTATTTTATTTTAAAAATTTATAAAGCGCGGCGTATACCCATGGGTGTCTTGGCGCTATAATTTTGCTGAAAATCCCAGAATGAGGTGGTATCTGCCTTAAAACGAATTGTTACTGAGCGGATTATTGATCGAATAACCAGGTTTTTACCAATTTTCTAAATTGAAATAACGATGGTGACAGTTTTATTTCCTTTGGGAGCATGTTCCAGATTTTGGCTGCAGCGTTGGTAAAGCTTCTGTCGCCCCATGTCACCGTCCTGGTGCGTGGTACTACCAGTAGGTGGCTGTGTTCGGAGCGTAAGGATCTCTTTGGTGAATAGTAATGAAGTTTTCGTTTGAGAAAAGCTGGTCCGAGACCCTTAAGAGCTTTGTAGGTGAGACACAGGGTCTTGAATCTGATGCGATTTCTCACTGTTAGCCAGTGGAAATTTCTTATCGCATGCTTGGTGGACTGAAACTTAGGAATGCCAGCTAGTAGCCTTGCGGCCGCATTTTGTATAAGCTGGAGTTTGGCCACCACCCTTGCCTGGGCGTTTACAAACAGTCCGTTACAGTAGTCGAGTGAAGAGAGTACTAAGGAGCTCACCACTGTTTTCCTAGCACTCTCAGGGAGATAGGGCAGGATTTTTTTAATGATCTTAAGCTTGTAGAAAGCAGACAACGCAACCTGGTTGGCATGGTTGGAAAAATTGAGATTGTCGTCAAATATAATGCCTAAGTTCCTGACCTTTTTTACTGGTTCTGGAGGGGCTCCGAGGGGTGTCGGCCACCAAAGAGTGGACCACTGTGGTGATAAATTTCCAAAGATCATTACCTCGGTTTTCTCCGAGTTGAGGCGCAGGCAGTTTTCAGACATCCATTCCTTGATGGCAAGCATGCCTTCTTGGAATCTGGCGGCAACCTCCTCACCGTTGTTCTTGATAGCGATCACCAGTTGGGTGTCGTCGGCGTAGGAGGTAAGGCTCATCCGGTAGTTCTTGATCACCCTTGCTAAGTCCGACACATAGATGTTGAAGAGTGTCGGACTTAGGGATGAGCCTTGCGGGACGCCACATGGGAGGGCGAGCTGAGGGGATTGAAATGCGCCCAGTGTCACTGCCTGTGTTCTATTGGACAGGAATGAAGCCAGAAGCTCTTTGGCCTTTGAGCAAATGCCCATCTCCTCGACACGGTCAATCAGGACGGTGTGATTGACCGTGTCGAAGGCCGCCGAGAGATCCAGTAGGACCAGTATAGCTGTTCCTCCTTGGTCCCTAATGGTTCTAATATCATCGGCGGCCTTAATGAGGGCAGTCTCCGTCCCATGAAGTTTCCGGAATCCAAACTGCGACTCATCCAGGAGATTGTTTTGCTCAATATATTCGGCTAGCTGAACATTCATTGCTCTTTCCACAATTTTAGCCAGGTAGGGTAGGCTAGCAATGGGTCTGTAATTTTTGAGAGTTGTTTTATCAAGACCAGTTTTTTTCAATAAGGGTTTCAGCAGAGTGTTTTTTAACTTATCTGGGAAGATCCCAGATTGGAACATGGCGTTACAGATGGGGGTTATGACTTTGCTCACCACATCAGTTACTGGAATAAAAATTTTAGGGGGGCAGGGATCTAAGGATGAACCTGTTTTAACCAGTCTCATGATATCTCCTATTTCCTGATTCGTCATATCCCTAAATCGGGAAAACGAACAGTCCATGCTATTTTTTGATGATTTAGGATGTGTGCTGGTGTTTGATGGAGTAACCGAGAATTCTGCATATATATCGTTTACTTTTGAAAAAAAGTAATCTGCTAAGTTATTGCAGAATTCCTGAGTGTGAGGAGGATTCAGATCTACCACCTTCCCTGCCAAAGTCTTAACTACTTCAAACAGTTGTCGACTCAAATTTTTTGATTGCTTAATTTGCTGCTCGAAGTAGTCCTTTTTTACCTCCTGAATCATTTTTTTATAGAAGATGAGTTCATCTTTATACTGGACTTTACTTAAGTTATCGTATGTTTTACGCCAGGTTCTTTCCTTATTTCTACAAATCTGTTTTTGCTGTCTAAGGGTTTTTGAGTACCACGGTGCTGAAGGCACCTTTCTGTTTTTTGATATGGTTTTTAAAGAGCGTGCATGTCTACCGCCTTGCCTACCCAGTTAAGATACTGCTCCGCTGCTTCGTTGGGGTCAGACTGGATGTTCGGACAGGTGTTGGACAGGGACATCTTAAAGGTTTCGTCATCGATGTCCTTCCATACTCTAAATTTATTTTGATGATGGGCCTGTTTATCCGGTTTGGATCGTTTGAACGGTAGATGACAGAAAATAGCATGGTGATCTGTCCATGTGAGCGGCAGGATTTTAAATACCTCCAGATCACTGATGTTAGAAAAGATAGCGTCCAGGGTGTGTCCTGCGTCATGTGTTGGAGCTTTTATGTACTGGGTTAAGCCCAGTGTGTTACAATCTCCTAGTAGCGTTTGTGTATCCGCCTCATCTGTCCTGTCCAGATGGAAATTTATGTCTCCTAATGCCATAAAGGAATCCTCAATGGCTAAGGGTTCCAACCAGGAGGTGAAGGTGGAGAGAAATTCTGAGCGAGGTCCTGGTGGCCTGTAGATAAGCACTCCTTTAAAATTGTGTGACGCATTCAGTTTAATGGCAAAGTGCAGCGCCTCGCATGCCGACGATGGTACCGGGAGAGTCTAACTGGGAAGATGACCCGTGTGATGATAGCCAGGCCACCTCCTCTTTTTCCCCCCTGTCTGTCCTGCCTATGCACCTTATAGCCTTCCGGTACAGCTACCTGAAGGTCGGGCTCGGATGTATCATCCATCCAGGTTTCGGTTATAAAAAGGATGTCTATTGCGTGATCTGTGATTAAATCAGCGATGTCCTGCCTATGCTTAGCCAAGGAGCGAGCATTAATGAGGGCGATAAATGTAGTGGGATGCGTAGTGGTACCGTCGGTCAGGTGTTTAACTTTGTCATTAATGAGGGGAATAGTAATTTTGCAGCTCCTACAGCAGATGGTGGCTTGATCTACAAGACTCTCTGGAGTATGTAGACTGCAAATCGTCAGTGGTCCCGGATTCAGCTTGCGGATTTCATCAGCGGTGTATGTAATCCCTTCGGTGTGGCATGACACAGGGGGTATGGCGCTAGGCGCGTGTCCGGCGCGGACGGGCGCAGACGGGCTTGCCTCTGGCGCGCCTCCGGCACGCCGCCAGCGCGGACGGGTGATACTGTCATTTTTATACATACTTCGGGCGGGGCGGGAGGAGGGTGGGAGGGGCGTCGAGCTCTCCGGCGAGCCTGCCCAATCAAAGATGGCTGCCAAAGTTGTCTTACAATGTTCCCAGCGCCTCAGTGGATCGACGCTTTGGAAAAGGGTGTGCCCAGCGAATTGATCTCGCTGTAGGGATGTCAGGGAGGTTAAAAACGCTCCAATTAAAATATTATACAGTTCTAAAAACAATTAGCAAAATCAATCGTTTTTTCAGTGCAAAAAGGTGCAAGAGAGCACAAGGGCCTCCGGCTTCCGCCTCAGAGGGAAACAGCTAGTTATACCTCGCGGAGCCGAATAATGCTCTATTAAATACCCTGGGAGGGCGGGAGGGGCGTCGAGCTCTCCGGCGAGCCTGCCCAATCAAAGATGTCTGCCAAAGTTGTCTTACAATGTTCCCAGCGCCTCAGTGGATCGACGCTTTGGAAAAGGGTGTGCCCAGCGAATTGATCTCGCTGTAGGGATGTCAGGGAGGTTAAAAACGCTCCAATTAAAATATTATACAGTTCTAAAAACAATTAGCAAAATCAATCGTTTTTTCAGTGCAAAAAGGTGCAAGAGAGCACAAGGGCCTCCGGCTTCCGCCTCAGAGGGAAACAGCTAGTTATACCTCGCGGAGCCGAATAATGCTCTATTAAATACCCTGGGAGGGCGGGAGGGGTGTCGAGCTCTCCGGCGAGCCTGCCCAATCAAAGATGGCTGCCAAAGTTGTCTTACAATGTTCCCAGCGCCTCAGTGGATCGACGCTTTGGAAAAGGGTGTGCCCAGCGAATTGATCTCGCTGTAGGGATGTCAGGGAGGTTAAAAACGCTCCAATTAAAATATTATACAGTTCTAAAAACAATTAGCAAAATCAATCGTTTTTTCAGTGCAAAAAGGTGCAAGAGAGCACAAGGGCCTCCGGCTTCCGCCTCAGAGGGAAACAGCTAGTTATGCGAAAGCGTGTCTGGAAGTTAAGGATCTTCAGGGCTCCCACAAGATAGGCTGGTTGAGAGACCTAAGAACTACCCTATGTGACATGGGGTTGGGGGAATTGTGGTCTAACCCGGACACAGCTACTTTTCCCCACAAAAAAAGTGTTGAGAAGCTTGTATTGGGAGTGGATTGTTTGTCAAAGGCATTCCATAATGACAGATGGTTCTCTTACGGCATCCTTTGTGTTAGTGAAGGATGCCAGCCAGCTGGATGTTATTACTAGGCCTATGGACCGTAAGTTATTCCATCAACTTAGAGTAGGGTCACTTCCGCTTAGGGGCCTAACCAGGTCTTGGAGCCATGGTGGGTTTGGCCACTGCCCACTGTGTTTAGGGTTGGGCGAAACAGTTGATCATTTTCTTTTTGTCTGCCCTTTGTACCACGCACGAAGACAGAAGTGGTTACGCCCAGTATGTAGAACACTGGGCACACGTTCAGCGAAAACAGCCAGTAGAATTTTAAAAACAGATACATCGTCACTGGTTGTAATTGGGGTTGTGAAATTCCTGGGCTGGGCATGGATCCTACGGGCAAGGCTGATCAAGTCTCTTTCGACTGCTGCGTAAACTGCTAGTTGGAACAGTAGTTTGTTGTGCCAATGAATGATATGGTCTTTTTTTTTTAACTGTTTTTATAACTGGATTTTTATTATGTTAATGAATTCTTGACGCCTGTGATTTAATACTACTCTTAGCTTGTTCTTAAATGTATATTAATTTATTGTCTTAACATATTGCTCACATTCTTTTATCTGCACCTTTTATCTGTAATTTTGATATACTATTGGTTATGTGGCATGTTGTGTAGCATGTCTTTTATGATGAAATATCGAATAAAGACTTATTTGACTTGACTTGACTTGACTTGAGAAACTACCAGTCCTCATTGAGAAAGCTGCCGCTCGAGTACAAATCTACTCGAGCGGCAGAAAACGACCGCCTGCACTGTGCAAGATGCCGTTTGCAATGATTGCAGAGTGCGGACAAGCATCCAGCACTATGCAATCAGTGTGAACAGCATTTCTCTATCGCACTACGCAGTTTGCGTAGCTACGCGTAGCGCTACTACGCAAAGTATGCCCAGGGTTACTGGATTTATCGTTCCGGTGGATATCGGTGGCAAGTCAGCAGTGGGATCAGGGAGTTTTGACCTTCCCCCTGGCTTTGAAAGCAGTGTACGGCACCTTTAATTAACCCAGTAATTGCATCGGGTGGGGTCAGGTCCCGAGAGGGCCTCGGCATGTGCGGTTTATTTGTTGCTTTGCGGGACCTGTGCGTTTGGACTGCTGTGGCCCAGTTTGATAAGGCATGGCCTGACTGGGTACCGGGGAGTTTAAAAATAAACAACAAAAAAAGCAACACCACAGAGAAAAAGAAGGGTCCAAGGGATATTTAAAGACCTGCCATAGTTCATATCCCCCATAAAATACGTTGAACACCAGACAAAGAACTAGGAGTCTTAATTTCGAGAATTAAGTGCAATAAATCCTAATCCAGTTGCAAATACAGTCAGTACAATGGTAAATAACAGATCACTATATGTTCTGTATAAATCAATCACCCTGCTACAAACCTTGATCCTATGATTCAGAGATTTGGCCATTATACCGGACTGCAAATTAACTGGGGGAAATCTGAGCTGTTTCCGCTGACCTCATTGACAACGCGATTCCGTTGCGCATAGCCTTTTCAATGGCCGGAGGACACTTAAATATTTGGGAATTCAAATCCACGGGGATAAGGACCAAGTCCTCCTATTGAACTATGGCCCTGTGGTCGAAAAGCTGACAACACAGGTTGAAAGATGGTTAAAATTATCCCTGTCAATAGCTGTCCATATTGCCATTATTAAAATGGTGGTACTACCTTTATCTATTCCTAAATATACCCGTTCCCCTTATGAATGCCTTTTTTGGCACAAAGAGAAGTCTTCTCCTGCTTCTTATTTGGGAAGGCCGCAGACCTAGGGTGGGTTGGCGCGCAGTGGTTCCCCCATATGAGAGGGGTGGTTTTGGGGTGCTGAACCTGCACCTTTATGATTTAGTTGCACAATACCAATATGTGTATTACTGGTACCATAGAGATGTCCACCTTCCCTATCAGTGTGTGGATTGTGATCATGTTGGAGATATTCTACTCAATGCCATACTCCCTGTTGGCTTACCTGTAGATCCGACAGAAATTAAGCCATTTTCTACCATCTGTTGGGCGTGGCATATGCTCCTGAGGTTGCTGGGGATGGAGTGACTTTACTCCCCCGCACTGCCACTTGCTTATAATCGATGGCTATACCCACTTACAGTGGCCATCGTTAAAAACTCACTGCTGCGCTATGCATTGCAGACAACTGGGGATCTATTTCCGGACAGCCACACTATCACCTAGGCAGAGGACACACACTTTGTCACAGCTACCCTGATTGACAGATTTATTTTACATCATATCCAATGATCATTGCGTGCCTGAATTTTCTCTTACCCAATTGCCCCGGTGGACTTTACCCCTTCAAGCCCTACTGAGGACACAGAGGGAGGCCACTTGGTCTCTAAACTGTATAAGACATAATTTGCACCATTGCCTGTGGCTGAAGATCACTTTTGTGAGGCTTGCGGTGAATATCTGCACCGACCCCTCCCAGACGATCTCTGGTACATTTGTTTCCAGCAAATTAAGTTATTCTTCACTAACCATAGGCATTCATTGATACATGTTAAAATGCTCCAACATACATTTATACCACCTAGCCTCCATCCTTCTACCTGCCCTAAGTGTGATGGCGCGGGATTACCTTGCTCAATTTTACCATACTCACGTAGGCCCATAACCATTCACTCCTTGAATCGAAAATCCTGCTTAATCTCATGCCTATCAGAGTATTATTCTCTCTAGGACTACCTGTACATCATGATTTAGCCATTTATGTCACCTGTTCTCTAAATCCTAAGGATCAAAGGGTTTTAGCATAATAGGCAGTTAATAACTTTTACCTTCAGGAAATAAGCACAGACTCGATGCAATATTCTGTGAATCATTTGCCACAATAGCGAGATCAAGGATTTCTTAAGTAAGAAAATAAGTATTAAAGCATAAAACTTGCAAGACTTCGAAAAAATATTTTTAGGCATTGGTACCCGGGAAGGGTGTGAGAGGGGCACGGTACAAGGACATACCACATAGATTACATTTACCTAAAATGGTGAGAAGACCAACCCTGGCCACGGGTTTGGACAAAGAAGAAGGGCTCTTGACTAAATCCGATGCCAACAGGACAGGACAGGTGCAGATCAGGACAGGTATCCTCAGCTAAGTGCAACACCAGCGTTACACCCCTTTCTGGCTACTCTCAGACCTCGACTGGTTAATCGATTCTCCTCCCTCAAAGATAACCCTGATTCTTCTGTCAGAGTGCTTGGCCAGCCCTCTGCTTTGATTCTCTTTCAGCATACGTTGGGTCAGTGACAGGTCTGTTACAAGTCAGACAATCTAACGGATTGAGCTTACCTTAGTTATACCATTTCCAGGGCAATGTACCAGCCCCAAATTTGGCAAATTTGTGTATTTCCTTTATTTGATTGGTCAGAAAGACGAGGAGAGGTCATCACACCATACCAGTATGAGATCATTTCCATTCGATATAGTTGATCAATGTTCTCGCCCATAATTTACTTTCCCATAATTTTATTCCACCCAGCAATATTAGTTTAAATTTTATGTACAATGTATTCAAAATCATTCAGGGCAGACGTAGGTGGCTAAATACCGGTCAGTAACACCGAAATTCGTAACATTTCAGCATTACCGACTGGTATTTAGCCATTCCTAATGTAGGTAAGAAATCGGTAAATAAGGAATCGGTAAATACCGATTCCTTAATACCGATTCCTTATTGCTCTTGCATTTAAGGAATCAGTAATACTGATTCCTTAAATGCAATGCAGAAGGCACATTAAAGAGTGCATTTGAGCCATAAGAAATCTAAATTACCACCAACTTCAAGTTTGTGGCAATTACCGATTTCCCTTAAAAATGTACTTTTTTGCTTTTTTTTAAAGTGCCATGTGGCACACATCCATGCCCTTAGGGCATGCATGTGTACCACATGAGCACACATGCACATTTCAGGGGTGCAACAGGGTGTCCTTTGGACACCTTGGCACCCTTGAAATACCTCCCGGTATTACCGATTCGGGGAAACCGAATCGCTAATACTGAATGTTTTCACATTCATTCCTATGGGCCTCCAAGCCCATAGAAATGCATGGGTAGGTAGTCCTTATTACCGAATCTCAATTACCGATTCGGTAATAAGGAATATTAAGAATTCAGTATTTTTTACAAATCTTTACCTACAAAGGAAATACCGATTTCTTAATAGCGAATCGGTAAAATTTGCTATTAAGAAATCAGTATTTCTGATGTACCTACATCTGGCCCTCAGTCTCTTCCTCTCCTGGGGTCGCACAGCCAAGTTCCCAGGAACATTGCTGGTAAGCCAGGACTTGGCTGCTTGTCAATGTCAGTGGCTTCAAGGTTTTCTATGTTCAACTGCATAGACGCAGCCCTTTCAAAATGGAGTTCTTAGACACCCTTCATGCCCAAATACGAGCTAATAATAAAAGTCAAAAAGAGACATATTAAAATGCGAAAATAAATGAATGCACTGTATATCACTTATTTCTACACTAATCCCATTGCTTTAATTTAACTATATCATTAATAGTTAAGTAGGACGAAAAATTTAGTTCTAGCAGGAGCATGTACATTAGTATGTGAGACATGAAGCGGCCATCTTTAATTTTAGTGCACCGCTGCAAGAATTTCCCACCACACGACAGATACGTCACGCCACGTAGATTTGGCAGACGCATGCGCAGAAGAGTGCCCGCGTTTTCGGCGGCCATGTTAAGACACTCGGGTTACTGTTAGTAAAAGCACGCTTCCCCTAGATACTAGAAATTTTATGTAGTGCAAATTTTAGTACTCACAAAACATGTTGGTTAATAAATTACATGTTATTTCGAGAGGACTGAATCCGAGCAGTTTCTTTACGTATGAAACCTTGCTCCATCAATCTTCTCTGTGATGGTTTTGTATACCATCACTAATTACAGAACCAGATGCCAACTTTAGCACTCTCCCATTTCGATTTCTTCTATTACTTAAGATTTTCCTCTTTCTCCTTTCGTTTGAAACCCTCAAATTTTCTTTTCTTTCTTTTCTTATTTACTGCATACCACTTTCTGTTTCTGCAGCATTTGCACCAAATCATTATCACTAAAATCAGTAGGGCTACTCCCATTATTGGCATCAGTATTCTACCTACAATACTTTTTCCTATTGTAGAAAACCAACTACCTACAGAGGAAAGACCATTAGTTAGTCTCTCCCATGCACTAACAACCTCCAGTGGTTTCAATTCTTCTTTCAAGTGTGTAATATGTTTAGCATATCTTCCAATCTCGACATTATCAGGAATTTAAGTACAACAATGTTGCGCCTTCAGCATTTTACAGACTCCGCCTTCTTTTGCCAATAATACATCAAGAGCAAGTCGATTTTGTAAAACCATTGATCTTACCGCAACTAATTTGGTATTGATCATCAGAAATCCTCCAGCAGTGTCTGTTGATAAGCGATCCACCACTGTTGACAATTTACACATTTTTTGAGTATTTAGAACCACTCCTACTGAAGGTATCAATGCACTAAATATATCTCCTACAATTTCTGAAAAACTTGCTCTTTTATTTCTTGTTAGTCCATTATTTTCATCATTGCTTCCAGTGATTCTCTTTACATGGTATACTTTCGGGAATACTATTCCAAAAAAGCACCTCCCATACCAATGATCAGCCAATCTAAAATATGCCTTGTTCCCACAAATATAATAGATTCCAGGAAACACTGCTTCAGTTCTTCCCCCTTTTGGACCCCAACCCCCAATTACCATGAAATTGTGTTCACATTGACTGGAACCAATGAAAATATTATTATAATATTCAGTTTTTAATCTATGGAGACCAAATTTCCCCTTCTTTTCAAAGTCCAATAACATAGCAGCATGAGTCTTGCCAATTGCAATAAATTCTTCCTTTTCAGCCAATTTAGGAATCTGGGGTTTTGGTCCAATGGCTTTCTATGGAAATCCCGTCTCCTTTTCTCTACTAAATTCAAAAATATTTTCTCTTCTTCATGTAACCTACATGTTAAATTGTCTTTGTGTGCTCAAGCTATACTTATTGTTTTTATTGTTAAAATATATTCACCCATAAACTGCTGAATCTCTAGTACTAAGGACAGGGTTCATACTTCTATGTAAAGGAACTTCAGGAAAAATCACATCTATGTTAGAATAATAATATTGTAAATTTCCAGTTTTGTAAAATAAACTAGCTAAAATACTGTATGAGATACAATTTGTCAGTGGTAAATGATGATATGTCAATCCTTCTGCTACTGAGGTGGGCAATTTCATGCACACATAGCACTCACTAACTTCCATAGTTTCTACATAATGTATTAAAAGATTAGCAAATGCATTTAAATCTGTTCTATTTCTAATTTTACTATAGTATAATTCTATATCACCTGGTGCTTCTAAATCTGGTCTGTCTTGTTTAAGGATATCCACCTTTCCATGTGTACTAGTGTCATTTCGTTCATTAGCAGCCATCAAATGAGGTATTGCTACTGTCAGTCCTAGCTATGCTATGAGCACTATCAATATACTACATATGCATATTCTACAGCATGTTTTATACAATTTCTTTTTGATTTTTCCAGTAGCTCTTTTATCAACCAATTCAGATAAGGAGACTTAACCCCTCTTGGTAACTTTTACACAGAATATAACCCGTGAAGTCAATTTCAAGTTGGTCTCACTTCTTCGTCAATTGGATTAGCAATTAATTCTTCATCACTTCCATCACTGATTTCCAAATTATCAAAATCCTTGAGAATTATGTAAGTCCATTCAGGCTCTTTGAATTTATTATTCAGTCTTTTCAATCGTGGACTCCTCCTTCTTTGTATTTCTGTGGATGGTCCGGATTGACTTGTGACTTCGTCTACTTGTTCAGGTTCTTCATTTATTGTTTAAAGGCGAAATTCCTGTCTTTTGATAAAACCAGGCCAAGTATCACCTTTTCTGAGTCTTTTAGCTGGCACTGTGCCTTGATTTTCTTCAGATATTCTTTTGGTTTTGTTCAGTTATGACACAATTTGCTTGTTTTTGTCTTTTGTTTTCCTCTCTATCTGACCTTGTCCAGGGCTTATTTCTTATTTCGTTTCTGCCTGGATGGGTTCATCTGTACTAATCTGACCCTGTTCAGGAGTTCGCTTAATTTGGCTTTGACTTTGGCTTTGTTCTCCTTCTTCTTCCTGAACTCGTTTTCTATACCTATCTGGTCCTGCTCAGGTCTTGTACTTTCTTGATTGTCTTCTGCCTGAGCGTTTACTCTATTACCTGGCTGTCCCTCCTCAGACTCAGTAGTGCTGTTGCTGTTTTCTTCTGTCCGAGTGTATTGTTCTTTCCTTATCTGGTCCTCCTCAGAATTACTATTGGCTTTGATTTCTGTAATCTGAGTGTGTTCTTCTATTCCTGACTCATCCTCACTATCACTCTGTCTGTCTAAGTATGTTTGACTTCTCGTTCTCACAATTATTTCAGGTATGTCCACTATGGGAATCCACTCATCCTGACTGGTGCTAGGCCATTCCTCATCAGCTACTTCAGGATAGATTTCTTTAGACCCTCCAGCTGTACAACCGGCAGCTTCTACTTCATCAGGTTTTGTCACTCTTTTTGTATGGCTGGCATGAATCTAATTTGGTATGCCTTTACATTTCACAGCTGTGGTGGTAACCAGTATTACTTGATGTGGTTTTTCCCACCTTGGTGCTAGGCACAACTCTCGAGTGTGATCTTTTATAACTACCCAATAACCTGGATTCAAGTCATGTGCTGGAGACGATTGTCTGGCCACAGCATCTTCCCCAACCTGGTGAGAGATAGAACGCACTTGATCAGCCAGCTCTTTGCAGTACTCCAATACCAAATCATCAGATATATTTATCAGCTTGTGTCCTGGTACCAATGCCTGCCTCATTGCTCTTCCCATGAGTATCTCATGGGGACTCAAGCCTGTATTTTTGTCTGGAATGCTTCTAACTCCCATCAGAACAAGAGGTAAAGTATCAGGCCACTCTAATCAAGCGTATTCACACATCTTTTCCAATCTTTACATGATTGTGCCATTTAGTTGTTCTACCACTCCAGAAGCCTCTAAGCGGTATTCACAGTGCAACTTTTGCTCAATTTTGAATGCTTCACAAATTAACCGAATTATTTAATTATTAAAATGAGACCCTCGGTCTGATTCAATTGTTACTGGAAAACCGAACCAAGGAATGAGCACTCTTAACAGGAGTTTGGCTACAGTTAAACTATCATTCCTCCTGGTCGGGTAAGCCTCCACCCATTTGGAAAACAGGTAGAAAATGACAAGGACATATTTTAATCCTCTACAAGCAGGTAACTGTATGAAATCAACTTGTAGTCTTATGAACAGATCTTCTGCCTTTTCTATTTTCCCGCGGCAAACTAGTTTTTCTACCAGGGTTCATTTTTTAACAAATTAAGCATCTCTGGCAAAGACTCTCTGCTACGCTCCTGAACTTCATGCTAAACCGATCCTGTCTGAACAGTATTATCATTGCATCTCTACCTATGCGTGTATCCCAGTGGTACATCCTAGCCATAGGAGCAAGCATACAGTCTGGTAACACAGGTCACCCATCCAAGTAAACAATGACACCATCTTCAGCCCTTCTCTAGCAACCTATTTTCTCCCATTCTTCCCTTTCTTTTTGCTCTGCTTCACTTTGTAGATCTCTCACTTCTTCCCATGTTCTTACACCCTCTAGCAGCATAAGTTGGCAACTGGTTCCACATGCATCAATTTTCTTATTTTCTGCCATTTTGTACATGGCAGAATGTTGGGCCACCTGGTCAGCATAACGGTTACCAGCTGTCACTTTGTCATTTCCAGATTGGTAAGCAGACCATGGCCACTTCTTTTGGTAAGTGAATTGCGTCAAGTAATTCTTTTACAAATTGTCAATTTTTAATGGGAGTTCCTGAAGAAGTTATGAACTCCCTTTGCATCCAAAGTTGGCCAAAGTCATGCACGACCCCGTGACCATACTGACTATCAGTATATATGGTTACTTTCCAATATTTCCCTATTTTGCAAGCTTTTATTAAAGCAATCAATTTGGCTACTTGTGCAGACTTGTCTCCTGGTAAATAGGATGCTTCGACTATACCAGCCAATGTGCACACAGCATAAGCAGCACTTAATCCTCCTTCCTCATGTCGCATACATGAGCCATCTACAAATAGCTCATATTCTGATTCTTTTAGTGGTTCTTCCTGTATGTCTGGGCGTAGTTTAGTACTGTATTCTGTGAGGTCAACACAATCATGTTCGACTTCTTCCTTAAACTCTTCAAAATGTGAATTAGGTAACAGGGTTGCTGGATTCAGGACCGTACATCTGGTTACTGTCACATTTTCTGCACCCAGAATGACTCGCTCAAACTTAGTCAGCCGACTAGGAGTTAGGTACTGAGTGCGTGTTCTGGTTAACAGAATCACGACTGCATGGGGAACATACACTGTTGCAGGATGTCCCATTATGATAGACTCGCTTTGTTCAAAGCTCATGCAGGTTGCAGCTACTGCTTTCAAACATCCTGGCAATGCAGATGCCACTGGGTCCAAAGTGGCAGAAATGTATGCCACAGGACGTCGCATTAGGCTGTGCGTCTGGGTTAGAACTGTAAGAGCACAATTGTCTCTTGCATCACAGAATAGTGCAAATTCTTTCAAATAATCTGGCATCCCTAATGCTGGTGCTTCGCATAGACATTTCCGTAATTTTAGGAAAGCAGTCATGCTTCATCATCCCATTCTACTGGATCTCTAGCTCGTTTCTTTGTCAGTTGAATCAATGGCTTAGCTAGGACTGCAAATCCCACAATCCACTTCCTACAGTAACCCACAACTCCGAGAAACATTCTGATTTCTTTCTGCGTCTGAGGTAAATTCATGTTTCTAAATATTTTGATTCTTTCTGAAGTCACTCTTCTCACTCCTCTCTCTATCTGATGTCCCTGATATTTTACTGATGTGGTACAAAATTGAAACTTTTCAGGTGACACTTTATGTCCACCTTCAGCAAAATGATTCAGCAATGCAATTGTATCAACAATGCAGTCAATTTTAAAATTTTTATTTATTATGTTTGGCTCTGATAAAGGGCCACATAAAGTTCAAAACAAATACAAACAGAGAAAATAAAATACATCACACATACAAAACTAATTTCATCCATAGAATCGATGGCATGAGGGCACAAAGTCAGAACTCTCCAGATTGCCTTAATAAATAGCTAAGAAACCTTTAAAAAAATTAAAAATATAGAAGCAAAACATTTCATTTTGGGGGACAGTATAGAGATGGTAGAAAAACATTAACGTCATATATACCCAATTGTAGACATATCGATTTTAACCATTTAAAACGCAATGGTCGAAGTGCAGGGCAGATTAACAAGACATGGATACAATTCTGAGTACTCAAACTACAGAAGTTACACATGGGAGAGGTTCCGTATCATTTAGAAAGAAGTGAATTTAAGGGCAGTAAATCGTATCGTAACAGAAACCATAATCTACGAATACCATGGGGTAAATTCCATGTGGCATAAGGTTGGGCCAACTTCATAGTATAGGAGTTAAGGAGAAGATTACTACCCCCTTTCCCTTGTATTGTGTTCCTATCCATTTGATAGCAAAGTTCCCACGATGCCTGTTTTAGCACAAGTTTTAGCTGTGGTGAAGAGTACAGGAATAACACACTTTCGTCTAGCTTTAAAAGTGACACAGCTCTTCTAAAGTTCCTTACCAAACGTGAGAACTCGTTAAAGTTGCCCAAAAGTTCCTTTTTAAGAAGGGCCCTCATCGACCCTGATTCAGCTCTAGCCAAGCAGGCCACCCATCTTACCAGGGCACATAGTCCCTGAACCCAACTACTCCTAAGGCCGAAATCCAGCCTACATGCTGCCAAAGAGCAGGAGGTATTAAGGTTGGATAGGGATCTTAGGAGTTTCCCCTCAATTTTATTACAAAACTCCCAGTGCTTCAACTCTAAAAGTTCTATACCATACAGTATCGTAGGAGGAATCTTAGCCCTAAACACTCCAAGAAGACAAGCGAAGTGTCTCTTTCCAGTAGCGGAATAAAGGGAGTTTAAGCCATTGCCATGGGCAAGTGCTTTACGTGAACAGTGCTCAATATGGGGCCTCTCACTCAAATTGGCCGCAATAATTTTTCCCAAAAAAGTGTAGGTTTTAACAACCTCTAGTTTTTGGCCACCAATAAACCATCCAAAATTTACAGAACGGCATTTCTTTTTTCCAGCAATACACATGATTTTGCTTTTAGATATATTAATCTTCATACAGTGTGTATCAGCAAAAACATGTAAAGCTTGCAGCCGATTAGCAAGACCTTTAGGGGTTAGATCTAATACAAGAATATCGTCAGCGTACATGAGACAAGAAATCGGGGTCCCACCTACCACCGGAGCAATACCCACACACGCTGGTAGATGGGCAGGAAGGTCTGCAGTGTATAGTGAGAACAATAGTGGTGCCAGGAGACAGCCTTGTTTAAGGCCATTCTGGGGGGGAATCTTCTGTGAAAGTCCCCTCTCACCCCCTTGGAGAACACTGCACTACGTTTCTGAATGGAGAGCACGTAACAGCTCTAATAGATACACCGGTAAACCAAAGGCAGCTAGTTTTCTCCACAGCGTTCGACGATCGACTTTATCGAACGCTGTGGAGAAATCAATGAACGCTGCGAACACCACACCTCCTCTTACACGTCAATATTTATCCGTAATCACATGGAGGGTGGTGAGATTGTCCAATGTACCGTGTTCCTTACGGAAACCAGTCTGTTCACATGGAAGAATATTATTCTCCTCGACCCAATTCTCAAGCAAGCCCAATATGCAGTTGGCAAAGACCTTTCCAACTGAGTCCAGGAGGGCAATCAAACGGTAATTCATGGGACAATCCCTAGATCCCTTCTTAAAAATAGGGACCAATATTCCTTCCAGGAAGCTGGAACAATTTTAGTAACAAAGCAGGATTTAAACACTGGGTGAAGAATCTTACTCCAGAGTAAAGGTTCCTGCTTTAAAACCGTCATGGGGAGTTCATCAGGTCCCATTGCGCCCGACAGGCGCATATTCTTTATAGCCATTTCTATTGTTTTCACAGATGGGTAGTCGATCAGATCCTCAGATAGGAATTCAGGTGCACTATCCGAAGCCGTGTCTTCGATCCCTGCGTACAGCTTTCTAACATGAGAGGACCATACCTCTTCAGAGATGGGTATAGGAAGAGGACTGCTTCTGGTACCACAGCCCCTCCCGACTATGGACCAGAATTCTCTAGTTTTACCATGAGCAACTGCCTCCCGTAGGTTTATCCATACTAAGTCTTCCTTCTCTTTTTTTAGACTCCTTCTTAATCTGAATCTCCTTCTTTTTAACCTCGATATTTCCTTAGCTAATTCCCCAGATCTTCCTATATATTGCATTCGCACTAATTTATTTATTTCCTTATTCAGGGTGCGCAATGCACTAGGGACAAAAGGCTTTTTTCCAGAACCACTAACCTTCTTTACATCAGAAGTGATCTTTCTCACAAATGTTTCGAAATTAGCAATTTCGGAACCACACCAGCTATTTAATTCTAGTATAGTTTTGCATAAAATATCATGTACACCTCTTATTGAAGTGCTGTTCCAGCAGCACCTACCCGAAGTTCCCTGGAAAGTAACCTCATTGTTACCAAGAGACCAAGACTCAGTGGGTGGAGGTTTAAAAGAAAGCGTTATGGAAATTATGCAATGATCACTAAAAGAGGTGGGGGCTATCATTAGATCCTGGACATAAGGAAAAATGTTAAAGTCAGAGATCACATAGTCCAGGATAGAGGGACTGAAAGGAGACTTGTGAGTAAAGTTCGCAGGCACATCAGAAGGAAATCTCCCATTTAAAATAAGCCCCTCAACAGCAGATAGTTCCTCCAGAAGAATCTTCCCTCTTCTGTTTGTTGTTATTTTATCGGGGAAAATCGATTGTGGAATGAAATAAGCCTCTTCTTTGGGTATATTTCTAAATAAATTTAAGCTGGCGTTCGAGATTTTACAATTCAAATCTCCAACTAGAATAACATCAGGTGGAGAAGAAACATTCTTAATCTGTCCAATATATTGAAATACATGCTTCAATAGATTATTATAACACTCTTCAGGGGGGACATACACATTAATAATCACAATGCCCGATTTATTTGGAAAGTTTGGGAGATTCGAAATTCTTATGGCTTGAAAGAGATTACTAGGATCAATGTAATGCGAAAATCTCCAGCTCAGTTTATTAGATAACAAACAAACTATTCCCCCTTTAGCATGACCTTTCCTAGAAGGGGCAGCGGGTGCTTCCAACACATAGTATTCCTTCCCACCATAGATATTATCAATGCACCATGTTTCTTGGATGCAGATCACACTTGCTCCTAGCGAGAATAAAAAATCAAGCTTCTCGGGCTACTGTGTATCCCGGCTGCGTTCCAAGAGATTATTTTTAATTGATTATTAAAGATGATGGAATAATTTGGAATTATCGGTGCTCTTAGTTGCAAGAGCACCATGCAGCCAATTCCACCGGTGATTCTCATTTACTGGTGCGGAGTTCTGGATTGGCGGAAGAAACAGTGCTTTAGAGACTGACCGTTTCCCCTTTGAGACCCAGATCTTTAAGTCCTCAAACGAAGAGGATGCCCTATCTAACTTGTCACCCTTTCGGGTCATCCCGTGGGGAGAGATGGTCACATCAGAACTGAAAATAGGCAGAACATCAATACCTCTACATTGAAAACTCTCCACTTGCTGCAATATCAAATTTACAATGAATTTAGAATAAAATTTGACTCTTATACTGGTTACACTATCTTCACCTAACAGAGACACTAACTCAATATCCCTTGATTGAATAAGGTGAAGACAATCCTGATCACTAAGACATTTAAGCAACCATGATCTATTTAGGGGTAAATTTACATCAAATAGAGGAACAAAGTCCAAAACAAAAGTGTCCACATAATTCATTGATTTTTTTGCCTGGGTGCAATTTAGCGGGTCTATATCAGCCCTGACCGTAGGGGCAAAAGAGGGAGCAAAGGGATTAAGGTCCCCCAGTACAACCGGGGTAATGCTCCCTGTCTCAACCACCTGCGGGGTAATCGGGCCAGGACTATCCTTCTGGGACAGGACTTCTAAAGGCAAAGGCAGAGTACTACCGTTAGTCTCTGGACCTAAGTGTTCATGATAAGATTCACTTGCCATTTTGATGATCCCCAAGTTTGAGTTAATGGCGTTCTCCTCATTGTTGATTAAAACAATAGAGTCTTGAAAGATTATCCTCCTTTGTCTTTTCTTCCTGTATTTACGTAGAGGTTTCCTTTTTTTTCCTTTGTCGTTTCTGTGTTTTCGGCTTTTTTTGGTGATTTCTGGATCGTCCTCTTCTTGTAGCTCTATTTTCCCGGTTTTAAAAATCGGGAATATTTCCTGTGCTACTGAACTTAGTACACCAGACTGAATTTCTTCCTCTATTTCAAAGTCGGAGTTTTTTACACAATTATTTGCCACTGAGACTGACGTAGCCGTAAAGATGTTTTCTTGAACCATAGCTGACGGCTTTATATCAGGCTTCTCCGAAGGTACATTTATGTTCCCCGTTGCCTGGTTGGTATCAGTCACGATACAGGGAGCACTCCTCTCTTCAGGCGCCTTGTGCAGCATTGCATTCAATATTTTGGTGACTGAATCTAGGATACAGTCAGAGCTGCCCACAAATTTGCCCAAAACACATAGTATAGAGGAGAGTAGATGTTCAAGGGCAATCAAAGATTCCGATATTGGTTTTTCTTCAGTAGCAACAGGAGGACAGATTCCTGATAGATGGAACTCAGGAGACACAGAAACATTTAACAGCGCAGACATATCCTGCGCATTTATGGAGGGAGTACTGCTATATAGCAATAGGCCAGATGGAGTCGCGCCCACTAATGGTTTAGAAATTTCAAAGGGTTTTGGACTTTCTGCGCTCACATAACGGCCACAAAGTTCGAGGTCAATAGATGACAGAGAAACATCTCCCTCTGAGCTAACACGTACATTACCAGTCTGTGACGCCGGAGAGTTGTTAGTGTGTTTTCCTTCCATGAAATGCACAAGAGACCCAGTAGGACCATTATCAATAACAAGAGCAGGGCTAATCCCTGCAGTAATTTCTATTTGGAATGGATCTATCAGTGTTAGAGGAGAGACCATATTATCAGCCGCATGAGATGGATCCGCCTGTGAGATAGGTAGGAAACCATCATTAGCGTCCACAGCTGCTTTCTTATCCACAACTTTATCCCAAAGGTCGAAGAGCTGACACCGACCCTTTAGCGAATAATTAATCACAGATTTATTTCTTAAGGGGTTAGATTTTGTTTTTGCACAAGTCCTTCCCCCCACTAATCTCCCAGAGCGGAGTTTCTTAGTCATCCTCACAAATTTCCAAAAGGATTGACGCCGTAAAAGAAAAGGGTATGTCCACTAATGTTACAATGTTATAAAATAAGTAAATGAGCTATAAAAGGGGTGTAAAAAAGGAAAATTGGAGAGGCGAGAACAATCAGCCCTCAGACAAGGTCTATGGGAAAATGGAAGTACGCTTTGCCTTCTGAGCAGTCACTTCAATATCCGCCGGTATGCAAGTACTTGTGTAAATGAAAATAACTGGGCCCAGCCCAGCCTACCTCAGCCACCGACGGCCACAGAGGGCCCGCCCTTTGCCCGGGCGCTCCCGCGACGCGGGGATGACGCGACTTATCAGCGCCGCCTGGCGCGCTCTGGTGCCGAGATTCCCGCCGCAGGGGCTGGCGGGAACTGTAGTTGAATGCCCCCCTCTGCTCGGCAGCCGCGTTGATGTGGAATGCGACGGCGAGAGGGGGACAAGCGGCAAACTCTGGCACACGAAGGAGTCCTCTGCGCAGCACAGGGCAGGAGCTATCACACACGGTCAGTACAAATGCCCAAAGGATTTTTCAAAGCGTCACCCGCTCCACCGGGATGACGCGACTTATCAGCGCCGCCTGGCGCGCTCTGGTGCCGAGATTCCCGCCGCAGGGGCTGGTGGGAACTGTAGTTGAATGCCCCCCTCTGCTCGGCAGCCGCGTTGATGTGGAATGCGACGGCAAGAGGGGGACAAGCGGCAAACTCTGGCACACGAAGGAGTCCTCTGCGCAGCACAGGGCAGGAGCTATCACACACGGTCAGTACAAATGCCCAAAGGATTTTTCAATGCAGTCACTTTGGGTTTTGGACACAACTAATAGGTCATCAATATACTGCACCAAGACAGACTGTCCGGGCTGTACCAATGATTCCAGACATTTTTTCAAAATCTGATTAAAAATCGATAGACTTACAGTGTGCCCTTGAGGGACACAATTTCAAATGTAAACATGATCGTCAAATTTAAACGAGAATAATAATTTACTATCTGGATGCTTGGAATTGAGAAAAAGGCATGACATAAATCAATTACAGTGAACCATCCTGCACTCCATGGTATCTGATACAAAATCACTGCTGGATTCAGTACCACTGGGCAACATGGGACATCAATTTTATTTATTTTGCGCAGGTCTTGTACAACCCTATATTTTCCACTTGGTTTCTTTATGCCAATTATAGGTGAATTACATGGACTGCTCATTATTTCTTTTAAAATGCCTTGCTCAACCAAACGCTCTATTTCTGCTGCAACTCCTGCTTTAATTTCTGGGCTCATTTTGTACTGTTTGGTATTTGGGAAAACTGCACCTTCCTTCACTGCCACTTTTATTGGATCGACATTTGCCATTAATCCTACGTCTTTACCGGTAAAGTCCCAGACATCAGGGTTTACAGTATTTTGCAGCTCTTCTGGTAAATCTTTTAGGGTCATCTTTTTAATTTCAGTTTCTTGCTTGGCTAACATGATTTTGTAAATGCCATCTTCATTTGGTGTCTGAATCTCAACACCACTTGGGGTGCAAAAAATTGTGCAGTTTATTTTGCACATCAAATCTCTTCCTAGAAGATTTACAAGACCGGAATCACACACCAGAAATGTATGCATGTGTTTAAAATTGCCAATTTGTACCTTCATTGGTTCTGTAACAGGGGTCCTAATCTGTTTATTAGAAACGCCCACTACTTGGATTGCTTCTCCCGAGAGGGGTAGGTTTGGGATGTCTGCTTGTAGAATGGGTAGCACCAGTGTCCAACAAGAAGGTGATGTCATTTCCCTCAACTTTCCCTTCAATGTAAGGACCTGATTGATCTACCAGTAAGGATGTACCAAGTACGCATTCCTCTTCCCCCCCTCTCAGGCACCGTCAGTATGACTGGTCTTCAAAATATGTGTCTTGCAAAAGAAACTGTGGTGTTACCGTATTTTCTTACCACTTCCCTCCCAATTTCCGGTATCCACACTGTATTTGGCTTGACTCACAAAATCTGGCATGGGGCAGAAGGTAACAGATTTTGTATTACCTGCTGTGGTTAGCTTTGTGATACTTCATTCTGCGTCTGTGGATTTAAGTTTTGAGTTTGGATATTATTATTTTGTATTATTTATACTAATTTTTCCAATGCCCCAATTTTTCGCACCCGTGACAGGGAAACTTTTCCTTTGCCTCTTCTTTGCTCAGTCTCCCTCTTGGCTTGCCCCCACTACCTTCACCTTGGCTTTCCCTTCTTCCTTGATTATTTCCCAACTGACTCAACTGGAGTTCCTGGTGTTCTGCTAATTTAACTTGTGCCCACATTACTTTTTCTTCTAATTTCTTTAGCCTATTATCAATCTCATCCCCACTGTATTTTGCATACTTGAGAATCTCATCAAAAGGCTTTGCCTGCCAACATAATTTATGCTCCTTAATCATTTGCGATATTTCTGGCTTTAGTCCTGAAACAAAAACGATATATAAAATGTGTCATGTCTTTATTATCAATGTTCTCCAATCCACTATGCTGTTTGAAAACCTGCAAAAGACGCTCATAATATTCATGTTCTGATTCATCCTTGTTTTGGGTTGTTCTATCTGTTTTTGTCCAGTCTGTTTTCTTTGGGTGTAATTTCCCTTTCAAATAAGTTATTAACTGATTATATTTTTTCATCACATAATCTGACAGAGCTCCTGTTTTTGGATCTCTAGGGTATTTGTCATTGGGCCAATCTACCGTACTTTTGCATTTGGTCCACAAATCTGCAGGGACAACTATGTCAAACAAACCATATAAATCTTTTAACAGCACTTTTTAAACTTTGACAAACCTCTCCACTTGCCTGTACCATTCTACGGGGTTTTCTCTCAGTTTTGAAAAGTCATTTGTAAATGACAAAATATCCTGTTGGGACCAAGGAACATGTACATTACCTCCTCCTGGAACTACTCTCATTGGACACAATCTTTCAACCTTTTCAGTTTCTTTCATTAAATACTCGGATATAGTTTGGTTTGCCTGAGCTTCCTCTTTTTTCTTTGTCCACCTAGCTTTCCACCTGTCCAAATCTCCCCATTTTTGCAGTAACGACAATAATTCTTTTATCTGCAATTTTCGTCCTGACACATTCATGTTTTCTAAATCTTTGTCAGAAAATTCAGCTCTGTATGGTTTCTGTAATACTTTAGATTTATCTATGTCAATTCCCATATCAGACGCCAAATTCATTAATTTTTCATGAAATATTTTTGTATTTCGAGTGATAATTCTGCATATGAGTAACAACTCTTCTTCACTAAATCTATTTTGTCTTTCTAATCCTACATTTCCAGCTATCAATACTTCCAATACTCTTCTTAATTTGAAAATGTCCAATACTTTTGGCTGTGATTTTGGACCACCTTTCTATTTCTTCTGGGGTTACTACAGTAGCACTTCTTGTTCCTGTGGATGTGGATGTTTCCATCTGTACTTCTCTAGTACTTCTAGGAGTAATTTTCCTGATTGAATCACCTACAGGATTCTCTTATAGGTAAATCCATCAAGGAAATCACTGACTCGCACTCACTTGCCTGGTCATCAAT
The DNA here is from genome assembly GCF_964261635.1 of Lissotriton helveticus. Lineage (NCBI taxonomy): Eukaryota > Metazoa > Chordata > Amphibia > Caudata > Salamandridae > Lissotriton > Lissotriton helveticus. Next base: position 695,343,379 of record NC_136063.1, read on the forward strand.
TATATTCTTTTATTTTCTGGGTTATACTACAGGTGTAGTCAGAACGGGAGCCTTAGGACAGGATTGTTTATCTCCATACAAGGGAAAAACGGGACCTATAGTTACTGGTATCGTTAAGGCTTCAGGACTTGTATTTAGTTGGGTGATTTTCTGAATTAACTCACTTCTCTGGTTATCTATCGCTTCTCTTTCTTTTTCTTGTAATACCTTTTCTAAGGTGGTCTCATGTACAATCTGCGGAATCAAAGGTCGTTTTAAGAATGGAGCACTGGGGTTAACTCTATTGGTTTCTTTCTGATAGGGTGGCAGATTTTTTATAAAAAAATCTTCAAGGTAATCATCTTCTGAATCACCACTTCTAGTCATTACATTTTTTTTTCTCTGTACCTTTACTTCCTGATGGTTCTTCTGTGGTGAGTACGGGATATAATCCTTCCACTAACATGAACTGTCTCCATTGTTTCATATGCTTATCTCTTGTCTTTCAAGGAAATCTGGGATAAAATCGACTTAAATTCCTATTGCATCTAGGTCTATCTTGCTCAAAAGCCTCAGTCTCCTACTATTCTAATGCTTCATACTGCGTTAATCTTGATCTTGGGTCTAATTCATTCATGTGAGTTCGTAAATTGTGCAAAATCCTGCCATTAAAGATACCATATTCTGGAAATGCCAATATACCATCTTCCTTTGTGTACTCTATCCAGCTTTCTAACCATACACAAGTGTGGTAGCACCTTTCTATCAATATATATGATGCAGGCATTTTTGGTGATGGAATAATAATTCATTCTCTCGTTTTAATGATTTTATCCTTTTTGAAATAATTCTTAATTTTCTGTAAAAATTTCATTTTTCTCTTTCCTCCATAAATGATATAGGGTCTTCTTCTAATTTGCTGTTCTCTGGCAAACCCTAAGTAATTCTACCAGGGTGATTTCCTATAACTGTTGGGTCTAGATGCCACATATAATTACTGCTCTTTTTAACACTGAAATTTCAATTATTGCAATTATCTCAATTGTTTACTTCACTTAAATGCTTCTCCATTACCAGCGCGTCTCTTATTTTCAATGACCAATCAACTTTTCATTTTCAAATGAATTCAATAAATGTTTGTGCACCTTTTTCTGTGAGATGAGTTCTCATGCTCTGCACTCACCCGTCCCTTACAATATTACCTCAGCTACACACCCACTGCCTCAACCAATCCCAGCGTGGCCCTCTGTGACGTCAGTGCAGCACCCGCGACTGACCCCTCCTTTGCAAGGTAATACAACAACTCACTTTTCTTTTTAATTTTAAATGCACGATTCATTAATTAACAACATAAAAACATTTGCTACTGTGCCTGAATGACTAAATTCAAAGAAAAGACAATTTCTTTCACTAAAAGTAAATCTCTTCCGTTTACCCTTCACACACTATGAGTACAATCCCTTCCGCTTACTCTTCACTCAAGCATCAAAGAACATGTTACTCCTTCAGACTTACACTTTCTAGGTGACATAAGACCAACGTTTCACCAGTGAACTCCTTTGCTATCATTTATTCTCACTTTTACACCATAAAAAAGAATCCCTAACTAGTGCTTAAAGTTCTACCTAACTTTACGCACTTACTTCATCAAGGCAAGTAACCTCACTGCAGTGTGGCTTCCATTTACCACCCACTATTCAATATCCATGGGGAATTCCAGACAACATATAACAATACAAACAGGTTTTTTGTTAATAAATAGATCAATATAAAATCAATATAAAATCAATACATAACGAACTACCTATCTTAACTAAACCCTAACCACTAGTCTGCTACCAAAGAAATACTGATGGCGCAGAATTACCAGCTCAATTTGACCATACTCTCCTGGGCCATAACCATTCACACCTTGAACCGGTAATCCTGCTTAATCTCCTGCCTATCAAAATTGTATTCTCTCTAGTACTTATACCTGTACATACCTGTACACCATGACTTACCAATCCTTGTCACCTGTACCCTAAAAGCTAAGGATCAAAGGGTTTTAGCATAATAGGTTGTGAATAGCTTTTACCTTCAGGAAATAACCACAGACTCAGGGAAGTTTTAAACATTTTATCTATGCAATATTCTATGAATCATTTGCCACAATAGTGAGATGAAGGATTTCTGAAGTAAGAAAATAAGTATTAAAGCATAGAACTTGCAAGACTTCAAAGAAATATATTTAGGCATTGGTACGTGGGAAGGGTGAGAGAGGGACATGGTACAAGGACATACTCAGAGAATGAGGCAATTCTTGGATAGGAGAGGCAATATTTTTGGACAAGATTGACATTTTGTATTTTACCCAGAATACTAAACAGAGGTGGAATACACAGTGAGCTCGTTCTTGAGTGTCAGAGATGGAGTGATATGCTGGGTATCTCACCAACAGTGGAATTTAAACCTCATTACTTAAGCCACGGCACAGGAAGAGAGAACTGACGAAGGGCCTGAAAAAGAAGGAGGAAGGAAAAGCTCCATTGTGAACCCCTAGGAGCCTTGAGTGTAGCTTATCCTCTTTGACTCTTTGGATTCTCTCCAAGGCTCATTCCATCAGCTCCCTGACTCCCCAAATGCCTAGTAAAGAGAATGAACTTGCTAAAGTTCCCTGAACAAGGGACCACAGTGAACTTCTATTGGTCTGGTCTTGCTGTAGTACTTAGAGGAATGTGAAATCTTGTTGTTGCACATAGTCAACCTGCAAGTGGCTCATGGCTTGGGTAACTGGGGACTCAAGGACAGAAGCATAGCCTACTATTGAGGACCTTCGAAGTACAGGAGAACACCAGAGCTGAGCAGTAAAGCTGATCTTTCTGAGGAGGAGGTAGATGTAATGTTAGAAGCTGCGAAGGGCTGAGGAAAATAATCTACGGGCATTAAGGTTCGAGCAGACCGGTGCTGATGATTGCAGCTGGGACAGTTTCCCGGAAGCAGAACACTTCAATTTCCTTACATATTGGTGGAGCAGAGGCAGAAACATTTCCACACGAGGCTGCTGCTTATGCTCAGCATGTCCCTACTCTGCAGAGGGTGCCCTGAGATTGAGGGCTCCCACTGATGCTGTAGAATCACAACCGTCACAAGGGTGACCGCACACTACAAACAGGCAACTCCAGAAAGTGGGCCACTGGCACTGCAAGAAACCTTCCAGTGTGATTGACATGATTGACACTGTCTTAGTTTTCTCTTTGTTTAGATGTGGAAGCATGTTCTGTGACCAACAGAACCAGAAAGAGTTGGTTCATCTGTTCTATGAAAAAAATCATGGCTAGGCAGGAGAGTGAGCAAAGTCTGCTCTACTGCAGGAAGCAAAGTGTTGAGGGGACAGGTGAGCAGGAAGAGCTTTGCTGTCCATGTGGAGCACTGCACAACAGGAAAAAGAAGTGCGTGGGCACACCACACAAGGGAAGCAGGGCCGGACTGGCCGTAGCGGGCATCGGGCGTTTCCCCGGGAGGCTGGAAGGGTGGAGGCTGATTTTGCAGCTGTGGGGGCTGTTTTTGAAACTGGAGGCCGGGTTTGCAGGGGTGTTGGTATATTGGCCCCCAGATACAAAAGCTGCAGGGGGGCTGGTCCATCAACATTCCTAGGGCTGCTTTGGGTTCCCAGTCCAGTCCTGAAGGGAAGGGACACCAACAATCTGAAGCCATTCTAGGCGTGGGTGTATAGAAGATCAAAATAATACAAAATAATGCAAAATCCTCAATATGTACTCACATGGTTCTGGTTGCTAAGCAACCAAGGACACACAAGGATTGAGACCGCAGACTGGATCTAGAAATCTTAAGATAAAGACACTGTCTACCTGTTGTTTTAGGTGAGAACCTGATGGTAACCTTATCAATTGTGTTTAGGTATTGCCAAATTAAATTTCGATGTCTTCATAAGGAAACTTCATATTAATGCTGGCAATGTTTTTACAGTTGAATGCATGTTGGTTCAGCTCTCTCCGGAGAATCGTATGTCAATGTTCAAACTAACTTGCTTGTTTTAATAATGATAAAATGTACTGCCAGAGAAAGTAGGCCTTCGTTTTGTAATGTGATACCCTGACAAAGCATATAGGCCTAGTTGTGTGATTGTGAAAAGCTTATGTCCATGTTAATAGTCATGAAAGGAAGGGTTTTGCTGGTTTTTATTGTTCAGGCATGCCAGCAGGTGCATAGAATGTCACATAGTATCTCACCGAGAATGGGAACAGTCAACATATACCAGGTTAGTTATCACTGTGATAAATACTTAAGGTGTTTTTCTGCTGTGGCCCTTTCTCTTGTGTATTTCCTCCTCCTGCTCTTACTGTTTCTTTTTTTTCAAAGCTTTATTTATGATTTTCAAAATATTAGAAACAACATCACATTAGTGACAGCATTACATTCTACTCAAATTATAATGGTCATATCCATATATAAATCTATCAGACAATGCTAAATGTCATGTGTAGCTATTATGACTAATTGGGACCTTGGGGTGAGTAAATACATAGTGCTGTGTGGGTGTGGGGGGGGTGGCACAGCCACACTAGTTCATGAAAAATCCTAGCCTGTACCATCATGAACAAATTGCTGTAAATACATGCACAGCTGTTGGCACGTGTCCCGGGGCGGGATGTGGGCAGTTGTAGTGAGGCATGGAGCTCTCTAGTAGTATCACAGAACATGAGACTCTTAATCCATTGTGGAGCAGTGGGATGGCAGCTACATCGCCAACTCATCACCACCTCCCGTTTGGCCAACAATAGTGCTATCACTGAAAAGTGGATGATGCTCTCAGGGAGATCCCGGACATACCCCAGCAATGGGCCCGGGGGAATGTTTGTTTCCACAATCTGGGACATTTGTGTAAAGATTGCTGTCCAGAAATTACCTATGTGCAAGCCGGTCCATTCGAGAAGGAAGAAATCGGTGTCCTCTTTGTTACACTTGATGAAGCAAGGTTTCATATGTAAAGAAACTTGCTTGGATTCAATCGTCTCAAAATAACATGTAATTTATTAACCAACATGTTTTGTGAGTACTAAAATTTGCACTACACAACATTTCTAGTATCTAGGGGAAGCTTGTGTATGTGCTTTTACTAACAGTAACCGAGTGTCTTAACATGGCCGCCGAAAACACGGGACCTCTTCTGCGCATGCGTCTGCCACATCTACATGGTGTGAAGTGTCTGTCGCTTTTGGTGGGAAATTCTTGCAGCTGTGCACTAGTATTAAAGATGGCCAGTTCATGTCTCACATACTAATGCACATGCTCCTGCTTGAACTAAACTTTATTTGTCCTGCTTCACTATTAATGCTATAGTTAAATTTAAGTAATGGGGTTAGAGTAGAAATAAGTGGTATACAGTGAATTCATTTACTTTCGCATTTTAATATGTCTCTCTTTGTCTTTTATTATTAGCTCGTATTTGGGCCTGAAAGGTGTCTAAGAATTCCATTTTGAAAGGGCTGCGTCTGCGCAGTTGAACATAGAAATCCTTTAAGCCACTGACATTGACAAGCAGCCAAGTCATGACTTACCCGCAATGTTCCTGGGATCTTGGCTGTGTGACCCCAGGAGAGGACGAGACTGAATGATTTTGATTACATTGTACATAAAATTGAAACTAATATTGCTGGAAGGAATAAAATCATGGGAAAGTAAATTATGGGCGGGAACATTGATCCACTATATCGAATGGAAATGACCTCATACTGGTATGGTGTGTTGACCTCTCCTCGTCTTTCTGACCAATCAAATAAAGGGAATACCAAAATTTACAACATTGGGGGCTGGTATATTGCCCTGAGAATGGTTATAACGAAGGTAGGCTCAGTCAGTTAGATTGTCCGACTTGTAACAGACCTGTCACTGACCCAACGTATGCTGAAGGAGTATCGAGAGCAGAGGGCTGGTCGAGCACTCTGATAGAAGAATCGGGGTTATCTTTGAGGGAGGAGAATCGATTACCCAGTTGGGGTCCGAGAGTAGCCAGAGAGGGGTGTAATGCTGGCATTGCACTTAGCTGAGGATACCTGTCCTGATCTGCACCTGTCCTGTTGGCATCTAATTTAGTTGGGAGCCCTTTTTCTATGTCCGAGCCCTTGGCAGGGTTGGTCTTTGCACCATTCTAGGTTTGTCTCCACCCGCAGTCCTGGCATTATCCTCCAATAGTTTCCAATGATCTACCTGCTGGGCAGCAAATACCTATGTCTGCCTTTTCCCATCTGTTAGAACTAGGAGTTTCCTTTCTTCTAATTATCAGGGAGTTGCTGGTAATCAGTTATGGAAAATCCAACTGCATGCATTTCCTCCAGCAGTAGAATCCTTATCTCCCTAAAATAGCCTATTGTCCACAGGGGCCTGTAATTTGACAGATGATGGAACACAATGATGAACACATTCAAAGGGTGAATTTCATAAAAAGGGTGGCTCAGACAATTATGCTCATTTGCAACATTTTAAGGAATTTGAATAAATGTGACCTTAGAAATAAACTCTGGGACAGGCAAAATGTATCAGGGATACAACTCCAGTCAGTGACTTTTGTCTTCGTACCAGTGTTGGACCTGTTAGTCTTAGAGTGGTCTTCCCCCCAAACTTTTTACCTTCCTCCTCCATTTTTTTTATACCATTTTTGCTGCCATTTGGACTCTGTGCACTTTACCGTTGTCACCGAGTGCTGAAGTGCACGTGCTCACTACTGAAAATGTGGTAACTTTGTCTTATCCCCCAATTGGCATATTTAATGTACTTATAAGTCTCTAGTAAAGGGGTACTACATGTACCCAGGGCCTGTAATTGAAATGCTTATAGTCGGCCTCCAGCAGTGATTGTGCCTTCCACTTGAATAGTCCTTTAAATGTGTCCCAGGCCTGTCATTGCAGAGCCTGTGTGTACAGTTTTAAAATGTCATTTTAACCAGGCAAAATAAATCTTTTACTAGGCCCAAACCTTACTTTTGAATACATTAAAGTCACCCTTAGGTAGGCCCTTGCAGCCTAGAGGACAGGGAGCAATGTATTTAAAAAGTAGGACATGTACTTTTATGATTTACTTGTCCTGGTAGTAAACAACTCTTAAATTCGTTTTTCACTTCTGCTAGGCCTATTGCTCCCATAGGATAACATTGGAGTTGCTTTATTACATTTTATGTGAAATTTTCAAATGCAAAGGGTTTAACTAGATCATTTTTGGTGTTTCTGGAATTACAATTTGAAATCCTAACTTATGGTAAACTCAGATTTTAAAATGCTATTCTGGCAATACCAGAAAGATGGCATTTTCTTGCCTTAGCCATTTAGTACCTATAGCTTGTCTCTGGTCACATCACTGGGTGTAGCCGACAGGTGAGCTTTGTGTATTCCGCCTAGACAGCCGCACATAATAGGGATCATAGGTGTATCTGGATGGGCCATCACTAGCAGGATGGGAAGGAGGAGCTGGGCACAGCCCCACTTGCACCTGAATAGGCTGTGTCCTGCCTCCACACAAAGGGCTGCATACCCACTGTAGTTCATCTCGACCTAGAATAGGGTTGTCAGGGTGCCTGAGGATGTCAAAAGGAAACCTCTAGAAGGTTCGCCCCCCACTTCAAAGGCACCACTGGGTATAAAAAAGCACCCCAGACACCAACTCTTCAGTACACTTCTAGACCTGTGGAGACTCTGCTAGGAAGAAGGACTGCACTCTTCTAGGAAGAAGGACTGCTGTGCTTCTGAAAGACTACCAGATTGCTGAACTCCTGCTCTGAAGGAACTGCTACCTGCTGCCTTCCTGCCAGGGTGAGAAGGACTGGACCTGCATCTCTTGAACCCAGAGCTACTCCAAGGGCTAGTTAGCTAGCCTACTGATCTAAAGCCTTGGAACATTAAAGACTTCCAACAACCCTGCCTCTATACCTGCACTCTGCCATCTTTGTGTCTCCCCTGCCTGCCAGGTGGTGCCACCCCAGTCCTGGACTCTTGGAATTGAGTTTAAGGTGCTCTGACAGCCTCTGTGGATCCAGTGGAATGGGCGCATCTCCTCTTCTGCATGGCGCAAACCCGAGCAGGATGGAAGCATCACCACTGCTGCGTGGATTGAATGGGTCACAAAGACCCACTTTACATTGTAGCTCTTCAGATCCGCTGCATCCCTCATCGATGGCAACCTTGATGATGACGCCGGACTCCATATCACATCCTCATAGCTCATTGGAACCAACACATTGCATTGACTGCATGTCACATCCTCAACGCTAGACTTTGCAGCTCAATCCCAATCTACGAGATGCATGATGATGATGCAGTTCACATTACCTCTAAGTTTAGTTGACTGTTCTGTGCCAAGAACCTGAGGGCTGAGTACAGGTTGATTTAGGGTTTGCTTGTGACTTCACCCTCAGAAGAATTATGGCCGCTGCTTGAGAAGGGGTTCACACCCTCTACCAGTAACCCGATTTCTTCTAACCAGTGACAGGGCCATATGTGCCCAGATGCAAGGCTGAGTCAGACTACATTTGTGCATGTGCCTGTGAATACATTCTGTGTGCATCATGCTCAGAGAATTTTACCCTATTGTCCAGAGAACCTGACCATACTTTAATAGGTGGTGTTAGAACTGTCATCTTTCGGTGTATTTCCCCTATCTTTTTGCTTTCTGACCTACTGGTTTTTACTGTTTTTGCTGGTTTAATGTCTCTGCACACTTTCTCACTACTGGTCAGTTTTAAAGAGCAAGCGCTCCTATTGTAAATTGGATTATGGATTGATGTTTCCATCATTTGTGTATTTGATCTACTGGTAAGTCCTAAAAAAGTGCACTGAGAGTGCTAGGGTCTGTAAATCAAATGCTGCTAGTGGGCCTGCAGCACTGATTGTGCCACCCACACAAGCAGCCTTTCATAGGGTTCTCAGACATGCCTCACAGTTTTTACTGCCATGTTGACTTGGCAAGTGCACTCACTTGTCAAACCCTAACCTTCCCTTTTATTACATGACAGTCACCTCTAAGGTAGGCCCAAGGTACTCCTGTGGGCAGGGTGCAGTGTTTGTGAGAAGCAGTATTATTTATTTATTTTATTTAATGGTTTTGTAAAGCGCGTAGTAACTCAAGGAGCATCCCAGCGCTGACCTGTTCTCCAAGGGGGTTCAGCCGTCTGATGAGGTTATGTCTGCGGGAAAAGGAGGGTCTTTAGGGTTTTTCTGAATTGGAGGTAGTTTGGTTCTGACCTGAGTTTGCGTGGCAGATGGTTCCACTGTTTTGCTGTGTGAACCGAGAAGCGACGGCCACCGGTCTTGGCTTTTCTGACTCTCGGGACTGCAATAAAATTTTCTGCACCGGACCGGAGGTCTCTCTCCGCTTTGTATGGGACTAGGAGTTCTTTGAGAAGGGGGGGGCGTTATTGTTGAGAGTTTTATGGGCCAGGCACAGGGCCTTGAAAACGACCCTTTCTCTGACTGGAAGCCAGTGGAGAGATCTAAGAGCCGGCCTGGCGGAGGATCTTCCTGGTGTGCCCGTGAGTAGGCGGGCGGCGGCATTTTGAACTTTTTGCAGTGAGTTCAGGGTGGCTTCAGGGGCTCCCAGGTAGATGGCGTTACAGTAATCTAATCTTGCCAGGATTAGACCCTGAATGAGGAGCCTCCTTGCGGTCTCAGGGAGTAAGGGGAAGATCTTCCTGCAGGCTCTGAGTAGCCCAAAACATGTCCCTGCCGTTCTTTTAGCCTGGGTTTTAAAGCTCATGTCCCTCTCAATCCACACACCCAGGCTCTTGACCTCTTCCTTGGGTGTGGGAGGGTCACCTAGGCAACTGGGCCAAAGGTGAGATGGTAAAGTACATGTACCTGTACAGTACATGTACCGGAGTGTGTAACATGCCCCGATAGTGAAACACAGAGTAAATACTTTTTCATTATTGGAAGGCTATCTGTCCCATCGGATAGAATGGGGGATACTCTGTAATATTTTATGAGCATATTTTCCCCTTGGGACAAGATGGAGAAACTGAGTTTAGTATGCCTGAACTCAGAATGTAAACATACATCTTTTAGTAAAGATGATTTTTAGGTTCTGTGTTTCAGAACACCACTTATAGAAAGTATGTATTTTCTGCGGGGTTGTGGATTGACCGTCTGGCTTTGGAGTAACAGGTGCTGGGGATGTGCATTCTCTTCAGACACCACTAGGGGGGTTAGAGGTGAGTCCTGCCTTTCCTGGATGAGTCAGGGCTGGGCTGAATAGACCTAGGCTGCATTTAAAGTAGTGGGAGGAGATTTCCTTGTACCTGAATGGGCCTGCTCTGCCTTGGACAATGCTGTCCCACCCCCTGCCAGGAAGCTGGGCCAGAGAGGACCAACGTGTTTTGGGCTAGGCCCACACGTTCTCTACCCTAGAGAACAAGGAGAAATGCAGTATAAATATTGGGGCCCAGACCCCAGAATTTCAAAACTTGCTTTGATCAAGGAGCCTGACAAGAATAAGAGCTGGAAGAGCTGCCAGGAGGAGTACTGCCCCTTTCCTATGTTGCTGCTTTTTTGGGTTGGCCTGCAGTTGGTGCTTCTACCTTCAGAAGTGAAAGAACTGGACTGAACTTTCTTTTACTTGTTTCTGAGTATTTCCAAGGGCTGGAAATAGAGCTTGCCTCCAGTTCACTAAGTCTTAGGGACAGTAAAAATTTACCTCTGGGTACCGCCCCTGGAACCCCGGTTTCAGTTGCCACAGAGAGGGAAAGCAGATGACACCTTCACTGACACCACTGAGGACTCTGTGTCTTGATGGCACTGCAGAGAGCACCGCAGCACTTTGCACCGCAACCCTAGTCTCACCGATGATGACAACTGCTACTGCCACCGAGCCGCCACTTGCACTGCGACCTATGGGCAGCACACTCTGCACGCCTCGGTTCACTCTGTCATACTGCTCTCACTAATGACATCATTGCCAGCGGACCATGACACTCGTGACCGCACAGTAGTCTGGGGGCACCACTTGTAAGTTACATGACACACCGCCCCGTCCCACACCACCATCTGGGCAGAGCGATGCCAGCTCCCACTAACTGGCACTGTCGCTTGCACCATGACCTGTCAGCACCACCACGAGCATCGCCTCACTCTGCACCACAGCCCTGCTCTCATGACGCCGGTGCCTGCCCCACGACTTGAGGGAACCACAAGCCCCACTGCTTTGCTTCACACCTCAGCCGCAATGGTTGCCATCACCGGCCCGCACTGATGCGGTTGGCAGGAACCAAAGTTACTGTTTATGAGTCTGCTGACACTAAAACCTGTCGGCACTGATCCAGTCGGCCGGAACTGTTGGATTCTGTGGTATTTAAAAGTTATTTCTGCAAAGTGCCTATTTTTCATTACTGTATGTGGGTCTTTTATCGTTTTGATCTTGTTTACCCAAATAAACATTGGTTATATTTCTAAAACTGATGTGGTGTCCTTTGATGTATTTTCACAGTATTACTGTTTGTTATGGGCAAATGCTTTACACACTGCTTCTGAGATAAGCCTGACTACTCGTGCTAAGCTACGAAGGGGGTGAGCAGAGGTTCTTTTAGGAGTGTATCCCCCTTATCCTGACTAGAAGGAAGGGCCCCTATTTGGACAAAGGTGCAAACCCCTGCAAAGCAGAGACTTTCATTTCTAACAGGTGGGCATTATAGGTTCCAGCTCACAACCATTTGAAAGACAGCATCATAGTAGGAGAAACTCCAATAGTGAGTTTCATGCCACAGCAGATGTCTAAAATCAGAGATTAAAAAGTGAAAGAGTTAGGACTTTTACAGATAGAATTAAGATCCCTCGCAATGTGCAAAATCACATGTAAGTGCATAACCACATTTGTGTAAAGTGAAAAGAATTGTGGTTTCACATTTACGAACTAATACTATTTAGGTGGAAATTCACATTAAGATACAAAATCACCCTTGGTGAAACATCGGCAGGAACACTAAGTGAACGTGTCACCGAGCATTCTCCGGCTCTGCGCCGAAGATCTGAAACTCTCCCCCCCCCCGGAAATTGGCAGGATCTACTCCAAGGTTGCCTTCAAATTGGAAGTAAAAAGATTCCTCATGAACAAGTTCCTACCTTAAAAGGGTCTCTGATCGTCTGCTCGAATGCTTTGGACTTACACCCTAAGTCCTGCGTATGGAGTTATTCTGCTTTACTGGTCACTTGCTCCCCTACTAGTTCACTATGTTCCAGTTATTATCTTACCCTTTGTTGTCCCTTTTGATTGTAACCTTTTTGTTTGATATGCGTATTCGACTCGCTCGAATTGTAAAGTGCTCTCATATACGTCAGGATCATGTTCGCGCTATATCAAACTTTATAAATAAATAAATAAGAACACAAATATCCCTCCATACAGTGCATGAACTCTTTGCTGCACTACCCCATGCCCTACAATTGGAAACACTGTTTTGGCCCGCGGACTAACACACTTAACCAATAAGTAATGGTTAGACTGTCATACTCTTCTTGCCTGATCCAATAGCTGAATTGCATTGACCCAAACTAAACAATGACTGAAGGTTTCTGACCCCAAGACACTCTCCTTCTATGTTTTCGGTGTATAAGACATGAACTCCAGTGACAACTAAAGCTCTCTGTTGTCAGACCTAAGAAACACAAACAGTTCTATATATGCTTGATATCTGAATTTTGAAGATATTTTTCAAATCATATATCATGGTTTTCATCAGTTTTTATGGTTTGGTTTGACAGCTCAGTTGTTGTCAGACAATTATGTGAGAACCACAAGGAGAGGGGCTTTGGCTCCATCCACATGTTGGGAGCCAGGAGTACGCGTTTTGATTAGGCAGACGCTGTGTGCTTGCACGAAAAAGTGCTTGCCCTACACCCAGCTGTGATAATTTAGTTTATGTATCCAGCTGCGAAGCTTGGACTTTAAGGGGCACAACCATGCAATTGTAATGCTATTAATGTGTTAACTAGATAGTTTATGGTATTTTTCTCTGGCAACAGTACAGATAGAAGAAGGCAGTCATTACATGTTTTTTTAGGTCCGGCTTGAGAGTGCCAGATATATTGGCATTGCCAGTTCTTGTTATTATTTCTTGCCCACTGTGGAAATTCAGTAGCGTTAGTTAAAGGACTTGTTATTGGATATGGTCAGTCATGCTGCCAGACGCAACTTCACACTCGCTATGAGACGTGTAGTGTACTACCATTTTCTTTCTAGTTGTTGCTATTTAGGTCACCTCTCCCCATACGCCCTCCCTACCCCCACCTTCCTCTCAGAGTCAAATTCACCTGTGTAATGTGCCATATTAGTGTCCCTGAGCAAAGCAAAACAAGTACATAGGCCAGGCATTTCTATTTACCACTAGTGACCTTTGGCCTCGGGCTTAAATGCCAACACTTTGGGTAAATATTTGATGTAGACTTAGACTGCCTGGTTGCATTTTAAAATAACTCGACTGCAACAACACAAGCTGATAGCTGATAGCTGACGCAGCACACTCCGACTTCAATCTCTTCCTGCTTTGCTGTGTAACCCTTCTCTGGATACATACACAGAAACGAAAGGCGATGCCTTCTACTTTTTGTAGTTTTTTTTATGGGATTTGATGGGCTTCGGAAAGATGAAAACACCAGGTGAATTCTGACATTATTGATCTGTAAAATTTCGGCAAAGCTTCTTCTCATCAGTCCAGCTCACAACTTCCCGACTTGTGCTGATGTCAATACGTTAAGCTTTTATCACCTTGTTCAGAAGATATATATATATATCCAAATTTGAAAAAGGTCGGCATGGAAACTTGCAGTTTCAGTTGTTTGTCTTTAAACGAACACCTATGGGTTAAAAATTCTAATAAATTATAATAGTCCATGTAGCTTTTTTTCCTTCAAAAATAAGACTACGGTTCCAATTAATTGAGATTCAGAGATACATGTATCAGTGGACTGTAATTGTAGTCGCGAATCTATCGATGAGTTACCTACTCCCGAGTTGAGGTTTGGACAACTTCCCATTTGTGGATGATGTCAGATGACTTCGTACAGAGCAGGCTGTGGTCCAGAGAACCATTGCTTGGTTTCCCCAAGTTTGCCAAAACACTAATTATTTTTTATTATTTTATAATTAGCACCAATTCCTTAGGGAACACGAGCTGCTTAAAAAAATAATTAGGAAATGCAAACATAGAGATTGTGGTCTGTTGTTCCTAGCAGGCGATCCCAGTGTTTGTATCCAATCACAGGGGTTGATAAATATCAATCAACCTAATTAGTGTTCTTAGCTCCTTCTGTGACGCCCTGTGACCGGAGATTTTGTGCCATCACCTATAAAAACATAGATCATCTCACAAAATCACAGACAGGGTACACCAAGTTCTTTCCCAATTTGCAAGCCCTTTCTGAGGCCTGTCTCTTAGCATGTCTGGTCGTCTATCGTCTGTGACTTCTACTGGCGACCTCAACACATTCCCCGTTACAATGTTCTCACGATGTACCGAAAAGGAAAATGGAGACATCCCAACTGCAACAACATGCATATTAATGTAGCTGTGGAAAATGAGTGCATTTCTGGGAAGCCTGTACAGCTGTTCTGACACTGCTGTGGATTCCAAGCCGACTGACATTTTTGCCAGAAACCTACATGTAAACAAGTTGGACTCCATGCACGTATTTAAAATTAACTGAACTGCATCTTGTCGGTGAGATAGTCATGTGCTGATATCCACTTTCTCCTGCTTTACTGTATAACCCTTTGCAGAACAACGGCACGGACACCGACGAGTGGTCTGAGTTGCTAAAGTGCTTTTAGATTTATCAAAGGTCAAATCAAGAACACGATGTTCAAGGAAGAAACGGATACATTCCCAGACGTGTGAGGAGCAATATGTATCTCGCTGCAAGTTTGAATAAGATTCGTCATTCTGTGCACTGCCCCCTGACCCAGTCCTGTAAAAGGTTATATTCCTATCCCGTTCTGATAAAATCGGATATGTTTGTGGTGCAGAGTCTTTAATAGTTTTCAGCATGATATTGACAACATTGCTATCGAAAGAGCACTGCTAACGAGAGAGCAAATGACTCTGCATATGCATAACTAGGTCGTGGAAAAGTTGACTTTGCAAATGAAAGTCTCAAATGCAATGTCACATCGGCAAAATTATATTTGCCTTGTCTAATGTCCACAATACACATTTTCGCACGTTGCCCCACTTTCCAGTTTGCAAGGAGACATGTAAATGTGTTGCGAGTGCATGATATTTGTTGGCCACTCCCTCCTCTCTGCAGATGCTAATTATTTTTAATGTGGCAGTTGTTCTCTGTGGGATACATGGTTTGTACCCATTGGTTTCCGCCATTTGAACGAAGCAGGCAGTGGTTCGCTGGTACTGACTGCCACTGGTCTAAAAAATGAAGCTTTATTTTGCACCAAGTAGTTGTCCATTTCAGGCACAGATAACGCAATAAAATACAATACAATCCTGCACCACTTTTTAAAATACTCATCAGCCTTCCATAATCTGTACTCAAGAGGGGAAGTTTTAAAAAGCAGAATTGTGGAATGTACTGCCTATTTAAAATAGCTATTCTTATAAGCTAATTGTACACTTCTCAGCTATGAACTACAATGAGTTACTTTGCAACATTGGGGCGTACCATAGATGGTACATGGGTGTTCCCATGCATTCACCGGTAGGTTTTGACGTAAAGCCCTATCTACTAACAATGGTAGACAGGGTTTTGCTCTACTAAATAGCACCAGTTTATGGCAGCACACATCCAATGTGGGGGACATTTTAACATATGTTTAAGCATAGTATTTTGTACTGAACGTTACTCTCCAAGTACAAACCCTATGCTAGACTGCAGGCACACAACCTTGCACCTACACATAAATAAATACAAAACAAATACCACATAGTGGCAGTTGTAGAACAGTGAATCAGTAACTATGCAGAGGAATTGTGAACTGACTTGGAGTTTGGGGAAATGTAATAGTTTTCATGAAGATAAGCCTGTCTCCAGTTTAGGGCTATTGTTAGTTGGTCTCTGTGAAGAGTCCACCCCACTAGTTGTAGGCCCTAGGGAGTACTCGTCAGTAGCTCCAAACTCACAGGGAATGACTCGGGTGATAAAAGGCATCAGAGAGCAATGTGACTAACCAGACACCAATGGCACATTTTGGTACTAATCATGCCATAGTCGAACCAGCTAGCTCGTAACCCAAACAAATGTTGAACGCCCAGTTGGCGCCTAACGATGATCTAGAGACACATATAGTGGGGGCAAAGGCACAAATCGCTAGGAAAAATAGGGCCAGCATTAGGAAACCCAGGCAGAAGAGGGGAAAAACCATCCCTGTCCCGATCGAAACTACTAACGTGGATGCAGGGGAAAATAGGGGGCACGGGCCGCAACCACAGGTACCCCCGAACTGGGTATCCCAAATAATTAGTGACCTGCAGAACCACTTTGAGCAGCTCATTAACACTCAGATGAAACTAATTTTGAGACGGCTAGACAAAGAGGTAACCTTGGTGAAAACAAGTGGGGTGGGGGCGGGTAGCACTTTGCTTACACTACCAACTGTGAACTCTAATGTCGCCGAGACCATCACTATGAACCCACTTGTTGTACAACCTAGTAATCTTCCAGACGGGCAAACCAATACTACTAGGCACCCATTATTGCCCTTAAACCCCCATCAGCCACACACAAGTAGCGCCCGTAATGGTTATACCGCGAGCACAGGTGAAGATATTCTTGCCCCGCCAACGGGTACCCCTCAAGTCTCAGCTCACAGGCAGTCCTCCTTAAAATCACCACTCTCCCGCCAACCGGAAGGGCCACCCCCCATGGCGACCATTAACTCACTACCCTGTATAAACTTACCCCCAGAGTCGGCCCCTTACGTAATTATACTTACGGGGGTCCCAGAGCTGAAGCAAGAATAGGCCGCTAACAGGGAATGAACAGGGAGAAATCCTGTTTGTGCGGAGGGTGAGCTGGGTGGGAAATAGGTCCAAGGATGTTACCGGCGATTGAGTGGTGGTAAATTTTAGCAATCGCCGAGTAGTCAACCACATACTAAGCTGGGGGCCGGTCAGCCAATTAAGTAATATTAGATCCTTGCCCCTGGGTTATTTTTATCCAAAGGGAACTCTAAGTCTTGGTCCAGGCCCTGTATACTGAGGTAGAAGCAAGAGCCCCCTAGGTGGGAAGGGTTTCGGCTATCCACTGCCACATGTTTTCTTTAGAAATCAGGGAGCATTGAGCCTGAGGAACAGATTTGATCCCCTCACGTCCTTAGAGGAGCTGGATTGACTAAAGAGCGTCAGAGCCCTTCCCAAGAACCGATCACGGGAAAAGGATTGTACCCCCAGTATCTCCCAGATTGTAACCTTACCTTATCATCCCGCATGGAATGTGCCCACTAGCTGTGCCGAGGAGTCCTGTGATGGGACGCTTATCGACCCCACTGCAGTCTCCCGTGATTTAGGAAATCCTCCTGGCACCCTCAATGACCAGAGAACTTATATAATTTGTGAGGGTCTAGTGAAGACTTAAATGGTGAAAGGATAGTTGACACTAACCTAGCAACACATTATCCCAGAGAGACACAGACGCAGGAGGGGTTAAAACTGGTATCATGGGAAAAAAAAAAAAACTGGTATCATGGAATATAGCGGGATTGTCAGCGAAATTTGATAACCAGGAATGGAGGCAGTATATCACCAGGTTCCAGGTAATTTGTTTGCAAGAAACCTGGGTGGTAGACTGCAGTCCCTTTCATCTAGCAGGGTACAAGTGTTTCTCTGTGCCGGCTCAGAAGTCATCCTCGGGGAGAGCTATGGGAGGACTATTCACACTTGTAGATCTGCAGTTGGAAGGAGTGTGGACCAACTTAAATTGGACCTCAAACAACATGCAGGCTCTTGGGTTCCATACAAATGGTCTAAACGTGATCCTGATTAATCTGTATAACGCAGTAGTATCCAAGGGGCAGGGATCCACAACATGTGAATTAGACAATAGACTAAGTGCAGAGACTGCTTCGAATAAGGGAGCGGTGGCCCCGTTTGTGGTTTTAGCGGGTGATTTCAACTGCCACCTGTGCCCTAACTTAAGACCTGCTAACGAAGACTGGTCTCGTTGCACGGTGGAGGAAGGTCCGCACTTTGAACATTCTAGTGAGGGGATTGAACTGGATAGGGTCCTGAAAAGCCACGCCCTAGAACACACTATTGATCTTGTGGTTATAGGAAGTGGTGGTGAGGTTAATCCAACGTTCAAGGGAAGAGGGTGTCGGTCCTTTATAGATTATGTGTTGGTTTCTAGCCTATTTAAGGACTGGATAAGAGGGGCGGAGATTGATTGGAGTATATTTAGTGATCACAACCCCTAGTGCTGGAGATAAAAGACCTGTCCCCCAGAAGCGCGAGGAGAGGTGTAGGGGCAGCTAGCATTGAGAGGGTAACGGATCAGGGGAGACGACTCAGATGGTCAAAAGTGGACTGGGACACCTTTTATAAATCCCTAATGGAGAAAGGTAAAGAGGTGATTGGGGCGTGCCTCGACTTCTCTGTGGAGGGACCTGCGGTTGTTAAAGGATTTGAGGGAGTGGCGCACTTGATAGATGGGCTATTAAAGACCCCCATGCATGTGAGAGTAAATACACCCCCAGATGGTTCGACAAAGATTGCTCGCGGGCACAGAAAGAGTTAAAATCTAGCCTGAAAATTGTCCCCTGGGACAGGTCACGCATTGCACAGTGTAGAATGGCATACAAAAAGGCGATTAAATGTAGGAAACACTCTCTCCAATCACAAGCCTGGGAAGATGTAAGGGCTGCAGCAGATAGAATAGACATGGCTGCGTTCTGGAAAATGATAAATAACCCATGCTTCCAGGACACTAATGCCCCAGAAATTGCTACTACCATTTTGCCAGAACAATGGTATGACCATTTCAAAAGTTTATATAACCATACGGTTGAGAATAACCAGGACGATGGGAAGGGATGCCAGTGGGTTGCCTCGATTGACTTTACGCTGGAGGAAATTGTACTGGGCATCCAGGGCCAAACACAAAACAAAGCGCCAGGACCAGATGGTATCCCACCAGATCTTTACTTAAGCAAGGTGGAGCTGTGGGCCCCCATTCTCACAAGGGTGATAAATGCGGCTGTCGCAACCAGCCTCTCGCGCTCATGGTCATCGGCAACAATAGTCCCCATCTTTAAAAAAGGGAACAGGGACAATCCCCCAGTGCTACCGCCCCATATCTTTGATTGATGTGACGGCTAAAGTTTTGGGCCAAGTGGTCCTTACCCGCCTTATCGATTGGGCCGAGGAACATCAAATCATTACAGACACCCAGTATGGGTTCAGGGCAGTGAGATCAACGACGGACCAGTGCCTGAATCTTTATTTATGGGTGGCAAAATATACCCTAGCTAGTAATGAGACTGTTTATCTAGGGTTTATTGACCTCACCGCAGCTTTCGACCATGTAAACAGAGAGAAGCTGTGGGCTGTGATGACCAGACTAGGGGTTGATCAGGGCCTGGTTAACATCCTGAGAGCATTGCACTGGAACACTTCTGCTAAAATGCACTTTAATTTGGAAGGGGGCACCACGGCACCATTCGCCTGGACTAGTGGGGTAAGACAGGGATGTATTCTGGCCCCGTTTTTGATTTCCTTATATATTAATAATTTAGACCAGGCGTTAGGCAAATTAAAAGTAGATTCCCCTAGATTAGGTACCCGCCCTATTCCTGTGTTGTTGTACGCAGATGATGCGGTTCTTCTAGCCCGCACCCCTAAGGGACTCCAGCGCCTGATAGACGGGTTTGTCAGTTTATGGACACCTTAGATTTGTCGGCAAACCTGGCCAAGTCCTACGTTATGTTGGCTGGAACCAAACCCTGCAAGAAGTTCTCCTAAAAAATAGGCACACATAAAATTGGGCAGGTACAAACTTTGTCCTACCTTGGCTTGTTATTTGATGGGCTTTAAAATTTTAAACTTTTAATTGAAGAGCGGTGTTCCAAACTAGCGTCCTTGACCGGGGCGATAATGAACTATGGACGCAGGCTGGGTCAGTGGTCTCCGGAACAAGTTATGAACTTGTATAGTTCAATTTGTTGCTCAAAAGTGGTATATGGGGCTGAAGTCTGGGGTTTTGTAAGCACCCAGCAGTTACAGATAGAGGAGACCAAATACCTGAGAAAGGTGCTCAAAACCCCATAAAGCACACCCACCTACATCATCCACGAGGAATTAGGAAGGGTATACATTGAGGATTTGATAAAGGTCAGACCCCTCATGGCCTGGTTAAAGATTTGGTCTAACACTGAGGCAGATCTGAGCAGACAAATCATTAGAGACTGCATAGATAGGGACAAAGGAATGAGTATCCCTTGACTATAATACGTGAAGACTTCACTTGAGGGAATTGGTTGTAAGGATCTTTTTACCAATCCAACTGAAATTATCCCCCAAGATAAACTGAGAGTTAAACTAATTTTCTTGGATTTGGTAGCCTCATGTAGAGCCGCTTCTGAAGGAAGTAAAACCTCAGTTTGCACTCATAGAATGGTGAAAACAGGGGAAGGAATGGAACCTTATCTCGCTCTTATGTATAATGCACAGGATAGATTTTTAATCACTCAACTTTTTACATCACTTACTGGCTGATCCACCAGGTTTTACATTAACTGTTGAGCAGAAGGGTGCCTGCGGCTGCGACAATAGGTCTCCACAGGACACCCTTCATTTTGTATTACTATGCCCATTTTATTCTTTACCCAGGCATAGCTTTTTAGTAGGGATTTTTAAACAGGCAAAGTTTAAACACGCCAAGGTTGCCTTATTATTTTTACAAAGGGCTAACGATCCTCATACACTGTTTTGCATTATGAATTTGATTAAGGTTGCTCTAAGGGTAAGGAACTCAAGAGGCATGTGCTGAATGAATTTTCGGTCAACTGTCTCCAATTAATTCTGTTATGAATGGTATTTTAATCGATTTTAACTGTTTAACATGTACTTTTATGGCATTTTTTAAATACCGAAAAAAGGTTTATTGATTGATTGATTGATACTAAATGTAAGGGCACTCCTGAGCTCCTGGGGCAGTAGCCAATGGCTATTGTACCCTAGGGTGACTACACCCTTTGGGTGTCCCCTACCCTTGGGGAGAGCTACACATCTCTGTTCTTATTAGACCTTATTCTCCAATTCAAGATGAAGAATTTATAAGAGAGGGGTTCACCTCAGTTCCTGGTGACCCTAGGGGGAGGTGGACACTCCTACTCTGCTTACTAATTTTCCCACCCTGTCCTTCCTCCAAAAGTGGGGCCTGGACAGTGGAGTAGGCATCTCCACTTGTTGTAGCTGCCCAAATCAGCACATCACAAGGTGCAAGCCTTTGAAGCTCACCACCAAGTGTTGCTGTTCCTGCCAGTGGGAGGTGAGAAGCATCTCCACAGAGAGCAGGCCTTGTTTCTGACCTCCGAGAGCACAAAGGCTCCCACCCCATGAGGTCACCTCATGAGGTCGAAAACCTGTTTAGTGGTGGCTGGTTGGTGGCTGGCTGGTGGGGTGCACTTAATCAATACACTAGAAGTTGGATATTTTTCAGGGGGCATCGCTAAGAGGCCCTTTTAGACTCCTCAAGCTGGCATTCTTGACCAATGGGGGTGAGGGTGTCCCATCCCCTTGGGGGGAGCTACACATCTCCGTTCTTATTCGAAAACCTGTTTAGTGGTGGCTTGCTGGTGGGGTGCACCTAGTCAATACACTAGAAGTTGGATATTTTTAAGAGGCCCTTTTGGACTCCTCAAGCTGGCATTCTTGACTAACGGGGGTGAGGGGGTGCTGGTATTCTTCTCACAAGTTGAGTGAAAAATGAATTGTTGTTGCCTATTATCGCTTGCACAACATTGCCATAAGACATGCCTTTAATATAGCTGATGACCCTGCTCTACAGCTGCATGAAGGGACTCGGAGTGAGGTACAAAACAGTGCAGGATCGAATGGTGAATTATTTTTTCCCTTGAGCTGCTAGTTTGGTTACTGCATTTATGCAGTTGAACAGTGGCTTGTCAATGATGAATGGTGGATGTGCAACATACTTTCGAAATATGGCATCCTTGGACAACTCAGTCTACTTAGCATTATATAGCCACCAGGTCAAATTTAAAAAAAGTGCATTTTCACAAATATTGTAATAGTTATCAAGACCAAGAAGCAACCACAGTATCTCAAGAACTACACTGATGGTTTAGGGCAACCATTTTAAAATCATAACTTAACACACATATATTTGGTACACAAATCTTCCCTGCTTTTATTTTGTTATTGTCTCACATTTGAAGTTTTGCACATGTAGAATGTCTCTCTTCCGTATGTGTGGAGCCATCACACCGTATCTGGAGGTTCTCTGCATATGGGCCAGAGTCTTTTCACTTGAGTCAGGGATCCCCACCTACAGCAACAAACAGGAAATGACATGCAGGAAGAGGAAGTCAGCCATTTTGTTTTCATTCTCAGTCATCCTCTCCTCCAAGCAGCATTCTTCTTCACTCTGCTGATTCAATAGCACACTCTTGACCCCAACATGGCTAAGGATTTTGACGAGAAGACTCCCTATTTTCAGGGAATGCATTGTGCATTATCAATGAGGGTGTTATTGACAAGTACTGTTAGCTTTATGATACACAGCTGAACAACACAGCATGGGCCCCAATCTGGCTGGAAGTCACCATGTACTGCTGTGCAGTGTCTGTCCACAGCCAGCATGGAACCTATGTCGCAGGCACCGGGAGGACTTTTGCCACTGAGCCCTTATTAAGTCCAGGGCCAAGAACAACAAGTCTCGAACCATCCATACACCTCCTCCGCGAAACCATTAAAGTGGGATGTACCACAGGGATCGGCCTTGAGCCTGCTACTTTTCAACATCTATTTGACTCCACTTGTGGAGCTTATCGCTGATGTAGAACATAAAAAGTTTCCAAAGATGAGTGGAGGAAAAAACACCTTGCTTTTAAAACTACCCTCACACACAGCAAGCTGTGTCATGCTTCATCTTAGGGCATGCTAACACACCTCCGTGTTCACCCAACACTGGAGGTGGAGAAATAGGGAGGGGAAGACAATACAACATACAGTGAAAGGTCAATGAGACCTCAAAGGTGAGAAGGTGGGGCAGAATCAGTGATGTTAAAAAGTGGTACCGAGGGATCCTTATTACAATTTTAATATTAGGTCCCCGTCCAGAATTTAAAAAGAAATTGTGGATGTCCCGGCTTTCTTCAGGACTCTCACCTCTGTGACCCTAAGTGGCAACCCTTCTCCCAAAAAGATTTTTTCAGTGAAAAGGGAAGAATCACCTTACAATAAGAGCCCTTCGCTTTGTGAAGGGGAACCGAGTTTATTTTAATATAAAACTCGAAATGGCGGGGGAGGGGGGCAGCTTCCTATTAGCACTCTTGCTTACGAGGTAAACAGCCAGCACACCCAGTCGGCTCTCCTCACCACCGCGTAGTACTACTGTAAGGTGATTTTTCCCTTTTCACTGAAAAAATCTTTTTGGGAGAAGGGGTGTCACTCAGGGTCACAGAGGTGAGAGTCCTGAAGAAAGCCGGGGCATTGTTAATTGCCGGCTGAAACATGTCGACACTTATGCAGTGTGGAGCAGGTGGAATTTAATAAATAGTTCCTCTACCTAGCATCCACGATTTCTTTTTTAAATTCTGGATGGGGACCTAATATTAAAATTGTAATAAGGATCCCTTGGTACCAGTTTTTAACATCTCTGATTCTGCACCACCTTCTCACTTTCGAGGTCTCACTAACCTTTCACTGTATGTTGTATTGTCTTCCCCTCCCTATTTCTCCACCTCCGGTGTTGGGTGAACACAGAGGTGTGTTAGCATGCCTTATGATGAAGCATGACACAGCTTGCTACATCATTGTTAAAACTGAGTGTGAAAATGGCCAGTGACTTTTTCCTCCAAATCAATAACATGAGTCTGATACATGCTCTGGCTTGGGGGTTCTGACTTTATTTTAATTTTGGATGGTGGGCTCTTATTTTTGGACCCTTTATGGACTTTTCTATTTCCCTTTTGTATGTTGACTAATTCCCTTGACGTTTCTGGTGTGATTTTATTATTTGCACAACCCCTTCTAAGTTAGCATTTCCCCTCTGTTCTCCTCTATGTCGAGTTTATTTGGATTCCCTTTGGCCCCTTCCCAAGGACACCTTTTTCATTTCCCCAATAGATATGTTGTTGTGTTTGTTCCATTTACAATCATAATGTACAATGCATTGTATGCTTTCTATATTACAATGCCGTTTTTAAATCCCTTACACTTTGAAAACAAACAAGAAAGATAACATACCTAACAGTAACCAAAGTGGCAAATGCAACATAAAACATTGTACACGGGTAATAGGTTGACACAAGTTTGTGTTGTGCAAAGACTACATATTTCTATTAAGGAGAAATTGTGATAGTGAATGTGTTCCCAATGCAGAGCGAACACAGTTTTTATGGGGTGGTCTCCTGCTGCTCCACCTTGGCAACACTGGTAGTGAGAATATTTGAGACTGTGCCTATATTCTGAGTGGTCGTGCAAGTGGTGGTACAGCAAAGTTCTTAGATGTCTTGTGCATCTTTGTAATATTTTACAACATTATCCAAGGCACAGGTTTGCCTGTCAATCATCTGAGGGAGTCCTTTAAGTGATTCAGCAATCTCATACAGAGTAGCCCTCATACCATGCATATCCTACCATATATGTTATGTTATGTTATGTTATGTTATAATGAGTTTTATATAGCGCTCAGCTACTCCGAGAAGTGTCCCGGCGCTAGAAACCCAAGGCGGTACAGAGCGGAAAAGAGCAGACAGAGCTACTGAACAAAGAGCCACGATTTAAGGTCCTTCCTAAACGCTAAGAGATTGTCATTCGTCCTCAAAAACAGAGGCAGGGCATTCCACATCTGTGGTGCCAGACGTTTAAAGGAGCGGCCGCCACAGCCAGCACGCCTAATAGCTGGCACAGAGGCCAAGGCCAAGGAAGATGACCTAAGTGACCTAGATGGCTGATAGAACTCTATCCGTTTACTGATGTACTTAGCACCAGTGCCGTGAAGTGCCTTATAGGCCAAAGTAAGCATTTTCAAGGCAATACGCTTTCTGATTGGAAGCCAGTGAAGAGTTTTTAAAAGATCACTGGCACTAGATCTCCGATGGAGGCCGAAGATGGCACACGCGGCCAAATTTTGGGCAGTTTGTAAACGCGTTAGGAGGAATTCCGGGAGGCCAAGGTACAGCACATTGGCGTAATCCAGGAGAGCGCCTATCAATGCCTGAACAGTGATTCTTCTGTGGTCCAAAGATAGTAGGGGCAGGAATTTCCTAAGCATTTTTAGGAGGCCAAAGCATTTGCCTACTAGGCCCAGTACCTGGGATTTCAGGGTAAGGCTATTAGCAACCTGCACTCCAAGATTTTTGGCCACCGCAGAGTCGGCCGAGGGAGGACACATGGCCGCCGGCCACGAAGACTTCCACCTCGGGTCAGAGGGACACCCAAAGAAAAGCACCTCGGATTTATCAGAGTTGCACTTGAGGCTGTTTTGCTGAAACCAGTCAAACACAGCCTGTTGCTGTTAAATCTGATCCTCCCAGTGGCCGCATTAGACCATGCCATTCCTCCCATCCCTCCGCAGGCATGGTCATGTCACAAGGCCAGCAGGTTGACCAGCATAGAGAGTGGTGGTACCTGAGAAGCTAGAGGGGGAGGAGGAATTCATGAATTGAAGATACCTACTCCTCACCATGGGTGTGCTTTCCCTCAGATGATTGAGAGAAGACCAGCAATGCACCTTCTAGGGAGGAGTGTGCAGGAGATTGTACAGAGAGAGAAATGTGGTTTGAGGGCTATGTGGAGGTGACTACCTAGGTAATACCTTGGGACTGGAATCCTCAGAAGTAATTTAGGGGGAACACTGCTGTCCAGTCATGAAGTGGCCTTCTTTAAGATTTTATATTTGGGGCAACTATGCTCTCCTCTTCATCCAGGTCCTCATCCCCCTCAACCAAATCCTGTTCCTCCTCCTCATCTTCATAGAGCACTATGATGGCCGTTGAGATTGTTGCTTGGAGGAGGTTCAGGTTCTCTCCTCGAAATGAACTCCATCTATCATGTGTAGCTGGTTAAGCATAATCGTCCTGCTCAATGTCCCAAGTGCCTGGAAGAAGAAGATTTCAACAAATGAAGTACATCACATTCAGTTTTGTATCAAATTCTCAGAATAGTACTTTAATATAAATTGTTCTGCAAATAAATACTAAGGAGCCAGATGTACTAAACATGAGTCACAAAATACAGGTTGCAATTTGCGACCAGTATTTTTGTAACCAGTGTAATATTTTGCTAAGCAACTTATGTACTTATAGGTTGGTTCCTGAACTAACAAGTTGTAGTGGCTTGCAATTAAACCTACCTCATGAATATTATTGAGGTAAGTTGCAAATTGCGACCCAGTATGATTACTACCATCACAAGCATAGTGGCCTGCTGGGGTCAGCAAACCATCATGTCTATGATTGCTATTGTAAAAATCTAAAACAAGTTCTTTATTTTTTTTAATTTTTTTAGTACAGCCTGTTTCCTTTAATGGGAAATATGATGCATTTAAAAATAATGAAAAGTTTTGCAAAACATTTTTAAGACTAGGAAGTGGTACGTTTGATAGGGATGACTGCTTTGGAGATCCTCCATCAGGACAGCGACTGAACCTGGTCCTTGTAGATGGTGTTTCCAAAGTGCATTCAGATTGAGCAGCTACAGAGGTAAGGTTCAATTGATATTGCCAATCTATATAAATCATCATGGCCACACATTAGAGAGACATACAAGAGCTTATTCACCACCATGAAAAACATATTTAGACATTTATTATGCTAACAAAAAAGATGCCAATAGATCTGGCTTTAAAAGAATGTTGTTTGGTACTGAGAAGCATTACAACTAATAAATGACAAGGAATTAATTTATATTTGTGTGGAAGCAAACAACTGTAGAATAATATGGATGAATGTTAAAAGGTCAAGTGACAGGTGCAAGGCCAAGGTAGACTTAAAATGGGATTGGTGTCACTACAACGCATGCTTTTACCACGCATGCCTTTACAACGCGGTTTTTACCACGCAGTCCATTACAACGCATAATGCTTTTAGGCGCTGGATAGTGAATTATTTAATTTACTATTCCAACTCCAGTCCCCGTGGATAGCAGGGAAGGTGTTGGATAGTATATTAAATACATTCCCTATCCTAGAGCGCCCCCCAGCGCATTGCGTTGTAATGGTTTGCGTGGTAAAAGTTGCGATGTAATGGTAGTGCGTTGTAAAAAATTCGTTGTAACCGTGCTACACCCTTAAAATGTGATGTAGGTTAATAACTGCCCTCCTCCCATCTAAGCTGCAGGTAGAGAAAAACACAATACATTATCTAGTTATCGAAGACACTCTTGTTACTAGCATTAGTGTCATGCATGGTGCTTGAAAGCTCATTCTCAGGCAGCTTGTTAAATAAACAAATTGATTACAGCAGTAGAGAGCAAGCACATTGCTGTGGAAGCACACAGCTCCTGCCCAAACAAAACATGTACTCTTGGCTCCCAAAATGTAAATGGAGGAAAAGCTCCTCTCTGGAAATCCTCTTATAATTGCCTGACGACAGCTATGCTGTCAGTTCAGACCATAAAAAGAGTTAGTGAAATGAATAATTATGAAATGTAGAAGTTAAGATCATAGGTTCCCTGACTTGCCTGATGGATGTTAAAGGGTCTAATGCTGCTGCAAGGATGTCCCCTGATGTCAGAGTTGGGAATTTTTTAAAGACTGACACCAGAGACTGTTGTATGGCAGAAGTTGACCTGTGAGAGAGAGAGAGACATACATAAGAAAGTACTACTCATTTTTGAGAGACACAATCAATCAGGGGCTTGTAAAGCACGGCTACTAACACGTGAGGGTCTCAAGGTGCTTGGGGTTGGGAGGGGCTGCTGGTCAGACTGGGTGGAGGATCATTCAAAGAGTCAGGTCTTGAGGCCGTTCCTGAATTGGGAAGTGACACTGATTGCCTGAGGTGCAGGCACAGTGAGTTCCATGTCTTGGCGGCAAGGTAGGAGAATTATTGTTTTGCCCTCTCACACACCAGGCAAGGTTATCCTCATTTCTTTGCAGTCCAGCAGGGCTTGAAGCAGAAATGGTGATAGATGCTGTCATGCAAATGTGTCAGTGGAACTCAGTGCCCCTCAACTGTTCCGGGATGTATAGCTCCATCTGTCATCCTAAAGGAGTCTGGAACAAATGCCTGGACACGCTGACCAGTATTTACCATCCGAGCTAATCAAGGAATACTCTTGCATGGTTTAGATACAGGGTGCTCCTCCATTTGAAGACTGCTTTAACACTGGATGATCAGCTCACATCCGTGGCATGGGCAATAGAAGGCCTTCCTGTGGTGAGGTGGTTACAACTGGCCAGGTAAAGATTTTTACTGAGCCCAGACAGCTAGCAACATCTCATTCAGATGCAGATCGGCCTGAAAAGGTGGAGGAGCTGGGAGAGCTCAGACTGAGTCATGGTGGCAAACATCAAATAGAAGATGCACTGACGTCCCTACTCACAACACTATATCACCTTAAAACAGAAATTGGGGTGAAAAGAATGCCGATAAGGTGGCTCCTAAGTTACCATTCACTATTTTATGTTGGCACCATAGGTGGATTCTAAACTGGATTCCATCATTATGTCCTTCCATCACAAAATTCTCACTCTCAATCTATGGCCACATATCTCACGTGTGAGGTGGAAAACCCAGGTGAGAAAGAATGGCAGAACCATGTACAGAAGGAAAAACAGAGGGCATCTCACCCTCAAGATGACATATAAAACATGTCTTGCCCTTCACTAATGATTATGCTGCCCCACCCTCAGTCCCACAAAGCCAATTTAGAGAGAATAGTACTCACTCTAAGGGGTCTTTGAGGGAGGACCTCAGTGAGCTTGTGTCAGAAATTAAGTTTCTGGTTGGCAGAGGTATGCACCTTGTCCAAACGGGAACAACAATCCTAGTCAGGGTAAGTCACAACACAGCCCAAATTAACCTTTGCCCACCCTCTGGTAACTTGGCACAGAGCAGTCAGGCTTAACTTAAGAGGCAATCTGTAAAGTATTTCTGCAACACTTCAAAAAATAACACAGTCGAAACACCAAAGAAAACGATTTCACATCTAGTTAGAAAAATAGTTTCTATTTTTATGAACAAACAAGATCAAAATGACAAAATTCCAATAAATTAGAACCAGAGTCACACATGTTTAAAGAATAAACCGTAAAATCCTAAGGCACCAACTGGGAATATCTGGTCATGCTGCACCAAGTCAAATCCAAATGTACAAGCCAACCACAATGGATCATAGGTAAGATACAGTCTCCGGTAAGTCCCTCTGACGTTTTACCTTCTCAAGAATTGTGCCAATAGTCCCATTCAAGAAGTTCATCAGGAGCAAGGACAG
The DNA here is from genome assembly GCF_964261635.1 of Lissotriton helveticus. Taxonomy (NCBI): domain Eukaryota; kingdom Metazoa; phylum Chordata; class Amphibia; order Caudata; family Salamandridae; genus Lissotriton; species Lissotriton helveticus. The sequence continues at coordinate 695,372,960 of NC_136063.1, forward strand.
TGTCGCTGGCGGTGGTCAGTGGGGCACAAAGAGCCACCAGGCACCTTGAACAGATGAGCTGGAGCCTCCCAATTGCGAGAAGTGATACATGCTGTGCAAAGAGACAAACTTGTGGCCGCTCACACTGATCCTTTGTGCAAGCAGCTCGGTTTCAGAGCAAACGGGCCCGTTAGCATTCACAAAGAGCCCAAAATTGATTTCAGGAGTCAAAAACCCTCCCAAGTGGCCCAGGACCTGAGAGGTGCCTCTTGGGGGTCAGAAGCTCATTGGAGATGGGTCCAGAAGCTGAGGGGAGCCTGTTATGTCCATAAGGCTTAGATCAGGAGGCCAGCAGCCTAGCACTTGAATTCATTCTGGGTCCCGGGTTCAAGTTGTTTTCAGGTCCAGTTCTTCTTCTCCAGATAAGAGGGCAGCAGGCCAGCAAAGCAAGGCAATGGGTCTTCCATAGCAGCAGTACAGCAGAGTGGCAGTCCTTCGGCAGCAAAGCAGTCCTTCTTCCTGGTAGAGTACCCACAGGTCTTGGAAGTAGTCTGAGTTGGTAGGGTCTGAAGTCCAGTTCTCATTCTCAGTGTTGCCTCTTAAGTGGAGGAGACTACAAATAAGGGTCTTTGAAGTGTACAGAGGCCCTCCCATCCTGCCCTGGCTCCAGACTCACTACAGATGGTTATGAAGCCCATTCACTGTAAGTGTGAGGCTGTGCCCAGCTCTTTTCACCCATCCTCCTAGAATTGCCCATCAAGAGACACCAAAGCTACCATTGTGTGTGGCTGTCTAGGGGGAATACAGAAAGCCCTGCTGTCACCCACCACAGCCATGTGATCAGAGAGAGGCAGCAGGAACCAAATGGCTAAAGTAAGAAAATGCCTACTTTCTAAAAGTGGAATTTTCACAATTACAATTTAAAATTGACTTCACCATAAGTTGTGAGTTTAAATTGCAGTTCCCGAGATACCAAACTTGGGGGGGTCAAAGCTCTTCCCAATTGAAATTATACTTACAAAATTATACTTATTGTAATCCCAATGGTATCCTGTAGATTAAATAATCCTTGCAGTAGTGAAAATGAATGTAAGAGTTTTTTACTACCAGGACATGTAAAACTTAAAATTACATGTTCAGCTTTGTAAATACACTGTACCATATCCTTGGGCTGTCCAGGGCCTACACTAGGGACGACTTATATACATTAAAAAGGAACGTTTGGGTGTGGCAAGAGATTTAACTTGCCAAGTCGAGATGGCAGTTTAGAACTGCATACACAACCTCTGGAATGGAAGGCCTGAGTCATGTTTAAAGGCCAACTTAAGTAGGTCCAGAGCTCTCCCTGTGGGACCACATTTGGGAATGTTGAGCAGCATATGTGCTGCTGCCTTTTGCACTCTCTGAAGCATATAAATGCTCCTCTTGGCGGCCTCCAGGCAATGGACATCACAATAGTCCATTGAATTTACAGGCGCTGAGCACATGGAGTACACTTTACTAAGGACTTATAAGTAAATTAAATATCTCAATTGTAAATAAGCCACTTTTGTCATGTTTTGGGGAGAGATCACAAGCCCTTTAGCTTGTGTTGTGAGCAGTTGTAAAGTGAACAGATTCCTAAAATAACAAACAATAATTCAGCAAAAATGGGAGGAGGAAGGCAAAACATTTGGGGGTGATCCTGCAGACAGGGACACTACTGCAGGGGTACTTGTCAGTTCTACGCCTCACTGAACTCAGTTGCATCCTTCTATCTATTCTCTACGGAGTCACTGATCTGACTAAGGGGGAACTCTTATCCTCAACTGAAGACCTCATCTCTGCAGCACCTAACCTTAATTTGCTAACAGATACATCCCATTAGGCAGATTGTACCACCATAGGCAACACATTGAAGTGGCCCATTCCACCCCTTGGGTCTGTCGTCTGCCCCCTACCCATGGAAAACTCTGTTCACATAGACAGCAACCAACAGAGGCCACTGACAGCTGTCAGTATCCATAGCCAGGCTCCAGGCCATTAAGGGCTCTATGACCTCTGAGGTCTCTCAGGGGACAGTAGCCCCAGGTGCATGCATCCTTTTTCCACTCTCCCTCCCACAAGTTATAGGGTGGCATCCTGAAACTGGTAACTCAGCCCAGGGTCTGTGCCTTGAGGCTGAACAGGGATCAAGGATGAGTCCTCCCCCACCTTGCCCCTACATCTGGGCTCCTGTACCCTACACTTTGGAGAGGTACTTCTAGAAAACTGAACTGTCATTGTGCCCTGGGTGGCTACCCCTCTCAGTTCTCCTGACACTGGTGCTTCTCATTCCCCAGAGTGCAGTCTGTGGACATCTGGAGATAAACTAGACCCTCCTCTGGGCCACCTCCCAGCCCCATTCCCTGGATACCAGGGCACAGGATGGAAATGTTCCTTCATTGGGCTTGATTCACCCCATACACCTGGCCCGTGTACTGCTCTGGGGAAACTAGCTTTTCAACTATCATGGTCTAGCTAGGGAGGTATCCCTCAGAGCAGCGACTGGGACCCCATTCACTTTTACCCGGTGGAAGTGAGGACTCTCACCCTCAGGGATCACCACCTCACACTCTTAGACTACTCCCAACTGAGGAACATCATGCCATGCTCCCTGACCTGCTCCTAGGGACTTCCTACCCCAAAAGCTGCATTGTAGAGTTTCCACAAGTGGGTGGTTTTCTTGGACACACAGAGTCCCCCTGTTTGTGTTCAAGTTGAGAACCATGAATGCAGGAGGGTTAAAAATGGGGCAGCCTGGACCACCACCCACCAGAAACTACCCCTTTCTTCCCAGAAGGGACATGGGAAGCCAATACTTTCCCCTTCTTTTTTTATCCTCATCTCACCATTTAGTGTCTGCAATTTTGGCAAGAAGCCATCCTACCAACCTGGGTTCCCGCTGCTTCTGCAAATACATTGGCTTTAGGCCTAACCAGGCCAGCTTCTTCGTTTAAAGCTTGGTGTAATCATAGGACCCGGGGACATTCAACCAATCTCATCTCTCTAGCCCATGATATAAAATGTGACCAAATATTAGTGATGTTATCATTTAAATTCCCCTGATCTAAACGTGCCAGAGCAAATGCAGCTTTCAGCCAATCTTCATGGAGCAGGGGCCGTGGGTCCTTCCAGAGTTTACATATTTCCCTTCGGGCTATGAGAATTAGATAAAGCAGCAGGTCTCTTTGTAATGGGCGTAAAAGATTCATATCAATACCGAAAATCGCTATAGTGAGATTCACATTGATCTTGACTTTAAAAATGCTGCCTAGAACATGCTCCACATTCAGCAAGAACGTATTTAGTTTAGAACATAAAATATATGAATATCATCTGCTTTGGGGAAATCACATCTTGGACATTTAGGAGAAAATAAGGGGGCAAATCTAGCTATTTTCATAGGGGTATAATATAATCTATTTATAAATAAGAAATGATTTTATTTTTTAAAGATGCCGGTTTGATAAACGTATATAAAATTAGCAATGATAAATCAAATAGGTCTTCAGAGTTAGAGTCTTAGGGTGACTGGTTCCAAGCCGCATATTGTGGAGGATGTTCCACATCATCTGCATCAAGGAGTTTCTTATACCAGTAAGCAACCTCCTTCTTTTTGGGATTTGAATTTTGAATGATAAACTCAGTTTCCCATTTGCCACTAATGGACTCTTTCTCTGCTGAATACCAAGAAACCAATTGCAAATATTAAAATTTAGAACAATAACTTCTTATTTTAGATCTTAATAATTCCTACAGGTGGACTCCATCTGATGATACAAGATCTGACCATATCGAGATACCAGCCCTCTTAATTGGTATCGCAAGGCTATCTTCCAGGCATGCCAGTGTCCCAGGGGAATCCCAAATCGGGGCAAAATCAGAATAGTAACCAATCCCCTATCTGCATCTGACCCTGTATCACAGACTGAGAGCTGCTCTTAGGAATTTCAGGCAAAACCTTGGCGCCCCAAATTTATAATGGAAACATTCTCCCCCACCCTCAACTATAGCCATTTCTCTCAGTAGCCTTCCCCAGTTTGTTTCATCAGTTATAGTCAAAAGCATCTGTGTATTTTTGGATTGAAAGGCAATAGAATACCATGCTATATCCGGAAGAGTGAGACCCCCTTTCAATAATTTACGTCTCAACTTCTTCCAAGACAGTCTAGCACTCTTATTGGCCCAAATAAACTACCTATTTTGCTCTGGATTTTGCCAATATCCTTACTAGGAAAATCGAGGGGAATAGCGTTGAACAAATATGTCAGCTTAGGGAGGATGACCATCTTGACTAGATTAATCCTACCATAAATCGTCCCGGGGATGTTTTTCCATCGTGAAAAGAGGTGATCTACTTCTTTAGATTGATCAAAGGTATATTATCTAAGTCATTAACTGTGATGATTCCCAGATATCTAAACTCTTTGCTCAGTCTACCCTCCCAATTATTGATGTTCCAGCACATCACCTCTGTTTTAGAGGGTTTAGCTAAATATCCGGAGTATGAAGCAAAGTCCTCTAGGAGCGGGTCAAACTAAGGGGATTGGTTCAGTTTTGGACCTGACAGAGGCTGGAATCCTAATATATATTTATAAAGCAAAAATGCCTCTGACACCATAGATCGAACAACCAATATTTGTTTACCCAAAAGATTTTTTAATTATCCTTGTGGTATATTCATATATACTGTCTAATTTTTCTCATTTATTTTACAAAACATTCATGCCTGTCACTAAGCAAACTAGACACTATTATCTTGCCTTCTCTTATCTCTTCTTCAGATATATACACATCAAACAGACAATCAACACAATGTGCCCAATGATTATATACAGTGCGAAAGAATGGGGTTTTAAAAACTACAGGGCATTATTCACAATAATGATGATAAATCAAAAATAAAGCTCAGGTACATGTAACATTCTAAAACATTGCATCAGGTGAAGGCTGGTCCTATTACACTCTATCACCATGGAATGAAACAAAGGAAAGTTGTTACTTTTCTTGTCCTTGAGTTATAATATTTTTATGGCCATGGCCAAAGGAGAGGTCAAGGATGGAAATCAGAGCTCAAGTCAACACCGTCTCCGCATCCTGCTTCAACACCCTCCGAATGCTCTGCAGGATCTTCAAATGGATCCCCCCGACACGAGAAAAACCGTCACCCAGGCCCTCATCACCAGCAGACTCGACTACGGAAACGCCCTCTACTCAGGAACAACAACCAAGCTCCTGAAACGACTACAACTAATCCAGAACGCCTCGGCACGACTGATCCTCGACGTCCCCCGATGCAGCCACATCACACCACACCTGAGAGGCCTGCACTGGCTCCCTGTCACCAAGAGGATCACCTCCAAACTCCTCATCCACACACATAAAGCACTACACAACACCGGACCTACATACCTCAACAACCGCCTCAGCTTCCACACCCCCACCCGAAGCCTCCGCTCAGCCAACCTCGCCCTCGCCACAGTTCCTCGTATCCGGAAAGCCACCGCCGGTGGCAGATCCTTCTCCTACCTCGCCGACCAAGACCTGGAAGGCTCTCCCCACCAGCCTACGACAGACTCAGGACCTGTTGGCCTTCAGAAGACTTCTCAAGACCTGGCTCTTCGATCAGTAGCAGCCCCCCCTCCCCAGCACCTTGAGACCCTCACGGTATGTAGTGCGCTTTAGAAATGCAGTGATTGATTTAGAAATGCAGTGATTGAAGGGTAGTGGCCCTTGACGGGGTTCCATTGTGTCCAATTAAAGGACCCTTTTCCGACTTGGTTCTGTTGTGAACCTCTCTTGGGTGAAACCAACGCGTTTCGACCTCGACCAAGCGATGGAGGGAAAAAACAGCACATAATTGTGTGTTAACTACCTGCAAGGTGCTGTTCTTAATAAGAATTTATTAGTGGTGTAAGAATCATGTTATGAGGCCAAATGGTTTCAAAGGTAGAGTGACTCAAACAAATGGTGACCATAACTGTGATTATTCTGAAACGAATTTACCTCACAGTAGTTGTGTGTAAGTTCCAGTGCTCATTACTGCCGATGTTACTGGCACCTATTTTTTGGGGAGGGGAAGAAGGGGGGGAGGGGGAAGAAGAAGGAGGGTTTTCCCTCCAGCGATTGCCGTATTTTGAAAAGCACAAGGACAATTTAACTCCCGCTTTGGGTTCCCAAGAATCGTACATGGTAGGTGCCTACTTGCCGTGTTCCAGAATAATCCACGTGAGATACTTTACACAACACTGACATATTTTTTCTCCCTCCCTCTCCCTTATCCTTTAATTCATGCAGGTACACAAGTCCTCTTTTTGAAAGACACATTATCCCTGAAAAAGACCTTAGTTTAAAGCACAGCCATCAAGAAGGTCGAAACGCGTTGGTTTCACCCAAGAGAGGTTCACAACAGAACCAAGTTGGAATAGGGTCCTTTAATTGGACACAATAGAACCCTGTCAAGGGGCACTACCCTTGAGCTCTGATTTCCATCCTTGACCTCTCCTTTGGCCATAAAAATATTATAACTCAAGGACAAGAAAAGTAGCAACTTGCCTTTGTTTCATCTCATGGTGATAGAGTGTAATAGGACCAGTCTTCACCTGATGCAATGTTTTAGGATGTTACATGTACCTGAGCTTTATTTTTGATTTATCATCATTTTTGTGAATAATGCCTTGTAGGTTTTAAAACCCCATTCTTTCGCACTGTATATAATCATTGGGCACATTGTGTTGATTGTTTGTTTGATGTGTATATATCTAAAGAAGAGATAAGAGAAGGCAAGATAATAGTGTCTAGTTTGCTTAGTGACAGGCATGAATGTTTTGTAAAATAAATGTGAAAAATTAGACAGTATATATGAATATACCCCAAGGATAATAAAAAAATCTTTTGGGTAAAAAAATATTGGTTGTTCGATCCATGGTGTCAGAGGTATTTTTGCTTTATACAGTCCTCTAGGAGGGCTTCAGCCCTTGGTATTACCTCCACCAGGTTGTTGGTATATAATAGCAGATCGTCTGCATAGAGGGCCAATTTACTGCTATTTTGATGGGAGCTGAAGGGGATGATCTTTTCATCTAATCTTAATGCTTGGATAAGGGGCTCTCTATATAGATCAAACAGTAAGGGCGAAATGGGGCAACCCTGTCTTATTCACCTATATATGTTAAAAATTGCTGTTAGCATACCATTTAACAGAATTACTGTGAAAGCTCCCTGATAGCAGCTAATCAGGGTCTGAATAAAAATGGGCCCAAAGCCCATTGTCTTAAGTACTTACCAGAGGTATACCCAGCATACTCTGTCGAAAGCCTTGGCTGCATCAAATGCCACTACAGCCAAGGGTTTCGGCCGGGCCTCTGCCAGGTCTATACTACCAATTAATTGGAGCGCCTGCTCCTGAATATACCTCCCCGGGATGAAGCCCTTTTGATCCACGTTGATCAGCTGCGGTGCTAACTTAACCAATCTCCCTGCTAGAGCACTAATGAAGATCTTATAATCGCCATTCAACAGGGAGATTGGTCTATGAGTCCGCTTTAAGGGGGTCTTTCCCTGGCTTCAAAATAAGTACAATCGTAGCCTCCTTCCAGGACTTGGGAACTTTACCTTCCGGACTGTAGATATAATTAAATAATTCACACAGTCTCAGGACTAGCTCATCTTCGAGGAGTTTGTAAACCTCAAAAGGAAGCATATCAGTTCTTGCAGCTTTATTCTTCTTACTTTTATTTAGATATAATCTAATCTCGCTCCCAGTGATAGGAGCATCAAGACTATCTCTATCTCGGCTGCACTCTGTTAATTCAGGAAGATCTTTATTCCGCAACCATTTTTGAAGGTTTTCTGAGCTAGGCATGATATCCTCTCGATACAGCTCTGCAAATAGAGAAAGGAGGCAAGTTTGCATGTCGTCCAGTCTACAAGAAGTAACCCCACTCTTATCAATTATCAATTTGTTAATATTATTTTAAACTCGATCTACTCTTGCCTTCCAGGCCAAGAGGGCGCCAGCCTTTTTGCCGTACTCATAATTTTGCATGTTTTGAGATGCCCACTGGGCCTTCACCTTTTGATCTAACTTGCCCATATAATCCTGACATACATGATCCAAGTCACTAAGAACTTGTGTCAGCCTTTCAGAGTGATCCTGAGTACATCTTGTCCTCTAACTTGAGAATTCTTTCGTCAAGGATACAGAGTTCTTGAGCCTTCTCCCTATTTTTGGAACAGATCAGGCTATGTTTCTGGCATCTCAGATGGGCTTTAAAGGCATCCTAAACATAGTCAAAAATCGTCGAGCCTATGTTTACAGAAAAATAATCTAAGGTAGACGATTTAAGTACCCTGATTATTTCAACGTTTGACAGCATTGCCCTTTTTAATGTCCATCTAGGGCTAAGGCTATACCTCCTCCCGAGATAAATAAAAAGGATAGGTGCATGATCTGATAGAAGACTAGGTAAAATGGAGATAGCGGGTAAGTTTTTGAAACTCAACCTATCAGCTAAAACGTAGTCAATTCTAGATGAGTGACCGTGTTTTTTGCTAAAAAAGGTGTATCCTGGTTTATCGCCCATCTTCGCCCTCCAGACATCGGCAAGTCCTAGGTCATGGATCATATTAGCCATTGCCGGGCGGGCCCCTTTCTCGTTCCTTATTTTATCAATACGGGCATCTACTTCCTCTATTGAGCGTAAGTTATGCATGTGGCTGCTCCACATAATGCGCAGAGATGCTGGAAATCTCAATTGGGCCTTAACCCCCAACAAGTTTAGGGTCACCATTCTTTCACCGAGCTCCCATTGTTTTGTCGCTGTGATATAAATGAGAAAGGTTTAGAGGAAGAATTAGCTTTTATGAAACCTTTTTTCCGAGACAAAGATAAAAAAAATTATTTTATAGTGCACGTAAGAAAGTTTACTAAGATTTTCCTTGGCTTCCTCCCCTTAGGCTGCCCCGCCTCACGGCACTCACAATTGCTGGTATAGCTGGGGACTACGTCCCTCAGGTGGCGAGGGATCTCCGTGTAATGATGCTATGATTTAAGTCTTAACATGTTAATGTGTTTTTTGCAAGGCTCAGTCAATTTGTTTCCAACTGCTTGACTTGAGCTATATTGTACTAATCTGAGCTGCTATGAAGGCGGGATAAACAATCTGCACTTATATTCTTATGACCAGGAACGTAGTTTATTTGAAAATTATATCCTTGTAATCTATATAACCACTTTGCTATTCTAGGTGTAGCTCTTGAAGCACCTTTAGTGGTAAAAATGTCAATAAGAGGTCGATGATCAGTTCTTAATTCAAATGAAGTTCCCCAAATAAAAGTCTTAAAATGGTCTACACCCCACCAACATGCTAACGCTTCCTTTTCAATTACAGAATATGAAGGTTCAGCACCCTTAAGTGTGCGAGATGCAAAGGCTATGATTCGTTCAATTCCATCATGCTTTTGCATAAGAACAGCACCTAAACCATAAGCGCTGGAATCCACCACAATAATGGAAAGGTGTTTAGGATCATACGGTTTAAGAGCTACAGCTTTTGTGATATCATTTTTGATGTTCTCAAAGGCTTGTTGACACAAAGTTGACCATACAAAAGAGGTACCTTTTTTCATTAGTAGTCTTAAACTATGTACTTTATCAGCGAAGTTTGGGACAAATTTAGAATAGTACTCTGCAAGTCCCAAAAATGATCGTAATTGATCCTTATTAATGGGGTGAGGTGCTTTCTCAATAGCATCTAATAATTTCATCTTAGGCTTAACACCCTCATTGGAGATGGTATGACCAAGATAATCAATTTCTTTCACTCCAAACTTGCATTTTTCGCCACACACAGTTAAACCAGCATCTTGTAACTTTTGCAACACATTGTGAACTGCATGGTCATGACAAGTTAAATCCTTCCCCCAAATAAGAACATCGTCTTGAAAAATTCTAACATTCAGTTCATCCTTCAAAATGCTACACATGACTCTCTGAAAAACTGAGGACGCAGATGCCAATCCGAATGGCATCCTGAGATATTGAAAAGCACCCTCCGGTGTAATAAAGGATGTTAGATGTCTAGAATCAGCGTGTAATTTGATTTGGTGATATGGAACATTGCATCATTACAAGGATATAACAAGGCACATTTCCTTTATGGTTAACCAAGGCAAATTTCAAGAAAGATTTACACTTTAACACCTGCTTTAAAGAAATACAACTTGATACATAAGGGGAGAGAAGTTTTCAAAATGCCTTAGAGGGTGGGAGGCAGAACGTTTTTCAGTATGGAAAGAAGCCATACCACAATGAGCAAAGAGGAACAGAAAAGATTTTGAGGAGCCAAGTAAAGCATGTAAGCAACACTTGCTATGTAAGTTGAAAATGGCCCAGAAACAGAACAATGGTGTCCAAGGTGTGAAATAGAAGGTAGCAGGATCAAAGAGAAAATATTTACATTAACTTGTCTCTGGCAGTACCAACTTATTTTAATTTAAAAAATTGCTAGTTGCTCGCAAAAAGATTGTGAAACAACGTTAGAGGCACAGAAGTAAAGTTCATAATTATAAAAAAAAAGTCAGTAAGGGTTCCGCTCAAGTAGTGATGAAGACGGGTCTCTTTAATGGTAGATTTGTATTTGAAAAGGGCTGACTTAACCTCAAATTGTTTATCTGAGTCATAGCTGTATTACCAGGCGTGCTCTACTGGCTTCAAGTCACATTTAAGCTCACGAAGTGAATCTGTACACCAAGGGGAATGTTTAGATTTGCTATTGCAGGGTTTGTTAATGCCAGGAAAAATAATATTTAGAGCTCTGGAAATTTGTGCGCCGAACTGCATCATAATTACTCGTAGAGCTATCACACAAAAAGACTCTGATCAAAGAGTCATGAAGGAAAGCACTGTTCCTGCTCATGTCTAACCACTTTTTCTCTATCTAAATCAAGTCCAATAATGCTGGTGGTTCATTTTACGTGTACATGCGTACCTTCTCGTCATTATTTATGCCTAACTGAAAGTTCAGGTAGCTCTTGTTTTTTCACAGCTTTTAATGCTATCTATCGTCCATTTTCTCTCTCAGATTCGCACAAGCTGCCTGTAAGACCTGTCTGGCTTTTTGGCAATGTCCCTCCTAATTTTTATTTATTTTGTCCCCTTTTTGCCCCTCATACCCTTATTAATTTTTGTGTCTACTGACTTTTTATAGGTGTTGGCCAGGGGGATAGGTGTTCCCTCTCCCCCTCCTAGTTTTTTACCTCAGGTCCAGAGGCCTGTTCTGTCAGGTTATGGCAGTAATTCACAAAATGGAGGGCTCTAACTGTTTTCAACTGCCACATTCTAGACTGCCCCATAGGATAACAATAGGCTTTCCAGAACGTTCTGGACCCTACTAGACCCTGGGTGGATTGTCTATAAAAGGGCAGGGGTCAGGAGGCCATTTTGTGTTGACCAGAGAGTGGAGGAGTGAGGCAGTGGTGAAAGGAGGAGGACGCACTGGGAGCAGTTAGTTTGTCCCTGTGACAGACAGCCACTACAGGGAGACGTTCCCCCTTCTACCCCTGACCAATCCCTCCCAACCACCTTCTTCGGCTGAAGGGATCGAGCTACATGAGGTGGAAGCCCCCTCTACACCTGAGCCCCATTGATCACTGTCGGGACGCTTTTGCTGAAAGACTGCTTTAATTTCCCACTGGCAGTGCTTCACTTACCAGCGTTGTAGAGAAGACAGCTTTAGCCCAGTGTTGAGCCCGGTGTTTTCCCCGAGGCTTTGAGGGAAAGGCGAGTGGCTGCTGAGCCTTTGTGGCCCTGACGAGTGAGTGTTCCGCTCTATTCAGCGTTTTCCCTGGAGCCAGGTGAGGGGAAAGACTGTGGGCAAGGAAGCGAAAACAGCGCGGCGCCAAGCGGGAATACTAGTCCCTCGCGCCCGCGCTGTCTGATTCTGCATCAAGTGAGGCGAAGTGTGAAGCGAGCAGGCCCCGGCAGGAGACGCTTCCGGCGTCCGGTCCGCGCATGCCCCAACTTGTGAGGGAAATCAAGAAGTGAGCAGGCCCCGGCGGAAGACGCTTCCTGCGTCAGGCGCACAGACCCGCCTCCCCAGCCGGCAACACTACTCCCCTGCATCTGCGCGGAGGAAGCGGAGGGTGTGTGACGCCCAGACCGCCTGAAAGACGATCGGCGTGGGAGTAGGCTTTGGCGCTTCCCCGCGTCAGTAACCCCCCTCCTCTTCCCTTTCCCTGCTGAAGCGCAACACGGAGGAGCCGCGCTGAGCAGTAGGGAAGGGGAGAAGTCAAGGCAGACTCCCGCGCTCGTGGCATAAACTTCCCCTGCGCCAGCCCAGGCTGAGAAGCTGGGCAGGGAAGCTGGGCAGAATCCTGGGAGGCCGGCTGTCGATCAAAAGACGGAGGACTGTGGTGGAACTGCCACTGAGACAGTAAGGAGAGTGGGAAGGTGGCGCTAGAGCCGGTACACAAATCCCTTAGACTGGGATTATTGTTGTTTTCTCCTCACATGAGATGCCTGAAGTGGGGAGGAGCTGAATGAACCACTCTGAAAAGGGAATGCTGAAGGTACCTGCCGCTTAGGGAAGCACATAAGACCCTCATAAGAGTTGTTGGGGTTGATATAGAGCTTAAATATTTCCCTCACCTCTCATTGGGTATGCACTCACTTAGTGAATAGGGTGCAGATAAGGGGAGTATAGGTTTAAGCACTGAAGAAAAGTCAAAGTCAGTAAAATTGAGTCTGATGTAATGAAATGTACTATTGATATTGATTATTGATTCCACTTACCAAATCTGAGAGTGTTATTACTGAATTAATAACAGATGTACTGCTAATACCGTTTAGTGTGGTAATTTGATACTTGAAAGTGCCTTTATTTATTTCCTGACAAATGTGATGAAACTTGTAATTTAAATAACAATTTGCTTAGCAGTTCAAAAAGTATTATTGCTGATTTTAAAGTCATCTGATATGCCTTAAGCTGTATAACTTGAAAACAGAGAGAACATTATTTTTATATAAAGCAGTACGTATTTTCACATAATTATGATGTAGTGTTTTCTTTTTGAGTGCTATTGTGTGGAATTACTTTTGGGTGGTCTGCAACCTTTACACTGTGCCTCTGAATGTTAGTCTTGCCCTAGGCCAGGCTACCTAATTCCAACATATTGGTGCCTAGCGGTGGGATTGCGGACTTGGTTGCAGCTACTTACTAGTAATTTGACGTAATACACCTAACCTACACCAGGAGTTTTCTCCTTGCGGCCCTCCCAATTAGTCCTTTTGTTTTTTCTAAATTTATTCCTGGTGGTGGGTGGAGTTGGTTTTAGGTTACCCTTACCCCTCTGAAATTTCTGGTGTGTATCCAGGTTTGCCAGACTCACAATGGAGTTTGCAGTGGAAAACCTGGAAGTCTATTCCGTGCCCCAATTGAGAATGTTCTGCCAACAAATGGGGGTCTTTTTCAAACAGGGTGCCAGGAAGGGGGAGCTCCAGACTAGCCTTAGGGCCTGGGTGGAGGCACACCAAGAGACAAAGGAGGAGGATGAAGAGGTTGACCAGGACATGCTGGGGGAGGTAGAAGAGTTATTCCGCGATGAGGGGGAAAACTTACTCACCAAACCAATGTCCTATTCCAGTAAGGGCAGTAGCATCTCTGGGAGAAGCCTAACAGAAGCCGAGCTCACCGATAGGAGAGAGAAAAGACAGCTAAAGTGGGAGTTGGCTAAGTTGGAGCAGGAGAAAGAGGAGAGGAGGATGGTCCACGAGTTTAGACTGAAGGAACTGGAGCTCCAAAGTCTGCGACGGGGGTCCTCTCCTGTTAGGAATGGTGGCAGCGAACCAAAAGAGTCAGCCAGGGAGACCAAACCCTATATCCCAAAGGACCTGATAGCGAGCTTCAGTCAGGGGGATGATGTAGCTAAGTGGCTGGCCGCTTATGAGGTTTCTTTGAAGGTTCATGGAGTGCAGGAGAAGCACTGGGGGGGTAGTTTGTACAAATACATGCCTCCTGCTGGTCGGGACACCTTGCTGGCCCTGGATCCAGAGGAACAGACAAACTACCCCACCATGAAGTTGGCGTTATTGAGGAAGTTCGGGCTCACCCCAGAGAGGTACCGACAGAAGTTTAGGGGGAGTCACAAGATGGGCACTCAGAACTGGGTGGACTTCCTTGATTATGCCAGAAAGGCCTTAGAGGGTTGGGTCAAGGGCAGTGAGGTAAAGGATTATGAGGGGCTGTACAATCTATTTTTGAAAGAACACCTCCTCGAGAAATGTTTTCCCGAGCTGCGCCAACACCTGGTAGACAGCAAGCTGACCAATCCCCGGAAGCTTGCAGAGGAGGCGGACATCTGGACAAGTACTCGGGTGTCCTCCAAGGGGACTGGAGGGGAATCTCAAAAAGCCGGACAGGGCGCCCCCCAGAAGAAGGAGGGGGGGGAGAAAAAGAAAGAGTTCTCTAAAGGTCCCCAAAATAACTTCCAAGGGAAGGGAGCAGGTTTCACCCCTAGGGCAAACCCGCCCCGGAACCCTTATCCTGGCCAAAGCCAGCAGCCCAGGGTTCCCCACTGTTTTGAATGCGGTGGCGTTGGACATTATAAGGGAGATGTCAGATGCCCAAAGAGACCACCCCCTCCCACCGGAGGAAAGTCACCGGGAGTAGCTAGTGTAGTGCTCGGGGAGGAGTTGCCCTTAGATAAGGGGGGTGAGTGGGCGGGTGTCACCTTAGTGTCCCTGGGAGAGCGGGAGATGGTGCCAAAGATCCAGGTGCCCCCAAATACTACAAAGTATGGGCAATGGGTTACCATCAATGGCCAGAGAGGGGAGGCTCTGAGGGATACAGGAGCCAGCATGACTATGGTGAGAAGTCAGCTGGTGTCCCCAGAGCAGGTTGTTCCTAATGTACTCCACCCCGCCGCGATGGCTGACGGCAGAATGGGCCACTATCCAGTGGCTGAGGTTCCCTTTGAGTGGGAGGGGGTTGCAGGTTCACTTCGAGTTGCCGTAAGCCCTGCCGTGCCAGTCGATTGTCTGTTGGGGAATGACATGGAACACAACACTTGGAGAGAGGTGGAATACCGGACGCATTCTGCGATGCTGGGTACACCTAACTGGGCCTGTGTCAGCACAAGGTCTGCGACTGCCCGGAGAGGGAGTTCGCCTGGGTTGGAGCCTGGAACAATGGCCCAACCCGCTGCTAAAAAGGGTCAGAAACGGAGACAGGGACAGCCTGCTCCGGCTTCCACGCCCCATGAGACAGATCGGCCACCTGCAGTGGTAGGCCAGGAGTCCGTGGAGGGGGAAGTAGACTCTCTGGAGGATTTGCCCATCCCTGCTGAATGGCATGTGGAGGGAGGTCCTACCAGAGAGGAATTCTGTAGGGGGCAGAGGGAGTGCCCTACCCTTGAGGGACTGAGGCGTCAGGCTGAAGCCCAGGCAGCAGGTGATGTTACGGGACACTACCATCTTTACTGGGAGGATGGACTCCTCTACAGTGAACCCAAGGTACCTCTACCTGGCTCATCAAGGGCCTTGGTGGTCCCGCAGCAGTACCGAGCCTTTCTGCTGGAATTGGCTCATGCGATACCACTGGCAGGACACTTAGGCCAGGACAAGACCTTTGCACGGCTTGTCCTCCACTTTTACTGGCCTCGAATGAAAGTGGCGTCCGACACATACTGTAGGACATGTGTATCCTGCCAGGCAAGTGGGAAGACAGGGGTGAAGCTAAAGGCTCCCCTGGAACCACTTCCTGTCGTTAGCACCCCCTTTGAAAGGGTGGGCATCGACATTGTAGGGCCATTGGATCCACCAACAACAGCTGGTCACAGGTTCATCCTGGTTCTGGTGGATCATGCCACACGGTACCCAGAGGCCATCCCTCTGAGGACTGTTACTGCACCTGTGGTGGCTAGGGCCCTGATGGGAATCTTTACTAGGGTAGGATTTCCGAAGGAGGTTGTGTCCGACAGGGGGACTAACTTCCTGTCTGCTTACATGCGGACCATGTGGAAGGAGTGTGGGGTGACCTACCGGTTCACCACTCCCTATCACCCCCAGTCCAATGGACTGGTTGAGAGGTTCAATAAGACCCTGAAGGGCATGATAAGAAGTCTGCCAGAGAGTTTACGGAGGAAGTGGGACGTCCTCCTACCTTGCTTACTGTTCTCCTACAGAGAGGTGCCACAGAAAGGAGTGGGCTTCAGCCCGTTCGAATTGTTGTATGGGCACCCGGTGCGTGGGCCTCTCAGCCTGGTGAAGGAAGGATGGGAGAAGTCTCCCAGAAAACCTCCCCAGGATGTGGTGAGCTACATGTTGGCCTTCAGAAGCCAGATGGCCAAGTTGTGGAAGCAGGCTGCTGACAACTTGGAGGCCAGTCAGGCAGTCATGAAGGAATGGTATGATCAGAATGCTCACCCGGTGGAGTTGGAGCCTGGCCAGAAAGTCTGGGTGATGGAACCTGGAGAGCTAAGTGCCCTTCAGGATCGTTGGACAGGCCCATTTGAGGTGTTGGAGAAAAAGGGTAAGGCCACTTACTTGGTGGATCTTAAGACCCCGCGGCAGCCCCTACGGGTGCTGCATGCCAATCGCCTCAAGCCCCACCATGAGAGGCCAGAGGTCATCCTGATGTTGGTGACTGATGGTGCTGAGGAAGCAGAAAGCGAACCTCTCCCAGACCTCTTTTCATGTCAAGAGAAGGATGGGTCGGTGGAGGGAGTGATTCTCTCCCCGTCTCTCACTCCTGAGCAACGAGAGGACTGCCGACAGGTATTGGGGCAGTACTCTTCACTGTTTTCCCTTGTCCCAGGAAGAACCCACCTGTGTACCCATGATGTGGACACAGGAGACAGCCCCCCAGTGAAATCCAAGACCTATAGGCTGTCGGACAAGGTGAAGGCTAGCATCCATGGCGAAGTTGCCAAGATGTTAGAGCTAGGAGTGATAGAACCGTCCAGCAGCCCTTGGTCCAGTCCGGTGGTGCTAGTCCCAAAAGCCGCCCCACCGGGCACCACACCAGAACTGAGGTTCTGTGTGGATTACCGAGGACTGAACTCAGTTACCAAAACTGATGCTCATCCAATCCCCAGGGCGGATGAGTTAATTGACCGGCTAGGAGCTGCCCAATACCTCAGTACCTTTGACCTCACCTCAGGGTACTGGCAGATCTCCTTGACAGATGGAGCAAGGGAAAGGTCAGCCTTCTCCACGCCTGAGGGACACTTCCAGTTCTGTGTGATGCCCTTTGGGCTCAAGAACGCCCCTGCCACATTTCAGCGACTGGTGAACCAGGTCCTCTCTGGAATGGAGGGTTTCTCGGCTGCTTACCTGGATGACATTGCTGTCTTCAGTAGCAGTTGGGAGGACCACTTGCAACATTTGCAAGCAGTTCTCCAGGCGCTGAAACAAGCTGGATTGACCATCAAAGCCAGCAAATGCCAGATTGGGCAGGGGTCGGTTGTGTACCTTGGACACTTGGTGGGTAGGGGGTCAGTGCAGCCCCTACAGGCGAAGATTGAGGCAATCATGGCCTGGGAACCCCCCAAGACACAGACTGAGGTCCGAGCTTTCCTGGGCCTCACAGGTTACTACCGTCGCTTTGTGAAGGGGTATGGCACTATTGTAGCGCCCCTCACAGAGCTCACCTCTAGGAAACAACCTCGACGGGTAGTTTGGACAAAGGCTTGTCAGCAAGCCTTTGAAAAATTGAAGCAGGCAATGTGTGAAGCACCGGTCCTGAAGGCTCCCGATTTCTCCAAGGAGTTCATTGTTCAAACAGATGCATCCGAACATGGCATTGGGGCAGTGTTATCGCAACTAAATGAAGAGGGCCTGGATCAGCCTGTAGTCTTCTTATCCAGGAGACTGCTTCCCCGGGAACAGAAGTGGAGTGCAATTGAGAGGGAAGCTTTTGCGGTGGTGTGGGCTCTGAAGAAGCTGCGGCCATACCTCTTTGGCTCGCACTTCCTGGTTCAGACTGACCACCGCCCCCTTCGTTGGCTGATGCAAATGAAGGGGGAAAATCCCAAGCTGTTGAGGTGGTCCATCTCCCTACAGGGAATGGACTTCCGGGTGGAACATCGGCCTGGAGTGGACCACGCCAATGCAGACGGTCTCTCCAGGTATTTCCGCCTTAGTGATGAGGACTCCCAAGGGGTTGGGTAGTTCTCCCCACTTTCAGCTGGGGGGGACGCGTGTAAGACCTGTCTGGCTTTTTGGCAATGTCCCTCCTAATTTTTATTTATTTTGTCCCCTTTTTGCCCCTCATACCCTTATTAATTTTTGTGTCTACTGACTTTTTATAGGTGTTGGCCAGGGGGATAGGTGTTCCCTCTCCCCCTCCTAGTTTTTTACCTCAGGTCCAGAGGCCTGTTCTGTCAGGTTATGGCAGTAATTCACAAAATGGAGGGCTCTAACTGTTTTCAACTGCCACATTCTAGACTGCCCCATAGGATAACAATAGGCTTTCCAGAACGTTCTGGACCCTACTAGACCCTGGGTGGATTGTCTATAAAAGGGCAGGGGTCAGGAGGCCATTTTGTGTTGACCAGAGAGTGGAGGAGTGAGGCAGTGGTGAAAGGAGGAGGACGCACTGGGAGCAGTTAGTTTGTCCCTGTGACAGACAGCCACTACAGGGAGACGTTCCCCCTTCTACCCCTGACCAATCCCTCCCAACCACCTTCTTCGGCTGAAGGGATCGAGCTACATGAGGTGGAAGCCCCCTCTACACCTGAGCCCCATTGATCACTGTCGGGACGCTTTTGCTGAAAGACTGCTTTAATTTCCCACTGGCAGTGCTTCACTTACCAGCGTTGTAGAGAAGACAGCTTTAGCCCAGTGTTGAGCCCGGTGTTTTCCCCGAGGCTTTGAGGGAAAGGCGAGTGGCTGCTGAGCCTTTGTGGCCCTGACGAGTGAGTGTTCCGCTCTATTCAGCGTTTTCCCTGGAGCCAGGTGAGGGGAAAGACTGTGGGCAAGGAAGCGAAAACAGCGCGGCGCCAAGCGGGAATACTAGTCCCTCGCGCCCGCGCTGTCTGATTCTGCATCAAGTGAGGCGAAGTGTGAAGCGAGCAGGCCCCGGCAGGAGACGCTTCCGGCGTCCGGTCCGCGCATGCCCCAACTTGTGAGGGAAATCAAGAAGTGAGCAGGCCCCGGCGGAAGACGCTTCCTGCGTCAGGCGCACAGACCCGCCTCCCCAGCCGGCAACACTACTCCCCTGCATCTGCGCGGAGGAAGCGGAGGGTGTGTGACGCCCAGACCGCCTGAAAGACGATCGGCGTGGGAGTAGGCTTTGGCGCTTCCCCGCGTCAGTAACCCCCCTCCTCTTCCCTTTCCCTGCTGAAGCGCAACACGGAGGAGCCGCGCTGAGCAGTAGGGAAGGGGAGAAGTCAAGGCAGACTCCCGCGCTCGTGGCATAAACTTCCCCTGCGCCAGCCCAGGCTGAGAAGCTGGGCAGGGAAGCTGGGCAGAATCCTGGGAGGCCGGCTGTCGATCAAAAGACGGAGGACTGTGGTGGAACTGCCACTGAGACAGTAAGGAGAGTGGGAAGGTGGCGCTAGAGCCGGTACACAAATCCCTTAGACTGGGATTATTGTTGTTTTCTCCTCACATGAGATGCCTGAAGTGGGGAGGAGCTGAATGAACCACTCTGAAAAGGGAATGCTGAAGGTACCTGCCGCTTAGGGAAGCACATAAGACCCTCATAAGAGTTGTTGGGGTTGATATAGAGCTTAAATATTTCCCTCACCTCTCATTGGGTATGCACTCACTTAGTGAATAGGGTGCAGATAAGGGGAGTATAGGTTTAAGCACTGAAGAAAAGTCAAAGTCAGTAAAATTGAGTCTGATGTAATGAAATGTACTATTGATATTGATTATTGATTCCACTTACCAAATCTGAGAGTGTTATTACTGAATTAATAACAGATGTACTGCTAATACCGTTTAGTGTGGTAATTTGATACTTGAAAGTGCCTTTATTTATTTCCTGACAAATGTGATGAAACTTGTAATTTAAATAACAATTTGCTTAGCAGTTCAAAAAGTATTATTGCTGATTTTAAAGTCATCTGATATGCCTTAAGCTGTATAACTTGAAAACAGAGAGAACATTATTTTTATATAAAGCAGTACGTATTTTCACATAATTATGATGTAGTGTTTTCTTTTTGAGTGCTATTGTGTGGAATTACTTTTGGGTGGTCTGCAACCTTTACACTGTGCCTCTGAATGTTAGTCTTGCCCTAGGCCAGGCTACCTAATTCCAACACTGCCCTATTACATGACTATGACCATTATATGGCGAGCATTCATCTCAATGTGCCCTGTATTCATAAGATAGGGGCACAGTGTTGTTTCTATATAATACTGGCTGGGTAATTTACTATCTGTTCTCTAATGTATTGCTTTAAAATTTTTATTTTATTTAAAAATGTGATGCAACATTTTCTGCTTTGATATTTCTATTTTGAGATTCCATGCTTATTGTACCCAAATCAGGACTGGTTCATTGCCAAGTGATATAACTTGTCCATTCAAATATCCTCCACTATCAATACCATGTCTCCCCTTAAACCAGAGAACCAGATCCAATCACTCCATGAAGCTGATTGACTCCGAAATAAAACTTCTGGAACACTCTGTCCTGTAGATGTGCTGCAAAAGGACACAACCATAACACCTTAACCAAGACCCACGAGGAGACACACATTACAGATAAGCACATCAACCTAGTTTAGTATTTTAAATAGTAATCTTTTGTTCTTCATCAGTTATATGAGGGCAATGGCCAAGTTTTTTCTCTGATTGTTTTCACCGTCTCAAAAAGATAGTTTTACCTTCTGGAGAAAAACTCCAAGCTTCATGTTGCTTACATTTGCATTATGAACTGCACATTAATCTCTATGAGGATGACAAAATTATCATGAACTTCACTGACATTATCTTACATATATTCACACCCAAAATCTCTCCAGATGATCCGGAATATAAACTGTAATTCTCAACACTTCACCCACCAAGGGCATTTACTACTATTGCCTCTAGATATCTGAGAAACCTGAGAAAACCTAATGACCCACTCGCTATCTAGATGAGACCGGTTGCCCCTTCTTTAATCATCAGGATAACCCAACATGCACACATGACATGCAGAGATCACCTTCTTCTCACCTACCCGTAAAGTATTTCCTAAAAACCCTTATCTAGAAACCTCAGGCACCAACAATAAGGAAAACATGGAAAGAAACAATTACCCACTTGGACTGCCTCGTACCAAAATCATTAATGATCCATATACTTGAAAGATCACTTAAATCTGCTAGGAATATCCGACTCATTAAACGTATTCGCCTAGAAATGCCAGTAAAAACCTCAACCAAAAACTAAAGCTTTGTCACACATTGCAAACACAATAAGATCTAAGATGTTCCCGTAAATTATCCCAACTCTGATATCACCAGAGGTAGCATCCAACTCAGACACTCTGGCCACCTCAATCCACTTGCTTTGTGTTCTCGACCCACACTACCTATAAAGACATCCATTAACATTATTTAGCCTGGCATGCATATTAACTTCACCCCAGGTTCCCCCATTACTTCACACACCCACAAACATGAGCTCCACAACACTATAATCCTCCCTGAGGGGCAACTATAGATTTAGGCAATACACAGGGCCAGATGACACAACGTCACTGAGCACCAGTTTCCCACAGTGATCTCACATTCACTACCATCACAAGAAATCTCCTTAAATTACCCACTGTCTCTAAGACAAGATCCATTCTGATAAACTGAGGATCTGTTACATAAGCAGAGATACATAACAGAGAGATTTCCTTTTTTGTTCTTAATGAGACCTGATCAAATTAACATCTGAACATGATAATTGACGCTGTTGCCAATCTGCTACAACATTCTACATATGAACAGATTTGGAAAGGTGGAGCTTGCAATCTTTCATGCACAACATTCAAACTGTTTCATTAACAAAACTTAAAATGTCTCGTCTTCTGCATGCCTCCCATAAACAAGATCACACAGATCACAATGAATTTAATCTACTACTATCATGGAAAGGATAATGCCTTTGAGGAAAGATCTCATTGCATTTATGGCTGGCCAAATCCTCTCCCTCATAGTAACCTTTTCCATCAGTGATTTTAATGTAGAATGAATACAGGCAACAACAAAAGTAATTAGAACACTGGAAAATTGAGAGCTCCACTGAAGAAAATGTAGCAGCAGCAGTCTATATGAACTGGTATAGGCCTGCTGCACTCCATATTTCATAGTTTAATAAACAGCCTCTGCCTTTCCCTTTCCCCAGCTCTCCAAAATACATGGAGTGGGCAGGGAAAAGTGAAAGGCAGAGGCTGTGCTGCTGGGCACAATGGAGCCTTTCCCCGCTTTCCTCCCTAGCTCAGAGTCACTTGAGCATCGGAAGGAGGGAGGGGAGAATGCCGCTCAGCTCCTGGGTAGGTGTCCCTGGCTTGGCTGAAATAAAAAAAGCAATTCAGCCAAGCTGGGCAGGGAGAACAAGGGACTGACTTCAGCCCCTTTTCACAGCTCTTTTGCAAATGTTCAAAAGCTAACAGTCATGGCCCTGTGCACGGCTGTAAGCTGTGGAACATTCACTGCACCAGTTGTAAACAAAGGCCTCTATAGCCCGCAACGGGAGACTATAAAGTAGGGGTGTGCGTCAAATTCCGTTCCGCTCGCGGAAATTGCGATATTTTGACATTTTTGCGTTCTGAGGAGAGCGCGAAAATGTCAAAATTTCCACGATTCGCAGCATAGCAGAGATTTTTTTCATGTTCGCACTTTGAAAATGCGTTCTCGCGCGTGCGATCGCCTTACCGGGATCCACGCGATCGCCGATAAGTTTTCTAATCCGTTTGTGTGCTCCACGAGATGTTGGTAGCCGGTCTCGCTATCTCACGAGAGTTCGCGATCGGGAAAGTTCGCGATCACGTCATTCGCCTCGCCATCAGAACCGCGAGAGTCTGAGATCGCCAACAGGAAATAGCATCATGAGCGGGCGGGACAAGTGAAAACAAGATGGCCGCGCAAATTAGCGACCACATGGGCAAGTTGGCGACACATTTCCAACACGATCATGCAAAAAACATCGCGAACAGGCAGGACAAGCACTTCTGCGTCTTTATGATATTTCCGCATGCTCATGGAGATTTTTGACGTTTTCGCAAAGATTTGCGTAACCCCCTTACGCAAATTCCGCCCACCCCTACTATAAAGCTATAAACCATTCCCACATTAAAGGTTGTTGACCTCATCACTGCCGGACAAGAGGATATAAAAACACTAGAATCCTTTCCCCTCAACCAGACAGGTCACCAGTATCCCAATTCTCTCTTCTTTGCATTCTTCTACACCAAGCTTCCCTCTTAGAAAATCCTGAAAATCACCATCACTCTTAAAAACACTGATCAAACAGTTTTGAAGAACCTAATTGAGCCAATATGTGCCATAAAGTCTCCGTCAATCACACCAATACTCACTTAAGGACACAACTGAAATAGGTTCCGTATTCACAAGCTCTTGGGCAATTTAAAAAAAAGGATAAGCCAGAAAAAATAAAAAGAAGAAAAAAACATGTCACTGCCTAAATGTAGCAGTCACAAAATTATAATTAAAAAAGAGAATAATAGCATCACATATCATTTTAATTACACATATTCATGCTTCATAGCAGGTTTAAAACGGATAGAAACCCAATCATTTTTAATATGAACGCACATCACATAATATTATGATTACTAGTAAACAAACAAAATATGGTATTGGCTTTGAATTACTGTAACATGAAGACATTGTTTCAATACATAAGTGTTATAAATTGGGTTGTTAGTTGACTAGGAGTGACCCTCGTCAAGACACAATCACAATCCTAGTCAGGGTATGGCACAAAGAAACCCCATTTAAACCTGTGCTCAACTCTCTGGTAGCTTGGCACAGATCAGTCAGACTTAACTTATAGGCAATGTGTAAATTATTAGTGCAACACTTCAAACAGTAGAACAGTGAAAACACCACACAAAAAATCCCACACCGGGTTACAAAAATAGAGCGCATTTTAATAAATTTAGACCAAAACAACAAAAATACAATCATTTAAATGAAACATAGGGCCTAAAAGCATAAAGCACCAACTGGCGATATCTGGTCATGCTGGACCAGGTCAAATGCAAATGTTTAGGCCGACTGCAATGGAGCTTCCAGATTTGTCCAGCTGAAGGTTTACCTTCTCAAGTATTGTGCCAAGAGTCCTGTTCGTGTTGGAGAGGGCCGCAGGGAGAAAGGAAAGCATTAGTGGTGGTAGTCGGCGTCTTCTGAAGAGCAGGTCAGGCATGGGGGACGGGCAGATTGGAGCTTGGCATTCACAGTCCTCCGTGGGCGATTGATGCTTGTTGTGCCTTTTGATGGACTGGACTGGCTGCGCTGATTTTTGGTGTGAGGGGTGCAGTTCTGGAGTGAGCACGCCAGTTTGCGGTCACAAAGAGCCCACCAACATGATTTAAAGAACCTGTGAGCCACACCAGGGGTCCAGGACCTGAGAGGTACCACTTGGGCGCAAGGAACTCACTGAAAACATGTCCAGGGGCTGTTGGGGGAACCTTTTATGTCACTGAGGTTCAGATCAGGAGGCCAGCAGACTAACTCTTTGAGTCACTCTGGGGTCCTGGGTTCAAGATAGAATTGTAGGCCCATTTCATCTTCCCTAGGCAAGAGGGTAGCAGACAGCAGGGCAGCTGTTCCATTGGAGCAGCAGTCAACCAGAGTGGCAATCTTTGTAGCAGCACAGCAGCCCTTCTATCCACAGGTACTGAAGTATACTGAAGAGTTAGTGTTTGAGGTCCTTCCTTTATACTCTAGTGCCTTGGTTCTGGAGGTGGGAGAAGCTTCAGGATAGTGGTTTTGAAGTGGATGAAATGTACTGCCACTACTTTGGTTTCAAGATGGCTGAAGTGACAATGTAGGGTCAATATGTGTGAAAATATAGTACAGGCTATTCAGGTGTAAATGGGGATGTGTTAATCTCTGCCTGTCCATCCTGCCCGCAGACAGCCCACTCAGGCATGCCTAATCCCTCTATTTTGTGATGTCTGAGAGGAATTCACAAAGTCTAACTGTTAGTTATACCCAGTGATGTGACCTAAGCCAGGCTGTAGGCACAAAAGGGCCAAGGACAAGAAAATGGCAACTTTCCAAATGTAAAACCAAAGGTGATGATCAACTTTCCAAATGTGCCATTTTCAAAATTGTAATGACAAATCCAACTTTACTATTAAAGAGCGTTTATCATTACAATTTCATAGACATCAAACATGACATAGCTCCCAACCCCCAATTGGAAATTACAGTTTATTAAATATAGTAAAGAATCCCTAATGTTATCCTATGGGAGGGGTATGCCTCACAGTAGTGAAAAACTAATTCAGGAGTTTGTCACTACCAGGACATGTAAAACATAACAGTACATGTCCAACCTCTTAATTACACGGCACCTTACCCTATTGAGCTACCTATGGCTTACTGTAGGGAGACTTATCCATACTAATATTATAAAGAGAGAGCCCAAACCTATGAGGCGGGTAATCTCAGTAACCACAGCACCAATCACAACACCCAATACAGCATTGGAAAGGGCAGTTGCAGCAGAAGGACATAGGCTATGCCGATGGCCACCATATATATTTTTTTTTTTGCAGAGTTTTATATAGAGCGAACTTGACCCGAACTGAATCAGGTATCAGAGCGCTTTACATAGCACCAGTTACGTTACATGAGGACACACATTCATTTTTGTTAGGCACGGGGAGATTAAGTGTTTTGCCCAGAATCACGGGATGTTTGGCGTCGTTACCAAGACTCAAACCCAGATCCCCAGGTCCGAGGTCGAGCGCCTTAGCCGTTAGGCCAACTCCTCTAAACATTTAAAAGGTAAAAGAACCGTGCCAGCAAAGTAGTCCCTTGTGGGCGTGTCTGCATTGCGCTGTGGGCATGGGCTCGTGGCGTGACTAACCTGGGGGCATGTGGTGCGGCCATCACATCATGGGCTGTGGGCGTGTGCTGGGGCGTTACAAACGCTGGGGGCGTGTGTCCGCCCTTCATGCCATGTGAGTCGTACATACAAGCGCCAATTACGTTCTTGCGCAGCATCAAGGGGCACACTGGGGGCGTGACACGCTGGGGATGTGAGAAACACTGGGGGGCGTGTGTCCCGCCTTCATGCCATGTGAACGCAATTGCGCCGCATCAAGGGGCACGCTGGGGGCGTGAGAAACGCTGAGGGCGTGTGCAACGTTCCACCCTTCATTCCATGTGGGTCGTACATAAATCAGAAGATCGTCTGCTGTGGCTGTGTGCTGGGGGGCGTGACAAACGTGTTCACCTGGAGGCCTGGTAAGTAACGTTACTGCAGCCTCTCCTGCGCGCTGTTACTGAACTCTTTCATTCAACGTAATTACACGCGCCTGCTACCATCAACCAGGGCTCTAGCCAGGCTCAGGTGGCAGATCACTACACTAATTACACGCGCCTGATAAAATCAACCAGGCTGCAGCTGGGCCTCAAGCGGGGGAACACGCGCCTGCTAACATCAAACAGGCCTGCATCTGGGCCTCAAGCGGGGGAACACGCAAATGAGCGGGTCTGCGGGACAATTACTGCAGCCTCTCCTACTCGCTGTCACTCAACTCTTTCATTAAACGGATTTACCCGCGGCTGATAACTCTCTCATTCAACGACATTACACGCGCCTGCTAACATCAACCAGGGCTGCAGCTGGGCCTTCTCCGTCTCTATTCTAATGAAACAAAAAAATTTGTCTACCGCAAGATTTTAAAATAAATTGCCCTTGCCAAATACACACATTACACACATTCTATTTCATACCCGGACAACGTCGGGACGGGCTGCTAGTTTGTAATAAAAGGGGAACTTG
This sequence comes from Lissotriton helveticus, assembly GCF_964261635.1. Classification (NCBI taxonomy): domain Eukaryota; kingdom Metazoa; phylum Chordata; class Amphibia; order Caudata; family Salamandridae; genus Lissotriton; species Lissotriton helveticus. The sequence continues at coordinate 695,399,931 of NC_136063.1, forward strand.
AGGCTTGGCAAGGGGGTTTCAATGTAAAGTCGACATGAAAGTTTAAACCTGCATTCAGGCTGCAGTGTCAGACATGGGACATGTTTTAAGGTGCTACTTTAAATGGGTGGCACAAGCAGTGCTGCAGGGTCACCAGTAGCATTTAATTTACAGGTTCTGGGCACACGTAGTGCCACTTCACGAGGGACTTACAAGTAAATTAAATATGCTGATTGGGCATGAGCTAATCTAACATTTTTAGGGAACGAGCACAAGCACTTCATGGACGTCAATCAGGGGTCACCAGGGATCTCAATTGCGAACCCCAACCCACACGCTACAATCCCTGCCACCTTGCTTGTGACCCCTGGCAAGTGCTCTGGTGGCATAGAATCAACAGGTGTGAGCTGCGCTTGATTGCACTACTGAAGGTCTGCCTGCAGAGATATCATGACGGCCTGCAGGCTGGGTCTGGGGAAAATAACTTGTCTAACTCGTTGCTATGGTGTGCCTGGGCAAGCTGGCACAGTCCTTGATTTCTAGATACATTTTATGTATCTGCTGTGTTTAAGTTTAATTTATTATGCTTAATTAATTAAAACCATTGCAATGCATATTACAAAATTCTTAAAACATCATTATTTAAAACCATTAAAATAGATCATAAAATTGGAAATTCATTACTGTTTACACCAAAGATAACCCAATGCGACTGGTCAAAACACTATTTACATTGAGTGGAGAGCAATTCTGATCCCCGTATTAGATTGTTCCCGTCCTGTTCAGCCATGTACTATTTTTGCCGCTAGCGTTTTGCTTTTCACAGGGGTGACCCTCTGATGCTAGACGGACATGTGCAGTGAATTTATCCTTACGTACTATTGTCCGTCTGCCTATCGGCCTGAGTCTGTGGTATTATCCCCCCGATTTTGGCAGTCTGGGCATTCTTTGCTCGGCCGTTGCGAGAAATTTCACAAATATACAGTTTAGTTTAGTGTTTAACGGATTCAGGCAGGCGAGCACCGCTTGCCTTCTGGTGCTGATCCCTTTTTGCTTGAATTGATCTTTGAGAAGCAGTTGGCGTGCTTGTTGCAATTCTACACATAAGCAGATAACGTGAAGAATATCACCATTCTTTGAATTGCATAGCATGCAGGCTTCATTTCCGACTTTCCTGAGCTATGGCGGTAGGTGCTCTGTACTTGTCAGAATACCTAGTCTGTTTTTTAAGAGCTTCATTTTTGTGGCTTTCGGGTAACCCTGGTAGAAATATATTTGTGGTGTTAGCGATTTATAAGAAATGAGGGTCATCCATGCATGCAATCTTTTTGAGAATAGGGCCTTATCCTCCAGTAAGGAGAGTGATTTAACATTTTTCCAGACTAGTTTTTTGAAAGTGCTGTGCCCAAGCTGTGTGTCCCAGAGCACTGAGAGTTTGGTGGCTTCCAGTGCTTCTTGCAGGTAAGTTCTTGCCTCAGAAGCATCCCTGCTTTGTATATCCTGCCATAGCAGAGAGTTTAATGTATCTGTAGTGGCGCTTCTGAGTTTATGCCAGCAAATGATGTTTGCCCCGTACCTGGCTAGATCTTGCTTTTGCAGGCCGAACTCCAGTCTTATTTGAGCCGGAGAGGTGTGAAGCGGGAGCGAGAACATTGTTCTGTAAGCTTTGACCTGTGTGCTACCCAGGTCTTGGAAGTCTCATCCCCGCATAGCCTCGCTGCCATAGGTAATCAAGGGAAGCAGCTTCGCCTGGATTACTTTCAAGAAGGGGGTCAGAATCGGGCCCATCAAATGGATTGTCAGGTTTTTCATCGTCAAGGCGATCAATGAACCTCTGCTTCCTATTTCCTGCACCTGATGCGCAAAAGCGCCTTCTCTGTCGAAGATGATTCCCAGATATTTGTACTCACAAGCTGGCTCAATTTTTAAACCACCAAGAGACCAGCTCTTCTGTTGTTTTTTGTTGGTGTTAATTGACATTGTGAGAGTCTCACTGAGGTTTATTTTTAGGTTGTTTTACATGGCGTATTTTTGCATTTCAGTCAGAAGACGTTGGAGACCAATGTAAGTGGGGATAAGTAGCACAACGTCGTCTGCATACAGAAGATTGCTCAGAGTTTTCCCTCCTATCCTCGGTGAGTGGGAGTTACAGGCATCGAGCAGTCTCGGTAGATCCGCCATAAAGAGGTTAAACAGAATTGGCCCAAGCACACACCCTTGTTTGAGTCCTTTGGTGGTTTGTACTTTTGAGGACAGGTGAGTGCCGCTTCCTAGTTTCACCTGCACCCAGGTGTCAGTATGGACAAGCATCAGCATGTTTAGGGTCGACTGCGGTAGGCCCCTTTGTGCCAGTTTCCCCCATAGTCTACCTCTCTCGATGTTATCGAATGCCGCACTGAAATCGATGTAGCACAAGTGTAGCGGGAGCTTAGAGGATTTTCCTGCATCGATAATTAGTGAAATGGCAAGGATGTTTGTTGATGTTTCAGTCTTTTTCCGAAAGCCAGTTTGATTCAGCGGTATAATCAGGTTTGACTCAGCCCAAAGTGCAATCTCATCTAATATAGTGCAGGCAAAGTATTTTGCCTCATTATCAAGAAGGGCTACTAAGCGGTAGTTGTTTGGGTCAGCCTTGTCTCCTTTTTTATAGATAGGAACAATCGTTGACCCCCTCCAGGATTCTGGAATTCTGTTTAGTAGCCTGATTTCCGCGAATAGAAGTTGCATGATGTCTGCCCACTCTATGTTCTTTGCTTTGTAGAGGGAAGGTGGGATGCCATTTGGTCCGGGGGCACCTTCTTTCCTGCCTTTGGCTATCTGCTTTTTAAATAAGGCTGTCTGCTGGTTCCTCAAGTTCTCTGGGAGGTTGGTATTTATGCCTAGAGAGGCCTGTCCCAGTTTTTCTAGCGTACGCGTTTCGCAATTTATCTCTGTTATCTTATTGGTCCTCATTTGAGCTCCTGCATGCTCTGTGTGGTCATTGAAGTGACTGGAGAGGTATTTGATCCAAATCTCTTCAGTGATGTGGGATCCTATTTCTTTATGCTGCGGGCGCATGATTCCCTTTACTGTTTGCCAGAAGCGGGCGCTGTTGTTAGTATTTATATCGCATAGGAGTTTAGCCCAGGCCTCATTTTCACCATCTCTTGATGTTCCATTTTGTTTGTTTGAGCACTGCCCTTTGATGTTTCAACTCTGCTCAAAGGCTGATGTTGTTAGGGTCTATTCTCAGCTTCCGTAGCGTCAAGTTTGCTGATCTTTTTAGTTTCTTTAGTTGTGCTCTCTGTTCTTTCTTTAGATTGTACTTGCTGCGCTCTTTGCGAGGCTTATCTTTTGGGGTGACAGTAACTGCAAGTTTTTTTAGCAGTGTTGCCGTAAAGTGATCCCAATAAGTAATATGCCCAGCTGCAGTTGATTTTGGGGTTTTGAAAAGTTGGAGGGCAGCTTCGGCTTGAGGGGTCGAATTAACTGGCGTACATTTGATCCTTTTTTGATTCAAGGAGTAGATCGGCCCCAGAGCTGTGTCTGGCCTGATTATGGTTGGCGTATTTGATATTATGTGGCATTCCTGGGGGCGGTGGTCGCTGTCACCCTTATCTCCCATTCTAAACCCCGAGATGTATGGAAATAGCGCAAGACTTGCGAAAGTGTAGTCCAGAATGGAGCTCATTGTAGTCGGGTAAAAGGATTTTACTGGAGGAGAATCTGTTGAAAATCTTCCATTCAATGCCCAAAGGTTTTGATGTTCTAGGTCGTAAAGAAAGCGGCTATTTCGGTGTTTTTTCCTATCTGGTAGGGCGCTTTGCAGTGGTATATTATAGATTCTGTTTAGAGCCAGTGCCACATCTCCTTCTGACGAGCCAAATAGATCTTGATTTAGTTCCCCTGTCAGAAGGAAGAGTGGCTTTTCCATCTGGGTAGCGTACTCAGCCAGTTGATTGGTAATTTTAGATGAGTCTTTCGCTTTATTTTTTGGATGGACGTATGATTTGATTATGCATACCTCCTCTTCTTTATTCTCGAGGACAAGTCTTATTTTATCTGTTAATGTTGTGGTTGAAAATGAGTCCATAAGGGTTGCTGAAGCTATTGTTGTAGTGGAAACATAGGTGGTAATCCTCCTGAGTGATGGCTGACTAGTCCTTGCGGCTGGTGTGGCAAAACAAGTGTAACCCTTAATGTGCTGTGGGGCTTTGAGACAAGTTTCTTGAAGCGTTATTATATCAAAAAGGGAGATGTAGTGCTGGAAATCTGGGTCGTCCATTTTTGTGGTTAGGCCGTTGATATTCCAAGAGCAGATGCCTAGGGTTGGTTCCCTTTCCCCGCTACCGGCTCTGTCTTGTAAGTAGTGTCAGTCCTTCTCGGGGCGTATAATGATGGTACAGGACAGTATTTCCCTTGTTGGAACTTGGTGTGGCTCCGCTGCTACCGTTGAGTGTGCTTCCGATCGATCCCAAGGGCTACTTATGCTGCTTTTTGGTGAGCTTCCCGGTGCGTCCCTGAGTACACCGAAAGTGTGAACCCGATGTTTCTTTGGCGCTGGGCTGGTCCTGTTCAGGAATATTAAAGGGTAGGCTAGTTTTTGAAAGGGGACCAACTTGATTCCCCAGTTTTTGTAAAGCTCCTGTTCAGCTAAGATCAAGTCTGCAATGTTGCTTGAAGTCCAAGTTGTCTTAGTTGCCTCCGAGCTTTGTGGGTTAACTGCCGGGTAAAAATTCTACAGAGACTAAGGGCCATACGTATCAAGCAAATTTTGCGAATGCGAATTTGACAAATGGTATGTATTAAGGGAAATCTGGTGCAAAACATGGAATCGCAAAATTTGCGATTCCTTATTTTGCAATTGTATTTAAGGAATCACAAATTTTGCGATTCCTTAAATGCAATGTAGGAAGCAAAAAAAATGTGAATCGTCCTTAAGGAATCGCAAATTACCACCAACTTCAAGTTGGTGGTAATTTGAGAATTCCTTGAAAAATGCACATTTTTGCATTTTTCAAAGTGCCATGTGACGCACATACATGCCCTGAGGGCATGTATGTGCGCCACATGTGCAGCCATGCTTATTTCAGGGGTGCAACAGGGTGTCCTTTGGACACCCCTGCACCCTTGAAATTATTCTCAATTTGCGATTCTCAAATTGCGAATCGCAAATTGAGAATAACTTCTCATTCATTCCTATGGGCCTCCTGGCCCATAGAAATTAATGGGAAAGTATTCCTTAATTGCGATTCGCAATTTGCTAATCGCAATTAAGGAATACTAAGAATTCGCAAACAAATTGTGAATTTGTACATACAATCCAATTTACGATTCTGAAATAGCGATTTCTAAAAAATCGCTATTTCAGAATCGCAAATGGGTACCTTGATACATATGGCCCAAAGTCCTTTGAACTTATTCCCTCCAGTTTTGGGATAGATTTCATTAGTCTGAGGATATTACTGCGGTTTAGCAGGTCCTGCTGCCCTTTTCGGGGTAAAAGACCAGGACCTCTGTCGACTGTCGGGTGATTCCCTGTCTTTGTTGTTTCGCTGGTGATCGGTATGTTGTATCCGTTGGTCCATTGCATAGTTTTACTTCCTGGATTTCTAGGTGTTTACTTACTCCAGCTGTTAAGGAGATCTTTATATTTTGACTTGTTATTGTTTGTTTTGGAGGAGTTTGGTTTGGTTCTGCCCCCTTGTCGTGTGGCCGTTTTACCAGTGTGTTCCCCGTTGGTCTGATCAAAGTGTGGGCACTCTTAATTCCTGTGTCCCTTGTTGATTCTTCATGATTTGGGCTTGAGGTTGGGCCGTTGGTTATTTTTCTGTCCCCTTCGTGGGGATTTGAAGTAGATGTTTGCTAATTTCAGGTGATCTTGATGCCTCTGGGTTGCGCGTCTGGCCGGGTGCTTGCCCTGGAGGAGCAGGTTCCTTATTTGGGAGACATGGTTCTCTCATTTGTTCTTGATTGTCTTGCTCCTGGCTGATCTTTTCACTGCCGATTTTTTGAGATGGTTGAGGCTTCAGTGTTTCTATGTTTTGTTCTTCGTTTTGTTTGATTTTGTCTCTTGTTTGTGAGTCTTGGACCTTTATTTCCTCATGATCCGTCGTTCTTCTGTTTGGTTTTTGGTGTTGATTGGACATGTTTGATACCAGGTTTGCCCAATGTGTTGACCCTGCATTGCTTGCATTAGTTCTATGTTTTTCCTGTGTGCCTGCGAAAATGGAAAAGTATTTTGTTGCGTTTGTTTGTGGTTTTTGATTGCGCCCTTTCCTTTTTTGTTGGCGACGTTGTTTAGCATTAAATATTTGCGGATTCCCTTTTCCAATCGATGCTATCTCCTCGTTGTGATCATCAAGGTTGTCCTTTGGCCTTTTGCCCGGTTTTTCCCTACTAGATGACCCCTCTTCGATTTTGATGGTGCCCAGATCTTTTGTTGCGTTTTCTACATTTGAATTTTTTATATCGCTTATGAGACCAGTTAGCATTGAGGGCAGAGTAGCTAGTTTGTCGACTACCTGGTTGCAGTTGCAACTGAGATAGGTGTTTGTTTGTGCTCTCTTTATCAAACTGTTCAGGTTGCCCAGCTTGTCATCGATACCGGCTGTGAAAACTGCCAGTGTGTTCAGAAGGGTTAACTATAACTCCATCTTTTCTGATTGGTATTGCAAGGCTTCGACGGCTAGTTGAATTGTGTTTAAGAGAGAATTCCAGTTTTGTTCTTTCCTGAGTTCTTTCTCGTTTTTGCTACTGTTGATATTGTGAGCAGCCTGGTTTGTAACCCTGGAGGGAAACATCCTTTACAACGCAAATTTTACCACGCAGTGCCATTACGACGCAACTTTTACAACGCAAACCATTACAACGCATTGTGCTGGGTGGCGCTCTAGGATAGGGAATAAGTTTAATTTACTATCCAACACCTTCCCTAGTGTCCACAGGGACTGGAGTTGGAATAGTAAATTAAACTATTCACTATCCAGCACCCCAAAGCGCTATGCGTTGTAAAGGTTTTCGTTGTAAAAACCGCGTTGTAAAGGCATGCGTTGTAAAAGTATGCGTTGTAACGTCATACATCCACCCTGGAGGACTCCTGTGGGGAGTTTTGGTGGGGCTGCTCCTTTTGGTCTGGGTTGTAGGTTGCAAGCATATCTTCCCATTCGAGTGTGTTAAGATAAGACACCATTTCCCTGCCGTCTTCTTTCTGACTTGGGTCCTGAGAGCCTACCCCCAGTCCTCCCAGGTTGGTAGATGCACTGCCTTGGGTGTAGCCGTACAGATCTGAGGCTGGTAGAGGACTTTTCGTCGTTGGATCTGTTGTCTTGATCGGCGTGCTGTGACTCCTGGATTGCATGCTCATCATAAGACTGAAGTTTGTTTCCCTGATTTGTTCCTCTGCTTTTGTCCTTGGTTCGGCCCTGGGCTCCTGCTTGGGTTTGACCCTTTCGATGGACCAATTGCCTGGTTTGTCATCTGGTTGTGATGATGTGGTAACTATTTTGTTCACTTTGTGTTCTGCCAGTGGAGTCCTCTGGCTGCTACTCATGCAGCCGATTTCCAGTCTGCCTGCGAATTGTAGTGGAGGTAATGGCGGATCACCGACAGATTCGTGGGGCTTCACTCCTTTGGTCGGGGTCCTCTGGGAAGGGCCACTGTTTCTGTGATTCAAAATCTCGCCTTGGTGCTGTAGTACCATAGGTTTGTCTAGAAATAAAGGGCTTGTGATGGATACTAGCGTTGGTGATGGCAGTGCTGGTAGCAATGGTGGTGCTGGTAGCAATGGGGTTTGCAGGCCTTGCAGAGATTTATTGCTTGAAAAAATGGCTGAGCCCACATCATTTAAGAAGTTGAATTTTGTATAAATCTTTGGTTGGTAACAGTTGCTTGTGCTTGTGTTTGTGGCTTGCAGTTTTGTTGCTGCCGTACCCTGGGCCTCGGCCGATTCATGCTCAGTTGTGATGAGGTTTGGCTCTATGATGTCGTTTGCGCTGGGGTTTGGTTTCTTCCCTTTTTTCGCCTTTGGTTTTGACGCCAGGGTCTCCCTAGTCCTGCCTGACCTCATGAGCTCGCCTTAAGTCACCTGGAGTCGCCTGAAGACCGCCTAGTTGCTAAAGGCGTGGTTCAATTGTCAGACCTGCAGCTCTTGCAGTCCTTTGGCAGGACCTTTTGTTCACCAGATGTTCCGTTGCCTGGATAGGCGTGTGGGTGGATTTGGGTTGCTGTGCTTGTGACAGGTTAGGTGTGCTGTTTGCTGCTCTTGTGATGTTTTTAAAGTGCGGTGGGCAGTGATAATGTAATGGATGCAATAAATACAATGAGTGCAGAGAGTACAGAGAGCTCAGTATGCAGTATTCAGTGGTTGGCCGCTTGGCACTGGCTGCCTGCTCCCTGCTCCCTGCTGCCTTGTTGCCTCTGCGTCCTCTCCTTTCCAGCCACTGAAGCCACCGAACAGTCAGAAAGGCCTGGGCAGGACCGAGGTAGGGTGAAGCTACCCTGGAGAGACCTAGGAGTGACCTAGGGAATGGAATGGAATGGAATGGAATGAGGATTTGTAAAGCGCGATGGCTACCGAGGGGCGTCCCAGTGCTGTAGAAAAAACTGACGAGTTGAGCTGAAGGGGTGGGAGTGTGGGGAACAGAGGAAAGGATTAGGTGGAGGTTTAATTAAAAAGCCAAGTTTTTAAAAGTTTTCGAAAGGTAAGCAGGTTAGGTTCTGATCTGATTAAGAGGGGGAGAGAGTTCCAGATCTTAGCCAGGTTGTAGGAGAGCGAGCGGCCTCCGCATCTGGCTCTTCTTATGCGTGGTACAGAGGTGAGGTAGGAGGTCGTGGATCTGAGTGGCCGAGAGGGACGATAGGCTTCCACCAAAAGATGATTTATGGCGGGCCTGTTCCCCAGTAAGAGCGATGTGCAACGCACATGCTCTTGAATTCTATTCTAGCTCTCACAGGGAGCCAGTGAAGGTCCTTCAATCTGGCTTTGACTGAGGATCGACGAGGGAGGTTCAGCAGGATTCTTGCCGCGCAGTTTTGAATAACTTGTAGTTTGGTGAGTGTGGACTGTGGGGCGCCAAGATATAGGGCGTTACCGCAGTCGAGACACGACAGGGTTAGTCCTTGGACCATAATCCGTCTTGAATGAAACGGGAGGAGGGGGAGAATCTTTCGGAGCAGTCTCATCAACCCAAAGCAAATAGCGGCAAGTTTAGTGGCTTGGTGGTTGAAGGTGAGATTTTGGTAGAGCCAGATGCCTAGGCTCTTAATTTGGTCTTTGGGTTGAGGGGGCTGCCTAAACAGAGGGGCCAGATGGTATCAATGGATTTCGTGATGTTATTTCCAAGGAGCATTACCTCTGTTTTGTCCCCGTTAAGTTTTAGATAAGAGTCCGACATCCAGGTTGCAACAGCTTTCAGGCATTTATGTAGGCTGTGGTGAGAGTTGAGAGGGGGGTCCAGCGCTACCACCAGCTGAGTGTCGTCCGTGTAGGTGACAATTTTCACCCCGAAGGGGCGGACGACATCAGCTAGAGGACTAAGGTAAACATTAAAAAGGGTCGGACTCAGGGAGGAGCCCTGAGGCACTCCACAATTAAGAGGTTTACTAGAGGAGGTGAACTCCTTTTCGAATACCTGGAAGGATCTATCTGTGAGGAATGATTCCATCCAGGAAAGCGCTGTTCCTGACACTCCCATCATACCAAGGCGGTGAAGTAAAATGCTATGATTTACAGTGTCGAAGGCGGCACTCAGGTCAAGTAGGACGATGGCCGTGGAGCCGCCACCGTCCAGTATCCTTCTTGCCCCCTCCGTCACTGCAATCAGGGCAGTCTCAGTTCCATGGCGAGGCCTAAAGCCAGTCTGGGTGGGGTCCAGTATATTGTTGGATTCTAGGAAGTCTGTTAGAACAGAGTTGACGTGCTTCTCCAGAAGTTTGCTGAGCCAGGGTAGGAGGGAGATGGGTCGGTAGTTGGAAGGGTTAGACTGGTCGAGGCTGGTTTTTTTTAATAGGGCTTTGACCATAGCTCTCTTCCATAGGGGCGGGACTATGCCAGTATCGAGGGAGGAATTGAGCAAGTCTTGGATGGTGGGTGATATCTGGCTAATTATTTGAGTGAGAACTCCAGGAGGAGCTGGGTCAACTGGTGATCCAGATTTGACCAGTCTCATGAACTTTTCTAGATTGGTTTTGTCAAGAGCTATTGAGAACACTGAGTGGGACTGTCGTAGGGTCTGTGTTGGTGGGGTCTCTGGGCGAAGTGGCAGAATGGGGGAAGGAGTAGTTGATGATTTCTATTTTATGGTGGAACCATGAACAGTAAACCCAAGCTGCCGGAGACAGTGAGTAGTAGCTCACAGGTGGTGGTCCCACACGGGGTAGGCATTCGCTGCTCTCTGCTGCTCCCAGGATATATTAAGAGGGAGCCTTGGGTGTCTTGGGAGGCCCTGTAATTCAGTGACACAGTGAGGGGGGGTAGAGACACGTCCACAGTGCCCCTCGGGTGCTCATTAGGCGCTTTTTTTTGGGTTCTTTTGTGGCCCCTTTATGAGTCCTTTAGTGGCCTTTTAAATCCTTGGACCCGACTTTAAGGACGTCGTAACATTGTAGCCTTTGAGGCCTTTGAGGCGGCCCGAGCGTTGGCACAAGTTTAAAGTTCTGAGTTAATGGGGGCAAGCAGCCAGGATATCTTAAGAGGGAGTCTTGGGGGTCTTGGGAGGCTCTGTAGTTCAGTGACACAGTGAGGGCGGGAGAGACATGTCCACAGTGCCCCTCGGGTGCTCATTAGGCGCTTTTTAGGCACTTTTTTGGGGGGGTTCTTTTGGGGCCCCTTTTTGAGTCCTTTAGTGGCCTTTTAAATACTTGAATCCGACTTTAAGGATGTTGCAACATTGTAGCCTTTGAGGCCTTTGAGGCGGCCCGAGCGTTTGCACAAGTTTAAAGTTCGGAGTTAATGGGGCAAGCAACTTGCAACTCGCAGCCCAGGCAAGGTGGGCGCAAGATGAGCAGTGCCACGACCACCACCGGTGACCGACCCTTAGAGAGTTGGAGAGTTATGTGCCTCCCCTAGCGACCTTGCGGGTACTCACGGGGCTTGTAGAGTACTGGCCCGCTGTAGCCCCGCAGCTCCGGTCCCTGGCTGTGCTCCGTCCACCTGCAGACGAGAACCGCCAAGAGCCGGAGGTCGCGGGAGATCACAGGGGGTCGCGGAAAGCTGCGGGAGCTGTGAAAAGCCGCTGTTGATTCCAATTTGCACGCCGCTCCCCCCCACTTCTTGTCAGACCACAGACTGCCGTGGCCATAGCCCTGAAAAATCTGCTGTCAGCCCGCTGGTAGTCCGGCAGCCTCGAGCCCCCGTGCCTGCTTGCTCCCGCTCCATCTCTCTCTTCCTCCTCGCTTGCTCGTCTGCTTGCTACGCCTCCCAGAAGCAGTGCTCAAGTGCTGTGGGCCTGGGCCAGGTGTAGCCGATGGTGATGAATGTATACCCTGTCCGTGTCCTGTGATATAAGCTGAGCGAATTAGCACAAATTGTGCAGCATGGCTGGGCATGATTGGACATGGACTTACTACAAATGCTGCAGCTAGCAGCATGTATGTGTAAGTGCATGCGCACACCTACTGCACCCTACCCTAGCTAAGGACATGGTGCAGTATATGTACCTATTGTGCTTGGGACCGGGTCCTAGGGCCATCAATCTTGCAGCACGCCACAGCGCTACCAATTATAATGGCCCTGGCAAAAATGATTGGCCACCCCTGAGGCAGTTTTTAAAAGCCATGCTGGCACACGCGCGGGTCTCTCATTGTCAGAGTCAGTCTTGTGCCTACTGCATGGGTGTCACCAGTATCTAGAGTGACTGACTTCACTTCAAGATTGCACAAGTTGCAACCTAAGTTCAGGAATAGACTTCCAGTCCCAACCAGGCCGTGAGTGACTTGCTTCACCTAATTGCCACTCTAACTGAGTCAGACGGTCAGATTTCAGTCGGACTCAATTGTGTCTGCCCTGAAAAAAGTAATTGGCCCAGCCCAGAGTCAACACCACTTTGTATCTCCATTAATTTCACTGATGTTGCACCTAAAAATAAGAAAAAGACACTATTGGACACTCAAAAAGTAGAGGTATGGTACAGTAACCATTGGCGGTCGGCCTGGTGGTGTATGCAATAATATACAATGTTAACATACAGAAAATATTATATGCAATAAAACATCTCTTGTATACTGTTTATTACCAAAAGGCCATAAAAAAATCACATGCATGTGTATGAAAGGCGTTCTGTTTTTCGTCACTGTTATGTGTAGTGTACCATGCTATGCCTTATTCCTTTTTCTGTATTTTTGACATTTTAGCAATAGAGTTGCTGAGTTTCATTGTAAACAAAGGAACACATAAAAAATGTCTTTCCCTACTAGAAAATGAAAGATCCAAAACAAAAATCAATATTGGATTTGTTCACTAAAAAGGAGTATCGAAGACCCTCCCTCAGGTTCCAATGGAGGGAAGAGATCAAAAGAGTTGTCTGATGCTACTCTATCTATCAGTGAAGGCAGATGTTCATGTTTTTATGTCATTCCTTACTTCCCTGGCTGGACTTGCTGACTGTTCATCATCCTGTGATGACAATATAGCAGGTTTATCTTGGGGAGTGACATAATAGAGGCACCTTGAATCAGAGAAAGTAGTTAAACACCAACATCAAGGTGAATTCTTGGCAGCCGGCTTGTCACAGAATTATTAGAATGACACAGTGCAACCAAAACATTCCCCTTAATTGCATGTCATAGGCTTAATGAGTTTACAAGATCCATCCTTGGAGGATGTATGACGTTACGACGCGTACTTTGACAACGCGTACCGTTACAACGCTACTTTTATTATTATTATTATTATTAAAAAAGATTTGGTACCGCGCACATACACCAATTGGTTTCTTGGCACTCGAGACCAGGTGGAAGGAGAACATTCAGGGTCAGGGCAGCTAACCGTGCGCCAGACGGAACAGGTAGGTTTTCAAGGAATTGCGAAAACAACGATAGTCGGTGGACAAACGAATGACAAGAGGAAGGGAGTTCCAGGTAGCAGGAGCAAGAAAGGAGAAACAAGCACCCCCATGTTTCTTGCGATTGAACCTGGGAGTGATCAGAAGATTATGAGCCGAAGATCTGAGGTGACGGGAAGGGACATAGGCGTGCAAACAGGAAGAGATAAAGGCAGGGGCACCGGTAAACAAGGATTTAAAGATGGTGCAAGCCATTTTAAAAACACACCGTTGAGCGACTGGGAGCCAGTGTAAAGTTTTCAGCAAAGGGGTGACATGCTGATGTTTAGGTTGCTGAAAGATTAATCTGGCTGCCTGGTTCTGGACCAGTTGGAGTCGGGAAAGGTGACAAGCAGGAACCCCCACGTATAGACAGTTGGCATAGTCTAGACGTGAGGTGATGAGGGCGAGGATGACAAGAATAAGGGCCTATTGGGATAGAAACCTGCGAATCTTCCCGATTCGGCGGAGATGAAAGAAACAAGCCGAGGTGACGGTGTTAATGTGTGGCCGCATTGAGAGGTCACTAGAAATGGTGACCCCCAGGCTCTTCACAGTATTCACTGGACAAGGAGGGTAACCCAGAGCTGTAGGCCAGAATTTGGGAGACCAGGGAGTAAGAGAGCCGCCGGTCACCACCAGCTCCGTTTTGCTTGGATTGATCTTGAGTTGGCTAAGGTTCATCCACTCATAGATAAAGAGCATGGCATTTTGAAAATTGGAACAAGAGGAAGGAGAAGAATTGAGAGGAAAAATAAGCTGCAGATCATCTGCGTAGTTGAAAGCAGTAAGTGAAAACTGACGAAGAGAGACAAGAAGGGGCTGCATATAAAGATTAAACAAAAGCGGGGACAAAGCAGAACCCTGGGGAACACCACAAGAAAGAGAAGATAGGGGAGCAGAGAAGGAGGAAAGGCGAACGGATTGAGAGCGGGAATGGAGAAAGGATACCACCCATGACAGGGCCAGGCCAGAAATGCCAGCATTTCTGACACGGTCGACCAAGATACCATGGTCGACCGTGTCAAATGCGGCTGAAAGGTCCAAGAGTACAAGGGCCTGGGCCAAATTCTTGTCAGCTCCCTGTTTCAGCGTGTCCATAACTGCCACCACAACTGCCTCAGTGGAATGAGCAGGTCTGAAACCAGCCTGTCGGTCATCGAGGAAGTGTGTTTCCTCGATAAAGGCACTGAGGCAGCGGGTGACATAAGTCTCCAAGACCTTTCCCAGATAAGGGAGGAGGGAGATGGGGCGATAGTTAGCCAACGTGGTAGGGTCAAGACCCGTTCTTTTTAAAATGGGGACCACCACAGCACTTTTGAAAGCATTAGGGACAGAGCCTGACAAGAGAGATTGGTTTAAGAGATCAAGAGGGGGGCCGGGGCAGGCCACGAAGGCAGCTCTTAAAATAGACGTGGGACAACAATCATTAGGCGAGCCAGAGCTCACAGTCTGAAGTAGTGAAAGAAAAATATCCAAGGAGATAGGGGGAAATTTAGAAAAAGAGTGGGGGTTCAAGGAAGGGAGAACAGAATCATGAGACAGAGTAGTAGAGGGAATATTGTTTTTGATCACGGAAATCTTGTCAGAAAAAAAAGAGTTGAGAGAATTGCACAGGGCTTGTGAAGGTAGGGGCTGGGGGGTGACCCGGTCAGGAAGGGAGAGCTCAGCTACGATAGAAAAAATTTCTTTGGTCTTGGATGCCGAGGTCAAGACCTTCTGAGAAAAATAGGAAAGTTTGGCCGAAATGATCGATTTTTTATAAGTTTTTAATAGATCAGTGTAACTGATTTTAAGTAAAGGGTCATAATTCCGCCGCCAGCGGCGCTCAGCCTGTCTAAGGCGAAGTTTGTCCGCCTTCAGAGTGGAAGTAAACCAGCGCTGAGCGTCGTGGGGGCGTTTAGACTTAACAGTTTTGATGGGGGCAACGACGTCACAGGCAGAGGACAGCCACTGATCGAGAGAAGTTGCTTGGGAATTCAAATCGGAATAGTCAGGGAGAGATGTTGAAGCAAGAATTGAATGAAAATGAGGAATGTCGGCATGTTTCCAGTTTCGGGCCTGAAAGTTATGGGGGGCCAGAAGGCAGGTAGACAAAAATAGGTGTAAGGAAAAGGAAATGAAAAAATGATCGGACCAAGGGCAGGGATAAACCAAGGGAGGGGAAATGTCAGAGTTGGTAGACCAGATCTGGTCTAATGTATGGCCTTTATTGTGTGTGGCCACAGAAATATGTTTAGAGAAGTTTAAACCAAGCAGTGAGTCAGTGAACTCACGGGAGAGGGAGGATTCTTGGGGGTCTGATGGCCAATAATTAAAGTCGCCTACCACTAAAACCCTAGCGGAGTTGATGGCTATTTGCGAGATCATACTGCTAAATAGGGATGGGAAAAGGGGCATGTTAACAGGGGGGCGGTAAACTAGTATACAAATAAATGAAGAGTTGGGAGAAGTAAATTTCAATGTAAGAATGTCCGTATTGGCTATGGGTGGAGTGTAGAGGGTAGTGAATTGTAAATGAGAGCGAATAATGGCGGCGACTCCGCCGCCAGGTCTGCCGGAGTTTCTATTAGAGTGGAGGATATAGTAACCCGCAGGAATGGCGGCCAAGATATCTGGGTAAGAGTCAGCATTTAACCAAGTTTCCGTAAGGAGCAAGATGTCGATGAGGCCTCCTTCTAAAAGTTGGAATATATCTAATTGATGTTTGGGAAGGGAACGAGTATTGAGATAAAGTAGTGTGAGGGGATCTCTGCCGCTAGGACTGGACTGAGTCAGCCGAGGTGCAACAGGGGATGGAGGGGAAATGGGAAGGGAAGGGGAGGAAGGAATTGTAGACGGGGGAGAAGATAGAATATTATTTCCTAGAATGGTAGCTATGACATGGGGAGCAAGGGACACGTGATGGGATAAGGCACAAAGAGCCTGAGAGGAGTACACCAGACGTTGAACAGCATGCCTGGCCCCCGGCCTCGATCGGCCGCGGACGGGCGCAGACGGGCTCGACTTGTGCGCGACTTCGGCGCGAAGTCGGCGCTCCCGCTGCGCTCGTCCGCTGCGCTCGTCCGCTGCGCTTCCTCCAGATGGCCATTTATGCCGTCCGACGTGAGACACTAGACCGCTCACCTGCGCGGCCTGGAGGCAGGGCGGAAGTGCCGCGAAGCGGAAGTGGCGCTCTTGCAGGGACCCTCCGCAACAAACGGCACACAGCCGGGGCGGACCGGGGTCAGGAGCGGGTAAGTAGCGGATGAAAAATGAGCGTCACAGCATGAATGCGGGCGCTGTCAGCCTTCGCGCAAACAACAGTGCAGGGATTAATACACGTGCGCTGAAGCTAGTATTCAGCTTCAGAGCACCAAAAATATTAAAAACCAAAGAGCTACAGCTCCAAGTCAGCTGAAGGAAATTAAAAGCGCTTGTCGGCCGCGCTGATGCACACGAGTGGTCTACAGGCCACCAAGTCAACCAGCGGGGCCGGCAGGGCACGTTATAAACCCTGGCTCAGCAGACACTAGACCGCTCACCTGCGCGGTCTGGAGGCAGGGCGGAAGTGCCGCGAAGCGGAAGTGGCGCTCTTGCAGGGACCCTCCGCAACAAACGGCACACAGCCGGGGCGGACCGGGGTCAGGAGCGGGTAAGTAGCGGATGAAAAATGAGCGTCACAGCATGAATGCGGGCGCTGTCAGCCTTCGCGCAAACAACAGTGCAGGGATTAATACACGTGCGCTGAAGCTAGTATTCAGCTTCAGAGCACCAAAAATATTAAAAACCACTTTTACAACGCAAGTCATTACAACGACTTGCGTTGTGGGGCGCTGGATAGTAAATAGTTTTATTTACTATTCCAACTCCAGGCCCCGTGGACTCTAGGGAAGGAGTTGGATAGTAAATTATACTATTTACTATCCTGGACCGCCCTCCCAGCGCAAGTCGTCGTAACCAATTGCGTTGTAACAGTAGCGTGGTAACAGTACCGCGTTGTTAAATTTAGTCGTAAAGGATGTTCCCCATCCTTGGATAGACTATTTAGGCCTTAAGGATGCTGTTCATTGGATTTCATGCAGGCATTTTAGGGCTGTTACTGTGGGAGGAGGAGGAGGAGGAGGTGGAGGAGGAGGAGGAGGACGTGAACATGTAAATGTTGCATTCATTGATATTGGCTTCAGTAAGTGGGAATTGCTTACTCGTTCTTTGTCCAAACATTCAAAGGCAGAGATGCATAAATTGTCAGTTATTGCTTGGACCAACTTCAAAAGATCAGAGCAGCCTACAAACCATCAGCAGTCAGTTTCTTCCACAATAGTAAAAGGTGCAGAGTGGAAAAACTGAGAATAGACAACATGTGGAGCAGCTGCTTAAAGTAGTACGTTTTCAGGTCTTCAATGGCATGCATTCCATACCACAGATGAAACAGAGTTCTCACAATAGGGGAAATGTAAACAAATTGTTAGAGAAGATTTCGTAAACAGAAAGGTTAAAGGCAAAAATGTCCAGGAGGTATAGGCACTATACTTCTCTTGATTTCCAAAACGACATGATATCTGTTGTGGCAGCTCTTGTCCATGAGCACATTGACAAAAAAGTGGCAAAATAATTTGCAGTGCTAGTTAACAAAACCAAAGATGTTTCACATAAAGAACAGTTGAGTTTCATTATCCGCTTTGTTGATGGTGATGGAAATGTTCAGGAGAAAGCACTAGGCTGGGGAAACAGTCTTTACTACAAAGTTTTTACTTTGTATACCATTTACCACGCACTATTTACATTGTAAAGACTGTTGAAAAGCAAGTCTTTACAACGCAAGACTTTACCATGCGTTTGAGCAGTAGGTGGTAGTGTTACACCTTATTCTTTAAAACAGGCAAACAAAAATAATTGACAATAGTAAAACTATCAAAAGAGAATACAGGGAGTTTAGGGGTACTGGGTTTTTCATAAATATTGAGACTTGGGTTTGAGGAATGTTGCCTCCGGGCTTCTTGAAATTGATTTTGTAGTAACTGTTCTGCTTGGAAATATTTTTTAAACTTCTGCAGAAGGAAGTCGATAATGGGCTGGGAAAAGAAAATAATTGCTCCCCCTGTGTAACCGGGCACTTGGCTATAGTTTCAGATATTTCTAAAAATGCATACTCAATTGTTTTATTTAAATCTTAACATATACTCTATGTTCAAACAAGTATGCAAAATTGTACGGTTCTTAATGACACTGATATAGCAGTATCAATACTAGAGCAACAAAAGATGCAGGAGAAATGAAGAACGGATAGACCGGGGACAACCAGAGTACTAACAGCGACTGCAAAACAATAGTCCTTTTTTGCTTTCAATGAATATTATAGGACGTACATGGTTTAACGTCTCTTTTTATGGAATATAGAGCACTTTGGAGCAGAACAGATGATCGAAACAGAGAGTGCTGCATACAGGTAAGTTTAATTTACATTCCATAACAAGTTCATGTACAGCAAAGAGAGACAAATTATATGTGAGGGGAAATTGTGTGTGCTAGTTGTTTGCGTGGTAAGTGTACTTGTAATGTTAACAGAAGTACAAGTGTGGTAATTGTATGCATTGTTAAATATGCGATGTAGAGACTTGCGTGGTAACACCATGCATGGTAATGTTATACAACCCAAGGGTGTTACCACATTGAGAAGTTAGAAGCCTCCAGCCTTGCTGCAGCAATTGTTGAAGCAGTACAGACAGCTGGACTTGACTCGACGAAAGGTTTTGCACAATGCTACAATGGAGCATCTGCTATGAGTGACTGTTTTAATGGTGTCTAAGCAAAAATAAGAGAAATCACATCACGAGCACTTTAAAAACACTGCCACACCCATCGCCTAACAGTAACTAACAAACAACCAGTAAAATATTTCTTTTCAACATTGCAAGCAGTTTATGTTTTCCTTTGACACAGTTTACTAAGGCATGAGCTCTTTGTGAAAGCTCAAAAAGAGGGTAATCTGTACATAATGGAGCTAGAAATAGTCTCATGTATGAGGTGGTTTTACTTGTACTCCTATGTTGGATAAATACGGATGCAATTTGAGTCTATAATCATTGTTCTCCCTGTAAAAGAATCACAACAATGTAACTAGGAGGCTAATAAACCCAAAGGAATTCTCAAGAACATTGTAAACTTTGATTTCTTTCTAACATTTCATTGTATGGAACTCATTCTCCGAAAGTTCACAGTCTATCCGAAGAACTACATGGAAAAGACATCGCCTTGCTCAGAACATGTGACCTAATTAAGTCAACAAGAAAAAATTCTGTGAAATTCCGTCTAGACAGTCAGTGGACCTAATTGTTCAATCAGACTAAGGATTTAGCAAAGCAGTGTAGTTTTGAGATTTAAGAAAAATCCAATCCAAGGGCTCTACCTTTGAGACACCATAAATTGAGTAACAAACTGATACATTATTTTGCCAGTACCTCTTAGGGAAAAGATCCAGCCATTTTGATGTCTCAGATACTCGAACTCCCCTGTCTGAGCGCTTAAAGCAGGAATTTTATTTCTCTACTTTGTAAGATGTGTAAATGAGTTTGATGATGATTTACAGACAATATAGGTCTCATATCTGCTGTTGGAATGTTCAGTACAAAAGCTAAAATTTTGTGGGACTTTTCCTCTGCACTAGTTATTGTAGACACATATCCAGAGTCTTCAGTCGACGAAGGCTTCTACAATCTAAAGTGGAAACTGCTGAATTGTATCTTTAAGACAGGACCGTACCAGGTGTTCACTCCGACAGGCAATATCTCATTTATGCACTAGAGTGTTTCCTCAGGTTTTGGATCTTTTAAATCAAGTTCTTACATTACATTTAGTTCTTACATTACCCATTTCTACTACTACAGATGAGAGATTCTTCTCCTGCATGACTAAGGGTAAAAAACTTATTTGAGCAATAAATGTGGAGATAAGAGACTCGTGATCAAAAAATGATAATGGCTTATGAATATCATGAAGTTAAGCAGCTAAGGGCTAGATGTAGGTAATTCCGATTGACCTACTCTTAAATACCAAAGTTTACTGATTCGATATTTAAGAGTAGGTAAATAGGAAGGAGGCAGGTGTAGGTAGTTTTAAATTCAGAATTACCGAATCTGTAACATTCGGTATTTACCGATTCTGTAAATACAGAATCGGTATTTCCCAATGATTCCTATGGGCTTTGAAGCCCATAGGAATCAATGGGAAATACCGATTCTGTATTTACAGAATCGGTAAATACCGAATCCTGTAAAGGTGCGGGGGTGTCACTTTGACACCCTCTAGCACCCCAAGTACAGGCTTGTGTGACATGTGGCACACATACATGCCCTAAGGGCATGTCTGCGTGTCACATTGCACAGGTGTGCATGCACAGATGTGCATGCACACCTGAATTCGGTATTTTACCACACAATAGGATTGTGTGGTAAAATACCGACTCTTAAGGGCCTGAGGCACTGTAAACTGTGCCACCTACATTTGGAATTACAGAATCGGTATATTTACCGATTCTGTAATTCCAAATGAAGATGGCACAGTTTACAGTGCCACAGGCCCTTAAGAGTCGGTATTTTACCACACAATCCTATTGATTCGGTAATTTACCGATTCAGTAGTTTTACCGAATCGGTAAATATATCGATTCTGTCATTTTCAGCCCCCTACATCTGAAAACCCTAATACCGGTCGGACACGGCCAAAATCGGCCGTTTCCGACCGGTATTAGGGCTCCTACATCTGGCCCCAAATCTGAATTACACCAGTGACTGATTTGATGACATGCGCCACTGGAGGTATCCTCTTCAAAAAAATGAGCTGGTCCTTTCCTTCATTCAGAGAAGCAGCCTCACACTTTGTATTCTATTTAATCTTATCATGAAGGCAATCAAGCAGCATCAGTACTGATGCAACCAATGCAGCACAAAGTAGATATTTAAACCACATAAAATACTCTGCCAGCCACTTTTATCTTCCTTGATTTCCAGAACTGCAACTGCTGCTTTTGAGTCAGTTTCCTCTCACATTGAGGCATATGCCACCTGAAGACATCTGCCAGTGATCAAAGAAGCAAATACGACAATCCTCTATGCAGGAACATGAAGACAGCATCTACAAAGCTTCCATGCAGTATCAGCCTTCTCCTGTTTTCTCACCTTGAGGCATAGGCCACCTGAAGCTACCCGCCAGTAATCGCAGAAGTGAGTAACTTGAGCATGGGCACACAGACATCAGTTTCCATGCTGCAAGGCATATCCACCTTCTCAATATGGCCAGGCAAGCAACTGCTGTTATCCAGCCAATCTGTTTTCACCTTGAATCATTTGCTGTCCGTAAACATCAGCCAGTGAACACAGAAGAAAGCATTCTCCACAGGGGCATGAAGATATGCATCTACCATGCTGCCATGCAATATTGGCCTTCTCCCGATGGCCAGGCAAACAAAAGTTACTCCTCAACCAGTTTCTATTCCCCTTGAGGCCTATGCCACCTGAAGAAATCTGCTAATTAAATCTCAGAAGTCAGTACCCTATGCAGTGTTAGAAAGACAGAAGCTATCATGCTGCCAAATAGTGTTGGCCTTTGCCTGATGGCTAGGCAAGTAACAGCTATTTCCCAGTCAGTCTTGTCTTCTCACCTTGAGACATATGCCTCCTGAAGATATCAGCCATTGATTGCAGAAGTCAGTAACCTATGCAGGGGCACACAGACAACATGTAAGTATGCTGACAAGGATATTAACCTCCATAAAATAACCAGGCAAGTAGCTCCTTCTCTCTAGTCAATCTGGTTTCGCATTGAACCATTCGCTGTCCTAAAACATCAGCAAGCGATCACAGACGAACGTATCCTCTGCAGGGGCAAGAAGCAGCATCTACCACACCACCAAGCACGGTCTGCCTCCTCTTGGTGGCCAGGCAAACAACAGCTACTCCTCAATCAGTCTTTATTCGCCTCGAGGCCTATGCCACCTGAATATATCTGCAAGTAATCATAAAAGGCAATACCTTGTGCAGGAGCGCGAAGACAGCATCTACCACGCTGTCATGCAGTATCGACCTTCTCCTGATGGCTAGGCAAGCAACAGATATTTCCCTGTTAGTCTCTTCTTCTCACCTTGAGGAATATGCCTCCTAAGAAATCTGACAGTGATCGCAGAAGTCAGTTACCTATGTAAGGACAAGAACAGAGAAGCCACCACGCTTCTAAGTACTATTGGCAAAGCACCGACAGCTGTCAATTGAATTTCTTATTGTCATAGTGGATATGCAGCTTAATCACATCAGTTTGTCATGTTTAAAAAAATGGAAACAGTATTACAAAGCACTGTTAGCAACCTTGATTTCCTACAGACAAGCACTTGCTATCCACCTATTTGTTCTCTCATCAAGACTGTCAATTTTCAGTACAGCAACTATTCTTTGTACCTGCCAGTATCTTATTCAGAAATCTGCATACCTTATCTGTGGCACTGTCAACCAATTGTTGATTTCATATTAGCTAAACATCAACTTACCCTCAAGGCAGTCTCTACATAGGAGGATGCCCCAATCATCACTAGAACAAGCTGCTGCTCATACCAGCAGATTGATATCTGCCATTGACTCTTTCATCTTCTCGCTCCCTAATGGAGTTTTCATCCATTTCACTTGAGGATTCTGAGCATGGCCTCAGAGCTTGTAGGTTGGGCTCCCCTGACGAACTTTAATCTCCTGAAGTGCTGGGTGCTAATGAGGAGGCTATAAATCCCACCCTGAATGTGTTGCTAAATATCTCACTCAGCCAGGCCATTGTTCCTAGCTGCAGGAAGAATGCTAGGCTGATCCCTCTGCTCAGAAATCCTCTGGCTGATAGGTCTGGCCAATTACAGTCTCAGCTACCGACCTTTTCTAAGATCCTCGAGAAATTAATTAACATCCAACTTTCTACCTATTTTGATGCTAACCAGTTGCTGCATCCTTCGCAATCAGGCTTTTGTCCCAGATGCAGCACTGAGTCTGCTCTGGTTGAGGTCTCAGATACTTTTAAAATGGCAGTGGACAACAGGAAGAAAGTAGCCTTCCTTTTTTTAGACCTTTTGGTGGTGTGTGAAACGGTTTCCTATAATATCTAGATGCACAGTTTGCAGGACATCGGGATAGGTGGGTCTGCCTTGACCTGGCTGCATTCTTTTCCATCAAACAGATATCAGTCAGTGTAGATACCACCAATTGGATTTGTCTCTAAGTCCATTGAGACATGGGTTCCCCAGGGCTCTGCCTTGAGTCCGAGATTGTTCGATGACTATATGTCTCCATTGGCAACCCCGGTGGAATCTTTTGGAGTTGGGGTCATCTCTTGCAATCACGACACACAGATCATTCTAAACATAGACGGGAGCATCTAAAGTGCTCAATGCTGATTTGAAGCATGTATGTCAGCAGTGTTCCATTGGATGTGCCAGAGCAACCTCCAGTGCAACACGAGCAAGACTGAAGTACTGATTTTTGGATCTCTCCCTCCTTTGCAGTGTGGTGAGATTTTACCTAGCTCTGCGCCATCTCTTCCAACCCCCACTACGGTGTCTAAAAAACTCGGAATGAAGTTTGATAGCAATCTGTCTTTCAAATCGCAAGTGGAGAATACAGTTGGAACTTGCTATGGCCTTCTGTGATTTTTGAAGAAGTTTCTGTTCCTTTTTCCGACCTCGTTTCAGAAGATGGCAGTCCATGCCCTTATTTTTATTTATGTTATGTATTTATTTCTACTTAGAGTGTTTTATAAAGTGAAAACATTTTCCAAGGGTATCAGAGCACCTTACATAGGGTTCATTGCACAAAAAGATAGACATGGACAAGTACATTAAAAGTTAAAAGACACAATAGGCTGTTATAACAGATATCACAATAAACATCTGCGATTCCATTAATATTCCACTAGTAGGCAATGATCTAGCTGCTTCTGGTGGGTATTTTGCTGCTGCTCTGAAACTATTCTGATCCAGGTACCCAGGAGAGCAATGTTTTAGTGGGGCTCTCCTGTAAACGAAGTGCTTTTGACCAACCTAGAAATTGCTGACATTGTGACGTCTGTTACGCCCTGGGAGGGGCTCTCCAGAAGTCTATGAAAGGAATCTATTCATTAGGATCTTTTTCAACTCTTTTTGAAAAAGTGGGTCTATGGGTTTAACCACACCTTAGGTGGTAAGGAGTTCCAGATACTTGGCGCTGACCCGGAGAAGGAGCATGTGTACGTTTTTTGTTTTAAGAATCTAGGATGTTCAAGCTGGAGAGAGGTTGCTCTTCTTGGGTAGCGGCTGCCAGCAGAGATTCAAATCTTTCCTGCCATGTAACTTGGTTCGTTAAAATGGAATGCTTTGTGTGTGAGGCAGGCAGTTTTCAGTTGGGTTCTTGCCTCGAGGGAAAGCCAGTCCTGATACCTAAGAGATGTGGTGATGTGGTCAACCCGTCTAGTTCCTGTTACCAGTTTTGCTGCAGCATTAAGAGTTGTTTTGAGTGGAGCTGTACTCGCTTTGGGCATACCTAACTGAGTCCTTGAATCATATTCTAGTCTGGAGACTACTAGTGATTTTACTGCTTGTTTCGAGTCTATAGGGGGCAGAAATGGTTTTAATTTCTTTAGTAGTCTAAGTTGGAATGACGCACTGTGCGTGGTACCACTGATATAAGCTATCATGTTTAGATTCTTTTCTAGTGTTATTGCAAGGGATTTCATGGAGTCAATAATGGTAGGTTTGCAATTGAGGGCGTCTAGTTGCTTGAGCCAATCTTGGATGAGTGTGGAGCTGTTTTGCGGGGAGAAAAGAAGGAATTCTGGTTTCAGATAGTTCAGCTTGATGTTGTTTTGAGAGAGCCAGGACTGAGTTTTGATTAGAGTGCTATTTAGTTGAATTACGTTGTCGAGGGAGGATATCTTTAAGTATAGTTGTGTGTCGTCTGCGTACATGTGGTATGAAATGTTTAATTGATTGAGGGTTGCCAGTGGAAGAGGTGTGGCGCAGCAACCAGGGTACCTGATTCCAGACTTCAGGGTTCGCTGTTCAATCACCGGTGCCGGCGGCAGGTTAGCCCAGCACCATGTGACTCTGGGCAATAGCTTGGTTAATCTTCCCGAGGGCCCACAGTGCCGGTACACCACTTCGGAGATAGTTGTGCGCTTTGCAAATACTAGTATTTGATTTCATTTCCATTAGTGGTTCCATATATAGGTTAAATAGTGTGGGAAAATGGTCGAGCCTTGAGGTACTCCGCACCCCACTGATGAGGAGTCAGAAAATGAGCTGCCTAGTTTGATGCATTGTAAGTGATTCTGCAGGAAAGAAATGATCCATGAGAGAACTTCCCCAGATCACCTCATTCTGTTTTCTAGTACTTTTAGTAGGATGTTGTGATTGACTGTGTCAAAAGCCGAAGAGGGGTCTAGAAGGATAAGTAGGCAAGAGTCGTTGTTGTCTAGTATCTTAGGGGGGTCATCCATTATATGAA
Organism: Lissotriton helveticus; assembly: GCF_964261635.1. Lineage (NCBI taxonomy): Eukaryota > Metazoa > Chordata > Amphibia > Caudata > Salamandridae > Lissotriton > Lissotriton helveticus. The sequence continues at coordinate 695,425,414 of NC_136063.1, forward strand.
CAATGGCTCATTCAGGGCTGTGTCCTGTTCTAAATCTGGATTGAAATTTCTTGAGTAGGTTGAATTGGTCAATGTGCTGGCTCAGTTGGTTTGCACACATTTTTCCAGCAATTTTGCTAGAAAGGGGATGTTTGACACCGGACGAAAGTTGCTCAGGATTGCAGGGTCAGCACCCACTTTCTTCAAGTGGGGCGTCACTTTCCCTGTTTTCAGGCACTCTGTGATACTGCCTTGGTTTAGCTATGAGTTTACAATCTTCGTTAGTATAGGTGAGAAGAGGTGACTTAGTTCCTTTAGTGTTGTGGAGGGGATGGGGTTATTAAAATGTGAAGTTGATTTCATAGATAGTAAGAACTTGTGGACCTCTTCCTTAGTTAGTGTTTTGAACTCACTCCAGACAGCTTGATTTTTGGTCCTGGAAGTGTAATGTGAATGTAAATGTATGTGTCTTGTAAAGCACACTGCTGCCCTGAGGCGTCGTTGCGCTGGGGAACCCGTCCTGGCTATCCCTGTGAGATGGTCCCTACTGGGTATCTCCAAGGTGAAACCAGGCCTCCCCGGCGAATGTGGGGGGCCGTTGTAGAGATGAGGCAAGCTAATGCCCAGAGTTGCCAAGTGTGATTCCTGGTTAGAGCAGGCACCGAGGCGAGAATTATCGAGTCCGCTGACCCTGGTACACGACCCTGCCGCGTCGGGAATTGAACCCTGGTCCCGGGCCGTTCTCTGCTTCCGGGTCTGCCGCCTCTAACCAGTGAGCCACACCACTCCAAAGTGAGCCACACCACTCATTGGCTCCACCACCTGAAATATAGGGACATTGACGGGATGTTGATCATTGACTATATTGGCTTGTGAACTATTTTTGTCTGTTGCAAATTCCTTTTCGATTTCTAAGATCTTTTCATTGAAAAATTAAGAGAACGCTTCACCTTTTTAAACTGTGTTATTACGGAGCTTGGTTACATTGTTTGCCCCAGTTTGTTGGTTACGCAATTCCTTGCATTGTCTAGTTGGGTTCTGAAGTACGATGCTTTGGCTTCCCAGATGCTATTTTGTAGATGTTTCATCTTTCACGTAGTTTGATTAGAAGTAATGTTGAGGAATCCTATCACCATCTTCATTCCTTATAACATCTCAGCTGGGTTATGTCAATGCACTTTACTGGGGCCTCCCTTTGAATTTACTCAAAACACTCAAGTTGGTGAAGAATGCTGCAGCCAGGCTCCTGCTTAACAGCCTGAGGAACGTTTCTTTTCGGACCCATCTTAAGGAGTTACATCGGCTTCCCATCTGGGCGAGAGTAAAGTGTAAGGGACTGGTGCTTGCTCACAGAGATATCTATGGAATAGGTCTAAAATACTTATCTGAGCATCTCTCTTGCTATTAGCCTCGTGGAACCATACGTTTGGCTAATGCACTGCTGGTTGTGGTGCCTAAGACAAGCAGGAAGTAATGGGGAAGCTACTCCTTTTCTGCGCTAACCTCTTCTAGCTGGGATGTTCTTCCCTGACATCTTCGTGCTATTAGGGATGCAGGCTCTTTTAAACCTTGCTTTTTAATGAGGCGTTTCAAATTGTGCACCCTATTTACAAGAAAATTGGTCTAATTACCTGCAGCGCCGGGATACTCCATGGAGTATCTTTGAGCTTTATATGCTCTGTTCTGTTTTATTTTTGTTTGTAGATGAGGACATGTGAACTGCTGGCCTCTTTCCATCGGCCCAGTCAGAGCTGCCTTCTTTTCAAGGGAGCTGAGCAGGAGCATCTGTTTTTATTAGTAATACAGTATCAACATGACAGCCAGTATTTTTGTTCATGTGAGTAAAATCTGCCCACATTTTCTTAACACTCTCTCAGAATTAAAATGCGGAACACCCATATTAATGAACTACACAAGTACTGTACCAGTGATGTGCATGTTTTCTGTAGAAGAAATGAATGATAGTAAACTTGGAAAAGTTCAATGATACCACAGGTTAAGAAGTATGTATACCAATTGTATACATGCTGCTAAACATAATTCTAACACTGTGGAGCCATGGAACCTTCTCAGGTTTACTATAACCATGCCATGGAAAGGAAAGTTGCTGATTGAACTTGATCCGCTTTAAATAGCACTGTTATCTACTTTCCAAGACTGAGATTTAATTACACGGTACTCTTAGTTTCTAAAGAAAATGATAATGTGAACTCGTTTTGAACATTCTAGGCCCATCCGCCTTCTAATTTTCTAACTTATTCGATATTGATAATGGCTGCTTTAAACTTGACTAGCATATTTTCCATTATTGTACACTTTATGACAGGTTCTTAATCAATGTTCCATTATCTTAATTGTATATCTGAAGATACTACCTGAAACAATGTATGTAGCTACATTTTCAATAGGATTTGAAGTATGTCTGTTTATAGGGTACTTCGTTTTTATCTGCAGAGACTTTCCAGCCTCTCTGTGTGATGTAAGTAACCACAAGTTAGATGCATCATTTCCTGTAATAACACCAAGACAAAAATCATGCAATGTCACTACCTTTAATTTCATGGGGTCCAAAAGTCTTGTGATGTCACTTCCTGTGATGTCATCAGGTCAATAGTCTTGCAATGTCACTTCTTTTAACGTCATCAAGGTGGGTCAATGGGCAGGTGATGTCACTTTCTGTGAAATCACCAGGTCAAGGTTTGTGTGATGTCACTTCCTGTAACATCAGGTGTGGCTCAAATGGCATTTGATGTCACTTCCGCTACCCCAGGCATTTTAAGGAATCAAAGTCCATGAAGCATTTTAGCACTGGTTAGCAGTGATAAAGTGAACAGAGTCCTAAGGCAACAAGAACAAATTCAGCAAAACGTGGAGGATAAAAGGCAAAAATCTGGGGATGACCCGGCAGAAAGGGCCAGGTCCAACAATAAGAATGACTACAAAAAATAAAAAGAGTGAAAGAAATATATTGGGAAATATGGAAGAGAACCATTGACTAAAATGGCTTGATCCATTGTCCAATGCAATATGCTAAGCTAGGCAGAAGAAAAATGTGAATGACAGCTGAACAGACAAAAGGATAAAAAGGGCTGACAGAAAGCCAATTATGCAACTATATGGGAATATATATTTTTTATTTAAATGTTTTATTACAGGACTGTGAGAGACCCAATGCTGTCTCTACAACAGACCTAAAACCCGCTATTCAGAACCAAACAAATGTTTTTTTCAAAACCGACAAGCTTGTGCCAAGAACTGTCAATGAGCTATTAATATGCTTGATAAATCATTCCATATCTTCCATCCCTTTATCCAGTTCAATGACTCAAGGTGTATTTAGTCCATTTACAATTTTTTTAAACAAAATCAGTGTACTTAAGAAAAAAGATTGTCACTCATCATGTTACGAGGAATGACTGCCAACTTTCACTCCCGGAAACATTTTAGGTAAACTTTAGGTTTGAGTCCACCACTCTGTAGATCCATGAAAAAGCATCCCATTACTCAGAAGAAACGCCCCCCCCCCCCACTCCCCAGTCATGGCCAAGAAACAAGGGGGTACCTTCACACCACTCTGCTAAAAATCATCAGTGCTTCACTCTAGTGTTCAGCTACACCTGACAAATGCAGAATTGATCACATATCACCACTGGTTGCATGCAACAATAACAATAGAAATATTTTCTCACAAAACAATTGTGTCCTAATTATCATTTACAAACATATTGCTGCATTGGGTGTCAATTTTCTTTTATTTACTAAAATTGGGCAACAGTTTGGCAAATAATATTTAAGATACAATATGTTTCTCACATGATACTTAGGCCACAATATTCTGGCACCATAATCCACCCCTTCGAAAGGATACTCATGTCAACTCCACACAAATAAGAATTTTCAGTCAAATCACCAACCTACCATATCTGACAAAATTAGTCAAAAAAGTGAGGAATTTAACTGAATACCTGCGTGACCACATCAATGACAATCATCTCCCTGAGCCTTGGAGTCATGTTTTAGAGTCAGAATAGTACTGGAGTAAGTTTCATCAAAATTAATAAATAACTCTCTCAGTCTCATTAACAAATGAAGGACATGTACACTAGTGTTATTTCTCCTATCCTCAGAGTTTGACACAAGTGAGTATGACACCCTCCTATATCTTCTTGCAGAATGTCTGGAATTTAAGGAAACGGTTCTCAGTTGGCTCTGGCCATATCACTACAACTGATTTCCATACAACCTCAAAACTCACTGCCCTTCTTTTCGTCTATCACAAGACTCCATACTTAGCCCATCTTGTGAAACCTTTGCATCCACCTTTGTCATTCAAAAACTCTATCTTCTTTAACTGGTATGCATATCACACCCTGGTATGTCTGAAAATGGATTTCCATAACATCCTCCCAATCTTTACTGCGTGCATATAAGAATTTCAAATCTGGCTGAAAAATATGAAGCCAAAGTTAAATTGCCAGATAACAAGGTTGCACCTCGCTTCTGGCTAGGGCTTGTGCCTAAAATAAATGTTTCCAGATAAAGCGTTGGACATAATTTAAAGGTCAAATCCTAATTTGCACAGTCCCATAGAGGGCATAGCAAGGAATGCTAGCAAGCATCTCAGAATCATGGGCAACATAAGGAGACAAAAGGGACTGCCATTTTGCTGTTGGTTTTGAATCCCGTTGCAAAGTGCTGACATCATGGGGCATGTCATTTCGTGGTATGATGCTTCCACAACACCGTGTGGTACAATGGGTGAACACTCCAGTCTGTGCGCCCTATCTCCACAATATTCCCCTCCCACCCCCGGCTTGTTACTGCACCCAGGTGGGGCTTTTCCTTCCCAGGTCAGATCTGGAGATGATTCTAGACCATTCAAAAGTCATATTCAGCACTGAAAACAGTAATCTGACTCTAGATGGAGGAAGCAAAGACCCAATTGCAAGGGCTTCAGTCCAGGTGCACAGCACCCATTGGGTAGAACAGGCTTCAGCCCCTCCCAACCCCCTGTCAGCTGCCATCGGCTGAGCTGCCCGGGTTGGAGTTGGTGCCTGCCAGCCTGACCAAGTAGGGTGACCAACCGTCTGTAAACTTCATGGACCATCCCTGATTTGGCTCTCATGTTTGTTGTCTGTGATCATCCCTTTTACAGACGCCTTTTGTCTGTAATTTTGGGCATTGCAGGGAGCAGCACTGTTCCCCTGCAAGAAACCTCAGCTCCCTGATGGGGCCGCCTCTGAGCACAAGAGCACCACCCCCCCATTGTCATTCTGTATGCCGGTTGATTGTCACATACAGAATGACAATGGGCCAGTCTCGCCTGTTAAAGGATGTGGTGGCCTCCACCTGCCTCAGGCTAGGACAGGGCATTCTGTTTTAACAATATATAAAGAAAAATGTTGCACCTCACGAAATGAAATAAATGTACAGAATCCAGTTGAAGTAAAGAAGCCAGCGAAAGAAGTTAAAAAGAAGGGGTTTTGGGTCTTTCACATTCTCCTAATTTTAGAACTGAAGCATTTATTTTCAATGTATATATATACAACAAAGCCAAAGTTGCTGCTTTTTTATTTTACGCAGCGTACCCCCATTGACAAAATGGATAATCCTGGCTTGTTGTAGGTGTGATGTATTATATATCTAGATGCAATTACAAAAGTAATAGAATACCAGTGGGGCAACACACTATGCTAAGCACAGATTTTTAGCTACCGTGTTTTAAGCCATGCCCTTAATTACATCGAACACACCCTTTAAAGAGACCCCCAAGTGTTTTCAACTGACTTAAAGCCTTGGAAACAACACCATGTCACAGTCACCTCAGGTTCCATCAGTGGGCATCATGCATGACTCATGACTTACAAGTTTTCAGATTGCCTATACACAGGGGCATAGTGAACCCTCCCCTGCCCCAAGGGTGAAGTTCTGAGGTTCCGTGAATTCTGAACCCGTTTCATAAAGGTCATGGTTTTGTTACGAATTTGATATTAGCGAACCGTAACCAGTTAGTCCGGCAAGTATGAGTGTTTTCGTCACGTTACACCGATGGATTCACTACGTATTTAGGGATTCGTTCTGAACCCTTGGGTTCCTTTTTGTGTATGGCAGCCATTTTGTGGTGGCCCTCACATAGGCCGATGACTACGGCCGAACGAGACTTTAGCACACGTACACTTTAGCTGACTTCTGAATGACCTGAGCGAACTGACCCTTTTGCCTGAAGCCAAACTTGTTAGGCCAGTTCCTTTCCCAGTAGCTGATCAAGATTGAGGATCAAAGCACAGGGCATCGTAAACCTTTATTGCACACAAATATGTCTTATCTTACTCACACCTGTTTCTGCTCCTTTCTTTATGGTCTATTTACGATGGGGATGTGCCCTTTTTTATTATTGGTCCGTTCGACCTGTCTGAAGAAGAATGTTGGGTTTGACCAATGATTGATCATGGGCTGGGCAACTGAAAAGTGGGTTTTACCATCATACGATACCTCTGATCAGGATGCATGTGATTGGACAGTTTGTAAATGTAAGGTGTTTGTCTGGAATGTGATTTTTGGCATAAAAAGGGATGGCTTGCTTTGTAAAATTGAGCAGTCTCCTGAGAACTCATACCGTGTTGACTTCTAGGACTTCTGTTACTGGCTGCAGCCAATAAATTCGATCTTTGATGTCACCAAGAAGATTCCGTGTCTCGGTGTTCTAAGAAAGGTGATACCCGAAGACTTTGGGGGTGCCCCTGGCGCCGCCGGGTCTTAAATAACCCGGTTCTTCAGTTGGCGCCCAGCGTAGTGCGACTTCAGCGGTACCGGTCCAAGCCTGAAGATCGTGAGGAGCTTCGTGTGAAAATTCTGGAGGAAGGCCTACCACTTCATTGACCCCTGTATGTCATCATGGTCTAAAGTCTTTGCTGCGAGGTTCCCCGCTTTCTGACGGCTACAAAGGACTGCTGCCCTGACTGTCGCCCTGTCTTGGAGCCTTTGATGATTTGTAGAGCGAGACGATAGACGGTTCTTCTGGCGACGTCATCGATACCTCAGTTAAGTATGAGTGGAGCGTCTCCCAGTCCTTAGTTTTTGGGTATCCCTTGGGATCTTTGATTTGGAACTTGCAAGCTCCAAAGCCGAGGGACTTGTGTATTCACGAGACTATCGTATTCGATACTCCCTTGAAGTTTGAAGCTAGACTAGTGAGCGAAGATGCCTGGTCTTAGCAGACTTGGAAGGATATTTTGTTGTGGTCGTAATAGGGATTCCCGATTGGAGGACTTGTGTCCGGTCCCTCCGATTGGAACTCCAACCTATGAGCTCTATGTGAAACATGGCGTGGGCCCCATCACGTATAATGAAGTGTGGATTAGCTATACTAGAAAGGATGGTGTCCTCAAGTGGCCCCGATATGGTAGTTATGACAAGGAAATTTTAGATAATCTAGAAGTTAAACTTTTTAAGAAGAAAGTCCGGCTGGCGATGTTTGACTCTTTCCGCCTATGGCGAAAGGAAGCCAAACAGAAAGAAATTAAATTAGCGAAGAGGAATAAAAGAGAAAAGGGTATCTCGATAATGCAAGCTGCTATACAGTTTAAAGATAACGAAGAAGAACAAGCGAGTGAGCAGTTGCATAGGCAACGTAAAATGGCGATTGATAAATGCTATCCAGTTTTGCCACCTCTTCAGCAAGATGCGATGAAGGACCTTGTGAAAGATCCTTTGATGTCTCATTTGTTGACTTCGCCACCCCCTTATGCGCAGAGTGCTACAGCACCTCCGCAACCTTTAGTTGCGCAACCTCCGGTTGCTTTGCTTCTTGCTATTGCACAGCCGCCAGCTCCTCTTCAGTTGGCTCCTACTCCTCTGGTGCAGCCTTCTCAAGGGCCGTCGACTTTGCTACCTGGTCCGTCTTTAATTCCTACGACTTTTCGGCCTGTTCTCGCTGCCTCCTCTGCTACTGCTCCTACATTAGCTTCCTCTCAGTCCGCTTTATTTCCTGTCCTGTCAACTTCTCCTTCTGTTCGACAGAGAATGACGGATACTGTTACTAGTATTTTGTCTCCTTTCTTTGGGTCATTGAGCATGACCCCCGTTTCAGAGTGTAAGCAGTTGCGTAGCCAAATACCTGGTCCCACAGAAAGAACAGTATTAGATCATTTAGCGCGTAAATGGGTTACTGATCCTGCAAGATATGATTTAGAGTCTGTTATGGATGTCTTCCGCCAATGGGAAGCACCGAAGCAGAGATATGTTTTTGACAAGATGTGTGTTTCCATTTGTGAAGAATGGGAAAATGGTGATCTGGGACAGACTCCGTCTGAGTTGTTCCGTGTACAGTCCGAATTTGCGAAAGGCACGATTGTGGGTCTCGACGTCGAAAGAGCGGTAGCGACATTGCTTTCGTTCAGGAGCGAGTCTCCTTCTCGGTCGTTGTTTGAGCCTGACCCTTCTGTTAGGAGGAAAGTGCGACAATATCCGATGAGAGAGGTTCCTCCAGTGTGGAAAGAGGCCGTTCAGGCCGATCTTAAAGCTGGTATTGTAGCTCCACCGGATCACTTTCAACGTGTTTGGGTGCATGTTCTGTGGAAACAAGCTGAAGTTTTGGCTCTTAAGCAGACTTTGCCTGACCCCCGTAAAAATCCTGTAGGATATTATAAGGAATTATTACAGACCGCAGACTCATGTGTTATGAATCTGGCTGATATAGACATGTTGTTTGGAAATGTGGTCCCACAACCTTTATGGGGATTGATTCGTCATACTGATCATGCGCAGGAGTTAGGTGATACATGGGTTAATATTGGTGCTGCGGATGGCCGACAAGTTGGTGGTGCTAAACCTGAGCCTTTAGTTGCAGAACTTCCTGGTAGGATCATTACTTACATGAAGACTTTAATGCCTGCTATGCGAGTAAATTGGGACAAATTGTCTGCGTGTAAGCAGAAGAAAGATGAAAGTGTGTCTGATTTCTTCACTAGGTTAAACTCCTGCAGTGTAATGGCCCCCCCATCCTCAAAAACTTTATCAGACCTTACAAGGCTACAAGATCCCTCCGCTCTGACCACGAACACCTCATCACAGTCCACAGAGTGAAAAAGGCGCGCACAGGCGGACGACGATTCTCCGTGAACGCTGCCAGCCTTTGGAACTCCCTCCCCCGTAAACTAAGGACGGAATCAGATCACCTCCGGTTCAAGAAACTACTGAAAACGCACCTCTTCCTCTGATCCCCCCTCCCCTCTTGTCTCCCTGTTAATCCACCCCCTCGACTGTCCTGGTCTAAGCGCTGGGATGCTTCCGGGTTACTATGCGCTCTACAAAACCCTAATAATAATAATAATAATAATAATAATAATAGGTTTGAAGAAACGTTTATTGCCCATAGTGGTCAAGACATGAGTACCGAGGGTGGTCAACGGTTGTTTTTGATAAGTTTAGGCATAATTTACTTACCGAGTTATGTACCAAGTTAAAGGATTCAGAGAGTTCTTGGGCTGTTTCCTCATCAGGACAGATATTGGCTACTGCACAATACTACGAAAATAGGGATAAGGATGAGAAGGATAGAGCAGACAAGAAGACTAAAGATTTGAAGACGAAGGTTCTTTTACAGCAAGCGTACCCGCCTCGTAATAACCAACGTGATTATCAGCAACCTCAGCAGTTTCAGCGGAACTCGCAAAGCTTCGAGTCTTCTCAACCGCGTTTTCCTGTAGGTCCTAATCAATGTTCATATTGCAAAGAAGAGGGTCATTTTAAGAATAGTTGCCCTGTTTTGTTACATGGTAATGATGGTAATGATTGCTAGGACAGCCATGGACAAAGAGAGGGAGTTGTTTCAGTTCCAGTAGATCAGAATGGACCTTATGTTGAAGTCAGGTGTGTCAGAGCCTTTTCTGTTGGATACTGGTGCTGCGAAGAGTTCTATTATGCACTCTAGACTCCCTGGCGCACCTTTGTCTGGCTTAGCGAATGTTTCAGTAGGTTTTTCTGGCACCCCAGTTAGAAACCCGATTTCTAGTCCTTTGTCTCTTTCTGTTGGACCTCGTGAATTTGAAGCACCCCTTATTCTGACGACAGGTTGTGGTGAGAACTTGTTGGGATTGGATCTGTTGAAAAGATTGTATGCGACGTTGTATTGTTCTCCTTCGGGAGTAACACTTACATTGGGTCAGAAAGTGGTCTCTCCGATGTATTTGTCAAAGGATCAACTTCCGACAGAATTGTCTTCTCTTCCTGATACTATTTGGGCTACTGGTCCTAATGATGTGGGTCTTTTGGAGATACCGCCATATGTTGTGACACTGAGAGCGAACGTTAAAATGCCACGTATTCCCCAATATAGGATCTCTAGTGATGGTGAAAGAGCGTTGCTAGCGATTATCCATGATCTAATTGAGAAAGGCGTGATTGAGGAAACAAGAGGTAATTTGTGCAATAGTCCTGTTTTGCCTGTCTTGAAACGCACTGACTCTTCTCAGCCACCCGTTTACAGGTTTGTGATCGATCTTAGAGAGGTTAACAAAATCGTCGTGCCACAATTTCCTGTTGTTCCAGATATAACTGCCTTATTGACCATGATTCCAGCTTCGGCCACTTCGTTTTCGGTGATTGATTTGAAGAATGCTTTCTTCAGCATCCCGATTGCCGAGGAGAGTAGGGATATCTTTGGCTTCTCTTTAGGAGGTCAAAGTTTCCGGTTCAAGCGCGCCCCTCAAGGCTATTGTGAGAGTCCGTCAATATATATTCAGGCTTTGAAAACACAGCTTGATATGATTGTTTTACCTGATGGTGCTGCTCTTATTCAGTACGTCGACGATTTGTTAGTCGCTGCCGATACTGAGGAGATTTGTAAAGAAGCTACTTTGTCGTTGTTGCGTCATTTGTCTGACTTGTATCATAAAGTGTCTCTTTCGAAGTTACAGTATTGTCGACAAGAAGTGACCTACTTCGGTCATCTCTTATCGAAGGAGGGAAGAAGATTGACCCCAGAACGAATTCAAGCGATTGCGAGAATGAGTGTGCCAATTACACAGAGAGAAGTGCGTGCTTTCCTGGGTATTACGTCGTATTGTAGACAGTGGATTCCAAATTTTTCGATTCTTGCGAAACCTTTGATAGCTCTTACTGTTAAGGATACTCCGAATCCTATTCCTTGGACCGATGAATGCCAGACAAGTTTTTCTGAGTTACGCGATGCATTGTGTTCGGCTCCTGTGTTGGGTACCCCGACTACAGTAATCCCTTTACACTTTATGTCCTCGAGAGAGAAGGATGTGCGTTGTCAGTTTTGACACAACAGTTCGGCGATAAGCAACGTCCATGTGCGTATTTCTCGGCGACCTTGGATCCGGTCGTTGCCGAGTTGTTTGAGAGCCACAGCGGCAGCAGCTGTTTCCATTCGACAGTCTGCTGGTTTGGTGATGAATAATATGTTGATTGTGATGGTTCCACATGCAGTGGATACTTTGTTAAACAGGACCAAGACACAGCACTTAACTAGTGCTCGATTGTCAGGTTATGAGTTGACGCTTTTAGCGAGTCATGTGCACATAAAGAGATGCAATACGTTGAATCCAGCTACGTTGTTGCCGATTTCAGTAGAGATAGATGGTTCTGAACAGCATGATTGTTTTCTCAGGACAGAAGAGGAAACGAAAGGGAGAATAGATCTTAGGGACACTCCTCTTGTGAAGTGTGATGGTACCTTATGGGTGGATGGTTCATGCTTCAAGCTTCCAAATGGTGATACAACTGCGGCATATGCTGTTACGACTTTGCATACGATTGTTGAGGCTGCACGTATCCCACATAATTCAGCTCAAGCAGCAGAGTTGATTGCACTTACGAGAGCGTGTGTGTTATCAAAAGGGAAGAGAGTGACCATATATACCGACAGCCAGTATGCGTTTGGTGTGGTTCATAGTTTTGGACGCTTGTGGAAGGAACGTGGGTTCCTCACGTCCCATGGAACGAAGATTCAGAATGGTCAGTTGGTGAACGAGCTTCTTGAGTCACTTACCTTGCCGTTGCAAGTTGCAATTGTGAAATGCAGTGCACATAGGAAGGTTACCGATGACGTTGGTCGCGGTAATGCGTTTGCGGATGAAGTCGCGAAAGATGTGGCGAGGGATGTGATGAGTCGAATGTATGTCTCAGGCCCTGCAAGATGGATTGGTGATGTTGGAATGTGTGAGGATACGATAGAAAGTGTGAAGTCTATTCAAGCTGAAGCTACAGAGAAAGAATTGAGTGTGTGGAGAGAGAGTACGGGTAAATTGGATACGAATGGTTGTTGGGTTGAGTTGTCAGAGCATCAGCGATGGTTGTTACCCGATGCGTACGTGCTTGCAGTGGTTACGATGGCGCATGGAATGGCTCATATCAGTGTGAAAGGAATTTGTAAGTTGTTGGCCCCGGTATGGCAAAATACTGGAATTCCTAAGTGTGCAGAGAATGTGGTCAAGAATTGTATGGTTTGTCTGATGTATAATCCTGGTAAGGGAACACCAACTCCAGCTGGTCATTTTGCGCCTCCAACGTATCTGTTTGAGGTTTTGCAATTAGATTTTATTCACATGGAGAGATGCAACAACCTGAAATACGTACTCGTGGTTGTTTGTGCCTTTTCGAGATGGGTAGAAGCATATCCCCTAAAAGATAATACTGCCTTGACCACAGCTAAAGCCCTTGTTAAGGAGTTTTTCCCTAGGTATGGTTTGCCGAGAATGATCTGGAGTGACAATGGGAGTGAATTTATGGGACAAGGGATGAAGAGAGAGTGATAGCTGGTTTAGGAATTCGACAAAAGTTCCACGCTGCAAATCACCCACAAAGTTCCACGCTGCAAATCACCCACAATCAGCTGGTCCAGTGGAGTGCTATAATGGCACTCTTAAGTTAAAACTTGCCAAGATACAGGCGAGCTCTGGTCTTAAATGGCCTGACACTTTGCCATTAGCACTGTTGTCAACTAGGATGACTGTACATTCTCGAGTGGGACTTAGTCCCTATGAAATAGTTTTTGGCCGTCCGGCAAACATATGGGGAGTGCCGAGGCCGACGAAATTCAGCGAGATTGAACACCCTGTAGTGCTTGACTATCTGTATGATTTGACGGCTAAATTGCTTGTCTTACACCAACAGGTTCATGATACATTGTCTCAGGCTTCTGAAGATCCAGGACACTCCATCGATCCCGGCACCTGGGTACTGATAAAGAATTTTCAGCGGACAAAGAACGATCAGCCCCGTTGGACTGGTCCCTACTTGGTGCTATTATCTACGTGATCTGCAGTGCGAGTGCAAGGAAAGAAGAACTGGATCCACGGCGTACATTGTAAGAGGGTTCCTTTGCCTCTGTCGTATGACCTGTGGGTCCAGGAGGGTATTCCTGATTCAGAAACTGACACTCTGCCTCGTTTTCTGCCTTTTAGCGATGCACGTTTCATTGGGACGAGTTCTGAGCGTGAAAGCGACAATCTTCTGCAAGAAGCGGTGCCACCGTCAGTTCGACTGGACACTACTGAGCCTGAACTTTTATTCCGTGATCAGACATTGCCTGATAAAGGCCGTTATAATTTGCGACCAAGAGTCATGGGACAAATAAAATAAAAAAATTCCTTTTTGCTATTTTTTAAATTCAGATCTCCCATCCGAGAAACTGTTTTGGCCGATTTTTGTTTTTCGAACCGCCATCCGGGTTCAGCTGTAAGGTCGCGGTGCAAAGACTTGGGAGTGCAAGCCGAAGACACAAGGTCGAGGTTCTGGTTGGTCCTAGGGCGTTCCCTGGACTGACAGACGCATTCCTTAGCACAGGAAGAACCAACCGCCGCGAACAGCACGGTTAGAGGATGGAGTTTTTCGAGATGGAGAGACCTGTTGAAGAAATGAGTTTTAAGAGCAAAATGTGTTGAATTATGAGTAGAAAGTTTTTTCTAATATTATGTCTTCTTATGTTACTTAGCTTGATGATGTTTTTAATGGGATATATTATATTCTCTTTTCAAGTGACGTTTGCACCCACTACACAACCCATACCTTCTTCTACTGTTTCTTCGCATTCTTTTCATCCTCTGCCTGAACATGAATCCATTAGAAGATTGGAATTCATTAATAACTCCTTTGTTCAGCTTCTGCACCAACACCAACTAGTAGTTAACACAACTAACTGTTGGGTGCGTGGTCTAATGCCTCATACTACTGATAAAGGTATTCCTTACCTGGTCCTGCCATTCAGCTGTAATGGTTCTGTATGGGCATACAGAACGATGTTCATCTATGCTCGTGAAGTCTACCCCCTACGTTCTGTGAAGGACAATCCAAAGAATAGTGCTCTAGTTAAGGGTATAGTCGACATGATTAGAGGAGTTAGTTCCTATGAGACAATCCCGAGAGATGAGACACTAGCGTATATTGGATGAAACGTGACCGGATATGGAGTTAGTCTGAGTGAGAACCAGCGAGCGAAGAGATCCTCTCCGATTTGGATCGTACCCCATCAGGGTCATCTTTGTCTGCAAGGTAATGGCAAGAATCCGAGAGCTCAGTTAGGGAAGAGTATCTGCACTGAGACGTATGTTTTTGCATGCCAGACTTCCCCACCGTTTCTAGCAGCTAAGGGTACCTATTTTGTCTGTTACGATAGAGCGTACACATGGTTGCCCCCTGATTTCTCGGGCACATGTTTTGTCTCGTTCCTGTTGCCTCCTACCTATACAGCTGCGGCAGATTACCACAAGACGAGAGTTGTCAGAGGTGTCTTCAGTAAGGAAGATACTGCAGGACAAGAGTAAGGAGATTTTATGAAGGGTTTTCTGCAGTTTTGGGGAGCTATGGTTAACAGCAGGAACATACGGCAATTGACGAGAGTGGTTGAGTCCACCATAGTTGAAACTGCCGGTGCCCTTAGTAACTTGACTGCTGAGCTCCAGTCAGATCGCCTTATGACTCTCCAGAACAGAGTTGCGTTAGATGTCATACTTGCAGATAGAGGAGGGGTATGTAAACTGATTCAATCGAGCTGCTGTGTTTTCATTCCAGACAATGATCCGACAGTGTACCAGGCCATTTCCAAGTTACATAAGATCTCTGAATCTATACACGTGGATAAAGGAGATTGGTCGTTGATGAGATGGTTCTGGGAACTGTTATCCACCTGGGGATGGAAGATTCTGATGATCATTGGGATGGCTTTAGCGATTCTTTTCCTGTTCTGTCTTTGTGTGCAGTGCGCTCCTGTTATATGTGGCCTCTGTGCTACTACGTGTGCAAGGAGACCTGTCCCAAGAGAGATACTAAGTAATAGGATTATGCTTCAGCAACATCTTGATGATCTGATGAATGTAGACCGGGACTCAGATTGACGTGAGTGTAGGTTATTGCCTATGTAAGGGCAAAAGGAGGGTCTGAGGTTCCGTGAATTCTGAACCCGTTTCATAAAGGTCATGGTTTCGTTACGAATTTGATATTAGCCAACCGTAACCAGTTAGTCCGGCAAGTATGAGTGTTTTCGTCACGTTACACCGATGGATTCACTACGTATTTAGGGATTCGTTCTGAACCCTTGGGTTCCATTTTGTGTATGGCAGCCCTTTTGTGGTTGCCCTCACATAGGCCGATGACTACGGCCGAACGAGTCTTTAGCACATGTACACTTTAGCTGACTTCTGAATGACCTGAGCGAACTGACCCTCTTGCCTGAAGCCAAACTTGTTAGGCCAGTTCCTTTCCCAGTAGCTGATCAAGATTGAGGATCAAAGCACAGGGCATCGTAAACCTTTATTGCACACAAATATGTCTTATCTTACTCACACGTGTTTCTGCTCCTTTCTCTATGGTCTATTTACGATGGGGATGTGCCCTTTTTTATTATGGGTCCGTTCGACCTGTCTGAAGAAGAATGTTGGGTTTGACCAATGATTGATCATGGGCTGGGCAACTGAAAAGTGGGTTTTACCGTCATGCGATACCTCTGATCTGGATGCAGGTGATTGGACAGTTTGTGAATGTAAGGTATTTGTCTGGAATGTGATTTTTGGCATAAAAAAGGATGGCCTGCTTTGTAAAATTGAGCAGTCTCCTGAGAACTCATACCGTGTTGACTTCTAGGACTTCTGTTACTGGCTGCAGCCAATAAATTCGATCTTTGAATTCACCAAGAAGAATCCGTGCCTCTGTGTTCTAAGACAGGTGATAACCGAAGACTTTGGGCGTGCCCCTGGCGCCGCCGGGTCTTAAATAACCCGGTTCTTCAGTTCTTGATTGGCCTCTTCTGTCTGCAACTCTGCAGACAAAGGCTCAACTCATAATTAACGTGAGAAAGTGGGCGAGTAAGTAAGTGAAGGAATGGGTAAATGGCTAGATGGATTAATGAAGGGATGAATGGATGAGTGAAAGGGTGAATGTTTGGATAATAAGAGAAAGGATGAATGGATGAGTGAGTGGAAGGATGCATGAGAGAAAGGTTAAATACATGGATGTATGGGTGGAATGGTCAATGTATGGGTGGAATGGTGGATGTATGGGTAAAAGGGTGGATGGATGGGCAAAAGGGTGAATGGATGGGTAAAAGGGGAATGGATGAGTGAAAGGATGGATAGATGAGTGAAAGGGTGGATGATGGGCAAGTGAATGGGCGAATGGATGAGTGAAATGATGGATGGATTGATGAATTGATAAGTGAAAGGGTGAATAGATGGATGAGTGAGAGGGTGGATGTAAGGATGGGTGATAGAGTGAAAGGAAGGGCAGATAGGCAAAAGGATGGATGGATGAGTGAAAGGGTGGCTGGATGAGAGAAAGGATGGCTAGATGAGTTAAAGGGTGGATGGATGAGAGAAAGGATGGCTAGATGAGTTAAAGGGTCAATGGATGGATTCATGAGTGGAGGGATTTTTGGGTGGATGGATGGTTGGAAGGATGGCTAAGTGAAAGGGGGATGTAGAGAGAAAGGGAGGATGGATGGATGGATGATTGACAGGATGGATGGGCAGATTGGTGTATGGATGAGTGAAAAGATGGATATGAGGATGGATGAGTGAAAGAATGCGTAGATGCCTGAAAGGGAGGGTGAAGAGCTGGAGGAAAGGATGGATGGATGAGTGTGTGAAATGTTGAATGGATGGATGAATGGACGGGTGAGTGACTGGGTGAATGGATGGATGAGTAAGTGAAAGGATGGTTGGATGGGTGAGAGGGTAAATAGTTGGATGGATGCATGAAATTATGGAAGGATGATGCATGAATGAGTGAAAGGGTGGATGCAGGGATAGATGAGTGAAAAGATGGATGGAAGGATAGATGATAGATAGGTTTGGAAATGGTTGAATAGGTTTGGATAAGTATGGGCATACAGATGAAAGGACAGAATAAATGGTGAAAGACTAAATAATGGATGAAAGACTAAATAATGGATGAAAGAATGAATGGAAGCCACACACCCAGGTGACTCAACCCACCATCCCAAACCGACACATGACGTCAGGCTTCAAGCGCAGAGCTCTAGTTTGAAATGCTCCTTCTACCTGCCTAACAGCAGACACGAATTGCTTGTATGGCTCTGTCGTACCACAAGAGAAGTTCCACTGTTATGCCACTGTGCAACGCTGCTCTCAGGCCACAGGAAAACGGCGCAAGCAGCTCCCACCTGCCCCGAGGACATGAGAGATGCATGAGGGCACAGCTCTGTGAAGCCCTTCTGCGGGGAAAGGCAGGCACGACAACATACCCTGCACTTGCAGACAACAGCACTGACGTGACTCGAGTCTCATACACCACAAATGTTTTTTTCTTTCAAAATTTTGCACCCCGTAACAATATTGCACCCAGGGCAACCACCCCTGTGCCGCCACCCATGCTACGTCACTGCCTAGCAGTATGAATGCCATTTGCCTCTTACACATTGTAGCCCTAAATGTCCTAAGTAACATTTCCTATACATCGACATTCATGAGTCATTGTCTTTATATAATATATGTGTGATGTAACGCACTCCAAACCCTGTCATACATACTTCGGATGAGTAGCTGTCATTTCAACTTAGATGCCACGCAAAGTCACCTTGCACAGCTTTGAGTGGCCTCAGAAATCATGACTAAGGTGATGTACCGCAAAACGCTGTGTCGCTTTACTCTGCGCCCTGGAGGTGTTCTATGGGCGTTGCAGTGGGTTTTCCCACCCAACACCAATGGAATTTAATGCTGCCCCAGATTTACAAAGTTATGTCAACCTGGGGAAGCGCCAAATACGTACACTTGACAAAAAAAAAGATGACGTGTAATGATGAGAAATATGTTCTTTTCTCCTCATTATTTCCTCTTTCTATTTGTGCTGCAGTTTTTGTGCAGGAAAACAACCCTGCATGCAAAGGAGGCACCCATGCACTATAGTGCAAGGGTGCCTGCGTGTGCGCTAGGCTGCAGAAACAGGACCAGCGCAGGGTGAAAGGACAGGAATGCACCATGTTGCAAAAATATGATGCATTCCTGCCCTTTCACTTTGGCATAGGGCACAAGACCAAGGTGTCTTGTTGCACTGTTCTATGCCAAAATCCCATAAATAAGCCAGGAAGAGGCAAAACAGTTGTCATGTGCACCCTAAATATAGCCTAGATTCTTATTATACATGTAGAAGCATTATAGACTATTAAATCAAATGCAAGACGTTTTTATACAGTGCTCAAGTTTTCAAGGTGCTGCCATGTGCAATAATAAAAGGAGGTATGGTGAAATTAAATATTGCCTAGGATCACACTATTTAGTCAAGCAAGGAAGCTGGGATTGCACTCAGTTTTTCTGGTTCCTTATTGTAGATTTCAGACAGTAGATGGCTATTACTTCACCTGTTTTACATCACAGGGCAATACTTTGTTTTTAATTCTTGCTGCATGAGGTTAGAGTGTGAGTGCCAGTGAAAACCCTCAAGCAAACTTGGCTCTTTTTGCTCTTAGGGGTCTAAGAGGACCTGAAGGTGAGCCAGAGCAAAGCATTTGTCTCGAGCCTGGCTTGAGCCTTCAGTCACTCAACCAACTCTAAAGCCCACAGTAAATGAATTTGAATTTGAATTCCAACAAAGGCATCTTACCTTTCATCCTTCTGGGATCGATAAAATAGCTAACCCAATCCTGCAAAACTATCAAATATCCTGTAGCCTGTATAATGTAGAACAAAAATGTATATATTTAACTAAAACAGTTTTCAAACAATGCTAAGTTTACAATGTGTTGTATACTGGAAACTCCTATAAATAAAAGTCTCAAAAGTACTGAAGGGCATCCGTTAGGTTACTTTTTTTAAATCACAGCACTTGCAGATATCTTAATTATGTTGTGTGCTTTGGAGTAATGGTTAGTCATTCAGAATTCGGTACAGCTTTAAAGCACCATCAATGATGCTTTTCAAAAACATTTGAGATATATTTTTTAAGTGTTTAACTTTTTTAGTTCCCACCTTTGTACCATGCTCAAAACTTAGTGTTATATGAACTTAAGTGGGTAAAGCCACTGATTCTGTTTGGCCTGGTTAATTTCGAAATGCTCCTGGTACAGCACATATCCACATCACAAACCCCCACAACCACAATATTTTTCAGATTTCCCTTGCCAAAAGGTACCTGGGAAAACTTTGCTGGGGGATAAGTGCCTTGTAAATAACAGATCACGCAGGTTTTGGTGCAGAGAACAATAAAGTCTGTATTTCATGTTCCATTTTCAGACAAAACTCACAATTGATGCTATTTATCACACCGGATACATTGAGACTGTCTCTCAGTATCTAACTTAATATGTGCAATAGATATCACACTCTCCTCCAAGGCATTTGTAATCAGGGCCTAAGTAGAATTACGTAGTTCACAGTACAAAGTTGTGCAGTCCTAATGAGTATAATTTTCAATGTTTTGGGGGACAAGATATATACATGCAATATTGTTACCTACACTTAAGCTTGGAATGGAGCCAAGAGGAGTGAGCGATGCAAATGCCTACCAGTACATAGGGGACTGACTCAACTTTGTGGGGTTGTGGGTGTGAGAAAGTGCCCTCTTTCTGCATGGTAGCCCCCACTTTTTGCTGAACTGCTGATGTGCTTTGACTGAGTGTGCCCTGGGCTCCTGCCAATCAGGTGCCCAGGGCCGAATGTATGACGTTCCATCGCGCACATTAACATCGCGCGCTTTTTGCCCGCATCTATTTGATCGCCGAGTCCATGACATCGTCTGTTTTCACCTCGCAATCTATTGCAACGCGATTCCGTTCCTTTCTATTGGGCCGTACTTTACCCGGCAGTACACCATGTCGCATGGCAAAACAACGCGGTGTTTGATATCGCCTGCGAGAACCCGCCTCTAAGCCCTGGCCCCCACTCCCCTCCCCCGTCCCCTCAATGCCAAATCTTCACTTTTTATAGGATGTTTGCACATGTTGCATGTTTTTCTGGGGGTTGTGTTAATTATTTTTATAAATAAATCTTAAGAAAATGCAGCCTTTTTAAAATGCTTCGCCTTACATGTTGGGAACACATATTGGGGTGGTATAAAAGGACTCGCCTCCATGCCTCCGTCCATTTTGCAGTTGTTCGTCCAGCTGGCCAGACGTGAGTGCAACATCCCAGCGGCCCGACCTCCGCCATTGTAAGTAAGTGACAAGAAAATATTGTTGAGCGTGAAACCAGCTCTTTGCGCTCTGATGTGTCTGATAAAGTGTCATAGTCTCTGCCCATCAATGCCTGGACATATGTAAACTGGCACTTTCTTACATATGTTCAGCTATAGTTGAGATGATGGCAAGAAGGAGGGCCTATTTCAGAAGAATATTGTAGAGTGCTAACCAGGAACTTTTATTTGGCTGCACTGAAAGGTTTTTTAAGCAAATGGTTTGAAAAATCAATAGTCAGAAAAGAGATACATTTAAAAAATAATCGGTATAATGATAGGTTTAGGGTTAGTGTAAGGGCAGGCTGGAAATTTGGCCTAGGAGACAAATTAGGGTGAGTTTTAAGACTGGATGAAGTATAACTTTAGGGTTCCAGTGTGGCCAAGACTTAGAGGGGTGATCAGAGGGTGGATGATAGGTTTAGCGTAAGGGTGAAGTAGGGCTGCGGGTAAGATTTGAGGCTAAAGGTTGTTGCGGGAGAAATACGATATTCTCTGACAATGAGATACGATGTTGCCCAGGCCCTCCCTGACCATATCCCGGTCGGCAGCACTCCTAGGGTGTACATCTTGGAGGAGGAGATGATACAGAAGGCAGAACACTTTCAACAACACCCATCCAAACCAGGGTACCAGAACTGGGTGGGTGAGTCTGGACCATGAAGCCTGCAGGTGGGTGGGACGTGGTGGCAGTTTATAGACAAGCTGGGAAATTGAGAAATGATTCATTCAGGATTGGCAGTCTGGCCAGGAATATCTGTGCGGTGGATGGGGGGGGGGGGGCAGTGCACCACAGCAGGGGAAGTCGTGGGCGGCTGCTAAGCAGCACCAGACCTTGGACAGGTTCCGCTGCTGCTTAGGGCAACTGACAGGGCTCCACATTTTTTTTAATGTCCTTTGACCTGGCGATCCTTAATCCTCTGCATTGTGAGCTCTCGAGCTTTTCAACTTCACAACCCTCAAGTGGAAAAGGTTACTGTAAGAGATAGCTTTAGGATTAGGTAGAGTTAAGATTATGGTTTTAAATAAGATTAGCATTAGGGCTAAGGTTAAGGTTAGAGGTAGGGTTAAGTTTAGGGTTAGTATTGGAACCAGGATTAAAATGATGATAAGAATCAGGGTAAGGGTTAACGTTAGCTTGAGTGTTAAGCAAGGTCACTGCGAGTCCAAATATTGCAGTAGGATTAAAAAGCAATTGTGGTTAGAAAGGGAAAGTTATGTGGCACATCCTGTGATAGTATTTCATTAATATTTTTCTTTTGAAGGACAAGTTAATAGTGTCTGAGAAAAAGATAGACCTTATTAGTACCAGTTTTCCTCCTGAATTCACGAGTCAGTATTTGAAGGCTGACCCGCTACAGTATGAAAAGGATATGCCACTGTGTTGCACCATATGTGACACTTCCTTTTTAATACATTTTGATCAGTTGGACTGGACACATTTGTTAAGTTGAAATTTGTAACTTATGCAGCAGATGGTGTATTATTTGGCATGGTCAATAAATCTAGAACGATGTGAACAATACATTAACCTTAGAATTACACAATTCTAGTGGACATAGAGTTATGGAAAAGAATAAGCTCTTTTTAGGTCTGCATTTACTAAAACCTTTTGATTTTACTCAAATTATATGTGTAATATATGTATAGGGGGTTTCAGCCAGCCCTCTACATCCAATGATCTTTCATTGTTCCGTTCACATTTTTCTTCTTCCCAGTGAAGCCTACAGTATTCTGTATTGGGCCAGCCTATTTCGGCCACAAACGTACTTCCATCTGATTGACTGCATTCTGCCCTTTCACAAGCAGCACTTCCACACACAAACTGACTCTCTTCAGTGACCCACCCATGCATCCACCCACCCATCCATCCACCCATCCACGCATCCATCCACCCATCCATGCATCCACCCATCCACCCACCCACCCATCGACGCATCCATCCACCCATCCATGCATCCACTTATCCATCCACCCACCCATCCATGCATCCACCCACCCATCCATGCATCCAACCCACGCTTCCATCCACCCACCCATCCACGCATCCACCCACCCACCGACTCATCAACGCATCCATCCACCCACCCATGCATCCACCCATCCATCCACCCACCCACCCACCCATCCATGCATCAACCCACGCATCCATCCACCCACCCATCCCTCGCATCCAACCCACGCATCCATCCACCCACCCATCCACGCATCCACTCACCCACCCACCCACCCACCCACTCATCCACACATCCATCCACCCACCCATGCATCCACCCACCCATCCATCCACCCACCCACCCACCCATCCACGCATCCATCCACCCATCCATGCATCCGCCCATCCATCCAGACCCATCCACCCACCCATCCATGCATCCAACCCACGCATCCATCCACCCACGCATCCACCCATCCATCCACCCCCCCACCCATCAATCCACCCAGCCACCCATCCATCCACCCACCCACCCATCCATCCACCCACCCATCCACGCATCCATAAAAACAAAATATATATGGTGTGTTCACGCAACCACCAACCCACCCACCCATCCACGCATCCATAAAAACAAACTATATATGGTGTGTTTTTTTTCCATCCACCCACTCACCCACAGTAAGTAACAACAACACTTAACATTTATTAAGGGTATATTTTTGATTCTTTCATGCAGTGTATAAAAACGAAGTTATTGTTGGAATGTTTCCCACCAAAACAAACTGTACATGGTTTATTTTTGTTTTATTGGAGACGTGACAGGAGGTTCGAACATTATTCCCCAGCACCAAAGTTGCCAGCGTTGCCCTCAGACCACATCGTTGCTCGTTATGTGGTCGTAATTCATTTCTAGTATTTGGGGCCCTCGCCCATGTATTTTACATCATGTCTGAGATCATTTTTCGTTTAATATCCGTTAGTTTACTTTTCGTTCAGTTGAATATGTTATCAAAATGAAGATATTTTTGGAATGTTTCCCACCGAAACAAAATGTACATTTTTTTTTATTATTATTGGAGACGTGAGAGGAGGTTCGAACATTAGTTCCCAGCACCAAAGTTGGCAGCGTTGCCCTCAGACCACATCGTTGTCCGTTATGTGGTCGTAATAGTTTATAGTATTTGTGGTCCTCGCCCATCATTTGTCGGATTATATATCTGTACTTCTAATTTTTTGGTGTAATTTCCGTAACTATATGGTCGTAAATCATTTATATTATTTGGTGCCCTCGCCCATCATTTGTCGTCGTGCACTTTCATTTCCGTTCCTTATATCTGGTGTGTAATTTCAGAAACAGCACTTGCATTTTTCGTACTATATCTGGCGTGCACTTTCATTTCCGTTCGTTTATGCTTTTCAGTTCAATTTGATGGTGCACTTTCGTATAATTTCCGTTTCATGCACTTGCATTTGTCGTCTTATATGTATATGTGGCGTGCATGTCGTCTTATATGTGGAGTGCACTGTAATGCTCTTTTTTTTTGTAATTTCCGACACAGCACTTGCATTTTTCGTATTATATCTGGCACTTGCATTTTTCGTATTAACAGCACTTGCATTTTTCGTACTATATCTGGCGTGCACTTTCATTTCCGTTACATTATGCTTTTCAGTTCAATTTGATGGTGCATTTCCGTATCGTAGCGTGACTTTCATTCCCGTTAGTTTATGCTTTTCAGTTCAATTTGCTGGTGCATTTCCGTTTTGTAGCGATGTAATGGCTTTTGCCCTGTAATGCGATGTAATGGCTAGCGCTTTAAAAGTCATTGTGACGTCTTAGCATGCAGCGCGGTAGCATGTGGTGTGCAGCCATCCACGAGGTAATAGTCGCGTTGCGATAGCAACGCGATGCAGTGCTTCCGCTGTAACGGGTGTTTCCCCCCAGGGCCTATGTTCTTTCCCTAAACCTGCATTCAAACAATCCCCAATTGGTATCTCTGGCCACAGTTCACCCCCTGGTAAATGGTATCACAGGTACCCAGGGCACTGTGACCTGGGAAGACCTCTAAGGACTGCAGCACTTATTGTACCACCCATAGAGGCCGGCCTGTACCATTACACTAACACACTGCCTTTGCAGGCTGTGGGTCTGGGTGCAGAACAAAGCGAAGAGTCTGCATGGCACACATCCCTGGCCGGAGACCAAGACCGAGCAGGTTTGAAGGCGGGGCAGGACTCTTACCGAAAGTTTGACTACAGAGCTACCCCCACGTGGCCACACGGCCCCCTGAGACATGGAGACTCCACAAAATTTGGATGGAGACCTACATGTGGTAGACAAATTATTTATCATACACATAAGGAGCAGCTACACTGCCCTTTTTTCACTGACAGGATAGGGAACCCCCCCTTTATGTACCCAGGGAGGCAAACCCGAGCCCTGAAGAAAGTCCAGGACCTTAATGGCCACGTATGGACTGAAACATGTTGGCAATAGGGTCTTAGGACCATAATACTCCTATATCGACCCGTTTTTTAGCTTATTTTAATAACCCTGACAGACCCAAAAATAAAGAGAAACTGGGGTTCTGTTGGAGGTTTTTTACATCTTTAGTCCCCCTGGTCTTCTACAAACTTGAAAGAGCTCCCAACACTGTGGATGAGCCCACCCTGACTTATAGGCGTTGGGATGACCTGATGATGATGAAGCATGAAACCACTAGGATGTGTGAGGGTAACTAAACAAAAAGGAATCTTTTCCTTCCTCACCTATTGGTGAAGTTATAGTAATTTTTGTGGTTTAGTGATTTCATGTGGGAGGAGTTACTCCAACCCAATTTCCTCTCTACCCACCAGGCTTTGAAAAAGTTTTTCAAAAGCCTTCCTTGTGTACACACACCCCTGTGTTCCATGCCTACAACCCATTGCCCTGGCATATATCAGTCACCCCTCTAGCTAGGTGCCCTATACCAGTGGTGCATGAGCCCTGTACCCCTACTGTGTCTAAGTCCATTCTTAGAACATGTAAGTGCAGTGCTGCCATTAAGAGCATATGGTACTGGGAGTTTGTCATCACGAACTTCACAGCACCATAATGGTTGCACTGAAAACTGAGAAGTTTGATATCAAACTTCTCATCACATTAAACCCACACTGATGCCAGTGTGGGATTTAATGAAATATGCACCCAGAGGGCATCTTAGAGATGCCTCCTGAAAATGACCTACCACTAGTGTCCAGGGTGAGTGGCTGCTTCTAGCTGCCACCACCAGACCTGTTTCTGGACCCCTGGGTAAAGGGCCTGCTGTTCTCAGGGGCCTGAAACAATGCACATCTTGGTACGATGTGCCAAGCCTCCTCCCCCAGGATGGGCAGGGTCCACGAAGGAGAAGCCTCAAAGGCTTGCCACCTTTGTGAGCTTCCCCAGGCCATAAGCTGCTTTCAACAGCTAGTCCACACTGGTTCTGACCCCCACTTTGGGCAGGAGGACCAGCGGGAAAAACAAGTGAGGAAGAGAGGTGTGCCCACCTCTGCCAACTCCACCCCTCGGGTGGGGGAGGCAAGGTGAAGCACAACTCTCAGTCCCCACCATCTTGCAGATGGGGGGACCCAGCCAACCAGTGAAAGGCTTAGGCCCCCTCCCACTGGAGGGTGGCATAATAGGGGTCTCAACCTTTTTACCTACATGTAATGCCCTATATCTGCTTCCTCAGACAAGAACCTACAAGAAGGAAAGAAGAAGAAGGACAGAACAACTGTGCCAAAGCTAACAAGAGGAGGACACCCCCTGACTTGTCCCCAGCCCAACCGGCCTGTCCCCACTTGGAACCTGCTCCAGCAAAATCCCGGTGTGTCCTGCAGCCAGCAACCTTGACAAACCCGCTGCCTTCAATCCCAAAGACTCTGTCTCTGGTGAACACCGGATTTGTTCAAACAATAGACTCCAGCTCCGCAAGGATCCGTGAGTTTACACCACTCTGCACCCGATGCCCCTGGCCCGCGTTCGAGTGGTCCAACACCAAGAGGAGGTCTCCCTGACGATCCTGACCCGAGATCCGGTGACCCTGGACCTGCCTCAATCCGATGCCTGCAGCCTCAAACCAGAAGGTCCCCCCAACCGCGACCAGGAGCTGGTAAGAAGATCCGACCCTAAAAGGCACGCCTGCACCCGACGCCCCACAGCCTTGGGTGGCCCAACCAGCGGTGCCTAACCAACCCGCAACATCCCAACTTACCTCTCCAAGTGGTGATCGCACCCAGAAGACATTCGTCCCTGAAGTGCTTTTGCAAACTATAGACTTTCCATTGAAAGCTACAGGGCGCACAGCGCCAAAACAGCACTCTGCAACCGGCCGCCCCAGTGCCTCTGAGGGTGCATCTTTTGCGCTGGCCTAAACCCCCATTTGCCCTGAGCTTAAGTCAGGAGCTTTGCTCCCACAAACCAGTGGCCTGCTCGTCAGCAGCCACCAACCGGAGGCCCCCTATCCCTAGTGCCACAGAGGGTGTAACAATAGTGCATCCTTGACCCTTGGGGACCCCTGAGTCAAACCACAGAATGCCAACTCCCACAACAAAGTACTTACCTTTGAACCGATAACACTAACAAATCCTTTAAAACTGTAACTAAATAAGCAAAACGCTTTTACTTACCTGGTTACTGGAAATGTCCTATTGCAGTATCCAGGTATACTGCACTGTGTAAGAAAAGTAATCTAAAAAGTAACTTACGTGATATTCCGCTAAAACATTCTATACAAAGTATATGTACTGTATTCTGAAAAGCATTGCATTATCAGTAACACTGCTGTAATCAAATCAAAGTACATTTACAATGCAATCCAAACTGTGTTACAACTGTATATTTACTCCAAAGTATTTATCACTTACCTGTGCCAGGCTTGCTTGGTTATAGGAAATAAAATAACTAAAAGAATATTTTTATACAAAAACAATTGGTCTGGATTTCCGTCTTTGAGTGTGTGAATTCATTTGCTGACTGATTGTGTACAACAAATGCTTAACACTGTCCTCTGATAATGCCTTACTGCTCGACCACACTACCACAAATAGTGTGTGAGGTGCTATCTACTTTACCTCTTGGGTTCCACTGGACTCTGTGCACACTGGTAAACAGCCATTACAACGAATACCATGACCCCGCATTCCAACACAACGCAACTACCATTACTCCGCAGTGCCGTTACAACGCATGGCATTAAAATGCATATGCATTTACCACGCATGCTTTTACAATGATTTTTGTTGTAAAGGTATGAATGGTAAAGGCATATGTATTTTACATGTAAGTATAGGGTTTAGGGTGGGTTTCGGTTTGAGTTTTGGAGTGTAGGGCATAGGTTTTGGGTACCAAGGTTAATTTTAGAGTTCAGGGTGGATTTCGGTTTTGGGGTGTCAAGGGTAAATTTAGGGTTCAGGGATTGTTTGGGTTTAGGGGTTCACAGGGTAATTTTAGGGATCAGGGTGAGTTTGGGTTTTGGGGTACAGGGGTATTTTTAGGGTTCAGGGGGTTTGGGTTTTGGGGTACACAGGGTAATTTTAGGGTTCAAGGTTTGTTTGGGTTTTGGGGTGCCCAGGGTAATTTTAGGGATCAGGGTGGATTTGCGTTTTGGGGTGTAGGGGTATTTTTAAGGTTTAGGGTGAGTTTAAGTTTTGTAGTGCAGGGTTTGTTTGGGTTTTGGGGTGCCCAGGGTAATTTTAGGGTTTAAGGTGGATTTTGGTTTTTGGGGGGGGTAAGGGTAATTTATGGAATGTTGGGGGTGTATAGTTATTGGGATACAAGGGGTAATTTTGGGGTTTTAAAAATAATATATATATATATGTATATATATATATTACCTACTGGCGGTTGACAGTAAGTAGTTATAGTTAGGACCAAGTTTCCATAGGAAGATCCTTTTTTGTTTTGCTTATAACTTTGGCGTGGTTAGATGAATCTTCATGAAATTTTCCAAACTAATTCTTTGTTCATATCAGCTCCTATTATGAAAGTTTGGGGGGGATTTGTCAAGGGGGCGTCGAGACAAAAGGGAGTCCCAAAACACGTTTTCTCCATGAAATTCCCACAGGAAACTTTAGACAAGGCTACAGGTCGAACGGGTGAATGGAAATACCCTAAATTTGGCAGGGAGAAGGTGTAGAAAGCACACTTTTGTTTATTTGGTGTAAATCCATTTAGTAGTTTTGGAGAAATATTGAAATTTACAGATATCGATATTTGGGAATTCTGCCATGTGATTGGCTGAGGCGTTACGAGCACGAGCTTGCTGCTTATTGGCTGTGAGCGGTTGCAACTAGGAAGTGTTGGCAGTCATTTTGTGATTCTGTTGGAACGAGTAAGTGGAAAAAAGGGCAAAAAGAGCAGGAAAGAGGAGGATAGGAGCACTGTACCCTCTGAGGGAGTGCGAAGCAAAGTAGTCACTCCTACCGGTCTGAAAGTGCGGTGTTGCTCAGAGTGACATGGTGCTGAGATGAGATGCTGCAACACTCGAGTATGAAACCGAGAGCCTAAACCGTTAGCTCATTGCTGTAGAGTGATGTGCTCTGGTCTTTGTAGCATATCTGTGCAAGTAGTGTTAGTAGGCGTTTATACCATGCAGGAAGTGGGAAGCGAACTACTGACCCCTACCGTGCATTTATACTATACCGGTAGTGGGAAGCGAAGTACTCCCGCATACCGGTGTGAAGATTTAGGAATCAAACCGTGCTGATTGCTGTAAAGTGATGGGCTCTGGGCGCTATAGCATACTGGCCGCTGTAGTATAACTGTGTAAGTAGTGTTAGTATGCGTTTATACTATACAGGGAGTGGGAAGAGTACTACTCACCGCTACTTGTCTGAAGACCCGGGGATTAAACCGTGAGCCTAAACCGTGAGCTCATTGCTGTAAAGTGATGTGCTCTGGGCGCTGTTGCATACCTGTGGAAGTAGTGTTAGTTTGCGTTTATACAATACAGGGAGTGGGAAGCGAACTACTCACCCCTACCGGTCTCAAGACTCGTGGATGAAACCATGAGCTTATTGCTGTAGTCATGTGCTCTGTGTAGTATTCCGATGTAAGTCGTAGTAGAATGTTAGTATGTAATGCTACTAGAATGTAAGTATGTAATGTTAGAATTTAGCGCTGTCATGGGGGGAACCTTGGGGAGTTTGTACATGGTGCTAGAGAAGACGGTTCCCTTGCTGTCTGCTCCTTTGGTTGGCTGTTTAAGGTGTCTTGTTTTCCTGCAATAAATCTACTTATCGGATCCACTGCTGTGTTCTCTATTTCTCTCTCACTGCTGTGTGCCTCTTCACTACATAAATTTGGCGAAGAGCGGGAGAAGGTAAAAAGAAGGCAGCACTCACAAATATTTCGAGCTTGCTTGCATTCTGATGAAGACCCGTTTTCTTTGTGAAGCTGTTTTTACTCATCCCAGGGTCGTCGGCTCATTGTACTATGTCATCCGACCTCTGGTAGGATTTATATTTTTAGATTTTGGGCTTCTTCTGCCTCTTCACTACACTCTGGTCGCTGTACTACACATGTGCAAGTAGTGTTAGGATGCGTTTATACTAATTCTGTAGTTATGCAGTAACCAATGCATCATGGTCCTAGGGAGCACCACCTCCCAGGCGCAGCTCATACAATGTCCTGGGGTGTGCATCCACTGGACATTTATGTTTGCTATTACAGGGCAAGAGCATGGCTTCCACCCTATGATAGCAAATCCTTGTTTCGCTCATTGAAGCGAGAGGAGGAAAACCTTGCATCGCTTCAATAAAGCGGATCCGGATGGTAATAATGGAGAAAAACAAAAATGAAGCGGGGTCTCACCCATTCATTTAAATGAGCCCCCTGGTGGGTAATGTTCCTATTATAATGCGGGGTCTCTGCACCACTGGGGACCTTAATCTCACATGTAAATTAGGTGCGGGAGGGCACAGAGACGTTTCGCAGCCTAGGGGATCGCCACGTCCCCGGGTATTGTTTACTAATTGTTTGGGGGGCTTCTAGGCCAACTCAAGTCCAGGGATCGCCACCCTCCGGGTCTTTAATTAAATATGCAGGGTGGGCCTCGCCAGTCCCTGAAGCCTCGGTGGCCCTAGGCAGCGCCTTATTGGTTCTCTAATCACACGGGCAGTACACATGGTGTTATAAAGTGATACACTCATAGAACCCTTGCAGTTGTAGAATTACGCAGACTTCATTTATGTAATAGTCTGTTGGTTTATATTTGGTAGGTGTACCGCAAAATTACACGTGTTTTCCCCCATAAACACCTATAAACAGCCGATTTTGACAATAAACTACAGAGAAGCGTTGTCAGAAAAAGAAGACCCATACACTCACCTATTTATTGGTAAAAAATATAACCTATATTAGAACAAAACAAATGGTAACACAACTGTATTCGAACAAACAACAGTATAACATGAAATTAGTGGGTGGGACTCCTCCAGAAGCAGAGTACACAATCTGCAAGACAAAAAAGAAACATAAGTATGTGTGCCTTGTCCAAGAGAAAAAGAAAGGTAGTCAGAATGAAAAGAAGATAGTGAGAATGGGGCAGAGAGGGAGTGGGTGGAAGGGTGAAGAGGAGGGAGAGTCAAAAGACCAGAGGAAGGAGGAGACAGCACGTCGGCCTACTGTAACCAGCCCTCACTGTTTACCTCCCGTCATTCATGTGTCTAGGACGCTGGGGTCCACGAGAAAGAGTACGGTCCAGCAAGTTCTTAAAATGAAACGGATATGAATGAGGTCAGAGATTACATTATTATCTACGGCAACATCGCTTGCCTGCACCTGTGCACCCAGGCTTCTGCACGTCAGACCCTTCCCCACACTGTGCTCAATTGCAGCTCCTGCGCACCGAGGCTTCACTGCTCACCTGCCACTACCGGTGTGTCCAATGACGTGCCGGTGCAAGCTCCGACTCCAGTGTGCCTCTGTCAGGGAGGCACAGCAGGTGTCCGGTCGGGAGGACGTGTCTTGATACCACAATGGAAGGCGTCAGAATGGCCAGGGCATCATCACGGGGTGAGCACCCGCTCTGCCCATTTTGGCTCAAGCAACTCAGTGTCTGAAAAGGAAGAAATAATATAATGCTGGAAACGTCTTGAGGTAAATGAACGTTTATTTCAAGCTTAATAGAGAACTCCAGTTGAGTGCATCCTTCCTTCTTGAAGTACGATCTACCAACTGTTAGTGGAAATCGTGGTTCAAAGAAGAGTTGGAGTGCACTAGAATACACAAGGTTAAATAATAAAATGTTATGCCAACGTTTACATACAAAGGAACAGAATGCGTGCTAGAAGCATAATGTGTCCGTGTAATGCAGTGGTGCAAGCCTGTGTGCATGTACACTTAGAAATTAGCTCACTACAGTGTTCCAAAAGCCAACACCACGTGTATGTAGTGCAGCGGTGCCCGCTGGCTCAGGCCTACAGTACGGTCCAGCAGGTCCTTAAAATGAAATAGAGATGTGACTGAATGAGGTCAAAGATGACATCATTACGCACGGCAACATCGCTTGTTCGCACCTGCGTACCGAAGCTGAAGCACCCCACCCCTCCTGCAGCACCGCGCTAAACACGTGTCTGTAGGGCAGTGCTGCCCGCTGGATCAGGCCTACAGTACGGTCCAGCAGGTCCTTAAAATGAGACAGAGATGTGACTGAATGAGGTCAGAGATCACATCATTATGTACGGCAACATCGCTTTTTCGCACAATAGTATTGCGAGTCGCCTGGGAGCACACTTTTAAGCAGTTCAAAATAGATTACATATCAAAATCACAATACCTATGCCACCTATACCGCGCACATGTTTGAACAATAAATTATGACATTTTAAATCGCTGATTCTATTTTTGGGATTGTATAAGTGGCTGTCCTATTATGTATTGTGATTTTGATACGTAATCTATTTTGAACTGCTTAACCCCTTCCACACTCATGACGAGCTGTGCTCGTCATGAGGTAGCCTCCTCGCACGCTCATGACGAGCCCAGCTCGTCATGAAACAATGGGAATCAACAAATCTCAGCACAGGAGGGGAATATGCTGAGCATCGATGTCGTTAAAAGTGTGCTCCCAGGTGACTCGCAATACTATTGCCTTAACGCACATTGTGCCGAACTACCAGTCTTTTTTCATGTTTTATTGTTTTGTAGTCATCACATGGGGTACTGTCTAACAAGTTAAAATGGGGGTACAAACTTTATGAAATTGTTGGTGAACAAGCCGGTTTGGCCGGCGAAAGGCGTTCAACGATTGTAGCTGACAATGAAATATCTTTGTACAGAGATACGGCGTCGACATTTCTTTTGTGAAAAGCAGCTTAAAACTATCGGACTTTGCCTGGGGGTGCGTTCGCCGACGCGCCCTCTGATCAGGAGGCGGTGGGAGTAACCCAGGACTTTGGAGGAGTCTGTGAACCGCCGCCCCCCCAACAGGCATTACGGGAAAGTGGGACCGCTTCCTGGAAACTGAGACGTGGTGCAAGTGCCTCTGGGATATCGGAAGCACTCGGAGAGTCGGAGGACCCGCTGGGAGCAGCCCTGACTCCATAGGAAAGAACGCGCTAATGCCTAGAGGGAAGAGGGAATGCCAGTGAACATTGAGGAACTCTGGGGTATTAACACCCTAAGTTACTGGTAGTTCTCTGTGACTCGATCAATCCAGAAGGATTAATTCTAAAAATGTCAGCTGCTGAAGTTAAGGAGAGGGAGGAGGCGGCCCTTGCAATTTTCTTTGATGAAGCCTCTATCACTCAAAGGGAAGCGGCAAAAACAAGCACAGTAATGGTCTCGGATGTAATGTTGAGACTAAAAAGATTGGAAAAGCTCAAACGCGCAGAATTATCAAAATGGTGGGAGGCCAAATCTTTGACACGTTATCTGGAGGTGAAAAGAGTTCCAAGAAGTCTTCGCATCTTGGTGGCACCTACCTATGAAGACCCCAATCCAAATATGTGAAAGGAATGGGCGGACAACAACCAGGAGGCATTAAGAAGGATGCTAGCTATACTTGTAAAATATGCAGATATTGATCGAGCCAAGATCTTGGAAGCAATAGAACAAATGTTGGCGATGCTGAATAAGGAAACTGATCAGGAAATGATCAATAAATTCAAAAATTAAATGAAAGATCGCCTTTTGAAATTAGGAACTACGATCAAAGAAAGAAAGGCACAAAAATTCTTAAGGGATAAACTGGACTATGATCATGGCCAGATCTTTACCTTTGCCAAGAAATGTGATAATTTGAGAAAACAGAGGCTTAACTATGCAGGAGGAAAGCCATGTGAACCTGAATCAGAGCATAGTAGCCTACAGAGCTCTGAACCAGATACTGATTTGGAGGAAGGATCAAATGTGGGAGGTGCTGCGTCAGTTCCATCAGTGATTGAGAAATTTGATTGTTTAAGAGAGGAAAGACATTTCAACCTCCACCCGCCAGCAAACATCAGGCCTGCAAGGGGAAGAGGCAGAGGAGGCGTAGGCGCAAAGGGGCCAAATAGTACAAGCGGCAACAGGAAGAGCAAATCGAAAACCAACAAGTAGTTTCTAGCAATAGGGCCACAGTCATCAACCTTACGAACGTTGCTCTTACCAAAAAAGAACGGAAAATCCTGGAGCTGGGATTATCCTATTGTCCAAAAAGTGATATTGATTATATCAAAACAAGGGTCGAAATCTTTAAATTCACAAGAACTTTGAAGTTGAAGAAATTATTTGCAGTGGCCCACAAACGAAAGGATGGGTCTAAAAATGATAATGAACAAGATGGACTTTCCAACCTAGCAGTCGATTATATGAATCTGATGCTAGAAATTAGGGAAATGGACGTGACACCAAGTGATGAGTTAACCAGCACAGAAGTGGTGACTAGCACTCTCAGTCGAGCATTGGAACTAGCACGGGACAACAGTTTAGAAATTAAAACTGAAGCGCCCACGAAGTTTCGACCAAATTCTAAATTTACACCAATGACCAACAGAGATTCGGTTGTTGTCTATAAGGATTTAGGTGTGAATGATGTCAAGAATTTGTGTCAAACAATAAATGCAAAAAAGAAAAGAGCATATTCCCAACAGGATAAGGAATATTATTCTCTGATTAACAAACTTGCATGTAATGATCAGTATATTGTGCGTGATGCTGACAAGGGGGGCAATATGGTCCTATGGGGCAGAGAGCAGTATCTTAAGGAGGCAAATAATCAATTAAATAACCAACTGAACTATGCAAGGGTTGGCAAAGAAGCCATGATGGCTAAACATAGTGATTACAATAATGCCTTGCTAGAGTGGTATAGACGGGGTTTGATTACGAATGATGAAATGCTATATCTTAAGATCAGTAATCCTACCACTCCAGTTTTTTATCTGATTCCCAAAGTACACAAAAATCTAGATAACCACCCAGGAAGGCCGATTATTTCAGCCATTGTGAGTGGGTTTGAGAATACGTCAAAATATGTTGATTTTTTCCTATACCCTTTTGTGAAAGCACTCCTATCGTTCAGCTTGAACACGGGTGATTTCTTACGCAAGATCTACAACCTGAAATGGGAGGCTGACTATTTATTGTTGACAATTGACGCTACAACACTCTATATGAGTATCAGACACTCAGATGGGTTAAATGCCATTAAATTCTATCTAGGTCAGCGGCCGCTGAAGTTTTGGCACTATACCCAAATGCTATTAACAATGATAAGTACCTGTCTTGAGAGCAATTATTTTTTGTTCAATGGAGAGCTCTTTTATCAACTGTGCGGAATTGCGATGGGCACCTGCTTCGCCCCAGCTATGCTAATTTGCATATGGGCTGTTGGGAGGAGCAGGTGGCCCAGAAGCAGTGGCACAAGGAGTGGCATGAGAATGTTAAGTTCTGGTACCGTTTTATTGACGATCTCTTTGTGGTATGGTGAGGGTCGCAAGAGGCAGAACTAGACTTTGTCAACAATTTCCAAAAGAACAATCTGAACCTTAAGTTGACCTGTGAGATAAGTGAAACTGCCATAATGATTTGATGTAACTGTGTATGTTTGTAATGGCCAGTTGGAGAAGAAACTATTTCGCAAGCAAACAGATGGCAATACTCTGCTCCATGCCACAAGCTTCCACCCTAACAACTTAGTGAGAAGCATTCCCTATGGAGACTGTCTGAGGGCTATAAGGAACTCTAATAACAGCCAGGACCTAGAGCTAGAAATGGAATGCCTGAGAGGGCACTTTGCAGAAAGAGGATATCCACAAGATTGGATTAATAAAGGAATCTACAAAGCGTGTAAAAAACCTAGTGAGGAAATTCTATTTAACAAGGCTAAAGGATCAGAAAAAAAAGGAAAGAAAGTGGGAATCAATGTAGAATGATTACCAGTGGAGGTAGTGCTGTGGGGAGGGGAAGATGGCGGCCAGCTAGGAAGTCCGGTCGGGAGCTCCATGCTCGCCGCCGCACGAATGATCGATTAAAGGGTGACAGTAATGCCCAGGAAATGCCCGATCTCAGAAACGACTACGAATAGAGGCACTGCACTGCACTGAATTAAACAAAAACAAAAAAAAGACAAGGAATGACATTTCCGGTGGCAAGGCCGATTGTAAAATGTGGAGACAAACCTGAGGAGTCCGCGGCGGTGGATGAGGAGGAGACGAGCAGAACAGCAACGAGATTGACCCTGCACAGAGCGCTACGAGCGTACGCCGGCTTGTGGGCGTCTGCTTCCGAGGCACAGAAAAACTGCCGGAGGGCTGCCGGGAGAATTCCCTTCCTGTTCCGGGGGAGAGGAGGCAGCGCGAGCTCCGCGAAAGCTGCAACCGACAAGGAGAAAGCATACAAGAGCGCGCTTGGGGAAGGATCTCACACAACTAACCACGCATCGCTTCCCGAGATCCCGGGACCCCGCGCAGAAACTAGACCACCCGAGGACTGGAGAGAAGCATATCCTATGAACAGGGTAAGCGGTACAGTGGGCGGTGGAGGGGTCGTGGGGCACGAGGGTCTCAGAGACAGCAGCCGTCTCAACAGAGCAGGGCGGACACAAGACATCGACCTAGAGGGGTCAGCACCTGGCATAGTTAGAGAGGAGTGGGGGGGTCTCCAAACACCTCAAGCTCCCCTGAAACAATAAAGTAAGCATTGGAAGCGGGGCAGAATAAAGACAGGCGTACAAGTTACTGCCTAAGGAACAGGCAGTTCTTTAAACAAATCCAACCAGCACCTCTCAAACAGAGTGTTGCTACCCACAGCACAAAAAGGAGGGCCAGAAGGCAGGCAAACACAGATACCCCTACTCCTAGAGCCAAAAAAAAACAGCGAAGGAGAAGGAGGGGGCAGGAGGGCAGCCAGAGCCAAAAATTAGGGTAACCCCCTCACTAAGATCATTTTTTAAAGTACCGTTGCAGGCACAGGGGGTGCAGGAGCAACAGGCTAACCCACAACGGACCGGAGACCCTGCCCCCACAGCGGGCAACCCCATCTCTAGCTCTAAACTCTAACTCTAACTCTAACCTCGAACTAAAAAAGAACAATAGAATAAGCATGAATAAAGCCACAGAGCTGATCTCACAATCCCCGCTCAACCTGGTTGGGGGCACATCAAAGGGGCGCTCCACTGAAACCATAGGGGACGCTGCGACGGACAGTGCTGTGAAGGACAGCGCTGAACACGCCACAAAACCACCAAGCCAAACTCAGAGCCTAACAGAGAAGATCCTAGAAAAAATGTTGGGGTAAATGAGGGAAAAATGTGCAGTATCAGAAGCCAACCAGAACAAGATCCAGGAGGCCGGCGAAGTGCTGGACACCAAGCTAAATGCTTTGGGGGAAAGAGAGACAGCGGTAGAAGCAGAGGTAGAGTAAAAATGTGGAGTCAAATCAAAAAGAGATCAAGGCTCTGAGAGCAAATGACAAAAGCATCAATGAAAAGCTTGAATCTTTTGAAAACCAGGCAAGGAGGAACAACTTGAGAATTCTAAATGTACCAGAGGGTCGTGAGGGAGCGGATATTAAAAAATTCACTGTATTACTTCTTGAAGAGCACTTCCCATGGGTGAATGCGGCTGAACTGGAAGAGGTTATACAGAAGGTACATCGAGACCCATTTGGCAAAAACAAAGAGAGGAAGACTCCAAGGAAAATACTAATAAACTTTAAATCCTACACCCTCAAGGAAAAGATCTTGAGTGAGGCCCTAAGAAAGGGAACTTATAATAAAGATGAATGGTCATTCAGAACCCGCTCGGATATCTCCAAGGCTACCCAAGACAGACAATGGGAGCTAGGGCAACAGATGCAGGAACTAAGATCCCTCGGGCCACAGTACAAATGAAATTCACAGCAGCCCTCAGGATCATGTGGAGAAATAAAATGCACAACATTAGGGATCCAAAAGAGGTCGAGCATTTCCTGGAGCAAATGAAACACCAAATGCGAGAACATCAATAGAAGATGTACAGTATTAAACAGTGAAATAGGCGAAGCAGGGAGTTCAAAGAGAGCGAACAATACAGCCCAAAAAAGAAAGAAGGGAGGCTTCCCCAGGGAGGGATAGTGAGACCGCATCCTGGGAACTGAGACGTGGTGCAAGAGCCTCTGGGATATCGGAAGCACTCGGAGAGTCGGAGGACCCGCTGGGAGCAGCCCTGACCCCGTAGGTAAGGCTAATGCCTGGAGGGAAGAGGGAAAGCCAGTGAACATTGAGGAACGCTGGGGTATTAACACCCTAAGTTACACCTTCGATGCGGACAAAGCATTTGATAGAGTAAACTGGGCATTCTTGAACAGGGTATTAAACAAATATAATCGGGGAGAGAATTTTCTAGGAATGGTAGAGGAATTCTACAGAAAACCAAGGGCTAAGATGGTAATCAATGGAAACCTTACCGAAAATATAGCGATCAAGATATGGAACAAGACAAGGGTGTCCCCTGACTCCACTACTTTTCAATTTATATATTGAACCTCTGGCAAACAGTCCCAGAAACCACCCTTCCATATCCCCCTTCACGTACCAAGGATGGGAAAAAAAGGTTGCGCTGTACGCTGATGACCTAATGATCTTTACATGCGATTTTGAGGGTTCCATTGGATCAATAGAAGAAACCTTAACTAATTTCGGGAAGGTATCAGCGTATCAGACTAACCAGGCAAAAACGGAAATCATGAGCTGGAATACGCAAATTAACAACCCCTATACCAAGGATAAGATAAAGTATTTGGGACATGACCTGGTCAAGGATCTAGACAAAGTGACGCAGATAAACCTTAATAGAATCGCTGGTGAAGTCAGAAAACTACTTAAAGTATGGGGAGGTCTGCCTCTGAGCTTTCTTGGAAAATCAAACATAATAAAAATGTCCATCCTACTAAAGTTTACTTATCTCTTCAGCACCATACCGTTAGAATTCAAGAGAGAGTCACTAAAGAAACTCCAGGGGGAACTCACTAGTTTTATTTGGTCATCAAAAGGAACAAGGATAGCATGGAGCAAACTAAGGAGAAAAAAAGAACAAGCGGGATAGCAAGTCCTGATTTTTGAATACTATAGAGCATTCCAATTTAAATACACAAACTTCGAGCAATACCCGGAATATCTACAAGCAATGACTTGAAGAGCAGGTCATTTCCTATACAAATTCGGCCACCCGAAATATTTTTAAAAGGTGAAGCTAAAGGTTCACAAATCCGCAGCAAAACTATGGTACCACATAAGAAATACACTGAACATGCCATATTACAGCAAGTTTGCCCCCATATGGGAATCTCCAGGCACTCCAGATTGCCTCAAGGATAGCCTAGCCACCCCGCTGAAAACAGCAGGTATCAAGGAGTGGGGCCAACTGATGACGGAGAACACCATAGTTGGCTGGGATCAATTAACTACAATAACAAATGCCTCCCTAGCTAAATTTAAATATAACCAGCTCACCAGTTGGGCAAAATTGCTGACAGAAAACAAAAAGGGAAATGATGATCTAGAGACAGAGATGATGAAGAACGCGCCCATAAATAAAGAAATCTCCTGTTGGTACTGGGCCCTTATAATAGCGGGGGAGGAGGACTTCCTGATTCCTGAAACGATCTAGGGGAAAGACCAGACGTCGCTGGATATTCAAAACACATGGCAAGTATCTATGGAAAAATGCTGGTCCATAATAAAGTCCGCTGCCTTAAGGAAAAACCACTTGTTTACCGCCCA
Organism: Lissotriton helveticus; assembly: GCF_964261635.1. NCBI lineage: Eukaryota > Metazoa > Chordata > Amphibia > Caudata > Salamandridae > Lissotriton > Lissotriton helveticus. The sequence goes on from NC_136063.1 coordinate 695,465,179, forward strand.
CAGAGCCTACTGGACTCTGAAGAGGTTATCTAAAATCAACGGGGCCAGAACAAAGAGCTGCCCCAAATGCGGTTTGAAAAAAGCCAACGACTTACACATGTTCCGGCAGTGCCCCCAGCTCGATATATTCTGGCAGAAAGTGGGTAAGACATTAAGCACCGTACTGAGAAGACAACTTGATGTAAGTATAGATCTTGTCATATTTGGGGTATATGGATTCAATTGTTTAGATAAATTAACCAAGAAACAGGAGAATCTATTCTTTCTGCTGATTTTATTGGCAAGGAGGGAGATATGCATAAAATGGGTAAGCCCCGTACCGCCTACTCACGGGTAATGGTTAAATTCAATTCTCAGAATGAATAAACTGGACAGGAAGGGGAAGCCTAGCAGGAAATATAACTTTTGGAAAATATGGGAAGATTTTCAGCAGACTAACTTGTAACTTTAATTCCCAGGTTAAAATATACTCCATGTTACGCAACGTCCACTGATTATGCGATGGCAATAAATAAACAGGCAAGTGCCCGTTCGATTGGCCATGATGGCTAGCTTCCCCCGACGGAAACATTTATTGAATATGGTAATGGAAACAAAGGGACCCCCTCAAAAACAAACACTAATGGAAGACTCCTTCAGCCAAGATCCGATAAAAAGAAAGGGGCAGTGAAGGAACAGAAAAGAGAGAGGCAGGTCCCCGACAACTCCTTACACATAATATTGCAGAATGAGGACAAAAAAACATAGACTGATTACCAGTTTCAACAGGCAGCACAGTGAATTAAGTAAAATTCTACAGAGACATTAACACATAATTTTCAATGATCCAGTGCTAAAGAAATTGTTTAAAAATAGGCCTCTAATTACCTTCAGAAAAGCTAAATCATTAAAACAATCAAAAGTCAGCAATATGTTGCCAGTACAAGGTAGAGCAACAAATAAAAGTTGGCTGAAAAGAAAGGATGGTTTTATAAAATGTGCCAAATGTAAGGCCTGCACCTATGGGAAGAACACTTCCAGCTATGCAGTGGGGTTCTCACCCAATGCCAGGAAAATCAGGGGACAGTTTACATGCAAAACAGATTTTGCTGTCTACGTGCTTCAGTGCCCTTGTGGCCTGAGGTACGTGGGCAACACTATCCTTCCTGTCCACTAACAAATTCTGCAGCATGCCAGAGCCATTAGGAATGGAGACAAAACATACCCCGTGGCCAGGCGTTTTGATCCCATAGGTTTAGAATACTTTGTTGTTGATGCAGACACATTGAGTGAAAGAGGAGGGGATCGAGTAAGGAAACTAAGGAGATTAGAGTACAATTACATCATCATGCTCATTACATAAGACCCTTGAGGGATTAAATATGGAGGAGGTTTTCCATACCCATTTATGAGAACTATGAAAGATGATATTTATGAGAAGAATGCTGCAACTCCTCGCTGTCAATTGGTTTTAACTTGAATGATTTTAATATTTGTTATTTTTAGCACGAGCACTATAATGACTAGTACAGGGAGTACAAGCTTTGATATATGTTTTGTGGATTTTATAATCATGGTCTATGCCCACTTGGGTTTAATTCCTTAACATGATGCCTCCGATAATATTTAGCTTTGTGGCAGCAGATGGAGTTAACTTGCTCCGTTCGGAAAATTGTATCATTGTTTCAATCGCCAACTGTTATTAGCCGGTTGGGGTCATACCATATAGGTATTTCTGGTTATATTCATGATCAGAGTGACTGAGTAGCACACTGGGGCTGGACTCGGTACTATGATGATTTTTTTCCTCCAACAGAGTGGGGTTCGAGCCACCTATGCCGCACACATGTTTGAACAATATATTATGACATTTTAAATTGCTGATTGTATTTTAAGGATTGTATAAGTGGCTGTGCTATCAAGTATTGTGATTTTGATATGTAATCTATTTTGAACTGCTTAAAAGTGTGCTCCCAGGCGACTCGCAATACTATTGCTGTAACGCACATTGTGCCGAACTACCAGTCTTTTTTCATGTTTTATTGTTTTGTAGTCATCACATGAGGTACTGTCTAACATGTTAAAATGGGGGTAGAAACATTATTAAATTGTTGATGAACAAGCCAGTTTTGCCGGCGAAACGTGTTCAACGATTGTAGCTGACAATTAAATATCTTTGCACGGAGACACGGTGTCAACATTTCTTTTGTGAAAAGCAGCTTAATATATATATATATATATATATCCAACACTCAACGATCGCTTAGGGCCCCTGCCTCTTGCAATGGCGGGCCTCGGCTGGGATAGCGAATCCCTAAACATAAACCAATACTTCTCCTTAAGAAAAGATATTCCGGCCACTTGCAGTTACAAACGTGTTTTATTTCAAAACAAGCTTCGCTCGACGCGTTTCGCAGGCTGAACCTGCTTTCTCACGAGGAAGAGAAAGCAGGTTCAGCCTGCGAAACGCGTCGAGCGAAGCTTGTTTTGAAATAAAACACGTTTGTAACTGCAAGTGGCCCGGATTATCTTTTCTTAAGGAGAAGTATTGGTTTATATATATATATATATATATATATATATATATATATATATATATATATATATATATATATATATATATATATATATATATATATATATATATTCACTGAAAAAACCATAGGTTTCACACTCGTTATAGTTAGGAATTAGCATTTAAAAAACCTTTCAAATTCACTGAAAAAACCATAGGTTTCACAATCGTTATAGCTAGGAATTAGCATTTAAAAAACCTTTCAAATTCACTGAAAAAAACCATAGGTTTCACACCAGTTATATTTAGCTGAACATTTTACTCATACAAAACCATTGAAATTCCCACGTTATAGTTAGTTAGACTCACTATAACTCGCGCGCCCGCAATCCACTGCTGATGATGTCAAATATTACATCATTCATGACATGGTCAGTGACATCACTGATGACATCTCAAATCACATCAATGATTACATCACTGATGACATCTCAAATGACATCACTGATGACATCACTGATGACATCATCCAGTGAATGTGTGTTTCTGTAAAGTTAAAATATGTTTTACATATTGAACAATGAGTGGATGTATAAGTGTCTGGATGAAGGATTTAGTAGGTGCGTGACTGACTGTATGAGTGAGTGATTAAATGTGTCCTACTGAATGCATTGGTTAGTGACTAAACTGTCTGAATGTGTGCATCAGTATGTCTGTTGTTGTGTAAGCTGCTGCATGTGTTGATCAATAGCTATATGAGTGGCTATATGGGTTATTGATTGGTTGTTCAAGTATTTGTATGTGAGGGTGAGTGTGTGTGTGGGTGGCTGGGAGGTGTGTGACTCTGTGCATATATGTGTGAGCAGTTGATTCACTTGGTATATGGGTTCAAGAGGGCATGTGGAAAGAGCTGTATGGGGGGTTGACTGTCTGCATGGATGTGTTGGTGAATGAATGGATATCTCAGTGCTCCATGTCCAAGTAAGTACATATGTAAAACACAGTGCATATGAGAGTTGGCATATATAAATGACTATACATGAGCGCTTGTGATTGCATAAGTGACTGTATGGATCAATGTGTACTTGTATAATTGATTGTAAAAGAGAGTAAGTATGTGTTACTATATGTTTCAATAAGTAAGGTTTAGTGTGTATAACTGTGTAGTTGAGGAAATGGGAGTGTGATTGATTCTCTGCATAACTGATTAGGTGTTTGAGTAACTCTGTGGATGAGTGTCAGTGTGTAAGTGTCTGTATAGGTGTATGACTGGATATGATAGTGTTCTATTGATGAGTGACCGTATGTATGAGTGATTGTATGGGTGAATGAGTGGATGTGTGTGTACACCTAGAAATTAGTGAGTGCGTATGTAGTTACTGGTATTGGTGTGTCAATAATTTCAGGAATGGTAGTTTGTATTTAACACTGGGTGTATCAAAGGTTAGATTAGAGTGTGAGGAGGTTCATCGTATTATCACATGGATGATGTCATCAGTGATGTCATCAATGATGTCATTTGAGATGTCATCAGTGATGTCATCAGTGATGTCATTTGAGATGTCATCAGTGATGTCATCAGTGATGTCACTGACCATGTCATGAATGATGTAATATGTGACATCATCAGCAGTGGATTGCGGGCGCGCGAGTTATAGTGAGTCCAACTAACTATAACGTGGGAATTTCAATGGTTTTGTATGAGTAAAATGTTCAACTAACTATAACTGGTGTGAAACCTATGGTTTTTTCAGTGAATTTGAAAGGTTTTTTTAAATGCTAATTCCTAACTATAACGAGTGTGAAACCTATGGTTTTTTCAGTGAATTTCATAGTTTTTTTAAAGTTAATTCCTTTGTATATCAACTTTGTTACCTACGATTTTTGTTTAATTCGCTGTTTTTTATAACTATTAATTATAATTAATTTTTTTTTAATTATTTGTTCACTGTATTTTTATTTTTTTTATCATTTTCTCTTGGTGCGCTCAGGGTGCGCGCACTGGTAAGCTTACCCGTATCATTTTGTCTTGGCACGCTCAGGGTACGCGCACTGGTAAGCTCTCCCGAGAGCGCAGCGAGAGCGCTATTTCTTCAAAAATATGTAAGAAAACTAAATAATAATCGAAGACATTCAGTACCATACTTATAAAAGCAGTATTTTTGATTTACGTAATGAAAATGATTTTGCATTTCCGTAAAGCTACCAAACGTCACTCAGGCGCGCCGCGTAAGCGCCCCGCGTAAGCGTGTCAAGTCATGCGACCTTAAAATAACACTTTTCATTGGTTGCTAACAGTTTTTTTTACAAAGAATGAAATCCCCACCCATTTCCTTCACTTCTTCTTTCACTTTTGTGAGTGCAAGACCTGTCTTTTTCCACCTTAATCTTTTTTGGTTTATCATGGCTGCCAGAGCATCCAGCAGCAGTGATGACACAGATGGATTTATAGATGAAGAGGTTCCTCAGCCTAGAGTTAAGGAGCATTTTATCTGGAACTTTTTTTGATATACCTGAGGGACGTAAGAAAGTAAATGCTCCAAAGGTGGAGTGTAAGATCTGCCATACTGTACTTTCCCGAGGAGACCCAACAAGAAAGTACAGTTTTGGTAATTCTACCATGATTCGCCACGTCCAGAGAAGGCATACCCAGAACTATGCCCGGGAGAGTGTGAGGGCTCTGGCACGAGAGGCTCCAAGAGATGGTGCCTCTACTTCAACTGGAGGAGCAACTGCATCGGTGAGGGGGCGACCAGAAGAGCTGATCCCTAATATTCAGCCTGCTTTTATGAAGCCACAATTAAATGCAGACGATGTGATCAGCTACTTTGTTATGGGGAACAAAGTGTTATGCTCAACGTTCGAGCACTAGAGAACCACCGCTGCCGTCCCCAGCCCTAATTTTGATTTTTTTTTTTTGCTCCTGTTGAGCAGTTTCCCATTCCCTGTTTTTGTTTTTGTTAAAAAACAAGGAAAAAAGAAGAAGAAAAAAAGTTCCAATTCTCATCAAAGAGCTGTATTCTTAAAAAAATGAAAAAGAGTAACTGAAGTGGAGTGCAGTGAGAGAGGAGAGGAAAATGAGTGAGAAAGCAAAGAAAGGGACGAGAGGGGAAGGGAAGTGAAGTAGGGGGACTGAAAGAAGGTGTGTGTGGGGAAGGAGAGTGAGGAGAAGGAGAGTGAACATGGGGAATGAGGATAAGTGAAGAAAATGAAGTAAAGGAACGGAGGTGTGGAAGGGTAAGAAAAGAGCAGTGATGTTTAGGAAAGAGTGGAGATACAGACTGGATAAAGACAAGTGAGTGTGAGACAAGGTGAGTAAGGCAGTGAAGAGACAGAGAAAGTGAAAGAAAAGTAAGAGTAGAAGACTGAAGGCCGTCACTTTTACGCCGCCGGTGCGTCACTTTATGTGACGCACCAGTGCTGTAAAAAATGCACCTTGTTGAGACATATTTACAAAGTGACGCATCTAGGTAGATGCGTCACTTTGTAAACCCCTGCGGCACATTATACCTGCGCCAGGTGTAATGTATGCAAAGGGGGCGTATTGACGCAAGAAAGGGTCGTAGAAGTGACGCAGTGAAATCTATGAGATTTCACTGCGTCACTTTTAGGACACCGTTGCGTCAAAATCTTGCGCCTGCCTCACAGCAGGCGTAAGAGTGACGCAGGCCCTTTCAAATGGGGCTGGTCCCATGTGAAAGGATGCATTGCTGGAGTTGCGTCACTTTTGTGACACACTCCAGCAATGCATTACTTTTGCGCTTACAGATACGTCAGAAATACTAACGTATCTGTAACTCCTCGCGACATAATGCGTCATACATTTAATATGACGCATGAGTAGAAGACTGAAGGCCTCATTTATGAGGCCATGCGTCACTTTTACGCCGCCGGTGCATCCCTTTTTGTGACGCACAAGTGCTGTAAAAAATGCATCTTGTTGAGTCATATTTACAAAGTGACGCATCTAGGTATATGCGTCACTTTGTAAACCCCTGCACCACGTTATACGTGCGCCAGGTGTAATGTATGCAATGGGGACGTATTGACGCAAGAAAGGGTCGTAAAAGTGACGCAGTGAAATCTATGAGATTTCACTGCGTCACTTTTAGGACACCGTTGCGTCAAAATCTTGCGCCTGCCTCACAGCAGGCGTAAGACTGACGCAGGCCCTTTCACATGGGGCTGGCCCCATGTAACAGGATGCATTGCTGGAGTTGCGTCACTTTTGTGACACACTCCAGCAATGCATCACTTTTGCGCTTACAGATACGTCAGAAATACTGACGTATATATAACTCCTTGCGACATAATGCATCATACATTAAATATGACGCATCAGGGATGTCGCAAGGAGAGCGCACTGAGAAGTGATGCATCGCTGCTTTCACACAGCGATGCGTCATTTCTCATAAATGAGGCCCTGACTGAGAGAGGAAAGAAACCATAAGTGAGGGAGTGTGGCTGTTTTTCCCTGTGGTGTGCTCAGGGTGCGCGTACCGGAGCGCGCACCTGGGAACGCACCCAGGGCTTACCCCGAAAAAAAAAAAAAAAATGTTTGTTTGCCCTTCAGGGTCCTTCTAGACCCCCCTCAGAAAACCTAGGGGGTCAAGGGGTGTCTACTCTGCCCCCATTTAATTATTTCCCCCTTTCTTTTTCACCTCTGGTGTCTCGATTCTACCGAGACACAAGATGGCGGACTCTCCGGACTGTTTAGAATGTTGACAGACACCCGACAGCCAATCAGCTTTCCGCTCGCGCACTCCCGTAGCGCGCCGGGTGCGCTCCCCTGTACGCGCACCTGTGAGCGCTCGGAGAGCGCCTATGGATATATATGTGTTTTTGTAGTTAATTTTCAAAAAAAACACTGGAGAAATTTTCACCAAATATAGCAAAGGCACATCTGCGTACCAGTCCCTACAATTTTGCCAAGTTTGGCGTAATTCCGTTCAGCGGTTCGGGCTGTAGACTTGTTAGACCGTCCTATGGAAATTAACACGGGGAAAACACGTTTTGGGACCCCCCTTTTTTCTCAGCCCCCACTCCACGAATCCCCCCGAAACTTCCAGGGAAGGAGCGGTGCGGAGCTGGCCAAAATTTTGGAAAATTACACGCAAATTCCTCAACCAGCGCCAGAGTTATTCCCAATAGAATGTTGCGGATTTCCTATGGTAGCCAATCCTAACTATAACTACCTACTGGCGACCGCCAGTAGGTAATATATATATATATATATATATATATTTTTTTTTTTTCTCACCAAAGAATGATTACTCGCACTCCACCAGGAATATAATTTCTTGCAGGTTTATTACTATGCCATTACAGCAACAGCTTTACCAACGCGTTTCACAGCATCCGCTGCTTGATCACGGTTACAAACATTAGTCCCTTGTCTGTTTTTACTTTTATACTAGTAATTCACATTTGCCCTGTTATGAGGCATTGTGGTACTTGTAGTTACTTATAGCTTTTTATAAATTTTCCACTTAAACAATGACGTACTTCGCTTGCCTACATTCAATCATAAATGTCACGTATTGCTGGCATTGATTTTCACATCGAAATACTATTTTTCGTGTGCGATAGTTTGGGAAATGTTCACAGTGAAACATACAAATGCAATTTGTTTAAACACCATATTGCCTGCAACTAAACAATTGCCGCTATTTACTACTACTATTTGTTAGTGATAGATAGGGACTTAGTGCCCACCCATTTTATGCGGCTTGTATGATATTTACAAACAATATTATTTGTGGTGGATTTATGATTACTTTTAAGCATTTTGTTCTCACTCATATTTTGGGACTCAGTGCCCTGTGATTTTCACACACTATTCGCACACTTCAATGTTAAGTATTTTTTATATATATCAATCGCCAGTCTTTAGCCTCTTAGAGGTGCACATAAAGTTCCTCGTCTCCATTGAGACCCCCAGGGATCTTGGTTTTAAAACGAATGATTAACCTTGATTCCATGCGCCGTAGGGTCATCAGTCTATTTCCCCCTCTCTCCTTTATTGGCACTGTTACCAAGCCACTATATGTAATGTCTTTCCAAGTCTTTTTGTCTTTTTCATGGGTCAACATATGTTTTGCCATTGCATAACTTTGGTCATGATTCTCTATGGCTCGGATATGTTCTAGTATCCTTTTATGGAGAGGGCAGATGGTACTTCCAATATACCTTTGGCCACAAAAGCATTGCAACAGATAAACCACATGAGTTGTTTCACAGGCGATTGTACTTTCTATTCTGAAGGTCTTTCCATTTGGATCCTTTAATTTGGTAAGATTGCGTCCCACTTGGCAGGCCTTGCATTGGCTGCATTTAGTAAAGCCATTTCGTCTTCCCTCTAGCCAGTTTCTTGATTTCTTCATTCTTTCAAAATGGCTGTTGACCAATTTATCAGATAAAGATGGAGCTTTACTGAATGTTAGCTGTGGGAACTTCCCAATCTCCATCCCTATATCTGGATCCTTTTCTAAAACATGCCATTATTTTTGTAGTACTTTACGTATTTTGTGACTTTCTTTGGTATAGGTCAAAATCATTCTGATTGGTTCCCTGGTTGTCTCATCTGATTCTTTTTCTTTTTCTTTTTTTGGAATCAATGTTTCAAGTCTACTTTTTTCTTTTGCTCTTCTCTCGCCTTGGTCAATGTCATGCTGTTTATATCCTCTTTGCCTGAATCTGATAGCAGTTTCTTTGAATTTTTTGTTCATTTCTTCTTGATTAGAACAATTTCTCCTCATCCTCATGAATTCACCATAAGGTATATTCCTTTTTAAAGTTGCCGGATGAAAGCTTTGGCCATGCAACACACTGTTCGTGGCAGTTGTTTTTCTGTGGACTGTTGTCTCCAATTGACCATTTTCAACATAGATTTTAGTGTCCAGGAATATTATTTCACTCGTGCTGATATTATGAGTGAATTTGAATCCTTCATCATTCTCATTTAGGATTTTTAAGTACTCCAGGAATTCTTTATTTGATCCGTTCCAAATTATGAAGAGATCGTCTATAAAACGCAGCCAGAGAATCACTCTGGCTGCGTGTTGGTCATTTTCTTCTCTCCAAGCTACCATTTTCTCCCACCAACCCATGACCAGGTTGGCGTAGCTTGGAGAAAAGGAAACTCCCATTGCTGTTCCACACAGTTGGGTGTAATATGCCTTGTCAAAAAGGAAAACGTTATTATTAAGGCACATTTCCACCATCTCCACGATCATCTTGCAGTGTTTCAATTGTTCTATAGGTTGTTGCTTCAAGAAGTATTCTGTTGCTTTCAGTCCAAGTTTGTGATCTATTGAGGTGTAGAGAGAAACTACATCAATGGTTACCAGCCGGTAGCCATCCATCCATTCTATGTTCATCAGATGTCTCAAAAAATCCCCAGTATCTCTTATATACGAGGGTAAGGAGGGTACGATTGGGGCTAAAAAATGATCTACATAGTTTGCCACATTTTCATACAGCGAGCCACAACTTGAAATTATAGGTCTCCCAGGAGGTCTGTTCAGTGTCTTGTGCACTTTCGGGAGAAAGTACAGTGTGGGGGTAATCGGAGTTTGATTATTGAGGAATTGTACTTCGTTTTCACTTAGTAAATTCTGATCTTGCCATTTTTTTAGACGTTTTTCCAGGTCCGTTATCATATAATTCATTGGGTTTTTGTCCAACTTCTTATAATTTTTGGTGTCACTCAATTGTCGCATTGCTTCCTTCATATAGTCTTCCTTATTTTGGATTACTATATTTCTGCCTTTGTCCGCGGGTTTTATTTCCAGGTTGTTATTTGACATTAAAGATTCCAATGCGTTACGTTCCTCGATCGTAAGATTTTCTTTTTTATTTATTTTGATGTTACTTAGCTTGTCCAATTCCTCATTCACCAGATCATAAAAGAGGTCAATTTTATTACCTGGGTGTAGTATAGGACAGAATTGTGATTGTTTTTTAAAATCTGTCCTCGGGTGTTTGGAGATTTCATGTCCCATTTCTGTTAGAATTTGGGTGTCTGAGATTGTTTCTTCATTTACCTCATGTATCAATTCATGAGCTGTTCTTAATGCCGGTATATCTTGAATGTTTAGAGCTTGATTTTCCACATTATTGGCAGTAGTTGGTTCTTTTTTTCGTCTTCCTTGTTGTTTGAAGAATTTGGATAATTTCATCTTTCTAACATATTTATAGAGGTCAATCTTGGTTTCCACCAGATCCCAATGTTTTTCAGGGCAAAATGTCAACCCTTTATTCAGAAGTGTTTCTTCTGCTCTTGTTAATATGTGCTTCGAAAGATTGATTATCAAATAAGGTTCTTTTTCTTCCTCGTCAAGATTTTTTACGCATTTGTTACTCTGTTTCTCAGATTGTATCCCTTGTTTCCTCCCTTTGCCTCGTCTGGTTTTGCGTTTTGTCCTCCTGTTGTTTGCGATCCACTTCCTCTCCCCCGTCCTCTTGAGAAGCCCCTGCCTCTGGTCCTGCCTCTTCCCTTTGGTAATTGCTGATCGAAGTACACCAGTTGCATTTCCTCTAAAAAAGACGTTTTTTTTCCTTGCGGTATCAGGTCTTCAGTGTCGCTAAAGTCTGTATCGGATTCAATTGGGGTTATATTCAAAGATGGATTTAAAGGCATTTTATTTGTTTTAAATTGTTGTCTTAAATTTGTGAAGCGTTTCGAAAAGGTTAAGATTGTTCCTGATGCATAGTCGTGTTGATCTCTTTTATACTTTCTTTTCTTTCTTCTACTTCTTTTTCATGTTTGTCTAAATTTCCTTCCATTGTTTTGCGTAGTTTTTTTGCTTCCTCATCTTTGTTAATTTCCTGTATTTTTGCTTCGATTTCTTCCACCTTTGTCTTGATCTCATCAATGTCTATTTTAGCGTGCTTAGTGATGATCATCATCATGTTGTAAGAGCACTGCATGTTGTTATTCCCCCAGTCAATTAGCATATCTGGTCTTGTATCTGGGTGATTCGGAAGGGTAAAAATTCTTAATCCCCTTGGGACCATTTTTTGTTCTAAGTATTTTTCCACTGTCAATATCTCCCAGCTTTTTGTTATGTCTTTTTTTAGAAGTCATTCCAACTGTAGAAATAATTGTTTTAAAGTAATTTCTCCTTTAGTACTCGGTACTTCTTCATTGGTTTTCTCAGTTTCATTAGATGACACTTTCTGAAACATTGCCTCCGCTCTCTGCATCCGTTTAAGGGCTCTTTCTTCCATGTCAATGGGCAGGCTTTTCTGACACGTTGCAACAAAGTAACTTGATTCACCAACAAAACGCTGTTTCTTCTGTGAATTAACTTTCACAGATTACCCCGCTTATTCCCGGTGAGTTCAGAAGTATAATGGAGCAGAAACGCCAGAATACGATTTCATAGTACTATCGCTTCACGCTGCCCCCAAGCCTTGCTGCGACTCTAGTGTGAGGAAGTTCAAGTTCAATGCACGTTTAAACGTTGCGCTCTTACCTTGTTCTCAGGTGTGAGCCCCGTTATGTCCTTCGTGCCTCCGTCGTCGTTTTCGAAAAAGTCCTCAACACTTTCTTATCGTCCGAATTCTGCCTCTCAGTATGGGATGTTTCCTGTTTGATTTGGAATTGCGGTTTCCGTAGTCACGCAAAATATGAGTGAGAACAAAATGCTTAAAAGTAATCATAAATCCACCACAAATAATATTGTTTGTAAATATCATACAAGCCGCATAAAATGGGTGGGCACTAAGTCCCTATCTATCACTAACAAATAGTAGTAGTAAATAGCGGCAATTGTTTAGTTGGAGGCAATATGGTGTTTAAACAAATTGCATTTGTATGTTTCACTGTGAACATTTCCCAAACTATCGCACACGAAAAATAGTATTTCGATGTGAAAATCAATGCCAGCAATACGTGACATTTATGATTGAATGTAGGCAAGCGAAGTACGTCATTGTTTAAGTGGAAAATTTATAAAAAGCTATAAGAAACTACAAGTACCACAATGCCTCATAACAGGGCAAATGTGAATTACTAGTATAAAAGTAAAAACAGACAAGGGGCTAATGTTTGTAAACGTGATCAAGCAGCGGATGCTGTGAAACGCATTGGTAAAGCTGTTGCTGTAATGGCATAGTAATAAACCTGCAAGAAATTATATTCCTGGTGGAGTGCGAGTAATCATTCTTTGGTGAGAAATTTACGAGCAGGGAAAGCCCGTCCCTGGAACTCGCACCGGCTGTTAAATGGTGTGCCTTCAGTAGCGGAGCAACTTGGTAAATAAATTTTAATAATACCGAAGTGCACCCGACTCACCTTTCGTCTGACTGCCGTTTTGGGATATTTGAAGAATTGTGGAAGTATCGGAAAACGCCTCGGCGTGACCACGGAAACCGCAATTCCAAATCAAACAGGAAATATCCCATACTGAGAGGCAGAATTCGGACGATAAGAAAGTGTTGAGGACTTTTTCGAAAACGACGACGGAGGCACGAAGGACATAACGGGGCTCACACCTGAGAACAAGGTAAGAGCGCAACGTTTAAACGTGCATTGAACTTGAACTTCCTCACACTAGAGTCGCAGCAAGGCTTGGGGGCAGCGTGAAGCGATAGTACTATGAAATCGTATTCTGGCGTTTCTGCTCCATTATACTTCTGAACTCACCGGGAATAAGCGGGGTAATCTGTGAAAGTTAATTCACAGAAGAAACAGCGTTTTGTTGGTGAATCAAGTTACTTTGTTGCAACGTGTCAGAAAAGCTTGCCCATTGACATGGAAGAAAAAGCCCTTAAACGGATGCAGAGAGCGGAGGCAATGTTTCAGAAAGTGTCATCTAATGAAACTGAGAAAACCAATGAAGAAGTACCGAGTACTAAAGGAGAAATTACTTTAAAACAATTATTTCTACAGTTGAAAAGACTTCTAAAAAAAGACATAACAAAAAGCTGGGAGATATTGACAATGGAAAAATACTTAGAACAAAAAATGGTCCCAAGGGGATTAAGAATTTTTACCCTTCCGAATCACCCAGATACAAGACCAGATATGCTAATTGACTGGGGGAATAACAACATGCAGTGCTCTTACAACATGATGATGATCATCACGAAGCACGCTAAAATAGACATTGATGAGATCAAGACAAAGGTGGAAGAAATCGAAGCAAAAATACAGGAAATTAACAAAGATGAGGAAGCAAAAAAACTACGCAAAACAATGGAAGGAAATTTAGACAAACATGAAAAAGAAGTAGAAGAAAGAAAAGAAAGAAAGTATAAAAGAGATCAACACGACTATGCATCAGGAACAATCTTAACCTTTGCGAAACGCTTCACAAATTTAAGACAACAATTTAAAACAAATAAAATGGCTTTAAATCCATCTTTGAATATAACCCCGAATGAATCCGATACAGACTTTAGCGACACTGAAGACCTGATACCGCAAGGAAAAAAAAGTCTTTTTTAGAGGAAATGCAACTGGTGTACTTCGATCAGCAATTACCAAAGGGAAGAGGCAGGACCAGAGGCAGGGGCTTCTCAAGAGGACGGGGGAGAGGAAGTGGATCGCAAACATCAGGAGGACAAAACGCAAAACCAGACGAGGCAAAGGGAGGAAACAAGGGATACAATCTGAGAAACAGAGTAACAAATGCGTATAAAATCTTGACGAGGAAGAAAAAGAACCTTATTTGATAATCAATCTTTCGAAGCACATATTAACAAGAGCAGAAGAAACACTTCTGAATAAAGGGTTGACATTTTGCCCTGAAAAACATTGGGATCTGGTGGAAACCAAGATTGACCTCTATAAATATGTTAGAAAGATGAAATTATCCAAATTCTTCAAAAAACAAGGAAGACGAAAAAAAGAACCGACTACTGCCAATAATGTGGAAAATCAAGCTCTAAACATTCAAGATATACCGGCATTAAGAACAGCTCATGAATTGATACATGAGGTAAATGAAGAAACAATCTCAGACACCCAAATTCTAACAGAAATGGGACATGAAATCTCCAAACACCCGAGGACAGATTTTAAAAAACAATCACAATTCTGTCCTATACTACACCCAGGTAATAAAATTGACCTCTTTTATGATCTGGTGAATGAGGAACTGGACAAGCTAAGTAACATCAAAATAAATAAAAAAGAAAATCTTACGATCGAGGAACGTAACGCATTGGAATCTTTAATGTCAAATAACAACCTGGAAATAAAACCCGCAGACAAAGGCGGAAATATAGTAATCCAAAATAAGGAAGACTATATGAAGGAAGCAATGCGACAATTGAGTGACACCAAAAATTATAAGAAGTTGGACAAAAACCCAATGAATTATATGATAACGGACCTGGAAAAACGTCTAAAAAAATGGCAAGATCAGAATTTACTAAGTGAAAACGAAGTACAATTCCTCAATAATCAAACTCCGATTACCCCCACACTGTACTTTCTCCCGAAAGTGCACAAGACACTGAACAGACCTCCTGGGAGACCTATAAATTCAAGTTGTGGCTCGCTGTATGAAAATGTGGCAAACTATGTAGATCATTTTTTAGCCCCAATCGTACCCTCCTTACCCTCGTATATAAGAGATACTGGGGATTTTTTGAGACATCTGATGAACATAGAATGGATGGATGGCTACCGGCTGGTAACCATTGATGTAGTTTCTCTCTACACCTCGATAGATCACAAACTTGGACTGAAAGCAACAGAATACTTCTTGAAGCAACAACCTATAGAACAATTGAAACACTGCAAGATGATCATGGAGATGGTGGAAATGTGCCTTAATAATAACGTTTTCCTTTTTGACAAGGCATATTACACCCAACTGTGTGGAACAGCAATGGGAGTTTCCTTTTCTCCAAGCTACGCCAACCTGGTCATGGGTTGGTGGGAGAAAATGGTAGCTTGGAGAGAAGGAAATGACCAACACGCAGCCAGAGTGATTCTCTGGCTGCGTTTTATAGATGATCTCTTCATAATTTGGAACGGATCAAATAAAGAATTCCTGGAGTACTTTAAAATCCTAAATGAGAATGATGAAGGATTAAAATTCACTCATAATATCAGCACGAGTGAAATAATATTCCTGGACACTAAAATCTATGTTGAAAATGGTCAATTGGAGACAACAGTCCACAGAAAAACAACTGCCACGAACAGTGTGTTGCATGGCCAAAGCTTTCCTCCGGCAACTTTAAAAAGGAATATACCTTATGGTGAATTCATAAGGATGAGGAGAAATTGTTCTAATCAAGAAGAAATGAACAAAAAATTCAAAGAAACTGCTATCAGATTCAGGCAAAGAGGATATAAACAGCACGACATTGACCAAGGCGAGAGAAGAGCAAGAGAAAAAAGTAGACTTGAAACATTGATTCCAAAAAAAGAAAAAGAAAAAAAAGAAAAAGAATCAGATGAGACAACCAGGGAACCAATCAGAATGATTTTGACCTATACCAAAGAAAGTCACAAAATACGTAAAGTACTACAAAAATACTGGCACGTTTTAGAAAAGGATCCAGATATAGGGAAGGAGATTGGGAAGTTCCCACAGCTAACATTCAGGAAAGCTCCATCTTTATCTGATAAATTGGTCAACAGCCATTTTGAAAGAATGAAGAAATCAAGAAACTGGCTAGAGGGAAGACGAAATGGCTTTACTAAATGCAGCCAATGCAAGGCCTGCCAAGTGGGACGCAATCTTACCCAATTAAAGGATCCAAATGGAAAGACCTTCAGAATAGAAAGTACAATCACCTGTAAAACAACTCATGTGGTTTATCTGTTGCAATGCTTTTGTGGCCAAAGGTATATTGGAAGTACCATCTGCCCTCTCCATAAAAGGATACTAGAACATATCCGAGCCATAGAGAATCATGACCAAAGTTATGCAATGGCAAAACATATGTTGACCCATGAAAAAGACAAAAAGACTTGGAAAGACATTACATATAGTGGCTTGGTAACAGTGCCAATAAAGGAGTGAGGGGGAAATAGACTGATGACCCTACGGCGCATGGAATCAAGGTTAATCATTCGTTTTAAAAACAAGATCCCTGGGGGTCTCAATGGAGACGAGGAACTTTATGTGCACCTCTAAGAGGCTAAAGACTGGCGATTGATATATATAAAAAATACTTAACATTGAAGTGTGCGAATAGTGTGTGAAAATCACAGGGCACTGAATCCCAAAATATGAGTGAGAACAAAATGCTTAAAAGTAATCATAAATCCACCACAAATAATATTGTTTGTAAATATCATACAAGCCGCATAAAATGGGTGGGCACTAAGTCCCTATCTATCACTAACAAATAGTAGTAGTAAATAGCGGCAATTGTTTAGTTGCAGGCAATATGGTATTTAAACAAATTGCATTTGTATGTTTCACTGTGAACATTTCCCAAACTATCGCACACAAAAAATAGTATTTCGATGTGAAAATCAATGCCAGCAATACGTGACATTTATGATTGAATGTAGGCAAGCAAAGTACGTCATTGTTTAAGTGGAAAATGTATAAAAAGCTATAAGTAACTACAAGTACCACAATGCCTCATAACAGGGCAAATGTGAATTACTAGTATAAAAGTAAAAACAGACAAGGGACGAATGTTTGTAACCGTGATCAAGCAGCGGATGCTGTGAAACGCGTTGGTAAAGCTGTTGCTGTAATGGCATAGTTATAAACCTGCAAGAAATTATATTCCTGGTGGAGTGCGAGTAATCATTCTTTGGTGAGAAATTTACGAGCAGGGAAAGCCCGTCCCTGGAACTCTCACCGGCTGTTAAATGGTGTGCCTTCAGTAGCGGAGCAACTTGGTGAATAAAATATATATATATATATATATATAACCAACAAGTTGCTTCAAACCAAAAAAGACGCACTCAGGAATAATGCAGCTTGACAGATTTATTGCCCAGCTAACACGCTACGCGTTTCGACAATGATTCTTGTCTTGATCACACGTGAAGAAACCCCTGCAGGGTAAAGCATGATATACACAGTCTGTACAAAATCATAAACATAGAAACATAACATGTTCTGTCTCTATCATTCACAGCTAATTCTCGCCGCCATCTTGGAATGGTTCACAACGTATCTGTTTACAAAGCATATTGCCCGATGATTACTCACATATCACCTCGTGTTACCATCGAACTTCACATTTGAATGTTATTAACATACCAAAATTATAGAATCATAGAATCATCTTCTAATGCGGGTATTTACGGTCTAGTGCCCAAATTATTAACCGCATATCGGAAGGCTGTGAATTTATCGAGTGCCCCGGATAACCCATCCATGCCTGGAAGTAAGTTATTTAAGTTATTTGGCACAAGTGAAAGGTCTAGTGCCCATATACGATTATCATAGTGGGGATCCCCCGTTCAGAGCATGCTGTATCTGATATACCAAATCTGTATAAATCCATAAACATGGAACCATGAAAGGTATTGTCTCTCAGCTTCCCAGCTGAATCTAGCCGCCATCTTGGAATGGATTGTATGGTATGTATATTCCAAAGCGTGATGAACTTAAATAGCTCATATGTCACCTTGTGTTGACACCCAAGTTCACATTTGAATGTTGTAAACATTGCAAAATCAAAAAAACAACAAGGAATCATTTTCCAATGTGGATATTACCGGTCAAGTGCCAGGGTAATAACCGCATACCAAAGGTCTGTAAATTTGGAAGGTGCCTAGGATAACCTGTCCGTGTTAAAACCGGGTTACTTGGAGCGAGTGAAGGGTCTAGTGCCCAAATGCAATCATCCAAGTGGGGGTCCCCCATTCAGAACAGAATGACGTACGCATGCCTATGTCCTGCAGGGAACAGTGCAACAAAAATTATTATAAGTGAAAATTCTACTTTCATACAGGTGCTTAGTGTCTCTCATCCAGGATTCAGACAGGTCCGAGGACCGTGAGATAGATGTGACAGGAGTGAGAAAGATCTTCCAATCCTCCTAAAAAAACACATAAAAACTTACAGTTAAAATATGCATTAAAATCAGTTGGACATTTTAACTTCTACATAACACAAAGTATCTTCGTTTCTCTTCTAATCTAATTGTACACAATCAGTCATTGCCTCATGGTGGGCACAAATAATCTCATACAGATGTCTAGTCCTCATGTAGATGAGTCGCAAGCTCTTCATCCCAATTATGCCCCCCGGGGAACTTGGTTTCGAGCTCCATGATCCAGCGTGATTCTTTCTTCCTCAACGCTAGTTCACGGTTCCCCCCTCTTCTCCCGATATTCACTTGCTCAATTACAAAATATCTCAAAAGGGAGTTATCAGAATTATGGTATTTCTGAAAGTGTCTAGCAATGGGATAATGGCTATCTGCATGTGTGATGGCCCTGAGATGTTCTTGTATCCTCTTCTTAGCCATGCATGTGGTGCTACCCACATACCTCTTTTTACACGGGCACACCAGTACATAAATGACGAAGGTTGTTGTACATGTCAAGAACTGGTTGATCATTTTGAGTTCCTTCCTGCCTGGTATATCAATATACTTGACCATGATGCTGGTAGTACAGGCTTTACAGTGCCCGCAGGGGTAAAACCCCTTTAGGCCTTGTACATGGCGTTTATTTTCAGTTATGTCCCCCTTGATCAACACATCTCTGAGATTCCTTCCACGTCTGTAGGTGATTTGAGGTCTGTCTTTGAGATTAGGACCCACTATGTTGTCTGCCTTGAGAATATTCCAGTTTCTGGCAAGGATCTTATTGATCTTATCTGATTGCTAGTTAAATGTAGTTATGACACGAGTGCCTAGCTCAGTATCATTCTCATCCTTGGGAGCTGTCGGGTTAAGTGTGTCACTGCGATTTATAAGTGACACCTTTTGAACAGCTTTCTTGAGGACCCCCTCTGGGTACCCTCTTGCCCTGAATCTTTTCAGCATGGTATCTTGCTCGGCAGCAAAGCTAACCTCATCACTGCAGTTTCTTTTTGCCCTCAGTAGCTCCCCAAACGGAATACTCCATTTAAGGGGATCCGGGTGAGCACTGAGGGCATGGAGCAGGGTATTTCCTGCCGTGTCCTTCCTATGTAATTTGGAAGTGAGATTACCATCAATCACCTCTATTACAGTATCAAGGAATTCTACATGTTTCTCATTGATGTTATATGTCAGATGTATGTTATAGCTGTTAATGTTGAGTTTCTCAATGAACAGGACTGCTTCTTCACGTGTGCCCCGCCATATGACGAACAAGTCGTCAATGTATCTAACCCAAGTGGAGACTTTCTCAAAATCTTCCATAAGGCTCATATCACATCTGATTTCCTCCTCCCATTTACCTAGGAACAGATTCGCGAAACTAGGCGCAAATGCAGAACCCATGGCGGCGCCACGTATTTGTTTGTATATGGCTCCGTCAAACATAAAGATGTTATTTTTTAAGCAAATCTTCATCATTTCAATAAGCATATGGGTGTGGTCTAAATAGCATACATCTCTCTGCCCAAGGAAGTGATAGCTAGCTTCCATGCCCTGGATATGATCGATGATCGTATATAGGGCATTGACCTCCATAGTAATGAGAAGAGAGCCCTCTACCCATTATATAGTGTCTATCTTGTTCAGGAAGTCAGTGGTATCCCTGCTATACGCTGGTAACTCGCTGACATATTCTCTCAAAAAATGGTCAATGTACTGTGAGAGATTCTCATTTACGCTGCCTATGGACCAAATAATAGGCCTGCCGGGAGGAAACCTGGCATCCTTATGTACCTTGGGTAAAAGGTAGAATATCGGTAACTTGGGGTAGACTATTTTCAAAAAGCAAAATTCTTGCCATGTGAGCAAACCCTTATTGCGCCATTCATTAAGTAATCCCCACGTTTCCATTATGCTATCATTATAGTTCACCATTGTACATTTCGCATAGAAATTACTCGTATTCAGCTGTCGAAATGCTTCGGTAACATACATATCTCTGCCCCAAAGTACAATATTTCCCCCTTTATCGGCAGGTCTCAGTACAATGTTGGTGTCTTCTGCCAATGAGAGCATACATTTCCTTTGATTTTTGGTGAGATTAAAGTCACCTTTCCCCCCTCCTCCCAGGGTGTGTTTAAGTTTGGTGAGTTCTTTAGTTACCACTTCGTGAAAAGTGTCTATGGCATCATGGGGCATGATCGGGCAGAAAATAGATTTGGGCTTAAATGAGGAGCATGCTGGTCTATCAGTTCTGCTTTCTCCCATACTCGAGTTACTGACATCTCCTTGACTTTCCCATATGGTCAGGTTCATCATATCGCTTGTATCCTCTCCTGGCATGCTTTCACCTAAGGCAACCCCACCATCTACGCACATTGTATCTTGGTTTTGCCTCAGAAAGTGCCATTTCTTCAATTTGAGTTTTCTAGTGAACTTAAATATGTCCACCCTTGTATCAGCATAGTTGAAGAGTTCAGTAGGACAAAAAGTAAGACCCAGACATAACGTTTGTTTTTCGGAGTGGGTAAGGGTTCTAGAAGAAAGGTTAATGATAGTTTTATTTACCGTTTGTACATCCATAGTTATTTTCTGTTTTTGTAACCACTTCTTTTGTTTCCCACTGGTTTTTGTTTCTTTTCTTCTCCTCTGCTGGAGCTTGAGTCTTCTCCGGAATGATCTCCCCTGCCTCTTCCTCTTCCTCTTGGTCGTCCCCTCTTGGAAGGACCTCGCTGTTTTTTTGAAGATATATATATATATATATATATATACTTACCTTAACCACGTTTACAGAGTATATGCCTTTACCACGCATGCCTTTGCGTTGTAATGGCATGCATGGTAAAAGGTATATGCAATGTATAAGTATGCGTTGTGATGTAAACACGTTGCAACAGCACTTACAATGTTACAAATGCATTGTGATGGTATGCATGGTGTTGACATGTGGGGTAACATCATATATTCGTGCACACCATACCTCACTTTGGTGTAGTATATACAGAGCCAGCTTCCTACAGTTAGGATTTGGGACTCCTGTGCAGTAGGGGTGTCACCTTTCACAGAATAGCCAGGTCTTTACTGCATCCCTGAATCTGAGGTGGTTTTGGATGTTTCTTATCATTTACCATTTTTTTACCATTTAAATCTTTATTCGGTTTAAAAAACCTTGTAAGATACAATACATAAAAACAAACAAAAAAACAAATCATACACATCATTGTAATACATAACAATACAGCAGTGGGCAAAAATATCATCACATCTTATTTGTGCAAAATACGCATGAATCATCTAGAGTGAAATTACCTAGATCCTGGTCGGTCCCCCTTCTATTGAGAACACTAGATAAATATAACAATGATAAAATAATAATTTAATTTCTATTTGTTTAAAAAAGTAATATACACCATAGCGATCAAACAGGCTGCAATTTAATTAGTGAACAATTGATAACATGGAAAATAGCTCATTACATTCAAAGTTTCTGATCTTTCTTTCTCCTGATCAGGGCAACACACAGGAGAAAACGACTTAGGCTAAACACAATCGGTTGTGCAGTATCTCCTTTAAATATCCTAAGTCCAACCTTAATTTGCCTAAGGCCTAATCTGTTACAAATTGGCTTAAGCCATTTTTTCCTTGCTTTAAGGTATGCTGGGCATGTGAACAAGACATGGGACTCGTCTTCTTTCATCCCCATTTGACAAAACTCACATATATTAGAGACATCGACCCCATTCAACCCCTTGTTACATTTCCAGCTAGATGTTCTATCTTTTAAAAGCAAAATGCTATACCGGAACTTTAAATATAGACTTTTGGCCAATGGTGGGTAAATTTCGTCCATGAGGGGCTCTAATTGCATATTCATTTTAATTTCAAGGAACTTCGAGGTCAGAGTCCCTGTTCTAGGATTTGCAAACACTGAGTCTCTAATATAGTCCCAGTACCTTTGTTTCAAGATGTTTTTTGAGCTATTTGTAAGGGAATCAGGGTCAAGCCAAAAATCACATAGACCTAATTTTTCAAGCCATTTTTTAACATATTCCAGCCATGGCAAGTGCGTAATGTTCTTTATGGCCAGTATCTCCTGCAATGCTTCTCTATAATCGACCAGCTCTTCAGTGGACCATAAACGGACCCAGTAGAGTAGTGGGCGAAGCGAAGCATAGTCGTCAGTACGCCTGAAGTTGAGATCCCATAATACAGGTGTCAATGGTGTTGACCGTGGTATCCCCAACAATTGCCGAATGAAGGAATTTTCCCTCACTCGGAAGGTATCCTTTGAAGCATTTGCCCAGAGATCCGCGCCATAAAGAGAAGAAGATTGCACTTTATATTTGAATAATTCAATGGCTGGTGAGACCGCTTTGAAATGGCTATTCTTATGCTTCTTTAAGATTGGGACCTGATTTTCGGTTAACCTTAGTTTTTAGTTCTCCAGTTGTGTTTTCCATGTCAAATCACTGTCTAAAATAATACCCAGGTATTTAAAATTAGAAACTTCTTCAATAGGTTCATTGTTTATTTTAAAAACCTTATTGAATCCTTTATGGGGGTTGATTGTCATAACTTTTGTTTTTGAAGAATTGATTTCTAGTTTCTTGTCATGATAATACAAACTAAATGTATTTAAAAGAGTTTGGAGCCCCCTAGGTGTCTGAGAAATTAAAATTGTGTCGTCTGCAAATAATAGTGCCAGAACGGCTTGCCCACTCAATTTGGGAGAGTCATGCTCGCAGCCCAAAAGAGTATCAGGGATGTCATTGACATATAAAGAAAATAAGGTGGGTGCCAATACGCACCCTTGCCTTACCCCTTTTGCTATTTGTATTTTTTCAGTGACTTCTCCATTCGGACCCCATCTAACACGTGCATAATTGTTCTCATGGAGTTTAATTAGAATTTGAAGGATATTACCAGGGACGCCCATTTCATTTAATGTCTTCCAGAGGGCTGCCCTGGGTATCATATCAAAAGCTGCCTTTAAATCAACAAAGGCCACGTATATGTGGGAACTCCTTATAATGGTATATTTCCAGACTAAACATAAAAATCTAAAAACCTGGTCTACTGTACTTATCTTGCATCTAAAACCAGCCTGATATTTTGTGTAAATAGAGTGTTCTTCAATCCAAGAAGTGAGCCGACCAAGGACCTGCCGTGCAAAAAATTTTTGTAGCACGTCAATGAGGCTGATAGGTCGGTAATTTGAGGGATTTGACCTATCACCCTTCTTGAACAGAGTCACAATCTCTGCCCCTTTCCAGGTTTCCGGAATAGGAGCTCCTTGAGCAATTTCATTGGATAATAAATTGATGTAGGGAGCCCAAATATAGTTTTCGTGTTTCCAGAGGTCACCTGGTATTTTGTTAGGGCCTGGTGCTTTCCCTGGCTTCACTGCCTTAATTGCAGAGATAGTTTCTGTTAAAGAAAAAACAAGAGGTGCATCATACGCTACCAATGGAGCCTGCAGACTATCCCAGCCTCCACTCTGACCTGAACTTGTACATGAGTATAACATAGTAAAATGCTCGACCCATGTCTTCTCCTCTAAAAATCTATCCTTACATTCTATCATCCCCCTGGTGCCTCTAGCAATGAGGCTCCAAAAAGTGGTCTGATCTTTGCGCTTACATGCGTCCAATAAATCGGACCACACCCTTTCGTCCCACTCTCTCTTGGCCTTTGATAGAGTTCTTTTATACTGTACTCTCCTGGTTCTCACAGTATCCAACGAGCCCCCCCTAACCGCTATAATTAAATCTGACTTGGCTTTTCTACAATCCTGGTTATACCAGGTAATCCCTGTTTGGTTACTTTTTTGGGCATTATGTGATCTTTTTATTGCCCTAGTCAGGATCCCGCCAAGTTGGTTAGTTAATTGCTCATGGGATTTTATCAAACTAATATTTTGGATATCAGTGTTATTACCTAGGAGTGAAGACATATGACTCACAAATACATTGTAGATTTGAGTAATGATTTTGGAGTTGCCTAGTACTACTGGCCATTTCAGGGATCTACGATTATTTGCCACTAAAGGATCTTGTTGCAAAGATATAGTGCTATTTGCACTTTTATCAAGGGTTTAAAAAATCTGGGTTTGAACAGATAGAATCAGAGGATAATGGTCACTTTCCATGCGATCATCCACAGTAAGGTCGATGATCATAGGCCACAAGTTCAGGGAGACTAATAAATAATCTAAGTGGCTGGAATTTGCCCCTCTAGTAAACGTAGGTCTACTAGGACAATCTGATGACAACCGCCCATTACATGCACGTAGGCCTATTTCTAATGTCATGTTCAATAATTGTAAGGCGCTCACAGAGCAGGGTGCTTTATAGTTTGTATCTACTAGGGGGATATTGTTGGCAATGTCCTCATCCTTATAGATGTCTTCTAAACCTATTATAGGTTCAAAGCCTCTGTTAAAATCACCACCTATAATTATTTGTGCATTTTGATCAAATCCCGCCAAAAAACCATTCAGATGATTTACAACTGTTGATTCTTTACATGATCGATGTGGTCTATTGTAAATATTGATCACGTAAGTACTACAGCCCTTAGTGTTTTTTAGCTTGAGTAATAAAATGTCGGGATTGTTCAAATCAATTTGCTCAAAGGACAAGCCTCTTGTGATTTTCACCCAGACTGTTAGTCCGCCAGAGGGTCTCCCCCCATTTGCGTTTACTGCGGGTATGAAAAAAGATCTATAATCCACCTTAAAGTAGTTTTCGAGCCCCCATGTCTCCTGGAACATGATTAGGTCCCCATTTATCAGGTAATCATGCCAAGACGGGTCTGAGAGGTTTTTTTTCAAACCCGCTATGTTCCAGCAGATAATTTTCATGCTTCCTAGGTCCCCCAGTACTTCTACTGCCTGACATGGTGTGCTTACCCTAGATATCTCTAAGTGCGATTGTTGCGCTACTGTTTCAGCAGGATGTAATGGCTGATACAAGATTTCGTTTGGTACAGTCTGGTTTGTTCTAGCTTTAAGCAACAACCTACGATATATGTAGTTTCTTCTACATGGCATTATCGGGTCCCCTCTCTCAAGTCAGTCGCAGTCAGCTAAACCAGCTAGGGCCTCAAACCTATTAGAAGTGCTAACTCCCCAATTGTAAGATGGAGCCCCAAAACCCCAGTCGTTAAAGGGGGCATTCCATCCAGGTGCGGGAGTAATGGGAAAGGGTGGGTTCTGATAGGAGCTCGGCCATCCTTCATTAAAGTTAGTATTGCCCATAGGTACTGGGGTGTTAGGGTACCGTATATTCTGCTGCATACCTAGCCATCCTCCATTATATTTAGCATTTCCTGTAGGGCCACAATTATTGGTTATTATACCAGGCCCTTGTCTTGCCATCTGATTCCAATTTTGCCCTAAGGTAGTGTTTTGAAAGATGTTGTGTTGGTTTGGTGGCCATTGACCCACCCTATTTTGGGGAGCATAAATCATGTCAGAAACTGATGGTCCCCCTCCCCAACCATGCGCTCTTGTTGACCAAACTGGCTTCCGGGGTTTTTGAATGTTGGCCTTTTCTATTTCATTATAGAAAAATTCTAGTGTGAGGGGGATTATAGAGCTACTTCTCTTTTGTGGTGGAAGGATATTTGGTAAAATTTCTGGAAGAGCAGCTGCAGATGAGAGATTTAGTATCACACAGTCGCCCTTCCATTTTTTCTGCTTGTTACCTATCCATCCAACCCTCCTTGCTGTTTTAATTTCATCGGCCAACCGCTGTTCACCCCCCTGCGCTAGCCGCATATTATTTGAGAGCCAGTGTAATGCCTTACTTTTTAATGATGAGGCTGACTCAATTTGGTCTGGTAATAGGGTTGGAGTATTGGCTAACACCAGCACTAACGGTGCTGCTTCCACTGCAAATTGTGTTTGATTTTCATCAAAACAGGGGTGCACTATAGTTTGCATGGAGTCAGTTGGTCGGTCAGTCGGGACTTCTAATGGCAAATTGGTAGTATTTTTGCCAAAGGTTTGTGGGCGTTCTATAGGAATTACTACTGGAGGAATAGTGTCTGGCATTACCTTGGGTGCGTGATCTTTCTCTGGGAGATCACTGTCTTTATTGACATTGCTAAGGGCATTGCCTATTGCATCTGCTAGGCCGTTTTGCGCACTCCCAAGCTTCTTTATCTCTGCGGAGAGTTTATCAATCTTACTGATAAGTGGCTTGATAATTGTCTGTATTTTTATTTCTAACAGTTCCGCAATTTTAGACATTAAGTCCTCGTCCAGAGTGTCCCTTAAATTCTCATTGTGCTTGCATATATTTTTTTCCTTTGATGGTGGTGATGTAGCCTTGTTTTTTCCAGAGCGTGCCCCCCCACGTTTGTTTTGTAATCTGCGAGAGGCTCTAACTGCCCTGGAGGACGGTTTGGCCGATGAGTCATCCTCCACATCTTCTTTATCATTGTCATTAGTTCCTTCAACCTCAATGATAACCTGTGCATCAGATTCGTTAACCATATGATGATCAGTATCCCTCGCATTCAATGTACTCGCATCAATATTAACAGTCTCTGGAGAAACTGGTGCCTGAAGATCAATATTCAGGTCTATTAACAGGGATTCATTGGTTTGTGAGGAGGTAGGTGGGCTCATGGGGTGAAGAATTGGTGATTGGGACAGACCTAACGATTGTCTGCGTTTGCTGTTAATTTGACTGACCACTTGGACAAGATAGTTCTCCATGGTGTTCTTTGGTGTGTCGGGTGCCGTATGAGTGTTGTTTTTTTTACGCATATTTTGCAAAGAAATGTGAAAGTCTTATGCCCACTGCTCAATTGATTGACAAAGTGTTGGTCCCAAAATTAAAACAAAAAAAAGGCTTACTTCAAATGCGTGCAGATATCCAGCAGACTCCTTTACAGTATCATCAGTGTTGTTGACTGTACCAGCATCAGGAGCAACACTAATTGCCGTGGACAATTTTAAGGATGATCCCCTGTTGCACAGCAAACTAATATAAAGAGGGGTGGCCTAGCCTGGCCTCCTAGTGCCGATGAGGGCCGTAGAGGGCCCGCCCTTTGCCCGGGCTTTGCCCGGCGCTGCCCGCGCGCGTCCCGCGGGACGGGAGGCGCTCTGGTGCTTTGTAGCGCCTCCGGTCGCAGGTGGTGGCGTCGGAAGTGCGACGCGGGTCCCGGGGCACCTGGGGGTTATAGTTCACGTGGCCGTTTCCCTCACGGCGCGAAAATGGAGCCGCTGGACGCGCCCGTCCCACAGCAGCAAGGAGAGAGTGCTGTCCGCAAAGCCGTTGCCCTCACGGCTGGATTCAGCTACTGGAACTCAGGTATGTCTCCCATGTTTCTTATCTGTGCAAGGATGAGTTTTAAAATGTTGCTTTGTGGACAGAATAGGAAGTTCATAAGTGTGTAGTTTCCTGAAGGAAACAAATGAGGGCTGGGATGCCAGTTTTGAGGCCAGAGTTCTAGTTTGTGTTTATCAGTGAAGCTTTGTTTAGATTCCCCTGTTGGTAATGAAAAGTGATTTTAAAGAGCAACATCTGACCAAGTATTTTGGGAGCAGGTGATAATAGGGCAGGCCAAAAAGAACCCATTGGAAGTGGGAGCTGCCCACCTTCTACATAGGGCCTCAAGGCAGACCTCTCATGATCCTTGTTATAATCATTACATTTAGCCAAGGAGACAGCAGGAGGGAATGTGTAATGGAGAGATGACTTCTTTGAGGACAGAGTCTGGCATGATTGTCTAGTCTTCTGCAATAGTTTATTGGGCAGAAGGCTATGTTAGCGGGGGGGGGGTGAATAAAATAGATAATACTTTGTGAAGGTATTTGCTGTCTCTGCAGTAATTGCTTCCTGCTTAGATGAGCCAATATATTAACTTAAATGAGGTTGGGATTAAGTTTGCAGGGCCTAGCGTTTGTTCTTAATTTCATACCTGCCACAACAAAACAAAGACTCGTTTGTATGCAGTCCAGTCTTTTTCTCACACTCTGGTTACTCCAAAATGTTATGCAACTGTTCTAATTTAGCCCCAACATTCTTATTAAAAGACAGACTCATGCAACCAAAGTTCTTTCTGGAATTACTTCATCATACTGCTACTAAACTTCCACTCAAGAAGTCATATTTCATATGTCATGTGCTTCACACAAGAATTCAATAGAAATCTGCAAACATTGTTATAAGTAAATACATTCTCATTCTTCGAGCACTATTGCAAATTATTTTCACAAATATTATTGCTTTTTAATAATCTGATCCCATTTGTACATCAAAGGTTGATCCCTTCACCGATGCTTAGCTCCACAACACCTTCTTATTTGCTACCTGATGGCTAGGTAGAAGGACTGGAATGTAAGCAATATATAAGACTTTTAAAGCTCTGTTTATTTTATGATCCTTTAACTTAGACAAGGGGTACTGAATGCAGAGCGATGAGTGTCAAATGGAAAACTAGGTCAATATTTCTTACCCTTGGTAATCCCAGATTGACACCCATCTGTGATGTGGGGGTGTCATCTATAATCAAGCTTGTGTGCTCAGTTTCTATCTTTATTGTATGTTATTAGAGCAAATCTTATCAAACATGGGTTGTGTGTCTTGCTAAATTACTTCCCAAGCATTTTGAATTCAAAAATATTTGGTGGGCGTTGTCACAAAGTACCAAATAATATATATTCAACATTCTTTGTGCTGTAGAGCTAGGATATGTGGGAGCTCCCCCCCCCCCCCCTAGTTTTGATTCTGCTCTTATGATGTCTTTGTCTCCACTGTTCCATGTGTTAGCCCCACCAGAAGTTTGAGGCTAGTTGCGACCCGGCTTCACTCAATGGTTCTCATCTGACAAAGTACAAGAAGACCTTCACTGGGAAATAATAATAATAATAATACACACTGTGATACAAACTATGATTATTTAAATTGTTTAAAGGGAAAAGCGCATTTGCCTTGCACCAGGTAATGGCTCGGTTGCAAATGTTGTGAAGGGTTTATGTGGATAAAGCAATGATGTATGTCTGCCTCGCTGTCACTGGCTTACTTCTGTTATTACAGCAATGCTTATGTTTGCTCGACACTCTTGGCTCACAGTTAACTAGCTTCCTGGCAAAACATAAGCGGACACGTGCACGATCAGCAGCCCAGTCCGTGTCTTCGAGGGGGCGGGGACATGGGCGGTGCGCGAGGCTTCTCAGGTTTCTTCGGTGTTACTAATTGAGACTGCCCTCGCCTGTGATATAAAGGTCTGCGCGCTGAACTGTGAACACAGAAAGCAAAGAAGGATTGGAGTCGTTTGTTTTACTCGGAGCCCTCTGCACTTGAGTAGGGTTCCTTCAACCTGGAATAGTCATCGCCCGTCAGAAGTAGGAGCGACTCAACGAGGCGAGAAACGCCCGCCTTTTACGAAGCAGGTAAAGCATGATTTTTTTTAAATAACTTTTCCCGTTAAGTTGAATTTGGGTTCATCACGGGCAGATTTGAAAACTCATGTTCCCACTGTATGTAAATCACTTAGAGTTTTGCCCCTTTAGCATGTCGTTTGCGGTTTGCCAGAGACAATTACAGGTGTCACAAACGTCATGGGGCTTCTTAGCAACTTCGTATAATTAAAACGTCTTTCGTCCACAAAAACGTGTAAACTATTGGGAACCGGACTGATAAGATATACGTAGCACAAAAACCGTCCGTAACATCATGTTTCCGTTCGTAAACGTCCGTGTGCAAACCATTCCCCCGTGGCTCTTAATTTATCTAGTTGAATGGATCGCTCAGCCTAGACCAGGATTGTGGTGCATCCTGGGGTCAATAGTCCAGTTTATTTCATTGTAAAACAGTGACTACACCTCCCCGGAGTCCAAAGAAAACACCTGGCCTGGCTGAGCTGCTCGTGCATGGAACCGGGAAACTTGCAAGCCCTATTACGTGAAGGTGTGCTAGTTAAAAGTGCACCCCATGGAGGCAAAGGAAGTCTCCAATGGCTGGAGTGCACTGAGGTGTTAAATGAAAGCTGTGGACTGGACCACACACCAAATATGCCTGAAAGTGGTGATATTTCAACAAATATCTCAGGAAAAAGACTATGTAAATAGTGAAACCCCTAGAAAGGGAGACTAGAATGACTAATCTCCATGAAATGCATTACAATAATTGAGAACGTGGCATGCAGTTAAGGATAAATCCATCCTGTGATGTAGGAGGCTTATCTTCTTTACGTTGGACTCATTCATTCTAATTCAGATCTATTCTTAACATCATAAACCATTGTTTAGGGTTGCAAATGCCCAATCTTGATTCAGAGGTAGATTTCTGACTTTTTAAAAGCTGTTTATAGATCATCCTCGCTAAAATGAATTCTGCAGAAAGAATGAGATTGCTAC
Source organism: Lissotriton helveticus (assembly GCF_964261635.1). Lineage (NCBI taxonomy): Eukaryota > Metazoa > Chordata > Amphibia > Caudata > Salamandridae > Lissotriton > Lissotriton helveticus. The sequence continues at coordinate 695,496,015 of NC_136063.1, forward strand.
GTCAATTAATGAGATTTTTTTTTTTTTTTTTTTTTTTTTAAACCAGGTGTCTGCTTCTAATTTCCAGAAATCTCGTACTTGGTTAACGTGTCAGTTGCTGGAACATGGCATCCGTACCATCGACTAGTTGCCTGATGGCCAAAAATCAGTACCACAGAAGTAAGTTTTTAGTGCTTTAAATGGGTAGTACTTTAAATGGGTAGGTATTGCACTTCGTTAATTTGAAAAGGAGCACCTCTCAGGACTTGCACAATACATTTAATGGGAGAGTAGCAGCACTTCTAAAAAGTAAACAGGTACTCTGGGTATAGGGTGTTTACTTCTGGGTATAGGGTATTTACACTTCTATATTTCCATTTGAAGCACTGAGAAAGTTGCCTTGGCATCAGTTGTTTTAGCAAATAGTGTTCGCATTGTAGGAGACACTATGTGTGTACAAATCCTTTCAAATGAGCAATTAAACATTTTCTTGTGAAAACACAGACGTAATCAGACTGTTCTGGTCTACTCACATCCTATTGGTTTAAATCAGTTGTACTGTGATTAAAGTTGTAAATAGGCAACTTCTCAAAGCATCCATTTTGTTTCCATGCTTAGCTCGTCAGAATTCTGAATCCAGTAATTGTTCCAGCAGTTCATCTTCCATGTACTGCGACTCCGGACACCCAGGAGAACAAGAAAAAGCCAGCCATGGTATGAGCCATCATGTCGCTTAACAAACCTCTGCATTCAGTTTAGCATTGTTGATTAAATGAGACCTGCTGTCTGACCATTGGTGTCTCCATTATAGGGCTCCCAGAAATGTTTGAGAAATGCTGGTGGCTGAAAAACTTTTTCCACTGTGAACAAGTCCCTGTAACGTCTACCAGGATAGATATTTCTACAGAAAGGTGAGATTTGTGAATTTTTACCCATGACTATAATGTTCAAACTTAGGGCCTTATTATGACGTCGTAGTCGTGGTGGCAGTCTGATGACTGCCTCATCGCGGGACCGCCCACAATTAAAACTGCGGCAGTTGTACCGCCAGGATCAGGGATCCTGCTGGCCCGGCAGTCTTTCACTGGGAAGAATATGCTGGCGGTGCCGCAGTCCACAACTCGGAGCATAGTTTGATTTCCTCACTTCCCTCCTTTTCATGGCAGTGAGCCTGCCATGAAAAGGGTGGCGGTGAGGAAACTAAGGGGGTCTGCAGAGCCCCTTATTACCCTGTGCATGGGGGTGCATGCAGGGGGGCACAAAGTGTGCCCACCGGCATGTATGCACCCCCAGTTCCAACAAAGAAATGAATGCGTGACATGGTGCCTTCCTTTCCTTGTTGGAATGTTCTTTGGCAGTCGCACAGCACTGCCTTTCTAAGGCTTACATATGAGCCTTAGAAATGTAAATCCTAAACTGGCTGGCGGGGTGATTACGGGTTGGCGGTCTCGCAGTGGGGCACTGGTGTGTCGGCCCACTTCAAGACCACCTAACTCGTAATAAGGCCCTTAATGAGTAGTACTTACCGAGCTCTTAAATTTGCTCTTAAATTTGCTGGGTTCATCAGATAAGGTTTTTCTTTCTAGTCTGGGTCCAATTTTCTAATCTGAGAAACGGAACTACAAAAATGTATAGAATAATCTGTACTGGATGAGCTAGTCACTCATGGGAACTGGAAAACTTGCATGCTATGTACTTGATGAGATGGCAAGAGCAGTATATTTTCTGAGAATCTATCAAATTTTAAAGCTGAAAACAAAGCAACATTTGTGGTACCAAGAGCAGGCAGGAGTGGAAAGGGATCTGGCCTACTGTCACATATATATTGATCTATATTTGCTCAGGCTGCTGCTTTTCTCTATACATAACCCCGATGAGTTGTGAATAGAGGTAATGTTTGCGTCATTTATCTAGAAACCATAGCCATTTTATTTTTCCCCAGGTATGTGTGCTTTGTCCTTTTCATTGCACTTCAGCCTGGAATCTGACAAAAGTAATAAGGAGTGGACTCCAAGGACTTATATCAGTGGTTTGGCATCACTTTGGAGGGCACTGGAAGTAGTTCTGAACAAGAATATTACAACAAAACAGAAAATACCTCTTTCCTGCTTCCTGGTGCTATAAAGTAATGTAATAAACCATTTTGCTTTGCATTCTCTCTTCCTGGATCTCAACAGAGGAGGTCTTGTATAGCAGCAGCACCGAAGGAGCCACTGAATTGTATGGGCTCTCTCCTCCCTGTAAACAGTCTGTTTTACAGGAGGAGACTGAAATGAAAAAGGTCACAGTTCAAAACTTGCATTTCATTTGGTGGCATGATTAACGTGGAAAACGTAGTGGAATACCAGCAACTCCAGGCAGTATTTACTGTCTTCTGAGCCAAGCCTTCCACATCGAACCCAGGTGGTTTATTGCTAAGACCTGCTGCAATACAGAAATACTTCTCTTTTGGCCAGTGATATGTTCTCTGGTCAATCTACTGGCCATGGGCTAAAAATATGATCAGCAAAATGCTAGTCCAAATTTGTGTAGGTACAGCACCGACTGTGATCATGGACAGACAACTTTTGCTAGGAGTGTGGCTCAGCGCAATAATGGTGCTCTGCATTGCAGAGGTCTGGCTGGGACTTCAACTGGAGGAAGTCTGGTGCAGCCAGAATACCCCATACATTACCATTTGGTTTTTTTAATGGGCAGTAAGTGCCACCTAGCAGTAGCAATTGACCATTTTTGTAATGACCTTCAAGTTGTTGTAATTATATAATGTTAAAAATTAGGCCCTTTCCGATTTTAGGCAGTAAGAATCGAATATGGTATTCCTTACAAATCTCCACTATCAACAGTACTGTTTGTGTTGATTTTTAGTTTTGTTACTAATGCACTATGGAATCTACTATTTAGGTAAATAATAGCTGGCAAACTTTGAAGGGGCCAAAGACTGAAGTTCTACAGATGTATTCAACGTTAAAACCCATGGCAGGGAGCCACTAACTTACACCATCACCCTGCCCTAAGCCACAGAGTAGTTTGGGCTGCTGATTCTCTCTGGCAAATAGGCTCTACATGTTTGGCTAATATGGCGTGTTGAATTAGCATTTTAATACACTTTTCCGCTCAGTTGGCATTCTACAGTGTAAAAGTTAAACTAAACACATTGATTGAGCCCACCATAAAATGACAATTTAGTCCTTCGTTAAACCAAAATTAGACTCTATCAGTGCTCTCAATGGGAGAATTACCCAGTACCAAATAGTCTGTTTACAGCAGATTCAAAACCTAGATGCCCCTATAATTTTAATAGTGAATAGATCTGATCGTATCTCTCCAGGCTCAAAAGTGCTATTCCCATGGCCAAAGAGATCACTTTCTGAAGTACACCTGATTTGCACATGGCATAGCACCTACATGGAATATTTAATAGGTATCACATCATCTGATCTGTTCGATTACCTATTCTACGGTTTCTGAAAATTTGCAGGTAATAAAAGAGTTAGTTAATTCTCTGTAATTGTGCCACAGAACTGGAATGATTTAATGTAAAGATTTAAAATAATGAACTCACATTAACGTGTTTCAGAAAAACTCTAAAACCCCTATTGTTAACAAACAACAGTTGATGGACCGGATCTGCATAATATTTAGCTCCAACATAATTCGTTGTTGGTTGTCCATTTGTATTCATTTGGGAGATTAAGTGCTGTGCTTCTTCTTTCAATAACTTAAGAGAAATGAAACCCTGACAATAAAAATGGGCTTTTGTCAATAGCGAGGGTCATTAAAGGTTGATCTGTGATTTCGGACATTGTTCAATTGTCTCCTGTTGGGACGTTTTTATTGCATAAAGCTCAATTGTGGGCCAGTTAGAACAGTACTGTTTGCAGACACCCAGAGGCATGTTGATTTGTGGGGTGTGCCATGCAAAAGAATACAATTATTTTGGAATCATGAAGGAAGGTGGTGAATGATAGCTAGTCCATTTTGTGTCATGTTTCGCTCTCTATTAGCTTCCATTTGTCAGTTGGGGTAGTTTTGGTAGAATGGAAGGCATGCCATTGGTTGCCTCATGCGATAAATTTGTCCAAAGCTTTAAGTTTGTATTTTCAACCACTGGGTTCTAGTGTGTGCCACAGAAAACATGATGTAGGAACTCCAATCCTTTGCCTTTGCTGTGAAACATTGCTGTTGTGGCTGGTGAGCCTAACACGATTTCGCTTGTGTAAAAATCCATTCTTTGTCTTCATTGTTGCAATTGTCCCCCTTTTTTTTTTTTTTTTTTTAAACTTGTTTATTTCTTCTTTGCAGTGCTCGAAGCTGATTTTGACTCAGACCAAGTTGAACAAATTCAGTTCCTCAATGTCTCGAGAATTTCCATGTGACTGCAGAAGGAAAGAAAATATGTGTTGATTGCAAAGGAAATTTAAGCAAAATTGCTCTGAAATGAACTGGAGCAGGCAACAGTGTGGTACTCTAGTAATCCAGCTTTGAGATGCTTCAGCTCAATGTCTGATTTATACAATTTGACTTTAAAGCTGAACATGTGGTGTTTTACATATAGGTCCACTGAAAGAATTCATGGATTAACTGTAGGCAAAGCAATCAGTTGCCCTCAAAATGAACTGTGATCTTACATCTTGCATTTTGCATGTGGCCTCATTCAGCAAGAATGCTCCTGCAAAAACCTCCGGGATTTTTTTCTTGAAAGTGGCTGAAACTTGTTGATGAATATTTACATTACAGCTAGTAATTTACTGCACCTGTGAGGTTTCGATGACCTCACTTTTTACACCTAAGGTCTAGAATATGCTGAATGTTGGCTTTTTCTTTATCCTAAAGTAGTTGTTCAGTCTGTTTAAGCAAACATCACTTCCAAAATACAGTATGCATTTTCCCTCCCAAACTTAACTCGCTTATCCATCTTATCCTTGCCGTCTTATTTGTTAATACTTTGACCTCACTTCCTGTCTCTTGCCCTCTTTAACTCAAGAGATCTCAAATACGCTGCCGTTCTTTTTTTTTTTTTTTTTTTTTTTCTCATTCATTCGTTGTCTCGTCCTCAATTTCACGGCTGCCCTGTTCATCACAATGTTGAAGCTCATCTAACACAACTTCACTACTCTCGCTCATCTGTTCCGTTTGACTTTGATTGTTCAACTCGTAGTGAACCGGTTTTGACTCAGTCAGTGATGTATGCAGTCAGTTAAAACATCAGGAAAGAAATCAGATTCATGATCTGTGCACATTGTCCAGTGCCTTGTGGTAGCTGGGCGTCGAAGTATGCTATGCACTTTATCAATGTTTGTAAACTGTGAGAGATCTAAGCATAATTCATAAGTTTAATTCAGTCATCAGTGTCTTAAAAATTGTATTTTTTTTACTTTTCTACATAAATAAATGGAATTAAACTAGTGTTCAGTGTGGTTTTTTAAAAAGTAATATATATATATATATATATATTTTTAATCATTTGTAAATTAGGATTTTGTATCATAGTATGGAAGTGTATCTCCTTTTTATTGACTTTTTAGACGTGTTGCTGGCCGTTGTGGTGTTTGAACACTTGAGCCTAATTTTAAACGCAGGTCTGTGTAGAAAACACAAACACCACAGAGCTATCTTTCTTGCAATTGGTGCTTCGGATCAAATATTAACTTCAAAACCTGGGTTCAAATGACAAATTGCCAATCCTCACGACTTTTTCAAGAAGGACAAATATGTCAAAGTATCAGTAAAATCTTATGATCCTTTATGAAAATTATGTTTATCCGGATTATTTAAAGAAAATAATCAGATAATCCATATTTACAGAGCCATATGGAATTTTACTCGTGTGATCTAGCCACCAGAATCATCACCAACATTACCAGACATACCACACTGGTGATCATCTGCTATCTGGAGTACAAAATACCTACACATATGCAGATCTATGATACTTGCTACCTCTAGTGAACTATCGTTATTACTTGCATTATTCAAACAGCTCCCATGAGTGCCTCCAATTAATAGTTTCGCATGTGTTTTGGTTATTCAAATAGTGCAAGCTTTACTGCCAAGTGGATTAGACATCAGCCTGCCACTGCTCCCCCACCCCCCCCCCCAACAACCTGCACGTGATATGTGGTATAAGTGCCACCTTCCAGTGTGTGTGACATGCAATTGGCTGGGTCGATCCTAGCAGGACAACTGAACTGACACTTTGATTATAAAAATAGATGTCAATGACCAATTATTTGCCAGCAGAATAAATAAAGCCCAAATTTACACATGCAATCTAGAAGTAAATAATGAACTGAGTTCCTTAGCACTCATTTGATCCACTTCGAAATGATAGGCTATGTCTTGTGGCCTTGCTTGAAGTAATAATGGGTTTAATTATTACCTATCGCCTTGCTCCACATTACAAGGGTAAAATACGGAATTCACTTGAGCCTAAATTTAAGAGGGTCATCTGGAAATGCACGCTAGTTTAGCATGAGCATGCCAATAACAATTCAGGCACCCACGGCAGACGGATGGAATGTGGAATCAAGCTTGTAAGATGCATTACCTTGCAAAAGGAATGGTTACCCCAGAGCGTGGTGATTTGTTGATGAAGATAGCGCAATAAAAGAAAATACTAACTTTTCATAACTCCAAATTAATTCGTATTACATTTAAAACCATGTCGGATTGGTTGACAAAACAAAATAACCCTAACATTTAATCCAGAAAAAAATTCTCCACTATTGAAATGGTAAAGGCTCAAAATTAATTTAGCTTTGTTTTTAATTCAAGCAGGATATATTTAAAGGGAAATGTTGCCCTATCCTGTGAGTGACTTTTCTCACCTAGAGGGCAGTAACTATATCAACAAAAATTTCACTATCTTGAATGTTCTGTCCTCCCACAGAATTTTAATATTAAAAAGGCGATACATTTCCTTTAGCGCTTTAAAGCTTTTTTTAAAAAACAAACAACGTTTGTGTGTATTCAGGGGACATTACTGGGAACAAACATTAGTAGATAAACGCAAGTCGCCAGGAAGACTGGTAAATAATACTGGGTACATTTTAAGTAGTTTGCGTGTGGCAACAGTGACCCTGTGTGTGCGCTATCTACTGGTGCCGTACATCTGCAGTAATTCCTTTGGCAAAGCATTTAAATATATAGTAGTTTTAGTTTTTTTTCCCCCGGATTTTAGCCTAGCAAACATGAAGCTGATCCTTGAAATGGGGAATGTTAGAGTTCAACTAATCAAGCAGAGGAAATGATTTACCAGTTATCAGTATGGGCCCTGAGTGACTATGGGGGTGGGATGTTCAGCAGCCAGGTATCTCTGGGTCTTCTGACTGTAGTGAATACACTGCTGGTGAAAGCAGACTTTTGTCTCTGACAAATTAGATAACTTCAGCCTTCTTTCAACATAGTAAACAGTCAAAAGAAAATGTGCACTACCTAGTCGATTCTAAATCTTTTGCTTTTTTAGGAAAACAATCCAAACTAGTTGGTACTATTAGAGGTTGTCAAATGAAGGATGGCAAATGGCAACACCAGCTCCAGGCAAATGTCTGCAGTAGTCGTTCAGGGTGGAATGTATGGGAATTGCAGTCACCATGTATAAAAAAACTAATGATTTGAGATGGTGTGAGCTACATTTACTGTACTTCTGTGTGTCAATAAATAAGTCTGTATGCTCTCGGTATTACTTCATGGGTACTATTAGACCTAATACCACACAGTAATTCTTTCATTTGCTTCGCATACAGCCTTTACTTGTGCTCACTAGTTAGCCGTGATATAAGTAGTTGGACATTTGGATAACCCTGATCACCTTTGGAGCACTAGTTGTTTAATCAATGACATCGTCGTTTGTCGCTTCAGTCACTGTGCCTGCAATTTCTGTACGCGAGGGACCCTCTTTCTACATATGGGGGTGGTGGTGATAAAGCAAGGCCTAGGTGTAAGATACCTGTGGATGAACAGACATTTTGATGCTTCATTTATCTAACCGATGTGGCACGTGTTAGCTGCAGAAGTCCGCACCATTTGGTTGTTAAATTTCATATCCAAGGGCAGCTGCAGCCAGTTTTGGTATCACTCGCCCACTTCGGAGCCCGGGGGGGGGGGGGGGGGGCATGGGCCATGGGGTAGAGCAAGGGTTCATAATTTCGGTATAGCGAAATAGTACGCAAACACTCCCTTCTCCTCCCCTCCTCCCCTCGGGCTCTATAACATGTTGATTTGTGCATTTATGCTGTATGTGCTAAGATTCACATGCAGTACTTTGTGATTAAATAACAAATGTACTTTCTATTTTAGTTTATGGTTTTCATTCTTTTCAATTTCGCGCTATAATAATTGCATCTGTTTTGTTATGTCAATTTGGATTTGTTAAGCGCTTAATACCAGAAGGTCTCTAAGCGCTGGGGCCACCTCTCTCTGTACCTATATAGCCAATTTCAGCATAAACAATTATACAAATTGCAATGTCAGCATGGTGCGAGCAAAAGAATAATTATTTTGACAAATAACATTTCATATAATCTTACCACCCCACTACATGAATATTGATTCCCCGCTTCTGACCTAATGTCTTTAGGAGGTGTAAAAAAACTGTTACATTAACAACAGAGAAAAGCAATGAATGAATACACTACAGTGCTAACAGGCAGATCATTGAAATGTGTCAAAGGCTTCCTCCAGAGAGTTCTTCCAGAAGAACATGGTACACAAAATAAACAGTGTACATTTTGCTGAGTGCAATGTTGAATGAGATCTACAAATGCAGGCTAATTTTTATAAAGTCATCAGCCTTATTTTCAAGAATGGAGTCGAGGCCTAGTTAGCATTAGCCTATGTAATCAGTTTTACACATCACATTTCTTTCGTTTCAATTGCAAATTACTCATATTATTAAACACATATATTTTAGTTAACAAAAGCTCTAACACTGTCAATAGACAATTTGTATTTCCTTTGAAAACTTTTTTGGAATAGTAGATTTATCAGTGATGAGGCTTTTACCGACCCAAAGTGCTATGAATCTATCAGCAGTGTTACGGGACACTAAAAATCAATATAGAAAAATTATGTGAGAGCTGCCGGGTCCGGTGGCGTAGTGGACTAATGCATTTACTGTAGTGGCCTCTGTTTGATCTCATGGTCACAAGTTCAAATCCTGGCGGTTTCACTCAGCCTTTCATCCTTCCGAGGTTGATAAAATGAGTACTGTTGGGTAAAAGCAAACATCTGTTATTCACCGCCAAGTGGTCCTTCTGGGTGAATGTGCACTTTAGAAATACATGTTATATATATGTTTTTGTTATTTATATTTTGTTTTGTATTTGTAATTATAAGTATTGCTGGACCTGACCCTTTTTGCAGGATTATCTGCAAACTTTTTGCCTTTTGTCTCCTATTTTCTGACCCTCTCTTCGTTTGCTTTAGGATTCTGGGCGCTCTACCACTGATAATCAGTGCAAAAGTGCATATGCTCTCTGTGTAAATTGTGATTCTGACTGGTTATCCATGATTGGCATATTTGATTTACTGGCAAGTCCTTAGTAAAGTGCACTATGAGGGCCCAGGCCTCTAAATCAAATGCTACTAGTGGCCTGCAGCACTGGTTGTGCTACCCACATGAGTAACCTTGTAATCATGTCTCAGGCCTGTCGCTGAAGTGTCTGCCAGTGCCATTTTAAAGTGCCATATCGACCTGGCAAGTACACCCACTTGCCAGGCTCTAACCTTCCCTTTCACTACATGTGAGACACCCCCAAGGGTGGCCCAAGGTACTCCAGTGGGCAAAGTGCAGTGCATGTGAAAGGTAGTACATATGTTGTGTGTTTTACATGTCCTGATAGTGACATACTGGCAATTTTGTTGTTCACCAGTGCAATAAACGTCTCTCCCACAGGATATAATTGGAGCTGCCTTGTAATGCCTTACAAGTGTTACTTTCAATTGGGAAGAGACCGAGATTTGGAGTTTGGGCTTTCTGAGCTTAGAATTAAAAAATATATCTCTTAGTGAAGTTGCTTTTTAAATGCCACTTTTAGAAAGTGGGCATTTTCTTGCTTTATCATTCTGTGTCTCTGCCTGCCTGTGGAATCAACGTCTGGTTTAGACTGACGGGCTGCTTGTGCATTCATTCTAGACAGTCACAAAAAGAGAGCTGAGGTGTGGCCTGCATATCCTGACGGCCCATCATCAGGCTGATGGGTATTCTTGGGCTAGAGTGGCAGAATGAATTGTCACTGACACCTGAATAATGCTGTGCCCGTCTTCTCACAATGCTGTCTCCACCCCCCTGGAGTGTGTCTGGAGCCAAGGCAGGAACTTGTGAACAACAAAGACTTTCTTATGAAGTATGCCTACTTCAAATGCCAAAAAAGGTATAGGTATTGGACCTAAAATCCCAGGCTTTTATAACACTTCTGGATCAAGAGGAACCACTGTCAAGGAGAAGACCTGAAGAGCTGTAAGAAGGAGTACCAACCCTTTGTTGTGTGTTGCTTTGTTGAGTTGGCTTGGGGTTGCTGCTTCTGCTTGGAAGGGAAAATAGACTGGACTTTGCTGTGTATCCTGCTTGAAAATGTTTCTCCAAGGGCTTGTGTGTGCTTTCCTCCTGTTAAGCAGTCTCAGCTCACGGCCATCAAAGACTTCCTTTGCAGCATCCCTGAACTCCACTACTGGGATTTCTGACCTGCCTTGTGGTGTCAATTCCAGTTCTGGGTCCTTGTTGATTTGCTGCTACTACTGCTGAAAATCCATGCATCGTGATTCCAATGTCTGTTATTTCCAACACAGCACCGTGCGGTTGAAGAAATCGACGCATCGCCTGCCTGCAACTGATCAAACCACCACAGCCAGAGTTCAGCGCACCGTGTTTCTGAAGTCTGAGACTACCGCCCTGACTACAATGCAGGACTTGCTGTGCTGCTGAAGGAATCTACGTATCACCTGTCTGCAGCTGTGGAAATTGACGCAGTGCCTGTTTCGCCGGGGCATCGACCCGCAGCGTCAGGACTTTGCATACATCACACCTGTCCGCCAAGTCTGCCTTGACACTGGGCTACAGTAAGGAACAGAGGCTGTGTGTCCGGAGAATCAATGCATCACCTCTCTGCACAGAAGGATACAGACGCATTTCCTCCCGGAGCAGTAAGAAACAAATGCATCACCTCCTCGCCAGGTACGGTATTGATGCATCACCTTCCCTGCATAGCCGGAAGCAACCAGCTCCTCATCTCCCCTGGAGCAAGGAACCAATTTTCACCTTCCCTGCGAGTAAGGAACTGATGCATCACCTTCCACGTGTCTAAGGAACCAATGCATCACTATGTTTTCTGGCACCTCACCTCCCCAGCGCCTCTTTTTGCCTTTGATTTTGACACATCCCAGGTACCTTGAACAAAAAGTGACGCATCCATAGTTTTTATATGGAGTGAGCTATTTTTACCTTTCAAAAGTAATATTTTTATATGTGTATGTTGGACTTTTGTCATTTTGGTCTTGTTTGGTTTAGATAAAGATACTTGCTTCTTCTAAACTGGTGTGGTGCCCATTTGTAGTGTTTTCACTGTGTTACTGTGTGTTTTGTACAAATACTTTACACATTGCCTTTGAAATAAGTCTGACTGCTTGTGCCAGGCTACCAAGTAGCTGAGCATGGGTTATCTGGGTGTGTTATCCACTTACTCTGACTAGAAGGTAGGGTCTCTACTTTGACAGGGTGCAAGCCACTGCCAACTATAGACCCCCATTTCTAACAAATAGTGTTATTCAAGTTGATTATTTAAAAAGAGCAAATTCTTCAGCATTGTTGGTGTCAACCATGGGATGCATGTTTGACAAGTATTGCTTGTACCTTTGTTTACAGTTGAGAACAATTCACACAAGTAGAACGAGAATAATAGCAAACTGCAACACCTGTCTCAAAGGTGGCCTTCTGTCCCATAATCCGGGCCCCCTGATATATCTCCATAAAACAATTGTCAAGAAATTTTCATTTTTGATTTGAGGTTTTTGATGATTAGAGAAGTAATTTAACTTTGATAGACATTGCTGATTCTGTCCAAACTTGTCTGGACAACATCTTTAATAAGCATTTGCAATGCAAAAGGTCTCGCTTTTGCGAGAGTTTCAGCTATTTGCGTTGTGAATGGCAATGACTTTCATTTATGTGTTTTGAAAACCTGCAAGCGGTGCGTAAACATGCACTTTGCACTTATAGTCTTTGCTTATGAGAAGCAAGGCTGACAGTAAAAGAGGCGCATTTACTGCCAACCTTGCTACCGCTAAGCGAAAACTATAAGTAAAAAGTTACACACCACTTGCTGGTTTTTAAAACACATAAATAAACGGCATTGTTATTTAGAATGCCAATAGCTGAAACTCTGACAAATGCAAGACCTATTGCATTGTGATTTATTGTATTAAATAGGGTGCAATATGCAAACAATTCATGTCCTCCTTGTCGGTAAATAAAAAATGTCCAGGTACATGTCCACATGTATTGATTAATTCTAACATTACCTTTCTGTACCAAATAAGCATACATTAGCCATGGTCAATATGTCATGTGAATTTGAGACTAAACCTGCAGTGCCATCATGGTGCTGACATATGTTGCTCATTTGCTATTATCTATGGCATTTTTATGTTTTTGAACAATGACTGTATGCACAAACAAAATTACTAAGATGGCTGGTTGTAATATTTTTTCCCAAAAATAGTTTAATAATTTGTGTATCATTTTGATTAACAGAACTGAAGTAGTTCCAATAGAAGTAACACAACATGTTGGCTGTTGTTAGCTGTCTTTTTATAGACACAAACAAAATGACTAAGATGGCTGGTTGTAATATTTACTCCCAAAAATAGGTTTATAATTTGTGTATCATTTTAATTAACAAAACTGAAGTAGTTCCAATAGAAGTAACACAACATGTTGGCTGTTGTTAGCTGTCTTTTTATAGACAAAAATATTTGGAAAAATGGAATAGAGAGTTTGTTTTAAGGAAAACAACATATCCTTGAAGAAACCAATTAAATAAATCTAAAGAAATTTATCAAGGCTATGTTAAATAGTGTTTGCAAGAAACTGAAATGAAAGTATGGAATAAATAAATAATTCCAAATAAGGTAGGCGCCGTAGATTAAGTGATTTGCTCAGAATTACAGGGTGCTGAGCTGACGCCAAGGCTTGAACCTGGTTCCCCAGCTCCAAAGTTGGCAGCTCTAGCCGTGAGGCCACATCCTTTTGAGTGACAGTAACAGGAGGTGTAGTAATAGTGAAATTTTGAGCTCCTGTGGAACTAGCGATCGTAATTGAAACCCATGTGTATTGGTCCTCCAGTTAACACGTTTTCTTGCTAAAGACAAATATCTTGTTAATAAAAGTTGACACCTTTATAGAAATAGAGCAGAAAAACACCTTACGGTGTCACTGGAATGTGATGGATATGATATTATACAAGCCTGGATGTGCACGGGTCTCTGTACTCCCACCCTCATCCATCTCCAAAAGTACACAAATGCAACTATCCCATGTGGTGGCAGATGGGCTTAACGAATGAGCACAGCCATTTTAATTAGCCCGTCTCTAGATATTTATTCACAGTGGTGGGCTTTCGACCAGAATCAGTGGTTCTGGCTTCCAGAAGTGTCAATAAAAGCTGGCTAGCAGATCTCTGCTTATATTTCTCACTTCACTGAGCCAGAAACAGGCTAAAGTGGCTCCAAAAATCCCTTCCTCACTGCCTGCAGAAGTTTGAAAGCTGCAGTATAGATGCTTCCAGAGCTAGGATTACAAGAGCTTATCCTGCCATCTCTGACAGCAAACAGTTTCAGAAAGAACCTTTGGCGACCATGCTTATATTCAAAGGCATCTGATTACTCATACTGGAGGAGTCAGTTTACAGGCATTCTTGTCAGTGACAGGAAAGCCTGTGCCACGATCAGCTGGCAGCAATACACATACTGTGCCGGTGGCACAGGCTTTGCTGCCACTAATACTGCTTGTTTAAAATGGTGACCGACAGCGCTTTCCATGATCACCAGTTACATTATACAATGACAGTTTCATATTTTTTGTAGACACTGATCGATTAATCGGCTGGTCTGTTAAAGACATTTAAGTAATGTCCTAAGCTGCTGATTAATCTCCCTGTGTCTACAAAAAATATGAAACTGTCATTGTGTAATGTTACTGGTGTTCGTAGAATCGCTACAAAAATTAAACAAAAAGCCAGAGAGCGAGCTGCTGTAAATGTGTGGCTTGAGGCAAACAAAGGGAGACTCCAGCATGGATCCCCAGAGCGAGAGAATGTGGCACAGCAGTCAGAGCTGCGATCTGTGTTCGAGCCCCGACCTCAGTTCAACATCCTGTGCACTAGTTTAAACCAGTGCGAGCGGACGAAAACTGTACTTAGGCACAACTGCTTCCAGACTACACGGAAGTTACTATCGGATCAACAGCCAACAGAAAGCAAGATAAGAATAGCAATGCCCCCAGTTAAGCGCATCGCAAGCGGTATACCAAATTATACTGAGTTTCACCCAACATACAGATTACTTTTTGTCTCGCTGAGACAGCGCAATCAGCGCATGCGCTGCCAAGGCGAGACCTAAAAATGGGAGATGTGTTGTGGTCCAATAGTCCAAAATGGCGGCTATAATTAGAGGAAGAAGAAATATACATAGAAACAAATTATTATCAGTACACTGTCACACTAGACAGGAATTCGCCTCCCCCAAGAGCAGGGGCACTACAGGCGAAGTAACTGTAACACACCAGCTGACTTAGGAGGCATTTTCAAATTATCACCAGATATACAGCCCCCCTCCACCTACAGGCTGCAGTCTTCTCAAACCTGCCTGGCCAAATCTACCCATGCCAGCTTGCAAAACCTTTGCTGAAGCCTCCCAATCTGAAGCTGGCACATACATACTTGCAAATACTGATAGCACGCGGGCTCGTAGCGGTTTAACGGAATACCGGTCGTAATGAATGCAGTCATCCTTTTTGCATAGTACAACACTATCAACATTGATCTCCTTTTAGCAATTCGTTCTTATTTTATCTTCCCATGTGGTTTAAATTTGTAATGATTTTTATTAATCTGCAAATAAATGTCTTACTTACTTACTTACATAGAAATGAAACAAATAATAATGTTTTTTTACTCCTTTTATGCATACCCCAAACAATGTGTATGTTTATGATCTGAATATGGAAAAAAAAAGTTTTTTACCTCTGTTTTAGGCACATTTTCATAGTTCACTTTTTTTGTTTTGGCAATCGCTCTTAGTACATTTGCAGAATGTTGAACATTTGAGAAGAGCATATCAACAGGGACATCTTTATGTAGCACAGATTTTGCAAGTACATATACGTGCAAGTTCTGTGGGCAGAGGCTGTCATGCCCCGAGGTCCCACTCGAGCTGTAGCTCTAATTGCCTGGGCACTATAAAAGACGCATTACACCAACGGAACGCCGCTTTGCGTTCTAGCGTCTAGCCCTTACTTCCGTGTGTTCGGTCCCTGTTCGTTTTGCCTGACTTCCGGTTCCTTGGATGTTTGTTTCCTGTTTGATTCCCTACCTCCTCCGTGAGGGTGTTTTGTTCGGCTGTTATTCTGGGGCCGTACTATTTCGGTTACGCTTTCGTACTGACGCTCTTTACTTTGGGGTCAGCGTAATCTGTGGCTTTCGTGAAAAATCCTCACAAACACGCTAATTGTTTGTTTTCACTTCTATTCCCCGTTTCCTAGTGCTCCGCCCGGCGGCCGGGTCCTTCCCCGCCATCCGGCCGAGCACAGCCATTCCAATCTCCCCTTCTCCTGGTGCTCTGCCCGGCGGCCGGGTCTTTCCCCGCCGTCCGGCCGGGTACTGCTATTCTAAGTTCTCCCCTTCTCCTGGTGCTCCGCACGGCGGTCGGGTCTTTCCCCGCTGCCCGGCAGGGCACTGCCTGTTGCATCAGTTTTTTGGTTCACTGGCTGGAGCTGACTCCCGTTGGGTGAATCACCCTACCAGCCTTCCCTTTGGCATTGTGGTATACTTTTATTTGGGGCACTTGTGTGGACCAGTGTGTGGTGTGTGTCGAGGCTCAGCTACAAAGAATCACAGTAACAGCGCTTTGCGCTGCTTTTCTTACAATATGTTAGGGGGTTACTGGAGTGGATGACTAATTGTGAATATCATATGGCAGATAACCTTGTGCATACTTCAAGGTAGAGGCTCGCACACACGTATCCAGCCTTGAAGAAGAGTTGGATGTTCTTCCAGTTTTCTCCAGAAAATAGCAGAGTGAGACTTACATATCACTTACCTTGACATGCTTGCATAGAGTGGGATAGAGTTCTTATTATCTTTTTGTCTTGTTTTGTACAGAAAGCGAACACCATATTCTACCCACCAGCAATGTCCCAAGGTCCAGACGATTAGTTGAGGTAGGTGATGGTTGTGTATATAAATAATAGACATTGTGCATATATATTGTGTTATTACCAAGTATAGATAGTAATATATTCCTTCCCTTACAGCCTGCCTTTTCACCAAGTGTCCACTCTGAAGCCAACTGCCAAGACCTGTTGTTTTCCCCAACCTTGTTTTGTTTCCCTGTTTTCCCCTGGCGAGCCATTTGATACTCTACAGTCTGATAGAGTCGCAAGGCCGTAGGGGAAGGCTGAGGATTATTCTCCGGATTCCTGACGCTCCTGCGGAACCAGCCTGGAAATCATAACAGAACGCAAAGCGCAAGTGGTGTGTTCTGCCATAGCGTCATGGAATTGGGAGCGGTGTCCCTGGCGGATATCGCCGGTATGATAGGGAATTTACAGGCTGAAAATCAGGCCTTAGCTACCAGAGTAGATACACTTCAGCGCCAACATACTACAGGAGCCGCGGGAGGGGAATCGAATATGGGACCACCAGTAGTGCAGGTCACTACACCTCCCTTCATCCCTCTAGCACCCCCTGAGAGGTTTTCCGGGGAAGCAGCCCGGTGTGCAGCATTTCTTAGTAAATGCCAGCTGCATTTTTCATGTAAAGCTCAATGTTTTCCATCTGACCAGGCCAGAGTTGCTTTTGTCATATCATACCTGAGTGGTTCTGCGGCTGATTAGGCCATTCCTTTGGTGGACAGAGATGATCCACTGTTGCATAGTTTTCCAGCTTTCAAGAGGGAATTCCGTAAATTGTTTGATAGGCATACCCATTCCTCTGATACTGAGTTATTAGGCCTTAAACAGGGGAATCAGGAGCTTGTTGCATACATAACATCATTCCGCAGGTTGGTGGTTGAGTCCAACTGGCCTGAAGAGAAACGCAGTACGTTATTTTACAGGGGTCTGAGGGACGACCTGAAAGATGCTCTATCACAAATAGTTGACTTACCTGAATCCTGCACAGATCTCATTGATTTAGTTGTTAAAATAGAACACCGAATACAGGAAAGGAAGAAAGAGAGAGGGAAGTTTGAATCTCGGTACGTCACTATCAAGGAGAAAAAGAGTAATCCAGAGAAGACTTGTGAGGACAGTAAGCCCATGCAGATAGGCATAGTAAGGGGTCCACTAACGCCCGAAGAGAGACAGAGAAGAAGAACACTTAGACTCTGCTTATATTGTGGTAAAGCAGGTCACTTCCTAAAGTTATGTCCCATTAAACCCACACAATCAAAGAACTCGGGAAACTAGAAAGCCTGGGGTCCTGTGAGACGAGAATCCCGGGTAGGTCTGGCCTTACAGTCTCTTCCTCTGATTACAAAATAAAACCCACTAATCATTTATATGTGTCGGCGTACCTTACTCATGGGCAGTATGGGCTGCATGTTTTAGTGATGATAGATTTTAGTGATGATAGATTCCGGTGCATCTGGGAGTTACATGGATACGGAGTGGACAAAAGAAAACATGATACCCCGTACAAAGTAGGAGATAATCAGTAATGTTACCATGATAGATGGCAGCTATCTTGTCTCTGAACCTGTAACTCATCGTACAGTACAGCTGCACATGAGGATAGAACCAAATCATCAAGAAGAAATAGAATTTGATTTAATCTGTTCTCCACAATTTCCGGTACTCCTGGCATCCCTTGGTTGAGGTCTCATAACCCTGACATAAATTGGGAAACTTCTACATTGACGTTTCCTCCTGCTACTTGTCCAAATCCCTTAGTGGCAGCTGTCGAAGAGGTACCCAACACTATACAGAATAGTGATAACATCTCAGACTTACCATCTTGTTATCAGGATTTTAAAACGGTCTTTGACGCTAAGGAAGCTGAAATTCTTCCTCCGCATAGGGTCTACGACTGCCGGATTGATCTTGAGATAGGGGCAAGGATCCCCTGTAGTAGGGTTTATGCTCTCACAGAAAAGGAGAATTTGTATTTGAGAGACTATTTGGACACCATGCTTGAGAAAGGCTTTATTCGGCCTTCTCGTTCCCCTGCTTCTTCGTCTTTGGTTTTTATCCCTAAGCGAGAATGGGGTCTTCGCTGTTGTATTGACTATCGGAAGCTGAATAACGTCACTATCAAAAACCGTTATCCTTTGCCTTTCATCGCCTCCCTCCTTGAAAGAGTGGGCAATGCCCGGTTTTTCACCAAGTTGGATTTGCGTGGTGCCTACCATCTTGTACGTGTCAAGGAGGGGGACGAGTGGAAGACAGCCATTTGTACTAAGTTCGGTCTTTTTGAGTACCTTGTGATGCCCTTTGGGCTTTGTAATGCCCCTGCGGCGTTTCAATTTTTTATAAATGAAGTACTAAAAGACATGCTTGATGTTTATGTGATCGCGTATATCGATGACCTGCTGATTTTTTCTCCTTCTATGACGGAACATGTGCAGCATGTACGAAACGTGTTGGAGCGTTTACTGGATAACCGCTTGTATTGTAAATTGGAGAAGTGCACTTTTCATACTCAGAAGGTCCCTTTTTTGGGTTATGTTGTCTCTCCTTGGGGCCTCAGCATGGATCCGGCTAAGGTAGATGCCGTTCTTTCATGGCCAGCACCCCGTAGCATAAAGGAGATCCAAAGTTTCTTGGGTCTGGCCAATTTCTATAGAAGGTTTATTCGGAGTTTTTCGGCCCTGGTTTCGTCCATTTTGGCCTTGTTGAAAAAGGGTGTTCCATTCTTGTGGTCCGGTGAGGCCGATCGTTCGTTCCGGCTGCTGAAGACCGCCTTTACCAGTGCTTCAGTGTTGCGTCATCCGGATCCAGCCTTACCTTTTGTGGTGGAGGTGTATGCCTCCCAAATGGCAGTGGGAGGCGTTTTAGCGCAGGCGGATCCGGTGTCAGGAGAGTGTCATCCTGTAGCCTACTACTCCCACAAATTTACCCCTGCTGAATACAATTATGCAGTAGGGGACAAAGAGCTCCTGGCAATCAAGAAGGCATCGAGGAGTGGAGGCAATACTTACTAGGCCCTCGATACCCAGCAGTGGTGTACACAGAGCACCGTAACCTCCAATATAACAAGTCATCCAAAGCTCTGTCCATGAGGCAATTACGCTGGTCCCAATTCTTCAGTGAGTACGACTTTTCCGTCTACTATACACCAGGGAAACAAAACGGCAAGGCGGACGCCTTGTCCAGACTGGGTTTCGATCACCCAACAGGATTGATAGATCAGCCCAATATTATTGCTTGGGAGAACATCATAGGAGGGGTACTCACGGAAGAGGGATTCTTGAAGCAGGTCAAGACAAGTCAAGCCACAGTGAACATGCATGACCTAGTGGGTTCTCAGGAAACTTCAACGAAAGAGGGTTATGTATGTGTACAGAGAGGAGTGGTATTGCCTTCCCATGAGTTGCAAGAACAGGCCTTGAAGTGGTATCATACACATCCCATGGCAGGCCATCCAGGAATCAAGAGGACAACTAAAGCTGTGCACGAACGTATTTGGTGGCCAACTATGCTTAAAGACATAGAATCCTTTGTCAAAACTTGTCATGTGTGTGCTCAGAGCAAAGTATCCCACCAAAACCCAGTAGGGCTACTCATGCCTCTAGCTACCCCGCCAGGCCCTTGGCATACAGTGTCACTTGATTTTATAGTGGAGTTGCCACTCACTAAGATGAAGAACAATACTTTGCTAGTCGTTGTGGACTTGTTTACGAAAATGGCTCATTTTGTACCTTTGGGGGGATTACCCACAGCTGTTGAATTGGCTTCAGTGTTTATGCAGCAGGTAGTCCGCCTCCATGGTTTCCCTTCTGTCTTGGTTTCAGATAGAGGGGCCCAATTTGTGTCTCGTTTTTGGAGGAGTTTATGTTCTTTGCTCCAGATAGATGTTAGAATGTCCTCTAGCCACCACCCTCAGTCAGATGGGCAGACAGAGAGGGTTAATCAATGCTTCGAACAGTACATTAGGAATCAGGTCTTGCAGTCCCTAGTAGACTGGGACGAACTCGTATGGGTGGCTGAAATGTCATACAACAATAGTCCACATACCTCTATTAATGCCACCCCTTTCTTTTGTTCCTATGGTTTCCACCCTAAGTTGTTGCTTTCAGGGATCCCTACAGACAGCCCAACCCCCGCAGCAGCTGATCTGGTTGAGAGACTACAGGGGGTGCATACGAAAACACTAGAAAGTCTAGAGATGGCTAAAGTAAGATACACGGAGGGAGCGAACCTACATAGGAGATTGGAACCTATCTATACACCCGGGGATGAGGTGTGGCTGTCCACGAGATACATTTCGCTTGGTGGTCCTCGCAAGTTCAACCCCAAATTTATAGGTCCCTATAAGGTGATCAAGATGATTAATCCAGTGGCCATGAAGCTAGAATTGCCCCCTTCATTCAGAATTCACCCAGTATTCCATGTTTCACTATTAAAGCCGGTTGAACAAGGTACCAAATTGCCAAAGAAACCCGCTCCAATAACCATCCTGAGGAATATGAGGTCGAGGATATTCTGGACTCATGTAGAGTGGGGAAGAACCTCCAGTACTTTATTCATTGGAAAGGTTATGGAGTTGAGGAACGCACCTGGGAGCCAGCTCATAACGTACACGCCCCTCGATTGGTACGTTTATACCATCTGAGACATCCGGATAAGCCCAAACCCGGGGGGGTGCATTGTGGGGGGAGTGTGCTGTCATGCCCCGAGGTTCCACTCGAGCTGTAGCTCTAATTGCCTGGGCACTATAAAAGACGCATTACACCAACGGAACGCCGCTTTGCATTCTAGCGTCTAACCCTTACTTCCGTGTGTTCTGTCCCTGTTCGTTTTGCCTGACTTCCGGTTACTTGGATGTTTGCTTCCTGTTTGATTCCCTACCTCCTCCGTGAGGGTGTTTTGTTCGGCTGTTATTCTGGGGCCGTACTATTTCGGTTACGCTTTCGTACTGACGCTCTTTACTTTGGGGTCAGCGTAATCTGTGGCTTTCTTGACAAATCCTCACAAACACGCTAATTACAATCCGTGTTTGTTTTCACTTCTATTCCCCGTTTCCTTGTGCTCCGCCCGGCGGCTGGGTCCTTCCCCGCCATCCAGCCGGGCACAGCCATTCCAATCTCTCCTTCGCCTGGTGCTCCGCACGGCGGCCGGGTCTTTCCCCACCGCCCAGCAGGGCACTGCCTGTTGCATCAGTTTTTTGGTTCACTGGCAGGAGCTGACTCCCGTTGGGTGAATCACCCTACCAGCCTCTGGCATTGTGGTATACTTTTATTTGGGGCACTTGCTTGGACCAGTGTTTGGTGTGTTTCGAGGCTCAGCTACAAAGAATCACGGTAACAGCGCTTTGCGCTGCTTTTATTACAATATGTTGGGGTGTTACTGGAGTGGATGAC
This sequence comes from Lissotriton helveticus, assembly GCF_964261635.1. Taxonomy (NCBI): domain Eukaryota; kingdom Metazoa; phylum Chordata; class Amphibia; order Caudata; family Salamandridae; genus Lissotriton; species Lissotriton helveticus. The sequence continues at coordinate 695,517,786 of NC_136063.1, forward strand.
TAATTGTGAATATCATATGGCCGATAACCTTGTGCATTCTTCCTAGGTAGAGGCTCGCACACACGTATCCAGCCTTGAAGAAGAGTCGGATGTTCTTCCAGTTTTCTCCAGAAAATAGCAGAGTGAGACTTACATATCACTTACCTTCACATGCTAGCATAGAGTGGGATAGAGTTCTTATTATCTTTTTGTCTTGTTGTGTACAGAATGCGAACACCCTATTCTACCCACCAGCAATGTCCCAAGGTCCAGACGATTAGTTGTGGTAGGTGATGGTTGTATATATAAATAATAGACATTGTGCATATACATTGTGTTGTTACCAAGTATAGATAGTAATATATTCCTTCCCTTACAGCCTGCCTTTTCACCAAGTGTCCACTCTGAAGTCCACTGCCAAGACCTGTTGTTTTCCCCAACCTTTCCTTGTTTTGTTTCCCTGTTTTCCCCTGGCGATCCATTCGATACTCTAGAGTCTGATAGAGTCGAAAGGCCGTAGGGGAAGGCTGAGGATTATTCTCTGGATTCCTGACGCTCCTGCGGAACCAGCCTGGAAATCATTACAGAGGCTTCAGAAATTAGGTAGTTTTTAGCACCCCATCAATATCTTCCCAACCAAATTCACACACAGAACTCATTTTCCCCACAGGCACAAGGTACATTTCTACGTCTTTAAAGTCACATTATTCTTCTGTCTCAGTAATTCCTTTTAGAAATTCACAGGTTCAGCAGTTTAAGCTCCAAGCTTTGTTCTAATTTTGCTCATCGTGTCAAGTACTTGAACAATATGGCCCATACCTTTTGAATACATCTCTGCAGGAACTCTTCATTGACAATCATACCACTTGCAATAATGGGAAATTCAGTGTTCACTGAAGCATCAGCAATGTTTTGGCCATTAAACATCTCCAAGTTTATCTTGTTTGATGTTGATGACCAGGATTTATCAAGTTGCACAGGTATAGGAGTCTAATTTCTGATGCAGGCAAGGGCAATTGTTCCACTTGTAGACATTTGTCTTATTCTCTCACATTCTTTGACAGATAGTTTAAGATAACTGTCTAGGACAATGTGAAGTTCTTGAAAAGGTGCACACTGACCTTGATCTCGGTAGAACACTCTGAAGTTTGGCACGGATGAAATCTTGACCATTCTCAATTCAATAACAGCAGTTTTAAAGGAGGACACCTTTTCGAATTTAAATTCTTCAGGTGCAAGTTATTTTTCAAGCTCTTGTACAATTTAGTTGTGGCATCTCCATCAAATAATGCATTTGTTGAAAGAAAATAATGTGACAGAAAGTCCTTGATAGAGTCGCCCCTTTCTTTCGCTGCATCCATCCATGTGCTTGCAAAGGTTGTTTTTTGTAACCTGTTTGTTAAGGCTGGTCGGATGAAAATCTTACGATGGCAATGAAAGCGTGGACGTTCAGCTTTAGTGACTATGTCAAACAGCTTTTTCTTCAATTCAAATCTCTCCTGCTTCAGTTCTATGTTTAGTTTTGATTCATCTTCCAGGACATCTAGGAGACATGTCTTTATATCGTTATCCACATATTGTTTGGTAACAAAGTTGTGTTGCTACACAGGCTCATTCATTTCAAAGGGGTTCCCTTTCTGCTACATGAAGTGAAGAAGGCTGTCAACATGTTTATTAAAAATGTTCCCATCTCTTTTCCACAAGTTTGTGGTGAGGTTTGTGGTGAGGTTTCACCAAGGCCCTTTAATTTTGAATTTGTCACTTCTCTGAAATCATTGCAAGTAAAAAGGAGTTTGTTGTGCTTTGTACATGAAGACAGCAGAGTTTATGGTAAACTAGCTGCTATTGAGCAACATATTCACTTTTAAGCGCCTGACCAACACTTGCCTTGGAGCTTTTCTGTGATCTCTGGATAGTCTGTTCCAGTTTCATATCTGGAGCCACAGCATTGAACCTGTTGTCCCTGTCTTTCACTACAAAATGTCTTTGAATTGATTTTTTTAGAGGTATGGTTTTTTCACCTCTAACTACTTCACTCTTTCCAAATACTAGGGCCCATATCTCAGGTAGTTTATGCAATCGAATTTGAGAAACACAGTAATCAGTGACTCCGCAGTCTTCATGTGCAGCACACAATCAGCTTCCCGATCATCATGTACCAAGTTCTTTACTAGAGCTATCATGTGTAAAACATTTCCACAGTACTTGCAACGTTCTGATTTTTTTCACATTCTTTGACAAACTCTACAAACTTGGTTTGAGGTTTTCTGATTTGGAACTGAATGAAATGAACATTGCCTGGCTTTGCATTATGACTTTAGAATGAAGAGCACCCTGTCACTTGTTCACTTCTGAGATAAGATATGCAAAATGTAATTTGTCATTCTTGTTTCAGAAAGCATTTCAATGCAATTTTTCTATAGTTGCAATGTCACAGTTATAACTGTAACATTGCAACTTAACAACAGACTCTCTCCCTTAGCCTGTATGACATTAACAGAATACCTGCTATACATCAGCTCACCAGTCTCCTTACAAAAGAGAAAAATTTTTACTTTACCAAAGGAACATTGCAGTCTACACCCATTGTATAGCACCACGCAATACAATACCAAATGAAGTTTGTGACACATCAGGTGCTGGCACTTTTCAACAATAAAGTGCACTGAATCCCCTTGCAGCCAAAAACACTTTTCAAGCCCTAGAAAGAGCAGTGAAAAAAGAAACCGCAAAATGGTGGGAAGGAGCTTCGCTCAAAAAATATTTGGAACATGACCTCATCCAAAGGGGCCTAAGAATCCTTATATTTCCACTGATAGAAACAACACAGGAGATAGGTATTGCAACGTTGACAACTTTCATATGTAAGTTAATATAAGAGCCTTGAGAAAGCCCCAGGCCAATTGGTCACTAGGGGGGCGAAACACGTGTCGGCTGTTCCTACAACCATTTAATTTGTGAAATTCAGATGAATATGATGGAAACATCTGATGTAAAATAAAATAAAAAAACTACAAAATAAGTAGTATTCGGACTCATTAGACTGCACTACACTCTATCACTGGAATAATAAATTACTTAAAACTACTAGAAGGACACCATCAATCTCTCTACAATGTTTCTATAGCCTCATATGATGAGCATGCCTTGTAACAGATGAACATAATGAGATCCACTCAATACTGACTGGACAGTTTTGCTTCCAAAGATTTCAGCCTCAATAAGTGCATTGTCTATGCCATATCCATTGAAATAACTTGCTACACATCACAAGGCAAATTTTGTCATGTGAAAAATGCCCATCATTGAATAAAAATCATCAAATTCTACTGGATTGCTCATACATTTTTTAACTATCATACGTAAAAACACCTTCATCACAGAAATTTGGCATGATAGGCTGATCTTTAAGCTCAGCATACATTGTTTGGAAATGTTCTAGAGTTGTGTATACTGTTGTGTAGTTTGTGACTGGAGATGGTATTAATGGTAAAAACCCAACCTTCTTCAGTGGGATGGTATTTGGGGAGATCAGAGCATGAATTCCAGCCCACGGAGGAACTAGCTGTTCTTAATCCTTCAGCCTGCACTGAATAAGCGATATGATAAATTCAGTCAAATCAGCTTTGCGGACCCCAGCATCAGGTAGAAGAAGATCCATGTCCTCAACCACTTTGAAACTTTATTGTAGTCTGGGACTCGTTAATGGTTTGTAGTGATTTTGCACACGTTGGCAAGGCAGTTGGGATATAAGTTTGCTGCTTTGTTTGTTTGTTTGTGCATACAGCTGACACAGCTTGTTTTCCAGCAGCCACTTCATTGGTAAAGTCTTGAAAAAGCACCATTGCAGGATCGTGTGTGCTGGATGTTCTAGACAAAGAAGAGCTGTCTTTAAAATCAATTGAAGTGGTGTGCTCTCGAATTCACAAGATTTTACAGTATGAGCTGCTACTAAGTGCCTGTCCTGTCCTATATCATTATAACTTGTTGATACACTAATCCTTTTCATTGAAGTGTTCTCTCTCTACTTTTGCACTTGTCATAGATTGCGTGGGTAGTCATCATCTGTAGCAGAGTTTTCTTTTTGCTGTGATGTAATTAATAAAATATGATTTGGAAAAGACAGTACATTTGCACAGCATAAGTCTGCCAGTTCATGGGATTGTCTTCCACTTCTTCCCTTATATCTTCAAAGCCATCATCAATGTGTTCGGCTTCTGTTCCGAACTCAAGAATTTTAGCTTGTAACAGTTTTGCTTTGCTGATATTTAACAATGTTGTAAAACATGTTAAGACAACATCAGCCATTCTTGTTGACTCCCATGATTTTTCGAGCTCTGGGGTAAAATCTAGATCTTTCAGTATTTTTCTTTAAATGGTTCCTGCTGATTTTACTGCATCCTGTGATCGTATTTTAGCAGCAAGAACTTCAGGAGTCAAATCAGTTGAGAACACCATAAGTGGCTCATTCTTTTTGTCAGACTGACAAAAATGAATTATGTCGTACATTTTGAGCAGAAAAATCTTAATTTCATTATTATGGATCAATACAGTTTCATCAGTGTTTACCAATATTTATCTGATCTCACTGAGTGTTAAACCGTAGTCAGCACTGAAGAGTGGCTTTACAACATCATTTGCTTTTTCAAAGATTGCAAATGTATCTGAAGGCTGGCAGTTACATTGCTGCTGGGAGCTCTTTGTCTATTCATATTTTTGAATGTATGCATGCAGTTCAAGTGGACCACCACATGTAGAGCAAAAACATTCACCTTACTGTTTAGATCTGCTACTTGGCTGAAAACGTCTTCTTGGAAGAAACTTGCTGCTGATAAAAACATGTTTGCACTTTGAGACTCACATACTTTGTACTTTATTCTTTCATCAATCCCTGTGGCCCTTGTTTTGGCTAAACCACAGATAACACATAGAAGATCCTCTGCTTTCTGATCAGTTGTTGGATGTGGACGAGGGGTAGCCATCAATCTTCTAAGGGGATGGGCATTGGGTTTGGTTGCCCTCATTTATCAGAATACTTTGATTCTTGTTGTGATTCACTGGTTTCTGCTATTTTTTGACAATTCTTTCCCAGGCTTTTTTAAATTAGAACTTGTTACAATGATAACATATTTGATCCTCTTCACTCATCAGTTTTAATTTTTTTTAAACTTCATCTTGCCATATTTCTGCAGCATCTTGAGTTTGCTTCTGTCTAGCCGCAGTTGTTGTGAGCTTTTCTTTCTGATTAGTTTGGCATATGACACATTTTTATTTGTTGAAGGACTCCTCAGAGTTTGGAGTTAGCAACACTGTCTGGAGTTAAAGATCCACTGCTGCCATCTGCTTTGCTCATGTTTACAAATTTGAATCAGTGGAAAACCTAAAACAAAAACAATATTAAAATAAATGACCAAAATTATGGCTAAAACACATTATGGTAGAACCACTATTTTTGGAAAATGGCGAAAGGGGTGCTCTGAGTAGTTATTTTCTGTCTCTATATGACTACTTGACCACCCAAAACCTATGTTTTAACACCAAAATGAAGTATATAGGTCTCATGGTTCCTGAAATATTACATCATCACTGTAACACATCCACTAGTTTTAAAAATGTCCCCCAGAAAAGTTCGGCCTGGATTAGCAATGTCCACCCAAGCTAAATTACTTCTCTATTTATACAAAAATACAAAACTAAAATGAATACAAAACAAAAATGAAAATCTCTGGACAACAGTTTTTTACGGAGGTATATCAAGGGGCCTGGACTACACCAAGTGATCTAGTTTGGTAGTACCTGCTTTGCAAATGTTGTTAGTCATTCAGTAAATCAGTATGCTAGTTAGTCAGTCATTTAGCCTGATTCATATTGCTTACTTAATACACTCTCTATTTCAAGTCCGATACAAGTGATTAGAAGCTGTTCAGTACTATATCTCACATATGATGGTCATATTCACATATGTATTTTCTGCCATTAACCTACATTTACAACTGAAAAATACCTCTATTTATGCATGTATGCATATAAAATCTGTAGAAATCTTTTGCTAAGGTTCAGATGTCACTAGTAATGTCTCTAAATATCCAAAAGGCATAGATTGGAAAGATTTATGCTGAGCATAATTAGAACATACACAGGAGCATATTTGTAAATATCAAAATGAAAAGTTGGCCAGAATATTAACTAAATATTGCACAATTCCACCTCATAATCCTAATTCTTTTGTTGGAACAAAAATAACTTGTTGATTGAAATGTATTTTATTTCACCAAACTGAGTCTTAAGAAGAAGATCTTGTAATTCGTTTCAATCCATTTGTTCCTGCGATATCATGATTCTGCTGAATTAAAAACTAAACAATTGTGATCACACGATAGGAAGGAACTACAAGGTAGTCCTAAGTGAAAGATCACTTACGGTGACAACACAATACAGTATTAGCCCGAAAACATTTTGAACATGAAATATATGTGCTAGTACAATCAAGTTCAAGTTCAAGTTCAAAAAGTAATGTTTATTTAGACCATAGTCTTTAAATAACAGTAAAACTCAAATGTAAATATTAAAACAGTACGGCTACAAATTCTTCTGCATTTCCATTAAAATTAATAGCTTATAACGGAATAGTAACAGCACTGATATTCCACACATGTGGCACAATAACATGACAAATCAATTTGTCCAGTTCAATTTGGTTCCCCAAAAATTAATAACATTTAATTCAATTAAAACAGGGCACAATACATTTTAATAAACCTAATTCTTAAAATCATTAAAATCTTTAAAACATCTGCCGATTCTCCCTAAAGAGACTTTCTATGGCTTTCATATAGTTCCCAATTGCAATAGTAATCTCAAGATTAGTCATCTCTGTAAGTAGGGATACTGCCTGTTCTCGTGACCTCGTTTCGTATTTTAAAAAGATTGTTCGTGGTATGAATGATAACCATCAGAAAGGACTCTTCCCTCCTGAGGCGAAAAGCCGGGAGGTCTCTTCCTATCACTTTTCTTTGGCACCTTTGAAATAGCGTTTTACTTTGTTTATATTACTGCTTGATTGAGAAGCATTTTTTAAACATTGTGTAATTTGTCTGTACTGTTTGTGCTTGATTTAAAAAAGCACTTTTAAACTGTTCTCAGTGTGCCTGACAGCGCTTGATTAATAAGCGCTTAGACCAAGAGACCCCTCAGCGCTCTTGAGCGCTCTGTGACTTCCCCTTCCCTGAACCGCCCTCGGCTGAGTATCGACGCCGAGGGCTGGGATTCGGTATTGGCGGCCATATTGGGTGTGGGTCCAGGCCAATCGCGCGCTCTAGCAGCGCCATAAAAAGAATGGTCACGACTCCGCGCAGCGGACGCGTACTGCGGACGTGCCGGACCTGCGCCGGAGTCGTGCCAGAGTCATGCCTGTTCGCGACCTGTCGGGACCTCGGGCCAGGACCCCTGGTACTTTCACCACATGCCCCCCATTATATTCCCGTTCGACACTCCTTTCGTTTAAAGAGAAACTCCCATCCCACTGTAGCCATTCTGTTAACATCGATTCCGGCTATCTCTCCTGCATACACTGTCCCTTTTGGGCAACTGAGGCTACCTTTAACACCACTCTAAGTACTAAAAATACGAAAGGAGAGGCTGTCCTAAATATGGCTTTGGTCAACTGCCGTTCTTTACCAAAGCATGCCACAGAAGTTGCATTATTAATCGAAAATTCAAATTTGGATATTCTCTTTTTAACAGAAACGTGGCTTGGACCGTCATCTGGTCCCGATATTGTCCGCGCCCTACCATCTGGATATCTGATCCAACATAAGGATCGAGGACCGAAGGTTGGTGGAGGGATTGCTATTTTATACAAGGAACACTTAGCTTGCCGCTTGATCGATTGCCCTATCCCAGATTGTGAGAGTATACAATTCTCCATTGCACAATCTCCAGAAGTTTCTCTCTCTGGCTTTTTAATTTATCACCCACCTGGCTTGATAGGTCAATTTGCAGAAGGGCTAATTGAAGCCACTCTGGTCGCGGCCAGCAAGGTCTCCAATTTTATAGTGCTAGGAGACATGAACCTTCACTTTAACAATCCCCTGGATACTACTGCACAGAAATTAATTAAAGATCTAGCCATCTGTCATCTCAATTTGATTGTTCAGCTTCCCACCCACCTTAAAGGGAATCTCCTAGACCTCATTTTTTCCAATGTTCTAGACTTGTCCACAGATGATCCATATCCGATTCCTTGGTCTGACCATATGGTCATCCCTTTCTCATGGAAAATCACCAGACCCAGCCACAAAAAACCTTCCCATAAAATTTTAAATAGACGCTGGACAAAACTGGAATCCGGTGACTGGATTGAATCGCAAAAGCAGAGCGAACCTCTGGCTAATCAAAACATTGAAAAGGCTAACGCAGATTTTAATCGCTGGATTGAGCTGTCATTGGACAATGTGCTCCCAAAAAAAGAAATCACATACAAAAAAAGTTCCAATAAACAGCCGTGGTTCAATTCAGACCTTAGGCTACTCAAGCAGGAATGTAAAAGAGAGGAAAGGCTATGGCGAAAACATTTTGACAAAGAGAAGAAAATTATATATAGATCATCCATAAAAAAATATAAATCCGCCCTTAACACAGCTAAATCCATCTTCTATGCTGGAAAAATTGAAAATTCTGCTAATGCCCCTAGAGAGATGTTTAGAATAGTAAAAACTCTGATAAAAGCCCCTGACCCACCTTCCTCTGAACTTTCTCCAGAGGAATCTGGTGCGCGCTGCAATGAACTCGCAAGTTTTTTTGCCACAAAAATCAAAAAAATTCTTCTCTCTCCCCCCCCCCCCCCTTCCCGCAACTGAACCAAATCAGCCGCTGATGGATGCTTCAAATGCCACCCTACCCGGCCTGGTATCTTTCCATCCGCTCAATAGTGAACTCTTTCCCGCTCTTTTCAACTCCATAAAAAGTGGTTCTCCACTCGACCCTGCACCTATGACTATCCTGAAATTGGCCCTACCCTATGCTAGTAATCACATCATTAATCTTGTGAATGCCTCACTGGAATCCGGTGTGGTACCACAAGATTGGAAACTGGCTATGGTAAAGGCCTTGCTAAAAAAAAAAAACCTTAATCCCGACGATTTTTCAAATTATCGCCCAATTTCCCTCCTTCCCGGTATCAGTAAGCTTACTGAAAAATGGGTAAATAAACAGCTAGCTTCATACCTAGAGACCTATGATCTGCTACACCATACCCAAATGGGATTCCGAAGGGGACAAGGGACCGAGACAGCCTTGTTAAGAGTGGTCGAGGATTCCAGGAGGATTTTGGACGCAGGTGGCAGCGCGGCCATCATCCTCCTGGACCTCAGTGCCGCATTTGACACGGTTAATCACCGCTTCCTTCTGGCTCGCCTCGAGAGGATTGGAGTCATGGGTAAGGCCCTCGAATGGCTCCGGTCCTTCCTTAGTGACAGAGTCTTCAGGGTCTTCTCGGATACCAACTGCTCCCTCCCCGTGCCACTGCAGTGTGGGGTACCACAGGGTTCTTCCCTTAGCCCCACACTGTTTAACATATATATGGCACCTTTAGCGGAGGTTGTAGCCCCTTTTGGAATCCAGCTGATAAGCTATGCTGACGATACTCAGTTAGTAGTCTCTCTAAATCGAGCCAACCACCCCCCAAACAATCTCTGCAGCTGCCTGGAGGCGGTGGCGAAATGGATGGATGCGTCCCATCTGAAATTGAATGGGGGAAAAACTGAGCTAATGCTGCTGGGAAGGAAGGCCACTTTTAACAACACCATCCTGTGGCCTCCCTGTATGGGCCCCGGGCCCACTCCAAAATCTGAAGTAAAAACCCTTGGCTTCTGGCTTGACACGGAACTGTCTCTCAAAATCCAGGCAAGAAAGACAGTAGCCACTTGCTTTGGTCTAACCAAAACAATCCGGAAAATTCTCCCCCAGTTACCAGAAGCTGCAAAAAAAACCATAGACCCTCATTTTATCAAGGCTGGACTATGGGAATGCACTTTATCTGGGCGCCCCCATTTCAGTCATACGACAACTTCAGATCGCCCAGAACTCCGCAGCAAGATTACTTACCGGAACCAGTCACCGCATATCAGCTGCACCATCACTTAGGACCTTGCACTGGCTCCCCATAAAGGAGCGGGTACATTTTAAATCCCTCTGTCTGGTCCACAAAACTCTTTATGGGAATGGCCCTCCCATCTTAAAAGACATGGTCATACCATACATACCATCTAGGGATCTCCGCTCAAAGCAACAAAACCTCCTCACAATTCCCAGGACCTACAGAGCTCGAACAGGGGACCGCCTGTTCTCGCGTAATGCGGCTAGGTTGTGGAATGCCCTCCCTCTTCCACTTCGTTTAGAGCCCAGTCTGACTGTTTTCCGGAAAAAGATAAAAACTATTCTGTTCCCCAATACATAGACAATCTCACCTAGTTTACGTCAGATCTCTATTTCCTCTCACTCTTTTCTTTCTGTTTAACTATCAAGCGCTGGGATGCTCTCGAGTAGCCATGCGCTATAGAAGAACCTTTTCAATTCAATTCAATTCAATGAATTTCTGTTGTGCCAAAACTGAAATACAATCTACCAAAATATGAAAGATGTCATATTTTGTTCCCAACATACATTTGAAATTTCCATCTGGCGGAATCATTTCTTCTTTTATTTTCTCATTTGTCAGTCAGGAGTTGATGCCAATTCTTAACCTTCAAATTTCACATCTGAGCAAATAGTTGGGTAGTGTATACAGGTAAGTATACCAGGCTTCATTCAACCATGGAGTTCTCATACATTGTACTGATTTCTTCATACTCAGATACCCCATGTCTACATTTCTGGACAATTCCTGCCCTTGGCATCTGAGTGTGCTCTTAGTAAATTCTGCATGCAGTGTATGTTGACAGATTCTCACTTTTAGGTTCTTGCCTACAGTGAGCAGTTTATTGTTGGTTTCCTTAGCCCATTTTAGGTTACTAGACTCAATCTCCTCTCTGCACCATTGTGAGACCTTCTGCACTACTCCAGGGTCCTGGCGTTTCCAAAACCTTACTAATGCCACTTGAGTCTGTATGCTCCATGCCATTATTCCTAACTCAATTCTAATGGCCTGGATCATTGCAGAGCAATGACAATAAGGTTTTTAAACACTTTCCTTCTTCTAAGTCTCATCTGCTTTTACCACTTAGGTAGAGAACTTCGGCTCCATACAGTACTTGCGGGGTGTCATAACACTAAAAGCCTTTAATAACGGTCTGTGGGACAAATCTCCGTATTCTAAATTGAATTTTTTGTTCCCCATGCCACCTTGCTTGCTGTTGCATAGGCCTGCATGTGTTTTTTGTTTCCCATGCCTCCTTGCTGATTGTTATTGTTTGACAATGTGGCACTGGCTAGCAGCCTTTGTGTGCATCCAGCCAGTGTGCCATTTGTAGTAAAGTATCCCTTTTGCATGGTTACCCCCCACTTTTGCCTGATCTGAAGCACTTTGAATGAGTGTGCACTGGGTCCCTGCCAATCAGATTCCCAGTGCCTGTGTTGTTTCCTAAAACTGTACCTTTGTTTTCACAATTGGCACACCTCTGGCTCACATGTAAGTCCCTTTTAAAATGTACCAGAGGTAACAAGGGTTTTCCATAGCATGAATTGTGCCACCTTCTGCACCTTCAGAGGCCCCTCACCAAACACATACACACTGCCATTGCAGACTGTGTGTTTTGGTGCAGACAAAACATCAGAGTTGACATGGCACACATTCCTGTGTGCCATGCCCACCAACCACTGATTGTGGCATAGGTAAGTCACATCTCTAGCCAGCCTAACAGCCCTAGGGCATGGTGCACTATACCATAGGTGAGGGCACAGCTGAATGAGCAATGTGCCCCTACAGTGTCTGTGCCATTCACAGACATTGTTAGTGCACCTGAGCCATATTGAGTACATGGGCTGAGAATGTGTCATTACAAACGCCACTGCTCCATGATGGCTTTACTGAATGCTAAGCAGTTTGGAATCAACCTCCTCAGCTCAATAAACCCACACTGATGCCATTGGTGGATTAATTACAAAATGCACTTAAAGTGCATCTTGAAGATGCCCCCTGAAAAAGGACTGACTACCTCGTGTCTAGCTGACTGCTCTGCACCAGCCTGCCACACAAAGATATGTTTCTGACCCCCTTAGGTGGGTAGTCTTGTGCTCCTGTGGGTCAGGGACAAAGGTGGCTTGGGGGGGAGGTGCTTCACACCTCATTGTCATCATCATTATCAAGTTTATTTGCATTTAAAAAAATGCATAAAAGTTCATATAAACAATTACAATATACAACATAATAGAGGACCAACATAGGAATACAAATCAGTTAATAAATGTCTTAAATATTAAAAACAAAAGACACACATTTAATTGACGGAATGCAGAACAAATCAAAACATTCACCCCCAGTCAAGAGATCTGGTTTAAATCCATCATTCTTTTGCTCACCATGCCACCCCAGTTTAGACCTGGCCATATGCAAATCAGTCTTGACCCTGTGCTTCATGGGAACAGTGCAGCCCGAAGTGCGAAGCCAGGTCCTCCCTGGACCGGAAACAAGGATCCTAGGACCGGTTTCGGGGTTTCACCCTCTTCAGCAGGATAGCTTGATTCCAGTGGCACAGTGAGCCCAGGACCGGCATGGTTAGCAAAACAATGAGGATTTAGGCCCAGATCTCTGTACTGGGGTCGAAGTACATTGTTCTGCATTCTGTCCATCAACTGTTGTTTTTGCATTAAATATTAAAATGAGATAAAAAAGACTACATATACTGTAACCTAAGCAGTGTAAATAATAAACAAAGAACATAAATGGGAAACAATAACATATGGACTGCAACAATAAACTTACATATCTCAGGAATTCATTAACCCATTGCGCGCTAGCGGTTTTCCCGCTGTGCGCTGACTTTTGCGGAAACTCGCGTTACATGACGAGCTCAGCTCGTCATGAGCGTACGACAGGCGTAACTCATGACGAGCTGAGCTCGTCATGAGCGTAGAAGGGGTTAACCAGTGATTACAAATTGGGTAAGATTATCCCTCTAGAGGATGATCTCTTCCTAGTCCTTAAGACTGAGTATAAGAAACCTGATACTATAAAACATATTAAAGGAGTTTCCAATGTATTTATTAATGTGAGAGCTTGTGAATGTGAGTGTAAACTCAATTTTCTCAACAGTGGCGCAATACATGTTTTCCTCTCGGTTTTTAAAAATAAGCAGAAGAATAAAATATGAGAAATAGATTGAGTAGACCGCTCATCACAAGGACAAAGAGACAACTGATTAAAAGAATATACTTATGATGGGTAACCAACCATTAAGGGGAAGATATTCAATCTGAGCCTTATCAGTAAAAAGCGGTGCATGTTGTTGGAAACAAAGGAAAGATAAAAAGTGTGTCGAAATGCCACAGAGATAATGCCTGATAGGTTTTAAAATGGTTTTGCTGCCATCTATCATAATTGCTTTTGGCAACAAAAGTTCTCGTAATCTAGATTTGGGAATAGTTACACAGTGAGATGGTGAGTCATACAAAATTGCTAAACCCAAATCTATAAAGGACCGCTTCACGTATGCTAACCATGGAATTCTGGAAGCTCAATCAAGAGTAACATCACCTCCAAGCACCATTTGATATAATTTGACAGAATTCCTTTTCCAAAGTGTTAGCCATAATAATAGCAGAGCTAATTTAATGGAATCAATTATAAAGGGGAGACCTAGTTATTTATGGACAATTTTATTCGGGCATGAACCTGGGATTGACATCAATCTTTTTATGAATGTATCATCAATAGTTTGCAGAGCTTCCACTTGGGCTATACCCCAGATTGCCGAACCATAGGGAGCTATTGATACTGATCTTGCCGAGCACATTTCCACCATTTCCTTGATCAGTTTCTTTCCTAAATTTTAGGAACATTTCCATAGTGCTGCTGTACTCTTTTTCACGAGATTTGCTCTATTTGTCACCATTGCGGACCACTTTAATTTTCCATCAAAAATATCCCCAAATACATAGAATTCTCTACTTGTTCCAGAGCTCTGCCATCATTAGTTTTTTCTTTTCAGCACCAACCACCATAACAAAGGTTTTAGATTTATTTACAAACTGGAAATGGATTAGCCATGTAGATTCATCTGTATGGAGATCTAGAGATGACCCACCCTCCCCCTGCAAAAAGGGTGCATTAGTCACTTTCCAGAAAGCGTTACTGTCTTTACTCTGTGAGACTTATCTCAAATTTTCCCATGCTTCTTCACGTAGGTGTGCCTTCCTCTCGTCCCTTTCTGATTTGTATATATCCCTCAAATTTCTTATAGGAATTTGGTTTCTCTGGTGCATTTTAAGGGCTTTTTGAAGATTACTAGATGCCTGAGAGGAGTTTTTGTCAAACCACCTGGTAGGCGGTAGAGTATTTTATTTTCCTGGTCGAAATAGATGAGTTCTAATAGATGATAACATTTGGCTAAAATCTAACACAACTTGATAACTGTTAGTTTGTTGATCTAAACCAGAAGGACCTCCGGTAATGATGTTGATACAACTTTAGACAATAAGGAGTGTGGATCAACTTTCTCCCATTTTAGGATGTAACCATTTTTCCTAGATAGGAGCAGTTATGGGGCAAAATTAGACTAGATTTATTAGAATAGGCCCATGCGAAAGCGTGGTTGCTAAATTAAGTCATCTGCACAAAACATTCTTCGTACAAATCCTAAAATTATCAGGAAGAACTATAAAATCAACAGTCAAAGTAATTCCACCCAGTTGGAAAGGTGGGAGCATTTGACCCTTCAAGGGGTGTAATGAATTTATTATAACTAAGTCACAGGTCAACAAAAGACTGTTTAGAGTGTTGCCATAACTTCGATGATGAAAATGGCTAATTTGAATTGGTTACCCCACGTATACGCTGATCAGATTTACTACAATACAATAAATATCATTGCGGGGTGATGAAAAAGCATATCCTTCAATGTTTTTCTCAGCTTTCAGCCACTAGTGTAGGGTTGACAAAGTTGTTATTATAAAAATTGTATCAAGTTAGGCCTGTCTTCCGTCATCCAACAGCTACTATCATGTGAAAATATGGTGAAGTGTTCATGAATGTAACCTTTTCAAAAGGAATGGTATTAGCTATGAGTGTGAGTAGACCCCAGTTTGCTCTACCTGAGTTTGAATCTCTTTTTTTTTCCAGAAGTAGTGGAACATTTACCAAAATAAGTCCAAAAGGACATGATGCTGGAAGAAAATTCATGAACTGATAATTATTACTTGTTAAAGAAGTGGAACATTTGGGGTTGCGTGTACTCATAGTCTGTGTAGTACCTATGGTAGCTGGATAGGTTGCAATTTCTGGGGGACTCATGTTATTTGATGTGCCTTGATGAGGTGGAATTACAACTGCCTTATGTTTACAACCCATTGACATATAATTATTAGAAATATAAGTGGAGGGTGGATTATCCATAGTTTGGGATGTATGGATGAAATTGTCAAAATTGTGAATTACACCCTCCAATGAATGTTGCATCATATTGTTAGTTAATAACACTTCAAGTTCACGTTCAATAGCATCGAAACACAACAAAATAGGTTGCAGAAACTGTTTAAAATCCACTTGAAATTCATGCCAGTTTGGAAATAACATTGCAGAATCCTGATGACAGCTGTTACTGGGTAGTGGATCCTGGGGAGGGGGGGGTAAGAAAACAATCATCACTGGCCTAGACGCCCTACACCTACACACAGATCATCCACAAACCCTCACACATGGTTGGACACATCCTTGATGTAATTTTTGCAAATACAGAACTGGTTACGATGATTCCAGGCATATGGTCAGACCACCATGTGCTTGCTTTCTAACAAAAAACAACACAAAGCAACACACCTAAAACCACCTTACATGCATTCGCCCATCGACCATGGGACAAACTCAATTTTGAACACTAAGAAACACAACTAACATCCAATATAGATCTAGGCACAATAAATTCCCTTCAAAAACTATATGTGTGGCTACAGGAAGCTTTTGATATCCCAATACCACTAAGGACACAAAAACAGGACAAAAACAGGCACCGTGGAGAAATACAGAGCTAAAGAGATAAAACAGCAAATTAAAAAGCTGCAACAAACTTGGGTCCAAACAAGCACCAGTCAAGACAAACTTCATCTACAGAAACGTAACTAATTATACAAGTCAACAATCCAAAAAGATAGAAAAATGATGTTATTCAAACAGAATTCAAAATGCTAAATGTGCAAATAAAGAATTCAATCAAATTCTCACTGAATATAGTAAACCAAATTGCTTAGAAGGAACTCATACCATTACTTAAGAATTCATGGACAAACTGGCAAATCCTTACAGAACCAAAGCAGACGTGTTGGACTCCTATTTAAAACAAAGGAAAACTACCAGCATTCCTTCCTACAAATATCACACAATGAATTCATTGATCTGATTAAACCAAGCAAGCCTGCCGACAGCCCTTCTGACCCATGTCCACCACAAACCTTCAAGAAAATTCTTCTAACTGTGCCTGCTGCCACACCAGTAAGAAGAATCACCATCAATTCCTTAACTACAGCAGTATTTCCAGAAGAACTAAAAAAGGCACAAATTCACCCATTACTAAAGAAAACAACCCAGTACTGCTTTAACAGACCAACTACAAGTGGACCGCCTGTCCCTGCACTGCCTGCTGTTCCTACCCTGCTTGCTGTTCCTGCGCTGCCTGCTGCCCCTGCATCGCCTGTACCAGTACCATCACCAGGACTACTAACGGAGTCTGCAGTACAACCACACAATAAACACGGGCAGTGGGCACACCGCCAACGCACTCCCGGTGGTACAACGCCCAAAGCCATGGCCCACCCAAAAGGTACACCAACAAAAAACTCTTGAACTTGGACCCTGGATTTCAAAATAACTATGACATTCCGTCCCTCAATCCACCAAAGGACCAATCACCTGCTAACACTGCCACTTCTCCTGCAGCAGAACCTATTAAATATCCAGCACCACGCTTGCCCACAAGACAAAGAACACACCGCAACTGTTCCATTGCATCTTGCTCTATGCCTGCTCTCTCTGCAAACATGCCATGAAAATCTGGGACACCAAAACCACCCTCTCCACAGATGTTGCCTTCATCACTGAAACATGGCTCAATCCCTCTTTGAACCCTGACATCACCAAAGCCATTCCTGAAGGCTTCAAGATAATACACCATGACCGTACCAACAAACATGGCGAAGGCATTGCCATCATCTTCAAGTAAATCATCAGAGGCACCATCTCCAACGACAACCCCACACCTCTCATGGAACACCTCAACTTCCTACTACAAACTGATGTGAAGACTACAAAAAGAGGCACCCTCGCCTACAGACCCACAGGACCTCAAGCAACATTATTTGACACCATCCCCAACCTCATCACCCCTCTAGGAATCGACTTACACCATTACGTCCTACTTGGTGACCTCAACTTTGACAATGACGACCCCAATGACACTAACTCCATTGCCCTTTTGGAGAACCTGAACAACATCAGCCTGACCCAACTAGTCACTGAACCCAAGCACAAAGCAGGAAAAACACTCAACCCATTCTTCACCTCCAGTGACAGAACGAAACTTTGCCACACCACAGAACTCACCTGGACTGACCACATCATTGTACACTTCAACATCACCAATACCCAGTGCACTAACACTAGGCAGCAGATCTCCTCCCACCACAGCTGGAGCAAGGTCACTGAGACTCAGTGGTCACAGACCCTCACCACCTCCCAACCGAGGCCTCACACACCTCATCATGGCCATCCAGAACGTTGCCACCTGGTTCACCGACTGAGTCGCCCAACTGAAACCTTCAAAACCAACAGGAGTTCCAAACATGCTGGCTGGTAAACCCCAGAAATCAGGACCACCAAGGGCAACTGCCACCAACTGGAGAAACGATGGTGCGCCACCAAGAGCCCCACACAGAATCTTCCCTCGTTTCCATCCGGGATGACCTTAGGAACATAGTTGACCGGAACAGGGTTGCTGCACTACTTCTTTTGCACACCTCAGCAGCCTTTGACACAGTTGACCATGACACTCTAATACAAAGGTTCTATGAAGCCGGGATAGAGGGGACTGCTCTTGACTGTATCACATCCTACTTTGAAAACTGAGCACATGTCATCAACACACCCCCTTTCTCATCCAAACCATACTTCTAAAAAGCAGGTATCCCTCAATGCTCTGTTATTGCACCCATATTTTTCAACATCTACACAAAGTCATTACCGGCTCTGATCAATCATTTTCACCCACATGCTATAACTATTTAGATGGCACACAAATACTCCTTAAACTGGGAAGCACTGAAGAAAATGGAAACTCAAAATGTTTCAGTTGCCTCTGGCTCGAGGATCAGTGGATGACAAGGAGCCATCTGAAATTGATTGCCTTCAGAACAGAAATACTCACTTGTGGCGATTAGAAAAATTATGACCCACTCGCCACCTGGGTTCACGACCTGGGAACACCACCTAAAGTATCTAAAGAAGTAAGAAACCTTAGAATTGCCATGGACTCCAAGCTATCAATGAATGCCCCAGTGGACAAACTAGCAAGATTACTATAAAATCTCTGCAACGCATCTTCCCCCAACTGGGATTTCTACACATGGGCCATGCTACTATCTCTTTTGTACTGTCTAAACTCGACAACCAAAAGCCTTTACCATGGATAATCTTTAACAATTATGAAAAGAGTTCAACAGATTCGGAACTCTGCTTCCAGACCACTCCTACTTGCAGAGCTACAAGCCCACATCTCCCCTGCCTTGAACACCCCCTACATTGGTTACCAGTTGCCAGAAGATCCACATTCAAGCTCCTTTGTATCACCCACAAAGTGGTACATGGAACAGGGCTTCTCTTCATCAAGAATAGAATCACCAAATATAATCAACAAAGCAACCTCCGCTCAAGATTGGCACCTCGCCTCAAAAACACACCATACAAGAAAGAAACCAAATGGGGCCCATCTTTCTCTGTACAAGGAGCCAACCTATGGAACTCTTTACCCCCAAACATAAGATCCAGGGATAACTATCTAATAGTTCTTGTTTTCATAAGATTACTCAAGAGTTGGCTCTTCCCCACATAACCACCATACCCAAACATAAACATGCAGCAAATCATTGTGCATAAAAGCATTCATTTGGATTATATGTATGTATCTAGATATGTCTATTCCTTTGCATAAATGTGTATAATACTTATGTTTATAAATATATAAATATTCATTAGGTCTCATTAACAAATGTACATATTACTTATGGTTATATTATTCTATGTTTAACATGTATATAGGTCACTGCATAAGGAAGAACATGTTTATCATTACTATCTACAATTGCTTAACTAATGAATTGTTAAAAAGGAAATAAAAAGGATTAAAAATAAATGAATTAGCTTAAAGTACAGCAACACATGAAAGTTTATTAACTACAACTTAGATCTAGATATATTACCTTCCTTATAAGTATGTACCTTCCGTGTGTATCTTTATATTTATTTCTCTATTCCTAATTGGGAATCTCCAATGCACTACCCTATAGCTCACCCTGTACCTCTCTCAATATATCCTCTACCTCCACTCTGACTCATCCCAAACCTCTTTCCACTACTCTGTCAAATGCACTACCCTATTTATCACCCAATACCTCTCTCAATATATCCTCTTGCTACATGCTCTCTGAGTCATGCCCATATCCCATGTTACTACTATGATCTCCAAAATAAAACTTTCTAGGCTCTTCCCTCCTCTACCCCTCCTTGCCTTATATCAAACCTCATTTACTATTCAGATCTCCTAAACAAGGATTCCTAAACCATTCCCTGATGTTTCCCTCCTAGACTCATCCGATACCTCATCTCTTTCCCTATTTCACTTCCAGAGACTCTTCCCTCCTCCATCTCTCCTTTACTTATCTCAAACCTCCTCCTACTATTGTAACTGAAAATGTTATACTTCCCATAAACCTAACATCTCAAATACTATCCCAGAGCCCTATTTGTTCTGTTAGTTTGGCAAATGGTCTGCAGTTATGTTCCAGATATTGTGTTAATCGATTACAAGCCAAGCTTTTTCACCATTGGCAGCTATTTATCAAAAAAGTATACTTACACTCAGCAGTACTTAATATGATTAAACATTCTTAAGAACACATTGCACTGAATACACAGTGCAGCTGTCTTGTGCTTTCCAACCTGAAAATCCTAGAGTAATTTTGTGCATCATTCTTCAAAAGAATCTTTTTGGACTGATTTGGTGCAAAATTATTGGTCTTGAACAAAATATTTCTTCTGTTCTAGCAGAGCTTTCTTTTAATGGAGATTCCTTTATGTAACTTCAAATGATATGATCCCTCTTATTAGCCATGTCGAAGTTGCTGCAATCTTTACATAAGCAAGATTACAAGAGTACACTAGGGCTGTATGTGGCTAGTGCACTCGTTTGGGGATCCACTTAATGATTTAGCTCTTTCTCTATTGTGTCTGGTACAGTACTCAACAAGACCTCCAGAAGTACTTGTACTCTCTCAGAGTCTCAGAAGAGGTAGTCTCTCACTTTCCAAGAAACATTGAGCTTCCCTGGCTCAGCCTACTGTTCATACTGCCTGAAACCAAGTTAGAAAAAGCATTTGCAGTGAAATAGGACTTGCATGTACAAAACTTTCATAAATGCAGCAACTATTGCATTGCATATGCTTCTTTGTAAAAGCGGGACCCACAGCGAGGGTAGAAAACCAGCAAGTTGCTGTCCACCCAGCCGATCAGAGCAACACTGTGCTCTGTCACACTCCTGCTGGGCTGTAGATTATGTACTGAGGGTCTTTAACCGCCCAGTACAGATCTACTAGGGCCCCACGTCAGGCTACCGTCCAAAATAATAGGAGCCTGTCATTAGTTGTGCACTATACCGTCACGTAGGTCCTGAAGCAGTGCCACACGACTCTTTATGAACAACTAGGCACGAAACATGTCGACCCTACACACTGTGATTGTCCGTTAGGAACATTATATTCCCACAGGGCGTCCATTCATTTTTAATTAGGCTGGTTCTATCAAAATCATTAAAATTGCTTGAGAATAAGACTCAGCCAGACCTTTTTTAAAATTCACTTCACGTGCACTACACCTCCCCTGCCCTCTTACCCGCACGCACCCCGCGGCTTCTTCTAAAAAGACCTTGAGCAAAGAGCCCCGTTTACGGTGAGCTTGTCGGGCATTGCAGCAGCAGCCCGACGAGGAGCAAAGTCCAATGATGAAGCATGACACCTCTCGGGGTGTGTGAGGGCATCATGAAGAAAGACCTGTCTTTCCCCCTCCCCCTCCTACTCTAGGAACTGCATACCTCTTCGTAACACAGATCTCTAGGAGCCCTGTGTGCAGGACCTGCGTAAATATCGGTTCCCGGTCCCACCCTTCTTTCTCAAGTGTTTGTAAAAGCGCCCAAGCAGCGCTTTCACTTTAATGTTGTCCGCGCCCTTTTTTTAGACAAGCTGTGTCTAAAGAAAGGGGAGTAGCTGCCATTAAAGTGAAAGCACGGTGTGGTGCACTTTTACAAAATAGAATTTGTTTGCCAACTCGACAAACAAATGCTTTTTTTGTAAAAGCACCCCATGCCGCGGTTTCACTTTAATGGCAGCCACACCCCTTTCGTCAGACTTGGATTGTCTGAAGAACGGTGCGTGGCTGCGCTTAAAGTGAATTTGTGGCATGGGGCAGTTGGAACAAAAGAGTAAATACGGAAAAAAAGAACATTTGCCTGCTTTTGGTGCCGCTAATAAACCAAAAGTACAGCCGCCTCTTATTGAGCATGCCATGCTATGAAGAAAAAAAATTCAAGCAATGGGGTGAGCGTATCCTGCCTGCAACAGCAAGCAGGAGAAAGCCATTTAAGCAAATAGTGTTGGAAGGCTATAATTTAAACCTACCAAGGAACTACACATGTAACAGGTGGTGTCCTCACGGAAGGTTGTAAAATAAGACAAGGCAGCAACTGAGCCTATTGAGCAATGAAAAGCCACAGTTTACAAAGGACAATGACACCAATGAAAAATATGGGCGGAGAGTGGGCTGCACTTCAAGGCCATAGCTGAATACAGCATGCCTCGCAGAGCAGCACATGGCTGCCCAGGCTCGACGTAAAAAGGCACTGACAGAGCCAAAAGGGTGGAACCTTTTAGCTTTGCCAACGTTTGCTTTTAATTGGACGGCAACAAGTGACCTGCTTAGGACATCAGAGAAGTAGAGTTGGCTGAGCTGTGTGGGAGGTGGTCAGGGAAGCTGCACTTCAAACTTTACGCCTGTGATACTGTAACATCCTTTAAACAGATGTCTTTCCCACAGAGTGCTTGTCACAGACTCCTAGTCTCCACCGTGCCTTCGAGCTATCTCAAGTATGGCACAGTATATGTGAACCTTTCTCTTCTACTAACCTTTTAACTAAGAAACGTTGTGGTTTGATTTGATTTGTTTAACCATTATTAGTTGTCTCATTTATGATTTCTATCCTCTGTTTCTTAACTAATCTAGCAAAAGTCTAAAAAGATTTTCAAAGGCTAGTCACATCATCTAAGCTACGAGGCAGACGGTTAACTCTTATTGATATGTGCCAGGGCATGTCTTTTTTAAATTTATTTACATTTTCTATAGTGAGCACATGAGCCTAGAGGATGTTAGAGCGCTTTATAAAAATAGGTGGATGATGCTATAAAAGTTTAAAGGCAGCGGTCCAAAAACAAGATGAACCCCCTGGGCACCAACCTGTGTGTTGGTACGTAATGCGTGGGCTGAGAAACATTGAAAGTGTATCCTTCAAGTAGTCATTGGCTGGGATCACATCTGCTTTTCTGGTAATTGTTTGCTAATTTTCCTCTATCAAGGCCCTGTTGACTTCCAGCGTTCACTTCCCAGCGAAGTCTGGGTATTTGCCTGTTAAACATGACCGTCCACAAGCTGAAGCATCATGTTATGTAAAGTGACTAGAAGGCACAAATGCCTTTGTCCATGATGGCCACTCAGTGTACCTGTTCAAGCAGTGCCTGTTCAGTGGGTTTTGTTCATTGTAGGCTCCAGATTCATTTCAGATTTGGGATTTTCAGCATATCAGTGTAAGATACATTTACATACATTAGGGCCCATGCACAAAGGTAATTTTGCCCTTAACAGTAAGTATACGAACGACTGCCAGGAATTCACAAAGGGATTTGAATAGTGCTGGTAGGCGCAAGATTATTAGACTATGCGATGAGTGCAGAATTCTCTGCTCCCATAAATCCCACTCATGGCATAGTTACCTTTGGAAGTGGGGGTCTGTGGCTTTGCAAGATGGCAGAGTAGACGTGTTCTCTGGAGGTCCCGTTAGCTTCAGTAATCCCAAACTATCCTGAGTGCAGAAGGCAGCAGTAAAGCTCACCTCTAAAGCGGAGAGATTGTCTCACCTCCCTTGGTGCCATCTGGAATCCCTTCATTACTGAAACGAGACGCTACCTGTGGGCTGAATCGCATGGCCACTGAAACGCTGAATGGCCATCTTGTGCTCGCTGCTGGTGGCCTGTGTGGGGAAATTGTGGAAGCGTGGCTGCGATGGTGTACAGCGGCGGAAATGAGTGGAAGGGGCCACCAGCTGTCCACGGGCTGAAAGGGACCTTGGACACCCGCAGAGGCCGATGTTCCAGCTGAGGAGGCCCAGTTCCTACGATGAGTAGGTGAGGAGACGCAGGGCAGCATAGCCGAGCGGGGGAGCTGAATGCGGCCGTCCAACAAAGAGTGCAACTGAGGAGACAGACGGAGGCAGGTTGCGGGGGCTGGGTGTGGTTTCACATAAGCTGCACCTACCCGTGAGACAACCCTGCGGCTACAGGGCCTGTAATGGAGGGCCAGAATGCGAGGAGTGAAATGCTTGTAAGGGGGTGGAGGCACCTGGCACCCGACTCATGCACTGAGAGGGCAGGTGACTTGAGGAACTGAGGCCTGGAGTTGAAGAGGCCCAAAACCGGTGCCATAAGAGGGGACCAACGCAGAGGGAGTGAGATACTGTCTTGCATCGGAGGTGGGCATCAGCCAAGCACAACTGAGCAGGAGGCAAGCCCAGACAATGAATAAATGGTGGCTGGGACCCAAAAAACAGACATTTGGTGAGCTGAGGGGAACACTACAGACTTGAACTGGAGCTCCTGAAAGGGGATTGCACGGCGACATCCATACTAACAGGTGTATGGTGGCAAGCACACAATAGTGGGGGCAAGGTCTGATGTTCTCCATATTTTGACCTGGCGAGTTCAGGGAGAACAATTGCATGCTAGGAAAGCATGTGGACCTGAGGAGTATCTGGATGGCCTGGTGCCTGTGGTGGCGGTATAGCCAGGCCCACGAAGTGCACTGCAGACAGGTGGTTCTGCTGTTTGGGAGCTGGCTCAAGACCCCACCTGATGATCCAAACAGGGCTTCATGGAGAGTGTAGAAAGACCACGGAGTAAAAATGGGGAAGGAGAAGGGAGGCAAGGCGGCTCAAGCCAATAAAATCTCCATTTACATCCACCCGCTCTCCCTAGACCAAGGGACACAGACAGCAACATTGGCCTCACACGAGGATGAGAAGTCACGTAATGAAGAGCGAGCCCCCTCTATTGCTGATGGGCTGACGCATATTCATGCCATAAGGGATGAGATGATCCACAAAATAGACTCCGTTGGCATTGATTTAATTTACTCCGGTATGATCTGTGGAAGGTCTCGGATAGGGTGACCACCACTGAACAAATAGTGGACACCCTACAGACAGAGTGCCATACCCTATGGGAGACAGTCACTGACCTTCAGAAGCGAATGCTGTGCCTCAATGATTGTGCTGAAGATGCGGAGGGAAGATCACACAGGAACAACCTCCACTTTGTAGGTTTCCTCGAAGAGGCGGAGGGACCGTAACTGTTCCTGGGGGACAGGCTTGTTGCTGCGCTGGCCCCCAAGAAGCTTTCAAAGATTTTCACTGTGGAGCAGGCACAAAGAGCATTTATTCCCCCACAAGACCAGGGGCTCCGCGCTGGGCTCTCCTTGCACACTTTTCAATTTTCTGGACCGGGATGCCATCCTGCAACTCACCCAAAGACGGATTCCGCTGACATATGAGGGCCACCTGATTTTCATTTACCTGGATTATACACAGTGAGTGCAGCAACAAAGATGATCCTTCCTAGTAGTGAAAAGGTGCCTGCGAGATTTAAACCTCAAATACGGTCTCCTTTTTCCTGCGCAGCTGAGAGTCGAGAGGAAAGGGAAGGCAATGTTCTTCTTTTCTGCGGCAGAGGTGAGTTATTGGTTAGATGCTTGAGGTTCACCAGGAGCTTCTTTGGTGCCTTCAACAGCGGCGCCCAAGGAAACAGGGTCGGGCAGGCCACCCGGGGTTCAGCGCAAGCAAAATCGTGTGCAGGTCAGTGACAGGGATCAGAGCCCTAGCCGAATCAGAGTCTGCTCGGATGGAACATTGCAGACCTCGGATGTTGTGCTGGACTCAAGGGCTTCGTCAATTTACTGGCTCATGAACAGTAACCCTAGTGATGACACAGACAATTAACAGAGACAAGTGGTAACTTCAGTATAAGACACTTGGTAAGAATAAACCATTGGCTGGTTGCCAGGGAGAACCAGTGAACATGTATAGATAGAGGCTGCTACGCACGACCTGAAGATAGCTGAAGGGGGCCTGCCCTCAAAGGCAGGTACCTGGTTGGGGAGCTGGAGGCTAGCCCTCATACCTCAGCGGCTGGCCAGCCACTTTTGTTGGGATGAGCGGGTGGGGGGTTCTACCCGTAGCAGTGGGTTTTCTTTCCTAATAAGGTTCTAAATTTTGGGGTTTAGCTTCTGAGCTATGGGGCGACATCTAAATGCCTTCACCTTGTTTAGTTCAGATGCGGAGGGAAATGTGATATTGCCGAATGGGTGGGGGTTACTTGGTAATGTTAGGGATTGGTTCTAGGGGTTCTTCCTTCTTGAGTGTCACATGACAGAACTTGTTATGATGGTTTCAGGGTTAAGGTTGCATGCATGGTCTGTGGCAGTATGGCAAATATAACAACAAGGGAAGTAGAGAAAGAGTGGATTCGTTCTCCCTTTACAGATTTAAATAAACACAGAGAATCCACATAAAAAAATGTTTTGTTCTGGTGGTCCCTACAATGGTGGGGAGCACACAGTGTTCTTTAAATACCCCTCGCACACCAAAAGAACCCTTGGTGTCATGCTTCATCATTGGGGTCTTCGCACCCCTCTACGGGATGCGGCGTGCTGCTAACCAGCGACTACGCAGGACCACTTTTTATTTTGGCTATGTGTGGTGCATGTGAGGTTTGTGTATATAAGTGAAAGTCCTGAAAGTCCTGAAAAAGAGGACGAAAGTCCTGAAAGTCCTGAAAAAGAGGACAAAAGGAACACAAAGAAAGAAATAACGTATTGGTATTTGTGAATGCAATATCCAATGATGCAGGTTCAGTGACCTAAAAAAGTGAGGGCAGCAACTGCTAGACACAATTTGTCATCCTATTGGTGATGGTGCGCCCTGAAAAAGAATAACGAAGACAAAGCACACACAACACTTAACATAAAACACACACTCTAGTTGCTTAACCTGTGAAGTTTAGGACAGGAGTCTATTCTTGTTAGAAATATGGGAAAAACACTATTGTGCATACTTGCTGCCAAAGTAAAGGTCGATGCATGAGAGGAATGTGGTGTACGATTCTCAGGAGCATCTCCCACGTGTGCTGCCATTGAGGTGTGTGTGAGATGTCGTGTCAGTCAATAGGGGCGTGCCTCGCCGCGCGCCTTCACCAAGAAACTTGTCGCCTTCGTGTGGTATAGAACATGTTGTGTCGTGCTGCACTGAACCAGAACTAAAACTAAAACATTCAAACAATCCCTTCCCTCCCCCCTCCCTGCCTCCCTGCTGCACGGGTCTGAAACCGCCCGCCTCTCCAACTTAGCAGAGCGCTTTGTCCCAACCCAACCCATTGTACTTGCTTGTAGGGGGTAAGCTGGTCTGTGACCTCACAACCAGCTCCGTGTGCCCTCGTCCGCCAGGCACGGAGTGAACATCAAGGGTCTCACAGCCAGATTTCTGTAGAGAGTTCGATCAGGGGTCCCGAGTTCCGGCAGTCACTCCTCCAGAGGCTCGCTGTCCCCCAGTCCTGATTCAGCGAATAGGTCCTGACTATGTCCTTGCGATGCCTGTTGATTCGCCTGAGTAGGTGCCTTTTGGACGCGCTGACTCCTGCCGGTACGACGCGGAGCCTCAATGCGCCTCCAACCCTCCAGCCAGTCTCTCGCCGCCTCCGGGGTGTCGAAGAACCATGCTTTATGATTGTCCACGACTCTCAGTCTTGCCGGGAAAAGCATGGAGTAGGGCAACTCCTTGTCCCGCAAAGCTTTTTTGATATCGGTGAAGGTTTTTCGGCGCCGGGCTACCTCAGCCGTATAGTCTGGGAAGAAGGCCACAGTGGAGTTCAGTATTTTAATAGGGTCCGAGATCCTGGCTGCTTGAAGTATGGCATCCCTATCACGGAAATTGAAAAGTTTGGCCAGCACTGGTCGCGGTGGTGCCCCCGGTTTCGGCGCCCCCCCAGGCACTCTATGCGCTCTCTCGACAGAGAAGAAGTGGGAGAGGCCCTTCGGTTGCAGTTTCGTCTTAATTAAGTCCTCCACATACAAATCCATCGTATGCTTGCCCTCCGACTCCGGAAAGCCTAAAATTCGGACGTTGTTCCTCCGAGAGCGTCCCTCCTGATCGTCCAGTCGTTCCTGTAGCTTTCTGGTGACCGCTTCCAGACGCTCCGCAGCGAGCTGTAGTTCCGAGGTATCTTCCACCAAAGATTTGGTTACGACTTCCACTTGCGCCACCCGCTCCGTCATCTTGTGGAAGTCGGCTCTCAGGAGGCCAACGTCCGTCGAGATAGACCCCCACCGTTGCTTGGACGTTGGTGAGCATCTTCATTAGATCCTCTAGTGTCACTCTTTTGGAGCCTTCACTTTCAGGGCTTTTCCCCGTGGACGGGCGGCCCTCCGGGTGCTGCACGGCAGATTTTTCGAAGGATATTTCTCCAGTCTCAACTGCGCCGTAGTATTTCTGGGTCCCCTCCCCGTCATGACTGTAGGCTGTCGTTTCGCTGACTGTGCCCGGGTCTCCACACGCAGGATGTCGCAGTCACCACCGTTGTAGGCTGGGGCGAAGCAGTGCCCAAAATGGCGTAGTTTTCCAGGGCCCCTCGCGCGTCACAAGAGGAAACAGTGTAGTGGCGTTTTGGAAAAGGAAGCGTCGAAGTAAGGAGTCCCCCGCTGTCCCAGTGTTAAATTCACAGGAGCGCACTCCTCCAGTGCCCGCCAGCACTCAATGTCCGCCTAACAGGGTATGTTGGTACTCCGTCTCACCAATCACCGTGAGCCCAGCCGTATGCAGGTTCGGATACCCAACGGCCAGCTAGTCACCCCCGGTCACGTCTAATTGTGGCGTCCGTGCTCCCACACCAGGCAGCGAAAGACAGTTATGCCCAGGGGAGATAGGCGGGAGCGAGCACCGCCGGCGCGCACAGCCAGGACAGCAGTCCGCGGGTCCTCCCGATCCTGGGGGGGGCTCCGGGCTCAGCGGGTGCTCCGTCGTCGGGGTTCCGGATGCTCCGCACGCCTGGGCAGCAGCGCCGCTGGGCAAACGATGGTCCAAGACAGGCCTACCTCCGCTCTCACGTCGGCGATGCGGTCCGTAGCCGACCAGCGGCACCTTCCGGTGTAGCACCCCGAGCACAGGGCACTTCCGGTCGGTCTCAGCTCTACGGCAGGACGGTGTCCGGATACGCGGCAGGGCCCGTCACTTTCTCTCGATCTACCTCCAGCTGGCGGCACTCGATTTTACCCGGGACTGGGTCGGACAGTGCCTCCCAGTCTCGGCACCCCGGCCCGGCTTCCAGAGGGCACAATAAGCCGGATGATCAGACGGATAAATGCAGTTAGAGCTGTTTCGGCCTCAGAGCTCTCGCACTACGCCGCCATCACAGTCGGCTCGTAGCCACGCCCCATCCTCTCCTTTATTATTTACAATGGTTATGGAACCTCTGGCCATGCGCCTGCAGGCCGTGCTGGCTCCCTGAAGTTATAAATTAGGGGAGACCAATCACATAGTTTCCATATACGCAGATGATGCACTGGTCTATTTGACATACCCGGAGAGCTCTATACCTCTGCTCCTAACGGAGCTGCGGAACTTCAGTAGCATCTCAGGACTTCACATCAACCCAGGGAAGCCCAGGGGGGTCCCTGTTGGTAGACTGGCCATGTTCCCAATATTGGAGCTACGGCTCACTAAGTTACCGTGGGTGGAAGAGGGGGCGCGATATCTGGGAATTCGCTTGGTGTATACAGCCGCTACCTATCTCGAGCTTAATGTTGGTCGGGTCATTGAAGAGTTGCGGGGGTTGATTCGTTTCTGGATGACGGATCTGCCGCTGTCGCTCATGAGGTGCATTGCAATCATTAAAATGATTGTTCTACCTTCTGACACTACTTCCACACACAGGAGAGTCTAATGGTAGACCTCCTATGCGGGAAGAAATGTAAAAGGGTGAGACTAACAATGCTAGGGATAACGTGAGCTACGGGAGGACTGGAGGTGCCTCGCTTGGAATTTTATTACATGGCCTCTCAGGTGCAGCATGTGTTCCACTGGTTGGATGGCGAAATAATTGGGAGAAAAGTCTACTGGTGGGGACTTGCAGTGACCGCTCATTGGCAGAGCTGCTGATGCTGTGCTGCAGAGCCCCCAGGGAATGCCCATAAATAGTGCGTCATGTGGCCGCAATATGGGAGAATGCGGTGCAGTGGGTGATGCAGCATGTCCTGTTCGCTCCTGATATGCCCCTGTGGGTGGTGCGCCCTTTTGCCAGTATCGTGCACCATTGGCGGGATGGAGGCTGCCAGACGATGGGTAACCTTTATGTGGACAGTAAATTTGTGACTCAAGAGGAAGAACAGGCCACCTTTAGTTTAGGACAGGTCCAATTCCGGCAGTATGGGAAAATCTCTAGTGTCGCCCGTGAACTCTGGCAGGGGTTTCCGGAAGAACCTCCTACCACTAACATTGTGAAAGTCATGCTGTACATAGCACATGGTAGGCGACTGATTTCTCATCTTTATAGAGCACTGGGAGATATATTACCGAGGGAGGCCCTTGAAATTCAGCAAAAGTGGGATATGCCGGTTAATGAACCCCTGACAGAGGGCAAATGGAGGAAGGTTCATGAGGGGGTAAAAAGGGTTAGTCCCAACACACTGTGTAAGCTCCTTCAATACAATTTAGAACACCAAGTATACCTCACCCCATGCACGCTACACATAATCTATCCATCCCGGAGGGATGAGTGTCCCAGATGTAGCCGGCAGGGGGCAGACTTCCTACATATGGTCTGGTCCGGCCCGCTACTGCTCTCTTACTGGGAGGAAGTACTTGCATGCCTACGGGAAGCCACGGGCTGGAGCATTCCTAGAGATATTCGGCAAGCAGTACTAGGATTAATACCCGTGCCAAAACCAAAGAAACTAAGTAGGCAATTTGTTGGCTTGTTTTGGCAAGGAGGCATGTCATTATAGCATGGATGCGTCCTCAGCCCCCGCAGCCCGAGGAATGAATAAGTGATGTGTGCGAATGGGCAACAGCGGAGTCGGTACGAATGAAATTTGTGTAGAAAGATGATAAGTTGGGTAGGGTCTCATGGCATGGGCCTCTATGCCTCTATGCTGGCGGACTTACAAGGAGACCAAACACCGAGAACCCACGGGACCATGTAACCTGACTCGGATTGAAAGGGGACCAGGGGAGTTAGTTAATGAGACATAATTTGTGCAGTCGAAAGGACAGTAACAGGAGCCAATTGAAAAGATGTGCGGGAAATGAGAGGAGCTTCTATTCCATACTTCAATACAGCATGCCCATGAGCTGCAGGCTCAACCTAATAAGTGTGTATCCTATGCCCTTCGAAACAAAGCCCACACTTGACCTAAGCTGACGCTAGAATGCACTCTTTCTCTCTGCTATAAGATACTTAGAATATACTTTAAATATCATGGTGACACCTCATTATCTTTTGGTTGAGCATGTAGGGATGGCTTCAAGAATCTATAACAGCATTCAACATTGGTGGAAACATCTGTCATCTACATATCTAAGAACCTGGGGTTCCATTGAGCCGCTAATACTAAGGGGTACTGCCCGTCCCCCATTGTCGACAATGTCCCATGATTCTCGGGTGAAACCTTTGTGCTTATTTCTCACAATAATTCATGTTAGATGTCAGTGCCTTGTGCTCTTTTAATATGGTGTTCACATTCATGTTTATTGCATCACTCTTCCAACCTTGGTCTAGGCCCAGGTTATTCAGCTTTTTCATCTTGCTCTATTTCTCTGCCATCTTTTCCTGCAAGTTGCTAGTCTTGCATTCATTCCTTCTAATGTGGTCTTCATTCCATTCACAAAACTAGGGATCAGCAAAGTTGGTGCTTTTTAAAAATAAGTCTGTATTTCTCGCAAAAATTAAAACCAAATTTGAATATCGGGACTTAAGTGAGAATTGTGTACATCAGTGTAATTTGTGTTGAGTTAGTAAGGAGCAAATGCTCAGAAAGGTATGATCTCACATACAAAGTGTTGGCAAGTTACTGACGCGACACGGTTTTTGGCCCAAATGCATCCAAAATGCTTGTGAGTTGCCAGTTTCATCTCACACTCGTGTGCGAAAACGTCCCCAGTGCATAGGCATTGGATAGGCAGAATACTCTGTGACACATTAGTTTACCAAAAATTGGCATTACTTTGAAATTGCACTCACTTAATAAAAACTTCCACATCCTTACACAGAACATTTAGTACTATTCAATTACGAACGTGGTTATATTTGTCTGCAGGCTCTACGTTGCGATATTCTTTATTTTTCTTGGTCTTTAGGCAACTAATGGCTCCCGTTTTCTCATTATTATTTATTTTGCCTGGTCCCTTAATAAGATTTTTAGGAATTGTCCTTACTTGTATCACCCACTTACTCCAATCACTACATAAATTATTTCTGGTTACGGTGCCAATAAGGTGTCAGACCAGAAAAGGGCTCCTAATAGAGCAGTCAAACATGCACTCTTTCTTCCATGTCCTTACGTCTCAGTGGTGCTCCACTTATATCTGACCGGAGACCTGCCTGTACACTGCTTGGTCCCGCCATCGAGCCGCCCCTCTTGAATAAGCGATGTGGGTCTGCTATTCACTCCCTGCTTTATTCTCTGTGATGATTTTCGGGGCATTGGGCAAGACATACTTTGGGGCCTCTGTAGGGGACTTTTTTTATTGCTCATTTCTTGCTAACTCAAGAGCCAAACAGTACAGAATTAGTTCTTAAACAGTGGTGGCTCCTCCGCAATGGTGGAGAAGCGTTGCCCCACTGTCTGGCTCCGAGCCAGTAAATGAAAAATAAAACTATGTTATAGTTTTGCTTTTCATTTTCCGGCTCTGAGCCAGCTTGTGAAGGGAGGAGCAGGGCATGGGGAGGAGGAGTGCTACGTGCATTTCTTAAGTGCACATATGGGTTTGGCCGTCCAAAACATACATGCGCACTTAGGTTCTTCCAACCCGGCTGCAGTGAGCAGCCTGGTGAGAGAAATTCCACAGACTCCCTGGTCTGAGCAGGGCATATTTCCAGCCCACTCATACCAATCCCTGCGCTCCTCTCCAATGAGAGCAGTGCAGAGATTGCAGGGAGTCCGTGACGAGGCCCTAGTGCTTGCTGGGACAAGGAAGGACTGTGCTGAGTGTGACAAGGGAGGCAGCTCCAGATAAGTTTTGCTTCTTTTGTTATAACCCTCCCTATGCGCTCCTCCTCCAGCGCTCCCCGTGCCCCTTCCACCTGCTCCAACACCTCTTTATTTTGCCAGCCACACCTGGTCTTAAACTTTAACAGGTTACAACAACATCTGAAATATATCTTATCTGGAGCCCAAAAAATCCTTAGGATGATATGGGGTAAAGAGACAAAGTCAGAGAGTTAGAGAGGTTTAGATAGAGATAAGAATGCACAGATAGTTAAATAGTGGGAAAGGTCACTTTTTTCTGGGACAGGGGGCCCTGGTGAGTGCCCATGCCTTAAAACATCTCTGGCTGAGGGTGCTCCATCAGTGGCTAATCAGTGGGTTCCTTGAGGCCACTATGGATGACCTCCTTACACCCACAAATAACCTGAGCAAGATGTTGGGAGATATTTGAACAACTACTGTGCCAGGAATGGAACTGATCAGATCAACAGCTTACATAGTGAGGGGCGTTGTACGACTGTTCTCTGTCTCGTCTGACAACCAGGGTTCACAGTTGGTTGTCTGTTAGTGCCCTAAGACTTTGGGAAGCACTTCAGGATGACTTAACCCTATGGGGCTCAGTTTAATCTTTGTTGATAACTTTATTTGCTCCACATACGCAGCGTCTCATGTAACAAACACCTGGTTGCCAATCTGCTAGCTATATATCCCAAAACAAACAAGATGAAGGACGGAATGTTGCACAATGGCAAAACATTCACCCCCAGTCACAGATCTGGGTTTAATCCATCGTTATTTTGCTCACCAAGCCACCCCAGTTCAGACATGGCCATATGCAAATCAGTCTTGACCCTTCCTTCGCGGGTGAGTAGGGCGCTCTACAAATGCTTTGATTGATTGATTGGTTTTGCTATTCACTCTATGTGGTAAGGGTATGCCCAGACGTGGGTCCCGTGCTCACTACGCCACTGGAGTCAAGCTATCCTGGCTGAAAACTGCTGATAGCCAGAAACCGGTCCTAGGATGCTTGATTCCGGTCCAGGGAAGACATGGCTTGGCAGTTCGGGCTGGCCTGTTCCCATGAGGCACAGGGTCAAGACTCATTTGCATATTGCCTTGTCTGAACTGGGGTGGCTTGGTGAGCAAAATAAAGATGGATTAAACCCAGATCTGTGACTGGGGGTGAATGTTTTTTGCCATTGTGCAACATTCCGTCTATCATCTTGTTTGTTTAGCTATATATCCCAATCAAATTAATTATCGCATATCTATAAATCTATAAATGCCCGGGTGTTCCCCAGAATCCACTAAGGATAAAACTGTATTGATCACTTATTTCAAGTTTAATTTAAAAAAATACCGCCATTTTTGTCCACAATATAAACAAAACTGCTCTGATTATAGGCTCGTTCTCAGTGAAACTCCTTGCCCACATTGCATGTGAACTAGAACTTCTGCATGCAAATTTACCTCATGTGAACTTTCTCCAGATGTTTTTGCTGCGTGCAATTTTATCGTCAGTTCTAACGCTAACTCTACCTGCGAAAAATTGCAGGTGCTAAACATATCTAATTACATGGTTGAGGGCAGACACCAAACCCGAAATTATCCCTAAAAGGACCCTCCATCCAAATGTAGATATTAGACAACTGAATAAGCCCTAACTTAAAAAAAAAAATCATAACATGGAAAATTCACAGTATGCATAAGAAACCACAAATAAACAAATAAACAAATGGGAGCACAAAATACAATTTAAACAGTAAAAACAGCAGAAATCTATAGTAATACCACATTGCTAAATATATACACCTAAACCCAATAATACACACAGTATATAATTGGGGTATGGTGAAGTTTCTTTGATGACACACAGGAGTTCTGGTTTGTTTGGTTTGGGATCCGGGTGCGGGGAGGTAGTTTTCTTGAGCACTTGATTACTGTCCATGGGTTTTAATTGTATAAGCTGTAACACGGAGGGAACTGGAAACTGATGACTCCAGTGTGACACTATGTTATAGAATACAGTATGTTATTCTTGTTCACGAAATGGACACCAATATCCTGTATTGTAGACTGTCTTAACTAAAATGCAATAAAGGTTGTGTTAAAAAAAACAAAGTTTTTGAATGTTCACCCCTTCCGCCGTTGCATTTATGGCAGTCTTTTTACCGTTTGAATCAGCCCTCATTACAGCCAAACACAGATTTCACTATCAGCCATCTTGGTGTAGTGCATATCATCCTTTCAGAGAACTGCTCTGTGTTGAGAATTCAGTGAGGCATAAGGAAGCAGCAAAGCCCCAGCGGAAAAAATACAGGAGTGGGATCATGTATGGTGCTTGGCTCTGGAAGAGGTATCAGTTGTACTGTCCGACCTGAGTGGCACCTGGGCTACACTTCCATCACTGCTTGTTAATTGCTGTAAGCCTTGAAAACTAAGTCAGTGCTTTAGTTATTTTAAGCAGAAATTGACTCACTGGGGCAGCTTTCTCACCTATTGGTGACATGAATTTTGCCTGCGCTTTCCGCTATCGGACAAACTCCATCGTAGTTCCATGGGGTGTACCCAAGGGCTCCTCTGTGCTTCCATACATGTAGCATGGGCTTCTCTTCTCTTCTGTCAGCTGGTGCATAAGTGCATGGTTAATAAGAGACAGAGAGTGGATGCATACATGTCCGAATGCATGGGTGGAAGCATCGATTCATCCACTCATTGACTCAATCTAGCATTCTCCTTTCACTTGTCCACGATGCCAACCACAGAAGCACGGCTACCAATAAAAGTCACCTGTTGTTTTATCCAAAACTAGGATTACTTGCCCTGACCATACTCAGTTCTCCTCCACTTTGTGTGGTGGACTTGCTGGAGCTCATGTTCTGGGGATCTAGATGGCGTGGTAGAGGAAATGCTGGTGTTATGTGCAAGACATAGAACCATTAGCTAATATCTGTGTTACTGCTTCTGCAGGCGTTTGCAAATATTGTAAGATTATTGACAATCCCACTGTAACTATTGGGCTACCTATCATGTTATGTGAGGCTGTTGCACAAGTGTTTGTCTACTGCACATCACTTAGAATGTTTTTTCTAAAATACACGTGTAATTTGTGGCTTATCTTCCATCTGAGATTCGCATGCCAACTGTTCATACTTGCCATGCTTCTAGTAACCTCACAAATTGCTTCAGCTACTGAAACTCAATCATAAGGCAGGCATAAAATAACAGACAATTGGTGATGTAGAAATAGACTTTAAATATGTCATACCATTGTCCAATATTTGTTTCAATGATGTCCAAGAAGCATAATATCAAAAAGCAAATTATTAATTTGGGTAGGGATGACCCGTACCAACTTATTACACACTACCTGGCTACGTTGCAACACCAGTATCCAAGACACATACCTGCAAGAAGTAGAAAGTTCCACAGCGAAATGAGAGCTACGTTTAGAGAGCCCAATAATGTTATTGAAAAATTCCCAATCCAATACAGAGACAGCGTCACATTTTATGACCAAAATGATATCAAAAGTCAAAACTGTTAAAATTGGCGAAGAGGTAGCGGAGATAGGAATTTATCAAGTTTAAAGGCAAAAGTACCTAGAAAAAGTAAAGACCCATTGAAAAACAACTGTTACAGTTGATCAGGACATAGGGTCTGATTTCTTTCTTGGCAGTAATGGAGACAGAATATCCCTACCTCCAAGAATGCAGTCTGCTCGCCGAATTTAATTGCGAGCGAACCTTACAGTTAATCGCGGCGTAAATGACTCTGTCTCGCCGTCATTAATCCCCTCCAGTGACCCTGTGGAGTAAGGGCAGTCGGAGATGGACCTGACATTCCCCCTACCTAATTTAGATGAGCGGA
Source organism: Lissotriton helveticus (assembly GCF_964261635.1). NCBI lineage: Eukaryota > Metazoa > Chordata > Amphibia > Caudata > Salamandridae > Lissotriton > Lissotriton helveticus. Next base: position 695,554,618 of record NC_136063.1, read on the forward strand.
ATTACAGGTCAGTTTTCACTGAAGGATACAACTAGGAAAACCCTGGTTGTATTTTTTATTTTTAAAACTAAAATCCTGTTCTTCAAATTAGAAAAAGGAACCTGCTTGTTACAGAGCTTCGTCCTGCTGAAGAAGCCCTGCACCAAACAGGAAAGTGCATTGTCAGGAACCTCTATGATAACGGTTCCTGCCAATGCATTCTAAATGACAAACAACATGACGGTCATTTTAAAATGTGGCCGGTGGTCATGTCACCAGGGCAATGAGTAATTTACTCGATCGACATGGCAGAAAAACAGGCCCTCTGCCCAGAACTGAAACAGTTCATAGGCATGATTTCAGTATGACAGCGATGGAACCGAGGTCAGGTACACCCAGTGGATCATTCCAGCCAAAGTTTTTATCTTAGGACTTTGTGTTGGAAATGGAAGTCAAAATTCTTAATTAGGACAAAGTCCAATGCTGAGTTCGAGGGACCTTGGAAGATGAATAGTTAATTGATTAGCTGCCACTGAATCCATTGGTTTTGCAAAAGCTCCAAGCTGGGCAAAGCTGAATATTACACCTATTGCAAAATAGCAGCAGTGGAGTAAACAAACCAGCACTGAGATTCCCCGCAGATTGTGGTCAGTAAACAGACTTCTCATGTGCATTCCTGCTGCAAAGAAGTGAAATCATAAACATTGCCAAAGGCCATGCCATATATAACATCCAATACAAGTCTGGAGCACAATACAATTTGATTTATAAAGTCATGATGTGTGGTAGTCAAAGTTTCTGTTGTAGACACTATTTTATTTGGCATGAAAAGTTATAGTGCTGGCGGTACAAAATGCAATCTTAATAATATCCAATGAGTTCTACATGAGGAGAACAGAAATGTTGACAGGATAGTTTATTTTCAGTGTTTTGTGTAATTTATTTTTATTGCTGAATTTATATTTTTTTACATGTAATATATTTAGAAATTCTTAAAAAATATATTGCTGATTTTTAAATATTTGAAATTCGATTTAAAAAAATACATTATAGTTTTTTCATTTTTGACTTTATGCTCAAGTTTATTAATTAATTTGTTTAAATTATTGTTTATTTTTAATGATAAATGTGTTTGTGTATTCATGTTTTATTATTTTGCATGTGCTATTTTTGATGATGTATTATTGTGATTTGCATTCTTTGAGTAGTTCTTTTTGTTTATGAAGTTGCCAGTGTTATTTAGTCAATATTTAACTTTGTTTTAGGCTTTTTAATTTGGCGTGAGAGCAGAAATTACGACACCCTACCATTTGAAAAGTTCAACACTTGTACCTATGTGTTATAGTTCAGAATATGAACAATAAATATGACCTCCCTACCCACCCCAAAGCAGACCACTTTCCCCAATGTGGTTATGTTTGGACTGAAACAGTAAATCTGACTCCCTCCAAAGTCTCCACTTTCCCCAACATATCTAAGGTTGAAGTGGTATAGTAAAGAAGGTGTCTCTAAAGTCCAGTACCTTCCTCGGTGTGGCTCACTTTGGAGTGGGGATGATAAATCTGACTCCCATCAAGTTTCTCCACTTTGTAATATTTTTAATTTTGTAGTTTACATTCTTAAAGTAATTTTTAGCTTTATGTATTATTTCAATGTTCTAGTTTGCATAGTATTAAATATATTTTGTATAAATGTATTCATTTTTATTTTGTACATTATTTAGTTATATCCATTTTCTGAATACATCTTTTAATATATACTTTTTAACAATATTTGTAAATGATTGCAACCTTAGTGTAACATATATTTTAATCATTCAAAAATATAGCTTGTGTTGTATGTATCACTTAACAATTATGTATAGCATATTTATTTTCAGATTGTTTTTTAATATTTGTTTTAATGAAGTACGTGTTTTCGGTTATTTTAAGGCTTAATTGTATTGCTGTTTAGTATGGTAGTTTTAAATTAAAGTTCTTTCTATTGATTCTATATATGGTAGGCTGTTGTAAGTTATGTTTACCTGCTGCTCAGCCAGAATGAGTGTGGCGTGGAATGTTGGATGGATAGAATGTTGGATGTCTGTGAGTGTCAGTTGTGTATGGGCTGAGCAGCAGGGCGGCTGCTCCTGGTGGGGTTTCCTCATTTATTCATGTAACAACCTAATAAAAGAATCTAACTAATCTACGCTAGAAGTCGAGACTTCCTTTCGATCACAACATTTGGCGATGATCCAGAAGAAGAATCCACGTGTGCTACCTAAAGGAACTTAAACAAACTGAAATTCGACAGAAACAGAAAATTGAAGTCAAGGAACTCACAAGGTAAAAGCCTGTTTGTCGAAATTAAGTATGTATATAACACTATCTGGTCCCTGAAACCCACGAGTGACCCTGCCATCGGTCGCACTAAAACCCAAGTGTGCCAAATCCAGCTGTGGTTATCAAGGGCAAAATTATTAGTCCCAGGGTTAATAGTTGAAGTATGTTCGGGGGTAAATAATCGGGCCATAGTGTTGACTGTTATTTGGGGGCATGGATCAGGCCCCGGTGTGGAGTACTCAGTGTGGGACGCTGTAAAGATTCACACCTTAAGAAGTGTGTTCGGGAGCAGTGATTGAGCCCCAGTGTTTATTGTTGATACCTGCTGTTCGGGGGCAGAAATTGGGCTCCAGTGTGAAGTGCTTACCACGTAATGGTGTTGGGCACTGTCAGTATTCACACTTTGAAATATTGTGATCAGGGGCAAAGATTGGGCTCCAGTATGAGATGCTGACGATGTGATGGTGTTGACTCTGTGGGAATACACACTGTGAAATATGATGATCGGTGGCAAAGATCGGGCAACTGTGTGAAGTGTTGACGACGCAGTGCAAGGTGGTTGAGCAATGTGATAATTCACACCTTGAATCGGGGGCAAGGATCAGGTTCCAGTGTGAATTGACCATGAGGAGTGTTGTTCGGGGCAGAGATGGGCTCCAGTGTTAGCTGATGGTATTTGTTTAAGACGATTTTACACCTTTAAGTGGCAGAGATGTTACAGTGCCATGATTCCTGCTCTGTCGTGATTAATACATAAGGAGGTGGCTGTTTTTGGACGATTTAGTTAAGCATGGTTGTGATTCACACATTATTATTATTTTTTTAACATGATGACAGTTTGAAACTCATCGCAACAAATTCAGCTCGTGCTCACCGACCTTTGAATCAGCGTGAGCCCGGTGTTCTTTTCAAGTATTGTCCTCCAACTTTCATGCTGTACTGCATGGACGTGCTGACAACCACCCACCTTCACGTGATGAATGTGCCGCCATCTTGTGGTTGCCTGAAGCACATGAAACTTGTTTAATGTTCCGGCTATTTACGCGTCCTCCGTTCTGCACCCCTTGCATCAGTCTTCATTACTCAAAAGTATTTACATTAAGACTTAGTTTGTAACCTAATAGAACAGTCAAGAGCACCAACAGCTTGACAATAAGAATGACAGTGATTATTATTATTTTTTTTTTCATGGAACATGCAACTGTGTTTGTGAATGACTATCATTTTCTCAGCGGGCCTACCATTTATTTAGACTCTTCAATGTGATCGGAGATTGTTGCTTAACCTTTCTGCCGATGTATGCTAATTCCACGAAAGCCGTATGGCAATAACGAACATTACCCCCTTCGCTGCGGCGGCAATTTTTCCGCTGTGCAAACAAACGAACAGGGCGGGGCCGTGACGAACCCCAGCCGTCATCTGCACACGCCCACCGCGGGGCCTGACGGCTGAGGTTCGTCACCAGCATGGGAGGGGTTAAAGCAATATAGAGAAAAGGAGCAAACAGTCCAGAACAGAAACCAGATTCCACAGTTAGCATAATACTGGGACATCAAGCCCAGGAGTGAGTCAGACAGCCCAGAATAGGGTCAAAGGTCCCAGAAATAGGAGTGGGTCAGTGAGCCCATAATGGGGACATATGTCCATGAACCAGTAGAGTGATTTTTGAAACACGATAGACCTTGAACCACGACTGAGAGTCCAAAAACGGGTACAATGAGTCAGTGTTGGGGACAACGGTCCCAGAAATTGAACCACAACAGTTAGCTCTAAATGGGGACAATGGTCCAAGAAGCGGTAGATTGTTGTGTATGAGTTGGCATTGAGGGGTTAGGCCACTCATTGGTTTCAGTTGTGTTTGAGATGGCTGTGTTCTGTTAAGTCACTCATTACTACATATTTGTTGTGATTGATGGTGTGTGAATAAGTCACCCATCAACTTAGTGCTTGAATTTGAAACACAAAGGAGAGACATGTCCCATAATTGGAATTGGGAGGGAACAAAGGTCCCAGAATTTGAACTTCTGTAAAATGTGGTGTTTGAGGTGGTTGTTAAGTGTTGAGACGCTCATGGGTTTCAGTTGTGAATGAAATGACTGTGTTCTGTTAAGTCACTCATTACTACATATTTGTTGTTGAATGAGGGTGTATGTGTAAGTCACCCATTGACTTAGTGTTTGAATTCCCCCTCGTGGGTAAGTGGATGGGACTGTGTTTCGAGTGGTGTGTTAGTTGGCGAGTGTGTGATGTGCCATTATATTTAGTTCTAAGTGTGTGTAGCAGTGTTATGAAGGTGTTCGGTTGCTGTTCTTTGGTGCACATTTATGGTGTTTCCTGATACACTGCTTTAAGGTTTGTTCCCTGTGAGTCGCTCGTTGTGCTAGTCTGGGCAACTGATATGATCTGTGGCATATGGGTTATGGTGTATGATGTTGGATGGTGGTTCAAATCAGGAAGAGATGTGATGTGATGTTTTGTTCATAGTGTATTGTGGTGTGAAATCTCTAGTACAGTTCAGTGCAAGATGAGATGTAATATGGTGTGACAGGACGTTTCTTATAATTATTTATTGTGAATATGATGGGATGTGGTACTGTGTGACAGGTTGTGATGTGAGACGTTCCTTTTAATTATTCATTGTGGGTATGAGTGTGGTCTTTCATATACCTATTTATGCATAGTTTCTTATGTATTATTGTATTGCATTTTTTCTTATTAATAGTGCATTGTATTCAATTTCTTGACTATATGTTATTTGCCATATTGTCATTAATTTAATTGTTTCATCTTATCTATTTCACAATGAATTTGTTCCCCGTAAAGAAGGTAGATATGTTGTAACTTATGTTTACCTGCTGCTCAGCCAGAATGAGTGTGGCGTGGAATGTTGAATGGATGGAATGTTGGATGTCTGTGAGTGTCAGTTGGGTATGGGCTGAGCAGGAGGTGGCTGCTCCTGGTGGGGTTTCCTAATTTATTAAGGTAACAACTTAATAAAATAATCCAACTAATCTACGCTAGAAGTCCCTACTTCCTTTCGATTACAACATAGGCCTTAGTTTTAGAAAACATTAATACTTTGCAAGCTAAATGTTGAGTCAGTCTTAGTTCAAGGCAGCTTTGTTCTATTTATGATTATTATTGGTATATTGTTGAGTAACTTCTTCCAAGTATTCTGTGGCAGGAATTGTACCTCCTTCCACTGTATTATTTGTTTTTGCATCTTGAGACATGGTACTGCTAGAGATATTTCACAATGCAATGTAATACTTAGATTGGCTTTTGTGTCCTGATAAGTGCAGGTGACCAACCCAGCTCAGATCTTCAAATAATCCAATAATGGGGCTAGCTTTGTTTCCTTCTCTTGAAAATAGGGGAATTCAGTTAGAATGTCACAATATCTAGTACCTTCTGTTACAGGGACGTTTTGCCAAAGCTATATATCTTTAAATTTCATGTGTGAATTTTAAACTATTTGTATGTGCTACACTTAGGTTGTATTTCTGTTGGTGCATTCATTTGCTCTTGTTGAAGTGCAAGTAGTAATCCTGGATTACAGTGTGTGGGTATGTTTTCAGTATAGTGAAAATCATTGTGTGTTCAATATCTATGATGATTTGTTGATGGCTATAGGGTATAGTAGTTAGTTAGTTGCTTTATATTTGTTAGCCTTTCATTGTACATTGCTGTGAGAAAGTGGATTATTAGTTGGTGGATGGTAGTCCTATACAAGTAATAATGACACTATTCGTATTAGGTAAAGTAAAGGTTTCAGTAATTTAATGCTAAACTCGATCCCTGGCAGCACTAGCACAGAGAAGATAGCAATAAGAACATTTTCCAAGTATTTCGAAGTACTAACCCAGTCAAAAAATTGAAAACACAATACAATAGAGACGCTGTTTTGTGCAATTTGGCTGCTGGAACTTGCTTCAGGTTGTTGTGGGAGCACTTCTGACTCCTGTCATTACCCTGGTAGGACCGTAGTCCCAGGGAGTATCTTTCTTATGTTGCCTTCATTCCCTGAGCCCGCACCACACCCTGGTGTGACCACAAGTCCTAGGCTAAAACGGGCCACTTTCCCACTGCCGCACACAAAGGGGAGGTGTCACCATCGTGCTTCAAGTGCTGCCTCGCACCCCGCGGCGCGGGACGCTGCTTTGTGCAATTTGGCTGCTGGAACTTGCTTCAGGCTGTTTTGGGGGCACTTCTGACTCCTGTCATTACCCTGGTGGGACCATGGTCCCAAGGAGCATCTTTCTTCTGTTGCCTGCATTCCCTGAGCCCGCACCACACCCTGATGGGATCACAAGTCCCACGGTGCAACTGGCACTTTCCCAATGCCACATACAAGGGGGAGGCGTCACCATTGCACTTAGAGCACTGCCTCGCACCACGCGGCACGGGACGCTGTTTTATGCAATTTGGCTGCTGGAACTTGCTTCAGGCTCTTTTGGAGGCACTTCTGACTCCTGTCATTACCCTGGAGGGACTGTAGTCCCAGGGAGCATCTTTCTTCTGTTGCCTGCATTCCCTGAGTCCGCACCACACCCTGGTGGGACCACAATTCCCAGGGTGCAACTGGCCACTTTACCGCTGCCGCACACAAAGGGGAGGTGTCACCATCGTGCTTCAAGTGCTGTCTCGCACCCCGGGGCGCGGGATGCTGCTTTGTGCAATTTGGCTGCTGGAACTTGCTTCAGGCTGTTTTGGGGGCACTTCTGACTCCTGTCATTACCCTGGTGGGACCATAGTCCCAAGGAGCATCTTTCTTCTGTTGCCTGCATTCCCTGAGCCCGCACCACACCCTGATGGGATCACAAGTCCCACGGTGCAACTGTCACTTTCCCAATGCCGCATACAAGGGCAGGCATCACCATTGCACTTAAAGCACTGCCTCGCACCACGCGGCACGGGACGCTGTGTTATGCAATTTGGCTGCTGGAACTTGCTTCAGGCTCTTTTGGGAGCACTTCTGACTCCTGTCATTACCCTGGAGGGACTGTAGTCCCAGGGAGCATCTTTCTTCTGTTGCCTGCATTCCCTGAGTCCGCACCACACCCTGGTAGGACCACAATTCCCAAGGTGCCACTGGCCACTTTACCGCTGCCGCACACAATGGGGAGGAGTCACCATCACGCTTAAAGTGCTGCCTCACACCCCACGGCACGGGATGCTGTTTTGGGCAATTTGGCTGCTGGAACTTGCTTCACGCTGTTTTAGGGGGACATCTGACTCCTGCCATTACCCTGGTGGGACTATAGTCCCAAGGAGCATCTTTCTTCTGTTGCCTGCATTCCCTGAGCCCGCACCACACCGTGGTGGGACCACAAGTCCCACGGTGCAACTGGCACTTTCCCGCTGCCGCACATACGGGGGAGGTGTCACCATCACGCTTAAAGTGCTGCCTCGCACCCTACGGCGCGGGACGCTGTTTTGGGCAATTTGGCTGCTGGAACTTGCTTCAGGCTGTTTTAGGGGGACTTCTGACTCCTGTCATTACCCTGGTGGGACCGTAGTCCCAAGGAGCATCTTTCTTCTGTTGCCTGCATTCCCTGAGCCCGCACCACACCCTGATGGGATCACAAGTCCCACGGTGCAACTGGCACTTTCCCAATGCCACATACAAGGGGGCGGTGTCACCATTGCACTTAAAGCACTGCCTCGCACCACACGGCACGGGACGCTGTTTTATGCAATTTGGCTACTGGAACTTGCTTCAGGCTCTTTTGGGGGCACTTTTGACTCCTGTCATTACCCTGGAGGGACTGTAGTCCCAGGGAGCATCTTTCTTCTGTTGCCTGCATTCCCTGAGTCCGCACCACACCCTGGTGGGACCACAATTCCCAGGGTGCAACTGGCCACTTTACCGCTGCCGCACACAAAGGGGAGGTGTCACCATTGTGCTTCAAGTGCTGCCTCGCACCCTGGGGCGCGGGACGCTGCTTTGTGCAATTTGGCTGCTGGAACTTGTTTCAGGCTGTTTTGGGGGAACTTCTGACTCCTGTCATTACCCTGGTGGGACCATAGTCCCAAGGAGCATCTTTCTTCTGTTGCCTGCATTCCCAGAGCCCGCATCACACCCTGATGGGATCACAAGTCCCACGGTGCAACTGGCACTTTCCCAATGCCACATACAAGGGGGAGGCGTCACCATTGCACTTAAAGCACTGCCTCGCACCACGCGGCACGGGACGCTGTTTTATGCAATTTGGCTGCTGGAACTTGCTTCAGGCTCTTTTGGGGGCACTTCTCACTCCTGTCATTACCCTGGAGGGACTGTAATCCCAGGGAGCATCTTTCTTCTGTTGCCTGCATTCCCTGAGTCCGCACCACAACCTGGTGGGACCACAATTCCCAGGGTGCAACTGGCCACTTTACCGCTGCCGCACACAATGGGGAGGTGTCACCATCACGCTTAAAGTGCTGCCTCACACCCCACTGCACGGGATGCTGTTTTGGGCAATTTGGCTGCTGGAACTTGCTTCACGCTGTTTTAGGGGGACATCTGACTCCTGCCATTACCCTGGTGGGACTATAGTCCCAAGGAGCATCTTTCTTCTGTTGCCTGCATTCCCTGAGCCCGCACCACACCCTGGTGGGACCACAAGTCCCACGGTGCAACTGGCACTTTCCCGCTGCCGCACACAAGGGGGAGGTGTCACCATCACGCTTAAAGTGCTGCCTCGCACCCTACGGCGCGGGACGCTGTTTTGGGCAATTTGGCTGCTGGAACTTGCTTCATTCTCTTTTGGGGGCACTTCTGACTCCTGTCATTACCCTGGAGGGACCGTAGTCCCAAGGACTTCTGTTGCCTGCATTCCCTGAGCCCGCACCACACCCTGATGGGATCACAAGTCCCACGGTGCAACTGGCACTTTCCCAATGCCACATACAAGGGGGAGGCGTCACCATTGCACTTAAAGCACTGCCTCGCACCACCCGGCACGGGACGCTGTTTTATGCAATTTGGCTGCTGGAACTTGCTTCAGGCTCTTTTGGGGGCACTTCTGACTCCTGTCTTTACCCTGGAGGGACTGTAATCCTAGGGAGCATCTTTCTTCTGTTGCCTGCATTTCCTGAGTCCGCACCACACCCTGGTGGGACCACAATTCCCAGGGTGCAACTGGCCACTTTACCGCTGCCGCACACAATGGGGAGGTGTCACCATCACGCTTAAAGTGCTGCCTCACACCCCACGGCACGGGATGCTGTTTTGGGCAATTTGGCTGCTGGAACTTGCTTCACGCTGTTTTAGGGGGATATCTAACTCCTGCCATTACCCTGGTGGGACTATAGTCCCAAGGAGCATCTTTCTTCTGTTGCCTGCATTTTCCCTGAGCCCGCACCACACCCTGGTGGGACCACAAGTCCCACGGTGCAACTGGCACTTTCCCGCTGCCGCACACAAGGGGGAGGTGTCACCATTATGCTTAAAGTGCTGCCTCGCACCCTACGGCGCGGGACGCTGTTTTGGGCAATTTGGCTGCTGGAACTTGCTTCAGGCTGTTTTAGGGGGACTTCTGACTCCTGTCATTACCCTGGTGGGACCGTAGTCCCAAGGAGCATCTTTCTTCTGTTGCCTGCATTCCCAGAGCCCGCATCACACCCTGATGGGATCACAAGTCCCACGGTGCAACTGGCACTTTCCCAATGCCACATTCAAGGGGGAGGCGTCACCATTGCACTTAAAGCACTGCCTCGCACGACGCGGCACGGGACACTGTTTTATGCAATTTGGCTGCTGGAACTTGCTTCAGGCTCTTTTGGGGGCACTTCTGACTCCTGTCATTACCCTGGAGGGACTGTAGTCCAAGGGAGCATCTTTCTTCTGTTGCCTGCATTCCCTGAGTCCGAACTACACCCTGGTGGGACCACAATTCCCAGGGTGCAACTGGCCACTTTACCGCTGCCGCACACAAAGGGGAGGTGTCACCATCGTGCTTCAAGTGCTGCCTCGCACCCTGGGGCGCGGGACGCTGCTTTGTGCAATTTGGCTGCTGGAACTTGCTTCAGGCTGTTTTGGGGGCACTTCTGACTCCTGTCATTACCCTGGTGGGACCATAGTCCCAAGGAGCATCTTTCTTCTGTTGCCTGCATTCCCTGAGCCCGCATCACACCCTGATGGGATCACAAGTCCCACGGTGCAACTGGCACTTTCCCAATGCCACATACAAGGGGGAGGCGTCACCATTGCACTTAAAGCACTGCCTCGCACCACGCGGCACGGGACGCTGTTTTATGCAATTTGGCTGCTGGAACTTGCTTCAGGCTCTTTTGGGGGCACTTCTGACTCCTGTCATTACCCTGGAGGGACTGTAGTCCCAGGGAGCATCTTTCTTCTGTTGCCTGCATTCCCTGAGTCCGCACCACACCCTGGTGGGACCACAATTCCCAGGGTGCAACTGGCCACTTTACCGCTGCCGCACACAATGGGGAGGTGTCACCATCACGCTTAAAGTGCTGCCTCACACCCCACGGCACGGGATGCTGTTTTGGGCAATTTGGCTGCTGGAACTTGCTTCACGCGGTTTTAGGGGGACATCTGACTCCTGCCATTACCCTGGTGGGACTATAGTCCCAAGGAGCATCTTTCTTCTGTTGCCTGCATTCCCTGAGCCCGCACCACACCCTGGTGGGACCACAAGTCCCACGGTGCAACTGGCACTTTCCCGCTGCCGCACACAAGGGGGAGGTGTCACCATCACGCTTAAAGTGCTGCCTCGCACCCTACGGCGCGGGACGCTGTTTTGGGCAATTTGGCTGCTGGAACTTGCTTCAGGCTGTTTTAGGGGGACTTCTGACTCCTGTCATTACCCTGGTGGGACCGTAGTCCCAAGGAGCATCTTTCTTCTGTTGCCTGCATTCCCTGAGCCCGCACCACACCCTGATGGGATCACAAGTCCCACGGTGCAACTGGCACTTTCCCAATGCCACATACAAGGGGGAGGCGTCACCATTGCACTTAAAGCACTGCCTCGCACCACGCGGCACGGGACGCTGTTTTATGCAATTTGGCAGCTGGAACTTGCTTCAGGCTCTTTTGGGGGCACTTCTGACTCCTGTCATTACCCTGGAGGGACTGTAGTCCCAGGGAGCATCTTTCTTCTGTTGCCTGCATTCCCTGAGTCCGCACCACACCCTGGTGGGACCACAATTCCCAGGGTGCAACTGGCCACTTTACCGCTGCCGCACACAAAGGGGAGGTGTCACCATCGTGCTTCAAGTGCTGCCTCGCACCCCGGGGCGCAGGACGCTGCTTTGTGCAATTTGGCTGCTGGAACTTGCTTCAGGCTGTTTTGGGGACACTTCTGACTCCTGTCATTAACCTGGTTGCAACCATAGTCCCAAGGAGCATCTTTCTTCTGTTGCCTGCATTCCCTGAGCCCGCACCACACCCTGATGGGATCACAAGTCCCACGGTGCAACTGGCACTTTCCCAATGCCACATACAAGGGGGAGGCGTCACCATTGCACTTAAAGCACTGCCTCGCACCACGCGGCACGGGACGCTGTTTTATGCAATTTGGCTGCTGGAACTTGCTTCAGGCTCTTTTGGGGGCACTTCTGACTCCTGTCATTACCCTGGAGGGACTGTAGTCCCAGGGAGCATCTTTCTTCTGTTGCCTGCATTCCCTGAGTCCGCACCACACCCTGGTGGGACCACAATTCCCAGGGTGCAACTGGCCACTTTACCGCTGCCGCACACAAGGGGGAGGTGTCACCATCACGCTTAAAGTGCTGCCTCACACCCCATGGCACGGGATGCTGTTTTGGGCAATTTGGCTGCTGGAACTTGCTTCACGCTGTTTTAGGGGGACATCTGATTCCTGCCATTACCCTGGTGGGACTATAGTCCCAAGGAGCATCTTTCTTCTGTTGCCTGCATTCCCTTAGCCCGCACCACACCCTGGTGGGACCACAAGTCCCATGGTGCAACTGACACTTTCCCGCTGCCGCACACAAGGCGGAGGTGTCACCATCACGCTTAAAGTGCTGCCTCGCACCCTACGGCGCGGGGCGCTGTTTTGGGCAATTTGGCCGCTGGAACTTGCTTCAGGCTGTTTTAGGGGGACTTCTGACTCCTGTCATTACCCTGGTGGGACCGTAGTCCCAAGGAGCATCTTTCTTCTGTTGCCTGCATTCCCTGAGCCCGCACCACACCCTGATGGGATCACAAGTCCCACGGTGCAACTGGCACTTTCCCAATGCCACATACAAGGGGGAGGCATCACCATTGCACTTAAAGCACTGCCTCGCACCACGCGGCACGGGACGCTGTTTTATGCAATTTGGCTGCTGGAACTTGCTTTAGGCTCTTTTGGGGGCACTTCTGACTCCTGTCATTACCCTGGAGGGACTGTAGTCCCAGGGAGCATCTTTCTTCTGTTGCCTGCATTCCCTGAGTCCGCACCACACCCTGGTGGGACTACAATTCCCAGGGTGCAACTGGCCACTTTACCGCTGCCGCACACAAAGGGGAGGTGTCACCATCGTGCTTCAAGTGCTGCCTCGCACCATGGGGCGCGGGACGCTGCTTTGTGCAATTTGGCTGCTGGAACTTGCTTCAGGCTGTTTTGGGGGCACTTCTGACTCCTGTCATTACCCTGGTGGGACCATAGTCCCAAGGAGCATCTTTCTTCTGTTGCCTGCATTCCCTAAGCCCGCATCACACCCTGATGGGATCACAAGTCCCACGGTGCAACTGGCACTTTCCCAATGCCACATACAAGGGGGAGGCGTCACCATTGCACTTAAAGCACTGCCTCGCACCACGCGGCACGGGGCGCTGTTTTATGCAATTTGGCTGCTGGAACTTGCTTCAGGCTCTTTTGGGGGCACTTCTGACTCCTGTCATTACCCTTGAGGGACTGTAGTCCCAGGGAGCATCTTTCTTCTGTTGCCTGCATTCCCTGAGTCCGCACCACACCCTGGTGGGACCACAATTCCCAGGGTGCAACTGGCCACTTTACCGCTGCCGCACACAATGGGGAGGTGTCACCATCACGCTTAAAGTGCTGCCTCACACCCCACGGCACGGGATGCTGTTTTGGGCAATTTGGATGCTGGAACTTGCTTCACACAGTTTTAGGGGGACATCTGACTCATGCCATTACCCTGGTGGGACTATAGTCCCAAGGAGCATCTTTCTTCTGTTGCCTGCATTCCCTGAGCCCGAACCACACCCTGGTGGGACCACAAGTCCCACGGTGCAACTGGCACTTTCCCGCTGCCGCACACAAGGGGGAGGTGTCACCATCACGCTTAAAGTGCTGCCTCGCACCCTACGGCGCGGGACGCTGTTTTGGGCAATTTGGCTGCTGGAACTTGCTTCAGGCTGTTTTAGGGGGACTTCTGACTCCTGTCATTACCCTGGTGGGACCGTAGTCCCAAGGAGCATCTTTCTTCTGTTGCCTGCATTCCCTGAGCCCGCACCACACCCTGATGGGATCACAAGTCCCACGGTGCAACTGGCACTTTCCCAATGCCACATACAAGGGGGAGGCGTCACCATTGCACTTAAAGCACTGCCTCGCACCACGCGGCACGGGACGCTGTTTTATGCAATTTGGCTGCTGGAACTTGCTTCAGGCTCTTTTGGGGGCACTTCTGACTCCTGTCATTACCCTGGAGGGACTGTAGTCCCAGGGAGCATCTTTCTTCTGTTGCCTGCATTCCCTGAGTCCGCACCACACCCTGGTGGGACCACAATTCCCAGGGTGCAACTGGCCACTTTACCGCTGCCGCACACAAAGGGGAGGTGTCACCATCGTGCTTCAAGTGCTGCCTCGCACCCCGGGGCGCAGGACGCTGCTTTGTGCAATTTGGCTGCTGGAACTTGCTTCAGGCTGTTTTGGGGACACTTCTGACTCCTGTCATTAACCTGGTTGCAACCATAGTCCCAAGGAGCATCTTTCTTCTGTTGCCTGCATTCCCTGAGCCTGCACCACACCCTGATGGGATCACAAGTCCCACGGTGCAACTGGCACTTTCCCAATGCCACATACAAGGGGGAGGCTCACCATTGCACTTAAAGCACTGCCTCGCACCACGCGGCACGGGATGCTGTTTTATGCAATTTGGCTGCTGGAACTTGCTTCAGGCTCTTTTGGGGGCACTTCTGACTCCTGTCATTACCCTGGAGGGACTGTAGTCCCAGGGAGCATCTTTCTTCTGTTGCCTGCATTCCCTGAGTCCGCACCACACCCTGTTTTAGGGGGACATCTGACTCCTGCCATTACCCTGGTGGGACTATAGTCCCAAGGAGCATCTTTCTTCTGTTGCCTGCATTCCCTTAGCCCGCACCACACCCTGGTGGGACCACAAGTCCCATGGTGCAACTGGCACTTTCCCGCTGCCGCACACAAGGCGGAGCTGTCACCATCACGCTTAAAGTGCTGCCTCGCACCCTATGGCGCGGGGCGCTGTTTTGGGCAATTTGGCTGCTGGAACTTGCTTCAGGCTGTTTTAGGGGGACTTCTGACTCCTGTCATTACCCTGGTGGGACCGTAGTCCCAAGGAACATCTTTCTTCTGTTGCCTGCATTCCCTGAGCCCGCACCACATCCTGGTGGGACCACAAGTTCTAGGGTGCAACTTGCACTTTCCCGCTGCTGCACACAAGGGGAAGGCGTCACCATCGTGCTTAAAGCACTGCCTCGCATCAAGCGGCATGGGACGCTGTTTTATGCAATTTGGCTGCTGGAACTTGCTTCAGGCTGTTTTGGGGGCACTTCTGTCTCCTGTCATTACCTTGTGGGACCGTAGTCTCAGGGAGCATCTTTCTTCTGTTGCCTGCATTCCCTGAGCCCGCACCACACCCTGGTGGGACCACAAGTCCCAGGGTACAACTGGCCACTTTCCCACACTATGGGGAGGCGTCACCATTGCGCTTAAAGCGCTGCCTCGCACCCCGCGGTGCGAGGCAGCGCTTTAAGCGAAGGGGCTAAGGGTGGGCCCATCCGCGCCCGGAAGAGTCCAGAAGAGACTGGGCTGGGCCCCCCTCTGAGATTTGCACCAACAAAATGTAAAGTGGATGGGTTCCTGTAATATTTCCTAATTACAAGACGAACCGGACATTGCACGTATATTTTGTATTTTAGACCCACCCCATATTAACTAACTAAAAACATGAGTAAGCGTGAAGGAAAGGGTGTGCATCAAGTTGGAAGTATTGCGAGGACAATGGACCAATTTTTAATCAGGGCAACCTCAGTACTCGAACATGAGATAGAAATTATGGAACGTCGCTTATACCTGGAGCCTTTCTCCCACAAAATTTCCTCTCTAGGGGGTGTGGCATCCCATTTCACCCTTGATTCGTGATCGAGTCCATACCAAGTGACTGGTAAAGTGACTGAGCTAGTATCAGTTGCTGTTCCCGAACAACAAATAAGATTAACACCCTGCGAGTCTGAGCCCTAGTTAATTAGTAATATATAAAGAGTATACAAAGAGCACCTAGCAGGGCAACAGGATTGATTAAACCTTCGGGACCAGGGCTGACTCCGGACCCTGCTGTGAAGAGAAAGAGGGGGGGCAGAGATCTAAACCGGCAAAATAAGCAAGGCCACACAAAAAAGAGAGAGAGGGTATAATAGTCACAGTTCCGATGGTTTTAAGTAATGTGGAAATGACGAATCTTGACACCCCTCAAGCCTCTTGCCCGGTTACTAATGAGGCTTTGTGCAGAGACTGGAAACCTTGATCTCCACTATGTTAAATCCTATTACACTGAGACTGAGACGGATCGAAGAAAAAATAAATGGCTTTGAATTCCTGACCAAGTTGTGCAATGGAGGCACCATTAGTTAAATCAAGGCCAGTGCCATTGCCAAAGAGAAAATCTCAGACTAATCAAGAGATAATTAGATCAGTTCCAATTGTAAAACCAACGAAACCTATAAGGATTAAGTATGCACCTCCAAGTCAGGCACTTTACACAGACATTACCTCACCCACTAGAATGGAGGGGTACGACAGTATAAAAGTTGACTTGGCCAGCAAATTTCCTCAAACACACAGGAGTTTATCTTGTACCAAAGAACTGAATAAAGTGGCTGATGAAATCAATCCATCAATGAATCATTCTAATCGTGTAGTAATTGGACAGAGCACATTACCATCAGAGCGGAGTGTTTTAGAAGCCAATAAAAAGAATGTGAGATCAGACCGTGGCTCATCCAAGGCGGGAAAACAGGCCCGACACCTTCCTCCCGCGGCTGCACCCCTGGTGGTGGTACTGGGA
Organism: Lissotriton helveticus; assembly: GCF_964261635.1. Classification (NCBI taxonomy): domain Eukaryota; kingdom Metazoa; phylum Chordata; class Amphibia; order Caudata; family Salamandridae; genus Lissotriton; species Lissotriton helveticus. Next base: position 695,571,165 of record NC_136063.1, read on the forward strand.
AATGTTGCCTCACTGCGGGAAGGACTGGTAGAGTCTACAACTCAACCAATGACTAAAGCTGTGCATTGGGTGGGCCAAAAACTGAAGGAGATGGGGGTTCTATATGGGGACATACAAAGCCAATTGATAATGGCAAGAAGAGTCACTTGGATAGGGCCTACAAGAAAAGAATTGGGGGAAGATTGTGATCGTGTGGTTCTAAACTTCAATAATGCAATCATTGTAAGATTCCTCTTGCATAACCTGGGAAAAAACCTAGATAGAAATCCCAACAAAATTATTGTGCTACCGCTGTTTTTTTTTACAGATCACCTTTTCAACATTCAATAGGGAGCTACTTCGATCGTATGGAGAGTCAGCTATGGGTGGCCCCAAGAGACTTAACTAGGCGTACTGATTTAAGACTTGAAAACAGATTTGCCCCCCTTTCTGACCTAGAAACCTGCGAATCACTACAGCCAGTACACCTAAATCATGTAGTGGGAAGCGCAAGTCAGCCCTTATTAGTACCTGATATTGGTGATAGACAACAGATAGCGCAAATAGTGCAATTGCACCAACTGTTAGTAGTGAGAGTGAGCCCAACCTAGTGACCGCCATTTGCAATAGCCCAAGGCCTAAGCCAAACAGGGACACAAATCAATCAATCAATCAAAGCATTTATATAGCGCACTACTCACCCGGAGGGTCTCAAGGCGCTGAAACAGTAGCTCCTATATAAGCTTCTTGGAATATAGAGGGTAGTGCCCTCAAACACTGTGACAACAATTGGTCAAACCTATGGGAAGCCTACAAACACTTAGCATCAGATTCACCCCAGTTGTTGCCCAGTGAGGATGAAGTAAAGGGGCTGGAACTAAGTCACTCATTTTCTCACCAGGGAATTAGTTATCAGGTGGGCACCGATTCCCTTAGCGACGAGCTAGTAATCTTGTCATTAGCTATAAAAAAGGGGACCGCACTCGCCCAAGCAACTATAGGCTAATAAGCCTAATTGGCACAATGCAAATATTTTGGCCAGGCTCGTGTTGAGTAGAATCAACATGTGGATAGGCGAATTTGACATCTTATCAACATTTCAAGCTGGTTTTCGCCCCTATGTTAGTACCATTGACCACGTTTTTAGGTTTATGATGATTTTCTGGAGTACGGTAATTATAGCTGGGGGAACTTTGTACGCAGCTTTTATAGACATAAAGTCTGCGTTTAATTTAGTCACCCGCAATAAATTATGGGACTCATTAAAGGATCAGTTTCCAGTAAATAAAGGGGTTCGACAGGGGGTGTCATGGCTCCCACTCTCTTCTCACTGTTCATTAATAGGGCTGTTACTTACTTCTCAACATATCTAGCAGACACACCTATACTTGCTGGTATGAAGGTACCCCTGTTAATGTTTGCAGATGATACCCTAATTCTATCAAAGACACAAAAAGGACTGCAACGTGCCTTAGATAGATTTACGGTTTTCTGCAATGACCATGACCTAGTAGTAAATGTAGATAAAACGAAATTCATGGTCTTACATAGACACAAAATAGTGAAAGGGAGAGTAGTTATGGATTATGCTCTATTAGAACAAACTGATACTTTCACATATTTGGAGGTTACTCTGGGAAGGAGGTTTAATTGGAAACCACAAATAGATAAACTGGCCCTTAGGCACGCTCAACTAGCAGGTGTCTTATTAAAAGAGCACTGGCTTTCAAAAACTAAGCCGGTTGGGCCTGCAATAACGATTTATAATGCCAAGACCAGGGCCTCAATATTATATGGTGCAGAGCTCTGGGGTTTCGAAAATGTAACACCCTTAGTCATAGCCCAGACCAAGTTTATGAGATCCTAAACAGGCCTTCCCGAATCCACTCCTCTCAAACCCCTTTTTTTAGACTTAGGCTGTACTGCATTTGAGGAGATAGCTTGTTTTAGGCCTATATCTTACTGGAGACGGCTCTGGACCACGCCGGAGCTGTCATCCTATGCCAACGCGTTACAATATGTAAAAGGAATGGACTCGTCAAGTAAAATTAAATGGTTACAAAAGATTGAGTGTACGTTGGAGGACATGGGGCTAAGACATCTGTGGGAGGACCCAGCAGGTAGACAGTTTCCATCCAAAAAAGATTATAAGGAAGCATATTGGAATATGGTCATCATCAAGTCCATGTCACTGACGACACAAAACACTTCTCTTACTGATATCTTTCTAGAGCACAAGTTTGACGCGAGGTTTGAAGCCTACTGGAATGTTAGACCATGTGATAGGAAACTATCACCAGTTTAGAGTAGGTTCACTCCCCATAAAAACGTTCACGTCCACATGGCAAAATGTAATAGATACCAAATGTTCCTCAAGCCTAATGATGGATGAGTCTAATATATGCATATACTATAGGTTTGCCCAGCTTACAAGTGTCCCAGAGATAAATGGATAAACCCTATTTGCGCTAATTTTGGCACAAGATCGAGTAAAATTGCATTTCGCATCTTGAAAACAAACTTACGGGAAGATATTGTGATAGCAATGGCTACGTTTCTAAGTTGGATGTGGTATATCCGAAGGAATAATATGAAGAAATATAGGGGTCGATTAGGATGGGGGACGGAAGGACGACCGCCGTCCTGGAGTAGGCGGAAAAAGCCTTTTTTCCGTCCGCCTGCCGCGGACACTCCGTCCGCCATATTAGGATGGGAAACACTGTCAAATTTCCATACGCGGCGGAAGAGCACGCACTGCCGCGGAACTACACCGGACCCCGCGGCGGACGTGACCAATCTAGACACACCGCCGTACGGAATGACGTCTCCGACCGTCCTCCAAATCACAATGGCGGAAAACACACATAAATTCGCTGCGTTAAAACAACCTGCCTGAACACGGCGGAATCACCACAGCGGAGATACACACCACAAGCAGATCACCGTCATGGACCCAGCGCTACACGCATTTCCGATACTCTTTGTGCTCCACCACCAGCAAGTCATGGAGCATCATCGACGTCGACGCAGGTACGCCAACCCACCAATTGCTGTCGGAAGGGGAGTACCTGCCAGGGCTGTGACGTTGGGTGGGGGAGTGTCATGCCACAGGAAATACATTGACGAGCGCACCAAAATGTACACAATTGAAGTACACAACCAGGAATGACAACGCAAACAACAAAACATGATTTATTAGCTTTATTCAACATAATAGGTGTATAATATCAGAATATTCAAGAGCATGGGCACTGGGTACAACAGATCATGTACATCACTGGCAGCATGTGAGAGGGCAGAATGCAGTATCAGAACAGCAACAGGGCATTGTGGCCAACACAGCAGGTACATCAGAGGCAGTAAATGACAGGGACTAAGTGCATCAACAGTCCATTGCACAGAACAGCTACATCATTGGCAACACATGAGAGGGCAGAATGCAGTATCAGAACAGCAACAGGGCATTGTGGACAACAGAGCAGGTACATCAGAGGCAGCATATGAGATGGGCTAAATGCATCAGCAGTCCATTGCACAGAACAGCTACATCATTGGCAGCACATGTGAGGGCAGAATGCAGTATCAGAACAGCAACAGGGCATTGCGGCCAACAGAGCAGGTACATCTGAGGCAGCATATGAGTTGGGCTAAGTGCATCAGCAGTCCATTGCACAGAACAGCTACATCAGAGGCAGCATATGAGATGGGCTAAGTGCATCAACAGTCCATTGCACAGAACAGCTACATCAGAGGCAGCATATGAGAGGGCAGAATGCAGTATCAGAACAGCAACAGGGCATTGTGGACAACACAGCAGGTACATCAGAGGCAGTAAATGAGAGGGGCGTAGTGCATCAAGAGTCCATTGCACAGAACAGGTACATCAGAGGCAGTTAATGAGACGGGCTAAGTGCATCAACAGTCCATTGCACAGAACAGCTACATCATTGGCAGCACATGAGAGGGCAGAATGCAGTAGCAGAACAGCAACAGGGCATTGTGGACAACAGAGCAGGTACATCAGAGGCAGCATATGAGATCGGCTAAGTGCATCAGCAGTCCATTGCACAGAACAGCTACATCATTGGCAGCACATGAGAGGGCAGAATGCAGTATCAGAACAGCAACAGGGCAGTGTGGCCAACAGAGCAGGTACATCAGAGGCAGTAAATGAGAGGGGCTAAGTGCATCAACAGTCCATTGCACAGAACAGCTACATCATTGGCAGCACATGAGAGGGCAGACTGCAGTATCAGAACAGTAACAGGGCATTGTGGCCAACAGAGCAGGTACATCAGAGGCAGTTAATGAGAGGGGCTAAGTGCATCAACAGTCCATTGCACAGAACAGCTACATCATTGGCAGCACATGAGAGGGCAGAATGCAGTATCAGAACAGCAACAGGGCATTGTGGCCAACAGAGCAGGTACATCACTGGCTACCCAAGTACGTGTGTCAAGCGACCCGTGACAAGGACAATAATAATATCTGGGTGGTTACATTCGTCAATCTACACACAAAGTAAAATGACATGTGAGTGATGGCAACTAAACCTCACACCATAGAATCTGGTGGACTGCTTGAACTTCTCGCCTCGGACACACCGCCAGCTCCAGCAACAGGAGTGTGAGACACAGCCACCGATCTACTGACTGACACATGAGCCATAGACCCAGACACAGCGCCAGCACCAGAAACATGAGTGTGAGACACAGCCACCGATCTACTGACTGACACATGAGCCATAGACCCAGACACACCGCCAGCACCAGACACAGGAATGTGAGACACAGCCACCGATCTACTGACTGACACATGAGCCATAGACCCAGACACACCGCCAGCACCAGAAACAGGAGTGTGAGACACAGCCACAGCTCTAGTGACTAACACATGAGCCCTAGACTCAGACACTCCGCCAGCACCAGAAACAGGAATGTGAGACACAGCCACAGATCTACTGACTGACACATGAGCCATAGACCCAGACACACTGCCAGGACATGTCCCTGTACACTGACCAACAAATACCATGCCTGCATCTGACACATGAGAGTGGCGGACAGACACAGTGCGAGTACCTGCAACAGGAGAGGGCACAACTGACACAGTGCTACTACATGATGCATGACAGCGTACAATAGACACAGTGCCACTATCTGACATATGAGAGTGAACTGCAGCTGACTCACTAGGACCACTGAAATGATGAGCCACAGGGCTGTATGGTACAGGAGGCAGTGTGGCCCTGGGAGCTGGGGAAAGCTGTACTGGAGCGACATCTGGGTGGTCATGTGTCACTGGTGTGTGCCTCCGTTTTTTTGTGAAATGTTGGGGCACCCCGGACATGACTGGACTGGTAAGTGGAGTGGCATCATCAGACATCAAAGGTGTATCATGTGCTTGTGGTGGTCTGCTCTCTGGGGACGTGCTGGACCCTGCCTGCCGTTTGCTGTGGGCCTGCCTTCTGCCCTCTGCATCATGTGTAATGGGGGATGCAACAACAGTGTACTCCTTCCTCTGCTTCTGCGGGCGTGGATGGGAGTAGAGGTATGGGGGGACTCCGCCACTGACACATGTGTTGTACGTTCCTTAAACATCATCCGCAGTGCAGCCAGGGGTGATATATGCCTGTCCTTGATGGTGCTCGTGTCCATGGGAGAACCCTTGGCCATGGGATGTGCCTTGGACGTAGGAGGTGTCCTGTCCCTGGAATGTCCCTGATCCCTTGCCGGTGCCCTGTCCCTGGGTGCAGACTTGTCCATTCTAGTGTCCCTCTCCTTTGAAGCTACCTTGCCCTTGGGAGTGTCCCTGCTCTTGGGAGGTGCCCTATCCTTGGTAGTGTCCTTGTCCTTGGGAGTGTCCCTGCTCTTGGGAGGTGCCCTTTCCTTGGAAGTGTCCTTGCTCTTGGGAGTGTCCCTGCTCTTGGGAGGTGCCCTATCCGTGGTAGTGTCATTGTCCTTGGGAGTGTCCCTCCTCTTGGGAGGTGCCCTATCCTTGGTAGTGTCCTTGTCCTTGGGAGTGTCCCTGCTCTTGGGAGGTGCCCTTTCCTTGGAAGTGTCCTTGCCCTTGGGAGTGTCCCTGCTCTTGGGAAGTGCCCTTTCCTTGGAAGTGTCCTTGCCCTTGGGAGTGTCCCTGCTCTTGGGAGGTGCCCTATCCTTGGTAGTGTCCTTGTCCTTGGGAGTGTCCCTGCTCTTGGGAGGTGCCCTTTCCTTGGAAGTGTCCTTGTCCTTGGGAGTGTCCCTGCTCTTGGGAGGTGCCCTTGGCTTGGGAGTCCCTTTTGTGGGGGATGCCTGCGTAGCATGTGAATCCATTTCCCCCAAAACCCCTTGATGATCCTGTGTGTCAACTCCAGTGTTGCTCACGTCGTTTTCGGAGAAAGATATCCCAGTCCTAGGGGATGGTGTCTGTGCCCTCCGTGCCCTGCCTTGCTGCCTGTGGCTGCTCCTAGTGTAGTAACCTGAATAAGAGGCGTGGTCTGATGACTCACTCTCCCCTGTAACATCAAGTGGTGTGGATGGTGGTACAGAAGTAGCACCCTGTCTATGCGACTGTACAATGACTGAAGACACAGTGTTTGCTAATGACTGAACTGTTCTGTGGAGACCAGCAACATCGCCATGCATCCCCTCCATGAATGCCACCACCTACCCCAACTTCCTATCGTGGTCTTGGAATGCATTGATCATGTTGGTCTGCCCTACACACAGCTGTCGTAGCAGATCAACAGCCTCTGCACAAAGTGCACTTTGTGTCACAGGGGCAGGGGCACCGGTTCCTGCACCGAAGGCAACTCTGCTCCCCCTCCTCTGGCGAGCACGAGCAGTACATGTTGCAGTGGGTGGCAGTGTGGGCCCTGTGTGCTGTGTCCCGACTGAAGGTGTCGATTGCCCACTCCCAGTCTCTGACAACGGTGCTGACTCACCAAAACTGTCTGAGGATGAGGACGATGGTGTCTCCACATGTGAGTCCTCAGGGACGGTTCTGGCCCCCTCTTCGTGGCTGTTCTCTCCCATCTCAGTCTGCGTGTGTGTCATTACGGATCCGGATGCATTGCCACCACTCATCTCCGTCGTCTGTGTCTCAGTGCCCTCGGCCAAAGCTGGAAGAGAGAGGGAAGAGCTGTTAACCTAAGTGCCACACTCACGTACTGAAGGTTACAAATTCACACATTTCCTTACAGTCGATTGACATGTAGCACCCATCCTGCACACAAACCACCCCTACCAGACATCCTCATATCAATGAACCGGGGGTGCCTGTGAAACATGTACATCATACAAACAGGGCAAGTGCATGCAGACCACCACACATGTCATGCCATGGAACCACAGACCTCAACGGCATGTCCTGGAACCCTCAACTACAAATCAACTGGTATGTCCACCTCGCGGACATGGGTGCTAACGCTCACTCCGCTAATGGCACCAACATGCAATTGCTGCAAAACATACGCACCACGGATGTCACTACTGTGTCTGAGCACCAATACATGCATGCACTCACAAGTCACAGACACATACAGTCTGCTTACCGCTAGTTTGCTGTTGATCCCCTCTCAGCCGGGTGGACAGGTCATGATGCGTCACAGCAATTATGCGGTGCACTAGAGGTGTCATGGTGCGTCGTTCAAGGCGGCCTGTTCTCGGAATGATCCCCAGTGTCACCTCCGCAACGTTCTTGCTGAGCCTGGAAATGTCGTCCCAGCGCTTGTGGCAGTGTGTGTGTCGTCTATTGCACACACCCACTGCCCGTACATCACGTGCTATGGTCCTCCACACGGCCTTGCGAAGGTGCAGCTTCACCTACCAGGATGGGAGACAAGAGGGGAACGTCAGTGTACTGTTTCACAATAATATACATTGCAGAAACACGTATCTTCATGCAGCCATGTGCAGTACAACACATGTGAGGTCCCGCAGCACACCGCCAAGCTTGCAGAAGCAAGGAGACAGTGACCACCTCATGCCCACCAACATATTACCCACTTCACTTACCACCTGTCCGGGGGCACCGTAGAGCCGTTCATAGTGGCTGAGCACACCGTCCACAAGGACATTCAGCTCCGCTGCGGTGAAGGGACGAGACCGGATCTCTCGCACTCTCGACATGGCAAGGTCCAGGACTGTGGCACTACAGAAGCAGTTGTTGGATAGCTCAGGAGCAGCAGGTGGAGGTGACGGTCGCAGGCAGCAGTTGTTGGATAGCTCAGGAGCAGCAGGTGGAGGTGACGGTCGCAGGCAGCAGTTGTTGGATAGCTCAGGAGCAGCAGGTGGAGGTGACGGTCGCAGGCAGCAGTTGTTGGAGAGCTCAGGAGCAGCAGGTGGAGGTGACGGTCGCAGGCAGCAGTTGTTGGATAGCTCAGGAGCAGCAGGTGGAGGTGACGGTCGCAGGCAGCAGTGGCTGGGAGCAGTGAATGTGTGCAGGAATTCTTCACACATACGTAGGGCCCTGAGCTCATATCAGTGGCACACGTCTGCAGCAATTGGTTTTCCCTGGATGCATCATTCAAAAAGAGCCAATGACTCGCATTGTTGTGGCGGTGCACGTCTTCCGCAATTTTTGAATGCGCTTACGTGCAACGCGTAACCTGTTTCCATTGGCTACATGTGCACGGACCGTCACGTTCACACACCGGCAACCGCATGTGCGCGCTACCGCGACGGTGCATCAATTGAAAATATTCACTCACTGGCGCCGCTATGGCGGTGCATGCTTTCCGCGGGGGCGGTGCAGGCCAACACATACATTTGATGATGCAATCTGGAATGGCAGTTGAGAAACACCCTTACAGTGTCATTGCGGCACCCACCGCCAGTCCAGGCCGGTCACCCACCGCCTGTCCAGGCCGGTCACCCACCGCCAGTCCAGGCCGGTCACCCACCGCCAGTCCAGGCCGGTCACCCACCGCCTGTCCAGCCCGGTCACCCACCGCCAGTCCAGCTGGGTCACCCTCCGCCAGTCCAGCCCGGTCACCCACCGTCAGTCCAGCCCGGTCACCCACCGCCAGTCCAGCCCGGTCACCCACCGTCAGTCCAGCTCGGTCACCCACCGCCAGTCCAGCCCGGTCACCCACCGTCAGTCCAGCCCGGTCACCCACCGCCAGTCCAGCCCGGTGACCCACCGTCAGTCCAGCCCGGTGACCCACCGCCAGTCCAGCCCGGTCACCCACCGTCAGCCCAGCCCGGTCACCCACCGCCAGTCCAGGCCGGTCACCCACCATCAGTCCAGCCCGGTCACCCACCACCAGTCCAGCCCGGTCACCCACTGTCAGTCCAGCCCGGTCACCCACCGCCAGTCCAGGCCGGTCATCCACCGCCAGTCCTGGCACCGCCCAGTCCTGGCGGAGGGTGCCCTCCCTGGACTGACTCAGAAAGGACGAAAGCTAGGAAAGCGCGGTCCCTTCAACACCTACACTCCTGAGTCGGTGAATTAGGAGCTGGTGATTGACGGTGTCGAAGGCCGTACTAAGGTCGAGGAGGATCGCTGCCACTGATCCTCCTTCGTCCAAAAGTGCTCTGGCCTCCTCCACTGCCATAAGGAGGGCGATGTCAGTGCCCTGTCCAGGGCTGAATCCCGTCTGCGAGTTTTTAAGCCGGTTATTGCTCTCCAAAAATTGTGAAAGTTTCCTGTTCACAAGTTTTTCCGCGATCTAGCTCGTTCCCGGGAGGAGGGAGATTGGTCTGTAATTTGCCAGGTCGACAGGGTCAAGGGAAGGTTTTTTTAATAATGCTTTGACCACTGCCGCCTTCCAGCTGGGTGGGACAGCTCCCTGTTGAAACGAGGCGTTGATAAGGTGGGTGAGAGGGAGCACGATCGAGGGTGCGACTGTTTTTAGAATCCATAAGGGGGCAGGGTCCCTAGGTGATCCGCTTTTAATTATGTTCAGCGTATTTTCGACCTCTTCTGTTGACACTTGTCCCCAAGAGGTGAGACATGGGGGGGTCGGCAGATTATTGGATTCTTTTTCCTCGTTTAAATTTGTAGCAGGGATGGAGTTGAGGATATTTTTAATTTTTTCCTGGAAGAAGTCTGCTAGTTTGTGGCATTTTTCCTTGTCTGCCTTGGGATCTGGTGGGTCTATCGGTCCGGGGACGGGGACTTTAAGGAGTTCTTTTAAAATGGTGAATGATTCCTTGCTGGAGCTAGCAGAGTGTTCTATTCTTTCTTGAAAGAACAGACTTTTGGTGTTACGAAGGGCGGTTTTATAATTTTGTAGTGCGGTATGATAGACATCCTTTTTTTCATTGGTTTTATCCTTCCTCCAGGAGCGCTCAGTTCTCTTACATTCGTGTCGTAGAGATTTGAGCACTGGGGTGTACCAGGGAGCAGGGGTCACTCTTTTCGTTTGTTTAAGAGTGGTGGTATAGGGAAGCAGTTTATCCAATGAGGATATGATCCAGGAATTAAATTGTTCATCGGCCACCACCGGGTCCATGGAGAGCACGGGTGTGGAATCTGAGAGCACCTTGGACCATTCAGCTGGTGCAAGCTTATGCCAGCGTCGGTCTGTCACACGGATTTTCGGGGGTTGAGGGGGTGCTGTGACTAGGTGCCAAGAGAAAGGGACTAGGAAGTGGTCTGTCCAAGGGTAAGGGATGGGGGGGCCCGAGGTAATATCCATGATGTTGGTAAGGACGGGGTCTAATAGGTGCCCCTTATCATGGGTTGGTTCGTTGCTGGTCATTCGGATGTTAAATGACCTAAGATCTTGAAGGAGATCCGACGCAGAGGAGTCTGCGGGATCGTTAAGGTGAAGGTTCAAATCGCCTACGAGAAGGAAGTTCGGGGCGGCGGATGCTAATTGAGACACCGTATCAGTCAGGGCGTTGAGGAAGTTCCCTAGTGTCCCCGGAGGGCGGTAGATCAATAGTCCCGAGAGGGAGTGTACCGGGGAAATTTTAAGGGCAAAGTGGAGGCTTTCACAATCCTCGACATTGGCATTACTGGTCCTACAGACCAGGTGTCCTCTGTAAATGATTGCCAGCCCCCCTCCTCTCTTTTTTGGCCTATGTAGGGTTTGGAAGAGATAACCTGGGGGTAGGGTGCTGACGATATCGGAGTCCGTGCTATCAGAGAGCCAGGTTTCTGTAAGAAACAAAGCATCCAGGTCGTGATCCAGTATCAACAAGTTGATTTCATTCGCGTGCTTCGGGAGGGAGCGACAGTTTAGGAGGCCGAACCCGAGTCCTGGTTTTCGCGCGCAGTGTTCGACTGGGTTGCATCGTGCACAGTTAATAAAGGGTTTATCTTCAGTATTGATGTAGTGGCACTCCTGATTTTTTTCCTGATGGAAAGCCCAGAGCATGTCCCTAGTATACACCAGACGGTCATGTGGCAAATCCGGCAGAGTACCTGGGCCTGGTTCCGGCTGGGCCCGGACGGGCCCAGACGGGCTTGCCTTAGGCCTAAAATCAATTCACACACAAAGTTATTTAAAAATGCAGCGAAATGCAAACAGAGCTCCCGGCTGTGCCTCAGGAGTATGAGATCAGGGGAAGGCTGGGCGTCGGCGCTTTATATAATCGCAGGGGGCGTGGCCTCCGGAAGTGGGCGTGGCCTGTGAACAGGCTCGCTCGCTAATGGCAGTGCTGGCGATTTCTAACCCCATGGCAGCGTTCAGGTCGGCTGCTCGGGTGTTTAAGATACAAAATGAGTGGTGCTAGCAGGTGAGGAACAGAGTGAAATTTTTAAAATCAATTCACACACAAAGTTATTTAAAAATGCAGCGAAATGCAAACAGAGCTCCCGGCTGTGCCTCAGGAGTATGAGATCAGGGGAAGGCTGGGCGTCGGCGCTTTATATAATCGCGGGGGGCGTGGCCTCCGGAAGTGGGCGTGGCCTGTGAACAGGCTCGCTCGCTAATGGTGGTGCTGGCGATTTCTAACCCCGTGGCAGCGTTCAGGTCGGCTGCTCGGGTGTTTAAGATACAAAATGAGTTGTGCTAGCAGGTGAGGAACAGAGTGAAATTTTTAAAATCAATTCACACACAAAGTTATTTAAAAATGCAGCGAAATGCAAACAGAGCTCCCGGCTGTGCCTCAGGAGTATGAGATCAGGGGAAGGCTGGGCGTCGGCGCTTTATATAATCGCAGGGGGCGTGTCCTCCGGAAGTGGGCGTGGCCTGTGAACAGGCTCGCTCGCTAATGGTGGTGCTGGCGATTTCTAACCCCGTGGCAGCGTTCAGGTCGGCTGCTCGGGTGTTTAAGATACAAAATGAGTGGTGCTAGCAGGTGAGGAACAGAGTGAAATTTTTAAAATCAATTCACACACAAAGTTATTTAAAAATGCAGCGAAATGCAAACAGAGCTCCCGGCTGTGCCTCAGGAGTATGAGATCAGGGGAAGGCTGGGCGTCGGCGCTTTATATAATCGCAGGGGGCGTGGCCTCCGGAAGTGGGCGTGGCCTGTGAACAGGCTCGCTCGCTAATGGTGGTGCTGGCGATTTCTAACCCCGTGGCAGCGTTCAGGTCGGCTGCTCGGGTGTTTAAGATACAAAATGAGTGGTGCTAGCAGGTGAGGAACAGAGTGAAATTTTTAAAATCAAATTCACACACAAAGTTATTTAAAAATGCAGCGAAATGCAAACAGAGCTCCCGGCTGTGCCTCAGGAGTATGAGATCAGGGGAAGGCTGGGCGTCGGCGCTTTATATAATCGCAGGGGGCGTGGCCTCCGGAAGTGGGCATGGCCTGTGAACAGGCTCGCTCGCTAATGGTGGTGCTGGCGATTTCTAACCCCGTGGCAGCGTTCAGGTCGGCTGCTCGGGTGTTTAAGATACAAAATGAGTGGTGCTAGCAGGTGAGGATCAGAGTGAAATTTTTAAAATCAATTCACACACAAAGTTATTTAAAAATGCAGCGAAATGCAAACAGAGCTCCCGGCTGTGCCTCAGGAGTATGAGATCAGGGGAAGGCTGGGCGTCGGCGCTTTAGCGGGGTGCAAACGGGATGTTCTTTGACCATACAGCATATGTCATGCTTACTTGCTGTGTAATCGGTCATCTCCTGTGTTGGTGGAAGGCGTCCCCAGATGGCGTATGTACACACACTGCATGTCCACGCACACATGTAATCTTCTTAGTTGTACGTGTGTGTCAGGACATGTCTGGAATGCTGTAAGATATTTGATGTGTAGTCTATGGACCATGCCCACTTGCGACATTCATGTCCATTTATTGCATGTGTGCTCAGACTGTAGACCTTGCCAGTGGTTAACAAAGGCTAGTGTTGTGGGCCAAAGTTGCGTCAGATGTGCATTGCGACGTGTTGATGTTTTGGTCTTGTGGACAAACGTGTTCATTTCTACACATCTACACAGTACCGCAAGAGTGTGTACACACATTCATTAGCTATTGTGAGTGTGAGGTTTGTGTGTGCAAGTAACAATGATGTGTGTGTACATGGATTCTGTGTATGCGTGTCTGTTGTTGTGTGCCCATGCATGTCAGCTGAGGGGGCATTGTATGTGTGTACATGGGTGTATGAACACAAGTAGGGTGTGTTCCAATTTCATGTTGTTTGTGCACGTACATGTGTATCTGTGTGGACGCTTGTCCACATATGGGCCCTCAGTCATGTGTTGTTGCAAGATGTTTTAACATGTGTGCACGTTACATTGTACATGTTAGCCCACAGGATGTTCTTTGTGGCTGTACATTGTCTGTGTAGTCAGCTCCATTGCCTTAAGTATTGTTCCGGTCACACATATCATCACTGTCTGCAACATGTATTATTAGCATTGTGGTGCTCAAGATGTGATAGTGTTGCACAGCTATGCGTTGTTAGTCATTTGACATCTGCTGCCATCTACTCCCACACAGGAGGGTTCCAAATATGCATCGACCATACACTGTGCGGGAGGACATGGTTGACGAGGAGGTGATCCGCAAATACCGGCTTGACCGACTGAGATTGCAGGAGCTTGTCACACAATTGTCACCTCATCTGCAGCCACGCAGGACATATCCTGGAGCTTTCACACCCACAGCAAAGGTGATGGCGGCACTTCATTTCTTTGCGACTGGCACTTTCCAGTACACAGTTGGTCATGCAGGAGGGATGTCACAATCCATGTTCAGCATGGTTCTGCGGGATGTCCTGAATGCCATGATGCTTTACAAGGATGATTACATCCATTTTCCACGTCAGGCACAGTTGGCGGCAGTCAAAGGGGACTTCTATGCCCTGGCCCAGTTGCCACACGTAGTGGGTTCAATTGATGGGACACATATTGGTCTCATACCACCCCAGGCACGTGAAGCTGTATATAGGAATCGGAAGCACTACCATTCGATCAACGTGCAAGTGGTGTGCCTGGCTGACAACATCATCTCGCATGTGTGTGCCAGATTTTCCGGTTCCGCCCATGACTCCCACATCATGCGGAGCAGTATTGTCCCCCAACTGATGGCTAATCTGTGTCCAGAAAGTGCGTGGCTTGTAGGTGAGTGTGCTGAAAGGACAATTGTGTTGTCAGTGTGTTGTGAGGACAATTGTGTTGTATGTGTGCCATGGTGTTTCCACAAATCCTGGTAATGAAATTTGTGTCTGTCATCACACCACCTAGGCGACTCTGCGTACCCAAACAGGCCGTGGATGCTGAGCCCCATCAGGAATCCTACTACCCCTGGTGAATTGCGTTATAATGATGCCCATGGGAGGACACGTTGAGTGATAGAACGTACTTTTGGACTGCTGAAGTTAGGTTTTGCTGCCTTGACAAAACCGGCGGGGCTCTGCCATACTCACCAGGCAAAGTATGCCAAATCGTGATTGCCTGCTGCATGCTCCACAACCTGGCCTTGCGCAATAACACTGAACTGATCATGGACCCTGAAGACCAACAGGTTGCTCGGCCTCCCATCCCACCCATGTCGACTGATGAGGATAGTGGGGAGGAAGAAGGTGTGGACCAGAGGCGTCAGCTCATTGATCGCTATTTCCCTTGAATGTGATTAACTACCGCTGGTACAGCCTGACAATGCGTGATGTATGTTTGGTGGTGGAGTGTGGATGTGGTGTTTCTATGCTGCCTGTTCTGGTATGTTCTGTTTGCAAATGTGTGTGTTAGATGGGGTACATGCTATGCTCCCTGATGCGTGTCCTGTGATCCACTTACTTGTTGATGAGTGTTGTTTGTGGGATGTTACAGTACAGTGTGTTGTGATGGGTGTGAATCTCTTTCCTGACCTGTGTTTGTTGTTCTCTCATTATCCCTAGGTCACTGGCACAGAGGCATGATTCTCAACAACATTGATCCCTGCACCTGGTAACGTTACATTCTAAGACAATCATGTGATTAAAACATGGAGGCCACACATCATTGAGTGTTTACGTGATGTTTATTTACAGGTTGAGGATTGTTGTTGGTGCATATTTACAAAGAAGTGTTTGTGGGGGAGTGAGAGTTGAAGGTCATGGCAGATGAAAACACCGTGGGGACACCACAATGTGTGATGTCCAGCTAGTCCAACAAACGTGTGGCAATGGTTGGCATTGTGGGACAAGATAGTTTTCAGGGTGAATGGCAGGCTCAGACAAGGGTGAAGTCATTGACGCCCACTCTTAGAGCGGGTAGATGGAGCAACACCACTGCTCTCACCTGCATCCAGCCTCGGACGGCCCCTCCGTCTTGGAGCCGGAGCAGAGTCAGCTGTGGGGGCAGGTTGGTCAGGGGCCACCTCCCTGTCCGTGGGCTCAGTGTGGGTAGCGGTGGTGTTGGGGAGCGGTCCCGCTGGGCACTAGGGTGGGGGGGGGGTGGTGTGGCGCGGGATAGCCAGTCCCTCCACAGAGCAGTTTGCTGGCCCATGAGGTCCACAATTTGCCCTATGCGGGTATCAATGGACCGCAACAGATTGCTGTTCTCTTGTGAGTCTTGGTGGGCCCGATCAGACTGTTCCTGCGCCCGCTGATAGGAGGCATTGACTCTTGCGATGGCTTCCAGGTTTTCGGCGCCAGGATGGGGTGGGTGTCCTTCCCCACCTCGCCGGACAACTGCACTCCTGGTTGTGTGCTGTGCCCTCACCTGTGTCCTCTCACGTCCACTCTCCCTGCTTGCCTGGGATGTTGATGGTCCATCATCGGCTGATGGATCAGGCAGGGTGGCACAGGCAGGAGTGGTGGTGGTGGTGGTGGTGGCTGCACAGCTCACTATGGCAGGTGATGGTGTGGTGACACAGGCCGAGGTGGTGGAGGCAGTGATGTCCTGTGAGCCTGATGGCCCTGGAAATCTGCTTGGTCCCGCATCGTCCTCTGCGTCTGAGCTGGCAATGGGCTCGTCCCCAGAGAGTCCGTGCTGTGAGGGGGGCGACTGGTGCTGGCGGTTGCTGCTTTGGCCAGTCAAGTTGTGATCACCTGAGGGACAAGATTATCATGATCGATGCTGTGGACATGACATGTTTTTGGTAACAACACTACTAATCAATTACCTCTCTCACACACCTCTCGCACTCCCCCCCACCCACCGCCACCCTCCCTGTGGACATGGGGGCCTGTTGGGAATTGTAGTGCTGGTCTCTCACACACCCCACACACCTCTCGCACTCCCCCCACCCACCGCCACCCTCCCTGTGGACATGGGGGCCTGTTGGGAGTTGTAGTGCTGGTCTCCCACACACCCCACCCACCACCACCCTCCTTGTGGACATGGGGGCCTATTGGGAGTTGTAGTGCTGGTCTCTCACACACCCCACACACCTCTCGCACTCCCCCCCACCCACCGCCACCCTCCCTGTGGACATGGGGGCCTGTTGGGAGTTGTAGTGCTGGTCTCTCACACACCCCACACACCTCTCGCACTCCCTCACACACACTGCCACCCTCCCTGTGGACATGGGGGCCTGTTGGGAGTTGTAGTGCTGGTCTCTCACACACCCCACACACCTCTCGCACTCCCCCCCCACCCACCGCCACCCTCCCTGTGGACATGAGGGCCTGTTGGGAGTTGTAGTGCTGGTCTCTCACACACCCCACCCACCGCTACCCTCCCTGTGGACATGGGGGACTGTTGGGATTTGTAGTGCTGGTCTCTCACACACCCCACCCACCGCCACCCTCCCTGTGGACATGGGGGCCTGTTGGGAGTTGTAGTGCTGGTCTCTCACACACCCCACACACCTCTCGCACTCCCCCCCCACCCACCGCCACCCTCCCTGTAGACATGGGGGCCTATTGGGAGTTGTAGTGCTGGTCTCTCACACACCCCACACACCTCTCACACTCCCCCCAACACACCGCCACCCTCCCTGTGGACATGGGGGCCTGTTGGGAGTTGTAGTGCTGGTCTCTCACACACCCCACACACCTCTCGCACTCCCCCCCCACCGACCGCCACCCTCCCTGTGGACATGGGGGCCTGTTGGGAGTTGTACTGCTGGTCTCTCACACACCCCACCCACCGCCACCCTCCCTGTGGACATGGGGGCCTGTTGGGAGTTGTAGTGCTGGTCTCTCACACACCCCACACACCTCTCTCACTGTAGAAGTGCATTGATAAGAACGTGGAAGTACAATTTGACTTGAAAGATCCGTTTACATGCCAAGTTGCTACCTAACTCAATCTATGGAGCTGAAAACATTTCTGTTTCACAATTGTTTTATCAGGTTTGTCCAGTGGCTTAATTCAAAATGATTTCCCCGCCCTCACAGAATGTTTTCAGGGGACCCTGAGTCTCCCATATCTCACTGACATTCACTGGTCGTGGGCCGAAGGGGACCCCCAAACTTTCAGTGGGCTATCTTGCAGCTCCCAATCTCTGAAGTGTTGTGAGCTTTCCTGCTCCACAGGGGCTGCAAGAGCCTGTGATATGCCTCTGGGCTTGTGGTCCAATAATAACATAAATGTCTTTGCATCTGATAATAATGTAGTGTGTTTATTCTGGTTGGCAACCTTTTAGGAAGGAGCAGAATGATGGAGCCATGAGGAAAGACGATCACCTTTCAAGCTACCAAATTGACCAGTGATTGCTGTCTGCTTTTCACAAACACAATTAGCTCGTACAAACTGGCCTCGCTGTCCCTTACGACCTCCCTGCATTACAAAGATATATGCATGTAAGCCAGAAAACCATACATTCATCTGCCTACCCACCCTCCAATTGTGTCTCGTTTCACAGACGCTAGGTACTGCTCATAAGCAGTGAGTGCTCCCACACCAACTCCTGCCCACCCTGCCTGTTAAATCAGATCTTACTTCTGCACTCTAATAGCACATGGAGTTAGCACCTGTATTTTTGTGCGCTGCTAGTTAGGTCTTACCACAACAGAAGATGCTGCTGGTAGGCCAGCATATATGAAAGAGAGCAACTGCCATGACATTACTACTCACCTTTACTAAGTTACTACA
This sequence comes from Lissotriton helveticus, assembly GCF_964261635.1. Classification (NCBI taxonomy): domain Eukaryota; kingdom Metazoa; phylum Chordata; class Amphibia; order Caudata; family Salamandridae; genus Lissotriton; species Lissotriton helveticus. Next base: position 695,589,486 of record NC_136063.1, read on the forward strand.
AGTACATAGTAACATTGCTTTCTTATTAGAGGAATTCTGGCATTAGGACGCACCTTTAACAAGAAAGTAACAAGCATTGGCAAGGTCAATCAGCCTGGTGTTTGACTGCCAACCTTTGCTGGGCCCTCATCAATGTAAATTAAAACATTTGATGAAGGCAAAAATGTTTTTGGTCTCAAAAAAGCACACATTCCCATAGTACTCCCAGGCACTGAAAAGAACTACTTTGTGCATGGCTCTGTTCCTTGTGAAGGTGCAACATTCTGTAACTTGTAGAGAAGTCAGCCACTGGCTGAAGTAGGCTGATGTATAGCCCCTTGTCAAATGTGATTTACGAGAAAGAAAAAAGAAAGAAAGAAAGAAAGAAAGAAAGAAAGAAAGAAAGAAAAAAAAAAGATAGGACAAAAGAACAAAATAAAATAAAAAAAGAAACAAACAAAGGAGTCCAGAAAGAAAGACAGAAGGTAAGAAAAAAAGAAAGTAGGAAGGAAGGAAAAAAGAAATAAAGAAAGGTAGAAACAAAAAAAAAAGGCAAGAAAGATAGAATGAGGTGGGGTGGAGCCAAGACCTAAGCAATAGGGATGCTTGGTGAACGAGCTCTCCTGAACCCGGCCCATTCCTCAAGTTATCGAGGTCATTGCAGTCCTGAAACTATACCCCTCTGGTGGGGGCAACGATGTGACACCCCTGGAGATCCTATCTGAGGTGGCAGGGAACTGTAGCGGTGTCACATGGGGGACCGACACACGGCCTTTGGAGACTTGTCGCTGAGCCTATGACATGAAAGACTCTGGACAGGAATGTCCCTGTGATCCCCTTCTGGGTATCTGAGAGGCGGGCACAATGCTGGTGCTGCCGGTGTGGGGCTGATACCCTCACTAAGCCACCTGTTTCTGCAGAGATTGCATGTAAGTGCCGCCCAGGGGGGCAAAAGGGGATTGGCAGAAATGCATGACCGCATAGTGCAGGCAATCGTTTACGCTGACTTGATTACTGCATCTTCTTCTGCCCTGCCTGTTGCTCCTTCGGCATTCCCCTGTCCTGTGCCGTTCTTGCAGTGGTGTAACATAGGCCCCCACAGCCCCGTGGTGCGGAGAGGCCCTGAGCTCCTGGGGCCCCCTCAGCACAGTACCCTGTCCTGAGACCTACTGACTGAGATGGAGGAGGGGCCCATCCCTGCACTTTGCAGGGAGTGCCCCTCAAGTTTTGTTATGCTGCTGACTCCTTGGCAGCCATTTTGGATCAGGCTCAATGATCAGACTGCTGCCAATGATGTCATGGGCTCTGCTGGGCACCACCATTTTGAATTCCCTGCGTCTGTAGCAACTGCTTGACTGCCACCAACCTATCTCAGTACAACGGCCGTCATTAATCACACCTGGAGTCTCTCAATAGTACTGTCTCAGGCTTCACCTTACTAGTCCTCATTTTATTGTGCCACATATTACAAGGCGCTGAGAGCACCCTTGGACCCTTTACACCACTTCCTCCCTATTCCTGGTAATAAGGTGCATTGCCAACTTCGAATTTCAGAACAACAGAAATCCCCTTCACTGGCTCAGGATCCTGGTATGGCATTTGATGTCCTGGAATTGATCTTACCAGAGCTCAAGGACATTAAACGGTCCACTGCACAAATAGAAGATGCAAAGCAAGAGACCACTAAAGAAAGGAAAAGCCTCAGATTGGATCTTAGTTCCTTCAAAACACACCTCGAATGCGTGGATGGCCCGTAGACTGACAAAGACAATGAGTTAACCGAATGCCAGACTGTTAAACAGATGCTTGGAATTTTCAATGCAAGGTGTTTGAGTTGGAGTACCACAGCCAAGGTGACAACATTCGTATCTATGGAGTACCAGAGAAGGAGGAAGGGCAGGACTTAAAGCTCTTCTTAGTTAACTGGTTGCCCACTTCCTTGGCATATAATTCAACCCATCCCCCAGGGTTCCAAAAGGTGAATTGTCCGAGAGTGCACCAAGACCTCCCACCGGACAATCCCAGACCCATCACTGCATGTCTCTTTCATCATGGGAAAACCCAGACTATTCTTTGTCTCTCTCGTCAAGGTGGACCCTTCCATTACAATGAATGCTGGCCCAGTAGCACTGCTGATTTTTCGCTTAAACCAGTCTCCTTAGGAGATGATCATCAGCTATATTCTACTGGACTCTGCCATAATGCTTATCACTGTGAACGGCAAAACACAAGAATTCACTGACCCCAGCATCTCGGGGTTCTTTCGGGAAACATGCAACGTGCACCCCATGGCAACAGCACTACAAAACCAGCCTACAGGGAAGACGTGACACATGACCAAATCTCGGAAGAACCCTCAGAAAGTGCTAATGTGAGAAACAAGACTCCTGCTCCCCATAGCACCACACGACCCCCAGAACAATACTCTGGACCCCCTTGACACTCTGAGAGAAGCTGAGCCAAATCCAGGTTTCCTCTGTAACCCCTCCATATTTATAACAGAATCCCACTCCAAGTTATTGCTTGACTCTGGATACTTGGCAGGCCTGTGGGCGGGGGATGCCAGACAGACCAGACTAAAGTTACAACTCACAGACTAGTACTGATCACCTCTGCCTATAATATCCCTACTAACCCACCAGTGTGTGTCCCCTTTCCTTTCTGATAGTTCTCCTCAGACTGTTGCATGAATTTAACTCTTTTACTTTGTCACTTCCATTTATCATGGCTCCAAAAGCTTACAGATTGTATCCCTGAATGTGAGTGGCTGCTACAATTTTATCAAAAGAAAAAAAGACATTCGCCTACTTAACGGTCCCTTCCCTGATGTGGCCCTATTACAGGAAACCTACTTATTGGTTGACAAATACTCCAAATTGCAAATAGATTGGGTGGACTAAGTGATTGTTGTGTTAGGTCCTACACCTAATACAGACAACTCCTGAGGCGGAAGCCGGGAGGAACGATCGGCGTTTTTTTAAGCATTGAAAATTGAAATTGATTTTAAATACCTGTTGTTGCACATCTCCTCGAGCACTCCCCCCTCCTTAGAGCTGCTCACACACACCGCGCAGCCGATCTGAACGCTGCCGCGGGCCTGTCAAACAATCTGCCGCCATCAGTGAGGGAAGTGAGGCCACGCCCACCGCTCTGAGGCCACGCCCCCCCCCCCGATCCCAGACTATATAAGACACGCCAAAGCCCAAGCACGCATTAGCCTAATGGCATTAAGGTCTCGCTTTTCTCACAACTGCACAGATTGGCAGCGGAATTTGGACACCCTTGCCTTATTTTATGGGGGACAGGAGTTTGACTCAAGATCCATTCTCAATGGAACTGACCTACCAAAAACATTCCCACCGGCAAGATTCCCAGAGGAGGATGGCCTCCCTATTGAATACTATAAAAGGAACTAATAGATTATAATTCCTCTGGTGGGCCAAGTCTATCAGGAAATTGACGACTATGATTCCATACGCCTGATATTTAATAGGGTGAATAGTGTTCTTCTTTCAAAGCTGAATAGAGACCCAGTACAATGTGGCAACTGCCTCCCCATCTCTCTAATAAACATTGACCTGAAAATCTTAGTGAAAGTGCTTGCCACTCCCTTGAGAAATACAGAGGTGAGAGGTGGGATTTGTGCCAAAGCGATTGTCTTACAACCTGATGTGCCTTCTCTCCCATGTCATATGGCCAGCCTCAAAAGATTGGGAAAAGAAAGTTGCTATATCCCTGGATGCTGAGAAAACATTCAACAGGGTCGAATGACCTTACTTGTTTCAAACCCTAAAGAAGGCAGGAATCTTCGTTGCTCTCCCATGGCTACCACCACTTGTAATGGAGTTCACTAACAACCCTTCTCGATTGCTTGGGGTACTCAGCAAGGCTGCCCCCATCTCTTCCCGTTGACACTTTAACCACTGGTAGCAAAAATCTGGCATCTCCTGCCATTTACAGTGTAACCACGGAGGTCGGGAAGTGAAGCTTCTCCTGTATTCCGAAGACATTCTCCTGCTGCTCACCAATCCGGAACCCCCTCTATAACCCACTGACTAGCCACTGCCACCACATTTGGCCATTTGGCTGGTTATAAAATAAATTAGAACAAAGTGAGTCCTTACCTATCAACCGAGCAACTATGGAGGAGGTGCTGGAAGGTCTGCCATGCGAGTAGTCCTCTACCGCTATCAGGCATCATGATTGGCAGTGATTTGACAAAGGCAGCTTGGGACAATGTGGATGGCTTGCTAACCAAAACTGCTGTAGAGGTTAATAAATAGGCAGCTTTATAACTCTACCTGTTGGGCTGTGTACAGTAAAAGTGGTGACAGCGCCCTGTTTTGATGATCTCTTTAGAATGATCCAGAACAAAATTCTGATGTATCAGTTCCATAAGCTCTGTAAACTCATCAAAGACTATGTATGGAATGACCAGAGGCTGAGGTGCTTAATCAGCAAGTTGCAAGAAGCTTCTAAAGCTTACCAAATATGTTAGTTTACATCAAAGAGCACCACTTGGTGTATCTTGCCTATTTTTATTCTAGAGATCTAGAGCACCATGATTAAGTGTCACCAGAATGCCATCACCTCAAAGGTGCTACTCTATGTGATACCCCTTACAATGCCCTGACAATGAAAGCGGGAAAGGAGAAACCCATTCTTAGTGAAGCCATCCACACTTGGGAGGCCACACATTGACTCTTGGGGACTCACACCTATCTTCATGACAAAGCTTCTATCTGGCACAGAAAATTCATTCAAATTGATGGCCAACCGATACTGTGTAAAGACTGGCGGACTACGACATTCAAACAACAATAGGTCAACTATGGCATCTAGTCAGTCTTAAAACCTTTACTGATCTAATAAACAAATTCGACCTTGAGCATGACATCTGTGGAATTATCTTCAACTGAAAACCTGTCTGCAAAGTGGCAAATTACTGCTGTATGCCATACTCTCTGAATCAGTAGTCCAGGTTTACCTGAGAAAATGGAGTTTCTATAAAGGGTTCTTTTCTGGACAGTACTCCGTGTTTCTTGATAATCTGCACTCCCAACCACTCCACAAATTCTTCCGAAATTAATAGAAGAGATAGCTGGGAAAAAATACTCTGATGCACAGTGGGTTGGGAGTCTGGACACGCAGAAAAGGAGCCTGCACAAGACCTGCCTCAAATTTTGTTTCTTTAAAGTACTACAGGACTGGTACTGGTCCTCATACAAATTGCAGGTGCTAACTTATTACCCTCAGAAGCCTGCTGGAGATGTGACCATCCGGTTGGCAACATCTTATACTTCTCTGCAAATGTTTTGGCGGCAGTTGCTAAATACCATGAACTCCAACAGTGACCTTGACCTACAGCGAATAGCGGCACTGATTTTCCTTCACGATACGCTGGAAGTAGCGGATCTTGACAATCATGCAAAGCGGTGGGTAGGTATAATGCTTTTGGTAGCCGCAATGGCCCTCCTTCGCAAAGAAGAACAAAGGGCGCCCCCTACTCACTCTGACTGAATGCACGATATGGCTGTGGCAGCCTCACATGAACAGAATATTAATTGCCTTCTGGACCAAATTGAAGCATTTGAATGAATATGGTCTGCCATTGTCTCGAGGATACTCCCGCCTTCTTCTTAATCTCTTTTGACTGATGAACTCTCGATTACTCTTTGTAAACTTATTTTCTGATGTCTGGTGTTATCGACCACGCCTGGATGGATGCACGAAGATGTACGCAGGAGCACTCTCCCTCATACAGGTGAACGGTACAGCCAATGAGCAGATGTCCATAGCAGAGATACATGCAGGAAGACTTTTAAAGGTCGATAGCACCAGGCAATAAGCTTATACAATTCTGATGTTGATGAGCCCTGAGGAAGTCAGTGATGTTAATTTATCGACCTGACGAAACACGTGTTGGTTTAGAGGGACTACTGATGAAACGAGGATATTGAGAATAAATCGGTCCTGAAAATAAGATTTGAATGGACTTGAATTTATGGGAGTGGTTTGCTCGGGACTGCTATACAAAAATATAGTGCACTATATCACACATTCGATAGGTAAATCCATGCGGTGCTAAGTGTGAATATGCTTCAGTTAGCTCCCTCTCTGTATAGCGTAGTCTCTGAAGCAGCGAGGTTGGTGCTGACATCTGACCACCTGAGTGAAAGTGTGTAAACAGAAGAACTTGGTAATGAAGGAACTACTGAGAATACCAGATTTTCATTACACAAAAATGCATATCTGTATGCTTAGAGTTTTCCAAAAAGTCTAACATACCCTGAGGGGTTGTATAGGGGATGCACACAAGGGGATCTAGATAATAAATATGGTTCAATCATTCGATAGGAATATGTTGAAGGGAGGGGGCCCCATCTGTACTTTGCTGGGATCCCATTCCTTTATCTTAAGCCGCTGCTGCATAGGTTAATTTTGGCTCACTCTTTGTTATATGGGTATATTTTTTATACAGAATATGTCATCTTTACTTTTCAAGATTAGCAGTATTAGTTGTAAATTTAAAACAAATGGGTACGCTAACCCATTTTGGTGAATTTTCCACAGACCTTGTTCTCAATTGTATGCAATAACTTATTGAACCAAGACTGCTTGGAAAACTCGCACTAGGTAATTTAGTGCCAGTTCAACTCATGTCCCAGTGCATACCACGAAACAACCATCATTGGGCTCGGATTAAATCTGGAAGTGCCATTTCAAAGACAACCAGCTGCATCTTTTCCCGGAATCATGACACAGGGTTTACAGCAGCCGATCCTGGACCAGCAGGCGGCCAGCCCGCTCTGAAAGACATTTCAGGGAACTAAATATAAACATGCGTGGCAAAATCTTGTGCCAAAGTAAAGTGGTTATTAATAACCTTCACCTTTCACTTACTGATGCGTACGGCGGCTCAGAGCCAGCTCTTTCGTTACAGTATTCCCTTCCTGTCAAAACTCTTACTCATGATTACATTTACAGAGCATATTTCTTATATATACATCCACGTTCGTTTTTTTTTGCTCGCGCGTTCTCGCAGCAGGCGTTGTTCCGATGCTCCGGAGAAGTTACAGTGCCACGTCCTCGTATGTTTGTGTACTTTCAGATCAGGGCACAAAATGTTTATTCCTTACATTTTAGACTGGAATAAGAAGTAACTGGCGTGTATTCATAGAACGTGTGTGCCAGAATGGAACGATATGTGCTTGATGGTGCCAGTGACTAACCCATCCGAGCGCCCTCGCACTGGCTCTAGGGAGATTTCTTGTTGACACAAATTCTGAAAGATGCAGCTACAGACAGGTGCTGTGGTCCCTGCGGTGGCGTTTCGGGCGCTTTGTACAATGTTGTCAATAGGGAGAATGTTGGAATTCAAGAATATTGGGTGTTTATGTGTTCAAATTGGTTATTGCTTTTCATGCTTGTTTTAGAGCTTCTGGTATCGGATCTAATATTTTGAGTTGTAATGTTCCGTTAACAGTAAATGCAATATAATTTGTATAAGGACGAAGGATACATTGTATATAATATTGTCTTTCAGCACAATTACACAACGCATTGAAAGCATGGGGGGTGATGACCTTTGAAACTGAAGGAGTGTCATCTTTCACCCCCCCTTACCATTTCACCCTTCCCAGCCATACAAGGACATCCAAAGCAGAAGCACCCACAACAAGGGGCACGTTCGTGCACACACACACACTCACCTTAACATAAACACCCATTACCCCGCATGCTGTTGCAACACAAATTTTTACCCCGACTTGCAGTCGGGGGTGCGCTGGAAGTTGGAATAGTTTAATTTACTATTCAAGCTCCATTGTGTGCAACAGTAGGGAAGGTGTTGGAGTTAAATCCAACATCTTCTACCCCCTGCTACACACCTTTCGCATTGCAATGGCACGCGGGGTAATGGCATGCGTTGTAACGCTTGTGGTGTAACAGCTGTTTCCCGAACAGCAGACCTCAGTTGACATCATGGGTCAGAGTGAGCCCCATGCTGGCCCTGAGCGGTGGCATGCCACTGTGGCAGCACCTCTTTCATGCCGCTGGTGCCTCATAGATACACACTGCCCAAGCAGCACTCATGCAAGTCTCACCAATTTGCCATGCCCAGTGTGTGTCTTTGCACTGCATTGTGATTCTACTACTGTCACACTAAGCAGTGGGAGAGTAGCAGATCAGATTGCCAATATCCCCTGCCCCTTTTCTCCAAATCTGGAAGGGTACTGCCCCTAATGTCCCTTTTGATTGGCTACCAGTGATTAAAAGTCACAAATTGTGCTAAGTTACATGGTGGCATGAAGTCACTTTAAACACTGAAATAATCACTCATATTAAAGCTTGTGCCTATTTGAACCAACCTAAACTAAAGTAAAAATAAATAGGTTTAGGAAAAAACATGAATGTGATTAGTTTCTCTCTGGAAATTGCAATTTAGGATATATAACTATATAAATTACTTTGAAAAACCTAGAGGGTTGGTGACTCATCAATGTTTTCCCCTATGGATACAACACCACATGAAATGTTTCCTTCCCAGTAACTTTAAACTGCAAACGTATATTCCCCATCATTTGCTGGATCACTGTGACACTCTATATCTATAGAATCCTAAGATACCCAGGTAGTCCACTGAATTCACCAGCAATAGGATCACAGGCCCTTTTGTGCCTACTAGACTGACATCGGGCCACCCCTTTGAGTTACCAGACTTGGACAGCACCGTAGTAGAGCCTCCTTCTGAACCATCTAAAAATTGATCCTATTTTATGGTTCACTTTACAATCTGTGCCAACTACTGCTAGTTGGGATCAAGTCTGTGTACCTTTTCTGTTTTGGCAATTACAGAGCATTCTTCGGTGTACTGCAGCGGCATGCTGATGCGTCAATTATGTTAATGTTCTATACTTCTTTAAAAAGTAGGAGACACATTTTAAGTGCACGATTAGCATCAGCTTCCCCCAAAGAGTGTCTTCTCCCCCACCCTAGCAGTCTGCAACGTGGGAACAAAGCCTTTAAATGCAGTAGTTGAAAGTAATATTCCAGAACCTTCCCCAATACCTTGTGCGGTACTTCACATTTAGACATGCCTCCTGCCCCGCGGACATCTCAAGTCATAGTTAGCAACTCAGTGACGGTCTGTTCAGGTAAGTGCGGTGGGCAGCTCGGGGTGGGGAGAGTGAAAGTGACTGTTAATTTGGGGGTCTCTTGTTGGCAGAGGTAGGTACCTTGGACCAAATAGGGACCCTTGCTTCTAGTCTCGGTAAGGGGGAACACTCTTAAAATAACCCCTGCTCACCCCCTTGGTAGCTTGGCACGAGCAGACAGGCTTATCTCAGAGGCAGTGTGTCAAGAATTTGTGAACACATACAGTAACCCAGTGACAACACTACAGATGGACACTACACAAGTTGTAGTATAAAAATAAGTATTTTTATATAGCCTTAATACAAGATCACAAACAATAAAAATCCACAATACTGTAGAAATAGCTTAGTTCTCTTTAGATGTGAGTTCAATGTACCTTTGGATGCGTAACCCTATACAACGAAAGTGTTGCAGGGAAGGTGATGCGTCGGTTCCTTACACACAAGAACGGTGATGCGTCGGGTCCCTATGCTGCATAGGGGATGCGTCGGTTCTTCTCTGCATGGGGAGGTGATGCGTCGGTTTCTTACTGCGCTTCCGTGGTGAATCAACCAGCAGCGCTGTGATGCGATGAAGATTCGGTGCAATTAAACAAAATGGCATCTTCTTGATGTGACACGATGCGTGCACGCTGGACTGCCGCGCGGTGATTCAACTAATCTTCTGAGCTGCGACAGGCCCTGCGACCCGCTTCTCCGGTGATGCGACGGCGTCTAATGCGACGGCGACACTCTTTTCCGGTGATGCGCTTCGAGTGATGAGATGGTGACAGCTGCAACGGCGGCACGCTTCTCCGGTGATGCGACGGCGTCTGCTGCGACGCAACACTCTTTTCCGGTGATGCGCTTCGGGTGATGAGATGGTGACAGCTGCAACGGCGTCACGCTTCTCCGGTGATGCGACGGCGTCTGCTGCGACGGCGACACTCTTCTCCGGGGATGCGACGACAACGGCTGCAGCGGTGACACGCTTCTTCGTCTTGAGTCGTGCTTCCAGCTCCCAGCTACACGCAGTCTCTCAGTAGGCCCAGCTCAACAGCAGGCACTTCAATTCCCAGCAAGTGAAGGCAGGGGAGCTGGTTGGTGAAGTCTGTTGTCCCTGAGACTTCAGCAGGAGGCAAGCTCTATCTCAAGCCCTTGGAGATCCTTTACAAGTTGATTTGAAAGTAGCACACAGTCCTTTCTCCTTTCTCTGGCAGTCAGGCAACCACAGCAGGCCAATCCCCCAAACATCACTCAGCTTAGGGATAGTCTCCTCCTCAGTTTCTCTGGTTCCTCTCCTCAGCAAAGGTTCTTCTTGTTTCCCAAAAGTGATCTAAAGTTCTTGGGTCTGGGTCCCAATATTTATACTAGCAAATCCTTTGTCCTCTGAAGGCAGAGGATCCTGTTCCCAGTCCAAACTAGTTCTGTGCAGTCCTGGAGCACTTTGTAGAGAAGATTTCTTCTTTCCTTTGGCAGTGTGGGCCAGGGACATCAGGCGCACCACAGGAGGTGGAGCCAGCATTGTGAAAGGCAGGCACAGCCCTATTCAGGTCCCTGGTGCAATTCCTCCCACCCATCTACATGCAGATAGCTCTATTCAGCCCTGTGCTGATTCACCCTGTCTCCTGAAATCCCCCTGCCACTCAAACTCCAGAAAAGGAATACACAACCTAGCAGAGGCAGGCTTGGATAGTTAGTCAAGAAAATACCTATTTTCTAAAAGTTGTATTTTCAAACACAGAATGTTTAAACCAACTTCACTAAAAGATGTATTTTATCATTCTGAGTTCAGGCATACTAAACTCTAATTTCTCCCTAGTTCCCTGAGTCAGTTAGGATTATGAAATGTTATAATCAAACTTCCCATTTTGGCCTATGGGAAACAGTTAGCCTTGCAAAACGAAAATGGCTGTAATTTACTATTAGGTCATGCCACACACACCAGGGCTTGTCCTACCTTTTACCTGCAATGCACCCTTCCCTTGGGCCTACCATAGGGGTGACTACTATGCAGAATAGGGAAGGTTTAGGGACTGGCAAGTGGGTGCACTTGCCCAGTCAGCATGGCAGTACCAGACTGCACACAGGCCCTGAAATGGCAGGCCTGAGACAAACTTTACAGGCTACTTCTGTGGGTGGCACAACCAGTGCTGCAAGACCACCAGCAAAATGTGATTTACAAGCCCTGGGCACACGCAGTGCACTGTACTAGGGTCTGTCAAGTAAACCAAATAGGCTAATCATGGAGTCACTAATCCATTACATCAATTTATAATAGGGAGAGCATATGCACTTTAGTACTGATCGGCAGTGGTAAAGTGCCCAGAGTCATAAAACCAACAAAAACAGGTCAGACAAAATATGGGAGGAAGGCAAAAAGGTCAAGGATGACCCTGTAAAAAAGGGACAAGTCCAACAGTGATATACAACGGAATAGAGAATATAAAATAAATAAATAAATGAAATCACTTACCTTGCGCTCACAACATTGCTGACTCAGCAATGCGGCAAACGCAAGGAAAGAGGTTTTATTTATTTATTTATTTTATATTCTGTCGTATGTCACTTTCACACCCTCCACACACACCCTGCCCCTACCCCGCCCCACTGCGCTTACCTGAATGGGCCACTGCAGCAACTGTCGTCATAGCGATTTCTGTCAATGAGTTAAAAGTTTGACGGGTGACTCCATCATTTATTACTGCTATGCGTCAAACATTTAACAAATGTTCCTTTTTTTTAAAACCAAATCTCTAACAGGCATTTTTTATTTTTTATGATAAATGCCTCCCTCAGCATAGGAGTTTCCTCCTATCATGTGAGGGTCACTATTTTATTTTACTGTACTTCCAATCCAACAGTGAAGAACTGCAGAAAATCAGGTTGATGGTGTTATATGGAAAACCTCAGATGGCTTGTACTCCGTTGGGCTTTTGGAGGAGTATGTCAGCGATAGACATACTTAAGGTTTGCCTGCCTCTAAATGAGACTCTGAATTGGGTTTTAGTGTGGAAACTTGAAGTGGGAGATATTATTGGACTATTGACGTCTGCTACATTTGGGGATCTAGGACCTGTTTTACATGATGCCAATCAGTGATAGTGTGTGGAGAAGTGTGGCTCACTGGTTAGAGGCGGCAGACCCTGAAGCAGAGGTCAGACCCGGGACCAGGGTTCAATTCCCGACGCGACAGGGTCTTGAGCCCAAATATCCACGGACTCGATAATTCTCGTTTCGGTGCCTACTCGAGTCACAGGTTCACACTCTGCAGCTCTAGGCATTAGCTTGCTTAATCTCCACTACGGCCCCCCTGCGGCGGGATGCCTGGCTTTCACCTTGGGGATGCCAAGTACAGGTATCTCACAGGGAAAAACCAGGACGGGTTCCCAAGGCAAGCGCCGAGATGCCTAAGGGTAATCGAGCGCTATATAAGAACGCATAATAATAATAATAATAATATACTCAATACATTATCAGTGTGATAGACATGGGGGTCTCAAGTTGGCAGAGGTAGTAATTTTAAGGGGGATACACATTTTAGGTAACCCCTGCTCACCCCCTGGGTGGCTTGGCACGAGCAGACAGACTTATCCCAAAGGCAATGTATTTGTACTCAAAACACACACAGTAATACAGCGATAACACCAAAATGGACACCACACAAGATTTGGAAAAATAAATTATCTATATCTAAACTCAACAAGACCAAAATGACAAAAAATCCAGCATACCTGTAATAAGAATATGACTTTTAAACACTTTCAAGAAACTGGGTCCTTAGAAAACTATGGATGCAAGATTCTACACAAAGTACCTGCAGATGCGTCAAAATTCACAAGGCCAAACAGCTGCAGAGAAGGAAAGCATTGAGAAACAAAGAGATGAATCAGTTCCTGAGTCCTTGGGAAGGTGATGAAACAGTTCTGCTGCATGCAGGAGAAGTGATTCACTGAGTTCTGGTCCACAGGTAATGTGTTTGGAAAACTTGCCGCACAGGTGTGATGCGTGAAAATCCGGGATGCTTTGGCGATCGATGTGGCAAGCGGCGCTGCACTGGTTTATTCAGCTGTGGTCCCACGAAGTGCCGGTTCTTGCAGCAGCAACAAGCACTGTGTCGTCTTACAGCGGTGCATGGAGATTCTTCTTGCACGGCGGTGCTATGTCAGGGAAACAGCTACGAGAACGGCAATGCATTGATTTTTCAGTTTTTCAGGTTTCTTCCAGTTCCCAACAGCAGGAAGAACCTCCAGAGGCCCCAAACTGGAATAGGGACCGTCTGGCAGGTCAGTACTCTTAGCAGCAGAGTTGAGGGGGACTGGGGTTGAAGTCTTTGTGTTCCTGAGACTTCAAAACAGGTGGCCAGCACACACAGGCCCTTGGCAATTCTTCTACAAGCAGGTTTACAGTAAAGTTCCAGTCTTTGATCTTTCATTGAAAGAAACAGCAACTGCAGGTCAACCCCACACAGAACAAAGCAAAGGGGCAGTGCTCCTCCTCACAGCTGTTCCGCTCTTCTCCTTGGCAAAGGGTCCTCTTGAGTCCAGAAGTGATCTAAAGTTCTGGAGTTTAGGGTCTGCTACTGATACCCCATTTTGTCTTTGTTCTCTTTGTGCAAGGGTCTCTGAGCCCAGTACAAACCAGTTCTCTCCTCACTGGTGGAGTATGACCACAGGGAGTGGAGACATCATTGTGCAAAGGGAGACAGACCCTATTCAGGTGCAATGAAAATACCACCAACTACTCTAAATACAGCCAAGGTCTATTCAGCACAGCTCTGAGTCATCCAGGAAGGGCCAGGCACACCTCATCGCCCCCAGCGTCTGTCACTCCAAAACCAGACACATCCCAGCCCCTCTCACTCCAAAACCAGACAGTCAATCCACAAACAAGCAGAGGCACACAGAATGGTTAAACAAGAAAATGCCTACTTTCTAAAAGTTATACCAAAGGGGATGATGGACGGAGCGTTTGAGCAAATCAAACATTCACCCCCAGTCAACTTACTTGGGTTTAATCCATCATCATTCTTTAGCTCACTCCACCACCCCAGTTCAGCCACGGCCATATGCAAATCAGTCTGACCATGTGCCTCCTGGGAACAGTCCAGCCCGAACTGCCAAGCCATGTCTTCCCTGGACCAGAAACACGCATCCTGGGACCGGTTTCAGATTCATAACCCTCATCAGCCAGGCTATCTTGAATCCAGTGGCAAAGTGAGCAAGGGACCCACATCTGGGCATACCCTGCCAACTTAGGGCGAATAAAGCAATACCACAGGGGATGATGGACGGAGGCTTTGAGCAAATCAAACACTCACCCCCAGTCAACTGATCTGGTTTAATCCATCATTATTCTTTAGCTCACTCCACCACCCCAGTTCAGTCATGGCCATATGCAAATCAGTCTGACCCTGTGCCGCATGAGAACAGTCCAGCCCGAACTGCCAAGCCATGTCTTCCCTGGACCAGAAACAAGCATCCTGGGACCGGTTTCAGGTTCATAACCTCATGGGCCAGGCTATCTTGAATCCAGTGGCAAAGTGAGCAAGGGACTCACGCCTGGGCATACCCTGCCAACTTAGGGCGAACAAAGCAATACGAAAGGGGATGATGGACGGAGCGTTTGAGCAAATCAAACACTCACCCCCAGTCAACTGATCTGGGTTTAATCCATCATCATTCTTTAGCTCACTCCACCACCCCAGTTCAGCCATGGCCATATGCGAATCAGTCTGACCCTGTGCCTCATGGGAACAGTCCAGCCCGAACTGCCAAACCATGTCTTCCCTGGGCCAGAGACAAGCATCCTAGGGCCGGTTTTGGGGTTCATAACCCTCATCAGCCAGGCTATCTTTAATCCAGTGGCAGAATGAGCAAGGGACCCACATCTGGGCATACCCTGCCAACTTAGGGCGAACAAAGCAATTCCAAAGGGGATGATGGACGGAGCGTTTGAGCAAATCAAACACTCACCCCCAGTCAACTGATCTGGGTTTAATCCATCATCATGCTTTAGCTCACTCCACCACCCCAGTTCAACCATGGCCATATGCAAATCAGTCGGACCCTGTGCCTCATGGGAACAGTCCAGCCCGTACTGCCAAGCCATGTCTTTCCTGGACCAGAAACAAGCATCCTGGGACCGGTTTCGGTATTCCTATTTTCTAAAAGTGGCATTTTCAAACACACAATTTAAAAACCATCTTTAATAAAAGGTGTTTTATTAAAATCTAAGTACAGAGAGCCTAAACTTTCTTTCTTTATCTCGTCCCAATGGGAAGTTATACTACTAAGATGTTACAAAGTACATCCTATTCTATCCTATAGTGCAGATCAAAACTGCCCGTATTTCACTATTAGGACATGTCACAAATACACCCTGCCTCTACCCCGCCCCACTGCGCTTACCTGAATGGGCCACTGCAGCAACTGTTGTCATAGCGATATCTGTCAATGAGTTAAAAGTTTGACGGGTGACTCCATCATTTATTACTGCTATGCGTCAAACATTTTACAAATGTTCCTTTTTTTTAAAACCAAATCTCTAACAGGCATTTTTTATTTTTTATGATAAATGCCTCCCTCAGCATAGGAGTTTCCTCCTATCATGTGAGGGTCACTATTTTATTTTACTGTCCCTCCAATGTCCTACCTTTCACATACACCACGCCCTCCCCATGTGGGTACATTGAGCCTGCCTGAGGGGTTTCTTACATGTAACAAAAGAGCAGGTTAGAGCCTTGCAAGTGGGAGCACTTACTAGGTTGACATGGCAGTTTAAAACTGTGCACAGACATTGCAGTGGCAGGTCTGAGATACCTTTTCATGGCTACTCGTGTGGGAAGCACAATCAGTGCTGGAGACCCACAAGTTGCATTTCATTTACAGGCCCTGGCACACTTAGTGCACTTTACTAGGGACTTCATAGTAAATTAAGTATACTAATCCTGGATAACCAATCATGATAACAACTTACACAGAGAGCATATGCACTTTAGCACTGATTAGCAGTGGTAAAGTGCCCAGAGTCTTAAAGCCAACAAAAACAAGTCAGAAAAACTAGGAGGAAGAAGCAAAAAGTTTGGGGATAACCCTGCAAAAAGGGACACATCCAACACAGTCAAAGACCCTTTTGTTGAAATGTCTACACCAAGAGATGTAGTATTCACCTGCGTGAGTCTCTGGTAAATGCCATTCCATATTTGGATGAGTGCTAGTACCTTCTTACCCCAATGTAGAGTAACAGCAATTCCCAGTGAATGAAGCAAAGTCCTATCTGGCACAAGCTTAGGAGATGAATGCCATAAGTGCATAGAATTTAGGCAGATTTTGAGATAGCGCAATTTCCTATACAAGCAGTAAACAGTTTTACTAAACATAACACTGGATTTTACACCAGAATAGCCCTGTATTCAGTGCTAAAAGGCAAACTACACTGGGCAGTGCAGTAAAGAACACCATAGATTAAACCCCTTAACTCTCCCGGTCTTCCAAATCCCTACTGTATGACACAGTCACCCCAATCTGATCAGAAACCCCATAGGATCTATTCAGGTGGCTGAATTAGTCTCACCTCTCTGGTGCGATTTTCATTTCCCCTTCCAGTTCATCTGCTATTGACAACAGATATGATCTTACGGGGTAGAGAATACAACATTCGCGAAATTAGGTCACCCAGTGCTTGAGAAACAAGGAGGAGGTTGACCACTCATCTGGCTAGAGGGAGTTCACAGTAATCTTTCACATGCTCATGTTTTTTAATCCCTCATGGTCATGCAGTGGTGGTGTGAACTTACAATCAAGTGACCAAGAAGCATGTGACCTAGCAATGGATAAGATGCCTGTTCCTACAAAGGGTTACTCATGCAATTAATGTCGCAGAAAACATCAGTTCTCCTGTTATTGACCATGAGTATCGTACAAGGAAGGAGAAGAGGCCTGTGAATCAATACAGCCTACTTTTATCTTAATCGTCACTTGTTCCAGTTGCTTTGTCTTTGATAGCCACTAAAGACTGTTTGTTCGCATCTGATAGGTAGGCTCTCCTCAAATACATGTTGTGAGATCTCCTCTCCTTGAGCTTGGGTTGGGGATGTCCAAACTTGCACTTGGCTAAACAGCTTCTTTAGACCTGTGAGCTCATTCGCATCTTCCCCAGGGCACTTACAAGGATCAGGAAGGTACAGGTGATTCAAATAAGTTTCATTCTGGATATGAGAGACATAGATCGCTCTTTCGAAGTTACCATACTAGTAAAAATGCAGATTCTCCTAGTTTGGCCATCTTATCTTCTTAAGCCAACCATTTCTGCTGTAACTTTACACTGGGTTTTCCTCATTACCTGAACCTTTAGTGTACAATTTTAGAGTAAATATTGTGTTACAAAAGTGGAATTTGAGATCCACCAAGTGGCTTTCGATATACATGTTTGTACCTGGGTCTTATTTGGCTTGGTGCACTGATGGGGTCTAAATCCAACTTCCTATGTACTTCACAAAATCTTGGTATTGTACAGGACCTGTTATCGCCTGAATGATTTTATAACTTAATTAAGACATATTTGGACCAAAAAACCAGTTTGTGTACCTTTATAAATGGTCTCTTAGTTCAAGCTCCTAGCCTCTAGGTTGATACTGAGTTGACAACCAATATCATGATGTGGCCTAAGGGATAGGGCAATCTACCTCAAATCTAGGGAACCGGGTTCAAGTCTTGGCAATGACTCGCAACATCCTGTGATTCTGGACAAATCACTTAATCTCCCGGTGCCTAACAAAAAAAATGAATGTGTCCATCTGTAATTAAACTGGTGCTCATGTAAAGCGATCTGATACCCGATAACTTCGGGAAACGTTTGCACTATATAAAACTCCAACAATATTCATTGTGTCACTCCCCAATTCTATATTGTGAAATTTTGGTGCACTTGACATCACTGGAAGCTATATTTCGGAGAACTGGTGCATTAAGAGTCATTTCGCACGTTATCCTAATAGGGTATTTCTTTGACCATTGTAGACGATTTTGTCAAAGGGCCCTTCCCATTTTATTAAGGACAGCATCCCCTGCTCCTGTTTTTGGGCAAACTGTCAATGCCAGAGGAGGCATCCTTCTGTACTGTGGACGTTTAAAGTCTTTGTTTATGCATGTGGCTCCGATGGTGAATATTATAATTTCTGAATTTTTCTTATGATTAGATCAGTGGGGTGAAGCAAAGGTCTGTGGTAAGTATTTTCTTTAGATGTCTTATATTCCCAATTACTGAAACATAATAATCAGTAAACCTTCTTTCCTGGCAAATGTATAATAGAGATGTTCAGTGGACATGCTGTTCTAGACTCAGGATGTACCTCATGCTACTAGTAGGCTGCTCATCTTACTATTGTACAACATCATTATTTGGTTGTGGGAGGCTCTTACCACAATGTGGCTGTGAAGCTCTCACCAGTTGTTTATTGAAGGGCAAGAAGAGAGTTGAAGCATTTTCAGTGCTGCCTCCATTTTGCAGACTTTAAGTTTGACTTGGCCATCCTAGGATAGGGAAGATGGATAAGGTGGGTTTGGCACAACTGCTTGCTAGTGATTTTTAATATTGCAAGTTTAAATCTTCACCAACACAATCTTTAAGCATTTAGCTGCTCCTTATATTTGGATTTTAATGTGACAAGGGACGTATATGTTGATCTCAAAGTAATCAGGAATTTGGCAAATTAAGAGACACTGTTTTCTTTGTAGGCTGCCTGTGTCACTGTCAGACTCTGATTGAAGTGACACAGGCAGCCAGGAGCTTCTGTACATCAACTGTGGTGGATGGGGTCATTTGCCTCTGGTGTCCTGGGGCCTGAACTACTATTGCAATGCAAGCAAGACCAAGTATATCCTTTCTGCACTTGACTCTCAGGGTAATGAGGGCGAGCAATCAAAGACTTTCAAGTGTAGGGCGGCAGAGACTCCGAATCTAACAGTCAGCCAACAAACAAATAACATATTGTCTAGCCCTGTGCTTGTAGTAGAAAAATAGATGTACTTTTATAGCAGGGCAAATGAAATGCTACCGGAAGTAGTGGTGCTCAAGTGCATGTTTCCGCATCCCCGCAGGCAAAAACAGTGCGTAAAGGCTCCATACCCACCACAGTGTCCTTTTTCAATGATGACAGTTCCCACTCTGCTACAGCAGTGAGCACAATAGCTGATGCACCCAAACTCCTACAATGCCTTATCAAAGAACAGAAGAGTATGTAAAGAACTGCTCAGGTGGAAGTTCACTATTTTTACTTGAACAACCAATCAGTGCATGGTCCTCATCAGTTTAGTCTGTGTTGTGTCACTGGGTTCTGTTTAGCACTTGTTACGCCTTTCAATGTGCATTTTGAAGGCAAAACAAGTCTTGCAGTCTCTCCAAACAGCTTTGTGTGTTACTTGCCATGCAAATGTTGTTCAGTGTTGTGCTAATCGTGGTGCGCTCTTTGAAGTCACAGGTGCAGTGACTGCATTGGGGGCAGAGTTACAGCAGCAATGCAACTTGGATTTCATAGCTGGAGAAAACAGGACAGCAAGCGTGTTTCAGTGGCTGTGGCTGTCCACCTACGACAGTCACTGTTTCCAGCTGTTGTGGGTTCCTTTTGCTATGGAGATGATGACATAATGGTCCACAGCTCACTGGCAGCAGCACAACTTGTCCCTCTGAATATGACGTTGTTGCCGGAAGGCATGACAGTACTTTTGGGTTTATTGACACTTCACACAGTTCACCACATGAATCACGAAGGGAAGGCCTGGTGACTACTATCAGCTTCAGTGTGGTCTAGGCACACTCTCAAACACAAGTTGTCTTGTTATGGGTGTTCTATGCACCAGAAATGTAGTTCAACTTCTCCTGGACAGCCTCTCCTGCTGCAGGGCCAGGCACTCTCCTTCCCTCTTTGAGCTCACATCTTCGCCCGTCAGTTGTACAGACTTCAGATGATGTCTCCTCACTTCTAGGAGTCTGGCTGTCATGCAGACACCGGCCCTGGATCCGAGCAGCTCTTCAAACATGTGTTGTGAACGTATCTAGGACCCTATTTTAAATATTTCCGATTTATGCCCTTATGTGGTTATAACAAATCATATCCTTATAAAGGCATAAGAATAATATCCATTTTTAGTCATAGCCAATGCAGTCCAAATATGGCAAGGCTACTCCCATAGACTCCTAGAAAGTACAACGCGTTCTTTAAACAAACCAAGCCTCAAGCAGCCCGGGAATTCCCCCGCTTCTGTTTTGATTTGTCCAAGAACTCCTGGAGTCCTAAAAGAACTGCGAGTTCTTAGTGATGTCTTATGTCCAACCTTACGTCAAACTCGGCACCTTCCAGGTATAAATATACCAGCAACTGCCTTAGCAAGCACACAGTGGTTTGGAGCAGATCGGCTATCTACTTACCCGACGCCCTTCTGTAACGAGTGCGGAAGGAAGCCGACCCTCCCATTGACGCACTGAGAGAGACGCTGTCTTTTCTCCTGCCGAGAAATCCAGCTCCAGTGTTTCCAGTCACCCTTGCGGGTTGCTGGGCAATCGAGTCCTGAGAACGAGATACAAAATCTCCTTCATTCTATAAACAAGGTATGGAGCTGATTAGATCCTTAGAGAATTCTTGATTCAGATTCTTGGCAACTTCTAGGAGTCTGGCTGTCATGCAGACACCGGCCCTGGATCCGAGCAGCTCTTCAAACATGTGTTGTGAACGTATCTAGGACCCTATTTTAAATATTCCCGATTTATGCCCTTATGTGGTTATATCAAATCATATCCTTATAAAGGCATAATAATCATATCCATATTTAGTCATAGCCAATGCAGTCCAAATACGGCAAGGCTACTCCCATAGACTCCTAGAAAGTACAATGCGTTCTTTAAACAAACCAAGCCTCCAGCAGCCCTGAAATTCCCCCGCTTCTGTTTTGATTTGTCCAAGAACTCCTGGAGTCCTAAAAGAACTGCGAGTTCGTAGTGACGTCTTATGTCCAACCTTACGTCAAACTCAGCACCTTCCAGGTATAAATATACCAGCATCTGCCTTAGCAAGCACACATTGGTTTGGAGCAGATCGGCTTTCTACTTACCCGACGCCCTTCTGTAACGAGTGGGGAAGGAAGCCAACCCTCCCATTGACGCATTGAGAGAGACGCTGTCTTTTCTCCTGCCGAGAAATCCAGCTCCAGTGTTTCCAGTCACCCATGCGGGTTGCTGGGAAATAGACTCCTGAGAACGAGATACAAGACCTCCTTTATTCTATAAACAAGGTATGGAGCTGATTAGATCCTTAGAGAATTCTTGATTCAGATTCTTGGCAAAAACTTAAACTGCAGCTCACTTACTCCTTCCAACATACTAGGCTTAGATTAGGTACACCTGGGTAGGCGTATCTTAGAAGCACCAGTTGAGTACGTTTAGGCAATGATTTTATATATGTATATATGTTATCTATTTTAAACACGGTATGGCTTAGAAACTATACCATGCTTTTACAGTATTATTTCATAATACTCCTTTTACTGTGTGCACTTTACTTTATGACAAGTATTGCAATTGTGGCAACTCACTTCTCTTGTATGAGAAAGAAGACTGCTCAATAAATAACCACTTTTATTGAAAACGCCCGTCTCTCTATTTCTCTGCACTCCTGGTGAAACTAAGCATGCACCATTGACTGAGTGAAATAGTTATCTATTGTTCCCGCGACTCTGGAGATAAACTCCTTATTCTGGAGGGAGCGAAGTTGTCATGTTTATGCGGTTGTCAGAAACTAATCCCTTCTTGTCTATTCAGGAAAGTTAACACCTTCTTGTTTACTCGAGAAAGTTTCTAGTGACCTCTGAAGTAGCTGGCATCCATAATTAAGTCTAACATATTCTATAGAGACCTAGTCGACCTCAGTCCTACATCTAAACTATTGTTTATGTTATTCCAATGCGCAGAGCCTATTGGGAATATAGGAACTACACTACATGGCGCCCAACGTTTGGTAAGGCGATTATTTAACGCGAGATGCTGGAGTAACTCAGTCTTGCTTTTCACACAGACCCCTTTTTCCCGTAAAACTCCAATAGACGTCTGGAGTGGATGAAAGGTTAATATCCGCCAAAACTTAGTAGGATGAGAATCCTATGTATTAGTTTTTGGTTTAGTCAACGTTGAAGGATACAGTGTTCCAAAATATTGTGCACCTAATCTTTGTTTCCTTGAAACTTGCTCTGCAACAAAAAACCTTTCAGTCAGTAAAATGTCGGAAAGTGAAGAGGATAAAGAAAGAGATGCTTTAGCAGCTCAACTGTTGTTAGATGACACAACTATCCAACAGAATGACCCGGATGCTATAATCATCCCGGTTAATATAAGAAAAACTATAACTATGAAACTTATAAAAAATGGAGTATCATCAAGAGGTGGTACAGTCATATTTGTGGTAGAGGCCCATGAATATCGGCAGACAGAGGTATTCTATTCCTGGATACATTTTCCAGCAGCACATGCTGTGACACACGAGTTTCACTATTACAAAATAGATGAATCTCCAGAGGAATACGCCCCTTTCGAGGACGTTTAAATTCCACTAACATACCAAGAGCACCAAGTCTTATTTAATGGCGCCCTAAAACATCAAAATCACATTACCAGGCTCGGTCCACTAGGTAGACCAGGAGCCACATGGCCGGTTTTAACATGCTATACACCAGATCCTGACATTGAAAAAATGTAAGACCAAGAACTTTTAGTTAAACTAAAAGAATTAACAAAAGCATATAGAGAATTAGTTCAATTGACAATTGACGGTACAAACTGCCGCCAGAAATTAAAAGAAACAGATATAGCAGAACAACCTTTTGAACTTGCCAGAATAATTGAAAAATCCTATGAAGAACTAGGTAGAGATAGTTTGGGTGGGAAACCACTAAAACCTCAACTAACTGAAAATCATGAAAAAACCTTTATTAAAAATAATCTCATTACTTCAAAAAAGAAGTGGGAGGGTAATAAAGAAACCACTCCCAGAGAAAAATAGTTCCAGTCCAGAGGAAGGTCTTCCCAACGGAGAAATAGATCTCCAAAACAGGGGGGGGCAGGTCTTCACAACGGGAGCCCTCTGAGAAAAGATACAACCTTAGAGATAGGGATAAATTAAAAAAACCTGACAGATATCAAGATATTGATACACGTCCCTCTCGATCTTTTCAGACTTCCTCACAGAAATCGGAAAGAAGAGGACGGTCAGAACACAAAGAAGAGCACGTCAAGTCCAAAGACAAGGAACCTGCTCATCAAAGTAAAAAATTACAATTTCCAAAAAAGAAGGTAGCTAGTATTAAAATAAAACATGCCGAGGATTCTGAGGACACAACTGAAAAACAGAGAATGGGCCCAGACAATGCTAGACAGCGCAGCAGAAGAGACCATAGCTCGCAAGATCCTGATGAATCTTCTGGAGACAGTGGACACGAATGAATACATTCAGGTGGAAACTGCAGACACCAGAGTTAATGTGCCCCATAAATTATATGAAATAACATTACGTATAGAAGGGGACACAACTAGGAAAATAAAAGGTCTCTTTTGGGATAACCTATCTAAAGGCTATGATATCCTGCTAGCAGAGAAAGACTGGCCACCAGAGTTTGTCAGTGAGTGCCCACATGGCAAAGAAATGATTATGCCTGCCTTCTCAAATCAGATTCCAATTCATAAAAAATACACATATGCTAGAAAATGGGCAGTTGCCCAAGCTCCTGCATTATATAAAAATCAGGTAGAATGGGATGAGGATTATCCTCACCATAAAATACAGTTAAAAAATCAACCTACTGCACAGAGGCAGTATCCTGTTAAGCAAGAAGCTAAAAAACAAGTCAGGGAGAGCTTAGATCAACTTGAATATCAGGGGGTGATAGAAACATGCACCTCACAAATGAACAATCCTTTGTTTCCTGTCTCCAAGCCAGACGATTCATATCATCTAGTTTTGGACTACAGACACCTAAACTCTTGTTGCAAAACATTTGCAGTACAAAACTCACACAGTGCAGCACTAATGAATAACATCCTGCGCAAAAAATATAAAACGACATTAGATATTTCGAATGGTTTCTTCTGTCAAAACATTGCACCAGAAAGCAGGTATTTGACCGTTTTCTCCTGTATGGGGGTCCAAAAGCAATTTTGTCATCTCCCACAGGGATTCAAGAACAGCCCAGGATTTTTTCAGCCAGGGTAACAGAGTTACAACAAATGTATGATGATGAGGCATTATCTTATGTTGATGACATCTATCTTACAGATGATGACCTGGAGACACACTTGAAAAGAGTGAACACTATTATACTTGGGTTCGCAGCTGAAGGGTACAAATTCAACTTTAAAAAGTCACGAATTGCCCACCTCACTGTCCTATTTTTGGGATATGAGTTATCAAGTGAAGGCAAAAGCCTAGCAGACAACTTCTTAGAGAAGTGTGCATTACTCCAAGCTTCAAAAACGCTGAAAAACTTACAATCAATTCTAGGTTTCCTGAATTTCGGAAGAACTTACATTCTAAACTATGCAGAGAGGGTTAAACCACTCTACGAATTAATAAAACCTGATTTCAAACCAATCAATTAGACTCAGAAACACACAAAAATATTTAGATCAATACAAACAGATATTTTAACTAAAACAAAACTGCAAACACGCGCAAACGAACACAGCCTTGTAATCCGAGTCATCCCAGGAAGATGCGGATTTACGTACCTAACCTCTAATGAGGGAGAAACGGTACCAATAGCTTATAAATCACACTTGTACACAAGCTGAAATTAAATTCAGTTCTACTGAAAAAAATTCTAACTGCGGTTCAAACTGCTGTAGCAAAAGAAAGAGCCCTAGCCCAAGGGAAGAGCATATCTGTTTTAACAGCAGTATCAGCCCTTGAGGCAGTAACAAGACCAAGCATTCCGAATGCTAAAGCTTTAGATCCAAAATGGATACAATGGGAAAATTCTCTTGCTGAAACAGACGTGAAACATGCATTTGATCCAAAAATGAAAAAAATTAGAAGATCTGGAATACGAACATGAATGTCCTCTGTCAATCGAAATTCTGCCTCTCGAACAATACACATGTGTAATTTACACGGACAGATTTGCACAACACTACGTTGTGGAAAAACAAGTTTACAATGCAGCATGCGCGATTGTTAAAGGTCGCGGGAGCTTAGGTAAATTTAGACCAATGGTCACTAAAACTGAATCACTCAGAAACTGTACAGCTCAGCGAGCTGAAATAAGATCTTTAAAGATGGCGCTTGAAAATGCCGATCGCGAATTCCCCACACTAATAGTGTGCGATTCGCATTACTGCGTCCAGTCTTACAATAATGACATGCAGACCTGGATCAAAAACGGTTACAAAGATGAGACAGGTGCCACAATAAAGCATAAAAAACTTGGGAAACAAGTAGTTCTTTTACAGAAAGAACTACAAAAGACTCACGTGATACATACACTGAGTCTTCGACGTGATGGCGTTCACGTTGCAGGGAATTCATTGGCTAACAGAGCCACAGCTGCAGCTGTCAAACCAGCTTCCGTAGCTACAAAAAAGCGTTCTAAAAAAAACAAATAGACGGTGAAACACTAGTAGCAGTAACAGCCTCAATGGAAGGCAACTATGCGGCATTACCTCTAAATTATCCACTCGGAAATACATACATAATTGATGCGAACTCCGTTCCGTTTGCTCAAATCCCTGGAGTGGGGGACAGAGTAATTCCAAACACGAACCGAAGGGCTTACTTGATTCAAGAAGCACACATGGGAATGGGTCTGAGGCACCAAGAGATCTTGAAATCTAATAGAATTACAATCACAATACTGGTGGCCGTGGATGAGCGTGCACATTTATAACTTTGCAATGAATTGTCAGGACTGCAACAGAGATCGCAGTTATGAACCGGACCAGACACCAGCCCAGACACCTTTATTAGAAAGCATTAGGCTATCTATACGCAGACATCCAGATGGAAAAATGCAGTCCAAATACGGCAAGGCTACTCCCATAGACTCCTAGAAAGTACAACGCGTTCTTTAAACAAACCAAGCCTCCAGCAGCCCGGGAATTCCCCCTGCTTCTGTTTTGATTTGTCCAAGAACTCCTGGAGTCCTAAAAGAACTGCGAGTTCTTAGTGACGTCTTATGTCCAACCTTACATCAAACTCGGCACCTTCCAGGTATAAATATACCAGCATCTGCCTTAGCAAGCCCACGGTGGTTTGGAGCAGATCGGCTATCTACTTACCTGACGCCCTGCTGTAATGAGTGCCGAAGGAAGCCGACCCTCCCATTGACGCATTGAGAGAGACGCTGTCTTTTCTCCTGCCGAGAAATCCAGCTCCAGTGTTTCCAGTCACCCTTGCGGGTTGCTGGGAAATCGAGTCCTGAGAACAAGATACAATACCTCCTTCATTCTATAAACAAGGTATGGAGCTGATTAGATCCTTAGAGAATTCTTGATTCAGTTTCTTAGCAAAAACTATCTTAACTTAAACTGCAGCTCACTTACTCCTTCCCACGTACTAGGCTTAGGTTAGGTACACCGGGGTAGGCGTATCTTAGATGTAACAGTTGAGTATGTTTAGTCACTGATTTTATATATGTATATATTTTATCTATTTTAAACACGGTATGGCTTAGAAACTGTACCATGCTTTTACAGTATTATTTCATAATACTCCTTTTACTGTACGCACTTTACTTTATGACAAGTATTGCAATTGTGGCAACTCACTTCTCTTGCATGAGAAAGAAGACTGCTCAATAACAGAGTCAAAGGCATCAAGTTGAACGATCTTATATTCTACACAGACAAAACAGCGAAATGGCGCAACACCCTTACAAAAATGCTGTTCACTAAAACTATAAAAAACATACCATATGGCACTAAGATAACGACCACCTTAACTAAAAGAAGTAAAACAGAATTATGCATCACTATATATAAAACGGGAATAGTGCTGATTCAAGCAACCAACAGAGAACTCGAGAAATTTGAGTCAACTTTCCAAAACTTAAAGGAAGACATAGAAGGACCAAACCTCCAACAAAACTTGACACTACCAGATGTCACACCTGAAAACATCGACCCCAAGACTAGTGACACCAATCAATCGGACGGCCAGAATAACCAAACCTTTAACACCGCAGATTTAACCGAAATCGCGATGTTAACCCCAGAGACTGAGGGAGAAAGGATTGAAATGTCCACTAACCTAGGAAACAAAGAGAAGAATCAGGTCCCAAGGAAAGAACCGTGGCCGCTAATGCACAACTCCATTGCACCAGAAGAGTGTACCCCAGCTCCAAGCGAATCCCTCTATGAAGCTAACGAAATGAGCAAGGTAGATCATACCGACCTTACCTACCCTCCCCCGAACACGAGACCGGAATCCTACAGATCCATATCTACAAAAACACCCCTTACCAAGAAAAGATGGGTGGTAACGAGATCGGTTCAGGCGCAGAGAAGAGCAAACTGCAACACTCAACCAGCCAGCTCAACCTCACACAAGAATGCATCCCGAACACAGAAAGAAGTCAAGGAGCTCCAGAAACTCGTAGGTAACCTGATGCAAATGTCGATGAAAGTCTCACAGACAATTGGAAAAATCTGGGAGAAGACGATAAGCACACACACCAAGGTTTCCCACATCCAGAATCTGGTACTTAGACCCAACAGACCTAATAGGACCAAGCCCCTGTCAAATGATGAAACTCTAACCTTACTCAAGTCTTATGAACAACCTGCCCGTAGTAAAGAGGAGAATATCAAAACAGTACCTATCGACTCTGGTAGAACGTCCAGAAAGAACGACAGGAAAGCAATACACCATAATCTACAACATATTCAGCTAATTGCATCCGAATCGGATAATGGAAAACTTGTTAAATCACAGAAACCCCTGAACTGCCTTCTACTTAACTGTCGTTCGGCAAATAAACATGCAGCAGACATAGCCGCCCTCATCATCAATAAGGAAATTGACCTGGCCATCCTCACGGAAACATGGCTCAATGATTCATCATCTCCTACCATGGATCTCTTAGTACCCCCGCAATATAACATCGTCAGGCTAGACAGACCAAGGAATACGGGAGGAGGCATAGCTTGCATTCACCGGTCAGAGATCGAGGTTTGCCAATTCCAATCTGACCCCTTAGAATCTTGTGAATACCTTGGTATTAATGTGAGAACACCAAAGAATCAAAGCTGCAAACTGCATGCATTCTACCACCCACCAGGAGAGAACGCAAAGTTCACAGAACAATTGATGGAGATCATAACGACCAACTCTAACTCGGACGCCAATAATATATTCCTAGGCGATTTTAACCTCCACTGGAATGACGGCAGTGATAAACTGGTCAACTCGCTTAAAGACTTCCTCAGTGAGCTAAAACTAATACAAACTTGCAACCAACCCACTCACTCACAAGGAGCGACCTTAGATTGGATTATCTCAGGAAAGAATGAGACATCTATCCTTGCCATAGACCCATGTGACTGGTCCGACCATCACACCATAACATTCACGATACCGACAATGACAAAGGGCAGGACCGTGCAACCACTCAAGCTCAAGAAACTGATCCGAGACACAAAAGAGGCTAATACCGAACTACTGGTTGAAAGGTGTGAGCAGAACCTGAAACCACCCAACAATAAGCGAAATGTTAATGATCTGACTGACCACTACATAACCTCGATCGGCAATATCGTCAATGATACCATGCCCCTAAAACTGAAAAAAGTATCAGAGAAACCAAAAAATCCTTGGTTTAATGAATCATTGAATGAGGACAGGCGCAAACTGAGAATGGCCGAAAGGAGGTGGAGACAACATCCCTCCTCACCGGAGCTGAAAACACTCAGGAAAACAAGAAAAGAATACAACAAAAAAATAATCAACACCAAAAAAGAATTTTTCAGAGCTGAATTGGACAGTGCCATAAATAGACCACGAAAACTCTTCGAGATGTTAAAACAGCAGTCAAATAAAATAGCCAAAACGGCTCTAGAGAATACAAAAACCCCCATAAGCTGCGAGGAATTCTCCGCATTTTTCACCGAAAAATCTAAATCGCTTGAAGTTGAACTCACAATTGCAGCAACTAACCTTAGGACACTGCCTCCACCTGAAAACGAAGCCAAGATCTCACCAGAGAGTCGCCAAACTAAAAACAAGGCAAAATGGGACACATTTGAATTATACGACCAAGAAAAGATCGCCAGAACGCTGGCGGAGATTAGACCGAACAACCACTATCAAGACCCTCTACCAGGAAAGTGTGTAAGAGAAATCAGCCACACTCTAGTGCCAATCTGGACCGAGATAATAAACGCCTCACTTGCACAAGGAACCCTCCCTGACTGCCTAAAAACAGGGCAGGTGATGCCCATCCTCAAAAAACCGACAGCTGATGCATCAGACCCGAACAACTATCGACCAGTGACCAACATCCCTCTACTGGCTAAACTCATCGAGAAATGCGTGCAGGGCCAACTGAGTCAACACATCGCTAAATTCTCGCTATTGGACGATTGCCAATCAGGATTCAGAACAGGGCACAGCACTGAAACTGCGATCCTGCACATTGTTGATGACGCCCTACTAGCCCTAGACCGAAATCAAACTTGCCTACTGATCCTACTAGACCTATCATCAGCATTTGACACGGTAAAGCACGAAGTGCTTATGACCAGACTACAAGACAGGATGGGTTTATCTGGAAACGTGCTGAAATGGTTCAATTCTTTCCTACAAAACAGGACTCAGCGTTTCCTGGTGAACCAAGCACTCTCTTCCCCGAGCCCCAACGCAATCGGGGTCCCACAAGGCTCAACGCTATCTCCAGATCTATTCAACTTGTATGTAGAACCTCTCACGGAGATCCTTCAAGAATCTCAGGTATCCTATCATATGTATGCAGACGACACGCAACTATACATAAAGATTGCCTCCCTTGAGGACATTGACTTAATGAACAAGACACTAAGGAGAGCTTTGCAATGGTTAACAATGAACCATCTGAAACTAAACGCCCAGAAAACAGAATTCCTGCTAATTTCACCGACAAGGAGCCAATCTGAAGTTAAAGAATGGACTAAACTGGTGACAGCGCTAAACTGCACCCCGACTCTAGTTAACTCAGCCAAATCACTAGGAATTACACTAGATGAAAACCTCGACATGAAAAACCATATTAGCTCAATGGCCAAGAGCGCACGCTTCCACTTGAATTACTTAAGAAAACTGAAACCCTTCATCTCTGAAACAGATCTAAAACTGGCTATCCAATCACTAGTCATCTCGAGGATCGAATACGGCTGCACCACATTAGCGGGCCTACCGAAAACATCCACAGCACCACTAAAAGCCTGCCTCAACGCAGCGGCGAGACTCATTACGGGAACGAAGAAATTCGACCACATATCTCCTCACCTGAAAGCACTAAACTGGCTACCTTACGAGGCGAGAATTCAAATGAAGATGGCCTGTATTACGCACAAAGCGGTTCACTACAACACGCCTAGATACCTAGCCAAGAAACTTAAGCTCTCAGGAGGTAACAGAACAACTAGAAGCGCAAAAGATTTACTACTACGACCAGCCTTTTTCCACAAGAGAAAGACCTACAACCGAGCATTCTCCGGAGCTGCCCCCAGAATCTGGAACTCACTACCTCCAAACATCAGGAAAATTCAAAATACAGTAACATTCAAGCGAGAACTGAAGAGCCACTTGATGAGTAAAAACCCTACTTAGAGAAACCGACGGATCACTGGGATGATCACTTTTCTAACTGAGGACTGGCCCCTCCATGGAAAATTGGAAGATCTATATCTGAGAATGAACTGATGCCGGGCTCAAGCCGAGACTTAACACATTACTGCTACCTCATATAAGTGTTAACTTTTAACTATATCTCACGGTCAGACTATATAACTTCTTCCTCACTTGATTTATTTATCCATATAAGTGTGAATTTATATCTATAGCTCTTAGTCATTCTATATAACTTCTACCTCACTTGATTTATTTATACATATTATCCTTTGATATGCACTGGAACGCCTTATAACCCTACCTCAATGATCATGGTTTGTTAGCATGACACAAGTCAAGCCGTGCTCGCCATATAACGCTAATTGCACAGTCTTATGAATATATATATCTAATTTCATCCAGGCAGTATTCTGCCTTCTACCTCATTATTCTTCTGTGGTTAGTATTGCTACTATAATGTCTATATGCAACTCTGCTCTGTTAAGCGCTCTGATACCCACGGGTCTTGTTCGCGCTATACAAAACATTATAAATAAAATAATAAAAATAAAAATAAATAACCACTTTTATTGAAAACGCCCGTCTCTATTTCTCTGCACTCCTGGTGAAACTAAGCATGCACGATTGACTGAGTGAAATAGTTATCTATTGTTTCCGCCACTCTGGAGATATACTCCTTATTCTGGAGGGAGCAAAGTTGTCATGTTTATGCGGTTGTCAGAAACTAATCCCTTCTTGTCTATTCAGGAAAGTTAACACCTTCTTGTTTACTCGAGAAAGTTTCTAGTACCTCTGAGCCTGCTGGCATTCATAATTAAGTCTAACATATTCTCTAGAGACCTAGTCGACCTCACTCCTACGTCTAAACTATTGTTTATGTTATTCCAATGCGCATAGCCTATTGGGAATATAGGAACTACACTACACATGTTGCCGTATACTCCCAGCATTAGTGCAGAATAATTCAGTACAGGAAACAAACTGCTAAGGTTTAGATTTAACTTTCATTCTTATTTCTGAGAGCTGGGATGTTGATATACTCTCTACAGCCCTGAAAAAGATATGAGATGGGTCTCTTTCCAATATAATTTTCTGGTTGTAGTGCAGACACAGCGTTTGTGCAAGATGGTGGTTGTCACAGCAGATTATAACAATGTTGGTGCGAAGCAGGAATATTTCCAAAATACAGGCATGATGAATTCTGACTACTCTGCACCTGGCTCTTAACAGCCTTTCCGAAGAAGCAGTCAGGATAGACCCTGCCTTGGAACTGCATCACTCACAAAAACAGACTTTACTGCCTCGCGCCTTCCACTGCCATCCACTAAATGGCAATGCTCAGGAAGGACTAATCAAGAATAATAGAATTTCAAAGGGTAGACCTTTCTCCATCCTCGCACACTTCAGTGTTTGAGTCTCCTCCCTTCAGCTTTAGTAATCCATGCAACACACCTCCACTTTCTGGGAAAGCTGTATCCCTTCTTCCATCTTTGGCCAAATTATGCTCTGCTTGATCATGGATTGCCTGTGTACCCACACCTAATTTTTCTGGGTGTGGGAACACTGGACCTGATTTTACCAGCCGCAAATTGCAAACTGTAAATCACATGAGTATTTGGCTGCAGCAACAGCCAAGCATCATCCCTCAGTCCCTACCAAGCTTTTTCTTTTGCAAAACTAGTTTTCTTGTTTACTCCATTACTTTCCCAGCCCTCCTCCCTCAACCCACACCTCGGAGAGAAGTCACTGCTCCCAATTACCACCTGCTTCATGCAGGTTGTAAATTGAACATTAAACCCTTCAGAATAAAGAATAACGTGTCAAAGTTTTTATTTCCCATTCCGAGGAGCCTAACTCCTAGGCAGAGCTCCATGTGGAGATACCAGCCTATAACGGAAATTCAGACCACTAGGACTCTGTGTGAAACTCTACTTAACTCTAAATTAGTGCCTTAGTGCACTATCAAACCAAGGGCAAACCAAAATATACTGGTCCCAGAAATCTCTCACCACAACACTGAGTCCCGCCACCATCCACGCTGTGCATACGGGCGCTCGACATGCACACAGGGTGTCAGCGCAAGAGTTTGGGTGTTAATCTGTAAGCCGCTTTCCTCCTGTATCAGAAAGAAAGGTCCGTTCAGTTCTAGCAATTCACAAAAAAAATGGCAGTATGCTGCCACCATCGCTTTCCATCATCTCAGAAAATCAAAATCTGAAATGCAACACCCCATAACATCTACTGGCTATCAGAAGTTCAGATAACATTAAGAAAAACTGGAAAAATGGCAATAGTGGGACAAACAACTCGAAAGCTTTCTCTCTCCTTTTGCTTTATAATTTGGTTACATTTCCATCACACAACACTGTGACTCTCTATTCTATTCGACCTAACTGAATAACCCCACATTAGCACTGAAGAATAAATGGAAATAAATTAAAACAACTTGAAGACAAATGCAGTCAATGTCAGAGGCGACGGATGTATAAACACTTATGGGAATACAGCTGAATAATGAGACCTAAAATATATTCTGCTTCTGTATACACTTGTACCTTTTTGAAAATCAATAAAAATGTTTAAAAAATATGAATTATTGTTAGAACTGGAGTTCTCTAGTTGGCAATGGTTTGCACCTGTGTCCAATTAGGGACCCTTGCTTCTAGTCAGGGTAAGGGGGCTACGCTCTTAAAATAACCCCTGCTCAACCCTGTGGTAGCTTGGCACGTGCAGGAAGGCTTATCTCAGAGGCAGTGTGTAAAGCATTTGTGAACACATACAGTAATACAGTGAAAACACTACAGATGGACACTACACAGGATTTATAGAAATAAGTTTTTATATAGACTTAACACAAGACCCAAATGACAAAAATCCACAATTCAGTATTAGAAAAAGGACTTTTAAATGATAAAAATAGCTTAGTGCAAAGATGATGGTAAATGCGACACGTTTCTCACAAAGTACCTTTGGATGCGTAACGCAAGATAAACAAAAGGTTCGCAGGAGGAGCGACATGTCAGTTCCTTGCTTCGGGGGAGGCGATGTGTCTATTCCTCAGTGCTTGCGCAAAGTAGGCGATGCGTCTGTTCCTCACCGTAAAGGAGGGAATGCGTCAATCTCGTATTGAGTTCCGGTTGCGATGCGACAAGATGGCACCGCGATGATTCGGTGCGGTGCAATAAGATGGCGTCTTTGATGCGTTGCGACAATGTGAAAGCGATGGGTCCACGGCCAACACCAGTGCGGCTACTCAGGAACTTCTAAGCCGTGACAGGCCTTGCGTCACGCTTCTCTTTTGATGGGACAGCGACCCTTGCCCTGGCGACACGCTTCTCCGTCGACGCGACGACAAACAACTGCGACAGAGACAAATTTCTCCAAGGATGCAACGGCAACCTCTGTGGCAGTGACACACTTCTCCGGTGATGCAACAGCTGCGGTGGCGTCACGCTTCTTCTTGTTGCATTGCGCTCCCAGCTCCCAAAAATACGCAGGCTTCTGAAGACAGAATTCCCAGCAAGGAAATTTAGGGGGGCGCTGTTGGTGAAGTCTTGTATCCCTAAGACTTCAACAAAAGGCAAGCATAATTCAAGCCCTTGGAGATTCTTCTTCAAGGTGATGAAAGTTCAATAAATGTTCCTTCTCCTTTCCTTGGCAAATAAGTAGTCACTGCAGGCCAACCCCAGAAAATAGCACACTGGCACAGGGGCAGTCAACTCCTTCAGTTTCTTTTAGTTTCTCTCCTTGGCAAAGGTTTGTCTTGATTCCCAGAAGTGATCTAATGTCCTGGAGTCTGGGCCCCGATATTTGTACCAGTAAATCCATTGTCCTCTGAAGGCAGAGGGTGCCTGTGTCCAGCCAAAACCAGTTCTGTGCAGCTTCCTGGCAGGAGGTGGAGACAGCATAGTTCAAAGCAGACCTGGCCCAGGCAGCTGAAAGGACACCTCCTCCCCCTACTCTCTATTCTATGAGGACTTATGGGAGTGAAAGGAAATCTTCACCCCCTACTCTCTATTCAGCCAAGGTCCTATTCAGCCCATCCCTGACTCACTCACAAACCAGGCATGCACTATCCAATCTAGAAGAGGCAGGCTGGATGGTTGGGTAAGAAAATACCTACTTTCTAAAAGTGGTATTTTCAAACAAAGAATGTTAAAATCCTCTTCACGAAAAGATGTATTTTAACATTCTGTGTCCAGGAATACTAAATTCATTTTTGTACCATGTTCCCTGGGTCAGTTAGGATTATAAGATGGTGTAATCAAACTGCCCATTTGGCCTATGGGGACAGGTAGTCTTGCAATAGTGAAAAACTAAATTGGTTATAATTCACAATCAGAACATGCCACACACACCAGGGCATGTCCTACCTTTTACGTACAATACACCCTGCCCTCGGGCCTACCTTAGGGGTGGCTAACATGCAGAAAAGGGAAGGTTTAGGGACTGGTAAGTAGGTGCACTTAACAAGTCGACCTGGTAGTAATAGAATGCACACAGGATCTGCAATGGCAAGCCTGAGACACACTTTACAAGCTGCTTCTGTGGGTGGCGCAATCAGTGCTGCAAGTCCCCTAGCAGCATTTGATCTTCAGGCCCTGGACACACATGGTGCACTGTACTGTCTGACAAGTAAATCAAATAAGCCAATCATGGAGTCACTAATCTATTACAGCAATTTATATGAAACACTTGCACTGTGGCACTGAATAGCAGTGGCACAGTGCCCAAAGCATGTAAACCAGCAAAAACATATCAATAACAGAGTCCACTGTAAACTGCAGCTTTTCTTTGGTCAATAGGCTTGGCTGTCCTTTCTTAGTACCGCCTTGTCTTATTTTGTAACCTCCTATGAGGACACCCCCTGTTACCTGTGTTGTCATTGAGTATGCTTTAATTACAGCCTCTGAGCACTATTTTCTCAAATAGGTTTTTCCTGCCTGTTGTTGCGGGCAGGACACGCTCTCTCCAAACGCTTTAAAAAAAAAATCTTTATAGCACGGCGCTGAGCGCATTTTCAATGCAATAGGTCTTGCATTCGCTAGAGTTTAAGCTATTGGCATTGTAAATGGCAATGTTTTTTATTTATCTTCTTTAAAAACAACACGTAAACAAAAGACATTTGGCCACATGTATCAAACTTAGTAAATGCGAGTCCTGAATTGGGATATTTAAGAAATCGCAATTTAGGAATCACAATTCCTTATGCATGTAGGAATCGCATTAAAAAATTGTGATCCCTACATATTCCTTATTTGCGACTCACAAATTGCGAATCCCAAATAATTAATTGCTTCCCATTCATTCCTATGGGCATAGATGCCCATAGGAATCAATGGGAGTTGCATGTGCTATTTGCGAGTACCAAATAGGTACTCGCAAACTGCGCATGCACTTTCAAGGGTGCCAGGGTGCCAAAAGGACACCCTGATGCAACCCTGAAATTGCAATGTCAACACATGTTGCGCACACACATGCCCCAAAGGTATGTATGTGTGCAACATAGAACTTTGAAGAATGCAGTTTGAGTTGATGGTAATTTGCTTTTCTTAATTGCGAAATTGCAATTTTTTTGTTGTTGTTGCATTGCATTTAGGGAATTGCAATTTGCGATTCCCTAAATGCAATTGCAATTTGAGTAATCGTAAATGTAGCGATTACTTAAATTCCAATCTTTGCATTTGGGATGAGGCATCCCAAATGCAAAAATAGCGGTCGCAAAACTGCCCCTTTGCGACTGCTATTTTCAATTATGCATGTGGCCCATGTCAGTTACATTGCCAGTAGCTCAAACGCTCGCATATGCGACATCTATTGCATTGCAAAAGCTTGTTATGGTGGGGTCCTAGGCGGCCATTCCCGTGATGTAGTACGTTTTTAGCATAGAACTATAGCACTTCATGTTGCATGTCTGCCATTCGTAGGCGCTGTAAAACATCGGTGTTTCTTTTTTGAACTTCTGGCCTATAAATCACAGTCTAAATCACTGGCGGCGTTTAATTCAGTGATAGGTCTATTTCTTGCTCTTGAGGCGCGTCTGCTTTTCAACTCTACGCTGGACTAAACATATGTGTATAGTTCCTGGTTTATATAATTATGGAACGGAAAGGGTGAATACATCCCAAATGTAGGTAGAGGT
Organism: Lissotriton helveticus; assembly: GCF_964261635.1. Classification (NCBI taxonomy): domain Eukaryota; kingdom Metazoa; phylum Chordata; class Amphibia; order Caudata; family Salamandridae; genus Lissotriton; species Lissotriton helveticus. The sequence continues at coordinate 695,626,600 of NC_136063.1, forward strand.
GAGGAAACATATACGTCACTGTAAACTAAAATGAATGATATGAGTAATTATTAAACTAATCCCACACTTCATTAAATGAAGACTCCTAGAGGAGATAGTTAATTTCCAAGTAAATTAATTAGTTTCTCTGAAACAATAAATACTCTAACAGCATATTAACTCCTGCTTATGAAATAAGAGATGTGTTTCTAATTTGCTAGTAAGGTAAGCATGTTCGAGACTCGTTCCTCTCGAGTATTCAGTGTTGGGAACTACAAAGATATTTCCATTGTTTTATTGACCAAATGCAAACGTTTCACTGGGAACTTATGACATTTTACTTCATGGAGTAGAAGAATATCTGAAAATATGACCCTGAGTACACCCGGACTGTGTGGGAAGAGGCTTATTTCTGACTTTATTTCTATTAGCTGTACTTACGCATATGCCCCTCTCCATGGGACTATCTAATTGATTTGTAGGTAGGTTCTGAACTATTATTACCCAGTGGATATGATGCTCCTGTAATTGAACCATAAAGTGTGAAATGCTAAACAGTCCTACCGGAATTTAAATCGTGACCTTAAGGCTGAAATCAATTATGTGCTGCAGATGCCTGAACCCACTGAGACATCTGAAACGTTTTAGGAGAAGAATGCGATGGGGAACAACCTGGCGCTTTCTTTCTTAGGTGTCACATCACAGCCTCTTGCAACAGTACAATGTGCACCCCAAGTAGCGCCTAACTTCACTCGTGCAAGAGTGATGGGCTCAGAGTTGGCATCAGGGCGGCGCTTTGCAAGATAACCACTGGGCAGTTTCTTTTCTCTGAAAACAAATTTACACTTCAGGAGGCTGGAAATCGACGTGCCCCATGACAATATTGGTTTCTCTCGAGAGACTCATCTAAATGAATGGCCATATTAATTTAGATCCAGTTTCTGACTTCATTAGCTTTACCTTCTCTCAGGAATAAACATACAAGTGAGCTGCCAGTAGAGATACACAGATATTTAATAACTATCATTAGAATGAATGTGTTTATTAATGAGAACTGCAACTGAGAATGTCTTGTGAGCTTGTGCATTGTTTCGATTCCAATTCGATGCGGATTTAGGGGCATATTACCAAAAAGTAGCAATATTTATCTCTAAATAGGCTTAGCGACGATTTTTTTATCGCTGCCTATCGCTGGATATGTTAGCGGAGAAAATATGCTAATAGCAACGTTTTTCTTCATTGTGCTAAAATATCCAGCGATAGCGGCGAAATGCGTGAATATAGCTGAGAATACAGCAATATTCACGCATTAGCGACGAAAAGCTCTTAGCCATGTTATCCACCTCCCATTGGATAACATGGCTAAGAACTTGTCTGGGCAGGTGTTAGTATTTGGAGATATTCGTGCTTAGCGCGAAGATTTCCAACGCTACGCCTGCCTTGCTAATAGGCGATAGCGACGTTACCGACTGCTTTCAGTCGTTAACTGATTGGGTACGCCCACTTTGCATGTCATTAGCGATAAACATCGCTGACATGCAAAGCGGGCCCTAAACCGCTTGCTATCGCCTAAAATCTGTCACTAACATCAGTTAGCGACAGCTTGCTAATAGGGCGATAGAATTATCGCCGTTTAGCAGCTGAAAACGGCCGCTAAATCGGCGATAATTGCCTATCTCCTCCCTTGGTAATATGCCCCACATTTCCACAGAGATAGTTGAATGCAGAGAGACAGCCACATGGTACTCATGCTTGCATGTAAAGGTAAGTAGTTCCTCTTATGGGTGATTGATGGCACTGGTTAGCAGTGTCCCTATCCACAAGGGAAACTGATCAGGCACGTTCAATCCTGATGCAGCTTAAAGCAGCATATTATTCAGATTTCATGGCTGGGTGCCTATTGCGAATAACCAGATTCATAAGTAAAACCTGAAAGGGTTTAATAGGTGTGAAGTGAGTCCCACGAGCCAGCCAACGAGTGTTACGTTATAAGCAACCGTTAAAATGTTGCACAGTGATGAATATAAATGCCTTGCAGCATTCATAGATGTTTCTTTATGCACCACAGGAGAGGCTGCCTGAAATGATGGCATAAATAAATTACATGGTACCTTGTTTCAGAAATATATAGGTTGCTTACTGTGCTGACATTTCGGGGGTGGGTATAAGATGTGCTGGCTCACAAAATGGACGAAATCCACGCTTTTCCTCAGTCCACTTGTGGAGGGAAATAGGGCTATAAAAAGTGACCACATCAGCTTAATAGGTGAACCCGATGAAGGGGTGGACTTTGAGCCTTTTCTGTGGGTTGCCCAGTTCTTACTGGCCTTCAGTGCATGATCTAGAGAAAGCCATAACCTGCCCTATCTATACACACCACTTGGACTGCCCAGCAACCAGATTCGCAGTTCTTAAGCAGCTAGTTGTTTTTACATCCCCACCTTTTTTTTCATACTTGGCAGGCGGAAGGAGATCGCAAAATGGGAAATGCACTGCAATCCACTTCTGTTTACAGCCCTATTTCTCAGTTCACCTGTGAAACAAAATTAGCTGTAAAACTCCCAATTTCGCTGAGAAGGTGAACCAGAAAAAAACTAAGGGCCTTATTTACAAAAAAATGATACAGTGTGGTGTCACAAGCAATTTTGCTTCACCGAGAGGCGTCATTTTAAAAGCACAGGGATGCGTCGTATTAGCAACAATACAAGGCATCCGTGTGCCTCCCCCTGCGCTGGCACACAATTGGCTGCCATGCACCAGTGCAGGCCTCCTTGCGTCATGTTACAAGGGTGCCAGGGTTGCGGGGATCAATCAATCAATCAATCAATCATACCATTTGTATAGCGCACTACTTACCCGGGAGGGTCTCAAGGCGCTTGGGGGAGGGGGTATGCTACTGCTCAAACAGCCAGGTTTTGAGTTGTTTTCTGAAGGTGAGATGGTCCTTGGTCAGCCGAAGGTGGATGGGGAGGGAGTTCCACGTCTTGGCAGCCAGGTAAGAGAAGGATCTTCCTCCGGCGGTTGCTCTTCGGATGCGTGGTACGGCTGCGAGGGCGAGGCTGGTGGACCGTAGCTGGCGGGTGGGCGTGTAGAAGGTCAGGCGGTCATTGAGGTACTTGGGGCCCAGGTCGTGGAGAGATTTGTGTGCGTGGGTGAGGAGCCGGAACGTGATCCTCTTGTCGACGGGGAGCCAGTGCAGGTTCCTCAGGTGGCTGGAGATGTGGCTGCGTCGGGGGACATCCAGGATGAGTCGGGCGGAGGCGTTCTGGATGATTGTTTTTGTTCAGGAAGGGAAGCCTCCCTGCACAAAATCAATAACTGACGGCATTTTCCTCTTGCTAAGCATGCTGCAAACCCACTATATCTTTGCAATAAAAAATAAGAAAACAAAGGCATAAAACTATGTCCTAAAATTAAATCTATATATATGTATATTTATTTATATGATCCACCATGGGGGGGCAGAGAGGGCTGGTGATGATGCCCCCATAGTGCAATTAAAGCACGCCTCTGACCTGATACAACCACCCCCAGGTTTGAGCTGCCATACGGGGAATAGAGCAGAGGTAGAGTGGACACAGCCACCCTGCTGGAGACTTGAACGCTGCACTGTGGTGGGACATGGTCCAGCTAGTGCGGTGAAGGAGGCTCCTGCTCTGCACAGTTACCCTAGAGGTTCCTTAACGGGCACCATGACGTTCACCTGCTCAGCCCCTTGAAGGAAGTGTCCTGCATTCCCCTTTCATGCACGGAACAATGGTGGTCGGCCCTCTACAGAGCCTCTCATTCTTATGCTGGGGTGAGGACGGAGAGAGCTACATTTCTCGCACACCTACTGTGCTCCTGGAGGGTTGGTGTTTGTGATGAGGCACAACAAGAACAGGTTGGAGAAACCTGTCCGCCCTATCGGTCCCGTTCAACCCCGTCTGAGAGCCCCCTGGCCCAAACACAGTGGTGTAGCTAGACCTTTGGCTGTCTGTGGCAGTCTCTGCATTTGCTGCCCTGTGACGGACACAGGTAAGAGCTGGGGCGGGGGGGTGTTTGCGATGCCTCGCAATGGCCACAGGTAGGAGTGTGCTGGCTAACCCTGCATTTGCCACAATGGCCACTTGGGGCAGACATTCAGGAGTGGCAATTAAGCAATGCATGGGTGCCATTATAACAGACACCAGACTACTCAAAGACGATCAACGCAAATTAACCGATAGAGTTAAACAGAATGAACTGGCTGTCTCTCTCTTATCCCCAGGCAGATCATGTCTCAGAACTCAGCTTCAGCTCGTCCCAAAGCAGTGCTTTGGACTCTGAGTTGGTTGGCAGCCGGGCGCTGTTACCCTCAATCACTCCATAGATGGCCCATGACTTACTAGTTTGAAGGTTGTGAGTACCGCTGGAATATTACTATGGAATGTTACTTTTTCTTTGCAGGTTTATCGCCTGTGGTTTAGATTAAGTGGGTTACCCTGAATCCTCCTAAATGCGTTGGTTGTAGTACCTCTCTGTATTATTCTGCACTGTTTTCCACGCCTTATGGGACCACAGACTGTGAAGATCGTGTAATGCACCTAGCATTTAGTTTTTTCCTATAGAGGCATGCCAGCGGTCATATGCTATGGGATAATCTTGAATCTTTACCAGATGCATTTCTACTGGGCATTGAGGGTACAGGGTCAGTGCTGGATTACCAAAGATACTGTGGCTCTGGGTCCGTAAGGGCCGCCATGAATGAACTACCTTGGTTTCAGATCCATATGACACCCTACTGGGTATGTTCTGACTGCCTCTTATGCATAGGCACATAGTTTTTCTTAATTGTTTTCTTATTGTTGTTTTCTTAGTATGTGGTCAAATGGCACTGTATTGCTGGACCTAATATTGGGGAAAGTTATTTCAATGTAGACCTTAGTCAACCATCGTATACACAGGAAATGAAGATCGGTGAGCGGTGGCAGTGGGTTTGCCCACATGGGGCAAGATGCCTTCAGGTGTATGATGCCTGGTGCACTTAATACTTATAACAGTATTACATGGAATGTGAGGAGTCTAGGGACGGTGCATAAAAGACACTGAGTATTAGTACAATTACATAGATGGCACGCTCATATCACATTTCTGCAGGAAACCCACTCACTACACTGGAGGCTCTGAAACTGCAAAAAATGGAGGTGACAACTATTCTACTCATCCTACTTGGTGTATGCTTGGGGGGCTGCTATATAACTCAGAGCTGAGGTTCAGTTTTCAGTTTTGGATACTAGAATTGACACTCAGAGACGGTATTTCTTAGTGAGGGGTGAACTGAATGGGGCTTCCATAGTGATGGGCTGTATTTATGCTCCTAATGTTGACCAGGATGTGTTTCTGACCTATTTGTCAACCGTTTTGACAGAGGGTCACAGTACCCATGGTTTCTGAGTGGGAATTTTAATGCAGTCTTGGACACAACATTAGTTTCCTGGAACAGCCCCCATCCGACAGGCAAAAGTACTGCATCAATGGATAGTAGGGTGGGACCTTTTGGATGTATGGCATAGTCGCAACATGGGTATGAGAGAATACTCATTCTATTCCTACCCCTATCAGCTGCACTCTCGCGTCAACAGATTTTTCTGCTCTTCATGCCTCCAGGTGGCTGTCCCTCATACCACTTACTTGGGAAAGACGGTTTCTGGCAACAATCTGTTGGAAATAGCACAGTCGTGGGGCCAAGTCCCGTCCCTGATCCCCATCTGGCACCTACAACCCACTTTGCTCGAGCATGCGGCCTTCAGGGTCACACTTGCCACTTGCTTCAATGCATATTTCTCTGAGAATCCGAACTCAGCCTCCTTCCCACTGGTGGAATAGGAGACCTTTAAGGTGGTGGTGATGAAGGGCAAAGCTGTCAGAGAAGTATTGGGAGCCCACAGGCAGGTGATCAAGAGCTAGCGCAAATGAAAGACAAGCTGGGTTCAGTGGGGATGGCGGTGGTTAATGATGATGAGGAAGCTGATAGACTACAAGAAGCCAGAGTAACCCATGCAGAACTCCTGAAACACCACTGTGTCATAGACTACAAGACTTACACTTAAAGGACTGACACAGACGTAATAAATTGGGAGCACTGCTGGCCTGGCTGACCCACCAGGACCTCTCACCCACAGCCATTCTCTCCATAAACACAGTGACCCATGGGACTGCCACCATGCTGTTAGACATCAATACAGAATTCTGTGACTTCCTATAAACTACTCTATACTGTTCCGATGCCCCCCAGAGCAGGTGAAAGTTGCTTCTTTTTTGCAACAAACCATGTTGCCAAGAGTGTACGAGCTGATCAGGAATCCCCTATATCAGTGAACAAAATACATGAGGGGATCAAAGAAATAGCACGCAATAAAAGACCGTGGTCCGACAGCCTCAATGTGGAATTTAACGCCACGTATGCCAAAAATTATATAATACTTTCATGAAGAAGGGTTCCCTTCTGCCCACCACTAGGGAGGTGTTGGTGACCTTACTGCTTAAACCAGGCAAGCCACCGTCTAATCTTAATTCTTACAGGCTCCTGCCATTATTAAATACAGAGTATACAATATTTTGTAAGATACTAGTGTGGGAGCTACTCCTTCTGCTCCTGGAGCTACTGCACCCAGATCAATGCACCTATCCATTGTCTGTTCTATAAAATGGATGCCGCTCGAAGGGCAGTACCTGTCAGTCAGCTGTGTGTCCTTGGACGTGCGCCAGGCTTTTGATACACTAGGCTGGGACTCCATTATAACAGCATTGTCTAAATTAGGCATCTCTGTGGCATACATAAATGTATACAATGATTATACTTATAATTTATATATAGATGTATAGAGCACGCAGCTACCCAACAGGGTTTCCCTGCACTGAGCAGGACAACACTCAAGCCACACAATGCAAGCAATAGCTCAGAAAAAATTATACTTGGTTGTAAAGGAAGGTCAGTAATTTCTTACAGAAGGCTAAGTTCGATTGGCACATCCTGAGTTCCAGTAGAAGGGAATTCCGCAGTTTGGGGCCAAGGTAAGAGAATGAGCGGCCTCTCATCCGAACAAGAGGGAATCTGGGCATAGAAAACAGAGAAAGGCTAGCAGATCTCAGCTGTCGTGTGGGCACATACGTTTTGACTAGACTTTGTTTGTAGGTGGGCACCAAATCATGTCTGGCTCAAAACATGGAGCATAAGGCCTTAAGCTAGATGCGTTTGTTCACCTTGAGCCAATGGAGATGATGAAGCAAAGGTGAGACCGAGGTATATCAAGGCAGCTGAAGAGAAGACGTGCACCCGCACTTTGTATGAGCTGTAAGCGATGAACAGAGGCTTTATCAGTGCCCAAATACAATGCATTGCCGTAGTCAAGTCTGGAAATCACCAACACCTGCATAACCATTCTCTGGGCAGCAGGTGGAATTAACCAGAGGATTCTTTTCAGCCACTTAGGGACCGTAAAGCAGATTGCAGTGACCCCGGTCACTTTGGCTTTGAGGGAAAGTTTGTTATCTATAGTAAAACCCAAGTTCCTAACTTTAGGGACAGGAGCTGGTAGAGGTCCCAAAGTATCAGGCCAATGGTTAATTCCCCCGAGTTTGGGATTATTTCCCAGAATCAGAACCTCTGTTTTTGTACCATTCAGCTTCAAGGCATTCCTGGAGATCCACAAAGCGATATTACTCAGTTCGAGCTGGAGCAGGGAAGGGTCCTGCTGCTGAGTGGCAGAGAGCAAAAAGATGATCTGGATATCATCTGCATAAGAAAAATAGTCAGTCGGGACTTCTCTGCAATGTCCGCCAAAGGACGAACATAGAGGTTAAAAAGCAGAGGTCTTAAAATCGAACCCTGTGGCACTCCAGAAGATAAAGCTATTGGATTTGATGTTGTGGTATGGGAAAAGACTTGGAAAGAGCAATCTTTTAAGAAGGAGATCAGCCACCTCAAAGTCCTCAATACCCGAGGCTTCAAGACAATCAGACAAGATGTAATGTGAAACAGTGTCAAATGTTGCACTCAAGTCTAGTAAAATGAGAGCTGACATGCCACCACAATCAAGCTGCTGCCTGAGATATTCAGTGACCAAGCAGAGGTGATACAGTGCTGTAGCCAGATCGGAAGCCAGACTGTATCGGATGAAATAAATTGTGAATTGCCACGTGAGAAGAGAGTTGAGAGTTGATGTGTCTTTCCAGAACCTTAAAAACATAAAGGAGGGATATAGGGCGGTAATTTGACCAGCAAAGAAGATCAAGACCAGTCTTATTTAGTAAAGAAAGCACAAGAGTTTGTTTCCAGTTCTGAGGAACGTGACCCGAGCTTAGAGAGACATTGAGAAGATTAAGAATCACGCGAAACTGTAGCTGCTTATTGCTCAACTGTTGATTTATTTTACAATTGCTTTGTTACTGGTAGAGCAGGTGCCAGTAATGCAACCATGGAGGATAAAACTGCACCTAAACTGGACCATGGCTTACTCCTGCCAAAGAGCGTGCTTTTGTCGAGCTTCTACTTACACACATTGCTTGCGCCAGAATATTTGAAACATTCCTTTTGCCCATATGTTTAATGCCATTAATAAGCATGGCACCACAAAGGTGTCACAGATGTCAGTTCAACCAGGGGATGGGAACACAGGCTAGTATTTTTCTGCCCCTACTGACAGGCATCCTAGATTACTTTTTCCTCTTGGATAAAGAAGCAGTTAAAATAGATCTTAAAAAAGATGATGCCAATTATTGTGCTCCATAGTTGAAAGAGTGAATATATATATATATATATATATATATATATATATATATATATATATATATATATATATATATATATATATATAATATATATATATATATATATATATATATATATATATATATATATATATATATATATATATATATATAGTAATGTTATAGTAATTGTATTCATTAGTCTGAAGAAAATGGATTCTCTAAAGGTGGAGTAGAAAGAAAGATCACCTGGAAAAATAGACATTAGCTTATTTTCTTCAAATAACTGAAAGTCATTGGGCAGTTTTTTTCTCTATCTGTGACTGGCTTGTTTGCCAGGGGTCCTTGTAGAGCACCCCTTAATGCACATTTACTGCATTTGTGGATGTGTATCAGTGAATAAATATCCTGCAGAAAATGAGTCACTCTCAAAGGTGTTTTTATCATTCTGCATGCTAATAAGTGTGTGTGTTCATTTTCAGAACAGCTTTCAACTGCGTTCATGCATTTTTTATTAGGAAACCTGAATTTGTGTTTAGCTGCATTGCCCTTGAACAGGTACAGGCTGTCCTTTACCACTGCGTGATGACATGCATATTTATTGACTTGGTTATATCAGTCTTACCTCTGTTTATAATACATGTATATATAGGATAGGCAAAGAAATGCAAAGAAACCTGATAGGTGCAGTAAGAGGCTTCACATTCTGAATACTGAAAACATTGGCCACCTGCATTAGAGTGACATGACCTGCTCATCTTTTACTGAGTGGCAATTCTACTAATCAATTTGTGAATGGGAGAACTGGGAATTCGATAATAAAATGGGATGATCATATTTCAAACTTGTCGCCTTGCTCTTTGGTGCCCTATTTATCTCCACTTACATACCAGTACCATCATGGCGCTCCGCCTTTGGGGAGCCTATAAACCAGCAGCAAGTTGATTGTGTTTGCTTTATGTTATCCTGCAAACTGTAATTACTTGTGCAATTATGTTCCGTTCTAATATCATTGTGTATGTATGAGAGTCTTAAGAACAACATTTACTGCATTATTGATACTGTAATCCACAGAGGTACTTTTTTCCCCTTCATCTTTTAAATCAATAACAACGTTTGAATTAAAAACCCTGGGTCCACAGCAGAGCACTATCTCTGAATATATCTCAGAGGAATCCATAGCCTCCCAGGCAATCCAACACTTTCCATTTGTACATTGTTACTTCCATGAGTTATCTGAAGATTAAGAAGAAATACATACTGCTATTCTGCATATTTAAGCTATTTCAAACATTGAAATAGTAAGCAATGTTAAAGCTGCAATGACTTTCTTTCTAGACCAGCTGTTACCTGGGAGCACCTGTATTATCTGCTACCAACCCATTGGTTCACCAGACAACATTACCATTGCTTGTGCATCCTCTTTCACTTACAGTAAAAATGGAGAGCGGACTCTAGAATGCACATTTGCTGCAAAAAAGCAGTGTTTTCACTGAAAGGGCATGTACTCATAAAATAAGTATGCGTATTCAAATGATTAGCAGACCTCACATAGGCTGTTTATCAGTCTCCTCTATTCAGAGGATCCAAAAATACATTGAATTGGGCTTTTTCAGCAACGGGCAATGAAATGCTGGGAACATACATTTATGAAGAAGTGAATGTGTAACAGAGAATTAAGGGCTAGATGTTCAACCCTTTTTTGCTTCCGCAAATGGGAGATCCTCCCCTTCAAGTAGGTGGTAAACCACTCGCAAACAGGAAGGGGTTCCCAGGGTACCCCTTCCCCTTTGTGAGTATGTGAGAACATTTCTTTTAAGAGCAGGCAGTGGTCCTAGGAACCATTGCCTGCCCTTGAAAAAAATGAAACTGAAAAGTTTATTTTTTCTTTTATAATTGCATCCTGTTTTCCTTTTAGGAAAACGGGCTGCATTTAAAAAAACTGCCTTATTTAAAAAGCAGTTCCAGACATGGTGGTCTGCTGACCTCAGCAGCCACCATACCTGGGAGAGCGAGCCATTCTCAATGGGGTCGCAAATCAATATTAATGAGGCATGCAAATTGCGACCACATTGGGAATCGCAACCAGTGTCTGGGACACTGTTGTACATCCCAATTTGTGAGTTGCAAATTGCGAGTCGCGAAAGCGACGCAATTTGCGAGTCGCAAATTGGTGAGTCGTACATCTGGCCCGAGGTGTAGTTCCTTCAGATGGTGTTCTTGTGGCATTTCTTTCTGACACTAGGGCAATCACCTTCATTCAAGGTAATGTTTCCTTAAAAGGCACCCGAGATTCATCAGCCATTCTGTGCAGGCCTAGATTTTTTGTCTATCTGCCAGTGGGGTAATGCAAAAGGTGCTCCAACCTTCACCACTGCAGAATGTGATGAGGAGTCCCTGAGACTTTCATATCTTACGAATATTCATAGGCTTTAGGCTGAATGGGGTTATGGGGTTCCTGAAGGATAGTTCCCCTCTGCACCGCAAGGGCTGCAGGGGCCTTGTTACATGTCTGTTGTTTGCATCATCTTATTACACTCTCACAGACAACTGAAACCTTGATATTTGCTCTATCCTCATCTACTTCAGCTGCAATGGACAAGCATTCACTAAAGCATAGCCAAAAATGGTACCATGAATGAGACCCTGCTTCAATGAAGGCCTACCATCTGTTATAAATGTAGCTTTATTTGAAAGTGTTCCTGTGACGGTATTTACATAGGTCACACTGGGCACATTTAGATGTATTTTCCTCGTGCTGTGACTCGCAACATAATTTTCACCTGGGGCTCCCTGGCAATGCTCTAATATTTACTTTCAGGAATTCAATAAAATGTGTCTGTCTAGTCAGAGACAGTTCAGAATACCTTGTTTTTTATGTTGATGAAGCTTTCTATTATTATGATGACACAGCTAGAATCTTTTTGTAGAAGTTTGTTTGAAACTGGTAAGAAATGTTCCTTTTTCCAAGCTGTACAAAAAGATATATCTTTGTGTTACTCTGTCGAGAACATCTAATCTAAATTTGCAAATGTATGAAGGTAACCCTGCCCTTTTGGCATTGAGGGTCTTCATTAGGAGTAACCTATAATTACTAAAAAGGACATTTTACGCATGGCAAAAGGTTTATTTTGTCATGACGAAAAGGCAGTTCAAGGTGCACACCTAAGCTGCAGGGGCAGGCGTGGCGATATGTTTTTAGTATTACTCTGGAGAGTGTCGCAATAAGTGCTGCAGCCAACTAGTTGCTTTTAATTTCACGTCCCTAGGTACATGTAGTTTCATATACTAGGGGCCTATAAGTAAATTAAATGTGCCAATTGTAAAATGTTTTAGGGGGGGAGAGCACAAGTACCTTACCCCTCGTTAGCAGAAGTAAAGTGTGCAGATTCCTGTCGGTAACAAAAACAGGTTCAACAACAAAAGGCAAATATCTGGGGGAATATCACACAAAAGATGGTCATTTCCAACAGGTGGGCATCTGACTTAAAGTTTTGGGGAACATTATTTTCCACAAGGCAAGAACTTTTAAAGCAATCTCTGGTGTATCTTGGGGCTTCATTTAAATGATAATGCCCAATTTCTTATTCTCTTCCTGTATGTACTGCGGAGTGGAACATTATGGATCGGTATAGTGCAACACATTTTCTTTCCTTTTCAATTTGAAATGCCCTCATTAGGGACCTTACCATCACTGTGCAGGGTATATCAAGAATCTCCAAACATGCCTTTATTCCAGCGCAAAACAAAAGCATTCCTAAAATTATATTCAGAATTTTGCAGTAATTACCATACAGATTTCTCTAAAAAAATGATTTGAAAGACTCAAAACATGTTATAATACATACTAATAAAGCATATTTAAATATTTCTTTGGGAAATCAACAATGAAAAGTGCAGCATTCATAGAATTTGGATAAGTGTTCCGTCTTCAAACATTAGACAGCAAGATGCAGGAGTACTTGGAGAAGCTATAAACTATCAAATTCAATACATTTGAGAGATGAGGGAAGTAAGTTCAAATTAAGAGAGATACTTAAATTGTAAAAAAAATAAAAAATATGTCAACATTGACACTGGTGAAGAACAACATTAAAACAAATAGTTTCTGACAAATGTAATTTGGGTCTTTTGAGCCTTAGGGATTAAGTAAAAAGTACAGAAATTATTCAAACTGTATCCATTGGTATTTAGGGAGACTAGGGTAAATGTGCATGTCTATAGGATGTACATGGTTGACGGGTAGGTGGAAAAAAGTATTTTGGTTGGTTTACCTGGCTGGGGGAAGTCGCAAGCGATAGTCATAGTGGTTTCAACAATCTGGGAAGCTCTCAATTGATATGATAATTGTTTTATTGCTTCAATTAAATACAAGTGTACAATTAGATGCAACGAAGAGCAAAACATGTCGAGCACAATAGTAAGCTATGCGAGCTATAAAAGCTCATTTCAATTAAAATATAAAAAAAGAAATATGATTTTTAAGTACTTTGGTAACAACATGGATTATGCTCAAGATAATAGTCTAGGGATGCCCTTTTTGTAAAATCCAGTTTCCATGTGCTGCTACACTTATTCTTTCAGAGTGTTAGTACTCAGAAATTATTCCCAATGTGTCAAGGCAGTCCTGACTCCAATTGCAGGTGTGATTTTAGCATCCAGGAAGTTTTTTGGGGTCCTCCATCTTCCTCTCGAAATATTTCAAGAATGTGATGCTATTAAAAATTAAAACTATGTATTTTCCACATGGGACTAGTTCTGTTGGATATCCAATTGTGAGGCAGAAGTCCAGGACTTCCTTACATGTTAAATCCTGTGTTTAGAAACATTAGTTTTACTAAAGTGTGACATGCTGATAAAAATTCTGGACAGCAGCAAAGCAAACGTAACATAGATTTTCTTCTGTATTCACAAATCTTGCTGTTCATTATAACAGTAGGCACATTCTTCCATTTAGCTCTGGTCTCGGAAATTGGGAAAACCATGAGTCTTGGATGTAGTATTTGATTTATACATGCCCTGCTTAATGTCACTTTTAAGTATGTTTGTCTTTAATTCATAGGATTTTAGAATTGGGTTTGTATAAATAACTGATTGTTTTGTTTCTGTAGGCCTTCCTTGAGAGAGCTAATGCCTGCTTTTTCAAGGTATCTTTTTGATCAAATATGAAGCAAAAGTGTTTGTTAGATTATCAATAATCAGCATTATATCCTTAGATGCAGTGTCAAAGTATAAGGACCAGGGGTTGGCCTCCTTGTTGAAGATCTCTTCTAAGGTCATCTTGATTGTGCCTGGTTTTGCATGAGTAACTAACTAATAATATTTTATAAATTATACCACACATTCTAGCTCATTCCCCGACAAAACAAACTCCAAATGTAGCTGGGATCGGTGGGTGTGTGTTGGTAAGTGAAAGATCTGCCTATATGCAGTGCACTGCAGTTTGTCCAACACTGGTAGAAGCTTCACTGGATGAGCTTGAGGGCAATAGGAAATCCTTTGTAGATGAAGATTTGTTTTTCTCCTTTTGATGAGCCACCTACCCAGAGAGTTATATTTTGGTGTATGTACTATTTTTAACTGACCCAACCTCCAATGCTGCATGGATCTGTTCTTGTAGTTTCCAAAAACCTTTGCCTTAGGTAAATACATTTGCCATCAGTTTATTCATTAAATGATGTTTGTTTAATTCATCCAGCATGCACTGCATGACAATTTATATCTAATCCAGAATGACCAAGTCATCTGCATATTGAAAAATATTGAAAAATCTGTAGCCTATATGATCCAATCCTTGATGGAACTGTGTTCTCTCTTGTCACTGCACTACCTAGAACTGCTATGTAAATATTGAAGAGCATGAGGGCAAGGACACAGCCTTCTGCAGTGCACTGCATATGGGCAGATCTTTCAATTACCAAAACACACCCACTGACCCCAAACCCTTATTGGGTCCCGGGTTGGTGAATATTAAATCTGTGGCTATATTTTCTGTCATCCTAATTTGATGCAAACCCAAGTATTGGAATAAAGAGAAAAAATGGCTTTGAGTAGAGTATTTGTTATGCCTCATTGTGTTAGTTTCGATCTACCCCATCAATAGCTGCAGAGTAGTCTACAAAGCATGCAAAGATAGGGAACGAGCGTGCAGAGAGGAGCGATATTCCATGTAAATCAGAGTGACTATTTTATCTAAAGTGGATGATTTTTGTTTGAATCCTGTTTGGTAAAAAGGGATTCATTTCTCTCCATACCCCAAACTTATATTAACTATTTTCCCATAAAAATATTTTTGAGTGCACTTTTGCCTCAACATCAGTAGCACAATTAACCAATCATTTGGCAGGTCTTTGTTGTTTCCCTTTTTATAAATTGGCTGCAGGATGGAGCCTCATGATGATTGCTTTACTTGGGCATTCAGTAAGTGTTCTTGGTACAGTGGTGATAAATACTTCACCCAAAACCCTAAGTAAGCTCTAAAATGAGAGCCTCACAAACAGTTCGGACCGGGTGCCCAGTCTTCTCTGACTGATTTAAATACACATCAACCGAATTAATCGAGCGAGTATCATGTTTTTGGTTCTCCAGGCCAGTACTTTCGGAGTTGATGGCGTCTTGTTCACTCCTGTCTATGTAGATCCCATGGACGTGCTCACTTCCATTTATAATATATGGATACATAGGTTGGGTGAATATATGCAAAGGAACTTCATAGGCGCAGCCAGAGGCCTCAGATTTGGAATGCTGGAAAACCTGGAATCCTGCATTAGGAGTGAAATGGTCTGTTCCTCTTTTACTGAATGGCAATTTCACTTACCAGTTTGTGAATGGGAGAAGTGAAGTAAGATTTCGGTAATAAAATTAGATGTTCATATTTCAAAATATTTGCCTTGCTCATTGGTGCCCTAGCTTAACTACATACATACCAGTACAA
Source organism: Lissotriton helveticus (assembly GCF_964261635.1). Taxonomy (NCBI): domain Eukaryota; kingdom Metazoa; phylum Chordata; class Amphibia; order Caudata; family Salamandridae; genus Lissotriton; species Lissotriton helveticus. Next base: position 695,642,243 of record NC_136063.1, read on the forward strand.
TAATGGAGCTCCGCCTTTCAGGAGCATACACACCAGCAGAAAGTTGCTTATGTTTGTTTTCAGTTATTCTGCAAACTGTAATTACTTGTGCAATTATATTCCTTTCTAATATCATTGTGTATGTATGAGAGTCTCAAGAACAACATTTACTGCATTATTGATACTGTAATCCACAGAGGTACATTTTCCCCTTCATCTTTTAAATCAATAACAACATTTGAATTAAAAATGCGGGCTCCACAGCAGAGTGCTATCTCTGAATAGACCACAAGGGAATCCATAGCCTCTTAGGCAATCCAACACTTTCCATTGTGCATTGTTATTTCCACGAGTTATCTGAATATTAAGAAGAAATATTTACTGTTTTTCTGCATCTTTAAGCTATTTCCAACATTAAAATCGTAAGCAATGCTACAGCGAAGATTCATTTCTTTCTAGCCCAGCTGTTCTCTGGGAGCACCTATATTACATGTTAACCAGCCCACTGGTTCACCAGGCAGCATTAACATTGCCTGTGTATCCTCTTTTACTTACAGTAAAAATGGAGAGCGAGCTCTAGGATGAGCAATTACCATAAAAAAGCAGTTTTCCACAGAAAGGTTGTGTTCTCATTAAAAAGTATGCATATTTATATGAATTGCCGATCTCGAAAAGGCTGTTTATCAGTTTGCTCTTTGTAATATTCAGAGCATCCCACAATTCATTGAATGAGGCTTTTTCAGCAATGGGCGATAAAATGCTGTGAACGTTCATCCATGAGAATGTGAAACAGAGATTAAGGTGTAGTTCCTTCAGATGGTGTTCTTGTGGTATTTTTTTCTGTCCTGGGGCAATCACCATCAGATAAGGTAATGCTTACTTAAAAGACCTTCGAGATTCGTCAACTATTCTGTGTGGGCCTAGATTTTTTGTCTATCTGCCAGTGGCGTAATGCAAAATAATTTATAAGTTATTCTAGAACCATTACAAACTCAGATGGAAGACTTTTTTGGCTAAACCATACCATACAGGGCTCAGGACATGATAAAAGCTGTGCTGTGGCAGCTAATGCATCGATCCCAGGACAGTTCTGTGACATTTTATTGCACTGCCCATTAAATAAATTATATACAAAGACCAGAAATAAAACTGCCAGGGGCAGACTGTTTCATTCATCAGAAGAAGCAACACATTTCCTTTCACTGTGGTTCTTTCCATTCAGAGTATTTCCAACTATGCAAACTCTCGACCCTCCACCCCATAAAGTTGAGCCACCATCAAACACAGTTGTTGTCAAACTTCGGCAAATACGAAAAACAGCTAAGAATTCCCCTGTCCCTGAATCACTCTGGAGGCATCAAATATAGAAAGAAGTAGAAAATGGAAAAGGAGAGAAAAGACACAAAAACGCTGTCACAAGGTGTGTTTGTAAAACATGAGATGGACTGCCATTTATTTGTCGACTGTTGCTCTGACTGACTCTCTTGTTATTTGGAGTGAATGATGGATAAGTGCGAGTAATACCAACTGGTCAATGGTTAGGTAATGGCAATATACATTAGGTTCGGAAATCTTGCCTAAATCCAGGGCAGACTAGACGTAATGAGACTAGACGTTAACCACAATACCATTGCTGTTCTCCAGGATACCCAAGGGCATCAGACTGTTGATAAAAGACAACAAACACACACAAAATAAGAATAGGTCAGAGTGGATCTAGGTAGGGACTACCCAAAAAGGTACAGAGTAAGGGGAAACATAAAAAAGTAGAGGGGACACATTTGAATCATTGCCAGATAAGAAGTTATGAGGATAGTATTGCAGTTATATAGGCTCTGCTAGTAATGGCCCAGTATTTGACTACTTATCTTGGACTTTCCTACCCAAACAGTCTAGTAGTAGTTTAGTAGCAAAAACCATTACCCGGTCTTCAACAGTTTCCAATCCCATCCCTATCTGAACTGAGTTATTCTGAGATTGGTGAGGGGCTAAGAATGTGATGAATTGTATATGTATGAGGGTTTTGGTGGAAATCCTGACAACTGTTGATTAGTGCAACAGAAAAACATATTGAAAGAACTGAGAAGAAGAAACCATAGCATGAATACATCTGCTGATTGTTCACTTGTATACTTTGTGGGTGCTTTTTTTGATCTGCTACATTTCCATCATTTTGAGTGGTTAACCAAGGGCTTCCACTGAGAAGATACCACAAACACTATCAAATAAAGACTCTGGTTAGATCGCCTCCACACTAACCTTGAGGAATATAAATTATTCCTAAAACAAACCAAAAATGCAAAGGGGATGAGTAGCTAGGCAAGAACCATCCCACAGTAAATACTGAAATGTTGCAGTTCTAAAGCACCCATTTAGCAATACTGACACCTTTAACTTCATAAAAACTGGAGACCTAGTCTGCTTGCAGGAAAACTAAGCAGTGAAACTACATTTCATCAAAGGATATCATGAAAAACACCAACTAACAAAACCAACTATTTCAGTTGACCATCTGGAGGAATTTTAATCTACATATTTACAGGCATAACGTTGGAAACAACTGTATTAGACACAGAAAATCCTTTTTTTCAAGCAATCATAATCAATGGATGTAAATTACATGGTTGTATTAAGCCAGTACTAGTTATTGATGTATACTAAAACCACCACAGGACTGATTGGAGGTGAATTATGGAAGGCCTCTTTAAAGCACCAGATGAACTAATTTGAGGATTCGCTATGCATGATATCATATTGAAAGGAGATTTTAAGGTGATGAATTTGGGTAATCAATCAAGTGGTACACAGCTAGCTGGTTTGGAGTGCCTTGCAAGGAGAAGTGCATGACTATCTCCAAGCTTACAAACTAAAATCCCAACAAGCCATCCAAACATCTAAGAATCCATCTAAAAAATTCCCACATACATTTCAATACTAGATTACACCTTTGGGAGCAACCTCATTCTAGAATCATATCATGACTACTATAATCCAACGATCTGAAAGCAACCATCTCCCATTGATATCACCGATTCACCTTGACCACTACATTGCTGAACAAATAAAGATAACGGGAACTTTAGAGGGGGAAGACGATTATTCCCTAAAAAAGAGGTTATGGTCGAGCTAATTCTGCTTAGCTAATCTCAACACGCAGAAAAAAAAACATTTCCCAAAAAAAGGTTTTTAGCCAATCACTAGTTGATAAACACCTCCTTTCAAACTGGGACTCTATAATAGGCTTGCTATTCAACCATTGAAGGTTAAAAGGCAACTGTAAAACAACAGCAAGGAGAGAGCTAGGTCATTGAATAAACTATGATATTCCAACGATGTAAAAAAACTTTAGAGGCGCAGCAAGAACTTACAATAACAAGTCAAACTAGGAGGCTGAGCTCCATCTAAAATGCTCCAAAGAACCCTTCTTCATTTTACTCTGGAATGCAAGGGTGAAACACCTGGAATCTGAATGGCAACACGTAAATGCATAACAACTAGGTGAAATTTTAACAATATATCAACTCTTTTAAATGATAAAAATCATGTAAGAGGGAATATACTGGCCTGGGGAACATAAAACAGGACACTTGCTTGACAAATGAGGTTAATGTTAATAAAGTATTAAAGTCAAGCAGAGAAGATAGGGAACCTGATCCCAACGGCTTATGGGACTCTCTTTTTAGAGCTGACAGAAGGTTTTGGGTGAATTGCTTACCACCACTGTACCAGGAATGATTCCTGAATGCCCAAAAGCTGCAATCATGGTGAGGCCCCATCCCAATTTATAAAAAGGGCAACAACAAAGACACACTAACGTATTGGTTAATTGCACCACTGATGTTGAGGCAAAAGTGTATGCAAAAATATTGTTATGGGAACTAGAGGTCGCATCGAGAGAAATTATTCCCTTTTTACCAAACAAAAATCTTTCACTTTATATAATATAGTTGCTCTGACTTACATTGAATACCACTTCTCTCTGCATGCTTGTTCCTCCCTCTTTGCATACTTTGTAGACTACTCTGCAACATTTGACGGGGTGGATTGAAATATGCTCTGGGCTTAGCTAACCAAATGGGAAATACCATATGTTTTACTCAAAACCATTATTTCTCCTTATTCTTATATTTGGGTTTGTATCATTAAGACAGAAAATAATAATCACATATTGCATTTTCACCAACTAGGGCCTCAGACAAGGCTTTGTCCTTGCCCCATGCTCTTCAATCTTTACACAGTGGATCTAGGAGGTGCACTGACAAGAGCGAACACAATTCCATCAATGACTGGATCATATAGGCTGATGATCTTTCAATACGCAGATAATTTGGTCATTCTTAATCAGATAAAAATTGGCATGCAGTGCACACTTGATAAATTAAACAAATATAATGTAATCAATAAACTGGAGGCCTATGTAAACTAAGGTAATGGTTTTCAGGAAGTACAGGAACAAATCCATGCAGCATTTGAGATTGGGTCAGCTAAAAATGTAACATAACCCAAAATATAACTATTTGGGTGTTTGGCTCGTGGAAAGTGGAAAAATGAATCTTCATCTAAAACACATCACAGGAAAAGCTACAAGATTAATATTTGCCCTGTACCAACAAAATAGTCATCTATATAGTCCATCAGCGGAAGCGATTACAAGAATCATAAGAGCAAATCCGCTCCCAACAATTTCCTGTTGCCATCAAGTCCATCCAGTGAAGCTTCCAACTGTGTTGGAAAAACTGCAGTGCACTGTATATATCGGCAGATCTTTCATTTACCAAAACACACCTACTGATACCAGCTATGTTTGTAGTTTGTTTTTGTCGAGGCACAAGCTGGAAGGTAAGGCATCATTTATCAAATAGTATTACATAGCTGCTCATGCAAATCCAGGCACACTTAAGATGGCTTTACAAGAGATCTTCAACAAGGAGGCCAACCCCAGGACCTTATACCTCAACACTACAGATAAGGACATAAAGCTGATTATTGATAATCTAACAAATATTTCTGCTTCATCAAAAAGGCATCTTAAAAAGCAGGAATCGGCTCTCTCAAGGAAGGTCTACATAAAAAACGAATAAATAATTGCTTATTCAAAACCAATTCTTAAATCCTATAAAGGAAAGACAAACATACCTAAAAGTGGCATTAAGCAGGGCATGTATAAATCAAATACTCCATGCAAGACTCATGGTTCTCCCGATTTATGAGAACAGAGCTAAATGGAAGAATAAGCCTACTGTTATAATGAACAGCAGGCTTTGTGAATACAAGAGATAATCCATGTCACGTTTACTTTGCTGCTGTGCAGAATTTTTATCAGCATGTCACACTTTAATAAAAAAAAGATGTTTCTAAAACATAGAATTGTGAAATGTAAGGCAGCCCAGGACTTCCACCGGACAACAGAATTAGCTTAATGTGGAAAACACATAATTGTAAGTTTTAATAGCATAAAATCCCTGAAGAAAGTTTGAGAGGAAGATGGAGGACCCCTAAAAACTTTCTGGACGCAAAAAGAACACCTGCAATAGGGGTCAGGAATGCCTCTACACATTGAGGAGGAATTGTGGGTGGTAACCCTGTGAAAGATTAAGGGCCATATGTAGGAAGCCTAATTGGGCTTGCAAATGCTGAAATTCGCAGAATTTCGGCATTTACGATCGCAATTATTGGAACGTGCTATGTAGCACACAAACACCCACATGCAAAATAGGGAATCGCAAAATTAGCGATTTCTTATTTTGGTATTGCATTTAAGGAATCGCAAATTGCGTTTCCTTAAATGCAATGTAGGAAGCCCCCAAGTTGTGCGAATTTTGGCTTAAGGAATCGCAAAATACCACCAACTTCAGGTTGGTGGTATTTTGCGAATTCTTTGAAAAATGCACTTTTTGGCATTTTTCAAAGTGCCATGTGGGTCACATACATGCCCTTAGGGCATGTAAGTGGGCCACATGTGCACACATGTCAATTTCAGGGGTGCAAAAGAGTATCCTATTGGGATGTATGACATTACAACGCATGCTTTTACCACGCATGCTTTTACATCGCAAGTTTTACAATGCATGCCTTTACAACGCATAGCGCTTTGGGGTGCTGGATAGTGAATAGTTTAATTTACTATTCCAACTCCAGTCCCCGTGGATAGTAGGGAAGGTGTTGGATAGTAAATTAAATCTATTCCCTATCCTAGAGCGCCCCCCAGCGCAATGCGTTGTAATGGTTTGCGTTGCAAAAGTTGCGATGTAAAAGCATTGCGTGGTAAAAGTTGTGTTGTAAGTGATGTTTCCCTCCTATTGACACCCTTACAACCCTGAAATTGCATTCTCAATTTGCGATTCTCTAATTGAGAATTGCAAATTGAGAATGTCTTCCCATTCATTCCTATGGGCCTTCTAGCCCATAGGAATGAATGAGAAGGTATTCCTTATTTGCAAATCTCAATTTGTGATTCGCAAATAAGGAATAAAAGGGATTCGCAAAAAAATTTGCTAATCCTACCTATATTGCGTTTTGCGATTCTCTAATTGCGATTCCCTAAAACTCGCAATTTGAGAATCGCAAAACACAAATTACCTGCATATGGCCCTAAGAGTAGTGGGCCATGGACTCAGAAATATATACAAAAGGTATCTGTGGACCATTAACTTGAGCAAAATCCATGTTATTACCAATTACCTTAAAAGTCCTGGGGCCATATATGTAGGAAGCCTATTTGCGCTCTCAAATGCTGAAATTTGCAGAATTTCAGCATTTGCGATCGCAATTAGGGCAGTGTGTAGCACACAAAAACCCACATGCAAAATAAGGAATCGCAAAGTTTGCGATTCCTTATTTTGCAATTGTTAAATTGTGGTATATAAATAAATAATACCGGATCTAGGTTTGACTGGACATAGCAATAACAGATAGCTCAATAAATAAGAGTCAAGATTCGAGGTAGTAGGAGTTTGCAGGTTTAATACAGCATAAAGGACAGGAACAGGACAACCTGCACGGGAACAGGATGGCAGCGCTGCCGGGGGCAGGATCAAGGAAAAGGATAACTTTTAATAACAATGCACAAGCATATATACTAAAATAGTTGCATTACAATACATATGATAGGCGGAGCAGTGGGTGTGGTCAATAGCAGTCGCGAAAGATAAGGGTGAAAGTAGGTGTAACAAGAGGCGTATACATAGACATGTGATGTAAACGTAACAGAATATGTCATAAATGGGGCGGAAACATGGAGGGGGCTACCTAAGGAGCCGGGACCTCTAACCTAAATGGTGCGCGCAAACTGACAATGACGTGTTACTAGGAGAAGCTGGGGGCTAGGAACTCTGTGCTAGGAGTAGAGACTGAAGTCTGGAGAGTCAGGGCGACATGTACCTAACCCACTATCTAGTATCTGATGTTTTAGAGAACATGTTGATATAAACTAAAAGTTATCGGGGTAAAGGCTAACAGACTCTAAGACTGGAGCATGCATTATTCTACATGTAGTGCGTGATGAAGAATATTAAATGACCATAAATACAGTATTTCTCTTACATGGAGACGTAAAGGCTAGATGATGACGGAAACTATTGATGCGATTCAGTAGCTTAGGAATGCAGAGAAGGAGGGCTGGACTGATAACTAGAATCATAACATACTCTTGGCAGACTAGCAGGCAGAGCCAGGCTGAGCCGGGCACTGTGAGGCAGGAAGTAAGTGAAGGGTCGAGGATACAGGTGGGGGCTGTATCGCTCCTCAGCGAGGGTTCAGGAGACAGGAGCTGAATCTGGTGTCCAGGCCCTTTTGAGGCCTAGAAACGGGGACTTTACAATGAAATAACGTGCACACTGAGAAACGTGGCAACGTAACTTTACATAGGCCTGATACTCGTAGCTTTCACGAGAACTGGAAACTGGCATACTAGAGATGGACACAACTGTAATTGCGTCTTTAATCGAACATGGGGGATACATATGCATATTAATCATGCACACATAACATAAGATGGGGGACACGTAGGGACACAGAACATGGCAAAATTTACTTTTCCACAAAAAAATCGGAAATTGCGATTCCTTAAATGCAATGTAGGAAGCACACAAGTTGTGCAAATTTTGGCTTAAGGAATCGCAAAATACCACCAACTTCAGGTTGGTGGTAATTTGCGATTTCTATGAAAAATTTACTTTTTGGCATTTTTCAAGGTGCCATGTGGGTCACATACATGCCCTTAGGGCATGTATGTGGGCCACATGTGCACACATGTTAATTTCAGGGTTGCAAAAGGGTGTCCTATTGACACACTTGCAACCCTGAAATTGCATTCTCAATTTGCGATTCTCTAATTGAGAATCGCAAATTGATGGATGCACTGATGGATCCCCGACAGCGTCAACACCTTAGCCACCCTCAAGAAAAACACCCACGCCAAGAAAGCTAGATGGTTTACCACCAAACTTCGAGAGTCCAGACCCACCTGCCGCCGCTTTGAAAAGGACTGGAGGAACACCAAATCCACAGAAGCCCACAACATCTTCAGAGCCGCCACCAAAGTCAACCACCAACTCATCAGAAAAACGAGGAAAAAAGCGATTGAAGACAGAATCTCCACCCATGCACACAACAGCAAAAAACTCTTCAACATCATCAAGGAGATCACCCGACCTTCCAGCGAGTCAACCGGCATCCCACCCTCACATGACCTCTGCGACAAACTGAGCACCTTTTTCCACCACAAAACCAAGAGCATCTATGACAACTTCGATGAAGGCAACCAACACACTGAACCCTCGCCAACCACCCCTGACACTATGAAGACAACGATTGACAACTGGACAGCCCTCACCACCGAAGACACACTGAAGACGATGAACTCAATCCACTCCGGGGCTCCCATGGACCCCTGCTCCCACCACATTTTCAACAGAGCCGCTGACACCATCGCACCCATGCTCCGCCACACCATCAACCACTCTCTTGCAACCGCATTGTTCCCCAATGACTGGAAACACGCTGAGATCAACTCCCTCCTCAAGAAACCCTCGGCTGACCCCACTGATCTTAGGAACTACAGACCCATCTCCCTGTTACCCTTCCCAGCGAAAGTCATAGAGAAAGCCATCAACAGCCAACTCGCCACATTCATTGAACAGTACAACATACTCAACTCCTTGCAATCCGGCTTCAGAAAAAACCACAGCACAGAAACCGCCCACCTCACCGCAACAGACGACATCCGCACTCCACTGGACAAATGAGAAACAGCAGCCCTCATCCTCCTCGACCTCTCATCGGCGTTCGACATAGTCTCTCACTGCACCCCAATACACAGACTCCACGGCACAGGGATGCAAGACAAGACCCCCTACTGGATCCGCTCCTTCCTCTCTGGCAGAACACAGCGGGTCAGACTCCCCCTGTCCTCTCGGACCCTACACCAACCACCTGCGGAGTCCCCCAGGGGTCATCCCTCAGCCCTATGCTTTTCGACGTCTACATGGCTCCACTCGTCCCCATCGCCAGAACCTACGGACTCAACATTGTGTCATATGCAGACGACACCCAACTCATCCTCTCCCTATCTAACGAACTCAACATCGCCAGACACAATTTTTGAGAAGGCATGGAAGCCATCGCCAAATGGATGAAAAACAGCTGTCTTCAACTAAACACCAACAAAACACAAGTACTCATCATGGGCCCACACCCGACGCCTGGAACAACACCTGGTGGCCCCCAGCCCTTGTAAGTCCGCCCATCCCACGGACCACGCATGCAACCTGGGAATCATCCTGGACTCCGAACTCAAAGTAGACCGCCAGATCAACGCCGTCTCGTCCTCCTGCTTCCATACCCTCCGCCTCCTATCAAAACCTTCAAATGGATCCCCCTCGAACCGTCACTCACGCCCTGGTCACCAGCAGACTTGACTACGACAACACATTCAACGCTGGAATAAAAAAAACCTCACACGCAAGCTACAGAACATCCAGAACGCCGCCGCAAGACTGGTCCTCGACCTGCCAAGACACTGCCACATCTCCCAGCATCTGCGTAAACTCCAATGGCTCCCCATCGAAGCTAGAGTCACCTTCAAGATGCTCACCCATGCTCACAAGGTCCTCCACGATACCGGACCAGCATACCTGAACAGCTGACTAAAATTCCATGCACCCCAAAGGATCAGCCCAGCTTTCCTACACTGTGGTCCCCGCACCAGAAAGACCAGAACAGGTGGCCGCTCCTTCTCCTTCTTTGCGGCCAGAGCCTGGAACGCCCTCCCTCTCCACCTCAGACATAAAACATCTCTCCCCATCTTCACAATAAACCTCAAAACCTAGCTCTTCGACAGACTACTTCCTTGATGGTCTGGAACCTGCGAAACCCCCCTCCCCCAGCACCTTGTGACTCTGACGGGTGAGTAGTAGAGCTTAACAAACATGTGATTGATTGATTGATACTACAGGTACCCAGGGATATTCAATTAAAAGCTACTGGTGAGTTGCAGCACTCATTGTGCCACCCTCTAAAGTAGCGCTATAAAAAATATCCCAATGCCTGCCCCTGCAGGCTAGGTATGTAGTTTAAACTGCCATTTCGACCTGGAGAAATCAACCTTTTGCCAGGTGTAAAATGTCCTTCTTAGTAATTATAGGGTAACCCTGATATAGGCCCTAAATGACCAGAGGGCAGGGTACATGGTATTTAAAAAGTAGCACAAATATTTTTAAAGTTTTACCTGCTCTAACAATGAAGCATTTCCAATTGATGATCAAATGGGATTTTATATTAATATTTTAGAAAATACACTTTTAGAAAGTTGCCCTGTGGTGAGACGAGGATTGCTCCCAGACAGTGGACTATGGGGTTGGATGTGCTTAGCCTCTTTCTGAGCTACAAGGCATACCTACCCTATCACTGGCAGATGTAGTTCACACATAAGCCTCCTTCCCTTTGTCTTCCTAGTCAGCTTAATTGCAAACCCAGTGGAAGGGGAAGCTGCCCCAGAATTAATAAAAAAAGTCACCCTCAAGGAGGGTTTGTCCATTATCATAGCCACACCCCTGCGTGGGCACAGGAAGCCATGACTAAGGGAAGAAGGGTTCTGCCATTTTAGATTTAGGTAGAAAGGGACCCAACTAGATAATTTACAGTGAAACATACAGGAAGTGTTGCAAAAATTGGTAGGGTCACCTCTGGGACTTTTTATCTTATTGGTTAGGAAATGGCCAGGAGTTTTCCCCACCCAAAGGCTGGCACTGGGGATAAATGTGGCTTGTCCAGTACCCTCGTCCGAACACTCCTTCACATGTGAATAATCAGAAAAAAGATTACCCTGCTATCTAAAGAAACTGAAGAAAGACTGATCTTGCTTGCCTTGAACTCAGGATCCCAGGGTTAGTTGGCTGACCTCCAACTTGAGCCACAGGACATAACACACTTCCAGAGTCTTCTTCCCTTGCAACTACCATGTTGACTAGTTCCAGCCTGACATTCCCTGGACCTTGCTCCTGCCCTCTGTTGGAGAGAGTCCTAATGACAAAGTAATGCCTCCCTGGTACTTGACCGTGAGCTGTAGTTAGAGTGTACACCTCCTGTCCACAGTGCAAAATCTGGGACTTAGAAAAATGTTGCCAGCTTTTCCTCCAGAGAACCAGCGGCAGACCAAGACCACCCTTGAGGCGAAACCATCGACATTGAATCTCTGGTAGGATTCAACTGACTGGTTTGTCCCACTAAAGAAGACCTGGCTTCCAGAAAAAGTATGAACATAGAGAGCTTCATCTGGACCAACGTAAATTAGCAACCTGTCAGCATCTAGGTCTTCCGGGGCACAGGCTTCAGACTTCGACCGCTCATAGCTTCCCAGCCTTTGTCCAAGACTGCACCGGGTTCTCCACTTTTCAACATCCTACCGTGGACGACCCCACTTTGGATCCCACTTGCAGCCTGCCTCTCTGACAACTCGTCAATAACGACATTTTATCCATAAATATTTCTAAGTCAGAGGTAAACATTCCACCTGAGAAACCTGGTTCCTTTGCCTGAACCACGCTGCATTGCAGTTGGCCTTTAGATCTGAGTTTGGCCCGGTTAGAATGATGAGATAGTGACAGTTGGCACTATGTGCTTTTTGGTGTTATTTTTATTTCAAATATTTAAAAGTCATATGGCCTGTTCTACTTAATGAATTTTTTGCATTTTGATGTGATATTATTCATCAATATTTACTCTATTCTTCTAAATTGGTTTGGGAATTAAATTTTGTTGTGTTTTCACTTTTTTACTGTTTGAGTACTCCATAAACACTTTAAACATTGCCACTAAGTTAAGCCTGACAGCTTTGCACCAAGCTACCAGAGGGTTAAGCACAGTTTTATTTTGGGACCTTTGCTGTTCACCCTGACAAAGATTGTGGTTATTACTTGAGATACATTCTCACCCCTCTCACCCCTCTCAACTAATACCCCAATTTCTTACACCACCTTTGGTAGCTGTTTGCAGCTCCATGTGGGTAATGAATTTTCCAGCTCACCATCCGTTCATTTCAATTCAGCTGATTTCACCTCTGTACGCAAGCACTAACAGTATTTTTTAAATGCATCTCAGAGCATGACATGAGAAAGCTCCAACTTACAGGTCTCTGCAGAGCTTTATGTAGCTCTTTCTACCACCATATAGAGCAATTGTATTTAAGGGCTGTTGATGAATTAGGATGTGTTTTGTGAGATATCCGTGTCCCGTGAGCAGAGCAAAAAGGAGGAGGTTGTTATTTTAATATGAATATCAGAGGGTTTAATCCTTGTCTGTTCCCTAGCACCATTGAAAAGAACAATCAAAATATATAAGTTACTTTATATAAATTTAAGAAGAGATGGTTTGACATCAGCAGGAAGAAACCTCTGTACCCCATTCTCTGTTATTGCGTACAGCACATTGCTGATGCATTTGCACAACTGCCTGTAAGACGCACCCCTCAGTGGCCCTCACTAAACAGGTCACTCTGTCCCCCTGCTCTTCTTGAAGTGTACAGTGTCCTGTTGACTTGCTACCCACAAGTATTCTCTCTCGCCTACCTCCTCAAACGAGAGTTAGGTATTTGTAATAGTTTTTTCCTTGGTGTGCATGCTCTCTCAGCATGACCCCTCCATCTCCTTTGGGTCAAAACCTCATCGACAGTTCTATGTAACACATAAGCTTGATTTGTTAATTTCCCAACAAGATATACTGTTAATTAATTTGAGTAGTCGTCTGTTACTCAACAAAAGCTCTCTTTCTTGTTCACTACTGTATGTAATGGTCATCATTTTGTGCTTTGACACTGGGGGCACATTTAACACACTCGAATGATTGCCGGTTCATGTCAATTACTTTAATTGGGGTTCTAGGTGTGGTCCAGTCTGCCTTACTGGCCCTTTGAAATTGCACTACTACACGATTCATCATTAAAAAATGTCATTTTGCACTTGGTGTCCATTGTAATTTCTGTTGTCGTACCTTATATATGTGTGTCAGTACCTAATTGGGTCTGGTTTTGATAATATCTTTGAGACCTAATTTTTCTCATAATTGTATTTTATTACTATTTTTCAAATTGATTCCTGTGAGAACCACTGTAGCAAAATATAACTTTTTGAAAGTTGGGATTTTCTTGCCTTAGCCCTTTGGTACCTGCCGCCTATCTCTGGGTCACATGATGGAGTGTCGCTGACAGTTATGCTTTGTGTATTCTTCCTAGATAACCACACAAAATCGGGGAACTTAGGTGTGACTAGATGAGCCATCACTTGCAGGACGGGAAAAAGGAGCTGGGCCCAACCCGATTACACTATGAATAGGCCATGGCATAGATGCATCAAGCGAAACAGCGATTGTGATTGCAAATTCCACTTCCGCAATGCATCAAGTGGAAAAGCAACAATTTGCGAATTCGCAAAACAAAGAATTGCTAAACCCGTAGAAACCCCCACTGCGATTCCTTAAAAGCGCTTCTCCACATATTCTGCGAATTTAAATAGCGAATTCGCAGTCAAATAGCGAATTAGCAAACAAATCGCTATCCACATGCATCAGCAATCGCAAATAGCGAAAACACCATAATTCGCAAAATACGAGTCGCAATTTAAGGAGAAGCTAAACCAGGTGGTAACCATGAAGTCAAAGTGGCAACAAAAAAATTTTTGGGAAATAACAAACAGGTGTTGGTTAAATCAAACACACTTAAGGAGACTCATTAGGAGCATGAGGAAAGTCACAATGGCAGGTCTATACATCGTGGCAAGGCGGCTGAGGCTCCAGGCTGTAGCCCAGAACAGACGCAGGATCCATGAACGCATCTTCTGGCTGCGGATTACACTACTGGGACAGACTGAAGATGAGATCTACTCCAAATACAGGCTCAATGGGGCAATGATCCTGAAGCTCATCAGAGACCTTGAGCCCCTGATGCAGCACCCAACACGGAGGACCAATGCCGATCCCACCCATGTCCAGGTCCTGTGCTGGCTGCACCTCCTGGCCTCCGGCAGCATCCAGGGGATAGTCGCAGTTGCAGGGGGTGTATCCCAGAGTACACTTTCACGCTGCCTACAGAGTTAACTGGACGCCATGCTGAGCTGGATCAATCATCACATCACCTTCCCAACAACCCAACAGGACTTAATGCAAACTAAACAGGACTTCTATCAAACTGCTCATTTCCCCCTTGTAATTGTCTGCATCGACTGCACCCACATACACATCTGTCCACCTGCAGAGACCAAATACACGTACCGGAACCGCAAGTCACTCAATATCACTCCCTCAACATTTAGGCGGTCTGCAATGCGAAGACCATCATTACAGACATTGTTGCACAATACCCAGGGAGCACCCATGATTCATTTATCTTTCGGCACAGCAGCATACACACCCGCTTGGTCAGGGGTGAATTTGGCGAGGGACATCGCCTACGTAAGTACACATGCCCACACACAGTATGATAAGACCATGTTGCCGCGCATAACAGGCACTGACCCTCTGCTCCTCCCATCAGGTGACAGCGCCTACACCCTCCGTGAATACCTCCTCACCCCATACCTCAACCAAGCAACACCACAGGAACGGAGGTACAATGGTGCGCATATACACACCAGAAATGTGATTGAGCGAACATTTGACATGTTAAAGAGTAGATTCCGCATCCTCCACAAGACTGGCGGGGCCCTCAAAAACCGTCCCGAGATCTACTGCCGCATCGTGGCTGTGTGCGCCATGCTGCACAATATTGCCACCAAGCGGAGGATACCTGTTGAAGTGTCTGGTAGCGAGTCGGAGGGGGACGACCTGCCACCTGCACACGGGGAGAATCCTGCTGAAGGTCACAGGCGCCGCACGCGCGCGCATCACACAGAACTATTTCTAGTGCATCCATACCCCTCACACAACACTGCACTCATGCAAGCCACATCAATGATTGACATGAGAAAGATTTGTTGTCAAAATAAAGCTTTTGTTTATTTCACAAGGTCTCAATGTGCTTCCATCAGCAACAAATAAGGGTACGGCTTTTAAACATCCACGGCCATGTAACCTGAGCTGGCGGGCATGGTTGCCTCACCACGGCACAGCCTGAAATGTAATGCAAACAGCGCCTCCTGCCGCACGCACCCTATCGCCTCTCACCCTCCGCATTGGGCTGGTTCTGTCGGGATGCAGTGTTGGGCCGGGCACTGCGCCTCCTTTCTGTTTGCACCGGCACAGACAGGCTGCTGAGGCTAGATGCCCCTTCCCTGGCATCATCCCCCCCCTTGCATTTCTATGGTCTGCCACTTGTTGGTGCTCTACAGCATTGGTGACCTGTTCCAGGGTCCTTGCTAGGTCAGCACGGAATTGGACCATCCGGATTTGCATGGCCAATGATCTTCGCGAGAGCTGGGATGTGGCGTTCCCGATCAGGTGATTGGAACGGGTGTAGGCTAACAGCCATGTGAGCAGGTGCCTGTGGCGTCTGCGGGTGACGTCCTGCTGCGCTACCATCAGCTGGTTGCTCTCCTTCACCGCCGTGGTCAGTACCTGCACACTCTTAGTGAGGAGACTGATGTTGCGTGCTGTTTTGTGTAGCTGCAGCTGCATTGCTGCCATGTGCTGCACCTGTTTGCGGTGCACACGCAGCATCTGAGCCTCAATGCCCAGGCCCACGTTGTGTGTGTGTTGCTCCATGGCTGCTGTGGTGGGCACGGAGCGCTGCTGCCTTGACCTGCTGCTGGTGTGGGCCCGCACACTTGCTGTGATTCGTGTCTGCCTCTTGGGTGGGGGTGGGGTCTGCTCCACTGCCATATGTGCAGAGACGTGATGTTGTGCTCCGCCTGTAGCTGCATGGGTGGCTCTGGGTCTCGGTGCAGGTGCAGTTGCAGGTGTAGGCTGCCTCTCCCCCTCCGTCTCTTCAGGTGTCTCTGCGATGTGGAGGATGTCACTGTCGGATGTGTCAGTATCCGCAGCACCTGTGATGTGGATGAGTGCATGATTACTGATATGATTCAGGCACATGGTATGTTGCAACATGCATGCAGGCTCACTATTGGTTAATGTCTGCATTCCCTGGCTGGCTTTCGGGGTCTGTGTATCTTGACTATTCTGGCTGTGTGTGGCTATCAAGGCACATTAACACACTACAGGTTCCACAATGCATTTGGGCGTTTGGAAGGAGCAGGGACTGGAATACTGTGGTCACAAATATGGATTGCACTGGGGACATGGGCATTGTTAGGGTACGGGGTTGCAGTAGCATGCCTCTTACCTTGAGTTTGGTGTGTGGTGCGGGAGGTCTCCAGTTCGGTAACGCCCACGCAGGCTTCATGGTGTATGGTGTCCTCCACTAGGTCCTCCATGGGGGTGTTTTCAGGGACTGTGGAGTGTCTCCCTCCCGTACCCCTTGTTTCCCCCAGTCTCTCAGCTATTCGCTCCTTGGCACGGCCTCTGAGGTAGTACCACCTCTTTTTTAAGTCATCGATGGTCCGGTGGGTGACTCCCCCCGCGTTCACCTTTGACTTGATGCGCACCCAGATGCGCCTCTTGGTTGCCTCGGGTACCTTCTGGGACAGCTTCCCGAACAATTGATCGTGGTCCCTGCTCACTCCTTCAATCAGGTACTCAAGTTCTTTGTCACTGAACTTGATTTTGCGCTGGCGGGGTTTTCACTTGGTCCTGCAGCTTCCTGGGACATTGTGGTTTGATTTTCACTCCTGTATGGGCACTGCAGGGTGTGGCTCCTGGAGCTCAGTGCACTGCCTCCTCCTGTATCCAGCTCGTTGGTCCGAATGAAGCATGGAGCAGGCTACTTCCTGGTAGTGATGTCATCATTGGGCTCCAAATGCGACTTCACGTTTTTGCGATCTCGCAATTTGCGATATCGCTATTTGTGAAATTGGTAATTGCGGATTCGCAATTAGGGGGTTGGAAACAGGTGACTCTGCGATTTTGTAGGGATTTTTGCGGAGTCGCATTTGTCGATTGCGGGCGGGTGTGAATCGCAAATATTTTGCGATTTGGATGATGCTTCCTATTCTGCGATTTCTAAATAGCGATTCGTTATTTTTCGCTATTTAGGATTCGCATAATGGATGCTTGATGCATCTATAGGCATGTCTTTTCTCCACACAAAGGGTTGCATACCCCTTGTAGTTGTCTGGAGCCAGGGCCAGGAAGGCGGGACACCGGTGCACTTCGAAGGCATGCCTCTAGAAACGTATCCCCAATTCAAAAGCACAGCTGTGTACAAATACTGTAACTCTTCAGTACACCTCTGGACCTGTGGTTACTCTACCAGGAAGAAGGACTGCTGTGCTGCTCAAAGGGTTACCACTCTGCTGGACAGCTGCTCTGAAAGAACTATGTCCTTGCTCTGGTGTCCTGCTGCCCTTTTGCTTGGTATGGACAAGTGCACATGCAACTTCATGTTGAACCCAGGACACCAGAGTGACTCCAAGGGCTAGTCTGCTGGCCTACTTACCTGAGCCTCAGGGACATAAAAGTCTTCTCAGCATCCTGTGCCAGCCCTTGGACCCAGTTGCAGCACGTTCCTGACCGTAAACCGGTGCCCCTTAGGTCCTGGACCCTTGGTGTTGTTTAAATAGCTGAAAAAAAGCTTCTGGTCTCTTGATGAACATGAACATGCCCCTTCACACTACAATTCTACACGAAGTGCCGCAAGCCAGACTCTTCACACTCCTTGGCATCCTTCACCTTCCTCTCAGTAAATCTAGATGGCTATGGTGAGACTTCCGAGGGTTATCACAATATATAGGGACCTGGGAGGACATAGCAGTTGTAGGTGCCTGGAGATCTCGAAATGCTTCTATTTAGCAGTTCAAGTAGCATTATCCATTACCATCTAGGCTAGATTACTTTTAATATCTAACTGCCTGAGTGATGCTTCTGCATACAGACTTGTTACTCAGATCATACACCAATCAGCACCAGGCAGAGTGGTTGTACCTCTACTTGCTAAAAGGTTTTCTATCTCAATAATTAAAAAAGCAAGACATGGTTGGTCTTAACTACAGAGATCAACCAACTTGTTTTTATTATCATTTTATATCAGATTGTCTAATAACTGTTTAAATATAATTTACATGCATGATTATTTTAGGGAAGAAATTTAACTTTTTGCTGTCAACAACCTCTGATTCTTTAAAACTTAACCCAAACCAGAGATGTTCTAGAGTTGAAAACCTTCAAAGAAGAGGTAGATATTTTAGACCCTGCATACCTCAAAATGCTACCACTAAGCTGTTTATGTAACATTATTAATCAGCATCTACGCTAGACTATTTTTAATATCTAACTCCCTGAGTAACACTTCTGTTATGTTTATATCGAATTGTTTCACAGATTATGAAGCAGATTATTTACTTCAAAATGTATACCTATGTGGGTTGAGAACACCACAGCTCTCCACCACATGACAGAGATCTCCACACAAAAAAAGATAGGAGAGGCACAGATTGTAGGTTTGTAAACCTCATTCTGTAGTGCATGAGTAGTACTACTGTAGTTCAACTTTACATACTATAAAATGCAGTTTGTGAATCAGGCGTCTAATTTCTAATGATCATTTCCAAAGTGCACCCTTTAGTTTAATCTGTTTACACAATATATAAGGTGCGTGGAATAGTTGATCAGAAAATGGATGAATGCTCTTGACCACCCTGATTGAACTATTTATGTAAAGAATGGAAACAGTCCAAATAACGTTATCGGCCCTTTAACCTTGTATGTGTGTAAGTTGTAAACATAATCAAACAAGATTGTTATATGTTCTAAAATATAAATGAAACAGAATTATAGCCCAGTGGATAGTATAGTTAAAAATAGAATGCTCTTTGGAAAAACGATGGATAAGTGTTATGTCTGTGAAACCCCTAGACATCAAACGGGCAGTTTCTCATGGGGCTGGGAGTTCACCCTCCCTGTGTCAGTGATGTTGGTTTTGCCCCGATTACGTAGGTAACAGTACAAACATATTGGGCATGTGGACATCATTCAGACTGACTACCAGCTAAACAATTGCACCATATCCATTTGACTGTGTGTATATTTTAATTTGCTGGGGACTGTGCAGCGCCAGCCATCGGAGGTAACAATTGAACCTCGGCTGCGAGTGCATAACATTAGAGCGCGTGTCTCCTTACCGTTTTGATGTAGACTTGGTGCGACATGTGAATCCGCCACGAGGCAGGCATTTGCAACTCATGGATCGAGTTGATTCAGCAAGTCTTTGGCGCTAGTCTAGGAAAGTAAATTCAGCATTTGTGGAAGTCGGCGATGCTACGTGGTGATGTCACGAATGGGGAAGACTAGAACAAGAACTGCGTTGCATTGTTGAGTCCAGGAAGTGCTACTGTACCTGTGGGGCATCTACCCGCACACCTTTTGAATATACACATGTAACCGTGTTCTATGAGGAAGTGGCGTCTCACGTTGAATAGAGAAAACTGAAGATCATCACATTGGGTGGTTTATCTGTGAAGTAATTTTTTTTTTCAAGAACCGAACCTCTGTTACTTTGATTTTGCATTACGCTGCATTGATTGGGCTGTCCACTATGCTTTATAAAACACATGAACGTGTCTTCAAGGATCTTGTAGGCTGGGAAGAGTTTCGAGTGAGAGGCCGCTCACCAGGAACATTGTTGTGATGGCTTACTATTGTTAACTTGCTGTCCACATGTCATAACATGTTTGTTTTGGGAGGTCTATGCATTTATCCGGATCTTGAGAAATGTGCGGCATGTTTTTAATTAATTTCTATGTGCCATCCTTCTGTGGTGAATTTTTACCTCAAATGTTCTCATCTAAGGGGCCTAGCATTGTTGGGTTTCTGAATTTTGTTGAGCAGGTGATAGTGTACCCTGTGCTATTGTATAACCTGATTTGTGTGTTGACAGGTTGTGTAGCCTGTGGTGTTGTTTTACCTTGGGTGTGATGAAGGGTTGTGTATTCTGTACTATGGTTAACCAAAGGTGTGCGTAGAAGGATTGTGTACCCTGTGCAGTTATTTAACCTGAAGTGTGCATTGAAAGGTCATGTATCCTGTGCTGTTCTTTTACCTTAGGTATGCGTTGAAGGGGTGTGTACCCTGAACCGTTGTTTAACTTGAGGTGTGCATTAAAGGGTTGGGTACCCTGTGCTTGAGATGCAATGCCCTCACTCGTCCCCTTCTGCACACCACAACTAGCACACAACAGCACAGGGTACACAACCTTTTAAGGTACACAAAAATGTAAAGAACCGCACAGGGTACATGACCACTCAATGTACACCTAAGGTAAAACAACTGCACATGGTACATGACCCTTCAACTCACACCTCAGGTTAAAGAACCACACAGGTACATGACCCCTCAACGCATACCTGAGGTGAAACAACAGCACAGGGTGAACGACCCTTCAAAGCACACCTCAGGTTAAAGAACCGCACAGGGTACATGACGCCTCAACGCACACCTGAGGTAAAACAATTGCACAGTTCCCTTTAACGCACACCTCAGGCTAACAACCACAGGCTACACAACACTTCAATGCACACCTATGGTTAAACAGCACAGGGTACACGACCCCTCAACATACACATCAAGCTTATTGCCACAGAACCCCTCAACTCAACGATCATACGTGGTACAATATACATAGGCCAGAGAACCACAATGTCTCACTAAATTTGCATTGTATAAACAACAACACCCTCAGTGGGAACATGGCAGCAAATTCAACAGGACAAGAAAAGACGTGCAACTGTACAAAAAACACATTAAGACCAAAAGGAACACAATTGCAGAACCACCAATACATCTCACGCTTTGTAACATAACGTGTATTTGTAAAGCGCACGTTCATCACTACGGGTATCTTGGAGCTGAATAACAGGTGTTTGTTGTTACCCAACTCAATGGTACTCATTTTATCGACCTCAGATGGATGAAAGGGTGAGTGGACCTGCCGAGTTTTGAACACCATGAGGTCAAACACAGGCCCCTGTAGTAGACGTATTAGTCCACTGAGCCACCAGACCTGGCATTACCACTGCCACTGGGTTAATACCTCACTTCACCCATCATTCACAGGAAATCAGACCACATAAAACAACATACATAGAAATCACATTTGGCATTAAATAGCGTTGCAATACAACCACATGTAGTATGGACTAAGATATTAGACACAAAACACAGTGAGCCAAGAAACCACAACACCGGTGAGGTGCCTTTCACCCGAATAAAATGTGAAAGATGAGCAAAAATGGTACAGTTCCTTTGTGTCAGGCTGGCTCAAGTAAAATCAAATTATCAGTACTGCGTTATCCTCAGAAGTTGCCCACACACCTCCCTTGTTGCTGAAAGTTGCTGCAATACCAATCGCATTCCAGTTCCCCTTTTTTTCTCAGTGCACCTTGCTGTGGACAGGCAGCTTGAGGCCAGTACATAGCAACGGACCCTAAAGCAAGAATGCAGTTATGTTATGATGCCACCATGCCAACACTGAATGTGACTATGCGCTTGTGTGCAAACCAATGGGCAATCTAACTACACTGGACTCAACATGTGCCAATGGACTCCATGGACCAGCGACATCCTTCGAACAGCCAGTGCAGTCCGCATCCTCTTCCGCTCATGACTGCACTTACTACTTGGGCTTTTCCAAATGCCAGATGTCAGTATCCCCACTCCAGCTGACAGCGGCATGACCCCCGGACTTCATCTGGCAGTGTCAAGGTAAGCAGGATAATAGGCTCAGCCCCACCAGGAGCAGCATCCTTGTTGCTCATCCCACACACTCACATTTTCTCTCTGTCACCCACACCAGGCACTCCAGCATTCCATTATCTCATCAAGCATTCCAACATTCCACATACATCACATTCATACTGGCTGAGCAGCAGGGAATAGGTAACCATTGAAAGGGATGCATTATGGGGTTTCAAGTCACAACGAATACACAATTGCAGCAGTTTAAAAGATTATACAGAAGTGTATGTAGGAATTGGCTATCTGAAAGGAAAAAATATAAAACTCCACATCGACAAGTCATTGCAGCCAGCGGTGCTACACTGTAGGTACATCATATTTCCTGTGAGGGGAAAGAATAATAGAAGAACAAGAAATGCCCTCAAAGTTCCATGCATCATTGAAAAGGTAAAATAGCCCACCCGAAGGGTCTGAACAATTATAATAGTGTGAAAAATCAAACAACCTGGCAAGGTGAGGATCTATAGGGACTTGAGAATGAGAAATAACGCTATTAAAAGAGAACGTAACCTCTCCCCATTGGTTGAGGACATTGTCACAGAAGTAAATGATGCCAGGTGGTTTACAAAAATAGAGCTGAAGGCTGGTTATCACCAACTCAACCTGCATAATGTCTCCAGATATATCACACATTTTTCAACATCAAAAGGTGACACTTTGAAGGTACTGATGAAAAAAAATCTGAAATATTTAGTGCAGCAGAGCTATTCCGCCATCTACCTATGCCTCCATGCCAATGGCTACAGCACTTGTGAAGGTGGTGGTACTGGTGTCACACCGCTGTGGCCAGGCAGTAACTTTCGCGATTTGGGTGGTGGAACATGCCCACCGCCATCTACCCATGTCTCCATGCCAATGGCTACCGCACTTGTGAAGGGGGTGGTGCTGGTGGCACACCGCCGTAGCCAGGCAGTAACTACCACGATTTGGGGCACAAGCAATGGCAATGTCCATCATGAACACTGCATCAGTACACAGCAGCAACATGGTTAAGGGCATATCATTGTGCACACAATGCCATTATTCCATATATTCCACAGGTGGACGCACGTTATGTGTGACGCACATTGGTCTGTGGTCCCTGCCATGTCACTTTGGCATTTGATGGTTGATGATGCTTGACAGTGTTAAGCTGGTGTCAATAATGTGTAACAAATCAATGTTTTGTGGGTCAGTGCTGACCTTGGCAAGGCTTGTCTCCCTGTATGGTGTTGTTACTTACTTGTGCTTTCATATCAGCTCATGCACACAAGTGACAGTTTTCCAGCTACTGTGATCATTGGGTTGTGGGTGTGTGCTAAGTTCACATGATGCATTGAGGGTTGACAGGTACAGCAGATGGGTTTGAGACAGTCATGGTCATTTTACACACATTGGTGGTTGGTACGGTACGAGGCGTCCACATGTGAAATGTGGGGTTCATCTGTGTGCATTCACATTGACCTATGTGTTGTTTGCGGCACTTGTGTATTGTAAATGGAGAGGTGTGCCCTCTGTGTGTCTCAAATGTCCACCCATGTAACCTGGTTTGCCACGCATCTCTCATGGCAGTCTTTGTTTTTCCTTGACATCCTTAACGGGATGTGCTGTGGCCATCTCATGATGGTTGTCATTGACATGTGTCTATATACATCTCAACTAAGAGGGCCTAATCTCATACGTCACCTGACACTGCTGGAGGACATGGAGGATGTTGCGATCATTCGCAAATTCCGCCTTGACCGACCGACAGTGAAGACCCTTTGTGATCTGTTGGAGCCCCACCTGCAGCCTCGTCGCCACTACCCAACAGCATTCACACCCACATACAAAGTGATGGCAGCCCTCCACTTTTTTGCAACTGGTTCCTTCCAGGAGACCGTGGCCAGCATTGCAGGGATGTCGCAACCCATGTTCAGCCTTTTGCTGAGGGATGTTCTTGCAGCCATGATGATATATAAGGATCGATACATACATTTCCCCAGGGGAGCAGAATTGGCTGGTGTGAAGGGTGACTTCTATCCCCTTGGGCACATCCCCCATGTTGTTGGTGCCATCGATTGCACCCATGTCGGTCTGGTGCCACCACAGGCAAGTGAGCAAATTTTTAGAAATCGTAAACATTATCATTCGATCAATGAGCAGGTGGTGTGATTTGTGGACATGACCATGTGTGTGCAAGATTCCCCGGCTCAGCCCATGACTCGTACATCCTGAGGAACAGCATGGTGCCCCGGATGATGGCAAATCTGCTTCCCGAGCGTGCTTGGATTGTGGGTGAGTATGCCTAGTTATATGGCGTGCTGTGTGTGTGACCTGCTGCCCTCTGCCTGTGCAACATTGCAATGTGTGTTTGTCATTCTCAGGTGACTCTGCATATCCCAGCCATCCATGGCTGCTGAGCCCACTTTGGAATCCCAGGACCCCGGCTGACGTCAGGTACAATGAGGCCCATGGCAGGACCGACGTGTCATTGAGCGGACATTTGGCCTGATCAAGTCAAGATTCTGCTGCCTTGACAGGACTGGAGGTGCACTGTCATACTTGCCTGGGAAGGTCTGCAAGATCATTGTGGCATGCTGTATGTTCCACAACATGGCCATTCACAACGGGATTGCCCTGCTCCTGGATGATGGTGAGGACCCAAGGCCCCCGCCTGTTCAGGGCCCTGAGTCCTGTGATGAGGACAATGGAGAGGAGGAAGGAGTTGACATGCATCAACAGCTCATCACCCGCTTCTTCACTTGAAGGTGGGTGACGAGGTATGACTTGTACATTGTCTGGTGTGATTGCTGTTGTTGTGAAGGGCTATGTGTGGATGGTACAGACAGGCACATGTTGAGTCACCTGTGTGTGGAAATGTGGCAGTGACTTTTCACATGTGTACGTATACAGAACTCTGTTTGTTGACACTTGTTGCACATTGTGTTGTCTGCCTGTAGACTTATGTGGATGTTTGGTATAGTGTTATGTCTGTGATGCCACACTAACGCCAGTGACTGTTGTTCTGTTGTGTCTCCCTAGGTGCCTCAAAATTATCCAGGCATACATACTGTACATCTTTTGGCTACATCATGGACATTTTCACCAGTTGAAGTGTGTAGGGTATTTTATTTACAAAGTTGACATGTGAGGGGTGCAGGCATATTTACATGAAGGTGGTGATGGAGCAGTGAGTTGACAGTCATGGTAAATGAGATGCAAGAGTAGACACCACATGGATGTGGTGACCCAGTCCAACAGACAGGTGCCATTCACAAGGCAGTGTGGGGAAGGACAGTCCAAAAAGTCAATGCAGTAGGGAAGAGGATTGCCATCAGGGCTGGCTCCGTGACTGGCGTGTGGCTGGTGCTTTGCCTCCAGAGACTCCCAGGCTCTTATTTGGACGCCCCCTTGATCGCTTTGGCAGGGGGGCCTGCTGCATGGCCAGTGGCGTCTGAGGACTCAGCCCTTTCTGTGGCCACAGGGGAGGATGGTGCACTGTCATCCTGCAGCACAACAGAGGAGGCAGAGGTGCTGTTTGGGACGCAGGCCTGTCCCTCAGTAACGCCACTTGCTGGGCCATGAGGTCCACCATTTGTCCAATGCGTGTGTAGATGGACCTCATCAGCAGGATGGACCTGGACCTGTTCATATGCCCTGATGACTCTGGTGAAGTGGTCCAGGGTTGGTGTGCCCACCTCCTGAGGTCTGGGGGTGATCCTGGCCCTCCCACCTGCCCTGCTGCCACAGACCTGTTGCCTCGCCACTATGGGTCCCCGCACACTCTCCCTGCCCTCCACAGTTGTTGGTGTGGCCTGGTCATCCCCTGGGACAGGGAGGGAGCTGCAGGTGGTACTGATGGTGGTGGTGGTGGAGGTGTCAGCGGTGGAGGCACAGGCCGTGACTGCTGTGCTGTTGTTGTTGCAGCAGACGTGGTGGTGGGGATGATGGGGGCCTGGGCCCTGTTGGTCCCTGGCACACCAGATGGGCGGGCCTCTAGCTCATCGTCCAAACTATATTGGGAGTCAACATCCGAGAGTCCATGTACCGGGGATGGAGACTGGCTCTGCTGGTTGTTGTTGTCCTCAGCTGTGAGTTCTTCATCACCTGTGGATTAGATGGGGAATGGTCAGTGTTGGGCACTGTGCAAGTATTCTGTTAGCTGCATGTCATCCACTGTCTGTACACTACACAATTGAGAGATCTTCACTATTATTATTAAGTGCAATACTGAGCATCATTACATGGTGCAGAGAAACATCAATTACTCGTACATGTCAGGTGTCGATGCATTGCATGCAATTGGTGCTGTGTGTAGTGATGCAGGTCTCCCACCCACAAACAGCCAGCACAGTGAAGATGGCTACCTACCTGTAAGTTTGTTTGGTGAACAACGCAATGGCTGACACATGCTCCTGGGTGGGGGAGGGCTCCATGCTGCTGGGGTGTGGGACAGGGGACATGGTGGGAATCGTGGTACAGGCCTCCCACTCCCAAACAAGCCTCCCAAGCAAGATGGCTACCTACCTGTTAGGTAAGGGTGAACAATGCAATGGCTGACACATGTTCCTGGGTGGGGGAGGGCTCTATCCTGCTCAGGTATGGGACAACGGGCATGGTGGGAGTCATGGTACAGGCCTCCCACCCCCAAAAGAGCCTCCCAAGCAAGATGGCTACCTACCTGTTAGGTGAGGGTGAACAATGCAATGGCTGACACATGCTCCTGGGTGGGGGAAGGCTCTATCCTCCTCAGGTGTGGGACAGGGGGCATGGTGGGAGTCATGATACAGGCCTCCCACCCCAAACAGCCAGAACAGGGAAGATGGCTACCTACCCGTAAGTTTGTTTGGTGAGCAATGCAATGGCTGACACATGCTCATGGATGGGAGAGGTCTCTATCCTGCTCAGGTGTGGGACAGGGGGTATGGTGGGAGTAGGAGTACAGGCCTCCTTCCCACAAACAACCCTCACTGTGAAGATGGCTACCTACCTGTTAGGTGAGGGTAAACAATGCAATGGCTGACACATGCTCCTGGGTGGGGGAGGGCTCCATGCTGCTGGGGTGTGGGACAGGGGGCATGGTGGGAGTCGTGGTACAGGCCTCCCACCCCCAAACAAGCCTCCCAAGCAAGATGGCTGGCTACCTGTTAGGTGAGGGTGGACAATGCAATGGTGTTTGGGTTGTGCAAGGAAGTAATTATCAGTGTGTTGGTTGCCATTTGTTTGTACTTACCATCCTCCATTCCCCCGGATACTCCTGTTAGACTCTCAGGATGCAGTATGGTAAGCGCCTTCTCCTCCCATGGTGTGAATGTTTTCTGTGGGATGGGAGGGCTACTGCCAGTCCGGTTAGCCAGCTCCCAATTCTTGCTCCTCCTCTCTTTGACAACCCTCTTGAGATCATGCCACCGATCCATGATTTCCTTCTTGGATCACGGGGTGGACCCTACTGCATTGACCCTTTGTACTATCCTTTCCCACATTTGAGTCCTTGTGGCTAATGGTGTCTATTGGACCAGGCTACCAAACAGTTGTGGTTCCACTCTGACTATCTCATTTACCATGACTGTCAACTCACTCTCTGTGAATTTGGGCATGTTCTATGCTGCCATGGTGTGTGGTGTTTGAGGTGTTTGTGGGTGCAGGGGTATGTGTGGTGGGTGTGGTGTTGATGTGTGAGGTGTGTTGTGTGCTGGGGGATTGCTGGTGCTGGTGTGATGGTGGTAGTGATGGTGGTAGTGGTGGTGGTGGTGGTGGTGGTGGTGTGTGTGCTGTGTTCTTTTGCCTCTCCTGTCAGATCTGGTGTATGCCCTTCTCTTCTGGAGTATTGCAAATGATTGTGGTCAGTGAAGGGGCTGGTTTTATACTCAGCTGTGTGGGTGTGTCCAAATTGGATGTTGCTGTCAGGTGTGTTGTGGGTGTTGTTCTGGGAATTGTATGTTGTTTTTGGCATTTGTTTTTTCATTGGTATGTGTTTTGTGTATTAGGAGGGCATGGCTACTTTGATTTGTGCAAAGTTTGGCATCGTTGCGGTGTTTTGGCATCGTCCGCCATGTTTTTCATGTATCGCTGCGGTGGCTATGCTGCAGCTCTTCCGTTGTCTCTACCATTCACTCCTGTGTGCGACCGCGGCGGTCGGAAACAGCAGATCGTACCCTGGGACCATCGGGGATATACTAATTCCCCGTGTGGTGTCTCCGCTTTGCTTGCGGCGGGTTGTATCTTTTCCGACCGCCGCAGTCGGTTTTTGGACGTCACCGTCCACGTCGGGCGGTTTTGGTTTTCCCGCTACCGCTGCAATTGGTCTTTCTTGGCAGTTGTTCCTAATTTGACCGCCGGTTTATCCGCGGGCCTAGCGGGCGGTTGTTTCCCGCCTCCATGGTGGTCAGGGTGGTTTTCCGCCCGCTATCCTAATCGGGCCCTAAGTAACTGGCGTCACTTGAGCAGATTTAGTAGTACTCAGCAAACCTGGGGAGGATAAAAGGTGGAGTTTGCCTTGCCAGGGCTTTAACGCGTGGCCTGCAGATCACATGAGATCTCAGCCTTGATTAAATCAGCGAGAAAACTTACAGATAAAAAAACTCATATAAAGTGCAACGTTTTTATTTTTAATTTAAAAAATAGTAATAACATTAAAAGAAAAAGAAAAATTATAGCAATAAGGATAGACCATAGCAACGACCCTTGGAGGAATATGTGAAACCCTAAAATCTTATTCTAAGTCTCCAAAAATTTAGATGAAGGTCATGTCCAGATGTTCTAAAGAGGCTGATACAGCAGTCTGGATTGGACGGCAGGGTTTTGTCTGAGCGGCATAAATTAGCAGGACATAAAGTCATTTTCGCCTGTGGAATGCGTGTCTGCTGTTTACGCGCATGTGAACGAGGCATGTCTGACTGGGTCTAAGAGGCATCCCAGGCAGACTATCTGACCCTCTTTTAGCCCCTTCTGGGCCGACCCTGTAATTTCAGTAACCTGTGAAACTGGGTTTCATTTTGCCTGCCTAGCTGTAATGGAAAAAGAGCAAGCACCCCTGCTGCATGGGAGGGTTTACATGCAAGAGGAGTCTCCCTTGAAGGCCTTTGTTCCAGAAAGGGTAGAAGGGTTGGGACAGGGTCAGTAACACATCATGACCATGCAAGAAGATGCGCCCCTTGGTCGGGGAAGTTTCGCTTCACAGAAGACATGTCTCATTTCTTTGTAGGAGGCTGCAGTAAAAGTGGACTGCCCCCTGAATGAGAGATGGGGGACTGACAGTGACGTTCAAGAATGGAGAGGTCGTGAGAGATCCTTGTCATGTCCATGGTCAGAGGAGCTCCATCTAACAGACCATGAACCTACTTTATTTAAATTTTACCGTGGTGAAGACAGCCTACCGAGAGTTTTATCCCAGAAACTTGCAGTCTAAAGAGTTTTAATCAAAGGACAAACTTAGGACAATCTTAAACCAAGTCGCACGATCCTCCCGTTCAGCTGGGCAACTCCTCGTAGTGGTCGTGATGCTCCCAGGATCTGGCTCGATTACCTTGATTCGCAGGCCTTCTCCAGTGAGAATGAACACCGTCCCATGTTATTAGTACCTCTTGTTCAAATGTATCTTCTCCTCCCTAAGCCTAGCTCCTAAAAGAAAAGCCTTATTCTAACTAGTAAAGATGAATTTCTCCACCTGCAACAGAAACATGAGAAAGAGAAGATTCTGCATACACATGAATTATACTAGCAAACTTTTCTTGAGTGCTAGGGAAACATACACAAGGCCTACAAATTCGGCTAACATAAGAAACTACATGAAACTTCACTAAACACTCTTATGCATGAGCACTATTACTATGTGCGTTTTTAACCAATGCGTTACATAACAACTAATTCATTTCTAATTAGTCTCTTGTAAAATCAAAACATTAAGGCTTCCCTTTGTAGAACACGATTACAATGTTAATTTCTCCACGTTGTATGAAAATGTCTCTATCACTTCACATGTTATTACATTACATTCTAATAACTTGATGTTAACACAACAAAGGATTATTTATGTGTAGGTGCGAACTATTCATGATTATAATGCACCCCTACAAATGAAAGAGCACAATTGTGCTCTATCACCATCATGTCAGGGAACCAGGCTCCGCTACTTCTGTTGATCGTCCCTGCAGACCTAACAACCAACTCACATAGCACCACTGTGTGTCACACAATATCACACAATATCTGCTCCTTTAACACGGTCACATGGTGAGGAGCCAACATCACACTGTGGGCCACAATTAGCGGGAAATCCCTGAAGAGAGCAGGGATTTCCAGCTAATTGGTTGAAGGTTTAACTCAGCCAACTTCCATTAGCAGTTGTAATACCTCTCCAGGACATGGAGGCAGGCACAAAAACTTTGCTATTGGTTTTTGGGATGGTTCTCTCTGACTGCGCTCTGCGTTAAGCCCCGCCCCTTTAATGACCACGCACCCTTCTCACATGGCAAAAAAAATTACAAGTTGGCAGGTGTGTACCATTATCTCTCGTCTTGTTGTTAAGAAACACAACCTGTGCTATTACCTGGGACTGACGACGAAGCGATGAAACAAAACTAACCTGGCTGTACTTTCGGTTTCCTCCTCGGGCTGTACTATAAAATGAAGGGAGGCCAATCTGTGCAGCCAGAGCTGCGCCGTGTTACCAGCTGCGGGTATAAAGACCTGCCTGTGCGCAATGGTATGAAGATCTGCCTGTGGACAATGTCCCTCCTACCCCATTTGAATTCCGTAGGATTCTTAGCTAAATACTCAATCTTTTCTATTCGTTTTTAATTCTAAATTTTGTATACTTACTTCTTCCTTGGTCGACCCTTGGACCCTGCCCTAGTCCTCCTGGGCTAAAATGTTACTTGTCTTTCACCGGCTCGCTAGTTTGACCTTGGACTTCACCTGTCTCATAGGTTTCTTATGCACTGGAGCTGACTTCGAACCAACCCGATCGGTATGCAGAGGACTCAGCCAACCATGTTACAGACCCCGCCCCAGCCCTACCGGCTGCTTTGATACATTCTTGAGATCCATGAAGGTAAGACTGAGCGTGAAGCACTGAGTAGGTCTGCTGTAACACTCTTCTGTGAGCCGGTAGATGCAGGGGGCAATGACCAAGAGGAATCTGCGTGTAAAAACAGCAAGACTTTTGGGTATTCCCAGACAGCAGGATAGCCGCTCCCTCAGTGCTCCCAGAAATAGGGAACTGAAGACGAGTTACAGCCCATGGATGGGAGAAAAAGAACAGGCATAGGAGCTGTGATCCTGGGCACAAGAGAGTGGGCGGCAGGACCCATGTGCCGGTTCACTGGTGAAATGGGCCAAGGCGCTTCATAGAGGGAATCTCTAATTATTTAAAATCAATTTCAAATCTGCAATGTCATTGCGGAGTATAAAAAGTACAGTAATTTGTAGTTTAATTGTAGCTTTTAAATGTAGCATCCATTTCTGGTGCTCCCAAGTAGTGTCTTGGAACTGAAAGCAGAGGGTTGACCGGAGCAGGTGCAAGGCCATCAGCGGGAGGGGCGGGGCATACATCGACCCCAAGTAACAGCAAGGTGGTCGACACATGTGAACCGAGACTTCCGCAAAACTTTGTGGATGGGACTTGGCACAGCAAAAGATGGTAACGCTTGCTCAAGGCTAAAGCAAACCTTAATCTACCCAAAGGATGCCAAAGGTATGCCAGTGGGGCTCAGGCAGTCACCTGTGAGTGAGGGAATGGAGCATGGCGGTTCTTCTGAGTACCTATCACTTCACCGAATGATGTTGTATCTTTTGTTACACGCAATCACGTACCAGAAGCCGAAGTGCATTATGAAAGTACTGGAACTGTGATCCCGAGTGCAGTGGCAGTGGGTTCACGTAGAGAGGGAGGTGGAATAGGGGACGTATGTAAAACAAGTGATGGAGCAGATTTCATCTGCAGTCAGGCATTGTTTTATTTTTGTGCTTCAGACAGACTGCATTTAAATTGCCACGCACATTTTGGTGCAAGTTAAAAACATGGCACATGAAAAACATGAAAGTGAGGCCTATTCAGTCTGAAATGCTTTTGCTGAATTTACATGTGTTTTTGCAATGTAGAGAAAAGTGGCCTTTTTAGCTTTGAAGATTAATAGAATGTGTATCTCTCTTCCCAGCTCATCCCTTGCAATCTAAATTCACTATTCCTGTCTTAAAAGACTTTGACTTGTTGCATATTTTGATAAAGATTTTCAGTTAATAACACCTCTTTTTATAATGTGTGTGAATTAATAATGCATCAAACACTACACATGGGGCTAAATGCTTTTTTGCATTAAAAGCTATCTAAAACACTAAAGCATGTTGCTGTGTGCGCGGTATTAACAGTGTGTGCTTTTAAATTTTACACTAAAGCATAAAAATGCTATGTTGCACATTGCACATTTATTTTGCATGTTGTCATAAATAATAGAAAAGCTGCTTTACACTAATAGCTTGGCTAGGTAAACATTTATAAGGGGTATTAGTATGGAGTTGGGAAACATAATGGGCTGATTTACATGAAATTAATATTCTCTTTGTGTCTGTTTTATTTTTGGGGCCTACACAAAACATGGCTGCCTGTGAATCCAGCAAGGCTATGACTTGCAATTGTAAAAGAGAAGAGAGCATGTGCAGACTGTACCAGCTTTCCTAAAGGAGTCAAGGACATTTTGAACTGTACATTCTTGTGATTGTGCCAATGTACCAGTTAGTTAAAATATCCGGCCTACTGCGCTGTGAAAGGAAGGAAGAGAAAAAGAATGAAACATTTTTCCTAGTTAATGTTGCAAAAACAAAATAAATGTGTTTACTCATGTATGCTTCTTTTGTTAAAACTGGTATAGTCAGGATTTTAGAATGAGTCAGGGTAGTGAGAACTCTTGCCATCATGACTGACCAATCACGTACAGGTTTTCCTGAAGATGCAACATTTTTGTGTAGACTGCCAAGAATTAGAGTATAAATAATGACCTCTCTGGAGGGGGGTTGGCTTTTTTGCTCACTGGCTGGCTTTCAGCTCACTTCTGCTTTTTGCTTCATTCACATGGGTTAGGTACGAGATCGTCATGGGTGCAGCCTTGGGCATCCGAGGAGAGTCAGGTGGGGGGTTCCCTGGTGATTTTTTTTCTTCCAAAGTCCAGCCACGTCATATTTTGGCACTGCAGGCCACATTCCTTTGAGGCCTTGTGAAGGGCGGGCTGTTTTCCTCTTTAGACACAGACAGACAGAGAGTGCAGCTGATTAAGATAGAATAAGATGCTAAACTTTAAGTTTATGCTTTGACTAATTAATTAGGTCTGAAAAGATTTATTTGACTTATGCATTTATCTGGGATATTTTTTGCAAACTATTTAATTATTGATTAGCTTTGCAAGACTATTTTTCTTAGAAACTCTTAATTTTGACTGATATTTTGCGCCACATTTTGTTTCCTACATGTAATGCTTATATGCAGACTGTAATGTGTTTTGTATTAATGCTATTTTTCCTGTTTTCCGAATTCTGTAACCTGATTGATATTTTACTAATGAATAAAGGGTCAGAGAAAAACTTACCTTTTGACTAGAAAATAAAACCCTTTAAAATACTCAACAACTCTCTTTATTGGCTTAAAATAATAATTGCATTTTTTTGACTGTTCATGATTATTTAAATTCTCCTGAAGGTAATACATGGTGTGAAGGGCCCAACACCTTTTCAGTGGTAAATTAGAGGTAGCATGAGGGTTTTGCATTGAGAAACTACCAGAAGAAATTACCGCTCCATCACAAGCATTTGCAATGCAATAGAACTCGAATTTACATGAGACCTATTGAATTGAAAACGGGAGTGCGGTGCGAAGGCATGAGTGGGAGGGAGAGGGGGGAGAGAAGTCACGGACTGTGGGAGGGGGCGGGGGGAGACAGGGAAGAAAATAGTATTCAGTGTAAAGGGGCCAGTAGCTATGGAAGGATACAAATGACGGCAGTCATGAGGAGGGACTAACAAGCCTAAAACCAATTGGAAGGCAGCATTTAGGACCTAAGCCAATGAAGAAGATGGGCGGAGAGTGGGCGGAGCTTCCACAAAGCTTCCACATTATACTGAATACTGCATGCCACGCAAAGCGAGCAGCGCATTCGCTGCAATTCTTGGCTCGACCTAAAAATTAGGAACATCACCTAAAGTTGGTATTTTTTCCCCTTTCATACTTAAAATAGTAAGGGTAAAAGAGCTGCTACATAGCCTGTTTTATGCAAGCCTCAGTGGAATTGTAATGCCACGGCTAATACAAAAATGAGTAACTCATCTTAAGTTGGTCTTTTTTCCCCTTTGATGCTTAAAATAGTAAATATAAGTAGCATGCAATTTAAAATGTGTTCACAGTTCCGCATATGACCTGATTGATAATTAAAGTAAACAAAATCAGAAAGAGAATGTTTAAAATTAAAACAAATTAATTTACATTAGGTTCTATTTATGGATCATGTCCAAACCTTTGCAGAATCTCAAAAACGTTAACAAATGGTCAGTCTTTTTCTGGGGGAAAGGTGTCAGCTCCACCCACACACCAGGAATGATCTTAAAAAACAGCTGCATGGCTCAGGAAAGGGGCTAAACTATCACATACTTAACTTCTGTCCTCTGGGGCAGGAGAGAAATTGTGAGGTCTGCAGAGTAGCATATGCAGCAGGATGGAGCCCCCAAACAGCAGTAAAAGTTGCTCTATGGCCGAAAAAAACAGAGCAGCTGGAAATTCAAATCATCCGTTTCGAAGAAAGGAAAGAATGTATTCCCCTCACCATGCCCCTAATGTGCCTTCACTAGAGGGTGGAGAGAAAGCCAACCTCTCCAAAATGAGATGCCTGATTGGGTCTCCTTTGAAGCCGAGACTCTGGCCCAATCAAACATCTCCAGTACTAAGAAACAGGGCTGCATATCAACAAGGGCTTTATCTCCTCTTTTTTGGCTTTAAAAGCCAAAAAAGTGGAGATAAAACTATCGCCCTATCAACAAGAGGGGGCTAACATGCAAAATCGCATGTTAGCACCCTTTTTCCCTACGCCTCCCTTTGCATGAGATGCAGAGTGGGCGTCCATTGCCAAAATAACAGGAGAAATGTCGCTAACCGACATTTCTCCAATTATCAATGGGCACGATAACAAGCATAGCGATAAGAAAAGTAGCGCTAACCACTGTTATCGCTACTTTCCTTATGCCTGCTTTTAGTTTGACTTAGCCATGATAACCAACGTAAGGTGGATATCATGGTTAAGTATGCCGTGCCCTGTCAGCAACGTTGTGCCAAACGTTGTGAGATTATCGCTGTAATCCCAGCGATAATTGCACATTTGGCAGCTATCTCGCTTGTTTTTAGCGCTCTTGAGAAAAGCGTCCCTGATAGCGCGCTATCTCCACGATAAAAACAAGCGATAGCCGGCAATAATTATCCTAGTGCTAAGTGTGCTTAGCGATAATTATCGCCGGTTGTTGGTGATATGCCCCAGGATTTGGTAAAACACTTTAACGTTCAGCCCACCAAACAGAGCAAGTTAGAGGAATCTTGCAGTGCATTGTTCACCGTGACTGGGAGGACCAGTAGGTATCTTTGGGTGGGCCTGGCCCACCTGGAAGCTAGAACCAGGCCCACCTGCTAGAACCGGGCCCACCTTGCCCTTCCGTTAGAACCGGGCATGGTGGTACTCAAGAAGCACATAGAAAAATCCCGCCGTCTATGGAATGTAATTTCCAATTACGGCGTTAAAGCTGTAGCCTGCATTATGCTCCATATTGTAAGCTGATAATAAATTGGAAGTAAAAAGCAACAGGCTCTAAATAAGTGCGAGTTTTATTCTTTCGATTCGAATTTGTACTTCTAAATGTCATTTTCAGGCAGCCGCGGTGATGAGCAGAATGATTAATTAACTGCATTTTGATGGTGAGCTGCATCTACAACTTCTGTTGTTTGCGACTTCAACTGAATGTATTATGATTATGGAAACCTCCCGCGGGAATCTTTCGCTGCCTCCATTTTTCAGGATTAGAAAACAGAAAGCCTCGAGCGAAAGGCGGCTGCCCAAATGAAAGGAGAGGAACCATAAATCACATTATCAAGAATTGAAACACACATTACATGAAATGAGATTCAATTACAAACATGTTAATATTTCCCCTAGGGTGCATAAATGGGAAACATTCAATAACAATAGACAATGATATATCGCTACTGGCAATAACCTTCCGAATGGAGTCCTTTTATATTTGTCCTTTTAGACTTCTGTCTTTTAAACGCATCTCCTCCTCTTATCCATCTAGGCTCAGATCCAGCACACGGATGCGCTGTGCCTCAAGATTCATAAACAGAAATAGGAAATTCCTACAGCGCATTGGTCTGTATTCGAGGCATACTCAATAAAATGACACCCAAACACTTGGAGGACTGTATTCACAAAGGCAAATTCTGTTATAAACAGACGTTTAGGACCAAATGTGTCTTCAGTGCATCTGCCAGGAATCCACTAACGGGACACCTGGCTGGGTAAGCCAAGCGGGGCAGACACCTCCCCCTGTGCACAGGTCTTTGCAGGGGAAACCCCCACACAGTGGGAATAAGACACCACCCAGTGTGTCTCTGGAACCCTTCCCCTGGCGCAGCTTAACCAAGTCGTGGGAATGTCTGTGAATGTCCAGGGGTTGCAGAGAGCCCCACAGACAATGTCTCCACTTTCTTTATGAAATGGGCCCTTTTATTTTAAATGATAAGTTGAATTATTCTAAATTCACTGTTGATGGCTCTTCCAAGATTGTTGATGTGATGACGAAGGTGAATGCAGCCATCTTTGAAGTTGATTTCAAATTTCTTTGTTACACATTGGCCTGATTTAACGTTTTGCAGGTCTAATATACTTGGTTCAGCTTTGAAGCTCTGTCTTCGGTCTAACTGCATCAAAGTTTGCCATATTTTGAGATCTCTGTCTCGTTCAGGGGAATTTCTCCTTCATAGTGGCCGTCTCCATGAATGGAAGGCCTGTTCTGGCATGGGAATCCTTTGGTGGAAATTCTGCCTATGCCCATGTTGTATGGTAGAATTTCCTTCATCCATGGAAATGTACCCCCCTAAGTGTGGTATATTGGTAGTGCCCATGTTACTTGTCTACCTAAAATGATGAGGGTGTTTCCTAACGTGATTTATTAAGAAAGGATGTCACTCTTTCATCGCATCATTTCATGGCAAAAACAAAGGTGTCTCTGCAGGCACCATCTCTGCCTTTGGGGCAACTCATATTGGGGCAGGCTGAATTCAGTGACAATTAATGAACATCCACCATTTTGGCACATATTCTATTCATCCAAGACAATGAATATGGCACAAGCTTGAATTTTTCAATGGTAACAATGAACCAATTGTAAATAGGAAGGAAGGGGACCCGAAAGTGGAAAGAGTAGCCAGAACTGCAGAAGAAATCTTTGGTTTAGTTGAAAAAGGTGCAGAATCAGTGTCCAGCTCAAAATCGTTCGGATGCATAAAACACGTGGCATAAGGAGTAATGTCAAATTTTAGGTTGAACAATCAGAGCCCTGGGTCATCTGGCAAAGGAAAAAATGTCGATGCCAATCGGGTTTGTAGGTTCAGAGTAAATATGACATAGTTGAGCTAGGAAGCTAATGTGGGGCGTGTGTTCACTCCGGTCAAAAACACACCCTGAACTGCCTTCCCAGCTCAACTGTGCCTAAATGACGTTGTACTATGTCTCCCTCATGACTCAATGTCAAGCCTAAGACCTGCCCGTCTGCGCCCGTCCGCGACAGGACGAGGCCGGGGGCCGGAGACTATGGCGATACTCCCAGATTCACGACTAATCTATTCATCACAGGTACTACTAAATATCCTACACCACCTACCCACAGAATGTCCTAACAGGGTGGAGGACAGCTTAGAGGGTCCATTCACTTGCCTCCATTGTAAAACTCAATTTGAGGCTCCCTCTGGATCTAGACACACCCTTAATTCCCTCCCTAAACGTTGTGCTCTCGGAAACAGTATACTACCTCACAATTCAACCCCTATAGTTAAAAAGGCCACCAATGCTTTAATCACAAATAAAAACCTGCTATGTAACATCAGATCACTGCCTAAACACGCCGTAGAAGTATGGGATCTGATTTCCTCTGAGAAACCTGACCTGTGTTTCCTGACGGAAACATGGCTCAAACCTCACTTAGTCCCTGCTATAACATTGGGAATCCCAACGGGATACAAAATCGTTAGGCTGGATCGCCCCACGAAAATCGGAGGTGGGATAGCGATTGTCCATAAGCAGGAAATTAATGTCACAGTGCTGGATGATATGTGCACCCCCGAATTAGAACTTATGATTTTTAAAGTTCACTTCTCATCTAAAATGAGCAGAAAGGGAGCACTAATATACCGCCCCCCGGTCCATGCTCCAGTGTATCTGTAACACTCATGGAAGCACTGGCACCCCATATACATGATAATTCCGATTTCCTACTACTAGGTGACTTTAATGTCCACAGCGAGTTAGACAACAGTTCCGAGGTACAGACATTCTTGGCAGACCTCAACTCACTAGGTCTAAGGCAGGTCAACACCGGGCCCACTCATCAGGCAGGACACACGATAGACTTAGTCCTAACTAACTCCCTACAGATCGAGTGCACACCCCCCTACCAAGTAGAATGGACAGACCACTATATAATTGAATTTTACACCCCCACTCCTACTTCGCATGATTTGGGACACATCGCCTTATCGAGTAAAAGAAGACCCTGGCATAAACTGACCCAGCAAGTCTTTAATAAAGAGTTTGTAGCGCCTACACCTATTGCGAGTGAGAATATTGAAAACGCCTTATGCAATTACGAAGAGACGCTACTTAAAACCATAGATGGGATCATTCCACTAAAAACGTTTAAATCCAGACCGGCACATAAACAGGAAATCTGGTTTTCAGAAGAACTCAGAGCGCTCAAACAAGCCACAAGGAAGCTAGAAAAGAAATGGAGGGCTTCCCGCCAAGACAGAGACAAACAACTGTATGAAAGGTCCTTGACAGCATATCATAAAGCTATTCGCCTGGCGCGGAAAAACCACACAGCATCACAATTACTGGCAGCGGGTACCAATCCCAAAGCATTATATCAGATCTTACATAATTTTACTAAACCTATAGCCTGCGAGAGCCTGGAGGTGGCCTCTCAGCAATTATGTGACAATATTTCTCAATTCTTCACTCAAAAAATAGATGCCATCTACGACAAAATCATACTCTCAAATCAAACCAGTAGAAATGACAATGACCCTATCCCTAATATTGAAACACAGCCCCCTTTCATGCATTCCCTCTCTGCATTTCCCCCTATTTCGATTGAGGAAGTATTAGCACTCATCTCCCAGATAAAAAGTGGCTGCCCGATGGACATTATCCCTGCGCGGGTTATGCACACACTAGCAACGGATCTGGGACCTGATATCCAGAGGCTGATAAACCTCTCGCTAAGTACAGGGCAGGTTCCACAAGGATGGAAAAAGGCACTGGTTAAACCGCTCAGGAAAAATACCGCGGTTCCTTGGAATGAGCTAGCCAACCTCAGACCAATATCCCTGCTTCCTTTCCTAGGCAAAATCATTGAAAACATGTAAACAAAAACCTGTCTAGATATATTGAATCTGCAGGAGTGCTGGACCATTCACAATCAGGCTTCAGGCCAAAACACAGCACTGAGACCGCCCTGATGTCAGTCGCAGACGATCTACACATGTACCAGGATGGGGGTCTCTCCGTGATCCTGGTACTACTGGATCTGTCTGCGGAATTTGACACCGTATCTCATTCCATCCTGACTGACAGGCTAGCGAACATCGACCTGAAGCACGAAGCCCTGGCATGGTTGAGGAGTTTCCTAACAAATCGCACCCAGCAAGTAACCATGGGTGCGTATCGGTCAGAGGAAGTTGGAATCTCTAAGGGGGTGCCACAGGGCTCATGTTTGAGCCCCACGCTTTTTAACATATATGTGGCACCCCTGGCTAACATCATGAGATCGTATGGATTCATCCCGATATCTTACGCGGATGATACGCAACTCCTCTTTCCTTTTAAAACTTTTACTCTCAAGGTTAGGAACGCCTTCTCCCAGGGCATGAAAGCAGTGGCACACTGGATGTCCTCCAACTACCTGCAGTGTAACGTTGGAAAGACAGAAGTTATGTTGTTTGGTGAGGCAAAACTACTCTGGACTCCCGACTGGTGGCCACAAGACCTTGGCCCAGTACCTAACCCTAAACAAATAGTCAAGAATCTGGGAGTCCGACTAGATCAGGAACTTACCCTCAAACAACATGGCAACCAGGTGGTGGGAGCCTGCTTCCATGTAATCGGAATGCTGCGTAAAATTTTCCCCCTTTTACCAGACACTACTAGGAGGACGTTGGTACAAGCTCTAGTCCTGAGTCATCTCGACTATTGCAATGGCCTACTACTATCTTCCAACGAGGGAGTCACAACAAGACTTCAGGTAGTTCAGAACACAGCTGCCCGCCTGGTCCTGAACGCCCCCCCTCGCACGCCCTCCAAACCTCTATTAAAAAAGCTTAATTGGTTATCTGTCAAACAGAGGGCCAAGTTCAAGGTATGCTGCACCATACATAAAAGCCTCAATGGAATGGGTCCTGCATACCTGTCCACCAAATTTGTCCCTTATATACCCTCCCGGTCACTCAGGTCGAGCGAACAAGGCCTTCTCCGTGTACCTAGGGCAAAGAAGGCTAGACACGGAAGTAAAGCACTTTCTGTAGCAGGACCTTCCCTTTGGAACAGTCTCCCTAAAACTCTCAGGCTATGTGAGGAACACTTTCCTTTTAGAACAATACTGAAAACATTCTTGTTCCATCACTAGAAGGCTGCTAAATCAGCTCTTCCCCCAAACTTATGTGGTAGTAGCCTAAAGACGTGGAGATACTCCCCCGGGAGTCGAAGCCAGCGCGGTACAAACATGCAAATAAATAAATGTAATAGTACAGCAGAAGACTTCAAACTCTTGTCACCATATTCCATGTATTGTCCTGATGAAGAGCCTCAAATGAATTAGGACCAAAACACTGTCTGCAATTGTGGCTAAAGACATATAAAGAATATGTGGTTTGTAGTTTTTTTCGCATGTATCTTTCTACACGCTCCAGCAAACGTTTTACGTTTTTAATTGTCCATCTCCTCATGTTTGTCTTGCACACATTTCCAGGCCTCCTTCACTTTAAACATTGTGTTTTCACTTTCTTGGGAATGATCACTTCTCTTTCATAACTATGATGTTTAATGGAGGTATTCTTTTGCACATCATGGCTCATGTGACTCTTTGGTGTTGACTGTGCATCACATAGTTATAGTGATGCTGTTCTACATGACCTGCTGGCTACTAAGGAGGTCACGTCTGGAAGAGAAAGCAAAGACATGGTTCAGTTTTTTTCTAGAAAGTAGAAGCCAAACTCTTCACATAGAAGGCCACGTTTCTCCCTCAAGACTGGAGGTAGAATGTAGGATCCTTTTTTAATAATATCTGCCTGATGCCACAGGCAGATTTATAGAAGAAACACCAGGGACTAGATTACATGTTGTGCGGTCATTACACATCTGTAATCCTGCACTTGTATTACTGATTCCATAGTAATCAGTCCTTATGGGATGCAGGATTACATGGTCATAACGTTTTTGGACTCATGAATGGGTAATTACCTTGGGAATTGTGGTTTTTCAGTGTAAGAGTTGGCAGTTTTTCACATTACCCAGGCTCTTTTCCACAAATGCAATTCTATTAGGTCAGCTTTCTGACACCTGGATTCCACATATTTGTCCTGGGTACAAGAGGGAGAGCAGGTCCCATCTTCAGAGCTCTTCTCAGGCCATAGACTGCACAGCAGCTCTTCTTCTGTTCTTCTCGGGGCCAGAGAGTGTTTTCTGAAGTGGGTGCCTGGAGGTGGCACATAATTACCTGACCCAAGGTAGTGGGTAGGAATGACTCCTGGGGTGCCTTAACCAATGTGTTAACATTTTCCATGGCTAAATCTGCCCACTTTGAGCATTTTCAGGATGGTAGAAGTCTTTGACCACACTAGCCTTGAGCTCCGAGGGCTCAGAGTGTGAGTGGAGAGTGTACAATTGTAATCCCAGTGTCCACTTACATCTAACATCAAAGCCCAGTTTGATGCAGTCCTTGTATCTACAAGAAACTCATAGACAGAAGTCTGGTTGAACATAAGCTGATCTTTCAGCAGCCAGACAGTGAAGATGCAAGAACTGTTATGGTATTCTGATCTTGCCCTTTGAAGTGCACTTCAAATGTAATATGTATGCTCCAGCAGACTTGTTGCTGTATTGTCAAAAAGCAGCCCACTGAGATTGGAGCCTGCATGGCCAGCTGGAAAATAGAGGGGACAGGCATATGTGT
This sequence comes from Lissotriton helveticus, assembly GCF_964261635.1. NCBI lineage: Eukaryota > Metazoa > Chordata > Amphibia > Caudata > Salamandridae > Lissotriton > Lissotriton helveticus. The sequence goes on from NC_136063.1 coordinate 695,684,921, forward strand.
TATCCGCATCTGTCTGTGATAGGAGAGGTCTCATTCACATCACAGGTAGAGCCCACAGGTCATCATAGCAAAGGAATGGAAACACTACCCCTACTCAAGACCCTTTGTACATTGTCTTAGAGCAATGCACATACACCCCAGGGAAGCCATTTGGGGTCAGGTGACATGAACACTGGCTGATAAGCCATTCAAGTTTAGGCTGAAAAATTGTAGCTTTCTAATAGTGGTATTTCCAAAATAGTAAAGTAAAATATGACTTTACCATTCAGTTTGAATTTAATACCTATTAAAATGAGTCTTTGAAATATTTCTCTAGCCGCTTTCAATATGAATTCAGCCTTTAAAAAATGTAATATGGTAAACCAGCGTTGGTTTATGGGAGTCCAGCCTTGCCATAGTGAAAAACGATTTTGGAGATTTATCACTGCCAGGACATCTAAAAGATTAAATATACATATCCTACTTTTTAAATGCCTTCGGGCCTTTAAGACCTACCTGAGGGGTGACTTAAAAGTATTTAAGTGAAAGGGTTAGACCTGGCAAAAGGTGTTTTTTCCAGGTCACCATGGCAGTTTTAAACTGCACACTAAGATGGCAATGGCAGACCTAAGACATGTCTTAAAGTGCTTCTTTAGTGGGTGGCACAACAGAGGCTGCGGCCTACTGGTCCTGGGTACCAATAGTACCACATACTAAGGACCTAATGGGAAATTAAAAGTGACAAATGTGCTTATGCCAGTTTTACGATGTTTCAAAAGGAGAGCTGGGGTGAAGTGCACAGAGTCCTATGGGCAACAACAGCAGGTTTGGCAACAGAAAGCAAACATCTAGGATGACCATGTATAAAGGGCACATTTCCACCAGGGGCATTTTGGGTGCATCAGAATTAGCAGGTAATCAGGCCATAAGTGTCATACCAGATTTATGCATATTGCAAAATACTGTGGCCAGTCAAAGAGAAAACTATATACTACAATAACCTATGACCAGCTAAATCTCCAACTGTTGTATAAAGGGACGATGGGCATGCCAACTCAATGAGACAAAAGCAGTAAGACATATGTAAGGTCTGCAGGGATCAACATTTGCAGTGAGAAGGTGGGGAAGCACCCTCTTGGGATAAAAGACCAGCTTGTCTCTGAAGAAAAACAGGGTAGGGGCAGGGAATGACCAGTTTGTGTGATAATGCTCATTCATTACTCAACAACGCAAGAATTACCAGATCAGACAGAAAAGGAATAGTACAGAAAGTACCTCACAAACATTACATAAAGACATCTTTATTTAAGCTTGTCAGGATTTAGCCAAGAGTGCAAAGCATTGTTGTCCACACAGGTCTAAGTGACAATATTAACAAGTGCCTTATATTGCATAACAAACACTCTTCAAAGTCCACACTCTAAGATGTTAGCATTATGTTGGTGACTGATGCTTCTACTCCACCAACAGGAGGCAAACAAGAGAAATGCTACTATGAGCTGATCCAAAATTTGAATGAGACTCTCATAAAACAATTGCTAAATGAAGCTGACCCAAAAACAAGCAATCATTGAAAGGGTCTGACCCAAAGCATCTAACTGTAAATTTGTTGTTTCTGTCATGTTCCTGGTAAATATCTGGCTATTGACAGACCCAAAACAAATCTAACAAATGTAATATAGAAAAGAGCCAAAACCTTGACTAAAACATGCTGGTAAATTTCTTGAAGAGATCTTGCACAGCCAATGAAGAATCAAATCAACATAAGTGCCCACTTAAATTGCTAGCAGAGTGCCAGAAGGACACTCTAGGACACATGCTGGTACCAGAAAGCTCATCAGCCAAACAAAAACAAATCCATAGTGGTGTATCAATGGACAACCCATCACAATGTTTGTAAAAGACCATCCCATAGTTCAACACTCCACTCAGTATATGTCTTTTCAGGTGAACAGGAGCCATCGCCAACAAAGCCCGATCCCAGGGGTGAGTTTTGATTTTGTGATTAGCCAGGATTACTCAGAGAAGCCCAAATGAGGGTTCAAGATAATGATAGAGTATAGACCCTAGGAGTATTCTGGATATGGGTAATTTTGCTGGATGAAGTAGCTACTTTACTCATGAAATTGGCAGAAGTCCAGGACATTACACTTCTCTGAAGGCAGATGATGTTTCATGACTTTGTTGAGTTCTTCCATGGTGAAGGTTCCAACTGCTGTACCAACATCAGGGACCAAGGGCTGGATATAAAAAAGAAAAATAGGAGCAGCTGATGCCTTGCAAACACCAATTCTGCATTTTCATACTAGAAGATGTAGTAACATAATTTAAATGAATGTTATCTACCTCTTCTAAAGAAGAATATTTTTCTGCATTCATTGTTCAAAAAACATATCCATACTCTAATGTCCTACTTACTGGACATTATAAATTCTTACTTTGTGTCGAGATCACTGTCTCCTACTATAAATGATAAAAGCAGATGAAAAATGTATTCCAACTTTAAAACTGTAAGAAATTGGGTTAGAGGCCAAGGTGGTTGAACCCCTACTCAAACAGTCACCATGATTCCCTGTTAGGGTGAAGACACAAACAAACCCTAAATTAACCTGTGCTTAACCCTCTTGTAGCTGTGCACAGAGCAGTCAGGCCTAACTTAGCGGCGACGTGTGAAGAGTATTCATGCAGCACTTCAATCAGTCATAAAGTGAAACACAACACAGGAAAAGCCCCATACCAATTTTGAGAAGTAGAGCACAATATAGTAAATTATTTCAGACCAAAATGACAAATATCCACTTAGTAGAACTGGAGATATGCAATTTTAAAGATTTCGGTGAAAATAGCACCAAAAAACGCAAAACGACAAATGTGGTTATATAGCATTACCTCACCGGGGCAAAGTCGCAAGTTCAGACCAACCTCGGGGGAGCGCGGGTCAGTTACAGGAACCCTGTTAGGCCTGGTGAACAAGAGTACCGTAAACCTGGTTGCGGAGGGTTGCAAGGTCCCACGTTGAGGATGCATTGCACAGCTGAAGCGAGATCCTGGTGTGGAGATGCATTGGACAGCGTTGAATCAGGAAATCTGAAAGGCTGTGTTGCAAGGTCCTGCATCATCATTGAGGATGCAGTTGTTGAGGTGCTTGCAATGGATGCGGAGACCTGCGTCAAGGATGCAGCTCATATCGGCTGTTCCAATGGGGCTGCGGGGTTGCGTTGCACGGCAGTTCCGATGCAGAGTTTTAAGGATGTGATACATCACACAGAGATTACAATGTGGAGTTTTTCGGAGGCGATGCGCCGCAGTGCTTCATTTCTGCTGGGACCATAGTAGGGATGGCCAAGCACTTTCAGGCCTATTTCAAAGGGTCTAGTGCTGGGGTGGCACTATTTGGGAGGGCAGGATTCATAGCTGGCAGAGTCCAGGTGATGGGCTCGAGGTGGAGGAAGCCTGTTCTGTCCCTATGGTTTTTGATCAGGAGGCCAGCCAACTAGTCACTCTAGTGGTCCTGTGTTCAAGATGCAGGTCCAGTCTTTTAGAAATTGGATCTGTAGTCCGGGCAGGTCAGACCTAAATTAACCTGTGCTCACTCTTTTGTAGCTTGGCACAGAACAGTCAGGCTTAACATAAGAAGCAATGTATAAAGTTTTTGTGCAACACTTGAATTACAGTGATATAGTAAACACACCACAAAAAGAATCCACAATGGTTTAGAACAATAGAGATTATTCATCTGAAAAAACAAGACCAAAATGACAAACATCCAATAAAAAGAACCGGAGTTATGAATTTTTAAAGAATAAACCAAAACTAGTGCTTAGACGTCAATAGCGCTAAGGGGTTACTTGACGTTGAGCCAAACTAGGGTGAATACAAAGTGCATGCAGACCACGATGGAGGGCAGGCCCACTACAGGACTCAGTCAGGTCCGCTGACAAAGCACCTTTGGAAGGAGCAAGGGTTGATGTTTGAAGACTCAATGCGATCCTGTGGATAGAGGTGAAGCATTGGGGGCGATCCGCACAGTTGATGAAGGCTTCTGCATCAAACCCCATTACAATGCAAGTGCTGTGCCAATGCCGAGCCATGCTGTCCATTAACGTCGAGCCACGCAGTTTTTCGAGGCCATGTGGTTGATCGTCACCTGCGTCGCAGAGTAATGCATCGGTTTTAACGCAAAAACTGTTGCAGATCCCACTTATGGACTGGAGTGGCATGTCAGGCAAAGAAGGAATCACAGATGGCAGAGTCCAGCAGCTGAAGCAGAGTTTAAAGACATCTTTGATGGCCCTGAGACTTTAAGAACAGAGGGTAATCCAGAAAGCCCATGGAGAAACTTGGGTTCAAAGATGTAGAAGCAGGTCCAGTCCCATTCACTGCCAGACAAGAAACAGCAGGCCAACACAGCAAAGCAGGCAGCAACGTGGTAGTCCCTCCTACAGTACAGCTATCAGCAGGCAGCAAGCCAACATAGTACAGCAGTTAGCAAAGTGGCAGTCCTTCTTGCAGCACAACAGCTCTTCTTCCTTGCAGAATGTCCTTGGTTTCAGCAAATATCTGATTTGGTGGTGTTAGGGGTCTAGTACTTATACCCAGTTGTGCCTTCGAAGTGGGGGAGACTTCCAAGATCAGAAGGTCCCCACCTTTTTCTGCCCTGGCTCCAGACTCACTACAAGGATGGGACAGGCACCACCCTATTCAGGTGCAAGTGTCAGCTCCTCCGTCCCAATCTACCTCAGGATGGCTCATCAGCCTGGTGATTGGCAAGCAGGATGCAAATATCACACTCTAGCTCCCTTTGTGTGTGACTTTGTCAAGGCAGTACACAAAGCCCGGCTGTTAAACAACGCAGACGTGTATTCAGAGACAGGCAGAGTCACAGGAGTCACAGGATGGTTAAAGTACAATAATGCCACTTTCTAAAAGTGTAAACTCACAGGGTTAGGCCCTTAATCAGAAAGGCTAGGCCCTAGTTAAACTCACAAAACATCACAAGTGCCAATACTGATATCACTACACACATTCATTCAAGTCTGTGATTATATAACTCAATTCTAATGATCCATCGCTTCCTTCGAGCTTCCTTCTAGCTTTGCCTGTTTGTCACCTGTTTGAATCAAAGGACACGATGAACAACCCAAATCCTTTTCAAGGTGTCCCTTAAAGAACAGGCTGGTTTGGCTTATGGTCCCTAGGAGCAAGGATTCCCATAACCTAGTCACTATATCCAGCCCAAGCTCCATCCCATTCAGCCTGTGCCTGTGACTTTTCTCCGGTCCAGCAATACCAGATAACCACCAGTGGTGCTTTGTGCTTCTAGGTGCTATTTTCACATACAATTTAAAAAACTCATATTTCCAGTTACACTGATTGGATTTTTGTTGTTTTGGTGTCATTTTACTTATTAAAATGTACTGTATTTGGTTATGTGATTTGTGGTCTCATTGTATTACTATTTGAGTGCTCCATAAATACTTTATACATTTCCTTTAAGTTAAGCCTGACTTCATGATGCCAATGTACCAGAGGGTTAAACATAAGTTTATTTAGTAACTTTTCTGGTTTCCCTTGATAGAGATTGATTTTGTTATTTGAGTGGGACTTCCATTCCCCAGAGCTGATAAACCCCTTGTCTACACTGTTAAACATGGAAAATTGGTTCCCTTAATTCATGTACTGTTATCTAGAGCCATCTGCTCTTTTTATGGAGATGGCTTATGTTAGGATGGGAATGCCCCCCTTCCCCCTTCATAGTAAAGGACATTTGCTACTGCTGTGAGTGACTCAACTGCAAGTATATCTGGTATCCTGACTTTATTTTGGCCTCAACACACATAAAAGCCTGTGTGCATGCTGGAAGCCTAGGACAGAAATTGACATTGAGGCCCAAAGTCCTGCTATGATACCATGGAGCGGCTCTAAAACATACCCATTGCCGGATAGAAGACTGCGTCCCTGGTCATATACAGTGAGTGATGATGACAGCATACCTTGTTTGTATTGATCGGCAACCTGAACAAGCCTTTTTTCCAGATCACTGATATGAGTACAGTATCTACGGGCCTACTTGAGTAAAGTTCTGCTCACATGTCATGTCCAGACTATCCGCTGACATCCTTGTGTGAATGTGGATTTCATGTGCATGTATGGTGTATGGTACCAGGACTCCCATATTATTAATTGTGAGTGTATATGAATGTTGGTACAAGTGGGATCCATTCTGGATTGCCTCAGGTCAGACATTGCACAAAAAAATAGATGTTGTGAAACTGCCTCTAGACACTAGAAGTGTATTGACTACATTCCAGTGGACTAGGAAGTAACTTCAGACACAGAAGTGTGGAGGGATGGAGACTGAACTTCCTTTAGAAATTCCATGTGATCTTTAGCAAGCCATTGCTGTAACGCCCTTAGTGAGCACTGCCATTTGGTTAATGGTAGACACATAAGGGCGAGTCTACAAGAACAGTAGCTAGTGAAAAATAAGTTTCTCGGGAAAGCCTAAGTTCCTTGTTTTCCTTTGAGGGGTCCATCTTGGAAGGCTGTTAGATCCAGGTGCAAATCGTCACACTAAAGATGCAATGCTGTGGATGCTCCTGCTTGGAGGCTGAATCGTCACTGCCTGCTGTGAGGAGCCATCACTTTGCATGTAGAAATTTTCTGTACTTCAGGGGAAAAAATAAACTAGGAAAGCAAATATGAATATGAATAAACTAGTTTCTAAGTCCAAACAGTTGAACGACACTCACTGTCTGAAAATGCTGTATGAAAGTGGGTTTCAAACTTACCCACACTGTTCCAGTGTGAACTGCTTCACTGCCCTAGGAGACAAGCCACTGTATTCTAGGACTAGTATATCTCTCATACTCAATCCCCTAAAGGTAAGAACACTTAGGGGCCCATTAGGATGGCGGGCGGATTGCCCCCGCCAGGCTGGCGGTAGCCACCGCCAGCCTGGCGGGAGCAATCCGCCCGCCATCCGCACCTACATTCCCCCCTGCCATATTAGGATGGCGGAGGGACCGCGGCAGACGGAAAGAAAAAGGTTTAATATGGTGGCAGTGTCTATCAGACACCGGCAGCAATATTATGATGTGCTTGTTTAGGTGCCTTTCCGCGGTGGCGATGCCGCCACGGAAAGGCATGCGGTCCCCTGTGGGCCCCCAAAGTGAAGGAGAGGTGGGGGGTGCACAATGGGGGTACCTGTGGTACCCCCCTGCATTTGCAAAGACAAAGTGGCAGGCACCACGCGGTGCCTGCCGCTTTGTCTATGCAAATGCATTGATGCATTTTTAGCATTGTGGCAGGCGGTGCTGAGTGCACCGCCCGCCACAATGCTAAAAATGCCGGATGTGCCCACCACTGTGGCGGACACATCCTAATACCCCCCACAGGACCCCCGCCCTTATGGCGGGCGGTCCCAATCCCCGGTAGGATGACGGGCGGACAAAATCTGCCCGTCATCCTAATAGGCCCCATAGTCTTGTTTCTGCAAGCTTTGCTGAAAAGGCAGAAGGTCTGCAAATAACCCTGGGAGAGACTGGCCTGCTGAGAGGGCAGAGGAGAGAGTCTTGTCCTACAGGTGTCTACATGTCCATTGTAGGGAAACCAGCTGCCAAGCTCAGTGTAAGGCACAGAGGGTGCAGAGGAAATGTGAGAGTGGCAAGGGTACCTGGGAAGTGTCCAGGGTCCTATAGAAAACCTGCCCAATTGCTGAGTCAAATCTGACCGAGGATAGGAAGTATCAAACTTGCCAGTGTCCCCGAAAAAATAAAGCCTGTCCAATTTAGAGATGGACACAGAGGAAGAGATTTTCTGTGCTGACTCTTCCTTTGTTACACTCCAGCAGTTTCACCAGAGCCCCAGACTGAAGGTTGAAGACCTTTCCACCATGACTGCCTGACTGGAACAAACTGCTATAGGTGTCATTGTGGAGCTGCTGCAGTGTCACAGCTGACCATGGCTGAAGAAGAAGGCGGGGTTGCCCAAATGGAGGAAGGCGGGGTTGCCCAAATGAACCCTGGTGATTGTAACTACTATCCCTGTGCCCTGCTCACCGTCATGCACGCACTTGGTCATTTCAAGTGTGCACCACATCAGGTAATTCCATGTGCCTGAGAGACATGGTTGTGAACTTTTGACTAGCAGTTTGATGGGACACTTTATTGAACATTCCTATCCCAGTACAAGAAGTGCATAGTAATTTGCTACAGATTGGCCCACGTGTCACAGAAAACTAGGAAGCTGCTCCGCTGCAGCATAGTGACCCAACACCTGAGCTTTAATCATGATTACTTATAGGTTTACATTCGTTAAAGAACCCCGTAGACCTCGTAGTGCATCTCTGAAGATTTGCTTACTTTGTTTGTACTGTATTAGTTCTGCTGTGATTAAAATACTTATCTTTATATATTGTTTAATTGTTTAAAATATATTAGGAGCATGTGCTGCAACACAATGAATAAAATCAATTTACAGTTATATTTATGCTTTTAATTCCATACAACCAATGAAAACCTTCCAAATGTTACAGGTTTTACACTATATTACAGTAGTTGTTCAATTTGGAGAGCTAACTGCAAATTCGGCAAATCATTAAAAAATACAGAGCGACCACCCAGATCCCCTTACAGGTCATCATTAATAAAATGGCATTTTATGATGACAAGCTCAAGAATATGAAGAGAAGACTTTCCTCTGCCGAGGGTGGTGAGGGGGGGGCACAAAAAAAATACCTTCCTTTCTTGCACCACAACGTCATCCTCCCTCTGGTGTCTTCTGGAAGCTTCGGACCAGGAAACTGCACTACCCAAATCTGGCGCTGCGCTCACAGCAAAATGTCTCTTAAACGAGTCTTAGGTAGGGAACTTGAATGCTGAGGCCTAAATATCCTCTGGCAAAAATATTGTGTCCTAAATATAATTTACAAAGTTATCAACCCATTTAAGTTAATGATAGAAAATCAACACATAAAGGAAATACATTTTTAGGTCTTGCGCCTAGCAGCACAAGACTTTATGTGAACAGAAAAAGGGCTTTAGAAAGCTGACCACTTGCTTGTGCGTGTGGTTTTGTTTTACTTGCAGGCTATTGGGCGTTGCGTGCGTCTTTCTAACAAAGACAGCACGCAATTGGGCAAATGCGGGCGCATGTCCCACATTTGCCCCGCCCACAGCCTATTGGTGTCTGTTACCCGCATGTTTGACATCTGTTTTGCATTATCGTGGCTGATAATGCAAAACAGATGTCTCGCTGTGGCGCGCGCACCACTTGCATGCTTGTTTAGTGAGTCCGGCCGCCGTCAAGCAGGAGACCTAGTGTTGTTCTGTATTTTTAGTAGGTGGCGTTGATCACGATTAAGAGTTCCAGGGGGTCTGCGTTACTATTGAGATGCTGTATCTGCCTTGCTATGATCCATTATTGCAGAACTGGGGGAGGGCAGGGCTCAAGCCTGCTGCAAGTAAAAAACACTGTCCTCCTCGCTAAGCCGCCGACATTGAAAGTTTTCCCTTCGCTGCCCTCTGTCTACTCTTCTCCTGTTCAGCGCATCGTCACGCAATGACCACTCACCGGGCACACATTCACTCTATTTGTCTGGTGCGAGGTCATTGCCTCAAGGCTGACATCATGTTGAGGCTTTCTCACTTGCTGCAGGCCCTTCGATGATGATTTCAGTTCCCGGGGCGAAGCAAGCGTATTCCTCACAGGCTTCTACTTGAGCGCTTGCGGTTCCAGCCGGATTCTGTATGTCGCCCGCTTAAGTGAAGAATGACTTCCTTTCATTGCACTTTGTGATGGCGCCTTTTCTGCCGGTACTGTGCCCCGTCCACTCTTGGATATAGGTTTAGTCATCCACTGTTGCTTCCGGCTTGTGCATGCCCTCGGGCCTCACTTTGATTTCATTCTGCGCCACCTGGAAAACATACCGCCGCACTGTGGAGGTGAGTCCCAGTCGATCAGACACTCACAACGCCTCGTGTGCACCGCACTGTCAGATTGTAGTCGGAAAATCTCGGTGGGTTAATGGGCTCAGCCTTCAGGAGCTTCCGCTAGTGTGCGGCCATTTCCTTTTGTTGCTGGCGACCCCCCTGACCCAGGCCATGCTGCTAACTGATTGATTTTGCTCCCCACCCCACATCTGAGGGTGCTGTCAGTCAAGAACAAGCATTTACAATGCAATAGGTCTCGCATTTATGCGAATTTAAGCTGTTGGCATTGCAAATGATAATGCCTTTATTTACATTTTAAATACAAAAACATAAATAAAAGTCATTGTCATTTACAATTCCAATATCTAAAACTTGCGTAAATGCGACACCTATTGCATTGCAAATGCTTGTTGTATATGATATTTATTCTACAACATTTATGTCAGATGACGTTTTTGTTAGAGATATTCTGGTACAAAACTCAGTGTTAAGTGGAAGTTGGAAGATGTTGATGTGTAAGCCATGTCTGGTTAAGTTGTAATGTTTCGGTCTGATTTCTGTACAGAGATCATGGACTGATATTTTGGTTACAGAAGATATTTCTTTTTCATACTGAGAAGTTTGCTGAATTATTTAGATTAATTTACCACAATGCACCGTTGAAGTAGCCCTGGTTCCCTGCTCACCCCAGGATACTCATCGCTGGCGTTTAATAGCAGGTTTGCACTGGTGCTTGGATGTAAAAATAATGACTCCAAATAAGAAGGTCTCAAACTGTAGTTGTCTTGATGGCAGCACCAGTTTTTGCCAACTTAGTTTGCCTAAACTTTCCAAGTCAGGACCGCACGCAATATTTACTGGATGACTTTAAGGTACTTTGCAAACGGTGTACTAAAGGAGGTGTAGGCTATTTTCTGGTTAAATGTTCCCACCCACGTGCCGGTGAGATCCAGTTAAGTGCCAGGCAGATACCAATTCACTGTTGTCAAAAGGGCTCTCCGCTGGCAAGTTCTCAATTCATGTCTCCAGTTACACATCAGAGTGTTCTGCAAAGTTCCAGGGATCTGGTCAGGGTAAAGTTCCATCTAATTCTGGAAGTCTTTTTCAATGCTGACAAGATATTGTGTTCAAGGTAGTTTTTGAAGGCAATGTAACCAGTGGCGGTTTCCCCGCTGTACTGGAGGAGCATCGCCCCAATGCATTTAAGCAGTGCAAAGTACAAAACATAAAATGAGAACAACTTTAAGTTATTATCATTTTATGCTTCATACTGCTTTGCGGGCGGGCAGGTGGGCGGTGCTGTCTGCTCTTGGACCAGAGCCGGGGGAGGAGTGGTTTGCCCACTCCTAAGTGCTCAATGACTGTTTGGTCTGCTCTCTCGGGCCACCCAAAACAGCCATGCACACGTTCCCTGTTCTCCATGGCGGCTGCGTTACAGCCTGCATGGAGAAAATGCTCACCCCTCCAGCACCTGGCTGAACGCCGAGTCACAGCACTCAGACCAATAAAAATGCTGCATTGTAATTCGTCAGAGAAGCCTTCCTATTTCTGGAGGCCGAGGCAGAGGCAGGAGAACAGGAGCAGAGAAGCGGACACAATGGCAAGCTTAGTTAACAAAAATGCATATCACGCACAACCCTCCACTTTACTCCCCCACCCCAACGTGATTTCCCCCCTCCAAACCCCCCCCGTGCACCCACCACGCCACCTGCGAGCCATGCCGGCTGCTATTGCATGTAACCCTAAGAAAGAAGTGTGTTTGAAGCTCATATCTGTGTGTATTTGCAAGGATAGTTATTGGAAATAGTCACCCATTTCATCAAAGATTTTTTACTGACGAAGCAGAGTGTTGTGACCAAAAAATAATACAGATTCAGTAAGTTAAAAAATGCATGGCTTGTTACCATAACGAGGAATGGAAGTGGAGAGATAATCCAAAGAGCATGTATGCCAGTTTCCAAACCCAGTTACGGTCAGAAGGGAGACAAATCGAATCACCGATATGAACGATATGAAGAATCATGGCTTGCTTTTGCCTTTTAGAAGAGGACTGACTTTGGGCCTCATTTACAATATTTTGAAACATAGCAGTGCAGCAAACTTTCCTGCTGCGCCACAGTGTGTCAAACTAAAAGGGCATGAATGCGCCATGTCTACAAGATACAGCACATTCCTGTCCTCTTCCTGTGAGCTTGTGAACAAACAACAGCTGTGCACTAATGTGGTTATCCTTACATAATTCTGCATGGGAGCCTGCACTGAGGGGATGATTGTTTTTGTGCAGGAAGGGAAACCTTCCTGCACAAAAACAATCATTAAAGGCATTTTTCTCTTTCTATAGCACCAATAAAAAGAGGGAAAACCGAGGAGAAATAAAAGTATTTTTCCTCGTTGCGACTCTTGATGCGACTGGCCGACATAGGTATCTGTGACAAAGCACTGGGATGGATACACTCTTATCTAACCCAGAGAACACAGAAGGTGGCGCTAGGGACTGTCTCTTCAACACCCAAAGTCCTTAGCTGTGGAGTTCCACAAGGATCGGCACTCAGCCCCCTCTTGTTCAACATCTACCTCGCCCCTCTCTTTACGTTGATTGCCAACTGGGGTGTCAAGGCAATCTCGTATGCCGATGACACCCAGTTGGTATATCCGTATAAAGAGGTGTCGCAGGAGTCCTTCTCGAACTTCAAGGGCTGTCTCCAGGATGTGGCCTGCTGGATGAATACGAACAAATTAAAACTAAACGCCAATAAAACTGAAGTAATCTTTTTTGGCAAAGGCCCCCCACCTCCCTCAGAGTTATGGTGGCCTGCGGAGATGGGCCTAGCCCCCTCACCTAGCCTCACGGCAAAAAATCTTGGAGTGCGGTGGGACGACAGTCTGTCCTTTACCTTGCATATTCAACAAGTAGTCGGTGGCTGTTTGAGTAAGTGGCGGAATCTCTGTAAGATTCTGAGACTTCTCCCGGTGAGTTGTCGGAAAACTGTAATCCATGCCACAGTAACATCTAGGCTGGATTACGCCAACGGACTCTATCTGGGCTTACCTAAATACCTGACTCATAGGCTTCAGTTGGTCCAGAATGCGGCTGCGAGACTGCTATTGCGAATCCCCTTTAAGCATTCAGTCTCTCCGCATCTGCGATCACTGCACTGGCTACCAGTTGCCAGCAGAATTAAATTTAAGGCACTCACGTTGGCCTTTAGATCTCTGTTTGGCACCTGCCCGAAGTATCTTAAAACCCGTCTCCCGAGATATTTCCAGGCCCGTGCGCTCCGTTCCAATAGCCGCGTTCAACTTGTTGTCCCACGAGCTAAAAAGGCTTGATTGGGAGGTCGTACTTTTTCGGCAAACGTTGCAACGCTATGGAACTCCTTGCCCCCAGCAATCCAGCAAGCCCCCTCTGAACCTTGCTTCAGGAGACTGTTAAAGACTTGGCTCTTTACCCAACCACGATAAATTCCCCTACTTCTACCCTCTGGGTCAGCTGTGTTCTTACTAGCGCCGGGACACCTCCATCGTGAGGTAGCTGTCGCGCTTTACAAAATGCTGTATTATTATTATTATTTACGCCTCCCCTGAGGAGTAGGATTATGACGCTTTCTTAAATTTACAAAATATTGTTAATCTGGTAATGTATCAAGTTACATGGATGTTGTGTGGGAACACTCACAGCAATACCCATGGAATGCCCCTTTCATGGAGACTTATGCATGAAAAGGAAACATATTTACAAGGCAATAAAAAGTCACACAGGGTGACTTTACATCACCTTGGAAATATGTGGAAGCCCATTGTGCTGCCCGTGAGTCAATAAAAGTGACTCACTGGCGGCACAATGGGCTTGTAAACAAGCCCCTTTTTTTCTTTGCATTCAAGGTGAAAGTAATCTGTTTTTGTGCCATACGAGCCGACTCACTTATTTAGGTTATTCCTCTTGTAGCATGATCGGGGCAAAAAGAAAGTGTTTGTGTCTAAGCCTTATAATAGAGAGAAGCACAAAAGTGCAATTCATCTGTCTTTTGAACGATTACATGTCATTATGTTGTTTCAGTTTCTTGTTGTAGATGATTCTCCTGAATAAGGTGCTAACGGCTATAACTCAGAGTCATGAAGATACCTTTTCTTTTCTGAGAAAGGCTACGGAATTTCAGAAGGCTGGTGGCTGCAACTCTACTCAAATACCAACCTTTATGAGTACAACATTTTTATATGTTCAGACAGTGCTAGGTCTGGGAATAGTGAAAAGGAGATTGTCATGAGGGAAAAAAGTTGTCATGTGGGAAACTTGGCTGCAAGAAGACAATCAGGCAGGATTGAGAGATGACCTATGTATCTGAGGGACTATGCTTAAGACGTATTTGTACGATCCTATCAGTTACACCTAGTGATTTTTTCCTGTTTTGTTCCCTCTTTTTGCTCCTCATTGTATATAGTTCTTAATTTTTCTGAAGGAAGGGAGGTGTGTGGCATGTGTCTAGGACAGCATTACACCTGTCACTGCTTGTCTTCAATAGCAGTGTGATGTCACCTTTCCTCCTCAGCCAAATAGAATGTTGTATATGTCATTGGACTCTGGGTATGTCTAGCCTATGTGCTAAGGGTTGTGGGAGTGTGGCAGTTGGTTCCCTGCTGCAAACTGTGATGGGTGAGATCTTCTATACCTGAATAAACTTGGACGTTTCAACCCTTGATCTTCATGGTGAAGTCCTTCTTACAAAATACAATAATATTCCAAAATTGAGCCTCTTAAATCTCCTCAGTCCTAATTGGGTCAAAAAGGTGATATTAAGATGAGGTGATGGTACCCCGAGCTGAGGTCTACCTTAGAAAACCATCTTGCTCCACTGATATCTGTCACTATCTCATTGATTGTTGGTGTGATATGCCTTTCTCTTTTCCTTGCCTTATTTGGCAAGCGCATGTCCATACACAATCTTATTGCCCCAGGCTGTTTTGGTTTAGGGGCTATCACTAATGGTGACACCCACCGGGTGGAGCCCAACACCTTTTCAATCACCCCGACCTTTTCCAGATTGTCCAACTCGGATTCGACTAGGAGTCTTAGATGAAAAGACACTCTTCGATGCCTTAATGCCACTGATTTGACAGTTCTATCAATATGCAATTCTACTTTGACATCCTTCAGACAGCCGAGCCCTTCAAACAGCTGCAGAAATTTCTCCAAGATGTTCTCCACATGTTACAGGTACACCTATGTGGCAATTAGTACCAATCCCAAATCCTCAGTGGTGTGACGGCCAAGCAGGGTTCCTGCACTCTCCTTGGTGACATGAAAGCTTGACCTCAATGCCACGTCCCCATGACTCACCTCGTCCTCAATAACTACTTGCAGGGGTATGGGTGTGGTACCCCAATAGTTGTATATCTTTGCCTTGGTTTTCTTCAATGAAGGTAGTAGCTCCAGTAGTTGATACTGTTCTGCATCCGGAATGTTCACTGACGCTGCTGTGCCAATGAGAGCTGTTATAGATGTGCCTCTAATGCTCACTTTACACATTGGCGGAGGTCTTTTATTCTGGTTATTGTGCCCAATGAACGACACCGTGAACACTTATCCCTCGTCTTTGACTTCCTACTCAAGAATCTGCTTCTGTTTGCACACCGCTTTTGCAACCCCTGGCTCGTCTTCTTTGGCTACGAGTTTAACTTTTCCAAACTTCTTGTATTTACACCCTCCACCATTCTGCTGCATTGCACTCGGACATGCCATCACAAAGTGATCCAGTCTTCTGCTGTTCAAACAGGTTCTCACTTTTGTCAGACAACCTCGCAGGGGTGACTGTGGAGTCCGCAGCTCCCACACACCTCTTCAGCCATAGAAGGTTGAGCCCTTAGCAATCCTCGGCCAGCCCATTTCCCGATGGTGTCTGCTCACTCCTCCTTGACCTTGCTTAATGTGGCTGATGCAGTTGCCGTGGTGGTATGGGTCATAACTGATTCCATTTCTCCAGCCAACGCATCCGATAGTTCATGGGATCAGCCCAATATGAGGATTTCATCAAGTGATATGCCAGGCTGACGAAGGATTATTTTTCTCAAATTGGCCTACCGGGAACCTTGTATCAACTGCTCTCTTATTTCTATGTGCTTATCGATGCCTTCACAGGTTCAAGACAGTTTTTGCAGTTGTGCAAAGAATATATCCACTTACTCCCCCTCTTGCGGACGAGTTTGCTCAGTTTGAAATGTTCGTAATCTAGATTTAGTTGTGGATCGAAATATCTCTTCAGTGCTGTTACTGCTGTATCATAATCACTGTTATCCCCTGTATTCTGTAGGTCAAGAAACAGTTCGTACAAATCATCCCCTCCCATGTGTAGCATAGTTGACCTTTTCACTGCGCTTTCTGTTTCACGGGGCGCGCAGACGTAGTGGTCTAACCTCCCTATCCACTTCCTCCGTATCGACGCTGCTGTTGCCTGGTTGGCTAGTTGGCTAAAAGGTGGTAATGCTGCCAGCGATGAGTGTTTGCAGTGCTCACTTGTAGATTCTTGATCCTCTTCGGCCTGCACCGACATCTTGTCACAGTTCCCATTCCACTCAGCCTCTCGCTACTATCTCTTCTCTAGGAATATCCTTTAATGTCTCTTTTCTTATTATTTATTTATTTTTTCTACTTGCCGTGGACTTCTTGGCAAGCTTTGCTTACTACACAACCACCTGTTTTTTTTTTGTTTTTTTTTACCAAAGTTACTCCTCGTGATCGCGGCCATGTAGTGCAGTCTGCCTTTTGCTCTCCTTCACCGAGCAGCCCACTTGGCTTTTCCTGCTCCGCCAAGTCCAAGCACACACTCCGGCAGTGTGCCGCTCCAACACACCTCACCAGGCATGACACTGCTCAGCTCCTGCACATTCACAGCTGCAGTGCTCCAGTCACCTGCACCTCTCGCCTGGGATACCGCTCCGCGACATCAGCCAGAGCTCCACTGCCTCAGCAAATCCCACCGGCACTAGAACAGCTCCGGATGCTACTGCGATCAGGCTGCATTCTCGCTGCTTCCTTGGACCAGCACCAAAACTAGGTTTGCTGCGGGGAAAGATCACCTCATTGCAAATGTGTTGATTGTGACCCCAACCAGCTATTTATAATTATAGGCCTTAATTGTGCAGCAGACAAACTTGGTATGCATGCAGTACTGCTGGGTCAGTAGTCGTACCACAAACGATTCTTCTATGTATATTTAAATCCTAGTGTCCACAGCCAGCCCCACGAATTCATGTGCATACTTTATATCGTAGAGGCCGGATGGCTCACTACAGTCTCCACCCTGTCTGCTGGTTACACCATTTGCTACTCTCTATTTTGAAACTTGACTGTTACAAAGGGATATCTAACTTGCCAACTCTCCAGGACCTACCTAACAATATGAACAGAAGAGACTTAAACAACTGAGTGCATATTATGCACACAATCTACTTGTTTTGCTCATCTCTGTGTGGCAGAATTTGGCAATTGCCCTGCATTGTGAGATGTGCAGTGTGGTGCACCGCAGTATTCCCCAGTAAAAATAATGGTCTTTATCACATATTTCGTAGGCATGTGCCCTGTAGACCCCCAGCCCAAAGGAAAAGTGTGTGGCTCATGTCAGTGAGACAGTACTGATAGAGGATTGTCTGGAGAGATTTTAGAGAGTCTAATCCCTTTGTTTCTCTGAGGTGGGCTTGTACCCATTCGTCTGTATCTCACTCCAGCACCATGTTGTCATGGGCTGGAAAAGTGTATTTGATTTACACCCTAATCTGTGTCAGGTGAGGTTCTTTTTGTGATTTTGCATTCACTGCACAACACTGAGGAGTGGGGATAAAGTACAGAACCTGGGGAAGAAGTGCTGGGAATAGCTGTACAAGTGGTGAATGTTTTCTGCTTGAAAGGATGGCTGTGTCTCAGTGCGCACTGAATGAATGACTCTTACCTGTATTTGTGAAACTCTTTGCCTATGGGTGTTCCTACCTTGTAGAGATGTTTTAACCTCTGATACGAAAATGGGTTAATGAAGTGTTGTTGCTGCAGAAAACCAACGTTATAAAAAATGCTGGAAAAGTCAATCCATTTACTCTTTAGATGTTGTAGTTTACATACCTTGTTTGCTAAAATTGGTGGAATATATGGACAAGCTAGAAATAGACTTTAGAAAATATAACTAGATTAAAGTAAAAGTTTACTTCATCATTATTGGTGAATAGAATACTCAAATCAGCGAGGTTTCGTTTCTGTATGAGCTACTGTCATGAGTTGTGCAGCCGTGTCCTTTCCCCTAGTAACTGCTATAAATAACCAACTTCCCAGACGTGTTTCCCTCCAGCTACTTCACTATTCACGGCTTGTAAACATTTAGTAGAGTAAAGGTAACCACGTGGCGGGAGGAAAATAGAAACACCAGCACGTCATGCTGCAACAAAAAAATTAAACATTTTCCTGACATTTAGTGGAACTCAAAACAAGTGCAAAGTTCGTAATGCAAACCCGTTGAACATTGATCCTATCACTAAACAATCATATTCTCCAGGCTTGAAATTAATGTTTTGTAAATAATATAAAGCTATTTTAGCAAAGAACATAGTAATTTATAACTATGGACTGTGCAGCACTTATTTTTGTAAAACTCGTATCGAAGCAATTGTTTTTAGACGAAAAATGATTGGAGTGTGCCTTATTCTGTCCCAATGCAAGTTGAATGTGTGCTGCTGAGTCAATATTTGATCTTGTGTTTAACCAAGGTTATAATCAGCTTGATAGTGTTGCTTTAGCAACTGAACATTCTGTTTTTTTCTGATTGGACTTTTGCATTTTTTTTGTAACCACCCTGCAAATGTATTGCATCATCAACAGCACAATGGCTTGATAAGCAATCCAGGCTCACAGTATGTCAATATCCTTTGGGGAAAAAAGAGCATGTTAGAAATCAAGCAACACATAAGGCTGTTTGTAAAAAAAGGGAGAATATGTGGAAAACGCATAACGTTTTCTTGAAAATCGCCAACATTTTCAGATTAAAGTTAATGGCCCCAAATAACGAATAACATCTACAAAACCACTCTACCAAGAAATACACTGCTTAAGTGAGTCCTGTACTCGCAAAGAAGAAACTAGTTAACAAACCTCTCTGCAGATGTGAGTTTCGTTACACGAATACCCCTTTTAAGAGCATACAGCCTTTTCGGACATTGCAAAATAGGTGATTTGATATTAGATGGCTGGGTGAAGGAGTGCCCTGTAATCTACGCACACTTGCAAAAGTATTTGTATGTTGGTTTTCACAAACGTTTTCCCAATACATTCCTATACTGGAAGGCGTCGCAGATTTACTCCTTTGAAGGACAAGATTAAATCCCTTTCCCGGGTGGTACTGGGCAAAGACACCCACACAAGCCCTGACAGGCCCTTTTGTGCAACAAGCATTTTATTGGGGGTGTTTTAACATGATGAGGGCAGATTTTGGTTGAGGTGGTACTGAGAGCTGGGGCTGCTGCTGCACGAGGGCCGTGCTTCTAGTTGGCTGTGATTTAAAACCAATTGCTAAAACAATAGATTGTAAAGTGTTTTCAGAGTGTGTGCAGTCAGTCAGTGATTGCTTGCACACACGCTCAAACCCAATAGGCAAAACAAAGGATGTTAAAGTTCGTTCAGCGTGTGCTGCCAATGATTGGTGACCGCCTGTCGTGTACACACTTTAAAAACCATGCATTGGTTTTTGCAGTTGTTTTCATGGCCTGACATGGAGAGAGATAATTGCCAGACATTCTCAAGCCAAGGCAGCAGCTCCAATCAAATAATGCATGCTCAGCTATATTCACCATACTTGTACTTGCTAGATTTTATCAATCATAGAATACTGAAGTCAGTTCAGATAAGATATGTCAACAATTGAAAGTTTATAGGCACTAGGATTATGGGAACCGTTAAAGAGTGACAAAAAAGGATAGACATAGAAAGGATACTTTATGGCAGAAATGGCAAAGACACAAGCCATCAAAAGGGTGACACAGTGAGATAACAAACTGAGTGACAATCGAATGTGGTGAGACAGCAGTACATTGAAACCATGCAGAAATAGAAGGACTGAATGTAAAATAGAAAGTAGTACAGAGATTAATTTGTAAAAGACTGAGTGCCAGTGCCCAAAGCTTCGCTCAGAAGCCCATAACAGCCAATGCAGCTAAATGGCAGAGTGCCCATTATCAAAGGCTGCTAGTCCTGACTTTCACCAGTGCAATGTCAGAGGCATTCCCAGCATGCTGGACAACAATTCTCAGAATGTTGTTCTGGGTTGGGGAAAATTTGTGTTTTGAACAGGAATGCATTCACTGTACAACCTCTAGGAATGGGGCCTCCTGTAAGTGGTAACCATACCCACACCATTTGATGGAAATGTGAATTGCAGATACATTCAGTCCACGGCCCTCCTGCAAGCTTTTTTCCTCGTCTGTTTATATTACTGGGTGGATGTAGGACTGATAAATGGATTAAAGCAAATCCTTAGGATTGCTGTGTGAGCAGTGTTCAATTTGTCCCAGTGGTGTTGTTAGAAGGTGGGGGCACCGGCATTAGCTATTGGGGACTGGGACTGTTTTTTTTTATCTCCATCAGACTTCGTGCCAAAGAAAGTAGAGAAAGGCAGATAGGTGATAAAGAAGTATGGTACACATAGCAAAACAGTGACAAAGGGAGAAAGCAGGGAAGAGAAAGAACCTTGAATAGTGAGATAAAGAGACATGACATATGGAGTGATGCAAGAAAGAGGTGTTTACTCGAATCCAATCAAACACCCTTGGTATTTAGCAACACTGGTATTCGTCAGAACTGAAAGTGGACAACTAGGAGTCGATTGCATTTAGGAGCATATTTGCAAGAGCTTATCTGGTGGCGATAAGCCCTTCACCTTATTTAAAAGGCGGCGTTAAGCCACTTGATGTGGTTTAACACCGCCTTGTGAATAAGGCCCCCATTCATGTAGCAATTAGCGTGAAGGTGCAGGCAATGGGTGTTGCGGTGGGCGTTCCGCCGCAACACCCATTGCTTTTTGATGCTGCCCCATATTTACAAGGATGGCGTAAATATGGGGCAGCGCAAAAAATCAGGCCAGGGAAAACCTGGTATTAGCCTGGCTCGTTTTTACTGTTTCTTTGCAGAATGCAGCACACATAGAAACAGCAAATCGCCACTAATGACTGTTCATGTGCAGGAAAGTGTCCCTTCCAGCACATAAACAATCATTAAAAAATTACAAGTTGCAACTTCTATGTGTGCTGCATAAAGCAGCACACATAGAAGTTACAAATCACCATTACTGATCTTTTATGTGCAGGAAGGTACAACTTCCTGCACATGAACACTCATTCCCTGCAATGCTGGCACCTTTGCACTGTGTTGCAAGGGTGCCTGCATTGGTGTTAATCAGCTAATTTTAGAGCCTGTGCTAGGAGAAAAGCAGGGGTGCACCTCATTCTTGTAAATGTGGCGCAACCTTGCGTTTGGAAACTGTTGAAGCGCGGTGTTAGCAATCTTGGCTTAACGCCATGCTCTGGCAGTTTCCTTGTAAATATGCCCCTTAGTTATTTCTTTTACAAACTAAGCAATGCAGGGGAGCTTTGTGGGTGACCTACACATCATTGTTTTTTTCTTTTTTCTATCCAGCAGAGGATTGGTACCAGAGGGTGGGGTTACAAAT
Organism: Lissotriton helveticus; assembly: GCF_964261635.1. NCBI lineage: Eukaryota > Metazoa > Chordata > Amphibia > Caudata > Salamandridae > Lissotriton > Lissotriton helveticus. Next base: position 695,706,528 of record NC_136063.1, read on the forward strand.
GCTGGAAAAGTGTACATTGACAGCCTACAAAATGCACAATGTACCATACACTGCCTGACAAGGGGCCAACACCAGTGGCAGTCCTCTGTTGTTCCTAATGTGGCAAATGCAACATTTGGGATAGAATGCAACAGCCATAATTTCGCATTCTTTATTAATGCTGTATCCAGCAAGTCATATCATTAAATGCTGAACAGGGGAAGCGTTCTTGATAGGATACAAATACATTATTCCAAAAATCTTCATGAAAAGCACTAGATTAAAGCACAAGCTTAAGGATATTGATGTATAGATATATGTCAATCATCTGTAAAATAGATTATTTCATTCTTAGGGGCACTGAGTGAGCATTTTGTAGCCAGCTCATCAGGTTTAGCAGGAGCCCAGTGGGGGTAGTTGAGAAAATACTAAAAATGGTTGAACTGCTCGCCAGCAAAGGATACCTGCATGTATACAAAGAAGGTGGAAGTGCCAATCTGTTGGAAAATCACTCAATGCCAAAAGGGCACAGTTTATCCAGTCATGCCTTATTATTGAGCAATTCTATAGTGCAGGCTCTTCAGACCGAGCAAGGAGGACAAAGGAGAACTATCCTTTCACTAATGAGCTTTTATGATCATACATTTTCTTGTTCTCACACAAAGACATTATCCAGGAACATTATTGTCATATTCCATTCACAAACAATATTGTCTAGTTTAGTTAAACATGCCTACTAAGACCAGTTTCCAACCGCCAAAAGAAATCTCTCAATCCTTAGAAACTGTTTTGAAATTTTGTGTCTGTTACATTTCAAAGTCCGTTATATAGCGTTCCGTGACACCATGTTCCTGCAGGTTAAAAAAAGAAAATAGCCTTCAGAGAGTATCCTCTTGCTTCCTAGCTTACCTCCTATACCCATCCACCTCCTCCCAGTTTCTTAGTTGACTATTTCCCCTACTAGGTGTACCCTCCTGCCTGCAGGGTTAATGAGAGAGAGAGATCATCAAAGGGTATGCTCCTGCTTCCTGGCTTCCTTCCATCTGTCCTCATTCCATGCTTTTTATAGCCATGTGTATGGGCTGGATCCTCCCTGGTTGAGTCTGGCCCATCAGAGATTAATATCCAAGTTGTATGAAGACTGACTGTTCCCACCCATCTCTCTGTCTATTGGTCAAGAAGAAGGGCTGGCTCTGGCAAACTCCTCTCCTGCATAAGTTGTCCCCATTTCCTTCCATTCTTCTCTGTGTCCTCATTATGGCGAAGTCGCCATCCTCTGCATCTCTCCTCTGACCTTTGCCTTTTCCACTCTTCTAAACCAAAATATTCTGCCTTAGATGCCAGAGGAGCGGAGCTAATATAACTCACAGGTGAGTTGGATTCGTTGCCTCCATTTTCATATCACCCTTTCTTCTTTCATAGTGAAGGCAATGAATGTAGTGTGCTTCCACCAGGCTACGAAATCCACCACTTTGCTGGGAGCCAGAGGAGATGAACACTGCCATGCCAAGAATTCTCAAAATATGCCAAGGACTAACACCATTAACTAATGGCTGTCTTTATAGTAATACATAGAATCACCATGCACTAGATGCCCACAATATGACAAGCATTAATATATGTATGCCAGTGCCTACGTTGTACCAGAAATGATCATCCGCATGCCTTGAATGCCTACAGCATGCTAAGTACTGACACAATTATATCAGGGCCAGCATTATAGCGGGGTGGGCATTGTCATTCCCTGGACTAGAAAAATGAACGTGGAAAGAATTACCTCCGCGATGAAGGGGCAAACATTGTGGTAGAGGTTGCACCATGATGTCTTACATGCCTGTAAGATACCAGGATAAGTCAACATAATTTCAGTGCCAGCATTATTCCAGGAGTGGTCACTTCTTACTATGAATGATAATAGTATGCCAAGAAATGCCATCATTATCTCTAGGCCTGTATTATGCCATCATTATGTATAGGTCTGCATTATACACATGGTACACAATGTTATGCCATGGATTGATACAATATTCAAATAAATATCAACATTGTTCAGGGAATATCCCTCCTTTATCAAGAGAAGGTACCCTTTGTAAGGGTATCATTGAGGTCAAATCTGTGCTAAAACAGACAATTCCATTCCGCAAAGCATCGAAAACACAAATGATACACTCTATACCTCACATACACACATAAACACATGTGAATACCGCAATCACACAGGTATATACACAAAAGCATACCCCAGCATCGCCCACAAACACACTCAGACATACACAATAATAGGTACGCCTCAGCCCGACAGCAAAGGAGAATTTATTTATACTTTACTTAAGAAAAATTCTGCTCTGGCTCTACCCCAGAGTTAGCCTGGATGGTGTCTTCTGCTCCTCTCCTCGTTCCTACTATACACTGTTTTGAAGAGCCTCACAGTTTGTAAGTGGCAGTGTAGTGCCAGCAATACAGCCAATCACCATACACTAAGGGCCACAGTGTAACTGCCTTTGCTACAGCCCTGTGCTGCTGGTCATACTCTAGATGTGCATGCAGGGGTTGCTGTTGGCTTTGGAATATGGGCATAGAGTAGGCTGCTGAATAGCTAAGGACCACATTTCATCCATGTATCTATCAATGTGTATCTATCTAAGTAATCAATAACTATCAATATCAGGAATTTGTACTCTCTGAGAAATCTGCATTATTTTGCGTTTTGGATATCTAGCTTTTGACCTCTGTTGTGGTGTGGACCGAAAAAGGAAGGTCTCAACATATGTAGTGCTTAGTACTTGTCATTTAATATTATGTGAGCCACCTAAAAACAATTAAGGAAAGGGGCACTGAGTAGGTTTCACAGAACACATTTGACATATATATACATATGGAAACAGAGAACGTTTGTCTAATCCAGGTTGTCATCTGTAGACAGGTAGGCCTGTGGCATATGAGGCTCACTCAAAGTTTAGATGTGGATCAAAGACATACTGGTTCTAGGTCCTCATAGTTCATTTGTTTAAAGAAATAGGAATGACCATTCCCTTTGACAAATTGTGCTGTCCCCAGTATACTTAAAAGGCAGCATTTTTTATGATTAAATCGAGGTAAATGATATTTCCTTATAATTCCCGATTGTCGCCTAGTACAGCAAAAAGACAAGGTTCTGCAGCTATATATAAATCAGCCCAGAATTCATAGGTAGCATTAGGTCTATCACAAACTTGTTTTTCAGTTATGCTTACCTACTCCCTTATTTGATTAAATGCTCTTTTGATTGGCATTCCTGAGTGAGGACATCTTCTGTCCTTCCCATGGGCAGATCAAACACACTCTTCACAATAGGCTTGCATTCTAGAGATCATTAACTTCTGCCTGCTGGAGGAAGAGGGGGCTAGGAATTTCACTGGCTGTTGGGGCGCCTCCTGGTAATTAGACAAGCAGCAAATGTCCCAGTATTGTCAATTGACCGTTGGCAGAACCCTGGCTCCGACTTACCACAGCGGGTTCCTTTGGCAGTAAAGGTTCTGTGGAGGATGGGCATGAGGGAGAAGAGAAGCAGAACTAAGCTGATTGGGCCCCTCTTTAGAAAACCAGCTATCTAAAAAAACACTAATTCTGCATCCGTGGGCTGACCTCAGAGGACACAGGAAGAAACACTTGCCAGTGTAGAATATTGGTAGAAATGAGATAGCAAAGAAAGATTGGGCTGGATGACTAAGATCTCTACCTCTCTTTACAATTTTCTGTCCAGAAGAAAGCTGAGAAGAGAGACAGAACACTCACAATAAATCTTGGAAAGCAAGAAGGAGGACCAACACTGCTGTTGATCCTTGCAAGAAGGCTTAATAGATGTGCCTGCTCTTGGCTTGTATCTCTCAATTTCACTGGCCTTTTGCATTGCTGGCGGTGCTGTTCCTAAATCCAGTGGGGTTATACCCAGCTATGGTGCTGTGAAGCAGCCCTGCTGGTCTGTCCCTTGCATTTCACATAAAAAACAATATTATGCGCATGACCTCGCCTTTATGTGACTGGGGAAATTACAAATTACAGAAACGATATGTGGGTGAGAGTAATTCTCACATTAGCAATAACACTATTATTGAGATGACTATTGCATTATTTAATGGTTTTTGGTATGTTTTGTCATTTAATGGAACTATCCTTTTTGGTGGTGTTAATTATTTGTATAAATAATGTGAGGTCCTGAGCATTCCATTTCGGGTGCAGCTATGATTTGCATGGATATTGTGCAACATATGGACTCTGCAAAAACCGTAATAGGTGAATTTCATGATTTAGCATTTTTATTTCACAGTGAATTTTAGGTTTAAAAAATATATATATTACCTACTGGCGGTCGCCAGTAGGTAGTTATAGTTAGGACCTAGTTTCCATAGGAAATCCGCAACATTCTATTTGGAATAACTTTGGCGCCGGTTGACGAATCTTTGCGAAATTCTCCAAGAAGATGGGGCGCTCCGCTCCTATCCTTTTGGGGTGATTCGTCAAGCGGGCCGAGAAAAAAGGGGGGGCCCAAATCGTGTTTTCCCCATGCAATTTTCCATAGGGACCTTTAAGTGAGGCTACAGCCCGAACTGCTGAACGGAATTACACCAAATTTGGCAAAAAGGTAGAGTTTTGTTCGCAGATTACGCTTTTTGTTAAATGGTGTAAATCCATTCAGTAGTTCCTGAGAAAATCAAAAGTAAAATCATGGATATATCTATAGGCGCGTAGGGTACCCGTATCCTCCCGAGCAGGAGCTTTATGCTAATTGGCTGTCAACACTCCAAACCAGGAAGTGTTGGCAGCCATCTTGTGCCTCGGTAGATCCGAGGCACAAGAAAACAGAAAAAGAAACGCGAAAAACAAGAAAAGGGGGCAGGGTAGAAACACCCTGACCCCCTAGGCCTGCTCAGGGGGTCCCACAAGGACCCCCAAGACCAAAATAAAATATATATTTTTTTTTTAATCGCGGGATGCACGTAGGATATGCGTATCCCACGGAAAAAAAAACCCGAAGCTTGAGGTATTTGAAAATAGCCCCCAGGGAGGCAAATCCCGGGGGCAATGTATTTAATCATAATGGGTGGCCAAAGGGGCCCCCCAGCCCCGGGGACCACCACCCCCGGGCTTTCATGTTAGGTATACGGGGGACTCATGGCCCCCCACAGCCCCGGGGAGCCACCCCCGGGTCGTCTTTCTTTTTATAATAATGGGGGCCCAGAGGGGCCCCCTAACCCTGGGGACCACCACCCCGGGGCTTTAAAATTATGTATGAGGTCTCACGGCCCCCACCGCAGCCCCGGGGACCGCCACCCCCTGGGGCTTCTTAAATAAATTTTAAAAAACTGTGGGGGGGCTCAAACACCTCCACACGCCCCAGGGACCGCCACCTTCCCGGGGCTCTAATATTAAAAATAGGGGGGGTCTGTGACGGACCCCACAGCCCCGGGGACCACCACCCCTGGGGCTTTTAAATGTTGGGAGGGGGGCCGCGCGGCCCCCCTCCTGGAGCATTGTGGTGGCCCTGGGGACCGCCACCCCCCAGGGCCGGCTCCTGCAGTGTCCCAGGGTGCCTACCCCTGGGACACTGTAGTTTGCTATGGTAGGGCGGGAGCCCATAGCAAACTGCTTTGGTTTTTGGACTAAGGGGTCGATTACGATGGCGGACGGAAGGACGACCGTCGTCCTGGAGTAGGCGGAAAATGCCTTTTTCCAGTCCGCCTGCCGCGGGCACTCCGTCCGCCATATTAGGATGGGAAACCCTGTCAAATGTCCGTACGCGGCGGAAGAGCACGCACCGCCGCGGAAGTACACCCGACCCCGCGGCGGACGGAACCAATCAAGACACACCACCGTACGGAATGACGTCTCCGACCGTCCTCCAAATCACGATGGCGGAAAACACACATAAAATCGCTGCGGAAAAACAACCTGCCTGAACACGGCGGAATCACTACAGCGGAGATACAACACATTGCAGAGATACACACCACAAGCAGATCGCCGTCATGGACCCAGCGCTACACGCATTTCCGATACTCTTCGTGCTCCACCACCAGCAAGTCACCGACGACGACGCAGGTACGCCAACACACCAATTGCTGTCGGAAGGGGAATACCTGCCAGGGCTGTGACATAGGGAGGGGGAGTGTCATGTTTGTGAAACTGCCTTTACGATCGCACCAATATATCAACAATTCAAGTACACAACCAGTAATGACAACGACAAACCACGACACATGATTGACTTGCTTTATTAAACATAATAGTGGTATAATCGTACACTACCCAAGAGCATGGGTACTGGGTACAACAGAGCAGGTACATCAGAGGCAGCACATGAGGGCACAATGCAGTATCAGAACAGCAACAGGGCAGTGTTTACAACCGAGCAGGTACATCAAAGGCAGCACATGAGAGGGCACAATGCAGTATCAGAACAGCAACAGGGCAGTGTTTACAACCGAGCAGGTACATCAGAGGCAGCACATGAGAGGGCACAATGCAGCATCAGAACAGCAACAGGACAGTGTTTACAACAGAGCAGGTACATCAGAGCCAGCACATGAGGGCACAATGCAGTATCAGAACAGCAACAGGGCAGTGTTTACAACAGAGCAGGTACATCAGAGCCAGCACATGAGGGCACAATGCAGTATCAGAACAGCAACAGGGCAGTGTTTACAACAGAGCAGGTACATCAGAGGCAGCATATGAGAGGGGCAAAGTGCATCAACAGTCCATGGCAAGGCACAGGTACATCAGAGGCCGCACGTGAGAGGGCTATGTGCATCAACAGTCCATGGCACAGAACAGGTACATCTGAAGCAGCACATGAGAGTGGCAAAGTGCATCAACAGTCCATGGCACAGAACAGGTACATCAGAGGCAGCACGTGAGAGGGGCAATGTGCATCAACAGTCTATGGCACAGAACCGGTATATCTGAAGCAGCACATGAGAGGGGCAAAGTGCATCAACAGTCCATGGCACAGAACAGGTACATAAGAGGCCGCACATGAGAGGAGCAAAGTGCATCAACAGTCCATGGCAAGGCACAGGTACATCAGAGGCAGCACGTGAGAGGGGCAATGTGCATCAACAGTCCATGGCAAGGCACAGGTACATCAGAGGCAGCACATGAGAGGGCACAATGCAGTATCAGAACAGCAACAGGGCAGTGTTTACAACAGAGCAGGTACATCAGAGGCAGCACATGAGGGCACAATGCAGTATCAGAACAGCAACAGGGCAGTGTTTACAACCGAGCAGGTACATCAGAGGCAGCACATGAGAGGGGCTATGTGCATCAACAGTCCATGGCACAGAACAGGTACCTCTGAAGCAGCACATGAGAGTGGCAAAGTGCATCAACAGTCCATGGCACCGAACAGGTACATCAGAGGCAGCACGTGAGAGGGGCAATGTGCATCAACAGTCCATGGCACAGAACAGGTACATCTGAAGAAGCACATGAGAGGGGCAAAGTGCATCAACAGTCCATGGCAAGGCACAGGTACATCAGAGGCAGCACGTGAGAGGGGCTATGTGCATCAACAGTCCATGGCACAGAACAGGTACCTCTGAAGCAGCACATGAGAGTGGCAAAGTGCATCAACAGTCCATGGCACAGAACAGGTACATCAGAGGCAGCACGTGAGAGGGGCAATGTGCATCAACAGTCCATGGCACAGAACAGGTACATCTGAAGAAGCACATGAGAGGGGCAAAGTGCATCAACAGTCCATGGCACAGAACAGGTACATCAGATGCAGCACATGAGAGGGGAAAAGCGCATCAACAGTCCTTGGCAAGGCACAGGTACATCAGAGGCAGCACGTGAGAGGGGCAATGTGCATCAAAAGTCCATGGCACAGAACAGGTACATCTGAAGCAGCACATGAGAGTGGCAAAGTGCATCAACAGTCCATGGCACAGAACAGGTACATCAGAAGCAGCACATGATAGGGGCAAAGTGCATCAACAGTCCATGGCACAGAATAGGTACATCAGAAGCAGCACATGATAGGGGCAAAGTGCATCAACAGTCCATGGCACAGAACAGGTACATCAGAGGCAGCACATGAGAGGGGCAAAGTGCATCAACAGTCAATGGCAAGGCATAGGTACATCAGAGGCAGCACATGAGAGGGCACAATGCAGTATCAGAACAGCAACAGGGCAGTGTTTACAACAGAGCAGGTACATCAGAGGCAGCACATGAGAGGGCACAATGCAGTATCAGAACAGCAACAGGGCAGTGTTTACAACAGAGCAGGTACATCAGAGGCAGCATATGAGAGGGGCAAAGTGCATCAACAGTCCATGGCAAGGCACAGGTACATCAGAGGCCGCACGTGAGAGGGCTATGTGCATCAACAGTCCATGGCACAGAACAGGTACATCTGAAGCAGCACATGAGAGTGGCAAAGTGCATCAACAGTCCATGGCACAGAACAGGTACATCAGAGGCAGCACGTGAGAGGGGCAATGTGCATCAACAGTCTATGGCACAGAACCGGTATATCTGAAGCAGCACATGAGAGGGGCAAAGTGCATCAACAGTCCATGGCACAGAACAGGTACATAAGAGGCCGCACATGAGAGGAGCAAAGTGCATCAACAGTCCATGGCAAGGCACAGGTACATCAGAGGCAGCACGTGAGAGGGGCAATGTGCATCAACAGTCCATGGCAAGGCACAGGTACATCAGAGGCAGCACATGAGAGGGCACAATGCAGTATCAGAACAGCAACAGGGCAGTGTTTACAACAGAGCAGGTACATCAGAGGCAGCACATGAGGGCACAATGCAGTATCAGAACAGCAACAGGGCAGTGTTTACAACCGAGCAGGTACATCAGAGGCAGCACATGAGAGGGGCTATGTGCATCAACAGTCCATGGCACAGAACAGGTACCTCTGAAGCAGCACATGAGAGTGGCAAAGTGCATCAACAGTCCATGGCACCGAACAGGTACATCAGAGGCAGCACGTGAGAGGGGCAATGTGCATCAACAGTCCATGGCACAGAACAGGTACATATGAAGAAGCACATGAGAGGGGCAAAGTGCATCAACAGTCCATGGCAAGGCACAGGTACATCAGAGGCAGCACGTGAGAGGGGCTATGTGCATCAACAGTCCATGGCACAGAACAGGTACCTCTGAAGCAGCACATGAGAGTGGCAAAGTGCATCAACAGTCCATGGCACAGAACAGGTACATCAGAGGCAGCACGTGAGAGGGGCAATGTGCATCAACAGTCCATGGCACAGAACAGGTACATCTGAAGAAGCACATGAGAGGGGCAAAGTGCATCAACAGTCCATGGCACAGAACAGGTACATCAGAGGCAGCACATGAGAGGGCACAATGCAGTATCAGAACAGCAACAGGGCAGTGTTTACAACAGAGCAGGTACATCAGAGGCAGCACATGAGAGGGCACAATGCAGTATCAGAACAGCAACAGGGCAGTATTTACAACAGAGAAGGTACATTAGAGGCAGCACATGAGGGCACAATGCAGTATCAGAACAATAAGAGGGCAGTGTTTACAACAGAGCAGGTACATCAGAGCCAGCACATGAGGGCACAATGCAGTATCAGAACAACAACAGGGCAGTGTTTACAACAGAGCAGGTACATCAGAGGCAGCACATGAGGGCACAATGCAGTATCAGAACAGCAACAGGGCAGTGTTTACAACAGAGCAGGTACATCAGAGCCAGCACATGAGGGCACAATGCAGTATCAGAATAGCAACAGGGCAGTGTTTACAACAGAGCAGGTACATCAGAGGCAGCACAAGTACGCGGGTCAACCGCCCAGTCCTAAGGACAGTAACAATGCAAGGGTGGTTACAATGGACAATCGAGACACAAAGTCCAATTACATGTGAGTGATGGGAGCTACACCTCACAGCACAGAATCTGGTGGACTGCTTGAACTAGTCGCCTCGGACACACTGCCAGCACCAGATATAGGAGTGTGAGACACAGCCACACCTCGAGTGACTGACACATGAGCCATAGACACAGACACACTGCCAGCACCAGACACAGGAGTGTGAGACACAGCCACAGCTTTAGTGACTGACACATGAGCCATAGACCCAGACACAGTGCCAGCACCAGAACCAGGAGTGTGAGACACAGCCACAGCTCTAGTGACTGACACATGAGCCATAGACCCAGACAAACTGGCAGCACCAGGAACAGGAGTGTGAGACACAGCCACAGCTCTAGTGACTGACACATGAGCCATAGACCCAGACACACTGCCAGCACCAGAAACAGGAGTGTGAGACACAGCCACAGCTCTAGTGACTGACACATGAGCCATAGACCCAGGCACACTGCCAGCACCAGAAACAGGAGTGTGAGACACAGCCACAGCTCTAGTGACTGACACATGAGCCATAGACCCAGGCACACTGCCAGCACCAGAAACAGGAGTGTGAGACACAGCCACAGCTCTAGTGACTGACACATGAGCCATAGACCCAGACACACTGCCAGGACATGTCCCTGTACAGTGGCCAACAAATACCATGCCAGCATCTGACACATGAGAGTGGCTGACACACACAGTGCCAGTACCCGAAACAGGAGAGGGCACAACTGACACAGTGCTACTACATGATGCATGACAGCGGACAACAGGCACTGGGCCACTATCTGACACATGAGAGTGAATGGCAGCTGACCCACTAGGACCACTGAAATGATGAGCCACAGGGCTGTATGGGCCAGGAGGCAGGGTGGCTCTGGGAGCTGGGGACAGCTGGACTGGAGCGACATTGGGGTGGCCAGGTCTCACTGGTGTGTGTCTCCGTTTCTTTGTGAAATGTAGGGGCACCCTGGCCATGACTGGACTGGTAAGTGTTGTGGCCTCATCAGACATCAAATAAGGATCATGTGCTTGTGGTGGTCTGGTCTCTGGGGACGTGCTGTACCCTGCTTGACGTTTGCTGTGGCCCTGGCTTCTGCCCTCTGCATCGTGTGTAATGGGGGATGCAACAACAGTGTACTCCTTATTCTGCTTCTGTGGGGTGTGGATGGGAGTTGAGGTATGTGGGGACTCCACCGCTGACACGTGTGTTGTACGTTCCTTCAACAACATCAGCCTCAGAGCAGCCAGGGGTGATGTATGCCGGTCCTTGATGGAGCTCGTGTCCATGGGAGAAGCCTTGGCCCTGGGATGTGCCTTGGACGTAGGAGGTGTCCTGTCTCTGGAATGTCCCTGATCGCTGGGCAGTGCCCTATCCCTGGGAGCAGACTTGTCCATTGTAGTGTACCTGTCCTTTGAAGTGTCCTTGTCCTTGGGAGTGTCCCTGCTCTTGGGAGTTGCCCTTTACTTTGTAGTGTCCTTGTCCTTGGGAGTGTCCCTGCTCTTGGGAGCTGCCCTTTCCTTTTTAGTGTCCTTGTCCTTGGGAGTGTCCCTGCTCTTGGGAGGGGCCCTTTCCTTTGTAGTGTCCTTGTCCTTGGGAGTGTCCCTGCTCTTGGGAGGTGCCCTTTCCTTTGAAGCGTCCTTGTCCTTGGGAATGTCCCTGCTCTTGAGAGCTGCCCTTTCCTTTGAAGCGTCCTTGTCCTTGGGAGTGTCCCTGCTCTTGGGAGCTGCCCTTTCCTTTGTAGTGTCCTCGTCCTTGGGAGTGTCCCTGCTCTTGGGAGGTGCCCTTTCCTTTGAAGCGTCCTTGGGAGTGTCCCTGCTCTTGGGAGGTGCTCTTTCCTTTGTAGTGTCCTCGTCCTTGGGAGTGTCCCTGCTCCTGGGATGTGCCCTTTCCTGTGTAGTGTCCCTGTCCTTGGGAGTGTCCCTGGACTTGGGAGGTGCCCTTGCCTTGGGAGTACCTTTTGAGGGGGATGCGTCTGTTACATCTGAATCTTTTTCCCCCAACACCCCTTGAGGATCCTGTGTGTCAACTCCAGTGTAGCTCATGTTGTGATGGGTGAAAGATTTCCCTGTCCTAGGGGATGGTTTTTGTGCCCTCCGTGCCCTGCCTTGCTGTCTGTGGCTGCTTCTAGTGCAATACCCCGAAAATGACGCCTGGTCTGAAAATTCACTCTCCCCTGAGACATCTAGTGGTGTGGATGGGGGAACAGAAGCAGCACCCTGTCCATGCGACTGAAGAATGGCTGACGACACAGTGTTTTCTAATGACTGAACTGTTCTGTGGAGACGAGCAACATCGCCATGCATCCCCTCCATAAATGCTACCACCTGCCCCAACTTCCTATCGTGGTCTTGGAATGCATTGATCATGTTGGTCTGCCCTAAACACATCTGTCGCAGCAGATCAACAGCCACAGCACAAAGTGCACTTTGTTGCACAGGGGCAGGGGCAGCGGTGCCTGCGCCAAAGGCAACTCTGCTCCCCCTACTCTGGGGAGCACGAGCTGTACTTGTTGCAGTTGGTGGCAGTGTGGGCCCTGTGTGCTGTGTACCGACTGAAGGTGTTGATTGCCCACTCCCTTTCTGTGACAACAGTGCTGACTCACCACCACTGTCTGAGGATGAGGACGATGGTGTGTCAACATGTGAGTCCCCAGGGATAGTTCTGTCCCCCTCTCCGGGGCTGCCCTCTTCAGTGTCAGTCTGCGTGTGTGTCATTTCGGATCCGGATGCATTGCCACCACTCATCTCCGTCGTCTGTGTGTCAGTGCCCTCGGCCAAAGCTGGAAGAGAGGGAAGAGATGTTAACCTAAGTGCCACACTCACGTACTGAAGGTTACAAAGTCACACCTTTCCTTACAGTCGAGTAAAAATGTAAAATGTGGGTTACTTGTAAAGCGCACTGTTACTCTACCCGAGTGTCCTGGTGCTGTAGACCGCTGCGGAACCCGTCCTGGTTTTCCCTGTGAGATGCTGCCTTTCTGGGTCTCTCCAGGGTGAAACCAGGCATCCCCGGCGTCTGTGGGGGGCCGTTGTAGAAATGAGGCAAGCTTAATGCCCAGATTTACCAAGTGTGTTCCCTGGTTAGAGTAGGCACTGAGGCGAGAATTATTGAGTCCGTTGACCCTGGTCCAAGACCCTGCCGCGTCGGGAATTGAACCCTGGTCCCGGGCTGTTCTCTGCTTAAAGGTCTGCCGCCTCTAACCAGTGAGCCACACCTCTCCACATGCAGCACCCATCCTGCACACGAACCACCCCTACCAGACATCCTCACATCATAGAACCGTGGGTGTCTGTGAAACATGTACATCATACAAACAGGGCAAGTGCATGCAGACCACCACACGTGTCATGCCATAGGACCACAGACCTCAACGGCATGTCCTGGAACCCTAAACTACAAATCAACTGGTATGTCTACCTGGTGGACATGGGTGCTAACGCTCACTCCGCTAATGGCACCAACATGCAATTAATGCAAAACATACGCACCACGGATGTCACTACTGTGTCTGAGCCCGAATACATGCATACACTCACAAGTTACAGACACATACAGTCTGCTTACCGCTAGTTTGCTGTTGATCCCCTCTCATCCGGGCAGACAGGTCAGGATGCGTCACAGCAATTATACAGTGCATTAGAGGGGTCATGGTGCGTCGGGCAAGGCGGCTTGATCTTGGAATAATCCCTAGTGTCATCTGCGCAACATTCTTGCTGAGCCTGGATATGTCGTCCCAGCTCTTGTGGCAGTGTGCGTGTCGTCTATTGCACACCCCCACTGCCCGTACATCACGTGCTATTGTCCTCCACACGGCCTTGCGAAGGTGCAACTTGACCTACCAGGATGGGAGACAAGAGGGGAACGTCAGTGGACAGTTTGACATTTTTAAACATCGTAGAAACACGTATCTTCATGCAGCCATGCTCAGTACAACACATGTAAAGGTCCCACAGCACACCGCCAAGCTTTCAGAAGCCAGGAGTCAGTGACCACCTCATGCCCACCAACATGTTACCCACTGCACTTACCACCTGTCCGGGGGCACCGTAGAGCCGTTCATAGTGGCTGAGCACACCGTCCACAAGGACATCCAGCTCCGCTGCGGTCAAGGGACGAGACCGGATCTCTCGCACTCTCTGCATGGCAAGGTCCAGGACTGTGGCAAAACAGCAGCCGTTGTTGGATAGCTCAGGAGCTGCAGGTCGAGGTGACGGTCGCAGGCAGCAGTTGTTGGATAGCTCAGGAGCAGCAGGTCGAGGTGACGGTCGCATGCAGCAGTTGTTGGATAGCTCAGGAGCTGCAGGTCGAGGTGACGGTCGCAGGCAGCAGTTGTTGGATAGCTCAGGAGCAGCAGGTCGAGGTGACGGTCGCAGGCAGCAGTGGCTGGAAGCAGTGAATGTGTACAGAAGATTTTCAAACATATATAGGGCCCTGAGCTCATATCAGTGGCACACGTCTGCAGCAATTGGTTTTCCCTGGATGCATCATTCAAAAAGAGCCAATGACTCGCCCTGGTGTGGCGGTGCACGGCTTCCGCTATTTTTGAATGCGCTTACGTGCCCCGCGTAACCTGTTTCCATTGGCTACATGTGTTCGAACCGTCACGGTCACACACCGGCAACCGCATGTGCTCGCTACCGCTACGGTGCATCATTTGAAAATAATCACTCACTGGCGCCGCAATGGCGGTGCACGCATTCCGCGGGGGTGGTGCAGACTAACACATACATTCGATTATGACATTTGAAATGGCAGTTGATAACCCCCCTTACAGTCACATTGCATCACCCACCGCCAGTCCTGGCCAGTCACCCAAGCGCCGGGGGCTGGCCGGTTACCCACCCACCGCCTGGTGTAGGCCGGTCACCCACCGCCAGTCCTGGCCGGTCACCCACTGCCAGTCCTGGCCGGTCACCCACCGCCGGGGGCTGGCCGGTCACCCACCCACCGCCTGGTGCAGGCCGGTCACCCACCGCCAGTTCTGGCCGGTCACCCACTGCCAGGGGCTGGTCGGTCACCCACCCACCACCTGATGCAGGCTGGTCACCCACTGCCAGTCCTGGATGGTCACCCACCGCCGGGGCTGGCCGGTCACCCACCCACCGCCTGGTGCAAGCCGGTCACCCACCACCAGTCATGGCCAATAACCCACCACCGGGGGCTGGCTGGTCACCCACCCACCACCTGGTGCAGGCTGGTTTTCCACCGCCAGTCCTGGCCGGTCATCCACCGCCAGGGGCTGGCCGGTCACCCACCCACCGCCTGGTGCAGGCCGGTCACCCACCACCAGTCATGGCCGGTCATCCACTGCATTCATAAGCTGTTGTGAGTGTGTGGTTTGTGTGTGCAAGTAACAATGATGTGGGTGTACATGCATTCTGTGTATGCGTGTCTGTTGTGTGCCCATGCATGTCATGTGAGGAGGCCCAGCATTGTAGTTGTGGTCATAGGTGCATGAAGACAAGGGTTCCATGTTCATGTTGTGTGTGCACGTACATGTGTGTCTGGGGGGACGCTTGTCCACATATGGGCCCTCAGTCATGTGTTGTTGCCAGATATTTCAACATGTGTGCATGTTACATTGGACATGTTTGCACACAGGATGTAGTTTGTGGTTGTCATTGAGAGATAAACAAGGACCCCCTGGGTATCACAAATACACAGATTCCTAGGGCAAGGTAAAAACCAATGTGAATACAAAATCCTAGGACATCCACAGAATAAGTGACCATACACGCTGGGACCAATGGAGAAAAAGAATTGTCGGGAGATAATGTGTATATTAAAATATATATATATTTAATTAAACATAAAGTAAAAATCATATAGAGACTAGAGTAATAAGTCAAACTATATGATACAATAAAACATAAACATATTAAAATCTTAACCACAATACATCAAATACATTCATTAAAAAGCAAATACATCATAATAAAGGCGTAAATCCTGGCTAGTTTAGACAATTATATACAAGAGGAGGTGTTTACTGAAACAACAATTGCATTTATTACAAATTTATTCAATAGACTCGACGCGCGTTTCGGCAGTAGAAGAACTGCCTTCTTCAGGAGTCGTTGATTAAACTATGGCACAAGAATCGATGATAACTTCCTTGGTAATTTAGAAGGGAATGCCAAAAAACACGAATACAGGGACACTTGTTAGAGTTGATACCTATTGTTATCACTGCCAGGATATGGTGGCTCACTGTTGCAAGGAAATTCACTTCATGATAATGTTCAGTAGATGGTAAGTGGTAATCACTCTCTATATTTGTAGTTGTTTATATTCCAATCGTGGTTGTCGTAATGAATTTAAAAATGCCCGAGGCATAGGGAAGGCTTTAAAACAATATCTAGTTGCCGGCAGTAAGATGGTGCTGTTCCGCTTAGAAAAACGAGTCGGGATATTTGTTGTTTACAACGCGGCTTAATTCCACGAGTTGTAGGGTTTCTTGGTAAGAGAGAAGTATCGCGGGCTGCAGGATGGTGCAGTTCCAGGCGGCAGGATAGCGGGACAGCTTCGCCGGGGTCAATGGATGCGCGCTCTGCTACTGACTACTCTTGGTAAGAGAGAAGTATCGCGGGCTGCAGGATGGTGCAGTTCCAGGCGGCAGGATAGCGGGACAGCTTCGCCGGGGTCCTTTGAAGTGAATTTCCTTGCAACAGTGAGCCACCATATCCTGGCAGTGATAACAATAGGTATCAACTCTAACAAGTGTCCCTGTATTCGTGTTTTTTGGCATTCCCTTCTAAATTACCAAGGAAGTTATCATCGATTCTTGTGCCATAGTTTAATCAACGACTCCTGAAGAAGGCAGTTCTTCTACTGCCGAAACGCGCGTCGAGTCTATTGAATAAATTTGTAATAAATGCAATTGTTGTTTCAGTAAACACCTCCTCTTGTATATAATTGTCTAAACTAGCCAGGATTTACGCCTTTATTATGATGTATTTGCTTTTTAATGAATGTATTTGATGTATTGTGGTTAAGATTTTAATATGTTTATGTTTTATTGTATCATATAGTTTGACTTATTACCCTAGTCTCTATATGATTTTTACTTTATGTTTAATTAAATATATATATTTTTTAATATACACATTATCTCCCGACAATTCTTTTTCTCCATTGGTCCCAGCGTGTATGGTCACTTATTCTGTGGATGTCCTAGGATTTTGTATTCACATTGTAGTTTGTGGTTGAACATTGTGTGTGTAGTTAGCTGTATTGCCTTATATATTGGTCACGTCACACATATAATCACTGTCTGCAACATGTATTATTTGCATTGTGTTGGTCAAGATGTGATAGTGTGGCACAGCTATGCGTTGTTGGTCAATTGACATCTGCTACCATCTACTCCCACACAGGAGGGCTCCAAATATGCATCGACCATACACTGTGCTGGAGGACATGGTTAACGAGGAGGTGATCCGCAAATTCCGGCTTGATCGATGTAGATTGCAGGAGCTTGTAACACAATTGTCACCTCATCTGCAGCCACGCAGGACATATCCAGGAGCTATAACACCCACAGCAAAGGTGATGGCGGCACTTTACTTCTTTGCAACTGGCACTTTCCAGTACACAGTTGGTCATGCCGGGGGGATGTCACAATCCATGTTCATCATGATACTGCGGGATGTTCTGAATGCCATGATGCTTTACAAGGATGATTACATCCATTTTCCAAGTCCGGCAGAGTTGGCAGCAGTCAAAGGGGTCTTCTATGCCCTGGCCCAGATACCACACGTAGTGGGTTCCATTGATGGAACACATATTGGTCTCATACCACCCCAGGCACGTGAACCTGTATATAGGAATCAGAAGCACTACTATCCGAGCAACGTGCAAGTGGTGTGCCTGGCTGACAATATCATCTCCCATGTGTGTGCCAGATTTTCCGGGTCCACCCATGACTCCCACATCCTGCAGAGCAGCATTGTCCCCCAACTGATGGCTAATCTGCGTCCAGAACGTGCGTGGCATGTAGGTGAGTGTGCTGTGAGGACAATTGTGTTGTATGTGTTGCATGGTGCTCCCACCAATCCTGGTAATGATATTTGTGTCTGTCATCCCCCCACCTAGGCGACTCTGCGTACCCAAACCACCCCTGGCTGCTGAGCCCCATACGGAATCCGACAACCCCTGGGGAATTGTGGTATAATGAGGCCCATGGGAGGACACGTCAGGTCATTGAACGTACTTTTGGACTGCTGAAGTCTAGGTTTCGCTGCCTGGATAAAACCGGAGGGGCCCTGCCATACTCACCAGGCAAAGTATGCCAAATCGTGATTGCCTGCTGCATGCTCCAAAACCTGGCCTTGCGCAATAACATTGAACTGATCATGGACCCTGAAGACCAACAGGTTGCTCCGCCTCCCATCCCACCCATGTCCACTGATGAGGATAGTGGAGAGGAAGAAGGTGTGGACCAGAGGCGTCAGCTCATTGGTCGCTATTTTCCTTGAATGTGAGTAGCTACCTCTTGTGCGCATAGACAATGCGTGATGGATGGTTGCTGGTGAAGTGTGGGTGTGGTGTGTCTATGCTGCCTGTTCTGGTATGTTCTGTTTGCAGATGTGTGTGTGAGATGTTGTACATGCAATGCTCCCTGATGTGTGTCCTGTGATACACTTAATTGGTGATGAGTGTGGTTTGTGGGATGTTGCAGTACAGTGTGTTGTGATGGTTGTGAATCACTTTCCTGACCTGTGCTTGTTGTTCTCTCATTATCGCTAGGTCGCTCCCACAGAGGCATGATCCCCCAGAACATTGATCCCTGCACCTGGTAATGGCAATTTATTAGACAAACATGTGATTAAAACATGGAGGTCACACAGCATAGAGTGTTAACGTGGTGTTTATTTACAGGTTGTGGATTGATGTTGGTGCATATTTACAAGTAAGTGAGAGTTGAAGGTCATGGCAGATGAAAACACTGTGGGGACACCACATTGTGTGATGTCCACCTAGTCCAACAGACGTGTGCCAATGCTTGGCATTGTGGGGCAGGAGAGTTGACAGGGTGAATGGCAGGCTCAAGGAAGAGTGAAGTCAGTGGCGGCCCCTCTTCGAGCGGGTAGATGGTGCACTTCCACTGCTCTCAGCTGCATCCAGCCTCGGACGGCCCCTCCATCTTGGAACCGGAGCGGAGCCAGCTGTGGGGGCACGTTGGTCAGGGTCCACCTCCCTGTCCGTGGCCACAGGTGATGGTGGCGGTGGTGTTGGTGACCTGTCCCACTGAGCACTTGGGTGAGGGGGTGGTGGTGTGGCGCGGGACAACCACTCCCCCCACAGAGCAGTTTGCTGGCCCATGAGGTCCACAATTTGGCCAATGGAAGTGTCGATGGACCGCAACAGCTGGCTGCTCTCTTGCGAGTCTTGGTGGGCCCGATCGGACTGTGCCTGCGACCGCTCATAGGAGGCATTGACTCTGGCGATGGCCTCCAGGGTCTCGGCCCCAGGATGGGGTGGGTCTCCTTCCCGATCTCGCCAAGCAACTACACTCCAGGTTGTGAGCTGTGGCCTCACCTGTGTCCTCTCCCGCCCACTCTCCCTGCTAGCCTGGGATGTCGATGGCCCATCATCGGGCGATGGGTCAGGCAGGGTGGCACAGGCAGGAGTGGTGGTGGTGGTGGTGGTGGTGATGGTGGTGGTGGCTGCACAGCTCACAATGGCAGGTGTTGGTGTAGTGACCCAGGCCAAGGTGGTGGATGCCGGGATGTCCTGGGAGCCTGATGGCCCTGGGAGTCTGCTTGGGCCAGCATCGTCCTCTGCCCCTGAGCTGTCAATGGGATCGTCCCCAGACAGTCCTGGCTGTGAGGGTGGCAACTGGTGCTGGCGGTTGCTGCTTTCGCCGGTCAAGTTGCGATCACCTGAGGGACAAGATTTTCACAATTATTGCTGTGGACATGACATGTTTTTGGTAGCAACATTACAGATCACATGGAATCAGGACATGGTTGTTGTTGTCATCATGTTGTTGTGGTTGACAGTACAGGGCAATATGGTGGCGTGGAGTTGGGAAGGCAATACTTGGATATGTGTGGTCCTGTCCTGCTATTGGATGTTCCCCCTCAGAAGATGTCTATTTACCTGTCAGTTTGCAGGGAAAGATGCACTGGTCACCAAATGGTGGGCGGACTCAATCTTGCTCTGGGGTGAGACATGGGTGCTGGTCTCTCACACACCCCACCCACCACCACCCTTCCTGTAGACATGGGGGCCTGTTGGGAGTTGTAGTGCTGGTCTCTCACACACCCCATCCACCACCACCCTCCCTGTAGACATGGGGGCCTGTTGGGAGTTGTAGTGCTGGTCTCTCACACACCCCACCCACTTCTCTCACACACCCCACCCACCTCTCTCACACACCCCACCCACCTCTCTCACACCCCACACCACCCTCCCTGTAGACATGGGGGCCTGTTGGGAGTTGTAGTGCTGGTCTCTCACACACCCCACCCACCTCTCTCACACACCCCACCCACCACCACCCTCCCTGTAGACATGGGGGCCTGTTGGGAGTTGTAGTGCTGGTCTCTCACACACCCCACCCACCTCTCTCACACCCCCCACCCACCACCACCCTCCCTGTAGACATGGGGGCCTGTTGGGAGTTGTAGTGCTGGTCTCTCACACACCCCACCTACCTCTCGCACATCCCACACCCCCACCACCCTCCCTGTAGACATGGGGGCCTGTTGGAGTTGTAGTGCTGGTCTCTCACACACCCCACCCACCACCACCCTCCCTGTAGACATGGGGGCCTGTTGGGAGTTGTAGTGCTGGTCTCTCACACACCCCATCCACCACCACCCTCCCTGTAGACATGGCGGCCTGTTGGGAGTTGTAGTGCTGGTCTCTCACACACCCCACCCACCTCTCTCATACACCCCACACACCTCTCTCACCCCCCACCCACCACCCTCCCTGTAGACATGGGGGCCTGTTGGGAGTTGTAGTGCTGGTCTCTCACAACCCACCCACCTCTCTCACACACCCCACCCACCTCTCTCACACCCCACCCCCCCACCACCCTCCCTGTAGACATGGGGGCCTGTTGGGAGTTGTAGTGCTGGTCTCTCACACACCCCACCCACCACCACCCTCCCTGTAGACATGGGGGCCTGTTGGGAGTTGTAGTGCTGGTCTCTCACACACCCCACCCACCACCACCCTCCCTGTAGACATGGGGGCCTCTTGGGAGTTGTGGTGCTGCCTGCTTTGACAACATGCAAGGCTGGGAACGTAGGAGGCAACATTTGTGTTTGGTCATGGTGGGTGCATTTGAGCCCAGGACTTCACATTTGGGTGACTATGTGGCACACATGCATGGATTGGAGGCAGGGAGATGTGTGTTGGCAGTTGTGCAAGGCAGACCATGGCAGTGTGATAGTGGTCATTGGTTTGTACTTACCAGCCTCTGGTCCCTCCTCGATTCCTTCCAGGCTCTCAGGGTGCAGTATGCCCAGCACCTTCTCCTCCCATTCTGCAAATGATATGGGCTCCGGGGGAGTGCGGCCGCCAGTGTGGTGTGCCCGCAGGTGGTTCTTCGCCCTGATGCCTTTCACCCTTGCCTTGAGGTCGTGCCACCGCCTCTGGATCTCGTGTTTGGTGCGTGGCACGCTCCCTGACGCATTGACTCTGGTCACTATCCTGTCCCACATGTTGTTTTTGGTTGCCAAGGTGGTCTGCTGGACTAGGGTGCCGAAAAGATGTGGTTCGACACGGATGATTTCATCCACCATGACCTTCACCTCACTGTCTGTGAACTTGGGATTTTTCTTTGGTGCCATGGTGTGTGATGTGCAAGGTGTTGGCGTGGTGGGGTGGGGTGTGCAGGTGTGTGGTGTGTAGGGATGGCATTGTGGGGGTTTGTGTGGTGGGTGTGTTTGTGTGCAGGTTGTATGTGTGTTTGTGTGTGTCTGCTGTTAGTGGTATTGTGGCTCTTGCTTGCAGCTATGCTGTGATGCAAAGGACTGTGGTAGTGGGAGGGATTCATTTTATACTCTGTGTGGTGGTGGTGTCCCAATGGTTGTTGGCAATCAGGTGTTCTGTGGGTGTGGTGATTTTGGTGCATTTTTCGGTTCTTGGGAGGTGTCATTGGGGCGTGTAGTTGCTGGGGGTGGGTGTTTCAGGTGGTTGGGTGTCCTGTTTAGTGTATATTCTATTTACTTCCGTCTGCCATTTTGTAATCGGTTTGACGGCAGGGATGGTGTTTGTGTGGTCCTTCCGCAGTCATGGTCCGTTTGGCGATGCATTGTTTCAGCGGCGGTCGGGGACGGTGGTGAGTTCCGTTGGAATGGCGGCGTTATCCTAATCACGCGGACGGACCCTCCGCAGGTATAACGGCGGTTGGGCCGGTTCCCGCGGTCATGTTCGTCCGCGGCGAAGGGTGTTTCTTTGCTACCGTCCGCTTACGGCGGTCTTTGGTGTGGTCCGTCCGCCGCGGATGGTGTTTGATGTGATCCATCCGCCGCGGTCGGAGTTTCTTGACATAACTATCCTAATCGCAACGCGGATTCTCCGCAGTGCGGTCGGGAGTGATTTTGCCGCGACCATGGCGGACGGCACCCGTTTCCTCCGCCATCCTAATAGGCCCCTAAGTGTGGAGTTTTGGAACTTTAAAAAATTCCTCTAAAATCAGCCGAACTACGAATTCCGATTTACTCACCTGTCATCAGGAGAGACTTCAGTGCTACATCTTTCAGCCCACTACTGATCCTGAAAAGTAATTCTAACCGTACTTACAGTAAATTGAATTTCCTTCCATAGGCTAACATTGACTGGTTTCACTTGGAAATTCTTCTATGTGTGAAGTTTTGGAGCTTTAAAAAATTCCTCTAAAATCAGCTGACCTACGAATTCCGATTTACTCACCTGTTATCAGGAGAGACCTCAGTGCTGCATCTTTCAGCCCACTACTGATCCTGAAAAGTAATTCAAACCATATTTACAGTAACTTGAATTTCCTTCTATAGACTAACATTGACTGGTTTCACTTGGGAATTCTTCTAAGTGTGGAGTTTTGGAACTTAAAAAAATTCCTCTAAAATCAGCTGACCTACGAATTCCAATTTACTCACCTGTTATCAGGAGATACCCCAATGCTGCATCTTTCAGCCCACTACTGATCCTGAAAAGTAATTCTAACCATACTTACTAAGTGTGGAGTTTTGGAACTTTAAAAAATTCCTCTAAAATCAGCCGAACTACGAATTCCGATTTACTCACCTGTTATCAGGCGAGACCCTAGTGCTGCATCTTTCAGCCCACTACTGATCCTGAAAAGTAATTCTAACCGTACTTACAGTAACTCGAATTTCCTTTCATAGGATATCATTGCCTGCTATATAAAATATATATAAATTTAAAATATCTAAAATAAAAAAAGAAATATTCCAATTTCAATATTTTTAAACATTTTTTTTCAATTTATATTAAACATATGTAATGTAATTTAAAAAATAAAATATCTCAAATTAAATAGTTTAAAAAATATAGTAAATCAGAATAAAAAAATATAACAATTAATACATTTAGAAAATATCATTTACAAAACCTTAGAGATTCACTGAAAAAACCATAGGTTTCAGCCACGTTATAGTTAGGAATTAGCATCTAAAAAACCTTAGAAATTCACTGAAAAAACCATAGGTTTCACACGTGTTATAGTTAGCTGGACATTTCACTCATACAAAACCATTGAAATTCCCCCGTTATATGTTAGTTCAGCTAACTATAACTCGCGCGCCCGCAATGCACTGTTGATGACTTCACATATTACATCACTCAATGCATGGTTAGTGACATCACTCATGAATTCACTGATGACATCTCAAATGACATCACTGATGACATCACTGATGACATCATCCTTGTGAAAGAGTGGCAGACCTCCTCTCACCGTAATATAACCTTTGATACACACATTCAAAAATAGAAAATAACATTTTCAAAAAAATGGAGATACCAATACCAGTTACAACAACCTATTCAGTAATTCCAAAATCTACATACACATCCACTCATTCACCAACAGTTCTATATTGTTACTCATACATGTACTCACTAATCATATGTACTCATACACCTATACATCCTATTACACACCGACACTCATCCATAGAGTTACTCACACACATACTCACACATGCAAATAAACTATCAAACATCCATTTACTTGCATATACAACTATACACACACCACTACACTTACTTCTACAGAAACGTACACATATTTACTCTCTTAAACAATCACTTAAAGAAACACATACTTATTTATACAGGAACTCTTCCAATCTATCACTCTCACATATATTCACTTATATGCATCAATACACACATATACTAGTTTAACACATATGTAGTTACTCATAAAGATACTATTGAGACAGTCATTCAATCACTAACACACCCATACACACACTCATCCACCCATACAGTCCTGCACACATGCTGTCTTCAAAACACATACAAACAGTGAGTCACTCATTCATGCATCTATGCGGTAAGTAATACCCCCCACCAAACAGGGGCGTAGCACAGGCCCCCGCAGCCCGCGCGTTGCGGGGGGGCCCATGCTCCAGGGGGCCCCTCACCCGGCCCTCACTTGACTTACATCATTGATTGTAATGGTGCGCTGTGCGCACTGCACACAGCACGCCTGGTGGCCCAGCCCCGGCCTCTTTAATAAATTAGATGCTGGTGCCCCGGAAGCTAATAACTAATCCTCTCACTGAGGGCAGGCTCTTAATAAATTGTTGCACGAGCCCCGGTCGGGGCCCCTGAGGCGCCGGGGCCCGTATGAGGCTCTTAAGGAATGGTGCGGGCCCCCCTGAGGCTCTGACAAATGGTGCGCGGGCCCCGGCAGGGGCCCCTGAGAATCTTAAAAATGGTGCGGGGGCCCCAGCCGGGGCCCGTGAGGCAGTTATAAATGGTGCCTCGGCCCCGCCGGGGCCCTGGGGCACTTAAGAAATGGTGTGTGGGTCCCGGCCGGGGCCCCTCCCTGAGGCTCATAAGAAATAGTGCACACCGGGCACCGGTGAGACCCTGAGACTCCTAGAAATGGTGCACGCCAGGCCTCGGCCAGGGCCCCTGAGGAAACAAAGAGAATTCTGTGTCAACCTGAGGTGGTCAGCTCTGCAGTAGAAGGTACCGTGACACTTGAGCTCCAAGTGAGAGAGTGAGATGTTTGTTTAACTGAGCAACAGGGCAGCATCCAAGCAGTCTGTGACGGTGAGATGATCAGGGTTTCTCTGTATGGTCTTACTGATCCAGTGTATATGAGTGTAATCAATGCTTAATTTGTACAAAATATAAAAAACATAAGTGCTGTGTGTGGGTGCATCGATAGAAGGCTCGCGTATAATCCTAACAACAGTTCAGGACACAATTAACAAATAACAATTGTAATCCATTCGCAAATGAGTTAATGAAAACAAATTTCACTTACACAAGAAAAAAATGGGGGGAAAGGGGAAAAAAAGAGGGGGAGGAGAAAGAGAAATCGAAGGAAAAGAAAAGACAATAGAAGAAAGGAACCGTAAACCAGATAAATCACAAATTATTTAGAAAAATATTACAAATTTATTATCAATAATTACATAAACACGCTCAGAAAAATAATTGCTGGTTTACAAAACAGTACGTCACACACGGAAATACCAAACAAGTGGCAAACAACAAATATGTTACAAAAAAAAAGGGGTACAACATATACAAGTGTTATGTGTCCTCTGAAATTTATTGGCCACATATACATCGACGGCGTTTCAACCGCTAATAAATTGTGCGATCATCATCAGGACAAGGTACTTCACTGAGCGTCACAATGATTTCTGTATTAAGGATTCTTGTACGAGCAGTCCCATAAGTTAAAGAATGCTCAAAGTAAAATTTAAATTCTGGGATAATTAAAAACGGCAACAATGCTGCACCACAAGGTGAAAGCTGTATTGCTTCTTGTCTCTTGTCGGTGCCAAAAATTGCACTTACAGTTGAAGACTTAATCTTCGTTCATGGATAGTCACCCGGCAATAGGCGTGAGGTTCCTGTTTGCCATTCCCATGTCCAATGAAAGAGACGAGTGCGTGCAAGTATGAGTTGCTTTCACTACCTTTGTGAGGTTGAAGAAGTGGCGCCCTGTGAGTAGTAGGACTAGACTGGCTATGTGAGTTGGGATGCTAGGGTTTGATAATCATGGGTTCAATGCTCTAAATTATTTGGGGAGGCGCGAAGCTCAGGAGTTCCTGTGGGACGTTTGGGCTTCTGGTGTAAGGTATTCGGGCTCTCTGTGCAAGAGTGCGGAACTCTGCTCCAAGTTCCGACCGGCAATACATTCTCAGTGGTAGGTGGTGTGCTGGGCCGCCGGGGGGGGTGCCCCTCCATGTACTTTGCAGGGGGGCCCCCTCAAGTTTCGTTACGCCACTACCACCAAACCATACAGACACTCATACTGATACTCAAAAACCAACTAATAACCCATATAGACACTCAGGTAGCTACTCACCAACCCATGCAG
The DNA here is from genome assembly GCF_964261635.1 of Lissotriton helveticus. Lineage (NCBI taxonomy): Eukaryota > Metazoa > Chordata > Amphibia > Caudata > Salamandridae > Lissotriton > Lissotriton helveticus. The sequence goes on from NC_136063.1 coordinate 695,732,932, forward strand.
TGACTTATAGAAAAAGTGAGACACTGATACAGATGTTTACATATTTAAACATTACTTGCTAATACATGTATTCACTAAGATACACTTAATAAGTCAGTTATGCAATCATTTAAAAAAAAAACCATCCATTTAGAAACTTATTTACCCATTTATTCTTCCATCGACCTTTAGATATACAGATATAAAAAATATTTATTTTTCAGAAAGACACACATTCACTGGATGATGTCATCAGTGATGTCATCAGTGATGTCATTTGAGATGTCATCAGTGATTTCATGAGTGATGTCACTGACCATGCCACGAGTGATGTAATATGTGATGCATTCAGCAGTGCATTGCGGGCGCGCGAGTTATAGTTAGCTGAACTAAATATAACGGGGGAATTTCAATGGTTTTGAATGAGTGAAATGTCCAGCTAACTATAACATGTGTGAAACCTATTGTTTTTTCAGTGAATATATATATATAGACATATAAATATTGGACATTAAAATGACAAAAAGTCAATCAGTAGAACCAGAGTTATGAGCCTTTAAAGTTTAAAGTGGAAAATAGTGCTTGAAAGATCAAAGAGCCAACCGTGGGCGTGTAGTCATGAGAGACGGGAGTAAAGTCAAAAGGCATGGCTGTCCGCGATGGAGTGTGGTTGGGCTATACAAAGTGGATTGGGCCCAGTCTCTGCTCATGTTTAGACTTACAATATGTTTTGAAGAAAAATATCTGAGAAGGTGAAGCTCATTGGGGCAAGGCAGCCAGTGGTGTTTGAGGAAGAGTCGCCGTAGTCGGGGTGCCGCTGGACAAAGTTGCAGTAAAGATTATTACATTCGGACTTGGTCTCTTTTATGGAAGTCAAAAATCTCCAGTGAGACAAAGCTGCAGGCTTATGCCAATGAGGGCTATACGAGGCCAGGGACCCCTTCTACAAGGAGCTGCTGAACAGGATTTTCTGCTGCACAGAAGAATGTTGCGGAAGCTGCGGCAAAGTCAGGCCAACCGGCGATGCACCTTGAGCTGATGGGCAAGCAGGTAGGTACCAGACTCCTCCTAATTCTCAGTGCACTTTTTGGTAATACATTTTTGAAGTCCAATGTTTGGATTTAGGCTATCTGGGCACCTTTAGTGCCACTTCCAAGGGTCCAAGACAGGACCTGCACCACTCAGATGGTCAGGCCTCACTCAGGCTGATGCCTGGTAGATGGGGATTTTTTGGCCCTAAGCCTCTGATCAGGAGGCCAGCCAACTAGCCCTTGGGGCACTCTGGAAGTCTTGAGTTCAAGCAGGAAAGCAGGTCTCAAGCTTCAGGGTAATCCTCTGGGGGCACAGGCCAGGCTTCAGGCAGCCAAACAGTCCTCTTGGTGCAGCGTGGCAGTCCTGTTAAGTACACAGCAGTCCTTTGAGAAGCCTTCTGCAGGTCCAATATTGAACTGAAGATTGAGTCTGAGGGTCCTATTTGTATGCCTGAAGCCATCTGTGAAGTGAAAAAAACTTCTGACGTTTTCCTCCCATAGAAGTGTCTGGAATTTTCTGGCTCCCTGCCCTGGCCCCAGTCTGTCTGCAAGCACAATAGGCTAGTGTAAAGTTATTCGAGAGTGAGCTGAAGCAGTATCTTTGAAGTGCAAGTAGAGGTGTGCAGAGCTCCACCCCTCATCCTGCCTTTGATGGCTCATTCTGCCAAACTCAGTCCCTCTATTGTGTGACTGTCTGGGAGGAATACACAAAGGCTAACTGCCAACATCACCTAGTCATGGGACACAGGCAACAGACTGCAGTCACCAAATGGTTAGGAAAAGAAAATGGCAACTTTCTAAAAGTGACCTAAAATCCAACTTTACCATTAAAGAAGATTTGAAATTCCAGTTTCTTGGACACCAAATATGACATTTCTCCCTGTCTCTAAAAATTGTTATCACTTTTTAAATGCAATAAGGTAACCCAATGTTACCCTATGGGAGAGGTAGCCTCACAGTAGTGAAAATCAAATTTGTGAGTTTTTCACTACCATGAAATGTACAACTTAAAAGTACATATCCAGCTTTTTAAATACATGTACACTGCCCTGTGGGCTGTTTTGGGCCTACCTTAGGGGTGGCACATGTAATAAAAAAGGGTGTTTTGGGCTTGGCAAGAGGTTTATTCTGCCAAGTAGAATTGGCCATTTAAAACTGCTCACAGGCTGTGAGGACAAGATTTTGGACTTGTTTTGAGGGATACTTAAGTGGGTGGCACAATAAGTGCTGCAGGCCCACTGCAAGCATTTCATTTGCCAGTCATGGGTATATTGTATATCACTTTACTAGGAACTTATAAGTAAATTAAATATGCCAGTCAGGTGTTAGCCAATATTACTACACTTTGGAATGTGAGCACAAGCAATTTAGCCCTGGTTAGTATTGGTAAACTGCACAGAGTTCTAAGGCCAGGAAAAACAAATTGAGAAAAAATAGGAGGGGAATAGGTGCACACTTTGTGGAAAGACCATCTAGCAGGCATAATGACTTTATCAATGGGTCAACACATCAACATACATAAAACAGACTTATTCTTTCAATAGTCACCCCCTCCATGAGCTGATTTCGGGCCTGGGGACCCCATCCCCTGGGGCCCGGCACATTTTGTGGGAATGGGGGGTACCTATCCCCTTCCCCGGCTGTTGATGGCCTCATGGACCCCATCCCCTGGGCACACTACTGTAATTATGGGGGAGGGGGCACACAGGGCTGATATCGGCTGATATCGGCCCTAGGCACAACATCGCCTGGGGCACGTCCAATGAATTAATGGGGAAGGGGAAGAATCTAGTTACCATAGGAAGAGGATTTGCTAATAACTTTGGCGCTGTTTGACAAATCTTCAAAAAACGTTCCCCAAAAAAAGGTCCAACCACCTCATCTCTTTCCTTGAAAGTTTCAGAGTGTTCTGTCAAGCTGGGACCAAGAGAAAAGGGGGGGGGGTCCAAAAATACAGTATCCCCATACAATTTCCATAGGGATTTTCAAACAGCGGTACAGCCCAAATAGCTGAATGTAATTGCACCAAATTGGCAGAAAGCTCGATCTTTACCCAGAAAGCATGCTTTTTGTGATTTAATGTGAACCTGTTTTTGAGAAATTATTGTTTAAAATGTAAGTATATCTGGACTGTTGGGTTCCTGGGACTCACACAGGAGTCCATTGAGTACGCAACGTTCAATAATAGAGAGATCTGATTGGCTGAGGTGGTCTCTTTTCCCATTGGACAGCTCGCTCCTGCAGGAGTGAATAGGTCCAACAAGTATTGGAGGAGCTCACTTTCTGATTTGCTTGCCACAACAATCAATCAATCAATCACTCAATCAATCAATCAGGGGTTTATGAAGCGCGCTACTCACCTGTGAGGATCTCAAGGCGCTGGGGGTGGGGGGCGGTGCAGCTCTGGATCGGTCAAAAAGCCAGGTATTGTGGATCTTCCTGAAAATGTGCAGAGTGGGGGAGCGTCCGATGTCGACTGGGAGCTTGTTCACGGTCTTTGCTGCAACGTAGGAGAAGGCTCTTCCAACTGCTCTGGTTCTGTGCAGTGTCTCTGCCAGGGTGTGGTCAGCAGAGTGGAGGTTCCTTTTGGGTACGTGGAAGGAGACTCTTTCATTGAGGTATTTGTGTCTGATGTTGTGAAGGGATTTGTAGGCGTGGATGAGTAGCTTGAAGGTTACTCTCTTCTTGATGGGGAGCCAGTGGAGGTCCCTAGGTGATGGGTCATATGCTCGTGTTGAGGGGTTCTGAGGGCAAGTCTGGCTGCAGTGTGTTCTGGATGGTTTGGAGCTTGTGTAGCAGGGTTTTGTTGATTCCGGTGTGGAGGGCATTACTGTAGTCCAGTCTGCTTGTTATGAGTGCGTGGGTGACGGTCTTTCTGCATTCGGAAGGGATCCACTTGAAGGTCTTGCGGAGGATGCAGAGGTAGTGGAAGCAGATGGAGGCAACGGCGTTGATCTGGCGAGTCATGGTGAGGGCAGAGTTTAGAATGATGCTGAGGTTTTGGGCGTGGTATGATGGAGTGGGTGGGTTTCCGGGGGTGGAAGGCCACCAAGAGAAGAAATGTTGCAGCCGCCATTTTATACCAAGGGACTTGGTCCCTGTGTCCTGAATATATTTTTTTTATTTGTATTAGGAAGTAGGGTAGGGAAACACTGATGATCGTGATGTTCTTTGGGGATCTCAGAAGGACCCCACTTGGGCCACATTTTGAAAGAGATATTTGTTTGGGTTACAGTGTTCCGCAGGACTCTTACAGGTGCCAGTGCTCCCTTGAGAATCTTATGTTAGAGTAGGGTCCATACTGGCTCCCGCATGAGTCCCAGGGGATCAAAAAGCCATTTTTAAAAAAAGGTGGTCTGAGTGTCTGTGATGGGTTGGTCATGTATAAGCGGTTGGCCCAGCAGCTAACCCAGCCCGCAGACAGGATAAGGTCATGCACAGCAAGGGGTGGCTACCTGTGGGAGGTTGGCCATCCAGTGGGATTAGGCACAGAGTCTGGCCAGAGGGAGCATCCAGCCAAAAGCAAAGGCTGTGCATGGCATGAGGTGATGCCTGTGGTGGTTGGGAGCAGGCCCTGCAGTCATCCCCAGCTCATGGCTATGTGCTGCATGGGGTTGCCATCTGCAGGGGTTGTCGGCCCATGGGGATTGGGTCCACACTGCACACTACAAAAGGCCATACTTGGTGGTGGTTGATTGCTAGTGTGGAGTAGCGTGTAAGCCCTGCGACCTACCCCTTGCCACACATTGCCTTCGTCCGTGGACCACAGGGGTTCTGCACAGTTACATACGGTAATTACTTTATGTTAAAAAAAACTATAAGTTCACTGGCAAAAACAAATCTAAAAGAGACAATGTTGTTAGGTTGGGCAATAATATTCTCCTTTGCATTAAAAAACCCTCAGAAATTTACTGAGGAAAAAAACAAAGGGTAAAGTGACTTTATAGTTAGAGGAAAAGGTCAGTTTAAATGTAACATTTTAAACTAAAAAACTCACTGAGATTCACCAGTTATAGTTATTTCTAGTAACTGTACTCCATGCCCTAGCCATGCACATAGTACATCACTCATGATATGCTCTATGGCATCAATGATAAGTCGTTCTGGGAAGCTGCGGGAATGTCATGTGGGAAACTGCGTCAAGGATGCTTTGTGCAATAACAGTTTTGAGGAGTTGTGGGGCTGCGAGGCGAGATCCTACGTTGTAGAGGTGTTGTGCAGCAGTGGATACAAAGAGCTGTGTGGTCCAGCGTCACAGATGCGTCGCACAGCTTCTGTTCTGATATAGAGCTGTGAGGCAAAGTGTCGCCCTGCATCAGTTCTGCTTGAACTATAGCTGGACTGGCAGAGCAGCTTCAGGTCCTTGTCCATGGGTTCAGGAATGGGTTGGCACTAATTGGGCAGCAAGACTCACAATAGACAGAGTTAAGGTGCTGGTTTCAAGGTGGGTGGAGCATTTTCTGTCCCTGAAGCTCTGATAAGGAGGCCAGACAATTAGCCAAAAACATAAGTATTGGATGCTTTGACAATGTTGTTTGTTTTATGGTCTTGTGTGTAAAATTGTAATGTGATGTATTATGTATAGTATATTTTATAGTTTATGTGAATTTTATTCTGTAAACTGTTGGCATTTGTGCTTTTATATGTAATGCAGATATGATTGGACAATTCTGTTTTTCACATTGAAATGAACCGATTAAAACTATAAAAGAAAAAAAGTCAAAGGTATAAATAAAATACCGGTACAAACGAAAAAAACTATGTTTGGCTATTAAGCGAAAATCATAAATGCTTTAAAAAATTTGAGGTATAGGCCTACCGACATCCTAAAAGTGGCATTTTGAGTAACTTACATTGGGTTTTAAATTACAGTTAATTAGATGCCAAACTCGACATTCATACCTCTCTCTCTTATTAGGACCTACCCTAAGCGTATTAAAAAAGAGGGTTTAGGCCTGGCAAGAGGTTTATCTTGCCAGGTCGTGATGGCAGTTTAAAACTGCACTCACAGGCTGCAAAGGCAGGCCTAAGATATGTTTGACAGGCTACTTAAGTGGCTGGCACACCCAGTGCAGCAGGCCCACTAGAAGTTCTTATTTTAATGGCCTTTAGTACATGCACTACCACTTTAGTAGGGACTTATGTGTAAAGTAAATGTGCCAATAGGGTGTAAGACTATGTTATAATGTTTTAGGGAGTGAGCACACACACATTAGCACTAACTAGCAGTGGTAAACTGCACAAAGTCCAAAGGCCAACAAAAAACAGATCCGTAAAAATAATGGCAGAATAAGGCAAAACATTTGGGTTATCTATCTATCTATCTATCTATCTATCTATCTATCTATCTATCTATCTATCTATCTATCTGTCTATCTATCTATCTATCTATCTATCTTCTGACCAACAATGCTTTATTCACAGCATACAACAACATGCCTCCCAGATTGCTGGGCAAGTAATTCTTTATTGAAAATGGATTACAAAACCCTACGCATTTCGGCCACACTTCGGCCTTAATCACGGGTTGGCACCCATACTTCAAACAAGTGCTTATGAACAGTTAAGCAACGATGGCTCAGTAGTGCACAATACAATGACCAAAAAAGTCAACATATTGGACATGAACCGTTTTTTAAAAAAGGCTATCATTATCACTATAAATACCACTAAACCACATGCATAGTCCATATGACAATTATACTTCATTCTTTTTGTATTTCTATAATCATAATCACACAAGGACAGTGATAATTCAAAACATGTATATCAACATATATAAGCATACCATGCCGAAATGTGACATTACAATGCATGCCATTACATCGCATGCTGTTGCAACGCCAAACTTTACCCCGACTTTCTGTCGGGGTAGTGCTGAAAGTAGGAATAGATTAATTTTCTATTCCAACTCCAGTGTCTGCAGCAGTATGGAAGGTGTTGGAGTTAAACCCAACACCTTCCACCCACTGCTGCACACCTTTTTCTTTGCAACAGCATGCGATATAGCTGCATGCGTTGTAACGGTTGCGTTGTAAAGGCTGCTTCCCTACCATGCCTGTTAATATATCGCAGGCAATTATGCAGTAGCCAGGTGAGCCAAATTATGCAGCATCATTGCAAGTGATGCACCATACTTATAAAATAATCATGTGTTGCAAAAAAAGAAAACTGGAATAAAAAAACAGGCTAACTACAAGAACTTAAACTTGAGTTCTCAGATTATTGATAGTCCTGCGTGATTATATATAAATTGAACACACATTACCATAATTTCATTGTGTCACGGAGAGCCCTAATATAGCCCAAAAGGGCTAAATACATATATGAACATACAATCAACATAATGATAATCAAATATATAAATCTTACTTCTCTATGAATTCTAGTCTTCCTTTCTCGACTTTCTGAAATCCCAATCAGTTCCTCAACTACCTGTATAAAAATATAACAACTTCTAAAAACATGAACAAAAACATAAAACAAATATGACTTTCATATGACCAGCCAAGCAGATTAAATGAATTTAAGGCAGCTTAATTCTAACTTGTTCCTAAATGTCTGCACAGTTCCTCTGCTGTATTAAGGCTGGATAGATAGATAGATAGATAGATAGATAGATAGATAGATAGATAGATAGATAGATAGATAGATAGATAGATAGATAGATAGATAGATAGATAGATAGATAGATAGATAGATAGATAGATAGATAGATAGATAGATAGATACTGAAAAAAACACAGTTAAATACTGAGTAATGGCACTGGCTCAAGCGCGTAAAGTCACTGAAATTCGTCTGGTATGGCTAGCGGTACAATTTTTTACTCCCCCCTTTACATCTTTTGCCCAGCATGGAAATATCTGCCCACCATTTGTCCCTCACTGCACTGTGTCCTTTTGCCAGCTCTTCCTGTTCCTGTCTGCATTTAAATGCATTTTGGTCACTATGTGGCCCTGGATCAGCGGGGCTAGGTGTTCGTTCTGGGTACAATATCGCCTTGCCTCTTCTGGAACATTAGTTCCACTTCTTTTTTTTTAAATCACTCACAAAATTCCATAATGATATTCTGTAGATCCTCTCGGAGAATCTTAGTTTCCCTGTATCTGTCTATCTACTAAGCAAAACTCGGGGGTCTGAGTATACAATCTGAAGTATGCAACCCCCTATTTACCGTCTGTCAATCACGGGCAACTTTTTTGTTAGAGTCTTATTCAGATTTTCCTAGGTATAGATTTCTTACACACTGAGTAACATCCATAAGGGCACTGACCATGAAGGCAGCCTGCGATCAGACGGGAAATGTATACTCCTGACAGAAGCCATTCACTCAAGGCCATCTGTATTCCTTCCGTAACGCATTAACTTTACACTCCTCGCGCGCCTTGAAGGTCGGGCAGTCAGAACGAGCATCTCCCATCCCTCCGCTGAACACTTCCTGTTACAGAGATAATTTGGACTGTGATTGCTGTCTGTGATAAGTCCGGCTCATCTGCTGAGTTATTTCTCTGCAGTCTGCAAAACGCAGTATCTAAAAGAGCTCAAGATGTCTGATCCTCGCCCTGCAGCATTAGAGGGTAGCGTGGCGCCATTTGATCTTTCTGATACGTACAAAAAAATAGCTTTTTCTTACGAACAGTGGCGAATCACATTCAAAATTGTGTTCTTAGGAGGAAAAGCTTAACAAGTGAAAACTACTTAGCGAACAATTTGTAAAAAATCATTATTCCTCCGCAGGTCGATTTTGTAGATGTTTTTTCATTTCCCTGTTTTCTTATCTCATTAAAGGCTATATTGAGCAATAACCTTTACATGATTCGGAGAATTCAATTTCTTCGCATAAATGTAACCTCTAAGCACTGAAATACAATTTGGGCTTCAGTTGGCGAAGGTAGGTTGTTGTTATCCTACAGTCGTCCTCTGCCGAAAAGGGAAATGAACAAACTGATTGAAACTTTCATTTAAATTCGAGCCCTTTGCCCGTTTCTTGATTATCTCGCAGGATGCTACAAAATAGTCAAGGACAGAGAATGTTTACACATTATAGCTGTGCCACTGTCTGTTTGTGTAACCAATGTCTCTTTATGCAACTGAAGGTTAATGCTCATTCAGGGTAGTCAGTCCTTGATTTGGGAAAGAATGAGTGCTGATTCACAAATCTCTGCTCAGAAGCCTGCAGCTGTTGATATTACATGCCACTGCCCAAATACCAAGATTGCAATAGTCTTGAATGCATCTCATGCTGCTTTAAACCAGTACTCGACACTTCCTGCCAGTTGGAAAACGGCCCTCTCTGCAGGTCATGCAAAGCATTTTGCCTTGCTTCTCCAATTTTTCTGACCTTGTATTTGTTGGCTTTATGACTCTGAGCACTTTACCGCTGCTGACCAGTGCTAAAGTGCATGTGCCCTCTCTCCTAAAAATGATAATATTGGCTTTTACCCAATTGGCATATTAAATGTACTTACAAGTCTATAGTAAAGTGTACTACATGTGCCCAGGGCCTGTACATTTAATGCTACTAATGGGCCTGCAGCACTACTTGTGCCATCCACTTATGAGGCCCTCTAAACATTTAGGGCATGTGTCTGCAGTTTAAACTGCAATTTCGACCTGACAAAATAAACCTTTTACCAGGCCCAAACCTTCCTTTTTGATACATATAAGTCACCCCAAGGGTAGGCCCTGGACAGTCCAGAGGGCAGGGTACAACGAATTTAAAAAGTAGGACATGTACTTTTAAGTTTTACATGTCCTGGTAGTGAAAAACTATTACATTTGTATCTCACTACAGCAAGACATACCTCTTCCATGAGATAACATTGGGATTACCTGATTACATTTTATAAGAGAATTTTCCAACTGGGAAGAGTTAAGACCCGCAAGTGTTAATTGGTGAATGTGATGCCAATGTACCCCATAATACATGTACACATAAAAATGTCAATATTGGTAAATACGATGTCGATGTACGCCACGACAAATGTGCGCATAATAATGAGAATGACGGTAAATGTGATATCAATGACCGCCATGTTATATGTACACGTAATAACAAACTTGTATCATTGCTGTTGAATCTACTCGAGACGACCTTCCCATCAACACAGTTTCAGAGGTACATGGTCAGACAAGCCCTGTGACCCAAACCCAAGCCTACTGATTGGTAGATCACAGGTGGGGTTATACTTAGCCTGAAGGCAAATGCGCAAACAGGAAAAACGCAGATCGATCTCACTGATAGGCAGCTACACCAAAAAAGGTCTGAGGAGATTGGCTCAGAAAAAAGACGTTTGGCCAAAATACCACAAAGTCAGATGCCACATGTAGTTAGGAACACTCAGCCAGTCAGAACACAGCATGCACACTACACGCAGTGATCACGTGTTCCCCATGCTGGACATCTGGACACATACACACTGACCGACATTGGGTCTCTACAAAGTCGAGAGCCACCTGCGCCCCCTCATCAGATGGTGAATTTATAGTTTATGAATAGGTCCAGATTTTCTTGCTCTACAAGAATGTGTAATTGGTTTATCGTACTTCAAGAACTCTATATAATGCTGACCAAAACCTCTGTACATTGAGACAGTCTTCAGACACGGCTCTGTTGCTGCACTCCCAGTCGCTGCATTTAATTAAAGCATCTTGTTCCTGTTTGAAAAAAAGCCTATTGTCTTTTCATTTCGTCAAGGTAAATTAATATCTGATCAGCACAAGTCTGGATGCTCTGGAATCCTAATTTAAAACCTTAATTTATGGTGAAGTCGGATTTTCAAATTACAATTTTGAAAATCCCAGTTTTAGAAAGTTGGCATTTGCTTACTTTAGCTATTTGGTGCCTGCTGTCTGTATCCGATTACAGTGACAATTTTGCTTTGTGGATTCCTCCTAGATGGCCACACACAATAAGAGCATAGGTGTGACTTGATGGGCAATCCTAGAAGAATGGAAGGGAGGAGCTGGGCACAGACTCACTTACGCACGAATAGGCTGTGTACTCTCTACACACAAATTGCATTGAAACATGTTGATGGTGCCCCTGTTGCTCCTGGGGCACCAAAAAGGACCAATATATAAATCGTAGCCCTTTGCAAGTGTTTATGGTGAGCTCCATTGCATTAATAGCTTCTGAGCAACTTTGCTGCATTGATTTACAGCTGTTTAAACAGCCTCACACTACGTTTTTCTTTGATATGGGTTCCAATGGGGTACCCATATTCCTTTTTCTCAACAGGGCTTCTCTGTGCCTCTGCGGTCCCTGCCAGTTCTCTGTACTTGAGCTGCACTCCTCATGTGGCATGCAGGAGCCAACTCTCTACTCTGCTCTCCTGCCTCTCTTGCCTTCTTGCATGAGTGCAAAAATGCTGGCAGTGCGTCTCACTGCTCTCTCCCTGACATGGGTGTGTTGAGTGAGGGTGGAACACTGCCTCAGCAATGGAGCATAGTTGCGCTCATCTTTTTCTTCTGTCCCGGTTAGATGGAGTCCCCGGGAAAATATTCTGTGGTTTTGGCCCCCTGGGGTTTGTGCTCCAGGGGGTGATGTATGCTCTGCTGAAGGTGACCCACTACTCCCTCTCCCCATAAAAGATATTGAAAGAGGATTGTGCCAACTCACAGGGTCTTGGCCTTCCCTGGGGATTTGTTGATGATTATGACAGAGTGCTATGCGCTTGCTCTCTGCCCGGGCCACCTGGTGTCCATGCTTTTTTTTTTAGATTTTCTCTGGCCCTGTAGGGCTGATATTAGTCATTCCATCCTCCTTTTGCTCCTAGTGGTGAACACTAGCCACCAGCAGCATTTACTTCAGGGCTCCTGGCCTCTAGAGCTGATTTTCATTAGGGAGCTGATATTTGCTATTTCCTTCTCAGACCTGTCCTCTGAGCTCCTAATGCTTTCTCCTCTCCTATAGATATCGTCCACAGTCTCTCTACAGCCAGCAAGCTGATCACCCTCGCTGCTTCCCTTGACAGGTCCCTCAGCCTCCTGACTACTTGAAGGACACCTGTAGATCAGTGGAGTCAAGAGCCATTCCACAGAGGTCTCAGGGAAAACATCAAGGTCCCCCAGCAGGTCTATTTTCCCAACTGTTCCTCAGGGGGCATAAAGGGGCCAGAGCCACAGGCCCTGTAGGGACAAATTCTAGTCCTGAGGACAGTTAAAGTCATTCAGTCTCAGTTGCATCAGATGGCTTCTCCTTTCAGCTGGGAATTCTTTTACCAGTGTCAGTTCCAGGTAGTGTCTTCTCAACAGTCTCTCCTATGTGCAGAGGTTTTTAAGTGGAGGTGAATATTTCTAGGAGCCAGGCACCCCGGGCCAATCCTAGGGTGCCACACCACCACTCCTCCCCTGTCCAAACACTCCCACAGAGGAGGGAGACATTTAAACATGGTGACTTCAAGTGGTCCCTAGGAGACTCAGCTTCATCCCCATTTGACAAAGCTGTTTGATCCCTTCCCACCATAACTTCTCAGGGGAGTGCTGTGTTTTGCTTCAGGGGACTGGTCTTCCTCTTTTGGTTCTATGGGCTTTTGCTTTCCGAGCCAAGATACAGTTTGAGGAGTTAATTTCCTCCTCATGCCTTTCTTTCCCAGGAACTATTAATGGCTATATTGTGGGGGAGGCCTTAGGTCCAGCAGAACAGTTAACGTGGCCCAGTATTGCAGACTAAGGCCTGGAATCTGATTATGACTGAGCCAGGGAAATATGACAATTCTTAAAGTGCCATAAGGAGTGCAGATATGATGAAAGTGACTGTGGACCTACCCTCAGGATGCATGTTTACCCTAACATTGACACCTCACTGGACCCTATAACCCTGAGTTGTGTGAAACTGTGCTGTAGTTTTGCCTATATCATGTAATTGAGCTAAACGCCACAGACTTTCAGAAAGAACTACATACCTACTCTATCAATGCCCACTCCAATTATAAAGCCTACTGCAGGTCAACACCAATACTTGAAACGTCACTTCTGCGACAGGCTACCTGTGTGAAAATAGTGGGCTGCGCAACATGATAGTCTAATTTACATAGCCAGCACATGTGCTCACACGTGGGTGCTCAGATGCACATGTGTAACCAGGCCAGATCTTCTTATCCTAGTTGCACAACAGCTTCCTCATCTTAAAAGGTGGACACTGGCAGTTAGCTCTTTCAGTCCATTTCCATAGAATTTGCTGAGTGAGCATTAAATGGTGAGACTCACTCACAGTAAAGGTCCAGAACTGGGTAGTCAAAAGCAAAATATCCAACGGAATGAAATCTGTAGAACCCATTTGACACAGCCTGTTAGAACCCGGAGTCTCTAGTTGGCAACGGTATGCACCTTTGTCAAGTAGGGACCCTTCGTCTATGTCAGGGCAAGGGAATTACTCGCTGAAGATCACCCCTGCTCACCCCCTTGGTAGCTTGGCACGAGCAGACAGGCTTTTCTCAGAGGCAGTGTGTTAAGAATTTGTGAGCACATACAGTAATACAGATGAACCACTACAAACGGACACCACACCGAGATGTATAAAAAATAAGTAATTTTTATATAATTATCACAAGACCTTACAACAAAAATCCACAGTACGAATAGGCTTTACAGTTACTCAAAAAGAGGCTTTAGCTTCAAGTGTCTCTGGCAACGGATAACCCCAACGGGAGTTATCACTTCAACGCACAACAAAGTTCTTGGGGTACAGACCGCCTGCGAGGAGAGCAGCGTCGGGCCAGGAGTCACACCTGGTCTCTCACGGGATTGTACCTCTAGAAAAAAAAAAGGCTCTTCTCAGCGTCAGGGAGCTGCAATGTCGTGTGGCACGTGGTAGCGTCAGTTCCTTGCTTCAGGGGAAAGCGATGCAGCGGGTCCCGAAATGCGGAGGCAGACAGGGGGCGCTTCGGTCCTTACCGGAGAGGAGGTGACGTTACGGCAGTGCCGGCACCACAGGTCGTTGCTGATGTCTTTGAGTCAATGAGTGCTCGGTCACTCTTGGCGATGATCGACTCCGTTCAGATGACGATCTCGGAGCCGGTTGCAGAGTTCCTATGTAGCAGCAGAAACATCAGTTCCAGCTTTGCTCAAACAGAAGAGGTGAAGTCGTCTTCGAACAGGAGGCTAGCTTGCTCCAACCCTTGGAGATTATTTGGCAAGATGATGAAAGTTTCTTCCTTGGTCCTTTCTATCTCTTAAAGAACCGTTTATACCCACTTACTGGGTCTTGGTGGCGGGGAACCGCCCAAGTGTTCCATACCCTCCTTATATAGAGAAAAGGAGACACAGGAGCAGGAGAAACCAAGTTTTATTCGAATAGCCCGGGCTATGGACTCCCAAGCTCATCGTAGACAAGACAGAGGAGGCTGCTGCTTCACTCTGCAGCTTACAGGCCTTATATACACATTTCCCACCTTAAGAAACTAGTTTGGGTGGGGGCCTGGCGCCCCGAGTAAAAATGCAGATACACCATTCTTTGTTCAGGCAGGACGGGGCTGCAACAGATGGTACAAAGATTACGGATAGGTCTTGCAAAACAGGATATGTACGTGATAGAACAGACAGATCTTGAACAACAGGATATGTGAAAGAAACAAGTTCTGGGACGGTGGCGTGACCAAGTCTTGTGAAACAGGATGGATGTGTGCAGGAGTTCAGTCCGAGGGTGGTGAGGCCAATTCTTTGTTCCCTTTTTCGAAATTGGCTCAACCACAAGGAGCAGGAAGGACCGGGTGGTCGTGACAGTTAGAATTTAATCAGACATCAGTAGAAACAACCAGGAGGGTCGTGCAGAGATGTTTGACACAAAATGGCAATGCAAAAATAATGGAGTCCTGACACAAAATAAATGCCGACAAGAAGGACACTTTTCCTCACTCTCCTTGGCATGAGAGACACCACCACAGGCCAACCCACTACAGAGCTCTGTCAGAGGGGCAGTACTACTCCTGTGGTCTCCGGGTGCTCTTCCTCGGCAGAGGGTCGTCTTGTTCGTTCCCAAAGTGATCCTAAAGATCTGGGGTTCGGGCCCCAGTATTTATGCTCATAAATCCTTTGTCCTTTAACTGCAGAGGGACCTTTGCCTGGTCAGATTCAGTTTCAGGTGCACTCTTCCAGTGCATGTCCTCTTCCTTTCTCGGGCGGGCCAGGGTCTTCAGACTCACCACGGGGAGTGGAGCCGACGTTGTGAGAGATGGCCCACCTCTATTCAGACCCAGGTACCTAGTCCTCCCCACCACTCTCAGGACGGTTAGCCTAGTGCCGTTGTGCGCCACTTCCTGGAGTCCCCCCAGCCCTGTCACTTGCAAACCCAGACACATAATACACACGCTAGCAGAAGCAGACTGGATGGTCAGGCAAGAAAATATTGTCTTTCTAAAAGGGGTATTTTCAAACATAGAACGTTAAAATCAACTTTCCTAAAAGATGCATCTTATCATTCTGTGTTCAGGCATACTTAACTCTATTCTCTACCGGTTCCTTGGGTCAATTAGGATTATAGGATGCTACAATCGAAACTGCCCAGTCTGGCCTACGGGGAACATGTAGCCTTGCAATATTGAAGAATGCGCTTGGGTGTAATTCACTGTCATGTCACGCCACACACTTCAGGGCATGACCTGCCTCCTACGTACAACGCAACTTCTGTGGGGGTAACCAACATGTCGCAGAGGGAAGGTTCACAGACCGGCGAGTGGTTGCACTCGCCGAGTCACACAGCGGCACAGGCTGCGTATGGGGCTCTGCGGTGGGAGGCCCGAGTCATACTTTATGGGCTACTCAGGCGGGTGGCACAACCGGTGCTGCAAGCCCACCAGTAGCTTTTGAATTACAAGCCCCAGGCACCCTGGGTGCATGCTATGAGGGCCTGACAGTAAATCAAATACACCAATCATGGAATCACAAATTAATTTTACTTTACTCAGGGAGCACTTGCATTGCGCACTGGACGGCAGTGGCGCAGTGCCCAAAGCGTCTAAACCAGCAAACATCAAAAAACAGAGGAGGCAATCCGTCAAAAAGAGGAAGGGAGATCGACGACAGTGGTGCCAGGTCTAACACAGCCCCTTGTGCCTTTAGAGACATTTTCTCAGAACTTCAAATGTATAATGGATGAAATGCAGGCTATATCAGCAGGAGCTGCTCGTGCAGGTAAGAGTGGTGGGGCACGGTGGGGAGACTCGACAGACCACAAGGGAAAATTAAATATTTATTTAATTTTTACTTGTCATCAGATGAGCACGCCCCCCACCTCCCACAGTCCCACTGCCCTTGCACATCAGTGGCCATAATTAGGAAAGCCATTCTGAACATAAGGGCTACTTTTTTATGTTTTCTTATGCCATGCCCTTTGCTAACTATTTTAGGTTTGCTCACACAGTAGTGAGTGTTACAGAGGTCCTTCTAATAGTGAGTATGTTATTACACATGTATGGTATAAAAAGATGTATGGTATGAAAATCCATCACAGTAACAATATCTTTCCATATATCCACACGAACAAACG
Organism: Lissotriton helveticus; assembly: GCF_964261635.1. Classification (NCBI taxonomy): domain Eukaryota; kingdom Metazoa; phylum Chordata; class Amphibia; order Caudata; family Salamandridae; genus Lissotriton; species Lissotriton helveticus. The sequence goes on from NC_136063.1 coordinate 695,749,430, forward strand.
CCATTAGAATTACGGCAGTACCCTAAGAACATATTAGTCACGGCTGCCTATTTGCATAATAAAAACGTATCTTTCTAGAGTAGCTTCAATAAATATTTTAAGAAACAGCACAACACTCCAGCATGTGCCAGATTAGCAGCATTTAGAGCTGAGTTAGCCACAACCATACACTTTGGGAAACCGCATATGATCTGTGAATCGCTATAACTAAATAATCTTGGCATTTAAATGGTTGAGAATACCCAATCTGTGAAACGACGGTCATAAATAGACACGTCTTGCATTCGAATAGGCTAAACAGCAGCAGGAACATATCTGATTGACTTGTTATTAAAATTACAGAGTATGCCACTATCCACATCTGCGGAAATCGACTATTTTCAGCTTTGTTTCATCTCCCTTAATGAGAATAAGCCAACTCGTGTCCTCATATTAATAAACGGAAGGTGCTGCATGGAAGATAGATTTATAGTGTATTCTGTGTATGAGTCAACAACTAAGACAGCATGCTATGCTGCACAGAAAGAACTCATATTTATCTTATGAATTGCAAAGGCTAGTTGGGTTACTATTAATATTATTGTTTAATAAGGAATGATTCGAATTTGGCTTCCATGCACCTACCTTTTGTTTTGCTGTTTTGTGTATAAGGATTCTGATAAGAATCCGATAAGTAAAACAAAGTACTACTTATAAAGTTGCCCCACAGCAAGCTCTTCAAGGAGTTCTCCTCAAAATGTCTGATGTGATGCTATGTACAAAGACCACTGGCCTGTACAGCCAATGATTGGGGAGATAAGCACAATTCTAGACTGGATTATCCTGTGGTTGAATACAGAAAACACAAAAGAGTTCTATAAATAATGCATTATTCCAGGTTAAACCATTTCGATATTTTACCAGGAAAAGCCTCATGGGCATATCTGATTAAACACGTTGATTTAACTTCTTTCAATATAACAGCAATTGCTAGACTTGATAGACTTCTAAATATTCTATGCACAGTCCATTTGAGTGAGGCTGCTGCTTAAGACTAATTACAATTGATCGCTGCCTTTCTCATGAAAAATAACCCCTACATTCTTATATGTTTTCCCTGGAATTTAAAGGCTTGAATTAAATCTTGGTGGATGGGTTACTCAGTCACAACGGAGACGAATATCCCATCCACCAAAATATAAATCCCAGAAGGTAATATAGGATTTCTGTTTCGGCGGACGGGATATCCGTTACCTGTTGTGACTGAGTAACCCATCTGCCGAAATCTAAATCAGGCCCTAAGTGTAGAGATGCCACTTCCCTGGTTTCTAATTTTCCTAAAAAAAATAACATTTTTGTTCTATATATGTTAAAGAGCATCCAATTCTACGGGCTCCTACTAATCCTATCCAATAGGGATGTGTAGTCAATTTACTGGAGAATAGGGGTACGTTTTCATCCTAATATTAGAGGTTATGTGGCAGAGAGATTGAGGGGCAGATTTATAAATCATTTACCTAGCCACCTTGCTGCATTATGCTGTGTGCAAGGGAAAGGATAGGAATGCACAATATTTAACATTATGCTGTGCATTCATGTCCTTTTCCAGCACTGGTGCACTCTTAACAGCCTAGCGCCATTGCAGGCATCCTTGCATCATGGTACATGGGTGCGTGCATTATAGGCAGGATTGTTTTTGTGCAGGAACGGACACATTATAGTTCAAAAACAATCCTGAGTGGCATTTTCCTCTTTCTTTGTGTGCTATAGAATGCAGCACACAGAGAAAACACAAGGAGAAATAAAGATATTTCTCCACATTATTCCTAACACGAGGAGGCGTAGCTTTTTGGCTCATTCCCAGGCCTTTAACTAAGAATAAATGCAAAAGGCAGCACACATAGAAAAAGCAAAAATGAAATAAAAGTATTTCTCCTTGTTGCACCAATCTAATGTTTGCTTTTGCATGGCGTTTTTGGTGCTGCCTCAGATTTACTGATCATTGTAAATCTGGAGCAGCGTCAACAAGTGATGGGTGTTAGGGTGGAACGCTCACAGCAACATTCATTGTACGCCCCTTTCATGCAGATAAGTGCATGAAAGGGTACCATGTGTACAAAGTGGCGTTAAGCCACAAAAAGTGGCTTAACGTCACTTTGCAAATATGGAGCAGGGCATTGCAACACTGGAATGTCACAAAAAAAGTGATGTTCTGATGGCGCAATTTCCTTGAACATATGCCCCTTATTTCCTTATGCAGTTGCTTCTTTGTTATTCTTAAACAATGGGTGTACTAGCTTCTTTGCACAAAATTAATATCTTGCTTACAATCTTTTTCTTGTGTGTCATCTGGTGATGACAGTGAGTTATCAAAGACACAAACGGTGATTGGAGGAATGCTTGCTATAAATCAAACCACTGAAAATCGGTCCGAGTAGCATTACAATCCATCGGTTTTTTTTTTGCCCAACTTGCCAGCTCAAAGTAGACCCATCTATATGCAAATCAGTCTTGCTCCAGTTCCAAGAGAACTATTCTAGTCCACGCTTCCAAGCTGGGTCCTCTTTGACTGAGAAAACAAGCAACCCAAGGTTGGTTGGTTAGGCCTCAGCAGCAGGGTGCAGCTTGGCTTCAGTTGCATAGTGAGCAAGGGATCCAGACCCGGCATACCCCTGGCCACTGGTCAAACAAACAAACGGTGATAAGAGGAATGCTTGCAATAAGACTAACCATTGGTACCATTAGACCCATCCATATGCAAATCAGTCTTGTTCCTTCTCCAGTAGGAACAGACCATCCTTAAATGGCCAAATGTGTGTCCAGATAGAAAGAAAGATAGATAGATAGTGTTGAAACTGGCAAGTTCTGGTTGGTTGAGGCGAAGCCATAGCCAGGCAGAATCTACCACTCCCATCGGGGTAGGTGATTACTTTCACTGAATAACCTGCGCTCACCCTTGGGTAGCTTGGCACTGAGCAGTCAGACGTATCACTGAGGCAATGTATAAAGCATTGGCACAGCACTCTCACACAATAAATACACTGGGTGACACCAGAGACTTCAAGCGTGGTGTATGTAAATTAGGTCTGTGCATTGTTCGCAGACTTTGCTACGCGGAACTACGCGAAGTTACAAAAAAACTCTGCGAAGTTCCGCGAGTGGTGGAGTACAGTGCAAAGTGCAGTTTGTGGTGCTAATCCAATTCTACCCGAGCGGCAGCTTGTGCTCACAAACTTACTGTTCGGGATCGCAAACTTACAGTTTGTGATCGCGAGCGGGGAAAAAAACTCTGCTGCACATCCCGAAGTGGAGTTTTCTGCACTCCGCGAGCCCCGCGGAGTTTCAGACTTTTCTGCACTCCGCACTCCGCAGGGCTCGCGGAGTGCAGAAAATGGAGCGAAGTTCACCGCCCAGGCCTAATGTAAGTAAAGTTTGTATTCAACACTCATTAATTAACACAACATGAACCTTATGTTTTTTGTGCTTAAATCACATTAGGAAAAGTCACTAGCATTAAGAGAATCAACCGTCTTAAAATGACATCTGTAATATGCACACTTGGGAAAGATCCTGCTCTACCCCCTAGCACCCTTATGCGAAAGAGGCACCCGTTGGACATATGTCGATCAAAGTAGCACCTGGGCAATCCAGGCACCACAGAACATGAAGCCGCTCCTCTGCACCTCCCTGGTAATGAGACACGTCTGGTGCACATTGGAACAAGATGCACCAGACAATTCGGTCACAGACATGAAGAGTTACAAATTCCATACCTCCCTAGAAATGAGACACAATATCTGTTGTGCGGTTTTTTAATCACACCAGACAGTTCCAGTCACAGACTGAAGAGTTGCAAATTCCCTACCTCCCTGGAAATAAGGAATAATGTCTGGCGCATGTGGTTCTGAGTCGCACCAGGCAATTCTAGTCACACACAACAAAGTGTAGATAATTCTGTATCTCCCTGGAATTGAAACACAACATCTGGTGTGCGTTGTTCTGAGTCGCACCAGACAATTCCAGTCACACACACAGGCGCAAGTTCAGTAGCGCTGCACGAGGTAGACTGAGGTAATATTACAGGTACGCCCCCGACACCGAGGGTCGCAACCTGTGACTCGGACACCGCACTCAATGAGCATGTAGTTGACGTGTCGTAAGAGAGAGATGTGGCATGATTGATGAAGCAGGCCACATGGGGTCCTACAACTGGTGAATCCGCTCACAACCAGCAAGGCACTTATGAACGTTGAGGCCCCAAGAGGCTGGGCCACACTCTTTGATGTGGGCAGTACTTTTTGGGGTTCCGGACAAGGAAATCCAGTATCCAGGCACAATTCTTAGCTCCACGTTCACACCACACTACCAGTTGGGATCCAGCAGATGATGTGGGCAATTAAGAGAGTACTGATCTCCAGGTGTCACAGGTAGATGATGTGGGTCCCTGACAGGAGGTCTTTGATGTCCCTGAGATCTCCACCAGAGAACAGGGGGCAAGCCAACAAGCCCTTGCAGAGCACACTTCATTGTGCCACACAGCAGCAGGTACTCAGCCTAGGCCAGCCACTGTTCAGGAATGGTGCACAGTCCCTTCCAAAAGCAGTAATCCTCCTTGTGCACAACAGAATTCTCTGGCAGTGAGCACCACACAGTTCCAAGATCTCTGGTACCACATCCCCACAGGTGTGTCTGTGCCCTGCTGATATATGGCACCAGTGGCTATACTGTAGTGTGCCTTTGAAGTTGGGGGTGGTTCAGAGGGTTTCCCTTTGAACTAAAAATGTCTCCCCTAAATTTCAGTTCTGTCTGCCATGGGACTGTGGAATGCAGATCTTAATCTTTAGTGGGGCCATGACCTGGCTCCCAAAGGCCAAGGGTCAAAACCTCTTCCTCCAATCTATCCAGCTAGGCCCCCAAATGGCAGAGGTCTGTTGTTCCAGTTGCATGCCTAATCTTTATAGCTGTCTCTAGGGAATGAACAGATGTTCTCCCCATCCTCCAGTACGTACTGGAGTCAAACTAAAAGGCACACAAAGAGTTTTAGAGCAAAGAAAGACCCACTTTCTGGCAGTGGCATTTCTAAGCTATTAATGTCAAATCCATCTTTACCACCAGAGAGGGTTTGTCATTCTGAATCTAATGATAGGAAACATTATAAGTCTGCTCCACTGTAAGCCACTATTGCAGCTTGAAGTAATTTCAACCATTCTCCCATGTTAGCCCATGGTAAGAGCAAATCTCACAGGCAGTGAAAACGCACATGGGTATTCTTCACTAGCTGGGAAGGAAATGCACATGTCCCTGCCCTGCCTTTCACCTCCCACTTGCTTCACCCCATAAGACGAATCCCAGAGGTGCCCTAGTGGTAGTGAAAGGTACCCTCAGGATTTGACAGTGATTTAGAAAGGCATCCGGAGCATAAGTGCAGTTGTGCACACACAGGCCTGCAATGGCAGGGTGGCTAATGAGTTAAAATTGCCACCCTGAGCATAGGCGCAACTGTGCACACCCTGAGCATAGGCGCAACTGTGCACCCACAGGTCTGCAATGGCACCCTTGATAGGTTTTGGAACGGCCATTCGGGTGGGTGGCACAATCAGTGCTCCATCCCACCATCAGCCAGGGCCCTCGGTATGTGGTGTACCTTTTTAAAGGGTACTCACCGGTACAACAACTAAACCAATCAAGTAAGCACCACTTCCTAGCATGTGTAGGAAGGGTGCGTGAGTTTCCACATTGCATTACAGTGGGAAACCACCCAGAGTCCTAAGGCCTTGGAAAGGGAACCAGCAAACACCAGGAGGAGCTATATAGATAGACAGATAGATACATTGCTAGATAGATAGATAGATAGATAGATAGATAGATAGATAGATAGATAGATCGATAGATAGATAGATAGATAGATAGATAGATAGATAGATAGATAGATAGATAGATAGATAGATAGATAGATAGATAGATAGATAGATAGATAGATAGATAGATAGATAGATAGATAGATAGATAGATAGATAGATAGATAGATAGATAGATAGATAGATAGATAGATTTGACTATGTATTTGTAGGGGGAACAACCTTTACAACAAAGGTTTTACAACGCGGTACTGTTACCACGCAACTTTTACAACGCAAGTCGTGGGGGGCGCTCCAGGATAGTAAATAGTTTAATTTACTATCCAACTCCTTCGCTACTATCCACGGGGACTGGAGTTGGAATAGTAAATTAAAATATTTACTATCCAGCGCCCCCCAACGCAAGTCGTTGTAACGACTTGCGTTGTAAAAGTTGCGTAGTAACGGCACGCGTTGTAAAAGTACGCGTTGTAACGTCGTACATCCATTTGTAGATTTGAGGACTTTGTAAACATTTGTTTAGTCCAAAAATTACTGGTCATCTCTTTTATGTATGATTGTTTAAACCCTTCGAGGCGGATGACGAGCTCAGCTCGTCATGAATTACGCCTCTCGTACGCTCATGACAAGCTGAGCTCGTCATGCACCGCTGTTTTTTTAAAAATGCAGCGCAGCGCGGAAATCTGCACCGCACGCATGCTGTTAATGGAAATCCAGTTTTATTTTCGAAATAAACATTGTGATTATGAACTTCATATCATTACATTGATTTGTATATTTATTTTAACCCCTTCGACGCTCATGACGAGCTGGGCTCGTCATGAGGTAGCCTCCTGCTACGCTGATGACGAACCCAGCTCGTCATGATACATGCGATACCGCAAATCTCAGCGTACGGGCGGAATTCCGCCCGCACGCATGCGGTTAAATAACAGCATCACACATTTATTTTTCTGCTGTTTTAATCCAGATTCAAACAGCTAACACCCAGGAGAGTGAAAATCCACATAAAGGAAATTAGAGAGCTCTCTGGGGATCGCCTAGTCAGTGGGGAGCCTCTGTCATTGACAGCTTTGAAAAGAAACTTGAAGAACTAAACATTCTGCAAAATTAAAAATACTGTTTACAGTGGACACATTGCAGAATCCGACCACGCGTTCTTTGATACACAAGCCTATGCCAGGGACTCAACACCTAGGAGCCCCATCCTGCTCCAAGCCCAGGTCCAGGGCATTCAAGCCTGAGCACTCAGCCTTCATGGCACATTGCTGGGGCACACACAGGCAGGCCAGCACATGTGCCCGGTCCAAACCAGTTCTGGGGGGTACTTTGATACATGTTTTCATGAGCACCATCACCTCATTGTTAGTGTAGGCTCTGGCCCTAGACATACGACAGGGGGGCAGAGCCACCATTGTGTAAAGCAGACACAGTCCTATTCAGGTCCAGGTGATATTACTCTCACTACTCCAAATGCAGATCAGGCCTATTCAGCATAGCGCTGACTCATCCAGCCCATCTGGAGCCACTTCCCTTCCCCAGTCCCTGTCAGCCAGACATGCAATACACAACAGGCAGGGACAAAGACACATCGTACACAGAAATGCCCAGTTCTAAAAGTAAATGCTACCTAAGACAATCTGTCTTAGACAAGGTCTGCACTACCCTGTTGCACTCATCCTAGAGTGCATGTATTATTTTACTCATTAAATACACTGGTAGAACAATGTGCAACGTTTACTCAAAACTAATCATCAATAAGTAATGATATCAAACAATACAATAGACATGAAAGTAAGAATCTCTGTTATCCAGTGTTGCTTGTTGCTTCTTTTTATTCCAAGATGCAAGGCGGAACAAACCATGAATTTCATTGTGCGTGATTCCAATATTTCCCAATGCATTTCGGGTGTTGAAGTACACCCTTCCTCAGGGGTCAATCTATAACAAACATAGCATATATCAATCACAATTGTTAACACTATCTGCTTTTGCCTCATCTAATTAGGGTTTATGTGCATATACATTCTATTTACCTCAATTATAACAGAAACCAAATGTGAAAACATAGTGCAGCAAAAGATGGATCATAATATGGTCAATCATATTAGTAAAACAGCAGGATTCCAATCAAGGAGAAGTCAAAGAAAGGTTAACAATGGAAATACATGACCTTCCTGAAAAGTATATGTTAGTGTAGGAGACTATAGCCATACTGGTTAGAAAAGGACCCGTATAGGCATGCTTGCTGTGATGTTCTAAATCGGGAAATGATCGTAACAAGCTTACCTGATCACGATAAGTAGTAACTCATCCGTTGGTGATCCAAGAAATTCGAGGAATCGGGGTTAAAATCTGAAAAAGTATATAAAGGTTCTAGCAAAACTCATATGACTACAAATTTCAGAAAAAGCTACTTTTGTGCAGTTTGAAGCTCACCTGCCAGCCGACAAAAAAATCTTCACTTATTATGAACAGCGAGATAAATCACTCTGTCGCGTCGTGACAAGATCGTAGCCACTGCGCCCTGCTGAGAAAGAGTAGTGCCAGTGTGTGTCAAGAAACGGCTAAGAGTGAGCTCTAGAACATACTCCGCTCACCAGAGTGATTGAGATATAAGATCTCACATGTGGAGCAAAGCTACCTCAGAAAACTGGACGCAAATATTCAGTGTGAACACTGACACTCTGTGAGAGAAAGAGCGTTGTCAAATGTAGTGGTGCTGGCATAATACTGGACGAATAACAATGTTAGATACGTGTCGACTATGCGAAACGTACGCATGCACGAGGTGCAAAATTTCCAAAACTATCCAATTTATGCGAAATGCGCTGCAATGGGCTTCAACCCTACTCTGTGTCGGAGAAAACGACTACCCGCATCAGCGGCGGCATGTGACATAAATGCTGGATGTAAACAGTGAGAGCGGACTGATATGTACGAGACTCGTCATGCCCGCCATATTGTAGTGATGTTAGTCATGACGTGAGTCCACTATTGCTAATGTGTAAGATAAAAACGAGGGTGAAAAGAAGGCTGCTGTATGTGGATCTGAAAATTGACCATCCTAGCCATGAGCTTAAAGTAGTACCACAGTTGGATTACATGTGATTTGACAGTATGCATCTAACTCATTATTTGATTATTCTGAACAACAACCAACCATGTGGTCATATGTACACTGTAATAAAGTACACTTTAATAAAGTACATTATTTACATTTATTGTTGTGGTTGCCGAATACACATAATCTGTCAGAAAGAGAATGTAAATGATCCGATTATCATGAACAGCTGCTACAAAACTTAACTCGTCCAATGAATACTCCTAGCTTAACAACAATCTAAAAACTGTCTGTTTAGGATTGAGCATATGTGAGCCCGGGCCCTGCTTGTGTGTTTTCCTATAGGTAATGAGTCTGAACCGTTGTAAGAAAATTTCTTAGTGCAGTATCAAAAGTATGTTTACAAAAAACATTCTAATTCGATTTTATCATTAAGACCAAAGGGGGTCAGAGTGTTAAGATTTTTAATCCTGACTGTTTCCCTCTGAGCTAAAGCTTTCGTCATGTCTCTATCATTGCGATATTTCATAACTTCCAAAACTGTAAAACGAAGTTAAGCTATAGAATGATGTGCTTCATTCCAATGTTGAGCTAGCGGAGAGGTGGTGGTGTGTGTCCTTATTCTGCTTTTGTGCTCTGTGATTCTAGTTCTTAGTGTCCTCTCTGTCTTTCCTATATAATGCAATGAGCACGGACATCGAATCATGTAGATGACGTATTGAGAATTGCAATTAGCTGTAAACTTCAAATTGATGAGTTTTCCTGTTCATGGGTGAGTTATGGAAGATCCTGTAATGACATTATTACAGTGTGAGCAGTTGTGACATTTTTTCATACCCTTGTGTTGTTCTGTGGCAGATGTAGATCTTTTGTTGAGGATCTCGCGTAAGTTGCTTGATCTCTTATATGCGAATATCGGGGGATCCCGAAACAAATCTACAAAGTCTGGCTCTGTGTGCAAAATTTCCCAGTGACGTAAAATGATCTTTTTGATGGCAGATGATAGGGTGGAAAAGTACACACATATACTTCCAGTTTTTTCCGAATCTTCTCTCTTTTATCTTTGAGTAGAGTTTCCCTAGGGATTACTTCCACCCGTCTCTCAGATGATTCAATCACTTCGTTAGGATATCCTCGGTCCAAAAAATTGTTTTTAGATTCAGTTAATGCCTGTTCTAAGGAATGCTCATCAGAAGAAATTCGCTTTATTCTCAGAAACTGTGAGAATGGAAGGTGTTTCTTCAAACTTTCCGGGTGAAAACTGCTATACAGCAGGGTGTTATAGCGGTCTGTTGGTTTCTTGAAAACCTTGGTGCTGATTTGAGTTCCTCTGATTTCTAGACTGACGTCCAGATATGTTATTGCGTGTCTGTCTAAAGTGTAGGTGAATTGTAGCCTGGGATTGTTTTCATTCAGTCCTTTCTATTTCATTTCCACCCTGCTGTATAGCAGTTTTCACCTGGAAAGTTTGAAGAAACACCTTCCATTCTCACAGTTTCTGAGAATAAAGCGAACTTCGTCTGATGAGCATTCCTTAGAACAGGCATTAACTGAATCTAAAAACAATTTTATGGACCGAGGATATCCTAACGAAGTGATTGAATCATTTGAGAGATGGGTGGAAGTAATCCCTAGGGAAACACTACTCAAAGATAAAAGAGAGAAAATTCAGAAAAAACGGGAAGTATATGTGTCTACTTTTTCTACCCAAATCTCTGCCATCAAAAAGATCATTTTACTTCGCTGGGAAATATTGCAAACGGAGCCAGACTTCAAAGATTTATTTCAGGATCCCCCGATATTCGCATATAAGAGATCAAGCAACTCGCGCGAGATTCTCAACAAAAAATCTACATCTGCCACAGAACAACACAAGGGTATGCAAAAATGTCACAACTGCTCACAGTGTAATAATGTCATTACAGGATCTTCCATAACTCACCCATGGTCAGGAAAACTCATCAATTTGAAGTTTACAGCTAATTGCAATTCTCAATACGTCACCTACATGATTCGATGTCCGTGCTCATTGCATTATAAAGGAAAGACAGAGAGGACACTAAGAAATAGAATCACAGAGCACAAAAGCAGAATAAGGACACACACCACCACCTCTCCGCTAGCTCAACATTGGAATGAAGCACATCATTCTATAGCTCAACTTCGTTTTACAGTTTTGGAAGTTATGAAATATCGCAATGAAAGAGACATGATGAAAGCTTTAACTCAGAGGGAAACAGTCTGGATTAAAAATCTTAACAATCTGACCCCCTTTGGTCTTAATGTTAAAATCGAATTAGCATGTTTTTTGTAAACATAATTTTGATACTGCACTAAGAACTTATCTTAGAACGCTTCAGACTCATTACCCATAGGAAAACGCACAAGTAAGGCTCATGCTCCACGGGCCCGGGCTCAAATATGGTCAATCCTAAACAGACAGTTTTTAGATTGTTGTTAAGATAGGAGTATTCATTGGACGAATTAGGTTTTGTAGCAGCTGTTCATGATAATCGGATCATTTACATTCTCTTTCTGACAGATTATGTGTATTCGGCAACCACAACAATGAATGTAAAAAATTTCTTTTATTACTTTATTACAGTGTACTTTATTACAGTTTACATATGACCACATGGTTGGTTGTTGTTTAGAATAATCAAATAATCAGTTAGATGCATACTGTCAAATCACATGTAATCCAACTTTGGTACTACTTTAATATCATGGCTATGATGGTCAATTTTCAGATCCACATACAGCAGCCTTCTTTTCACCCTCGTTTTTATCTTACACATTAGCAATAGTGGACTCACGTCATGACTAACATCACTGCAATATGGCGGGCACGACGGGTCTCGTACATATCAGTCCGCTCTCACTGTTTACATCCAGCATTTAAGTTACACACCGCCGCTGATGCGGGTAGTCGTTTTCTCCGAAACTGAGTAGCGTTGAAGCCCATTGCAGTGCATTTCGCTTAAATTGGAGACTTTTGGAAAGTTTTCACCTCGCGCACGTGTAAGTTTTGCATAGTCGACACATATCTAACATTGTTATTCGTCCAGTATTATGCCAGCACTACTACATTTGACAACGCTCTTTCTCTCACAGAGCGTCAGTGTTCACACGGAATATTTGCGTCCAGTTGTCTCAGGTTGCTTTGCTCGACTGGTGAGATCTTATGTCTCAATCACTCTGGTGAGGGGGATATGTTCTAGAGCTCACTCTTAGCCGTTTCTTGACACACACTGGCACTACTCTTTCTCAACAGGGCGCAGTGGCTACGGTCTTGTCACGACACAATAGAGTGATTTATCTCCCTGTTCATAATAATTGAAGATTTTTTTGCCGGCTGGCAGGTGAGCTTCATTCTGCACAATAGTAGTTTTTTCCGCAATTTGTAGTCCATTGAGTATGGTTTGAACCTTTATATACTTTTGCAGATTTTAACCCTGATTCCTCGAATTTCTTGGATCACCAACGGATGAGTTACTACTCAGCGTGATCAGGTAAGCTTGTTACGATCATTTCACGATTTAGAACATCACAGCAAGCATGCCTACATGGGTCCTTTTCTAACCAGCACGTCTATAATCTCCTACACTAACATGTGCTTTCCAGGAAGGTCATGTAGATCCATTGTTAACCTTTCTTTGACTTCTCCTTGATTGGAATCCTGCTGTTTTACTAATATGATTGACCATATTATGATCCGTCTTTTGCTGCACTATGTTTTCACATTTGGTTTCTGTTATAATTGAGGTAAATAGCATGTATATGCACATAAACCTTCACTCCCCTAATTAGATGAGGCAAAAGCAGATAGGGTTAACATTTATGATTGATGTATGCTATGTTTGTTATAGATTGCCCCCTGAGGAAGGGTGTATTTCAACACCCGAAATGCATTGGGAATTATTGGAATCACGCACAATGAAATTCATGGCTTGTTCCGCCTTGCATCTTTGATTAAAAAGAAGCATCAAGCAACACTGGATAACAGAGAATCTTACTTTCATGTCTATTGTATTGTTTGATATCATTACTTATTGATGATTAGTTTTGAGTAAACGTTGCACATTGTTCTACCACTGTATTTAATGAGTAACAAATTACATGCACTCTAGGATGAGTGCAAAAGGGTAGTGCAGACCTTGTCTAACACAGATTGTCTTAGGTAGCATTTTCTTTCAGAACCGGTGGTCAGGTAGTATCACTTCAAGGTCAGCACACCAATTTGGTTGAATTTGAGTAGTTTATTTTATAAGAATACAGAGATCACATTGAGTGCACTACTGCTGTAATTTATTATAACCGTAATACATTCCTAAGAGTGGCATTTATTAAATAGTGCTAATAAATCTGTGAACACCATTACGCGACAATTATTACCGCTATTCCAAATATACCAAACTTGACCAAGCTACTCCTCTCATGTCAGGAATTACCACTGAAACACATATCAGGGAATCCCCAATGCATTCCAATGAGAGGGCAGCCGCACAGTAGTGAGAAACCAAAATGGCTGGTTTTCACTACCAGGACATGCTACACAGTTAAAAAGGCACATGTCCTGCCTTTTACCTACAGCGCACCCTGCCCATAGGGCTAGCTAGGGCCTGCTTTAGGGGTGACTGATATGTAGTAAAAGGGGAATGACCAACATGGCACCCACTTTATGTGCCACGTCACAGTGGCAGTAAATTGCGCACACAGACCCTGCAATGGCAGAGGCCTGAGACAGGTTTGAAAGGTTACTTTGGAGGGTGGCACAAGCAGCTCTGCAAGCCCAGCAGTAGCATGTAATTTACTGGCCCCAGGTATTTCAGATACCACTTTACAGAGGACTGATAGGTAAATTAAATGCTGCAAACAGGTGTAGACCAATCTTACCACGTTTACCATAGAGAGCACATGCACTTTACACTGGACAGCAGAGATAAAGTGCCCAAAGTCCTAAAACCACCAACACGGGGTCAGAAAAAATACCAGGAGGAAGGCAAAACGTTCAGGGATGACCCTGCAAAAAGGGCCAAGTCTAACACTACGCAAACATTTTCTTCGCAGACCATCATTTTTCTTTATTATCTCATATGACAACACTTTTAAATACTTGAGTTCAGTGTATGCTCTGTACAAGTACATCTTTTGTTTAACCCCTTCCGTGCGGGGGTAATTCCCAGCTGTGCTGGGGGCGGGGCGGCGCAAGCAGCGCCCAGGTGATCATGACGAGCTCAGTTCGTCATGAGGCACGGCGCTCGTGGGCTCATGACGAGCTGAGCTCGTCATGACCACACCCGTTCCTGTGGAATGCTCAGCCCAGCATGGGAATTATCCCCGCGTGTGAGCGTTCCACGGCTCATGACGAGCTGAGCTCGTCATGAGCACCGGAGCGCCGTGCCTCATGACGAGCTCAGCTCGTCATGAGCATGGATGAGGTTAATTTAATAGACTATAATGTTGCTCCATCTATAATATGAATCTGTAAAAAGGTAGAGCCGATGTCGACCAAGAACCTTCAGTGTTTGCCCGGCGTTAGCCGCCTCTCATACCATCCGATATTACCAAACAAAGAGGCAGGTGCTGGAGACAGGAAGGCAGGAAACAGGAGTTTATTCCAACGGAGCAGAACACGTCAAATCAGACAACAGGGTATCTTCTCGAGGTGCTCTAACCGCATCTCTGAGGCCTGGCCTCTTATACACAGGTTTATGGCTTTATTACATACACTGCATCCGTAATGTTTCTTTGAAGGACAAAAAAGGCATCCTTGGAATCCCCGGTCCAGGCCTGTTCCCACACACATCTACAGTAGAGTTCCCACCCCGATCTCAGCATGTGGTGGTTATCGCGCAGCTGGACATTCCGCTGGGAACGGGGATGTGTGTGATCAGTCGGATCTTCGGGGTGCGAAAGCGTTGATTAATCCCCGCTCCTTTGATGGGGTGAGTTCCTACTGTAGGGGGCAATGAACTACATCTGCGGGGCCTGGCGGTGGCCTGGGAACAGCTTGGACAATCGGGCAGGGAGGAAGAGGATATCAAAGGCTTGTTCCCGTGAAGGGATGAAAGGGTTATATGGTTTCGGCTCGGGATATTGCGCTGAGGCAGGATCACGCTTATGGTTCGTTTATGGTTCAAGGAGGAGAGATCGGGGGTTGCCGGAGCGCGGGGGGGATGCTTGGGGAAACAAGAGAGTGAGGGGGGAGAGACGCGCTGGCTATCGGGAGTGGGCAGAGAGGCCATGGCAATAAAAATGGCTGCTGCTTACGCGCACGTATGGATCTGAAAAGGACAAGATGGCGCCGATAATGTTTACGCCACAATCCAGATTTTAACAGTCCTCCCTTTTCAACATATCTAGCCAGCTTGTCAATTTATGTCTATCCCCATTATATTACGTATTTCGATATCATACAAAGCTTTCATACGTTCAGCTTCGAAGTTCGGAGTCTTAGGGCAAATACAGTTAGCAAACAGTGAGCACAGAGGCGGCAAGCATTGAATACCCAGGCAGAGTCCACATATTACGACGATTGGTATCAGTACGATCATGAACAACCTCCATCCCCAGTCCTTCACAGTACTCCAGAACCAACTCCCAAGTGACCATCCGTCTTGTTCCTGATGAACTTCTGAGGAGAGTCTGTGGAGGTGTTCAATGGCTTTGTAGACTGAGGGTGAATTGTCTGGTATGTAGGTACAACAGCTGGACCCGATGATACGGCATGCTCCTCCACGGTCCGCCGAGACCACATCTAGAACAAGGCGGTTTTGAAGAGCCACCAGACGGACCGCCTGAGGCTCGGCTGTATTGTTTGTGAGGATACCAGCTGTAATGTTCATCGTTGTTTCGACTGCCTGGGACAAATGCCGAATGGCACGACTGTTCGCCATCGGACCCCAAAGTGGAACAAGCCCCTTTATTGCATCCAAGAATTGTGCTCCAGTGGAGTCGGCCTGCTCAATGTCCTTTGCTCGTTTTTGTCGGTGACTGTTTGCCGGAGCCACATAGGTCGGAGGAAGGATGAAGGCAATGTAGCAGGTACCTCCCCAGCCCTTTGGGAGCCAGGTGTACGCTTTTGTACCACAGACGAAGTACATGTTTGGAGAGGTGACAAAAGAGGGTGGGTTGGATGAGTCCAAAGTTCTGGTGATGCGGCAAGCGCTGTGGCCCACCAGTTGTGTCCCATGGCCTGTGATGCATACAAGGCCCGAGACATTGACGATAGATAGGGCCACAGTCAGGGTGGCAGCCGTTCGTTTCCGGAGGTAGGAGAAGGTGGGTCTGGCTGGATTGTTGAATACTTGCATCTCCACCCTTTCTTTGGCGGGGATGTCCATGTGAACAGAAGCATTGGAGGATAGAGGGCAGAAGGGAGCAGCAGTTCTTCCGGTTTTGTTCAGCCAGACCCCATGATAAAAGTGCGACATAGTTCCGCTGGAAGTGGCATTGTCTCTGTAGCTCTCTTGCAAGAGGATCAGCCAAGCAAGGCAGGAACCATGAACAGAGAAAGGTGAAGGGATGAAGGGGATGGAATGTCCGGTGGCATGTGGTATCAACCCACAGATCCAGCTATTCGTGGCATTGGCAGCAAGGTTGTGTTGGTGCAGCAACTGTACGAAGGAGTTGTTCCAGAACTCCTTACGCCTTTCTTGGATTTGAGGTGAAAGAGAGACCAGGTAGTGTTCTTTCATGGTGGTAGGCTGTGCAGTCGTTAGAAATGTCTTATGAGCCGGTGAGTTCTCTTCCACGATCCAGAAGGTAGTCATGAGGAGGAGGCAAAAGAGAAGAGCGATAAGAAGAGCAATAGTCTTTGAGCTGTGCAACCTGTCAGTTTTCGGGTTTCTGTAGTGGGTCTTCGGATGTCCGGTTGCTTCCATCATCTTCGTATCGGGCGCTTCCATCATCTTCAAGGTGCTCGGTAGTGGGCAGAACCACAAACTTCATTGGGCTTCTCTCCTGGCAGCCTTAGTAGTGTTAGGCCACCAGTCTGAGAATTGTAACTTAGTCAGTGGTCTGCTTAGCCGAAGCTCCCTTCTTTTGTCGCAGGTTATACCCTTCTCTGGATGGCACAGTGGGATCAGGGAATTTTGCCAATTCGAGTGTCTCTGTCTCAGGGTAGCAGCTCAGGGATGGTCGGTCTTTGTTCAGGAGCTCTTCTTGGGTGGTCACGTCTTCGGTCGACGTCAGGGTCGGAGAGATTTTCTTGCAATGATGTGCATGCAGCCAATTTCGCTTCCCCTCCACTCGAAGAGCTGTTCGGGTGGTGATCAAGACTTGCCAGGGGCCCGTCCAGCGGGGTTCCAGACTCCTCTCCCGCTGGAAGTTCCGAATTAGGACGAAATCTCCAGGCTGGATGGTATGTCCGGGGGCCCTGGAAGCTTCGGGGATGGCCTGCAGCACCTGATGATGAATAACAGACAGTGTTTTAGTTAGGTTATACAGGTAGTCAGATATTAGGACGTCCGATACTCATGGGCCGGCCGAAAACGACCTCGTAAGGGGTCAAGTGGTGTTTGGTGGGGGTGGAACGCATTGACAGCAATGCCAGGGGAAGAGCGTCTGGCCATTTTAGTCCTGTGGTAGCCACTATTTTCGCCAGTTTTAGTTTTAATGTGGCATTGTGCCGCTCGATCAGTCCAGCAGATTGGGGGTGAAAAACTGCGTGGAATTTCTGTCGTACCCCCGATCCTTTCAGGATAAGCTGGATAACCTCGGCTATGAAATGGGGGCCATTGTCACTCCATAAAATACGGCAAAGGCCGTAGCGAGGGAAGAACTCTTTCAGTAGTACTTTTGCAGTGGCAATGGCAGTGTTGTCACGCGTCGGGTAGGCTTCCACCCATTTGCTAAAAGCGCATACAACAACAAGTACATACTTCAGTCCTTGACATCCCTCTAACTGAATATAGTCCATCTGTAGGACTTCAAATGGGTGGTTGGGGACCCCAAATCCTCCTCGGGGTACGACAGTTCCTTTCCCAGGGTTGTGTTGCAGACAAACTAGGCATTGTTGGACAAGACGTTTGGCTGAGTCTGTAATTTTGTCGTTATGCCACACTCGGGAGACGAGTTCAGCCATAGGGGCTGCTCCTATGTGTGCAGGGGAGTGAGCCATGGTCAGTATAGGGATCAAGTATGAATTGGGTAGCAACCATTTGTTCGTGTCTTTTGTCCGCCAGCAGCCTTCATCGTCCTTCAGTCCCACCCGTGCCCATTCAGTCAATTCGTGTGGTGCACTGGCTATCTGGATGTCCCTAATGGTCTCCCTAGCGTCCTTCCATTTTTCTGTTTGTGACCTTGTCACGTATATGCGTGTTGTCGTCCTATTCTCTGCTGTCGTCCGGGCGGTGATGTCCGCCAGTGCATTCCCCTGTCCGACGATATCTGTCACCCTTTTGTGTGCCTGACATTTGATCACAGCAAGTCGTTTGGGAAGGAGAACTGCTTCAGTCAGAGCGGAGACTAGATCTCCGTGTAGGATGGGGGCACCGTGTGAGGTCAGGAATCCCCTTTCCTTCCACAGGAGCCCAAAATGATGCACCACCCCGAAGGCATACTGGCTGTCCGTGTAAATGTTTGCTGTCGTCCCTGCTGCTAGGATACAAGCTCGTGTGTGGGCAATCAGTTCTGCTGCCTGTGCAGATTTCTGTGTGATGCGGGCGGTCTCAACTACAGTTCGGGCTGTGGTGACTGCATACGCAGCTGAGGTGGTGCCATCGGTGAGTTTGATGCAAGAGCCGTCCACCCATAGCTCTCCGTCAGGATCTGGGAAAGCTGTGTCTCGAAGGTCCACTCTACTCCTAGTCTGTTAGTCCGTGAGGGTTACACAGTCATGTATAGGGGGCACATCGGGATCATTCTCAGGCAGAGGCAACACGGTGGCTGGGTTCAGTGCGGTGCATCGTTTCAACGTGATGTGAGGTGCGAGCAGTGTCAGTTCGTACCCAGTCAGTCGTGCGCTGGTCAGGTGTTGTGTCTTGGTCTGGTTTAGGAGGGTGTCAACAGCATGGGGCACTAGTACAGTGAGGGAATTCGAGAGTACGATCCCCTCACTTTGTCGGATAGAGACAGCAGCAGCAGCTACTGCTCGAAGGCAGGCAGGCAAAGCTCTCGCTACAGGGTCAAGAGTGGCAGAGAAATAGGCACATGGTCGTTGTTAGGGGCCGATGGTTTGGGTCAGAACAGACAAAGCGCATCCCTCCCTTTCGTGGGTGTAGAGAGAGAAGGGTTTTGTATAATCAGGGGTTCCTAGGACTGGTGCTGAACAAAGGGCGTCTCGTAGTTCCTTGAAGGAGGATTGGCATTCAGGGGTCCAAGGGAGCGGGAAGGGGACATCTTTAGCCAGTAGGGAAAGTAGTGGTTTCACAATGAGGCTGAAATTTGGCAACCATTGGCGACAGAAGGAGGTGAGGCCTACCAAAGAGCGGACTTGCTTCGGGGTTCTAGGGATAGGGGTCTCTAGAATAGCCTGAATTCGATCGGGTGTGAGTTTTCTCCCATCTTTGGACAAGAGGTGGTCTAGGTAAGTGACTTGAGGTTGGCAGAATTGCAACTTCTTCTTGGAGACCTTGTGGCCGTTTTCCGCGAGGAAGTGCAGGAGTTGGATGGTGGCTGTGACTGCAAGTGGAGTGGTGTCGGCCACCAAAAGGATATCATCGACGTACTGTATCAACACCACTCCATCCGGTAACTGGACTGCATCCAGCTGTCTCTTGAGGGCCTGGCTGTAGATGCTTGGACTTTCAGTGTAGCCCTGGGTGCTCTACAAAATCTATATGAGCGGGATTTTAAAGTGAAGCCGAAAAGGTAGCGGCTGTCTGAGTGGATGGGGATGGAGAAAAATGCGTTCTTGAGATCGATTACTGTGAAGGTGGTGGCAGTGGAAGGAATCAGGGTCAGAATGGTGGTGATGTCTGAGACTACAGGGTACTGAGGTACGGCTACTTTGTTGACTTCTCGTAGGTCGATGATGAAGCGGTACGCTTTTTCATCTCCCTCACCCTGCTTCTTCACGATGGGTAGGATAGGGCTGTTGCAAACATTGCTAACTACTTCTTCTACCACTCCTGCGTCTACCAGGGACTGGATGATTTTTACCAATGCCTTCTCGCCTTCGGGCGATATCCGATACTGTGGGAGTTTTGGGAGCACTGCGTCCTGTCGAACAGTTATGTGTACAGGGTCTATCATCATGCGTCCTACGTCCGAGTCAGTTTTTGCCCATAGGTACAGAGGTAGGGTGTCGAGTAAGGACAAGTCAGCGTCAGTGATGGAAAACATGCGCTGTGTGTGACAAGATCCGAGCAGCGTTGGGTTGTCGTACAGAATGACTCGAACTCCGTCTTGTGAACACCTAATAGTAGCTCGAAAATGTTTCAACAAGTCAAGTCCCATAATGGCGTCGGGGGTGTTGGAGGAGAGCAAAAACGTCGTGTCAGTGGTGTTATTGTCCAAGTTAAAAGAGATCGGTGTGGACAAGGGATTAGTGGAGGGCGTTCCATCAAAACCTATTGATGTCACATGTGAGCCAGACAAGGGTGCCCTGGGAATCAATCGTTTAGACAACGCACTACGTGTTGCACCAGTATCTACCAGAAATGGAGACTTCGTACCTAGGACCTTAGCGGTGACATAAGGACCTTGCTGGTCAACATAGAGCTCGACTGGATCCCTTCCTTGCCCTTGGCAGTCCTATGCAAAGTCGTGGGCATTGTCGCAGTCAGACTGTTGGCACTGATTCTGTCGGGGACGGTCAAACGTGTTCGGTCTGCCAGGTCTGTCATTGTTGGTGTCGTTTGTGTGCCCTCGTCCCTGTCCTCTATTTCTCGGCCCGCCCGCTACGTCTCTCGTGTCTTTATTTCTGAGTGCTTCTTGCAGAGCTGGACATTGAGACTTCCAATGGCCAAATCCTTTGCAAAACGCACACTGGTTCTCATCGAGGTCTGTTCGTGGAGCGCCGGGTGCGGGTGTGCGGTCTCTAGGGCGTGGATTTCTAGGAGCATTCGACTGGTAGTTCCCTCTATACTGTTCCCTTCCTATAGTCACCCCTTGCAACTGAGCAATCATCACCCTCTCTTTCAAGTCCTTTTTCTTTTTCTCAGTCGCTCGATCGTTCTCGTTCTTTTGTCGCTCATAGTATTGAGCCATCTGAAGGATAGCTGCGGGCTTGGAGGCCACCCAACTACTCTCGCTAGTCTGTAGTTTCTGCGAGACTTCTGGTGTCAGGCCTTTCACATAGTTCTGGACAAACAAGTGATGTCCGGTTGCAGTGGTCATGTCCTGGCCGCTGTAATCGGAGAACACCGTTTCAAACCGGGACAAGTATTCTGATACGTCTTTCTGGGGTTTCTGGCGACAGGCTGTTACTATCGACCAGTCCACCTTCCTTTATGGGACTAGGGTTTTTAATTTCTGCACGATCTTATCTGGTAGGTCTAGAATGGCTTTCAAAGGTTTCTGTCCCGGCTCTCGCTGTTTGTCTACATCACCGGGTTGTATCCAGGTATGTCCGAACAGCTCAAGGTGGTCGACTTTCCGGATTTGCTTCCACACATCAGCTGGCAGACATAACCCGAAAAACAAATCGATATCCGCTAGGGTCATAATCGTCGAACCCAAAGCGGTGGCTAATTCTGTATAGAAGGCTGTGGGGTTCTTTCGCAGATCAGGCAAGGACTTTCGGAAAGTCAGGATGTCTTGCCGATCCCATGGTTGGTAAACCCAGTTGTAAACTACCCTCCCTCTCGCATCTTGGTGGTTAATATAGTCGTGTGTTCCCTGTCCTCGTGGGGGGACCCAATAGGGAGCGGCCTCCTTTATGGGCATCATAGTGTCAATTTTTTCTACTCTGGCTTCAGTCGCTGCAGGAGTCGTGGTGTTAGTCTCTGGTTTCAGTTCCGCGAGGTGGCGGAAAACTTCAAGCGTACGCGTGAAGAGGTTCGTCACATCACACTCGCCCCCATCTCCGACATCAACTTTCCTATACAGAGTCGTTAGGTTTTCAGGGCCTTTTCCTTGATATCGGTCCTCGTAGGCATTAAGGGTGTGGTAACAAAGGCGTACGACAAAGTGTCGTCTGTGGCTATTGGCATATGTATTGTACATATCCGTTACATAATCCTCACTTTCCTTTCGCACCACCAGTGTCTTTACAATCTTATCGATCCCAGCTCGTTCTCGCGCTGCGCTGAGTGCGAGGGGTTCGGTCGGCGCAGAGGCCATGAGGACCGATGCTCCGGCACTACTCTCGCCTGTCGTTGGGGGTTGCGGGTGCTGCGCTAAGGGTTGGGAAGGGGCATATGGAGGGGGCATGTAGATGATCGGGGGACCTAGTAGTAAATCATCGTTCGTTCGCTGTTTCGAAGGTAGCTCGGGGTAAAGTGGAGAGGGTGTCCTGACGGGACACTGGCCAGATGATTCGGAATCTTGTTTTAGCTTGGTTTCCTCTCTTTCTTTTATTTCTTCCTTCAATTTGTTAGCGGCTAGGTGAGCTGCTTTGCGTAATTCCTTTTCTAACCTGACCTCATTTCTCTTTTTCCGCTGTTCTGTTTCTTTGCGCCACATGCCGAAGCTATCGAGCATAGTGGATGTTGTCTTATTGTTATAAAGGGCTGTTCCCAGCGCGTTTATTTTATCGTTATCAAAGGATCCTATCAGTGGCAACTGATTTTCCCGATCCTTTCTCGTGTATTTATGCCACAGCTTACTATAAGCCACGGTGACTAGTCCATATTTAGTAAACATGTCCTATTAGGGGTGCCCTCCAGTGGAGCCGGATGGCTCACCTCTAATAAGCGGTCCGGGCTGAACCAACTACCAACAAACGGGGCGAAGATAGGCATGACGGGTTACAAAGGGGACAAAAGTCTGCACTACCTATCCTTCACTATCCGCAAAGACTAAACAGAGTATTGCGACTCTGTGCTTATTTGTGAATAGAGAATAACCCAAAGAGAACCAATTCCGAACGATCAATGTTCGGATAAACAATCAATCAAATGAGGGATAAAAATAGGCACGACGGATTACAACGGGGGCAAAAGCCTGCGTTACCTATCCTTCACTATCTGCAAAGACTAAACAGAGTATTGCGACTCTGTGCTTGTTTGCAAATAGAGAATGATCCAAAGAGAACCAATTCCAAAACAGTAAATGCTTGGATAACAATCAATCAAATGGAGAGGGAAGCAGGCACGACGGATTACAGCGGGGGCAAAGG
This sequence comes from Lissotriton helveticus, assembly GCF_964261635.1. Taxonomy (NCBI): domain Eukaryota; kingdom Metazoa; phylum Chordata; class Amphibia; order Caudata; family Salamandridae; genus Lissotriton; species Lissotriton helveticus. The sequence continues at coordinate 695,772,558 of NC_136063.1, forward strand.
CCTGCGTTACCTACCCTTCACTATCTGCAAAGAGAGAATACTCCTATTCTTCCCTGTTTGCAGGCAGAGAATCTCTCAGAAACAATCAAATGAGTAATACTAGTATTTTCAAACATTCAAACAATCAATTCGCAATTCGTCGTGTTACACAACCTTACCCGGACCGCATGGACGGTTTCTCGTCTTCCGCTTCCAGCGCCCGATCGTCCTCTATTCTCCGTAATTGCTGTGGCACTCCTGATGGTTCCCAGTCAGGACCGTAGATCACTCGAGAGAGGTCTGCTCAGAACCGGTGAAGTTTGGATGATCGGCTGCCAGACGAGGGTCTATCGGGCAGGAGCTCTTCCCGATCGTTGCAGTTGTTCACACTGTCGTCGGGACCTCTCCCACTGGATCCACGTGTCGCTGATGGGCCCCACGTTTGGGACGCCAATTGTAAAAAGGTAGAGCCGATGTCGACCAAGAACCTTCAGTGTTTGCCCAGCATTAGCCGCCTCTCATACCATCCGATATTACCAAACAAAGAGGCAGGCGCTGGAGACAGGAAGGCAGGAAACAGGAGTTTATTCCGACGGAGTAGAACACGTCAAATCAGACAACAGGGTATCTTCTCGAGGTGCTTTAACCGCATCTCTGAGGCCTGGCCTCTTATACACAGGTTTATGGCTTTATTACATACACTGCATCCGTAATGTTTCTTTGAAGGACAAAAAAGGCATCCTCGGAATCCCCGGTCTAGGCCTGTTCCCACACACATCTACAGTAGAGTTCCCACCCCGATCTCAGCATGTGGTGGTTATCGCGCAGCTGGACATTCCGCTGGGAACGGGGATGTGTGTGATCAGTCAGATCTTCGGGGTGCGAAAGCGTTGATTAATCCCTGCTCCTTTGATGGGGTGAGTTCCTACTGTAGGGGGCAATAAACTACATCTGTGGGGCCTGACGGTGGCCTGGGAACAGCTTGGACAATCGGGCAGGGAGGAAGAGGATATCAAAGGCTTGTTCCCGTGAAGGGATGAAAGGGTTATATGGTTTCGGCTCGGGATATTGCGCTGAGGCAGGATCGCGCTTATGGTTCGTTTATGGTTCAAGGAGGAGAGATCGGGCGTTGCCGGAGCGCGGGGGGGGATGCTTGGGGAAACAAGAGAGTGAGGGGGGAGAGATGCGCTGGCTATCGGGAGTGGGCAGAGAGGCCATGGCAATAAAAATGGCTGCTGCTTACGCGCACGTATGGATCTGAAAAGGACAAGATGGCGCCGATAATGTTTACGCCACAATCCAGATTTTAACAAATCTAGGTCATATTTAGGGTTGACATGACTACTGACTTGCGTCTTGTCATATAGCTACTGTATATCTTTATAATGTGTTAAGTTAGCATAGGCTCATTAAATGTTTAAACGCCATTTTTCCTTTTGGTGCTTCTGCACACGACACTTAATTGTTGATTTAGCTTTCAACCTAGTAGTTCGTTGTGGTTTACATGAGAATAATATGTTATTACTCTGATATCAGCTTTGCTTAATAAACTATGTCTGTACAAAGAGTGCTGAAGCTTCAGGAACAACACGATACAGAATTGTTATGAGGTCTGATCTTCGCGCCTTCATAGACATAACATAAGTGCAGCTTCTGCTAACTTTGGGCTTGAGGCGGGTTTTTATATTGCTTTGCTTGAGACACACATAACACACTTGATGCTGTTCGCATGCAGAGAGAGCTGGTGTATGCTGATGTGATCCCTTCATTCTAGGACACTGAGGTATGGGCCCGCCCTAATTCAACCCAAAGAGACTTTCTTAGCTATTAATATAATATGCGAGTTAGGGAGGGTGAGAAATAGGTGTTGTTAACCCTTATTAATTTACAGCATGGTAACATGCTGTCACCGTTCGCTTTCTATGGACTAGTAACTATGCTTGTAGCTTTGTTGTTGATAATATGTTTACTTGTATTATCTAAGATACTGCGCCTGAGAAGACGGCATTAGTAAATAAACATTTCAAATGCTCACGTGTTCTTCTTTACTCCATGTTCTGGTTTGTAATGATTGTATAACGAAAGAGTGCTCATGTGTTCCACGTAACCTGAGGTTGGTGAGTTCATGTTCTGGTTTGTCTAAACATTGGGAGTTGGTTATGACCAATGAGACACTGTAGCTAGCTCGGTAAGGGGTTTGTTGGGTACTAAGGTGAGTTTTGGGTCACCCTAATTCGCTGAGGTTCCAATCCTCTGTGCACAGTTCTGTGGGAGAACAGAAACCCTGCTACATGGCGCCCGTACGTTGGTGGTCTTATATCATGGCACTCGAGTAGTATATCGTTCAAACCTTAACCCCTTCACTGTCGTTTCCGGAAAACGGTGGTGTCGGTGAAACCTACCTGTTTTTTGAAATAGGTCTTTATTCAAGCTTGATTCTTTCTAAACGGTTTCCTTGAATTACTACCCAGTTGTGCTACAAAGTTCCCTTTGTTTTTCAGTAGTTCCGGTGGAATCATGGCTGTAGCCATTGCGCAGCATAGTCGCATTGCGGTGCGCAACCATTTACAAACTTACCAAGTCCCTTTGGAAGGCATGGCTGTGATTTTGGTGGTGTGTGCGGATCCGGCGTACCCTTTCGAGCTCTTTTACTCGTGGGTCACATTTCCGGAGGTGGACGCGAATTCTCAAGTGTTCCTCCACTACACATCCTCCCCTGTGCCGGCTGAATATACGCCGTACAGGGCACTGGAAATACCTATTGATCATTGGCAGCATCGCGTTTGGTTTGATGGCGCCCTCCCCCACTCTTTGTCCGCTGCGAGGTTAGGTCCACTGTCCATTCCAGGTACAAATTGGCCTGCTTTGGGTGGCTTCACCCCGCACCCGAATCACGGCGCTTGTCCCCTTGCGGATATTCGCAGACTACATGTTGTCTGGATTGCTGTGATTCGTGCATTAGTGCAATACATAGGTCGTCATCTCCCGGGTGGTCCCCCGGGGGGTCCGGCCGTTCAAACGGAACGTGGTGGTTTACGGCTCAATCCGGTTATGGTAAATTCGGTTTTTGGTCAACGCCCTGATAATAAAGATGATTTTCCTTTTTGGCTGGCCGAGAAATTTGACCAACTGGAAGCCGTGTTTCCAAATTCTACTCCTGCTGATAAACATAGAATGTTGACGATTACTTTACCTAAGGATATCACTCCCGAACTTGTTGACTGTGAAAGTTGGGGTAAAACTTTTGCGGCTGTTTATGCGAGGTGTTTCAGCACCCCATCTATGGCTGTACTGCCTACGATCATAAAACGTGTTCAGGATGATCACGGTCCAGAGGCAGCGGTTGAATTGGGTATGCGCCTGTGTGGTTCTTTTGAGATTGTAAGTGATCTCATACTCTCCAACATCAAGGGAGATGCTGTGAACTTCCAGGTTTTTAATGCATTGGCGGCGTTACCCGATGCCGAAAAGCCCCGCCAGTTGGCGAAGATTGTGGTGGCCGCTTATAAAACTATCGGTCGCACAAGTAAGGGTTTGAAGTACTTCGCGGTTAAGGAGAAGAAAAAACCACAAGTGCAATCTGCTGCGGCAGATGTACAACCAAAGTCCAAAAAACAGAATTGGCCTCAGAAACAGAAACAGGGGAAGCAACAACAGCAGACTCAGGAATCATATCCTGCGTCACAGGTCCCTGCGCCGGCTGAGAAAGTTTATGATTTGCGCGATCGCGCGATGATTAAATCACCTGATCGATTTCAGGTTTCTGATCAACGCTCTCCTCGTTCCTTTCAGGACTCATCGGCCCCGAAGACCGGTGGAGGAGGAGGCGGACGGGGACGTGGTGGCCAACAAGGACGTGGCCAGCCCCGCCAGACAGAAGGCGCTTGGAAGCAGGAGGATTCTACGCCAAAGAGACCGCAGTTTGCGAAAAAGAAAGTCGCAGCCTTAATAGCGCATCGTTATGCCACAGATAGTGAGAACGCGGCTTCGGAATCTGACGTGGGCTCTGACCTTGCTGGACAGCGCGGCGGAGATAACCATAGTCGGAGAGACGCTGCGTCCACTACTGAGGGTGACAGCGACTGATGTCTACGTTGTAATAGAAACAGCAGATACGAGACTTGCTCCCCCTGAAAGACTTTATGAAATTGTCCTGTTAATTGAAGGTGACATACAGCGTACCGTAAAAGGGGTATTTTGGGAAAATCTGTCTTCTACGTATGATATTTTGCTTTCGGAGGCTGACTGGCCCCCACCTTTTGTGCTCGCGGCGCCGCGAGGGGAGGAGGTAATCCTCCCCAGTTTCGCGAACACTGTCTCGAAAGAGCATGCGCAGCATTTTGCAGAAGAGTGGGCTCGGGGTCTCGCACCGGCTCTGTACCGTAACCAATGTGGTTGGGATAAATTGTCGCCTTGCCACGAAATTCCGTTGCGGTCTCAGCCGCAGCCTCAACCTCAATATCCCATTTGGCGTGAAGCCAAAGCTTCCGTCGCGGAAATCCTTGAACAATTAGAATATCAGGGAGTTATTGAAACTTGTGTGTCACCGATGAATCATCCTCTTTTTACTGTGACCAAGCCTGACGGATCATATCGTTTGGTATTGGATTACCGGCATTTGAACTCGCATTGCCGTAACTGCGCAGTACAGAATACTCACGGCTCTGCCCTTGTGGATAGTCTCGTGCGTAAGCGTTTTAAGACAACGCCTGACATATCCAACGGTTTCTATGCCCACAGATTGGACAGCTTTAGCTCCCAAAGGACCAGTTTTACGTGCGCTGGGGTCCAAAAACAGTTCCGGCGTCTCCCAATGGGCTATAAGAATAGTCCTGGTATATTTACCGCTCGCATTGTCTCTATTCTGGAGGCACTCGACCCAGATGCTTGTTCGTATGTGGATGACATATATCTCACAGACGACGATATTTGGGAGCATCTGTGTCGTGTAAATTCTGTTATTTGTAACTTTGCAGACATGGGTTACAAATTTAACTTTGCAAAATCGCACATTGCTGAGCACACAGTGTTGTTTTTGGGCTATGAGCTCAACAATGAAGGTAGAGGTTTGGCTCCTCACTTCTTGGAGAAGTGCGCACAGTTGCGCGCTCCTACTACACTGAAAAAATTACAGTCTTTGCTGGGTTTTTTAAATTTCGGGAGGACATACATTCCGGAATATGCCCAGCATATCAAGCCTTTGTATGCTTTGATACAACCACATTTTTCGAAATCATGCTGGCTGCCTGAGCATTCAGCCGTTTTGCAATCCTTGCAGGCTGATTTGCTCGCTTCTAAGTTCTTACTGACTCGTGACAACCATACCAACCTGGTGATAAGAATAATACCAGGGACAGTGGGTTTCACGTACCTCACTTTTAATGAAGGAGACACAGTACCTATTGCTTACAAGTCGCACTTGTACACTTCGGCTGAGATGCGGTTTCCCACTGTGGAAAAGGTTTTAACAGCTGTACAGATGGCTATTCTTAAAGAACGGGCTCTGTCACAAGGGAAGCGCATGTTGGTTGTAACACCCTGTCCTCATTTGGAGGCAGTCACGAAAGCCAGTGTACCAAATTCAAAAGCTTTGCACCCTCGGTGGATTCAGTGGGCTGCGTCCTTGACGTCCACGGATGTCACGTTTATTTTTTACGCCTCGTTGCGGTCGCAGGAGTACTTGCAGTATGAGTTTGTTCACCCTGCTCCTCTAGCTATGCGACCTTTGGAGGACTTCCATTGCATCATTTACACTGATGGTTCGGCGCAGGTTGCGCATGGCTCTAAACATGCCTACGTTTCCGCATGCGCCATTGTGGTAGGTGCTATGTTGAACGATGAGTTCATATCCAGGGAAGTGCACACGTTGCCACTGGGAGATTGCACCGCACAATTGGCAGAGCTTTGTGCTCTTTTACTAGCGTTGGAGTACGCAGATCCTAGTGTTACTACTCTTATTGTAAGTGATTCTTATTACTGTGTCCAGTCTTACAATGAAAACTTGTTCTTTTGGATTCAGAATGAATTTCGTGATTCCAAGGGTAGCACAATAAAACACAAGATGATCTGGGTTCGAGTGGCGGAACTTAAGGTTAAGTTGCCGCTCGTTTATGTGATTCATACTCTTGGCCACCAGCGTATTAGGGTTCACGCTGTTGGTAACTCGCTTGCTGATGAGGCGGCGAAATCAGCAGTATCTTCATACTTGGTTGCAGCAGTTACTAGTTCCAAAACTAAGATTGATAGTGAAATCTTGGCGGCTGTTGCTGCCACTGAGAAGGGAGGTAAACATCCTACTGGATTCCCTTCGAAGTACACATACCACTTAAGTCCCGAAAAGGTTCCTTTTGTGAAAATTCCTGATGTTGGAGAACGTTTGATTCCCAACTCGGATCGCAGAGCTGACTTGATTACAGCGGCACATGAAGGTGTGGCGTCTGCGCATGCGGGCGTCTCGGCCACTGTAAGTCAATTACAACAACGCTTCTGGTGGCGGGGACTGTACAAACAGACACGTGATTATGTCCTTCTTTGTGACATTTGTCAGCAGATTAAACCTTCAACTGCCACGCGTCCGCCACAGACACAGTTGTACATTTCTAATAAACCACTAGGTTGTGTTTATTTGGATCATTGCGGTCCTTTTTCATCTGATACTGCGTATAAGTACATCTTAGTAGCAGTTGACTCATGCACACGCTTTGTGTGGGTATGGCCCCATCGCAGCGCTGATTCACGGACTGTCATTAGAGATTTGCGTTTCTTTGTAGGGATTTTTGCCTGTGGTACCTTCCATTCGGATCAGGGTCCGGCTTTCGCCTCTAAGGCGTATAAGGATGCCATGACTTCGTTGGGGGTCCAAGTCAAGTTTTCGTCTCCCTACAGACCTGAGGGTAACAGTGTAGTGGAGCGAATGAACCGTGATTTAAAGCAATCTTTGACAGCTCGAGTTATAGGCACTGGCAGAAACTGGCTGACCCACCTCAATGGCGTGCAGCGGGCGCTTAATAATCTCCCTAGAAGGTCTCTGGGTGGGCAAACCCCATACGAAATGCTCTTTGGCATCAAGATGTACGTCCCTGACCTTGACGGTCTAGACTGTGTGGTTCGCACCACTTCCTTTGACGCAGATGAACATTGCAATGTTTTACAGAATCTACAAAAGACCAGAGACAGTCTTACAAAGGAACATTTGCCCTCCACGTCGGATGTTGCGTTGCAGATCCCGGTAGTCGGCTGGCTACCCCAAGTTGGAGAACTGGTTCGTGAGAAGATCGATAACAAGAAAGAATTTGGTCCTTCCTATCGGGCTACGGTTCCAGTGCTTGGAGTGAAGGGCACAAGAACAGTCGTATTACCACCACTTCCTGGTCGTAAGGAAAACAGGTTTATTTCAATTGACAATGTCAAGATACACAGAGTGGCCGATTCTTCTTAGCATGACACCGGCTGTTTCCTGTCCTTCCATTGTGAGAAATTCAGTTTTGCCCACTGCTTCTAATCATGAAACTGAAGTAGCCATTGAATTACCTGCGATTTCCAGTCCTTTATTAAGTACTTTGCCCGGTACAGTCCATGATGAAATTGACTATACTTACCCCACTGACTTGTCCATGCCTGACCTGCAAGCACGTTTGGCCACAGAATCCAGATTTTCCTTTGACTCTGTTTCCAATGCCTCGAAGAAACCTTCACATTTTGCAGTCTATGCTACCTTATTTAAAAAACATTTTTTAATTCCCCCTTGGACATATATTTGGCTGGTGCTTTTTTCGATATATCTTTTTATGTCAATTGGTTTTGTATTTTATTTTTTCCGATTGGTAAATGGACACTATGTCGAGGAAAGATCATGCATTCGCCATCTCAATGGAACTTTGGCCCCCCTTTCCTCATCGCATTCTGCACATAGACTGAGAAGAGACTTGACATTTGTTAACATCACTGCTTGGCCTGTCCTTGATGGGATAGTGTGGGATGCCGTTCGATTTCAAATTCATGGCCCTACGGAGGTTGTTAATGTCCCTAACGTGCTTAGAGTTAATATGGGGGATGTGGTGAAACAAAACATACGTTCTGATGATTGGGATGTTCAGGCCGTAGAGTCTTTGTTTTCTGATTTGAAATACTATGCTGCCTTTGATGCTGAAGATTTATATTTAGAATCTGCTAATTATGGTGATTTATTTTGCTTTCAACATTTTGGCAATCACTTCTTACATAAAACGACATCCAGAAGGAATACTGTGAATTATACACAATGGGAGCATTGCCCAGCTCCTATACAAGGCAGTTCTAGTACTTTTTTGAAAAAGTACACTTATTTTACTGACTTCAATCAGTCTAATCCCGAGTCCTTTTATTTTAAAATGACACAGAAGCCTATGTCCAAGGTTAGACTTACCGATACCAAACTATTGTATTCGAAGTCCTTTCTAGATCAGCTGGCTATTGGCGGTTATGAAGTATGGAAGGAAATAATTGACCTAAAATCAGTTTGGGGTTCTAAGGACTGGCAGGTACAAGGCGCTGAGGCTTTGCACCGTGCATGTCTCATCCCTAATCAGATTTTGTTTTTGAATTCTACTATTTCACAAACGACATGCTTTGGATTGGCTACTGCTAAAAAATTTAATTTTCCTTCTATCCCCGAGTTAGAGGAATATTCAGGCTGGAGTAATCATACTCAATTTTCGATTAGAGAATTACAGACCCTGTTGCTGAATTCTTCCTTTAACATCTCCAGTATAGACCCTAAAGGTTGGCTAGTATGGCACAAGAGTGCTGATTCCTGCCAGCGCCGTTTTCTGGGTTTGTCTGACGGCTTTGCTCAGGTTAAACCAGATTCACGTTTTGAAACTGGGCATTCTGTCACAACTTACTCTGTGGGTAAATTATGTCAAACTTGGCGGAAAAATTCTAAGTTAACTGCCGTTAAGTTACATCTTGCAAAACTGAATGATGATGTAGATTTAAATGATTTCCTAAAAGGCCCGGCTAGTGGTAGGTCGAAAAGATGGATATATGCTGTGTACAATGAAATTTGGAAAACATCACAGATTGAGGCAGCAAAACGCCTTAGGGCTATAGATCAAGCAAATCTAGAGAAAGTCCTTGCAGTGGTAGACAATAGTATTAACATGCTTTCTTCACGCATTTACACTTTAGATAACATTGTGTCTTCTGTAGTGGATATTGTGCATGATGAGGTATCTGTTTTGTACCATGGTCAGAATCAATTACGTTCTATCATGCAATTTGCATGGACCCTGCAAACGCTTAAATCTGGCAAGGTGCCATGGGGCTACATGAACGTGTCCTCTCTCTTTGCACCCTTTAATTTGACTGACAAACAACGCTTGCTTTCTATGCGAGATGCTTCTTTTTCTATGTTACATATTGAGAAATTGGAATCCTTGCCTTTTTCTGTGGCAGAAGCCTCAGCTGCAACGTGGCTTATCCACGGTCTGTTAACATTACCTTTTGCTTTGTATAAATTTACTAACTGTATGAAATATGTTGCCATAGGTCGCTATGAGCCTTTGGGTAGTGGTTTTCTCCATGAAGTATGGTCCCTTCCTTTCACTTATAGATGTTTGAGGGACGGCCAAGAAGTTTATCTAAATGGGGAGGAATGTACAGAAACTCCAGATCATTCGTTAATGTGTAGACACATACAATTACACGGTTCTTGCAATCTGGACCGACCAAACTTGGCCTGTGTTTTAAAAGGCACTCCTGTACCAGCAATTACCCCGACTTTTACCTTGTTGGGGAATGGAAGTTATTTACTTTTGAATAATGAAGATTGTTGCGGGTTAATTAAAGGTGTAGCTTATGTGGTAACAGTAAGTGAACGTGTCGTTTGCTGCAGAAATGTCCTGTACCCACCCACACATGAAAATAGGGAGGTTTCCATTTGGCCACGCATACCAACCTTGAAGGCAGAGTTCAACGGCATGACTAGACTGAGGGCTCTATTGTCCCAGAAAGAAGTGGCCTTGAGTTCGGCTCGGTAAACTTTCGTGCTTCACATAGCTAACACCCGGACCGAGGTTCAGGCCCTTTTAAATACTGATTTACCGTTGCATTTTGGCGAAATGATACATTCTATCTTTAACGCGTCCTCGACATCTGGGCTAGCGCATTTTTTTAAAGCAGTTAGCAGCGGCCTTGAGACTTCATTTGAAAAAATATTTGGAGTAATCCCTAGTTTCTTTCATTCCATTTTCTCGAGTCTGTTTGGTGGATTCCCGGTTTTACTGGCACTAGCGGCAGGCGTCCTAGTTGCTCTCTGCTTCCTTAAATATGGATGCCCCACATGTGGAAGAAGCGGCCCAGCCTCTGCTGCCGCTGTTTCGCAACCGAATGCTTGAATATTTTGGCACGCTGCCGCTTGCGATTTTAAGCACGGCATATGGATTATCGTTTCGATTTTCCTACTTCACCTGTGTCCAGCCTGTGTTTCACAGCCTGAGCTGTGATTTTGATTGGGCCATTGATTTGTGTCTCTGCGGGCCGGTTTCTCCTGGCGTCGATTTTAATCAGCTGATGAGTCCTATCACTACTCACGGGTTGGTTTGTTCTGACGAGAGGATTATGGCAATAGCAGTGGTGCATGGACTAATGGGTCCCTGGGATATATTCACGGCAGCGCAGGATTTCTTGGAATTGAGCTTTCTGGAGAACCCACCGAGTTGTCCTCTGATGGTAATAGAGGCTCCGATACTTGGGGAACACGTATGTTCTTTTCCACTTTTGAATTGGATGGCTGAACTGTTTTCTGATGAAGACGGTGATTTCATACTGGAGGCTGTTGCTGCATATTTTGCTTATACGGTCTTGTCCTAAAAACTTTTCCATGATTTCTTTCCGGACATTTGACTTTCGGCTTGCATATTTTGCGATTTTTCGTACATTGATCAATTTCCCAGACCTATTGACTTGAGCAAAATATTAAATTTGTTTACCGTTCATTCATGGCTCACAGTTCTTGAACTCTGCTTTCATGAAGTTGCCCTTATCTTATCTTATCCGTCCTCGGATCATGGGGGGGTGTCATATAGCTACTGTATATCTTTATAATGTGTTAAGTTAGCATAGGCTCATTAAATGTTTAAACGCCATTTTTCCTTTTGGTGCTTCTGCACACGACACTTAATTGTTGATTTAGCTTTCAACCTAGTAGTTCGTTGTGGTTTACATGAGAATAATATGTTATTACTCTGATATCAGCTTTGCTTAATAAACTATGTCTGTACAGAGACTGCTGAAGCTTCAGGAACAACACGATACAGAATTGTTATGAGGTCTGATCTTCGCGCCTTCATAGACATAACATAAGTGCAGCTTCTGCCAACTTTGGGCTTGAGGCGGGTTTTTATATTGCTTTGCTTGAGACACACATAACACACTTGATGCTGTTCGCATGCAGAGAGAGCTGGTGTATGCTGATGTGATCCCTTCATTCTAGGACACTGAGGTATGGGCCCGCCCTAATTCAACCCAAAGAGACCTTCTTAGCTATTAATATAATATGCGAGTTAGGGAGGGTGAGAAATAAGTGTTGTTAACCCTTATTAATTTACAGCATGGTAACATGCTGTCACCGTTCGCTTTCTATGGACTAGTAACTATGCTTGTAGCTTTGTTGTTGATAATATGTTTACTTGTATTATCTAAGATACTGCGCCTGAGAAGACGGCATTAGTAAATAAACATTTCAAATGCTCACGTGTTCTTCTTTACTCCATGTTCTGGTTTGTAATGATTGTATAACGAAAGAGTGCTCATGTGTTCCACGTAACCTGAGGTTGGTGAGTTCATGTTCTGGTTTGTCTAAACATTGGGAGTTGGTTATGACCAATGAGACACTGTAGCTAGCTCGGTAAGGGGTTTGTTGGGTACTAAGGTGAGTTTTGGGTCACCCTAATTCGCTGAGGTTCCAATCCTCTGTGCACAGTTCTGTGGGAGAACAGAAACCCTGCTACAGTCTAAGTGCACTAATGACAATATTATGAGGCAGGTGAGACATTAATGTTTCTAAGTTTATGTTTCAAAACGATTACTTTAAATAAATGTCTGTCTACACACCTATATAATCTGAGGTGCTAAGGTGAAATGCTTTCACAGCTTAAAGAAATACACTTTTTAGAATTTTGAAGAGACTTTATTATATTATTATGTTTGTTGCACAATATACATGTGGAGCATGTTTATGGTTTTGCTCATGCATGGCTTCTTAGGTTCAGATTTACAAAGATTTTGCGCTGGGTTTGGGTCACAAAAGTGATTCAAGCCTGCACAAAATGTGCTTTTGGGGATTTACTTTACAAGTCAAAACTTGTTTTGCTCAGGAAAATTGCTTCTATGTAACGCAAAGCATGCAAAGACAAGTATGTGTCTTAAAAATACATTTAAAATATGCGATTCCAGTGCAGCGGCTCCAGGCTGTCACGCAGTACGTGACTAAAGGCATGAGATCTCAGAAAGAACTACCAGGCCTAGGTGGGGTATAGCACCAGAGAGGGGTGCTTCATGTCTGACCCTTCCAAATGCATTCTGGGCTTCATAGTCAGGTTGGGGGCCAGGTTTGCTATGTTTGTTTTGTTTTGTCTCATTACTCTCATGTCACTAAGAACTTTTAACTTGTTCATTTTTTGGAATGGAAACTTAGATGTTTATAGTGTCTGTTTACCAAGAAATAGTAAATCTGCACCCACAGAAGTACTCCTTGGATGGGTGGAGATTTCCTATTTATTGGAAATTACAAATATTGGCAGTAGTAGGCCAGGAAAGATTTATCAGCCTTAGGTTTCCAGACATAGTACTGGCAATCAAAAACCAAAAAGGTGGTGAGATGAATGCTTGTGAATAGTGTAACCTGTGGCAATCAATCCAGGTAGCATTCCAACCCATTATTTGTCACTCACTCTGTCACTCTAGACAGAGCATCCCTAATGCAAATCAGTACTGACCCTGTTCCTCGTGGAAAAAGTCCACTCTGAACCTCGAACATCTCATTCCTCCGCTCTATGTGTAAGAGCCAGCCTGCCTGAAACCTTGCATCACAGAAATACACTGTGAGCCATGCAGAGCGACGAGGGCCCTTTCATTGAGAACAGTGAACCAACCTGGTCATAACATTCTTCAGAGATTTCTGTCCAGACAAACAGGAAGTCAAATTCCTCTTTCTACAGAAGTGAGCACAGTGTAAATTAAAATATAAAAACGTCTTGCAAAAGGGGAAAATACAGCCAAATGTTTACTCACACGTTGTATAAAAGCAGGATGCCGGAAACAAGAAGATTTTTTCAAATTATTACGTTTTTGCATTTAAACTTGCCCTCGGGTTAACAGGTAAGAGTGGACCAGGCTTGTATCTATACTAATATCCACTATGTGCTTACAGTCTTAACTCACTGCTCCCAACCACTAGACATGTAATCCCCTGTCACTGAAGCAGAGCCCTCTTCCTGGATTCTTCTTTCTTTCATTACTAAGCACTGTGCTTGCTGCTTCCGAGGAGTCAGGTTATATTTCTCTGAAATGGATGCCATTATTAACAACTCCCTCCACAGTTCTACACAGCAAATATGATGACTCTCCTCTAAAAATAGACTACACCTCCCAGAAAAATCTATTTAGATTTTTTCCAGAGCTGACTTCCAATGAACATCTTACCGTTTAGTCATGTGAGGGGTGTTGGAATGTGTGTGTTATGTTCTCGATTAATACGGACGCCTATGTGAGTTTCGAGTGGAGTTGTAATTTCTTATCCTGTAACACTGCAACCCAAAACAGCTACCTGCCTAATGTGGATGAAGAAGTGCAATAAAGATCACATAACTTAAAATTCTTTTTTTAATCATGAAAATCGTTTTACATGATGCTCTGGAAGAGAAGTAGTTTATCAAAGTCAACAACCATGAGATGGAGTAGGGCATGCAAATGTTGTTGCCTTCAATTACATTACAATCGTGCATACTGTGTATGTCTCCCAGAGACACTTGTGAGGGCAGGCGGGCACTGTTAAAAGCAGCAGATTTCCTCACACTCAGGGTAAGAAGGTGCGGCAGCCTGATAGGAGCTAACCCAATCCCCTAGGCCTCTGCCATCTCCTTTCATCGAGAGGGATTTCTGAGAGTCAGTCAGTGAGAGAAGAGATGGAATCTGGGCAACTACCGTTGCTGATGGCCTGTATCCCTGCCCTCATCCTTGTCCTGTCCCCTGCTAGACTTGGCCTCTCTGCTGCAGTCTTTGTCCTGCTCTTTGTAGGTGTTAGGGATCCTTAGGTTTCAGCAGTGAGGGAGATCCTCGCTGAAACTTTGTATCTCCTAGTGACGCATGGCGCCACTGCCCTCTCATCACAGTGGTACCCAGCTATCCATATATTCCAATGGAAACACCAGAGATGGGAGGGAAGGTTCACAGTGATACCCAGATCCCTGACCAAGAGCCAAGATCACTGCTGCCACACTTGGAGGTAAACAACGAACTGGACTTGGACGAAAAAACAGACATGTATTGTGCATTTTTGCTTGAGTGAATTTGTGTGAGTGTGTCATCAAGTGTGGGTGTAAGTTAGCATGCATACGTGTGTATTTGTGTCTGTGTGTTTATATGTGCTTGTGTATGCATCTTACTAAATCTATGTGTGAATGAATGTGGTAGAACTGACAGCTTAATGTTTACCCTGCATATTGTGACCCTGCAATATTTCGTCGTATGCTCACCGATGGCATACTACTGGCCTACTCCGGACATATCTTGAGCACTCTCGAAAACATTGTCGCTATCCTTGACATAGTATTGACCCAACTTTGGCATACCTTGAGCATTATTAGCAACATTCTGGCCCTCTTTAGCATATTATTGGTCCATCGTTAAGATAGTGTAGGCATTCTTCACAACATTTTGGCTACCTTGAAATAATAGTGGCACATCCTTGATATATTGGGGCCATTGTTGACAACCGTTCCTTAGCCCATATAATGACATCTCTGTTATGTAATAAAGGTACGTGGCAGTGGTTGATAGAAATTGGTGTTTGGGGGTGAAACAAGCATTTTCTAACATTTACTAAAATAAATTGGTTGAATTTCTGGACAAAAAAATAGATTTCTTTTCATGAGCACTATACATTTTTGGGTATGGGGGATCGGTGGGGGCTTGCAGTTGCATATAACCAATTAAGGGTCTGCATTTAATAGCAAGATCTAGTTATTTTCAGAAACCGGCAAACTGATGTTTGGGTGCAAATGGGTACATTTCTTATATTCATTACTAATTTCTAAGTGATAATCCATGTGAGGTTCAAGATACCTATTGTCAGTCTTGTACCACAGAAGACCTATTGCCACAGCAGCAGCTACTCTTTGACTTGTCTATATACATGCCATCATCTTTATTGATAATGATGTTTGATATATCACTGTCTGAGCAAAGTAAGGTTGGCCTATCATCCCTGCGTTTTGATACTGAGTCTATGAATAGAATAATATCACTTCTAAGCCACGGGCTTTTTTTACGCCCACTTTCTATGATTTGGTACCAAATGTAAAGATAACAGGTTGAAAAGAGGATCACAGTTGTATTTCCCTAGCTGCTGGATGACAAATACGTCAGGACCTGCCATGACATGTTTTCAGAATATGAGGGAATTAAACATTTCAGTCAAAAGTTTCAGAGAGGTGTTATCCAATTTTCTATACAACAGCCACATAAAGCTGCCTAGGCCAGGGCTCTTGCATTTAGTCCCCTGATAAAACCCTGGACCTCCTTTTCTTCGATTTCCATTTCTCCTCTGTGGGTACTTTAGGGGTTCTAAACTCCAGCTAAGCATTCTTTATATAATTCTGGTGATTCCACACGTGTAAGAATATCTATCCTCCTAAAAGACTTGAGGTTTCTGCAATTCTCCAAACATGGAAGAACATGTTGGACTTTTTAACTTGGGTCTTGTCCCTATTTTTTCTTGCTTTGAGCCTTTGGGCTTAGATACGACAATGTCACATTGTGGCTTAGGCATCAATGTTGTATTGTCAAATACATCTGTATTTTATATTTCATTAATAAATATGACATTAATTAAGGCATAGGTGTGCAGATAAAATCCCCATTCCCTTGCTGTTATAGAAAAGAATGAAATCATGAATCTTTGGTGAACTCATATTTATAGCACAAATGCCTTACAAAGATGTTTTAGATATGTGACTGGCATTATACCTTTCTAAACAGCTATTAAAACCAGTTGTTATTCTGAAGCTGGTCGCTAGGGCTTCCTGCAATACATCCTTTCTTCAGCAAGGTGACATTGAGTGAGGTATGATGAAGGGACCATTGTTTGGGAGCTGTGTCCAGTCATGAAAGCCTGGTCTGAAGTGTTGTGTTCAGTTTGAGAGATGTTGGGAAGGAGATCAGTGCAGCAGTGTAGTAGGGAGCGTCTATGAGCATAGGCAGGATGTGGGTGGGGAGTGTATTCACCGCTGCAGAATATAGCATGCTGACAGCTGCATGGGGCTGCTGAGGGAGACCACAGCTGGGAACTGTTTGTCCTCTAACTTATAAGTCTTCTTTTGTGTGCCTGCTATTAGCTAAGCCAAAATGTCACTGATAAAAAAAGCTACGACTGCAAGAGAATGCTGGATCATTACTGCCTTATGTATAGTAAACACTTGGCGAAGTTGAGGAAATCACTTGAGAAAAAAGTTATCTCAGGTCACCCTACACAATGAAGCATACTACCTTTTGTCTTAACAGTTAGAATATAAATTTGAACTACTGTAGTAAATCTCTTTGATTAAAGGGACTACCAGAGACATCCTGGCACCTCACACCTGGGAGCGATGACAGATAGTTGACAAGGATGTGTGAATTTCTCTTTGATCATGAGTGGGCAACTGTAGAAACACAAAAAGATGATGGACAGAATGCTGAACATTGTCAAACATTCACCCTCAGTACAGAGATCTGGATTTAATTCCATAATTTGTTTGCTCACCATGCTTTCCAGGTTGGACTCAGACATATGCAAATCAGTCTTTACCCTGCTCCCCATGGAAGCAGTCCAGCATGAACTGCCAGGCCAGAACCTCCCTGGACCAGAAACAAGCTTCCCAGGACCGGTTTCAGGTTATAACCCCTCACCAGCCAGGCTAACTTAAATCCAATGGCATAGTGAGCCCAGGACCCATGTCTGGGCGTACCCTTCCCACTTAGGGCGACTATAGCAAACCAAAAAGTTGGGGTGGCATGTTGAGCAACAAACTATGGATTTAACCCAGATCTGTGAATAGGGAGAAATATTTGGCAATGTTCAGCATTCCGTCCATCATCTTTTTGTGCTGCTATAGCCCTCCTTACACTGGGAGTCATCTCCTCGTGATAGGGGGAGCACTATTAGCATTTTTATGTCCAACCCTGCTCGTGATGGACTGTTAAAACATTTCTACTTATCCACCAAGGCCTGGGTGGGTGAACATATAGCTATTTCTTTGATGGCTCTAATTCGGTCAGCCATCAAAGAGGTCTGGCTATGGTGATGACAGATTAGACACTGCCATAGCCAAACCTATGATATGCCCACATGTAAACTGGGCAGGTGGACTATTATGTTGGTGGTATGTATACTCCATCACCAGTGTGATAGAGTATACATAACGCCAACATGTAAATCAGCCCCTTAGTCTCTGAAATGGAAGTTAAAGGTCATAAGTTGAGCAAGGCAGCAGGCTGTGGCTCAGATGAGTTCCACAAACCCGAATAGATGGTGAAACTATTGACTTTTGGCTGGAAAGCTCTGAGTGGGAAACATTCAAAATTCGTGCCCATGGAAGGTCCCTCACTGGACGCATACTTGTGGCTCCTTTGTCAGGTGCAGGTTTCTTCTTTCGATCTTAGAAACTCTATTAAAAGTCAGGATCCTTTCAGTAGGGCAAACCAGCAAGCTGGATCTGACTGCCAGTGCCACATCATCAGCTGTGGCTCTGCAGTGGTCCAGGGTAGCCTATGGTTCTTTTAGCAAAAATCCTTGAAAATGCTTGAAAGACCAAGCTTTTAGGATTAGGAAGGAGGAGTACACTATGACACTTATCCAAGGGCCCCAGGACCTCAGGGACACTACTCTGGGATCAGGACTCACTCCAGCACTCCAGGAGAATACACCAGCAGGGCAAGTCCAGATGGAACTGGTAAGGTGGGATCTTCAGGAAGATGGAATTCTTGCAGCTTTTGTCACCCTGTAGCTTCACAGGAGGTTAGTCAACTATCCCTTGGAGTCCACACTTCTGTCCTGGGTTCAAGTGGGATCTGGTCCAGCCTCGGGGGTTCTCTCCACAGGCTACAGTAGGTGCAGTCCTCGCTCTCAAGTCCAAACAATTCAGCAGGTGTGGTTCTTCTTTATTTTCAGCATTGTTCTGAAGAAGGTACCCAGGTAGCCACTAGCAAGTAGGTGAGGGATGCTCCCTGTCCAATCGAGAAAATGTTCCTAGTGGCAGTCCTACCCACTTTCCCTGGGAGTTTGGCCCTAAACAATCTAACAGTGCCCTTCTCTTCCAAAATACAACATGGCTCATCCCCGAGATGTGGCTAGAGAAAAGAGAAACTCCCCCCCAGCAAATCAGTTCTTGAACAGGTTTTCACCTACTGGTATTGGTGCCACTATGGGTACTTGGACAATGGCATGGGCAGGCCTAGTGTGAGTTACATCTGTCTGTGATAAGGGATGACCCTTTGAAGCTTGTGCAGTTGCTGGGCACAATCCCCAAGCCATCCTGTCAAGAAGTGGTCACACCTCCTCCCATCCATGTTCCTTTTGTTTCCTTTTCAGGGAATCATTCACACCTCCCAGCAGGCTGCCAGGGTTGGAAATTAACTGTGGGAAGGCTGCTAGAGGCTTCAGCAGGAAAATGCCAACTTTCTAAAAGAGGGTTTTTTCAAAATAATAATTTAAAATCCCGCTTGACCATCAGATAGGATTTTAAATTCCTATAAAATTGAGTCCTTGAACCGCGGTTCTCACTATTTCCAAACTGAGGTTATGCTTTAAATGGTGTTATAATGTAACCCAGTGCTTTTCTATGAGAGAGCCAGCCTTGCCACTGTGAAAAATGACTTTGAATATTTTTCACTGCCTGGACATGTAAATCTTAAGAACACATGTCCGAATTTTCCAAGACATGCTTCCTGCCCTATGGGCATTTACAGCCTGATTCATGTACGGGCCGTTTTGCGTGGCCCTAATAGCGAATCATAGCGACTCGCTATTGAGGACACGCAAAACGGTATTCATGTAGGAATTGCTAAATAAATAGCGATTCCTACATGTTCTCTATTTGCGAGTAGAAATTTGCTACTCGCAAAAAAAGGAATAACTCCCCATTCATTCCTATGGGCCAAAAGGCCCATAGGAATGAATGGGGAGTATCCCTTATTTGCGAGTAGCAATTTACTACTCGCAAATAAGATAGCGATTTTAAGGGTGCCAGGGGTGTCCAAAGGACACCCTGTAGCACCCCTAAAATGCACATTTGAACAGGTGTTGCGCACACACATGTCCAAAGGACATGTGTGTGTGCAACATGCAACTTAGAAAAATGCTTTTAAAAGCATTTTTCTAAGTTTTTGCTATTTACCGAGAGGTCTGACCTCTCGGTAAATAGCGGCCCAAATTTGCAAAATCGCAATTTTTGAAAGTGTCATGAATAGCATTTAAGGAATCTCTAATAGAGATTCCTTAAATGCTAATCCTCGCATATTAGCTAATTCTTCATTAGCGATTTTTGCATTTGGGATTGTGAATCCCAAATGCCAAAATTGCACTCGCAAAAGGCAAGATTCTGAGAATCTTGCCCTTTGCGAGTGCAATTTAGCTTCATGAATCAGGCTGATAGTGGCTAGGGATTAGCTAAGTGTATACATATTTTGTATAAATACAATGGGCTAATCCCAGAGCTCATGCACTGGGGCCTGGTTAGAAGGTTCCCAGTGCAATAGAGTCATAAAACATCAGCATCAATCCAAAAAATAGGGTGGGGTGATCACGCAAAGGAGCTCTCTCCTTACACCTATCAAACAAGTATATTACCAATGTTTGATCAATTGGTTTTTGGATGACTTCGACATCTTACCCCATACCCAAGGTCCTGCTTTCTTCAAGAAAATGCAGACCAAACATTCTCTTCAAAGAGCTCATTACCCTGAAACCTGCAAACCAGACATTGCAGCTCAATTTGAAGAGATGATAGAATAGAATAGAACAGAATAGAAGGGATTTTATATAGTGCATGGCTACCCGGAAGCATCCCAGCGCTGAATGATCACTAGGGTCAGAACTCCCTTTTAATGAAAGAGCCAGGTTTTGAGTTGTTTACGAAAAACAAGATGATTGTGTTGTTTCCGCAGCTGCAACAGCAGACTGTTCCAAAGCTTAGAGGCGTTGTAGGTAAAGCAATGGCCTCCACTTCTGGTCCTTCCTTATCCTTGGTACCACTGTGAGGTTCATCTCATCTGAGCGGAGGCTTCTAGAGGACTTGTAAGGGTGAATCAGAGATTCGATAATAGAAGGCCCATTACCCCCTAGGGATCTATGAAGGACACACAAAGCCTTGAAGTAGATTCTTTCTCGTACTGGTAGCCAATAGAGCGTGTGGAGTGCTGGTTTAGCAGAGCTCCGTTTTTGGGTTCCCGTAAGCAGCCTTGCTGCAGAATTCTGCACGGTCTGTGGTTTTAAGATTACATAGAGGGGGGCACCCAGATAAAGGGCATTGTTATAATCTATCCTAGACAGGATCAGTGCTTGGACCAGTGTTTTTTTGGCTTGCTCTGGTAGCAGAGGCAGAATTTTCCGAATCATTCTGAGTAGACCGAAACGGAGTGCAGTAGTTTTCCTGGCTTGGACTTTGAAAGACAGATCTTAGTCCAGCCAAACACCCAGACTCTTTATTCCTGTTTTCGGTGTGGGTATTGGGCCCATGCAGGATGGCCACATGGTGTTGTCTTTGAAGGTAAGCTGGCTGCCCAGTAGCATAAGTTCAGTCTTATTGCCGTTGAGTTTTAATTGGAAAAGACTAATCCAATTAGTGACTTCCTCCAGGCAGTGGTGGAGATTCAGGGATGTATGGTTGGTCTGGGTCAACGCTACCACCAACTGGGTATCGTCGGCATATGTGACTATCTGGATCCCAAAGGGGATGACTATCTCTGCCAGTGGGTGCATGTAAACGTTAAAAAGCATAGAGCTCAGAGACGGGCCCTGTGGGACTCCACATTTGAGGGGGACTGGTTTAGACAGAGCATCACCTGAGAACACATAAAAGCACCTATCCTCTAAAAAGGATTTGATCCAGGATAGCACCTTACCAGATACGCCTAGATTCGTCAGACGGTGAGTCAGAATCTGATGGTTCACCGTATAGGAAGGCCGTACTTAGGTCGAGAAGTATGATGGCGGCTGTGCCTCCTGAGTCAACAATCTTCCTTGCTCCCTCCACCTCTGCCACTAAGGCGGTCTCGGTGCCCTGGCATGGGTTTGTGAGGGATGGAGCAGGTGATTGGATTCCAGGAAGGTGGATAGGGTGTGGTTGACTATTTTCTCTGCGATTTTGCCAATTGCCCGGAGCAATGAGATGGGGCGATAATTGCCCAAGTCTGACTGGTCCAGGTGTGGTTTTTTAAGCAGAGCTTTTACCATGGCTTTCTTCCAATCCAGGGGAACAATCCTCAGAGAAAGGGACGAGTTGATCAAACAGGTCATACTGGGAGCCACCGTAGATGCTGCCAATTTTAAAACATTAATGGGGACAGGATCCAGTGGTGATCCTGGCTTAACCTTCATTAAGGTGGCTAAGAATGACTCCTGAGTCAATGGTATGAAGGTTTCCATATAATTTTGATCTCCAGGCTGACCTATGGCAGTCAATTCGAGAGTGTCAATGCTTTGTTGGGGAGATGTTTTAAAATATTAAACACCTTAGTAGCGAAAAATTCTGCCAATTTATTGCAATGGTCGCTGGACGGGTCGGGGGCTGCCGGGGGGCCTGGGCATTTGAGAAGTTTTTTTGCAATCAGAAGGTCTCTCTGGAGGAATTGGCTGCCCCTTAGATCTTTTCCGCAAAGTAGGAAGCTTGGGCTCGTTTTATTTCAGCCTTATAGTTGCCAATGGCAATCCTATATTCCAATTTCTTTGCTACCGAGAAATCTTTCCTCCCGATCCTTTCAAGGCATTTACATTTTTGTTTTTGCACCCGCAATTCAGGAGAAAACCATGCAGTCTGTTACAGCCTACTTTCTTTAGTATTAATTTCTTAGGGAGCACTGCGTTCAGAGAATCCTCAATCCAGTGGTTGAACTTCAGGTAATCAATGCTGGGATTAAGTTTCAGACTAGGTACGGTATTCTCTGTTACCTGGACCCACTCTTCCAATGGAAGTTTGGCCCAACGTTGGGCCAGAATTTGCATAGGATATAGATGCGGTACCTTGGAGGGTGGGGTCCATATTGTGGAAATGAGGAAATGATCGGACCATGGTATGGGCGTGGGTGCTTTGCACTGAGGTCAGACATGTTGGAGAAGATCGGGTCCAGAAGGTGACCCTTAATATGAGCTGCTTTGGAGACCTTCTGGTGAAGTTGACAAGGTCTTGCATTAATTATCTAGCTGATTACGCTAAGGGATCATCAAAATGTAAACTTAAGTCTTCAGTAGAGTAAAATTGGCTGAGGAACTGGCAATAGTTATAACCGTTTCCATCAGGAATTTGTCGAATTGGCCCAGTGACTCAGGGGGGCGGTAAATAAGGATGATAGTGAGGGGGTAAATTCGATTGCAAAATGCGCATTCTCACAGTCTGCGAGGGGGCTATCAAGTAGCCTACAGACCAGGTGATTTTTGTATATTATAGCAATCCCGCCACCCATCCCCAGCATTCTGTCTTTCCTCTGGATTAGGTATACCGAGGGCAGTGCCTGGGCCATATCCGGTTCTGAACTAGGGATCAACCACGTTTCCGTAAGGAACAAAACTTCCGGCTCCCGATCCATTAGGAGCGTGAAAATCTCAGCTGTGTGTTTGGGCAAGGATCTGAAATTAAGCAAAAGGAGCTGGGAAGAAGGGCCACCTGGAGCCGTGTGGGAGAACCATGAGGTGAGTCTGAAACCACAGAAGCTACACTTAGTCTGATGCTCGTTCAGAGACAAAGTATGCATACAGCTGGGACCCGGGGTTTGTTCAACTGTTTGAGCCCAGAGCTAGAATAACATAAGGTTTCTGGGGGCAGTGCAGCAGGGGTACTGGCCCCTGGTCCCGGTTGGGTGCGGACGGGCGCAGATGGGCTTGCCTTAGGCGCACCAGCGTCGCGCCGCTGTGCGTGGTCGCGTCATCTGGCGTATTTGTAGAGTCAACTGGGCGTCAGGTTCAGCAGCTAGAACGCTGACCCTGCACCAATCGGCAAGATTCCCAGCCCAAGAGTTCCCTCACTTCCCCTGGAGCCTTGAACACAGCTCCTCGTTCCCAATGTCAGCGAGCAACAGTGAGCATGAGTAGCAGCAATTCAATTTTAAAAACGAAATGTCAGATAAGACAATACACACGAAATAGCACCAATACAATATTAAAAAATGTAGGCGGACTGAGGGAGGCAACAGGCCTCTTAGAGTGAGTGTACAGATCGTACCTCTTCCAGTGATCCAATCAATTGGACAAGAAACACTCCGTCCAACATCATAAGGCAAACAGGAATAATAATACTGTTTGCCAAGAAAAGTTATTATTCTGTCATTTTTTTTCTTTGCCTCTTGACTTCCAAAGAACGCATTTCTGAACTTTACACCTTACTCTTGCCAGCAGCCAAGTGATATTTCAAGAAAAAGGTCAAGCTTTGGATATCTATCTTGCTGCCAAAATGTCTTCCCAAGGTCCCAACCTTCATTTATCCATGCTGACTCGGCTGATTCTACTCCTTTCTTCCCGAAGCTCTCAGAGTGCTCTCTCACCAGGATATCATCGCCCTCTGCTGAAAGTCTAGGGGCCTCATTTATGAGAAATGACGCATCGCTGCGTGAAAGCAGTGATGCGTCACTCTCAGTGGGCACTCCTTGCTACATGATTGATGCGTCATATTTATAATATGACGCATCATGTCACAAGGAGTTACAGATATGTCAGTATTTCTGACGTATCTGTAGGCGGATAAGTGACGCATTGCTGGAGTGTGTCACAAAAGTGACGCAACTCCAGCAATGTGTACTTTCACATGGACAAGTCCCATGTTGTTAGTGCCTGCGTTAGTCTTACGCCTGCCATGAAGCAGGCGTAAGATTTTGACACATTAGTGGCCAATTAATCTTGGATCTTATAGATTTCACTGCGTCACTTCCATGACCCTTTCTTGTATCAAAACGCCCCCCTTGCATACATTATACCTGTAGGGCAGGGGTTTACAAAGTGACGCATCTACCTAGATGCGTCAATTTGTAAATATGGCGCAACAAGGCGCATTTTACACCACTGGTGCATCACAAAAAGTGACGCACCGGAGGCGTACAAGTGACGCACAGCCTCATAAATGAGGCCCTAGACCTCTGTGGACCCTTGCCCAATTCACCATTTTATACAAATGTTCTGCACCACATCTGCATAACCTGGCAGAACAATTCTCAACACATCATTTGAAACTGCAAAAGTTTTCAACAAGCTCAAAGTCTCCAATTCTAAATCTTATCTAAAAAGCCTGAGCTGAGCATTTACACGCACACCCTACAGACTCAGAGACATGGGATATTTTTTACAAAGAAAATCTTACTTGCAGCTTACTCGGTATCCTCCCCGATTCCAACAGTTTTCTTGCATCTTGTTATTCAGTTAACCATATTCTCCATTCAGTGCCCTTAAGTCAAATTTACTAAGCCACGCTAAGCCACCTTACCTGGTTTAGCGTGGCTTCGTAAATACAGAGTAATGCAAAGCAGCAAAGTCACTGGCTTGTGTTTCTCTGCGCATAGAAGCATTCCATGGGTGAAGTGTGGATGTTCCCATGCTTCCCCCCCAATGGATTTTGGCGCATTTCCAGATGTACTAAGAATAGAAAACGTTGGAATGCGTCAAAATGGAATGCCGTCCGACAGAGGCATAATGAAGACAAATATGCTTTTTTCTCCTCATTATTTCCTCTTTCTACCTGCGTTACACATAGAAATGCCTCTAAGGATGGTTTTTGTGCAGGAAGGTATTCCCTCCTGAACAAACACAGGACCCGATTCACAGAACGAATTTTTTTTTTTGTGTCATAATTTTTTATTGGAGTTCAAAGATAGGCAATTTCATAGGTTACAAAACAATATAATAAATATAAATCAGTATGTGACAAATTATATACACCTGTAATATATTAAGGAAGAGGAAAAAAGGAGGGAAAGGGGAAAAAGGAGAAGGGAAAAAGCTATATATAGGGAGGGAAAGAAAAGAGAATTCGAATTTCAGGAATCACAAAGAAAGGGGGTCCACACTTGCTGGAATATTTGTTCTTGGTCTTGTATCCTATAAATTACATTTTCATAGGATGCTGTCTGTATCATCGCAACAATCCAGTCCTCTTTGGAGGGAGGGCTAGGTGATTGCCACAGCCTTAAAACACAAAGTTTAGCAGCAGTAAGTGCAGTGTGTAAGAGTCGACTTTGAGGTCGTGAAATAGAAGGAAAACTTCTAAAGTCATGTAGCAAAATAGTGGCAGGTGTGAAAGGGAGTGAAAGAGGAATAGTTTCTAGTAGTGTAGATCCTATTTGCTGCCAAAATTGTTTTATAATAGGACATTCAAAAATTATATGCAGGAGGTCACAGTTACCTTCAGAGCATCTCCAACACCTAGAATGTGATGATAATCCAGCTCGTTGCAACTTTAAGGGAGTCCAATGCCAATCATGTAAAGTTTTAAAAACACAGAACTTCATTCGTGCTTCACAAGACAGACTTAAGTTAGGATTTTGTCTTAAGTCTGTCTTAAGACAAACTTAAGACAAAATCCTAACTTCTGTGAATACCAAAAGTAGTAAGTTTGGGATTTTGTCTTAAGTTAGTTCTGTGAATCGGCCCCACAATCCTGCCTGTAATGCAGGCTCCCTTGCACCATGTTGCAAGGGTGCCTGCATTGGCACTAGGTTGCACACACTGTGCCAGCGCAGATAAGAGAGCAGGAATGGACCATATCTTAATAATGATGCCACGTTCCTACCCTCTCTGTTTGACGCAGCGTAGCAAGATGTCTTGCTGCGATGCGTTAAATGTTAGTATACCTGACCAATCCTTATTTGGAACAATGGGCCACATTTATAAACATTTCACACAATGCAGCAAGCCACCTGGTTGCACTCTGATGCATGAAAAAAGGGCAGGAATGTGCTATATTTACTATCGAACTGAGCATTCCTATCCTTTCCTGGCACTGGCTCGCCTAGCGCCAATGCAGGCACCCTTTCGTCATGTTCCAAGAGTGTCTGCATTGCAGGCAGGATTGTTTTTGTGCAGGAAGTGACACCCTCCTGCACAAAAGCAATCCTCAGAGGCATTTTCCTCTTTCTAATTGTGCTGCAGAAAGGTATTATGCTTTACGTGGCAAGATGCTTTGGATACAATATTTCCCAGACTTGTACTTCTGCAGCAGTATGTCGCTCTTTCAATATTTAAGGACTGAGCCATAGATGGTTGGGCTGTAATGAGGAGTACTGTTAAGCAGCCACAACAACGACCACCTCCAACAGCCACAGCCACTTCCAGCAGCCACAACAACAACCACTTCCAGCAGTCACAACAGCCACTTCCAGCAGCCAAAACAACAAACACTTCCAGCTGCCACAACAACAACCACTTCCAGCAGCCACAACCACTTCCAGCAGCCACAACAACAACCACTTCCAGCAGCCACAACAAAAACCACTTCCAACAGCCACAACAACCAATTCCAGCAACCACAACAGCTACCTCTAGCAGCCACAACAACAACTACTTCCAGCAGCCACAACAACCAATTCCAGAAACCACAACAACAGCCACCTCCAGCAGCCACAACAACAATCACTTCCAGCAGCAACATTAACATTAACATTAACATTAACTTCCACCAGCCACAACAACAACAACCACTTCCAGGAGTCAACAGAATTCAGTTGGAATGTTGTCTGCATCAGTCATTCACAGGCCAGAGACTAGACACAGTAGAGGAAACATTTTCCTATCCAAGCAATATTTTGTGTAAGATTCTCCCTAAAAACCAACGCCAGGCACTAAAAATAGCGAGAACATAACCCAGGCTCTTGCACAATAAAGGAAAGATTAAATAACACCAAGTATATTTCTCGATTTCTTTTCACACGGTGTGCTCATAATAAACCTCCTGATATTTCTGTTCATTTATTTTTCATTGACATGTCAGCTGTTGAAAAGCCATGGCATTGAACGCGTATGCTTCTGTGTCCTTGCTTTATCAACGTTCGAGATTCCATGAACATCGACCTCCAGTTATGTAGCAAAGTTCTACTGTAACCTTTGACTCAAATATTGAAATGATTCACTATTAACAAAGAGCTCGCTGGCAGAATGGCAAACAATGTCAATGTTTTTCACACAGTGTTTTCATTATGACTCGTACACTAACACTTCTCTTTTTGTTCGAGTGCAGCATCCACTAGTCTTAAAAATGCAATTTGCCTGCAAGTCAAATAAAACAATTCAAGCGAACGTTCAGGAACTATAAATGACAGCATTCCTAAGTCTCTCCTGCCCTCTGGCGCACAGTTGATGCATAACATGCGAAGGCCAGCTATACCAGAAACATTTGTTAGTGAAACCTATAAAGAGTCAATTTGAGATAAGCAAGTTTAAAATATTATTGCGTACTTTCCTTTTCCCAGCAATGAAACTGTTTGTAATAAACATTTGTTAAGCATTAAGCTATTATTGCCCTAAAGGGAAATTAAATGTGCGATATGCGCTGCACAAGCAAAATAAATAAGGGGCATTTTTATTAAGTATTCTGTTTGATGCACCTTGCGTCGGTGGCCCTGGGTGACTTGATGAATCTAGGGTAATGCAATGCTGCGCAAATAGCTGCATTGCGTTTCTCTGCCCCAGTGAGGCGATCTATGGATGGTGCGTGAGTGCACCCATGAATTGTGGTACATTCCTAGATTTACCATTAGTGGTATACCTGGGAATGCTTCCAACTGCTATGCATGCCCAGGGGTGGCGTAACGAGAAGAAATATCTTTAAAACTTCTAGTCTTTCCCTTTTTCTATGTGTGCTGCATCACAACGAAAGAGGATAAATGCCGTAGGGCAATATTTTTGTGCAGGAAGGGGAACATTCATGCACAAACGCAATTCTGCCTACAATGCAGGCACCCTTGCACCAAGGTACATGGGTGCCTGAGTAGGTGCTAGTCAGCACATTGTGGGCCAGCGCTGGGCACAGGGTCGGCTTTAGAGCTAGTAGCGCCCTGTGCAACACCGTTTGTTGGTGCCCTCAATGACCACCTCCGCCGCGGATTCCTTCACTACCACCCTTTAAAAGTGCCCCTCAAGTCTCCATAACTACTCTCTCTCAGATGCATTTAATTTGTTTTATAGCGCCACTCATATCAGTGTAGGGTTTGAGAGCACTTTACATCTCACACACACATTACACAGAGACAATCAATCATAGGCGTGTAAATCAGCGTATAGGAATTGCTACATAAGACAGAAGACTACAAGGTGTAGGAGTCACATGTCATCCATACTGGTAGGCAGTATAGTTTAAAAGTGCTTGGTCTGGAGAAGCATAAACTCAGAGTTTAAAACGTACCACCATGGTTGGGGGTTGTCTTTACTAATAAGAATTGATGTCCTCCAAAATGAAGCCTTTTTGTGACATTGGAATAATGAAAGAAGGGGAAAAACCGTAAGCTTTAATCTATGCCATGCGGTTTGCATGCAGCTCTCAATGCTCTATTCTAGGATTTTAACTTATAAACTGCAAGTAACAAAAGGATCTCTCTGACAAAAGCAGTAATATATGGACCTATTTTCATTATATGCACTTTGTAACCTGCATAGTACACGTTGTTTGCAGCAGGGATATTAACCCCATGTGCATCCTTAGGATGAGTCAAAACTTCCACTAGACAAAGCTCCAATCTCTCTCCAGGAAGAACATTAGTCACCGGAGTTATTGTGACATTTTTATAACTGCCTTGAAGCTGCTGGAGACAAGGAATGTGGCAGCAGGTGCTTTTAAAAACCATAATATACTTGGAAACAGGGCTTCCCCACCTGTAGTCAGCACCCAGTGCGGTGGCACCAGTCGCACAGCCCAAGAGCCGGCCCTGGCTGGGAAAAGACAGAGATGCACAATATTCTGTTAAATATAGCACCAATATAGCGTGACTTTTTTTTTATAAATATGCCCCTGTTTATTTCAAAATATTTTGTGAAGGTGTGAATGAAGCACAAATACATGTGTCTGTATTTTTCTGTGCAAGAGGTCATCTTAAAATATGTGATCCTATGTTATTTTATCTGAGCTCGTATTGTATTTTGTGATTAATTATTTTTATGTTTAAAACTAAAAGAATGTTGTGAGAAAATATGGAAGAGTGGTTACAGTGCCATCCCCTAGAGGTGTGAGCCTAAGACTGACACCCTCAAACCAGCACAGATTATGCGCCAGATTTATTAACATTTTGCGTCTTGGATGCACCACTTTTGAGGTGCTTCCATGATACAAAATGCTAGTAAACATTTTCAAAGCCATGCAAGGGTCAATCTGCTTCCTTTCGTGGCTTTGAAAACAAATGTAACGCGATGCAGCAGCTTGCACTGCATTGTGTTAAATTTCATTCTGGGAGGCATTGCATGAGTGGAGCTTGGGAATTGGCATGCATCCACCCATGGATTTCATGCAATCCCAGATTTACCAAGCTTTGTAAATCTGGGTTCGCGTGAGATCGCGACACCTCCCAGAGGATGGGGTAAGAGAATTTTTTTTTTTGTTATGACCTCTTTCTATGTGTGTTGCCATCCACAGCAGACATAGAAGGAAGAAAAGTCTTGAGAGACTGTTTTTTTTGTAGGAAGTTGCTCCCTTCTGCACAAAAACAATTGTACTTGTAATGCAGGCACCCTTACACAATAGTGCAAGGGTCCCTGAGTTGGCGCTAGGCTGCCTGAAGTAACCAGGGCTATGAGAGAGCAGAATTGTACCATATCTTAGTAGATATGGTGCACTTCTGCTTTCTGTTTAATGCAATGAGAGAGCAGAATTGTACCATATCTTAGTAGATATGGTGCACTTCTGCTCTCTGTTTAATGCAATGCGGTACAGCAAGTTGCCTTGCTACACTGCTTTGCATGAAATGTTAGTAAATCTATTCCTATATATTTAATATGATAACATATGCTTTGAATGGCCTACCTTTTAAGCCACAAATGTGCACGCATTTCTTTGCTATTTGTAAGGAAATAATAATGCATTTTCAGCTGGACACTGTAGTTCTCGCTTAAGTGCCAGTGACTAGGTCATTGAATTAGATATTTTGCAAAATATGCACTTATGATCTCATAATGAGTAGGCCGGAAAGGAGCCCTGTGTTCTTTCCCAGCAGTTTTAGATTCAATAGGTATTGAAAATTCCACTGGGACAGTGGTTCTCAACCTTGTGACTTCTGAGGACCCCCACTTACTCATTAGTGGAACTCGAGGACCCTCACTGAACCATTATTGGAATCCGCGGATGCCCAATGGGTCATTACTGGAAGCCGGGGACTCCGCCTAAGCCTTTTCGATGATTCAAAGTGGAAAACAATACAATAACAGCCCAGAAACAAGAATTTATCATACAAATATACAAAAGCTGAAATATTAACAAACACATTAAAAAAATACTAATTTTCATAGGGGAGGTTGGAGCTTTACTAAATTGAATTGAGCCACTCCTCCATACCATATTCTGTTTGATGCACTTGCACTGCTCCCTCAAATTAATCTGTGGATGCTAATTTAATGTTATCCTCCAATTTCAAATTCTTTCACAATTACAAAACATTTTAAAAAGTTCATTTTTATATTTTGCTTCTTTATTTACATAAACTTTATTAATCTGATAATATTATTTAATTTTCTACGGAGTCACTGACCCCTGAGTAGGCTTTGTGGATCCCCAGGTGTCACCGGACCATAGTTTAGGAACCACTGAACTAGAGGATGGGTCCCTTTTTGAGAGTGCCAGACGCAGCACAGTGCTGAGTGCCTTTATTACTCACATACTCTGTGTAAAGTGAATTCATTTATCCTAATATCTCTCACAGTTAGAGCTTTATTCTCACAAAGTGCATCTCAGAAACAGAAACTTGTTCACTGTTTCCGAGCTGTACCACCTGAAAATAAAGCACCAACACAGCTTCCTCGCCTATTACTCATTGAATGTATCCTTGTCTTTGCCCCTGAATAGCACTCTGCTGCCTTTTAACCAGGTTTGTGCTTTAAAATACCATATGCATACATACTAAAAATATTGGGTTACATTAATTCACTTTACCCACTGCACTACAGGTGCATAAAATAGTCACAACGCTCTGTGCTGCACCAGGCTCTGCTGTTCTTATCCATTCTACCCCAGGATTTCCTCTGGACATTTACCCTGCTTTCAGAAGCACAGAAGATGCCAAAAAGCATTCTGTTACAATGCAGCTCAGAAAATGGGATTTTGATAAAACTCCAGATCCATAGAGTCAGCAAATATTTCCTAAACTCGATGGGACCGATAAGTAATGTTACCAGCTCCAACATGATCAAAGGAGTACTTGTAATGAAGCCATGAGATTCTAAAGTATTTTCATGTGTGCAGAGGTACTTATTAAAGATCTTGTGTTATCATTAACACTGCATTCTAGTAGAAGGTGTCTGTGGTCATCTGGGCCTCTGGAGAGAGAGAAAATGGGCACTGTTTTTGCATATCATGGTACATCAAAAGCGCTCTAAGTTCAGGGGCCTCCTGCTTTCTAGTGCCATCTCCATGGAGATGTCATGGTAAATAGTGGCAAGATGATGGTATGGGCCCTGAGAGAAGGTGCTAAGCCATTATCTATAGCTATCCAAGGATGCGCATTTTCAAGACTGGACTGTAATACCATCCAGTCTGTGATTATCACCCTCCCATATATGTGTTGAAGATGGGTCTGAGTTTTCTCACTAATATGCTGGTTCTAACATTGCAGTACATCACAACCACAGGAAAACCAAACAAGAGCATTAAAGAAATACACAAAGACCTTCACCAAAAAAAGCTCTGGAAGGAAGGATGCAGCTTTCCACCAGGTCAAAGTCAAAAACACTCTGACCTATATATATTTTGATTGCTAAATTTGTTAACAAGCCGGAGGTAAAACAAGTTCAGATGGGTGAGATTATTTTGCCCTGCAGTCCCCCTTCTGGTTGTTCTGTATGTTTTTGGATCAATCAGTTCAAAGACTTCTCGTAATGAGTTGGGCATGGTGGGTTACCTTAGAATTTTTGGGCTTACATGGTTCACAGGTTAAATCAGCAAGCAGTGTTAATCATGCTGTCCCATGCGGCATGGAGGGATTGTCCTTGAGATTCTTCCATCATACTAGGCAAGACATTCGGCCATTTTAGCTACAGACAGAAGGGTATCCTGGTCTCTTCCAACATCGATCGTGCATCATTTTAAGGATTGCATGCCAGCCCACATAAGGTATAAAGGAACACAATCCAAGTTACATCAAGCCGTTCCCTCAACACAAAGAGAAAAACTCACACAAGAATTGAAGCAAGTGCATGAGGTATATAAAAGAGAAAATATTTGCGTAATTTTCTAAACAGAGATTAATACCACTTGCCGATTTATGATATCCCAAAGAGCCTGGCCCCCAAGTAAACTAGACAGGCTTCATCATATACCCTGCATGTTAATCCACCATTTTTATGAGATATTATCATAGGTGGTCCTGAAGAAGGTGGAGTTTCTACAAACTCTCCACCGAAACGTATGTAGACGGGACTATTCAAGATTCCAACCTACAACACAGCAATGGCTGAGATAATTGTCACTTTCCCGTTGTTTTCTGAAAGTGATAATCAACAATGGTTTGAATAAACATGTTTATCATAAGTGAGGGAATAATGTTTGAGAGTGTGAGGTATGAGCGGTATAGTCAGTGTGGGGACAGAAAATTGTTGTGAGTGATCACCCTCCATGAAGAAATATATACAATTGTAAATGATTCCTTGTGTCTCAAAGACTGTAAAGATGGTCTACACATGTGAAATATAATGTATTGATGAAATAGAGTTGGTATTACCTATTGTATTTCATTGTATAGCACTTGGTATGTAACTGTACAGCATTGTATATATTGTTTGTCTTTACTTGTCTGAAAAAAATGTTCTTCTCAATTAAGTCATACATTGTAGACTAAGGGCCAGATGTAACAAGATAGTTATTTGCGATTCCCTAATTGCGAATCACAAGGATTCGCAAAATGCAATGTCTGAAGGTGTATAGTACACCTTTTGCGATTCCTAGGGGTTCACAAATGACCCACCTCATGAATATTAATGAGGTAGGTCACAATTTACGACCCCTTAGGAATCGCAAAAATCACAGGGATGGTGGCCTGCTGAGATCAGCAGACCACCATGTCCGTGGTTGCTTTTAAATAAAGCAATCTTTTTTTGTAAAGCAGCCCGTTTCCTTAAACGAAAACGAGATGCTTTACAAAACGAAAAATGAAAAGTTTTCTTTTCATTTTTAAAGAGCAGGCAGTGGTCCGTGGGACCACTGCCTGCTCTTAAAAATGGTTTTAACAAACATTCACAAAGAGAAAGGGGTCCCTTGAGGACCCCTTTCTATTTGCAAATGGGTTACCACCTACTTGAAGTAGGTGGTAACATGCAAATGTTTTGCGACCGCAAATGCGGATACAAAACATTCATACAAACTGATGCGATTCGGTATTAGGAAGGGATGCCCTAAACACGCCCCTTCCAAATACAGTATCGCAAACCCTTTTTGCTATTCGGTAACAAAGTACCGAATCGCAAAATTAGGTTTGCTGCATCGGAAAAGCAATCTGTCCGTTTCCAAAAGCCAAAATGCTTGATACATCTGACCCTAAGAAAAAAAGGAGAAAGCAATAAAAAATAATGAAAAATTATAAGAAAAAATTAATTGACACGAGGAAATAATTGTTTAATTTCATTAATGTAAAAATACTTTCTTCCAGATTTGGGAGCCATCCAGAGCCCCATAAGAAGCAATACAAGTCGAATGGGACAGCTGATTGTAGTACAATAAGTGCTGCAGTCAACTAATGCTATTTATCTTGCAGGCTCTGGGTACAGAAGATGCCCTATACAAGGGACTTACAGGTAAGTTAAATATGCCATTCAGGGATTAGCCCATTTGTCAGAGCACGTGCAATGGGACCTGGCTATCAGGGCCCCAGTGCAACAGAGTCACAATATTGACGGGTGATCATGCAAAAGAGGCCTTTCTTTACCATGGTCATTGAGGTTTGCTTTGGATTTCACAAGAAAATCATGTGAAGACAGTATCAACGCCCATTCACCTGCATTTAGTCGAGGAAGTTGAGCGTCAAGCATGCAGTGACACCAGTCAGCCACAGTACTGTGCCAACACACTGAAGCATCTTTCATGAGGGGGAAATGCACTGTTCCAGAAAGAAGAAATATGAGGGGTGCAGTGATCCCTGGATGCAACATGAATCCACATAAAATGAAGAGGAGACAATACGGTTGCTGTGATCCCAGGTGAAGATCTCCCTATGGTAAAGTATAGGGAACTCTTTCATAACCTTTACCATACATAGATCTCTGCTCTGATTGTGGACTATGGTAAAGTATTGAACTCCTCCCTGTACTTTACCGTATAGAGATCTCCATTCTGTCTGTGGAGTTTCCCTATAATACATTAGGAAAAAATAAAATAGTTTCTTAAACGTTGAAAAAAAATTACAAAATCTTTATGATAAATATCAATGTTATGTTATGTTATGTTATGTTAATAATTTCTTATAGAGCGCACGTACACCAAGTGGTTTCATGGCGCTAAGTCTAGCATGTGCCGGGGACAACAGAGGATTATACGTGGGCCTGGGTGAATAGCCACGTTTTGAGCAGCCTCTCATTTTATATGTTTATTTTAAATGTAGAAAATGCTACAGAACTAGTAACTTAGGGGTCTAGTAGGATGGCGGATGGTTGGGCGCAACCGGGCCGGCGGTTGCAACCCAAAAACCGCCGGTCCCATTAGCATGGTAGTGATGACTGCGGCGGTGAGATTTTCCGCCCGCCACATTTCTGCCGGTACCAGTCGGCACACCTGCCTAGCAGGCGGAACTGGAGCGCTACAATGGTGCAGGTGCAGGGCCATGCACGCCGGCTTGATTATGATGTCGGCGGAAGCCAGACTTTCCGCAGCGGTGGGACCGCCATGGAAAGGCATGCGGAGAATGTCTCTGGGGGCCCATTGCGGGCCCCTAATGTGTTGCTGGGGTGTGCGGGTGCACTGGGGGTACCCATGGTACCCCTTACATGTCCCTGTACCAGGTTGCAGGCACTTTGCAGTGCCTGCCACGCAGTGCAGTGATATGCATGACATGCTCCTTTTCACATTGCTCCTTTTCACACCGCTGCAATGTTAATGCCTGCAATCATACTGCCGCGGTCGGATTTCGACTGAGGAGCATGTTAATTGGACTGGCGGTTATGCCAAGGTCCTTGCGGGCGGTCTTTTCCCGCTACCATGGTGGTTGGGCTGATCTTCCGACCGCCATCCTAATAGACCCCGTACCGCAGTCACATCGGGGATAACCCTTATTTTTCGTGCGATGTCTCCGCTGGTATGGCGGCAGTTTGGTGATTTTTCACCACGAATCTGACCACCGCGGATGGATTTTAGCCTTCTATGTCTTCTATGGGCGTTTTTTCGTTGCCTCGTACCGCTGCGGTCGGATTTATTTGGCGGTTGATCCTAATTGTACCGCCCTTTTTTTTGCGGTACAGGCAGGCGGCTGATTTCCGCTACCATGGGCCCCCAAGTTTTTGAATAATAAATGTATTTTATTTCAATATATTAAAGTAAATGTAATACTATTTATTAAAGGTTAAAATAAAAAAGGAAATTATTGTTATTATTATTGTTGTTATTATTATTATTAATATTATTATTGTTGTTGTTTTTCAACAATAAACTATATGTATGTATATGTTTAACTTTTTTAAATAATTTACATTCATTTGCCAATATTTCCATTGAGGTTTTTATTTTTCGCCCATACCAATATTAATTACTTAAAGAATTAATTTAAAGTTATTTAATTATATATTTTGTTTTAATTTAAACGTACATTAATTAATTCAAAAATGGTGTTAGTACTTCATAATTAAATAATGCATATGTATTATTATTATTATTATTAATATTATTAATAATAATAATAATTAACTTTAGTTATATTTATTTATATGTTTAACTGTTTTAAATAATTACATTAATTTAACAATATGTACACATTCGACTTTTATTTTAAGTCTATATCACCATTAATATCTATGGCAGGGTGTTGTAGTAACAGTGGTTTGACCTTGTATCGTGCTGGACTTACTTTAGCTGATAGCGGGAGTAATTTACTACTTTTTTGGATCCCTTTTTTGGCTGTAGTAACTTTGCAAGGGCTGTTTGTCAATAGCTATGGGCTTACTCTTTTTAGGTGGGTACACGTCACTCCCCAAACACCTCTCTAACCCTCACTTAAATTCTCCTTACTCCTCCCTATACTTCTTCCCTTTAGTAATAAAGATTCTCAATTTTCCAGCCACACTCAAATGCAACTACAACTACAAGTTGAGCAGTTATCCCACCTTTGATGGGATAACAGCTCAATTTACATTAATCCCCAGAGAAAGGATAACACCATGCAGAATTTCACCTGGAAAAACAGGTTCTCATGGTTTGCCCCTGTTCTGGGTCACCTTGGTAACTCAACCCCCTATTCTGTTCTCTTAGCAATCGGGGCATAAAACCTTACTTAACCTCTTAAACGCGGCGGCAATTTCGCCGCGGTGAGGCGGTTTAGCGCAGTGGGCGGGGCCGCATTGGCCAACGGATGTGCTCAGCACTACGGAGGTAGTGCTCGCGACGGCCTTTGGCTGAGAAACGCAGCGAAGGGGATGAAGGGTTAAGATATGGCACAGCAGACAGAGCTGCTGATTCGAAAGCTCGGGATCTAGGTTCGAATGTTGGCTCACCAATCTGCAATTCAGGGCAAATTACTTAGGGCATCACTAGATGTCGGCACACCCTTGCGGTCTCGGGATCGTCCGACCTCCGGTCGTCAGTCCAGACACCACAATTACAATGCAGCAACACATGGTGCAGTCGCAAGCTCCCATTTCTCTATGGGAGCTTGTGCTGCAGCCTCCTGTGGTTGGAAGCCGGCCACTGCACAAGCTCCCAACGAGAAATTGGAGCTTCTGTTCATCCCTGTACCGTGTGGCAGGCACCTCAATGTGCCTGCCAAATGGTGCACGGATTAACATAGGAGCACCATAGGTGCCTCCATGGCCCCCAACCAGAGGCCACTGAGGGTGGGGGCCATGCTAGGGGTCCCTGAGTCGCTTTCTGATAGGCTTTTCATGTGGAAAGCCCCACATGAAAAGCCAGTCGGAAACCAACATCATAATCCTGACGGCAGAAACAATGTCCATAGGGGATTATAAAAGGTTTCCAACTGGTCAACAGGCTCCTTGAGCCCGTCAGACGATAGTTTGAAAGACCAGCCAGTTTACACTCTGACCACCTACATTTTAATTGGGTGGTCGGACTGTAAACCTACCATGTCGGTCGGTAAGCCTCCAATGAGCAGTCGGTGGCTTACTGAACGACATCGTAATTGGTCCCTTTATCTCACAGTTCCCATGGATGGTGCCTGGATAAGCACCGCTAAAAACATCTATTAATTTCAAGGATAAGGATGAATTTTGTTAAACATTTCAGTCGAGAATCTGTGGCCATATATGAAAGATTTATTTTGAGGAAAAAGACAAAAACATTTTCCTTTTTTTTTTGGATACAACGTAATCTATTTCGAAAGTAAAACCATTAGCACTGATTTAGAGCAAGAAATAAAAAGACTGTACAGAGTCATTTCAACCAGACACGAACTTCAGGGTTTGTCTTCCTCTTCCATGGCTCAAAGGAATACTTTGCTTCTCTCAGCGTTTGGGGATTATGTGCGGGTGTAGGCACAAGACCCGTAAAGTATTACTATGACAAGGAGTTCGAAGGACCTACTTTTAATGTAATTAATTTAATTTCACTTTTGTTAGGTTGAAACTGAATTACTTTCCGTCAAACATTGGATGCCAATGAGAACACCGGCATGCTGGTACTTGCAGCTCTTTACTTTCTAAACCTTTATATTTTTTCTTCAACTCAAAGTTAATCATACAAAGCCGTTGCGCAGTCATGTATGTTTAATTGGCATTCTCAATCTTCAGAGATGCTTTGCTTAACTGTTGCTTTACTTTATAACATTGAAAAGCCAAGTGTCTCCAGTGCAAGGTTTTTTGAAGCGTTTAAGCATTTAAATATGCCTTTTCCACACGAAGCAAGGATGTTAGGCCATTTCTTACATTTTGGCTCCTCCTTCTGGACATTTTTGGTAGTACCCTTATGCAGCAGACTTCCATGGCCCTGCTGAATCACTGAAACTCCCTATGTAAAATGTTGTGAAACCATTATCCATGATACAGTTAGAATTTGAGAGAGGCTATGGCGTAAAGGCCAGCGCTGCTGAGTTTGAAGCTGTGAAACTGGATGGCATATTTATGGGAGGCTTCTGTTGGTACATGCGTGAAACAAACTTCTAAGTCAGATTTATGAAGCCACGCACAGCCACTTTGCGTGGCCTCATAAATTTGGAGGAGCGCACAGCAGCATAAATTGCTGCGTCACGCTTTTCTACCTTGGGTAGGCGTTCCATGGGCTTTGGGGTGGGTGTTACCATGCAACTCCCATGGATTTTGATGCGTTTCCAGATTTACACGGACTTGCAACCCTGGGAATGCGCAAAAATCGAAAGCCTTGCCAAAAAAGGCGTAACGAGGAGAAATATCTTTACTTCTCGTATCTTCCACTTTCTATGTGTGCTGCATTCTTCAGCACACATAGGGAAAAAGCCTCTCCGGGATTTTTTTTGTTGCAAGAAGGGCACCTTCTTGCACAAAAATAATCCTGCCTACAACCCAGGCACCCTTGCACCATGGTGCAAGGATGCAGGCATTGGCGCTAGCCTGTCAAAATGTCACCAGCACAGGGGAAAAGGACAGGAATGAGCTGCATAGGATAAATATGATGCATTCCTGTCTTTTCCCTGTGAAGCAGGGTAGAGCAGCAAGGTGACTTGCTACTCTGCTCTGCACCACAAAAGTCATAAATATGCCCCCAGTTTTGAATCTCTGCTTCTGCTCAACATCCTGTTATTCTAGGCAAATCAAAACTCCACATGCCTAAAAAAAAAATATATCCTTGTGTAATGTAACTGGTGCTCAAGTAAAGTGCTCCAATACCTTCGGATTGAGTTTCCGTTATATAAATCTGCAACAAAAAAAAAAAAAACCTACAGCGGATAGGTTAGAAGAGCCATGATCTGGCCCTCCCTAATGGACCCCACACCAGGAAAAAAATCATCTCCTAAGCACTTAGCTGAAACTTCATAGAGCCACAAGGAGGTTATTTTTACTCTTTGTCTCCTCTCTTCAGTAAAGCTTCATTTGCAGCAAACGTCTTCCCCAGAACCTAAAGCATCAAAGGAAGACAAGGAATGAACAACTACGTTGATATGCAAACATTGTGTAATATAACACAGCAGATAAATACATTGATTTTATATAACTGAGACAAATCTCCCATCCTAGAATGTATACAATATAGATATTAATCAAGAGTAAATCAGGCTGTAAAACAGAGCAGCATTGTAGAAGACATGGGAGATGGGCAATAGCATGAAAGCTAGATTTGCTTGCAGTGCGAAGGTTGTATTAATTAAGCTCTAATTTGGATATGCTGTGAATTGGTTCACCTGGAGAGGAAGATATTTTGTTCTACGTAGACGGGTGAAGTAGAGGAGCGAGGGTCTTTGTTGGATCTGTATTGGGCTGGAGTTACAGATCCTTGGGGCCAGATCTATCATAAGATTGCATTAGCCTTGCGTCATGCAAGGTGGTGCAATGGAAATGCAATCCTTATGTCATATTTACCAAGCAATGCAAGGCAACCTTGCATGGCTCCGCGTGGCTTGATAAATCAGGAGTAACACAAGCAGTGCAAGTCACTGCCTTAAGTTACTCTGCAACAGGAAGGCGTTACATGGGTGCAGTGTGGGTGTTTACATACATCCACCCATGTATTTTGGTGTATTCACAGATTTAAACTCATCAAGACTTGAGGCACCTTTTTGCCTCAACATCGGTGGCGACAGCTTTTTTAAATATGCAGTTGCATCCATTTCTTAAACTTTTCCATTATTTCAAAACTTCATTTTCATCCTGTTCATCCTCAATTTTATATCAGTTTCATCCTTTTAACACCTCCTGCAAGAGTCTGCAATTTCCTAGGTTTCTCATGTTACAGCGGGCCATCCGAACCTCTATCCAATAACACGTACTGAGGCAACGTTCATTAAAAAGCAGTTTATTTCACCCAATGCATTTCAGACCCCACGGGTCCTTCGTCAGGGGTAACTGCTACTCCGTCTTTCTTCTCACCTCCCCGGCGTAGATCTACGCCGGGGTCATATTTGGACTTTCACTGTAGGCAGTGGCACAATGGGTGCTGCAGTCTGCTACTGATATTTTACATACAGGCCATGAGTGTACTTGGTACCATACGGATATATGACGGTACAACGCGTACCGTCACAACGCATACCTTTACAACGCGGCCGTGACAACGCAAGTCGTTACCACGACTTGCGTTGGGGGGGCGCGGATTTCGAATAGTTTAATTTACTATTCTAACACCAGTCCCCGTGGACCCTAGGGAAGGTGTTAGGATAGTAAATTAACTATTTTTAGACCTTGAGCGCCCTCCAGCGCAAGTCGTGGTAACGACTTGCGTTGTCACAGCCGCGGTGTAAAGGTACCGCGTTGTGAAAACATCGTTGTAAACGATGTTTACCGTACCATACACTAGGACCTTAAAGATAAGTTATATGTATGCCAATGTATGGGTATGTCAAATTCACATGGGGAAAGGGGGTGCACAGGAACTTCATCACTTGTTAGCAGGCATAAAGGGCACAGAGTTATACAGCCAGCAAAAATATAGGGTCCTGCTAAAGGTGAAAAATCCAGGGCAACCCTGCAGAAAGGGCAAATGTCCTACAATGAGAAGTTGGTGTTAACCATTGTTGGTGAAGAACAGAGTGTTTTTTACCACCCCTGTAGGACCTGTCTTTCTCTTGGTATGAATACTTTTGGAGAGCCTTGGTCTTGAGTTGCAAATCTTCCTCGTTTGTACGTACATTCTCTGCAATCTAGCGAAGGAATGGGAGTTGGATGGTTCAACAGTATTTGACACTATTATCATGGTTGAAGTTTGAATGCTCAGTAGAAAGGGGAAGTGCTCAGTTTGGAGAGTGCTGGAGAAGACATCTTGCATACCAGAGATGTTAGTGATGCTTTGCAGTGGCTTAAAAGCTACACTAGTGGTGATCCTCATAACTGCAGAAAGGATGAGATTTTGTTAATGAAATATGGCCAGTAGGTAGTTGCTTGTCAGGGCAGTAATGGAGATCCGGGATAAAGTAACCATGCAGGAGTTTGTCAGAGTGGAATAGGTGGAATGGGTGTTGCCCTGGTATCATGTGTTTTTCAAATCTTGAATATTGTTTCACTAGAGTACTGTATGTTTGTGTTGGACTTATCCTTCTATTGGTGGATCCAGAAGGGAGCTTAGTAGTGGGATTGGCTGCAATGGTTGCGTTAGTGTAGTATATTGTTTTACCTATCTTTATGACTTATCATAATTTACAGTAGAGTTCTTCTGCTCTTTAATGTCTTCACAAAACTGTGTTCTCTGTCACTTCCTTTTGTTAATTTAGAGCATTGCATTTTCTTTCTGTGAACTTCTGGGTATATGAGGGTTCTTAGGTTTGGGATTTAGAAAAGTTGGTCATCAAGAGAGCCGATTCATCTTTATATGTGTGACTCTTGTGGTTGAAGGAATTGAGTTGGGGGGTGCGAAGTCTGATGATATGTTTCATTTCCTGATACAGAGTGTCATGTTGGTTGTCTTTAAAGGAGTAGACATGCTATTATATCCTTTTTAGCTACCCACAATTATATGGTTTGAAATGGAAAAGGTTGTGTGTTGTAGAGTTGTGGCCTGTCCATTCTGGCGGTAGTAGAGGATGGCTGGTGAGGGTGTCCTTGTAAGGTAGAACGAGATGTACAGGTGCCATCTTTTAAATTGATCAGATGTGGGATGAGATGGTTGCTGTTGGTACATCCCTGTTTCGCCAGGGCATTTGAAGTTCAAGAGTAAATGTTGGAACAGTTAATTGAAGTTGAAGTGATGGCATCAGATTCCAGTATTAAAGATGTAGATGGGCTTGCTGCATTTGTAGATGAGGTGGAAACAGGACCGGGCTGCCGATAGTAGGGTGTGGCAGATGAGAAGTTCACATCATTTCATTCAAGGCAGTTCTTTGATAGTGCATAGTCATGTGGATTTGTGGAAGAGTGTAAGGTCACCTCTAGTCATCTGTGGGTGATGGATGTGGTGAATGCTGCTTCTTAGTGGAATTAGGATGTCAAAGATGTACGCTGCAATGTTGTTGGGCCATGTTTCTATGATGAGCATTTAGACATATGAGGTGCTCACAGTCTTATCTGTTTTTGTTGAGGAAGGTGGTAAGGGAGTTATCATGCATTTATTATGTTTGGATGTGTGTGAATGTATGTGTTTATCTGTGTCTGTCTGTGTGTGTGGGTATAGTGGACCTGATGTTTATGTGTGTGTGTGAGTCTGTATGTAAGTGTGACTGAGTCTGTATGTGTGTGCGTGTGTGTGTGTGTGTGTCTGTCTGTCTGTATGTGGAAGGACAGCGTGAGGTATGTGTGAATGAAGGCCCATGGGGTGGTTTACTAGATGTTTGAGGTGCATAGCTCCTAGACAGAGTCTGTTATGGTCTTGTTGGGCAGTGAACAGAAACCTCTACCATTATGTCAGGAGAGTGAGAGGTTTATATACTTTCTCCTTTGCTTTTCAGTCTGTTTATCACTAATGATTTGCTTTTTTTAGAATATGTGAACATTTAAAAATTAAAGATAAATGGTAAAAAAAGCTCCAATCTGATTGTTTGCCGATGACCCAGTACTCATATTATTGACAGAACTATCTATACATTAGCCTATTGAATGTTTCATAGAAGAATTGTAGGTTAAAGGAGCTGCCTTTTAGTTTGATTTGCACTATAAAAAATACCACAGATACACACACACACAAGAGTTTCAAAACCAAGGCTAAGCAGCTGTAGAATACCCCTAAGTCAAAGAGACCATTTTTGATTAACAAACAACCTTTTGA
The DNA here is from genome assembly GCF_964261635.1 of Lissotriton helveticus. Taxonomy (NCBI): domain Eukaryota; kingdom Metazoa; phylum Chordata; class Amphibia; order Caudata; family Salamandridae; genus Lissotriton; species Lissotriton helveticus. Next base: position 695,816,195 of record NC_136063.1, read on the forward strand.
GTATGCAAATGCTTTTGACTATCTTGTTCGGCGATGTGGTGGTGGGTGGAACAGGTCTACATAGAGGGAGAATGCAGCCTGAACCTCAAAACAATCTAGTGCTGCTGTTTTGGTATATATTCAGACAACATGTGCTGTTCTACAAGTCTATCATATGATGGGTGCGGATTCTGCAATTTAAGGAGACGAATTGCTGGGCTTAATAGTCAGCAAAGAATTGCAAACTATTGAAAATTCTTTTTTAGGTGTGTCTGAGATTAAGTCAAAGTTGGCAGTTGACAGCTCTTCATTTACTACTCGACATGAAACCTATTTCTGAGATTATAGCACTTGCACTATTATATTGCATTTGTTTACAAGAGAATCATAAGGCAGGAGGCTATATACACACATAGATAGAAGTAACATCTTTTAAATAGCCTTTCTCCACCAAATTACAGGCTTCTGTTACAAATAACTTGAAGGGGTTTGGGCAAATAAGTGAAAATCCTGCCTATATAGAGAGCGATATTATACATTGATGCAAAGAGGCTTCTTAAATGTAAGTGCGCATCCAAGGTGTTACAATTGGTTCATTGCAATACAATTACACGACTCATAAACATTCCATAGGTTACCAAGCATATTTAGAGTGGATGCATCCCGAAGCACGGCGTACTTTGTGATTTAAATTTAGGCTTGGATTTAAGATTATTAGTACTTGTATGTCAAAGTGGGACTCGGTCAATTATAATAATGGCGTTTGTGATTGGAAATCAGAAAGGTTGGAAACTATCTGTAATTATATGTTTATTTGTACTAAATTAGTTTCATTTCATATTCACTTGTCGACACATTTAGTTAACTAACATGGCACAATAAACGTTACCAACAAATTGGATCTCTGGTACAGACCAGATGATCCATAAATAGGAATATCTTTGGACACTTATCTCTGGCAGAGTTGACTCAGTATAGGAAAGCCTTAGATTCAAAGAATATATGTAGAATGTAGAACTTACTCTAGTGGGACAATGTTAGTATTTATTTTTAATTGACGTAGGCAATCACTGCGTTTCAATTATGAACTTAAATGATCTTTAGTTCACTGACAGAAACTCGACCTCAAACATATAGATGTAAAAAGTATTGAGGTAAAAATATAGAATAATAAAATTTCGACTCCCTATACTTAAACAGGTAAGTACAAAAATCTTGAAAAAATGATATTGAAAGTCAAAAACATAGTTGTAAAATATATCGATTTATATCTATCTATCTGCCTATCTATCTATCTATCTATCTATCTATCTATCTATCTATCTATCTATCTATCTATCTATCTATCTATCTATCTATCTATCTATCTATCTATCTATCTATCTATCTATCTATCTATCTATCCATCTATCTATCTATATATATTGCCACAACATCTTCCTTGCAGAAAGAGATCAGCCGCACACCAACAACGGAGCTTGCATCCTTTAATAATTAAAACAAACGGTAGTCCTGACATGTTTCGTTCTGACTAGAACTTTTTTAAAGGTGCGCCGTAACTTCTGTGCAGATAATAGTGAAACCACAGGAAATGCACTCTGTTTAAAAGTTTGCCCCACCCGGTGGAACGCCTCCAGTGGCTTGCAGTGCCTTATGGTGCTCGTGGTTCGCTATTCTTTATTTATTTTCGACCCTCCATTGGGTAATATTTAGAAGTTGGTTTTACCTTGGTTTTTTAAAAATGCAAAGTTCGTTGTGCCCAAATAGCCCATTTTCGTGGCTTGCCGAGGTCCATGCCAAAGTGGGTATTTAGCGTCACCTGCCTGCCCTTAGCGCTTCCGCGGTACACAACAAGGGTTCAACTGCGGGCAGACAATGACGCGCTTTCTGGAGGTGCGTCGCTGCGGTGGAACCACACCGTTAAACATTGCCACAACATCTTCCTTGCAGAAAGAGATCAGCCGCATACCAACAACGGAGCTTGCATCCTTTAATAATTAAAACAAACGGCAGTCCTGACATGTTTTGTTCTGACTAGAACTTTTTCAAAGGTGCGCCGTAACTTCTGTGCAGATAATAGTGAAATCACAGGAAATGCACTTTGTTTAAAAGTTCGCCCGCCGGTGGAACGCCTCCAGTGGCTTGCAGTGCCTCATGGTGCTCGTGATTCACAATTCTTTATTTATTTTCAACCCTCCATTGGGTAATATTAGAAGTTAGTTTTACCTTGGTTTTTTAAAAATGCAAAGTTTGTTGTGCCCCAAATAGCCCATTTTCGAGGCTTGCTGAGGTCCATGCCAAAGTCGGCCTTTGGCGTCACCTGCCTGCCCTTTGCGCTTCCGCGGTACACAACAAGGGTTCAACTGCGGGCAGACAATGGCGCGCTTTCTGGAGGTGCGTCGCTGCGGTGGAACCACACCGTTAAACATTGCCACAACATCTTCTTTGCAGAAAGAGATCAGCCGCACACCAACAACGGAGCTTGCATCCTTTAATAATTAAAACAAACGGTAGTCCTGACATGCTTCGTTCTGACTAGAACTTTTTTAAAGGTGCGCCGTAACTTCTGTGCAGATGATAGTAAAACCACAGGAAATGCACTCTGTTTAAAAGTTCGCCCCCCGGTGGAACGCCTCCAGTGGCTTGCAGTGCCTTATGGTGCTCGTGGTTCGCTATTCCTTATTTATTTTCAACCCTCTATTGGGTAATATTTAGAAGTTAGTTTTACCTTGGTTTTTTAAAAATGCATAACATTTTTTTAAAATAATAAATATTAAATCTATAAAATAATACAAATATTTTAAAAATAAATTAGTTGTAATATACATTTTAACAAATATAACAAATACATTTAATTTAAAAAAGTTAAACACTCATACATAATAATTATTATATCTGTATTTACTTTTAAAATAACTAATAAACGATTAATTTAAATGTACTTTATAATTTTGAAATTATACAAAAAATTGCCAATATATACATATATATATATATATATATATATATATATATACACTACATGATGGTAGTATTAAACACATCTCTTACTACGTAATAGACAATGTCCCCAAAAATCCGAGAGGAGGGAATCGAAGACTGGCTTTAAGACGCCTTGAATCAAGATACATTATCTTGTTAGATTCAAAGATTCCCAATGGCCTTAACTCTGATGAAGCTTTAACAGTACACTTATAGTCCAGTAGCGAAAACTTCTCCCACTCAACAAAACCCATTCCAAGAATAACTCTGTGCATTAATTATTGTATATACATTTGTACTATATATGTTATATAATTGAGAAATATATAATTTTGTTACTGACCCATAGCCAATAAAAATATGTCCTGAATTGTTGTGATAGACACGAAAACAGCAAGTTAATATGAGAGTGTTGCCATTATATATGTGACCACCCACTCCACTATGGAGGTAATGCAGAATTATATGGAGATGATCCATGTTTGCAACATGCACAATGAATGTAATTGGGCAGTGGGGTGCGAGATAAGTCTGTGTTAATACAAATTATAAGTTTGTGTTAATAGATATTACGAGTAATGGTTAACAGTTTAAAATATGTTTTTTTGATTCCAGAGGTAATTTAGAATCATTTAGGAATAATGCATTTCTTTTCGTTCTTCTAATTATTTAAACAGAAACGTACATGATAGTTGGCAGCAAAATAGAAAAACTCTTCTATGTCTATCACTTAGGTGGGTCAACATGTGATTCAGAGTATATGTACAGGCGTCACTTTCAACAGAGTAAGTGAGCAAGGCGGAGGCTTCCGCCGAAACGCGTCGTGCAGCATGTTTGGAATAAACACTCTTTCTTGAATGAAATTCATGGAGTCAGTGCCTTCCTCTTATCAGTTTGGATTGGATTGGTAAACCATATATATATATGTATGTGTATATATATCAATAACATGACATTGAATTAAAAAAAAACATTCTATTATAAATTATTCTATTATAAATGCCCTCTCAGGCGTAGGCATGTGTCTCTCTCGGCCATGTTCACTTAAAATGTGAAATGGTCTAATAATGCAACGAGGCCACTTGGCCTAAAACTGTGTGACTATTTTGACTTTATAATGATGTATAAATCTAAGGAAAATCAAATCTAATATGTTGAAATGTGCGATTGGCCACTGGGCCAGTATGTCTAGTTTAGTTTAAGTTAATTTAACTTGATTTGTCTATTTAATGTACCCATTTAATTAATCTGATGAAGCTGGTTAATTAAAACCATATCAAAATGTAAAATGCAATCTAGTAATACACAAGTAATGGATACTATGCAAATATGTCTACGTGAAATGTATTTAATTTCCCTTCTAAAAACGACATTATGAAATGGTGACATCAATGAGTCTTTCTTCTATATAATTTGTAGTCCACACAGGCCCTGTAGTTCGAACCTTGGAATATGGTCCTATGTCTATGTTCACTGATCCCCTGGTGCACTTTAAAATGGTGATTGTATTGTTTGTTTGGTTGGCTATCGAAGAAGACCGCTAGGTCGAAACGCGTCGCCAATAAACGACTTACACACGGACCCTGGAGTGCGAGTCTTTTGTGTTTCATAAGCTAGGAGTGGGAACCTCTTCTGACATATATATATATATATATATATATATATATATATATATATATATATATATATATATATATATATATATTCACTGAAAAAACCATAGGTTATAGACCATATATAGTTAGGAATTAGCATTTACAAAACCTTGAAAATTCACTGAAAAAACCATAGGTTATAGACCATATATAGTTAGGAATTAGCATTTAAAAAACCTTATTTTACTCACACAAAACCATTGAAATTCCATATATAGTTAGTAGTACTAACTATATATCGCGCACCCGCAATCCACTGCTGATCATGTCACATATTACATCATTCATGACATGGTCAGTGACATCACTGATGACATCACTGATGACATCTCAAATGACATCACTGATGACATCACTGATGACATCTCAAATGACATCACTGATGACATCACTGATGACATCTCATTTGACATTACTGATCACATCACTGATGACATCATTCATGTGATAATACAATGAACCTCTTCAGACTCTAATATAACCTTAGATACACTCAGTGTAAACAGACACTCACAGACTGTCACTCATCCATGAAGTTACACACACACCTAGTCAGTCATGCAAAGAATCAATCACACCTCCATTTTCTCAACTATACAGTTATACACACCTTACTTATTCAAAAATATACTAACACATATTTACTCTCTTATACAATCCTGGATACAAGTTCACAATGATCCATACAGCCACTCACACATTCACTGGCTCTTATGCACAGTTATTTATATATGTCAACTCTCACATGCACTGTGTTTTACATATGTACTTACTTTGACATGTAGCACTGAGATATCCATTCACTCACCAATACACTCATGCACACAGTCAACCGCCCATACAGCTGTTTCCACGTGCATTTTTGAACCCATACATCTAGTGAATCAACTGCTAACACATCTATGCACAGAGTCATACACCTCCCAGCCACCCACACACACACTCAGTCTCCCATACAAACACTTGAGCAACCAATCAATAACCCATATACTTACTCATATAGCTACTGATCAACACATGCAGCAGTTTACAGAACAACAAACATAATGATGCACAAATTAACACAGTTCAGTCACTAACCCATGCACTCAGTGAGACACATTTAACCACTCTTTCATACAGTCAGTCATGCACCTACTAAATCCTTCATCCAGACACTTCTACATCCACTCATTCTTCAATATGTAAGACATATTTTAACTTTACAGAAATACACAGTCACTGGATGTTGTCATCAGTGATGTCATCAGTGATGTCATTTGAGATGTCATCAGTGATGTCATCAGTGATGTCATTTGAGATGTCATCAGTGATGTCATCAGTGATGTCTCTGACCATGTCATGAATGATGTAATATGTGACATGATCAGCAGTGGATTGCGGGTGCGCGATATATAGTTAGTACTACTAACTATATATGGAATTTCAATGGTTTTGTGTGAGTAAAATAAGGTTTTTTAAATGCTAATTCCTAACTATATATGGTCTATAACCTATGGTTTTTTTAATGAATTTTCAAGGTGTTGTAAATGCTAATTCCTAACTATATATGGTCTATAACCTATGGTTTTTTCAGTGAATTTCATTGGTTTTTTAAAAGCTAATATCTGTAGCTGTAAAATGTATTCTTCTTTAAATCCAAAAATATATTTTATATGTTTATTAATAAAAAAAAATTGAAATATTTTTTTTTCTTCGCTCCCGGTTCGCGAACGGGGAAGCTTCCTGTTAGCTCACCTTGATGCCGCGACCCAGTCCGCGAACCGGTAAACGTTCCGTTTGCGGAACTGCCGCGTTAGAAATGAACATCGTGACGCGTCGCGGAAGCGCGACGTATCACGCTGTCGCGTAATGCGTCTTATGACGCGCCGCGTTAGCGCACCCGGAAGTGCTCCGGTACGCGAACTGAGACACGAAGCGCAGCTCCCCGGAAGCGATCCGGGCCGCATCGCGAAAGCGCGACGTATCGCGTTGCCGCGTAATGCGTCTTATGACGCGCCGCGTTAGCGCACCCGGAAGTGCTCCGGAGCGCGAACCGAGGCGCGAAGCGCAGCGACCCGGAAGCGATCCGGGCGCGTTCCGCAGCGCGTAACATAAGCGTGAGAGGTCATGTGACTTGTTAATAAAACTTTTCATTGGTTCATTTCACTTTTGGTTTCATAATGATGTAAGGTTAGGTCAGGTGACCTAAAAATAACACTTTTCATTGGTTTAGAACTATTGTTTTTCCCAAATGATGAAAACCCCTCCTTCTTTCCTCACTCTGACTTTCATCTTTGTAAGAGGAAGACCTTATTTCATACTTGAGCAATGGCTTCAGTAGTTGCTTCAGCTGGTGCACCCCCACCACCACCTCCACCTCCTCATGGGAAGAGAGGACCACCTCCCCAGGTCATCCCCAACACAGAGGAGGAAGAGGAAGAACTAGAGGAAGAGGATACAGAAGGACCACAGTTCTTGGAAGAGGTGCCCCGGGTTTCCCATAGGAAAGCCAGTTTCATTTGGCAATTTTTTTCACTCCCTCCAGGGCAGAAAAAAGTAAATGCGAGGTATGTCACCTGCCTCATGTGCAAAGACAAATTATCAAGAGGGACTGATAAAAAGTATAGCTATGGGAACTATACCATGCATCGGCACATGAGCAGGTGGCATCCATTGAATTACAGCCGGGCAGAGATACGTGACCTGCAGGAGAACCCAACAACAACTCCTGTGGCCAGGCCAACTTCTCAAGTATCGTTGTCAGGAGCAGAGGCACGGGAAACCGTGCCAAACATTCAAGAGAACTTTGCACACTTCAAGCTCACCTGTTTGCATTGTGGAGCATTGATTTCCTGTGGAAACATGAGCATAACATTAATAAATGTAGCTTATGAAAATCATAATTGCCCTAAACGCCCCAAAAAATATTTTTTTTTTTGCTCCTGTTGAGCCCTTTTCAATGCCTGTTTTTTGTTGTTTCCCCCCCAAAAAAACCAAAAAAATATAAAATTGTTCAAAAAATACAAAAAAAACAAAAAAAATTCAAAAAATAAAAAAAAATATATAAAACAACAAAAACATTAAAAAAAAGTTCTTTTCAGAACTACCTTCCCTTTCAAAAAAAATTGCTAGAATGTTTAGCACTCTGGCAAGCTCTATTTCTTTTAGTTCGCTTCCCAGTTCGCTTCCCGGTTCGCGAACCGGGAGCGAACCAAAAAATAAAAAAAAAAGAAGAGTAAGTATAAGGAAAGTAAACAGAGAGTGATGTTAAAAGAAAGACAGCTATAGGGAGTAAACCAGAGATACTGTTTAATAGATCTATTTACCGAAGAAAAGATTTAAGAGGGTATAATTGTGAAAAACAAAATAGATAAGGAAGTGAAAGAAAAAAAAGAGAGTAGAACAATAACAAAGAAGAGTTTCTTGGACAATGTGAGTGAATGTTCAAACTCAGAGTAAAACATGTGGAATAACAGAGAGAAAAAACAGAAAACAAAAAAGAAAAAATAACAGAAAAAGATTAATTGAAACAGCAAAGAAATGTAAATAACATAGAGCCATATCATCAACATAGGCAATAAAAGTTTTGCAGCTTTTATCGGCAGAAATGTGTCGCTAAAGCCGCTTTTGCGGCGGAAAACTGCCGCTAAAACAACTTTTGCAACACTTTTCTGCCGATAAAAACAGCAATAATTTTATTGGCTGTGTTGATAATATGCCCCTTAGTGTGCTTCAACTACACAGAAGAAGCATAATGAACAAGTAGTGAAAGAGTCATCAGTCAAAGACACTAAGAGTAATAGAGACGGAGTGAGTGAACAAGAGTGAGGAACTATGAGAAGAGAGGGACTGAGAAAAGGAGTGGAAGGAGTAGAGTAAGTAGGTAATAGAGAAAGGAATGAGGGAAGTAGCAAAGGCAGGAAACTGAGGGTTAAAGAAATGAAGCTGTCAAACTACTAGTAGGTGAATGTGATAGAAATGTAACGAAAAGAGTACAAAACATTTACCTTATAATTGTCATTAACTTACTCACTTTTTGTTTTTATACTTTCAATCTGTGAAAGAGAGAACAAACATTTGAAAAATATTAAAACATGTATTTAAAAATTAGAAAAGACAAGGGAAAAGATTGAAGGACAAACAGTTTTTCAACAACTTTGACACTTACAGAAGCTTCTGCTTCTCCAGGCCCCGTACACAGTCCTAAAGATATACATGTTAAACTAACAGTATCTTGATGCAGATGAAGTGAGGCCTATCTTAAAAAATGGTGCATCTTTTGCACTGCTGTTGTTTCACAAAAGTGTCGCAAGACACTAACATTTTAAATGTTTGTTTCAGGATGCCAATAAGATGTGTCCTATCCAGAGGTTTGTTTGAGGTGAGGCCTACTCAGGGTTCCAAATGAAATTTCGAGTTGTTGAAGAATACAGAAGAGATAATACATGTGAAGGCCTACCAATGAAGTAAGTCATGTCCACTTCACTCTTGAACAAAGGCCAGACCTCTTCTGTGTCCGTGGACAGACCTAAACTTCATCTGCACAATGTCATTCGTAAACTTAGGAAACACAGGTGATGTAATTGAAAAATGTGGAGTTTCTTTTCCTCATTTCACAATCACATCACCTGTGTTGCCTTTGCTTAGGTATCTCATAGTGCAGATGTAGTGCAGCATATTAAACAGTACCCAGAAGTGCACCACTGCATGCAACAACTTTGACACTTACAAAAGCTTCAGCTTCTGCATGCCCCCTACACACTGCTAATTATATACATTTTAAACTGATGGTATCTTGCTGGAGATGAACTGAAACCTATCTTGCAACATGGTGCATCTTTTACACAAAAGTGACCCACAATGGAGCAAAAGAGGCGCACGGCCACCATAAATCTGACCCTAACATTTTAAATGATTGTTTCAAGATGCCAATAAGGTGTAACCTATGCACAGATTTGTTTCAGGTAAGTCCTACTCAGGGTTGCAGATGGAATTTAGGTTTGTTGAAGAATACAGAGGAGATAATACATGTGGAGGCCTACCAACGAAGTGAGTCATGTCCACTGCACTCTTGAACAAATGTCAGACCTCCTCTGTCTCCAGGAACAGGCCTAAACCTCACCTACACAATGTGATGTGTAATGTTAGGAAACACAGGTAATATAATTGAAAAACGTGCAATTTATTTTGCTCATTCCACAATCATATCACCTGTGTTTCCTTTGCTTAGGTATCTCATTGTGGAAATGTAGTCTATCATATGAAAGACTACGTAGAATATGAGCACTGTATGCAACAACTTTGACACTTACAGAAGCCTCACCTTCTCCATGCCTCCTACACAGTTCTACATGTACATCATAAATGCAAACAGTACAGAATTAATTATACATGTTAAATGGTTTATTTTTGCTGTTCTCAGAATGTATCAAATTCCACTAAAAACAGTGACTTGAAGGTATTCATCATATAACAGCGGGGAAAAAAAACACAATCAAAATGATTGTGTTTAAAAAACCCATACAACATAACAAATCAGAATTCAGAACTCCTTAAAGTTAACTTACTTTCCATGACGTCGAAGGATGTCCTATGAACAGCTTACACTCTGTTGTGCTGTTATTACTTTCAGACCGCCACTTTCTGAAAGAAAACCTCCATCGTTTTGAAAAACATGTTACATACAATAAATGACTTCTCGCTCTCTACCACACGTTTCCACAAGGCCAAATTGTGTCAGAGCCATTTATAACTCTTGGAATTCTTGTAAGCCAATCCCGTCATGTTGTATTTCCGCAACTTTCACAATTAAAATGTTGAAGATCATTTTTACAATCCTGGACTAGTAATATCTTCCCCTTCTTGCTCAGTCATGTTCTACATTTCCTATGACACTGATACTGCTTACTATGAAGCAGACTTACACTACCTCTATGACTACTACAATTATTTAATTCTCTACATCACTTTTAATCACAAAGCAATGTAAAACAGTAGACAGCATTGCAGACTAACATTCCCTCTACTCTATGTTTTGATTGGCTGCTTCAATTAGCTTATAAAAAGAAACAGTTTTTCTGAACTCATTCAAAGTGCACTTATTTCTCCATGACGTCCAGTCTTATGGTTAGAAGTTATGTCTCTGAACTACACTTATCCTCAAGGCCAAATCGCGTAGGAGCCATTAGAACTTCTTGAAATTTCTCAGAGCACATCCCGAGATTCTTTCCCTAAAATTTTGGTTTTAAAAACACCAGGTAAGAGTTTTTAAGGTCATACGGCAATTTTTTTTTGAAAATTAAAACAGAATCATTGCAGAATGACCAGCCATTTTTAGACTTTAAATAAGCTGTGTAATGTCCTGATGTTATTGAAGGACCATCATGATATATAATTGCTGCAGTTACAAAAGTCCTTCCTGATATTGACAACTGTGAAGCCACAAAATTTTTAATTAAAGTTGTCAATTTTGTTCCATCAGGCCTACATCGTTGGAACATTAAAATGACATACTGGCCATATGTTCGTATAAATAATGTGGACATCATTTCAGATTTACATTGGCTACACTCCATGTTGTGATCAGCTGCTTTTACTAGCTTATTAAAGGAGACTGATTTACTGTCTGGCAAAGTTAAATATATAAATCTTTCTGAGTCTACACTAGTAGTACTTGATACCCTACAGTTCTCGCAGTCATGCTGCCATTGATAAGAAAGCCCAAACAGCTGATCTACATCTACACCTTCAGCATGCAATACATCAAGCATATACATTAAAAACTCCTGACAATCTTGCTGAATATTTTGAGAGAATTGTGTTTGGCCTGAACATCTGTCTAACAGATTTCGAATTTCAGACACACTTTCTAAGTTTGTTCTATCAGTGCTACATTTTTCTAAGACAGAATTTAACAAACTGCAAAATCATTGATCAGAATTGACCACAATCTCTTCTTTTACATTTTCTAGAGAAAACAAAACATTAACCACTACATTAGCATAGCAGTTGACACCAGAACTGTTTTCAAATTGAAAACCAACAACATCTCCAACAGAATCCTTTTTGTTTCTGCTTATAATTTCAGGTTCATCGACTTTTCGTCTTTTTGCTACAACCTCCCCAGTATTGGTCACATTTCTTCGTTTCCGGCCTACCACACGTTTCTCAAACAAAGGATATTGAGACAAATGTGGCGCATACTCTCTTCTTAACCTATTGTATTCCTTAACACAATCTAGATCCGCACAAATGTTTGTGACATCACACTCAATCAAGTACAATCCCGATAAAGTTCTAACTCGTGACAATGCCACATATGCCATACCCTCCTTGAACACAGAACTGCCAATATTCACCAATGCACTGTCTACACTTAAACCTTGCGATTTATGGATTGTCACCGCATATGCCAAGCAAACAGGAAACTGCTTACGGCGAACATATAAGTCTTTTACAAGCAAAAATCTAGCAGAACAACGACCAATTAGCTGTACTTCCTCAATGCCATCAAATTTAATTTTTAAAAATTCAATTCCATCTCTATTTCTGTATTTTACAAAATCAACAACATTACCCATTGATCCATTTACCAGACCTCTTTCAACATGTAAATTCCTTCTTAAAATTATACGGCAGTTCAAGCACACATTCAGAGTCTTTTCAAAACCTGCAGTTTTAGATATACTCTTCTCTAATGAATCCAATTTTGTATTCAAATTCTCAGACAAAATAATTGTTGATCCCATATGCTCTACTCTGTCAATAGCTTCCAGTTTCACAATCTCTTGCTTTTCTAAATGCAACATTTTGTTGTTGAATTTGGCACATTCTGCAAGAGTTGGCATCAAACATATTCCAGATTTGTTCTCAGTAATTTTCTGAAAAATATTCTCAGGCACAACATCTTGTTCTGGATATAAATTTGACAGTAATCGTGCATGTAAAGCTTCTTTCCCATGCTCGGTCACTTTTCCAATTCTAACATCTTGTAGAATAGTCTTGTAAACTTCATCCTTCGCCTGACGCATATTTTCATGCAGTTCAGCATAATTGAAGTTTAACCAAATATTGACGTTGCCAATGCTCCCTAGGCACTTCCTGGTATCTTCATGCGTGAGCATTTTGAACACAGGTTGCCCTTTCACTGGTGTCAGCTGCAGAAGATCTCCGAAAACAATGATGTGTTTGCCACCAAATAACACATCATACTCTGTTTTGAGAACTTCTTGCATTCTCAAATGCACAAAAGCAAGCATGACATTGGAAACCATGCTTACTTCGTCAATGATAAGAAGTTTCATTTTCCTCAAGACTCTTGAAACTTCACAACAAGCATCTCCAGATAGCTTGTGATATTGTAATTTGTTGTCATGCTCCACTGGCAGCATCAGTAAACGATGTAAAGTAATCCCTTTAATGTTATGTGCTGCCAGTCCAGTTGGAGCGGTGACAACACAAGACAGCGATGACTCTGTCCTTTCCTGCAAATAACATGAAATTGCTTTAATAAGGAAACTTTTTCCAGTTCCCGCTTCTCCACTCACGTACAGTCGGACAGGCTTCAACGACGTACATGAGCACTCTTTCTTGTCATGACTTAATCCATGATCAATTTGCATGGTAACTTCGTCATATATTTTCCTCTGCTCAACGTTGAGTTGTCTTTCCAACTCTTCTAAGTTAACCGCATCCTCCTGAGCATGTGCCATGGCTCTTTCCACTTCATTCATAGCAGTGGCAGCTTCATTTTCGATAACAGGTCCTCCTAGTGGATGCTGACTCAATGAAGCAGAACCCTGACTGTCCTGAGAACTGTCTCTGGCAATCTCGGCTGCAATCGTTGCTTCCTGCTCGATTTCCACATTCAACATTTCTACATATTTGGGAAAAGCAGGACATTCTATGGTCTCCTTGGCGGCATTGAAAGAGTCTTCGTAACAGAGGAAATCTCCAAGCAGTTCCTCTTCTGCACGCCAAGGCTTGAAAAGTTAGAAAAACTCCTTTTTTTCAGGAGATTCGCCACTCAATTTTCGATGGTTTATCAAGTGGCATTTTCTTTGCTTGACCAGACATCCCTCACTTCCTATTACAGCATACACTCCTTTCTCAGTATCTTCTTTGATGTTCCTCTTGAATATGTAATTTTGAAGAACCTCAGACAGACAAACATTCTCGAGGTGACTGCTTCGATTTGGATAATATGTATCCAACATGTTTGTCTTCAAAATGTCGGTACTGTTTGGCTCCTTTTCCGCCAAATACTCAATTTCCTGCACAGGTTTGAGAACTCGATTACGCGTTGCAGCAAGACCAAGACTCGCCCAAACGATACTCCTGGACTTGGCATAGAGACTTGCTGAAGACAACCGGTCAGAACATTCGTAAGCTCCGATTTCTCGATGCGACAACATCTTCAGACTGAAACTGTACAACTTCTTGCTGAGGCTCTTTTCATGGGAAATGTCCTCCCACATATCCTTCAATTCTGTCTTCTCTTTTTTGGTGATGTAAGATGTCACATACCGAGCCACAGCCATACAGTTATCAGCCACAAACTGTATATCCATGTTAGCATTCCACATGGACAAAATCACCGGGTTGTAGTCGTTGATGTACTTAGACTCTTCGTTCCTCTTCAAATTGTATGTGTTTTTAGGTGATTTCTTCATCACATTATGTCGCAGCGAAGACATCAAACTGTTTACTCTTCCTTTAGAAATCACCGGTCGTGGAAAGCCGAAACGACATTTGGTGTAGAACTTGTCCTTGTTTCGGAATTTACGACGACAGTACTTTCCACATCGATGGCTTTGGAAACGTAGAACTTTTTCTCTTAGGCTTTTCTTCTCCTTTGCGTTTGGAACAGCACGCGTCCTGCTTTTGATTTCTGAAATACATTTTGAAGAGTCCTGAAAAGAGTTGAAGAGTGCCGTCCATTCTTTTACATGAGTAAAGGGATTTTGGAGCATCAATGTGTATATATATTACCTACTGGCAGTCGCCAGTAGGTATATATAGTTAGGATTTTTTCTCTATGGGATTTTTGAAAATTCTATGTCTAATAACTTTGGCGTTTGTGGACAGAATTGGCTGAAATTTTCAGGAAAATGGAACATTTTGTTTCTGAGCAGCCACTGAAAATTTGGGGGGGGTTTGTCAAGGGGGTGCTGAGAAAAAAGGGGGGTCCCAAAACGTGTTTTTCCCATGTTAATTTCCATAGGGCGGTTGGCCTCACTTTTAGCCCGAACGGCTGAATGGATTTGCACGAAACTTGGCAAAATTGTAGGGACTGTTAGCCCGATGTGCCTTTGCTAGGTCTCAAGATATGTGCTCCAGTGGATTTTGAGAAATTAACGTTCAAAAAAAGATATATATCTGTAAGCGCGCTCCGGGCAGCGCCCCGGTTCGCGTACCTGACGCGTAACGGAACTTCGCGAAGCGAAGCTGATTGGCTCTCCGGTGTCTGTCAACATTCTAAACAGTCCGGAGCGGCCGCCATCTTGTCTCTCGGTAGGATCGAGAGACAAGACGTGGTGAAAAACGAAGGGGAGAATGAAGGAAAGGGGGCAAGGTAGACCCCTCCTGACCCCCTAGGATTGATGAGGGGGATATTAAAGTGCCCCGCGGGGGAAAAAATAAAAAAATAAAACGTTTCGCAGTAGAGGCGCGTCCCGGTACGCGAACCGGGCAGCTCACCGGGCAGCTAACCGGGCAGCTAACAGGCAGCGTAGCTGTCAACATTGTAAACAGTCCGGAGCGGCCGCCATCTTGTTTCTCGGTAGGTTCGAGAAACAAGATGTGGTGAAAAACGAAGGGGGAAATGAAGGAAAGGGGGCAAGGTAAACCCCTCCTGACCCCCTAGGATTGATGAGGGGGATATTAAAGTCCCCCGCGGGGCAAAAAAAAAAAAAAAATGTGATTTTTCGCGGTAGAGGCGCTTCCCGGTACGCGAACCGGGCAGCTAACCGGCAGCGTAACGGGAGTCCGCCATCTTGTGTTTTTGGAGCGTCCGGTTCGCGTACCGGGTAGCGTCCCGGTAAGCGTAACAAGAGAAACAGTAAAAAAAAAAAAATGGAATAGATTATCAAGAAAACTTTGAAAAATTGTAGGGACTGTTTGTTTGATGTGCCTTTGCAAGGCCTCAAGATATGTGCACGTGTGGATTTTGGCTAATTAAGGTTAAAAAAGATATATATATCTGTAAGCGTGCTCCGGCGCGCTTACGTTACGGGTTTTGTTTGCGCTGCAGAGCCGATACGTCACGGTTATGCGACGTGTCATGAGGCGTCTCACGTGGCTACGTGATACGTCACGTAATAAAGAATATATTTTACAGATATAGATATTAGCTTTTAAAAAACCAATGAAATTCACTGAAAAAACCATAGGTTATAGACCATATATAGTTAGGAATTAGCATTTACAAAACCTTGAAAATTCACTGAAAAAACCATAGGTTATAGACCATATATAGTTAGGAATTAGCATTTAAAAAACCTTTTTTTACTCACACAAAACCATTGAAATTCCATATATAGTTAGTTAGTTGCACTAACTATATATCGCGCACCCGCAATCCACTGCTGATCATGTCACATATTACATCATTCATGACATGGTCAGTGACATCACTGATGACATCACTGATGACATCTCAAATGACAGTGGAAGTATACGTGTCTGGACGAAGGATTTAGTAGGTGCATGACTGAATGTATGAGTGAGTGATTAAATGTGTCTCACTGAGTGCATGGGTTAGTGACTAAACTGTCTTAATTTGTGCATCATTATGTCTGTTGTTCTGTAAACTGCTGCATGTGTTGATCAGTAGCTATATGATTAACTATATGGGTTATTGATTGATTGTCCAAGTGTTTGTATGGGAGACTGAGTGTGTGTGTGGCTGGCTGGGAGGTGTGTGACTCTGTGCAGATCAATGTGTACTTGTATCAATGATTGTATAAGAGAGTAAGTATGTGTTAGTATATGTTTGAAAATGTAAGGTGCTCTATGTTTAACTGTATAGACAAGAAAATGGAAGTGTGATTGATTCTTTACAGGACTGACTAGGTGTGTGAGTAACTCCATGGATGAGTGGCAGAGTGTGAGTGTCTGTATAGGTGTATGAGTGCATATGATAGTGTTGTAAAGATGAGTGATGGTATGTATGAATGATTGTATGGGTGAATGAGTGAATGTGTGTGTAGACGTAGGAATCAGTGAGTGCGTATGTAGTAACTAGTATTGGTGTGTCAATGGTTTCAAAAATTATACTCTGTATTTAACACTGGGTGTAACAGAGGTTATATTTAAATGTGAGGAGATGCATTGTATTGTCACATGAATGATATCATCAGTAATGTGGTCATTGATGTCAAATGAGATGTCATCAGTGATGTCATCAGTGATGTCATTTGAGATGTCATCAGTGATGTCATCAGTGATGTCACTGACCATGTCATGAATGATGTAATATGTGACATGATCAGCAGTGGATTGCGGGTGCGCGATATATAGTTAGTGCAACTAACTAACTATATATGGAATTTCAATGGTTTTGTGTGAGTAAAAAAAGGTTTTTTAAATGCTAATTCCTAACTATATATGGTCTATAACCTATGTTTTTTTCAGTGAATATATATATATATATATATATATATATATATATATATATATATATATATATGTATATATATCAATAACATGACATCGAATTAAAAAAAAACATTCTATTATAAATTAAAACATTAAACTATTTAAAAGTCTTTAAACTTAAATTTCCCACTACAGTCAGTGCAACAGTAGGGAAAGTGATGGATAGCAGAGGGGTACAAATTACTATTCACACTCCAATGAGTGCAACAGTAGGAAAAGTGTTGGATAGGGGAGGGGTAAAGATTACTATTTCCACCCACTTCAGTGAGCGCAATAATAGAGAAATTGTTGGATAGTGGAGGGTTAAAATGTACTATTCCCTCTCAAGTGAGTGCAACAGTAGGTAAAGTTTTGGATAGCGGAGGGGTAAACATTACTATTCCCACTCCAATGACTGCAACAGTAGGAAAATTGTTGGATAGTGAAGGGGTAAAAATTACTATTCCGACTCCAACAAGTGCAACAGTAGGAAGTGTGTTGGATAGCGGAGGGGTAAAAATTACTATTCCCACTCCAGAGAGTGCAACAGTAGGGAAAGTGTTGGCTAGCAGAGGAAAATAAATTACTACTCCCACTACAGTCAGTGCAACAGTAGAGAAAGTGTTGGATAGCGGAGGGGTACAAATTACTATTCCCACTCCAATGAGAGCAACAGTAGGGAAAGTGTTGGATAGGAAAGGGGTAAAAATTATTATTTCCACTTCAGTGAGCGCAACAGTAGAGAAAGTGCTGGATACCGGAGGGTTAAAATGTACTATTCCCACCCAAGTCAGTGCAACAGGAGGGAAAGTGTTGGATAGCGGAGGGGTAAACATTACTATTCCCACTCCAATGAGTGCAACAGTAGGGAAAGTGTTGGAAAGCGGAGGGGTAGAAATTACTATTCCCACTCCAGTGAGTGCAACAATAGGGAAATTGTTGGATAGTGGAGGGGTGAAATTGCTGTTCCCACTCCAGTGAGTGCCACAGTAGGGAAAGTGTTGGATAGCGAAGGAGTACAAATTACTATTCCCACTCCAGGGGGTGCAACAGTCAGGAAAGAATTGGATAGCGAAGGGGTAAAAAAAAAATTGTCCCACTCCAGTCAGTGCAACATTAGGGAAAGTGTTGGATAGCTGAGCGTTAAAAGTTACTTTTCCCACTTCAGTGAGTGCAAAAATAGGGAAAGTTTTAGATAGCGGAGGGGTATAAATTACTATTCCCACTCCAATACATGTAACAGAAGGAAAAGTGTTGGATAGCAGAGGGGTAAAAATAACTATTCCCACTTCAATGAGTGCAACAGTAGGGAAAGTGTTGGGTAGCGGAGGGGTGAAAATTACTGTTCCCACTCCAGTGAGTGCAACAGTAGGGAAACTGTTGGATAGTGGCGGGATAACATTTTCTATTCCCACTCCAATCAGTGCAACAGTAGGGAAAGTGTTGGATTGCGGAAGGCTAACAATTAATATTCCCACTCAAGTCAGTTCAAAATTCAAAACAAACTAAATATTAACAACAACAAAACATTTAGAAAACAAAATAAATCAAAAAATATAAATATGTTACAAATTAAAACACAACTATATCTAATATTAACATTTTTAAAAACAATATAATGTTAAATTCATATGACAAATACCTACAAATATTATATTAAATAAACAAAAAAATTAGTTTCAAACAAATACATATTTTTATTTGAAAATATTTAGAAGAAAAAACATTAATTATTACACCATTAATTACCAATAAAAAAATATAATTAATTAATTAATAATTTAAAAACTACTAAAAATTAATTAACTTCGCATACTTTACCCCTATAATGCCCACAACCCACAGCTAAAATGAAACTGTAAAAAATTGATTACACAATTAAAACTTAAATTCAATAAAAAAACTAATAGTATTTGACTACTAATTATAAAGTAAGTAAAATTAAATTACTCCCCACCCTTTACCCCTATAAAAGTAAAATCCACACACAAAAAATAAAGAATTATCCTAATTAAAGATCAATTAATTAATTAATATTAATGATCAACTAATTATGAAATAATTAAACAAAAATTACTTCCCCCCTTTAACCCTATTGTTCCCACAACCCACACCTACAATTAATTACACAATTCCCATAATTAATTTTCAATAAATTAATTAATGTCAATTAACAACTAAATATTAATTAATCAAAAAGAAATTACTTCCAACCCTTTACCAATATAAACTCCACAACCCGAACCTAAAGTAAATACACAATGTCCTTATTTAATTTTCAATGAATTAATTAATATCAATTAACAGCTTATTCTTATTTAATTAAAAATAAATTACTTCCCACACTTTACCCTATAAACCCGACAACCCACACCTAAAAAATTACACTATTTCCATAATCAATTACCAATTGATTATTTGATATTAATTAACAACCAATTAATAATGAATTCCTAATAATTTACCTCCCAATATTAACACTATAATATCCCAATTAAATAAATATTAATAAATAAAAAATAACCATTAATTTATTATCTTTCTTCTTTTCTTTAAGGCTCTTATATAGCGCATGGCTACTCGAAAGCATCCCAGCGCTTGATGCCGATCAGAAGAAATAAACAGGATCTGGGCGATGGAAACTAACTCCTCTCTGCCTAGTTGTTTTCGAAATGCCAGCAAGTTGGGTTCTAGACGAAGTGGGAGCGAGAGGGCATTCCACAGCTTTGCTGCATTTCGCGAGAAAAGGCGGTCCCCAGATCGGGCTCTGTTGGTTCCGGGTGTTATGAGGAGGTTTTGCTGTTTAGAGCGAAGATCCCTAGATGGAATATATGGTCTGATCATATCATTCAGGATGGAGGGGCCATTCCCATGGAGAGTTTTATGAACTAGGCAAAGGGTTTTGAAATGGACCCGTTCCTTTATTGGGAGCCAGTGCAGGGTCCTTAGTGAGGGCGCTGCTGAGGTACGATGACTAGTGCCAGTGAGTAGCCTCGCTGCGGAGTTTTGAGCCATCTGAAGTTGACGGATAACTGCCCACCCTAAAATAAAATTGATAACTACTAAAAATGTAACACATATATTATAAAGCATAAACAATTCTTATACAAAATATACATCACCTACATTTTAAATATGTACTAAAATACATAACAGTAATACAAAATCGATCATTTAAAAAACTATATTTTTGCAAACTATATTAATGACTTCTATATTTTTAAAAGCAATATTTCTTGCCTTAAAATTGATATTCTTGACCACAATATTCTTGCTGTCGATATTTTTGTGTCACAATATTTATAACTCGGTATTTGTGTAAGTCGTCATTTCTAACTCAACATTTGGTCTGAATCCTGTTTTGGTTGCTCTTAGGACTGTGCAATTTCCTACTAGCCAGTGCTAAAGTGCTTGTGTTCATTCCCCTAAAACATGGTTAAATTGGCTGCTACCCAAATGGCATATTCAGTTTACTAATAAGTCTGGTGTAAAGTGTTGTGACATACACCCGGGCCTGTAACTTAAATGCGACCAGTGGGCCTGCAGCATTTATTGTGCCACCCACTTAAGTAGCACCTTAAAACCTGTCCCAGGCCTGCCACTGCAGCCTAAATGCAGTTTTAAACTACCATGTTTACTTGGCAAAGAAACCCAATGCAAAGCCTTAAACTCCCTTTTTATTACCTATAGGTCACCCCTAGACCTAGATAGCCTATAAGGCAGGGTGCTTTGTAATTACATGGTTGGACATGTACCTTTAAATTTTACATGCCCTGGTAGTGAAAAGCTCCTAAATTCATTTTTCACTACTATGAGGCATACCCCTCCTATAGGATAACATTGGGGATTCCTTTGTACATTTACTAATCAGTAATTTTCATTTTGGAGCAGGTAACAGTGTAAATTTTGGTTCTCTGGAATTGTAATGAAAAGCTCTGTTAATGCTAAAATCCGGGTTTTGGTTACAATTTTAAAAGTGCCACAATTAGAAAGCTGGCATTTTTTCTGCCCTTAGTGTTTTTTGTACAGGTAGCCTGCTTAGGACACATGACTGGGTGTAACTGACTTTGTGAAATTCTCCCAGTCACACAATCGAAGTATTTAGTGTGCATTAATGGGCCATCTGCTGACAGGATGAGCCCTACTTGCACACCTGTACCGGAGTAGGAAGCACACTTATTCCATCAACGTGCAGGAAATCGTGGACCATCTGGAGCTCTTCATCAATGTTCTCGCAAGTACCCAGGAGGTGCTCATGATTCCTTTATCTTCTGTAATTCCACAATCAATGAGCCCTTCCAGAATGGGACATATTGGAATGGCCTACTAGCTGGTAAGTACGTCTTAAGCACATGACAGTCCAAATGACCATCAAATATGTTGGAATACAATGCCATATTTGTCTTGGGCTGAATGAAACAGTGTGTGTGTCAAGGCTACAAGCACCCTTACCTGTAGGTCGCTTGTAGGTGGATTCCGCAGAGACGTTATGGACCAACTTCCCCAAATTCTAGGCAATTCCTAGTGATTATAGTTATTACACCAAGGTAATCATTTAGAAATCAGGGAGGTAGGCCGGATCGTGGACGCTACCTGCTTCCTTAATTGTCGACCTGCGAGGCAAATAAGAAAGCTTTTTGTACTCTCAATTGTATTCCTATTCTCAATAATACAGTACGAACTTTCTCTTCTCTTAAGATTCTTTTTTAGTAATCATGTGCTAGCCTACCTGCGACTTTTAAGGTCTAGGCGTCACGTCCGTGTTGTCGTCGTGAAGGGTGAAGCAGAGTAGAACCATGTTGAAGAGAGATGAGTTGTCTGAGAATCACTTTGCCACTAGAGAAACAAATAGTTAAGAATAAGTTACTTCCTTTCTTAAGTTTGTTTATTCCTACCACGATTCCAACTATGTTATTCCCAACTTACTCTCTCTGTATCTTGGTTGTGCCTTCCTTCACTTTTTCTTCCTAGACAGATAAAGTTATAAACAAACACTTTGCACAAAAGCATACAAACTGACTATGTTTCAAAAGTTAGCCTTGATCCTTCTCAAAGCCCTAAGAACCACAGAATGTCCTTTTCAGAAAGTCTCTATTCAAATTCTCACTATAGATCTTCAAAACCAAGTCCAGGTAAGTTTGTTCGAGTTTCAAAACTCTTGTCGCTTGCTTGCGTTGGGCGCCTGATGAATTAAACAAATAAAGAAAGTTTTCACTTAGCTTTTGTATTTTCTTCCTAGGTGCGCGATGTCAAGTTGCAGGCCTTCGACATCCAAAGGGCGTTGGCTGGCGTTTGCAGGCTCCGAGGATTTTCCAGGACGATCCAGAGCTGGGCGGTGATGAAAGGCAAAGCGACGAGCAACTTTGGGTGTGGCCTTTTATAGCTGTGCCACACCCAGGGATTACTGAACGTAACGCGCACCTTCCTCTGCGTGCGGAGCGCACCAATCTTATGCGTGCGTTTTCACTGCATGCGCTCGCGTAGCTGAAAGCTCCGTGAAACAACTGGCAAAACATTACTCGCCTGCAAATGCTTAAATTAAATAAAAGCATAACATTTCCTCTAGTGTCCTCATATTTTACAACAATAGCGTTTGACCAATACGATCTGAACAATCTTTAATGACAGAATACAAATCACCTTAAAGTGAAAGCATAATCACATGAACAGTCAAAACATCGTTTACAAACACTACACCTGACATACCTGGAGTGCTGGTTGCACGGGACAGGGGTGGGTTTCCTGAGGGGGCAAACTGCTTACGTGGGAGCCGTGGGAGCCAGATGTATGTGATTCATGACAGTACTCCCCTCTCAAAAGCCCTCCCAAAATGTGTGGAACTGGTTTTGGTTTGTTTGGGTTATGAAGATGAAAACTTCTAAGTAATCGAGGGGAATTCTGCAAATTGGAAAGTGGTTCCCAAGTCCGCTCCTCAGGACCGTATCCCTTCCAATGTATAAGATAAAATAGTTTTCCTCGAATTCTTTTTGAATCTAATATTTTCTGGACTTCAAATTCAGGGGTTCCATCAACATGTAGGGGTTCTGGATTTTTCCTGAATCTAGTCTTAGGGTCACAAGGTTTAATCAAAGACACATGAAATACGGAATGAAATTTATACTTAGAAGGTAATTTTAGTTTAACACTGACCGGATTGATTATTTTCTCTATTTCAAACGGTCCTATGAATTTTGGGCGAAACTTTTTACAAATATTTATTTTTAAGTTCTTTGTAGATAACCATACCTTATCTCCGATGGAGTATTTAGGTGGTGGTTTTCTGTGTAAGTCCGTATATTCCTTTTGACTTTCTTTTGCTCGTGCCAAATGATACTGAGCCAAATCTTGTACATGAGTTAATTTCATAATGTGGTCTTCCAAAGAGGGTATGACTGATGGAATCAATACGGTTTCTGGAATATTTTTAGGATGGAACCCATAAGTGCAGAAAAAGGGTGAAAGAGTGGTGGAAGAATTGTCCATGTTATTGAACGCAAATTCTAACACCCATAAAATATCTGACCATTCCTTCTCTTCTTCTACCAAGGCGCATCTTAAAAATTGCTCTATGGTTTGATTGGTTCTTTCTGTTAAACCATCAGTTTGGGGATGGTACCCTGAAGATGTGCGAATATCCATACCTACGGTTTCACCAAAATGTTGCCAAAAATGTGAAACAAATTGTGGACCCCTATCAGAAATGATTACCGAAGGAATACCATGTAGTCGGATTATTTCTTTGGAAAAGATTTGAGTTAATTCTTTTGCAGAAGGAATTTTCTTCAATGGGATAAAATGCGCCATACGAGAAAAATGATCAACTACAGTCAAAATGGTGTTAAAACCTTCCTTGGTTTTTGGAAGCTCTACTATAAAATCTAGAGACACTGTGTGCCAAGGTTGAGGGGAAATCGGGAGAGGAAGCAATTGACCACTAGGTGCTTGATGTTGTGTTTTATTTTGTGCGCAAATCACACAAGTCTCAATATAAGATCTAACATCATTTAACAAGGAAGACCACCAGAATTTTCTTTTAATCAATTGACTGGTCTTGATGATTCCGGGGTGTGCCGACATAAGTGTGTCATGATGCAACTGTATTATTTTGTTTTGTAATTCTGGCGTGGGTACAAAAACTTGTTCATTCATATACAAAAATCCTTCTCTTAACTGTAACAGAGGATACAAATCATACCAATCTTGTGATGATTTTTCCTGAATCTTTTTATTTATGTCTAGCATTACATCAGAAAGAATCACTCCTATCTTAAAACACTTGTCTGGTAGAACAGGTTGAATTTTATCAGAGATACCTTCTTTTTCTTCTAACATTCCCAAGCGTGATAAAGCGTCTGCTTTTAGGTTCTCTTTTCCAGGTCGATAAGTTATGACAAAGTTGTAATCATTAAAAAATAATGTCCAACGTAACTGCCTAGCAGTGAGTGCTTTCACAGAGCGCAGAAATTGTAGATTTCTGTGATCAGTATAGATCGTTACAGGATGTCTTGCCCCTAACAAGTAGTGACGCCATTCTTCGAAGACTGCTTTAATGGCTAACAACTCCTTGTCAGCGATAGCGTAGTTTTGTTCAGTAGGGGTTAGTTTCCGTGAATAATATGCAATGGGGTGCATCTGACCAGTTTCTTTGTGTCTTTGAGATAGAATTCCTCCGATGGCAAACTGTGAAGCATCAGCTTCCACAATAAAGGGTTTAGAAGGATCCGGATGCATTAATACAGGAGCTGTAGTAAACTGTCTTTTGAGATTCTGAAAAGCTTCCTCTGCATCACTATTCCAATCAAACTTTACACCTTTCTTCAGAAGTCTAGTAATTGGGGTTATCACATGAGAAAAATTACAGATGAAACGTCTATAAAAATTAGCGAACCCCAAAAAACTCTGTACTTGCTTCACTGAAGAAGGGCTACTCCAATCTAGAACGGCTTGGATTTTCTTTGGATCCATTTCTATTCCTTCTGGACTTAAAACATATCCTAGGAATTCGACTCTAGTGGTATGGAATGTACTTTTCTCTAGCTTTACATACAAGGAGTTGTCAAGAAGTTTTCGAAGAATTGCTCTTACTTGTTGTACATGTTCTGTGGTGTTTTTAGAATAAATGAGTATATCATCTATGTACACAATACAACAGATATCTAGAAATTCCCTTAAAACCTCATTTATAAAAAATTGGAACGCTGCGGGAGCGTTGCAGAGTCCGAATGGCATAACTTGATACTCATACAGACCAAATTTGGTACGAAAAGCTGTTTTCCATTCGTCACCACTTCGAACCCTAACTAAATGATAATCTCCTCGCAAATCCAATTTAGTATAAATGACGGCTTCTTTCAATTGGTCTAAGAGAGTTGGAATTAAAGGAAGTGGATATCTGTTCTTAACAGTTACGTTGTTAAGAGCTCTATAGTCTATGCAAGTTCTCAACTCACCTCCCTTTTTTGGGATAAAAAAGAGAGGAGAGGATACAGGAGATTTCGAATGTCTAATAAATCCATTTGCCAAGTATTCATCTAGATAATCTCTTAAATGTTCGTTTTCTTTATCTGTGAGTGCGTAAATTCGACTACACGGTAGGGTAGCCCCGGGCACTAGGTCTATTTGACAATCGAAATCCCGATGAGGTGGTAAGGTATTGGCTTTTGATTTGTCAAACACCTCAAGAAGATCAGAATATTCCTCAGGAATTCCTTCCAAAAGTAAAACACTTTTTGAATTCAAGGGGAAATTACTACCTTGAATCAGTACTTTTGAATCTTGTGACAACAAACAGCTTGATGTACAGTAATTGGAGTCTAACAACACTGTCCTCTTAACCCAATCAATCTTGGGATTGTGCTTAGTAAGCCAAGGTATACCTAAAATCAAGCGGAATTGAGGAGCGTCAATGATGTCAAAGGTTATGTTTTCTTTATGGACATTTAAGCAAGTCATGGCGAGTGTTTCAGTGTGAAATTGAATTAAACCTGAAGATAACTCTTTCCCGTCAACTGCCCTGACAACTTCTGGATGTTCTTTGGACTTAGTCTTAAAATCTAATTCTTTCAAAAACATGGTGTCAATAAAATTGCCTGTGGCTCCTGAATCAATTAAGGCGTCTACCGTCCAATGTTTCCCTGTTTCTTTGAGGGACTGCAAAGAGACCTTTATACTAAGATGCTGGGAAGTTATTTCCGGAGTTATGGAGGCCAAACTAGAAACCTTACTCGACAATCTGACCTCTTGATTAGTCGAGCTAGTTAGTTTTCCGACTGCTGTACTAAGGCTACCTCAGGATTCTTCCCCTTGGGCTTGTTTGGGCGCACTGGGCATTCTTTAACAAAGTGGCCTGACTTGCCGCAATACAAACATTGGTTTAATTTTCTTCTTTTGTCCTTTTCCTCTTTACTTAGAGGGCCCTTGATAGTTCCTATCTGCATGGGTTCTCCTAAATCAATCTTAGGTGTGCTTTCTGTTCTCATACTGTTATTTCTCTCTTTAAAAGAGAAGACCTTTACTTCAGTCTTTCCTTTTTCGCCTCTTCGTTCTGATAATCTATGATTCAGTTTTACCACTAAGTCTATGAAGTCTTCTATAGAGTCTGGAGGATCTAAGATCTGTGTGACCATATCCTTTAATTCGTCTTTGAGTCCTTTGTAAAAAAGGGAAACCCTTTTTTCCTCTGGCCAGTGAGCTTCAATTACTAATCTGTTAAATTGAGATATATAATGTAGTAAATCCGATGAACCCTGTTTTAAATGTAACAACTCATGATCCGCTGATTGAACAAAGACATGTTTTGCGAATAGTTTGTTCATGGTATTTTTAAATGCACGAAGATTATAGAGAATAGGGTCATCGCGGTCAACTATTGGCACTGACCACAAGGCTGCATCTCCTCCTAAATACGAAAGAATAAAGGCTATTTTAGAGGAGTCATCAGGGAAGGCTGCTGGTTTTGCTATAAAATGTAAATGACATTGATTTAAAAATATGGAAAATGTATTACTATCTCCATAAAACCTTTCTGGAGGCGCTAAGGGAACAGGTACTGGAGTTACAACTTGAATCTGAGTTGACGTTGAAGATGGAGCAGAATCAGAATGCAAGGTTTGAAACCCTGGTTGAAAAGTTGCAGGTTTCAACACAGACTTCTGAGTTGGGGAGAAATTCCAAGTGCTAGGACCAGAGGGAACAGATTGCATATTACTTCGAATATCAGCGACCTCTCTACGAAGAGCTGCGTTATCAGCTTGAATAGCAGTTAACAGATTCGCCATATCTTGCAAAGAATTTGCAATGGAAGGATCCATAACGTCTGGGCGGAATAAATGTCGTGGGCTTTGCCTTCTGTCAAGGCTACAAGCACCCTTACCTGTAGGTCGCTTGTAGGTGGATTCCGCAGAGACGTTATGGACCAACTTCCCCAAATTCTAGGCAATTCCTAGTGATTATAGTTATTACACCAAGGTAATCATTTAGAAATCAGGGAGGTAGGCCGGATCGTGGACGCTACCTGCTTCCTTAATTGTCGACCTGCGAGGCAAATAAGAAAGCTTTTTGTACTCTCAATTGTATTCCTATTCTCAATAATACAGTACGAACTTTCTCTTCTCTTAAGATTCTTTTTTAGTAATCATGTGCTAGCCTACCTGCGACTTTTAAGGTCTAGGCGTCACGTCCGTGTTGTCGTCGTGAAGGGTGAAGCAGAGTAGAACCGTGTTGAAGAGAGATGAGTTGTCTGAGAATCACTTTGCCACTAGAGAAACAAATAGTTAAGAATAAGTTACTTCCTTTCTTAAGTTTGTTTATTCCTACCACGATTCCAACTATGTTATTCCCAACTTACTCTCTCTGTATCTTGGTTGTGCCTTCCTTCACTTTTTCTTCCTAGACAGATAAAGTTATAAACAAACACTTTGCACAAAAGCATACAAACTGACTATGTTTCAAAAGTTAGCCTTGATCCTTCTCAAAGCCCTAAGAACCACAGAATGTCCTTTTCAGAAAGTCTCTATTCAAATTCTCACTATAGATCTTCAAAACCAAGTCCAGGTAAGTTTGTTCGAGTTTCAAAACTCTTGTCGCTTGCTTGCGTTGGGCGCCTGATGAATTAAACAAATAAAGAAAGTTTTCACTTAGCTTTTGTATTTTCTTCCTAGGTGCGCGATGTCAAGTTGCAGGCCTTCGACATCCAAAGGGCGTTGGCTGGCGTTTGCAGGCTCCGAGGATTTTCCAGGACGATCCAGAGCTGGGCGGTGATGAAAGGCAAAGCGACGAGCAACTTTGGGTGTGGCCTTTTATAGCTGTGCCACACCCAGGGATTACTGAACGTAACGCGCACCTTCCTCTGCGTGCGGAGCGCACCAATCTTATGCGTGCGTTTTCACTGCATGCGCTCGCGTAGCTGAAAGCTCCGTGAAACAACTGGCAAAACATTACTCGCCTGCAAATGCTTAAATTAAATAAAAGCATAACATTTCCTCTAGTGTCCTCATATTTTACAACAATAGCGTTTGACCAATACGATCTGAACAATCTTTAATGACAGAATACAAATCACCTTAAAGTGAAAGCATAATCACATGAACAGTCAAAACATCGTTTACAAACACTACACCTGACATACCTGGAGTGCTGGTTGCACGGGACAGGGGTGGGTTTCCTGAGGGGGCAAACTGCTTACGTGGGAGCCGTGGGAGCCAGATGTATGTGATTCATGACAGTGTGAGTACCTGGTGTGGATCTACATATGTGCAACACAATCCTACTAGTCACACATGTAGAGACTGTGTACGCCACTGTGGGCCACATGTACATGTGAACCCCGCTGCTGGGGCATCACTGGTCATGGTGCTCTGGTGGAGCAGGTCTCCAACTCATATTAATGAGACAATGCAAAGTCTGTCTGCGTGCCCTTGCATGGCACTATAGATGTGCAGTAAGGCAAGACAGAGCAGAGTGCAGCATTGATGCACCCTACGTTAAGGAAGTGTATCATGGGCCTTTTGTTGGCTTTTCCCATGCAACACCAATGAAGATCTCATACATTTCTACATAGCCAAGAATCAGAGACCCTGGGACTGTTTGCAAATAGTGTAGTTCCCAAGGGGCAGTGAAATGAGGATACATAATTATATGCCCAATTACAATATGACCTGCAATCTTACGGATTAATAGATTGAGGAAATTGCATAGATTATTTGCTGTTGGTGCAGGAAGCTGTCCCTTAAACCATTAAGTTATTTGAGGACATAACGGTGACACGTGCACCATGGTGCAAGGAGGTTGTTGGCGCTAGTCACTAATATGTGATGGTGTGTATGTGGATGAACCATGGATGTGCTGTATGTTAGGAATATGGCACATTCCAGACCTTCACTTTGGATGCAGGTCAGGGCAGCCAGATGACATCCAGTACTGTCCTGTGTCAACAACTGCTACATGAGGCCCTGTGTGTGCATTCAATTGTTTGAAAGAGCTTCACTAATGCAACACTATGTGAAATGCTGTGTCCAAACACCATGTTAAAGTCAGTTATTGCCCTCCTTTAGTCTGTGTGTCCACAGGTAAATCCTATGGTTATGAGATATGTGATGCATCCCAGACCTGTGAAAATTGAGAAATGTAGTCATAACTGAACCTCGCAAGATCATGTCTACCAAGCTACATTGTATTAATCATCACATACACATATCCCGTCCTATGTGCGCACTGTTTTGCAATGCACAAACCACTCTATCAGTCCTCCAAGGCTCCAGACTGTGCAGGAAGGTCAGCCTCATTCACAAACTACATCTCTCATGACAGCCAATAACACAGTCATCTTGGTAATAATGTGCTTGCCGTGGAACAATGCTGCACATTTCCTGCCAGCGCAAACACCAAACCCTGGACACTGAATTATGTGGAATATATGTCCTACACTGTTTCCAAGCAGTGTGGCACTGTAATGTGGTTAGTCTACCAGTTGCACTGTACAGCGCAATACTCTAACATAACTCAAACCTCTTGTGTACTATCAACATAGTGGACACGCTGCACTGCTGTGTGTACACAATCATGTTCCACATTGATATCCACTCACTACCCTCCCCATGGCAGTACACATTTAACAACAAGGACTCCAACTCTCACAGCCAAATATGTGTGACTGAAGTACACAACATCACCAGTTCCAGCTACAGGTTGTAAAATCATACATGTATCAGTTCAGAAATAGCAACAGTAATCAAAGACAGACACAATAGATGAGTGTCAGAGATGTGTCTACTCAATGGCTAATTAACTCTCCTTACTGGTGAAAAATGATCGTCTTTATGGCATTGGCACTCATAAGTGTGACAAATAGTAAGTGAATCACAGAGGACAGAACACCTGTATGTGTCGTACAGTGTCAGTAATTTCCTATTCCTTCTTGTGTGTAGGTCACACAATGTCATGGCATGTCTCTTACAGTAGGCAAAGTGTATGAGTCATTCAGGACACATAACAGAATGTTCATGAATGTGGGGCTATCCCTTGTCATGACTCTTAGCTAATTGTATCCCTCCTGAATTTGCAGATGGCCAATGATATGTTCTGTAGCCGTGGGTGATGACCCCTCTTAAAACCCCCCAGATGGAACCACAGCGGAGGTACAATCATGCCCTAAGCAGTACCCGGTCCATAGTAGAGCAGACATTTGGCATACTGAAATCCCACTTCAGGAGTCTGGATATGTCTGGGGGCCAATTGGTCTACTCGTCACCAACGGTATGCAAAATCACACTTGTTTGCTGCATATTGCACAATATTTGTGTGCGGACATATGTACAATGGGCTGATGCCAATGATGAGCAGGAACTGCCAGACGATGAGGATGAGGAAGATGAGGAGCTACATCAACCTGTTCCATCAGTAGCAGCAACACGGCAGAGGGACCACATTATTCACAATTATTTCACTGATGCATGAGTGACTTACATCATGTCACAAAATGACAATTACATGAAACTGTACACACACACATATATATATATATATATATATATATATATATATATATATATATATATATATATATATATATATATATATATATGTAAATAAACATATGAGCACTACCAATGTGTATGCATTTTGATGTCATAGTCACAGTAAACACCAAAACATTCACATTACATCTACTCATAATTGCTACACAGAAAATGTCTGTGGCTATGTGTAACAAACAGCATAGTATAAGATCTGGTACAAACAAAATAGTGTGCATGCCTACTACCTGTAAAAAAGTCCTCCATTGCCAACCACAATTAACATGGTTTGGTAAGGCAAATAGTGTGCTATGACACAGTGTGTGTCTCTCCTCAGCCGCGATCCGTGATCGGCAAAAAGCAGAGGAAAGTCATGTTTCTTCTCACCCCAAGGGTCCCATTCCAAGCAGCATGTGTTCCGCTGACAAATGCTGCAATTTCGGAGACCGGGTGACCGTAAATAACACCTGGAGAGCTCCCGTCAAGCTACATTCCCACGGAGCTCCCCAGAGCGGCAGCCATTTCCTCCGGTTCCTTAGCCACACCCCGTGTGTCTCTCCTATAGCTAGCCATTTGTACAGCCTCATACTTGTAGGTGATAGTAGGTTCAACTCATAATATGATGACTGTGAAGCCATCCACATAGTATGTGTATGGGAACTCATCCCAAACCTATGGTCTACATATGCTACATCACAAACTGCATCCACATATGAAATCCATTAGGAGACCTCATATCACACCTACAAATGCTACATACTATACTTTGCCAGTGCAGCAGTGTCTACCTAGTGAGAATGTCGCCACACTTGCCCCACTAGAGTAAGATGCCAATGGGTCAAGCAGTGATATAGCCTACCATGTGGTGTATTGCACTCAGATACAAACAATGCCTAAACTCCTATCAGTAAATTCTCTCTGTGAATATGAAGACACAACACCTAGATTCAGAATACGAAACAATTGAGCCTAAGAAATCACATAGAGCAAGGTCAATGCTGCCAAGGTGCCAATTGTGTTCCACTGTGGCTAGAAAATTGCAGGCGAGCTTCATGTCTGAATGCATAGTCATCACCAAACTTAAAGTAACCACACAACCTAGAAACATAGGGGCGGATTTACGAGCCCGTTGAGCCACCAGTACATAACTTTTAGTGATGTACTGGAGGCGCATTTCACTTCTCCATATTTACAAGGAAGGGGCGTTCTATGGGTGTTGCTGTGAGTGTTCCCACGCAACACCCATGGAATGAGACACATTCCCAGATTTACGAGGAATCGTAAATCTGGAAATGCATGTCATTGCTACACCTCCCCAGAGGAGGCGTAGCGAGGCACAACGAGAAGAAATTTATTAATTTCTCCTCATTTTTTCCTCTTTCACTGTGTGCTGCATTCTACAGCACGCATTGAAAGAGGAAAATGCCTGTAGGGATTGTTTTTGTGCAGTAAGGTACCCCTTCCTGCACAAAAACAATCTCCCCATGGCGCAGGGATCCTTGCACCATGATGCAAGGGTGCCTGCGCTGGCGCATGGCTGCAGTTTGTGTGCCAGAGCAGGGGAGAGCTCAGGAATGCGACATATCATTGGAAATATGTCGAATTCCTGTGCTTCGGAAGTGCCGCAACGTGGCATGTCCAAAGGGCTTGCGTACCCGTGCTGCGGCACTTCCTTGTAGATCTCCCCATTATGTGATGGGTCCCAATGGCAAACATTTTCATGTTTGTATGTTTTACTACACCTGACTAGTTGTGGCTAGACAAATTGTCCTCATGGTCCACAAATCATAGGCTACGCTTGGTGGTCAATGACTATGTGTAATTGCAATGTGCCTGTCCCACACAAATCCTTCCAGACACAGCTGATGTTTGTGTACCACAACATGAGATGGTGGGTTCTCTCAACACTTCCTTGCACATAAACCATTCTTTTTTTTAAATTCTTTTTGTTAACTGTGCTCAAGAGACCACACAGTACAAAACATTTTCATATGTTCTTACATGAAGTGATCACAGAAATCAATAGCAATGTATTCATGAGGGAACAATGAAAGCAGTATAATTGTACTCGTCCAACAAGCACCTATATATCGACCCCAAATTCTCTATATTTTCGCCAGGGCGCCCACTCCTTTTCCCATTTTTTAGCACATCCCCTCCTGTTATACACTTTCTTCAGCCTGTTGGCACCAGTCAAGATCACATTCCTCCAAATGCAGAGGCGTAGGCCCACCTCCCCCTGGCAATGTTGTGCTTCCAATTCCCGCAGCCAGAGCCAACCATATTCCCACATATCTGGACCAGTCAGATTCACCTTTAATCATCAGCAGAAGCCACTTCGGGTCCATCTGGACCGTCTCGCCCACCACCCTGGACATGGTATCAGTAGCTTTCTTCCAGAAGCGAACTATCTCTGGGCACTCCTGTAGGATATGCAGTAAGGTTCCCTCTTGCTGACATCCCCTAACACACTGCGCCACATGAACCATTCTTGAAATAGTTTGACATGACCAATGTGAGCAACAGGATGCAGAACACATGGAAACAGATGAGCCAAGGTTACATCAATTGATAGATCCTTGTTCTGCCTCTACTGGGGATGTCTGTCAAGTTTTGGTGTGTAAAGCAAACACAAGGAGATGATGGACGGAGCGCTGAAACTTTTCAGACACTCAGCTCCAGTCAAAGGTCTTGGTTGGATCCATAATCATTCTTTAGCTCACTTCGCCACCTCCTTTAAGACCCAGCTATATGCAAATCAGTCTTGACCCTGTGACTCATGGGAACATTCCAGCCCAAATTGCCAAGCCAGGTCTTCCCTGAACTGGAAACAAGCATCCTGGGACCGGTTTCTGGGTAACACCCTTCATCAGCCAGGCTAGCTTGAATCCAGTGGCAAAGTGAGCAAGGGACCCATGTCTGAGCATACCCTGCCAAGTTAGGACGAACATAGCAAACACAAGGAGATTATGGATGGAGCACTGAAACTTTTCAGACAATCACCCCCAGTCCAAGATTTGGGTTGAATCCATCACCATTCTTTAGCTCACTTCTCCACCTATGTTCAAACCCAGCTATATGCAAATCAGTCTTGACCCTGTGCCTCATGGGAACAGTCAAGCCCGAACTGCCAAGCCAGGTCTTCCCTGAACCAGAAACAAGCATCCTGGCACCGCTTTCTGGGTAACACCCTTTATCAGCTAGGCTAGATTGAATCCAGTGGCAAAATGAGCAAGGGATCAACGTCTGGGCATACACTGCCAACTTATGGCGAACAAATCAAACACAAAGAGATGATGGACGGAGCACTGAAACTTTTCAGGTACTCACTGTCGTACTGTCAGCAATATGCAGGAGGTCACGCAACAGTGTGCATGGTGATCTAGCATAGCACCATCGCCTTGAGTGAGAATTATGCTGCACACAAATAATGCTCTGTTACTTTCCAGTGGGGTATGATTGTTAAATATGAATGGCCTAAACTCAACCACTCAAACAGCACCATCCATACCTGCAAGGGAAAATGAAACCGTCCCAAGTATCCCCACAGCCTGCTACATGAACTGAGGTACACAGTGCAGATTTGCAGTACGCTGCACTGTTGTAGATGTGAGTGTACTGACACTAGGCCAGTGCTAGTTTGAAGCATTTCTGGGGCAAGCTAAAGCAATCTCACTGGGTGCTAATACACATGTAGCACACAGGGCAAAACTTGTAAGATGTGCCCTTGCACTACCAGAGGTATTGGGCCCTGTGTGTAGCATGAGGTCGGAAAAGCATGAAATCACACATATGTACACTGTCAACACACATATTGAATACATGCAAAGACAGTTAGCAGGTCAACTCCACTATTCACACACAACGGTATACACCTGTTACAACGCATTTTTTACTCCGCACTACCATTACAACGCGACCATTACTCCGCATACCATTACAACGCATTGCGCTGGGGGGCGCTCTAGGATAGGTAATAAGTATAATTTACTATCCAACACCTTCCCTAGGGTCCACGGGGACTGGAGTTAGAATAGTAAATTATACTTACCACTATCCAGCGCCCCAAGGCGCTATGCGTTGTAACGGTATGCGGAGTAAAAGTCGCGTTGTAATGGTCTGCGGAGTAAAAGTATGCGTTGTAACGTCATACATCCACACACAACACAGCAATCCCTGTAAATGATTACATGCATTGCACATCCCAATACACACAAAAAAACACATTTGCCCTATTGTGTCACAAGAAAAAGGAGGCATGAGCCTAAAGCAGGAGTTTTACAGGCACCACCTGACATGACAATTACCAGCTGACATGTCCGAATGACTGCATGGTGCCTTGTCAGGCCTTGTGTGAAATCAACGCATTGGCTGGTAGTGTAAAAAAGACATTGCATCACTTGAAGACGTGACGCATCTACTCAGGATGTGATGTCATGTCTCATGCATGCTGCAAATAGTAAGTGTGAAGTCACAGTTTAACTGTCTGTGCTTCTGAGTGGTTGTGTGCTGGCTGTTCTGGAGAGTGTTTTGGTTTGTGTGACGCTGGTTAGTTGTATGTGCTGTCCCTGTAGTTTTCTTCAAGTTCTTTATGTGCTTTCTTGTTGTATATTGTTCTGTGTTCAGTCAGGTTTTTTTTCTCTGGGGTATTGTTGCAATAGGACTAGTTATGGGTTTTTGAGGTTCTTTTTTGTTGGGGTGTTTGTTGTATTTGGGTGGCATCATGCCTGGGAAGGGTAGGGTTCGCTCTATGAGCGCAAAGGAGTTTGGGAGCTTCCTGTGGCTGGCAACCTATTACCTTCCCAATATGGTAGCAAGTGGGGAATATGTACTCCTGGGCTACCCTGTGGCAATGCAGAGGCAATGTTGAGAGAAGGTGGGGGCACAGATGCAGAGGCTGTTTGGAATTGACCAGGCAGTCCATCAGCTGAAACATCCTGGGCCAATGTGGTTGGCAGAGAGTCAGACTTGCTAGACTACATTGGCATCCAAGTTGGTGGAGAAGCTGGTAAGTGCACATGGTTTGTGTCTCATTTACCCATTGGTCAATAGTGGTAACGTTAAGTATGGATCTCATAACTTTTTGCTCAGAATAACAATGCCCCATGTAAGCAAAGGAAATGCTGTGGCAATAGCGCTGGCAGGATCTGTGCACAAGTGATATCTGTGACACTGAGCGGGCCATACAAGTGTTAGTGTTCCTTTAGGTGATACAAAAGAGTCCCTGTGAAGCACTGAGTTGATGCACGTGCCTGCAGCCCCTCCAGACAAGCTCATATGATGACAAAAGAGGTAGTGCAGATCAGCTCCAGAGGTGCTTCTTTCACCACAAGAATTTGCCAGGTTCAGTTGTGATGGGCCATTACAGAGCATATGTTACATATAAAAGGGCTTATTTACAAGCTCCTTGCGCCACCAGAAAATCACATTTTCCAATATTAAAAGTGATGTACCAGCGTCACAAGGGCTTATAAATAAGCTCCATAGTTGTCTGCAAAACTCTGTGGGAGTGCTGAATGAGGATTTGCCCTGTGTTGGCCAGCAAGACAAAGAAAATGTAGCTCTTGGCAGAAGCCATTGATGTAGGGGCAGTCCGTTCATTTATAGCAGGCCACGTTACCAACATCTGTGTTTATTTGGAAGCCCCTAGCGGCACCATTGCGTCGCTTTTCATATATCAAAAAGTGAGGCCTCAGTGGCACAAAGGGCTTGCGAATTTGCCCTCTGGAGTTTCTAGCATACACACAAATCCACAGGTCTCACCACAAAGAAATGCAAAGACAGAGTATAATACTTTTGTGTGTGTGTTGGAATTTGTAAGGCATAAAATACTGAATGACACATAGTGTAATGCCAATTGCCCTCCTTGACAAACCTCCCCTGGGTAGTCATGCATTAATTAGGACTGCCATGGCTTACACAGCTTAGCTAACCTGTAAATGTGTCAAACTCCATATCACTGGTATTAAACAGCAATTCCTATGTGAAATGTATGGCTTGATGACCACTATGGCTATGCTGTGCTTTTCACCTGGCTTGCCTGACTCCATACCTCTGAATGCATAGCAGATCCCGCATGCTGGCTTTGCATGGCCTCATGGAGGTGTTTTTGAGGCCAGAGCCACTGGAGCTGTCCTTCAATATCAGACTCCTGTTGTACATGCCTCTTGTATAAGAGGAGCAATGTATGTCAGTAGGGAGCACACTCTATCCAAGGATATGCCAGCCTGAATCTGACACATCTCAACATATACCATACATGTTGGTGTTCAATTTTCCAATAATATACTTAGGGATGCATTAGACATGTCTGAACAATATCTGGTACTCTGCAGCACTGGCAGGTACAGAACTCATCTAACTTAAGGAACAAGTATGCACAATGTGTGATGTATGTAGCGCACTCATTTCTTAGTGTCAGAATTTAGAGGGCATGAGTACTATAATACCTTGCTGAGTATAGCATGTCAGTTATGTAGGTGCAGAGACTCATCAAAATAAGCTACAATTTTAAAATATAGTAGTAATGAGGTCAAAAAACTGGCTCCACAAATTAGCCAACAGGTGTATGTTTTGGCTCAACATATGTATGTACACTTCA
Organism: Lissotriton helveticus; assembly: GCF_964261635.1. Lineage (NCBI taxonomy): Eukaryota > Metazoa > Chordata > Amphibia > Caudata > Salamandridae > Lissotriton > Lissotriton helveticus. The sequence continues at coordinate 695,854,042 of NC_136063.1, forward strand.
GCCTGCCTTTCCACTGCGTATAATTCAGGCATGTCAACTGTGCCATTTGATTACTTACAACCTGAAGGGTTACATAACCAATAGCTATGCATATGTATTGTGCTTTTTTTGCATACACTGTATGTGTTCTAATTTAACTGATTTATTTTACATGTTATGTCTTGTTGGTGGACCTGCCACATACACAGTTGGTGAGGTGGATGGTTTCAAGGACCCTAATATTAGCAATGAGCACCTTTGTCAATGCTAATTGTGTAGTGCAAGGATTGAGTGTGATGTCAGATGCTGTGTGAATTACCAGATTCAATGTGCATCCCTATCACAATGAAATGTTTGTATAAGGATTAGTAGTTTAGGAAAAGTGGATGTTGATTGTTGCATGTGCATCAGCCTCTGACTAATGTTAAGGAGAATACATTACCAATCTGGGATGGACCACATGATAGATGTTTTACAGGGGAGCCATAATCACACTGGCAGACTATGTGAAAATATGTGACAGTGGTACACATCTGAACATGGCCGTTGATGTGAACACTTCGAAATGCATGTCAGTTGCACATGCTATGACATTGGGAGCATGTAATCACAGGTGGCATGGTCCACCATGGACTTACAACAGTTCAGATAGGAAAGGTTTCATACATCTCTGTGTGATATGAGTTACTTATTCAGCATCCATTGTTATATATAATGCCTGCCAACTGTTCAGTATAGTTAGCAATGTGTCCTGATATGGATCCTTGCAATATAAGTTACACTACGTTATAAGACAATACATGCACTTTGCAGACATTGCACATCCTACTGTGGCGAATGTCAATGGCATAACAGCCATTGCAGGATGCAAAAGGCACACTAATGTTCAGTAAAGATGACATGTGTACCAAACTCAGGGGACCGAACAGCATTGTTCCTAAGCATACTTTGTACTGACATGGTCATACCTAGATGTACCAAGGTGGTGTGATTGCATTGTGCAACAATTGCCTTGCCTTTGTACTTTGGCCTTAGTAAATCTGAGATAATAGATCATAGGCATGGGTATGTTCACTCTAAGCTGCAATTTGAATTTAGGCTGTAGGGCTTAGTACCTTTGATGTTGAAAAAATATAGATGTTTCATGATGTTTGTACATGTTCCTAGTCACCCTTTGCCTCATAGTTTTCCTTTTTTAGTAAGCAGACAACATAACCCTAGAGCAGATGAGGCAGCACAACCTCAGAAAGGACCAGTACCATTACATATGACGAGTCGCAAAGGGTTTAGGTGTATGTTTAGTTTTAGGTATTTGTAGAGCGCATGGCTATCCGGAGGCTTCCCAGCGCTAGGTAAGTTGTGCTGACCAATAGGGTAGAACAACAAGGAACTACAGAGGGAAAAGCCAGATTTTGAGATCTTCCTAAAACGTTTGGATGCCTCAGCTCCAGGGATACAGAGTTCCAAAGTTTAGGGGCCAGATAGGTGAATGATCTGCCTCCCCATCTCATCCTCCTGATTCCAGAAGTTCTCAGTAAAATCCCATCAGCTGATCTTAGGTATCTGGTTGGTAGATACAGGGAGAGGAGGCCTCTGATCTTAAGGAGGTCATTGCTGTAAATAGCTTGATGTACAAGGCATAGAGATTTAAACGTACTCCTCGTATCAATAGGCAGCCAATGGAGCTTTTTCAGTGCCTCCCTCACTGGTTCATGGAAAGACATATTGAGAAGTCTAACTGCTGCATTTTTAATCCTGTGCAGTTTTTTGTCACATATTTTGGTGAGCCTAAATAGAGAGAATTGCCGTAATCTAATCGGGAGAGCATCAACGATTGTATCAGAATTCATCTTGAGTATTCCAGGATAAGCTCCAAAATCTTCTGGATCATTATAAGTAGCCCAAAGCAGGTTGCAGCAAGATTTATTACTTGGGCCTCTAGCACTAAGTCTGTGTCCACCCTCATTTCTTGGCTCTTTATGGGGGAATTTGGGGACAGGTGGATTTCTCATATCACTAGGCCAGCCAATCACAGGCCTGAGGAGAGGATTGTTCCTTAAGATCATTAACTCTGTCTTACCCCAGTTCAATTTTAAATAGCAATTCGGCATCAATTTAGCCACTTTTTCCAAACAAGGCATTAGTTGGTGATGTTCCAGGTTTGAACCCATTGACAAAGGTGACCACTAACTGTGTGTTGTCCACATAGGAGACCATAGACATTCTAAACTCCTGTACAATGATCTCCAGCAGTTGCATATAGATCTTGAACAATGTAGGACTAAGTGATGAGCCCTGCAGAACCCCACACTTAGATGGTAAGATGTCTGAAAAACATGTGTTTGCTTGATTTGACAGGTTCCTTTTTTTATTTGTTATTTTTTTTTTTATTGCAAACAGGCTGACACAGAAAGCCAAAGAAAATTACATATATTCATATATGTATCCCGGACATTGAAAACATAAGGAACGAGAGACTGATTAAATTAAATTATACAGCGGTAGATATGTAGTAAAAAAAAGAGAAAGAAAAAAAACACCAAAAAAAACACAGGAAATATCGTCCAAAACAGCAGAAGATTATGTACATATAGATTTAAATATCGTCCAAAGCAAGCAGCTGATAAATTTCACATTGAGTCTCCCCTTCTTCCTCTCTTCCCTTCCTTCCCTATTTCCCTCATATCATGTTATGTTAAACAACAGGTCCCCCAATTTCTTTCGAATTTGGCCAGTGCCCTACCGCCTCTTATGTTTGCTAAGGCAAGTTCCATAGAGTGTATTTCCATTACTAAAGCCCACCAGTCCCAGGCGGTAGGTGGATCTGTAGCAATCCAGGCTCTTGCGATACTTAGTTTGGCGCAAGATATTAGTATGGTTACCAGGGAGGACTGTGGAGTTGAGGAAGGGTGGCAATCTAATAAGATTAAGGGAGCGGAAAAAGTGGGCAGAACGATCCTCTTAATTTTACAGATATTTTGAATCTCTTCCCAGAAGGTCTTGAGCTTAGGACAGGAAAATAACATATGAACTAGATTGGCGGCTACCTCTGAGCATTTAGGGCATTTAGTACGGTCTGTCAAATCTGGATTAGGGGACCACCTTGAGATTCTTGCAGGAGTGTAATAAAGCATACAGGTTGTTCTAAACTGCTGTAACCTAAGACTAGAAGATCTAACTAGTTTGTTGATATTAGACAAAGAGTTCTCTATTTGTTTTAGAGTAACATTTGAGCCGAGTTGGGCCCCCCATTTTCCTTTAATTTAGGCAAGTCATTTATTTTGTATTTTAATAGTAGTTTGTAAGCTACGCTAATGACTGATTTATTTTTTGGGGAATATAAGCAAGTCCAAATATCACAATCTGTAATACTTCGAATCTTTCTTTTGTTAATTAAAAAGTCATGAATCTGAAGATATTTATATCTAGCATTTTCCGGTAAATCATATATAGATTTAAGCAAATTAAAGTCAGCAAATCCCTGTGGGCCATATAAATCGGCCAGAGTATTAATTCCCTTCACAGCCCATATGTTGTTAGTGTTATCAGAAAATACTCTTGGGAGACCAGGGTTGCCCCATAATGTGAGCTTTGGGTGAAAAAATGAGGTCCTGCAATATGTCAATAGGTTCTTCCATATCTTTATTATATCCCTGGCCGTCTTGAACCTTACCCTCTTAAAATAATTCGGATCGTTTGCTCTAAACAGAAACATGTTTGATTCTTCCTTCAACATAAGATGATAGAAAAATGTAGTTTCTTCCTTATATAGTAAAGAGCGTAATCGTAAAAAAAACGAAGACAGAAAGTACAACTTAAAATCTGGAAAATTAAGCCCTCCCTCGTTCGTAGTGTTTTTCAAGTGTTTCAACGATCTTCTTGATTTTTTATAGCCCCAAATAAAGCTATTGAAAGCACCATCCAGTTGTTGGAAGAACCGGTTATTCAATGCCAACGGAATAGATCGGAATAAGTATAAGAACTTAGGTAAGACCTTCATTTTGATAAGGTTAATTCTGCCGATAATATTCAAGGGCAGCCTATGCCATTTCTTTAAAAGTAAAACCGTGGATTTGATTAACTCATTATAATTAATGTGGTTTATTTCTTGTATTTGGGCCGTAATTTTAACCCCAAGATAAGTGACTATCTTGCATATCTCTGGAATGGCCAAAGAGGGGGAATAGTTGGCAATAACTTGCGTCTTCTGTATATTAAGCCTGTAGCCAGACACTTTCCCAAATTTAGTAGCCTCTAATTTAATTCCTTTTAGGGCCTCATTTATATCTTGTGTATAAACAGCAATATCATCCGCATAAGCGGTTAATTTGAGCTCTTGAGCGCCAGAGAGAAAGGGGACAATCAAATTTTGGGAATTAAGGGCCGTTAAGAAAGGTTCCAATGAAAGGGCAAATAAAAGAGGTGAGAGAGGGCAGCCCTGGCACGTGCCACACAAAATTGGAAAATCCGAGGAGTTTAAACCGTTGTAGCTAGTGCAGGCAATAGGATTATCGTACAAAGCCTGTATGCCCCTCAAAAACTTTCCCCTAAACCCAATTTTGGACAGCGTACACCAGAGATAGTTCCACCCCACTCGGTCAAATGCTTTTTCTGCATCTAATAAGATCATACCTAGTGGGGAGGATTCTATCTCTGCGACATCAAAGGCCGTAATGGCCGTATTTACATGTGAGGTAGTGTCTCTCCCAGAAATAAAACCGTGTTGTTGTATATTGACAAGTTTAGACATGATGGGTACCATTCTATTTGCAAGAATTTTGGCGAATAATTTAGCATCTGAATTTATTAGTGAGATTGGTCGATAAGACCCTCTCTCTTCCTTTGGTTTACCTTTTTAAAAAAAATATATAATTTTCGCCCTATTCCATGACTTAGGTGCTTTTCCGTTTGTCCCTACTGTTTGCATAACTTCTAATAGTAACAAGTCTAATTCGGGTAAACAGGCCTTGTATAGTTCTAACGGAATAGTGTCTTCCCCTGTTGCTTTGCCCGCAGGCAAAGAATTGATAGCCTGGTGTAGCTCTAACATAGTTAAATCTTCGGACAGGGAACTCAAGTCTGAGCTATCAGCATAGCACGGTGCATATTCATCGATATAATCCCGTATAAGATCGGGATCTGGCTGATTCTCTGGGGTATATAAAGTTTTATAACAGCTGGCAAATTGCTCTAACACTTCCTGCGGTTTATTATATACGTTGTTATCTGACCCCCGGATGTTGGATATTAAGGAACCTGCTCTGGATTCAGCAACTTTATAAGCCAAAATACGACCAATTTTGTCCCCTCCCTCATATTGCGCTATTTTATATTTGTGAATGTTAGCACTATGTCTTTGGTAAAAGCTTTTCTTTACCTCATTTTTTAATGCACTAAGCTTGAGTTTAGTATCCGTAACATTTAGCCGATTATGTAGAAGGGCTAGAGCTAATTGCTCTTCTTGATTAGTTATTTGTGATGTCACCATAGCTCGATCTGTTTAAGTTCAGCGTTTTTTCTAAACACAAAAGCCTGTGTAAAACCCCTTATGCTTGCCTTACAGGCATCCCAGACGACATCACACGAGGCCGAATTCCTATTAATGTCGATAAACTCAACAAGATGGGCTTTCAGCTGCGAAATATAAGATAAATCTGAGATAAGATATCTGGGAAAGGAAAGCATTCTTAAGGGGGCTGTACTATGTGGTATAGAAAATGATATAATTATGGGATTGTGATCGGAGGAAATACGAGGGCAAAGGGTCATAGAGCAAGCCTTTAATAGATTGTCGCTAACTAGAGCCATATCTAATCTAGAGCATAGTTGGTGAGGTGCCGAGTAATAAGTATACCCAGGTCGTTTTGGGTATAGTTGTCGCCAGGCGTCTTTAATATTATGTAGACGACATATATCTAATATGGCTGCCCTGGTCTTGTGCATTCGTTGATGGCTATTTGGTCTAGTCGTGTCCAATTTATAGTCCATGATGCAATAAAAATCGCCCATTATTATAATTTCCCCCGTCCAATCCAGAAGTTTAATGTTCAATTGATCAAAGAGCATAGGCTGATCTCTATATGATCCGTAAACTGCACATAATACAAATATATTATTTTCATACTTAAACTGGACTATTGCCCATCTGCCATCCTTGTCATGAGCAGTCTGCATCACTTCGATCTTAACTCGCCGGTCCTTAAGTATGGCAATCCCTCTTACAGATGTCCCGGCAAAAGAGCAAACCATAGTTTCATATCCTAATTAATTCAGTAATTTCCTATCTTTCCAAATAAGATGTGTTTCTGATAGAAAACAAAAATGCGGCTTATATAATTTTAACTCTTCAGAAACCAAAGCTCTTTTGCCTTTGCTGTTCAGTCCCGCTATATTCCAGGCTAAGCATTTTATTTCATGCATTTAAACGGTAAAAACATCTGTCCCAGCTCCCACTTAACCATAACCGGTGATAATAATATATTCCAAGATACAATAAAAATAAAAATAACAAAAACATCATAGAATCTCGATTTACCGAGCAATTGATACTACATCTGATGTGCTTCGCATTCAATATTAAAATGTCCGTGTCTGGTCCATCTTCAAACAGATCCTTGTCAGCCTGTAAGCTTATTTTGACTATTTTACCCTCAACCACCCCCCACCCACCATGACCTGCGGGGAAGGTCCCCCCCTTACCCCCTCTGGTATCTCCCCCAGCCGGGGAAGAACCGCCCTTCAGCTTCAGCTGCCGTTGGAGAGGCAGCTCGATAGAGGATCGTCCCCTCAGACCTCTCCCCCACCTTCCCTATCGTGAAACATAGAGACCTATATAAAGTACTACACAAAAGCAGCAGCACAAGAAAAAGAACCAATAACCCTGATCGTCAACACATTACTATTGACCCTCCTAACAATAAATCTTGAGCTTCCCGGCCACCTCATCTGTTTATCGACCCCCTAAAGCGAGAAAAGAAAAAAGAAAAAAAGAAAAAGGGAGACGAGAGGAGAACCAGAAAAAATGCAAGATAAGTAGAGAGAAAAAAAAGGAAAAAGGTAAGAGAAGTCCCTACATAACTTGACTATTAATCTCTCTATAAATCAGTCTCTAATTTTTATCAGAGTTAATGTTGGCTAAAAAAGCTTCAGCCTCCTTAATATCGTTAAGGAAATAGGTGCGCCCACTCTTGATGACTTTAAGGCGTGCAGGTTGTTGTAGGAATATCTGGGCGCCACAGGCTTTAATGGGATAAATCAGTTTGCGGAGTTGCCATCGCCTGTCCATGGTTTCTTTGCTTAAATCTGAGGGAGTGAAGAGCGACATCTCGCCAACCGAGGTTGGAGAGTTAGGACGTGCTCTCTGCCAAACTGCCTGACGCAAAAGAAAATTCCCGAAATAGATTAAGAATGGACGGGGGAACTGTGGGTTTTTATTTCTCTGAAATAGTGGCAGACGGTGGGCCCGTTGGATCTGTGAGTCCCAGTCCCAGTCGGCCAGATCGGGGAAGGCCTTCTGGAGTATCCCGACAACATACGTCCTCGGGTCTGAGCCTTCTGATTTTTCCGGGATCCCAAATAGTCTCAGATTAGAGCGTCTTTGTCTATTTTCCAGATCTTCAACTTTCCTTTGGAGCCCTGAGATCTGATCATCGTGTTTCTCGGAAGCGGCAGCCACCTTAGAGGTCGTCTCTTCCACCTCCACCACCCGTTGCTGCAGCTCAGTAGTTTCCTGTGAGATACCACCGATTTTAGCCGTGAGTTCAATGAGAGAGGACTGCATCTTATTATTATCTTCCCTCAATTGGAGGTAATATTCTTGTGCCTCAGCCCGTTGACTGCTTAGTATTTGTAATATTTCATCCAGAGGTGATTGGTTAGTCGTTGAAAAACCAGAGACTGGTCCAGGCGTTTCTAAATGAGTGCCCACAGGAGTGGTTTTTGATAGTAATGCTGTTCTGGGTACGGTAGGAGGCATCTAATGTTTGCTGGCAGTGGCCGGCATGTCCGCATTGACAGGACCTCCCGAGGGTGTTAATACTGCCATAGGTGAGCTGGGAGTAATAAAGTCCTCTAAACCCTTTACAGTTGGTTCCAATGACTGCTCAGGCGGCTGGGGGCTAATAGTGTTGGATAAGATATTTATGGGGGTTGTTTCGGTTGAAGAAGGAGATCCAATAACCATAGGGTTCGGGGGACTAGCCCCTGATAGTCGTAATGCCATGGTTTTTACTAAACCCTTTGCTTCTATCCACTTTCTCAGTGGGCTCTTAGCTTGTAGGGGTTTTCTGTGCGTTTGTCTGTTATTGCTTTTAAGTTTTGTTGGAGTTCTGCACACTTTGCCCCCCCTTTTGGTTTTTTGCTTGTTTTTTGCCTTGCTGATCCCCGCCCCCATCGGCGGATTAGATCTATTATCATTGGGAACCTCGTCGGATTCAGCTTCATAATCTTCGTAGGAGTCCAAGTCAATATCTGCATCGGTATCAGCTATTCCATCTGTCTCCCCCATGAGAACTTCAGTCCCTAGATGTTTATCAGGGGGGGTAGCCTCATCTGTCTCATTCTGAGGAAGAGGGACATTTCTTGGGTCTACGTCCTGTGCCGTGAATGAATTGATTCCCTTGCGTGGGGTTTGGCCCAAATGGTCTACCCCTTGTACCATCATAGTAGCATGGACTTCAAACGAGGTATGGTAAATAGAGTAGTTTTTGGAAGCTCACTCATAGAGGTGGTTACTACAGTGCGCAACCCAGCTTCGCTTTCATCAGTCGTGTGCCCAGTTTTAGTTGCCTGCTTGCCCCCTGCCTTAACTGACTTAGAAGATGGATTTTTAATGTCTTTACCCAATATTGAGGGTTTCAGTACCTGTTTGCCTTTACCGGGCGCCTGGTCTCCGCCCCAGTTCTGTTTTTCGATAGTTGAAGTTGAGGTTGATTGCACGGGTAGCTGCTCCGTATCTCTTGCGGTGTCGCTTTCCCTGCCGTTACCGTCATGAGCAGCGCTCACCTCCTCGGCGTCATGGTTTTCTGCAGCCAGCTCCTCGGTGATTGAAGCCGGTAGATTTACTGCAGGGGCTGCCGCTGGGAGAGTCGAAGTAGCTTGCTTGCTGCTCCTGGTTGAACGAGGAAGGTTCGGCCCCTTGGGTGTCATCTTACTCCGCCACCGCCAACCCCCAATGGTAGCAGTAGTAGTACGGAGACTCAGTCCAATCCAATTGAGGCTCGAGCCGCCGATCCAAACGCGGAGCACGTGTCGGAGAAGACTTGCCAAATCTGAAAGGCTTAGCAACGGCTAAGAATCGGCGTCCTGCCACGCGTCCTGCCACGCTCCACCACTTCGCGTTTGTAGTTCGAGTTTCTTCTCTGCCTTGCTTAGAGACGGAGCCGGAGCCTCCTGAAGTAGGTAAATGAAGAGCTCTCCTGTATTATTGTACACTTCTTTGCTGCTCCGATGTAGGCTGTAGTCACCACTGTGCTGATACTGACGTCCTCCCAATCGTTCTCAGCGGCACTTCGCCATTTCTCCGGCGTATGATAAATTCACCGCAACTCTTGTCAAAAGGTCATTGTTCCCGAAGGTAAGGCTAGGAGAGGGTCAGAGCCTTCCGGACGAGCCGCTAGCACGGATTCTCACTCCTCCATCTTGGATCCCAGAACGTACTATACCGTCAATGCCGATTTGACAGGTTCCATCCTTTACAAAAGAGGTAAGTCAATCCAAACCTTCATTTTGGATCCTCAATTCTTTAAGCCTTTCAATCAGGATTGTATGGTCCCGTGTCAAACGTTGCAGTTAGCTGCGGCAGAGCTACCCTGATTGAATATACTTTTAAGCTCTTCTACCCCTATTAGAAAAGCTGGATATGTGCTGTGTTGAGGTTAACATGTTTCTCCAATAATTTTCCTATAGGAGGTAGCAACAAAATTGGTCAATAATTGCCTGGTTTAGCGTGATCTACGTGGATTTATTCAGAAGTGGTCTAATTATAGTATTTTTCCATTTCTTTGGAATGATCCCTGATGTTAGTGAGAAATTGAGCAAGGTGACTATCATTTGGAGTATCACTTGCATACCCTACAAGGATATGTGGTGGAGATTTAAAGGTGATCCAGATTAAAATTTCCTCATGAGTGTGAGTTTGCCCTCCTCATTCACTGCTGGAAAGTGTGTTAGTGCTGTGGAAGTCAAAGTTGATAGAATGGTCCCTGAAGGATAGGCAGGTTGTGCAGTATTACATAGGAGCATGTCATAAATATCCATGACCATTTTTTTAAAGAAAGCTGCTAACTCATTACATTGTGGAAAGGAGGGTGAAATAATTGTACTAGCCTGCTTGACTATTATGAGAGATTTAACAACCCTAAACAGTTTCTTTGGAGAATTTGTGGCCTCGTTAATCTTCTCCTCATAATACAGGGCCTGTGTTTTTTAATTTTGTTCTGATAATGTCTAATTGCCCTTTTGTATTCATTCTTTAAATGTGGCTCATAAAATTTCCTCCATTTCCTCTTGAGTTTCTTGCAGTTTTTCTTCAGTGAGTCATGCTGACCATTACATTATGAGGAGCTTTTGCCATATGTATGTTTGCTTTATCCTAGCACTGGGATGCACTCATCCAGACTTTGCTTAATCACGTGCTCCCACTGTCCGTAGGCTTCATTTAGGTTATCATTTAGAATTGGTCCGGCAGCCTCAAGAGCTATCATCCAATCTTTGGTTGGAAGCTTGGACCAACTAAGAGCTAATCCTGGGGTGTGAGTGGGTGCAGTTCTTATCAAAGGTTCCTTTAGCCTAAATGGAAGAAAATAATCATCTGACCAAGGTAGGGGGATGGGGGAATTGACCTGAATCTTTAATTCATTACTAGAACTAGGGTCAAGGACGTGATCTTTCTCATGTGTGGGGGAGCCCACTTTTTGTTTTAACTAGACATCCTCTAAATCCTCTATTAGTCTTTTGGTGGATGGGATATTTGCTTCATCCAGTTATATAATAAAATCACCCAGATTGGTAGTATGACTGTTTCCCACCACTAAGCTGCCTAATGTCTCAGGTAGAATTTAGTGCATGAGCCTGGGGGCCTATGGATTTACACTGCAGAGAAGGTGCAGGGCAATGAGGAAGTGACATGAGTAGCAGAAGACTATTGGCAAATGGAAAGTCTTCCCTAAGAGACCACCAACCTTGGAAAAGCTAAGCACAAGGTAAAGTATGATCAGGCAGGTCATTGTGCCTCCAAGGGACCGATATCCAGCACCTCCACCAGCACACCCTCACAACTACAAGTACCTACACCTCAGCCCACAAGAGGGGCTACCTCAGTTGAGCAAGACATTAAGAAGGACCTGTCAGACCTAAAGTTGAGGGTGGTTGTGTTTGAGAACAAGATAGAACGGGCTATTACACTGCTCCTAGACACATTTCAGCCACAGGGATCCTTTCTGCCCATGCCCCTCTACATAGTTTTATTGTTGTTTTTAATGGTTTTATAGCTGAGGTATGTTAGTTAGTTTAGTGATAGTGTATGGGTGGTAGTTTTAGGGGGTTTGTAGAGGTGGGAACAATTTCATTTGGTAGAACTACTGTGTGTGTATTGGGGTTGGGGTTAATGTGTTATATGTGTGTTATGAAAATCAAAAAACTAAAAAAATACAAAATTAAAAAAATACCCCAAAAATATATTATTGTTTAGGATTCAATGTGTAGCTTGTTGATCCTTAGGTATTGTTTCTGTTGACCATGGGTGAAGACGTGTCTTAAGGGGGTTGGGGGTTTGATGTTTAATATATAGTGCTAAATGTGTAGAGTAAGCTAGGCTATGTTAAGGTAGTTTTAGATAGTATGTAGGATAGGGTAGTGTAGGTTACATTAGATTAGTTAGTGTAGGTTAGGTTGTTTTAGTAATTTAAATGTTTTGTTGACATTAAATGTCATTGTTTGCTTCTTACAGGTCTACATCATGATTTACTGTGTGGGAGTTAGCATGTGTGCTCAGGTAATGTTATGTACATGAATTTGTCTTTGCTGGCAGTGTTTGACAACAAATGTGAGTAGGTGTTTTACCTATGGGAAGAGATCTGTCAGGTTGGCCATGGATTTACATCATCTATCTACAGACATTGTTAAGCAGTGCATGTGGCAATAATTATGTAAATGGTACACTGTGCAACACATGTATTCACATACAATTTCTATGTGTGGGTACATCATGGCACATGCTTTGGAGGGATGTTGTGGTCAAAACATTTGCCCAAAGGGGAGGGTTTTGGACACACACACAGATGGCTGTCCCATAAACACTCACATTTGCAGCGTTTACTTGTCAGCCCAATGTTGTTTGCTTGCTAGTATCCATGGGTAGACCCGGCACTTGTGGTGTGACTTTATTCACTATTAACATTAACTGCAGGACTGACAACTGGTGCACTTCATGCTTGAACCTTGAGTAACCACTTGCTAGTCAACACACACATAGGGTTAAGCAAATATGTTTCACTCTCACTGTCTAGCATTGTCACTGACTCCAAACTGCACATGTCCCTTTGGAAAGTAGGTGGTCTCTTTGCCTCACAGAATTCACAATGATCAACTTTGTCCAGAGTCCAACAGACAGACAACACACAGTACTAAGTGCATTTATTTACATGTGTTAATTATTATGTGGCTCACAGAGACAGTTCATAGGACAACAACCCCAAAAGATGTTTTGAGTCAGTGGATGTACAGACAGAGACCATGGGGGTAACATGTCATGGGACATGTAGAGGAGCAGAGTGCTTCAATGAGAAGGATGACCACAATGTCATTAGAGAGGATAGGCCACATCAACAGTCCACAAATGGCTGAAGTGAACAGCGTGAAAGCAAAATGAGTGGCAGCTGGTTTTCACTGGCATGTTTATTAACACAGGGCAAAGAAGAAACTGGGTATATAGTACTGATGAATGCTACCGGACACTTTTTCGTGAAAAAGAGGTTCAGTCCACATCTTCCTCACCTGATGTATGTGTTGCCTTCCATGAGGGGAGTGTTTTTGGTTGCAGAAGTGTAGAGAGGCTCACACACACCAGGGGCTGGAATATGGATCCCGTAACTGCAGGAGCATACATCTTTGCCAATACATGAGGCAGCACAATGGCGAGGAGGATCTGCTGGTTTTGTAAAACACCAGCAACGTCTCAGTAGTAGCCAGCCATGGCAGTAAAGTGGGAGTCCAGCTTCCACTCCATGGACTCCAAGATGGTTCTTATTGCCCCCAGCTGGTTTGCCACCTCGCTGGTGCCACTCAGGCACTGCATTTGTTCATGCCTCTGCCTCATGACACCACTGATGTCAGCCAGGGAGTGCTGGAGGCCACAGAGTGGAGAGTAGGTGCCTTTTATGGCTGCTGTGTTGTCCACATTGGGACTGAGACTCCCTCTAGGGTGGCCGCCACAGTCTCCATCCCAGCCAACACCTGGTCTACCTTCTTCCGTTGGACTCCTAACACAGTATGTTGAAAAGTAATCTGTGGGTCCTCAAAGTCCAGTGCTCTGGGTGGGGTGGCAGGTTGCGCCTGTTGGTTGGTAGGCCGGAGATGTGTAGACCCCACAATACTGTTGATCCTCCCCAAGTCTGAAGAAGGTGTCCTGACGGAGTCCAGGAGTTAGTGGAGGGTGTACCAATCAATGGTTTGCAGATTGTCATCCCCATCAATGCTGTAGTTCAGAACAGTTTGTTGGCCAGGAGGTGAGGGTTCATCCTCTGCAATTAGATAGAAAATTTCTATTGCTGGTTTCTCTTAGATGGGGACAAGAGTAATCCAGTTGACAATCAAGGTTCAATATATTTCACTTTTAGTTCCTCATTGATGTCATTGATGCATAGGACACCTGTTACATGTAGATTGAAAATTGCACTTTATTTCCCTTTCAGATGACTGGATCTCAGCATTGTTCTTACTATCACTGTACACCTACTCTGAGTTGACGGGTGATGTCATACTAGTCTGATTACGATCACTGATTTTCAACCCATTTCATCATGACCACGGTTGGTTATTTGCAGGATGTCACACATCATTTTAATAAGAACCAGGCACTTGAATGTGTGCATGTCTCCTCTGGCTGTTCTCAATTTGGTCCTGGCAACCGACTTACTGCCACAGTGATGTGACCCAGATCATACATTGACTCTCATGTTCCTACGACACCTACATTATGCATGACCATATCCAATGGTCTGACATGGCAAGCTGTTATAGAGTGATATGGATTAGGCAGCACCCAACATGGTAGTAGTGCTGGGAATGGTGACATGTACCTACCCAGTTTGTTTTCTAAGACAACAGGGCCCATCCGCCTCCGCCTCTGACCTTCCTGGACTCAGAAAATGACACAATGCGGCGCTGCGAGCAACTTTGCAGCACCAGGCTGCGCCATTTTAAAAATGCAGGTATGTGCCGTATTTATAAGAATATGGCGCACCCCTGTGTTTTCCCTTGCACTGATGCTCAAAAAAAGGAGCCTAGCGCCAATAAAGACACCCTTGCGCCATGGTGCAAGGGAGCCTGCAGTGCAGGGAGGATTCACTGCAATGCAGGCACCCTTGAACTATGGTGCAAGGGTGTCTCAGTTGCAGGGAATTATTGTTTATGTGCAGGAAGGAAGCATACACAAGGAGATGATGGGCGGAGCACTGAATATTTTCAGACACTCACCCCCAGACACAGATCTGGGTTGAATCCATCATCATTCTTTAGCTCACTCTGTCACTCCAGTTCCGACCTAGCCATAAGCAAACCAGTCTTGACCCTGTTCCTCATGGGAACATTCCAGCCCGAACTGCCATGCCGGGTCTTCCCTGGACCAGAAACAAGCATCCTGGGACCTGTTTCAGGGTAACACCCCTCTTCAGCCAGGCTAGCTTGAATCCAGTGGTAAAGTGAGCATGGGACCATGTCTGGGCATACCTTGACAACTTAGGGCGAACAAAGCAAACACAAGAGGCGCCTTCCTGCACATAAACAATCTTTAAAGGTGATTTGTTCTTTCTATTTATGCTACAGTATGCAGCACATATGTAAAATCAAAAATGAGGAGAAATAAAAATATTTCTCCTTGTTTTGCCAATCTAAAGCCAGCTTTTGAATGTCATTAGTTTTTGGCGCTGCCTCATATTTACCGATCCTTGTAAATCTGGAGCAGCATCATAAAGCAATGGCTGTTGCAGTCCAACGCCCACAGCAACATCTATTACACTCCCCTTTCATGCAGAAAACTGCATGAAAGGGTATCCTGTTTACAAAGCGGTATTTAGCTATGCAAAGTGGCTTAACGCTGCTGTATAAATATAGTGCAGGGCATTGCACCACCTAGAAATCGGAAAAAGTGACGTTCCGGTGGCGCAATCCTCTTGAAAATCTGCCCCTCAGTTGTTTTCTGTATCCTTTGTCAGTTCCCTGTATGGCATACTCCAACTTGTACATGTAGCACAGTGAGCCAATTTTGGACCAGATTCCCTCTTGGGACATACAAAATCTTCACCCATTTCCACATGGCATGAAGAAAGTAGTACAACAATGGGCTATTTTGTCATCCCTAACCAGTTGCTACACAATTATGACCCAGTCAGACACAGCAGTGCATGTGTATTTGTGAGGGTACCTTGCAGTTCACATGTCCTTTTTCACCTCCTTGCAATGCAATGTCTCCCCTTTCAGACAGAGTGGCAGTTTGACGTGCACAGCAAGCACCTATAATGCACTGCACTAGCAGGACCCCACCTGGGCCACACACCATCCTCTGTTTTGACCCTCATGGGGGCATATTTTAAAGGGCATTGTGCCAGCAGAGATTCACTTCCTATGACCCTCCAATCACACAATGCCCTGCTCCATGTTTACAAGGTGGTGCTAAGCCACTTTGCATGGCTTAACGCCACCTTCTAAATATTATACCCTCTGACACAGTTTTCTTCATCAAAGGGGCGTGTGCAATATGAGTTGCTGTAGGCGTGCCCATGCAACACCCAGTGCTGTTTGGCACTGCCCCAGGTTTACAAGCAATCGTAATTCTGAGGCTGCACCAAAAACTATTGCCTTTCAAAATTAGGCTTTAGAGTGGGCCAAGGAAGAGAAATACTTTTCTTTCTCATCATTATTTGCTTTTTCTGTGTGCTGCATTCTGCATTCATGGCACAAGGGTGCCTCCATTGCAGGAATTATTGTTTATGTGCAGGAAGGTGTCTCTTCCAGCACATAAACAATCCTGCCTGCAATGCAGGCATGCTCGCACCATGGTGCAAGGGTGCCTGTGTTGCCTGCTTTGGCACATGGTGTTCTTTTTGCACTGCCAAAGGGGTGAGCACAGGGGTGCCCCCAATTCCTGTAAATATGGCAGATCCCTGCATTTTTAAAATGACGCAGCTCGACGCAGCAGAATTGGTTGGGGCAATGCGCATCACCATTTCATTAAAAATATGCCCCATGGTCCTCTGGTGTAGATCACTTGCATTCAGACAGATTTAGTTGACAAGAGGAGTTCAGGTGGTCCCTACCAAGAAGCTGAAACCTGTGTGCTCTGACCCAGCATGCCAGGACAGCTGCGTGCAATGTAGTTTAATCTAGGCTACTATGGACAAGGCTCTTGAAATGTCCTTTGTGTAGATACTTCCCATGGCCCACATTTCCCTTACCCTTCAGTTGGGCTGTTTCTCATCTGACAAACCCATAACATGCCATGGATTTGCAGTGTAGGTTAGTGTGTATGGGCTCAGGTGAAACAGAGGGACATATTTCCAAAACATATGGTGCAGCGTAGCACCGCAAACCATCAAGCTGTGTCATTAGGAAAGTAAGGGGATGTGCTGTATTGTAACAGTACAATGCATCCCTGTGTTTTCCTTGGTGCTGGTGCACAATAGGCTGGCTAGCTCCAATGCAGGTACTCTTGCACCATGGTGCAAGGGTGTCTGCATTTCCATTCGACTGCTGTTTGTGCACCGGCACTGGCAGAAAGGACACAAATGCACTGTATCTTGTAGATACTGCGCATTCCTGCCCTTTTCTTTCGACGTAGAGCAGAACAGCTGGAAGGCTTGCAGCGCTGCCCTACACCAAAATATTGTCCAAATGCCCATGAGACATCCATTTATGTTATGTTTAACCATAGATGAGCCAGCATACAACCCTTTGGCCAGCATACAGTGCTGCAGAGCGGGGGACACAGCTGCCAGCACTGCACAACTTGACATAGTTACCCACAACTCCCCAAGTTGCGACTTACCCTATTGCTGTTGTAGTTCATCATAGCCAGCACTGTCCTGTCTCCTGCCATGATTCCTCGGGGATGACAGCTGACACCTACTCCTCCTAGGGATCCAGCTGCTCCTGGGGCACTGGACTACCACCTACGGTCTGCATCACTGCGATTGGTTGTCAGTTTCACCTCTGTCCTGCGTTTGCAATCGTGCTAGAGCTGTTTTCAGTCACTCACTGTCCTCTTGACTTCAGAAATGCTGTTCAACTTGTCCACAATGGTCTGCCATATGGCCTTTTTCCTCCCCAATGACATTTTGGAGTTGCCTAAGAGCTGGTGTTGGTGCTCCGTCAACTCTGTGATCAGGATCTCATTCTCCTCCTCACGAAACCTTCACTTCCTCTTCCCTTGGGAATCTGGCTGGTCATCCTGGCTGTTGCTGGGGTTGAAGGGGTTGTTGTCCTGGGCTCTGCTCCCTGCTGTCTGCTTCATTGCTGCTTTCATGAAAGGGGGCCATTTTGTTTTTACATAGGGCTTTTTTTACTGTTTTTTTCTTTGCAGCTAAGCACAGAAAAGTAAAGCTAGGATGGCTGGCATCCATTTTCTAGACGCTAATTGGCTGAGTGTCACTTTTGCAGCATTAGCTGCAAATTTCTAATGACACGGTTCACACAACAGCGTCAGTTTTTTGGGCGCTAATTTTTTGGGTGCACCACTGCGGCAAAACAGCAGTGTGCCAGTTCTTGTAAATATACCCCTCACTTGCTTATTCAAAGGTCCACCTACTCAGCAAGTTTTCTGGGATCAGTAAGCCTGCCATTCACTAGTTGTTGGCACAGCTCTGTAAAACATACATTGAGCATGCAATCACGCAAGACTTGGTTACACAGCAAAATGAACCACCTTCAGTGCCTTGCTTCCTTAATCTAAGAAGTCCACCGAGGATCGTGTTGGAAGTTTGTGGCTGCACTGAACCTCTGACTGTACTTCTCAGGGGTAAGCCCAAATTTAGAAAGACTAAATGGCCTTCATGGGGGCATACTTGTTCTGGTCCTCTACCTCTAGTGTAAGGAGTGTGTCCCATTCTCCTCACTTCCATGGCCTGTTTCTTCTCCTCCAAGGCTCTCTCAGCCTTCCTCTCCTTTGCTTCCAGCCTTATAAAGGTCATCATCAGGTTGAGCTTCCTCTCCGCTGTCCTGTCCTCCAGCTCCTCTGGGGTGAAGCTCCTGGCATCCAACTGTTCCCTGCTCCATCCTGGGAATCCTGCTCTTCTGCTGTGGTTGGATTGGGCTCTGCTTGCAGCTCAGGAACCTGGTTTACATACTTTCTCCCCTCACCTTCTGTCAGTGCTCACAGCTCCTCTTTGTCATCACCATCTTCCTCTCTTGAGGTGGACAGCCACCTTTGCACCTCACAAAGGTCTTGAGGGCTACCTGGAGGTCCAGTTTGGTGGCCCTCTTCTCTGTGTTCAGATCCTTCTGTTTGCAGAAATTATGAAGCTCGGTCCTCCCTATGATGTCCAAGTTGCACAGCTCCTTCGCCATGGTAGAAAAAAAGGAAGGTATGGCTACTTATGTTTAGAAAAGGGAGAAAATAGCCAATGGAAAACCAAGGAAGAATTTACGAAGAGGTCACTCTAATGTCAAGCTATTTATATGGGATTATTTTTGTGTAATACAAATCACAGTATGATACTGTACAAACACAAGCACTGATCCACACCACTGAACACATGTGAGCCATGGTCAAGCAACAGCCACAATCCCTTGCAGAGTGAACAACAAAAAGTCCCTAAATTAATCTGTTCTGAATGCTAGGTAGCTTGCACAAAAAGCAGTCAGCCTTAACTTAGAGGGAATGTGCAAAGTATCTATGCAGCACACAAACAGCAATAAAGTGAAAATGCAACACAAGAAAAATCCCAAACCAATTTAGAAAATTTTAGTACATTTTATTAAATCATTTGACACCAAATTGACAAAAATCAAATCAGTAGAACCAGAGTTCTGAATTTTTACAATTTTTACTGAAAACTAAAGATTTATACAAATAAAAATACTGGTCTAAGAACCAGGACCAACCTGCTTGCTTTTTCGCCTGAGGGACATCACCGGTTGGATTGACTTAGCGGCTACTTCCGCTACGTTCTTCTCAGCAGCAGCAAATCTGTTTTTAAGACAGGTAGCCAAGAAGATGTTTGTAGGTTTCTTAATTAGCCTGTGATTCAAGATATTAAATATGTACAAAAGTTCAATGGAATGATGTTCCTTAGAATCCAGTCCTTACTCCAGCCCCATCAGGAGCAACCTGTCTGCTGCTCAGCCCATCTCCAACAGTCATCACGTATTCACACAGGCACCCAAGCATTTCATGCATCACAGACACACCAACATTCTAATACCAACTCTCACACTGGCTGAGCAGCAGGGAGACAGCTAGGCTGGGTAACATGCATTAACACTAAGAGGATATAAAAAAAATCCTTTTCAGTGGTCCTTCACCAAAGGGGTATCCAGCCTCGAGCAACTGTCTTTGGCTACAGCCCTCTGCCTCATCCCACTGGAGATTTCCAACTTCCATTTCAGAGACTAATGGCTTAATTACGAGTTTATTTACAACAAGGGGTGGTGAGGGACAGAGTCTCTGAATTAAGCAGAATACTCTCACCCAGTCAAGAGATCTGGGCTAGATCCAACACCGTTTTTTTGCTCATTGCACCATCCCAGTTTCAGAACCTGGCTGTATGCAAATTAGTCTGTCCCTGGCCCAGTGCATCATGGGAACAGGGCAGACCAGCCTACAAAAGCCAATTCTTATACTGGGAAGGAAACAAGCTTCCGGGGACCGGTTTCTGGCATTACAGCCGTCTTCGGCCCGGCTTGCTTGAATCCTGATGGTGCAATGAGCAAGGGACTCATGTCTGAGTATACCCTTCCACGCTTAGGGTGGACAAAAATATTTACAACAAGGGGTGGTGAGGGACAGAGTCTCTGAAGTAAGCAGAATACTCTCACCCAGTCAAGAGATCTGGGCTAGATCCAACACCGTTTTTTTGCTCATTGCACCATCCCAGTTTCAGAACCTGGCTGTATGCAAATTAGTCTGTCCCTGGCCCAGTGCATCATGGGAACAGGGCAGACCAGCCTACAAAAGCCAATTCTTATACTGGGAAGGAAACAAGCTTCCGGGGACCGGTTTCTGGCATTACAGCCGTCTTCGGCCCGGCTTGCTTGAATCCTGATGGTGCAATGAGCAAGGGACTCATGTCTGAGTATACCCTTCCACGCTTAGGGTGGACAAAAATATTTACAACAAGGGGTGGTGAGGGACAGAGTCTCTGAATTAAGCAGAATACTCTCACCCAGTCAAGAGATCTGGGCTAGATCCAACACCGTTTTTTTGCTCATTGCACCATCCCAGTTTCAGAACCTGGCTGTATGCAAATTAGTCTGTCCCTGGCCCAGTGCATCATGGGAACAGGGCAGACCAGCCTACAAAAGCCAATTCTTATACTGGGAAGGAAACAAGCTTCCGGGGACCGGTTTCTGGCATTACAGCCGTCTTCGGCCCGGCTTGCTTGAATCCTGATGGTGCAATGAGCAAGGGACTCATGTCTGAGTATACCCTTCCACGCTTAGGGTGGACAAAAATATTTACAACAAGGGGTGGTGAGGGACAGAGTCTCTGAATTACGAGTTTGGCAGACAGGATTACTCCATCATAAACATGATGGACATTCCGTCCACTTTATTTCAATTCCATTATATCCTACGTAACATGTAATACAGTGGATGGGAAATCAGTCACATTTGTGATGTAGTATTCCATCCAATAAACACGTAATCAGGCCATAAGTCCAAATGCAGAAATCCTCACTGCGGCTTTGACCCAAGACAACCTGACAATGATGCTCCCTACTCGGACACCTCATGCAGCCTTGCCGTGCTGAACTATACCTCTCAGATACTTTTTCTCAGAATTTTTTCTAACTCCAAAGGTAAGCACTGACTGGGCCCAATCCACTTCTTGTATCCGAACCATGCCTCATCGTGGTCGGCCATATTTCTCTACTTTGACCCAGTCTCTTGTGCGGCTAGTTAACCACGGTTGGCGCTTTGATCTTTTAGGTAATTTAGGTAGATTAGGACATTTTTAAAATTCATAGCTCTGGTTCGACTGATTGGATTTTTGTTGTTTTTGTGTCAAATATGGGGCGTACCATGCACCACCCATGGAACGCCACCTTCTTACTAAGTATTGCAAATCAGCGTTAAGCGCTGCTTTGCATTACTTTCAGATTTTGCGTAGTTTTGTGTCACTTGTGTGAGGCAAACACAGCATTAAATCTTAGTATATAGACCCCAAGATGTCATAGTGGAGAACAATTACAAATAATGTGACAGCAGGACATCCTCTCCTATCTCTTGCTTCATGCCTTAATGTCTAGAGAAAAATAACTTTATGAAGTGCCTGTGTGCCTGCGAGTGAGAGAGGAGGCTGCTTCAAAGCACCGCGGTAACAACACAAATTAGTATTCACAACTCTGTTAAAATTCACACCAGAAAATTACTGCTTTGATTTATTTTTAGGGTCAGTGGAGGTCTTAGCTTCTGTTTAATGAAAATCTATTTCTTAGTGACACAGTTAGAAATCAAGTTCTAAGTGTTACAATGACTACATCATTTCTTTTTATTTTTTTTGCCCACTTCGATGCCATTTAAAGTACTTGTTGAGCTCAAAGTACGTTTGATCAATGTGGCACAAGTCTAAGAAAAATTCAAAGAACCTAAAAATGTTTTAAATGTGTCTGTTTCTCCATTTCCTTAGTGCTCTTTCCTGTCTCTATTAGAATGGTAGGGCATGCACTGCCAAGGACTGCAATAGTTCATAAGACAATCAACCACCAGTTAGAATGTCTGGCACCACACAGGAATTGCCTCTGATGGAGCATGATTATTAGAGAATGATTTTGCTTGATCAAATCTGCTCATCAAGTGTGGGCTAATATTTATTTAATAAAACGTAACTGACAGTGTGATCTTGTGAAAACACATGAAAACACATGAGAGCCTAAGACTGCATCATAGACGCATGCAGGAGAGTTGGAAACTGGTGAAATAGAGACATTAATGTCATGAGAGAGAAACTTATAAATGTACTAAGAAATATTGGCGTGAAAAAGTAGTAAAATGCAAATTGTAATATAGAAACATGATTATGAAAAATGCTTAAAGTAAAATGATTCTTGCTTATAGTTGTCCCTGAATATAAAGATCTATATAAAAAATGATTGCTTATATTTTTGGGAACTATTATCAGACTAGGCTTATAAGATTAATGAAAATTATGTTTTCTTATATTGTTTCCTATGTGCTCTCTATTTTCTTGGACGAATTTAATGAAAGTGAATTCATTCTTTAGAAAATTATGACTTTGGGGTTTCTTCATGTAGGCCTAAAGCCTGTTAGTGTATTTTTCCTATTGTAGACCTAAAAGAATGTATTTTGTCCTTCATTATTTCTAAAATGGTGAACTATTTGCTTTAAGTTATGAGTGTTTATCACTAGAGTGTCCTTCCTATGGTTAAAGTATTCATTCTATGAATAAATTGTGCTAACTTTGTTGCAAGCTAACATGGAAGCGAGCGCGGGGATATGAAAAGTTTCAATGTGCTTCCTATTTCCGAGTTGATTTGACATTGTATAAATGAACAAAATTATTACATTAGAGTTCCGGATGATTATAGACTGGAGAATGATCATATCACAATCACAGCATGGACGCTAACCAATCAAATTATGTAAAACTGTGAAGAAGCTACATTTAGGGGGTGGAACTGTGAACACTTCGAGGTATAACTGAAGCAACACATCACCAAGTTCTCCCTACTAGGCGAATGCCAATCAGGGTTCAGAGCAGGGCACAGCACAGAAACAGCGATCCTGCATATTGTGGATGACGCGCTACAAGCTCTAGATCAAAATCAAGCATGCCTATTGATTCTCCTAGATCTGTCATCCGCTTTTGACACGGTAAACCACGAAACACTACTGTCCAGGCTACAGGACAGAATGGGATGGGCCGGTAACGTGCTGAGATGGTTCAAATCGTTCCTAAGCAACAGAACACAACGATTCCGGGTTAACCAAGCAATTTCAACCCCTTGTCCTAATGCAATTGGGGTCCCGCAAGGCTCAACACTATCCCCAGATCTATTCAACTTATATGTCGAACCTCTTACAGACATACTTCGGAAATCAACGATATCCTACCACATGTATGCTGACGACACGCAAATATATTTAAAGATCGCCTCCCTTGATGACATAGATCTAATGAATAAGACACTAAAGATGGCTATGCAATGGTTAACGACGAATCATCTGAAATTAAATGCCCAGAAAACAGAATTCATGTTAATTGCACCCCCAAGGAGCCACCCGGAAGTAAAGGAATGGACCAAATTGGTGACTGCACTTAACTGCACACCAACCCTAGTTAACTCAGCGAAATCATTAGGAATCATATTAGATGAGAACCTCGACATGAAAGCTCACATTAATTCAATGGCGAAAAATGCCCGCTTCCATCTGAGCTACTTAAGAAAATTAAAACCATTCATTTCAGAAGCAGACTTGAAATTGGCTATACAGTCCTTAGTCATATCCAGGATCGAATACGGCTGCTCTACACTAACTGGTCTACCTAAAACATCTACAGCACCACTAAAAGCCTGCCTCAATGCTGCGGCAAGACTTATCACGGGATCGAGGAAATTTGATCATATATCTCCTCACCTGAAAGCACTAAACTGGCTACCCTTTGAGGCCAGAATACAAATGAAGACAGCATGTATTACTCACAAAGCGGTGCACTATAACACACCAGGATACCTAAGCAAGAAAATAAAGCTATCAGGAGGAAACAGACCAACGAGAAGCGCCAAGGAGCTGCTGCTGAGGCCGGCCTTTTTTCGAAAGAAAAAGACCTATGATCGAGCATTCACTGGAGCTGCCCCCAGAGTTTGGAACTCACTCCCTCCAAGCATCAGGAAGATACAAAATATTGCAACATTCAAACGGGAATTGAAAAGCCATATGATGAGTAAATACTTGGCATAGGGAAGCCGACGGATCGCTGATAAGAACTACTACACCAGCTAAAGAGTGGTCCCCCTTCATGAATACTAACACTGTCAAGAGACTGACACCACTCGCAAGCCTCGGCTGTACCCTGATTGATACCACAATGTGAACCAAGTGATGTTTTCATAACCAAACTATATAACCTCTACCTCATCTTATCTACTGATATGGATCACGTAAAAGCTAGGCCTTTATCACCTTCTATTACTAATTACTCTTATGTTTTGGAATATACCTATTTGGGCACCCTTATAGCCACAGCCTCTTTCACCTCATATCTGTTGGTTTTTAGAATTGATATTGAGAAGTGATATTTGACTGCCAATATGTAACCTACAGTGATGTTATGTGATGTAATGTGCTGAGATGGCTCAATTCGCTTCTAAGCAATAGAACTCATTGATTCCGGGTTAATCAAGGAATCGCAATAGGTTGTTTTTCATAGCCAAACTATATAACTTCTACCTCACCTATCAATTGATATTGACTGTGTTATAAGCTAGGCCTTTCTCACCTTTTATTACTATTTGCACATGTGATTGGAATATATTTATTCAGGCATCCCTTATAGCCACAACTTTTTCTACTTTATATCTGTGGTTGTTGGAATTGATATCTGACTGTCAATGTGTAACCTACCGCGATGTAATGTGATGTAGTGTGCTGAGAGGGTTAATCCATTCCTAAGCAACAGTACTCAATGAGTCCGGGTTAACCAAGTAACCGCAACCCCTTGTCCTCATGCAATTGGGGTCTTGCAAGGTCTACCTTTTCTACTGATATGGATCGTGTTTATGAACTAGGCCTTTCTCACCTTTATTACTAACTGCACATGTGTTGAATAGATTTATTTAGGCACCCTTATAGCCATAGTGCCTATTACCTTATATCTGTTGGTTTTTAGATTGGATATTGGACTGTCAATTGTGTAACCTACCTCGATGTTAAGCGCTCTGATACCCACGGGTCTTGTTCGCGCTATACAAAACTCTAATAATAAATAAATAAATAAATAAATAAATAACTACCCTGTGAGAAAAGAGCAGCAGCTGGCTATTTACTTTGCTTTTCCTTGGGTGTGTCATGCTGTCGGTCCGACAGGCTGTGACATCCCCTTAACAGCTATTTCATCACCAGAATGATAGCACACATCGGTCAACTTTGAGAATCATGTCTCCCCACAAAACCTTAGATTTTGTAGATGAAAAATGGCTGGCTGGTTGAGAGCCCTGTGCATATTAATTCACTTAATTGTGCAGAACATACCTGATTTGAACTCCTTAGGAACTTGCCTACGAGCTTCCTAGAAACCAACGTGTTCTTAACATATGTAAATGTGTGAAAAGTCAGGTATAGATTAGATACAGCAGGTGACTGTGAGCTGTCTGTGACTTTCCTGGATGTCAATTAGTCTGCTTATAATACAAACTTGAGTTATTGGCCACTATTTTTGCAGAGCGAATGTGCATCACAAATGAATTAAGTGTAAAATTATAGTTTTTTTCAGCCAGTTATGTAATAATCTTTTTCTTTAATAATGTGGATTAGAAAGCATGCGCTGAAGAGGAAGAGACTGATATTGTGAGGTATTCTTGTAACAAAATAGTACCCACAAGTGGTGAGGCAATAGGTTGACAATGACAGTGATCACATGGCACAGACAACACATCTGTCACACATAAAAGAATGCAACCCATATTGTCACTTCCACATGGGATACTGCAGTGTAGTCCAATCTAGTCTTTTTCAAGGTTCCCTGGTCCAGAGTAAATTCATAGAAATAATAAGACAAAGGGTCTAATTATGAGTACGGTGGTCCTGGGTCTGACCGCCGCCATCACGTCCTGCCCGATTACTATGGTGGCAGTGGGACCACCAGAAGACCACTGTTATCGCCAGGATCTTGGAACCAGTGGTAGAGGGAAAAGCAGGTGGGAATCGCATTAAATGCTTGGTGGAAAGGAATGAAAAGGGACCCCCAAGAGGGCACCCGGGCAAATCTGCCCATGGTGGTGCATGCAGGAGACACATTAATTGCCCCCTCCTAAAAGTGCACGGTCGGGCATGCACTGTGTGGAATGCACAACGTGGTGCATGCCATGTTGTGCACTGAAGTGCTGGAGGTGCTGTCAGGGTGGAAGTATGCCTTTTAGGCTCTCCTGTGAGCCAAACATGCCGTTGTGACACCGCTGCCACACTGCCAGCCCTGGATTTCTATTGTAGTCCTACAGGTAAACTGCCAAACTTTGAATAAGGCCCTAAATGTTACTGTTTTGTTTTTTATAACCAAATTTGTATTTCTTTTCATAAATTTAGGGCACCAACTACAATGATCCCTGAACTACAACGAGGAATACATTTGTGAAGCAAGGCCTACTGAATCTCAGATAATCCCAAGAAATACTATAAAATATTAAACTTAACCTTAAGAGAAATCGGAAACTAGGTGCATTGAGTAATCTAGACATTAACC
Source organism: Lissotriton helveticus (assembly GCF_964261635.1). Lineage (NCBI taxonomy): Eukaryota > Metazoa > Chordata > Amphibia > Caudata > Salamandridae > Lissotriton > Lissotriton helveticus. The sequence continues at coordinate 695,880,872 of NC_136063.1, forward strand.
GGTCACTGATCAAAGAAAAGGTTTTAGATAGCTAGTTAGAAATGTCTTAATGAGCATTCAGGGTGCCCACTGTGAAGCACTTGGAAAAATACAAAGTTTTATTATTGAGTTTGCTTTCTATGCAAAGGTATTGCACATATAACTTACATTCACTTTCAAAGCCTCCCAAAAGCTGGAGCTCAACTACCAAATTAAAATGTACTGTCGTGGCCTGCTGCTAATACACGTAGCACCAAATTCCTGGTCTCTGTGTATTTTGGACACAGCTCTAAACTGTAATTTTGCTGAGCTCCAAGGTACTTTTCTGCTGGCTGTCTCAGTAGGACCTGCCTGCACTGCCAAGTTCTCTCATACACTTTCCACTTTACAGGTATGGTACTGTTAGACCTGTCAGCCTTAGGGTGGTCTTTCCCATACCTTGTGCCTACTTACCACAGATTTTTGCTGAAATTAATTTTCTATTGGCCTTAGGAGTCTGTGCACTTTACCGCTGCTAACAAGTGCTTAAGTGCCTGTGCTCTCTCCCGTAAACATGGTTTGATTGGCATACACCTAATTGTCATATTTCATTTACTTATAAGTCACTTGCAGAGCGGTATATCATATACCCAGGGCATGTGAGTCTGTAACACGTATTGTCCCACCCACTTAGGTAACTCTCTAAAACATGTCCCAGGCCTGCTATTGCATCCTGAATGCAGTATTACAAAGCCATGTCGACTTTGCATTTAAACCCTTGGTCAAGCCTTAAGTGCTTCTTTTATTACATATACACCACCGCTAAGGTAGGCCCTAGGCAGGTCATAGGGCTGGGTGCTGTGTAATTAAAAGTTTGGACGTGCACTTTTAAGTTTTACATGTCCTGGTAGTGAAACACTCATTGATTCCTTTTTCACTACTGTGAGGCCTACCCCTCCCAGAGGATAACATTGGGGATTCATTATTACATTTAATAAGATGTGATTCCAAATTGGAAACAGGTAGATATATCATGTTTGGTAACTATAAAATTGTAATGATAAACCTTCTTTAATCCAGAAAAAACTCCATGGCAGAGGTGACTCTCCCCATCCCCCTCGAAAAATCGGTGCAGCAGTGCACAATGTCATCCTGCATGGCGACAGAGCGCCGGCATAGCAGGGATGTTGCAGTGGCAAGCCGGTTCATGGCTTTGGTTTGTTGCCGCATGCACTGACGAACCCTGCGCCTCTCGGAGTGGTTTCTCATAGAAGGCACTCATGCACTGTGTCATTTCCCTCATACCCTCTGCCATGGAGTGCATGCTTTCTGTCATTGAGCCAATCCCCCTGTCAGTGTTGGACATCCTGCTTTTTAATATGCGCACCTGTCTATGCACTGCTAAAATGCCCTTTGCCTGCAGGCGCTGGACCTTCACCATGGTGGCCTCAAGACCACAGAAGACTCCCTCACCATCCTGACCTTCGCCTCTCTCCCGTATCCTAGGGCCTCGGACACCGGCACGCACAGCTCCAGATGAACTCTGATGCCCAGCGTTGTCAGCCAGAGGTGGATTAGTTGGTGTGAGAGCCTCCACATCTTCCTCATCTGATGTTTCAAGGATCCTGAGAGGGGGCACATCATGCCTCCTTGGCCTTCCCAGCACAGATGAGTCTGAGGTTGGTGTTTGGGAAAGTGCAGGTGCTCCCGAATGTTGTGACCCAAACAGCAGAGGTGACAGTGGCTATGGTGTGGTGGGTCGCTCCGGTGTAGTGACTGCCTGCGCTGTGGATGTTTTTTCAAGAACAGTGCTTGGTCCTGATCTGTCGGATGTTTTCTCCCTCATCTCCGTTGTCGGTGCCCTCTCCTCCTTCTCCTGCGCTGTACTGTGTGATGACTCTCCTGTGGGCAGATATGGACAATGGGTCAGTGGTGTTCTTCACCTGTGTGACATTATTAAATCACATTCCTATCACACAATTGCCTAGTCCTCAACTGCTTATGGATGTAGTGCGTGGCATGCCATGCTGATTTCTATGTTGACTGCATTGATGTATGTTCCTATGACTACGTCTCCCATGATGCATTGGTGTTAACAACTAAAACCAGTTCTGGATTGTGATGCAGACACCCACATTGGAGAAGGGGTCTGGGAAAAGGGTAGGAATTCATGAATATGCATCTTACCTTGTTTTCTTGCAGCTCTGGCTGAGCTGTCAGCATCCCCGATCCCATGGATACTGTCTGGCTCCAGGGTGGATTCTACCAGCTGCTCCAGGTCTGTCAGTCTTGGTGCACGGCTCCTCTCTCCACCTGTGGCTCCGGCTTCTTTCCTCTGTGTGGCAAGTTTTGTTTGGTATTGATCCGCAGATCATACCACCTTTTCTTTAGGTCATCTATGTCCCTGTGTATGACCCTAATGGCATTGACCTTGGACTGGATCTCCAGCCAGGTGTTACGTTTTACAGACTCTGCAACATGCAGAGACTGCTTGCCAAAGAGCTGGGTGTGGTGTTTGACCACCTCCTCCACCAGCACCTGCAGTTCTGCTGGGCTGAATTTCATCGTCCTCTTACGCTCAGCTCTATCCTTCTGGCTATCCTGTGACTCCATCATACAGCTCAGCTATGCTCAGGGCAGCCTGCTCCTCTGTGTTTCCTCCAGCTCTCCAAACAGTTCAGTTGCTCTGCACCTGCATGGGTGTGGCCACTTCCAGGTACTGGGGAAGGGTAGTTGCATCTGATTGGTTGGTTCCTCTGTTGCTTTGTTGTGGGGTGTGGTGGGTGTTCCTGATTGGTTGACTGGCTCACATGGGTTCTTTTTGTTTTACCGAATCAGTATTTACCTAATCGGTATTTACTGAATCGGTAAATACCGATTCGGTATATCCCATTAATTCCTATGGGCCTGGAGGACCATAGGGTTGAATGGGTATTACCGAATCGGTTTTTACCGAATCGGTATTTACCGATTCGGTAAATACCGATTGGGATATCCGAATGTTACCGAATCGGTAACTTTTACCGATTTTTTAGATACATCCCATTTTCCGAATACCGAATCGGTATGATTCGGTATTTAAGAATCGGTAAACTGGGATTACCTACATCTGGCCCAATGTAGCTTGTGTTGAATATTTATTTTTTATTCTTGAACGTATTAATCATCCCTAATTTATTAGGTGTTTCCACTAAACACAAGGAGAACCACAGGACTACTAGGAAATGATCTGAGTTGACATCTGGCAGTGCCATTTGGGAAATCAAAAAGAAGTCAATGTGTGCTTGTTCCAGGTACACAATAAACAAAAGAGTACTCTCTGTCTCATGGGTGTAAGAGCCTTCGTAATCTATCAGTTCTTGGTCATCTAGTATATCTTTTAGTAAGTTAAGGAAGGAGGCCTGGTATTCCTGAACTGTGACGAATTGATTGAACAGTAATGTTCAAATCCTGCCAGTTTCTGAAATAATTCTGTAAAGACCCTGGCAGAAGCTAGCTATACTACCATTCAGGTCATACACAGAGCCAGAACCACTACTGTCTTTTCTATCATTCTAATCTTAGTGAAATCCTATTTACCCTTGTTGTCCCTGCAGGTTCTTACAATGTGTATTCGGAGAGATTTATGAAAAAAGATCTTAAGAGCTCCATTCTTGATGATGTAGTTGCATTGTCAGTGTGTGCAATCCTCATATTACTCAGAAGCACTAGCCCACCCAACCAGTCTGTTGCCTGTCTCCTGCACCCTTGATTTGGACATTCCAAGACTTAATTATGTGTGGCTAGTCACCATCAGTTTTCTCTGTGAGCATGTTCTGTGAGGCCAAAAGGAGTTGTGCCCATTCTGGCAATATCAGTCTCCTACTACAGCAATGTGGCTGAGGAAAAAAGAAGGAGGAGAGAGAATAAAAGAAACAAAATGGGTTGGGAAAAGGAAAACATGGAGGAACCTCAGTAAAGTATGATGTAATGCAAACCACCCTTCCCTTCTGAGTCTCTCCATACGTTATATGAAAGGTCTGATACTGCAATCCCTAAGTACAGCCTATATGATTGAACTTGTACCAAGCCAGACTAAGACCTGGAGCTCCATCATTCCTAAAGTCACTCCATGTAGGTACTCTTCCACGTCAGGGTCATCTGCATTCTGTACGTATTAAACACATAAAGGAAATACAGAGATAACACAGGCGATGTTAGCCATCATCACTGCTCTCAACCAAGCCTTCTGGGTGTTCAGCATAAATCATTAAGTCTACCATGATCCCACATTCTTGAATACTGATATATTTCTAAACAGCATTCTAACAACATTAGCAGGATAAATTCAACATCAACACATGAATGGGTATGCCTTGTATTGTTGTTGCCAGCCTTCTCTAGTATGTTCCTAAATACGCTGAGAAAGAACAAAGTCCTTCAGCTTGTCTCAGGCTTAGCAATCCTCTTCTGCGACTGGGACCCCAATAGTCTTTCTTTGTCTGCCAATCATCTTGTAGCTGACTAGACCATTTTCCTCTCTGTGGTCAATCCACCAATATTATTGATGCTGTGGTTTGGTCAAAAGCATGTCATGTCAATGAATCAGTCTTGTCATGGAGGAAGCATCCATTTTGACATCTTCTTTTCAGGTCATCTGGTTTGTAGAATTACTTATTCCATCCACCTACCATTATTAATATTGTGACCATTTCCAACAATTCATTCCTTTCACAAAATGCCTTTCAACAGAGCGTCCCTAAGAGTGCATGGTGGACCATCTTCATCACTATCACTTCTAGTGCTAGTGTCCAATCAAATGGAATATAAAAACAAGTCATTTTTGGATACCAAAATAGTTAGAGGGGAACATTTCTATATAGTGGATTAGAAATGGTGTGGGTCAGAAGAATGGTCCAAGGGCTGGCCTCATCACTTGTGAGGTCTTTACATGCCAAAATCTCAGTCACACCTGGACCTGTCAAAAGTCATTTGGGTGATTGTGTTGTCATGAATTGCCTCAGTGCCTTTAAGATGACATTTTGAATTCTCCCTGTTCCCCCATGTGTCTCCTTGAAACACTCTCTTGTGCCCAACACAGACCTTTTGTTGTATTGGCCCCTTAATGTGCCAGTAAAAGTGCCATTATTTATTAATGTCTTAGCAAGCGGCTGCTCCATTCAGAGTGCATCTTGTTTCTTTGGCAGCGTGTGACACCCAAGATCCTGCAAGATCTCGATACGAGACCTCTGGTGGTCACATGATTTGGTGGCCATCTTGGAAGCAGATCTTTTTAAGCTACATCTGGGAGCCAGTTGAATGGTTGGATTCACTTCTCATTTTCAGAGAGGAAGCCTGTGAAACCCTGTGTTTAATACTGTAGCCCTATAATCAGGCACCCCTTCAGAAAACCATTCCATGACCTCCTGTCTTTAAAGCCACACCTCAAGAGACTTCAAAATCTTTATACTTGTCACCTGTGTTACGAGAAAGCAGCTCCCAACCGTAGACCACTGAACAGGATAAAAGTTGCTGTAGAGTGACAGGCCCATTTACTATTGATCTTGATATTTCCTGGTGCTATTCCTCAGAGGCATTCACTTGGTCTTCTGATTATTCTTTTAACCATGCCTAGAGGGGTCGGAGATAGGGGGTCCAATCCAGTTATCCAATGAGGGCCAGGAATTGGGTAACTGACCTACAAACTCATGATTAAATTCATGAATATAACTCTCAAGACTATGCTATACAAATAGAAGATTATTACAACTATACCAAATCTCTGAAGAAAGTCAGTCAGGCTAGGATCATACAAACAAATAATTTGGTTAGAGCTACACAAAATAATATCATCAGGATCTGTTGACCAGAGACCTCTCTATTAGAATTCCTATCCCTCACTTTTACTGTATTGGTATGCACAATCAATTTTTGGAGACAAGTCATAGAGAGACAGAAACAGGATTTGAGTATGGTTAGATTTTTTATCAGTAAGTTAAGAAAAGTAAATACATCAATATCAGGCATTTGAATTTAGTAATGAAGAAAAATCAAATTAATCTCTTTCGGGCCATCAATTTCCAAAGTTCGAAAGGAAAGTTCAGGAAGGGACATGGACCTTATCTGCTCAAGAGTTCTCTCCCATGGGGAGAAGAGTCCGGGAGAATTGCATACAGCGTATGCGCCAGACCATAGAACGCCAGCAGAGTCTGCAAGAAATGAGTGATGTCTCTCAGTCCGCAAGGAAGCAATCCTCAATGGAAATTGGCAAAATGTTGGAAAGGAAATTGGCAAATGGCAAAATGGCATCGTTATCAGTCCAAAATGTAAAATAATGCCCCAAGTTCCATGGCGACACCTCCTTGGTCACCTCATCTGGTCAAATCACTCAGACCATTGCTAGTTAGTACAGGGTGATTGTCATGCAGCATAAAAAAGACACATTTTACAGAAAAAAAAGATAGAGATCATTATGTAAGCTATCGACCATACAAAAAAGTAAGAGTGTGAACAATCGTCTTTTAGCAAAGGCACATGAGAGAGTTGAAAGGTTTCTCATGACAGATGTTCCCAAAGGAACAAAACCTTTGTGAATAACCCTGGTATGTGAACGGGAACACTTTTTATGAAACTTACAGCTAGATTCATCAAGCTCAATTGCGCTCGCAAACGGCCAGATTCTGAGAATCTGGCCCTTTGCGAGTGCAATATTTGCATTTGGGATTCATCATCCCAAATGCAAAAATCGCTAATAAAGAATTCACACATTTGCGAGGAATGGCATTTAAGGAATCTCTATTTGAGATTCCTTAAATGCAATTCATGAACCATTTTTACATTGCGAAATCGCAATTTTTGGTCGCTATTTACCACGAAGTCTGACTTCGTGGTAAATAGCGAAAAAATAGAAAAAAGCATTTTAGTGCATTTTTCTCATTTGCATGTTACACACACACACATGTCCTTTGGACATGTGTCTGCGCAACACCTGTGTAAATTTGCATATCAGGGGTGCTACAGGGTGTCCTTTGGACACCCTGGCACCCTTGAAATCGCAATCTTATTTGCGATTAGCTAATTGCTAATCGCAAATAAGGAATAACTCCCCATTCATTCCTATGGGCCCTAGGCCCATAGGAATGAATGGGGAGTTATTCCTTATTTGCGATTAGCAATTAGCTAATCGTAAATAAGGAATCAGTGGGAATCGCAATAAATATTGCGATTCCTACATGAATCCCGTTTTGCGAGTCTGTAATAGCGATTCCTTATGAATTATAGACTCGTAAAACGGGTCTTTGATGAATCTAGCCAATAGTTTCACCCAACATTGCAATCGTATGAGCTTCTCACGAGCAAAGGAAAGAAAATGCAGGCCTGAATTGAAATCTAGTTAGTGAAATATACAATATGAATTAATGGAAATACATATTTCATTCTACGGGTTCTAAACCCTTACGTTCTTTCTTCACTTTATGTGACTTGTAAAGCATTTTAATTGTATTGCAATTAGCATGTATAACTATGGCACATTGCTACATTTCCATGGTACCAACGTATAAAATTATTTCAAAATGTGAAGTAACTAAATTGTTTCCAGTAATTATCAAAAATACATGTATGAAGATTATTCCCTAAAAGTTTCAATGACATTGGAATTATTATAAATGTGGATCTCAGGTGCTGCACAATTTAACATAGCAAAAAACACAGTTGATGGACAGAATGTAGAACAATGTCATACATTCACCCCAGTACAAAGATCTGGGCCTAAATCCATCGTTTTTTTGCACTCCACACCACCCTGGGTTAGACACTGGCTATATGCAAATCAGCTCTGACCCTGTGCCTCATGGGAACAGTCCAGTCCGAACTACCAAGCCCTGTCTTTCCCAGACCGGAATCAAGCATCCAAGGACCGGTTTCTGGCTATCAGCCTTCATTCAGCCTGGATAGCTTGACTCCAGTGGTGTGGAGAGCCTGGGACTCACGTCTGAGCATCCCCAGCCCACTCAGGGTGAAAATTGCAAAAAACACAGTTGATGGACAGAATGTAGAACAATGTCATACATTCACCCCAGTACAAAGATCTGGGCCTAAATCCATCGTTTTTTTGCACTCCACACCACCCTGGGTTAGACACTGGCTATATGTGGTGTGGAGTGGAAAAACGATGGATGTGGGCCCAGATCTTTGGACTGGGGTGAATGTGTGACATTGATCCACATTCTGTCCATCACTGTTGTGTTTGCAATTACCTCTCTAAGTGTACTGGGGATGCTCAGACGTGAGTCCCAGGCACTCCACACCACTGGAATCAAGCTAGCCGGGCTGATGAGAGGTGTTACCTCGAAACCGGGCCGGTCCTCGGATGCTTGTTTCCGTTCTGGGAAGGACATGGCTTTTGTAGTTCGGACTGGACTGTTCCCATGGGGCACAGGGTCAGCGCTGATTTGCATATCGCCATTGTCTAACCCAGGGTGGTGTGGAGTGGAAAAACGATGGATTTGGGCCCAGATCTTTGGACTGGGGTGAATGTGTGACATTGATCCACATTCTGTCCATCACTGTTGTGTTTGCAATTACCGCTCTAAGTGTACTGGGGATGCTCAGACGTGAGTCCCAGGCACTCCACACCACTGGAATCAAGCTAGCCGGGCTGATGAGAGGTGTTACCTCGAAACCGGGCCGGTCCTCGGATGCTTGTTTCCGTTCTGGGAAGGACATGGCTTTTGTAGTTCGGACTGGACTGTTCCCATGGGGCACAGGGTCAGCGCTGATTTGCATATCGCCATTGTCTAACCCAGGGTGGTGTGGAGTGGAAAAACGATGGATTCGGGCCCAGATCTTTGGAATGGGGTGAATGTGTGACATTGATCCACATTCTGTCCATCACTGTTGTGTTTGCAATTACCGCACAATTTAACATAAGCAAAGACAGTGTTAGAACCAAACTCTTCAATAAACGTAACTAAGGTTATTTAATTTGCATTTTGTTCAGTTATTTCTTCACATGCATAATTATTCAAAAGAGAATGCATTAATAGAACTTCTATTAATCAATCAATCAGGGGTTTATAGAGCGCGCTACTCACCTGTGAGGGTCTCAAGGCGCTGGGGGCGGGGGGTGCAGCTCTGGATCAGTTGAAGAGCCAGGTCTTGAGGCTCTTCCTGAAAGTGTGCAAAGTGGGGGAGCGTCTGAGGTTGTCTGGGAGTTCGTTCCAGGTCTTTGGTGCGACTTAGGAGAAGGCTCTTCCACCTGCTCTGGTTCTGAGGATGTGTGGGGTCTCAGCCAGGGTGAGGTCAGTGGAGTGGAGGTTCCTTTTGGGTACCTGGAAGGAGACTCTTTAGTTGAAGTATTTGGCTCCGATGTTGCGGAGGGATTTGTAGGCACCGGTAAGTAGCTTGAAGGTTATTCTCTTCTCGATGGGGAGCAAGTGGAGGTCTCGTAGGTGTTGGGTCATGTGCTTGGGCCATGGGGTTCCGAGGACGAGTCTGGCCGCGGTGTTCTGGATGGTTTGGAGCTTGTGTAGCAGGGTCTTGTTGATTCCGGCGTAGAGGGCATTACCGTAGTACCGTGGTTATGAGTACGTGGGTGACGGTGTTTCTGAATTCGGGGGGGATCCATTTGAAGGTCTTGCGAAGGATGCAGAGGGTATTGAAGCAGGTGGAGGTGAAGGCGTTGATCTGGCGGGTCAAGGTGAGGGAGGGGTCTAGAATGATGCCAAGGTTCTGGGCGTGGCCCATCGGGTGGGTGGGTTTCTGAGGGTAGGGGGCCTCCAGGAGCTGTCCCATGCAGTGGGGGATGGTCTAAGGAAAAGGATCTCTGTCTTTTCTGAGTTCAGTTTTAGGCAGCTGACACTCATACATGCTGTGATGTCTTTTATTCCTTCTTGGAAGCTGAGTCTGGTGTCTTTGGGGTTCTTCATGAGCGAGAGGATGAGCTAGGTGTCGTCAGCATACGATATTATGCTGAGCCCATGCTGGCTGCCGATGGCGGTGAGTGGGGCCATGTAGATGTGAAGAGTGTGGGGTTGAGCGAGGATCCTTGGGGTACTCCACAGTTGATCTCTGTCGGTTTGGAGAGGAAGGGAGGGAGTCTGATCCTTTGGGTTCCAGTCGGAAAGAAAGGAGCGGATCCAGCCAAGGGCAGTTCCTCGTATAGTGGCATTGTGGAGTCTGGCCGCAAGCGTGCAGTGTGAGACGGTGTCGAAGGCTGCGGAGGGGTCTAGTAGGATGACGGCCGCAGTGTGGCCCTGGACGAGTAGCATGCAGATGTCATCAGTGGCAACAAGGAGGGCGGTCTCGGTGCTGTGGATGCTGCGAAATCCGGACTGGGAGGAGTTGAGGATGACGTTCTCTTCGATGAAGGTGGTCAGATGGGCGCTGATGAATCTCTCGGTGACTTTGACTGCGAAGGGAAGGAGAGGGATGGGCCAGTAGTTTTTCAGGTCTATCGGGTCTGCCGAGGGTTTCTTGAGGATGGGCTTGACCTCTTCCCGCTTCCAGTCATCGGGGAAGATGCCGGATTCGAGGGAGGCGTCGATGGTGTGACCTAGTTCAGGTGCTATGGCGGCGACTGCTCTTTGGTAAATGTGCGGCGGGCCGGGGTCTGAGGGGGCTCCTGAGTTGGAGTTCTTCATGGTCGTGGCAGTGTTTTCAGTGGTGTCAGATTTCCAAGTGATGATGGTCGGATTGTTGTTGGTGGTGGAGAGGGGGGGTGTACAGAGTCTGTTTGCTGAAGTTGTCATAGAGGGCCTGGATTTTCAGGTGGAAGTAGGAGCTGAGCTTGTTGCAGAGGTTCTGAGATAGTGTGACATACCTGGCTTCGCTGGGGGGTTTGGTGAACTGTTCTGTGACATTGAAGAGTTTTTTTGCGTTAATTGCGTTGGTGTGGATTTTGTTCTTGATAAAGGTCCGCTTGGTGTCTCCTATGCGCTGGTGGTATGAATTCATGGCGTTCCTGTAGTTCTTTTGGTCTTCGTGGGTTTCCTATTCCGCCAAAGTTTCTCGAAGCGTCTGCAGGAGCACCTGTCTTCTTTGAGGTCGGTAGTGAACCAGGCGTCCCTCAGGGGGCGTTGTTTGATGGGGTGGGGGAGGGGTGTGAACTTTTCAACGCATCCAGCGGTGTAGTTCTTTGACTGCGAAGTTGGTGTCAGTCGTGGTAAAGGAAGGGTCGCAGAGGAACGTGGTGTTGAGGTGTTCCTCTGTGAACTTGCTCCAGTTCCTTCGTGGCAGGCACAGGGCGGGTTTGGGTGCGGTGGTAATATTGAAGGTGAAGTGTGCGTAGTGGTGGCCCGTCCGGAGGGGCTGCGTGGTGTGGCTGAAGCCGATGTTCATCCCTCCTGTGAATATGGGATTGAGGGTGAGTCGGGCTCAGTGGGTGGGGGTGGTGATGAGCTGGTTCAGTCTGAGGTTGGCGAGGTTGTCAAGGAGGGTGGTGGAGCAGGGGTCGCTGCGGTTATCGAGGTGGAAGTTCAGGTCTCCAATGAGGATGTAGTCCATGGAGGCGACATGCGAGTCATCACTTTCATAATTCTATTCCACATTGAAAGAATACACCATGGAACCTTAGTAAAAATGGACCTATGTTATTCAAACGAACAATATTTTCTAGTCTGCACACTTATGCATGCTTTTAGGAAGCAGTAACTATGGAGCAGATTTACAAGCCTCTTGCAACACTTTTGCGCCGTCGTTGCGTCGCAGCGGCGTAAACTATGCGGCCAATTTACAACGTGACGCATCTAGGGAAATGCGTCACGTTGTAAAGCCCTGCATCACATTATACCTGCATCAGGTATAATATATGCAGGGTGGGCTTTCCCACAAAGGAAAACCTTGTAAAAGTGGCGCAGTGAAATCTACAAGATTTCACTGCGCCATTTCTAGGATGCCACTGCGTCCAAACCTTATGCCTGCTTGAAGCAGGAGCAAGGAGTGACGCAGTACAATAAGTATAGGCCTCAACATGCATTGCTGGAAGTTGCATCTTGCTTGCGACGTGACTCCAGCAATTCATGGCTTTCGGGACCACAGATGCGTTAGAATTTCTGACGCATCTGTCAGTCCTTGCGCCATGGTGCACCATATTGTAAACACGGCGCATCCATGATGGCACAGTGGGTATTGCAGGCTGGCGCAGGGACACTGAGGCATCTCTACAGATGCGTCAGTTTCTTGGAAATTTGCCTCTATGTTTCTTTATGACCTCTTTCTCTAAAATCTTCAACTTATAATGTACACACATTGGGCAGGTTTGCCTTTTCTCTCTCAAAAGGTGTCAAGATCAGTCTTATGTGTCAAGTAGGGGTTCAGCAGTTTATCTGCAGCATCAAGGTCAATGCAATGCCTCAGCTGAAAGTTCAAGTTGGTCATTTTTTCTTTTTGATTTAAAATACAGAGCTGGCTACGAAGAGAAAGAGGTTTGTTTTCAATCTCTAGAGAAAGAGACAAGACTTAATCCCCGTTTAACTTTTATTAAACTCCTCTGCTGCATGAAGAAGGTAATTGTAGGCAGAATAATCAAGAGCTTAGTGAGACTAAAGATACAATTGTTACTTTCAACAGCTGTAAGAGAGCAATCGACTCAAATCACAGAAACTGCGCCCCTGAGACTAAGATAAAAGTGATGTTCACTGTAAATTGGATTCTGGAGTGTACATGATTGTGTATAACTGAGCAGATATCCAAAGTAAGATCTTTGTTATCTAACTTGCCTTGGTAACTAAAGTTTGTAACAAAATTAGTCTGTCACATGACTGTAAGATATTGCTCATTTTATTTATCCAACTAGCAGCCTGTCCCGACGTTGTCCGGGTATGAAATAGAATGTGTGTAATGTGTGTATTCAGATACGGACATTCGCGTGTTCCCCCGCTTGAGGCCCAGCTGCAGCCTTGGTTCATATTAGCAGGCGCGTGTCCCCCCGCTTGAGGCCCAGCTGCAGCCCTGGTTCATGTTAGCAGGCGCATGTAATTAGTGTAGTGATCCGCCGCCTGAGCCCGGCTACAGCCCTGGCTGATGTTAGCAGGCGCGTGGAATTTGGTTTAATGTGATAGTTCAGTAACAGCGCGCATGAGAGGCTGCAGTAATTGTCCCCGCAGACACGCTCAGTCGCGTGTGCCCCCGCTTCAGGGCCAGCGGCGACCGTCTAACAATTAGAATTGTGTGAGTCTTGAATAATTGTTTCCCACTGTTCTTATTTTTTTTATGACCGACGCTCTTCGGCCCAGAATGCTTTTTAGACGCACCCAGTCCAAGCCACACACTGCGTTCGGCCCTTTCAGACGCACCCAGGCCAAGGCACACACTGCATTCGGCACCCCCAGTATGTGTGAGACAACGGGCAGTCCCCCAAGGGAGTCTTGCGAATGGTTACTTACCACGCTTCGAGGTGAATGCCTTTGTGACGGCCCCAGCACACGGCCACAGCATACGATCTGATTAATGTACGACCCAGATGGCATGAAGTGCGGAACATAGCACACGCCCCCAGCATTTGTCACGCCCCCAGCGTGCCCATTGATGCGGCGCAATTGCGTAATTGGCGCTTCACATGGCATGAAGGGCGGACACACGCCCACAGCGCTGACACACGCCCACAGCGTTTGTCATGGCCCCAGCGTCTCACGCCCCCAGCATGCCCCTTGATGCGGCGCAATTACGACTCACATGGCATGAAGGGCGGAACGTACCACACTCCCCCAGCGTTTGTCACGCCCCCAGCACACGCCCACAGCAGAACGCAGACACGCCCACAAGGGACTACTTTGCTGGCACGGTTCTTTTACCTTTTAAATGTATATGGTGGCCGTCTGCATAGCCTATGTCCTTCTGCTGCAACTGCCCTTTCCAACGCTGTATTGGGTGTTGTGACTGATGCTGTGGTTACTGAGATTACCCACCTCAAAGGTTTGGGCTCTCTCCTTATAATGTTAGTATGGATATATATATATCGTTGGTTCGTTAATCTTTATTTCGGCAATTTTGCCATAAAAGATACAGCATAAAATCAATACAGATGAAAAAAAATCAGACATCACTGCTACATCAATAGTGGGGTAGCACACAGGTACAGGCTAGTGGTTCTCAAAGACAAGGCCCCAATACACAACAATCTATATAGTTAAAAACAGTCGGATGATTCAGAAGTAGTTAGTTAGTTAAAAAAAAATAGAAGAGATTTAACATTAGCAGCTAAAAATCTTGCATAAAATGACATAATACATAAAAATTTGTTACACTAACTGGTGCATGGTCTAGATCAAGATTGGTGTGCCCTAGAGATTAAAAACATTCTCTTATGCCATGCTGCTTCGAGAAATGTGGCCACTGCAAAGACAGTTGCACTTGAGAGGTCAGTCTAAAGTATTCTGAAGGCCTCGGAACAGTTAGCAAACCCTAGATTTTTACAAAGTGGAATTATCCAAAACCTTCTAGCAGCAATGTAGGCAGGGCAAAAGAAAACTAAATGAAATTCGTCTTCTAGGCTACAATTGCAGCCGGGACAATTTTCCAAGGAGTGCTGTTTCCATTTACTGGTGAAGGCTCTTAGCGGAAGTGTGCCATACCGCCATTGCAGGTATAATTTCCTGACAAGATTCGGGAAAATGTCGTCTAGAACAGTCTCAAACTTGTAGCAATCTTTGACCCCAAGGAAAATATTAGTGGTGGAACCTGGGCGTGTACCCTGTGTGTGGGATGCAAGATTGCATGCGTGGAAAGTTGCCACCAGATGTTTGCGAGATAGTCCCTGACTCGCCGATTCAGGATCACTCCACAGGGTCGGAAGACCCAGCCGGGCAAACTCTGTTTTTAGATATTTAAACCACGGGATGTTCTCTATAGTAGGAAGGGCAAGAATTTCCTGCAGTTCCTGCCTATAGTTGGCTAACTCAGGAGTAGACCATAATCTTCGCCAGGAAGTTAAGGGCTTTACACCCAGTACTTCGTCCAGAGGTTTCAAACTCAGATCCAACCTAAGGGGCAAAAGGGGGGTGCTAGCCGGTAACTTTAGGAGTTGTCTAAGAAACTTATTTTCAGCAGTGACTAGATCTTTTTTGCACACATGGCCCCAGAGTTCACTACCATATAGAATCGCACCTCTGGCCTGGAGTCTATAGATCTCCAGCGGGGGGCCTATCGGTCTATCAGATGATTTATTAGAATTAACTAGCCTGATTATTCCCCCTGCTATTTGAGCTAGTTTGAGCTGGGACTTAGCTTGATGATCACCCCATTCCAATTTGTCGTTCATGGTCACACCCAGATACTCAAACGTGTAGACTCTTTCTAACCTGTTCAGGCCTATAGAGGGGTTAGGGCGTGTTTTTTTGGGGGGGTTAAAAATCATATACTTGGTTTTCAGAGCATTAATTTCGAGACCATGCTCTCTACAGAATGCCTCAAAACCCTCCAAGACATGCTGAATCCCCATTGGGGATTTCGACAGCAGCAGGGTGTCATCCGCAAACATAATTGCGGGCACCCTGCTGCCGCCGAGCCTTGATGCGTCTGTGTTGGGGACCTTATTTAGATGATCGATTACCCCGTTGACAAAGAGGCAAAACAGGGTGGGTGCTAGGACACATCCCTGCCTCACCCCTCTGCCAACGGGAAATCTTTTTGAGAGGCTGCCCATCCTCCCGCACCTAACCTGTGCATAGTTGTGAGTGTGCAAGCGAACAATGATATCTAAAAGATCGGGGGGATACCCAGGTTGGAGAGTACCGTCCATAGTTTACTCCGCGGAACCAAATCGAAGACTGCGCGGAGGTCAACAAAGACGGTGTAGAGCGTACCGTCCTGCACCCGCACCGTCTTCCAAAAAAGGAGGGCCAAATGAAAAATTTGGTCCGTAGTTGAAACCTTACTCCTGAACCCAGCCTGGAACGTACTTAGGATTGAATGATCTATCATCCATTCCTGCAGGCGGTCAAGTATCAGCCTCGCGAAGACTTTTTGTGAAACGTCGATGAGGCTGATCGCCTGTAATTGGCTGGGAGCAGAGGAGAGCCCTTCTTAAAGATAGGGACAATCTCTGCCCCCAGCCAAGTACTAGGGACCGCCATTCCCCCAAGGATTGCATTGAAAATTTCCAGTAGGTAGGGGGCCCAAACCCTGGGTTGATGCTTAAATAGATCTCCCGGGATTTTATCTAACCCGGGAGCTTTACCCGATGGCAGCTTAGATATTACATTGAGAACCTCCCCCAGCAAAAATTGCATTGCCTTGACACCCTCCAAAGTGTTAGAGTGGGCGGTTGGCCCACCAGAAAATGGGAGGTGATCAATTGGTAGTCCAACATGGAGCCTAGCCAAACCGGGGATAACCGCTTCATAAAGGCTGCGAAAATGGTCCTCCCACACCCCAGCTGCTATATTGGCATCCATGGCTGGAGTCGGCTCGGCAGACCCTGTTCTCACTATCTGCCAGAATTTACGAGTGTCTCTGGTCTGGAGAGAGACCAGCATGCTTTCCCAGTTGGAATGGTCCCATTCCACCTTTGCATGGTGGAGTACTTGCTTCAATTCCGCCCTCCTAAACTTGATTAGCCCTGTGTCCCTGGGGTGCTTCAGTACAGCGAGGAGGTCAGCCTTTGCCCTCCTACAAGCTGAGTTGAACCAGGAAGCTCTTTGCCCCCTGCGGGGCCCTTTCCGAGCAATTGGATTTAGAAGTTCCGCAAGAGTGTCCACCAACTCCGTGTGGAGGGTGCCCAACTTGGAAAACAATTCTGCTGGGGAGGGTTGAAAAATAAGGGCCCGACGCGTTCGAATGTGGGGAGAATCCGTGCATAGAGCTCATAAATGTGGGCGGGATTGTCCAGGAGCTTGGCCCACCTCACTCTGCGCCTGTCATTAGTTAAAATTAGTTTTGGATCCAGAGATGCCTCTGCTGGCTGATCACCCTTGGGGACACCGGGCGAGACCAGCGAAAGAATCAGCGTATTGTGGTCACTGTCAGTTCTTTGCACTACCGCAAAGTCAGAAACCTTATTCCAGTCAGATGTCTGAACAAGGATATAGTCCAGGTGAGACTCCTGCCCTGGATTATTAAAGGTGGGTTTCGAAGGCGTGTCACCCTTGGTACGGCCATTACAAGCCCTTAGGGAATTGCTGAGGGTGAGTCCCAAAATTTGGGTTGCTAAGGGTGACCATGGCTTTGCTTGAGGGCCCTCTAATTGCGGAATTCCCCACTGATCATCCTCCTCCAGAAGTGCACCCTCCAGAATGAGGGTTATGTCATACTGGGGCAGCTCTGCATCACCAAATGTGATGCAGTGCGCACAACGAAATTCGTTTTATTTATTTAAATGTTTACTTACCTGTAAAACTCCGTAATCCATACATTACTACCCCCCACCCTGCCCTTCCCCCTGCCCACGTCACTGCCCTGCAGTAACTCCTACTGCCGACCGCTACTGCACAGCGCGGCGTGACGCCAAAGGAAGGAGACGGACCAGCCAGGTACAGCAGAGATATTAGCTTTTATTCACGAAAAACAGCAACGCGTTTCGGGCTTACTCGCCTATATCCCTCGGTTCCTTTTCGCCAGAATTTACAGCGCTCTCTCGCCAGTTCGTAAATCCCCGTGGGAGAACCACGCCGCATTTAAATCCACAACCAATTCCCCCAGCTTAGAGAAAAACGGGACGGACTCCCGTTTGTCTTCACTTATGTGCTTTTTTATTTAATCCTCACAGCATGGAGTTTCTCAAGCAGGCAGGCACAAATCTACGCCTTTCGGGATAGCATATCCCATGTTCACGATCAATTTGGCTCCAGGCTCTCAGTCTCAATATAGTGAGTCACATTATTACATCATTTCCTGTTTGATGTTATTTTGGCCCTCGGCCTTCTGGTTGATGTAGTTTTTTGCAATTTTTTTTATACATTTTTTTATCCATCTGCATAGCCTATGTCCTTCTGCTGCAACTGCCCTTTCCAACGCTGTATTGGGTGTTGTGATTGGTGCTGTGGTTACTGAGATTACCCGCCTCAAAGGTTTGGGCTCTCTCTTTATAATATTAGTATGGATCGAAAAATTTAGAACACGCCTGTTTTTTCCTCTCTTCCGGTGAAACCTGTTTCCCTTAATTGTCTATTCAGATAATCTGGAAAAAAAGGACTGGCTGGGCTGTAAAGTGGGGGATTGGTGGTATCCATTTCAATCCTGCAGCAGACACTGGACACGAGGGGCGTTATATGATGATTATGGCGCACTTTCTCTGTGCCATGGCGCACCTTCCAAAAGGTGTGCCAGGTGCAAACAGGGACAGTGCACTGCATTAGAAAGAATGTGCTGCCCCCAGGGCAACCTCAAACTTGTGCTGCCCTGGGGCAGCGCATTCAAGTGAAAGACAGAACAGCTGTTTAAAAGCTGCTCTGTGTTTCACAGTGCTGGCTGCATCCCTCCTGTACTTTCTAATAGGGGGAGAGATCCCCTGCAAGGAGATGTCTAGGCGGTCCATGGTACTCTCACCTCCAGAGGTTTGCCTTTAGGAGTTCCACTGAAAGTGCGCCATCCTTTTGTGGTGTACTTTCGGAGCACCTCTTCTAGGCATATTTGCCTCTCGTCCATAATTATAGCATGGGCACAGAGGCAAACTGATTCCCTCAATAGCAAATGAGGGAACACCCTCTTATGATAGTGCAGGTGCTGCATGTGCACCAGCGCTATCTGTATTAAAGAAGGGGACAAGCAAGTGTATTCATCCCCTTCTGTAATACCATTGTGCCCCGGAAACTAAAAATGCGGGCGCACAAGCCCGTTGCAATATGTATAATACGGTCCCGGGTGAGTGAACTTTGATAGTACCTTGGTATGCAAATTATCATAACCTTTTTACGTCAAATTTCCCAAAATTCTGTGAAAATGTTGCAAAATGTTGCTTTTGCAGTTTACGATTACAAAAGCAACCTTCAAAGTGCAGAAAGGTTTGAGCTATGGAATACATTGTGTGTACTGTCATCGATGCAGCAAAGGGCATTTGCTGCTGTTCCACTGCTACATACTGAGAACCAGTGTCGGATTGGTAACGCGGGCACTCGGGCAATGCCCGAGGGGCCTTTGTCCAGTTCCAGCCGTGGGCTGCTTTTTTGAGTAGCCTGAGGGGCTGATTTGGGCAGTTTCTGCGTTAGATGCCGCCAGCGGCCCAGTGGGTGCCTGAGTGGCCTTTCTGGAGGAAGATGGGCGTCCGTTACCTCCCTTTTATCAATGGCAGAGGTGTCACTCCCTTTCTCTCTCCGGGCTGGCCATTAATATATGCAATTTGAGCGGGGCAGGGGGCCTAAGCAAACGTGGCCTCACTTGTTTTCAGGTGTGTTTCACCAGTGTAAACTAATCCGTGCATTTTTTCAACACCCTCCCCTCTTTCTTTTATAAAATTTAGCCGAAGCATTGTTTTGTGGAAAGGCAATATGCAGATGTGGGCCTCTTCTTTTTGGCCTGCCCGGGCCGATTTTTAATCTAAATCCAACCCCGGAGAGAATCTTTGTCCTTGCACGAAAGTACAGTCCCCAAGGTCAAAGATATTCTGTTTTCCATGTGCCTTGAGGTACCCTCTGTCACTACCCACCGTTAGTCTGTGATGCCAATCCTGTAATCTCAAGTGCTGAGGGTACTATTATTTGCAGGACTACACCACGCTTTCAAATCTAGAAGATTACCATATGAGCTCGGCATTATATGCCTCCTCGTTCACTCCAAACATACTGTTGGTAGTCGTCTGAACATTTATACAATAATTCACTGTAAGCATACACCAGGAGTTTAGTTGCATCGGTAACAGTTTCTGTGATGATCTGTTGGCTGAATCACAAATGTGTGTGAGTCTCCTGAAATATAAGGCCTTGAACCGTTTTATTTACAAAAACACACATATATGGTAGATGTGTTTTTCAAAAATCGCACCTCTAATTTGACAAAGTATGGGTAAGTTAAATAAACACCCAATGGTAGTACAAACTGTAAATAAGTTCCATGTGTTAGACAGTGCCCATACATCTTGCCACCGTAAGGTTTCTAATCTATTGTGAAAAACAATCTTTTACAATGTAACACTAATAAGACACCGGGACACACCTGAACTTCGTGTTATTAATGTTTGAAATAGTGGACCCAAACGCTGAAAGTTCCCTATACACAGGGCACAAGTCCTAAAAAAAGAAGTGGGGGGACTAACCTAGATAGGCAGTATGCAACTGACATCACAGTGCGTGACATTGCAGCGTGCAATATCACGGCGCATGACATTACGCCGAACGACATCACAGCGCATAACATCACATGAATTGACATCATAGAAAGTGGTATCACAAGCCACAACTTTACAGGAAGTGGCATCACAAGAAGTGACATCAGATCTAAAGATCTCAAATATACGATTAGCTGGTCTAACATGTGTATGGTTGAGCCCATTGCGAGGATAATAGCACAGTGAGCTATGGAAGATGATATGTGACTTCTACACCTTACAATCCCCCAGTTTTATTTAACACATTCATAACCTGTACATTCATTTACAAACGTATACAATTTATTGTACATGTAATATGCACGTGTTAACATAAAGCGCTGTGACACCCTGCATTGGAAAGAGTAGGGCTGTACAAGAAAAAATAGTGGTACTTAAATTATTACAACGCCTCCTCAGGGGAAGTAAGCTCTTTATAAATGCAAATTGCTCTGTGTAAATACTGGGAAAGACCATCACGTCTGATATTCTTACAGTGCATGCACCTCTCCTAAACACGGACTGAACAAAGTGAAAAGCTGCCTCTCTTAAGTATGTGTGAAGTGATAAGAAGGTGTGAGCCTTTGTTTTCCCTCCGCTTCATTTACATCAGGTGTGAGGCTCTTGACTGCTCCCAGCCAGTAGACTCGAACAAAAGGAGGCCTGATAACTCCTCAAATTCGGCCTTTGTTATGGGTCCAGCGGGAGGCTCAAACAAGAAAGCCCCGTCCTGCCTGCACGTTGCTGCTTGTTGCAGATGGAAAGCAGACAATGTGCAGCCACTTCTGAAAGTGTCCTGGTGTTTGGAAATTACACCGGGATGAGTTCAGCACAATATTCAGTCGGGCCCAAATTCTTGGCAAGGTGGACGGCGTTCACCCTGTGAAAAAAGTGGGTGGATGCCGTCCACCCGCGTGTACCCCCGACTCGTGCCCTGCCTATACATAAAAAAAACATTCTTTGTACCAACAAATCCTCATTGATTTTTAAACACCAACTAATACCAAAGATAGAAATTCAGCAAGTCATTCCACCCATATGTGACCTAATAAAACACAAATACAAAGCACCTCAAATAACATACTCGTTCATAAACCGTAATCCAAAGTAAACGTACAATTGCACGTGTCCCATCATAAATCAAACAACAAGACAAGTACCGTCAAGTAACTCACTATAGAGTAGAAGTCTAAAGTGTATTCAGAAATGTGAGCTATTGGTATCTGAAATAACACAAATTATTTTCTAATCGACAAATAAATTGCCTCTGCATGTATGAGGCAAGGCTCAAATAGGAAATTCCTTTGCTCGCATAACAAATCAAAATTCCCTCACTCCGTTTCATTCAATTCAATTCCTTTATTCGAATATATATTGTATCCTTAAAAGTTCAATAAAATATATACGTTTCATAATATTAAAAAGTGTTTGTGCACATTTCTCATGACACCACAGTTATTAAAGAAATGAAAAAACACTTCCTGGAATCTTTGGCCTGACTGTAACTACAGAGTGGTGTCAGGTACCAAGTCAAAAAAGTGCAAATGTTTTAATTTTATGACTAAAGTCATAGTAAATATGTAAATGAAATGTTATACAAAACATGTGGGGGCTCATTTATGAGAAATAACGCATCGCTGCGTGAAAGCAGCGATGCGTCACTTCTCAGTGCGCACTCCTTGCCACTCCTTGCCACATACCTGATGCGTCATATTTAATGTATGACGCATCATGTCGCAAGGAGTTACAGATACGTCAGTATTTTTGATGTATCTGTAAGCGCAAAAGTGACGCATTGCTGGAGTGTGTCACAAAAGTGACGCAACTCCAGCAATGCGTCCTTTCACATGGGGCAAGCCCCATGTGAAAGGGCCTGCGTCAGTCTTACGCCTGCTGTGAGGCAGGCGCAAGATTGTGACGCAACGGCGTCCTAGAAGGGAAGCAGTGAAATCTCACAGATTTCACTGCGTCACTTCTACGAGGCATTTTGCGGGGGAAAGCCTCCCCCTGCATACATTATACCTGACGCAGGTATAATGTAGCGCAGGGGTTTACAAAGTGATGCATCTGCTCGATGCATCACTTTGTAAATAGTGCGCAACAGGAGGCTTGTTTTATGCCGCCGATGCATCACAAAAAGTGACGCATCGGAAGCCCAAAACTGACACAAGGCCTCATAAATTAGGCCCGTGGTATGCTTCAACTAAAAGAGAGTCTCATTGTTGGGACCCCTTGGGCAGGAAAGATAGGAGGAGGGCAAGATGCATGGACTATTTTTAATTATTTTGCAAAGGGTTTGAGACAGCTTCAGTCTTTGTGGCATGGGTGGTTAAGGGAGGAGCATTAAGGGTGAATGGACAAGCAGGGTGAAAAAGATAGAGGGACTAGCTTGCTGTGGGCTTTGGAGAGTTTGCCCAGGAAAGGAGTATGAGAAGAGGAGGTGTTCATTTTTTTCATTTTACAAAGCAGAGGAGACAGGGCTTCAGCCATGCTTAGTGCAGGAGATGCAATGGTAGTAGGGACCTGGGGAAAGAAGTGTACAGTGCACTACAAATATGACTGACTTACTGCCTTAGATTCGAGTAGCGACATGTTCCTTGTATTGTCTAATGATTGGGCCCTAAGGCACCGCAGCTTTGCCAGCACTGCATCAGTCATTGGATTGAAGGCCTAAAGAAGAGGCTGCTAGATATGGTGGCTATTTTTCTACAATAAGGGCAGAGATTCTCGGAATTGTAGTCGGAGGGGGTCGGGGGGGGATAGGCATAGGAGAGAGCCAGCTTGTCAGGACCGAAACTATCCTTCGTACACTAGGTGTAACGCCCCAGGGACACCTGGGGCCTCATTTATGAAAAGTGACGCATCGCTGCGTGAAACCAGCGGTGCGTCACTTTTCACTGCGCTCTCTCTGCGACATGATTGATGCGTCATATTTATAATATGACGCATCATGTCGCAAGGAGTTACAGATACGTCAGTATTTCTGACGTATCTGTAGGCGCAAAAGTGACGCATTGCTGGAGTGTGTCACAAAAGTGACGCAACTCCAGCAATGCTTCCTTTCACATGGGGAAAGCCCCATGTGAAAGGGCTTGCGTCAGTCTTACGCCTGCTGTGAGGCAGGCGCAAGATTTTGACGCAACAGCGTCCTGAAAGTGACGCAGTGAAATCTCATAGGTTTCACTGCGTCACTATTACGAGGCTTTTTGCGGGTGAACGCCCCCTCTGCATACATTATACCTGACGCAGGTATAATGTAGCTCAGGGGTTTACAAAGTGACGCATCTGCTTAGATGCGTCACTTTGTAAATAGTGCGCATCAGGAGGCAAGTTTTACGCCGCCGATGCGTCACAAAAAGTGACGCATCGGAAGCGCAAAACTCAGCAAGGCCTCATAAATGAGGCCCCAGGTTCTGAGAGAACTACTGCACTCCAATTATGGCTTTCCACTGAAAAAAAGTCGTTGAGGGGTGCTTGTTTTCCTGCTTGCATTAGAACCATGCAATGTCTTTTTCATATTCTATGTTGGTTTTTAGGGCCCTCTTTCCCTCAGACACTGATGGCCCGGGCTGCCGCGTGCAAACTACACACAATCGCTGCCTTTCGCTTATCGTTAGAACTCCAAGGATGCTCCCGCCTCATGCGTTCCAGTTTATAGCTTGCACGCACGGCTGACGGATGGGTTGGTAAACTTGACTCTCCACTGGAGGTCATAATTGCTTCATTTTTGGTTAAACAGTGTTGCAATGTTTGGCTCTTTCACCCATAGAACTAAAAATTCTGATGTACTGATCGCTAGATGGTGAATTATCCCAAGGGCATCCCCAGCGGTGAGCATTTTAAAATCTAAGGGTCTACCTCACTCTTTAATTTATTTTCTTTGGCTGCTCTTCGTGCTTGCCTGTCCCTGTAAGCCTTATTAGTTATTACACTTTCTTGCATTTCACATATGCTTGGCAGCGAGACTGTGCCTTAAGATTTCTTGTATTGTTTTTTCTCATTCACAGAATTTATACGGTGGGATGCGCTTTTCTATTGACAGCAGTCTCGCTCCCAAGGGCGTCTCTCCCTGGTGGTGAGCTTTCTCAAATTTACGTTTTTTCAACTTCCACTGGGTTGTCTTGTCCTCCATGAGGGTGTGTCCCTGGCGGGAAGCATCAGTTTTCCGATTAGCTTACTAAGGAACATCTGTTTCTTACTTATTCAGTACATGTATTGTTGACTCGGGCAGCAAACACTGATATTTTACAAATAGAGTCCAATGCAGTTTCTTCCACTTTGTAGGAAGTTGTTAGAAATTGAGTCACTAGCTAGCAGAGGTTCACACCCTATCCAAGTAGGGACCACAATCCTAGTTCTAAATTAACCTATGTGCAACCGCTGGTTAATTGACCCAGGATAATCAGGCCTAAATTAAGAACCACATCAGTTTAGAACAATAGAGAATATTATCTGAGTAAAACAAGACCAACACAACAAAAATCCAATAAGTAGAACTTGTGATATGAATTAAAAAAATTAAATCCCAAAACAGTGCTTAGAAGTCAATCGAGCTAAAAGGTTACTTGAGGTTGTGTTTGACTGGGGCAAATCCAAAGTTCCAGGCCGACCACAATGAAGGGAAGGCTGCCTAGGACCCACGCAGTGCCCGCTGAAAAAGAACCTTAGATGGAGCAGACGCCAGTGTCGAAGACTCAATGCGTTGGTTCCGATTCATGCAGTCGGGCAATGCGTCGAAGTCGAGCCTCCCAGTCGGTGTCAAAGGATTGACACCGCATCTAAGTCAAGCCTCGCAGAGGTGTCTTCAGATCGGCACTACGTCGGGGTTGACCCTCGTAGTCGGGACCGGCTTTGATGTCGAATTAGCACTGCGTTTGCATCGGAGGGCACTGCGTCAGTTCTGATCAGCACAAAGGGGTCACTGTGTCGATTTTTGCAGTAAACAGGAGCAGAACCCACTTCTGAGGCCCAGGGCTGTAGGGGGCACCTCAGAAAAGGGTAGGACTCACTGATGCAGAGTCACCAACAGAGTTGCAAGAAGTATTGTGTGACCCTGAGACTCCAGAGATCAGGATGCAAGCCAACAACCCATTGGAGAAACCTGGGTTCAAGGATGTAGAGTAAAGGTCCAGTCCTTCTCACCTCCAGGCAAAAAGCAGCAAACAGCAGCCCAACACAGCACGGCAGGATGCAAAGTGGCAGTCTCTACTACAACACAGCAATCAGCAGTAGGCAGCAGCCTGACACAGCAATGCAGGTAGCAAATTAGCTGTCCCTCCTACAGCACAGCAGCTCTTCTTCCAGCCAAACATATGTGGTTCCAGCAAAGTTCTGTTTTGGTGGTGTCAGGGGCCCAGTACTTATACCAAATGTGCCTTTGAAGTGGGGGAAACTTTAAAGAGGCCTTCGAATATCACAAGGTCCCTGCTTTTCCTGCCCTGACTCCAGACTCACTACAGGGGTGGGGGTATGCAGCTTTTTGTGTGAGGAGATGTAGAGCTCTATTCAGAAGC
Source organism: Lissotriton helveticus (assembly GCF_964261635.1). Classification (NCBI taxonomy): domain Eukaryota; kingdom Metazoa; phylum Chordata; class Amphibia; order Caudata; family Salamandridae; genus Lissotriton; species Lissotriton helveticus. Next base: position 695,906,558 of record NC_136063.1, read on the forward strand.
AAGTGTCAGCTGCTCTCTCATAATATGCCCCAGGAATGCCCATCAGTTTTTTGATAGGCCATTAGGATGCAAATGTCACACCCCTGCTCCCTTTGTGTGACTGTCTATAGAGAATGCGCAAACCTCAGCTGTCATGCAACCCAGATAAAGTATGAAAATTCCAACTTTCTAAAAGTGGCATTTTCAGACTTGCAATTTGAAATCTGACTTCACCATACATTTGGATTTTAAATTGTGAGTCCAGAGGCACCAAACTCCAAATCTTATCTTTCCTCAATTGGATATTACACTTAAATATGTTTTAAGGCAATCCCAATCTTATCCCGTGGGAGAGATAGGCCTTGCAGTGGTGAAAAACACATGTAGAAGTTTTTCACTCCTAGGACATGTAAAACTTAAAAGTACATGTCCTACCTTTTAAATACACTTCAGCCTGCCCATAGGGCTCTCTAGGGCCCATGCATTGTAACACTGGTTAGCAGTGGTAAAGTGCCCAGAATCCTAAGCCAGCAAACATGTTGTTGATAACAGGGTCGAAACGTTGACAATTTTACTAGCGGACTATATTCATTGATTGTATTAACCTCAATTACCAGTATTAATTGTCCAGGATGAATAGTCCCTAGCTGCTAATTTACCTATCAAATGTATTATTTAATTCTTCTGTACTGCACTTATGCTGATTCACTTTCCACTTTCACTGTATCGGTTCTAGAGAACCCGCATAACTATCTTTATTATTGTCAGATTGAATAAAATAATTTGTCAAAATTCAAATGCTGTGACTGTGAATTTTTTTCAACCTAGGAAGTCTAGGCTTGTGACTTCCACTGCAGGGAACCATTGTTTTGTTATATGTTTATGAACCCAGGTTGCCAGGGTTATAGGATTGTCCCTTTAATGTTTTGATGCACTAGACCCATAGGCACCTTTGCTGAACCAGACTTTCTGCATACTTTGAAGTAATGGCCCAGTGATGGCCCACTGATGGCCCAAGGGAAGGTTTTTTCAATAAAGGCAGAAGATACTGCCTCAGTCTTGGCCCATTCCATCCCAATTATGACGTTCCTATTACTTATTACTTATTATTGCTAGCATTAGGCCACAGGGCTTCTATTATACGTATTACTTATTATTGCTAGCATTAGGCCACGGGGCTTCCATTATATGACCCTTTGAGTGATAGCCCAAGAGTGGGAGGCAAAAAAGAAAGAGCGTTGTTGTGCTTCGAGGACTAGACAAAAGGTCCTTTGAAACAACTTTATAAGCAGTCTGGCTCCCTGAGGCTTTAACTCCTTTGTACCATACAATTTTAAAGGAGGGGGGCTCACTGTAAAACATGTTGCTCTCTGGGCCTCTAACCTAAAATGCTTTGACAGCTAGTGTTTTAGAGGATTTTCACCATTCCATGTGTTCTTTATTTTTAGTCAAAAGACTTGACACCTGTGAATGGCCAGTTCAACAGCTAAAAGCACATTTCAAGTGCCTGCTACTTTTGTTTTCAATATTTAAAACGGGGAAGAGTAAGGCAGCACATTTAAACCCACTTACATGATTTGAAAAACCTTAAGTAACCACTGAATGACTTGTTCAGTAAGCTGTTGAATTCTACGACTTCTGCTGAGCACACTGACTCAACATCACATCATACGCAAACAACAACCAACTCATCCTCTCCCTATCTAACGAACCCAACACCGCCAAACTCAACTTTTAAGACGGAATGGAAACTGTTGCAGGATGGATGAAGAGCAGCTGTCTTCAACTTAACACAGACAAAACAGAGATACTCATTGTCGTGTTCCCAGACCCAGGAGAATACGCAGGACACAATAGTATTGTACAGGTATGCCTTTATTCTTTTTCCTTACAACAGCATATGCATATCACGACCTCGTGCTTCGAGGTCCAGCTTCAGAGTGCCCTCTCCCCACCCCTTGACCGGATGTTCTGTCCGGTGTCCCCTCGCCCCTTCGCTGCCCCAGGGTCCTAGTGCCCTTGTCCTGGACAGGACATCTCCCCCCCTGTTGCAAAACAAACATTTTGAGAAAGGAAAGACAGAAAGAGAGAGAGAGAGAGAGAGAGAGAGAGAGAGAGAGAGAGAGAGGGAGAGAGAGAGAGAGAGATGTTGTTCGATGGCCCAGAGGCCTCTTCTTTTACACCTCTTCAATTAGTCTCTTTCGTTCCATGTGCTTCCTTCTTGATCGCTGTTTTCTGATATCCGCTTGAGCTTCTTCCTTTTGTGTGCCTTTCTATAGTTCTTGCTTTGACCTTTCCGCTTCTCTTGCGTCTGCCTTGCTGACATGCGAAAGGTGCCCTGTGACGTGACACTGGCCAAACTGCCGCCTTTGCCATCCGTTCTTTTGCTTTTGTCATCTTCAATTTGCCTCCGGGGATCTCGTTGCTCCATTTCCTCGCTTGTCCTTCTTTGACCATCACAATGCCTCCTTTCTTTCTTTTCCGTTTCGTCGCATGTCTTCCTTTTTTCTCCTGAGCCTTTGTTGTTGCGTTTGCTGTTTGAGCTCTTACAGCAGTGTCTTCTTGTTCCACGCTTTTTCCTTTCTTGTGTGTGATAGTCTCTTGAGCTCTTACAGCAGTGTCTTCTTGTTCCACGCTTTTTCCTTTCTTGTGTGTGATAGTCTCACTCGTCTTCATTCTCTCATTTCCACCACCTGTCTTCGGTAATTTTTTTTTTGTTGATGTTGTGTCACCTTTGCCACCAGTTCTATTTCGTTGCTATCTGAATTTGGCTTTCTGCGCTGTCCCCGGTCAGCATGTGCTGCGTCGTCCTCGGCCGTCATAGCAAGTCTTGTCTCTTTCAATTCTTTGTGGTGCTCTTCTGTCCACGTGACACGTTTTCCTTTGTTTGTTAGCCCCTTCGGTGGTGTGCTTGTGATGGCATCATCTTCTTCCAGTCTTCCAGTTGCCATAAGACCCATCATTTGCGTTGTGACGTTGCTCAACAGGCACGGCGCTTTTTTTTCTGTGAACTTTCCTCGCTCCGGTGGGGTGCTTGTGATGGCATCATCTTCTTCCAGTCTTTCAGTTGCCATAAGACCCATCATTTGCGTTGTGACGTTGCTCAACAGGCACGGCGCTGTTTCGTCTGTGAACTTTCCTCGCTCCATTTCTTTTGCGTCTGCTGTCGCTCTAGCCTCCGCTCTTGCTAGGGCCATGATCTTTTCTAGTGATGTTGGCTCTTTTAGTATCTTTGCGCGGAAGCTCCTGTCACGGCATCCTTCTATTATTCGCAATCTTATTGCTTGTGTGTTGTCAAATTTGTCAAATTCACAATGTGTTACAAGTTTCCTCAGCCTGGTCGCAAAGTCATCTGGTGTTTCGCCTATTTGTTGAGACGCAGTTGCGAAATTGTATCTTTCAAGGTCAATATTTCTTTGCCCGTCAAATTTCATTGTTAAACATTTCTTTAGTTTTTTATAAGTAGTTGTTTCCTTTGTTGGTAGCGTCACTAGGAGGTCCCCAATGTCATCGCCTGCATAATTTAGTAATAGACCCAGTTTCTTTGCCTCTGTCACATCCGTCTCCTCCATGTGTCTCTCCAGATGTCTGATCCAATTCTCCCACCTTATTCCTACTTGTGGCTCCGACAAGTTGAATGGTGGTGGTTTTCTGTATTGTGCACTTTGTCTTTCTGGCTTGGGGTCTGTCATTTCTTCTTTTCTATGGTATTCTTTTGTTGTTTTCCGTGCTCTTTCTGGCACCCTTCTGTTTCCTGTGCTCTTCTTGGCACTCTTCTATTCTCCGTGCTCTTCCTGGCACTCTTTTTTTTTTGTTATGTCTTCTATTGTCTTTTTCTTTTGCTGTTTCCCGTGCTCTTTCTGGCACCCTTCTGTTTCCTGTGCTCTTCCTGGCACTCTTCTATTCTCCGTGCTCTTCCGGCACTCTTCTATTCTCCGTGCTCTTCCTGGCACTCTTTTTTTTTTTTTTTTTTGTTATTTCTTCTATTGTCTTTTCTTTTGTTCTTTCCCGTGCTCTTTCTGGCACTCTTCTGTTTCCTGTGCTTTTCTTGGCACTCTTCTATTCTCCGTGCTCTTCCGGCACTCTTCTATTCTCCGTGCTCTTCCTGGCATTCTTCTATTTCCTGTGCTCTTCTTGGCACTCTTCTATTCTCCGTGCTCTTCCTGGCACTCTTTTTTTCTTTTTGTTATGTCTTCTATTGTCTTTTTCTTTTGTTCTTTCCCGTGCTCTTTCTGGCACTCTTCTATTTCCTGTGCTCTGCACTTTGTCGTCTTTATTTTCTCTTATGTGTCTTTATTTTCCTTTCTTTCCTTTTACTTGTTGTCTTTTTCTCTTATTCACTGTTTTTTTTGTCTTCGCTTGTGCTCTATTAGCGCTCAATTCCTTTAGTTCGATTCTCTTATTCGTCCTTGTCACCCTTTGTTCTGTTTTTTTGTTTTCTTCTTTGTCTGTGCTTTGTTCTCTTGTATCTTCTTTATTTGCACCTGTTCGTTGTGCTGTCACCTTCTTTTCTGTTCTTTGTTCTATTGCTCCTTGTTCAACCCTTATTTCCTTATTCTGCCTCTTTTTGCCTTTGCATATGCTTGTTTGTGCCTTTGCCTTAATTTCCTTTCTTTTCTTTCTTTTGTCCTTTATTTTGCCTCGTTTTGCCTTTGCATATCCTTGTTTGTGCCTTTATCTTAATCTCCTTTCTTTTCTTTCCTTTGTCCTTTTACTTGTTGTCTTTTCTCTTATTCACTGTTTTTGTCTTCGCTTGTGCTTTATTAGCGCTCAATTCCTTTAGTTCGATTCTCTTATTCGTCCTTGTCACCCTTTGTTCTGTTTTTTTGTTTTCTTCTTTGTCTGTGCTTTGTTCTCTTGTATCTTCTTTATTTGCACCTGTTCGTTGTGCTGTTACCTTCTTTTCTGTTCCTTGTTCTATTGCTCCTTGTTCAACCCTTATTTCCTTATTCTGCCTCTTTTGCCTTTGCATATGCTTGTTTGTGCCTTTTTCTTTATTTCCTTTCTTTTCTTTCCTTTGTCCTTTTATTGGCCCCTCTTCTTCTTTAGTTGCACCTGTATTTATGTATTTATGCCCTCTTTCCTGGTACTATGTTCTGTATGTTGCCTTTTTGTCACTTTTGTGCTTTACTTTGCTTCTCTCCTTTTTGCTTTTATTTTCTCTCTTTTTCACTTGTATGGCCCTCTTGTCAATTGTCTTTTACTTTAACCACCCTTTGTGGTCTTCTTTTCCTCTTTTTCGGTGCCTTTATCCCTTATTTTTGTATTTTTGGCTCTTTTTCGCGCTTCGCCTGTCTTCAAAATGGCCGCCGCGCCCGTTCTTGGCTCCTATTGGTTTATATGCCTGTCTTCAAGATGGCCGCCGTGCTCTCGCGGGACTTCCCGTCCAATTGCGGCGCTGCCTGACTCCAAAATGGCCGCCGCGCTCTTTGCAGTTTCTATTGGCTCCCGCGCCTGACCCCAAAATGGCCGCCGAGACTCTCGTGGGTCACGAGAGCTCGCGCTGCTTTCCTATTTCAATTGGATTTCGCGCTCTTTGCTAGGCGCTTACCGGAGGGGTCGTTTTTTTGTTCCTTTCCTCGTGCAGCGGTCGGGGTGGGCTCCCGCGTCGCTGCTGCTCAATCAATGTTGCTGCACTCCTCCTTCTGGTCACGACGCGATCCAGGGTGGGCTCCTGGTTAAAATCGCGATTTCTCCACGTCGGATGATTCCGATCCCGCCTCGTCGCCAGATGTCGTGTTCCCAGACCCAGGAGAATACGCAGGACACGATAGTATTGTACAGGTATGCCTTTATTCTTTTTCCTTACAACAGCATATGCATATCACGACCTCGTGCTTCGAGGTCCAGCTTCAGAGTGCCCTCTCCCCACCCCTTGACCGGATGTGGTGTCCGGTGTCCCCTCGCCCCTTCGCTGCCCCAGGGTCCTAGTGCCCTTGTCCTGGACAGGACACTCATCATGGGCCCATACCCCAATGCCTTGAACGACACCTCCCGCCCTTGCCCACAACCTCGGGATCATCCTGGACTCCGAACTCAAAATTGACCGCCAGGTAAATGCCATCACCTCCTCCTGCTAACACACCCTCCGCCTACTCTGCATGACCTTCAAGTGGATCCCCCCGAACACAAGAAAATGGTAACGCACACCCTCATCAGCAACAGACTGGAATACGGCAACACATTCTACGCCGGGATCAACAAGAACCTCACCCGTAAACTCCAGAACACCCAGAAAGCTGCCACCAGGCTATCACGTCACTGCCACATCTGCCAACACCTACGGACCCTACACTGGCTTCCCATAGAGAAGAGAATCAACTTCAAACTCCCTACCCATGCACACAAGGCCCTACACAACGCCGGACCCGCCACCCTGAACAAGTGCCTCGTGTTCCACGCACCCCAGGACTCTCTCCGCTCGGCCCAACTCTCCCTCGCAACTGTGCCTCGGATCAAGAAAAGCAGAACAGAGGGGCGCTCCTTCTCCCTACCCGCGGCCAATGCATGGAACTCCCTCCCTCTCCCCCTCCGACGGACTACATCACTCCCCAAGTTCCTAAAGGACCTTAAGACCTGGCTCTTCGATGGCACACAGTGAACCTGCCGGGTGGAGAGGAACCAGTCCCCCCCACCTCAGTGCCTTGAGACCTGTTCCGGCTGCTCTTTACAAAAAAATGATTGATTGATTGACTGCTTGAGGATGTACAGATAAGGATTATTCTATGAATATTTAAATGTTTCACTGTTTTCTGACACACCTGTTCTATGGTGCACCAAGGCTACAACAATCAGGATTTTAAACTTTTACGTTGGACTGGGATTGTTTATTCAGGAATTCTGTTTATTGGTTCAAAAAGATGCAATTTAAGGTAACAAACATTGAGTAGTAAATTGTGTTTTTATTTAGTGTTTCGAAATGTAGAGTTAGCTCCTCAGTTTGAATATTTCTTTCATTGCCCCAGTTATTTATCCATGTTTTTTTATTTACTCCTCCCTGATTATGAGTTGTTCCTAATATCCCAACCCATGCATGAACTCTTGTTTATGCATGGGTCAGAATTCTGAGTTTGAAGGTATTCAACGCATCTGATGAATATTGGTTGCGCTAAATAATTCAACATTTATTACATTTCGGCAAGCACAACCTGCCAAAATTTAACAGAGAACAGCATACGGGTCCTCATTTATGAGGCTGTGCATCACTTTTACGCCGCCGCTGCGTCAATTGTTGTGACGCACCAGTGGCGTAAAAAATGCGCCTTGTTGCGCCCTATTTACAAAGTGACGCATCTAGGTAGATGCGTCACTTTGTAAACCCCTGCGCCACATTATACCATCGCCAGGTATAATGTATGCAAGGGGGCGTATTGACGTAAGATAGGGTCATGGAAGTGACACAGTGAAATCTATGATATTTCACTGCGCCACTTCTAGGACTCGAAGGCATAAAAATCTTACGCCTGCCTCACAGCAGGTGTAAGACTGACGCAGGCCCTTTCACATGGGGCTTGCCCCATGTGAAAGGACACATTGCTGGAGTTCCGTCACTTTTGTGGCACACTCCAGCAATGCGTCACTTTTGCGCCTACAGTAACGTCAGAAATACTGACGTATCTGTAACTCCTTGCGACATGATGCGTCATACTGTAAATATGACGCATCATTGGTGTCGCAAGGAGGGCGCAATGAAAAGTGACGCATCGCTGTTTTCACGCAGCGATGCGTCACCTTTCATAAATGAGGCCCATGGTATTTACCGTATCATGTGAATTTGGTGTGTTAAACACCAAGGGGCAGATTTACAAGCCCCTTGTGCCATGTTTACGCCGCTGTTGCGTCACGCAAGGCGAGGTAAACGTGGCGCATCCCTACGAGGCATTTACAATGTGACGCATCTATGGAGATGCGTCACGGTGTAAGGCCCTGTGCCACATGAAACCTTCGTCAGGTTTCATGTAGGCGTTCCGGTGCAGGGGGGGGCATTCCGTCGCAGGAACGCCCCTGAAAAGTGACTCCGTGAAAACTACAAGATTTCACTGAGTCACTTTCCCAACGCTGATGCGTCAAAACCCTGCGCCTGCTTGAAGCAGGCGTAAGGCTTGACGCACCTCGTTAAAGATAGGGCAACTTCAGCACTGCGCCAACTTTACGCCCAAGATGCGACACGCATCTGTTCATTCCTGCGCCATGGTGCGCCGCATTGTAAATGCGGCGCATCAATGGGTGGCGCAAGGATGAACTTGCGTGCCGTATCTTTCCTGGCGCATCTCTGCCGATTTGCAGAGATGCGTCAGGCAACGTAAATCTGCCTCCATAATCGGCATGTCATTCCCCATGAATTCGTAACTGGTGTTAATTACCGTACCTGGTAAATAACAAACCTTGTGGTATTATTATTTATCAGCAATGATAAATAATGCCTCACTGGTAATGAGTCATCGAGTATGGAATTTACATTGTTGCATCAAGCAGTAAGAAAGTTGAAACTGATCAGCTCCACAGTCTAACCAATCTAACAAGATTAAAGTTAGAAGCTTTCAAGGATAGGGTACATTCTTTTTCTTTTTTAATATGTGGAAAAATTGAAAACTTGTACTACGTGTTCAAGCGTGCAATTTTCATTACGGCTTGGCCATGCGAAGTTTCTGCTTCCCAAGTACATCCTGAAATCACCTTAGAGGATAGATGTGTTTTATTGTAAATAAGACAACATAATGAAATAAGAGATTTGATGTACATATTTACTCAGCACACCAGGGCACTTGTAAATTGTGGGGAATGTTATAGAAGTATGTCTTAAAAACTTGGGGAAAAACATACGTGCATTAGTGAGTCCAGTTTGCAATGGGTGCAACCAACAAAATTAAGATTCTCCGTGTAGGCCCCACATTGTTGCCAGCTTTAACTAAAACAAATCCTAATAATATTTATAAGCTGCTTGAAAAGCCAGTAACTTTCAGAAGGAGCATATTTACAACAAAATGTTGGAGCGCGGAGCAGTGCCAAATTTGGCGCTCAGGGATGTGATGTATTTACAAAAATATGGCGCACCCCCGTTTTTTCCTAGTGCTGGCGCTAAATTTAGCTGTCTAGTGCCAGAATAGGCACCCTTGCACCATAGTGCAAGGGTGCCTGCATTGCAGGAATGATTGTTTATGTGCAGGAAGGTGCCCCAATAATGGTGATTTGTTACTTCTACACTACACATGGAAGTAGCTAATTGTCATTATTTCATGACTGTTTATATGCAGAAAAGGACACCATCCTACACATAAACAATCATTAATTGGCATTTTGCTCTTTCTATGTGTGCTGCAGAATGCAGTACACAAAGAAAAAGCAAAAACGAGGAGAAATAAATGTATTTCTCCTCCTTTCGCCATTCAAACACCTGCTCTTGCATGGTGTTCGATGTTGGCGCTGCCTCAGATTTACACATGCTTGTAAACCTGGGGACCATCAAAAAGCAATGGGTGTGGCGGTGGAACGCCCACAGCAACACTCATTTCATGCCCCTTTCCCATTATGTGATGAATGAACAAGGGTCGTATCTACAAGGTGTTTTGTAAATATGGAGAAGGGCATAGCGCCACAAGAACGTCGCTAAGTGTGATGTTCTGGTGGCGCCATCACCTTGTAAATATACCCCAAACACTTTTGTCTCTGACAAGACCACTCACGCCTATCTTAAATGAAGACCAGACTACAGAAACTGTTCAAAGCAATATGTCAATATTCTGAAAATATCGCTCTCCCATATCCTGCTAAACATTCTCTTTAGGACCACGACTCAGTAACTGCGGCATGTAAATATGTGTAATGTAAAAGCTGACTGCAGAGACTTTTTTAATGTACCCCACACCTTATCACATTCTGATTTTGTGATCTGGTTTAAACCAGATCATAAGAAACAGAGGGGCATATTATCAAGGGATTTATCTCCGCTTTTTTGGCTTTAAAAGCCAAGAAAGCGGAGATAAAATTATCTCCCTATCAGCAACAGGGTGCTAACACGCAAATTCGCATGTTAGCACCCTTTTTCTCTACGCTTCCCCTTGCATCTCTAATGAGATGCAAAGGGGGCGTTCCAGAGAAAAATAATAGGAGAAATGTTGTTAAGCGACATTTCTCCTATTATCAAGGATTTCGCTAACCCTGTTAGTGATAAAGAAAAGCAGCGCTAACCGCGGTTAGCACTGCTTTTTTTACACCTGGTATTTTCCTGACTTAGCCATGATATCCTATGGAAGGTGGATATCATGGCTAAGTTTGTGAGCCCCTATCATCAAGCTAACGCTAAACTTCGAGAGATTATCGTTGGTTTTCCAGCGATAATCTCTCATTTGGCAGTTAGCGCGAGGACTTTTATCACTTCTGAGACAAAACTTGCTAATAGCAAGTTATCTCTGCGATAATTTCCGGCGATGCTTAGCGTTAAAAAATTTGTTGCTAAGCATTGTTAGTGATAAATATCGCTCATCGTTGGTAATATGCCCCAGACTTCAATGGAGAACACCTTCAGTTTCTCTGGAAAGTGCTTTGGTTCCCCTTGCGCTTAGGTCGTAATTATTCATCAGATACCCAACCTAACACATAAATAACAAACCAAGCACACACACAAACATAAATATATCCTTCAACTGTGTTGACACAACACCAATCCCGACAACAGACAATCAACCATCTGAGCTATCTTACTGGGATTGTAGCCCGTAAACCTCAAGTTACATAGTTTTAGTGACATTGTTTCATCCACAGATCTATTACCAATTTTTCTCAAACTGTCTATACAATGCAGAAACCTTGCTCCTTATAAGATTGGAAGCACCGTATAGCCTATTTATGAGCCAGTCTGATTCGCTCTTGCACCACACAACATGAAGCAAAAGCAACACAAACTTCATATGTGATTTAAGAAGCCACGCAAGGCCTTGCGTGGTCCTGAGTGGCTCTATAAATTTGGAGTATGGCAATGATGCAGAAATTTACTCAATGTTAGCCTTTCTCTGTTTGGGAAAAGTATCCCATTGGCGTTGCATGGGTGTTCCCATGCAACTCCCATGGTTTCTGATGCATTCCCAGATTTGTCAGAATTGGTAGACCTGAGAATGCGTCAAAAGATACTTGTTCTCAGGTGGGGTGTAATGAGGAGAAATATCTTTATTTCTCCTTGTTAATTCCTCTTTCTATGTGTAGGAAGAGAAATATGCCTCTCAGGATTGGTTTTGCGCAGGAAGGTGTTCCTACCTGCACAAAATGAATTCTCATGCACCATCGTGAAAGGGTATCTGTGTTGGCACTAGGCTGGCAAACTGTACCCAGTGCAGGGGAAAAGGCAGGAATGCACCGTATTGCCTTAACAATGGCACATTTTCTCCCTTTCCCTGTCATGCAGCGAAGTACAAAAGGTGATTTGCTATGCTGTGCTGCGTGACCTTCTCGTAAATAGGCTCCTCAATTTGCTCAATCGTTTACAGTTCTGTATAAGAGTGCTTGGCAGCATTTGTAGAGCATTTATAAATGGAATTACCTGGAGGCAGTTAATGACAAGGGTTATTACTAAGCTGAGTGATACTCGTTTTCTCACCTTCGGTGTATAAGAAGCCGAGTTGGTCTTTCTGTGATTTGCAGTTGTGGTCCAGTAGGTTAAGCATATATCTGAGTTACATGTGTAACAAATATCTTACTCAAAAGGGGACTTGCTTCACCTACACAATTATAAACATTGCACCATGTTACTATATAAGAGTGCTGTGTCAGTGTCCTCCTTTTTTTTAACACATGCCTGCAGTCAGAACAGAGCTACTTTGTGAAACCTGTGTTCTGGTAGTGGGCGGCCAGCGCATGGTGCAAATTAAAATGGAGGTGCACTCTGGGAACTTTTAGGATGTTGTGGTTAAGAGATAGTAGTGCATTATGTAGACAAAGCAAACGGTTGATTCATGCGAGATCTCTGAATTATTAAATGGCTGAATTTAGTGCATGAGGATGATCAAGGTAGATGTGCATTGTGAAAACCCTACAAATGCCTCAGTGCTGTGATATTAGTGAATGTTGGCTGAGGATAGAGGTGCATGGAAGTCTTGACAGTGCCATAGCTTTACCTGTTGTGAGATCGCTGCAACTGAACACTAAGGGGCATATTTATAAGCCCCTATCCCCACCACAACGTCCCTTTTTCAGACATTGTGCTGGCAATAGGGGTTTCACCTTATTTACATGGCAGCATTAAGACACTTAATGTGGCTTAACGCTGCCTTGTAAATGCCTTGTAATATGGTGCAAGGGTGCCTGTGTTGGTGCTAGGCAGCTACATTTAGCACCAGTGCAGGGGGAAATGCAGGGCTGCACCATATTCTTGTAAATATGGTACAGCACTGTGTTTCAAGGGTGAGGGAGCGTGTTGTTAGCCTTCTAGGCTGAACTACACGCTTCTCCACTTTCTCTGTATATATGCCCCTGGAAGGCATTGTATGGTGCAAGACACAACAGAGTGGCACTGTGAATCTAATAAATGAATGTGTACTTGTAAAGGGATAAAGGTTGTTATGGCTGAACTGAGGATCTATTGTAGCATGTCACTTTACACCATGAAAAAAGCTCAAAGTGGTAATTATGCTTCACTTTAGGAATGCATAAAAATAAAATTGTATTTATTTAGAATGTAAAGTGACACTAACAATCAGATTCACTAAAAGGTAGTATGTGTGTACTGGTACTTGTCCTTAGCTGCAACTCCCATAACAGACATCTAGCTATTTTGAGGGACAGGAGACAGAGGGTTGTGGCAAAGCTGACACATTCATGTACTGATAGCATTACTGACAACAGACGCAGTCAACAGCCTAACTCATTTGTCCTTATCCTACATAGCTCTGCTTGCCTGGGACTTAAACCTATTAACCCCTTCCATGCTGATGACGAGCTCAGCTCGTCATCAGCGTTACCTACTGTGTGCTGATGACGAGCTGAGCTCGTCATGTAACGCGGTAATTCAAAAAATGCCTCATACCGCGGGAAAAACGGCCGCACGCATGCGGTTAATAGTGCATTGGATATTCACTAATTGTGTTGATCAGCTCTGCTGTCAATAATACAACAATATAACGAAGGGCCTTATATTAGGAGCTAGGCAGAGGGAATACTTCATCAAACAAGCACTGGCATAACCAATAGGTTGCACCTTTGAGACCATATAAGTGTTTAGCCAGAGTTACTGGCTTTGCCAATGTCTTTAAGCTATGTTGTAGAGCAGTGTGACTGCTGTGCAGGATGTTGAAACGTTATTCTAAGAAAATGTGTTAAAAGCATTTTTGTTACCTTAAATAAACAAGAAGACATTATGTACAACTGAACAACCCTATAAAAAGAATAAATATCATAAAAAATGTCTTCTAGTATTTTTGTCCTTGCAATGTTGGCAACTTCGTCCTGACTGTTCTATTGCTTGTTTATTATAGCTTTTTTGTTATGGGAGGGACATAAACAACGGGAGGGTGGAGTTTGGGAAACAGAATCTGAATTGCAACAAGAGCAGTGGACGGACACTAGGGGAGAATCAACAGATGCCAAATTCCGAGAGCAGACTGAGGTGGTGCCGAGGCAGTAGTGTGCTGGGGCGGAGATGATGCTCAGGTGCTGTAAAATTATACCCAGGTGATGCTGAGTGTTAGAAATGAGGATCTCTAGTTGGCAGCGGCTGGCGCTGAGGCCCAAATAGGGATCCTTCTTCCTAGGTCAGAGTAAGTGGACTACACCCTTTGATAACCCCTGCTCAACCCTGTGGTAACATAGCATGAGCCGACAGGCCTATATCAGAGCCAGTGTGTGACACATTTATGGCCATACACAATAACGCAGGGAAGACGCTTAAAAAGGACACCACAAGCAGTTATAGAAAATTAGTTATCTTTATATAGACTGAACACAAGGCTTAAAAGTGTTCAAGAAGCCACAATACATATAATTACAGATTCACTTCAAGCGATAAAGGCACTGGAAAAGCGTGTGGAACAAACTTATTTTGAGGCCGGGGTCCACGTGACCTGGTGGTGCACTATGTACCTGAGATTTAAAGGGGCACGGCACGCAGCCTCACAAGGAAGCAGCACTGATGACAGGTGGACTCGCAGCGGCTACAGCTCCCAGCTGTAGTGGTCCGCAGCATGCACTCACGATAATCCTGGGACGGGGCTTAAAGGCGGGCACCCAGCGGCACACACAGGTGGTAACAAGATCCTCGACGTGGGGACTAGTGCGGGCACTCAGCGGCACAGCTCCTCAGCTGCAGCGGCCCACAATAAATATAGCTATGATTCTCGCAGGACGTCAAATGGGGGCACTCAGCAGCACAGCTCCTCAGCTGCAGCGGCCCACAATAGTGATAGCGATGATTCACGTAGGATGGCAAATGCGGGCATTCAGAGGCACAGCTCCTCAGCTGCAAGGGCCCTTGATAGCGATGATTCTCGTAGGGCGGCAAATGCGGGCACACAGCGGCACAGCTCCTCAGCTGTAGCGGGCCACAATACCGATAATGATGACTTTGGTAACACAGGCAAATGCGGGCTCTCAGTGGCAATAGCTTCTCAGCTGCGGTGGCCCACAATAGCGATAATGATGACTTGGGTAACATAGGCAAATGCGGGCTCTCAGCGGCAACAGCTCCTCAGCTGTGGTGGCCCACAATAGCAGTGCAATGACTTCCAGCCCGCGTTCCCTGCAGTAGAATCAGAGGCTCTGGAATTCTCAACAGAGGCCTCACCTGCGAGTAGAATCCCCCCAAATAGGAATTCAGACAGCTGATTGGTGAAGTCTAATGTCCCCGAGACTTCGTCAGGAGGCAAGCTCAAATTAGGCCCTTGGGTAGTTGCTTCAGCAAGAAGGATGAAAGTTTCAGAGTTCATTCCCTCTAGTTACACGGAGAGAGGTTTGTCTTGACATCCAGAAGTAACACACCGTGTAGGGGCTTTAGCACAGATCGTTATACCCCAAAAGTCTTTGTTCTAAAAAAATCACAAATCACTGAACCCAGCCAGAACCAGTTTGGTGTTTTCCTGGAACACTTTGTTAACAAGGCTGCATCCTGCCTTTCAGGAAAAGGGGGCCTGCCATCAGACGCACAGTGGGAGGTGGAGCCATCATTCACATAGCCAGGCACAGCCCTGCTCAGATCAAAGGGCCACCTCTCCTCATACTCCACAGCAGATCTTTCTATTCAATCCAGGCCAGGCTCAGCCTGCCCTGACCCTCCAAAATAAGACAGCCAATACGCATAACAGCAGAGCACACTGGAAGGTTTAGGCAAGAAAATACCTACTTCCTAAAAGTGCTATATTCAATCACAGACTATAAAAATAATCACCACTAAAAGATCCACTTTTATATTTGGAGCTCAGGCATACTAAATTCGACTTCCCTATCATGTTCCTTGGGTCAATTAGGAATATACCAATTCGTACAGTCAATTTACAATAGGGAGCATTCGCGCTGTGGCACTGAATGGCAGCGGCACTGCGCCCAGAACATCTAACACCAGCAAACACAGAGGAGAAAAAAGTGAAAAATGGAAGGGAGACCCTCGCCAATGGTGCCAGGTCTAACACTGAGGTAGTGGTGTGCTGGTGTGGAGATGATGCTCAGTTGATGCTAAGTGGTATTAAGGAGGTGCTGAGTGATGCTGAGGTGGTGCTGAGTGATGCTGAGTCATGCTGAGATGGTGGTTGTGCACTGGTGCTCAGGTGGTGTTGAGCTGCTGCTCGGGTGGTGCTGAGCTGCTCCTCGGGAGGTGCTGAGTGGTGCTGAGTTGGTTCTGTGGTGAGGTGATGCTATGGTGATGGTGAGGTGATGCTATGGTGATGCTGAAGTGATGCTGGGCTGATGCTGAAGTTGTATTGCATTGGTGCTGATTGCTGTTGAAGTGGGGCTGTGCTGGTGCTGAGGTGGGGCTGTGCTAGTGGTGGTTCACTGATGTGGAAGTGGTGTTGTGCTGATGTTGAGGGGGTGTTGCACTGGTGCTCAGGTGGAGATACAATCGCTTACAATGTATATTCAAGAGCAGTGGTAATACACTGACAATAATTGGTAACAAAAAGCATTTACACTAACGCCCCCTCCTCTTACACACACACGCATACACTCATGCATGCACGTGAGCAGACCATGTGGAGTGCGGAAATCCCCCATCTCTCTGCTTTGTGCGCCATGCTTTGCTCTCTGGTAAACAGATATGTTTTTGTTTAGAAAAAACAAATGCACAATCCTCGCAGGAAAATGGCACTCAGAAAATACAAAGCAGATGAGCATCAGAGCTGTATTAGTCATCAAAAAGAGCGGGACAGGTATCTATTTTTAGGGTCTCGTACAATAAGGATTGCTGATATAGAGGCAGCACCTGCATGGCCACACTACATTCCCATGCCCTACAAAGAGAGAATGTGTTGCTTAATGCACTATTGCCTAATGTCTTTGTAGACATAGTTTCAACTTCGCATTTCAGTTCCTTCTGTATGTGAGCAAAGGGCATTGTTTCAGGTATATAACATTTAAAAAAAATCCCAACTGCTTCTGAGCACAGCAGAAATAACCACACAGCAGCAAGTTGTGACTGATGAGAATTAGAGACGGTGTGTGGGTGTGCCAACAACCACTGGACTAGGTGTGTTTGTCTGCTAGATGTGTGGGTTGATGGCTGTGGTTTACTTGTATATATGTCTGTGTGTATATATGTATGTATGTATGTCTGTTTGTGAGTGTTTACATGTGTCATGGCACTGCTGTGCCTAACCTCAAGTTAGGTACACCACCAACACTGGCACCCTCTGGAGGCTTCATGGGCACAGTAAACACCTGCTCTAAGACATATACTGGATATTCGGCTCTACAGAAGAAATGCTGACGTTTGAAGAAAGTAGGCACAATTTTACTGCAATACAAGAAATTATCTTTTGGCAGAAAGGATAGGTGAATACTTGTATAACAAAGAGCAAGGTGAGTGTTGAAGTCCTGGAAAATCAGCATGTGGAACCAGGCCACAGAGATGTATTCAAGCTTTCCATCATTTCAATCATACCACATGAGGCAGAAACAGCAACATTGAATTGCGCTCTGCGCAAATCTTTCATTTTTACAGCTGTTGTGTTAGGTGCAACATAAACTGAGGCCTGTGTGAGTCGTCTTAAAAGACAGAGAAACCAGTAAAACAGACCTGTCATTTCCATGCCGGGGTTTTTATTGTTTAAATAACACCAGTTATTGGTTGGCAATGAAAAATGGCACTTTGAGCACATGTAATAAATGGGATAAGTGCTTCTACTTTTAATAGTCTTGAAAGGATCATTTATTGGGTCGTGGACACAGTCTAACCTGAATGTTACATTTCTGTGCCAGGAAAACTCCAGTAAATACCTAAAGTCATTGTTGGACAACGTATATTAATAATCAGCGGAATTACCATGGTTACCCTTATGGCCAAGGCTGGCCACTTTGTAACTGGTGAATTGAGTTGAGTCCCAGTGTTGTCGCAACAGCCTGTGATTGTGGACACATTACTTCATTTAACCATGCCTAATAAAATCTGATATAGCAAAATCCAAACATTTCAGAAATACTAGACTGTAGAATAATGAAGTGCACAATTACTCACTGGCTGCACCCGTGTAGCACGATGGAACCCAGGGACCCAGAGAGGCTTTCAGGTGCATATGTGACAAAGGTAGAAGTCCCTGAGTGTACATGAACACAATGTCAACTCGTCTATGCTTTACAACACAGGAATCATGCCTCCGTACCAGGGTAGTAACAGACATGGGCAGCTGCCATGATAAAGATAAAGCGTGGTATGTTGCAAATGTTGCCCAAGTAATTAAATAGAAAAGAAAATCGGCATCAGCCATGTTTAAAGATAAAGCCAGGCGTGCTGCACTGGTTAATCGTAGAGAGCTGTCCTGAGGTAGTGTTTTTATAAAAAATGTATGGCGTAATTTAATAAACTGATATGGTGGACGAGAACACAGCACCAACACAGCTGGAATAAAAACAAGCAGCTGGGAGCAACAATGGCTGCCAAATCTGAACATCCACCAAAGACAGGATCTGGCAACAATAAAAACAAGCAAGCTGCGATGAGAGGGTGGAAAGAAAAAGTAGTGCATTGAAACAAAACATATGGCCATTAGTGAAAGGATCAATGTAGCAGGGGCAGTGCCAGGGCAGTCACAAAACATCCACAATGTGGAAAATATGAACATTATTCATCAACAAAAGCAATAGAATTTGTAAAGGCAGACCAAGCAACCAATGAAAAAGTTGTGGGTGTTTGTGGGCATGTATGGGCATGTTCAAAGCCCACAGAGGGATTATGCCTCGCAGAGCAGCACCTGTGTGCAGACTCTAGGCCCAACTTAAAAATGGCAGCAATTGTGTCCGCTGTGTTCCAAGTGACATGGGCAATGAGGCACTTGTAATATGGCAGACAGGCCACCCACTTCATTTGTAATGAAGTATCCTGTTCACCAAACTTTAAATAAGGCCCTAAGGACCAGATGTACACAATCGCTATTAGGAAATTGTAATTCCTAAAGTAGTAAACCTTATAAAATTTACTTAGTGATTCCTGATGGGTTACAAATTAACCTGCCTCATGAATATTAATGCGGTAGGTCGCAGTCTGCAAACCATTAGGAATGATAACCATCACAGGGATGGTGGCCTGCTGTGGTTAGCAGACCTCCATGTCTATAATAGCTTTTAAATAAAGCAATCTTTTTTTAAATTAAATTCAGCCCATATTCCTTAAAGGAAAATAGGATATGTTTCAAAAAAAAAAAATGAAACATTTATAAATTTCATTTTTTAAGAATAGGTCATGGTTCATAGTTATTTAGTTTAATATTCTCAAAGGGAAAGGGGACCCATGGGGACCTCTTCACATTTGTGAATGGTTACCACTGCCTTTCAGTAGTCAGTAAAATATGTGTGTTTGGAGACTTATTCAGCCGCAAAGCATTGATACATGCCACTGCGATTTTGTATTTGGAAGGGGCACCCTAAACACATCCCTTCCAATTACCAAATCAGAAAACCAAATTGCAATTCAGTAGCAAGTTACCAAATCGCAACGTGGCTTTTGTATATTTCAAAATGCTTTTTTACCCACGCAAACAGCCCCATTCTGCGAATTGTGACATTTGTGACCTCCAAAAAATATTTGTACATATGACCTCAAGTCCTCTGCTTACTTCTGCAGTGGCATATGGTTCTATATATTAATGATTCCAAGAATGTTACTTTTAAAAATA
Source organism: Lissotriton helveticus (assembly GCF_964261635.1). NCBI lineage: Eukaryota > Metazoa > Chordata > Amphibia > Caudata > Salamandridae > Lissotriton > Lissotriton helveticus. The sequence continues at coordinate 695,925,838 of NC_136063.1, forward strand.
TCATATTCCTCCCTCTGGCACCCCTTACATCACCCAACCCTCTAACCTACTAAAACTTCTTTCCACTTCCTTTTCCGCCTGCTTTTTGCACTATTGCCTTCTCAGCGCTTCTGCGTCCACGTCCTTACTACATTAGGTGTGCCCACCTTCTCCAGGCAAGGAAGGGCCTAACTAAAAAACAAAATCCTGCCTAATCTCCTCTTCCTTCCTCTCTCGTGGGTCCCTGCCTTTAGGTTTACAATATGCTGTGGCTTTCTGTCTGCTTCCGCAGAGAGTACTGCACAACCATAGCTGGGCCAGATCTACTGATCTGATTGCTTCATTTGTTTCCCACTCATCTGCTGGCTGGTGATGTTTCTGTGTTGGTCTTCCATGTGGTCTGTCACTCATCCTGGGGCCTTCTCCCTGAACTGGGGGTTTTGTTGGTACCACTCCTGTGTGCCTTTATTTGTTCTGCTTTTGGGTATTAGCTCTTGTTGCCCTCTTTTATGTCTGGCGCTAGTTGGTTGGCTGTTTCTTGCCATTACCTTCAAGCTTTGTTGGGCCTTAAGTCTGGGTCATACTTCCTAGTGTTATTGCCTTTTGGATCTGGCCTTTTGTTTTATGTCTGCTGGTTTGGATTTTTGCCGATCTCATGGCTACTGGTGAGTCGTTGTTCTGTGGATCAATTCTCCTTGGTCTGTCACCTTTGGGATCTTCATTCTAGTTCCTGGGGTGGATCATGTTGCTCTATTTCTTTCTGTCTCTTGATTGGGCTTCTGCATAGGGGTCATGGCCTCTGAATCTGTTTTAGACTGCCTCTGTTTTCTCTCCTGCTATGTGTTGGTTGGAGGTTTTGCCCTGTAAGTTTATTCGTGGCTGCATTCATTGTCAGCTGCTACATCCCTTGTTTTTTGTTTTTTTTGCACTGCTCAGGATTTTGTGTGCCATGTAGGGATTGAGAAGTGAGCTTACTGCTCTGGGATATATGTGTGCGGGAAACATCCGTTACAACGCGGATGTTTCCCCGCGATGCTGTTACGACGCGTCCGTAACAACGCAAGTCGTTACCACGACTTGCGCTGGAGGGCGCTAGAAGATTAAAAATAGTAAATTTACTATTCCAACACCTTCCCTAGTGTCCACGGGGACTGGTGTTAGAATAGTAAACTATACTATTCGACATCCGCGCCCCCAACGCAAGTCGTGGTAACGACTTGCGTTGTAAGGGACGCGTTGTAACAGCACGCGTTGTGACGGTACGCGTTGTACCGTCATACATCCATGTGTGCAGTAAGGACTGGGTTGAGCAAGGTTTGAGGAGATATTGTTCCGATTACTTTCCGGTAATCTTCTTCACTCAGAATTTCATTCCTTTTCCCAGTAATAACATCCATATCCTCCCTCTCTATATCACCACCTTGGTCCCCAGTGCATGGGTTTGTCAGGAATTGCTTTAGTATCCGATCCTTCATGTTCCCTGTGGGGGACTCAGGGGTGGGTGGAGGAAGAGGTAGGGAAGGATTTATTTTTACCTAGGAGAGGTTGCCTCATGTCATGTAGTAAGTACTAAGATGACAAGGTTAACTGGAGTAATAAAGATTACTGTTAAGTAACTTATGCATTTGGTGGGGGCACTACTGTGTGTGTCAGAAAATCTTAGCCCACCTCCACCCACAAACACACTTAATAAGATCCATTGCTGTCTAAATTTCCTCTGCAATACCTGTGATATTTCTAGCATTGATCACCATTGAAAGAGATGGGTTGACACAGCATTGGCAGTGGCTACCATGGCAATTCTTAGATGACGGAATTAATGGACGCCCCCCTCACATACAGACTGGATGCATGATATCACTCTCGCAGCATCCCACAAACAAATAATATACTGGTTGTTGGGCCAATCCCCTGCCTTCGAACGTATTTGTTCCTCCTTTGAGCCAATGGCAGACCCCTATCCTACATAAACCAATGATCCCTAACCTCCTTTTGTCCTAATTGAGTGAGCATTTCAGAGATCACAGGGCCAGCTCACTGAACATCTTCTGTGAAGACATGTGTCCCCCTTTGACCCTAATCCAGGGAAGGGACATCTGTTATTTGTAAGCGAATGGCTCGCCATATGCTGATCTCCAGTAGACCGACAAACACAACGTGAACCAACTGCTCTTGGACTATTTGGCTCACGGACTTCAGTTAAAAAACTAACTGTATCCTATGTTATACATTGAGATTTACTGAGGAACATATTGTACATTTTATGTGATGGTTATAAAATTCTTAATAAGGAAATAATGCCCCAAAAAAATCCACTGCTGTAGACCACTCGTGCTATTCAGTGTGTTTCTAGCAGAGCAGCAACCTGTTTATTTATTCACTTTGGGTTGCAACAGAAGGCATTTATAAAGTAAAACATTTAGCTTTACAGAATTTTCAGACAGCATCTTGTGACCCAAATGCAGTCACATGTTTTGCTGATGCTGAGTGCTTGTGGTTGCTAAACAGATGCTTCTTTGTTTCTCTAACTGAAGGCGATGAACACATCCACATAGTCATTAGGTGTATGCGATGACTATGGATGGATTGCAGTGGTGCAGCCTGCTGCCACATTTCAAGCATGTAAATGGGCATGTATGCAGCTTTGACACAGTCACACTTCATTTTTACTGTACATCTACACATTCCCTAAGTATTCATTGCTTACCTCTTGCTTGCTTATGCAGCATTGCACTCGAATCCCAAGGGCCTGTATGCTGCATTCCCAAGAGTACAACTGGTGATATACATTTTACAGATAAACAAGGAAAGAGGTTGAGTCAGTCCCAAAGTTAAAGCTCCCACCACCTAACACTCTTGTTAATGTCAGAAAGGTTTAATCAGATCTCCACACGCCATAATAGTCTGTGTACATTAACTCATGTTTGAAACGCACCTCTTAGAACAAAAATGTTGTTGCTAAAGTTTTAATCTGCTCTTTCGTGAACGACCTATGCTGCATCAAATGCATAAAATAATTTCAACCCCATAATGTGTTGTCCTAACATTGGTAAATAGTAAATGTGTTATAAATGAGGCCTCAGTGGCCGGCTGTCTGTGTCATAATATGGGCACTACAGCCACCAAAGAGGCATCAGTGCCTACAATAATATCGAGATTGCATAAGAATGTGTGCCGCTGTGAAAGCGCTTTCAATGCTTGGAAACCTTTATCTTGTGTGTGTTTTTGTCTAACTAAAGTGAGTCCATTTTACGTTAGATGCACGATGGGAGGAGTCATGGAAAATAAATCCTGCATAAGATGTCAATAAAAGTAACAGTTACTGAAACTTATAAAGTGTTGCATTTACTTGACACTGGTGGGCTGGGGTCATTCTTGTACTGTCTTGACCTTTATTGACACCAGATGCATACATGTTAAGGTCCAAAATCGTAATGGTGGAGGCTTGGAAGACTCCCTTTTCAGCTTCAGCAAATAGGGAATGCCGGTTTAGTCTTTTTAAAACATCTCCTGCATGTTTACGATGATGATGAGGGTCTGCTGAAAAGATAGGTATAACATCAAGCTACATGACTACATATGTGTCTAATAGATATCTGAAGATTTTGTTAACAGAGTGCAGAAAAGTTGCAGAAGCGTAAAATAAGCTGAATGCCATCACTAGGCATTTACATTGGCTGTGTCTTGTTTGTTATTAAAGCTATTTTCCATGTGTTTCCATTAAGAGTTTTAACTATGGGGCTGATTACGAGTTTGGCGGGGACACCTCCAGCCGGCAGCGGCCGAGAGAACACCGCCAAGTTAGACTCATCGTGACTGCCGTGTAACAACATTACTGCGGGCTGGAGGTGTTGCAACAGTGCAGCCAAGGTGGCAGCATGCTTTGGCGTTAGGAGAGAGCCTAAAGCCAATGCCGGCTGCACGGCTGCGGTGCCAGCAAGTCAGGTGCATGCACCATGTTGTGCATGACAAACAGTGCGCACACTGACATGGATGGGGTAGGGGGTCATGGCATCTGCCCCGGCCACAAGCTATATGGGCATTTTGCCCTAGGGCCCTTTTCTGTGGCCCTTTACCTGCCTTTCTTGTGACCTTTTTATGGTGGTGCCCCCCCCCCCCAAAATGACAGCCTCTGGACCGGGAACAGAACCTGTAAAATAGAAACAAAGTTGACAACCCGCACAATTACTCAGCATACCACATCCCCACCTCTACCATAGCATTGAAAAAAGTCTAAGGACCATATTACCAGGCCCATGATCCTTTCCCTGCTACAACCTCGCCTACCGCCCTCTGTTGCCGTGCCTATGTGGAAGGAACGTTTCCCCAAACCTCGGGCTATCAGGCCCAGGAGCTCCAGCGCCTTGCGCAGAATGGCTCGAAGCTGGAATGCTGATGCTGGCTTTCCATCCCCATGAGAAAAAACTCTATCCTCTCCCAACACATTCTGGGACCTGAGAGGTGACCCCCAGTGGACCGGACAAAACTTACTCACTGGGTAATACGGCAGCAATACACTCCTGCCCTGACCCCTCTGATATGTCTTGGACTTGTAAAGCCAAACCTGTAGCCCTTCTTCACACCTATCAATTTCCTCCCAGAGTACCCCCTGGTTCCCCCTACTGCCTAAAAGCTCCCGGAATGCACCCAAGACCATCCAAGTCATCAACCTCGAAAATAAGACAGTCTCGCTCTCTCCTTGGCAAACACTGGGCAGAACCCTGAGCTCTTCGCACAAATCACCCAAGTCAAAGGCTTCTTCTTTGGATCAACCGATCCAGCTTGTCTAGCCCAACCTTCCAAAATCCTTTTTCCCGAGCTCACCGGCCAAAGGGAAATAGCTCCAGCAAAGCATTCTCATGAAGGCTATACCCGTGAACTTCCCTGATATAGAAACTCTGGACTGACCTTTTTCAATAAGCAACATGATAAATTGCACCACATCCTCCCTACTTTTCTGAACCCCACCTCCCAAAATTTCCACCCAGACTGTCATAAGTTGTCCTCATCGAAACCGCTAGGGACTCCACTACCAACTGACGCATCCTCTCTCTCCTACTGACCAAAGGTCCTGAGGCATCCGGTTCCTGATTGTGTCCACCTCCGTGGCCAGTCCATGGAATCTGTCCCACTGTGAATGAGACAAAGCACTGGCAATGTCATTGTCCACATCAGGCATGTGTCTCTCCCTAAAAGCAATAACCAATGTCAAGCAACTCCACTCAAATGTCCTCAGTAGCTTCAAGACTTGGGGATCTCTGCAGACTATCTGTAAACCACCTGTACCACATACATATTATCAGTCCAAAAGAGACCTTCATACCTGACAACTAATCTCTCCACAATGCTACACCTACCACTAAGGGAAGAAATTCCAAAAAGGCGATACTGCAGCCATTCCACTTCCACTCCAGTGGCAATTCCACTGTGCACCATAGCCCCAGCCAATACAATCTATAGCCACAACCACCTGCTGCATCTGAGAATATCTGTGCATCCCAGTCCACTTCCATTAAAAGTGCAAATGGAAGGGGGGCGTGGCTACGAGGGCGAAGATGGCGGACGTGGCTTGCTAGAGCTCCCGCCAGCCCGATACCTATCCGTATATTTATCCTGGCCTCCGGACCCCTGTGACACCCCACACCTGCGGCGGAGGTTGCGGCACGAGAAAGGAGCCCTTGGGTGCAAGAATCGGGATTCCATGAGCTCTGGCGGTAGAAGTACCGGAAGCGACATTCTGAGGCCTATCCGCATCGTGGGCAGCCGGGGCCTCGAGTTTGGTGATCCCCGACCGGAAGCGCCCTTGGTCGGCAGGCTGGTGGAGAGGCGGGACCCGCGATTTGGGGCCTGCGCAGTCAGCGGAGCAACGGAAGGCAGTGTACAACGGCCCCGCGGAGGTGGAGAGGGTCCCGGTGCCACAGAGGTGCAGTGACGGGGCTGCGGCCTACTTCGGGCAGCAGGAGCCGGGGACTCGAGTTTGGCGACCTCAATCACCGAAGGTACAGCGCGGGCAGCGGCGAGACTGCTGTTGGAGTGGGCCCCCCCGAGTGAGACTTTGCATACGATCTGGACCTGGGGGCTCGTGCGCGGACCTGTCCCACTAGAGTTGGGGCCCCCCCCCCTGGTGCTTGATATCCCGAGTGCCGGTACACTGGTGTGAGAGAGGGAGGGGGTGCGCGCGTCGAGCCCCTAGGTCACTGAGCGACGAGCGGTGGAGCTGGTGCAACTGTTGCCGCATTTGATCGCCCTGGGGTGACGGACTGTGGTGTGGGGGACCCCCCAATCGCCTGCTGCGAGTGTTTGGCGGAGGACAGCCGTGGCTTGAACCGCCTGGGAGCAGAGACCCTGAATTCGGTGGATTGCCCCATCGGCCCCCTCGGCAGCCCCGTGGAGGTGGTCCGGTGTTGGTGGTGACCATTGGTGCCGTGAGACCCGTCACTGAGAGGTCTGTGAGGCGGTAGCCCCGGATAGTGCCGGATCATGACCAGAGGTGGGGGAGGGCCTGCCAAGCAGGGACCCATCGACAAGTTTACGGGCCCGAGTGGAGGCTCCGGAGCATCTGGTGGTCCGGGGTTGGGCCCCGACAACGCAGCGCTTATGGCGGCCATTACCCAGTCCAGAGACATGCTGGATGCCAAGATTGGGGCAGTTGGAGCCGACGTGACCCTATTGCGCCAAGACCTGCGCAACGCCGTTGCACGGATAACAGAGACGGAATTGCGGATTTCGGTTGTGGAGGACGATGTGGGGACCCTGAAAAAGAAGATGGCGGCGATGGAGAACATTCAGCGCGGCTTGGCGCTCAGGGTGGAGGATGCGGAAGGACGGGCACACAGAAATAACCTCCGCTTTGTGGGCTTTCCGGAGGGATGTGAGAAGGGGCACATGGAACAATTTCTATCCCAGTGGCTGGAGAGTTGGCTCCCCCAGACGTCCTGTCCCGTTGCTTCGTGATTGAACGCGCCCATAGAGCCCTGACCCAGAAACCGCCGGCGGGAGAGAGGCCTAGACCGGTGATCGCTCGGCTCCTGAACTTTCACGACAGGGACACGATATTGCGGGAAGCCAGGGCAAAAGACTCCCTTCTTTTTGAGAACCATAAGATCATGATCTTCCCGGATTATACTAGGCTTGTGCAACAGCAGCGGCATTCATTCATCGCCGCCAAGGCGAAACTTCGGGGCCTAAAGATCCAATACTCATTGCTCTATCCGGCCCGCCTCCGGGTGGTCTTTCAATCCCGCACCCATTTCTTCGACGCGCCGGAGGAGGTCTTCAAGTGGACCGATGAAACTGTGAACGTCAGGCCCCATGCTCAGCCGGGATTGAACCCGGGCAGATCGAGAGACTCATCGCAGGACAGGGGGGACCAGACGGCCCGGGCCGCACGACACAGACGGTCTCGATCTAGAAGACGTTCTGCCTCGAGGAGTGGTTCTCCTGCGGGGACACAAGACGCCCCCGATCAAACTGGCAAGGGATGATGAGATACTGTGGGGCTGTACATTCTGCTGGGAATGATGAGTGCTCCTGATGGAGAGAAGCTGTCTCCTAATACTTTGCTGTATTGAGGGCTGCCTGCTGCACCCCTGGTTGTGGCTAATCGACTTGTTTGTCTCTTTACGGGAGGGGTGGGGAGGGTGGGGTTCGGGGTGCTCCTGATATGGGCTATTTGCCTCCTACGTTGGTGGGAGTTGTCAGGGGAGGGGGGAGTTCGTACTGTTTGAAGGGGTAGTTGGGATCCATTGGTATGGTTGGCCTTGGGAACTATGTTTTGGGCCCGAGGACACCCATGCCGCGACAGATACTTCAGTGTTTTATGAGGTATAGGGGTGGGGGGTATGGAAGTAAGGAGGGGTGGGCCAGGGTAGGTTGGGTTGGGGTAGGGGTGGGGGAGGGGGTTGTTGTTGTTACGGGGAGTAAGGGCGTAAGGGGTGTAATGCACGTGATTTCTAATGTATTGCTGATGCGTGAGATGTGCGGAGGGGCGGGGCACTGGAGGCTGGATGGGTCCATTTCACTTGATAATGGCTGACACACCGCCGTCGGGGCTCCCCAGGGAGTCCATACGAGTAATAACTTGGAATGTGAGGGGGATGCTCGACAAGATCAAGCGGGGCGCTGTCTTGCGGTGGGGGAAGAGGGAGGTGGCTGATGTGCTCTTGTTGCAAGAAACACACATGTTGGGGACAAAAGTGCTTAGCCTGCAAAGGTTTGGTTATCAACAGGTGTATCATGCTGGATTCTCGAGGGGGTCCAGAGGAGTTGCTATACTAGTGCACCGCAGGCTAGCGTACGTCCATGAGAAACAATGGTCTGACCCACAGGGTCGATACGTCTTCATTAAGGGGATGGTAGGGACGGAACCTGTGGTCTTTGGTAGTGTCTATGCTCCTCCCCCGTTGCAATGGTCCCTGTCTGAGAAGTTGTTTGCAGTGTGAGCGGATATTCCGGAATCCTTGGCAGTGCTGGGGGGTGACTGGAATGACGTTATGGATGTATGTCTGGATCGTCGGAGATTGCAGGGGGGTTGACAGCGGCTGCCCCTACCCGGTTGAATGCACTGGTGGATGGGATGGGCTGGGCAGATGTGTGGCGACATATGCATCCTAGGGCGCGAGATTTTACGTATGTTTCGGCAGTGCATGGTTCGTTTTCACGCCTGGATCATGTCTTTATGCCCCATGCTTTTCTTGACAGGGTGTGGGAGGCCGAAATATTACCTAGAGGATTGTCGGATCACTCCCCGGTAGCAGTAAGGATGGGACTGCGGAGGGCACGTCAACCGTTCCGCTGGAGAATGTCCCCGTGGCACCTTCAGCAAACCGCATATGTTCAACACCTGCGCGGTGCAATTGCGCATTATTGGCGGGAGAACCTGGTAGAGGAGATGAATGCAGTCGTGGTTTGGGAGGCTATGAAGCCCACCTTGCGAGGGGTGGATATTGCATGGTGTGCGGCGGCGCGCAGTCAGCGTAGGGAAGCGATTACTGAGGCAGCAGCGCAGGTGGGACGTCTGGAACGGCAGTGTCAGGAGGGTGGAGACGAGGTGGCGGTAAGGTTGCTCCTGCAGGCGCAACAATCATACGCTTCTGTGCTCCTAGATGAGGCTCGACAGGCTTGGCTAGCCACGCGGAGCAGAATCTACCAATGGGGGGACAAATCCTGTTCTATGCTTCATAGACTGTGCCAGCGTACTTTCCAACCGATTACACTTCCGGGCCTCGCCGACATAAATGGGGTGGTGATCACGGACCCGTCGGAGCTGGCGGCGAGATTTGCCCTCTACTATAAGGAGCAATACGCTGCACGGGACTGTCTCTCGGCCGATGGGATAGATAAGTTTATTAGAGACCTGCCTCCGAAGACGGTCTCTGATGAAACTAGGAAAGCGCTGGACCTTCCCCTTACAGCGGAGGAACTGGGAAACGCGCTGGGACAGCTTAATACTGGGAAGGCACCTGGACCTAGTGGCTTCCCCTGCGAATTCTATAAAACCTTCCATCTCCAACTGGGGTCCCACTACCGTGCTGCGCTGGAGGTGGCACGATCACGAGGTAGACTGCCTGCTGATTGGCGTCATGCCGAGGTGGTGATCTTTCAGAAGCCTGGTAGGCCCCCGGACAGGCCGGAGTCTTATCGCCCGATCTCCTTACTTAATATCGAGGCCAAGCTGCTGGCTAAAGCCTTGGCTAACCGATTGCTCCCGTATGTGACTGACCTGGTTCATCCGGACCAGGCCGGCTTTATGCCACATAGAGCGACAAGGCATAATATTAGGCGGGCACAAGCGGCGGTTGATGCTATGGGGGCCAAGGGAGAAGGAGCGGCCCTACTATTGGCGGATATAGATAGAGCCTTTGACTCGGTCAGCTGGAACTACCTGTTTGCGCTCCTGCCGCACTTAAACCTGGGTCCGGTATTCATCTCCTACGTCAAACTGCTCTACACCGATATCACAGCATCTGTGCGAGTCTCGGGGGCGGTCTCCGAGAAATTTTCGATTGGCCGCGGGACCCGACAGGGGTGCCCGCTCTCTCCTTATCTATTTGCGTTGGCGATGGAGCCTCTGGCCTCATGGGTGCGTATCGACGCGCAGATGCGGGGCTTTGCATGGGGAGGACACGTCACCGACAGAATCGCGTTATACGCGGATGATGTCCTCTTTTTTCTTACTGACTTGCGCAGGTCGGGCCCCCGAGTTCTGGAGATTATGCGCATCTTTGGTGAGGTCTCGGGCCTGTTTCTAAACCCGCGAAAGTCCACCCTGTGGGTGTTGGGAGGTGGAGTGGTGGCTGACCCATGGGCAGCAACATTGCAGGAGGCGGCTGGGGGACTGAAATACCTGGGGGTGTTCCTCACTGAATCAGCCGACGTGGCGTGGGAACGCAACGTCGTACCGGTGTGGGAAAAAGTTCAGACGGATGTCAAAACATGGTCTCGAATGCCTCTTACCATATTCGGCAGGTCGGCGATCTTTAAGATGGTCGCGCTACCGCGCCTCCTATACCAGATACAGAACCACCCCCACCCCATCGCGCCCAAGTGGTTTCGCCAGGTTAACTCTGTGCTGAGCCGCTTCCTCTGGGCTGAAGGGGCAGCTAGGGTGGCGTTGCGAACATGCTTCCTATCCACATACTGTGGTGGTATGGCTACGTCCGACCTGTTGTCCTATTATCAGGCCGCCCACTTGTTGGTACTCAACGAGTGGTGGTACGGGGACAGAGGAGACCCCGCCTACGCCCTAGAGCGCTCATTGATGGGCAATAATACGCTGCACACGATTCTGTACTCTGCCAGGTTGAGGCGCGGGCTGCCGCGTACTGCACAGGTGGTATTTATAGTGTGGCGGCAGGCGTTGCGTCGCATGGGTTGGTGGGGCAGATTGACAGCGGAGACCCCATTATGGGGGAACGGGAGGCTCCCCGGGCTGGCCTCGCTGCAGGGGTTTGCTGGATGGGATGCGGTTGGGATCTCATCCCTAGGACACGTGCTGACCGGGGGCGCCCTCAAATCCTTCCAGGAGCTCAGTACCGAGTTCCACATGCCCAAGACGCAATTTTTTCGCTATTTGCAGCTCCGGCATGCCCTGGAGCCTAGTCTCGTAGGTCTGGAATCGTTGCCAGAGTTCAGCCCCATAGAGGCGAAGGTCTTCATGGGCGACCTGGGAGATAAGAAAGTGTCTAAAATATACCAAACACTGGTGACACACTGTTCTTCCTCCCTACTTCCCCTTAAGGTGGCGTGGGAAAGGGATGTTGGACCGCTAGATGAGGATGATTGGAGGGAGGCGCTAGAATCCCCAAGAGGGACAGCAATAGCAATACGACTCAGACTTATCCAATTTAAATACTTACACAGGGCCTATTACACCCGGGAACGATTGTGGAAAGCGGGCCTGATTGTGTCGCCGGACTGCCTGCGCTGTGGAGCTGAGAGGGGTACGCTACTGCATACCGTGTGGTCGTGTGCGGGCCTGACTAGATTCTGGAGTGGTGTTTGGGGATGCTTGTCTGAGGTATTGGGGTGGGATCTGCCCCGTACCCCCCGATTGGGGCTCCTTCATGTACTAGAGGGGGTTGGCGGGAATATTTACAAGCGCCACCTGCTTTTACTGGGGTTGGTGGTCGCAAAAAGGGATCTAGCTAGGGCGTGGAAGGGAACGAGGGCCCCCCCGCTGTGTGCATGGAAGGCGGGTCTAGACTTCTTCATGGGGTTGGAACGCCCGGTATTTGAGGCCAGAGGATGCCCCCGCAAACACTATAAAATCTGGAAACGTTGGGCGGAGTATAGGGGGTTGTTCCTGGACCCCCCGACAGACCGAGACGAGGATATGCAGGTTGTAGAGGACCCTGAAGCCTGAGGGGTCGCGCCCTCTCAAGCACACAAATGTCATGTACTGATAGCTTGTTGTGATCACATGTAAGGGGTTAGGGAGGGATAAGGGGTGGGTAGATGGGCAGTTGGTTGAAGCTGGGGTAGGGGGGTTTGTTTTTCTTTTCTCCTCTTGTCATTGATTAAGCTATGCACAATTCTGCAATGTGTTATGATATGTGGTGGTAATCTCCGGCTGTGGGGAGCCACGTGATTGCTTTGCCTACTTAAACAATGAAAAATTTGTTGTGAAAAAAAAAAAGTGCAAATGGAATCCTATTAAAGGATTGTAGAAAGTCTAGCCACATCCTCAGGTCCTCTTTAATGACTGCCCGCAGTCACTGAAAATGCTGTAACTGCAAACCTGACAGTGTCAATCACAACCTCCTTCAAAATGTCCTCCTTGCTCTCACCACGCAAAATTGAAATGCCCCAGGAGCACCTGCACCTCTTTTACTGTCCCCTTGACCTTTGCCAACATTACCTCCAACAGCCACACAGTGGTCACTTTTTATCTTCTGGAAATCTGGTTTCATAGCCCCTGAATCAATCTTGATACCAAGAAAGAGCAACACCGTACTGGGTCTCACTGTCTTTTCCGGTGCCAGAGGCATCCCAAATTGCCCGATGAGCTCCTGTAAACTTACTAGCAGATGCTGTCAGTCCATGGAACCAGGGTTCCCCACAAAAAAGAAGTCATCCAAGTGTTGCGCGATATGCTCATGTCCTGTATATCATGTGAAGAGCCATTGTAAGAATGCGCGTGAAGCACTCGAAGAGAGCACATGAGATGGAACAGCCCTTAGGGAATGCCTTATCAACATAACATTTTTCTTCAAACTGTATCCCCAAAAGCTGAAAGTCGGCAGGCTGTACTGGCAGCAGACGGAAAGCCAACTTAATGTCACTTTTAGCCATTAGTGCCCCCTGTCACACTCGTTCTCACAATGAGAGGTCACATCATCTGAGGAATATGACAATGAAACTTCCTTGTCCGGTATCAAATCATTAACTGACTGACCCTCCGTCCATAATAGATGTTGTATTAACCGAAAATGATTTAGTTCTTTTTTGGGTACCACTCCTATAGGGGGCAAAATTAAGTCATCCATCGGCCAATCAGCAAAGGGGCCAGCCATCCTGCCTTCCTGAATTTCTTTGCCTAATTTGTCCCGTACCACCTCTTTGAGTGTGCTGGCTGACTTCAAGTTAGCCGCCTAGTGCCACATACTTGGGCCCTACTAAGCTAGCCTGAACCCCCAATTAAATCCTTCTTTCAATAGCCTGCCATCATCCTTCCAGTCGTAGTGAGAAAACAAAATTCTAACCTGTCCAACTTAATATCCTTTGCCCCCAGATCCCTGTCCACTCGTCCCTGTCCTGAAACCCATTGGCTGACCATGATGTTGTGCCCCTGTGGTTCCCTGTTGCCCATGTCCTGATTTATAGCTAGCTTGACCGCCCGCCCAGAAGCAATTGACCAAAGTGTGCCTTCCTGCACACTTGGAACATTCATGCCAGAATTTACAATATTCGTTTGTTTAAATCCCATCAAGCTCCACTTTGCCTGCCTTGACTTTTTCCTGACCCACCCACCCCTCCCCAAGTGGGACAACCCTAAAAGGGCGGCTAGACTATCAGCAAACCTCTGGATGTAAAAATCGTTTAACCAAATTTTGTGGGCCTCGTAGTGTGCTGCCACAAGTCAGTGAAAAGCTCACCTCACTGTGCCTCCAGATCCAAGGCCATATGGGGCCCGGAATTCTTCATCATATTGCACTCACACGTTACTGCCCTAATTTATTTGGGCTTTTCTGATTATGTCTATATATTCAAATAATGCTACTGACCTCTCCGGGTACTTTTCACACAACACATTAGCATAAATAAGGAATGCTGGTGTCCACTTCTCTATGGTCACAGGCCCCTTCAGCCACTTGGACAGCTCAAATTCTTCCTCCTTTGAACCTTCTTTCGGCCCTTAACTCCCTATGTAAGAGTTTCAACATCTATGTGTACTCCCCCTTCCATATCTTCTCCTTATGGGCCAGCATGATGTGAGTTCCCAATGGTTTAGGTATACCCATATATGGGAGTTTTTTGATTTTCAACGCTTTGCTACACAGCTTGTCTGTCTTCCCTGCATCCATTGTCTTCTTGTCCTGCTTCTCACTCCTACCCTCTGAATTTTCAAGCTCGCCAGAAACTATGGTTGAAGACCCTGTCTGTACCTTGCCCGCATCTGCTTTGCCTGTTTTGTGTCTGACCTCCTGCTTGCATTCCCTTTGTCTCAGCACAATGGCCTCTGCCTCTCCTAGGCTGTGCTCATCTGTACCAACACCGGTATCCCTTACGTTAAGACCTTTCCATAAGTGGCGCAAAACAAGTGAGAGGGACCCCTTAACCCAAAAGGGGTAGGGCACCAAATAGACTGTAGTCAAAAACAGATCCGCTTTAGGTACACTTCACAGAACAGCGTCACTCTTCACATCCAAACTATCACCAGGGCATAACACTGTCAAAGGCACAATATATCCATATATAAAAAAAAAATTAAAATCTTCAAATATACATAAACAATATCATTAGATCATTATACATCATTTAATAAAAGATAAAAACATACACATAATACATTCAGCACAATTAATCAAAGGGAGAAATTGATAGAAAATACTTTCTAATCATCAAAAAGGCTCACACATTAGATCAAGATCATCTGTGAAATATACACAGTTTTATCCATTTGATACTGGCAGTTTCACAAATGTCACCACAATCTACAGTTTGCCTTTTTGTAGTATGCGTCGCCGCGCTTTGTTGGATGTCTGTTTTCAAAAACCACCTTCCTCAGGACAAGAATAAAATCACCCCCACATGAACATATAAATCTGTACATGTTTACAGAAAACAAAAATAAATAAAAAACAATCAGTTAGCCTTTGTCATTCGAAAAATATATTTAGTTTGTTATGAAAAATCAATAAAATGATATACAGTGTTCATATCCTGGTGATTCATCCCACTACCTTTCATACACTACAACTCAAACCACTTTCATGCATACATTGCTCATGAGGAATAATTAATACCAGCATCCTGGCCATTGGGGGGTATAGATCTCTCCACCCAACCCTGATTAGGGTGTCTCAACATCCCTTACAAATTAATGTCAGATGTATTCCAAATGTAAATGAAATACATTGTGGACCCTATCCAGTTAGAAAATAATTAAGATCTTATGGAAAAGAGCATTTATTGTGTGTCTACCTGTATCTGTTTCAGGAAATACATCTATTTGACACTGCAGTACCTATTACTTGCGGGCCCAAGTGTGAGGATTATAAAATCTCTCCATGGGGCATCCCCTCCGGATATAGGGGTGAATCTGTGGAGAATAACATCCCTTATTCTTGGAATATCTCATACTATGAGTCATATTATGGAAGCTGATTAACGAGCAAATCGTACCTTGAGGTTTTAATGAAAGTCCCAGTGCTGAGAATCAAGTAGAGAGACGTCAGTCCCTGCCGCTGTAACAAGGGAAAATACACTTTAAGGTGCCCAATCATAATACATCCCAGTTATCTATTTGCGTGATGTTCAGATATCAAATTACCTTCGAATTATATTGCACTTCTATACTCTGGAATGCTTGTTGATACAATATCCAGTACTTATTTAGAAGAAACGATTTCTCCAACGCTTTCTTAAAACCAATCCTCTTCGTGGATTCAAGAGATGTAACCCAATTAGGCCAAACGTGTTGTTTCTGAAAGATATTGACCGAAATCTATGTTGGTTGATAATAAGTTACAAAGTACGACATGGCGCGCCACACCGGTTGCTTAAAAAAAAGCCTCAATTCACCAATAATGTGCTCATATCAAGTATACAAGCCAGCGAAGCCCTGACGCGGGCACGTATTTGTCCTCAGATACAACCTGTGCTGCACACTACAACCCCACAACTTTCATCATTTCCACATTACTCTTTCGTGCCTAGTACTGAACGTCTACTCCAGCTTATGCTTGTGTGTTAGGTACAAAACATGCACCAAGCAACTGCATTCCATCATCATAGCAGTGCAAAAAATAACATAACCCCATCCCAATATCAACGGTCAGTCTTATAAAATAATGACATAACCAGAGAGACATATGTCAATATGCGCACGCCTCAAAAGGTGTATTACTGGCCATTACGACCCGATAGGTACAAAACATGCACCAAGCAACTGCATTGCATCCTCATTGCAGTGCCAAGAAATAACCACATTATTTACTCTGTGGCAGGTCTTAAAAGTTAAATGAACATACGTCATTATACACACGCCTCAAAAAGGTGTATTATGGGCCATTACGGTCTTGCCCCTATGTCAATCATAGTTTCACAAATCGATAGTGAGCAACATCTAAATTTCCCCCGGTTATTTCCTGGAGAAATATGTCCGCCGTCAATCTTACCTTGTTACACACGGTGCAGCCAAAATTTGGGGTGAACAACCGCCAAAGTCAATATAAGTATCTCTATACCACCGCCACGCCAAACGTATTAAAAATAACTACTCTCGTCATGTGACCCCAGCCGATAATGCACAGCAGCTGAGTCTGCCAACCCATAGGCAATGGGAATCCTCGTGACTATGGTGGCCATCTTAGTCTGTCTCTTCATACAGCATGAATACCATAATGATAGTTATTTATTCGCATCTCAATGCGTTTGGCAACAAACTTGAAGTAATATCTACCCAGCTATCGATAGAAGGCACATCCAGGGGCACCTATTATAAAAAATATTCAAACCAATACCCCTAATCAGAAAATCTAGAGAAATATATATCTGTCCCCGTCATTACACTAATGCTGCCATAATGGCAATTCCTCATATATTATGGTCACATTTTATTCAAAGATCTCCTAGCATCTTCTTTCTTGGGCCTATAGGCTATTAACTATTAAATAGGATACAGTTCAGTAAATAAAACGGTCCCATTCTTCTTGGGCATTGGAAATACTCGTAACTATGGCGGCCATCTTAGTCTATCTCTTAGTCCTCCCTACATGACAAAACAATAGTCCTCTATTCGTTTCTACGTGCATTTTTGCAACATACTCAAAGCATTATGCACTCGAATCCAATTATGAAAAAATTCAAGGAAAATAATTTTTGCCAAAAAATCCCCATAATTAAAAAATCGCTAGAAATTTCTATCCCCCCATTTGTTACATTCAAGCTACCATGTTGTCTTTTCTTGATTCATATTGCCATCATATTATCCATAAACCTCCAAACACATTATTTCTCAGAGACTTAAGATTATTAAAAAGGGTTCAGTTCAGTTAATAAAATGGTCCCATTCTTCTTTGGAATTCAGACCATTCTGTACCGTATATACAGTGATATAAACCTCTGTTCTCTGGCTTTACGTTTCATTTCAACATTGCCACCGTGTGCTCCCATTTGAATTTTCTCCAGAATGAACCACTCTATTTCTAATTCATTACGCCCCATTTCTAAAAAAATTCTTACTACCGGGGCATTTGCTCGTTGTTCTGATTGCTGAGTGATGTTCCTGTAGTCTCATGAGTAACTCTCTACTAGTTTCGCCCATGTAGTCTTTGCCACACAGACAGCGCAGGAAATAGACAATATTCTTGCTCTTGCCATTATTCAGAATCCTCAAATTTACTTGACACCCATTATGTTTAATGTATTTTGCCTCAATGCATGATGCACAAACATTACACGTTCCACATTTAACATTACCAATTGTTGGCCTTCTTTCTAGCATGCTCTGTTTGCTACCTTGAACATCACGATAGGTGTGTACCAATTCACTTTTTAAGTTTCTATTCTTTTTAAAGGCAAAAATTGGTCTAGACAACTTTTTTCTTCTTCATTATTCACAATGTGCCAGTTACTATTAAGATTTTTTTTATCCTATTACTAATGTGGGAAAGATTACTAACAAAGACCACTTTGTCTCTTTCTTTCTTTTTAGGTTCATTGTTATTTATCATCGCATCTTTATTATAAAATCGTGCCCGTTTACATGAACGCAAGATATGTTTCTTAGGGTAGCCTCTGTCTTTGAACTTCCTTTTTAAAGTCTCTGTATGTTTATCGAAATCATTAATGTCCGAACAATTCCTCCTTAAGTGAGAAATTGACTGAACGGAATGTTATCCCTTTGGGATTTAGGGTGAAAGCTTGAGTATTGCAACAGAATGTTCTTTGCCATCGGTTTTGTGTACAGTTCTACCTCCAGAAAACCATTGTTTTCCTTAATATAAATGTCCAAGAAATCAACTCTTGACCTACTATATTGGGACGTAAATCCATATTCAACCATGATAGGAATTCTTTTAGCTGGTCATCTTCACCCTCCAAAAATAAAGAAAATGTCATCGGTGTAGCGGTACCAGCCCGCTACATTCTGGTAGAAGGGTGCGAGTTCAATATAGATATATTGATTTTCGAACTCCCCCACATAGAGGCATGTTAGACTTGGGGCGCATGCAGCCCCATACCAATCCCTTTCAATTGTTTAAAAAGTTGTTCTTTGAATAAAAAGATGTTATTCATCAACACTATCCTGAAACACTCAAATATAAAGCCCTTATTAACTCCATCCAATTCCACATTGTTGATGGCTTGTGGAATGTTTGTGTAGATAGTCTCAATGTCCAGGGTAACTAAACACTGAGTCTGTCCACAAAACGCCTTACCTTCAAGCATGCAGATAATATGTGTTGAGTCTGTAACATAAGATTTTAGACTCATCACTAGTGGCCATAAAAATGATCCACATATTTGCTCAGGGGCTCTGTGAGAGAGTCTATACTACTCACTATTGGCCGCATCGGTGGGTTATGACAGTTCTTATGTATCTTTGGGAGGCCGTACAAGGCAGGAATTCTAGGGTCAATGTTGCTTAAAAATCTGAATTCCTGCTCAAAAATCCAGATTTTTTCTTTCGCCTCATTTAATAATGATTGACACTCCCTTGCTAGTTTCACTAATGTATTTCTAGGGACTGCTGCATAGTGCTCCTCAACATAAAGGATTTCATGCATGTTATATTCATAGTCCTTAGTGTTAAAACAACTACCCCACCCCCTTGTCCGCAGGCTTGATTGTCAGTGATTAATCATCTTTGAGAGACTTTAGTGCTGACTTCTCTTCTCTACTCATATTTACCAAGGAATTCCTGGGATTCTCTGCCAAAATCTTTTGTACCCCGCTTTCAACTGCATTTTCAAAAACCAACAAATTCTTGCCTACCATTCCAAAATAGGGGGTAAAGGTGTCACATTTTAATACGGTACGGAATGGTCTGAATTCCAAAGAAGAATGGGACCATTTTAATAACTGAGCTGTCCCCTATTTAGTAATCTTTAGGCTCAGAGAAATAATGTGTTTGGAGGTTTATGGATAATATGATGGCAATATGAACCAAGAAAAGCCAACATGGTAGCTTGAATGTAATGAATGGGGGGGATAGATATTTCTTGCGATTTTTTAATTATGGGGATTTAAATTTGTTTTTATTTTCCTTGAAATTATTTTATAATTAGAGTTGGGTGCATAATACTTTGAGTATGTTGTAAAAATGCACGCAGACGTGAATAGAGGACTATTGTTTTGTCACGTAGGGGGGACTAAGAGATAGACTAAGATGGGCACCATAGTTACGAGTATTTCCAATGCCCAAGAAGAATGGGACCATTTTATTTACTGAACTGTATCCTATTTAATAGTGTATAGCCTATAGGCCCAAAAAATAAGGTGTTTGGAGATCTTTGAATAAAATGTGGCTATAATATATGAGGAATTGCCATTAGGGCAGCATTAGTGTTATGACGGGGAGAGATATATATTTCTCTCGACTTTTTGATTGGGGTATTTGTTTGAATAATGCCCAAGAAGAATGGGACCGTTGTATTTACTGAACTGTATCCTATTTAATAGTTTATAGCCTACAGGCCCAAAAAATAAGGTGTTTGGAGATCTTTGAATAAAATGTGGCTATAATATATGAGGAATTGCCATTATGGCAGCATTAGTGTTATGACAGGGAGACATATATATTTCTCTCGACTTTTTGATTGGGGTATTTGTTTGAATAATTTTTATAATAAGGGCCCCTGGATGTGTCTTCTATCGATAGCTGGGTAGATATTACTTCAAATTTGTTGGCAAACACATTGAGACGCGAATAGACAACTATCGTTATGGTATTCATGATGACCACCATAGTCACGAGGATTCCCATTGCCTATGGGTTAGCAGACTCAGCTGCTGTGCATGATCGGCTGGGGTCACATGATGAGAGTAGTTTTTTTAAATGAGCTTGGTGTGGCAGTGGTATAGAGATACTTGTATCGACTTCGGCGGTTTTCCGCCCCAAATTTTGGCCACACCGTGTGTAACAAGGTAAGATTGACGGTGGGCATAGTTCTCCGGGAAGTAGCCGGGGGGGCTGTAGTGGTTGCTCACTATCGATTTGGGAAAGTATCATTGACATAGGGGCAAGACCATAATGACCCGTAATACACCTTTTTGAGGCGTGTGCATAATGACGTATGTTCATTTCACTTTTAAGATCTGTCGCAGAGTAAGAAATGTGGTTATTTCTTGGAACAGCAATGATGATGGAATGTAGTTGCTTGGTGCATGTTTTGTACCTATCAGGTCGTAATGGCCAGTAATACACATTTTGAGGCATGCGCATATTGACATATGTCTCTCTAGTTATATCATTATTTTTTAAGACCGGCCGTTGATATTGAGATGAGGTTATGTTCATTTTTTCCACTGCTATGACGATGGAATGCAGTTGCTTGGTGCATGTTTTGTACCCAACACACAAGCATAAGCTGGATTAGACGTTCAGTACTAGGCATGAAAGAGTAACGTGGAAATGATGAAAGTTAAGGGATTGTAGTTTGCAGCGCAGGTTGTATCTGAGGCCAAGTACGTGCCCATGTCAGGGCTTCGCTGGCTTGTGTACTTGATACATTATAGGTGAGTTGAGGCTTTTTTTAAACCGACTGGTGTGGCACGCCATGTCGTACTTTGTAACGTATAATCAACTAACATAGATTTCGGTCAATATCTTTCAGAAACAACACGTTTGGCCTGATTCGGTGACATCTCTTGAATCCACGAAGTGGATTGGTTTTAAGAAAACGTTGGAGAAATCTTTTCTTCTAAAAAAGTACTGGATATTGTATCGACAAGCATTCCAAAGTATACAAGTGCAATATAATTCAAAGGTAATATGATATCTGAACTAATCACGCAAATAGATAACTGGGATGTATTATGATTGGGCACATTACAATGTATTTTCCCCTTATTGCAGCGGCAGGGCCTGATGTCTCTCTACTAGATTCTCAGTACTGGGACTTTCATTAAAACCTCATGGTACGATGTGCTCGTTAATCAGCTTCCATAATATGACTTATAGTATGAGATAGTCCAAGAATAAGGGATGTTATTCTCCACAGATTCACCTCTATATCCGAAGGGGATGCCCCATGGAGAGATTTTATAATCCCTGCACTTCGGCCCGCAAGTAATATGTACTGCAGTGGCAACTAGATGTATGTCCTGATACAGATACAGGTAGACACATAACAAATGCTCTTTTCCATAAGATCTTAATTATTTTCGAACTGGATAGGGTCCACAATGTATTTCATTTACATTTGGAATACATCTGGCATTAATTTGCAAAGGATGTTGAGAGACCCTAATCCGGGTTGGGTGGAAAGATCTATGCCCCCCAATGGCCAGGATGCTGGTATTAATTATTCCTCATGAGCAATGTATGCATGAAAGTGGTTTGAGTTGTAGTGTATGAAAGGTAGTGGGATGAATCACCAGGATATAAACACTGTAATAATTTTAATGAGTTTTTATAAAAAACTAAATATATTTTTCAAATGACAAAGGCTAACTGATTGTTTTTTGTATATTTTTGTTTTCTGTAAACACGTATAGATTTATTTGTCCATGTATGAGTGATTTTATCTTTGTCTTGAGAAGGTGGTTTTTCAAAACAAACATTCACCGAAACAGGTCGACGCATACTACAAAAAGGCAAACTGTAGATTGTGGTGACATTTGTGAAACTGCCAATATCAAATGGATAAAACTGTCTATATCTCACAGATGATCTTGATCTAATGTTTGAGCCTTTTTATGATTAGAAAGTATTTTCTAGCAATTTCTCCCTACAATTAATTGTGCTGAATGTAATATGTGTATGTTTTTATCTTTTTTTAAATGGTGTATAATGATCTAATGATATTGTTTATGAATATTTGAAGATTTTAATAAAATATGTTATTTATGGATATATTGTGCCTTTGAAGGAGTTATGCCCTGATGATAGTTTGCATGTGAAGAGTCACTCTGTTCTGTGAAGTGTACCTAAAGGGGATCTGTTTTTGACTACTTTCTAAAAGTGGGCCTCCCAGCTGTCTTGAGGCTCCCTTGTCTTGACCCCTAAGTATACCATTTTGGTGGCATTCGCCCTGACGTACCGTGGTGCCTGGATCGGTGCCTTCTCGGGGACCCACTGCTTTGCCATCCATTCCTTCCGCCAGAATCCACCCTATCCGATTTGATCCTACCAGGCACTTGTTCCTGTAAAATACTACGGGCATATTGATTAGTGGAACCCCTGACCTGAGACTTCCAGCCACTATTCAATTTCTTCCTCATCCTCATCCCCACACTTCTCCCTCTTCCAGCTCTTCTCATCACAGTAAAGCATTGACAGCTCCACTGCATCTTTTCCAACTACTCTCGGGGCAACTTCACACATGTGTACGTGAATCAGCGTGCACACACGCTGCACAAACCATCTTCCACGGAGTGACCATACATGGTCATCCCCACCTCTCTCACATGTTGCACCACTGAACCAACGCCAAACCTTCTTGAGGCAGTGACCTTGACGTCCCCCGCTGCTGTCCAGCTGGCCACACAATGAGCCACACTTTGCTTTCCTGAGGCCGCTATCCCAGCTTCCTGGTTGTCCTGTGGAAGTGAAAAAGGCCTAGTGTGCCGGTGTGATGGTAAAAGACAAATTCTGAACTAACTCAGACTCCTCTGACTTCAGCCAAGCACTCGGGCTGCACGTGATTCCAAGACTATTGGTCATGGGGCAGCCAGGTGTCCCAAACTACCAACAAACTGCACTCAGAATGGACAGGCCCCTGCCCCCAACACCTACCTCTGCCGTTCTCCAACGTGACTTCCCATAAACCCTCAATGGAGGCAACCTGTGACCCCCCAGATCAAACTAGCATCTTCCAGACTCCCTTCCTTATTTCCCCCTTCCTCATCACTCCACTCTAGCTGGACTACCGAAGCCAGAGTGGCTGCCCTTCTGCCCATCGCCTGCACCACCCCCTCACCTGACTCCACTTAATCCCCTGACCTGGCCACACCCAATGTCTCACTTTCCCCTGACTGCCCCTTCCTCCCTGATGACCCACTGGTCCTTGACCCTAGCTGGCTCCCGATTGAGCCTGCTGCCACTGTCCCAATCAATGGGATTCCAGCACCTTTTCTTAATCCTATTGTGTCTCCCTTCCTGCTTCATGCTCGGCCTGTCTACAGAAGGGCCACCCCTGTCTTTAACAAGATTGCGTTACCCTTCCCTGAAATCAACTTGCACATAGTTATCTTCCTCCTCTCTCTCCCCTGATGCATCCTGCCAAGTGCCCTCCCCTCTCTTGACCTCTACCACCTCCCTGTTATGCATTTACCGCCTTAATTAAGTATCTGATTCCCCCGTACTGAGGAGCCTTTACCCCTCCCTCTGCCGGAGGCCCCTCGTGCGTCCTCGGCAGCCCCATCTGATGAAGCGAGTTTCAGAAAATATTTTATTCTGACTTGTGAATTCAATTCCCTATAACATGAACTAATCAATTAATGAATTGTTGCATGATATATTTGATTAATCCAATCTAGATTAAGTTTGCACCACACATGAACACGCGGGAACTAATAACATGTGCTTTTGTTGCATTTGCAAGTCTGTTTTGTAACACATGATTAATATTGTTTTGTTTGTTATGTCTGTCCTATTGTCTTTGTCACTATTAATATGCGGCTGATCATTGAAAGGCATGTGCTTCATTATATGTGCTTACATGTTTGTCCTATGTTGTGATTGTCTGTCTGTGAAACATTTAATCATCTTTTAATTCTTTCAGATTCATAAAGCTGGACTATATGAAGAATGGTAGTTATTTTATGTGCTGCTTTATTTGTTTGCTTCTGCTAGTTGTCATTTATTAATGGGTTAATCACTAGCAGGGAAGGGTGGGTAACAGAAGGATTTGTTTTACCTGAATTAATCACTCTTTTGTGTTTGTTTAATTATTAGCCTGAATGTGGTTTGAGGCCTAGCCTTAGTTCTGGTTCTGAAGAAAAGCTGGTCGGCATGTACGTGAGCAGAGTTGGAGCCAAGTGCAGTCATCTTGGAAACTTTCCATGGAACTTTGCTTTTGCATAACCTTTGAAAAAGACTGTGGCTCTAACAAAAGAGACTTATTCATGAACTGCTCTGGATGTTCTTTTCTCAAGGCCGAAGAAATGGCAGGGATGATTTTGCCGAGCTCTGGTGGAAGTCAGAGAAGCAACTTTTTAATTTGTTGCAAAGACACTCGGAAGCTGATGTCACTCTATGTCAATGAACAATAGTATGGTGACGCTTACACCCTGGACGAGGTGGTTTTGGTGGTCTGACAGACAGCAACCAATCACAGTGCTGAACTTTTAGAAAAGAATTACATTTTAGTTAGATTAGCAAGCAAATAGGGTATAAAAATTGGCCTCTTGAAAGGAACGGGGCTGACTGTTTCTTGAGGGCGAAGTGCTGTTCGATTTTCCATGGACTTGTAAGCATTCAACTGTTTATTCATTAATTTCCTTTTCAGGTCAGAAAGCTAACTTAGATTAGAATTTAGGGCTATGTTTTCTTTAAAATTCATTATTTCATACAATGTTGAACTGACAGATTTTGAGCCAATGATTAAAATGCAATAAAGCTTACTTATTAAAAATAAATGTTGATATTAATAAAGAACTAATAAAGTTTATGCAATTTCGAGAATTTTAAAATAAACTTTTAAAATGACAAGCTGGTCTTGTTTATTGAAAAGAGTTTAATAACAACATATCAGATCCATTCGCCTCTTGTTTCAGCTGCTCTGTTGTTTCTTATGGGCCTGGTTTTAATTGGTAAGTGTGGTAGTAGATTGTGACGTCATTTATAAAGAATTTCTGTTGGAGCGCTGGAACAATTTTTGGTAGCTTCGTACGGTTATATGTTGTTTTTGACATGCATGTTACATATATGTAGGTATATTCATAGGATTATTGTCTAACATATGTTGATCTTGAATTTGTCAGGTTGTTATGTGTAGTATGTAATCTTTGGGGTTTTTCCAGCAGTGTGAAAAATTCCTGGTTTGCCATGGCAAGAGTAGTGTAGCTAGAAGAGTTACACAGTGCATTTGTCTGTTTCAAAATTGTGGTATAGAATATATCACGTGTTGTGGACGTACAACACAAGTTTAGGGACCTTAGATTGATTGGTTGAATGTATAGTGGGGATTGCCTATGAAATTGTAGCATTAAGCAGAGGGTTCTGGTGAGCCTGTTTTAAAACTTTTTGTGAAAAGAGTAGTAGGATTTATCCAAGCTTGAGAGAAGGGTGAGATAGCGTCGTCTATTCTTATCAACGCCTGACGTTTTCTGTGGTTGGTTCAAGTCCTGCCAAGATTTCGTGTGTGTAAAATCAGGGTTTTCTTGTTTGAAAGTGTGTGAATGATTGAGATCTGTTGGAAGGGTAGGGTAAGAATTACTCTATTGGCAAATGAAACTATTCTGTGGGGATAGCGTCGTCTATTCCACGTATCCTTGAATGTATGCATAAAACTATCTCTTTGTTAGAGAAGCAGACAAATGGTTTCCTTTTATGTAGTTATTAATTGCGTTTTTAATAAGTAATTGGAAAATGTTTTAAACCCTTCTGGGTAAAGTAAAAGGCATTGAAAGTGTTTTGCACTATTTAAATATCTGCAAAAAGCATTGCGCGCTATTTAAATTCATAGAAATGTGCCCCAATCGAAAATTGTAAGGGAGGGGCTGATTTAGGAGTGAGAGCGTGTGAGGAGAGCCTGCAGCAGCAGCTGCTGTATACGTTAGAGCCTGCCGCGCTCTGATTGGTTGATGTGCCCTGGAGTGTCAGAGCAAAGCAGCGCTCTCATTGGTTGAGGCGCGATCAATGCTCGAAATATTGTTTAATTTATAAGTAATCCTTCCTGTTTAGATTTTGTCTTTCTCTCGCAAATTGCGCTATTATAGAAAATACTGGTTTGATTAGTGAAGTGTAGTTGTGTGAGCTCGACCCCATCCCCAGATTCTCTGTTAATTACCACACTACGTGTACTTTCTTTTTATTTAGCTCACATGCAGTGTTAATTGGTATTGGAACCAATGACACGAGCTTCTTACTGTTTGTGCTCTCTCTTTTGACAAATTTTTTTTAATAAGTTTGAACCCCCTTATCTTTTTGACAACGCGCCTGTCAATACGCGCTCAGTTTCCATTTGAACCTGTTTCTGCACAAGTCCGCTCCATCTCGAGACTTTTCTTATGCTTTACTGCTCGTTTTGTGTTTACATTTAGCCGGCAGATTGCTTTGTTCCTCGCTGAGTTTGCACACTGGTTGTTTAATTTTTTAAGATAACTGTGTGCCGAGCAATTTTTGTGAAGGAGGGGGGCTGCTAAGGAGCGAGTGGGAGAGCTGTCAGCTGCAGCGGCTGTCTACGTCAGCCGCCGCGCTCCCATTGGTGGAAACGCCGACGCGTCATAGGTAGAGCCGCGCTCTGATTGGGCGAGGCTCTCCCATTGAATATTCCTTGGTCCCGAGTGTCACGGAGGAGCTGCGCACCGATTGGTTGTGACGTGTGCAGTCACGAGAGAGGAGCCGCGACCTGATTGGTCAGAATTTTGTGTAGTTGGACTTTGTCAATATGCGACCGGATTGGTTGAGGCTTGGTGAGTGCTGTGGTTGGCTGAGCGTTTTAGCAGCCGTGTGTTAATTGGCTCAGGTACTTGTTGTGCTGATGCACATTGTTTACTTTTGTCGAGTGTTTAATTTTCTACGCTGGTAATGCCCAGAGCTTTAATTTAATAACTGATTGTTTCTAATTTTAGCCATAACATTAAAAAAGTGGAATTTCTATAAAGTATTAAATATTACAGCAAGCAGCTATCCTGATTAATTAACAACAGCAAAGGTGATTAGAGCTTAGTAAATAAAAAGCAAATAATAAATAGTTATCATTAGAATTGCAAATTAAATAAAATTATAGCAGTAATAACAGTTAAAACCTCTTTAACAGAATAACATTGTATAATAAACATGAGTTATTGGGATGATTATGAGAAGAAGCCTTCATGGTTTCAAAAGGTGAAAAATTATTTTAAACCTGACAAGAAAATTGAAACGCGTGGTGGTAAATTACTTCATAAGTACAAAACACCTGCAGCCTATATGGAAGGTGAATATGGCTATCATACTGTAATTTGGTTTGATAATTGGATGCATTATGCTAGAAATGATGGCGTATTAGCCTGGCCAGAAGATGGGTCATTTAATTAAAAAATTTTACAAAATTTAAGGAAAAAGATGATGGATCTTGTGCCAAAGCCAAGACCTACACAATTTGAAGCCTTAGTTGAATGGGAGGTTGAGATGATGGAACTTGAACGTGAAAGCAAATGTTCAGCACCCAAATATTCAAAATATGTTGTATATAAGGAAACACATGAAGAAAAAGTAAAACGCTGGAGAAAGGCAAACATGTATGATGGTCTGTATCCAGTGAGAATAATGATTACTGAGGATTTACAAGAAAAGATAGCTGGTAAGAGAATTGATGAGGAATTAGATGATGCAGTTTTAGAAGACATTTATGCAGCCAAACGCAAACCGCCACCTTATCAAGCAAGTTCTCATTCTACCCCGAGAGTTTCTACAGAAACTTCTCCAAGTGCACCTCCTAGAGAAGCTGAAGAAGGTTCTCCCAGATTTTTGAAACTACCTGAAAGAGTAGGATCAATAAATAATTGTAGTACACCCAGAGAGAGCAGAGTCCCACAGGAAAATAATTTTGTGAAAAATCAAGAGAGAATATCTGTTAACATTCCAGAAATTTCTAGTTACAATAAAGCGAAGGAAGATTTAATTCAACAATTGACAAAAGGCATGGAAGCAGTGACAGTACCAGTTACTATTGGTCCTGTTGTACCGGTTTTTGAACAGGGAGTCAATAGACAAACAGCTTTAACGGTTCCATTAAATGCAGAAATTCAAAAGGTTGCTGAGAGATTTTATTCAGAGATTCATAGAGAAAATTCTATGATGCCAAATTTAACATTAAATGGAAATCTGTTAAGTTCACAAGCACCATCAGTGGCAGTTTCAGATTCAGGTCTGTCTGAGAAAAGTCTGGATAGAATGGAATTATCACAAAATGGAATAAGCCATGAAGTTCCTGATTATAAAAAACTTGATGTTGCTAAATTAAAAGCTGATCTGGAAGAATTAATCATTGGCACAATTGGTACTGACAATTTGAAATTGTATCAGGATGATGAATTGTTGTTCATTTGTAAGAGTATTCAGTGGAAGACAAAAAATAGGTATGAACAACTGGAAGAAATGGCTGCTGAATTAGAGATTGATTTGAGTAAACAGAAACATTTGCAAAAACATTATAGAGTGGATTTCTCTGAAAGGGACATTGACAATCTAAACACTACAGGAAGAATGACACATATAAAAGAATTAATAAGTTTTCTCAGAAAATTAGGCGAATTAGGTAAATGGAGAATGAAATGGTCTAAGAAAGATCAGGATACAAATTTAAGAAAATATGTAGTTTCTGAATTTCCAATGAGGGAAATAGCTGGAGGAGGGTATGTGCATGTTCCTTGGTCCAGACAAGATATTCTCCTGTTTACTAATGATTTTCCAAGGTTGAGAGAAAAGCCAGTTGAGTGGTACCGACAGGTAGACAGATTTATAAAGGTATCAAAAGTTCTGTGGATTGATCTAGATGGATTCTTTGACATTGTTGTCCCATCAGATCTCTGGACAGAATGTAAGATTTCTATAGATTGGCCAAAAGAAGAACCTCCTCGAGATCCGGTTACAGGTGCACCAGCAAAAGATGTCATGGACATTTATAATAAAGTAATTTACTGGTTGAAAGGGAAAATTCCCCCAAAAGAAGTGGATTGGGTTAAAATTGACAGAACAAACCAGGAACCAAAAGAATCAGTTCATTCATTTTATGAAAGGTTACTGTTAGTCTTTAAACAGTACAGTAGCTATGAAAAATTAAGTGAAAAAGACATGAGCCACTTTATATACAGATTTGTATATGGCCTGAGACCGGAAATTGGAGACATGATTAGAAATGGAATTGTCTGCTGGCAAGCACTTTCAGTTGATGACATCCTGAGGAAGGCAAAATATTGCAGTGATGAGATAGATGTGAAGCAGAAAAATCTCAAGGAGAAGGCGATGTGGGCACAAGTGAAGGTAGCAGAACAGCAGCAACAACAGTTAGCTTCTATGCAACAGCAGAATCAAGGGAAATTCAAAAACAATTTTAATAATAATAAGCCAAAATTTAATGTAAATGTTGAAGAACTGAAACAAAAACTACCATGTTTTAATTGCGGCGAAATTGGACACTGGAAACGAGAGTGTAAAAACCCGTCCAGAAATTTTAAAAATAATTCATTGAATCCACAGGTGCAGTGTGAGTTAAATCCGCAGCAACAGCTACAACAGCAGCTGAATGAGTTAAGTCAGCAGCGACAGCTACAGCGACAGGTAGCGAATCAACAGAGCCAGATACAGCAAAGCCAGTTTCAGCAACAGAATCAGGTACAGCAGAATCAAATTCAGCAGAGTCAGATACCTCAAGCACCATTCCCTGGTAGTGCTAACACACAGAGATTTTCTCCTGAAACAGGTTTCTGTGGAAGTAATTTGGTCAAAAATGTGTCAAAAGTTAATATGTCAAATGCTTCTCAATTTTGGTTAAAAGACAAAGGAGAGAGTGATTCTTCAGAAGATTACTCATGAAGGTGCCTGAGAGAGGAGGAAGAGTGCGTGCTTGGACCCACTCTTGAGGTAGATCAGTCTGGTCCATTTGTTAATGGTAAAGTGAATGACAAAGATATCACTTTTCTTGTGGACACAGGTGCTACCCGTTCTACTGTTAGATCAGCAGAAATAGAAAACCTTCCTCTCTCTGGTGAGTCCATCCAAGTTGTAGGTGTAGCTACTCAGCAAATTAAAACAAATTTGACAGAACCAGTAAAAGTGGAAATAGGGAACTACAAAGATAAACACAGATTTCTAGTTTGTGACAGCAGTCCTGTGAATCTGTTGGGTCGTGATATATTGTGCAAGATGAATTGCAGAATATATTGCTCACCTGATGGCATTGAAATGCAAACAGCAGAAGAAGATGGGCTTTATAAATTGACTATGCTAATGATTGAAGAAGAGAAAACGTCATTATTTCCTGTATTTGATAAAAATGATTTGCCAGAAGAGCTCAAAAAGCCAGTTAATCCAGCAATTTGGGACCTAACAGGAAATGATATGGGTCTTATGAAAAATATTGATCAAGTAAAAATCACTGTTAAGCAGGGAATTGATTTTCCAAATGTTCCTCAGTACAAAATGAAAGCAGAGACAATTGAAGGTGTCATTCCAGTGACTGAAAAATTCATAAGTCAAGGTGTGCTAAAAGAAATTGAAAGCAGCCCATGCAATTCACCGATTATGGGTATTAAAAAGCCAAATGGAACATATAGAATTGTTCAGGACCTGAGAAAAATCAATCAGATTGTTGTTCCATGTTGTCCAATTGTTCCAAACCCTGCAGTAATTCTTTACCAGATTCCACATGATGCAGAATGGTACACGGTCATTGACCTGTGTAATGCCTTCTTTACTGTTCCCTTACACCCAGAAAGCCAGCAAATCTTTGCTTTCAGATTCCAAAATAGGATCCTAGCATGGTGTCGTATCCCTCAAGGGTATACTGAGAGTCCATCTATCTTTAATCAGTTGTTAAAGAAATCCCTGGAAGATTTGGTGTTGCCTGGCAATTCCACATTGGTACAGTACATCGATGATTTGCTTGTGGCAGCCAAAACACGAGAAAATTGTGTTACTGATACCATTACCCTGTTAAATCGTTTGGCAGATGAAGGACATAAAGTGTCACCTGCAAAGTTGCAATTTTGTAAGCAAGAAGTGAAATATCTTGGTCACAGAATTGCAAAGGGAACGAGAAAAGTGACAGTTGAGAGGATCAAAATGATTCGAGCAATTCAACCACCAACAACTCAAAGACAGGTGAGAATGTTTCTGGGAATGGTTGGTTACTGTTGACAATGGATTAGTGGATTTTCAGTAATTGCAAAACCACTACAAAGATTAACAAAAGCAGACATAAAAGATCCAATTACCTTGTCAAAAGTTGAACTGGAAGCTTTTGAGCAGTTAAAAAAGAGCTTATGTGAAGCTCCTGCCCTGGGTATGCCAGAGTATGAAAAAGAATTTGAACTTTACTGCAGTGAAAGGGAGGGTTGTGCATTGTCTGTATTGATACAGAGACATGGTAAGTTGAGAAAACCAATTGCATATTTCTCAGCTGTTTTAGATCCTGTTGCAAAAGCTTTGCCAGGTTGCTTAAAAGCAGTGGCCGCAACAAGTGTAAGTCTTGACCAAAGTGAAGGAATCATTATGGGGTTTCCTGTAAAAGTATATGTACCTCATTCAGTTGAGATTCTACTTACCAGAAGCAGGACTCAGCATCTGACAAGTAGCAGATTGACAAAATACGAAAAAACAATTCTGGGTTCAGACAATGTATCAATTGTAAGGTGTGTGAATTTGAATCCTTCCACACTATTACCAGATGGAGTTATTACTGAGGTAAGTAACGAAATTGACATTGATCATGAATGCTTGGATGTTGTAGATTACTGCACAAAACCAAGACAGGACATAAAAGATGTTCCTTTACCTGAATCAGACATAATCTATTTTGTAGATGGGTCTTGTTTGAGAAATGATGAAGGGATTCTAAGAGCAGCATATTCAGTGTGCACAGTCTCAGATGTTGTTGAAGGTTCACCTCTGAATGGAATTCGTTCTGCACAAATTGCAGAGTTGATTGCCTTAATTCGAGCATGTGAAAAAGCAGCAGGCAAAAGAGTAACCATAGTGACTCATAGTCAATATGGTTATGGTGTTGTTCATGATTATGGACAACTGTGGTCCCAAAGAGGTTATTTAACTTCTGCAGGAACACCAATCAGAAATGCAAATTTGATTAAGAGATTGATTGATGGCATTCAGTTACCAGAACAAATTGCTGTAGTAAAATGTGCAGCTCATAAAAAAGGTGATGATTACATCACTAAAGGAAACGCATACGCAGATAAAATTGCAAAGTACTGCGCTAAAAACAACACCCACTTGGAAAAAGGCGAAAGTCACACAATGAATTCTCTCATGCTAATTTCTGTAGTTGAAACATGGCAGGAAGTAAAAGACTTACAAGATGAGGCAAGTGAGGAGGAGAAAAACACATGGTTAAAAAGTGAGTGCAGACCAAGAGAAGAAGATGGAATTTGGGTACACAAAGATGGAAGGCCTGTAATGCCGGACTGCATGATTGCTGATATGGCACGGATGTATCATGGTCCAGGACATTTAGGAAGAGATTCCATGATAAGATTATTCAGAGAAACATGGTTTAACACAAAGTTTAGAATAATTGCGGAGTCACTTTGCCAAAGATGCTTGTCCTGCCAACAGATGAATCCTAACAGAAAAACTGTTGTAAGTTCGGGAACCATAGGACGGGAGGGTGGTCCTTTTACCAGATTACAAATGGATTTTATTGAAATGCCTATGCACAATAGGTTGAGGTATGTACTGGTGTTTGTCTGTCTGTTTTCAAGATGGGTGGAAGCTTTCCCAACTCGTCATTGTGACTCAGTCACTGTGGCAAAATTACTTTTAAGGGAGATCATACCTAGGTACGGATTTCCAGTGACTATTGAAAGTGATTGCGGAACCCATTTTGAAAATAGGTTGATGAAACTGATTTGTGGAGCTTTAAACATTGAGCAAAAGCTACATTGTGCTTACAGACCAGAAGCATCAGGAGTTGTTGAACAGATTAATGGTACCATTAAGAACAGAATTTCAAAAATGTGTCTTGCCACAGGAGTGAAGTGGACAGATGCACTTCCACTTGTTCTAATGCCAATGAGAAGTACTCCTGAGAAAAAAACAGGTCTTAGCCCACATGACATCGTGATGGGTAGAGTGATGAGGCAAGCATTTGTTCCAGTTGGAAAACTAATGAGTATTAATGATAGTGCAATCATTGAATATTGCCAAAACCTGTCTGATGTAGTGAATTCTATATTTCATCAGGTGGGAACAGATGTAATCTCTAAGGAAAAAGTTCAAGCTCATGATTTGTTACCCGGAGATTGGGTAAGGACCAAAGTTCATCGAAGAAGAAACTGTTTAGTCCCAAGGTGGCAGAAAGCGAGACAAGTTATTCTAATTACAACAAATGCGATCAAGTGCAAAGGGTTAAAGAGGTGGATTCATCCAAGCCATACAATTCGTGTGCCACCTCCGAAAAACCCTGATGAAGACAGTGACACAACTGATTCAGATTCAGAAGGAGATCCAGAAGATCCTGATTCTGATGATCAGCGAAATAATCAACATCTGAAAGATCTACAAAAGAGTCAGAACTTGAATGAAGAAGATCTGAATATCGAAACTGGAGATCGAGGTGTTGATGATGATCTGCTTGAAAAAGAGTCTCTAAAAGAAAAAGGGGATTCAGAAGAAGCAGAAAAATCTGAACAAAACGAAAATCTGAGCCAGAGTATTGAAAGGCAAAAGAGTAACTCTGTGATCAAGAGCAAAAAGCCTGAGACTGGGAAGTTGAAGGTGATTTCTGAAGAAGAAGAAGAATTACCAAGTACCAGTAAGGATATTGTTCCAAATGGAGTGAAGCTGCCGAGTAAAGAAGTTCCTAGGTACAGATTTGAAGTTTCAGATACAGACACTGATGAAAGTGATGAAGATTCTGAAATAAGAAATTTCAGAAAAAGAGCTTGGAAAGCTGAAAGTAACGAAAACGTGCCAAAGAAGAAAATCCTGAGAAAAGGGGATAATTGGCCTGAAGACAATTTGAAGTTCAAATTGGTGAAAAAATCAAAAGAGCAGGTCAACGAGATATCAAGTCCAGGAGGTGATTCTGATAAAAAAGAAGAGAAAAACAAGAAAATAGAAGTAATTACTCGTAAAACAAGAAGAGTAATATAGCCAAATCAGAAATATAAGTCTCCGGAATGGACATACATCATAATACCACCAAGTGCTGAGGTGGAATCCAGTGGCCAAGAAGATTTGGAGATTGCTGAAATCAGTGGCAAGGATTGAAGTCAATAAATTTAGATAGGAGTTTTTGATTTCTGGCATAAGGCTGAAGAAAAATTTTGTTAGGTGACTTTAGGTCGAAGAAAAGTTGTTTAGTTGGAAAAGCACATGTTTTTGTGACACAAGGTCGAAGAAAAGCTGTTAAGGGTTTTATTAAAAAAAAAAAAAAACAAGCATTTGCAATGCAATAGGTCTCGCATTAGGAAAGTTTGAGCATTGGTATTGCGAATTACATTTTTTTTTTTATGTGTTGGTTGTGAAAATAGCTATAGTAATAGCTAAAGTAATAGCTTTGTCATTTACAATGCCAATAGTTTTAACTTTCACAAATGTGACACCTATAGCATTTGCAATGCAATATGTGTTGTATTTTCACAAAAATCCAAGAACAGAAGTGAAATATTAACATTTTTTTGTGACATTTATAAGACAGACGTTATTGTTGTTCGAGTACTTTACGCTGGTGTTTGGATTCCTGTAAATCCCCAGTGTTGCAGGGTGCTTAAGAATTTTGTGATCACAGTGGTACTGTATTCCGGGCTACCTTTGATACTTGCACAAGTGCCACCTTGCCCATGTAACGCTTGTTCCTGAGCCTGAGTGTCTAGCACTTATTGCAGGACTATACCTCTAATCATATTCTGTTTTCTCTTATAACTGCACACTTGTCACTTTCATTTCCTCTGGTGCACTTTTGACTACCTCATGTATTTTGTTTGCTCACAATTTTTACTCAAGTATTTTGTTTGCTCACGATTGTCACTATTACCTTTACTACCTCATGTATTTTTGGTTGCTCATAGTTTTTACTACCTCATGTATTTTGTTTGCTCACAATTGTCACTATTACCTTATGTAAGTAACGTATGTTTTTGCAACCTGTTCTTTTGTAATGTTTCTCATTATGTTTCATTTCTGTTCCTGTTGTGAAGCCTCCGACGCCTTCGGGTAAAGTCCGCGCTATATAAAAATGCATAAATACATGAATAAATAAATACCGCCTTCGGGTAAAGTCCGCGCTATATAAAAATGCATAAATACATACATAAATAAATACCGCCTTCGGGTAAAGTCTGCGCTATATAAAAATGCATAATTAAATACATAAATAAATACCGCAAAACATCCTCGTTACTCTGCCGGCCTGCGACCAGGAAGTCAGGCAGGCCGGCGCGACAACAGGAAACAGGAAGTAGGAGGGCGGGAGCCTA
Source organism: Lissotriton helveticus (assembly GCF_964261635.1). NCBI lineage: Eukaryota > Metazoa > Chordata > Amphibia > Caudata > Salamandridae > Lissotriton > Lissotriton helveticus. The sequence goes on from NC_136063.1 coordinate 695,961,511, forward strand.
CCCCGCCTCCCACGGAAGAGCCGCGATTGGAGCCGTGCACCGGAGCAGGCAGGAGCCTACCCTGCGCCCCGGTGCCTAACGAGGGAAGACGAGTCCTGCTGCCGGGCCCTGCAGCTGAGGAGAGCCGGTGAGTGCGGTGCTGAGCTGCGGGGGGGGGGGGAAGGAGCATGTACGCGCGCGCGCGTGCGGGGGGGGGTTGGCCTGTGTATGTGTATGTGTGTCTGCGTGTGTGCGTGTGTATATGTGTCTTGGAGTGCGTGTGTGTGACTGTGGGGGAGGGGGTGTGCGTGTGTGAGCGAGTGTCTGTCTGCAATGTGTACGGCGCGGGACGCGGACACGACGTGCGCGTTCGAGCACACGAATCCAGGAGAGAAAAAGCGCGGGCACCCTCTGGTCCGTCATTCCTCCCACAGTGATCGCTACTGGTCTCCAGCTGGATGCATCCTTACGGATGCTTTTCCAGCGAGACCCAAAAACGAGAACCTCTTGAGATGGAAGAGTTGGGATAACAGGGTAGAGACACAAGTAAAGGAGGATAAGGTGACAGAAGACACGGACCAAGGAAGGTCACAAGTATAATCCTACCCTAAACAGAGTCATTATAAGGACTCCCCTACCTCAACAGATGCAGACAACCAATTAACACAAACATTTGCATTACAATAGGTTTCCCATTTACCAGAGTTTGAGCTATTGGCATTGTAAATGACAATGTCTTTTAATTGTGTGTTTGTTTTTAAAACATAAATAAAAGGCATTGTCGTTTATAATGCTAATAGTTTAAAAACTCTTACAAATGTGTGACCTATTGCATTGCAAATGCATTTTTTTCTGTAGGGCATACAAAGAGTGTGACATTTACAGGGCGGCCCGGCAATGATCACATGTATTTTACTGTAACAGTCCTTATCTTAATAGACTTCACTGCTTGCGATTTTATCTTTTTTTCCGAGAGCACTTTGTTTAAATAATTTTAAGGAGCTTCAAATGTAGCTTATTTTATATTTGTCTGCACTTAAATGCATTAACTGGCACTAAATTAAACCGAAAATGTATTTGTTTTATGTAATCATTTTATGGTATTAGAAAAAATGGCTTTAATTAACTTGAAATAAACATGAATGATGTGCAAGGGAAGCAAAGGCTGAACGAGGCAGACCCAGGGCCCACTGTCTGTATTGCAATCTTACAATATACAGCTGCACTGTCAAAACCAATACCCAAAAAGCCAACAACCTCACCTGCAGGAAGGGCATAGTAAGGGGCAGTTAGAAATAGTGAGAGAGGGGTATAGGAGGGAAAGTAGGGAGGAGGAGGGACATAAAGGCAGAGAGAAATAGTGGAAGAGGAGGGACGCTCTCCTACCACATTTAATCTTCATATACTGGATGCCACAGGCATGAGGATTAGGGGCATCTCTGTAGGGCTGTGCTTCTCTGGGCACAGTAAGGATTTGGTGTACTTATTCTTCAGTCCTGCGCAGCAGACCACCGTTAGCCCTCCCAGCACGGATTAGACTCCATGTTGTCAGTGCCACACTGATGGGGCACAATGCGTGTAGGTGGTTTACACAGCATAGAAACAGTGCTGTCGTGGTGAGACATACCCGTTACGCTTAAGTGGCTTGTTTTCTAGAGTGCCAATGTCCCCTTTAAATATGCACACTTGACTACCACCCCCGATTGAGGCCTGGTATCCTACAACATAGGCCGGCACTCGGTGGGTGGGTGCTGGGATACCACATGGCAGCGATCGAAACAAGTTGACTCCAACATAAGTGAAAACACTAAGACATCAGACTCTGTGCCTAAGTCAAAGTTAAAGTGATTTTCTCCTTCGCCAATATTGAGAAAGGCAACAGTACAAACTATTTCACGTCCTGGAAAAAAATATATATATATATACAGCTGGGAACAATGGTACTTCCTGCCATTATGAAGACCAGCGAAATGCGGGTTTATCAAGTTATACGAACGCAACATATATAAGTGACAAGAGGCCAAGAAAATGAAAGCCGCTTCTGTGTGTGGGGGCCCGCACCTCGTGTCTGGAAACACTTGTGCCTATTGTGAGCTGTGCATATACCGCTGCTTGTGTCGCAACCTGTGAAAGCATATGCTGGGCGTCGACATCTCTAGCTCAAGGAGGCTCGCTGTTTTACGAGCTGGCTTCCTAAACCCATCCCTTACCTCCTGGAACCTAAGAGAACATTTCCAGCCCCCTTCCAACAGCCGAGCTGGCACCGGAAAGAATCAGGAAGAGACGAGACCCGAAGATCATTATTCCTGAAGGGCAGCCTCCTGCGAGTGGTGTGTGTGACCGCCATTGTAAAACGGAAAGCTAATGGTGCGTTGAAAAACAAACAAGCAAACTCACCGCCGCAGCCCGGCTTCAACAGGAAGCCAGGCAACCTTTGTTGGGACGGGGGCGGGGCCGGACACGCGACCGGAGCTTCCCAGGAGGCAGGCTGCAGTGGCTGGCGCATGGCTCCGGTGCAGAGAGAGGAGAGCCCTGCGTGCAGCCGGCGTCCGCCCGGGAAGCCAAGGAGCGGAGTGCCGGTGTCCCTGTGCCCGTTGACGTCGGAAGAGTCCTGCGGAGTAGAAGTCCCGGTGAGTGGGGCTGCAGCGTGTGTATGTGTGTGTGTACGCGCGTGCGCCTGTGTGTCCCAGTGTGCGCGCCGTGTTTGCATGCAAGCCCTGCGGTCTGCGCAAGCGCGCTCGCTCCCGCGGTGAAATCCGACACTGGGAAAGCTCGTGACACTTTGGTGTCCACTCTCCCAAATACGGATAGCATTAGTTGGCGAGCTGACAGCATTCATGCTTCGCATGAATGCTAACGTCAGCTCGCCCTAAAAAGGGGGGATATAGTTTGTAGTCTACTCACTACTCACATTTTAAATTTTTTTTTTTTTTTAGAATGCCTGGATCAGATACTTCTAGGTGTTCGATTCTTAAGAGATGTTGTAAAATGACTTCAATTTGTGTGATATTATTAATTCTACTTTGGTTAATTCTAGCTGTGGTCTATCCTTTTGATGTTAATAAGCAGAAATCCAAGACTAATATAACCAGTAAGGTTGAGTCTAAACATGAGAAACATGCTGGCAAGTCTAGCAGAGTTATTGAGCATAATCCAGAGATTCATCAAGACAGATCTGTTGGAGATTTCTCAAGCAATTCATTTTCAAGGCTTTTATCTGAATATGTTAAAGTAATGAATGTTAAGGATTGCTATGTCTGCGTAAAATTGCCTGCTTCTGTTTCAGAGGGTATGACTTATAATATGTTACCTCTCACTTATGGCATTACTTGCAGTGTGATTGCTAGCTTGTTTTATGAAACTGGACGTCTGGAGTATTATTACTCAGACTTTGATGAGGTTTTTGCAAATCTCAAAATTGTAAATAGCTTAAACAAAGTTAGACCTGCAAAGCAATGAGGGAATTCTTTTTAGTTACTAATGAACTCAATTATGAATACGCTTATAGAAATAATTTAACTTGCAAAATGAGAGCTGAAGAGAAGACTTTCCTGAACATGGTTGAGGAGAGAAGGGCTGTTTACAAAAGAAATGAGATGTTAAAGCATGCTAAGTCTAAGTACTGGCAAATGGAGGATGCTAAATTAAATGGTGTTAACACAAATGCTGCAATTCACATAGATGAACCAGTTAGTGGTAAATTTTGCATTAGAAGAGACAATACGTTGTATGATAATCTTTTTGTGGGTGCTAGTCAATGTGAGGATACTTATCTTATCACAGGGGGTTGGGGATTTAAAGGTGGTAAGGATCCAATTTTTCCTGGGATTTATTTTATCTGTGGTAATAAAGCATATTTTAGTCTTCCAGACCACTGGTACGGGACATGTTATATTGGCCTGGTCTTTCCAAAAATATTTCATGTTGACAGAAATGAAAAGGGTATCTTTGAATTTGGTGAACATTTGAATAGGTACAAAAGAGAAAGTTTTTCAGAAATCCTGGGAGACATCTTTGGTGCTGTTATTCCTATGGTGGGAATTACTATGAATTCAATCAAAATCAGAACAATTTCTACAATTGTGGATAGATTGTCAACTGATACTGCAAGTGGTTTCCAGTTGGTTAGCACAGAACTTGTTGCTACCAGAAGCATGGTTATGCAGAATCGTTTTGCATTAGACATTCTGCTTGCAAAAGAGGGAGGAGTTTGTGGGGTCTTGCATGTCCAACATTGCTGTACTTATATACCTGACAAAAGTCAGGATATAGAGTTACTTGTTAAAAACATTACACATTTTCATGAAGAAATAGAACCCATGGAGGAAGAAAGTTTTACTGAGAAAATTGGAAAGAGAATGGAGGCTATCAAAGATTGGTTTTCTGAAATTGGTAGCTCAATCATTGGCAAAGTGCTCTATCCAGTAATTCTCATTCTTATAGTGATAATGCTGCTAAAAATGAGTTGTTTGATTCACAAGAGGAGAAAGCATCAGAAGGAAAAGAGAATAATTTATAAACTCAGAAAGGAACAGGAGAAGGAATATGAGTTAGAGGAAATGCGAAGGGTTCAGTTTGGAAGAGATGATCAGACAGCAGAAACTGGGGTTTAGGGAGACTAATATCGAGAGAATTCAATGTGTGTAGTCTTCAAAAGTGGGTGAAAATTTCTTGAAATTTTTGGGTGTTATTTGGTGATTTTTTAATCACCAGATGAGGGAGTTGATGAAGCGAGCTTCAGAAAATATTTTATTCTGACTTGTGAATTCAATTCCCTATAACATGAACTAATCAATTAATGAATTATTGCATGATATATTTGATTAATCCAATCTAGATTAAGTTTGCACCACACATGAACACGCGGGAACTAATAACATGTGCTTTTGTTGCATTTGCAAGTCTGTTTTGTAACACATGATTAATATTGTTTTGTTTCTTATGTCTGTCCTATTGTCTTTGTCACTATTAATATGCGGCTGATCATTGAAAGGCATGTGCTTCATTATATGTGCTTACATGTTTGTCCTATGTTGTGATTGTCTGTCTGTGAAACATTTAATCATCTTTTAATTCTTTCAGATTCATAAAGCTGGACTATATGAAGAATGGTAGTTATTTAATGTGCTGCTTTATTTGTTTGCTTCTGCTAGTTGTCATTTATTAATGGGTTAATCACTAGCAGGGAAGGGTGGGTAACAGAAGGGTTTGTTTTACCTGAATTAATCACTCTTTTTGTGTTTGTTTAATTATTAGCCTGAATGTGGTTTGAGGCCTAGCCTTAGTTCTGGTTCTGAAGAAAAGCTGGTCGGCCTGTACGTGAGCAGAGTTGGAGCCAAGTGCAGTCATCTTGGAAACTTTCCATGGAACTTTGCTTTTGCATAATCATTGAAAAAGACTGTGGCTCTAACAAAAGAGACTTATTCATGAACTGCTCTGGATGTTCTTTTCTCAAGGCCGAAGAAATGGCAGGGATGATTTTGTGGAAGTCAGAGAAGCAACTTTTTAATTTGTTGCAAAGACACTCGGAAGCTGATGTCACTCTATGTCAATGAACAATAGTATGGTGACGCTTACACCCTGGACGAGGTGGTTTTGGTGGTCTGACAGACAGCAACCAATCACAGTGCTGAACTTTTAGAAAAGAATTACATTTTAGTTAGATTAGCAAGCAAATAGGGTATAAAAATTGGCCTCTTGAAAGGAACGGGGCTGACTGTTTCCTGAGGGCGAAGTGCTGTTCGATTTTCCATGGACTTGTAAGCATTCAACTGTTTATTCATTAATTTCCTTTTCAGGTCAGAAAGCTAACTTAGAATTTAGGGCTATGTTTTCTTTAAAATTCATTATTTCATACAATGTTGAACTGACAGATTTTGAGCCAATGATTAAAATGCAATAAAGCTTACTTATTAAAAATAAATGTTGATATTAATAAAGAACTAATAAAGTTTATGCAATTTTGAGAATTTTAAAATAAACTTTTAAAATGACAAGCTGGTCTTGTTTATTGAAAAGAGTTTAATAACAACATATCAGATCCATTCGCCTCTTGTTTCAGCTGCTCTGTTGTTTCTTATGGGCCTGGTTTTAATTGGTAAGTGTGGTAGTAGATTGTGACGTCATTTATAAAGAATTTCTGTTGGAGCGCTGGAACACATCCCTATTCTCATAATGCAAAGCCTCCACTGCCGGCAGCAAGGCCTCCTAATCACTCCTGATTACTGCCTGCATTTTGACCACCACCGGGTTCTCCAACTGGACCATGCCAGTATTGAAGGACTGTCTGGGCTCATGCAGGGCACCACGGCCCACAGCACTCCAACCAGGGGCCACTCTCCTCGTGCTGGACTGGACCTGCTTGCTCACCTGGTGCGATGCCATCACAGGAGTCCGACGAGTTGGCGAACAGACAAACACTGCCATTACGACCCTCTCTGCCACGTTCCTAATGAGGAGACCACCACGTAGCATTGCCCCGTCTGTAAACAAGTCCAGGTGACCCGCTTCCTCAAGAAGTTTCAGGCCTGGGTCACCATATGGTTGCTGGAGATCAATGTCTTCACCTAAAGTGGGTTGCAAAGCTGCAATATAGCTGCATGCTATAAAAGTACTACCGACAAGTACCAGCCACCATGTCACCTAGACAAAATGTTGGCGTCACCTCAAATTGCCTAACTATATACCCCTTGGGCTACGTACGTAGCCCAAAAAATTATCAAAAACCTGAGCAGTCATCTGACTGCTCCACTTCCCCAAAATGCCTGGAGGGGCAGACCTACCTATGGTCAGCTGCCCCCCAAATCCGCATTCTATCGGAGCTATAAGAAAGCAGGTACAAAGTCTAAGTATGATTCGCCAGAAAAGATGATAGCCAAACCTGATATGCCAGTTTCCACATTCTTTAAATAAGAAGAATGAAATGGGCAACTATATGGAAGGCAGTAGAAGAGTCTGGTAAAAGCTTGCCCTGCCTTCAATTTCTCCATAAAAAGGAAAGCTGCTGGGGTAGAATTTTTTCAGAGTTTTGACATACAAGTATACATCTAGTGTGCAGTCCAGGTTCTCCTTTTTATAAACTGAGCAACCACATAAGCTTTCCAAAGGTCACAGACAGTTTGGAATGACCGAGACTTATTGAAGATTTCATTGATCCGTTCATCATCATGGTTCAAGGTGTCATGGATGTAAACTATGAGATTGTGCAAATGCCATCAGGAAAAGACCTTATCCTTTCCTCCATCTTTGCTCACCTACCTTCTCTTCTTTTGTTTAATATCACATCCTTTACATGCACACTTCTGTTCTTTTTTTTCTCTGTCCTCCCTGCCTACCTTCACCTCTCATTTTGCTGTATTATCCATCATTTGCACCACTTTTTCTTCTGTCCCTTACCCGCTCATTTCCTTTCTCTCATGTTATTGTATAACACCAGTATTCGTTCATTTTTCCCTTCCCTAGTACTCCTTTTTCACACCTCTGTATCCCTATCATCCTACCATTAAAGCCACCAGTGGGGCCCATCTACTGGTCCAACTTTCTCTCTTGTTCATCTCCTGTATCTCTTGCCCAAATCTGAAGTATGACGAATCCTTTTTGGCCACCACTCGAGTCATATCCTCCCCCTGCCACACACATCCCACCAATGATTAGTCATGATTTCATGGGCATCTAACCCAGGTGAGCAGGCAAAGCATGAATGGTTAAACATAACTCCATGAATTTTCTCACTGTGTTGGTCCTGTAGGGCCTGAAAAGGGCTTTAAAGCCATAACCCTAGCTTTGTTCACTCATATCCGTGAGCTACATCACCTCCTTTTGCAACTGCATCTTATCTTCATGTAACTAAATTCTTCCAGAGGAGATTTAAATTAGGTCACCAAGCTCTACCCATTGAACATCCCTCTCCACTGTGCTTCCCAATTCCATTGTCTTTGCCTCATCTAACCCACACTATGGGGCATATTTATGAGAGCTTTGCGTCATGCTTACACCACACAATGTTGTACGTGTGTGACGCAAACTTCTAAGTCTTATTTTTGTTGTTATGCAAAGCCACTTTACGTAGTTTTCAATGGCTTAAAAAATATGGAGTAATGCAACACAGCATAAATTGCTGCATTGCATTACTTTGTGCAAAAGAGGCATTCCATGGGCCTTGCGGTGGGTGGTCCCACCCAACTCCTATGGTTTTTGATGCATTCCCAGATTTACCAAACCTGAAAAACTTGGGAATGTGCCAAAAAGATATGCCTCCACAAGAGAGGCGTAACGAGAAGCACCATCTTTATTTCTCCTCGTTTCTCCTTATTCACAAGGCGGCGTTAAGCCACTTAACGTAGCTTAATGCCACACTTTACCCGACACACATTCCTTGTGAATAAGGCACCCTTTCACACTATACTTAGCGTGAAAGGGGTGGGCAATGTGTGTTGGGGTGGGCGTTCCACCACAACACCCATTGATTTTGAGACTGCCCCATATTTACAAGGGTGCCATAAATATAGGGAAGCACCAAAATTAAGAGTAGGGAAAACCTGGTCTTACCCTGGCGCAACAAAGAGAGTTTTTTAAAATTTCTCCTCCTTTTGCAGTTTCCATGTGTGCTGCCCTGTGTAGCACACATAGAAACAGCAAAATGCTATTGATCATTTATGTGCAGGAAGGTTTCCCCTCCTGCACATAAACAATCATTAAAAAATATTATGTTTTGCAACTTCTATGTGTGCTACATTAAGCAGCACACATAGAAGTTTGTTTATGTGCAGGAAGGGACTCTATCCTGCACATAAACAATCATTCCCCTCAATGCAAGCACCATTGCACTATGTTGCAAGGGTGCCTACGTTGGGGCTAGGCAGCTAAACTAGCGTCAGTGCAGGGGAAAACGCAAGGCTGCACTGTATTCTTGTAAATATGGTGCTGCCCTGCGTTTCAGAAGTGGCAGAGCGCAGAGTTAAGCCACTTCCTTATAAATATGCCCCTGAGTATCTATTAGTGTACCACAGATTGTCGAAGACTTACCTCTTATGATATTCTTAAAGAAGGTTCCATGATCAAGCACTTTGCTGCCCCAATAGGGGTTAAAGTGGCATACAAGAATTTAATGTTACATAAATAGCATTATTAATCTCTACGCCTGGACTGTTTTTCTAAACATTAACATAATTTAGAAAACTTTCCAGGCTGAATTAACGTTTACACTACAAACGTATGCAAATGTATACTTAAAATGTATCCTCTCCTTAATCAAAACATATTCTAATCTGGTGGATTACACCTTCCACTTGCTATCAAGTGTGGCTCAATGGTTAGAGCGGCAGACCCTGATGCAGAGGTCTAGCCCGGGACCAGGGTTCAATTCCCCGCCGTGGCGGGTCTTGGGCTCAAAAATTCCACAGACCTGATAATTCTCCCCCCGGTGCCTATTCCAATCATGGAGTCCCACTCTGCAACTCTGGGCAATAGCTTGCTTAATCTCCACAACGACCCCCACAACGCTAAGGATGCCTGGCCTCCACCTTGGGGGTGCCCAGGAGTGGACACCTCACAGGGAAAGCCAGGATGGGTTCCACAGCGGTATTCGTACAAGCGCCTTGAGACCCTTGCGGGTGAGTAGTGCGCTATACAAGTATCAATTTACATTTATCATGCGATTTACAGAGTGGATGACTTCACTATTAGAACCATGTCAATACATTCTCAGAATCATCTCTGTTATATGTGTCAGCTTAACCTTTGGCATATTACATAAGTTGCACATAACAACGCTGTCTTTCTTAGTTTTACAATGTTGCATTTGATGTGCCTAATGAAATTAGTACAGAGTGAATGTCTGTGACAGAAAGCAGCCAGATGTGATTAATGGTTGTGCCTGCTATCACATGAACTATGAATCACTGTTTTATATGTAAAGGTTCTTTAAAAAATGCCAAACAGAGATGTCCATTGTGATGGCATGATAGAGAAGTAAAAGCACAGTGAGCTTGCTGTTTTGAAACTGCGTAAAATCATTTCTGAAAAAGATAGCATGTGTCTGGTGTGACTCTGCAACATTATACACACACTTATGGTGCTTGTTGGAAATTTGCGCTTTCTGAAGGGCCACCACGGATTTTATTTTGCCTTTTGCTGAACATAGTTTTTGATGGCTATAGAAATCTGTGCACCTTACCTTGCTAACCAGCAGTAAAGTACTTGTGCTTCTCCTTTCAACATGATGAAATTGGTGTACACCTGATTGGTATTTTTAACATACCTAACAGTGCCTAGTATATGGTATCAAGGTGTATCCAGCACCTATAAGGTAAATGTCACAAGTGGACTGCGGCACCCATTGTTTAATCATGACTGCTGGCCTTCCACCGGTAGCCTGGCTGTGCAGTTTTAGCTGCAAATTCATCCTCTCAAAATAACCCCTTTTGACTGGTCTAAACCTTCCTTGTGAATATATATAAGTCACAACTAAGTAGGCATTATTTCTCAGACGATATGGTGCATGGTATTTAAAAATAGGACAAGTAAAGGTTAATGTTACACATGTCCTTACTGCGTTTAGCACCTCAAAGATATTCTCACTGTAGCAAGGCTGGCTGTTCCAGGGAAAAACAGTGGAATGCAATATTAAATACTCATACTGTATTTAGGGAATGGAACTAGCTAGAAAAAAATAATTAAACAACTATTTTAGTAGTTATTAAACATCAAAGTCAACAATTAGGTCTTTTGTTTTCTAAATAGTATGGAAAATTAACTTATAGAAAGTTATCTCTGCCCTGCTTGAAATCTCTGCAAGCCAAACCCGCATTTCGTTCTCCCACTTTGTTTAGCCAATAATTAGCCTTTAAATAGGCATGACTGAGGTCTGAACTTGCTTTCAGGAGCAAACAAAAGGCTCACTTAGGGTGCATTTCGTGCTAAGAAAACAGCACAAAATACCCTCTCGGCTCCGTCGCGTAATTCTACGGAATTTAGATTAATCTTAATGTAATTCAATCGACTTCCACAGATTCAAACTCTGCTAACTGCACCCACCCCTTATTGATACTGCATAAATACTTTATACATTGCCTCCAGGTTAAGTCTATCTGCTCTGTGTGATAGCTACCAGGAAGTTGAGCTCAGGTTTAGTTAGTGACTTTAGTGGTTCACCCTGACTAGGGATGTGGTTCTTCCTTAAATTGAGTAGTCACCCACTCCACTTAATAATACAATTTCTTCCACCTAGCATGCATAGTTCAGCGGTTGAATGATTCACACCTGATTCTGAATTGTAACATCTCAAAATTATGGTAATAGCATGTTATTTCCTGTTAACAAGAGTGAAAACTGTCCACGTGTGTTACCTGGCGCAGTAATTTACAACTGGTTTCAAGGGCCACAAAGTGCAGGAGCAAATACTTGTGATTTTTACAAACCCCAACACTCTTGGCAGAAATGGCCAGTACTCCATCGCAAAAGTGTGTAGTGTAATAATTCAGTCAATTCAGTGCTTAAGCTCCAGGGTTGCGCTCTCTTACAACCCCCTTATTCACATATAAGATATCTCACTGATGGGAGGCACTCAAACGGTCTGTTTAGTTCCAGATTTGCCATATGCATATTCAAGCAAACAAAATTCCAAATTTCCAATGATACTGAGGTGATACCATAAATCATGTGCCATCCAATAAGGAGAATTAGTTGCCGTTGATTATAAAAAAACATGTCCAATCTTTATTCTTCATTTCTTCTTCTTTAGAGACAGACAATAACACCCATCCATAGCACATCTTCCCCACAAGGAGCTTCATCAGGGGCTACAGAGTTTGTGTTTCATTCTTCTATTCTGAATCTTGTGATATGGCCTGACACTACTCTGTCCCTTTCTTCTATTTGTGTGTCGGTACACCCAGCTCTTTTCCAAGCCTTCTCCATGCTTGGTTCCGCTCGCTCTTCTCTTTCGCTCCTCTTGTTCTGGATGGCAGCTCGGTGCTCTGATTATTCAAATGGATTTCCCTCAGTCCATCCAGATGACAACATCACCTGTGTATCATGGACATTTGGGATTTTGTTTGCTTGTTATGTTATGTTAATTTTTATTTATAAGCGCATTATCACCTGCAGGTCTCTAAGCACTGTCAGAAACAGAGATCTAGCCTTCACAAGAGGGGACTCAGATTGCGCCCCATGCCTCTACAAAAAGTACTGTTTTTAATTTCTTCCTAAATGGTAGGAGGTGTGTTCCTTGCGTATGTTCTCGGGCAGGTTGTTCCAAATGTGGGGAATAGATGAGGAGACGGCTCTTCCTCCTTTCGATGACTTGTTAAATCGTGGGCAGGTCAAAAAGTTAGCCTCGGAGGAACGTAACGCCCTAATAGGAGTGTAGTTGGCTAGGCGGCCCTTGATGTAGCTAGGGGCTTGGCCATAGATGGCTTTGTGCGCGATACAGAGGCCTTTAAATTTTGCTCTCTGTCCAACAGGGAGCCAATGCAGTTGTTTAAGGAGGGGTGATGCATGTGTTCGTCTGGGCACTCTAAAGATAAGCCTGGCAGCATCATTCATAATCACCTGCAACCTCTTCAGGAGGTTGCCCGGGAGGCCGATATACAGGGCATTCCCATAATCCAGTCTTGATAGTATCATAGCAGATACTGCCATTCTAAGAGTGTTAAAACTGAGTAATGGGGTGAGCTTACGCAGCTGTCTCAGCATGCCTGTGCATGTTCCCACCACTGTTGATACCTGTTGGATCATGGTGATCTTGGCATCGATTTTGATGCCCAGACTTTTTACCGCCACCGCCGACTCTGGGTAGGCGCCGAGCTTTTTTGGCCAGAAGACCTCTTTCTACGGGTTGGAGTCTGAGGTGACGGCCAGTACTTCCGTTTTATCCGGGTTGATTTTAAGAGAGTTGGCCGTCATCCAGTTAACCGTGAATTTCAGAATATTTTGGAATCTTATGTGAGCTGTCGTGGAATTGTCTATCTGAATGACCAATTGGGTGTCATCAGCGTAGTTATAAATTTGACACTCCATACCGTTCAGTGCCGCTATCAGGGGCTGGAGGTAGGCATTAAAGAGCAATGGTGAAAGTGCCAATCCCTGCGGTACCCCGCATGAAAGGAGACCCAAATCGGACACCTGGTCATTCAGTTGTATTCTCTGCAAGCGGCCTTTAAGAAAGGAGCCCAGCCATGTAAGGGCCGTGCCCTGGATCCCTAGCTCCGAAATCTGCTACATTAGTTGGTTGTGGTTGACCATGTCAAATGCCGTGGATAGGTCCCGAATAACCAGGGCGCACGGTTTATTTTTGTCAGCCCTCAGTCTAAGTTTGTCTAGAACAGACAGCATCACCAATTCCGTGCTGTGGTGCGACCTGAACTCTGCCTGGTTAGGTTGAAGAAGATGGTTGCTTTCAACGTGATTGGTCAGGGTTTTAGTACGTGTTGTTCTAGAACCTTTGCGAGGAACGGGAGCTGTGGGATTGGCCGGGAATTTTTCAGGTTTTTAGTGCTCGCTCCTGGCTTTTTCAAGAGCAGGATGACACGTGCTTCCTTAAAGTTGGAGGGTACATGTCCTGTGGCAAGGGATTGATTGAGGAGTGAAAGTATCTCCCTTTCCATACCAGGAAATGCAATTTTGAAGATCCTGGACGGGCAGGGGTCTGCCGGCAACCCTGATTTCACCTTCCCTAGTATGTGGGACAGAGTGACATGTGTGAGATTGGGGAAGGTGGTGAGGGGTTCGCTGACAGTGGGAGGCGGTAGTGTAGGTGCCAATGTACATGGAAACTTAGGGGTCATATGAAATTCCCTAATTAGATCTTTGACTTTAGTTTTGAAGAAGGATTGGAAGTTATTACAGTCTTCCGGGCCGAACTGAGGTTTCTGTTCCTTAACTTGCCGCAGCTCTTTCAAAGTTTGAAAGGTCTATTTTTGTTTATTTTCCGCCGTGGCGATTTTTGTCTCATAATAATCTGCTTTACACGATATGATAGTTTTTTTGTAGGCAGGGAACACGTCACAGTATTCTTGCCGGGCACCCGGATCATAAGCCTTCCGCCATGCTCTTTCGCTTTTGCGGAGGGTCTGTTTCATAGATCTTAAGGCGGCGTTGAACCAAGGTGCCCCCTTGCCCTTGTCCCTAATTTTGGCCCTGCGTGTTGGAGCTACCTTATCTATAGCATTTTGTAGCCTTCCTATCAGGGCCATACTTCCTGCATCAAGATTTCCTTCTATGAGAGTGGAAGCCGCTGATTCCTGTAAGATAGTAGTCAGGTCATCGGCGCAAATTTGATTCCAACTCCTCAACACTTTCCAGTCAGTGGATCTGCTGGTTCTTTGCCTGGGGAGTGGGAGCCGACCACTAAGTAAGTAGTGATCGGACCAGAGGCAGGGACTGATAGTTACTGGGCTAGTAAAGGGGACGGAGGACCAGACCAGGTCCAGGGTGTGGCCTTTATTATGCGTTGGCCCGTGTGCAAGTAGTTGGAGTTCTAAGGCCATTAATGCTTCCTCTAGCTGTATGGCCTGGCTATCTTTGGGTGTCTGCTCCCAATGGAGGTTAAAATTCCCCATTATCTCCACACTTTGGTACCGAGAGCGAATATCGTTAGCTAGTTCAATGTACCATTCAATGAACCTGGGTGGAGTTTGTGGCGGGCGGTAGACTACCAGGACAACTATGCAGATCGTTTTGCAGTGAAACTTAGCTCCTAAAACCTCAGCCCCCTCAACGCTTTCTGCGCAGAGGGCCTCTGTTTTTAATTGCCGGTTGTGCAGCAGAGCTACTCCGCCCCCTCTAGAGCTGCCAGATCGATTGAGGCATAGTGCTGCATGGGTGTGGGGTAGGGCTGTAACTAGGTCAGGGGTTGAGGCTTCTTCAAGTCAAGTTTCCATAATGCCTAAGATTTCCAAGGAGTCATCTTGAAGTAACGAGAAGACCTCAAGATTGTGCTTCTATAGTGACCAGGTGTTAAGTGTGGCAATCCTGAGTTCCTGAGGATTATCCGACGGTATTGGTCTCGATGGCTTATGCGTTGCAAACTTAGGATAGGGTCTTAGGAGTCCTAAAGGTCCTAGTTTGGCAGCTACCTCAGCATTAAGTTGAGTCCTGCCTTTATTCAGGAGCCACAAGTCCTCTATAGAGTATGGGTGGCGAGGGCCAGAGTTTGTAGCCCCTGGTCCTGTTCGGGCGTGGACGGGCGCAGACGGGCTTGCCTTAGGCGCGCCTGCTGCGCGCTTGCTCTATCCTGCTTCAAAAAGCCTAAGACTCCGCCCACCCACCTCTTAGCTCTGCTGTGCAGCGGCTAACAATTCCCCAAACACTAGACTGACAGCTCGCCGGAGGTGCATGGGGCAGGAAGTGAGGACGCTGGGAGAGAGCCTGGAGTCAGAAGGTGAGACACAGAGCACACAACTAAGTTTTAAAAGGATTAAAAATTCGCACAATATCCTAATTTTAGCATCGCTTGAATATACGTATGGCAAATTAGGAATTGAACTGAACTTTTGAGTGCTTTCCCTGTGCGAGATTTTATATACATTTCAAATTCTAACCAAATTGTAATGCCATTTTGTGTGCAAACAGGACTTTCTTCACAAAACAGGATACTGGCCCCATCTTGATTGAGACTTACGTCAATTGCTACTAACGAGAGTGATGAAAAACTGTTCCATTAGAGGAATAGCTTCTATCAAAGAATTGGTAATTTATTCAGACACAGAAATGGTTACTTAAAGAAAGTGCAGTGTTCTCCTGCGGACTTAGCTAATGTTTCAATAAATGACTCCATTGTGAAGGGCAAAGGCCTTGCATTAGAAATGAGACATTTCCCCAACAAAGTGATCTGGTTTTGATTTATGACCAAAAGGGTACTAATTCTTTTTATAAGTAAGATCTGAGACAAATGAAATATGGGCTGACAAACAATTCTCAGTATTATTAAAACTATACAGTTATAGTCAAGCAGAGACCGTGACAAAATTATGTCACACCATGCACCGGTCTATCACTGATCCCACAAACACATCATTCCCCTATACTATGTGACACCACTCATCAGACATAAATACCATCAGAAATGTAAAAATAAGTTAGTATGGAGGGGATCAAATTCACATTAAAGCCTTTCTGATGTGCACAGAAAAATAAAGCTGCCTCTTCGATTTAGAAACAGCCTCCACTGTGGTGTTCCAAAGATACTAAAGATGTTAGCCCCTCTTCATTTGCAGAACCAGGAAACTGAAATATAACTGATCAACAAACAGCTGCTCCAAAAGCTCGCCACCTGAAGAGAACAGGTTCAAAACTTGAACTGATGTGACAGACATCAAAATTCAAATGAGATAATTCTTCTTATGTGATAGATTACCACAAAATGATCATTGAAGCAAAATAATTCAAATATATTGTGATTCAGATCAGCGGCGTGCCAAACTTTCTAAAAAACTATTCCAGATCTACCAGCGCAGCTCTGGGCCAGAGACTGCCTCAAAGCAATATTATGAGGATCTGTCGTCCTTCTTTCATATGTATGAGTGTAACAATAACAGTAAGAATTCAAGCGTGACCTCCCGCTGCCACATGAATACCAACCTTACAAATTCCAGGTATACTGCATTTCAGCTGAAAAGCGAAATTCAAATCATGGCACAGACTCATTAATCAAAGTTTAAAATATTAACACCCGGGGCGTGGCTTACGCGCCGGCGAGCACGGACGGATTCCCCGTGAGCTCCGAGGTGCCGAGACCAGTGGATGGCCTGAACACCGGTTCTAGGGCATAACTGGACGAACATCTTCTCAGTAAGGCCGGCAGAAGGTGCGAGGAGCACGATGGGACTAACGTCGGATGTTTTATTGCCGTGAATCGCTCTTTTTGTCATGCTGTAACTTTTCGGCTCGGAAGACGCGGGTGGCTGCCATTTTGAGTCGCCGCTCCCGCGTCTCGTATTGCTCCTGAGGTGAGCTTTCCCGCATTGGTTTTCTCCTGCACTTTCTCCTCAGATTGACAGCGCTGCTGTGTTTTCCTCATCTGCCTCTGCAAATGTTGTCTTTTCCTCGTTTTAAGCAGAGGTTCGTCTTTAAGCTGCTCTCTCCTCATTTTCATGACATTTTACGGCCGCCATTTTAGGTATGCTTCCCCTATCAAATCTGACTGCCTTTCAAGTGTCATTGCCATTCTACTTGCAGCTTCATGTGGATGATACCACCATATTGTGCTCTAAATAGTTTTGGCCCATGAAGGAGTCTCTGGTGCAGGTTTTATAATTTATGCTGTGACACATACACTGGTTACTCTTGCTGTGACGCATAACCCACTTACTCATGCTTTGTTTCATTAACCAGTTCCTCCTGCCGTGTCGCTTTAACCACTCACTCATGCTGTGTCACATTATCCAATTACTCCTGCTGTGTCGCTTTAACCAGTTACTAACCATGTGTCGCTTTAACCAGTTACTCATGCTGTGCCGCATCAACAAGTTACTCATGCTGTGACGCATCAACCAGTTATTTTGCTCCAGTGCTCTCCCTCATCTCCAAGTATTCTACATGCAGTACTTGCAACGTTTCTCTCTACTTCCTGTGCTGGATTCTCGTGCCCGTCTGACTGTCTTTGTTTCTTGGAGACTGTGAGGATTACCCAAGCAGTATACGCTCTGGGGCTTTTGTGCTGTGTCCACTTCAGAAGTGTCTCACTCTCCTGTTCTTTTTTGTGGCACAACATCTATATAGCAAAATGGCGAATGACCCACCTACCACAAAGCTATCTCAGACTGGGACTAAATCGAAGAGACCCAAAAATGATCCGCCCTCCCCCATTCAGTCTTCTTCTAACACCGTCCTGGACTCCATCTTGGATGAGGTACGTGGTCTTCAACCATTTATGTCTGCCACCAATGAAAAACTTAAGCAGATTGAGGAGCGCTAGGTTGTTATGGAGGGCAAAGTGTTGAATTTGGAACAGGGTGTCAGTGATCTCCATGATGTTTCTGCCAAAATCCCTCAGTTGGAACAAGAGATCCACAAACCGAAACTACACACCGAGGACCTTGAAAATCGCAATCGTAGGAACAATCTACGCGTTTATGGTGTTCCGGAGAACGTCGAGGGTCCAGATATGGTGTCTTTCATACGTAAATTCCTACAGGAACTTTTGGATCTTCAGCCTTCTTCTCATCCCCTAAACATACAAAGAGCACATCGTTTAGGTCGTCTGAATTCCAACTCTTCCAAGCCTCGTGGCATTATTATGTTTTTCCTCGAATTTACTGAACTAATGTCCGTTTCGAAGGCAGCGAGGCTTAAACGACGTCTCCAATGGTCTGGCCATACCATTTTTATCTCACAGGATCTTTCCTCTGCCACAAATGCCCGTTGCAAGGAATTCTTAAATCTTCATCCTCAGATGAGACAATTGAACATTCAATATGGAATCCTGCATCCTTGCTTCTGCAAAATAACACACAATGGGCGTACCCGCTCCTTTGACGATCCACAAAAGCTTCATTCATTTCTCCAGAGTGTCTCCTCTTCCAACATGGACACTGCTAATTAATATCTTCCTTCTTATGGCCTTCATTATTTTTTTTTATGTTTCTTGCATTCTCACTTGCTTCTGTTGAATTTTTCTTGTAGTTATTATCTCTTCTGTCATTCAGCCTCTATATCTTTTATGTCTTTTTTCTTATATCTGTCCTTTCATTGGTAGCTTGCGGGTCTTTGTCCTCTCTCTGGTGTACCCTCGCCCCTGTTGTCTTGGTTGTTCTTCTCTCTTCGGATCAGGCCCTTTTGCCTTGATCTGCGTACTCTTTTCTTTTTCTTCTTTATCTGTCTTCCTTTCTTTTCTCCTCTCTTCTGTTCTTTCTTTCTATGGATTGTCTACCTAGTCTTTTGTATCTCCTCTTTCTATAGTCATGAACGGTCTCTCCTTCTTTGTTCGTTCTGGGTGTTGTTATCCTTTTTGTTTTTAGTTGCATTGTACTTCAGTGTTGTGAGTATGTTGGGAATTTCATCCTCATGTTTGATGACTGTTTGCTGTTTCCCTTTTTTCAGTTACCTCCTTGCAGTGTGTCTACTCCATTTGTCGCCCATCCTCCCTTTCTACCATCATGTGTAACTTTGTATCGTGGAACGTACGAGGTCTCGGTCATCCTGTCAAGCGTCAAAAGGTATTGTCTCACCTGTCTAAACTTAATTCGCAGGTTGGTTTTCTTCAGGAAACGCATTGATCTGATGTTGAATCTCTTAAGTTGAAGCGGCAGTGGGTGGGGCAAGTTGTATCCTCTCCTGCTGTTAGTAAAAAGGGGGGGGGTTGCTATTTTATTTCACAAAGCGTTAAATGTTCAAATTGTTTCCTCCCAAAATGACGATGAAGGACGTTGGGCATTGGCGAAGGTTGTCATCCAAAATAAAACAGTGGTTTTACTAAACATTTATGGCCCGACTCGACCGGACCCCAAATTTTGGAAAGATATTAAAGTCCTCATATCATCCATTGATTGTCCAGACTTTGTAATTGCGGGTGATTTTAACCAATGGTTATACCCTTTTTCGGATAGATTGTCCTCCAGTAAATTTCAACCTGACAAATCCCATAAGAGTTTTCAATCTGCCATTGCCTCTCGTCCTTTATTTGATTCATGGAAAATGTGTAATCCTGACTCACTAGAATATACTTTTTTTTCTAATGTACACCATACCCGCTCTAGAATTGATTACATTATGGTTAGTAAATCTCTACTTCCCTCTATTCAGAAATCTGTGATTGGTTCCATATTTATCTCTGACCACGCTCCTGTTTATACTTCCCTAGACCTCTCCCTCATTTCCTCTAAATTTAGTCGCTGGAAATTTAATTCATTTCTTTTATCTGATACTGTCTTTATGAAAGAAATTGAAGGGTTTTTTAATGAATTTTTTGCAATAAATGACCCTTCAGACATTTCTATTCCTAATAATTGGGATGCTTTTAAAGCTGCACTTAGGGCCTTTACTATATCTTATGTTTCTAAGAAAAAGAGGCTTGGCAGGAGAAAATATGAGGACCAACTTCTGAAAATTAAAGAGCTGGAGCATTCTTACTTCACTTCCAAATCCCAGTCTGCACTTCAGGAATTAATCCACGCTAAAACCGACCTAAATAAAATTATCACTAACGAGGCATGTAATACCCTTATTAAAATCAAGTCCAAATTCCATGGTGGTCAAAATAAAGCGGGGAAAATGTTGGCAAATTATTTAAAAATTAAGTCTGAACGTAAAAGTATAGGCCCTATCTATAATGATTTGATTAATAAGATGGTTTCGCCAGACGAAGACATTGCTGATGTGTTTCATCAATATTACCAATCTCTGTATACCGATGATACACACCCGTCTGAGATTAACTTATCCTCCTTTTTTTACAACCTTCCCTCACCCCCTTCCCTTCCTGATAAATTTGCGATGCTTGAGAGGGAAATTACTATCCAGGAAGTTACTCAGGCCATCTCTTCCCTTAAAAAATCAAAAGCACCAGGGCCTGATGGACTGCCTGTTGAATTTTACTCTGCTTTTCATGCCTTTTTTGCTTCAAAACTTCTGCAATTGTTTAATTCCTTTATTGCAGATGCTAAGGCTTCTGGCTCTTTTCTCGATGCCCTCATCATCATAATACCTAAACCTGATAAAGACCATTCACAATGCAAAAATTTCCACCCTATTTCGTTAATTAATTATGACTGCAAAATCTTTGCTAAAATTCTTGCTACACGCCTCGATTCCGTTATTCCCTGTCTAATCAAAACGGACCAGGTTGGGTTTGTGATGGGTAGACAAGCTGCTGATAATGCCCGTATGTTTTCCAATGTCATTGCACATAGTAAAAATCTTAAAACCCCAATGGCAGCTTTGTCCTTAGACGCGGAAAAAGCGTTTGATCGCATTAATTGGCAATTCATGTTCCATACCCTCAAATGGTTTGGCTTTGGTCCCTCTTTCATTTCCCTGGTTAAGCTTCTTTACTCATCTCCCCGGGCCAGCATTTTTGTTAATAATCAATTTTCTAAGTTCTTCTCTCTATCTAGGGGTACTCGGCAAGGCTGCCCTCTTTCCCCTTTATTATTTATTCTATGTTTGGAACCCTTTTTAGAACGTATCCGTTCCAATCCCAATATTGTTGGCTTTAAACTACCGTCTACAGAGATTAAATTGTCTGTGTATGTGGATGATGTACTGGTGTATATGGCTGACCCTACTTCTACCCTTCCACACTTTTTGGATGAAGTGCGTTTGTATTTCTCCATATAGGGCTATAAGCTCAATTTATCCAAAACAGAAGTCTTGCCTGTAAATACAGCCTGCTATCAGTACATGTTTAGTGACACTGAATTTCCATGGTGTCCCTCCAAACTTAAATACCTTGGTATATGGTTCTTATCATCCTTAGTTGATACACTTAAATTTACCTTTGATTCCCTGTTAAAGAAACTTCAATCTCTCCTTCAAATTTGGTCCCCCTTATTCCTTTCTTGGTGGGGTAGGCTGGACACTATTAAAATGATGATTACCCCCATGTTCTTTATACTGTCTCTATGCTCCCTTTTAAAATCCCTAATTCCTATTTTTCCCCGCATTAACTCGATCTGTACAAAATTTTTGTGGAATGACAAACACCCTCGTATTGCTTTACATAAACTAACCCGCCCTAAAATGAGGGTGGTGTTTGTTTCCCCAATTTTAAATCATATCATTCTGCCTTCTTGATTAAACAGTCTTTTTCCTTAGCTTATGATTTTGTGGATAATCCTGTCCCTAAATGGGTTCTCTTAGAGCGTTCCCTTTTAAAAGGTTTTTCATTCCAACATATTGTATTTATGACAAACTGTTCTTTTCTAACTAAATTCCCTATTTTAAAATACTCGCAAACACTGCTTTATAGTGCATTCTCTTCTAACCTCTCTCCTCTCCAACGCTTCTTATCCTCTATTGTGTGGTATAACAAATTCCTTAAATACAAAGGCAAATCGTTTTACTTCAAATATTGGAAAGAGAAGGACATTTTGTTTGTTCATCAGTTTTTTGATGGTAATACTATTATTCCTTTCCATGTACTGCAAAATGTGTATCACCTACCTTCTTCGTCTCTTGCTGAATACTCTATTATAACATCTGCCATTCAATCACACTTAGCATCTCTTTCGCTTCCTGATACCTTTCCCATTTACACACCCTCCACTCAACTATACCCGTTATTTTCAACTCAACAGCCTAAGGCTGCTCTTGTTTATACCATTTTGTTATCAAATGTTATCGAGCGCCTTAAATCAAAGGTAGAGACTGCCTGGGTACATGATCTTGCCATCTCCCTTCCTATCTCGTTGTGGGATCGTATATGGTCCAAACTGTTTAAAGTATCAATTTCTGCTCGTATTACCCAATCTTTGTTCTTCATTTATCATAGAGTGGTTATTACTCCTGTTAGTATTAACAAGTTTTCCCCTACTTCCTCTTCGCTATGTTGGTCATGCTCTAAAGAGTTAGGTTCACTTAAATATCAGTTATTTGAATGCCTCACAGTTATGTCATTTTGGAATGATGTTTGGAATATTTGCATGCCAATGTTTCGTTGTTCTGCTTCATTATCGCTATTGAATGTTTTTCTAGGTTCATTATCAGATGATGTTGATATTGTATCTTCTTCTGCTAAACTGTTGGACCTGTTTATTGCTCTTGCATTTAAAGTTATTTTGTCGTGTTGGAAGGATAATTCCAAACTTTCTGTACATACATGGTGGAATTTCATTTGTGATGAACATAGGATCGCTATTGCTTCCTCCTCTTCTATTCCCCTAAAAATCAAATCTGATCTGCTCTGGCTCCCCTTTACTACGTATCTTTCTTCCAACTCTCCTTTATGACTGATCCTCCTTTCATCCCACTTATGTTTTACTCCTACGGCTTCTCACTTTTCCTTTTCGTTCTTCTTTTCTCCTTTCTTCTGCCCTTTTCTTTTTTATTTTCCACTTTTGTCTTTTCTCTCTTCTTTCTCTTCTTTCCTATACTTACCTCTCTATTATCCATATGTTTTTGACTCCATGTTCTTTTGTGTTTTATACCATTCTGTATGACATATGTATAATTTTCTCTTTAAAAATTACCAATAAAAATTTCTTAAACAAATTTTTTTTTTTTTTTAAATAACACCCCCCATGCTTAGCAGTTTGGCTTAAGGAACCTCTCCCAGCCTTTGCGCCGGACATAAGAAACCTGGGCAATATATTGTTCTTCTACCAGTTCCTTACAGATAAACCTAAACAGACACTGACACTCATGAATAAACCTCAGCAGTCCCCAAAAATTCTACATTTATTGGCCAACCCCGAATTTTCCAATTCCAAACAACGTCATGGCATAAAAAGCAACACTGAAACCCCTAGATCACATGGATGCCCATACCATATTTCATGATCGACAATCTGGCTTCAGTCCAATCTGATACATAGAAAGAATACTGACAAATATCACAAAATGACCTGTTTCCAGCACTGGATGGGAACAGATCTACGGCGCTCATTCTCTTGTACCTGTCCACTGCATATGAAATGGTCAATCTTCAATTTTTTTTTAATGGGCTACAAGAATGGATTGGGTGCACTGGACTGAATTACGTCAACCCTCTCAAAGGGAAGTGTAACATTTTGCAAAAGCAACCACCAAGAAGGCAGTAGAACTGTTCTCATCTCACTTCAATGGGTGCTTGCAGCTATTGACTCATATCATCAAGTAATATTTATTCCAATTTCATATGTATACTTATAACTTATCGATCCACTTCTGGCTGCACCATGGATATCAGATCTGAAGCAAGAAGGTCGACAGTCCTAAATATATTCCATGCTTGAACAAAAATTAGGTTCACATTATGAAGAAATGATCATGCACCTCATTGTTTCCTGTGGACCTCTGCCTCTAAAGCATCTCCTAAGCCAGAGCAATCCAACAATAGGACTCGAAACCCCTGATGAATGTGCTGTTTAAAGGATCTAACATCAAGCTCTCCATAGTGAAGATGGCTCTCTTGCTTCTGTCTGCAAACCACCAAGAGGAAACAACTATGGGGCCAGATGTACAAAGTGTTTTGAGGGTGAAAACCCCCAGATTCTGTAAAATGCAGGGATGTTGACAGCACAATCTCTCTCTTTTACAAGGGTACTAAGCCCATTCTGTGATTTAAAAAAAAAAATCCAAATCGCAAAATGGGTTTTTAAACCATTACCGAATCACAAAAGTTAATGGCCATTTTAGGGGTGTCCCATCCAAATTGCAATACGGTTACCTAAGTGTCAATGGTTTGTGACCGGGGGAGTAGTAAGTGGGCGAGGGGACCACTGCTGCTGTCACTGTGGTTTTCCAACAAGGCAAATAAAAAGATAAAAAATAAACAAAAGCCCTGATTGCTTTAAGGAAATTAAATAAAGAAATAGGTTTTCAGTTTTGTAATGCAATCACTAGGTTGGTGGTCTGCTGCCCCCTGTAGGCCACCATCCCTCATTATAGCCATCATAGTGGGGTACTAATTGCATACTATCAAATTAATATTTAGTAGGCAGGTCATTCTGGCTTTTTGTGACCGTGTGAACTTATTAGAAATATGTCAGTTCTCAGAATAAAATAGTGGTCGCAAAAAATCAGTAATCAGCTTCTGACCATTACTAAAATATATATGTCCCTATATCCATAATTATCTTGAGGTTCAGGTCTGTAACTGCATTGATATCCGCTTATCCAATGTGAAAATCCTTAAACTAGAGAGGACCCCGGACCAGACTGCCATTTTCTGCTCGAATCTTAAGATGTTCCGCCACATTTCCTCTGCCTTTAATTCTTTCCACTAGCTCCTAGTCCAACCATAGATCTCCTTAAGGTTCCTTTACAAGGATGTTTGAAAGAGAGAATCCTGTAACCTTCAAAATCTGGCCTGCAGCTATGTTACTGGCAAACAAATGTGATCGGAACAGCTCACACTTGTTTAGGGAAGACAAGACAGAAGAAACAGAGTGACATAAAGTTCAGCATCTGAAGATCCTATTACTGGGACAAATTTGACCCCTGTTTGATCTCTTAGTCCCTTCATGATTAATGTAGGAAAGATTTAAAAGCACATTTACGAGAACGGGACCACGTCATCCCAGTCTTGAAACTGGGAGTGAAGACAAGACACATCAATCTAATTCCTTTCACATCAGCAGCATAAACAGCATTCAATGGTCTCCATCTAAAATGGAGCAACCAAACAGATCACTTTCTACTGGGATCCTAGATGTTTTCACTGGTTCGGCAAACACCAACTAAAGGTCTGTGTGGACATTGTGATCCACGAGCTATCCGTCCTATCCCTTGTCTGACATACTGCTCTGAGCTGGCCACAAGTCAATATTTACTGGTGCAAGTACTGTTAAAGATTGCAGGGATCTGTTAGTATGAGCTGTAAGCCATTTTGTACTTGGCAGCCATTTTAGTTAGCCATGTGCTCGCCATGTGCTTTTTCCCTCTTCCAGAGCCTTGCACATCCTCAGAGGGGCCTAGCTAGTAGAATGCACCTGCACCTAGTATAGAACTGTCAGGCTATTCTTACTAATGTGCTCAGTTCAACAAGGCCGACGCTGTCATCGCACCCCACCTGCGGGACATTATCAACACCTCCTTCGACACCGCCACCTTCCCGGAGAGCTGGAAGCACGCAGAACTCAGCGCTCTACTCAAGAAACCTACAGCGGACCCCACCGAACTCAAGAATTACCGTCCCATCTCGCTCCTCCCGTTCCCGGCCAAAGTCATCGAAAAGACCGTCAACAAACAGCTGGCCGCCTTCCTCGAGACGAATGGATCCCTCGACCCCTCACAGTCTGGCTTCCGAGCCAACCACAGCACCGACACCGCCCTCATCGCTGCCACCGATGACATCCGAAACCTGATGGACAACGGAGAAACAGCGGCCCTCATCCTCCTAGACCTCTCCGCGGCATTCGACACTGTCTGCCACCGCACCCTAGTGCAGCGCCTCGGCAACATCGGAATCCAGGAGAAGGCACTGGAATGGATCACCTCCTTCCTCAATGGAAGAACACAGAGAGTCCGCCTACCACCGTACAAGTCAGAGGCCACCGAAGTCATCTGCGGCGTCCCCCAAGGATCCTCGCTGAGTCCCACCCTCTTCAACGTCTACATGAGCCCCCTCGCGGCCATCGCACGCCAACACAACCTCAACATAATCTCCTACGCCGACAACACCCAGCTGATCCTCTCCTTGACCAACGACCCCGCCGCCGCCAGAGCCAACCTGCACGAAGGGATGAGAGCTGTAGCCGAGTGGATGACGACCAGCCGCCTGAAACTGAACTCAGACAAGACGGAGGTCCTCATCCTGGGCTCCTCGCCCTCCGCCTGGGACGACTCCTGGTGGCCCCCCGCCCTGGGCACCGCACCCAAACCGACGGACCACGCACGCAACCTGGGCTTCATCCTGGACTCCTCCCTCTCCATGACCAGACAAGTCAATGCCGTCTCCTCGTCATGCTTCAACATCCTACGCATGCTACGGAAGATCTTCTGGTGGATCCCCACCGAGACCAGGAAGACCGTCACCCAGGCCCTCGTCACCAGCCGACTGGACTACGGCAACGCCCTCTACGCCGGAACCACCGCCAAGCTCCAGAAGAGACTCCAGCGGATCCAGAACGCCTCAGCAAGACTCATCCTCGACATCCCACGCAACAGCCACATCTCCGGACATCTGAGAGACCTGCACTGGCTCCCCGTCAACAAAAGAATCACCTTCCGTCTCCTCACCCACGCACACAAAGCCCTACACGACCAAGGCCCGAGCTACCTCAACAACCGAATCAACTTCTACGCTCCCAAACGCCACCTCAGATCAACCAGCCGCGCCCTCGCCGCCGTCCCCCGCATCCGAAGAGCGACAACAGGAGGAAGGTCCTTCTCCTACCTGGCCACCAAAACCTGGAACTCCCTCCCGACCGACCTGCGCCTGACCCAAGACCACCTCTCCTTCAGGAAGAAGCTCAAGACCTGGCTGTTCGAGCAGTAACGGCACCCCCCCTCCTAGCGCCTTGAGACCCTATGGGTGAGTAGCGCGCTCTATAAATGTCTTGATTGATTGATTGAGTTTGGACTCTCCTCCCACTTTGTTGAGCAAGCAAATCTTGTATACCCATATAAGTCATTTTGCATGTTGGTACATGCCAGGACCTGCCCTTGGTTTTATGCTGACTAATGTAACCTAAGCATATATAAGGTCCCTGTTTTCTGTACTCCTTAGAATGCCTCCTACAGTTCCTGAGGGTACTGTGTGACATAGTCTCCCTCATCTGAGGTTAATAAAGATATCTTTTATATTAGAGCTTCTGTGCCAATCTCTTTTCTGTTGGTTTAAAAGAACCAGGTGTATCAGTGAGACCCATGAGAAGGTTTATATTTTCTACAGTACAATCACCTTCGTAAATAAAGGAGTAAAATTAATAAATGCCATATTCACAACAAATGTTCTACTATCTACTGCTTCATGAGTAAGACATGGTCAATATACTGAGGCATTAAAGAAGTGCATGTGCACAGATGAGACGAGTACAATGTTTTACAAAAATGCAGTCGCGGCCCATGCATGTATGCATGGGGGGGCGGGGTGGAGGCAGGCAGGGTGAAGAAAAATTACATACAAATAAACAACTAGGCCCCTTCTGAAACTACAGGCCACCAAACACAATAATTTTTTTTTTAAACGATGAAAAGTAGAAAAAAATGTTTTTGCAATCAAACAAGCAACACCAATTTTTCAACTTACTTGTAAGAATCTCAACTACAAAAGTCCTCGAATTCAATGATGTGTGATGTAGCAGACACAAAGAGTGATCCTCCCAGCTCCAATTCCAAATGAAAAGTGAACAGGAGATGGACAAAGCACTTGGAGGAGCCTGCTGGACAGGAACAGGAAGTTGGAGACTCTGGGGCACTTCCTTCCTCTTCAAAAAAAAGAAAAAGGACTCCTTGCACAAAAAAGTACAGCCAAAGGTCTATCGCAAGAGTTTTTTAATCCAAATCATCATTTCAAGAAGGTTTTCATGCTGCTCAAGAGAGATTCTTCTCCAGATTGCAAATTCTGCGTGTTTGGGATTGCGATCTTGACAAAAAAAGTCAGATGTCGTGCCGAATGACGAGTTCGCAATCACACACTCTCGCTGGACCGTTTGGCTGGCTACCAAATCTCGTGGCACTCGTGAACAGATGGGAAATCTCGCTGGCAAATTCAGGCATCCTGGTAAGTCGCTCCCACGTGCGCAAAAACACATTTCGAGTACGCAAACACAAAAAAACTCTGCTCAGTTATGGAGCGCAGAGTTTTCTGTAACTCTGCGTTCTATGCAGAACGCCGAGTTGCCAAAAATCCGCAAACTCCGTGAGCGGAGCTTAATTAAAGCCCTGGGTTCATCATAAACCTCTGGTTGAAATATTCAACAAGAAAGGGTTGGACCTGATCTCTAGAAGGATCACTAAGTGGGTCATTGTGTTACAAAAATATAGTTTTATGATGAAGTATATTCCAGGAGTGGACATTGGGGTAGCTGACATGTTGTCAAGCCTCATTCCTAAGGAGGGGCCCTCGACTTTGGATGTTGAGTTGGTGGAGGATGAAGATGAGGCTGAATGGGTGTGCTTTGTGGATAGTGAAGCAATTTCGGAGGTTGGGTGGCGTGAGGAGAAATCTGCTGATCCCAAGGTGAGTGAGGTAATGTCACTCATTCAGAGGAGTTGGTGGAATAGCAAGAACTCTGGGTCTGAATGTTCCAAATCTTTCTGGAGTGTGAAAGATGAACTTGGTGTGTTCAAAGATTTACTGTTTCGGGGAACAAGATTGGTCCCTTCTAGTAGCCTCAGGAGAGATCGGATTAATTCAGCACATGAAACACATTTGGGTGTTCCAAAAACAAAAGAAAGTTTGTGTGTTTCTTATTGGTGTCCTGGTATGGGTAAGCAGATGGAGTGAATTGTGCATGATTGTCTTCCTTGTGCAATGAGTGAAAAATCAAAGAGTCGTAGGGTACAGCCCATGATTTTAAGGAGGCGGCCCACAGGTCCATGGCAGGATATTGCTCTAGACATTTTGGGGCCGATTCATGCTAATGGCCTTCAGGTGTATGTAGTGGAGGTCATAGATACATACTCTTGTTTGCCTGAAGTTTTCTTCACCTCTGTCATTGATACTGAACACATCATTAGGTGCCTGGATGATCTGATGTCCAGAGAAGGGGCACCCGAAACCATTCCCACCGATAATGGGGTACAATTCATTTAAAAAGAAATGGAGGAGGTCCTGGGCAAGAGAGGCATACAGCATAAAGTGTGTGCACTTTATCACCCAGATCTCTCTCACTATCTCTGTCTCTCTCTCTCTCTCTCTCTCTCTCGCTTGCTCCCACCTCCACCCCCGCACCTCGTGATCCTACTTCCTTCTCCCCTCTCAACAGACACTGAGAGCATTCCCTAATCTTTGCCAATGGCCATGTGACTGGAGAACTCTCATTTCTTTCGTGGGCACTTCCAAGACTCTCTGTGTCTCACGACTGCCATCTTTCTTTCTCCAGAGGGATGGCAGGAGTGAGACATATCCCCGAGGTCAAATTCTGCCAGCATCTTCCTGCCCTTGTGGCACTCTGTTGCATGCTTGCGACCTGCGTGCAGCACGAGTCGCAAAGGTTTCTGTGGCGTATATT
The DNA here is from genome assembly GCF_964261635.1 of Lissotriton helveticus. Classification (NCBI taxonomy): domain Eukaryota; kingdom Metazoa; phylum Chordata; class Amphibia; order Caudata; family Salamandridae; genus Lissotriton; species Lissotriton helveticus. The sequence continues at coordinate 695,991,243 of NC_136063.1, forward strand.
CCTAGGCTTGGGCTCCTCGTTAATAAAGATGTCATGGGGTAATATGTTTAATAATATTGCAGTGACGTGGCAAGGGAAAATTAGAAATCCCGTGGAGCTTTTTCTACTTCAAATGCAAAGGTTTTTCTCTCAGACAGCAGCATAATTTCATATTAATAACGTTCCTTGAAAATAAACAATGTTTTTGTTCTCTGATGCTCTCGAATTTTAGCATCAGAGCAAGGTGTACATTATTCAGATCGGTGAGGTGCAGTTTACTGCTAAGCTGTAATGTTACTCCATTAGAGAGATATGTTCCATCAGCAAAAGGAGGCTCCTGAAATAAGAGTCTTCCTCAAAGTATTCGCCTGTGAGCTGCCAAGTGACATCATGTAGTGTGGGACTGACACCCTCAGCCGTCTTTTTCTTTCTAAACGTTTTTTGCATGCTGGGCTATTTTAAGGTCATTACTGAAATAGTGTATATGACAAAAGGGGGCAATTCAAAACATCTGCTTCATTATAAGACTGTAATTGTTTCATTCCACTCATGATAAAATGTCACTCAAAGTGACACATTTAAAGCATTAGTGGAGCGCGGGGCTCTAATTAAATAATTTTGTTTAAGGTACCAATCCTATCAACTTTTCCGGAGTGAAAGTCCCCACTCCTACTGGGGCCTTTCATTGATTAGACCTTTGTCATAGGTGAGATTAATCAGGAGCTGCAACTCAAAATCAACTTTTTCATCACAGTCTCAATATCTCTAAGGGAGTCAATGACGAGATTTTGGTGTGGGTTTAAAGGCTTTTATAATAATCCTTAGAAGGTACTTCTTTATTAGTCATCAATAAGTAAACAATTCATCATTAATACAATCTAGAACAGTTGCATAAAGTGTGTTCCATATAAATAAATCCCTATTCTTAGTCTAGAAAATGAGAGAAAAGTATTTTTTGAACCCATAAAGAGTTCCAAAACGAGAGGTGAAAGCTTAAGGCTTTAAGCAATTTGTCATTCAATAAGCACTTCTCATAAACAAAAGCTCAGATTCTCAGTAGATACTCAAAACAGAATAGATTCAGGCAAGGGAAGAATGACAGTCTCTGCATAGAACTCAGCAGAGTCAGGAAAGTCTCTTTCCTCACCTACTCTAGGAGCACGCACCAATATAACATTTTGATATTTACAACTAAAACAATTGTTGCATTTGTAAGTCTTGTCGGCCAATTGAAATCCGATTTCTTCATGGGAGCAGGAAAGCTTCCATCGTCTAAGCAACTTCAGTACAAAAGACTTACAGACTTTAAGTGGGAAACAAAACATTGTATTAGCAGTGTACAAGTTGAGGTTTGTTTTCCATTGCTTACTCTCTTCAAGACAAAACAGTCCATTGTTAAGTTTCTTATTGCACAAATGAAATCATGCCTTTCTCAGACATTCTACCTGGTGAATTTCGTTCATAAGGAAACATTTCTATAAAAAATAAAAAAACATAGTTTAACATACTATTTAAGCCTTATAGACTGCTGCTGAGTGCTATACCAGTTGTTAAAGGGCCTGAACCTGAGAGGCATAAGGGCTGTAAGACTATTCGAACATTCCACCCATTGAGGCTAGAATGATCTAAATTAAAAAGTGAGAAACAGAAAGACAAACATTGGAGCTCCAAGCTTATACCAGCCATTACAAGCCCGGAGCTACTCCATTATCTTCAATAGAGGTTCGGACTTTTAACAAGGAGGTGGGACACTAATGTCAGTATAGCCCCACCACGGAGGGCTACAAGGCTATTATAACATTCTGCAACTAGAGGGCAAAATTTTCTAACAAATAAAACAAAGGCTTTACGGAGCCAGAGGGGACTGAAATCCCCTCCGGCTCCGTGAGGCCTTTGTTCACAGCAACAGCTGTGAACGACAGCATTGGAATTTTGGAGCTCCGGATTCTACAGGCCATTAGAAGCCCAGAGCACTCCCACCATTCTAATGTTCTAATATTCTCTATGGACAGGTCGAAATCTAACATTTTCCGGTATGTCAGGTTCAGTACAGCACAATTGTATCATTCAACTCTTCACATTACTGGGATAACTGGCCTACAGTCATAGGAAAGGGAAAGAAAAAGTGCATTTAGAAACATTTCTAAGTTGACGTATGTAGCTATGGAAGCCTACTGTTCTCATTTGCCTTTTAAAATGTGGCTTTTTGTTGTAGGCCTACATATTATTTCGGCACGTAAATTGTGTTAAATGTTATTTATTAACAACGCTCTATAGCATCAAAATGTCACACATAAGTACGCCAAAAACATGGAAATATGACACATACGCCAACTCATATATTGGCAGGTATGTAAGGGGTAGAATATTTCCCTGGCTTAAGTATCTAGCAACTCTGCCTATCCATGTAGCCTGCACTAGAAGATTACTCAAGGGTCCTTGATGTACATACATCAACATAACAACTTAGGGCAGACAGATCTGGCAATCAAATTGATAGACATAATTAGTAATTTTATGGCTGGTTTTAACTTTGATTTCTGGTAATTGCAGTTTAATTTGTCGCTTTAACTTAGAGGCAATGTGTAAAATATGAAGTACCAAAACAGTTATAAAGTCAAATGCAAAACAAGAAAAATCCCAAACCAATTTAAAGCTGTAGAGTCAAATAGAATAAACAAATTACATTATAATTACAAAAATGCAATCAACTAGAGTTATGAATTTTTTTGTAGTTTAAATATAAAAATAGCACCAGAAAGTGAAGATACAACCATAGTCAGCTGGTCGAACTTAACAGTACATAGACACAAGATAAGGTCGACCCAGATGGAGAATGGGTCGAATATAGAAGCCAGATTTGACCTTGTCACAAGTTTTACTTACAAGTTTTACTTATGGACTCAGTCATTGAAATGAAAGCCAAAAATCCTCAGCACAGCAAGGTAGCAGTCTGTGGCCAAAGAGAGCTCCATGTCGGCGAATAGCCATTTGCCGAGGTGTCGGTGAAGCTGTTGTGTTTTGGCAGGGAAAGCCCAGAGAGTGAGAAGGTCAAACTCTGCACCTAAAGAAGAACTCTCACCGGTAGGATACTTATTGCGCCTTTACCCGGTAATGATTTCTAGCTTCAGATAGTCACTTTTTTGGAGCTTAGATTATTCAGCGGGACAAGGCTGGAGATTACAGCTGAAGAGGACTCCACAAGGCTAGTTACCTTCTGCGTGAGGTCCATCTGAGTCCTATTTCCTGCTGCAGAAAACCTCGGAGTGGGAGCAATCTGAATCTTTGGCCCAGCAACATCTCCCCTTCATCGGATTGGCTTGGCAGGTTGGTCCTGGTCCTCCACAGGTCTTTGAAGTCCCAGGTTTCAGGGAACTTTAGGAGGAGTATACTTTGGCACCAGCCAATGGTCCAGGACCTCGGAAACAGCATTTGGGGGTCAAGAGTCACTCCAGCGGAAGCAGGCAAAAGGGGCCAGTGCATGTCCAGTTGGAACTGATCAGCTGGACAGATAAGGAAAAGGCCTCTTGTAGCTTGAACAGGAGGTCAGCCGTATGACCCCTAGAGCCACATCTTGTCCTAGGTACAAGAAGAAGTGCGGGTCTTTTATGCTTTCCTAAGGTCACAAACAGCAGGTCCAGACTTCTGTTCTTCCACAGGTCTAGAAAGTGTTCTGCACAGGGTACTGATATGCTATTTTTATGCTTGCCACCAGCCTGTAGGTGGGGAAAACTCTTATCCACATCTTACCCAATGTGGGACAACCTCCGTGGAGTAGCTCTACCCCTTTTTGCAGTGTTTCCTGAGTGCCCCACTGTACACGATCCCACAGTGCCACTCTCTACCTAAAATCAAGATGGCATAACCTTTCTTCCCCTGTGCATAGCTCCTGTGCCCACCCCAGAGGTGTGGCCATGGAAAAGAGCAGCCCAGTGGTCACTCTAACTAGTTCTGGGGCTATCTTGCCTTCCTCTGGGATTGGTTCCCAACTGACTGGGGAGACAATAAGAAGCGGCATGCCCAGTTGTTAGCTACATCCGACTATAACAGGTTAGGCATATTTGGAGTTAATCAAATTTTGGGGCACATCCCGAAAGCCAGCTTGCCAAGGTAAAATCAATGCCAATGCCTTTGTCCCTGCTCTGGGAGCAAGTTAACAACTCATCAGCAGAGCAATTCAGCTACCAGGCGACAGTTGGGATCATGCTAATGGGTAGCCAGAGGCTATAGGCCGGGTAAAAGTACCATTTCCAAAGTATTTATTGCAAATTCGACTTCACCAGTGAATTTGATTTGTAATAAATATTTCTTAAAATCCAGAAATTAAATTTGAAGCTGCCTACTACCCAGAAATGATATTAATAAATGTAATAATGCACCCCAATGCTTTCCTATGGAGCAGCAAACCCTGCTACAGTGAAAATAGCCTGTTGGGAATTTCACTGTTTGGATGTGCTTAACATTACATTATTAAATGTCCTACTTTTAAATATCATGCACTCTGTCTTTTACAAATGTATTTACTATTTGCCCCCAGTTTGTAAACATGTTCTAGGTGAACAAACCCCATTCAGACAACCTCGCTTGCTCACTTTGGTTGCTTGATGCTATTTGCAACAGGTATTATGCTCCACCAATTTCAAAGCGGACTAGCTACCAAAGGGTGTTTAAGCCCTTGCAACTCACTCCACACTAGTTGGCTGTATCCACCGAGCACTGAAGCTAATGGCTAGTACTACATTGTGGAAATGGTATGGGTAGTGCTAGCAGTGACAGAGTATGGTGTTCTTCCAAGAAAACCATTGGTCTCAGGCACTTATTACTATTATTATTTATTTTATTTTTTACAAATTTTGTTAAGTGTACAGCAGACTTCCTCGTAGCATGAGATGGTTTCTTGCACTCTCTGCCACTGTGTACTACAACTGCTCAGGAGAAGATTGCATTTCACCATCACCCTCTTTTTAGTATGTCCCCTTTCCTTACCCTTGAGACTACTTGTAAATTAAAGTACCCTCTCCAGATGCCTAACATTACAAAACAACACATCTTCAAACTCATCCCACCAAAGCTTCTTATTTTTAAAAAAAACTACTCTACTGTGTTGGCCAGCTCTATGTGTCAAGCGACATGGAGCCACTCAGAATCCATGCAATCCAAAAGTCTCTCTGGAGGTCCTGAGTACCAGAATACATCACAAAATGAAGAAGGGGAACATGGGGAAGTGAAAGAAAAAACACAGGAGCACTTTCTGTGGTGGGATGTCATCAGGAATACGTCGTGTGGACTGATGTCTGTTACCAGACTCGTGCAATTAATGGCTTTCAAGCAGGAGGTGAAGTGAGCTCTCAATAGAGATGGCAAGAGTCAGAAAGTCAATGGACTTGCTATATAAGGTAGGAACTTGCAGAGTGGGTATCCTACCCTGAAGGATGGTGAGGAGATGTTGATGAGACAAGATGTTGACCAGGATATGAACACTGATCTCCTTCGAACAGCAGCAACCAGATGGTAAACAAACATACAAATAGCAAGGAATAAAGCCCCGAAGGCAGAAGGGCAGGGCAGAATTCTAAAAGAGGAAACATGAGGGAAAAAACAAGAAAAGTGCTGGGATGTGTTGTAAACTATGTATTTGCTTTTCTCTATGGTTTCGATTGTACTCTATGCTCTCTGTAATCTGTTCTAGAATGGTTATCTGTTTGTGGACTCCAGGTTCTGCTTGGTCAGTTGGTTGACTGGTCAGCAGGCGCTGGGTCCTTTCTGCTGTGCTTCAGAATAAACCCATTTATTCACCTTTACTGGTAATGGCGTTTACTTACAACATTTTGGCGACTTGTGCCTGCTGATTCCTGACTTCTCTCGTCCAAAAGGCACCTTTGAAGCAGTTTCCAGTCGGAGCACATTTCGGCAGTTGGATCCGGCAACGACGAACCCAGTGATGCCTTAGTATCTCAGCGTTTGGGATCACAGACATCGGAAACCTTTTATTGACATTGGAAAGCTTCCTGGCGAGATTCGTGCTTGTTTCCTCGATTTTAAGGAACTTTTACTCAGACTTATGTGAGTACCTTTGTCTCCTAGCAACCAGTTTGAATTGCCTGAGCGAGCGAGCGAGCGTGACTTGGAGCGAGCATCTGACGTCTTTCTTCAGCGAGCGTCACTCATTACGAGCTGCTGACGTCTCTCTCCAGCGTAAAGACTTCCTGTGTGTGTCAAGCCTCGTCTTCATCTTCGGCCATTTTGTTTGACATTTGTTTCTGTGGCTTGTACCTTCTCTCACTTGGACATCACAAACGTGCGTTCCAAGCCTCATTTTGGTACGGCGGACATTTTAGAGGTTCTCTAATAACAGTTTTTGCCGTGTTTACCGATCACCTCATTTTCAACCCAGGATCGGTTTCGCGAGTGAAACATTTCTGACTGAAAGGTATTTACAATCAAATCAATTTTACCTTTTACCTTGTTTGTAATGGCTGTGGCACAGAATGTGAACATAACTCTTCCCCCACCGTTTTGAATGAACCCGGAAATCTGTGCAGTGGGAAGATTGGTTCATTATGTTCGACAATTACCTGGAGGCAATCGATCGTCAAGAGTTCTCTTCAAGAGAAAAAAGGCTATTTTGTTGAGTACACTTGGCAAGGAGGGACAAAGAATCTTTAGGCTTTTGCCAATCGCTCTGCAAATGGTGAAGCAATTCCTGATCTTTACAAGGAAGCTATTTCCCGTTTGGAGGTTAAGTTTTCCAAAGAGGAGAATCTTGTGATGCATCGGTATAAGTTTTATACCCAGAGACAGAGATCCGAAGAAAATATTGATGATTTCGTCACCCGTCTGAGGGAGTTATCAATTAAGTGCAAGTTTGGTACTATGGCTGAAGAGCTTATACGTGATCAGCTTATAGTGCAGTGTAGCAGCCGCAAAATCCAGGAAAGACTCTGGGCTGCCAAAAATCCTACACTTAAAGTTGCCATTGAACTTGGACAAGTTATTGAGGAGTCTGAGAAATGCATCAGAGTTATTGAAAACTCCAAGAAAAAACAGTCAGAGCAGGAAGTGTCTGTGGTTTCGGATAGAGATGGGTAACCTGATTCCCATTTTTGTTCTGATGATGCTGTTGCCGTCATCAAAAATAAATGTAAGACTTTTCCAAAGAAAGTTTCCTCTCCAAGCAAGTTTTGCAATAGGTGTGGCAGTAATTCGCATTCCTCGGAGGCAAGGTATTGCTTTGCAGCTAACAAAGAGTGCTTGAAATGCGGAAAACTTGGACATTTTTCGAAAATGTGCAAGGCAAAGAACAAGCAAAAAGTTGCTGTAGTTGAAGATTACTCTTGTGACAGCTATTCTGTTGGTGAAAGGATGTTGGTGGTTTGTGACTCTGATGTGGCTAATGTCAGTGATCAAAGATTGAACAGACCTAAAGCTATGTTTTCTATAGATGGGCGTGAGGTTTTATTGATGGTTGACACCAGATCCCGTCACACTATCATTCCTCAATCTACGTTCAAAAATCTTTGGGCCAACATGCCTTTGCTCAAGAGTGATATATCTCCTAAGGGTTTTCAAGGGGAGGTTATAGACATTGTTGGGTATTTTGAATATAGCATTCTTTTCAAGAATAGGTCTACAATTGGGAAAATGTATGTGTCCTTTGATGGTCCACCAATTTTGGGGTGGGTTCACCAATATGACCTATATATCATCATAAACCCAAGGGCTCCTGATCAAGTCATGGTTCTGGAGGATGATTCTGTTGATATCATTTTGAGTGAATTTGATTCTGTTTTCAGAAGCGAATTGGGCGAGCTTAAGGGCTACTCCCATATGATAAAGACGAAAGAGGGTTGCGTACCCATCCAACACAAGCTCAGAAGGATTCCCCTTGCTATTAGGGGTGAAGTGAAAGAGTTGTTGGAGGAAATGCTGCAGAGTGGGGTCATTGAACCTGTAGAAGGATCACCGTGGGTTTCTCCAGTGGTCATTTCTAAAAAATCTGATGGCAAGTTGCGCTTCTGTGTTGACCTCAGGTATGTGAACAAGTGTGTTGTTGCTGATATTTTTCCCCTCCCAAACATTAGTGAATTGGTGTCTACACTTGAGGGTGCTAAATATTTCTCTAAGCTTGATCTTAAGAGCGCTTACCATCAGGTTAAATTACATGATACCTGTAAACATATCACCTCTTTCATTACCACGGAAGGTGTCTTCCAGTTCAGTCGCTTGCCTTTTGGATTGATTTCAGCGGCTAGCGTGTTTCAACGTATGGTTCATGAGTTGTTCAGAGGATTGAAAAAAGTCGTCTACTTTCAAGACGATATTCTTGTCTTTGGCGGTTCTGTTTCTGAGCACAATTTGATTCTCAGACAAGTGTTACATAGGATTGGCGATGCTGGTCTTACTCTGCGCAGGGAGAAGTGTGCTTTCCTTGTTCAGCAGATTGAATATCTTGGACATGAGATTTCTGTAGATGGTATCAAGCCAAAGAAGGATTTGTTGTTGGCTATAAGGTCAGCTCCCCACCCGAGTGATAAGGATCAGTTGAGGTCCTTTATGGGCCTTATAGAATACTATTCTAAATTTGTTAGCAACTTCTCGGAGAAAACTATTGATTTAAGAATTTTGCTCAAGAAGGGATGCAAATTTGTTTGGGGTCCTAAACAAGATTCAGCTTTTGTTTTAGTCAAGGATGAAATTTGTAAGGCTGGTGTCTTAGCCCCCTTTGACACTAGACTCCCTTCCATCCTTATGGTTGATGCAAGTGCATTTGGTCTGGGTGCTGTTCTGGTCCAGAAACATGGTCATTTAGAGCGTCCTGTTGCCTTCGCTTCTAAAACTTTGTCTGATGCTGAGAAAAATTATAGCGTCATCGAAAAGGAGGCTTTGGCTGCTGTTTGGGGTGCGCACTATTTCCGCACTTATCTTTGGGGGATCAATTTTGTCATTAAAACTGACCACAAGCCTTTGCTTAGGATTCTTGCTCCTGGTGGTGCTGTTAGAGGTTCCCCCAGGTTGGCAAGATTAGCAGCAAAGCTGCAAGATTTCCACTTTCAGGTTGAACATATTCAAGGCTGGAGGAACCTCCAAGCTGATTGTTTTTCTAGGTTGCCTCAGAAGTCTTTGGTTTCTGATGTTTCTCTTGATTTGTTGGATGAAAGTGTTGCTTGGGTGCAAGATCTTGTTTCTTTTGGTGTTGGTTCTTTCTCGCATCAGGATTGGGTTGATGCTATGAGAAGTGATGAGGTTCTCAAGGATGTTGTTAGATTGCTCAAGGATGGTTCTAGGAGAGAGAGTTGTGTGCAAGTTTCTGTTCGCCCTTTTGTCAAGATTTTGGACGAATTGTCTACTTGTGGGGATGACATTATTTTGCGCAATGACAAGTTTGTTCCACCTTGTGGTCTCCGGCGCAAACTTTTTGATATTGCTCATGAGGGGCATCTTGGCCAAACCCTGACTCAACAGAGACTCAAATCTAATTTCTGGTGGCCTGCAATGGATGCGCAGGTTGCTTTGTGGGTTGAGCAATGTAGTATGTGTAAGGAAGGAGAAAAACGCTTGAAAGTGGCTGTTGGCAGTAGCATGGGAGAGATTGTTTGTCCAGGTGTGCCGTGGCATACCATATGCTTGGACTTCATTGGACCTATGTCTGAATTGAGTCTGAATCAGCGTTTCGCCATTGTCTGCGTTGATGGTTTTTCCAAGTGGATTGTTGTCGAATTTGTCAAGGATATCACTACTGAGACCACTATTTTGTTTTTAAAGTCCTTGTTTCTTTCTGAGGGTTTTCACAGTGTTATTGTTACCGACAATGGGACCCAGTTAGTTTCTCAGAAAATGCAATCTTTTCTTTCTTACTCTGGAGTGTCCCATCATCGGACTTCACTTTATAATCCTCGTGGAAATGGAATGTGTGAGAGGGTCAATAGGTTAGTGAAGGGAACAATCCAACTGGCTGTCTCCGGTGGTCGTTGTGTGACTGATCTTGTTCAGGAAATGGTTTGTGCCCATCGTACAACTGTCCATGGGAATTCCACGAAATCTCCTTTTGAAATTTTGCGTGGGAGGCCTCCTGGTTCGAAACTTGTTCCTTCTTGGGTCAAGCAGCTTTTGTGCAGTGGTGATCTTGCTAATTCCAAGCTTGTTTTGCCTTCCTCCACTGTTGGTAGCAAGATTTCAAAAGGAGATTTGGTCAAAGTCAAACCAGGGAGGTGTGCCAAAGGTTTAACCAAATTTAGGGGACCTTTTTCTGTTAAAAAAGTTTTCCCTAATTATGTTCTTCTTGATAATGGTGAGAAGTGGAATTTGAGGCGTGTTGCTGTCTATCAGAAGTGTGGGCAAGCATCTGCCCAATCCATTTCTGATGCCTCTGTTTTTACTCCTTGCAATTCCTTTTCTGTTTCTTCAAATGAGGAGGGGGGTAGTGGTTACATGTTCTTATCTCAAGAGTGTGCTCCTTCTTCTTCCTCCTCTGACAGGTTATGTTTTGGAGCTGGTGATGCATCAGATTCTGGTTCCTCTGGTTTACGAGGTTCCTCTACTTTTCGTGGCACCACTATTGCTTCGCCTCCTTCCCTTCCCCCTTCTCTCTCCACTCCCAGGGTCCCAAGGTATCGTAAACCTCCTTCTTATTTGAATGATTATTTGTGCTAGTTGATTTCTTTTCGTTTCTTTTATTGTTTGTTTATAAACATGGGAGATGTGTTGTAAACTATGTATTTGCTTTTCTCTATGGTTTCGATTGTACTCCATGCTCTCTGTAATCTGTTCTAGAATGGTTATCTGTTTGTGGACTCCAGGTTCTGCTTGGTCAGTTGGTTGACTGGTCAGCAGGCGCTGGGTCCTTTCTGCTGTGCTTAAGAATAAACCCATTTATTCACCTTTACTGGCAATGGCGTTTACTTACAACAGGATGCCAGGATGCATGTGTGAACTAAATGAGAGTGGTGAGTCAATTCAACTAAAAAACATTAGCAGGCAGGCAACCAGAAGTGTAGTGTGAAAAATTAGGCTCTAAATCTATTGCTCCTGAAATAGAAACCCAAGAGAGGATCTTCCCACCCACATGTTAGTTAGCCGTCTAGTGATTCTCAAATGCCATTGTCCAGCATTTTACAGTATCTATGATGTATGTGCTGCTGAAACTGCCATGGCGATGTTGTCTATAGAGGTACAAGCAAATCTTACTTTAAACACAGGACTTTGTGACCCCCCTTTCTAACTCACTTCTGGACTGAAATTCTGATACAATCTACGTAAGGAATATTCCTGTGCATCCAAATCATTGTGTGTTTGTCCTAAGTGCTTTTCTAAAAAGTAGGCAATAGGGAGACAAGGGGCAAGGCAAGGGACACCTCCCTGCACCTAAACAATCATTCCCTGCAATGCAGGCACCCTTGCATTATATTGCAAGGGTGCCTGTGTTGGCACTAGGCAGCTAAATTTAGCGCCAGCACTAAGGGATACAGGTGTGCACCGTAATCTTGTGAATACGGCACATCCCTACATTTTAAAAATGTTGACAGGCTGGGATAGGATCGTCTTTGTAAAACAATTGGCTATTTAGCTTTTGGATTTTGCTCAGCTATTTTTGGTGGGGATTGTACTTTTTGAACATCCACAACTTTTCTAAAGTCTTCAATTTTTTTGTGAAAAATGTGGCCCTTGTAGAGCAGTTATCTACAAATTCTGAGGCACATTTACAAGGAGTTAACACCACCAGAGTGTCACTTTTTCTGATGGTCTGGTGGCGTTAAGTTCTTCGCATTATTTACAAGGCGGTGTTAAGCCACTTAACGTGGCTTAACGCCACCTTGTAAATAATGCCCCCTTTCACGCAGCATTTAGCGTGAAAAGGCCGTGCAATGGGTGTTGCAGTGGGAGTTCCGCCACAACAATCATTGCTTTTTGACGCTGCCCCATATTTACAAGGTATGGGGCAGTGCCAAAAATATTGCCAGGGAATGCCTGGTCTTTAGCAGGCGATATGAGGTGAAATGTTTAATTTCTCCTCGTATTTTGCTCTTTCCATATGTGCTGCATTGTGCAGCACACACAGAAACAGACTGTAAAGATTGATTATGTGCAGGAAGGTGTTCCTTCCTCCACATAAACAATTCTCCCTGCAGTGCAGGCGCCCTTGCAACTAGGTGCAACGGTACCTGCGCTGGCGCTGGGCAGCTTGGTTAGCACCAGAGCTAGGGGAAATGCAGGGGTGCGCCACACTCTTGTAAATACGGCGAATTCCTGCATTTTGAAACTGGCAGAGCACGGCGCTACCAATTATGGGGTAACACCGCGCTCCGTCGGTTTCTAGTAAATATGCCCTTGTGTGTTTTTTCTGCTGACTGAGCAGATTTAAGAGGTTTTTATTATTTATCTTTGGTTAGGCAAATTTGGGAGCTAAACCCCCAATCTTTTCTTTGTAAATGTTTATATGTGTTCTCCTTCCTTGTTTGGAGTGTGATGAACATTTAAGGATAGTGTTTTTGCCTGGTCCTCTCAAGACAATTGGCTTCTTCTTCAGAGAGGCAACAGAGTCTAAGTCAGGGGATACGGTTAAGGTCTTTCTTGGGGTTAGTGAAGATTCAAGACTTGTAACGTTTTGCAGGTCAAGATCTGAGTGAAGAGGTAGATGTGATTATTTCACTGAGAGAGTACAGAGCCAAAGGTTTTACCAGGGTCCTGTGAGGAGGTCCTGGAGGCACCTAATTGTTCCACAATACCAATGTATTTCCATTCCAAGGAGAGGCTGTGTGTTCAATCAAGAGACATATTGGAGTGGGTCCCGTCAGGTAGATGTGCCAGAGAGATACAGGTTTAGATTCAGTTTGTGTGGATAATTTTTAGGCACTGTGCCATTTTGGTGAAAGAGTGGCCTACATTTGGGGTTCTCAGCACAGTTGAGTCTGAGACTGTTATTCTTTGGTGGATTGCAGCCCTTGACTTCTGCATCACCTGAGGGGATGGAGATTGAAAGCGAAGGGGGGGGGGGGTATATCTTTATTTTCAGATGGATACTTCAAGCTTTCCGCTGCAGGTGGATACCAATATTTGCTGTGTCAGAAAAGTAGGTCTAGCGAGTAATGACACCGAGAATAGGCAGGTGGAAGGTGCTGTTTCCCTCGATATTGTTTGCTTTGAGGTTTTAAATAAGGAGATCCATTTTGTGACTCTGTGGGGCATATTACCAACAACTAGCGATAATTATCGCTATGTTGGTTTAGCGGCGATATTTTTATCGCCGAGCTGCGGCGATTTATATCGCTTAGGAACCTTGCTATTATCAAGGTATATCTCCTAAGCGATAAAAATCAGCCGAAATGCATGAATATCGCTGAAAATTCAGCGATATTCATGCATTACCGAGCTAATGCTCTTAGCCATGTTATCCACCTACCATTGGATAACATCGCTAAGAACTGCTCAGGGGCAGGTGTTAGCTTTTGGAGATATTCGCGCTTAGCGCGAATATCTCCAAAAGTTGGTAATAGGAGATAGCGATGTTAGCGACTGTTTCCAGTCGCTAACATCTTGGCACGCCCACTTTGCATGTCATTAGTGATAAATATCACTGACATGCAAAGCGGGGCCCAAGATGGTCGCTATCTCCTACTAGCTGTCGCTAACTGGTGTTAGCGACAGCTAGGTAATAGGGAGATAATTTTATCTCCGCTTTCTTGGCTTTTAAAGCCAAAAAAGCAGAGATAAACCCCCTTGATAATATGCCCCTAAGTTATTTGCCTGCGTCATATTTTTGTCATGCTTTTAAAGTAAATCCAACCAGAGAATTCCTGTTGGAAGAAAATGGAGAATGTCATTGATTGCCAGCAAATCAGCTCAGCGAGTTCTGTGCACTCCCGTGATCTTTGCGCTACATTTGCAGGGCTGGCTCGATCTTTCATGCTGCCCAGGATGATAATGAGAGAAACATTACATTTCGTAACAGTTACTCCTGCTGTTTTCAGTGATACTAAATGTGGTGGGGAGAATATCTGCAGAGATACGCCCTACCTCCAACATGAAATATTACACGGAACACTTATCACGCATTCAACAAAGTGCAGATACTCCTTAAAGGGGATGTATGTCAGCACAACGTGATCTTTTAGATCGCGGTACATGACAACGCTGCCATTACAACGCAAGTCGTTACAACGACTTGCGTTGTAGGGCGTGGATTGTGGAATATTATAATTTTATATTCCAACACCATTCAACGTAACAGTAGGGAAGGAGTTGGAATATAAAATTACAATATTCCTTATACAACAGCGCCATCCAGCGCAAGTCGCAGTAACGACTTGCGTTGTAATGGCATCGATGTAAAGGCAACGCGGTGTAAACACCGCGTTGTAAACGATGTTCCCCCCTTAAAGGTGGGTATCAGTGTGCTCAGAAGAACATACCTCTACTAACAACAGCAAGCAAACACTCATCACTACATATCACATACTACTCTGCACACCAATCTAGTACAGATTTGATAGTCCATACAGTTGAGCATCAACAAGCTCACAACATTACATAATATAAACAACATACACGATGGCACGCACTTCCTGTAAATGCACTTGGGATTAAAGAATTGTGCTGATGTGACTGATATTTTGAATAGCTCTACTAGTGGGAAAGACATCAAATTGACAGTGGCGGCTGCACAGGATTGGAAGCAGTGGGGCATGGGGTAGCGAAGGGGGGATTTGGGCACAGAAAAAATAAAATAGAGAACTTACCTGCCGCATTGTTCCTCTCCCAATCTGGTCCCGGGCTGAACACACTGCCCAGGCTCCCAGATAGCAATTCCTGTTGCTGCTCTCATCCTGGGAATGCTATCAGCATGAGAGCAACGCTGTGATTGGTCTGAGCGCCATGGTTCAGCACTCAGGCAGTACATAAGAGCCTGTGGCTTTTCTCCACCCAGCTGTACAACACAGCCGGGTGGAGAAATACTAAGTACGGATGACGCTTTGGCCAGCCTAAGACAGCTGGCCAAACAGTCATGCGCATTTAGTAGTGCCCATCACCCTGCCTCCCCACTGCTGTTGTAGAATGCATGGCCCCACCCTATGATGTTCCCCCTGCCAGCCGCAGGTAACAAGAAAAATAAAATTATAATAAAATGTGATTATATCATCTTATTTTTCTAGTATTTACCTCTGCTGCCACCTAGTGGGGCGAAGTTCCTCTGCCATGACAGAGGAGCCGCCCCTGCAAATTAACAGAGCGAGCCAAGCCAGAATCGAGGCATTGGTCAGGCTTGGCACATAGAGCCCTGAAAATGCTTCCATTGTAAATCATACAACAAACGTCAGGTAAAATATAATAAAGTCTCTTCAAAATTCAAAAAAGTGTATTTCTTTAACACGTGGAAGCTCTGACATTAATACGGCACAATATGGAACTGCACTGAGGAGTTCTTACTAAAAGTGATATTCTTAAAAACACACTTAGAACCTTTCCTGCCCCAGACCCACCCTGGCAACAGTGTCATTAGTGAATAAACAGGAAAGGCAATTATAGTTTGAGCCGTGATTCTTATAAAGCAAATCTATTAAATCAAACGCAATAGGTTTTGTACAGCTGGTATTCTGAACTCACATGTTTCAAGGTGCTTTCATACGCCATAATGTGTTTACCCCTGTGTATGAGGGTGGAGAGAGGGTGGCAGGCAGGAGCCACATGAAAGCTCGCTAGTTTCATGCTCGAAGTTCCAACGGGACCTAGATCTGGGCCAGAGCCAGGCTTTCATTGACTCTCCCACCTCTATCTACTACATACCAGTCGGCAAATAACAAAATAAACTAGAGAGAACAACACAGATCACATATTCCTTATAGGATTATCGAACTCACAACAGAACCATCCATAATAGTGCAGAATTACAAAATGAAACCAACACACTAACATAGACTTCAGTCTGTAATGTCAAGGCATAAAGGTGCACACAGCCGACAGCACTGCAAGACTATAACTAATGGTAATATAGCATTATACAATGTCTATTAACACAGAATATGCGGTAATATATCGACAATTAAACTATGTTGTTATTAGCTGAAGAAAAAAACGCAAAAGAATCAATATCATGCCTAAAGTGCTTGTGAAGATTTTCGAAGAAAAATAAACTTTACCGATGTGATATGTCAATGAAAACATAACTTGAATGAGTTCCGAGCATTTAAATTGCAGTGACTGTTGTTACTTACTTTACCAACTTTTGAAGCAATAAACCCGATGGCCAGCAGATGGCAGAAAAGATACATTTAATCGAAGAAAATGTAGGTTAGTTTGAAAATGTCCGCCTGTTCAACTAATGTCCTGTAGTTGCGCGTCCAAAACATAGATTAGAAAATGTTCTGCATGACATGTGTAAGTAAGCATGTGTTAATGAGCACAGCAAGAACGAAAGACAGGGATAAATTCGTACATATCAGTAACTTGCGACTTTTGTACACTGCTCTAGCACTCGTTACTTTTCTCGAAGCGTCGTAACTTAAATTCACAGATTTATGTTATTTCTACCATATCCCATTAACTTATTGCAAATGCATATATGCTGCTCTATTTTTTCTGCACTACTTAGGGCCACTGGAATTATGCGACAAGGTTGAGTCAATTATGCGCAACGAGAAAAGGCAAATTATGCAGCATTATGCGGCACATTTTGTGAAAGTATTACTTCAGTATTTCACCATTTTAAAACTTTTTAACACTGTCTGGGAATTGGTTGTACCTCATTAATGCCAGTTTAGTACCTGAATATTATAATAAGCTACAAAAAGGTGACCAGTAAACCTTTGTAAAGGGCCATTCACTATGTGGCAACATGATTTGCTGTGTTTTTACTAACTTTTGAACCATTTGAGCTAGAAGCAAAAAACTTTTTGTAAAATTCAGCAGATTATGCAGCAGATGATTGATTATGCGGCAAATGCGGGAAATCTACAATTATGCAAAAAGTCTTGCACAATTGCATAGTTGCAGTGGCCCTGGTCATATGCTTTAAGAACCAGGGGCCTCGTTTGCAAATAATTGGTATAGAGCAGCACTGCAAGTCTTTTTGCTGCGCTGCCCTATGTCAATTTGAAAGGGCAGGAATGCACTGGGGCTCATTTATATGGAGCTTGTACCTTCAATGCGTCAAAAGTTTTGACACATCGGCAGCTCTGTCAGTACTCCATATTGAATTGTGACATATGTTGGAGGTTGCGTCACTTTTTGGAGACTTGCGTCAAAAGGAACCTGCTTTGGAACCGCCTGCATCACATATGTTTTAAAAGATGCACGGTAAAAGGCATTCTGTTGTAATTTCCAGCATAAAAATGATGCATGGATATTTACGAGATTTTACTAAAATGACACAGTGGCGGCTTGAGTGCCGCAGAGGTCCAATAACATAAAAAATCTTGAGTCTGTGAAACCCACGCGCAGGAAATTATTCATTGACATAGCCACATTAAGAGAAGCAGAACACGACAGGGTTGCCACCATAACTACACCATGGATTTTGCAGCTGGGAGTCACAAGAAGACGACCATCGCCATTTCCTCACCTCGACCACCCACTCCCCCTCACCACCACAAAAGTAACGCAGGAGAAGGGAGTGCATTTATCACCAGCAGGATACTTCTATAGGGCTCAGGGAGGATGAGGGTAATCACCTATTACCGGCTGAGAAGGGAGTCCATTGTAGAGCTGCTACACCTGATTGCACCAAGGCTCCAGCCAACAGCTGACGGATCTACCAACATCCCTCCACTGGTGAAGTTTATGGTGGTACTACAGATGCTGGCATAGGGTTCCTTCCAGATAGCAGCCGCCAGAGTGGCCAGAATCTCCAAGCCATCTTTCTCCTAATTACTTCCCTCCTTCCTGGACGCCATCATCCATCTGACACCCCGCCACCTCCTCTACCCCAACACAGATGAACTGCAGTTGGAGACAAAACAATGGATTTATGCCATTGCTGGGTTACCACATGTGCTGGGTGCCATGGTCTGCACAAATGTGCAACTGGTTCCCCCTGCTGCAACATACCATCTCTACAGGGACAGGTAACATAGCCACTCCATCAAGGTGTAGGCCATCAGGACCATCTGGGCCTGTTCATTAACGTGCTGGCCAAATACTCTGGGAGTGTGCATGACGCCTACATATTCAGGCACTCCTACATAAATTATCAGATGGAAAAAAATATTGGGGCTCTAACTAAGTTTATTAAAAAAAAAATGTTTAAAACCAGTAGATCTAATAAAAACAGTGTACCAAGCCAAGACTGTATCTATCGCTACCTATGGGGCAGATGTCTTGGGCATGAAAGATTGTATAAAACTGAAAATTATCGAATATAATTTCCTAAAAAGGGTGCTTTCGTTAAGTGTCACATGGAATTAAGTGCCCCTTATATAACCGATATAATTGCAATGGCCCGATCCTAATGTGGCACTCAATATGGCGAAAGGAGTCCCTTGCCTTGACAAGAGAGATTATCAAAGATGTCCTGAAATTAGATGGAGTAGGTAATATTTATTGGCTAATTTATGTTGAAATAACATTGAAGGTGGCTGGGCTTCATGACCTCTTTTGGAACCTTCTAATTGCAGTTCTATATCCAAAACTGATATAAAAGCTCGATTACTTTCGAATCGCCAGATAAGAAGGGAGATGTTGTGAAGCACTCTGATACCCTTTGGTCCAACCAGCGCTATACAAAACTTCTAAAATAAATACATAAATTAAAGATATTAATCACCCAACAGTTAAATCTTACCTGGCGTGCCCCATCTTAGAATTAACAAATTCAAATAGAACATATGTAACCTTCATTACTAACCTGCAACATAGGTATGTCTTGGTGAGGTTTCGTTTAAATTATATTCCGTTAATGCTGGGTACTCCTTGCAATGATTATGTTGTTTTTGAACGTCCATTTTGTACATGTGATAATCAATCTATGCAGGATGACATACATTTTTTGTTTTTCTGTTAATTTTATTATAATGAAAGGAAACGTTTCATTATCCCTATTATGCGAAAAATGAATTTTAAACAGTGTCGCGTAGCACTCTATTATCTCCAGCTACTTCCTGATCCTTTTAACTATTTCTCTTTAGCGTCTTTTTTATTACTAGCACAAAAAAAGGATCTATAACTACCTGAAGTTATATTTTTACAAACTGAAATGATTTTATTATTGTGTAAATGATCATGAATTTGTATCTGTATTTTTAAAGTAATGATCTTTTTTCATGTGTTATAATGTTGTGAATTGGTTTTTATATGTAGTGTACTTTTTATGCCTACTTTGTGTTCGAGAAATAAAGTTTCTGATTGATTAGAACTGATTAGAACTACATAAATTATCGCTTCCAGAATGGACAATATGGATGATATAATACCAATCACTGTGTCTGTTAATGCAGATACGAACATAAGTAAAAGAGGTGTGGCTCATACATGCACCATGAATCATGTTACATGTGTTATGCAATCCCACAAGTTACCAATGTCAAGACACGCAAAACCACTATGGTTTCTGTTTAATGATGAAAGGGTGCAGAGCAATGCATTTCTGAGACAAATGCTGTGTAGCTTCACTGTGTGCAAGGGAGGAGTTCCATGGGGGTTGTGGCGGTGTGTACATGCCTCTCCCATGGCTCATCAGGCATGTCATGTATCCTACCACCGGCAACTGTGCTTTGCCGTGAACATATGCAAGTGTCAGTGTCTAAAACTACTGTCAGTACACCTCCTTTAAATGCCATTAAATGTGAGGAACTTGCCCAATTTTTCACAAATAAAATTGATAACATCTATAAGGAAATAGTGTCTCATCAGGGTCCCCAGTCCTCCAATCCTAACCCTTTGCCAGATCTCTACCCTACGGCTGCTTCTCCAGTCATTAATCATTGGCCACCTCTTAGTCTTGAGAATTTGATGGCAATTTTAGGGAAACTAAAATCAGGATCACCTAATGATCCACTTCCGGTGACTATATTTAAACAACTTAGCACCTCACAGCTTTCTGTGATTTGTAATTCCCTTAATTTGTCACTACAATCGGCCGTGGTCCCAGCGGTATGGAAGCATGCAATGGTCTCGCCATTATTGAAAAAACCTGCAGCTGACCCAAATGTCTTATCCAACTTTCGCCCTATCTCCTTGTTACCAGTCTGTTCTAAAATTCTTGAAAAGCATATCCATTACCATCTTTCTCAGTTTATTGAGGACAACTGCATTCTTCATTTTTCACAATCTGGTTTTCGCTCTGGTTTTTCCACAGAGACTACATTGTTGGGAGTTACAGAGAATTTACGTAGGCTTTTGGATAATGGTGAGACGGTGGCACTGATTTTGTTAGATCTCAGTGCCGCTTTCGACACCATTTCACATTCCATTTTGATAAAAACATTAGCTGACATGGGCATAGGCGGTCCAGCTTTGGGTTGGCTGAGCTCATTTCTTGAGAAACGTACGTTCCAGATTTTCTCTAATTCTGCAGCTTCTAAACAACACACTTCTCCATATGGTGTACCTCAAGGCTCGGGTCTGAGCCCACTGCTTTTTAATCTGTATGCTAGTCAATTATCTTTTATAGCAGAACAAAAAGGCCTCACACTTTTTACTTACGCCGATGATTCCCAGATCGCATTTTCTCTTTCAAACACTGCTCAGGGTTCTCCATCTCGCCTGCAGCTAGGGTTGAGGAGAATTGCTGACTGGATGAATCTTAATTTTTTGAAGCTCAACGGCGATAAAACTGAGGTGTTAATACTTGGCCGGCATCATGACCTATGGTCGTCTATTCATTGGCCCATGGAAATGGGCTCACTTCCCTGTCCCTCTGATCATGTACGTAACCTAGGTTTTGTGATTGATAAAACTTTGACAATGCAAAACCAAGTCAACAAGGTCTCGGCCACATGTTTTGTCATTCTACGGTGGCTAAAGAAAATTTTGTGGATGTTGCCTGAAGATTCTCAAAAATCCGTAATTCATGCGCTTATAACTTCACGGCTAGACTACGGAAACATTCTTTTTTTAGGGGCAAAGAAAGATGTAATAGGGCGATTGCAATTGGTGCAAAATGCAGCGGCGAGATTACTGTGCAAATTGCCTCGCTCTAGTCATATTTCAGGTCCCCTACGTAATCTTCACTGGCTCAAAATAGATAGCCGTATTAAGTTTAAGACACTTACCTACATGTTTAAAATCAAAATGGACCAGGCCCCTCTTTATCTGAAGTCCCTCGTTCATAATCATGTCCCTTCCCGGAACTTGAGATCTGTTCATTTGGCCTATTTTGTAGTGCCTAAAATTAGATTAACCAGAATGGGAGGCAGATCTTTTTCCCTGCTTGGTCCTACTTTGTGGAACTCCTTGCCTTTTCACATACGAACTGAAACGAACTTTGTGAAATTTCGTAGAGCTACTAAAACCTGGCTTTTTAATCAGTAATTCCCTTGTAGTTTAGAAGGAGATGTAATGCACCTGCTTGTTTAGCGCCGGGAAACCCTTTGTGGGTAGCTGTTCGCGCTTAATAAATTAAAATAATAAATAATAAATAAAATAAATTAGTGTACTACTGTGTCATTAACTACCTAGGGAGGACCAACTTCCCAAATATTTTATCCACAATCGGCCACTTCACAAATGTAGTGGGAGCACATAACATAGACTGGTCAGGAGCATCTCCAAATAGACACCACAAGATCAACATGATAGTTAGGATGTAGAAGTGTACAATTTATCAGCCCATGCGCAGCATTTGCTATCACACAGAGTAATGGAAGAGAAATGTGTCAACCAATGAAGAACTGTATGACTAACACATGCTGTGCAAACAATGCTTGAAATCTGTATGACAATGTAACTACACATAACTCACAGGGCCTGCCATGTATCAGTAACAGTTAGCAAAAGTATTGACAGTTGTTCTTTCTTTTCAATTTCTGCAAACCAGGGATATGGGATTCAGCTGTGGGTCATGTTGTCATATGCACACCCCCATACTGAACCTGAGAAGGCCTACAACCAGGCACTCAGCAAGACACAGAATATTCTTGAGCATACCTTTGGCCTGCTCAGGGCCATTTTCCACTGTCTGGACATGTCAAGGGGTAGATTGCTTTACTTCCCTCCCCTCCCAGTTATGTGCAAAATAATATTGGTATGTTTCGTACTGCAAAATATATGTGTGCGGACTATTGTGCCTTCGGATGGGGACCTACAACAGTAAGACCCGATTGAGGAGGATGCAGATGGTGGAGACATTCGGGAAGGAAACATTCACCAACATATCATAAAGGTTCAACTTCATAATTAATGTTTGAAACCATTACTTGTCTTTGTGTTTGTTATCCTAGTCCCAGTGACTCATGTTGTACATTGGACTACAAGTGCCAGTTTACAGAGGTTCAAAAAGTGGGGGTGGTGATGGACAGAGTATCTGAATTAAACAGAACACTCGTACCCAGTCAAAAGATCAGGGCTTGATCCATCACCGTTTTTTAGCTCACTGCACCATCCCAGCTCAGAACCTGGCTATATGCAAATTAGTCTGTCCCTGGCCCAGTGCATCATGGGAACAGGGCAGACCAAACTACCAAGCCAATTCTTTACTGGAAAGGAAACAAGCTTCCGGGGACCGGTTTCTGGCATTACAGCCGTCTTCGGCCTGGCTTGCTTGAATCCTGATGGTGCAGTGAGCAAGGTACTCACATCTGAGTATTCCCTGCCACACTTGTGGTGGCTGAAACGATTCAAAAGGTGGGGGTGGTGATGGACAGAGTATCTGAATTAAACAGAACACTCGTACCCAGTCAAAAGATCAGGGCTTGATCCATCACCGTTTTTTAGCTCACTGCACCATCCCAGCTCAGAACCTGGCTATATGCGAATTAGTCTGTCCCTGGCCCAGTGCATCATGGGAACAGGGCAGACCAAACTACCAAGCCAATTCTTTACTGTAGAGGAAACAAGCTTCCGGGGACCGGTTTCTGGCATTGCAGCCGTCTTCGGCCCGGCTTGCTTGAATCCTGATGGTGCAGTGAGCAAGGGACTCATGTCTGAGCATACCCTGCCACTCCTATAGTGGCCAAAACGATTCAGTAAAGGGGGTGGTGATGGACAGAGCACCTGCAGGTTTTTGGCCAGTTTCTCCTTTGTCCTACTCTTTGTATTGGGCCAGTGTTTTTTCAAGTCAGTTACTGTCCTCTTTGCTTGTCCCATGCTACTGACTTTGGCCAATATGAACTGCCAAATGGCCTCTTTTTTCCCTAATGGCAGTTTTTGAGGTGACAAATAGCTGATGATGGTGACCTGTCACCTCAGTAATCAGGATCGCATTCTCCTCCTCACTGAAGTTGCACTTCCTTTTCCCCTGGGAGTCTGTCTGGACATCCTGGCTGGTGCTGGTATTCTTGGGGTTGTTGCCCTGGCTGTTTGCTCTCCTCTATACCCTCCATGGCTGCCTTCTGTGGAGTGTGCCATTTTTTTTGCAGCATTTTTTATACTGTCTTTTATGTTTCACTCACTGTATCACTCACTGAGAAGCTACGCTAAGGTGGTTTGGGTCACGTTACGTGACGGAAATCTGCCTTATGACACTTTTACGGCTGATACGTCAGTTTTCGCTGCGCCATAATGGCCGCGGAAGTGGCATTTTTTTTCCCGGCGCCAGAAGCTTACGCCATTGTGCGATATACCAGAAATATGGTGCATGTTATCGTGATTTTGTAAATGTAGGACAGCATCAAAATCCATGGGTGTTGCGAGGGAAAATCCACTGAAATGCCGATGGAATGCCTCTGAGAGGCGGAGTAAGGCAACGCAGTGCTTTGCACTGCTTTGCCTCACTCCATATCTATGAAGGAATGCAAAGCCGCGCAGGGTGGCTATGGGTCGCCTCGTAGATATGATTGAGAGGCCTGCGGCACCAGAGCCAGCAGTCCTCTTGTAAATAAGCCCCTAAATATATTGCAAAAAATATAAAGGAAGAGATAACAACTGAAAGACAGATATGGGATATGGAATGCTAATATTGAAAACGATGTATGGGAACAATAAACATGCATATGGATAGTGGATAGGCAGTTCACAGTACGTACAGCAAGGGTACATTTGCTGCTGCACTTTTAGGAAACACTGAAAATAGAAGTTTCAAGACGTGTTTTGCCTCTGAAGTTTTATAACATTGACACATTCGTACTTTTGTCAGTATTCTCAAATTCTGATCCATCTCTTTTCCACTCTTGAAAGGGTTCAAATTTACTCCAGCACAGTGATGTCGTAAATCGTCTTGCAAGACGCTAAGGGGAATGGCTCAGTCACTGATATAGTGGAGTGTAGAGGGAGGACTTTCTGCGTGGGGAAAATATTAAGGGGCAGATTTACAAGCCCTTGCGCCACTTTTGCGTCACTTTTCCCATGTTAAAAATGACGCAAAAGTGGCGCAAGGGCCTTGTAAATAAGCCCCTAAATGTGTTGAGAAAAAAAAGTGCATTTGTACAGGGAATACCACTCGTGCTTTGCAGAGTCCATACAGCAGGAAAATGGGTATGCATACTCTCCTGGCATACTCCTGAGAATGGTTGAGAATGGGAAATAGTAAAAAAAACAAGTTCAGGCGGAGGCCCACATTTGTTTTAAACGTTTTCAGGGAATCGGCTCTATGTGCTCAATTCAATTCTAAAAAGATAGCGATAATCAAACGAAGGTAAGCAGAAGCTGCAGAACGCAAAAGCGGGGCATCTAAAAACGTGTGCGTATTGCAAATAAAAATATGCACGTTGTAATGGCTCACTAAAGTGAAGTGCGCACAGAAAGCAATATGCACAAGCAAGCAGGCTGGGTAATCAGTATCACTATCTTCCATTGATGGAGAGTAAGGGAGCAACAGTCAGAGAAATGCAGGTAAGTGTGTTCCCACCACCAGGGTAGGATTGGGATTCAAAATCAGCCCGGGCACGCTAAACAAAAAGTGGCCCACATTTGCATATTTATTGCCTTTCTGCAAAACACTGCTTTAGCGAACTTTTATAAAAAAAGAAGGGGAGGGGGGACTCTGACAGGGGCATGTTTTCTTAACTTTACTTACATTTTTTTTTAAAGGGCATGGATTAGTTCACACTGGTGAACCACACCTGAATACAAGTGAGGCCACTTGAGCTCAGGCTGCATATTTATTGGGCCGGCCTAGTGAGAGAAATGGAGTGACAACTCTGCCTGTTGACAAAAGGGAGGTAATAGAGGCCCATCTGCTTGCAGAAACGCCGTTCATGTCCACACTGGGACGCTGCTGGCATCTGCACAGCACAGACACAGACAAATCAGCCCCAGGCTGCCCAAAAAAGCAGCCCACAGCTGGAACTCGGATACCGGTCCCTCTGCCATTGCCCAAGTGCCCGCCTTACCAACCCAACCCTGCCCTCCACCCCATCCCCCAATCTGACTACTCTACCTAACTAGCACACAGATATTTTACAGGGGCACGGATATAAATTGTGCAGCAAGTGCTGGAGCACCAGGGCCTAGGGAAGTAAGGGAACCTACTACACCCTAATGATGGCATTCTTGCATGAGGGTGGAAGCAACACCACTGTCATGTATTTAGTCACTGAGAGAATGGCAGTAAAGAGCAGTGCATGAATTGTAAACAAAATGAAGTGCCAGGGCCCTTCTAAGAAGGCCACGGTTGCCTGCACCATGCATTGCCACTGCCAGCGCTGTCACTGACAGTACCAACATAACATCTAGCCATCGGACTCCTGCAAGTGTGACAATTCAGACTATTTCAGGCGCCACAAAGATATCATAATGGCTTGAGAGGCTGGAATTATTCCGTTTCAATACGATTTGACTTAATAAATACGAATAATGTGCTCATCTCAAAAATAAACAGACAGGGCCATTGTGGTGGACTTTCGCTAAAGCTGGTGCTGACAATTAAGTGCCGGTGCAAAGCACCAGAAACCACCAGCTCAAATTAAGCACTGGAAAGAGTATCTGTTGAGCACAGTTACACCAAGCGATAACCACACATGCAATCCAGCACAGAATATATAAGGCACCTGTGCATGAGAACTGATGCTAGCATTAACTTTGCCGCAATGTTCTTTAAGAGCGTACAGAATATTTACAAAGTTGTGGCCCTATGGAGTCAAATAGAGAAATATTGCACCACACAATACCTATTTTATGTCACAGGCCAGACTTTTGGTGTGGTTAACTTTGAATTATTTGCAGTATCTGGAAAATCCATATAGGTGGGTGCGAGGCAGGCAGGATAGGACCCTCACTGTGAAAGTCAGATGAATGAAGTTGGCGGAGATGTGGGTGATGCGCAACCTTTGTATGAAATGGAAGTAGCAATTAGAAAGAGAGATGCACGTTTGAATATTTATACTTCTCTATCTATATAAATACATAATGTTATCTCTAGATAGATAGATAGGTAGATAGATAGAGAGGTAGATAGATAGATAGATAGATAGATAGATAGATAGATAGATAGATAGATAGATAGATAGATAGATAGATAGATAGATAGATAGATAGATAGATAGATAGATAGATAGATAGATAGATAGATAGATAGATAGATAGATAGATAGATAGATAGATAGATAGATGGATAGATGGATGGATGGATGGATGGATGGATGGATGGATGGATGGATGGATGGATGGATGGATGGATGGATGGATGGATGGATGGATGGATGGATGGATGGATGGATGGATGGATGGATAGATAGATAGATAGATAGATAGATAGATAGATAGATAGATAGATAGATAGATAGATAGATAGATAGATAGATAGATAGATAGATAGATAGATAGATAGATAGATAGATAGATAGATAGATAGATAGATAGATAGATAGATAGATAGATAGATAGATAGATAGAGTTAGGAACTCATTTCCAAAGGAAATGCATTTTTTTTTGCCAATAACTTTGGTGCTGCTTGACAAATCTTCTTGACATTTTCAAAACTTTTCCTGTTTTTGTTCAGCTGCTGTGTTGAAAGTTTCAGGGGTGATGCGTCAAGCGGGGGCAAAGAAAAAAGGGGGTTCCAAAACACGTTTTCCCCATGCATTTATCCGTAGGGATTTTGAACATGACTACAGCCTGAACTGCTGGACAGAATGACAGCAAATTTGGCAGAAAGCTAGCCCCCGCCCATTATTTACTTTTTTTAATAAAAAAAAGAAGCCGGGCCCCGGGGTTAGGGCCCCCGATGTCAAAATTGGCACTGGATGGGGGGCATCACTGCCCCAGCTCCCTTTTAGTTTAGAAAAAAAATATTTAAAAGGCCTGGCCCCAGGGATTGGGTTTCCCAGGGCCGAAATCAGCTGTTGGAGGCCATGCAGCATCCCTTCCCCATACAGAATAGGCCTGGCCCAAGGGGTATGGGGCGCCAGGGGCTGAAGTTGGCCTAGGGAAAGGGGTTCACATGACCCTACTCCCCAAATGAATATATATTTTTTTAAATGATTAAAAAAGACCAGCAATTTGCTGGAGAACCCGCCCAAGTTTACCACCACTCTGAAAATGCACCTCCTGGTGCCCAACTTGTTGGGGGAGGAAGTCCCCTTGGCTGCAGAGGGTCCTTGGGGGCCAACTACCCCTCCTATTAACTCCAGTAAGTCCCACACGGCAGGATTACTGAGAGGCATTCAGAGACCATGCCCCTTTTCTTCACCACTCTGCAAACGTGCCTCCTGGCACACTGCTGGTTTGGGGGTGAAGTCCCCTTGAATACTGAGGGTTCTTGGGACCAACAAACCCTCCTGTTACTTCCAGTAAGTCCCTCACAGTCTGATTGATGAGAGGGCTTTGGAGGCCATGCCCCCTTTCTCCACCATTCTGCAAAGGCACTGTTTTTTGGTGGATGAAGTCCCCTTGGCTCTAGTGCGTGTTTGGGGGTCATAAGCCCTCCTGTTACCTGCAGTAAGTCCCACACAGTGGAATTGCTAAGAGGTGTTCAGAGTCCGCCCCTTTCTCCACACTCTGCAAACAAGACTACTAGTTAGAAAAGCATCTAAATTCACTTAAAATACCAAATGTTACAGGGACGTTATAGTTAGGAAATAGAATTTGAAAAACCTTAGTAATGTACTTAGAAAACCAAAGGTTACATGGTTGTTATAGTTTGGAACTAGAATAAAAAACCTTAGAAATTCACTATAAAAACACAAAGGTTACAGGGACATTATAGTTAGGCTCAGATTTCACTAGTACAAAATCTGTGAAATTCGCCAGTTAAAGTTACCTGAGAGAACTATAATATACGCCACCAAAATGCACTGCTTATCACGTCACATATTACATCATTCATGACATGCCAGGGACATCACTCATGACATCTAACATGCCATCACTCATGACATCAATTATTTAAGGATGACATATATCTATAAAACCTATTGGCAGTCACCATTAGGTAGTTATAGTTAGGACCTAGTTTGCATAGGAAAAGAGTTTTTTGACTTGCTCATAACTCTGGTGCTGTTTGATGAACCTTCATGAAATGTTCCATTACAAAGTGACCTCCTGATTCTAGTTGTGTGTGGAAAGTTTTGGGTGATTTGTCCAACACCGGCAGAGAAAAAAGGGGGGTAAAAAAAGTGTGTTTCCCATGTTAATTCTCATGGAGAATTAAGACAAACTACAGCCCAAACCACTGAATGGGATTACATCAAATTTGGAAGAAAGGTAGATTTTGGTCTGGAAAGCAAACTTTTTGTGACATGGTGTAAATCTGTTCAGTAGTTTTTGGGTGTAGACCCTTTGCAAATCCTTCACGGATCTTTGCGAATCCATGTGCCAACTGGAATGCCATTTTAGACATTGGTGAATGGTCATGGCACCAAAAATAAAAATGTAATATAGTAGAAGGGGCAGGGTAGATGGACTCTGACCCCCTGCAGGCAATATAGCGGTCTGTGAGGGACCCCTGATGGAGAAGAAAATAGCCAGAAACATATTTGTTTCGCTCCCGTGAGGATTCGCAAACCTGCCGTGACACTCATCACGGCCCCCAATGTAACTTTGAAGTGGGTTCACAAATTCTGCAAAAATCATTGAAAAAATATACACACACTCACTCATGCACCCACTCCCAGATCCACTCAAAAACTCATACACCCACTCACAGACCCATTGAGACACTCATGCACTTACTCACAGACACACTCAGACTCTCATGCACCAACTCACAGACACACTCAGACACTCACACACCCACTCAGACACTCATCGACCCACTCACAGATCCAGATACACTCATGCACCGACTCACAGACCCACTCAGGCTCATACACCCACTTGCTGACCCACTCAGACACTCATGCACCCACTCACAAACCCACTCATGTGCTCATGCACTCACTCACAGACCCACTCACGCACCCACTTACAGACCCACTCAGACTCATACACCCACTTGCAGACCCACTCAGACACTCATGCACCCACTCATGCACTTACTCACAGATGCACTGACACTCACACACCCACTTACAAACCCACTCAGAGACTCACACACCCACTCACAGACCCACTTAAATACTTATTCATCTACTCACAGACCCACTCAGAGACTCATGCACAAACTCAGACTCACTCAGATACTCGTGCACCCACTCACAGACCCACTCACACATCCACTTACAAACTCACTCAAGCACACATTAACAGTCCCACTCGGAGACTCATGCAACCACTCACACACCCACTCAGACACTCACATACCCATTCACAGACCCACTCATATACTAACATACCCACTCATAAACCCACTGATGCACCTAATCTCAGTCTCACTCAGACACTCATGCACCCACTCACAGACTCAGCACCCACTCGCAGACCTACTCAAAGACTCACCCACTCAGACATGCCAACTCACAGACCCACTCAGACACTTAAGCACCCACTGAGACACTCACACACCCACTCACAGACCCACTCAAAAACGAAGGAACACACTCACTGAGACACTCACAGACCCACTCTGACACTCACACACCCACTCATAGACCCACTCAGACACTCAAACACCTACTCACAGATCCACTCAGACACTCACACACCCACTCACAGCCCCACTCATGACCTCACTCACAGACCCACTCATGCACCCACTCATAGACCCACTCAAAGACTCATGCACCCACTTACATACTCACTCAGACACTCACCAGAAATGGTGACAGATGAGCCTGTATAGGTAAGGCAATTGGGTGGCACAATATATAGGCAGAGCTTTCTACACCAGGGCAGGGCAGGTGGTGACGCCAATCGAGTTACTATCAGTAGGATAAATGTCACCTGCTGAACTCTGAATATCAATTACATCGTAATCTGAACTGTTCAGGATGTTGATGATCATGTAGGTTCTGTCCACCACGCTGTTAGCCAAACCAAATGGGGAGCTCTAACAGCCTCTCAACAGCATTCCACGAGGCCCGTTCATTTTGAGTAGCGAGTCTCAATTTAAGGATCCTCACAGTAAGACTCCTTTAAAAGAATCAGTCTAATAGGACATGCTTTTGCTTTATCACAATTCGAATGTAATTGATATCCACTCAGTAGTTCTGATTAGGTAGATTATACCCATCTCCTGGTCCTAATGAATTGTCATTGACTCCTTCATGTGCAGTTTGAGGGAAGAAACATCTAGACATCCTAGAAAATCCAGGATTCATTGCTGTTCCTTTGGGTTCTATGCACCAAGGTTTATTGACCCTATTTGAATTTAAAAGAAAATTGTTTATATCCAGAGTAAAACCTACAGAAAGAACAGGAATAAAATGAAAGCAGATGAGGTTAAAAATGATAGGATTTGAGTTTCTTCCTAATGACCACCAGAGCAGGGAGGGTTTATAAACATAAGTGAAGAGAATTCCAGTCTCGAGCAGCAGCAACAGAGAATGTTCCGTCTCCAAATGTCACCGTCTTTGTCTTGGAGATCTAAAATGAGACTTTGGGCCTGATTTAGATATTGGGGGATAGGTTACTCTGTCACAGCGGTGACGGATATCCCATCCACCAAAATATAAATCCCATAGGGTATAATGGGATTTATATTCCGACGGACTGGATAGCCGTTCTTGTTGTGAAGTAGTAAACTGTCCGCCAAGATCTAAATCAGGCCCTTTGTTGCTATAACGTAGTGGTCGAGTGGGTGTGTAATGGCGAAATTTAGCTGCCAAAAATAAAGGAAAGGATGAATGTACTATGCGAAGGACAATGACCAAAACTATATAGATAATTCTCTTCCTGATCGGCAAACAATGGTGACCCAAGTGTGGGATAGATATGGCCCCATTGCTTTGATCCAGTTAAGAGGAGAGCAGCAGACTTTTGGACCAGCTGGGGCCATTAGAGCACTGTGTCTGGTAAGTCAAGGTACATGGCATTTTCATAGTCTAAATGACTCTGGATATGAATCATAATTGCAGTGTTCTGGGTCAGTGTACAGATGTACATACTTTAGTCATTTAAGCAGTCACAAACAAGTACTAGCTGTCATGGAAAATTGGACTTTTGAAGAATGTTCTACATAACTAAGCATTCAAAATGTTCTCACCACCTTGAGAGTAGTGGGGCCAAATTTATCAGGTTTGGCTAAATGGAGGGCATTGGTCTGAAGTCTTTCCAGGAGAATATGATGGTCGATGTGATCAAAGGACCCTGATGGGTCCATCATGACTAATGCCCCTAAACCACTGCCTTCCAATAGCTTAAGCAGATCCTCAAGAGGAGGGCCGTATTATGATCCCATTTTCTATGCTATGCCTGTACAGAAGAGATCTGTGCTTTTTTGGGGGCATCAAGTGCATACATTGACTGAAAATTTCTCAAAGTTATTGCAGGTTTTTCTGACGGCAGAACTCTGGAATACAAAGCGGTAATTACTGCCCTGGACTTCTGAGTTTTGTTGTCAGCAAATCATGTACTAACATGGGGATATTTTGAGTTAGTCTTATGCAATTTGTGATTCTGAGCAAGTCACTTAATCTCCCCGAACCTTAAAAAAAGAGAAAGGAAAAAAATGTGTAATGTAATGTGGTGCTCACGTAAAGTGCTAATGTTCTTGGGCTAAATTTGCGCTATATAAAAATGCAAAAAACAAAAACAGTTATGTCAAGCACGGATGATCAGCCACTGATATAACCCATGCACAGTCATGTCCTTCCTTGTGCAAACTTCCAATGCTCACAGAAGAGTATTTGAAGAGACACATTTCTAATTTCACCGCCATTTTGGTTTGGAGAATTCATATATATACACCGTTTGCACAGACCTGTTTGTGATAGCTCATTGGCAGCCTGTATTAGCACACATATTAAGCCAGCCAGTTTTTGTCTTAGGTGTACCGGGTTCTTTGGGTGGGGGTGTGGTAAAACGGAATAATCTGCTCTGCTTTCTTGTTTGTATACATAAGAGCGTTTATGTGCCTGTTAGACTAGAGGTGGGTGGGTCACTGAAAACTTGAGCCAGGCTCGAGCCTGAAGCCTGGCTCCGACTCAGCGCGAGGGCCTGTTGGAACTTCAAGCCCAGAACGAGCCAAGCTTTTTGTGGCTTCTGCCTGCTTCCTTCCATCTACCCAGAATGTGGCATTACAGCCAAAACAGCAGACTTTGGAACTGAGGAACCAGGTTCAGACATCGGGTCAACATCCTGTGATACTGTGCAAATATCCTTGCGTCTATAAAAAAATGAATGTGACTATGTGTAATGTAACTGGTGCTCATGTAAAGCGCACTAATCAATACTTTAAAGTTGAGTTCTCACTATATAACAACTGTAAAAAAAATACACAAAGAGATAAAAAAACAAGCTATTAACATGAAAAAGGAAAGATAAATAGATGCCTATTTAGTCACTGATTTGTACAAAGTGAAACCCGAAAACCCATATAATTTGCGTATTCCCGTTATATTGCGTGATCATAGGCAGATATTTTATTTTACCAAAGCCCCTTTTTCTTCATTATCACATTGGAAAGCACTTTCAGACAAGTGATTTCAGAATACTAGTTCTACAAAAACCTATTGAGTTTGATTTAATAGAATTTAAAGTTGCCCTATAATAAATAACCTGGGTCACGTTCAGGGTTTGCATGACAACTGTCTTACCTCATAGTTCACCTACATGTTTAAAAACCCGTTGTTTTGTGCATAATCAAAGACATGCTGCCCTTATCCTCAGAAATCAATTTGGGGCCTTCTTTCTCCAAGAGAAAACAGCATAAAATATATTTTTTCATATTAAGAATGCTAAACTCCTTTCGAATTTTAGGCAACAGGTGAACAGTCAGAGCTTTGAAAACAGGGATTATCACATACGTGAAAGCAAGAAAATTGAGTGGCTCCCATGATAAGCTTCACCTCTCAATTTCTCACCCTTTTTTGCATATCTACGAACCAAAGTCATCAGTTATAGTTGAAAGCCTCCGGACATTTGGACACACCAGGCGTGAAAGAACGCTCTTTCTAGTTCCAACCAGCCATTTTCACATCATGTGTTGTTTTCAAGGAAAATGCGATAAACAAGGCCGGGATCGCCAGAGTGAGCCTGGGAGGAGCTACGGCGGACCCATGCTAGGCACATGACGGCCTTACTGTCTGCAGCCTGCACACAGAACTGACCCTGCCTGGCTCTCTGCAGCTCGCGAGTGCACCACAGGCCAGCCCCGCGCGACGTCAGCAGTCTCAAAACTCAAAAACATTCTCCGGGGCCTTACATTTCCTATGCAGGTTTTTATTGCTGTCAGTGTATATGATCTCACCGGCGCGGTCAGAGTCACCTGCCCAAGTGGTAATTTATTTTAATTGGTAGAAATGTTTAGGAAGGCAGAGCGCCATTTTGGAAGCGGAAAGGGAATGGAGACGCCCGATGTTTCTTGAACTTCGTGACACAAAGAATAGAATTTACAATCCGCTTCAACGCCCCAGAGCGGGGTAGGAAGCGCTATATAATACCACCCAAAATGCATGACAACAATACAAGGTCGTCCACGTTGTATCGCCAGTATAAGGAAACAGACTGCTGCCCAACCCATCTAACACCCTTGCTGTACCATTAACCACAGAGCGCTCCTAGGGATAGATTTGTTTTGCAAAGTTTTATATAGCGCGAACTTGACCCGAATCGGGTATCAGAGCGCTTTACATAGCACCAGTTGCGTTACATGAGGACACACATTCATTTTTGTTAGGTGGGGGAGATATTCCCCAGATTCATCAAGAACGCATTTTGCTGTTCCTTAATAGCGAAAAATACCGATTCGCTATTAAGGAATAGCAAAATGCTATGCATCAAGAAATCACTACAAAAATAGCGATTTCTAATAATTCCTTAATTGCGACTCGCAAATTGCGAGTCGCAATTAAGGAATATCTCCCCATTCATTCCTATGGGCCTAGAGGCCCATAGGAATGAATGGGAAGGCAATCTCGATTTGCAAATTGAGATTGCGATTTCAAGGGTGCGGGGGTGTCCAAAGGACACCCTGTTGCACCCCTGAAATTGATGTGTGCACATATGTTGCGCACACACATGCCCTTAGGGCATGTGTGTGCGCAACATGAAACTTTGAAAAATGCACTTTAGTGCATTTTTCGAAGTTTTTGCAAATTACCACGAAGATGTACTTCATGGTAATTTGCGTGCCCTAATAGCGAATTCGCTATTTTTTTCATTTTCATGCATTGCATTTAAGGAATCTCAATTTAAGATTCCTTAAATGCAAAGAATCGCAATTTAGCGAACTCTTAATTAGCGATTTTTGCATTTGGGATGATGCATTCCAAATGCAAAAATACCGCTCGCAAAGGGCCAGATTCTCAGAATCTGGCCCTTTGCGAGCGGATTTAAGCTTAATGAATCTGGCCCTAAGTGATTTGCCCAGACTCACAGGATGTTCTGAGTCATTGCCCAGACTCGAACCCAGTACCCCAGATTCGAGGTGGACCACCCTAATATAGATGTGTTAAAACCCCACAGACGACTTGAAATTAGTCTTGTTGCTGGTTCTGTGGGAATTCCAACATCACTGCGAGCCCTGAAAACACTTGTTGTGGAGGCATAGGTCTCTGTACATGAGCCAGAAGACATTCCTTTTAACTCTGCAGTTCCAGAAGTCATTGATGTGATTTGTAAAGAAGCGGTTATCTGGCTGATGGAGGAAGAATGGAGATAAAAGAGTGAATGTATATTTTGTGTTTTTCACCTTGTCACTCTAGAGCCGCATTTAGATATGCAGCTGAGAAATTGAGATACATTAATTTGCCCAATATTAGGTGTGTTAAAGGGTTGAGTCAGAACTTGGATTCAGTGTTTTAATTCACACCAGGTGCTAAAATACTAGACACCCCTGCAGTCCAAAGATGAAGAAGATGGCTTATTACTTGAATTAATGATATATAGAGGAACTGTAAAAACAGTAATTTACAAATGCTAAATCTCTAAAGCCCTTATATCAGTGAAGACTTATCCATCTTGGGTTTCAGAGAGAAGAATGGTGTAGGAGAGTAGGGTCTGCTATCCTATGGTCACCCCAAATTTTTGCTTTTTGCTTCACTGGTTTTCGACTACTGAGGCTGTGGGCCTGCTGATCAGACCCCCAGCCTGCTGTTCTCTCACTAAATTAATGATACATGTGCTATAGGCACATACCACAATTGGAAATGGACTCCTTGTCAGCCCCTGTATAATGCACTATAGGTGCCCAGGGCATAGGGGCCACCAAGGCCTACCAGGGGCTGCAGCATATCTTTTGCCACCACTGGCTGGTTCTTAAATTGACACAACTGGCTGATCACTCAGCTGGGGTAAGGTGGTGTAATCACCCCTTACTTAGATATAATATACCTATAACTAAACCTATATCTGGACACATATAAACCTGTGAGCCACTCCTATGGAAGGCCTCATCAATCCTGGAGGCAGAGTGTGTGGTTTCATGTGAGATGGAGCTCTAGCATGAGCTGAGCCTGTCTGCAGCTGTCGGGAACAACGCCCTAAGCTGTTTCAGGATAATGCCATACCATATACTCTTAAGTGCCTTATAATCCTCGCGGTTATATAGCAACTCTGGTTTGGCTTTATCAAAACATGTCGTGTAAGGTGTCATACGATTTGGAATACTATCCCCTCGCCAGTTCTGGTGACGGGGATAGCATTCCACCCCTCTAGAGGGGTAAGACATGTTACTTTACTTAAATGCGGTTAATTTCTAAAAGGACCTTAGATCCACAAAATGGATGCCTCTGCCACAGACAAGAGTCTGACCCCTGAAGCTGACCGAAACTCAGCCAAATGGGGCCTGGACAAAGGGTTTCCTGTCGCAGGGGGGTGTTACCACCCTCCAGACAGGAGATAGTGGATTGTAGCAGGGAGGTCTGAAAGAAACCAGACACTGCCTGGGGCGCACAAGGCTGCCCATTGCATAATCCGGCCAAACCTGTTCTTGTGCATTTCAGCTCTCGTACCATGGCGGCCTGGATCAAAGTAGGGGGTGTATCCACCCACTTCCTGAGTCCCACCTATAGGAGGGGACCTAGCAGGTAATCCAGCCCCCAAAATTAGTATAAGACTGGGAGCAGTGCCAATGCACTTCAGATTATCCTGAAGAAACATAAGAAACGAAATTCTGGACCCTTCGACATCCTACTCGACGTAGAAGCCCGAAGAAACTCCCTTGTGGTCAAGGAGTGACCACCCTGTGCAAACAGGCACCATCCAGCCATCGACATCTGCTTTGTTGCAGTTCCCGCCGGAACTCGAGCGACAGAGATCGACGAGATTAAGCTTGCCTGCTTTCCAATAGCCCGATCCACAGTCCCTGCAGAGCTGAGACCCGTGGAGGCGACCGGAAGCGTGGGGCACGCCATCTTGAATTGACCACGAGACGCTGACCGTGCAGCCCACGAGTGACCCTCGAAGCTGTACACTGGGGTTTGAGAAGCCCCAACCCTGAGCCATACTTGCACCGAAGTTCAGCCCTCCACACTCGACGAGTGCTGCGTGGGGCCCTTCTGCTTCTTTTGGCTCAATGCGTTGGCCTGGTCACTTACCAGCCGGCTAGTGGCCCCTGTGCCAACGAAACTTGAAAATCGACCTGCGAATCTGGTTGCTCCAGATCTGCACCAGCTCCCCTGAAAAGGAGCCCCCCCTCTGACCCTCCTGGTTCGAGTGAGAAGCAATCTCCCGGTTTCGCGTGGATTGCTTTTGCCAAGTGTTGTTTGCTCCAATCTTGAAGCCGACAGCGCCGACGGCGAGAGCCTGCGTGGGACAGATCGTGACCTGCTCCTGTACGTCGTAGATGCCCCAGAGCCCACGTGACAGCGGAGAGAAGCTCCTCAACAGCGACCTGATTGCGCCCGACATTGCCTGGTTCCGTCCTGGTTCCACCCTGGTCACTGCTGAGTGACCCAGACTCTGTCCCCTCTGCTTTCAGGTACTTTTCGACTCGAGTCCACCCTTGGACTCCACCGGACACTTCTCTTTCACCCCGCCTGCAGCCCTTTCAGCTTCAAGCACCAAGAGCCTGCGTGACGAAACCCGACTCAACTTCGACCCTGTGCACCCACTTCCTGTGGGTGAGGTAACTTTGCTCCGCCGGTGTTCCCACACTGGTACACATCTCTAGGGTCTGTGTCTTAAGTTTTGTTCCTCTAGGTTCAGCGGAAGTGTCCTTAAACTTTAACTTTACAACTTTTACGCACCATTGGTTAACATTGGTGCATGCGTGCGCTTTCCGCACTGCTCCCGAATCCCGTGGGCCTCTCCCGACTTCAGCATTGCTTGTCCCGACTGCTCCCAGCGATTCCCTAGGCCCTAGGCCTAACCACTGTTCGATTGGTATCTCTTATACCACTTGTTTAGTATATGGTTTGAGTGGCCCCCCGCCCTCATCCATAATTGTGCAACTTTGTATGTTTAAACTGTGCTTTTGATTTAACGCTTGTGCCCCTTTATTCATAAAGAATACTGGGGATTGTTTTTAGTAATAAATACATATATTTTTATAATATATACTTGTGTGGTGTCCTTTCATTTGATATTACAGGATTGTATGTGGTAAAACAGCTCGCTTAACACGACCTCTTAAGTTAAGCCTTTAGGCTGCTTAGTCCATGCTACCCCTAGGATAGCTTGTCTAACAAGGTTGACTTACAACCTGACACCATAAGGGATTGTTTGGTCTGATAATAGGTGGTTCCAGAATTGGAAACATCACCTATCAGGCCAACTTCTCACATTGGTGAGCAGCGGTGCGGATTTGAGCTTGCTGTTGTTTTACCATTGCAATCTTTTATCAAATTGAAAGATCACATCAAGTACCTCTAGGTACATATAAAATCAAAAGCTTAGCATACTTAAGTTCTACTGAACTTAGTAGTTGTAGATTAAAGGGATTAGCACACCCTGACTACAACTCACTAGCAAGGTACAGTAGGGAAACACTTAGTGTAGGTAGGTGCATCACTTACACCACACTAGAGTCATGTCTGACACAGGAAAAGCCTCAGGGTCTGCTCCTGTGACAGTTGACCTTACCAAGGCAACTTCCAGCTATGACAAATTAACCCGAAAGGACTTGATTGCCTTGTGCATATCAAGAGGGTTAAAATGGGGCAGAAGTCCCACCTGTCCTATCCTGATAGCCATTCTAGAGCAGGATGACTTAGAGAAGGGAAATGAAGCTCCCTTAGAATCAGGAGAAGGAGTGAACCCCCCTGTAACTGATACCACTCCAGAGGAGGAAGAAGAAGAGGAAGAAGAGGAGGAGGAGGAGGACTCAGATGTAGAGGACCCAGAGAATCAGGATCAGAGGGGTAGCCAGGTCCAAGTTGCCAGGCTTAACCAGGCCAACTTAGACCTACTGGGAAATGGAGAGGGCCAGCACCTCCCCAGATCCAACCATGTCATTCTCCCAGGCAACAGAAGGGTGAGATCTCCCTCAGGGGACTCTCATATTTCTAGTGCCTCAAGAGAATCTCAGAGAGGCATGACTGCTTCTCAAAAGCTAGAGCATAGGGCCAGAATGAGGGCTGTCAAACTCCAAATAGAGAGGGAGGAGGTAGCCTTGGCTCAAGCTAGACTTGCCTTGGCAAGAGAGCAGAAATTGTGTGGCTTAGATGCCACTGGTGGCAGCAATATTCCTAGAGAAAAAGACAGGAGCTATGACAATAGAAACCTGACAAAAATTGTGGCCCCCTACAAGGAAGGGGATGACATCCACAAATGGATGACTGCTCTTGAGAGAGCCTGCATGGTACAGCAGGTTCCTCAGGATCAGTGGGCTGCAATTTTATGGTACTCCTTTTCAGAGAAAGGGAGGGACAGGCTCCTCACAGTTAGACCTGAGGAAGCCAAAAACTACTCTGTCTTGAAGAGTGCTCTTATTGAAGGGTTTGGCCTAACCACTGAGCAATACAGGTTGTTGTTCAGAGACACCCAAAAAGCACAGACTCAAGACTGGACTGATTTCGTAGATTGTGCCACTAAGGCTCTGGAGGGTTGGTTGCAGGGAAGTAAAGTTTCAGACTATACAGGATTGTACAATCTTATCATGAGAGAACAGATCCTTAATAACTGTACAAACCAGCTGTTGCATCAATACCTTATTGACTCTGATCTGACCTCTCCCCAAGAATTGGGAAAGAAGGCAGACAAATGGGTCAGAACAAGGATTAAGCAGAAACCCCAGAACCAAGGTGGTGACCAGAAGAAAACAGACCAGAAGGGTGGAAATCAGAAAGATAAAGAAAAAGACCAGAAGTCTTCAGGCCCCCAAACTAATAGTAAGGAGGGTGGTTCCCAAAATGGAAACAAAAAGAAGAAGAACAATGGCCCAAAGAAGCCTTGGTGTAATAACTGCAAATCAGTTTCACAATGGGGCAGTGAATGCACCAAGACAAATCCAGTCCCCACCACTGCAGCTCCTAAAGCACCTGCACCCCCTAGTACAGTTAGCAGTGGTGGAACACAGCCAAAGGGTGTAGTAGGGTTAACCCTGGGTACTGAAGTAGGATCTGGCCTAGTCAGAATCCCTACTCAGGCAGTTCTCCTATATGATGTGGACCTAGCTTTGTCCACTACAGTGAGTCCCAGTAACCTGGCCAAATATAGGCAGACGCCTTTAATCAATGAGAAACTGGCTCAGGCCTACAGGGACACATGTGTCAATGTCACAATGGTGACACCTGACTTTGTGGACCCTGGACAGATTGTACTAGGTGAAAGTTACCTAGTGACCAACGCCAGCAACTCCACTACTTCCCATAGTGTGGCAGTTGTGAACTTCTCCTGGGGAGGGGTAGATGGCCTAAAGAAAGTTGTTGTGAGTGCAGACCTCCCAGTAGACTGTCTGTTAGGCAATGATCTTGAAAGCTCAGTTTGGTCAGAAGTGGAGTACAGGACTCATGCAGAAATGCTAGGGATTTCAGCTCATGTCCTTGCAGTGACAAGGTCTCAGGCTAAGAAGTGCCTTCCTGAACCAGTGGTGGATCTTGGAACAATAGACCAACCACAACCCAAGAGAAGGAGCAAGAGAGGAAAGGCTGAGCCTTCCACCTTGCCCCAGGTTGAGGATCAAGTTTCAGAGGAAACTGATTCTGCAGTCCAAGAGGAGACTGTCTCTGAGGAACTTAAACCTGACCAGGTTGAGTTTCTGGGGACAGGGGGACCCTCAAGGGCAGACCTGAGGTAGGCTCAATTAGATTGCCCTTCCCTTGAACCCCTCAGACAGCAGGCTGCTGCTGAGGCGGCTGGGGATGCCCAAGGTACCCATACTGTGTATTGGGATGATGGACTCCTTTACTCAGAGGCTAGAGACCCCAAGCCTGGTACAGCCAGGAGGTTGGTCATACCTCTGAAGTTTAGGGGCTTCCTCCTTACCTTGGCCCATGATATTCCCCTTGCAGTACACTTAGGCCAGAACAAGACGTGGGACAGGCTTGTTTCACACTTTCACTGGCCTCATATGTCAGAAAATGTCAAGGAGTTTTGTCGCTCCTGTGTCACTTGCCAAGCCAGTGGTAAGTCAGGTGGCACAACAAAGGCCCCCCTGATACCACTACCTGTGGTGGGGGTACCCTTTGAAAGAGTTGGAATTGATATTGTGGGTCCCATGGACCCCCAAACAGCATCTGGGAACAGATTTATACTGGTGGTAGTGGATCATGCCACCAGGTATCCGGAAGCTATTCCCCTGAGGACCACCACAGCACCTGTGGTGGCAAAAGCCCTCATTGCAGTTTTCTCAAGAGTGGGCTTTCCAAAGGAGGTATTATCAGATAGAGGCACAAATTTTATGTCTAGCTATCTGAAGGCAATGTGGAAGGAGTGTGGAGTAAACTACAAGTTTACCACCCCCTATCATCCACAGTGCAATGGTCTTGTGCAGAGATTCAACAAGACCCTGAAGGGAATGATAAAAGGATTACCAGAGAAGCTTAGGCGGAAATGGGACATTCTTTTACCCTGCTTGCTCGTTGCTTACAGAGAGGTCCCACAGAAGGGGGTTGGCTACAGCCCTTTTGAACTTTTGTTTGGCCACCCTGT
Source organism: Lissotriton helveticus (assembly GCF_964261635.1). Taxonomy (NCBI): domain Eukaryota; kingdom Metazoa; phylum Chordata; class Amphibia; order Caudata; family Salamandridae; genus Lissotriton; species Lissotriton helveticus. The sequence goes on from NC_136063.1 coordinate 696,032,811, forward strand.
AAGGGGTCCATTGTGTTTGGTGAAGGAAGGATGGGAGTTACCTCTCAAAAAGCCCAAACTAGACATTGTGGACTATGTACTTGGTCTCCGCTCCAGGATGGCTGAATACATGGAGAGAGCATCCAAAAACCTGGAGGCCAGCCAAGAATTACAAAAAGCTTGGCATGACCAAAAGGCTGTACTGGTAGAGTTCCAACCAGGACAGAAGGTGTGGGTACTGGAGCCAGTGGCCCCAGCAGCACTCCAGGACAAATGGAGTGGACCCTATCCTATCATTGAGAAAAAGGGAGAAGTCACCTATCTGGTTGACTTGGGAACCCCTAGGAGCCCTCACAGGGTAATCCATGTGAATCGTTTGAAAGCATTTGTGGACAGGGAGGACATGAGCTTGCTCATGGCCACAGATGGGGATCAGGAGGAAGAGAGTGACCCTCTCCCAGACCTGCTTTCTCAGAACCCTGATGATGGTTCAGTTGATGGAGTAGCCTTGGCAGGCAGCCTCACTGACCAGCAACAGGTGGACTGCAGACAAGTTTTGCAGGCCCACAGACATTTGTTTTCACTCACACCCAGCCAGACTAACTGGTGTACCCATGTGGTGGACACTGGTGACAGTCTGCCTGTGAAGAATAAGATCTACAGGCAACCTGACCATGTCAGGGATTGCATCAAGGCTGAGGTGCAAAAGATGTTGGAGCTTGGAGTGATTGAGCCATCAGAGAGCCCATGGGCCAGCCCAGTAGTCCTTGTGCCAAAACCTCATACCCAAGATGGAAAGAGAGAAATGAGATTTTGCGTGGACTACTGGGTCTCAATGCTGTCACTAGGACAGATGCTCACCCCATTCCAAGAGCAGATGAGCTCATTGACAGATTGGCTTCTGCCAAGTTGCTGAGCACATTTGATCTGACAGCTGGCTACTGGCAAATCAGACTAGCTGAGGAGTCAAAAGCCAAAACAGCATTCTCTACCCCTAGTGGACATTATCAGTTTGTGGTAATGCCCTTTGGTTTGAAGAATGCACCTGCCACTTTCCAAAGGTTGGTGAACCAAGTCCTTGCTGGGTTGGATGACTTTTGTGCAGCATATCTAGATGATATTGCTGTCTTTAGCTCCACCTGGGAGGATCACCTGATCCACCTGAAGAAAGTTTTGGAGGCTCTGCAAAAGGCAGGCCTAACTATCAAGGCTACTAAGTGCCAGATAGGGCAGAGTAAGGTTGTGTACCTGGGCCACCTAGTAGGTGGGGGTCAGGTTCAACCACTGGAGAGCAAAATCCAGACCATACAGGACTGGGCTCCTCCAGTTACCCAGACACAAGTCAGAGCCTTCTTGGGCCTGACTGGGTATTACAGAAAGTTTGTGAAAAACTATGGGTCTATAGTGACACCATTAAATGACTTGACATCCAAGAAGATGCCAAAAAAGGTTCAGTGGACAGTTAGCTGTCAGAAGGCATTTGATGACCTGAAGAAGGCCATGTGCTCTGCACCTATCCTGAAGAGTCCTGACTACTCCAAACAGTTCATTGTACAGACAGATGCTTCTGAGTTGGGGGTGGGAGCTGTGCTCTCACAACTTAATCAAGATGGTCAAGACCAGCCCATTGCTTCTATTAGCAGAAGGCTGACCCCCAGAGAGAAACGTTGGTCAGCCATTGAGAGGGAGGCCTTTGCTGTGGTTTGGGCCCGGAAGAAGTTGAGGTCCTACTTGTTTGGAACTCACTTCCTAGTTCAGACAGACCATAAGCCCCTCTTGTGGCTCAATCAGATGAAGGGTGAAAATCCCAAACTGCTCAGGTGGTCCATTTCCCTACAGGGGATGGACTTTACAGTGGAGCACCGCCCAGGGACTGACCATGGTAATGCAGATGGTCTCTCCAGGTACTTCCACTTAGAACATGAAGACTTATCTGGTCAAGGTTAGTTTAATGTCCCTGCGTTTGGGGGGGGGGTTGTGTAGGAGAGTAGGGTCTGCTATCCTATAGTCACCCCAAATTTTTGCTTTTTGCTTCACTGGTTTCGACTACTGAGGCTGTGGGCCTGCTGATCAGACCCCCAGCCTGATGTTCTCTCACTAAATTAATGATACATGTGCTATAGGCACATACCACAATTGGAAATAGACTCCTTGTCAGCCCCTGTATAATGCACTATAGGTGCCCAGGGCATAGGGGCCACCAAGGCCTACCAGGGGCTGCAGCATATCTTTTGCCACCCCTGGCTGGTTCTTAAATTGACACAACTGGCTGATCACTCAGCTGGGGTAAGGTGGTGTAATCACCCCTTACTTAGATATAGTATACCTATATCTAAACCTATATCTGGACACATATAAACCTGTGAGCCACTCCTATGGAAGGCCTCATCAATCCTGGAGGCAGAGTGCGTGGTTTCATGTGAGATGGAGCTCTAGCATGAGCTGAGCCTGTCTGCAGCTGTCGGGAACAACGCCCTAAGCTGTTTCAGGATAATGCCATACCATATACTCTTAAGTGCCTTATAATCCTCGCGGTTATATAGCAACTCTGGTTTGGCTTTATCAAAACATGTCGTGTAAGGTGTCATACGATTTGGAATACTATCCCCTCGCCAGTTCTGGCGACGGGGATAGCATTCCACCCCTCTAGAGGGGTAAGACATGTTACTTTACTTAAATGCGGTTAATTTCTAAAAGGACCTTAGATCCACAAAATGGATGCCTCTGCCACAGACAAGAGTCTGACCCCCTGAAGCTGACCGAAACTCAGCCAAATGGGGCCTGGACAAAGGGTTTCCTGTCGCAAGGGGGTGTTACCACCCTCCAGACAGGAGATAGTGGATTGTAGCAGGGAGGTCTGAAAGAAACCAGACACTGCCTGGGGCGCACAAGGCTGCCCCTTGCATAATCCGGCCAAACCGGTTCTGGGGCACTCCAGCCCTCGGGCCAGGGCGGCCTGGATCAAAGGAAGGGGGTGTATCCACCCACTTCCTGGGTCCCACCCATAGGAGGGGACCTAGCAGGTAATCCAGCCCCCAAAATTAGTATAAGACTGGGAGCAGTGCCAATGCACTTCAGATTATCCTGAAGAAACATAAGAAACGAAATTCTGTACCCTTCGACATCCTACTCGACGTAGAAGCCCGAAGAATCTCCCTTGTGGTCAAGGAGTGACCACCCTGTGCAAACAGGCACCATCCAGCCATCAACGTCTGCTTTGTTGCAGTTCCCGCCGGAACTCGAGCAACAGAGATTGATGAGATCAAGCTTGCCTGCTTTCCAACAGCCCGATCCACAGTCCCTGCAGAGCTGAGACCCGTGGAGGTGACCGGAAGCGTGGGGCACGCCATCTTGAATTGACCACGAGACGCTGACCGTGCAGCCCACGAGTGACCCTCGAAGCTGTACACCGGGGTTTGAGAAGCCCCAACCCTGAGCCACACTTGCACTGAAGTTCAGCCCTCCACACTCGACGAGTGCTGCGTGGGGCCCTTCTGCTTCTTTTGGCTCAACACGTTGGCCCGGTCACTTACCAGCCGGCTAGTGGCCCCTGTGCCGATGAAACTTGAAAATCGACCTGCGAATCTGGTTGCTCCAGATCTGCACCAGCTCCCCTGAAAAGGAGCCCCCACTCTGACCCTCCTGGTTCGAGTGAGAAGCAATCTCCCGGTTTCGCGTGGATTGCTTTTGCCAAGTGTTGTTTGCTCCAATCTTGAAGCCGACAGCGCCGACGGCGAGAGCCTACGTGGGATAGATTGTGACCTGCTCCTGGACGTCGTAGATGCCCCAGAGCCCACGTGACAGCGGAGAGAAGCTCCTCAACAGCGACCTGATTGCGCCCAACATTGCCTGGTTCCGTCCTGGTTCCACCCTGGTCACTGCTGAGTGACCCAGACTCTGTCCCCTCTGCTTTCAGGTACTTTTCGACTCGAGTCCACCCTTGGACTCCACCGGACACTTCTCTTTCACCCCGCCTGCAGCCCTTTCAGCTTCAAGCACCAAGAGCCTGCGTGACGAAACCCGACTCAACTTCGACCCTGTGCACCCACTTCCTGTGGGTGAGGTAACTTTGCTCCGCCGGTGTTCCCACACTGGTACACATCTCTAGGGTCTGTGTCTTAAGTTTTGTTCCTCTAGGTTCAGCGGAAGTGTCCTTAAACTTTAACTTTACAACTTTTACGCACCATTGGTTAACATTGGTGCATGCGTGCGCTTTCCGCACTGCTCCCGAATCCCGTGGGCCTCTCCCGACTTCAGCATTGCTTGTCCCGACTGCTCCCAGCGATTCCCTAGGCCCTAGGCCTAACCACTGTTCGATTGGTATCTCTTATACCACTTGTTTAGTATATGGTTTGAGTGGCCCCCCGCCCTCATCCATAATTGTGCAACTTTGTATGTTTAAACTGTGCTTTTGATTTAACGCTTGTGCCCCTTTATTCATAAAGAATACTGGGGATTGTTTTTAGTAATAAATACATATATTTTTATAATATATACTTGTGTGGTGTCCTTTCATTTGATATTACAGGATTGTATGTGGTAAAACAGCTCGCTTAACACGACCTCTTAAGTTAAGCCTTTAGGCTGCTTAGTCCATGCTACCCCTAGGATAGCTTGTCTAACAAGGTTGACTTACAACCTGACACCATAAGGGATTGTTTGGTCTGATAATAGGTGGTTCCAGAATTGGAAACATCACCTATCAGGCCAACTTCTCACAAATGGCTAAGCACGTACCCTGGTGTATGTATATGAAGTATGGGGACTGGTACTCCGTCCTCTCTTATTTAAGCCTTTGAGGCTGTTTACAGACTCGAAATGGGCTAGTAAATAACAACCATTAGCAAATAGGTCTCGTCTATGCAAGAGCTATTGGCTTTGCCACTGTGTTTTAGCCATGTTCTTACACCAGCGTGGCTGCTGTCTAGCATGGCTAAAAGTTAGTGGCGTAGAGGAGAGTGGCATGGATTGTCGCAGAATGGAATGGCATAGTGTCATGTATTGGAGTGGAATAGAGTGGAGTGGTGTAGAGTAGAGTGAACTGGTGTAGAGTGCATTGGCGTAGAGTGTTGCTGAGTATAGTGGCGTAGAGTGCAGTGGTATATAATTCAGTGGCATAAAATGCAGCCTCTTAGAATATAATGGTGTAGATTTAAGTGTTGCATGGTAGAGTGCAGTGGTACAGATTGGAGTGGTGTAGAGTAGAGTGACATAGAGTACAGTGACATACAGTGTAGTGGTGGAGAGTAAAGTGTCATAGAGTGCAGTGGTGTCAAGTGGTGCAGAGTAGAGAGGCATAGAGTGGTGCAGAGTAGAGTACAGTGCTGTGAAGTCGAGTGGCGTTCTGCAGAGAGCAGTGGCATAGACTGGAATGGTGCAGGGGCATAGATTGGAGTGATGCAGAGTAGAGTGGCGTAGAGTGTAGTGGTGCAGAGGGCATTTGCATAGAATGCAATAGAACAGAGTCAAGTGGCTTAGAGTGCTGGGTTGCAGCGCAGAAGGTAGAGTGCAGTGGCATAGAGTAAAGGGGCATAGAGTGCAGTGACATTGAGTAGAGTGGTGCAGAGTAGAGTGCAGTGGCGTAGAGTGGCGTACAGTGAAGTGGAGTGAAATGGTGTAGAATAGAGTAGAAAAGAGTGTTGTAGAGTGCATTGACATAGAGTTTTGCAGAGTGTAGTGGCGTAGAGCGCACTGGAATAAAATTCAGCACCGCACAGAGCAGCATCATAGAATGAATGTAGTGGGGTACTTTAAATGTTGTTCTGCACTAGAAAAAAAAACCTTTCCTCTAACCCCAGTATCCAGAATGATTGTCACATAAATCCTCCCACTTTGAAGTCAGAGAAAGAAAAGAAGGCACCAAGCTCCTTTGGAAGACAGAGCCTGACATTTGACCTCTGTTTTTGGATGCACAGCAAATGTGACAAGGTAAGAACAAGATTTAAAGACCTGTTTATAGAAAGGAGCACTCATGGAAGAATACACGGTGAGGTAGTGTGAAAATGATTTTCTTGTTGGGAGGCACAAACTGAACCTGGGTAGCCTAAAACAAATAAAGCAATAAAAAAGGAATCCAGACAATGTGTTACCAACAACAAGGCCAATGGTATGCAACGGGCGGAATGGATTCCCAGAGAAGGTCTCTGAATGCCCCAAAGATGTTGTTAGCGAACAGACAGCTGCCCTGCCTGGTAGGCTTCAACCTAAAAAGTATATGCATATTATCCCAGAAAGTGAAGAACATCACTTAACCCATACAGACACACTGACAGAACTATGCTATAAGGGGCAGGCAATAACATCCATAAATGGCATCTTACAGTATGTGAACCAATGATTGTAGCAAGTATATACATTACATCAGTTCAGGTATTATGTCTCGGTGGTTATAGCTAGTCTTTCAAACTAAGGGAATTATGCCATACTTGAAAAAAACTCAGTTTCCTAAATAAGGTTTACCTTTCATTGGAGAACTCTTTTCACAGTTTCAAGGGTATACGTTTTCCTTGCAGCAGGAGCAAAAAGGTGAAACATTAATTTCCCTGCTTTTTATGCTCCTGCTGCATTACAGTGCCCTGAAATAGCATCAATGAGCCTTATAGTGTACACCAGGTCTATAGAAGTTGTTAATTCAATATTAATGCTCAGAGTTGTGAGATGTTATAATTATTCAACTGGCCACAAAGAGTACTAGCGTTATTCTGTGAACATTAGCGACCTGTGTTGCATATGGATATCTATAAACCCCGCTATTAGGCTTTAAAAAAGCAGTATCTATATTTGGCAAGTTCATTTAGGGATCTAATTCTTACAGGACTTCTGCACTTTAAAGAGAGGATCTCTGGGTAATAGGCCATGGTTTACGAGCCATGGATTGAATCACAAACTTCCTTGCCACCCACTGATACCTAGATGGCATACTGCGAAGAGTGCAGCTGGCCTTAATTGAGAAGTCAGAAGGGGCTCAAATCCAACATCTTCCAGGGATACATGACACATTCATGGATTAGCTCCTTTCTTCGGGTGATTCATAGGTATTTTTGAAAAAGAGCCATAGAGTGACAGTTATTTGTAATTTTAGTGGAGCAGAAGTACTTCAAGGTCTGGTCACTCCACTGACACGTTGTACAAATTAGTACTACAGCTCCCCAGTCAGGTTAATGCAGTCACAATTGCACCCAGAACTGAGGCAAGGGTTATGTCTGTCTTTTTCATCAAATGCTTCTTTTGGGCTCCGCAGCATATACATGCAGTTCCACATTTGATCAGACCCAAGTCACGGTACCTTAAGGACTCTGCTTACACCCTTCTCCATCCTGGACTGTATATTGAGACTGAACTGATTACACAAAATTGCAGGGCAGAACATATATACATGCTTACTAGTGGATAAGCCACAGGCCCCAATAAATATTTCTGGTATCCTGGCCAGCCCCATGCACCAAATCACAGCAAGAAAACACTGTAATCCCCGATAATCGCTTCCCCTGAAGACATATCAGTTCTTAACCACTTTAAACTAAATGCACAAAAATTGGAATTCCTCTTAATTGCCCCACCCAAACATTTCTCGGACATTGGAGGATGAATTAAGCAACTAACAGCTCTTAACTGCCTTTCAAATAATATAGAATCCACAAGATCACTTCGAATAACCCTTGACAAAAACCTGAATATGCAGGAGCACATCAGTTCTGTCACGAAAGGAGCCAACTTCGACATGAAAATCCTATGGAAAATTAAACCCTACCTCCCCTTTGATGACTTCAAATCAGTGGTTTGGTTCAAGCCCTATGAATTTCCAGGTTGGACTATGGAAGCTCAACCCTCTGTGGCCTACCTAGAACAACACTGGCCTCTTTTAACTCTGCTGCAAGGCTCCCCACAGGATCTAAAAGATACAACCACATCACTGCTGATTTACTGGCTCTAAATTGGCTTCCATTTGAAGCAAGGATTAAGTTAAATATCGCATGCATGACCCATAAAGCCCTACATCTTAACACCACATTGTACCTAGCACAAAAACTGGAGCTTTCTGGTGACTGTAGATCTTCTAGAAGCTCAAGCACTTTATTTCATAAACCACAGAAATTCTGTAAAAAGAAAACTTACAATTGAGCTTTCTCAGGTATTGTCCCTAGAATCTGGACCTCCCTGCCCCCTGAAAACAGCCTGTATGATTTAGAAAGGATGTCAAAGTGCTATAAATGAACACGTTCTTGCTCTAAGGCTTTTGCACCTAAGTAACCTTACAAATGTGCCTACATTTGAAATACCCATGTATAGTTCTGGGCTCCTATGATTGTGTATATTTTGTGTGACTTGGTCCCATTAGTGGCCTCCTGCCTCTTTTGGGAACCACAACATCTTGTTTAGCTCATGATTTTGTTGTTTGTTTTACTTTTTCTTCCTTCCTAAAATCTTGTAAAGCACTGTGATACCCTCTTGGGTCATGTTCACACTGTATAAAACGTTATAAATAAAACATAAATTGCAGTTATGCTTTGTTCAGTCCATTGTAGACACCTCCTACCACCTAATTGGCCAAATCACAAATCTAAGATTTTACTTCTAGCCAAGACCATGTGCAAGTATAGGTATAGACACTGTTGCCTTCCATCACTTGTGTCAAGGGAACTAGTGTCCAATGCAGATGGCTTGTCTAGAATCAGAGTATGCACAATCAGCCTTCCATCCTCATTATAGTTTCTGTTTAGCATTTGTGCGTGTATGGGACCTGCTTGTGCATTAAGGATGCATTGACGTCTACATTGACCCCACACCTCATCTCCAAACATCTTTCCTCACTTACCCAAACCTCCTGCAAGCTACTCTACCTTCCTTTGAAGAGTTCGACTTTCTGGTGACCTTGAGAAGCAGGGAGCCCACCAACTACGCACTCTCTGGCACTCTCTGGGCAATGTGAGCTAATTCTGGGGAGGAAGGTGCAGGAAACGAGCACTATAGGTGATGTGCATAGCTCTGTGAAACTGATCTAACATTGGGAATCATTAAAGAAAACCGGTGCATATGGCAATTTAAAGGCTGCAAGTGTTTAGTAATAAAAATTAAACAGTCTGTAAATCAGCGTCAGGGACAAGGGGATTCACTAGGATCCTATGAGCATAAACGCTATCCAAGCTGAGACAAAGAAGTTCATATGTTTTCATGAACAGAGCTCCAATGGAGAGCATGTGATGAGACGGAAACCAAGACGTTACGGAGATTCAAGATCTGAAGTCACAGGATAGGGTATAAACTTCCTTCTAACTGATACAGAAAGGTAAACTAGGAAGCTATTGAAAATTCTTGCTTATCGAGCCAGACATGAGAGCAAGGCTTTACACTTCAGAGAAGGCACAAACCCTTGTAGCATTGCTTAGCAAAGAGCAGTAAGATGCCCACAGCTGTTACAGTTACAATAAAGCAGATCATTTGTCATTAATTGGTTTACTGAGCGACACACATCATCATTGATACATTCATGTGAACTTTAATTGGACTTTTCCTCCATATCATTATTGTTTTTTTAATATTTTAAGCGGGAAAGATGAAGCACATTCATTGGGCCCGATAAACAAAGGTACATTTGTATGTGTAGTTCAACTCATGCGTAGATCTACTCCTAACCTAGGAGTAACACTCCACTTTTTTGCGATTCATCATTTCCGAGTAGCAAGTTACACCTGGGTGTAGACTTCCATGCATCCACCCCCTCCAATAGTAGATGGAACCTCCTTCAATTGTATGTATGATGCAAAGCTACTACAGCTAAGTGTACAACCATATTTTACATTTTGCTTAGTTGGTGTATATGTCCTCCCATGGGGTGGAAACCTGCACCACAGATATGGAGATGTGTGAAGGCAACAGACTAGGGAAATATACACATTAACCAAATCACACACACCTGACACCCACCGACTTAATAATAAAAACACAGCCACCACCTCTACTTCTGATCCTCGAGTTGCAACAATCCAAGATTGGCGACACACAACAGATGGATGATAGAGACGGGTAAGTATACCCTCTGTACATTTGGGTTTTGGTCACAAACCTCTGTCTTTATAAGTGACAGGAAGGCGGAAAATCTAATCTCCCACATGCCTATTTCCCGCCAATTTCCTGTTGTATACAATGATTGTATGTGATATCCTTTGTCATATTTGGTAATGCTAAGACTTGCCATTGTAATGGCAACACAACAATATTCCCAAATTCAAATTATTTCAGGTCGAATCCCATAAAACACAAAAACAAAAAAGTCAATATGTTAAGGTCAACGTATATGGAAAGAAGTTTAACAGCATCTTAATCGTTCAATGATAAAAGTTTTCCTGATTTACCAATCAGCCAGTAAAACAAGGGAACCTCAAACACCACAGGTCTTGATGTATTAGTCTTTAATAACCCAGCTGTAAACATTGCTCTCTGTGTGCCAATGTTTCTCAACAGTTGTGTAAGCCATTTTGACCCCGGGAAGTCATATTTCAAGCAAAAGAGCAGGAAATATGTCTCATCTTCAACTTAGTGACCAACTGTCCCTTTGTTTTGTCTGGACATACCCAGCATTCCATTTACAAGTAAAATATTATAACATGCTGATGCTAAACTTAGGGGCCAGCACCATTTTCACCTCATTCAAGGAGGTCTCAAAGTTGGGCGTACACAAAGGAGTTAAAAAGAGCCTAGTCAGGTTCTCTTGGGTGGGTACCTGGGAATCTTGTCAGAAGGAGCCATTGTTCGCAGATTTGATCCTGTGTACTGTACACACAGTGATAAGCTCAGGGAAAGACCAGAGTTCTAACAAACCCACCTGCCCCAATTGGCTGCGAACATGCCTTAACCAATCAAATGCTGGGTTTCTGGGGGGGTCTAAGACATCATATAAAATCTTCCAATAATGGCCTAACTCTGAAGTTAGCAAATATTCATAATTCTAAGAACCCTACCATTGGGTGCTGGAGGGTAACCTTAATATGCCTTTAAAAAAATTAATCCTCATATAATATAAGCCTGGGCCTTATTCGGAGCTCTGCAAACAGCAGGGTGTGTTAGATAAATGTCGCTTGCTGTGATTTTCAGCGATGGGTGTTTGACCGCACTGTGCAATCAGCATGAACGGCACCATGCACAGTGCAAATGGGTGCTGCTTCCTTTCTGCCACTTGAGTAGATTTTTTATTCGAGCGGAAGCTTTCTCAATGCGAACGGACGGTTTCTCAATGAGAGCGGTCGCGAGCATATGCTACCACTTACAATGAGAAATCCGACCACCTGCGTTGAGATAACTCACCGGGAGGTTTTATTTTCCGCACTCGCACTCACCAACTTGACATTGACGGTCGTGAACGAGGTAAAATCTCGCAGGGGGTTGGATTTTCCTTGCTCGTGCTCCCCAATTCGACGTTGACAATCGCGAGCAAGGAAAAAAACTCTGTGGCGGCTCTTCCTCTGTGGAAATGTGTAATATTTTACTTAGCATAAGCTTGTGGTTCTGTAATTCTCAAACCTGACTGCATTCTAGTTTTGCCCTCACGTAGGCCAGTAAAGTAGGCCCAAAACAAGTGGCTTTGCCTTCTGAGTTCGTGCATATATTAATTTGGGTTTCTCTGACTCTGAATGAACTGCAGAGAGGGTAACCCTTTTCACATGAAACTGACCTTTTGCAAAACCAGTTTCACTAGCTGATTGTTGTCCGAGTTTTTCAATCACTGTTCAGGACCTCGTTAACCTTTAATTTCCTTGCGCATATCTTATCTTAAACAATATCTAAATGGTTTCTTTTCTTAAGACTTTCTTTCCTGAAACATGGGTTTTTGCCATGTGTTGTGACTGCCATCTGGTGTTACTTTTTATGTAGGCCTTAGAAGTTAGTCTGTGAGCAAAGCAGTCTGACCTATTGTGAATCATACACATTAACCAAGGATTTCTTCGTGCACTGGAGTTCATTTCAGAAGCTGGCCTTTAACCTGGAATTGACCCTGCCAAGCCAATTTCCCTGCAAGATCGTTATTTGCTTTTCCAATCACCATTCAAGACATTTGTTAACTTTTTAAGTTTCTGTACGTCTCTGTTATCCTGCACATTATCTGAAACTACTTTTCTTGACTATTTCTTAATTTCATGGGTTACGCTTTCAATTAAGGGTTTGTGCGGGCCTTCCAGATTATTATTTAGATATGCCTAAATATTAACTTGTGGGTTGGGACACTGTAAAATGAGCTTTACTGTATGATGCTGTGTGATGTCATGTATTTTCTATTGGTTGAATTTTGGTGCAGGGGCGTGCATTTTAAATGTACCTTTTTGTGTATAAATAGGGCTGTCTCGCCTTAGTAAAATTGAGCAGTTTCTTGAGTTGTACGCCGTGTTGTGTTGCTGGGATTTCTGCTACTAGCTGCAGCTAATAAATTTGATCTCTGACGCCACCTAGAAGTATTCCGTGTCTCTGTATACCAAGGCAAGGGAACCTAGAGGACTTTTGGGCGTGTCTCTGACGCCGCTGAGTACTTGAAAACCAGGTTCTTCAGTTGGCGCGGCCAACGCGGGCCGACTTCAGTGGTACCGGTCCAAGCCCGAAGATTGCGAGGAGCCACGTGAGGAAATTCTGGAGGAGGGCCCCCACTTCATCGACCCCTGCATGTCGACGTGGACCAAAGGACTTTTCTGCGAGGCTTCCCGCTTTCCAACGGCTGCGAAGGACTGCTGCCCTGACTGTCGCCTTGTCTTGGACCCTCCGATTGATGTTTGTAAAACGAGACGATAGACGGTCTTCTGGTGGCGTGACAGATATTTAGTTAAATATACGTGGGTCGCTCCCACGACTTTGTCTGGTTCCTTGGTTTTGATTTGGTTGGTTTTTATTTGGTTGCTGCAGTACCCAAAGCCGAAGGGCTTGTATATTTACGAGTGTATCATTTTTTGATTCCCTTTGAAGTTTGAAACCAGACTAGTGAGCAAGATGCCTGGTCTTGGTAAATTTGGTAATTGGTTTGTTTGTGGTAGTAACAGGGATACCCGATTGGAGGATTCATGTCCGATACCTCCGGTTGGAACTCCGACTTATGAACTGTACTCAAAACACGGAGTGGGCCCTATTACTTATAATGAATTATGGGTCCGCTACACTAAAAAGGATGGTGTTTTGCAATGGCCCCCACATGGTAGTTTTGAAACAGAGATTTTAGACAATCTAGAAGTTAAGCTATTTAAGAAGAAAGCCCGCCGGCAATGTTTGACTCTTTCCGCCTTTGGCATAAGGAAGCCAAACAGAGAGAAATTAAGCAAGTAGAGAGAGATAGGAAAGATAAAAATATGCCAGTACTACAAGCTGCTAGACAGTTTAAGGAAGATGGAGAAGAGCGTGCGAGTGAAGTCTTAGATAGACAGCGTTGCATGGCCATAGATAAATGTTATCCGGCCTTGCCGTCTTCTCCTCCAAAAGTGATTGAAGACCTTGAAAAAGATCCTTTGATCTCTCATTTACTGAGATTGCCACCTCCCTATGTGCAGGGTGCTACTGCGCCTCTATTACCCCCGGTTGTTCCACCCTTTGTTGTTCAACCTCCTGCTGTTGTTCAGCCACCCAATGCTCCACAGATGGTTTTGCCTCCTCCTGCGCAATCCATTCTAGGGTCGCCAGCCTTGCTATCAGCTTTGCCTCAAACTCCTTTGCCTTCTGCTTCTGCATCTTCGATTTCTATTGTTCTTGTCCCTACACCTTCCTTGCCTCAGAATACTTATTCTCCTGTTCTTATGTCTGCTTCTTCTCCTTCTGTTCGAAAACGAATGACAGAAACAGTTTCAAATTTATTGTCACCATTGTTTGGGTCAATGAATATGACCCCTGTTTCGGAACGTAAGCAGAGTCGTAGTCAGCTTCCTAGTTCTGAAGAACGGACAGTGTTGGATTTGTTGGCTCGTAGGTGGATTTTAAATGCTCCGAGGCATAATTTGCCAGCAGTTATGGATGTTTTCTTTCAGTGGGAACCGCCTAAGCAAAGGTATGTTTTTGATGTAATGTGTACTTTTCTGCGTCAGGAATGGGAAGATAATGAGTTGGGTCCGATTCCGCAGGATGTGCTCGATGTTCAGTCAGATTTTGCCAAAGGGATGATAGTGGAATCGGATGTTACAGATGCCATAGAGACAATACTTGCTTTCAGATCTAGACTTCCGCCTCAGACATTGTATGAACCTGATTCCTCTGTTAGGAGGAAAGTGAAACAGTACCCTATGAGAGAAGTTCCTCCGGTATGGAAAGAAGCAGTTCAGGCTAATGTAAATTTGGGTATTCAGGCCGCTCCGACTCATTTTCAGCGAGTATGGGTACATGTCCCTTGGAAGAGAGCAGAGGTCTTGTCTCTTAAGCAGACCTTACCTGACCCTCGTAAGAATCCTGCTGGTTATTACAAGGAGTTGTCCCAGACAGTTGAAGCGTATATTATGAATTTAGCTGACATCGATATGTTGATGGGTAATGTAGTCCCTCAACCCTTGTGGGCGAAGATTCGTCATGAGAATCATGCTGCTGAATTAGGTGATACCTGGGCAAATATTGTTGCTGCAGATGGTTGACAGGAGGGAGGTGCTAAACCTGAACCTCTAGTTTCAGAATTACCAGGTAGAATTATTAATCTGATGAAAACGATGATGCCCGCTTTACGAGTGAATTGGGATAAGTTAGCAGCATGTAAGCAGAAGAAAGACGAGAGTGTATCTGATTTCTTCACTAGGTTTGAAGAGACGTTTATTGATCATAGTGGTCAGGATATGAGTACGGAGGGTGGTCAAAGGTTGTTTGTGGATAAATTTGTCTTTAATTTGCTTCCTGAACTTTCTAATAAGTTAAAGGACTCTGAGAGTTCATGGGCTGTCTCTTCGTCGGCCCAGATATTGGCTACTGCACAATATTATGAGAATAGGGATAAAGATGAGAAGGATAAAGTGGAGAAGAAAACTAAAGAGTTAAAAACGAAAGTTCTTTTGCAGCAAGCTTATCCGCCTCGTCAGAATCAGCCTCAGTTTCAGCAACCTCGACAATTTCAGAGATTGTTACAGAAGTCCGAGCCTTATGTTCAGCGATTCTTTCCTGGCCCTAATCAGTGTGCTTATTGCAGAGAGGAAGGTCATTACAAGAATAGTTGCCCGGCTTTGTTACAGCGTGCGAATGGTGTATCTGGTCAAAGAGGTCGTGGTAGTTTTCAGCAAGCTCCTAGGGGTAGGGGACGTGGTGTGTTTCCCCAGAATGAGCGTTCCTCTTCCCTACAGAATTCTTCTAATTATTTTGACAGACAGAATGTTCCGAGTGGTCTGTCTGCCCAGTATTATGTTGAGGATTACTATGTCGAAGGTGAGAGTTCTGGTTATAATATTAACTAGGACAGCCAAGGACAAAGTAAGGGAGTAGTGTCAGTTCCAGTAGACCAGAGTGGACCTTATGTTGAAGTGGTTACATCAGGTGTGGTAGAACCTTTTCTTTTGGATACTGGTGCGATGAAGAGTTCTATTATGCACTCTAAACTTCCTGGCGCACCTTTGTCTGGTTTGACCAATGTTTCAGTAGGATTTTCAGGCGCCCCAGTTCGTAATCCGGTTTCTAGTCCTTTGTCCCTTTCGATTGGCCCTTGTGAATTGGAAGCTCCACTTATTTTAACGACTGGTTGTGGTGAGAATCTGTTGGGTTTGGACTTGCTGAAAAGATTGTTTGCGACATTACATTGTTCTCCTTCAGGAGTACAACTTACCCTTGGTAAGAAAGTGATTTCTCCAATGTATTTGTCTAAGGATTGTTTGCCACTGGAATTGCGTTCGCTTCCTGATACACTTTGGGCTACAGGTCCAAATGATGTTGGTCTTTTGCAGATTCCACCTTATGTTGTCACGCTTAAGTCAAATACTAGGCTACCTCGTATTCCCCAATACAAGATCTCGAGTGATGGTGAGAGAGCTCTTTTAGCGATTGTTTATGATCTGGTTGAGAAGGGTGTAGTTGAGGAAACGAGAGGTAATGTTTGAAACAGTCCTGTTTTGCCTATCCTTAAACGTACTGATGCTTCTCAGCCACCTGTGTACCGGTTTGTGATCGACCTCGAGAGGTAAACAAGATAGTCGTGCCACAGTTTCCTGTGGTACCTGATATCACTGCTTTGTTGACTTTGATTCCTGCTTCGGCAGCTTGGTTTTCCGTCATCGATTTGAAGAATGCTTTCTTCAGTATTCCTATTGCTGAGGAGAGCAGGGATATTTTTGGCTTCTCATTAGGAGGCCGAAGCTTCCGGTTTAAGAGAGCTCCCCAAGGTTATTGTGAAAGTCCCTCCATCTATAGTCAGGCGTTGAAAACTCAGCTTGACGGTTTTGTGTTACCTGTTGGTGCTACTCTTATTCAGTACGTCGATGATTTGTTGATCACTGCTGATGATGATAAGATTTGTAAAGAGGCTACTCTTTCTTTGTTGCGGTATTTGTCTGACCTTCATCATAAAGTGTCACCTTCAAAGTTGCAATATTGTCGCCAAGAAGTGACCTACTTACGTCATCTCTTGTCGAAGGAGGGAAGGAGATTGACCCCATAACGAATTCAAGCAATTGTGCAAATGAATGTACCATCCACACAGAGAGAAGTGCGTGCCTTTTTAGTTATTACATCGTATTGTAGACAGTGGATCCCCAATTTTTCACTGTTGGCGAAAACTCAGTTAGCATTGACTCTGAAAGATACTCCGCATCCTCTTCCTTGGTCTGACGAATGTCAGAAAAGTTTTTCTGAACTACGCGATGCATTGTGTTCGGCTCCTGTGTTGGGTACTCCAGACTATAGTAAGCCTTTCACGTTGTACGTGCACGAGAGAGAAGGTTGTGCTTTGTCAGTGTTGGCACAACCATTTGGGGACAAGCAGCGTCCATGTGCGTATTTCTCCTCTACGTTAGACCCAGTTGCTAAGGCGTTGCCGAGTTGTTTGAGAGCTACAGCTGCAGCGGCTGTTTCTATCCGACAGTCTGCTGGTTTGGTATTGGGCAACACGTTGATTGTGATGGTCCCACATGCAGTGGCTACCTTATTAAACAGGACTAAGACACAGCACCTTACTAGTGCACGTCTGTCAGGTTACAAGTTGACATTGCTAGCTAGTCATGTGCACATTAAAAGATGTAATGTGCTGAATCCAGCTACGTTGTTACCAATCTCTACAGAGATGGATCCTCAAGAACAGCATGATTGTTTTCTTCGTACAGAGGAAGAAACGAAAGCTAGAGTTGACCTCAGGGATACTCCCCTTGCGAATGTTGATGGAACCCTATGGGTAGATGGTTCGTGTTTTAAGCTTCCGAATGGTGAAACGACTGCAGCGTATGCTATTACAACTTTACATACAGTTGTTGAGACAGCACGCATACCCCAGAATTCTGCGCAAGCAGCAGAATTGATTGCATTGACTAGAGCGTGCGTGTTGTCAGAAGAAAAGCGAGTGAATGTTTACACCGACAGCCAGTACGCGTTTGGAGTTGCCCATAGTTTTGGGCGTTTGTGGAGAGAGCGTGGGTTCCTTACTTCACACGGAACCAAAATACAGCATGGGCAGTTGGTGAATGAACTTTTGGAATCTCTCACTCTCCCAAAGCAGATTGCAATTATGAAGTGTAGTGCGCATAAGAAAGTTGTGGACGATGTTGGTCGAGGGAATGCGTTTGCGGATGAAGTTGCGAAGGAAACGGCGAAAGACATGATGAGCCGTATGTATGTTGCAGGCCCAGCTAATTGGGTTATGACTGGTGGAATGTGTGAAGACACAATAGAAAGTGTGAAAATGATTCAGGCTGAAGCGACTGAGAAAGAAGTGAGTGTTTGGAAAGAAACTACGGGTATGTTGGATTCGACAGGTTGTTGGGTTGAGTTGTCAGAACACCAGCGATGGCTGTTGCCAGATGCGTATGTGCTCCCAGTGGTTACAATGGCTCATGGAATGGCTCACATTAGTTCGAAGGGAATATGCAAGTTGTTGGCTCCAGTTTGGCAGAATGCTGGAATTCCGAAATGTGCAGAGAACGTGGTGAGACATTGTATGATTTGTTTGAAGTATAATCCTGGTAAGGGAACTCCAACTCCAGCTGGTCATTTTGCTCCTCCGACGTATCAGTTTGAGGTGATACAGCTAGATTATATACATATGGAGAGATGCAACAATTTGAAGTATGTCCTTGTGGTTGTTTGTGCCTTTTCCAGGTGGATAGAGGCCTACCCCCTAAAGGATAATACTGCCTTGTCTAAAGCCAAGGTTTTGCTGAGAGAGTACTTCCCTAGGTATGGTTTGCCGAGAATTGTATGGTCGGACAATGGGAGTGAATTTGTGGGTCAAATCATGAAGAAAGTGTGTGCTGGATTGGGAATAAATCAGAAGTTCCATGCAGCGAATCACCCCCAGTCTGCTGGACTTGTTGAATGTTACAATGGTACCTTGAAGCTGAAATTAGCTAAGGTACAAGCGAGCACTGGTCTTACATGGCCGGATGCCTTGCCGTTGGCTCTTTTGTCAACAAGGACGACTGTGCATTCTCGAGTGGGACTTAGTCCATATGAAATCGTGTTTGGTCGTCCTGCGAATGTTTGGGGTGTGCCTCGTCCTAAAGAATACAGCAGTATTGAGTACCCTATGTTGGTGGATTACTTACATGACTTGACTGCTAAATTACGTGTTCTCCACCAACAGGTCTATGACAGTTTGCCGACAGCTGCTACAGATCCAGGACATTCAATCCAACCTGGTCAATACGTCCTCATCAAGAACTTCCAGCGTACCAAGAATTTGGAACCGAGATGGACTGGTCCCTACCTAGTTCTTCTGGTCACTAGAACTGCTGTTAGAGTAGCTGGCAAGAAAAACTGGGTGCATGCCACCCATACGAAAAAAGTCCCTTTGCCTTTACCGTATGATCAGTGGGTGAGGGATGGTATAGCTGATACAGATTGCGAGCGAGTCCCCACATTCGTGCCTTTTAGTGATGCTCATTTGACATGGACACGGTCAGAAAGCGAGGATGACAATGTGCTGCAAGAAGCTGTTCCTCCACGTTTGAGATTGGACACTACCGAACCTGAACTTTTGTTTACGGACCAAACAGTGCCGACTAAATCACGTTACAACCTCCGATCTCGGAATAAATAAAGGGACTTTGAAGATTATTTTATTTTTCACACTGAGACCAAAAAGAGACAATTTCTTCAAGTATTTTGCATTTGACTTTTGTTTTTCTTTTTCTCTTGCTTTTTCTGAAATTGTATTATAGTTTGCTGTTAAATTTTTGATTGGTTAACATTTTCCAGTTGCAGGGTCACGTAGTTCTACCAACGGTTCAGTTTGTGACCTGAGTAGTGGCAGTAGGTCTGCAGGACTTGCAGTGTCCCTATGACCTGCTAATAATCACAGCTGAAGTACTCTGTCAAGATTGCGTGAGCAACATTAGAAAATGGAGATTGTATTGAGGAATGACGATAAAAAGCAAGAGATGAAAAACCGATATTATAGAATGTTGTTCTCTAAGTGTGGTATAGCTTTATCTATTTTAATACTTTTATGTATTCTATTAGCTATTATATTCTGGTTTGTTTCTTCTACACAATTGACGTCAGCACCAACTTCTCAACCTACTCTTTCTTTTTCTACTGTTTCTCCACATGAGTTTCATACGTTACCTGAACATGAACAGACACGAAGATCAGAATTTGTGAACAATTCGTTTATACAGATGTTGCATCAGCATCAGCTAGTCATAAATACCACGAATTGTTGGGTGTGTGGTCTTATGCCACATACTACAGATAAGGGAATGCCATATTTGGTTTTGCCTTTTTCGCCTAACGGGTCAGTTTGGGCACTCCAATCAATGTTTATCTATGCGAATGAAGCCTCTCCTGTACGTTCCGTCAAAGACAATGCAAGTAATAATGCCTTGATACAGGGAATAGTTGATATGATTAGAGATATCGATGCGTATAACGCTATCCCTAGAGATGAGGTACGAGCATATGTCGGTTGGAATAAGACGACATATAGTGCTAGCTTGACGGAGAAAGAAAGGCAGCGAAGGTCTCCTCCTATTTGGATTGTACCCCACCGAGGTCATCTTTGTTTGCAAGGTAATGGTCAGAATCTGAGGGCACAGCTTGTGTGTGTTCACACATACGTTTATACGTCCCAGAAATCTCCTCCGTTCGTGCCAGCTAAAGGCACGCATTTTGTTTGTCACGATAGAGCATACACATGGTTGCCATCTGATTTTTCTGGCACATGTTATGTGGCATTTTTGCTTCCCCCTACATACACTGCTGTTTTCGATTACCATAAGACAAGATATGGTAGAGGTGTAATCAATGTGAAAGATACTGTCGCACAAGAAGCTGGAGACTTCTTTAAGGGTTTCCTACCCTTTTGGGGTCCTATGGCTAATAGTAGGAATATTCGTCAGCTTACGAGAGTGGTTGAGGCCACTATAAATGAGACTGCAGGTGCCCTTAGCAATATTACAGCTGAGCTTCAAGCGGATCGCCTTATGACATTACAGAACCGTTTTGTTTTAGATATTATACTTGCAGATAGAGGTGGGGTATGCAAATTGATTAGATCTAGTTGCTGCGTTTTCATACCAGATAATGCCCCGACAGTGTACCAAGCCATCTCTAGACTACATAAGATCTCTGAGTCTATTCATGTGGACGAAGGAGAATGGTCGTTGATGGGATGGTTATGGGAGTCGTTGTCCAAATGGGGATGGAAGATTCTGACGTTCCTTGGTATGGCGTTAGCTATCCTTTTCTCATGTTGTTTATGCCTCCAGTGTGGTCCCGCCATTTGTAGTCTTTGTGCTATGATCTGTGTGAGAAGACCAGCCCCGAGAGAAGTGAAGGATAATAAGATGATGTTACAGCAACACCTTGATGACCTGATGAGAATAGATATAGACCTAGATTCAGATTGACATGAGTTTAGGTTATTGCCTACGTAATGGCAAAAGGAGGGCTGTGGTTCTGTAATTCTCAAACCTGACTGCATTTTAGTTTTGCCCTCACGTAGGCCAGTAAAGTAGGCCCAAAACAAGTGGCTTTGCCTTCTGAGTTCGTGCATATATTAATTTGGGTTTCTCTGACTCTGAATGAACTGCAGAGAGGGTAACCCTTTTCACCTGAAACTGACCTTTTGCAAAACCAGTTTCACTAGCTGATTGTTGTCTGAGTTTTTCAATCACTGTTCAGGACCTCGTTAACCTTTAATTTCCTTGCGCATATCTTATCTTAAATAATATCTAAATGGTTTCTTTTCTTAAGACTTTCTTTCCTGAAACATGTGTTTTTGCCATGTGTCGTGACTGCCATCTGGTGTTACTTTTTATGTAGGCCTTAGAAGTTAGTCTGTGAGCAAAGCAGTCTTACCTATTGTGAATCATACACATTAACCAAGGATTTCTTCATGCACTGGAGTTAATTTCAGAAGCTGGCCTTTAACCTGGAATTGACCCTGCCAAGCCAATTTCCCTGCAAGATCGTTATTTGCTTTTCCAATCATCATTCAAGACATTTGTTAACTTTTTAAGTTTCTGTACGTCTCTGTTATCCTGCACATTATCTGAAACTACTTTTCTTGACTATTTCTTCATTTCATGGGTTACGCTTTCAATTAAGGGTTTGTGCGGGCCTTCCAGATTATTACTTAGATATGCCTAAATATTAACTTGTGGGTTGGGACACTGTAAAATGAGCTTTACTGTATGATGCTGTGTGATGTCATGTATTTTCTATTGGTTGAATTTTGGTGCAGGGGCGTGCATTTTAAATGTACCTTTTTGTGTATAAATAGGGATGTCTCGCCTTAGTAAAATTGAGCAGTTTCTTGAGTTGTACACCGTGTTGTGTTGCTGGGATTTCTGCTACTAGCTGCAGCTAATAAATTTGATCTCTGACGCCACCTAGAAGTATTCCGTGTCTCTGTATACCAAGGCAAGGGAACCTAGAGGACTTTTGGGCGTGTCCCTGACGCCGCTGGGTACTTGAAAACCCGGTTCTTCAAGCTACATCCATTTTGTCTGTGGTGTCCATTTTGATTCCTTTGTAATTCTTTTGTCCTCTGCTGCTCGTCTTTTCACTCTGCTTGTGTTATCTATTTTAGTTGACCTCCTGACATGGCTAAGCAATATACGTGTTGGGGGTTTGTAGCTGCCAGTGCACCTGGTCTCAGATGTTAACTGTTGACAATTTAATGCTGCCATAAGCATTCCTGCTTCCCCTCCCACTTTGCTGACCACCTAGTCAATCATCTGCCCTTGTTAGCTGATAGGTATTTCGAAACTTTTTCTTTCCATTTCTGTTCACATGCTTACATCGCAGTAAAATGATATAAAAGGGATGATGTTTTGTGAATTCAGTGTACTTCCTCCTGCAACACTTGAGAGTGTTGTTCGGACATGGTCCCACTCATGAGTGATTATTAAACTTGTTATTTTATTTCAACTCCAGTGCCGATCTCTTTTTGTTAGTCTTTGAAACCTGTGGACGAGAGGGTGACCCTGCACCAGTGTACCCACAAAAAGGTACATTTCCACCCCTCTGTAGTGGGCTCTACTGGTCATTAAAGGGAGCTGGCCTTTAATGGCCGGTAGAGCCCGCTACAGATGGGTAGAATGGACTTATTTGTCAAAACAAAGACCTCTTGGAGGCTGAGAGGGCTTAAACCTCTTTGTGCTCGATTAGGGCTTTGTTCACAGCAACAGCTGTGAAATGAAGAAACACATTGGAATGTTGCTCTCCGGGCTTCTACCAGCCCGTAGAAACCTATAGCACTCCATTGTCTTCAATGCAGCGCTCAACATTCCAATATTCTAATTGCACAAACTCACTGTGTAAGGGTGAATATATGGATTACTGCACCAGATCAAGGGGAGGGTTATCTACCTTAAATTAAATTATTCATAATCCCTTTTTAATTTAATTATGTCAGTATTAATAATAAAGCCCTCTTGGAAACAAAACTCCTTACATTTATTTAAGAGCAACTGCAGGCCGCCGGGTGTTTTGGATGCTAATAAGTTATTATTGGGGAGCTGGAGGGTCTCAATCTTATGTTAACTTACAGTTGATGCATGATTAAAGCAGGAATAAACTTCTTCTAAAACCTTCTTGATATGCAAAGAAGACAATGGGGGCAATGAACCTGCAGCTGGATGCCTTTGGTAACAGGGAAATGTTTGGGGGCTCTGCTGATGGTACATTGTATAATTCCCATTATGGAGCCTAAGAAAGAATATGCAAGAGGCCATCTGGTATACCCAAATCCTTCAATGGCCTCTGTTAGAAATGAGGGGGCAGATTTATGAAGGCCTTGCGCCGCCGGTGCGTCACTTTTAACATGGGAAAAAGTGACGCACCGGCGGCGCAAGGCCTTCATAAATCTGCCCCGAGGTCTCTAGTTGGCAGGGGTAGGTACCACTGTCCAAAGAGGGACCCTTGCTTCTTTAAAACTTAACGGTTCTAAGACTGACATTCTCCTCCTTGGTCAGAAGGGGCTGTCCGTTTCACAGAACATCTGGCCCCCTTGTCTGGGTTCGCCTCCAGACCCAAAATCTGAGATCAAAAGCCTGGGTATGTGGCTAGAAAAAGACCTGTCATTCGCGACACAAGCCAATAAAGTAGCCGGGACGTGCTTTGGTCTCCTCAAGTCGATTAGAAAGATCTTGCCTCTACTTCCTCCCACCTCTCAAAAACTGTTAATCCAAGGCCTCATATTATCAAGGCTGGATTACAGTAATTCCATCTACCTAGGCGCCCCTGAGGCAACCCTGAACAAGCTACAAAGGATCCAAAATTCCGCTGCCCGGATCCTCACCAATACTCCTGCCAGAGCTTCGGCCAAACCAGCCTTGAAGCTTCTTCACTGGCTCCCAGTAAGAGAGCGAGTGAAGTTCAAAGCCCTCTGCCTGGCCCACAGACTGCTTCAAAACAAAGGTCCCCCCATTTTAAGAAAATTCATTAGACCATACAAAGCCCCAAGATCCCTCCGATCCAATCAGGAGCATCTCATCATCATCCCCAGATTCAAGAAGGCACGCAAGGGTGGAAGGCGCTTCTCGGTCCACACTGCACGCCTTTGGAACGCACTTCCCCGCGACCTGAGAACAGAACCAGACTATCTCCGATTCAGGAAGCGGCTGAAAACCCATCTCTTTTCGTAAATTCTTACCTTTCCCTTTTGCCCCCTCTGTCCCGCAGTTGTATGGATCTTAGCGCTGGGATACTTACGAGTGACTACGCGCTTTATAAAATTTAATAATAATAATAATAATAATAATAGGCAGGGTAAGAAGGATACACTCTGAGATAACCCCTGCTCACCCTCTAGGTAGCTTGGCACGAGCAGTCTAGGCTAACCAGAGGCAATGTGTAAAGTATTTGTACCAACACTCACAGTAACACAGTGAAAACACCACAAACTGACTCCACAACAGTTTAGAAAAATAAAGGTATTTAATCTAAACTACACAAGAACAAAGCAACAAAAATCCAACATACACAGTTCAAGAATATGGTTTCAAAAGAGTTCTTAAGGTTGTGATAAAGTTCTTTAGGTTGCGATAAAAATCTTTAGGTTGCGATCAAAATCTTTAGGTTGCGATCAAAATCATCCACAGTTACGTGAAAAGTTCACAGTTGCTTCACGTTTAGCTCACAGTACCTTTAGTTGCGACAAAGTTCCAAAGGCAGAAGCTGGTGCGGTGGAAAACAAGCGATGCGTTGCTCCTGAGACCCTGGGGAGGCGATGCGACAGCCCCGCTGCAGCAGCAGGCGTGTTGCGATGAATCCGGTCTGTATGGGGAGGAGGGCCACTTGTATAGATTCCGGTGCGTAGGTTCCGTAGGAAGTTTGCTCTCGCAAAGGTACGATGCGACGATCTTTGGAGTTGCGACAATCTCCGGGGCGACGATGCACAGACCAGCGGGGATCTTCTCTCTCGCAGATCCTCGATACGATAGCTTTGGCGATGATTCTCGTAGCGACGTGATGCGGTCTGCAAGCCGGCGGTGCGGCGATCACACCCAGCGACGACAGGCTCTGTGACGACACTCGCAGCGATGTTAGATTTCCCGCACTGATCGGGTGCGTCCCGCAACTGAAGGATGCGGTGGCTCTGACAGCGGCAACAGGCGCTGCAACGATCTCGACCTTCTTAGCGGCGGGAATTTCCTCGCACTGTCGGGGATGCGCTCCGCAGCGAGCGATGCAATAACTTTTCTGTAGCAAAGTCTCTCAAGCTTAGTTTCCAGCTTCCCAACACAGGTACCACTTCCAGAGGCACCACACAGGGCCAGGCACTCCAGGAAGGACAGAACTCTCTCAGTAGAGCTCAGGGGAAGCTGGGGGTGAAGTCCTTTTGTTCCTGGGACTTCAGAACAGGGAGCCAGCTCTTCTCAGGCCCTTGGAGATTCCTTCAAGCAAGGGGACACAGCACAAAGCAAAGTCCTTCCCCTCTCCTTGGCAGCAAAGCAACAGCAGGGCAATCCAGCAGAGCAACAGCTGGACAATCTTCCTTCTTCAGTTTCCGCGTTCTACTTGGCAGAGGTTCCTTCTTGATTCCAGGATGATCTAATTTTCTGTTGTCAGGGGTCCTGTACTTATACCGCTAAAAGTCTTTGTTCTCTTTGTGCAAGTGGGCCCTGAGCCCGGTCTGGACCAATACTGGGTGTTTCTTGAGCACTTTGTTTTCCTGGTGTCTCCTTTCCTTTCAGAGTGAGGGGCAGGGTCGTCAGCCGCCCAGCAGGAGGTGGAACCAGCATTGTGGAAGGCAGGCACAGCCCTATTGAGGCCCAGGTGCTATCTCCTCCCACTACTCAAGTTGCAAATGCAGTCATTCAGCCTAGGGCTGACTCAACCAGCCTCCTGGGGAATCCTCAACCCCTGTCACTCTCAAACCAGACAGTCAATACACAAACAGGCCCAGGCACACAGAAGGGTCAGACAAGAGACTAGCAACTTTCTAAAAGTGCTGTTCTCAAACACAGGGTTTAAAAGCAACCTTTCCTAAAAGATGTGTCATTAAATTCTGAGTTCAGGGATACTAGACTCTTATGTCCTATCTTGTTCCTATGGGAAGAAATGCTGGTAGCCACTGTAGCCAGCATCCCCTATGTTAACCTATGGAGCAAGATAGCCTAACAATAGTGAAAAACGAAAATGGCTGTAATTCACTACCAGAGCATGTCACCTGCACCAGTACATGCTCTACCTTTCACATACACTGCTCCCTGCCCAGGGGGGTACCTTGGGCCTTCCATAGGGGTGGCCAATGTGCACAAAAAGGGAAGGGTTAGGCCTGGTCAGTGGGGACACTGACCAGGAGGACATGGCAGTTCACAGACTGCACACAGGCACTGCGGTGGCAGGCCTGAGACACCATTTTAGGGCTACTCATGTGGGTGGCACAATCAGTGCTGCAGGCCCACTAGTAGCATTTGTCAACACCAGCCCTGGCACACTCGGTGCACTTCACTAGGGACTCCTTGGTAATACAAATATGCCAATCATGGATAACCAATTACAATACAATTTACACAGAGAGCATATGCACTTTAGCACTGATCAGCAGTGGTAAAGTGCGCAGAGTCCTATTGCCAACAGCCACGGGTCAGGAAAAATAAGGGAGGAAGAAGCAAAATGTTTGAGGGTGACCCTGCAAGAAGGGCCAGTTCCAACAACCTCTATAACATATGCCTCTATAACACACTTTGTTGACCACAGTTCCACAAATACCAGATACATTTGCTCCTTCATTCAACACAGAATGTTTTCTAAAAGTAGATAAAACCTCATTGTGTAACGCAACTGGTGCGCCTATCAAGCGCTCTGATACGTGATACCTTCGGGTCAAGTTTGCACTATATAAAACTCTGAAAAATCACTTGATCGATTGTGCTGATTTTCTTTCAGAACTCTGCTTGGGTATCTGAAAGAATCTTACTATTCTCAACCAAGATTTCCGGCCCAGTGAGAAGTGCAGATGAAAATATTTCCTGAATGTTATTTATCATGTTTATTTTGTGATAGTTAGCTGGGTCTTGTCTGCCGCTCTTCTTAGATAGAGGCACTATTTCTGCTCCTATCCAGGTTAGAGTGACTGGTGCACCTTTTAGATTAGAGTTGCTCACAGAACGTATGTTTTCAGCATATATATAATTTCCCTTTTGGTATTATATGCACTGATATATATTACTTGTAATGGTGGACATAGATGAAAACAACAATCTGTGCTCCTTATCAAACCAGCAATGTAATTGTAGATAGTTAGCACCTCAAGGGGTGCCAGATTTAGTTAAGAAGAGCACAAGCCACTCTAGTACTGTGGAATGTAATTCTATATAATTATGCGACTGTATCCAATGTTATATAGTCAATTATGCTTTTATAATATCCATTATTGAAATTGTAGTACCTGGGGGAGTCAAATTTGAACCTAACATTACAGGCTTGAAGTTTGTGCATGTGTGTTAACAGGGAAGGCTGATATTCCATGATGGAACAATTTTGTATATCCTTCCTAGCTAACACAGGAATTCCCCACACCACTCTCTCTGCTTTGGTGATAGGTGTGTAATGGCGCGAAACTTGATAAAGGACAGGGGAGTATCCTCCCCATTGTCCAGACCCTCCCCTGGGAGGGTACCTCGAACCTGTCCAACCCTCTCCCATGGGTTAAAAAGGGCTTTCTTGGCTGTGGGACCCTAGATTCGACGTGGACAAGATTCTGAACCAGTAACCACTGAACTTCAACCATCTGGACACTCTGGACTTCGCTGGACTTCATTTGGGCCCAACCTCATCCCCCTCTCAGTCTGAAGCATCGTCTGTGCCCATGCACCATACCAGATCTGTGCAGGACCTGTGGAGCATTAAGGACAAACAAAGACATCTCCCTTGGAGTGAAGGAGTTATTCCCCTGCATCTGCAGGTACCACATCCCGAAGCACCGGTCTGCGGCTTCGGAGCTCTTTTGGACTCTGAAGATCACAGCAACACAGTATATAGGTTACTATGCCTCAAGAGGCCAGTGCTGACCTCTCACCAAGATTGAAGCCAGAAGCCCTCATGGGGCTGTGATACCTGAATCCCTGTGCACACGTACTTCTGCAAGTGCATATGCTTGTTGGCCATTGCCAGATAAGTGCATTGGGCTAGTGATAGCCCCAATCTCTGGGCACATTTTGTACCAAGATTTTGTACCATTCTCCTTGCACTGAGTGCTCCGTGGCTGCCGTCTTGTGAATCTGCCTGAGATCCTCTTGCGACTCCTGTGCCTCCGGCCTGTGAGTCCATTTGAGGGTCAACTTTGTTTTCCTTGGGCTTCCCTGGTTGCTCCAGGCTTGCCTTGACTTTCCTTGCTTTGGTCAGTCCCCTAGACCTTGCTGGTCCGAACCGCAACCTTTCTTGACCTTCTGTTTGGGTTGCCTTTGATAAGGCTTGTTGGTGCTCGTGCTGGACACTGACCCCTCAGCACTCGACATCCTTCGTGGGACAGCTTGCATCTGGCTCTTGGTCATCTTCAACGTCTTCTGGTCCTTGTGGCTGCAGAGTCAAAAACCCCTTCAACGCACCTGAAGCACCCGACATCGGTGGGCATTCGTCTACTGAGCCCCTGGTCACTCCCAAGTGACCCAGACTCTGTCCCCTCTGCTTTCAGATTCTCTTCATCCAGAATACACATTTGGATTCCAATGGACACTTTTCTTCTTCCCAGCACTGACTCTTCTTTGAAGCCTTCCATTGTAACCGACGGCGGTTTCCGACGCCAATTCAGACCTATGCACCCGGCTCCCCTGAGAAAGGTGGCTCTAGTACAAAGGTATCCACGGGTGGGGTCGCCCTCCAACCTCTGACCTTCCATGGGGTTTCTTCGAAGTCCACTGAAGAGGGTCCTTAAACTTTAAAACTTCAACCACAACTTCCCCATAGAATTGTACAGAGCACGTGGTTGTGTTCCCACACTGCACCCGTCCTCCATGGGGTCCCTACTTACTCTTCTTGGGTGGTTCCTAGGGGTCCCAGCGATTCGACGTACTCTAGACCTTGTCTTGACTCGAGTTGTGGTTCTTATACCACTATTTTAGTATATGTTTTGGCCCCCCCTGGGGCCCACTGTGTGTCATTGCTACTTACTATCGTTTCTGTGTGACAGTATAGTATGCTGTGTGATTATCTTCAGGTAGAAGATATTCTGTCGTACTAGAGAGTGTTATATTAATAAATACATATTTGTGTAACTACTGTGTAGGTCTCCTTTCATTTAATTAATAAAATAAGATTGAATTCTGGTCAAACAAGCTGCTTAACATTCATTCCTTCAAGACTTAACCTGAATGCTGTTCTCCACAGCTACCACTTGGATAGCTTTCTAAGGTTATCTTTGACCTCTTAAATCACCATAGGAGTTGTTTGGACTGGTGCTAGGTGCCCAATTTAATTAGTGGATAGCATATACCAGGCCATCTTCTCACAATATGCCTCTCTTAGCTTCAGTGAGACAACATTCCCTGGTGTCCACGTTATAACCAACACCACAGAATGACATCAGGGAACATCCTTACAACAGCAATTCAACCATAAAACTTCAATTGATCAGAAAAGTCTGTGAATATATGATATCTACTATTGTAGATCATAATTTTTCCTTCCTTATACTCTTTTGTATGGTGTCTCAAATTGATTTAAATATTTAATGTGTTATGGTTTATTGCATATCTTTCATGGACATCTCTCTGTATTGGCATATTTTATCAATTTCATCTACTATTGAATACTAAAGTTATTCTTTGATTCACAACTCTTTATCTCATATTTAGCAGTAATCTTATCTTCCACTACAGGAACAGAGACTATCTCACCAATATCAACACACAGGGTCAGCAGCTCGTGTAAAGGAGTCAATCCAGAAAGCAAGCGTCCATAGCTGGAGCAAGTGGAATACCATTTTGCATATAGAGGGACTGATTTAAATGTTGGTGGAGAGGGACCACCTAGTCTATGGTGTTTCCATACCCAATAACATTACTGTCTGTCCACTAGATTCAAAAGTAGGTGTGACGACAGTGGAGACGGCTCTAACTCTACAGTGGTGGACAGACATGAAGTGTCTTTTCAATACCCGTCACCGCAGGAAAAAACAGACGATAAGGATCACCTCACCATTGGATTAACTCCCATGGGGAGGTGGGGGGGGGACATTGTTATTTTTATTTTCAAAAAGAAAATCCCGCTTTGGGGTTTTCTTTTAGAAAAAAAAAAGTTGTACTTCTGATGGGGCCTTACTTCAAAACTTGAAATGCATTGATAGGAACTACTGTGATGGCAGTTCATGTCAATGCTAGAAATGTCCATTG
This sequence comes from Lissotriton helveticus, assembly GCF_964261635.1. Lineage (NCBI taxonomy): Eukaryota > Metazoa > Chordata > Amphibia > Caudata > Salamandridae > Lissotriton > Lissotriton helveticus. The sequence continues at coordinate 696,063,206 of NC_136063.1, forward strand.
GGTAGGTGGGGACTCTGTCAGGGTAATAGAGTAATTTACTCCATTGCCCTGATGGTAAACCCCGCCTGCCAACATTTAAATTAAGCCCCCAGTATGTTTGTGCAAAGATCAACCCATACCTTCAAATGCTCATTTATGCTCTCATGCCACTAAATGAAGCATTATATATTTCCGAAATCTATTGTGAAATAACTCTACTGAAGTATTGAACACATTTATTTAAATGTATTTGAACTTTAATCATCTTCCTATTGCAGGTACAACAAATACTGAGCCTGACAATGATGCTGTACCATCCACAACTGGAAGACAGTGGGTACTTCCCAGGGAAAAATACAGTTCTCCTCCAATCTTCTATTTGGTGGCCACTACTAATGCAGAAGAAGAATAGGAGAAGCGGGAGATGGTTGAGGAAGAGGAGGAGGATGATAAGGAATATGATGATGAGGATGATATTCATGCCCCCACACTGATGCTATCAGCCAAGTCTACCTCATGGCCAGTCAGTCTTACTCCAGGGTCTGAGAATGTCTAGTCTCCAGCCATCCTCTAAGCAGCCAGTGTTGCTTGTCCCAGCTATGCAAGACTCACCTCCACACAGCCCTAAACATATGCGTACCTCAGTACATCTCCTGTCTTCTCGCAATCCTTAGAGACTGAGGACACCCCTGGTGAGGAGTTGCTCTTCATCAATCTCACCTCCAGTACCATTCAGGTACCAACCTTCTGTGTGTGTGTAGGGGGAAGGGGTTTAGTATATCAGGTCCTCTGGGAAGGTACAGTTTTCAAACAGCAGTCCACTGTGCATTAATAGGGGGGGGTATTTACGTGTGATATGATAGACACTTGGAGTAAGAGGAGCAGAAGGTTGAGTAGGTGTTATAGCTGCTTTGGGGGTCTCCAGAATTAAGGAGGGGGTGGGTGCAGGGATAGATGATGTTGAGGCCTGTTTAATGAGCACCACAGGGCTATCACATTCTAGGCCACGAGGAGTCCCGTCAACCAGCTCCCTCCTCCACCCCACAGCGGACTCAACAGCCTCCGCCCGGAGTCTTTTGGTCGTTAAAGAAATTGTTCTCTAGGCAGGTGCATTCTCCTTGCTTGTTGAAGGTTTCTCCTCACTGGTTGTTGATAGCACTTGTGCCCACCTTGCAGTCGAAGACCAAAGAAACAAATGATGAGTGCCTATGTGCTGTACTTCATATATGTACAAATAACGTTCACTGATTACCTTCAAATTAAGAGATAGATTGACACTGTGAATTCTATGACTTCTCTTTGGCATGGTAATGTGTAAGGAAAACCAAGTAGTTGTACTAGTGGTAACATGAATTCAGCTATAGTTTGAATTAGTCAGCTTGATTCCAAATATTTTACAGCAGGCCATAAATGTATGACCTTTTTTTAGGAATAAAGACACATATGTAGTTTTGGGTCATAAGAAACATTCATACTTAGGAAGCATTCCCCCAGCAAGCTTTCTACCATAAAAATGATATAGTGCTACATTTGACTCTTCAATTGTTTAGGGGTATATTTTAAAATCATAAAGATTATTAAATAAAGATTTGTAGAATTACCCAAAATGTTGTAGATGATTATTGGTGTTAATCAAACTTAAACCACTATATTTTGGTTATTAAGTTAAAATTACACAATATCAGCCTCACTTACATTTTTGTGAACAAGTTAATGTTCAAACTGGTGTAAATATTGGTACAGACATACAAATATTAAGCTCATAATGCATTTCCATTGGTCCAGCATAATCTTACTATATAAACATAAATGAGTTTACCATCTAAAGACATATACAAATTAACAATAATTCCTCCATTAATTTAAAAAGACAACATATGTTACAGACATAATCATTAGAAAAAAACATTAGAATGGAACTTTATGGGACTACATTGTCAAATCACATACTTATATTATCATTCACATATTATACTTACCACCTCTGATCGAAAGCTTCCATCTAAGCATAGAGGGTCAGCACTCCTTTTCTTTGTGATTTGGACACCCACTGCACTGCAGGTCCCACCAGTGTCTAGACAAATCTGGGGCATATTACCAAGCAATAGCGATAATTATTGCTATTGCTTGGTTAGAGACAAAATTTTACCGCTCATCTGCGGCGATTTTTATCGCAGATAAACCTTGGTATTACCAAGGTTTATCGCAAATGCGATAAAAAACGGCCGCAATGCATGAATATCGCTGAAAAGTCAGCGATATTCATGCATTACCGAGCTAATGCTCTTAGCCATGTTATCCACCTCCCATTGGATAACATGGCTAAGAACTGCTCACGGCAGGTTTTAGCTTTTGGAGATATTCGCGCTTAGCGCGAATATCTCCAAAAGTTGGTAATAGGAGATAGCGATGTTAGCGACTGTTTCCAGTCGCTAACATCTTGGCACACCCACTTTGCATGTCATTAGTGATAAATATCACTGACATGCAAAGTGGGGCCCAAGATAGTCGCTATCTCCTACTAGCTGTCGCTAACTGGTGTTAGCGACAGCTAGGTAATAGGGAGATAATTTTATCTCCGCTTTCTTGGCTTTTAAAGCCAAAAAAGCGGAGATAAACCCCCTTGATAATATGCCCCTCGTGTAGTGAGCCCCACCTCTCAGGGGAGGGGCACAGACACGCAGATCTCTGAATTCCCAAGAGGAATAATACGTAGGGTACCCTTTTTGGAGAAAATGAAAACAGGCAGGTGTCTCTCATTCTTCACTACAGGGAGTTATGCCCATTCAGAGAAGGAGTCTTAGGGCTCAGGGCTCAGACAACCCTGCCAGAGTAACTCACATCTGTAGGGCCAGCATTGTATCTAGATATAGAACCCCACCATGGCTCCTAGATACAGTAAGTGCACACAATTACTGGCATTTTAAATTAAAGGTTATTTATTATGCACTATTCATATCTAATCTCATGCATTGCGATGGTACTCCCAGCAGTCATAGTGACAAGTTGAATATTAAAAATACCTCGAACATATTACATAACACATTCCTTGTTATGACCCTCATCAATGGCCTTGAGCCTCATGGAAGCACAAGTAGAGGCACCCTCTTGTTTGATCCTACGTTTCGGATTCTCCAAGCCTTCGTTTTATAAAGAAAGAACAGAATTTGAGCAAGAGCACATAAGTAAAAGACCAATTAACATTATTTAGACCTCTTGAGCAATAAGGTGGAAGACTATAATACAATGTTACAATGTTTAAAAGTTATAAATATTTTTTTGAACACATACTGAAAAAATGTTAGTCATACACAAACATGTTTCCTTTATTTTTCCTATGTTTCTCTAGCGTTGTTTGCTGCTGCCATTGCTTTCTATGGGATTAAGCTGCACTACCAGTCACTGGTGATATGTGGTGTTTGACTTACTCCACAGCTAGGCTGGAGTACACTTGATCCTGTTCTGCCTCTGTTGGTGTTGTAGCAGAATTAGAAGAATATTTTGTTAACAAGAATTGTCTTACTCATTTGTGGGTGTGTTCTGTGTTAACATGTCCCTTTATAAAACTCTCCTTAAATTTCCCTTAACTCCTCACACTTTGTAGTAATTTTTCCTCCCTTTTCCAACCATAACCCCTGGTCCTTTCGAAATTTACTAAAAAATGTATTCTAAGACAGTACCTACATTCAAAATGTGTTGGCTTGATAGGCCTAACCACTTCATAGAGAAAATGATCGCAAAGAAGCAGGCAGTTTCAGATACTTCTCTAGGTAGTCTTTTTCAGTTTGGATGCTTGGCTGGAGTGTGTCAGATTGCTGGGACAATATAAGCAGGGTAGCAAGAACCGTACAAGCAGGTATATGCTTGGGTGCCACAGACAAAGTAAGCACCAGCTGCTCTTGTAAGCAGTTGCAGAATTAAAGGACTCAAAATGGAACCTCCAAGTAATAGGGGATAGGTCCTGAATCAGAACGAGCCACAATGAATAGGTGAATCACTATAGTCCACATAGATGCTGCCATTTCAAGTTTCAGCAGTCATTCCACAAGCAGCACCTGGAAGGTGGACAGCAGGGAACATGATGTCTTGGTTAGGGAAACAGATACCTTCAGTTTAAAAGGATCTAGAGAGAGACAAATGTTCATAGTCATCAGGGTAGTGCTCATGGAAGTACAAATCAAGGGATTGTTCTTCTTCAGCAAAGGGTATGCCCCTTTGGGAGTCAGTAGGCACGTGACCACAGATCCAGCAACAGGAAAGATTAAGGCTCTGCCAATATTCCTCTAGAAAATGAAGGTGTCCTCCCTGTACAAAGATAATTGATCTTGTAGGTGGGAAAGCAGGGTGTTGTTGATCTCTGATCTCCATCCATCTGACTCCTTTAAATAGTCAACATCATGAACTTCTCCTTGTGCTGGAGAAACATGTATGTTCATTACAGCAGGAACATAATGCCTACAAGCATCTTATCTTGCAGCTACGGAGTCAGCTGCAGGGTTGGAGCTTGTAGATCTGGTTGTACTCTTGAATTACTGGCAAGCACACAGCCTGGGTTTCTGTGGCTCTTCATAGCAGTGTCTGTGATGAGCAGAACTAGAAACAGACCACACCAACAGGGTTGGAGGCCAGTCTTCTGCTTATTGACTCACACATGAACCCAGACCCCTGTTTGCTGATCATGGCACGCTTTCGTAGGACAGATCAGTAGGGAAGCTCAGACCTAAGAATGCCAGTTGTAAAGACAGTGATTAACTTGATTTAATTATTTCATCGACACATAGCTTAGTCCTTTGGCTAGGGTTTGCTCTCCAGGGGAATGGCACCAGAACATTTGTGTCTCAGCACAAATCTTAGAGGGCAAATTTACTAAAGTCTTGCATAGTCCTTGTGTGACGCAAGTTGTTACAAGGTAACACAAATCCTTAACTGTGATTTACTCAACCACGCAAAGCCACCGTCCCTGGCTTTGCGTCGTTTAGTAATAACAAAGCAACACAACACAATGCACAGCGCTTCTTTGCATTACTTTGTTTCAGGTAGGCATTATATATATAGAGAGAGCATGAGCATTCCCATGCATCCACCCATGTATTTTGATGCAAACCCAGATTTACAAAGATTTGTAAACCTGGATTTGCACCACAATGGTGTGCCTTCCCGACAGAGGCATAACAAGGAGAAATATCTTTATTGTTCCTCGTTAATTGCTCTTTCTATGCGTGCTGCATTCAGCGGCACACTTATAAAGAGGAATGTGCAGTTAAGAATGGTTTTTGTGCAGAAGGGTGTTCCTTCCTGCACAAAAAACAATCCTGCCCATAACACAGACACCCTTGCACTATGGTGCTAGGGTACCTACATTGACGCTAGACAGTACACAGTGTGTTGGCGCAAGGAGAGAGCTGAAATGGTCCATTTCCTTATAAACATGGAGCATTTCTGCCCTCTTCCATTCACATAATGCAGTGTAGCAAGATGCCTTGCTCACTTAAGAGAGAGAAGCCCAATATACCAAAGGGCATTACTTAGACAAAGAGGAATATATATTCCCTTTGGTAACCAAATAAAATAACTGTTTAACCAATCATCTCAAATGTGCCACAAATAATTCATATCCATCATGATATGAATGTTTTGTGGTACATTCGAGATGATTGGTTGAACAATTATTTTATTTTGTACCAAAGGGAATTTATATTCTTCTTTGTATAAGCAAGATGCCTTGCTACATTGAATTGAATAGAAGAATGATAAATATGCCCCTACACTTTTTTGTTTTTTTAACATGGAGTTGAAATGCTCTACTTCTCTGGAAGACTTGGGAGGATATGCACATTGAAAGTGCTGTTTAATCCCTAAAGCATTGCATAATTTCTGAAATACAGATCACCCAAAGTGGGTAGGGTAGCAGTTTTGTAGTTGTAATCTTCTCAGCATAGGCACAGTGGTAAGCTTCGATCCAGCTGGAAAACAAGGACAAATGTTTATTTACAGGATTCGGATGAAGTCTATCTGTGGACAAAGTAGCCCATTGGAATTTAAGTGAGCAGCAGGAGTGCTTTTCATTACCTTTCTAATGTTGTGGGCCTGCAAGTGGCAGACTATTGGGCAAAAAAAAAGGGTAAAATGGAGCAGACAAATGGGTACTTGTGATACAAAGCATGCTGCCCCATTGGCATGGGTGATGCTGTTGTACAATCCAATAAGTGGAGGAGGAGGAATGTCATGACAACCGCTGTCCTGGTTTTGTCTCTTCATACTCCATTGGGATCCCTTTTACAGTGAAGAACCGGGTTTCAGAACCCAGCGGCGCCAGGGGCACGCCCAAAGTCTTCGGATTCACCTGTCTTGGTATACAGAGACACGGAATACTTCTGGATGGCGTCAGATCAAATTTATTAGCTGCAGCTAGTAACAGTAATCCCAGCAATACAACACGGTGTACAACTCAGGAGACTGTTCAACTTTCATAGAGCAAGACATCACTTTTTGTTATTGTTATTGTTAATTCCGGCTTCTATAGCGCCAACTCACCGGCAGGTCTCAAGGCGCTTATGACCGAAAAGGTAACAATTACATGATTGTCAGAAACAAAGAAGAGCAACATCATGTTTAGACCGAGCCCAACATATCCCTGAACAAAAAGGTTTTTAAAGTTTTTCTGAAACGGAGGAGATTACCCTCTTTACGGAGGGTTTCAGGTAGTTTATTCCAAATTTTTGGAATCAGAGCAGAGAAAGATCTCCCGCCTTTTGTGGCCAGCTTAAACCGGGGGCATACCAGCAGCTGGGCATCTGAGGACCTTAGTCTCCGTTCCGGATTATATAGCTCCAACCGTTCCTTTATGTACACAGGTGCTTGCCCATAGATTGCCTTATGGGCAATACACAGGCTTTTAAAAACAGACCTTTGTCCAATGGGCAGCCAATGGAGGCTCTGCAGCAGTGGAGAGGCATGGGATCGTCTTGGGAGTTTAAAAATAAGGCGTGCAGCATCGTTTAAAACCACCTGCAATCTACTGATCAGGATTTTTGGAAGGCCCAAGTAAAGGGCATTGCCGTAGTCCAGCCTTGAAATTATTGTGGCAGAGACTACGGTACGAAGCATAGACTGGGATAAAAGGGGGACTAACTTACGCAATTGTCTAATTAGACCATTGCAAGTGCCCACTACAGTGGAGATCTGACTGCACATTGAAAGTTCGCTGTCAATCTTGATACCCAGACTTTTCACCTTATCCGCTGGTGTGGGGGTTGGGCCTAATTCCTGGGGCCAATACAGGTCACTCCATGGAGAGCATGTGGATGATATAACTAGAACCTCTGTTTTTTCAGGATTGATCTTCAAAAGGTTCCTGGTCATCCAGCTCACAGTAAATCTTAGAGCATCTTGCGCATAGGTCTGTGCCGGCACTGTGTTCTCTATGCTCAATAAAAGTTGGGTGTCGTCAGCGTAGTTAAATACGCGACATCCCATCTTTGCCAGGGAGCTTATCAATGGCTGCAGGTATAAGTTAAAAAGAAGTGGGGACAAAGCGGAACCTTGAGGGACCCCGCACTTCAAGTTCCCCACCTCCGATACCTTATCCCCCAACTGAATCCTCTGCGTTCTCCCTACTAGAAAGGATTCCAACCATCTATAGGCCGTGTCTCGAATCCCGCAGTTCGCCAGTCTATCCAGGAGCAGGGTATGGCTGACAGTATCGAATGCCGCCGATAGATCTAAAAGTATCAGGGCGCTCGGTTTCTTACTGTCAGCCATCCCTCTAAGTTCGTCCAGCACCGAGAGCATCACCAACTCGGTGCTGTGATGTGCACGAAACCCCGCCTGTAGATCATGGAGAGAGTGGTGTAACTCCAGAAACGAGGCCAGGGCCTTCAGTACATGTTGCTCAAGGATTTTTGACAGGAACGGGAGTTGAGAAATTGGCCTATAGTTTTTCAAAGTCTTAGGGTTTGCTCCCGGTTTCTTCATTAGCGGCTTCACTCGAGCTTCTTTGAAGCTCGCTGGTATCCGACCTGTAACTAATGAATTATTCAGGAGAGAAAGCATATGGTCTTCTAAAGTATGCCGTGCTAAACGAAATACATTAGGTGGGCAAGGGTCCGCCGGGGAGCCAGATTTGACTTTACTCATAAGTGACTCAAGGGTCATCGCATCCATCAGAGGAAAGTTTGAAATACCAGTTTCTACCGGCGTCTGAGCGACCTGCAACTTAATGAATTCAGTCGTATGACCATTCCCGATGTCCTGTAGAATGGTCTCTACTTTCTCTAGAAAATAGCTTTGGAAGGTGTCACAGATAAAAGCTATTTCCGTATTTTCAGGTTTTTTGCTTAATTCCGTTAGAATTTTGAATGTTTCCTTCTGGACATTTCCAGCTTGCTTTATACGATTTTCATAATATTTAGCTTTAGTGTCCAGAATAAGCTTCTTATAGATATTGAGCAAAGTTTTATATTGCTCTCGACTTTCCTCATCTTTTTTCCTCCGCCAATTTCGTTCTGAATTTCGGAGCTTCTTTTTGTGCTCCCTTAGGTCAGATGTAAACCATGGAGCCCCCTTTCCAGCTCCTTTTACCCTTTGCTGCTTTTCTGGTGCAATCTGGTCAATTGCTCTGATCAGATTGTCAGTAATGTACCTATACTCCTGGTCTAGGTCAGTATTAGGAGTAGAAGGGAGGACCAATTCCGAAAGAGTAGAAGACAGTGTTTGTAAATCAACTTTCTTCCATTGGCGGACCTTCTGCATTTTAGGTGGCGGTTTCATTGGCTTTGCATTAATAGGTACATCACAATAAAGTAAGTGATGATCTGACCAAATGCAAGGTAAAACCCTCAAAAGTACTGCTTTGTGGTCTAACGTCCAGATAAGATCAAGAATATGTCCTTTAATATGTGTAGGGGTGTCTACCAACTGTCGAAACCCCAAAGAGGACATAGTGCTCTCCAAAAAGCGGGCAGCTGGTTCCTTTAATTCTCTATCCCAATGGAAGTTAAAATCTCCGGTTACTACTATATTTTTGTATCGGGAACAAAGATCCGATATAGTAGCCATAAACAAATCATTAAAACCTGGGTTAGAATTTGGTGGACGATATACCGTAAAAATGATTAAGCACTGGTTATCAAACACAATCTTTACTGCGAGTGTGTCAGCCAAGTCCACAGTCTCTGCCAGTATTTTAATTACAGTTAGAGTTTTTTTAAATATAATCGCTACTCCCCCCCCTCGGGCATTATCTGTACGATTGTGCCAAATTATATCATACTCACTCGGGACAGCTGCTATGATGTCTGGTAATGAGCTATCTCCGAGCCATGTCTCCGAGAGGGTAAGGACATCAATATCCTCATTTTGGAGTAGGGTAAAAATCTCCAGACTGTGTTTATGTAGAGATCGTGTATTTAGGCATGTTAGCTTTAAAGAATGTGGCCGAGTATCTAATAATGCTATGGAAGATTTTAAAATGGACGACGCGTCCAATACAGTTATAATAGCAGGGTCCAAAGAGTGTCCCCCGTATCTAAGAGATACAGTTCCTCCGAAGAAAAGATGCGCCTCTGACCAGAGCCCCCAGCCCCTGTGCCCGTTCGTGCGCGGACGGGCTGGACTCTGGCGTGACTCCGGCGTGCTCACGCTGCGCGCGAACGCTGCGCGTTAGCATGGCCGCCCTAAATACCTGGGAGTGAGGCACTAGCGCGTCAACCACGATGGCGCCGCCGAGCGTCCAGTGCTTCCCAAATGCTTCCCCTAAGATGGCCGCCGGTGAAAGGGAAGGAAAAGGATCCGCAAAGCGCGGTGGTTAAATTTAGTTTTTATCGTGCGGGTAAGTGGACATAAGTATGGCCAGGTTAAAATCAGGGAGAATAAACAATTTACAACTCAAATACAAAACGGGTAATTTTTAAAATTACAATGATAGCCAGCGCGGTATTAATTCATGAGCGTGGTCACAAGCGTGGTCGCTGCTTTGGCGCTGCAATACTGTATAACGCGCCCTCTCTAGTCAAGGAAGATTCCTTGGTTTGCCCGCCCTAAATACCTGGGAGTGAGGCACTAGCGCGTCAACCACGATGGCGCCGCCGAGCGTCCAGTGCTTCCCAAATGCTTCCCCTAAGATGGCCGCCGGTGAAAGGGAAGGAAAAGGACCCGCAAAGCGCGGTGGTTAAATTTAGTTTTTATCGTGCGGGTAAGTGGACATAAGTATGGCCAGGTTAAAATCAGGGAGAATAAACAATTTACAACTCAAATACAAAACGGGTAATTTTTAAAATTACAATGATAGCCAGCGCGGTATTAATTCATGAGCGTGGTCACAAGCGTGGTCGCTGCTTTGGCGCTGCAATACTGTATAACGCGCCCTCTCTAGTCAAGTTATCCACATTTTACTCATTATAAATGCACACCCACTGCGACAAACACTGATGAATGAAATACATTTTCCCACACATTATCACATCGTAAAAGCTCGATTTACATTGTACCAGCCCACAAGTTAATTATTAGGAATGTCCCAAATTCGATTTCTACAAGCCGGACAAACCCAAAATTGAAAGCACTACCCATGTAATGAAAAGTCATAAGAAAAAGAAACAGTTCAGATGCTGAATAGGATAAGATATGTACAAGGGCACTAAAGTTAACGATATCCTGAACATTGATTGGCAATCTCAGACAACGATCAGCCAGGGAAATTGGCTTCGCAAAGGGTCAGTTTCAGGTGACGGGGTCAGCGTCCTGCAGTTCACTCACAAGTCAGAAAAGGTCTACTTAATGCGTACATGAACAACGAAGCCCATGCAACTTTGTTCGTTCAGTTACCTCCACGGGCCTACGTGAGGGCAACACAAAATGGCGTCACGAACAACTCGAACAAAATGGAGTCTGGTGCAAGAATCACAGAACCTCAGCCCCTCCTTTTGCCATTACGTAGGCAATAACCTAAACTCATGTCAATCTGAATCCAGGTCTATGTCTATTCTCATCAGGTCATCAAGGTGTTGCTGTAGCATCATCTTATTATCCTTCGCTTCTCTCGGGACAGGTCTTCTCACACACATCGTAGCACAAAGACTACAAATGGCAGGACCACACTGGATGCACAAACAACACGAGAAAAGGATAGCTAAAGCCATACCAAGGAACATCAGAATCTTCCATCCCCATCTGGACAACAGTCCCCAAATCCATCCAGTCAATGACCAGTTCCCTTCGTCTGTATAGACTCAGCGGACTTATATAACTTCAAGATGGCTTGGTACACTGTCGGGGCATTATCTGGTATGAAAACACAGCAACTAGACCCGATCAATTTACATACCCCACCTCTATCTGCAAGTATAATATCTAAAACCATACGGTTTTGTAACGTCATAAGACGATCCGCCTGAAGCTCAGCTGTAATATTGCAAAGAGCACCTGCATTTTCATTTATAGTGGCCTCAACCACTCTCGTAAGCTGTCGAATATTCCTACTATAGGACCCCAAAAGGGCACAAAACCCTTAAAGAAGTCTCCAGCTTCTTGTGCGACAGTATCTCTCGCATCGATGACACCTCTACCATATCTTGTCTTATGGTCATTGAAAACAGCAGTGTATGTAGGGGGAAGCAAAAAGGCCACATAACACGTACCTGAAAAATCAGGCGGCAACCATGTATATGCTCTATTGTGACAACCAAAATATGTGCATTTAGCTGGCACGAACGGTGGAGAATTCTGGGATGCATAGACATAGGTGTGAACACACACACTCTTACCAAGCTGAGCTCTCGGATTCTGACCATTACCTTGCAGACAAAAATGACCTCGGTGGGGTACAACCCAAATAGGGGGAGACCTTTTTCGTCTCTCCTTCTCTGTCAGGCTAATGCTATATCCAGTCTTGTTCCAACCAATATATGCTTGTACTTCATCCTTAGTGATAGCATTATACGCTTCGATATCTCTGATCATATCTACTATTCCCTGTATCAAGGCATTATTACTCGCATTATCTTTGACGGAACGTAAAGGAGATGCTTCATTCACATAAATTAACATTGCTTGGAGTGCCCACACTGACCCATTAGGCGAAAAAGGCAAAACCAAATATGGCATTCCCTTATCTGTCGTATGCGGCATAAGACCACATACCCAGCAATTCGTGGTATTTACTACTAGCTGATGCTGATGCAACAACTGTATAAATGAATTGTTAACAAATTCTGATCTTCGTGTCTGCTCATGTTCAGGCAAAGTGTGAAATTCATACAGAGAAATAGTAGAAAGAGTAGGTTGGGACGTAGGTACAAACGTCTGTTGTGTAATATAGACAATCCAACCCACACAAGCCAATGTAATATTCAAAAACATCAAGAAACACAATATTAAAAAACATTTGTTATGAACCAATGTACACATTTTCATTTTAGAATCAATTCTCTCAACACCTTTTTCAGATCCAAAAGACTCCATCCTCTAACGTGCTGCTCACGGCTATTACCTTCTTCACTTAAGTGTGCGTCAAGATCGTACTAACGACCAAGAACCACAGACCTTTCGTCAATTCGCGGCTCACCCCTTAAGGCTGTACCGCGACCCTGCAGCTGAGCCTGGATGGTGAGTCGAAAAAGAAAAAGAAAAATAGTCTCTTGTCTGAAAAAGGGTGTAACTCACAACAAAAATTCAAATTTTATTTGTCCATTTATTTGTCCTTTCTCAAACTTTATTTGTCCTTTCTCGGTCTGAGATTATAGCGCTCTCTGCTATGCACAGTTTGCTCTTGAAAGAGTGTTTCCGGAACCGGAACCGTCTTAAATGCGGTGGCACAGCAGCTTGCAAAATTTCATCGTCCGCACGTTCTGACTGAGTCCATTCCAAATGTGCGTCACTAAAAGGTACGAATCTAGGAATTCTTTCACATTCAGAATCAGCTATACCTCCCCGCACCCACTTGTCATACAGTAAGGGCAATGGAACCTTTTTGCAATGGGTATCATGTACCCAGTTCTTTTTACCAGCTACCCTAACTGCAGCTCGAGTCGACAATAATACTAAACGCGGTCCAGTCCACCTTGGCTCCAAGTTCTTAGTTCGTTGAAAATTCTTGGTAAGCACATAGTCACCAGGTTGAATTGTGTGGCCTGGATCCGCAGTCGCTGTCGGTAAACTGCCATAGACCTGTTGAAGGAGAACACGTAATTTAGCAGTCAAGTCATGTAAGTAATCCACCAACATAGGGTACTCAATATCACTGTATTTCTTAGGCCTTGGCACACCCCAAACATTGGCCGGACGACCAAAAACAATTTCATATGGGCTAAGTCCCACACGAGAATGTACTGTCGACCTTGTTGACAAAAGGGCCAATGGCAAGGCATCTGGCCATGTAAGACCAGAGCTCGCTTGTATTTTAGCTAACTTCAATTTTAGGGTGCCGTTATAGCACTCAACAAGTCCAGCGGACTGGGGGTGATTCGCAGCATGAAATTTCTGATTGATACCCAAACCCGCACACACTTTCTTCATGATCTGACCCACAAATTCACTCCCATTGTCGCTCCATACCATTCTCGGCAAACCATACCTAGGGAAATACTCTTTGAGCAAAACCTTAGCTGTAGACAAGGCAGTATTATCCTTTAGGGGATAGGCCTCTATCCATCTGGAAAAGGCACAAACAACCACAAGGACATACTTTAAGTTATTGCATCTCTCCATGTGTATGTAATCTAGCTGTATCACTTCAAACGGATACGTTGGAGGAACAAAATGACCAGCTGGAGTTGGAGTTCCCTTTCCAGGATTATACATCAAACAAATCATACAATGCTTCACCAAATTCTCAGCACATTTAGGAATTCCAGCATTCTGCCATACTGGAGCCAACACTTGCATATCCCTTTCGAACTAATGTGAGCCATTCCATGAGCCATAGTGACCACTGGGAGCACATACGCATCAGGCAACAACCATCGCTTGTGCTCCAACAACTCAACCCAACAACCTGTCGAATCCAACATACCCGTAGTTTCTCTCCACACACTCACTTCTTTTTCCGTAGCTTCAGCCTGAATCAACTTCACGCTTTCTATTGTGTCTTCACACATTCCACCAGCCATAACCCAATTAGCAGGGCCTGCAACATACATTCGACTCGCCATATCCTTCGCCGTTTCTTTCGCAACTTCATCCGTAAACGCATTCCCTCGACCCACATCATCCACAACTTTTCTATGCGCACTACATTTCACAATTGCAATCTGCTTTGGAAAGTAAGTGATTCAAGAAGTTCATTCACTAATTGCCCATGCTGAATTTTCGTGCCATGGGAAGTAAGAAATCCTCTCTCTCTCCACAAGCGGCCGAAGCTATGTGCCACACCAAACGCATACTGACTATAAGTATAAACATTCACTCGCTTTCCTTCTGACAACACACACGCTCTAGTCAATGCTATTAACTCTGCTGCTTGCGCTGAATTCTGTGCTATACGTGCTGTTTCAACAACTGTATGTAAAGTTGTGACAGCATATGCTGCAGTCGACTCTCCATTCGAAAGCTTAAAACACGAACCATCGGGTACCATCAGCATTCGAAAGAGGAGTATCTTTTAAATCAACTCTAGCCTTTGTTTCCTCCTCTGTCCGGAGAAAACAATCATGCTGTTCCTGAACATCTGCCTCTACAGAAATCGGCAACAACGTAGCTGGATTCAACACATTGCACCTTTTGATGTGCACATGGCTAGCCAAAAGCGTCAACTCATAACCTGACAAACGCGCACTAGTAAGATTTTGAGGCTTCGTCCTATTCAATAAGGTATCCACTGCATGTGGGACCATCACAATCAATGTATTATCCAAAACCAAACCAGCAGACTGTCGAATAGAAACAGCCACTGCCGCTGTAGCTCTCAGACAACTCGGCAACGCCCTAGCTACCGGATCTAACGTAGCTGAAAAATACGCACATGGGCGCTGCTTGTCTCCAAATAGTTGCGCCAGCACTAACAATGCACAACCTTCTCTCTCGTGCACATAGAGTGTAAAAGGTTTACTGTAGTCCGGGGTACCCAACACCGGAGCAGAACACAATGCATCACGTAATTCAGAAAAACTTTTCTGACATTCGTCAGACCAAGAGAGAGGATACGGAGTATCTTTAAGAGTCAGTGCCAACAGAGGTTTTTCTAACAAAGAAAAATTTGGGATCCACTGTCTACAATACGAGGTGATACCTAAAAAGGCACGCACTTCTCTCTGTGTGCATGGCACAGTCATTTGGGCAATAGCTTTAATTCGTTCTGGGGTCAATCGTCTTCCCTCCTTCGACAAGAGATTACCTAAGTAGGTTACTTCTTGGCGGCAATACTGTAACTTTGAAGGTGACACTTTATGATGAAGGTCAGACAAATGTTGTAACAAGGAAAGAGTAGCTTCTTTAAAAATCTCTTCGTCATCTGCAGCGACCAGCAGATCATCAACATACTGTATAAGAGTAGCACCAGAAGGCAACACAAAATTATCAAGCTGAGTTTTGAACGCCTGACTAGAGATGGAGGGACTTTCACAATAACCTTGAGGAGCACGTTTAAACCGGAAGCTTTGACCTCCTAAAGAGAAGCCAAAAATATCTCTACTTTCCTCAGCGATCGGAATACTAAAGAAAGCGTTCTTCAAATCGATAACTGAAAACCAAGCAGCTGAAGCAGGGATCAGAGTCAACAAAGCAGTGATATCCGGGACAACAGGAAACTGTGGCACAACAATCTTATTGACCTCTCGAAGATCGATCACAAACTGATACACAGGTGGCTGAGAAGCATCAGTACGCTTAAGGACAGGCAGAACAGGACTGTTACACACATTACCTCTCGTTTCTTCAACTACACCCTTCTTAACCAAATCATAAATAATCGCCAAAAGAACTCTCTCGCCATCACTAGATATTTTATATTGAGGAATACAAGGTAGCCTAGCGTTTGACTTAAGGGTAACAACATAGGGTGGAATCTGCAAGAGACCAACATCATTGAAACCTGTAACCCAAAGTGTATCAGGAAGAGAACGCAATTCCAGTAGAAGGCAATCTTTAGACAAATACATCGGGGAAATCACTTTCTTACCCATCGTAAGATGTACTCCTGAAGGAGAGCAATGTAATGTCGCGTGCAATCTTTTCAGCAAGTCCAAACCCATCAGATTCTCACCACAACCAGTCGTTAGAATAAGGGGAGCTTCGAATTCACAAGGACCAATAGAAAGGGGCAAAGGACTAGAAACCGGATTGCGAACTGGGGCGCCAGAAAATCCTACAGAAACATTGGTCAAGCCAGGCAAAGGTGCGCCAGGAAGTTTAGAGTGCATAATAGAACTCTTTGTTGCACCAGTATCCAAAAGAAAAGGTTCTGCCACACCTAATGTAATCACTTCAACATAAGGTCCACTCTGGTCTAATGGAACTGACACTACTCCCTCTCTTTGCCCATGGCTGTCCTAACTATCATTATAACCAGCACTCTCAGTCTCGACATAATAATAATCAGTGTAGTACTGGGCAGACTGAACAGTCGGAACATTCTGTCTGTCAAAACAATTCGTAGAATTCTGAAGGGGAAAGGAACGATCATTCCGGGGAAACACACCACGTCCCCTACCCCTAGGAGCTTGTTGGAAACCACCACGACCTCTCTGACCAAATACACCATTCGCACGCTGTAACAAGATCGAACAACTACTCTTGAAGTGACCTTTTTCTCTGCAATAAGCACACTGATTAGGTCCTGGCGGAAATCGCGGAGCGAAAAACTCAGGCTTCTGTATCAATCTCTGAAACTGTGGGGGTTGCTGAAACTGAGGCTGGTTCGGACGAGGCGGATAAGCTTGCTGAAAAAGAACTTTCGTCTTTGGGTCTCTAGTCTTCTTCTCTACTTTATCCTTCTCATCTTTATCCCTATTCTCATAATATTGTGCAGTAGCCAACATCTGGGCCGACGAAGAAACAGCCCATGAACTCTCAGAGTCCTTTAACTTATTAGAAAGTTCGGGAAGCAAATTAAAGACAAATTTGTCCACGAACAACCTTTGACCACCTTCAGTGCTCATATCCTGACCACTATGATCTATAAACGTTTCCTCAAACCTAGTGAAGAAATCAGACACACTCTCGTCTTTCTTTTGTTTGCATGCTGCTAACTTATCACTCGTAAAGGAGGCATCATAGTTTTCATTAAATTAATAATCCTACCAGGTAATTCTGCAACCAAGGGCTCAGGTTTGGCACCTCCTACCTGCCGACCATCTGCAGCAGTAATATTAACCCACGTGTCTCCTAATTCTGGCGCATGATCCTCATGACGGATCTTCGCCCACACAGGTTGAGGAACTACATTACCCATCAACATATCTATGTCAGCTAAATTCATAACACACACATCAACTGTCTGGGACAACTCTTTGTAATAACCAGCAGGATTCTTACGGGGGTCAGGCAAGGTCTGCTTAAGAGCCAAGACCTCAGCTCTCTTCCAAGGAACATGTACCCACATGCGCTGAAAATGAGCCGGTGCAGCCTGAACCCCCAAATTAGCATTAGCAACAACTGCCTCTCTCCATACAGGGGGAACCTCTCTCATAGGATACTGCTTCACTTTTCTCCTAACGGAGGAATCAGGTTCGTACAATGCCTGAGGCGGAAGCCTAGACCTAAAAACAAGTATCGTCTCTACGGCTTCTGCAACATCAGACTCCACTATCCTCCCTTTAGCAAATTCGGACTGAACATCAAGCACTTCCTGCGGAATCGGACCCAACTCATTATTTTCCCATTCCTGACGGAGAAAAGTACACATTACATCAAAAACATACCTTTGCGTAGGCGGCTCCCACTGTAAGAAAACATCCATAACCGCTTGTAAATTATACCTAGAAGCATTTAAAACCCATCTACGAGCCAAAATGTCCAACACTGCCCGCTCTTCGGGACCAGGAAGCTGACTACGACTCTGCTTACGTTCCGAAACAGGGGTCATATTCAGTGACCCAAAGAGTGGAGACAAAAGACTAGCAACAGTCTCAGTCATTCGTTTTCGAGCAGAAGGAAAAGAAGTTGCCATAAGGACAGGAGAAAGAGTGTTTTGAGGTGACAGAGGCGTAGGGACAGAAGTAGCAGGAGTCGGAGATACAGGAATATAAGGTACAAGAGCTTGAGGCAAAGCTGATAGCAAAGCTGGCGGCCCTAGAGGGGCCTGTACCATAGGAGGAAGAACCATCTGTGAAGCAACGGGTGGCTGAACAACAGCAGGGGGCTGAACAACAAAGGGTGGAACAACCGGGGGTAATGGAGGTGCAGTAGCACCTTGCACATAAGGAGGTGGTAATCTCAGTAAATGAGACATCAAAGGATCTTTTTCAGGGTCTTCAGTCACTTTTGAAAGGGAAGGCGGCAAGGCCGGATAACATTTATCGATGGCCATGCAACGTTGTCTATCTGGGACTTCACTCGCACAATATTCTTCGTCTTCCTTAAACTGCCTAGCAGCTTGTAGAACTGACATAATCTTATCTTTCCTATCTCTCTTTGCTTGCTTAATTTCTCGCTGTTTGGCTTCCTTACGCCAAAGGCGGAAAGGGTCAAACATTGCCGGCCGGGATTTCTTCTTAAATAACGCAACTACCAAATTATCTAAAATATTTAATTCGAAACTACCATGTTGGGGCCATTGTAAAACACCATCTTTCTTCGTATAGCGAACCCATACTTCATAATAGGTGATAGGACCCACTCCATGTTTTGAATAGAGCTCATAAGTCGGAGTTCCAACCGGAGGTATCGGACACGAATCCTCCTATCGGGAATCCCTATTGCAACCACAACTAAACCATTTCCTAAATTTGCTAAGACCAGGCATCTTATAGCTCACTAATCTAGCTTCAAACTTCAAGGGGTTATCAACTATCGATAAACTCGTAAATATACGAGCCCCTCGGCTTCGACTATTGCAATAACCGAATCAAAACCAAGAAACAAAACAAAGTCGTGGGAGCGACCCACTTGTACTTAACCAAAATATCTGTCACGCCACCAGAAGACCGTCTATCGTCTCGCTCTACAAATCATCAATCGAGGGTCCAAGACAGGGCGACAGTCAGGGCAGCAGTCCTTCGTAGCCGTCGGAAAGCGGGAAGCCTCGCAGCAAAAACTTTCGGTCCACGTCGACATACAGGGGTCAATGAAGTGGCTGGCCTTCCTCCAGAATTTCCTCACGTGGCTCCTCACGATCCTCGGGCTTGGACCGGTACCGCTGAAGTCACCCCACGCTGGGCGCCAACTGAAGAACCGGGTTTCAGAACCCAGCGGCGCCAGGGGCACGCCCAAACTCTTCGGATTCACCTGTCTTGGTATACAGAGACACAGAATACTTCTGGATGGCGTCAAAGATCAAATTTATTAGCTACAGCTAGTAACAGTAATCCCAGCAATACAACACGGTGTACAACTCAGGCGACTGTTCAACTTTCATAGAGCAAGACATCCCTTTTTATCCACATTTTACTCATTATAAATGCACACCTACTGCGACAAACACTGACGAATGAAATACATTTTCCCACACATTATCACATCGTAAAAGCTCGATTTACATTGTACCAACCCACAAGTTAATTATTAGGAATGTCCCAAATTCGATTTCTACAAGCCGGACAAACCCATAATTGAAAGCACTACCCATGTAATGAAAAGTCATAAGAAAAAGAAACAGTTCAGATGCTGAATAGGATAAGATATGTACAAGGGCACTAAAGTTAATGATATCCTGAACATTGATTGGCAATCTCAGACAACGATCAGCCAGGGAAATTGGCTTCGCAAAGGGTCAGTTTCAAGTGACGGGGTCATCGTCCTGCAGTTCACTCACAAGTCAGAAAAGGTCTAGTTAATGCATACATGAACAACGAAGCCCATGCAACTTTGTTCGTTCGGTTACCTCCACGGGCCTACGTGAGGGCAACACAAAATGGCGTCATGAACAACTCGAACAAAATGGAGTCTGGTTCGAGAATCACAGAACCTCAACAGTTCTGTTTCATTGAAGCCTATTTTTTGGCCTCATAGGTGCATTCCTGTAAATCAGACAAATCCTTTAGAGTTGGCATAGAGGAGTTAACAGTTTGAGAGACATACAGGGGTATAGCTACTACGATTGTGTGCCATGTTTGTGGAATTTTAGTTCGTGAACTGAACATCATCTGCGCCATCTTGCCCATACCTCAGACTCACGTATGAACATACACGACAGCCATTTTAGGTACCATGGTCTCCCTGTTCACGATCGATCATCAGCGCACTTCCCTGACCCTTCAAGCATCCCCCATGCACCCTGGCTGCCCCCGCGCTCACATGCACAAGTCATGAACCCTCCTCTTCCGCATGACTCTGTCTCTGGGAATCACACCCCGCGCCTGACCAACACCTCCTTTCCTTCCATGAATACCCCTCTTTTGATAAACCCTTCCTCTACGCTCGATTGTCCACACCGATCCTTTCTTTCATGAATATCTCTCCTTTGATGACCCCTTCCTCTGAGCCCGATTGTCTGCACGGACCGCTGGTCATCACTTGGCCTGAGGATACAGTTTATTGCCCACTACTGTATGCACTCGCCCCTCTTCAAAGGAGCTACTATTGATCATGACCTCCCCACCCCTTGAGATTCGATCAGGCGCACACATTCCAAAGGAATCGGCGAAACACTCAGCTGCGTGATAGCCGCCTCCTATTGTATGGGGGGGTGAGGACCTCTACTGTAGCCACGTGTTGGAATGAGCCGGAACTGGGGGGGTACCGGGGATGGCATTTTTCACTACTTCACAATGTCTTTATTGTAATAAAGAGCGGTCACATGTCGTAAAACAGTGTATAAAAGGCCAGGCCTCAGTGAGGCTGTTAGAGAGCACCTCGAGACGATACCTTGTTGTCCGATCTGATGTGTTCTGCTCCGTCGGAATAAAACTTGTTTCCTGTCTTCCTGTCTTCCTGTCTCCAGCGCCCGCCTCTTTATTTGATAAACTTCGTATGGTATTAGAGGCGTTTAACGCCGGGCAAAATTACTTAAGAAACATCGACTAAATCGCCTGACCATTTTCCTGACTTTCCTCAATTGGCGTCCCAAACGTGGGGCCCATCAGTGACACGTGGATCCAGTGGGAGAGGTCCCGACGACAGAGTGAACGACTGCAACGATCGGGAGAGCTCCTGTCCGATAGACCCTCGTCTGACAGCCGATCATCCGAACTTCACTGGTTCCAAGCAGACCTCTCCCGAGTGATCTACGGTCCTGACTGGGAACCATCAGGAGTGCCACGGTAGCAGCAGAGAGTAGAGGACGATCGGGCGCTGGAAGCGGAAGACGAGAAACTGTCCATGCGGTCCGGGTAAGGTCGTAACACACGACGAATTACGAATTGATTGATTGTTTGATTGATTGAAATACTAGTATTTGCATTGTCGCTCTTTGAGATATTCGCTGCCTGCAAACGGGGAGGAATAGGAATGTTCTATCTCCCTTTGCGGATAGTGAAGGGTAGGTAACGCGGACTTTTGTCCCCCATTGTAATCTGTCGTACCTATTTTTCTCCCCACTGATTGATTGTCCGAACATAGATTGTTTGGAGTATAGTTCTTTTGAGGTTCTCTGCTTGCAAATAACGTAGAATAGCCATATTCTGTCTAGTCTTTGCAAACAGTGAGAGATAGGTAGTGCGGACCTTTGTCCCCCGTTGTAATCTGTCATGCCTGTCTTCTCCCCACTGATTAGTAGTTGGAACAACCCAGACCGCTTATTAGAGATGAACCATCCAGCTCCATTGGAAGGCACCCCTAATAAGGACATGTTCATTAAACAAGGACTAGTCGCTATAGCTTATAGTAAGTTATGGCATAAGTATACAAAAAGGGACCCCGAAAGTCAGTGGCCACTGATAGGTTCCTTTGATGATCATAAAATAAAAGCGCTAGAAGCAGCTGTTAGAATAAATAAGGTAACACCCACCATGCTCGATAGTATCGGCATGTGGCGCAAAGAAGCAGAGCAACGAAGGAAAAGAGAAGAAGTAAGAATAGGGAAAGAGTTACGAAAGGCAGCCCACCTGGCAACGAAGGAACTAGATGAAGAAATAAGAAGGAGAGAGGAAGTTAGACAAACGCAAGAATCAGGGTCGACAGGCCAATGCCCTGTTAGGACCCCCTCTACGCTCTACCCGGAGATGCCCTCCAAACAATGGGCAAACGACGAGTTACTGCTAGGTCCTCCGATTATCTACATGCCCCCTCCTTATGCCCCCTGCCAGCCTCTAGCACAGCACCTACCAGTTCTGAGTGCGGGCGAGGGTGACCCTAGCGCTAGTGCCCCGGCTCTTACGGCCTTCGCACCAGCCACATTGGTAACAACATCAGATGAACTCGAGACTAGCAAGCAGCTAACGGCCAGACGAAATAGGTTGAGCAAAGACGAGCGGGATGGGATAGACAAGATAGCAAAGACACTGGTAGAACGGAAAGAGAGCGAAGAATATACGATGGATATGCACAATTCACATGCCGGTAGCCACAGACGGCATTTCATTTTACGGTTCAGCTGCCACACCCTGAACGCATATGAGGATAGGTATCAAACTAAGGGTCCTGCTAAGCTGACGGCTCTATATAGAAAGATCGATGTTGGAGATGGGACTGAGCGTGATGTGACGGACCTCTTCACGCAAACGCTTGAGGTTTTCCGCCACCTCACGGAACAGAAACCGGAGGTTAAGATCACAGTCCCTGAAACGGCTGAGTCCCCATTAGAAGTAGCCAACACTATGATGCCTATCAGAGAAGCCGCCCCCTACTGGGTTCCCCCAAGAGGTCAGGGAACAAACGACGATATCAACCACGCAGATGCAAAAGGAAGGGTTGTGTACAATTGGGTTTACCAACCATGGGATCGACAAGATATTTTAACCTTTAGGCAAACCTTGCCTGATTTAAGAAAGAACCCAACAACGTTTTACACCGAATTAGGTACAGCCTTGGGCTCAACGATAATGACTCTAGCAGACATTGATTTGATTGTTTTTCGGGTTATGCTTGCCGGCTGACGTGTGGAAGCAAATCCGGAAAGCCGACCACACAGATCTGTTCTGGACGTAGGGATATAGAAGATAATCA
The DNA here is from genome assembly GCF_964261635.1 of Lissotriton helveticus. NCBI lineage: Eukaryota > Metazoa > Chordata > Amphibia > Caudata > Salamandridae > Lissotriton > Lissotriton helveticus. The sequence continues at coordinate 696,086,378 of NC_136063.1, forward strand.
GTGTGCATTTTGCAGAGGATTCGGGCATTGGAAGTCTCAATGTCCGGCTCTTCTGGAACTAATTAAAAATATAGATACGAGGGACATGATGAATGGCCCCAGGACTAGAGGACAGGGACGGGGATACACAAACGACCCCAACAGCGACAGACCAGGAAGATCGAACACATTTGACCGTCCCCGACAGAACCAGTACCAACTATCTGACAGTGAGAACACCCCCGACTTCGCATAGGACTGCCAGGGGCAAGGGAGGGATCCAGTCGAGCTCTGTGTTGACCAGCAAGGTCCTTACGTCACCGCTAAGGTCCTGGGTACAAAGTCTCCATTCTTGGTAGACACTGGAGCGACACGTAGTGTATTATCAAAGCGACTGATTCCAAGGGCACCCTTGTCTGGCTCACATATTACATCGATAGGTTTTGATGGAACGCCCTCCACTAATCCCCTGTCTGTACCTATCTCCTTTGACCTAGGAAACAACCCCACTGACACAACATTTCTGCTCTCCTCCAACTCCCCTGACGCCATTATGGGTATTGACTTACTAAAACATTTCCAAGCTACTATTAGGTGTTCCCCAGATGGAGTCCGAGTCATCCTGTACGACAACCCGAGCATGTCCAGATCCCGCCCCGCACGACATATGTACTCTATAACTGATGCTGACCTATCCTTGCTCGACACCCTACCCCTGTACCTATGGGCCAGAAACGACTCGGATGTAGGACGAATGATGATCGACCCTGTGCACATAACTGTTCGACCAGACGCAATACTCCCGAAACTCCCACAGTACCGGATATCGCCCGAAGGCGAGAAGGCATTGGTAGCGATTATTCAGTCCCTGGTAGACGCAGGAGTGGTAGAGGAAGTGGTTAGTAATGTCTGCAACAGCCCTATCCTACCCATTGTTAAGAAGCAAGGTGAGGGAGATGAGAAAGCGTACCGCTTCATCATCGACCTGCGAGAGGTCAACAAAGTGGTGGTGCCACAGTACCCCGTAGTCTCAGACATCACCACCATTCTGACCCTCATCCCGTCCACTGCCACCACCTTCACCGTTATTGATCTCAAGAATGCATTTTTCTCTATCCCCATCCATCCAGACAGCCGTTATCTCTTCGGCTTCACCTTAAAAAACCGTTCGTACCGATTTTGTAGAGCTCCCCAGGGCTACACTGAAAGCCCCAGCATTTACAGCCAGGCCCTCAAAAGACAGCTGGACGCCGTCCAGCTACCAGATGGAGTGGTGTTGATCCAATATGTCGATGATATCCTTTTGGCGGCCGACACCACTCCTCTTGCAATCACAGCCACTATCCAACTCTTGCACTTTCTTGCGGAGAATGGCCACAAAGTCTCCAAAAAGAAACTGCAGTTCTGCCAACCTCAAGTGACATACCTGGCCATCTCCTGTCCAAAGAAGGGAGGAAACTTACACCCGACCGAGTTCAAACCATCCTAGACACCCCCATCCCAAAAACACAGAAGCAAGTCCGTTCATTGGTGGGCCTTACCTCTTTTTGCCGACAATGGTTACCAAATTTCAGTCTCATTATAAAGCCCCTACTTTCCCTGTTGGCCAAAGATGTTCCCTTCCCACTCCCTTGGACCCCCGAATGCCAAGCGTCCTTTAAGGAGTTGCGGGATGCCCTTTGCTCGGCACGCGTCCTAGGAACACCAGATTACTCCAAGCCCTTCTCTCTCTTCACTCACGAAAGGGAGGGATGCGCATTGTCTGTTCTAACTCAGCCCATCGGCTCCAAACAACGCCCTTGTGCCTACTTCTCTGCCACTCTTGACCCAGTCGCCAGAGCTTTACCTGCCTGCCTTCGAGCAGTAGCCGCCGCTGCTGTCTCTATCCGTCAGAGTGAGGGAATTGTACTTTCGAACTCTCTCACGGTGTTAGTACCCCACGCAGTTGACACCCTTTTGAACCAGACCAAGACTCAACACCTGACTAGTGCGCGACTGACGGGGTACGAATTGACTCTACTTGCACCCCACATCACTCTGAAGAGGTGCACAACTTTGAATCCTGCTACACTGTTGCCCTTGCCTGAAAATGACCCCGATGTGCCCCCTATACACGACTGTGTAACCCTCACGGACGAACAGACCAGGAGTAGAATTGACCTCCGAGACATTGCTTTTACAGACCCTGATGGAGAGCTATGGGTAGACGGCTCTTGTATCAAACTCCCAGACGGCACCACTTCAGCTGCCTATGCGGTGATGACAGCCCGAACAGTAGCTGAAACAGCCCGCATCACGCAACGATCCGCACAGGCGGCAGAGCTAATTGCCCTCACACGAGCATGTATCATAGCAGCAGGAACCACGGCGAACATTTACACGGACAGCCAGTATGCCTTCGGGGTGGTTCATCATTTTGGGCTCTTGTGGAGGGAAAGGGGATTCCTGACGTCCCACAGCACGCCCATCCTTCACGGAGATCTAGTCTCCGCCCTGATTGAAGCAGTTCTCCTCCCCAAACGATTAGCAGTGATCAAATGCCAGGCACACAAGAAGGTGACGGACTTAGTTGGACAGGGAAACGCACTGGCCGACATCACTGCCCGAACCACAGCTGAGAATAGGACGACGACACGCATATATGTGACCAGGTCACAAGCAGAAAAATGGACTGACGCTAGGGAAACGATTAGGGACATCCAGTCGGCCAGCACACCTCACGAACTGACTGAGTGGGCACGGGTGGGTCTGAAGGATGATGAAGGCTGCTGGCGGACAAAAGACACAAACAAATGGTTGCTGCCTGACTCATACTTGATTCCCATACTGACTATGGCACACTCCCCTGCACACATAGGTTCTGCCCCCATAATTGAACTCATTTCCAAAGTCTGGCACAACAACAAAATCCCCGACTCAGCCAAACGCCTGGTCCAGCAGTGCCTTATCTGCCTACAACACAACCCCGGGAAAGGAACTGTGGTACCCCGGGGAGGGTTTGGGATCCCCGACCACCCCTTTGAGGTCCTCCAGATGGATTACATCCAGCTGGAGAGATGCCAAGGCTTGAAGTACGTATTAGTCATTGTATGTGCCTTCAGCGAATGGGTGGAAGCCTATCCAACCCGTGATAACACTGCCATGACTACTGCCAAAGTACTACTGAAAGAGTTTTTCCCTCGCTACGGCCTTTGTCGAATTTTATGGAGCGACAATGGCCCCCACTTCATAGCTGAAGTTATCCAACTAATCTTGAAGGGGCTGGGGGTAAAGCAGAGGTTCCATGCGGTCTTCCACCCCCAATCCGCTGGCCTAGTTGAGCGACACAATGCTACACTGAAACTGAAACTGTCAAAAATAGTGGCCACCACAGGACTTAAGTGGCCAGATGCCCTCCCACTGGCATTGCTATCGATGCGCTCCACTCCCACTAAGCACCACTTGACCCCCTACGAGGTTGTGTTTGGGCGACCAATGAACCTCTGGACTGCCCCCAAACCAACCTCCATTCACGACGTCCCCGACGTCCTACTGTCGGATTATTTGTGCAAATTAACTAAAACGTTGTCTGTCATTCATCAACAGGTGCAGCAGGCCATCCCCAATGCTTCCAGGTGTCCCGGTCACGATATCCAACCGGGAGAATATGTTTTAGTCCGGAATTTTCAACGGGGAAAGAGTCTGGAACCCCGGTGGACGGGCCCCTGGCAAGTACTGATCACCACTCGGACGGCTCTTCGAGTAGAGGGAAAAAGGCACTGGCTGCACGCCCACCACTGCAAGAAGGTCTCCTCGACCCTGGCCACGACAGAAAACGTCGACACCCAAGAAGAGCTCCTGAACAAAGACCGGCCATCATTGAACTGCTATCCTGATACCGAGGCACTTGAACTTGCAAAATTCTCTGATCCCACTGTGCCATCCCGGGAAGGGTATTTCCTGCGTCGAAAGGAGGGAGCTTCGGCTAAGTAGACCACGGACTAAGTTAAAAATCTCAGAACGGTGGCCTAAAACAACCAAGGGTTACCCGGAGAGAAGCTAAACAAAGTCTGTGGTTCTGCCCACTACCGAGCACCTTGAAGATGATGGAAGCGCCAGATAAGAAGATGATGGAAGCGCCAGATAAGAAGATGATGAAAGCAACCGGAAATACCCACTACAGGAACCCAAAGATTGACAATTTGCACGAATCAAAGACAATCGCCTTCTTCATTCTCTTCCTCCTTTGCCTCCTCCTCATGACTTCCTTCTGGATCTTGGAGGACAGCACACCCGCTCATCAGATATTGCTGACCACTGCACAGCCAACCACCATGAAAGAGCATCACCTGATCTCCCTTTCGCCTCAGCTCCGAGAAAGGCGTAAGGAGTTCTGGAACAATTCCTTCGTGCAGCTATTGCACCAGCACAACCTTGCTGCAAATGCCACGAACTGCTGGATCTGCGGGTTGCTCCCGCATGCCACTGGACACTCCATCCCCTTCATCCCTTCTCCTTTCTCAGTTCACGGCTCCTGCCTCGCCTGGTTGATCCTCTTGCAGGAAAGCCACAAGGTCAACGCAGCTTCTGGTCAAACAGTGTCACACTTCTACTATGGGTTCTGGCTGAACAAAACAGGAAGGACGTCTGCCCCCTTTTGTCCTGTGACCTCAGGTTCCGCCTTCCATATGAACATCCCTGCCAAAGAACGAGTTGAAATGCAAGTGCTCCACAATCCAGCTAGACCCACCTTCTCCCACCTGCGGAAGCGAACGGCTGCCACTCTGACTGTGGCCCTGTCTGTCATCAATGAACTGTATGTGCCCTAAGACTTTGGACTTTAGAACTGAGCACATGAGTCCCCTCTATGAGATAGAAATACGTGGTCTTATGGGGATAGATCCGAATTGACACGCTGGCGAGACATGTTAAAAGGGAGGACTGTGGAATTTTAGTTCGTGAACTGAACATCATCTGCGCCATCTTGCCCATACCTCAGACTCACGTATGAACATACATGACAGCCATTTTAGGTACCATGGTCTCCCTGTTCACGATCGATCATCAGCGCACTTCCCTGACCCTGCAAGCATCCCCCATGCACCCTGGCTGCCCCCGCGCTCACATGCACAAGTCATGAACCCTCCCCTTCCGCATGACTCTGTCTCTGGGAATCACACCCCGCACCTGACCAACACCTCCTTTCCTTCCATGAATACCCCTCTTTTGATAAACCCTTCCTCTACGCTCGATTGTCCACACCGATCCTTTCTTTCATGAATATCTCTCCTTTGATGACCCCTTCCTCTGAGCCCGATTGTCTGCACGGACCGCTGGTCATCCCTTGGCCTGAGGATACAGTTTATTGCCCACTACTGTATGCACTCGCCCCTCTTCAAAGGAGCTACTATTGATCATGACCTCCCCACCCCTTGAGATTCGATCAGGCGCACACATTCCAAAGGAATCGGCGAAACACTCAGCTGCGTGATAGCCCCCTCCTATTGTATGGGGGGGTGAGGACCTCTACTGTAGCCACGTGTTGGAATGAGCCGGAACTGGGGGGGTACCGGGGATGGCATTTTTCACTACTTCACAATGTCTTTATTGTAATAAAGAGCGGTCACATGTCGTAAAACAGTGTATAAAAGGCCAGGCCTCAGAGAGGCTGTTAGAGAGCACCTCGAGACGATACCTTGTTGTCCGATCTGATGTGTTCTGCTCCGTCGGAATAAAACTTGTTTCCTGTCTTCCTGTCTCCAGCGCCCGCCTCTTTATTTGATAAACTTCGTATGGTATTAGAGGCGTTTAACGCCGGGCAAAATTACTTAAGAAACATCGACTAAATCGCCTGACCATTTTCCTGACTTTCCTCATGTTTGCATCACAAATACATCGATGCAAAATATTTTTTTCACAGTTATTTTCCAATGGAAAAATTGTTTTGTACTGAAAAGTCACTTTAAAGTAACACAAAGCAGCACCTATAACTGTTTTTCATTACTTATCACCAAGGGGGCACTCCATGGGAGGTGAACGAGCGTCCCCTTGCAACCACCCATGGTTTTTGATGCAAAATCCTATTTACTTGAAAGGTAGACAATGTTTTACATCAAAAAGCTGCACCCTTTTGAAATAGGCACTATCAAGGAGAAATGATTTTATTTTTCCTTTCTTTTCTGACTTTGTATGTGTGCAGCATTGTACAGTGCACATACAAAGTAGGAAACGTTTTAAAGTTACTGTAAGCATAGTATTTTGCATTGGAAGGATACCCTTCCAGCACAAAACATATGCTAGATATGATGCAGACCCCTTTGCACTAAGTGTGTGTGTGTGGTGCTCAGATGTCTGATTGTGCGACGGCTCTAGAGAGAGTGCCATATCTCTGTAGATGTGGTGTTGTCCTGCTCCCTCCTTCTCATGTAACACTACGCAGCATTTTTTGGCTGCTGCGTTGTGTTGTTTCAGAATTTAGTAAATAGATCACACAGAGTTATTTCAGAGCTACAGGACAAGGCAGCCTTTTTGGTGGTCTGGTCAATGAAGGTGTTTTCTTTAGATAGTTCATCTTGAGAGGTTTGATGTGCAGCATACATTACAATGGTAAGTTCACAACGTAGCATGAGAGCTTCCAGTAGCCCAACAACATGAATACTATCAATATGGGACTTAGTGAAAAGACCAGTTACAGTGAAGCAGTCATGTGACTCTTTGCCTTGGGCAATGGGTACGAAGGAGGTGGGATTCAGAATGGTCATTGAATTAGACTGAATTGAAAAGTAGAAGCAAAAGAATCATACACCATTGAAATCTTGGTATGGATGGACAAGGGTTGGATTTCAGTGGTGAGCAAAAATACAACTACATCATGAGGTGCAGGGACAGTAAAGGTGGCAACCAGTAGCAGGTAGTGTCCGATAAAACTGGTGAGGCAGCGCGGGGAAGCAACATACAAACAAACAAAAAAAGTACCTGACGTTCTGCGCTCTTCTCATCGCCGCTCTTCTGCTCCTCTGGGCACAGACTCCACTGCGGCCAATCCCGGCACTGCTCTCACGATGAGAGCAGCGTCAGGATTGGGCAGAGCGCACTGGTTTTGTGCTCCATCGGGAGCTGGGAGCCTTGGCCTGCTGGTCTCTCCACCCAGCAAGGCAGTGGGGTTGAAGAGAAGTCATAATACGATCAGCCAAACCGGCATGCGCACTGACAGCATTGCTGAACACTTCCCTTGCTGCAGTTCTGTGGCCTCGCCCACAAGACTAGAACTAACAAAAAATAAAATGATAATCATTTTATTTTCGTCTGCCTCTGCGGGCAGGGGGCGACACTCCTCCAACATAGCAGAGGAGCTGCCGCAGGTGGCAACAAGAGCATTACTTTCAGATTCTTCCATGAGGTGGACAGCAGTTCCAGAGATCACAGACAAGACTTATGCAACAGGTTTCTTTTGATTTTCCTGATATTGCACCAGTACCCACGAAGCCAGTCCATTTTTCACGGAAGTACAATGTAAATGGTTAGTTATCAAGCAGCCCTAAAGCAGGGTCAGAGGATAACACAGGAAAGGCAAAACTGTAATTTTTAATTAGAGGCTTTGTGGCCCTATATTGGCCCAAGAAGCCAGATGCAATAAAAAGAATCATCTACATGTTGAACCAAAGCAGATCCTCTCAGGAAGGCAAATATGTCCAAATCTTTCTAGAGCGCTTGAGAGAAGATAGATGGTGACTGGGTAAACCCTTGTGGTAAGTAACACCGCTTCTGCTGTATCCCGGAAAACAAGAACGAGAAAATGTACTGGCTGTCAGGGTGTATGGAAATTGAAAAGAAAGATGAGCACATGTCTGTTACTGCACTTACTGCACAGTCCACTCCTCTCAGGATGTCCTACAAGTTGGGGTATAGATTTTGAGACCTTTGAAGGAATTCAGGATGTTCTGGCTGGTCATTGGGGCTGGAGAGTATGTTGGAGCAATCGTGTAAACAATGTCCAAGTTGTCCATCTACTTGAACCATCTCTTGACCCATTCTTTCATTGCCCTCAATACCAGCACTTCGTCTTTACCCACTCCAATCATTTTGTTTCCCAATTGTTACCTACCCACTCCTTTTGGCAGTGACTGAAATGACTGCATTTGTAAAGACATCAGTTTGAATTCATCCTGACTCTTTTTTCTTTCTTGAACTGCCACAGAGTGATTTGCAGTAAATGTGGCTAGGCTCTTAGTTTGCTACCCAATGGGGGTGGTACAGACTTGTCCCTGCACCTGGGGCAGCAACCACTGAACAACAGCAGCCCCTACAGCTTCCTGTGATTTCACTGTAGCTTGTGCAATACTAGAATAATGTTCAAACACATCTTTCAAATAACCTAGATCATCGGCAGGAGCTTCAGCTTTGTTTATTTGCGGTGTATGATGTTAGACCAGTCAGTTTTTATCGGGTGCACATCTGCTGCAGCATTTACCAGGGCATCTCCTACAGCAGTGAGAGTGGCTACATCACCAGGAGCCTGTGGAGGCCAAGTACTCTTTTCAATAAACCGATCTATAACTTCCCACAGTACAGTAGGTGCAATACTTGGTTCGCATCAGCCCAATTAGACCTGTAACACTCAAATGGTGTTTGCAGCTTCTCAATGAATTTTTGGTGGCTTACTCTGGATATTGAGGAACTATCGGTTGGCATGGGGAAATTCAAAACATCTACTATATCCTTCTTCTTTACTTCTGCTAAATCTGTCTTCAATGTAGATAGGAGGGAATGTTTAGTCTAGCCTGTCCATTTGTAATGGGGACAATTGATTTTGCTCAGATGTCTTTAGTGGGAAACCCCGCATCCATTGAGTGGGATACATGCTTTGAGGTAAGGATACAGCTGACATAATACTTTAAACGTACGTTGTATTCCAATAAATTAGATCCATGATCCTTTAATTTTTTCGTGCAAGTTTCTTTACTTCCTGAAGTACAAGCCTGTGTTCAATGGTGATTCTTAGGGTCAGAATCACATATTCTTTTAACAGGGGTTGATATGATCAAAACCTTGTGATCTGAGTAATAGGTTTAATGAAGACAGCCAACATGTGTTTCGCCCGCTCTTGGTACGCAGACCTGGGGCTTTCCAGCCTTGCGATCAATATTCATATTATTTGAACGCAGGTTGATCATATCAACCCCTGTTTAAAGAATATGTGAAACCGACCCTAAGAATCACCCAAGAGCACAGGCGTATACTTCTGGAAATAAAACTTGCACAAAAAATGAAAGGACCATGGATCTACTTTATTGGAATATAATGCATATTTAAGCACTATCTCAGCTATGTCCTTGCATTAAAACATACTTAAGTCTGTCTTATTGAGCCTATTTTGGGGAAATAAATGATGAGGAGGCCGAATAATAGGGGGGTATAACCCTAGTGCCTCAAAAGAGTAATTTACAATTTAAAGCTCTTGTTGGTTTCTTTCATTTTTCTGCATTTGAGACTCTGGCTTATGTTTGTTAACTTCCTCGTACCATTACAGAAAACACACCCATTGATTTGTAATTGTCTTGCTTTTAGGCTCCATTAGCCTTCCTTTTTCTAATGGTATTTACATGATTTACCACCCTCTGGAAAGGACTTCCTCCAATCCTCAATAGTGGGACTCTGTTCTTTAAACCTGTACATGTTTTTCCCAAGATGGCGGTACATTGAATGGGCAGGAGTCCCATTTTGCTGAGCCTTTTTTCGTGTTGCAACTTTTCTACTCTCATCACTCCAACTACACCTTCAGTCACAACCAGAAAAACAGTAAGGTGTCTGCCAGCCCTGTCCTGCAATACATCCAGTGGAGGGCATGGGGAAGAAGGAAAGGGAGGTTAAGTTGGGGCCAACAGATCTTTTCCCATGTGTCTCTTGTGGAGGGAGATAGGAAAGTTCTTGCATGACTGGAAATTGACCCCTTTGCTTTCAAAAGTCTCCAGTCACAGCCCATCAAGACTTGCAGAAGTTCAGGTGTGGCTAGGTCAGTGCCTCTCTTTCAGTAGTATATTCATTGGCGAAGACATTTGCTGCAGTGGTGTAACGAAAGTTGAGGGGGCCCCCCTGCAAGGTACATGGAGGGGCCCCTGCTTCGGACTTCACCCAGTGCTCTCAGACCTGAGTACTGTGCTGAGGGGGGCTCCTGCAGCTCAGGGCCCCCCACACTGCAGGAGCTGCAGGGGCCTGTGTTACGACCCTGCTTTGCTGGGATTCGAGGCACTCCTTTGTCTCTTTTTCCTCATTCTTCCATCTTCCTAGAGACTCCTGCTCTGTAAAGAGGATTTCAATCACACTACTCACTCTCAATATTCTAGGACTCCTCCATCCCTACCCCATACCCAGTTTGCCCTGTCGGCACCTGTCCAGGCAACAACTTCCACAAAAAAGTTGATCAGAACAATCAGACGTCATGTGTCTTTAAATTTCAAATCGGCTGGCAATGACTACCCTGATTGGTGATTCAAAAGCCAGGGCGCCCTCCACCCAAATTACCCCCTGGAGAACTGTTTACCTTTCGCACCCGGGTTATTGTGTCTAGTCCGATCTGTTACCTCCTCCTCCTCCTCGGTCCTGGTCAAGCGCAGACACTTCCTAGGCCACAAACCAGGCCAATTCTTTTTGCAGTTGTAAAATCTAACAAAATGAAGTGTGGGTTTTTTGTAAAACAATATACAAATCAACAGTGTAATGAGTGAAATGTATTTCACTCTAGCTGCAACTTCAGATATCAGCAGAGGGTTGAAGTACCTGAATGGGTTATGAGTCACTAGGTATTGAGGGATTGGAGTGATGAGAACTTTTGCAAACTTGCTCAGTATAATTACGGAGTACTGTGATATGCATATGCTGGCATAGGAGTTGTTTTACTTTCCTAAAAAAAACTGCTACGGAATTATGTTTTTCCTCATGCAATGGCTGCAGGTGTGTTTCCCTTCTGAAAAATATGACATCATTTGCCTAATTTCCCTGGCAAGAACCTGGATCAGCTGTTCAGCTTGCCACCTTGCTGGACTTTGCTGATCAGACTGGATCAGAAGCATTAAGGTGTACCTTCAAAGAAAAATGCAATGAAAAGGAGTCAGAAGATGAAGTTTGCATTGTAAGTGGTCAACTTAAAAGGCATACATAACAAAACATTGCAGAGTAGATACTTTTGACTGGGACATGTATTATCATTGCATCTTTATGAAAGGCTATGTATATGCACATGGCTTTATTTTGTGAACAAGAAAGACATAAGCTCAACCAGATGTTATCATAACAGCACAGTAAAACAAACAATAGTTTATGCTATATAAGCACAAAAAGTGAGAGAGGCATTATTGTGAAGACAACACTCATAGGGTTTAATCCCAATGAGTGTTGTCTTTACAGTAATGCCTCTCTCACTTTTTGTGCTTATAGATTGTATTTGAAAGAATAAATGGTGGCTGGTTTCGAGGGGTGGGCATTCTTGTTAGCAACTGTGCAATGAGTTATTATTAATTTCTTTGATTACTTTTTGGACAAATACTGGTAGCTGGTGCAGCACCGCCACCGTGCTCGTGTGTGTGAGAATACTTTATGATAGGCTAAGCTATGTAACTAGTACAACCTTCCTAAAACAAGGCATAAACCAGTAATACAATTATCATAATGGCATCGAAATAAGTACATTAAAGAATAGAAGCTGGGTGTCAGTTAGAAGTTAAATCCCATGCTATGTTGCAGTCTAAAAATGAATAATTGATTCCTATCACCAAACCCTATATGGAAGGAATGAGGGAGTCCGAATATTTTAAACATGGTTTTATTACTTGTATGTACTGCAATGGTTTTAAGTAACTATGCAAATGAAGTTTTACTTATTTACTATATGGAAGGGGACAAATCTATGCCCTCTGCCCAAAAAAACCCAGAGAGTACTTAAAGCAACTACCCTTAAAAGATAGTCGGAGTCTGGCAACCTTACAGAGTAATTTTAAAAAGGAAAGATTCTAATCGAACCATTGAGAGAAGGAATTACAATCAAATTGGGTTTTGCATAGGCCACAGATCGGCCCTCCCGCCTAAGCATATCAATGAATCCAATGCACGATAACTCTGAAAGTACTTCCCCCTACCCGCCCTTCCCCACAAATGACAAGTTGTTTTGATCTGTGCTCTAAGCTAGCTGCTACGAGGTCTGGTAGGTCAGAGCACCAGAGGAAAATCTGATGGTCTCTAAGAGGCTTCAAGGAGGAAGTGTGTGAATTCCTGCAGCTTGAAGTGAGATAAAGAAACAGCAGTATTGTTTGATACACCAGGCACATGTTTTCCTTTGAATAGGATATTATTTTCAAACACAACAAGATTAACTCTTTAAGCAGTCTAGGTACCACTTTGCAGCTAGCTCTTACTTTATGAAATCTTCCATAGCCATGTTGTCAGACCAAAAAAACGGTGAGTCAGTGTGCACAAGAGGCCAGACCACATGATCAAGGCCACCACTATGAGAAAATGCTCCAAGAAGGCTATGTTCTTTTCCAGACCCGACTGAAACCACTCCGCAGGCCAGCACTGTGCACACTGATTCAGTCCCAAAATTGCCCTGAAATAAAAGCTCCCTACAGCATCAGTGAATAAACGTAAGTTCATATTAGTGGGCCAGTGACACCACTGACCCACTAAATTGCTATAAAACGGACTCACAGATTTTTAGATGCTGTCTCACGTCCACTGATGCCTATATCTATGATGTTTCTGCTTAAGGCATCACTCCAGCTATGGATTTGTAGAATGAACACCCAGGGGTATAAATAGCAGTGCTAAGTTGAACTGACCAGCCAGTTCCTTTAGTTGGTGGAGTGTGGAATTCATAGCCTAGGAGCAATCACTTAAGAACTACCTTAAACTTCTCTAATTTCTCTTCAAGGAGCCTTCAGACTCCAGTACTGGAATCAATCTCAATGCCTACAATGGCAATCCTTGTGAAAGGACTGCATCTTATGCCTTGGTTAATGGTACCTCAAAACTACCCAGTAGGTTAAAAAAGTTCTGAAGAGATTCTGCTGCTCTTTTGAATACCCACTCAGGAAAGAAGAGAACTTCTCACAGTATGTACAAGAAACAGAACTCATCATAGGCTTACACTTGTCAACATTGAAAGGCCCATCAAGCTGGTAGCCTAGCAAGTGAAAAGCTTCTGGGTGTACTTGCAACAACCTAAATCCTGACTCAATGTCAGCCTTTGCTAAAAGCGTGCCTGGGCCCAACTCTTGGAGCCTAGTTTGGTCAAAAAAAGCACAGCTCACTGATTACAGGAAATTATCAATAGCATCGTTAACAAAGCTCCCTTTAGGGGCCAACAAGTTATGAATCAGGCGGAATTCTATGTCAGGACTGAGGCAAGTACTATGCTTTATGCTTTCTTCACTTTTATTACAGCAGCCATTTACTTGTATCGCCAACAAACCACCTTTCCCATGAAACACTGGGAATTGGTAAAAACAAACAACAGACAATGCAGTCCTATCAGTTCACAACTGGCCAATCCCGAGGCAGCATCCCCTTCACAGTCCTTCATCTCTGTCCTTAGTGCCTCTTTCTTCGCTGCTCGCTACAAGACATGTCACATTCTTTTTTCTCCTGCTAATTCTGTGTAGTGTTCAGTGATTTATACGGTGTGAATGTTTTCAGAGTGGGTCCACTTTTGCCCTCCTACGTGACCATATCCTGTATTGACTGAGTGCAGAGGAGTCCTCTCTCCACTAGGTGGCACTGTGGTAACACAGTTTTTCTATGGTTGGCATTGCACGATTTTGGAATTCCTGTCAGCCAGGAGCCAGAATTGTGCACTGCCTGCCTGAGCATCTGCTGACCCTGAAGAGTGACTCACCATCTGTAGGGGTCTGTACAGCCATATCAGCCTGGAAAAATTGCATTCTGCAACTCCCTTCATGGTAGAGTGTTGGTTTTGATTGTTTTTCACCCTTAAGGTCCCAGGGTCTGTATTACCACACCAGCCTAGAGGGGATACGTTCCCAGGAGGCTATTTTTCACCCCATAACTTAGTAAATCTGACACCAGGTGGATGGTGTTACCGGGGCTGAAACCTCTGCTGAATGGTGGATTTTCCCAATTATTGATTTGCTGGACCCCAGCACCGAACAACTGCAGCGCTCTGGGCTGATTCCAATTACAAGTGCTTTCCAAAGGTTGCACTGAAGATTGGCAAACAAGCCTTAGGCACTTCAGCTTGCCTTTCCTTGAGATTGCACGTTTACCCAAACCCAGGCCCATGGAAGAGGACAGTAATGTCCTATGTAAAGGGGACCTATTGGCTTCCCTCCAATGGGACGCAGATGTCTATGACGCAGTAAATGCGTCATAGAAATCTGGGCTGTGGAGGAGGTCATGACTCCTATGGAACAGTGCTTATTGCAGCAAATTATTTACAACAAGGGGTGGTGATGGACAGAGTCTCTGAATTAAGCAGAGTACTCTCACCCAGTCAAGAGATCAGGGCTAGATCCAACACCGTTTTTTAGCTCATTGCACCATCCCAGTTTCAGAACCTGGCTGTATGCAAATTAGTCTGTCCCTGGCCCAGTGCATCATGGGAACAGGGCAGACCAGACTACAAAAGCCAATTCTTACACTGGGAAGGAAACAAGCTTCCGGGGACCGGTTTCTGCCATTTCAGGCGTCTTCGGCCCGGCTTGCTTGAATCCTGATGGTGCAATGAGCAAGGGACTCACATCTGAGTATACCCTTCCACGCTTAGGGTGGACAAAATTATTTACAACAAGGGGTGGTGATGGACAGAGTCTCTGAATTAAGCAGAGTACTCTCACCCAGTCAAGAGATCAGGGCTAGATCCAACACCGTTTTTTAGCTCATTGCACCATCCCAGTTTCAGAACCTGGCTGTATGCAAATTAGTCTGTCCCTGGCCCAGTGCATCATGGGAACAGGGCAGACCAGACTACAAAAGCCAATTCTTACACTGGGAAGGAAACAAGCTTCCGGGGACCGGTTTCTGCCATTTCAGGCGTCTTCGGCCCGGCTTGCTTGAATCCTGATGGTGCAATGAGCAAGGGACTCACATCTGAGTATACCCTTCCACGCTTAGGGTGGACAAAATTTCGAAATATTTTGGCCACCACAAGTGTGGAAGGGTATGCTCAGACATGAGTCCCTTGCTCACTGCACCATCAGGATCCAAGCAAGCTGGGCCGAAGACGGCTGTAATGCCAGAAACCGGTCCCCGGAAGCTTGTTTCCTTTCCAGTGAAGAATTGGCTTGGTAGTTTGGTCTGCCCTGTTCCCATGATGCACTGGGCCAGGGACAGACTAATTTGCATATAGCCAGGTTCTGAACTGGGATGGTGCAGTGAGCTAAAAAACGGTGATGGATCAAGCCCTGATCTGTTGACTGGGTAGGAGTGTTCTGATTAACTCAGATACTCTGTCCATCACCACCCCCTTTTCGAAATATTTTGGCCACCACAAGTGTGGAAGGGTATGCTCAGACATGAGTCCCTTGCTCACTGCACCATCAGGATCCAAGCAAGCTGGGCCGAAGACGGCTGTAATGCCAGAAACCGGTCCCCGGAAGCTTGTTTCCTTTCCAGTGAAGAATTGGCTTGGTAGTTTGGTCTGCCCTGTTCCCATGATGCACTGGGCCAGGGACAGACTAATTTGCATATAGCCAGGTTCTGAACTGGGATGGTGCAGTGAGCTAAAAAACGGTGATGGATCAAGCCCTGATCTGTTGACTGGGTAGGAGTGTTCTGATTAACTCAGATACTCTGTCCATCACCACCCCCTTTTCGAAATATTGCAGCAAATTAGGCATGAGTGTGCAAAAATGTCCAAACTTCACGGTCACACATCCCCTGATCCCCAACCACATGCCCGACATGCTGACCCAGTCCAGGCTAAAGACCTCATGACGTGGGGGTTGATCATGATGCATTCAAACACCTTAGACAGGCATTTTGGGCCCAGGCCCAGCCTTCTCCTATGCCTGGGGCTTCCCTGGACATGGCCAAAGGGTCTACAGATCCGGCATCTCCCTCCCCCGAGATGAAGATGCCCACAGTGACATGCATGATGACGCAGCCCCATCTCGACCATGGCGTCCCTCCCCTACACACCTGGCCACTGGCCTCAGTGCCCCAGATGATGGGTCGGACATTCTTGACCCAGAAGAACACCTCCACCCCGTTCCTCAGAGTGGGCACCCTCTTCAAAAGTGGCAAATTATTTGTTGAGAAGAATTAGAGCCTCGCTAGGGAAAGACGCCCGCAAATGCCTCAAGGCCGAGTGCCTCCGCCCATCGCTGGATTGGATGGTAGTCCTAACCCATGAACTGTATCCCAGAATGGCCACCTTCTAAGCCAAATTCATTAAAGACCTCAAAAAGGGCACCAATAGGTCCTGGCAGGCATGCCAGGATAAACTTCTGGTCGCACTTGGTCGGTTGACCATGATCCTAGATATGGCAGAGGATGACAAAGTCTCAAAAGCTCTCATTTCCCCAGAGGTTCTATAGGGATGGGCACAGCGCCCAAGAGCCTTCATGGGCAACGCTAATTGCACACTCCCAACTGAGAGGAGATGGTCCTTTTTCATTAAGGTGGACCCCAAACTTGGAGACCTGGCGCACTCCGAAGCTGGAGTGATCAAGGGGACTATTTGGTGAGCCATTTATAAAGGAGCTTGGGAAATCTTAATACTATCACATCACTAGACAAAGCTCAGTCTTCTATAAAAAAAAGGGTTTACTCCTCCCGACTTTTCCATGGGGCCGGCTGAGGCAGGGGTCACTCGGCCGGCAAGTCTTACTCCAAGAGGGCAAGGCTCCATGTGTAGTCAATACCAGGATCAAGACAGTTTTGAAAACTTCTATTCAACCAGCGGTGGGCGCTACAGAGGTAGAGGACATAAGTGTTTTGACTCTGCCTCCTCTTCCTGTGAGTGTTTATCCTTCTTCCCTCATAAACTTAAGGGGCCATCTGGAGATTTTTTGCCAGTTGTGGAGGATGATCACTAGCTACCATGGGTTCTGCAGATGGTTCAAGAGTTCCACATAGAATTCTACAGGTCCCCACATCATGCTCCATACAAATTCTGTTCTCAAATCAGGAGGCGGATTTGGTGGATGCAGAGGTTTTCTTTCTTCTCAAAAAAGGAAATATTTGCCCCACTACCACCCATATGCATGGCTTCATAAGCATTCTTTTCCTTGTAGACAAGGCTGATACGGGCAGACACTGATGATGAGCTTACTTAAGTTCAATGAGTGGCTGGTGTACCACCACTTAAAAATGGAGAGATTCCACCTTTTTCGCTATGCTTTACGACCCGCAGACTGGATGGTCTGGCTGGACCTGAATGATGCATATTTGGCCATACCAATCTTTCAACCCCACAAGAAGTCCCTCCACTTTATCTGGCAGTGACCAGTGCTTCAGTTTTCAATCCTGCCCTTTGGACCATCCTGCGCCCCTTGGTGCTTCATGAAGGTTCTCAAGTTGGTGGTGGAACACTTGCGGACACAGGGGATCCGACTCATTGTTTATCTTGGCAACATGCTTCTTCTGACACAGGATCCATGACAGTTGTCGTCCCAGTTCCATTTAGCTGTCAATTTGCTCCAGAGCCTCTGGTTTGTCATAAATGAAAAGAAGTTGCTTTTGACTACTGCTCAAAAAGCGTTTTTTCTGGAGTTTGTCATCGACTCCACAGAGACTACCATGAGTCTTCCCTCCCAGAAGGTGGCCAAGATTCGACACAAGCTGTGGCAAATGTTAACTCGGCAAAGGGTGTCCTTGCGACACCTTGCCCGTTTGGTGGGTCTTCTATCATCATCCATACAGGCCATATTTCCAGGACCTCTGCACTAACAGGTCCTTCAGGGATTAAAAGTAGTAGACCTGCAAAAAGCCTCACTTATTCTCAGCTGGACACCCTCTCAGAGAAAGCGCAGGAGGAGATCCACAGGAGGCTTTCCCACATGGAAGCATGTATCAGGAAAGCAATTTTTGGGTTTGCTCCTGACCTCATTAAAGAATCTGACGCCAGCAGGTCAGGCTGGGGCGCTCAGTGTGGTGAGTTTTCCGCAGGCAGCTTGTGTTTTCCTCAAGAACAGAGGGTTCACGTCAACTGTTTTTCTTGCCAGATTCTTTGCAGTCCATTGCTGGATCCGGAACACAATTCAGTTGTCTGTCCTACTGAAGATGGACACCATTCAAGCCATCAGGTATATAAATCGGTAAACAGTCATAATATCGATTCCAAAATATAGAATGGACATAATATCGAAGTAAAAATATAGAATGGACAAAATATCGAATGGACACAATATAGTGGTTAAAAATATCGAATTTAAGGTAAGTAGTATCGATTTTCAAAATATAGAAGTCAAAATATCGAAGTATACAATATAGGCATTAAATATATCGATTTTTTAATAATAGCAATTTTTTTAAAGTGTTTTGTATGTTAGTATATGTGTGAAAAGTGTATATTAATTTTTGTAATGTATGTTTAATGTATTTTAAGTAATGAATTTTATGTTATTTAATTTTTGCGTAATTTAATTCTGTAGCGGGTTGTGGGTTTATAGGGGAATAGGGTGGGAAGTAACTTAATTATATCAAATTAAATATAAATTTTTAGCAATTATTATTAATTTTTAATTAAATTTTGCTTTCTAGTTCTGTAGCGGGTTGTGGGTTTATAGGGGAATAGGGTGGGAAGTAATTTAATTGTAATTAATTAAATATTTTTATTTATTTATTGGTATTCATTTTGAATTTATGGTTATTTTTTAATTGGTAATTAATTTTTATTAATTGCCAATTAATTTGTATTAATTGATTAATTGTTAATTATGTTAATTTTCTAAATTTATTTTCTGTAGCGGGTTGTGGGTTTATAGGGGAATAGGGTGGGAAGTAATTTAATTCTAATTAAGTAAATACTTTTTTTCATTTATTGGTATTGATTTTACATTTATTGTTAATTAATTTTTAGTTGGTAATTAATTTCAATTAATTGGCAATTAATTTTTATTAATTGGTAATTATTTTGTATTAATTAAATATTTGATAATTATGATAATTGTATTAATGTATTTTCTGTAGTGGGATGTGGGTTTATAGGGGAATAGGGTGGGAAGTAATGTAATTGTAATTAATTACATATTAAAAATACATTTTGTGTATTGATAATTAATTTACTGTTAATTTTTAATTGGTATTAATTTTTATTATTAATTAGTTTTTGTTATTGAAAATTAATTAGTTGTTAAATAATTATGGATAGGTTATTACTTTTTAATAACTAATATGTAGTTGTATTTCTAATTAATTATTACATAATATTAAATTGGTTATTAATTTCAATTAATGTTTTATTGGTATTGATATTTAATTTATTTTTAATAATATATTAAATCATTACTTTCCCTACTGTTAAACTCACTGGAGTGGGAATAGTAATTTTCACCCTCCCGCTATCCAACGCTTTCCCTACTGTTGCACTCTCTGGAGTGGGAATAGTATTTTTTACCCCTACGCTATCCAACGCTTTCCCTACTGTTGCACTCTCTGGAGTGGGAATAGTAATTGTTACCCCTACGCTATCCAAAGCTTTCCCTACTGTTGCACTATCTGGAGTGGGAATAGTAATTGTCACACTCCCGCTATCCAACGCTTTCCCTACTGTTGCACTCTCTGGAGTGGGAATAGTATTTTTTACCCCTATGCTATCCAACGCTTTCCCTACTGTTGCACTCTCTGGAGTTGGAATAGTAATTTTTACCCCTACGCTATCCAATGCTTTCCCTACTGTTCTACTCTCTGGAGTGGAAATAGTAATTTTTACCCTTCCAATATCCAACGCTTTCCCTACTGTTGCACTCTCTGGAGTGGGAATAGTAATTTTTACCCCTACGCTATCCAACGCTTTTCCTACTGTTGCACGCTCTGGAGTTGGAATAGTAATTTTTACCCTTCGGCTATCCAACGCTTTCCCTACTGTTGCACTCTCTGGAGTCGGAATAGTAATTTTTACCCTTATGCTATCCAACGCTTTCCCTACTGTTGCACTCACTAGAGTGGGAATAGTATTTTTTACCCCTACGCTATCCAACACTTTCCCTACTGTTGCACTCTCTGGAGTGGGAATAGTAATTTTTACCCCTACGCTATCCAACGCTTTCCCTACTGTTGCACTCTCTGGAGTGGGAATAGTATTTTTTACCCCTACGCTATCCAACGCTTTCCCTACTATTGCACTCACTGGAGTGGGAATAGTATTTTTTACCCTCCCGCTATCCAACGCTTTCCCTACTGTTGCACTCTCTGGAGTGGGAATAGTAATTTTTACCCCTACGCTATCCAACACTTTCCCTACTGTTGCACTCTCTGGAGTGGGAATAGTAATTTTTACCCCTACGCTATCCAACGCTTTCCCTACTGTTGCACTCTCTGGAGTGGGAATAGTATTTTTTACCCCTACGCTATCCAACGCTTTCCCTACTATTGCACTCACTGGAGTGGGAATAGTATTTTTTACCCTCCCGCTATCCAACGCTTTCCCTACTGTTGCACTCTCTGGAGTGGGAATAGTAATTTTTACCCTTACGCTATCCAACGCTTTCCCTACTGTTGCACTCACTAGAGTGGGAATAGTATTTGTTACCCCTACGCTATCCAACGCTTTCCCTACTGTTGCAGTTTCTGGAGTGGGAATAGTAATTTTTACCCCTACACTATCCAAAGCTTTCCCTACTGTTGCACTCTCTGGAGTGGGAATAGTATTTTTTACCCCTACGCTATCCAACGCTTTCCCTACTGTTGCACTCACTGGAGTGGGAATAGTGGGGCATATTATCAAGGGGTTTATCTCCGCTTTTTTGGCTTTAAAAGCCAAGAAAGCGGATATAAAATTATCTCCCTATTACCTAGCTGTTGCTAACACCAATTAGCGACAGCTAGTAGGAGATAGCGACCATCTTGGGCCCCACTTTGCATGTCAGTGATATTTATCACTAATGACATGCAAAGTGGGCGTGCCAAGATGTTAGCGACTGGAAACAGTCGCTAACATCGCTATCTCCTATTGCCAACTTTTGGAGATATTCGCGCTAAGCGCGAATATCTCCAAAAGCTAACACCTGCCCTGAGCAGTTCTTAGCCATGTTATCCAATGGGAGGTGGATAACATGGCTAAGAGCATTAGCTCGGTAATGCATGAATATCGCTGACTTTTCAGCGATATTCATGCATTGCGGCCGTTTTTTATCGCATTTGCGATAAACCTTGGTAGTACCAAGGTTTATCTGCGGTAAAAATCGCCGCAGCTCAGCGGTAAAATTTTGTCTCTAACCAAGCAATAGCGATAATTATCGCTATTGCTTGGTAATATGCCCCGGTATTTTTTACCCCTACGCTATCCAACGCTTTCCCTACTGTTGCACTCACTGGAGTGGTAAAATTAAATGTTACCCTCCTGCTATCCTACGGTAAAATATTGTACATTTTTTATTAATAACTTAAATTAATTATATCTTAATTTTAAGGTTATTTGAGTATTTTTAAGTATGTTTTAGTTAATTATATTTATTATTTCATTAATTTTAAATTACTTTTAAGACATTTAAAAAAAATCGATATTTTGACTGACTATATTTTTTACAGACTATATTTTGGATTTGATATTTTTGTACTTACCTGTTTGTAGATAGGAATTCGATATTTTTGCATTCTATATTTTGGTGACTATATTTTGGTAAGTCTATATTTTGTCATTCTTTATTATGTCAGTGATCCATATAAATCATCTAGGGGCACCCTATCCAAAGTACTGCCTGACCTAGCAACCAGTTTTGGGCAATTCTGCCTAGCTCACAAGATCTCAGTCATGGCAGTATACCTTCCTGGTCAGGAGAACCAGGTCGTGGATTGGCTGTCCCGTCACTTCCGGGACCCCAGCCTTTGGAAGTTCCATCCGGAAGTTTTTGTCATCCTGCAGACCAAATGGGGCCAGTTATCATGAACCTCTTTGCCTCCGGATTGAATCACAGACTTCACAAGTTCTTCAGTTGGCGGCCGGATCCCCTGGTGGCAGCCATGGAAGCATTCCTACAGGATTGGGAACACAAGAAAGGGTATGCATTTTCCCTGTTTGCAATCACTATATGGGCATCAGAGCAGATGTCAGCGGGCCGACTTAGTGTTGGTCAACCCGATTTGGAGATATCAAGTGTTGTTTCTAGTTCTTTGTGAACTTTCTTGGGATTTTCCAATCCCTTTCCCTATATTTCTGACTCTCCTTCTCAATCCGGATCAGATTCCTCACCAGATGGTGCTCAATGGTTCCCTCTGCCTGATGGCATGGCGGATTAAAGGGGTAGATGGTTGCTCCCAGGACTTTTAACACAAGATGAGGACCTCTTGTCAATGGCCTGGTCTGCTGGCACCATCAATCGATTCCATTTGGCTTGGACGACATGGTGTCATTGGTGTTTGTGACGGGTTTGTGATCCCGTGGGTGTTGACGTTGTTCAGGTTCTGAATTTTCTGGCTAGTCTAGCCCAGAAGGTGATGATGTATTGCTCAATCAACTCCTTCCGTTCCGCCATCTTGGCTGGAAATGTGCCTGTGAAAGGGTCCCCTGTAGGGAAACATCCATTCATGTCTTGCCTATTACAGGGCATCAGATTATCACTGCCACTGGAGCCAAGATACTCAACTCTTTGAGACATTTGTAAGGTGCTCAATCTTTTCCTGTCATGGCAACCAAATAGGTTCCTGTCATGGAAGGAACTCTCGGCGAAGCTCACGATGCTGCTCTGCATGACATCATGCAGGCAGGTCTCAGACGTCCAGGCTTTGGACATTACTGGAAGGACCTTCTCACCCTTGAGGTGTCTTTTATGTGCAGTAGGCGTGGGAAAACCAATAGTAGGCACATAGAATACCCGGCTTTTCCAGACTCTCCTAAGTTGTGTGTAGTGTGATGCCTGAAGGTGTATGAGGAAATTTCAGCAGAAAGTGAGGTCTACGGGGGAGAGGCAACTGTTAATTGCCACAAAAAACAAAGGGGGAAGCGTAGAGGTTGAGATAGAATCACCCTCCTGGACAGTTCATATAAACATAGAGATTCTATCAATGTGTAGTGGTGCAAATTATTTTTTAGAGAATTTTTGATTATAGTGAAATGAGGGCTCCCCCTTAACGATGGAAAGATGGGAGCACGTGTGCTTGTTTAAAATACCCCTCACACACTAAAAAAATCCGTTAGTGTCATGCTTCATCATAGGGGTCTTCCCGTCCCTATAACGGGGCGGGGCGTGCTACGACCAGACGGACTACGCGGGAGCACTTTCAATGTGACAGAGCTATGTGTGGATGCAGGGGTGATCAGTGAAGTGTAGGGATCTAGCTAGTGAATGCAAAAAAATACAAAAATTAAAAATTCCCTGGCTAGTAGAACAAATGTATTTTATTGGTTTCTCTGGCTGGGCCAGCAAAAATAGGCTGGATATTTGTGCTTCGGGGCATGAGCTGGCCCAGGTGAAGCAAAGCACCAAAAATCAGTGCCAAACAAGTGACCAGTGGTCCCTGTAAAAGAAGAGAAGGAAAAAGCACAAACATATTCATGTATTCACGTTTGATCGTGGATTATACATCATTAATTCCAGCTTGCGTACTCAACATCAGCTAATCTGATAAAATATCGTTACGCAAAGTGCCATTTCTGTCGCCACATATTTTCGTGTATTAATCAGTATGCATATAAAAGTAAGCCTAATGTCCTTATGGCTTATTTGTAGGACATTAGGCTTACTTTTATATAACTGAGCTATTCATAGCAGGGATCTCTACATGGTCCTGATGAGTAGGCAGGAGGGGACTGCCTATGAAACATGTCGACTTGGTAGTCAGTAATTGCTCTACCTACATCCCCTTTTTAACATTCCCAGCCAGAGAAACCAATAAAATACATTTGTTCTACTAGCCAGGGAATTTTTAATGTTTGTATTTTTTTGCATTCACTAGCTAGATCCCTACACTTCACTGATCACCCCTGCACCCACACATAGCTCTGTCACATTGAAAGTGCTCCCGCGTAGTCCGTCTGGTCGTAGCACGCCCCGCCCCGTTATAGGGACGGGAAGACCCCTATGATGAAGCATGACACTAACGGATTTTTTTAGTGTGTGAGGGGTATTTTAAACAAGCACACGTGCTCCCATCTTTCCATCATTAAGGGGGAGCCCTCATTTCAATATAATCAAAAATTCTCTAAAAAATAATTTGCACCACTACACATTGATAGAATCTCTATGTTTATATGAACTGTCCAGGAGGGTGATTCTATCTCAACCTCTACGCTTCCCCCTTTGTTTTTTGTGGTTATCGGCAGCGCACAGCTGCGGAAGCTCAGAAGAAGATAAACTGACACTGTCGCTCTCACCTCATAACGCCGGTGACTCTGCATTCAGCACCTAATCCCTGGGCTGTTCTTTAGGACCTTCTCTATATATATATATATTTTTTAGTACTGCCAACTACTATGGCTGATCTAGGTCTGGCTTTCACTGAGGATGAAATCTCCAACCTCATAGCCAGCTTAGGAACTTTTGAGGGTCTGAATACCGCTGGTCCCTCAACAAGGAACAACGACTGGGACGAACTGGAAGAACTTAGAAGAACACAAATAAAGACCGCCATCCATGGCCTACTGATGACTGAGTATCTCCAGGCCAACACAGCCCCAGCAGGCCTTGTAGTCCGGAATGAACCCTTCATCTTCTTACATGATAAGACATTCAAAATTGACTGGTCCAAAATCTCATGGAGATGTACCCGAGATTGGATTGTGTTAATTATCAAGACTGCTAGCAGGTTGGCAAGCGAACTGAAAGTAGAAATACAAACCATTGAAGTTCGCCTAAAAAGCTACGAATCCCCGGCTGATCTGATAAAATATCTTGATGAAATGAACAAATCCCTCAATGAGTTCGAAACCACCCTGAAGGACAGTAAATATGAGAAACTAAAAAAAGACAACAGCAGGTGGACAAAAGAGAGAGTGTACCCTTATATAAAAGACGACTTCAGATCAGCAAACGTAAATACAGACGATGAATCATCAGACACTGGGTCAAACGGATCTAGCTCGAGTCGTAATAAGAGCCCAAGGTCTCACGGGGGAAGGAGAAATTTCCGCAGACCAAACTACCGTGGTCCTAGAGGGTGGAATAACTTCCAACCCCATATGGGATACCCGCAACAACAACAGTTTGGTCCACAACCCCCCTTTCAACACCCACAGGGCCCATTTCCCGTGTGGGGATATCAACAACAAGACTATGGCTATTTTGACAACTCGGCGCCTTTTTAGGGGCGCGCCAGGGACCAACAAGGGGAAGGAACTGGAGGGGCACCTCGGTACATTGGAACACAGGAGAGGAAGAGACCCCACGGGTAGCCACAAGAAGCATGACAGGCGCCAAGAAAAACCAGAAGTGAGTCTGGTGGTTAATCTCTCAGACTGTGAACTCACAGAAGCACTGCACGCAGTACTGGAGAAAGGCCTGGGTTATGTCCCCACTGCTAAGATGGACAAGTTTCACCTATGTAAGGAAGTCCAAGAATTCATACGACGTCTAAAGTTGCAAGTCTTCTTTAAAGACAAAAGAGATGAGACTGAACCTGGTGACACGAATCTCAGACCAAAATCCACGTTCACACCAATGAACAATACCCTACCGATCGAACTACTAGCGTTCGAGAAGTCGGTCATGAAGGAACTCGAAGACATCAACCCACGGGAAAGAAGTACCTTTCAGAACACAACCAATGCAGAAAGACAAGCACTACGGGAGTTGAGCAATAACAAACGTATAGTTATTAAACCGGCCGACAAGGGCGGTGCGACTGTCATACAGAATGCAAGTCAATATGACACTGAATGCATGAGACTGCTCCAAGATGAAAGGAACTATGAAATCCTCCACACGGATCCAACGAATAGGATAGCAACGAAAATCCGCACGATGGTAGAGGAAGCCGTGACCCATGGCTGGATTACTAAGAAGGAAGGAGAGTTCCTGTGCCAGAAGAATCCAAGGACCCCCTACCTGTATACACTTCCTAAAATACACAAAGATTTACAAAACCCTCCGGGACGACCCATCGTATCCGGTATTGGGTCAATATTGGAACCCCTGTCGAGGTTTGCAGACGCTTTCCTCAGACCTATTGTTCAAAAAACATCAACATACCTAAGGGACACTAAGGATGTATTGAATCTGTTAGAAAGCATCACCTTTGACCCCAACAACCAGCTGTTAATCAGCTGTGATGTGGAGAGCCTCTATACTAGCTTGCCACATCATGCTACTTTGGAGATTGTGGAGGATGTCCTTTTCGAAGACTTCTGGGAGTACCAGACACCACGTAATGTGGTGATGGAATGTTGTTCCCTAGCCCTTAGAGAGAACTTCTTTGAGCATAAAGGGACACTCTATCTACAAAAACACGGCTGTAGCATGGGAAGCACATTTGCTCCCAGCATAGCAGGTCTATATGTGCACCACCTGGAAGTGACCAAGATACTCCATCCGAATAACCCTTTCAGAGACAATATCAAGGTATGGAAACGATACATCGATGATATCCTGATCATCTGGGATGGAGATGAGAGGACCTCCAAACAATTCCTGAGCTGGTTGAACTTGCAAGATAACTATTTGAAATTCACCAGCACTACCTCCAACTGTAATTTGGTATTCTTGGATCTGAACATCTTCCCCAAGGAAGGCAGACTAATGACCACAACGCATTTCAAGAACACTTCTAAGAACTGTTTACTGCTGTACAACAGCTTTCACCCGAGACATCTGCGGGACAATCTCCCATATGGTCAGTTCCTGCGTCTCCGCAGGAATTGCACAGAGATTGATGACTACAAACTACAGTCTAAAGACCTGAGAAAGAAGCTGGAGGCCCGATTGTACCCAGATAAAATCATCGACCAAGCATACAAACGGGCGAAAAACAATTGCCGAGAGAGTCTTCTGGAAGACAGAATACCTAAAGATGAGGACAAGAGACCCATCTGTGTAACCACCTACAACACCTGCTCCAACCAAGTGACCAAGATTATCAACAGAAACTGGAAGATCCTGAATAGTGGAGGATTG
The DNA here is from genome assembly GCF_964261635.1 of Lissotriton helveticus. NCBI lineage: Eukaryota > Metazoa > Chordata > Amphibia > Caudata > Salamandridae > Lissotriton > Lissotriton helveticus. Next base: position 696,113,551 of record NC_136063.1, read on the forward strand.
CAAATACCAAAACCGATGTTCTCCCACAAAAAAGCACAGAGTATAAGGGATGTCTTGGTCCACACTAGACCCAAAACAAATAGCAACACCATACTAAATAACCCAAACTTTGTACATGGTCACCATCCTTGTGGAAACTGCAAAGTGTGTTGTCTCACGAGGAAAAGCAACAACATAACTTTTGGTGACGGGACAACTTGGGAGCAAAGAGGCTTCAGCAACTGCAATAGTACCAATGTGGTTTACTTAATCACATGCCCCTGCAATTTGGAGTATGTAGGCATGACAAGTAGGGCAGTGAAGATCCGAATAGGTGAGCACAAAAGTACTATAAAATGCAGAAAAACCAGCACAAAACTGACGAATCACTTCCTGGAATTGAACCACAAACCTGAAGACATATCTTGGACTGTGATAGAGCAAGTGACTAACGAGAGGTTCCTCTTAGAAAAAGAACAGAGATGGGTGTTCCGCATCCAATCACATAAAAGGGGACTGAACGATGACATACCGTGGGGACAGCTGTGATCCCCCACTCTCTGGATGCCTTCCTCATGTAATCAATATACATTGAAAGTATCCATTTTCAGTTTAGTCTGCAGGGCGTGTTCTGGCAACCCCGGGCTGTACTAACCCTGAGGGAATGATGCGCAACTATTCCTGGCTGAGGTAACCCACTAGTGACTGGCGGGATTGACCCATGGACTCTCCTTACAACAACAGCACTGCGTTGTCTCTATATATAATTATAAACATCTATCTTTGATGGTGAGACCTTTTCCATACTTTGCACCTTTGCCCTCGTTTTTCTAACTACAATTCGTTTTCAAAAAAATACCACTGCAATAAATGTTGCCCCTCGAGCACAACCAGGGAACATTTATTTTAAAATAGGCAGAACCACATCACATTCTGTACCAATCTCCCGAGCCTCGAGACTCTACGTGCTCTCTCAGTAATGAAAAGCGAAAAAAGACTACCGCTTACAGTCCTCACGCTGTGCCGAATAACGGCGGCCATCTTAGGTACTGCGCGCTCTAGCCTTTCTCCAGGGCGTTTCCCGCTAAGCAATGAGTAAACTGAAAGGGATAGATAGACTATATCTACCCGGCAGACGAGTGATCACACAACCTCGGAGCTGCGCGATAGGAATGACAGGCGAATTGCTGAGCCGGTAACTAGACCGAGCCAATCCTCCTCCGCCTGCCAGCTCATGGGGCACTAAGAAATTACGGAAAAGTATGTATATAACGAATGTACTAATCATCACCACCATTGGTACTACTTCTGTAAACAACAATCTTGATAAATATAATATATAGGTCCTTTTTGATACCTGTGTGATTGGATGAGTGAGTGTGTTGAGCCACTAATGTATGGGTGATGAGTGGATAAGGAACCATGTCCAGTCGGATGGGTTTGGATGAAATGTTGGACATAGTGTCTAATAATACGAGGTGCATACTGATTAATACACTAAAATATGTGGCGACAGAAATGGCACTTTGCGTAACGATATTTTATCAGATTAGCTGATGTTGAGTACGCAAGCTGGAATTAATGATGTATAATCCACGATCAAACGTGAATACATGAATATGTTTGTGCTTTTTCCTTCTCTTCTTTTACAGGGACCACTGGTCACTTGTTTGGCACTGATTTTTGGTGCTTTGCTTCACCTGGGCCAGCTCATGCCCCGAAGCACAAATATCCAGCCTATTTTTGCTGGCTTATTTGTAGGACATTAGGCTTACTTTTATATAACTGAGCTATTCATAGCAGGGATCTCTACATGGTCCTGATGAGTAGGCAGGAGGGGACTGCCTATGAAACATGTCGACTTGGTAGTCAGTAATTGCTCTACCTACATCCCCTTTTTAACATTCCCAGCCAGAGAAACCAATAAAATACATTTGTTCTACTAGCCAGGGAATTTTTAATTTTTGTATTTTTTTGCATTCACTAGCTAGATCCCTACACTTCACTGATCACCCCTGCACCCACACATAGCTCTGTCACATTGAAAGTGCTCCCGCGTAGTCCGTCTGGTCGTAGCACGCCCCGCCCCGTTATAGGAACGGGAAGACCCCTATGATGAAGCATGACACTAACGGATTTTTTTAGTGTGTGAGGGGTATTTTAAACAAGCACATGTGCTCCCATCTTTCCATCGTTAAGGGGGAGCCCTCATTTCACTATAATCAAAAATTCTCTAAAAAATAATTTGCACCACTACACATTGATAGAATCTCTATGTTTATATGAACTGTTAATTGCCCTCAGGAAGCTGCACAAGGTGGTATCCTCCCCCGCCATAGCCTGCTGGGTGCGTTGGGTTATGCAGGACGCTAGAGTGGATCTAAACATCTTTGGTTCACACTCCACTTGTGGATCAATGGTCTCTAAGGCATTTAGTTTAAGTGCCCACTTGGAAGATATTATGAATGAAGCCAACTTTTCCTCAGATGGTACCTTTAAGAAGATTAATTTTAAGACAGTGTTCTATATGGCTTAATTGGTGTTAAGTAAGCTTTAAACTAGCATAATCCTCGCCTCCATTCCTGACACAGATTGAAAAATATCCTAGCTATCGTAAAGGAAAGTTTCAACTCTATTAAGGACTCAGAGGCAAGGATTAACCCATCCGCAGATTGCTCATCCGGGAGACCCTCCCTATAAGGAGTAAGTAGATATGATATGCTTTCTTGGCATGATGGTTGTGATTTAATGCTGATTCAGCAAATGTATACAGTAGACTCTGCATTCTATAGCATTCTCTGGGGATTTCCATTGGTAATTCCATTTCTTCTTCCAGGAACAGAGACTGGGAAACAGAATTCATGAGAAAAGGGCCATGGCATGACTTATGCGATGAAAGAGGCACTAAGGACAGAGATAAAGGACAAGAAGGGGATGCTGCCTTGGGATTGACCAGTTGTGGACTGATTAGACTGCATTGTCCATTGGTTGTTTTTACCTATTCCCAGTGTTTCATGGGAATTGTGGTATGAGGAGATACAAGTAAATGGCTGCTGTAATACAAGTGAAGAAAGCGTTAAGCTTAATCCTCTTATCTGAGTCCTTAAGAGAATTGCAACTTTCCTTTATGTTTTTTGTTGTGTTTTTTTAAAATAATTTTTATTAAAGATTTTTCCCCCATATATACATGTACAGAGCACTTATTCTTATACACAGGAAAGACAAATCATTCTCAATTACTACCGACTAATTCATTACAATTACCTTCATTGCATTGTTAAATCATATTTTGTAGACTTATCAAAGATAATTAAACACTCACAATCAAAATGTTAAATACCATATGTTGCAACTTAAAAATAAGTATTAAAGATAAGATAAAGACCAAGGAGTAATTTTTTTTAAAAGCAGAGTAAGATAAGTAAGGAGAGAAACCCCAACCAATCGAGTCATAGTATCTACTTACGCGAGTAGTTCCCTCCATCCATAATGGGATTGGGTTCCCAATCTGCTTTGCCAGTTTATTCCCCTTTTTCCCCCTTCTGGCATATATTGCAGTTTCTAAATTGTATATTGACAATAGCTTACCCAACCACTGTGAATAAGTTGGTGGCAAAGGGTCCAACCATGCCGTGGCTATAGATATTCTCAAAACTGCCATAGCCAAGAAAATAAATCTCTTGCCATTTATTTGCGTGTCTTCATTATTTACTCCCAAGAGTATTAATGATGGGGTTAGCGATATCTCTTTTCCTAGTAAAGTACTTATAAAGTTACCAATGTCTGTTTTTGTTGTTTGTAGATGAGGGTATAAAGCAAAGATATGCAATAGATCTGCCACTGAGCTTCCACATCTGAAACATGTAGTACCTGCTGTCCCTCCCCATTGGGCTATCTTTGCAGGTGTATAATACAAGTGGTAAAGGGTTTTATAATGCTGTGCCTGTAATGAGGCTGAACAAAGCGTTTGTTGCCCCAACTCCAGTGACTGATAAAATGTTTCACCCCCAATATCTAGACTGTTTGCCCACTTCTCTGCCCATTTTTCCATATTGTCTTGTTTTGATTTTATAAGTTCAGAATATATTCTTTTAATCGTACAATCAGCACCCCTCTGAATAATTTCCATAATTGGGTTTTTACCAAATCCAGCCGGTCCCCCCGTTTTTGTGATTAGAAAGCTTCTAACTTGTAAATATTTAAAAAAAATGTCTAGTGTCCAAATCATATAAAGCCTGCAGTTCTGAAAATTGCAACAATCCCTGTGGGCCAATCATGTTACCAATCATAATTATTCCCTTCCTCCCCCATTCGTCAAAAGCTGATTGATTCAATACCTCATACGGGAAGGTAGGATTACTATTCATTCTTTTGTAGAAGTTGTATTTCCCCAGTCCTGACTTTTTAGCAAACGCTTTCCATACCGTATATGCAGCCTGAAGTGTCTTAAATCTAGTCCTTTTAAAATAACTAGGTTCTGTAAACTTCAATAAAATATTTTCTGTTTCTGTCCCCATGACCAGACCATATATAGCTAGCGTACCTAATTTATCTTGTCCTTCTACCTCTGCCCCTCCTAAAAGGCCAGCCATATACTGGAAAGCCGCTGCCCAGTAATAGAATTTAAGATCTGGGACAGACCATCCTCCCCTTTCCCGAGGAAGTGTCATATATCGCAGGGCTCTCCTAGTTTTCCCCTTTTCGCCCATAAGAACCTGTTAATTATATGTTCGCAGCTCTTAAATCATTTAGCTTCAAATAGTAATGGAATACTTCTGAATATATATAAGAATTTGGGCAGAATCAGCATTTTTATAATATTGGTACGACCCACCATTGTTAAATGTAAATTATCGAGCCTGTCCAAGTCTTTCTTTACTTTAGCTATTATTGGTGTGATGTTTTTTTCCACCAATATGTCCAGGTCAGCAGTGATAATTACTCCAAGATACACTCCTGGCTGAGCTACCCGGTTATCAGAGCAATCTACTTGCTGATTTGTAATTATCTGCGTCTTGGCAATATTTAACGCATACCCTGAGATTTTTCCAAATCTTCCAGCCTCCATCTCTACCTCCCTTATCGCCTCCGTGGGTTCCGGTGTAATCACTGCCACATCATCAGCATATGCAAGTATCTTGCATTGGCCCATACGTGTATCCAGTGGGATAATTCTCTCATTCAACTCTATTTTGCGTATCAGAGGGTCCATATACATTGCGAACAGAAGCGGGGAGCAAGGACAGCCCTGCCGTGTTCCTCGCCTAACCTTGAAGGTGCGCATGGATCCTGAGTTGACCTGTATAGATGCTGCTGGGGCAGTGTATAACTTTCCTTTATGATAGCTAGGAAATTTTTCAACCACCTGCCTCTCTCTTAGGCACCATCCCCCAGTGGTGAGCCTACACATGTTTCAAATGGCACCACAATGAAGGGACCCACTACTTTGCTCAGCCCACGATCCTTTGAAATTTTTCACTTAGCCACCACCCTGTTACTCTGGAGGCCTGCTGATTCTTTCAGAAAGGGACTCCAACTATCCTGTCTGCTGAGATCCAAAAAACATGCATTAAACCGTCATTCAGTATCTGTGCAGTCCATGTGTTTATATCACCTTCAGCCTGGGGGTCAGGTCAGAGCCTGTAGATTTACTAAGGAGTGAGCCGTAGCAAAAGGAGATGGCTCAACAATGTTTCTCTTGGCCATTCTCCTTCCCTTTTTAACAGCATTTGAACTGTGGGTGGGCTGCAAGCAACAGAAAGAGCAATTGTGCCAAATGTGCAGGTCCCAGAAGGCCTGAAACAGGCCTTTTTATTGTAGCCCCAGCAGGGCTCCCTTTTTCCCCTCCCCCCTATGCTGGGCGAAAGGCCTCCTGTGTGCTTGATCTGGCTCTTTAAGCATCACATGGCACAGCCAAGCATTGACGTCTGTCTGATCCTAGAATAGTATCTAGCCTGAGGCCTTCATTCTCGTGAATGCTTCATCGTATTTCTTTCAAGAGTTACCCCCAGATTTGTTATGCGCACACACTGTCATATTCTGGTCGCATGACAACTGCTGTTCTTTCTCTGGAACCTATTCAACCATGACAGCATGAAACATTGGAAACCCTTTTACCCTGTTCATCAATGTCCTGTCAATTTTTGCCTGCAGTATGTGTGGGAGCAATCTCTTGAATGTACACATTCCATACAATGATTAACCTCTTCCCTAACAGGATTGTCCAAAATCAAATCAAATATCTCCACAAATGCCCCTTTTCAGGCCTTCTCCTTCACCTCTGCCAATAAATGCCTACCCATCTAGTCTTGCTCAGATTGCACAGAACAAAGTCCCACACTAGGCAAAGGTAACTCAGTATCTTTTGAAAGGGCCTCCTTGCCATGGCTGTGTGTGCTGGTATCATCGCCCCACCACCCGAGTCAGACCAGCTACACGAGACTGCGCTGCTTGTGCTGAGATTGGCATGGAAGCTGCTGCACTGCGCCATTTTGGTACATGACCGTGGCTTGCTCTTTGGCCTGATTCTCCTCTCCAAACTGAGCACCCAGCCGCCTTTCACTCTCCATATTATTCCTTTCAGGCACCCCTGAAGTTGCCCCACCTAAGAGGGTCGAGGATGCCCCCCCCCCCCCCAAAGTTAGGCAGCCAAGCAAAACTTTTGGAAACCTAGACACCAAACCTTGCTGTTGTCTGGAAGTGGGTCCTAATTGCAGATCTCCAGTGCTTGGCCATCCACCAGGTATGCCAGCTGCACCGCTCACAGTCATGCAATTGTCCCCATTATCAAAAATGTTATTGCTAACCGCACGCCCTGCTACAGAAGTTAACACACACTAATCTGGTGTCACTGCCCGCCCGGTAGAAGAAACACATGGAGTTATCCAATCCCCCGGTGCTCTCCCCCCACATGCCCTCGCCCCTTCCTAGGTTTCTTTGGGGTCAGAGGGAATGTTTAACTTGGTCGGAACCCCCTTGTCCTTGGTCGCTCCATCACCTCTACCTCGGTAGGGGTTTCCAGCCTATCTCTGGTAAGAAGCATTGAGGACAACAAAGAACAGCTCATTCATAGCATCAGGCCTCTGTATAACCAGCTCATGTCCCAGTGCCTGCTGTCCCTGTTTGTCGCCCTCTTGCTAGTCTTTGTGGGCATGATCAACCTTAAAACCTCACATAGGCAACTGACTTATTTATTTATTTTTTTACAGTGTTTTATATAGCACGAACTTGACCCAAAGTATCAGGTATCAGAACGCTTTACATAGCACCAGTTGTGTTACATGAGGACACATTCATTTATTTTGTTAGACACAAGGAGATTAAGTGATTTGCCCAGAATCAAAGGATGATCAGCGTCAGTGCCGAGACTCGCACCTAGTTTCCCAGATTCAACCGCCCTGGCCGTTAGGCCAACTAAATTTGCTGTGAAAAACAAGGAAATGTAACAACTAAAATTCCTTTTGAACAGACTCCCAGACGAGGTTGCAGTAAAAAACACTGTTATGATACCAATTATTAATGATCAACAGTGCCCCTCCTTGACTCTGTACCCCATTTATCAAGAGCTTGGGTATCGGGGAGACAGTTTCCGAGCTTGAAATGCTACAGGTGTAGGGATTCACAAAAGCTGATGTTGAGGAGGGGGAAGTCGGCAGTCAGATATCACACAACAGCAGCCCCTAACAAGGATTGAAAAGTATAGGACCCTCCCAGGTGTCCGTCCAAACTATGTCTAATTTACAGGCCTCATGGATGAGCGTGGAATGCGGCCTCACGCAGCTCCATCTAAAAATCCAATCAAGCCTCACTCAAGCGAGAGAACTCACTGCTGGAACAAAACCTGCCAGGATGCAGAAAACGCAACTGGAGCCCAACATGTCTTGTCCACTGTCCCTGGCGTCAACTACAAGAATCAGTGGGTCAAATTGCGCGAGTCCACCCTGCCTGCCCGGAAATTAGCCAGTGGCAGCCCTATGCACCTACAAGGAAAGGAGCGATGTAGGAAAGGAAATGGGAAGCTACAGTGGGGAAAAACACTGTGGGCTGCAGTCGTGCTTTATTCTAATGAGCAGAGAACAAAACTGTGCAGTCTACCACGGCATCTAAGCAGGCATAAGGGTTTGCCGCCGAGATGCCACCATGCCCAATCAAGCAAGCGGATGACAAAACGCACTAAAAGGCAAGCAGTCCTTGACTGCAGCAGCCCCTGGGCTGCGGGACTCCTCAGTGTTGGGGAAAACGTGCAGATGTCACACAATTTTCCCAAGTTTACTAGCTTTCCATCAGAGAGCACCTCCCCCTGGCTATTGGGTGTCCTGAAATAAATGCCATATTTTAGTACACAGAACTTCTACTTTACATGTCGCTTATCAGACACAAGCTGTTTGTTCGCGAAAAGACCTATTGTCAGCTTATAGTAGACTTAGATTCCGCCCATTGGTTAGCATTGGTTGCTTTACTGTCACTCTCGTGTGTTTGCCTTTAATTCATTAGCTTGTGTGGGCTTTTCTTCCTCTTCTTGTGTTTGTCCCTTCCTTTGAACATTACTCCATTATTTATGTTCTTCCACTGCTTGATTTCATTTAAACACTACCTTTTTTTCTGGGTCAAGCGCTTCATTAGAGTCCATATGTTTGCCAGCAGTCTTGCTCCATATACTTCTACCCCCATACACTCTGTGCAGCTCTTTATCACCTGTTTGGTTCTACCCCGAGTACTCCATGTTGCACTTACCTTTATGTACTTCCCTCACTGCATTGCTTCATTCCCTGTTTTCTTAAACAACCTCCTGCTCCACTTTGCTGTCTCTCACTTATTGTTTCTACCCTCCCACCCCCACCCCAATATGCTTCCACCTCCCCACTTTTTGTTGCTTCACACTTCCTGCACCTTCTGTGTTGCTCCCGGCACCCTCCATTTTGTTTTCCCCAGCCACGCCCTTTGTGATGCTTCCCCCACCCGCATCCTTTGCGATATTTCTCCCATCTGCATGCTTTGTAACGGTCTCCTCCACCCCGGCTTTATAAAAAAAAAAAAATATTTTGTGATACTCTTTTTATTTTATTATTTATCGATGCAGCTTGGTAAATGCAAAGAAAGAGCTCACATTGTGCCGCATCTACAAAATGCTGCCGTGTTATAATAGCACATTTTGCGTGGGTTTTCTGTATCCGTGCTGCACGGCATTGTGAATGCTGTGCAGCACGGCTAGAACCATTGACAAAGGCATTAATCACATTCTGTGCATGGGCATTGTGAGAGGTGGCGGGATGCTTGCTTCCTTGGCTCCGTGTACTCTGTCATCCCGTCAAAACATGAGCGAATCGGAATGTCACGAGACGGTGTTCTGCCCAAAGAACCCTGGAGCCTCCAGCTTTGAGAAGGAAAGGAAATCTGTTGTCTTAACTGGGAATGGCAGCTGCCCTTTGCTCACTTCCTTTCACTCAGTTCCCTTTTCTCGAATTTTATTTTCGGCGCCTTTATGTCTCATTTCCCCACCCCCACTTTATTACACTTGCTGACCGAAGAACACCTGTTTACTCTAACGCCCGAGCTTTTCATGCCTTAGCCGAGACACGCTCATTTGACACCAGGCCTCAGACTTCATTCCTGGAGGTAAACATCCTCCCAGGTCCGTGGAACGTGCCTGCCTCTGGAATGCCATGTCTTGTCTTTTAGGTCACTGCTGTGCAATTTCAAGGCAGGCGCCTACACGTTCAGATTCCTCTGACTTTAAAAGTCACGCCTAAACATCACTTGCCACAGCACAGCATACTGCTGTCTACTTGGAAACTGTCGCAGCACGTTTCAGGTGACCATTTTAGCCCGTCGCTCTTGACAGGTGGGCTGGCCTGTGGTGAAAGCTCGAGCCTTTTTGGAGCACAGCGCCCCTGAACGGCCGTTTTGAGTTATGAAGAGTCAGGCACGTGCCAGTTTTGGCACGGGCTTCAACCGGCAGAGATGTCTCTCCAGCGTCCCCGGGCCAACTCTAATGAATCCTCTCGTTTCACCCTCATACATAAACTCGCAATGATGCTTTGCGAGCAGTGTGCGTCACAGGGCTGCACTGACAGTAGAGGAGGGTTCTGTCAGTGAGGTGTGCAGGAGGGTGGGACACACGTGAGTTGCAGCACTCCGTTTATGACTGAAAAGAGTGACTGCCAGAGGAGCCTCTCATCATTCAGTCCAACATTTACATATTTTATTTAATGATTTTCTACGTCGATGTTGTACTGAAAACTCAGTGAAAAGGGCCGGCGACCAGAGCTAATTTATGTAAGTGGCGAACACTTCTTGCCATGGAAGTTATCTTTGAGGCGGACTCTTCTGTGCAATTATGTAACATCTTCAGTTAAGGACATCGCAATGTTGCCAGAAATCCGCACGGAAAGCAACACTGTTACAACCGAGTGTTCCAGAGATTGCCTCAGTAAATCGGTTGTTCACCGCCTTCTTTAATGTAATACAAACTTGCTCATCACACAATCCCCCTACATCCACCCCTGCCCCACCCTGCTGATGGACAGGGAAAGTACAGCAATTTCAACAATGTTAAACAATGTTCATGGAAAACCAGCACGAGTGTTACTGTACCTTACAGTGTGCTGCAATGCCATGTAGAGTTTCTGCTTCTGTGTTTGAGCTGCTCACAGTCCTGGCACTGGCTGGGGACACCTATATACAAACCCCTCCCAGGGGCGAGTCTCCCCCCCCCCTTTGCACATTCAACTGGGTCCCTTCACATTCAGTTACACCACTGACAACGTGATTTGGTGCCTTAAAAGGTTGCAGTTAATTCAAACATATAGATATAACATGGCTGTACATTTCACAGTTATCTTGGTCATTGATAAATATCCATGTTATTACATACTTTCATAGTCTTTGTCATTGTCATTGTCTTTTTACCAAAATCAAAATACAGGGGGAGGTAGATGGATATGCTAGGTCCACCCTCCTGTTGCATAGTAGACCTACAAAATCTGTGATGTCGGATAAGGAACCTGACAAAAAAAGCATTTGCAATGCAATAGGTCTCGCATTTTATAAACTTTGACCTATTGGCATTGTAAATAACAATGCCTTTTATTTATGCGTTGTTTTTTAAACACTTAAATTAAAGGTATTGTCATTTACAATGCCAATAGCTCAAAATATCGTAATTGTGAGACCTATTGCATTGCAAATGCTTGTCTACCTATGGCGTCATGCCGCTGTGACGATTAACTAGGCGCGTGGAAAACGAAACAGGCAGTTTTTATCTGTGGCTCACATTTTAGGAGAAATTTGTTTTAGAAAAAAGAAGGGATAATCTACCGGTTCAACACAAACGCCAACCGAAGTCACTGACACCACGAGCCATAATAAAATGTTAACCTCATTAGATTATTTTCCCACTATAGAACTTGACCCAGCATTGTCACTGACATGCAACCTTTCAGAGCACAGCGTACTCAAGTATCAAATACTCTTCCTTTTGAAATCTACTTCCAACCAACTAAAATTCTGGTAATAAGTTAAAACTTTGAATTTCATGTTATAATCAAATCTAAGAGCAAAACCTGTTGTTATCAGTATCCTTCAAAAGTGAGAAGAGATTCCTCTGAGTAAAAGTCACACTTGATATATAAGTAAATAAAGGCTACTACTCCAGCTAATAATAAGAATATCATTAATAATATTAATAATAATATTAATAATAAGCTATAAATATCCTGAAAACTAATAAAGTACAGTAGGTGAGGTCTCAAATATCAGAAAAAAGATCTGTTTGGACATAATTATCTCAGACAGGCTTTTCTAAATATTAAAACAGGACGATGAAGAGGATAAGGCGAAAGATAATATGTATCTAGGGATCACTATTTTTAAGAGAAGAACGTTTGTATATCCATTGCATAGACCAATAGTAAAGTGATGGAGCTGGTGTAAAAGGTGACTAATTCAAAAGGAAAAAGATGGACTACGGTTAAAGTAGACTACAGTAGTAAATTAATCTAACCACTGGCAACAGAACGAAATATTCAACAAAAAGAAAAGGGAGAAAGAGGAATAAAGATTCGCTGACATATCCTTCTAAACTGGACTTCTACCAAACGACCTCAGCCAAGGCTGGGAGCGCTTATATATTAGATTCTCTATGACAATAGGGACTGTTGATTTTTTTTTAAGTGTAAAGTTATCTAGGGCACTACCAAGGATTGCCTTTAATTGGGTGTCCCTGATAAGGTTACAAATATAAAATCGACTGTATTGGAATCTCAATTATTTCTACATTCTGTTGCCACCATGTTTCCGTCAACAATTAATAGTTAGTAGCCTTCCTCACGATCCCAATGAAATCTCACCCTACCTACAGTTGTAGTATGTGTAGGGGACACATGCAACTAACACAAGACATCATATATCGATACTCCCAACAGATGATAAGCCAGAAAATGTGAATGAGGGTCCAATGTCTAAAAAACTAATGGCTTTGTTGATAGAATTGAAAAAAAATATATATATTACACTTTTGTATTTTGTCTTGGCAATCTAGTTGATAATGTACTGCAGTGGCACAAGTGTCCTTCTGAGTGGTTAGTGGATTTTGATGCCTCGGTTTCCCCTGGGGAATTATAGGGACGTGACTCTTTGTTGATTATTTCTCTCCTTGTCCCTAATTGGATTTAATAGGAGACCTCCCTTCCTTTTTACTTTGTTGATAGATAAACACGCTCACGTTCTAGTCTGGAATATTGATCCTCTGGTTTGCAGTAATTTTGGGGGCAGATAGAGCAACCCAATATATATTCAAATATGTGCACACCAGAGGACAGCAGAGAGGTATATGTAAGATATGGTCATATCTTTCACTAGAATAATCACAGTGCGAGACAATCAGGTTTCAGTGGAAGGGTATTTCAAATATTATAAAGATAGGACTAAATATAGGGAAATCAGGAACAGCATTCAAATGCAATGTGTCCGAAAGGATAGTGAATTCCTTTACAGTGTAGCATAGGTGGTGGATGCAAAAACAGTAAATTAATTCAAAATTGGTTCGGACAGTAACAACAGTACTCAGCAGTCATCCCTTCAAATAGATAGGAATCCCCAGTAGGAGGTGAAATGTTAACGGTCGCATTTTCTGGCTTGGTTACCAAAATCACATTTCCATGTATCTATATTTAGTGTTGAAGGGCTGGAAAGCATAATTTTCATGGGAAGTTCACATCAAGTTTGGGCAGTATGTAAGTGATATACAGACATCGAGCATATTTCCCTACATCAGCAAATGAGACTCCGAGTAAAAGCAAGGGGCATATTTGTATTGTATTACAGACAGTTTCTAGTATTGATAACATGAATAGATGCTCTCCAAGAACACAGGCAGATGCATATCTGAGCTCCTGAGAGCCAGCAGAAAACCTGCACAAATAATAATATTATTATAAACAAATTCAACCGAGCAAGCTAGTTTGCAAAATGTAACATTTCAAGTACCAAGGAGGATCTCACCTCACCTTGAAGGCAGAGTTAGAATGAGAAGGAAAAACATAGCAGTTACCGTTTACTATAATCAAGCAAGAGAGTTTTTATATTTCACAATAGTTGCCACTTATCAATGGGCTGTTAGTAAGATGTGTATCTGACTTCAGGTAGCCAAAGCTGCCATGGTGTGAAGATGCTGGTGGCTCAAAATACATTTCCCCATGCACACCTACTTAAGGCAAAGTTCACATACTTTGGGGCAGATTTATAAGCTCCCTGTGCCAATAGTGCATCACTTTTTGTGATGTACTGGTGGCTTATTTTTCTGCTCCATATTTACAAGGACAGGAAAAGCCACCCTGTGTGGCTTTTCCTGTCCTTGTAAATACGGCCCCTTGGCATGCAGCACTTTGCATGAAAGGGGCGTTCCATGAGTGTTGCTGTGGGTGTTCCCAAGCAACACCCATGGAACCAGACACATTTCCAGATTTATGAGGAATCGTAAAGCTGGAACTGCGTCAGTATGCTACGCCACATTAGGGTTGGCGTAGGAAGGCACAACGAGGAGAAGTCTTTTCATTTTTCCTTGTTTTTTCCTCTTTCAATGCGTGCTGCATTCTACAGCACGCATTGAATGAGGAAAATGCCTGTAGTGTAGGTGCCCCTTCCTGCACAAAAACAATCTCTCCATGACGCAGGCATCCTTTCACCATGGTGCAAGGGTGCCTTCACCGGCGCATGGCAGCTTTTTGTGCGCCAGCGCAATGGAGAGCACAGGAATATGACACATCAATGTAAATATGTTGCATTCCTGTGCTCTGAAAGTGACTCAGTGTGGCGCAGGCAAATGGCGTGTAGAATGCACTGAGTCACTTTCTTGTAGATCTTCCCCTGTGTTTCTTTCTCAGTGAAGCTTGGTTTAGTCAACTAATATTATATTCCAGTGACTATCACTAAACAGCGCTTTCACCTAAGATCTGCTTTTCAAGCTTCACAACCAAACCATGAAATGACTGACCTTGAATCCAATAAGATAGTGATCTACTCACCCTTCAGATTGAGCTCATGTTAGTTGAAGAATCACCCTACTCTGCCCACACACACAACACCCTACAGCAATGCACCTCACCTATAGGCGGGGTACCTTCCTCCTCAAAAGGGTGTCTCTCTTCACAGTGTTGGGATTGCTAACTCTCATAAACATACTGTAAGACCACATTAGAAATATCGTGGAGAACAGGGACAGCATCCTGGCATGCTCACGCTGTGATGGCTGTGTTCTCCTTTGGATCAGTTAAAGTTCTCCACTGTGGAATTGTCTTTCGTCTTTCAATTGATAGGCTGTGGGCTGAGAATCCGATGAAATGGGGATGTGGAGCGGTATTGTAGATAGGACACTTCTGTGCTGGGACAGCACCAATGAAATGTGAGCACTTTCTCTTTGAACTGCCAATTGGATCACATATGGACCAGTTTCAGCTTCCAAGCATTTTTTGTGATAAGGCTGAAGTCAGCTGTGGTAGATATTCCATACACCATTTCCAATTGCAAATCAGGAGGCAGCTGTTAAGGAATTACCCTCCTGCATCAATTTTCATCAACTGATCTGAAATTACTTTTTCAACCTGCACCCAGCGGTCTCACTGATTGCTGTGCCAATGCTAGAACTTTCATTCCACTCTCCTGACAGGTATCTTTGTGCTTTTCTAAACAGTAGCTGGTATATTCCTCGGTAATTGACTTACCAGTTCCCAGAATTCCAATTGGCCAGGGTTGCATCTAACTGTTTCTGTAAGCCATGATATCTCACTGAGTACCCAAAACTGGGAATGGGAGAATTCGCAGAATTTGACCTTGTGGAAATTCATGGAGTTACATAAAAACTCTGCGAGATTCTATGGAGTTCCAGCAATGGGCAGGAATAAGCATCTCACTCTGCTTGTGCTGTGATTTAGCACCGGTAGCGCGTTCCACGTGAACTGCGCTAAGCAATGCACCAGAGACACAGCTATTTGAGTTGATTTTGCTGACGCGCTCAAGTAGATTTTCTACTTGAGCAGAAGCCTTCTGACCATGAACGATCACAAGCGTCGGCGACCACCCACGTTAAAAAAATCTTGCAGAATGCCTTCCTAGCAAGCGGAAATTGCCTTAGGGTATGCCAAATCTCACTCGCCAACTTGCCATTCTGGAGACACATTCAAGATAAAATTCCACCATATGCAAATTGTCGTAATTTTGCAGGAGTTCAGCGTTGCAAAAGAAGTGCAGAGTTGCTAAAATTCCACAAATTAAGCAGGCAGAAATGAATATTCTACACACTCCTACCCAAAACAAGGTTTCACTATACTCTATGGGCAGAACTGCTTACATTCAACTTTAAATAAATAGTGACTACTATGAGGGATGGGTGAATATGTACAAGCACTAACAAGCAGGCTTAGGAAGAATCTACCTAAGCATGTATTCACTTTTCTAGTTCATACAATTGCAATTTTATTTGAGAAAGAAACCTCCCTCCCCAAAGTAAATGCATTTGCTGCTCTATGATTGTGTTTTTTCAGAGAATGCTGTCATTCCCTATTGGCCAAATGTCTGGAATTGGTAATGCTTTTTTCGCACAGTGGGCATCGAAGGACTTTGCCTATGCTTTCAGTCACTGTTTCGCATGATGCAGTGTTTGTTGTAAGAGCACCAAGATAAGTTGTGAACTTGCCTCCTGAATTTACTAAACCTGGCCAGAATCATTGATGAGAATCTATGGTGGCCACACCCAGTGGGGATGTTGTGGTCTTTGCTGTATCGGAGAGCACTCTGATAGCAGAAGCAGGAAAGGTATGAAAGTATCCAAGATGATCGTCCATCAAGGACAGAAGGGAGTTATACTGTTGAGGTGCAATAGTAGTCAGAAATTAAATAACGCTAGTGGCATTCATTTTGGGAGGGGTTAAAACCATTAGGATTATGGCAGAGATGTCTTTGGAATTCATTTTTCTGAGAATTTCATATTATAGTTGTGCAGTTGTTAGAAAGGCACAGGTGTCCCTTCATTTAAACTGTCCACATTGCACGTCGATCTGGGGAGCCCCTGTAATATCTTTGACAGAATATTGCGGCATGGAAATATCGAGGGCAAAATATATATACCTTAAATATATATATACCTTGAACATATATATATATATATATGACCTACTGGCAGTCGCCAGTACGTAGTTATAGTTAGGACCCATTATCCATAGGAAATCTTCAACATTCTATTTGGAATAACTTTGGCGCCAGTTAATGAATCTTCGCAAAATTCTCAAAACTAGTGGGGCGCTCCGGTCCGCTCCTATCCTGAAAGTCTCGGGGTCATTCGTGAAGCAGGGGCCGAGAAAAAAGGGGAGTCCCAAAACATGTTTTCCCCATGCAATTTTCTATAGGAACCATTCATCGCGGCTACAGCCCGAACTGCTGAACGGAATTACACCAAAATTGGTAAAAAGGTAGTCCTTGGTTCAGACTCGTGCCTTTTGCTTAAATGGTGTAAATCCGTTCAGTAGTTCCTGAGAAAATCACAATTAAAAGTACATATATATCTATGGCGGCGCAGGATCCGCACACCCTCCCGATCACGAGCTGCATGCTAATTGGCTGTCAACACTCCAAATCAGGAAGTGTTGGCAGCCATCTTGTGCCTCTGTAGAACCGAGGCACAAGAAACCTAAATAAAAGACGCGAAAAATGCAAAAAGTTGTGGAAAAGTAAATTTTGCCATGTTCTGTGTCCCTACGCCTCATCCATCATATGTTATGTGTGCATGACCAATATGCATATGTTATTCCCCATGTCCGATTAATGACGCAATTACAGTTGTGTCCACCTCTGGTATGTTAGTTTCCAGTCCTCGTGAATACTACGAATATCAGGCCTATGTAAAGTAATGTTGCCACGTTTCTCAGTGTGCACGTTATTCCATTATAAAATCCCCGTTTCTAGGCCTCAAAAGGGCCCGGACCCTGGATTCAGCTCCTGTCTCCTGAAAGCCTCGCTGAGGAGCGATACAGCCCCCACCTGTATCCTCGACCCTTCACTTACTTCCTGCCTCGCAGTGCCCGGTGCAGCTTGGCTCTGCCTCTGAGTCTGCCAAAAGTATGTTATAGTTCCAGCTATCAGTTCAGTCCTCCTCTTCTGCATTCCTAAGCTACTGAACTGCATCAATAGTTTCCGTCATTGTCTAGCCTACTCGGCTCCACGTTAGAGAAATACTGTATTTAATGGTCATTTAGTATTCTTCATCACGCACTACATGTAGAATAATGCATGGTCCAGTCTTAGAGTCAAGTTAGCCTCTCCCCTCATGACTTCTAGTTCATATCAACATGTTCCCTAAACATCAGATACCAGATAGGGTTTAGGTACATGTCGCTCCGACCCTCCAGACTCTAGTCTCTGCTCCTAGCACAGAGTTCGTAGCCCCCAGCTTCTCCTAGTAATACGTCATTGCCAGTTTTCGCGCACCATTAGGTTAGAGGTCCCGGCTCCTTAGGTAGCCCCCTCCTATGTTTCCGCCCATTCATGACATATTCTGTTACGTTCGCATCACATGTCTATGTATACTCCCAGTTACACCTCTTTTTACTGTTATCTCTCGCGACTGCTACGTGTCACGCCTTCTGCTCCACCCACTGTTACGCCTACTGCAATGTAATGCTATGTGTTCGCGCTATGTATATAAGTCAATGTTTTGTTATTAAATGTTAGCGCGCTCATCCCAGACCTAGCCCCAGCAGCTGCTGGGCCTCTTTTCCCCTGCTGGGCCCCAGTTGTCCTGCCGGGCCCTGTCATTCTGTTCCTATGCAGGTTGTCCTGATCCTGTCCTTATGCTGTAATAAACCTGCAGAAACTCCTACTACCTCGAATCTTGACTCTTATTTATTGAGCTATCTGTTATGCTATAAGTCTAGTCAAAAATAGGGTATTATTTATTTATTTACCACATAATGGCGCCCGAATAGGGACCTGCCCTTTCCCCACGCGTCGGTGAAGCCACGCCGACCCCCTGACCCTCTGCAGTCGTGACGGAACCATACCGTGCACTGGCAGATATTTCTGCTCCAAGTATCCCTCAGGCCCACGGAGGAGACGGAGGAGGCGGTCCAGCATCCAAACGAGACGGTGGAGGAACGCGGCGAGTCCCGACCAGAGCCCAAGCCGAGAGTCCAAGGTCCGAGGTATCCGGAGGCCCACCCGTAACTGAAGTCCGAAGTCCGAAGTCCGTCGTAGTCCAGTCCCGTCCGAGGCTTTCCGTTCCGTATTGCCCGGTGAGTACCATTGCTGGGGTAGTATCTAGACAGGGTCAGTCTAAATTGACTCCTGGTCCGTGGGTTGGTGGTACCCAAGCCCACAAACGAAGTGTTCACCTAGGTGGATACGGGTCTTGATGCGTTCCTTTATGGGACCGGTATGTTCCGTACTGTTATAGCAGTGCATCCAGCAACTCTAGTCTGTTCCGTTCTCGAGAATTCTGTTCTGTTTCTGTTTTCAGTATTTTCAGGTAGTATTCTGTTCGAACTGTTATGTTATGATATTGTTTAATGTATTTCCAATGTCGTGGTATGCCTGAATTGTTTCCCCAATTGTTATTGTTTTTCGTGTATTGTATTGTGTTCCGATTCAAGTTTAGAATGCCGCTCTTTTCCAAGTTACGTCAGTTAAAAACCAGAAAGGGTCTGTTAGAGGAAGCAGTTCCTGTCCCGCCTAGGGACAGTCCAGGTCACTTTATGTATCAGAAACATGGCATAAGCGCCATAATGTATCTAGATTTGTGGGTAGAGTATACCAAACAGTTAGAAGAAAAGTATAGATGGCCCGTATCGGGTACATGGGATGCCGAATGTATCATGCGAGTAGAAGAAGCATTATGGAAAAAGAAAGCCAGACAGTCACAGAAAGATGCCATCGAGTTATGGCGTAAGGAAGCTCATAAAAGAACGGAAAAGGAAGTCAGAAAGTCAGAGTTAAGTAGAGAATCCCAAGAACGAGCCCAAGAAAGAGAATTAATCGAGATAGGTGAACAAGTCAAAACCGAACAGTCAGACAGACAGAGGCATGCCCTTATTAAGGGTATGTATCCTCTTCTTGCCGAAGGTGTGCAAAAAGCGACCCCAGAGGCATCCAGTAATTTCCCGCCACCATTAGTTCCGACCAAGCTACGTCACAAACCGACCGCAGCTGATATTTTTATTTCGTCCTATTTGGACGACACAGTCCCCGAATACGCCAATCCTGTTCGCGCTCCGCCAGTCCCTGTAAACCAGGTAATTCATGTTCCTCCAGACACCGGAGTACCTGTTACGGTACCCCCGGTCCAGCCTATAGTTCCACTTCCCACTCTGCCAGGACGTAGAGCCTCAGTAGACGACTCCAGTTTAGGGGCCGCAGGAGGAGCTGCTCCTCAAACCCCGCCGCCACACAAGCGTTTATCAGCACTCGAATTACATGCTCAAGCATCACAGCGTACTCCTAAAAGTAATAAGTCTGTTACAGAAATCAGGCAAGCCCTTAACGAATGTGTTTATGATCCAGTTCCAGGCGAATATACTATGGTTTTATATTCCTTACGTGTAAGGAGAGTGACCGAGTATCTAGTCACCTTGCCGAATATGAAAGAAGATCTAGACAGAATATATCGTTTCATCCGTACAGGGGATGCTCCAGAAAGTATTGGCGAGATTATGTCTCAAAGGAAAGCCGAGATTCAGCTCATGATATTAAAGTTCCTGATCAATTGTCTAATAAGAGAACAAGATTACCCGTCTAAAGATCCCGCCGAAATGAGAATCCTGACAAGGTGGAGTGATAATATAGCCGAGGGTAAGCACAAGACCGTCAGTGCCATGGAGAGTATGTACAAGAAAATTCGTAAAGAAATAGTAAGGTTACACGAACAGCGTAAAGCAGCACAAGTAAGCGAGAAAGAAAGTATCTCTGATCCTGAAGAGGAAGAGAACGAGAATCCCGCCAGAATAGCGTATGTAGGAAAATCCAGATTTCCAGATCACCATTTACGCCTAGAACCCAAGTCTGTTTTTCATCATCCAGCACCAGAACAAGGTTCTCTAGAACAAGTATTCCAAGCTACCGATCACATTCTGAAATCACGAGTCGGTTATAGTGAGTTAAGTACCATGCATGAACAAGAACTAGCCCGATCAGCAGTCCGATGGATTACTGATTCTACCACTTTTCCAGACGAAATAGTGGCACAAATGTTTCTGAAACTGCCCCCAGCCGAGCAACGACTGGTGGGTATGTATATGATCCAGCACCTCATTACTCTGTATGAGGGTCAACATTCTGATCCAGGCCCGTTACACGATATCCTGAACGAGTTACTCCAGTATAAATGGAGAGGTCTAGGTACCGATTTAATTATTGTCATTCTAGAACAGCGCCACAAATATAGAACGTTTTTGAACCCGCATTTTGTTCATGTCTCACCCCCAGAAAGTAAATCGTTTTACATAGACAGACAGAATCCGTTACGAGAAGTCCACCCAGTCCAAGGGGCGGGTGGCGTAATGCAACGAGTGTTTGTATACACTCCGATTTCAAAGATGGAACTTCTTGAAATGAAGAAATTAATTCCCTGTCATGACAAAGATCCAGCAGGGTTCCATAGAGAATTAAAAGACATGCTCCGTATGGGAGAATACACTTACCCAGATATCATTAAAATGTTAAAGGTCCTGTTACCCGCAGGGGTGTATGAAAAGTTAAAAGAAAAAGAATGGGAGGTGGGAGAGAAAAAGATCGATTGGGCAGCTCTAGAAGCTGAAGACAAGGCACGAGTACCAGGTACCGGTCTTGGAGATAAATGTAAAGAATTACCAGAATTATTGATTCAAGTTTTACCCAGATTATTGACAACTAGGAAAGAAGACTGGGATGCAATCTCAGCCTGTAAACAGAAACAAGATGAAGACATTAGTGATTTTTATTCTAGATTCGAGAAATGTTTCAGTATTAACAGTGGTCTTAAGACAAGTAGTGAGTCATACCCTCATCTTTTCGTTACCAAATTAGTCGAGAATTCAAGTCCACAAATTAAAAACCGAGTTTTGAAAGTCGAAAGCACCTGGCAAGCAAATACTCCGTCCCAGATGCTCCAGATGCTCCAGTATCACCAGAATAGAATCAGAGAAGAGCAAGAACACGAGAGAAAACGTATGAAAGACACGAAAATGAAAGTGCTAGTTGCACAATCTGTTCCTCAAGACAGTCAGAAGAGGGGTCCGAATCAAGCCAGTCATCCTGCAGCTCCCGTTAAAGGGAACTGCAATTATTGTAAACAGCCAGGTCATTTTATAAACGAGTGTGCAGTTCTGAAACATAATATAGCTACTGGTAAGACTAAAGAAAGACCACGTCCGCCTAGACAAGAACAAGTTTCACAGATTCCTCAGCCACAGAATGCACAACAGACAGTTACAGTACCGCAGCCTATTGCTGCAACACAGCATGTTACATCGCAGATGTACCAGTATGCACAGTCTGAGTATCCAGAGTACCAGTCATATTCATGAAACAGCCTAGAGAGGGAGGTAGGCTTGCCTCTCATCGAGATACCTGTAGATCAAGAAGGTCCCTATGTTCACAGCCAAGTATTAGGGAAAGACAGAAAATTTTTGATCGATACAGGGGCAAGTAGGACCACAATTAGTCATGCCGAAGTTCCAGGGGCTCCGCTCTCAGGCTCAAGAAATGTTTCCCTTGGATTTTCAGGAAAACCCATCGTTAATGAGATATCAAAGCCAGTTACTCTAGAAGTAGGTCCATTGTCCCGTACTACTGATCTGTTACTTACTAAGTCATGTCCAGAAAATCTGTTAGGTATTAAGACACTGAAAGAGTTAGGTGCAGTTATTTGCTGTTCCCCAGAGGGAATACGTCTGTTCCTACGTGACTTTAAGGGTCACTATGTGTTACGAGATTTTGATTCAAGATTGTCTAATGTTCCGCAGCATTTATGGGCGCAAGGTCCAACTGATGTAGGTTACATGCAAATCACACCCCATCGTGTGACTCTCAAGCCAGGTGTAGTGTTACCCCGAATCAGACAGTACAGATTGCCACCTGAGACTGTAGCAGCCTTATCCAAAATTATTGACGAGCTCATGGCTCAAGGAGTAGTTGTAGAAACTGACTCCAATGTATGCAATTCTCCGATCATTCCAGTCATGAAACGTACTGATCCAAATGCACCCCCAGTATATCGATTAGTGATTGATTTACGAGAGCTTAATAAATGTATAATTCCTCAGTACCCAGTTGTTCCAGACATCTCTTCCCTGTTAACAGCCATTGATTCCGAAGCCATGTTTTTCACTGTCATTGACCTCAAGAATGCATTTTTTAGTGTTCCAATTCATCCAGACAGCCAGTTTCTTTTCGGATTTTGTTTAAATGGAAGGAGCTATATGTTTACACGCGCTCCTCAAGGTTTCACAGAAAGCCCTAGTATTTACAGTCAAGCACTCAAGAGACAACTAGACAATATTCACATGCCAACTGACACTGCCCTGCTCCAGTATGTCGATGATCTACTGATCACAGCCCGTTCTGAACGTGCTTGCGAGCGAGCATCACTTACAGTTCTGTATTTTCTTGCCGAGATGGGGCACAAGGTGTCACCTTCAAAGCTTCAATTCTGTGTCCAGCAAGTGGTATACTTAGGACACTTGCTGTCCAAGAGGGGTAGGCAGTTGACACCCGACCGTATCCAGTTAATAGCGAGTCTTCCCCAGCCCAGAACCCAGAAGGAGGTACGTGCCTTTATCGGCCTTACTTCTTATTGTAGACAATGGATTCCCCAGTATGCATTTCTAGCCAAGCCACTGATACAGTTAACGACACAGGAGGCAGCCGTATCGACTGTCCTCCCTTGGACATCTGAACATACACTTAGTTTCAACGAGTTAAAGAAAGCCCTATGTCAAGCTCCAGTTCTAGCTACACCGAACTACAGTAAGCCTTTTACACTTTTTGTTACTGAACGCGAAGGTACAGCATTATCTGTTCTCACACAAGATCAAGCAGGTCAATACAAGCCCTGTGCTTATTTTTCGAGCACATTAGATCCAGTCGCCCAGGCGTTGCCTGCGTGCCTCAAGTCAGTTGCAGCCACAGCACTAGCTATCAGACAAAGTGATTCCATAGTTTTAGGACATTCCCTGACAGTACAAGTTCCACATTCAGTAGAAGTTCTTTTAAACCGAACACAAACTCAGCACTTGACAATTGCACGTTTAACAGGTTATGAATTGACACTGTTCCAGCCACACATAGAAATTAGACGCTGCAACGTTCTGAATCCTGCTACACTGTTACCATCAGTTAATTCAAATCCAGACCCACATGATTGTGTGGAAGTAGTTAACATTACGACAAAGCCAAGACAAGACCTGACAGACATCCCGTTACCAGATCCTGACCTGACACTTTATGTGGATGGTTCATGTATGAGAACTAGTACAGGAGAACTAGTCGCCGCGTATGCAGTGACTACTGACACTGAAGTTATTGAAACACACCGTATTGATACTCTGTCCGCTCAAGCAGCAGAGCTAGTTGCTCTGACACAAGCCTGTATACACGCCAAGAACCTGAAGGTTAATGTTTACACAGATTCACGTTACGCATTCGGAGTTGTACACGACTTCGGAGTGCTCTGGCAGGAGAGAGGTTTCATGACTTCTCATGGAACCAAGATTCAGCATGGTCTCCTTATTCAAGCCCTGTTAGATGCCATACATTTACCGACATCTATTGCTATCATGAAGTGCAAAGCACATACGAAAGTCACTGACATTATTTCCCAAGGTAATGATCTAGCAGACCGCACAGCCAAGCTTACAGCACAGACTCCAGACATTCCAGTAAACATGACACATACTCCAGATCTGATTACATGCATGACAGTTAAGGACCCTACACAAGATGTCATAGATATTCAGTTACATGCTACCCCCGATGAAATCAAGAAATGGTCTGAACAAGGAGGGGTCCAGACAGATCAAGGATGGTTAACGAAGGGTAGAGCCACATGGTTTCTCCCCGATTCTATGGTTCAAGTCATTATCAATACCGCACATAGTCCAGCACATTTAGGAGAAAAAGCTATGTTAGACAGTATCCAGAATATTTGGTTCAACAAGCATTTACGAGCTGCAGCCAAGCAGAAAGTCCGTACCTGTATGATATGTTGTCAGTTTAATCCAGGTAAAAGTGTCCCGGTGGAACAAGGTGGTTTCCAGCCCCCTGACCACCCTTTTGAGGTCCTCCAGATGGATTATATTCAGATGGAGCGATGTCGAGGTTTCAAGTATGTCCTTGTAGTAGTATGCGCTTTGTCCAGGTGGACAGAAGCATATCCAGTCCCAGATTACACAGCCGCGACCACTGCCAAGCAGTTGGTTCGTGAATTTTTCCCTAGATACGGACTCCCTAGAGTCGTATATTCTGATAACGGTCAGCCATTCTCATCAGAACTCATGAGACACGTTTCCCTGTTGTTAGGGTACCAGTGGAAGTTCCATTGTGTACGCCATCCAGAAGCAGCTGGACTAGTCGAGAGACATAATCAGACTCTGAAGATCCGTATAGCAAAAGTCTGTAAGGACAAAGGTGTAGACTGGCTAGTAGCTCTGCCAGTTGCTTTATTTTATATGCGTATGGTCGCACATTCCAGATCAGGTCTGTCCCCGTATGAGGTCGTATTCGGCCGCCCCCCTAACATGTGGGGTACTCCTAGACCCCGAAGTATTACCGATGTTTCATGTAATATGCTGACAGATTACCTAGCTTCCTTGATGTCTGCCCTCAACTCATGTCGTTCACAGGTTGCCGCCGCATTTCCAGACAATACCGAGGTGGCACCGCACGAGATCGTTCCAGGTTCCTTGGTGATGATCAGAAATTTTGACAGATCAAGTCCGCTGGAACCACGTTGGAAGGAGCCACGTCAGGTCCTCTTGACCACCCGAACTGCCGTCAAGTTGGAAGGCAGGAAGGGGTGGGTACACCTTTCTCATGTAAAACTTTTCAAAGGACCGAAGCCAGTCTTCAAAAACATTTCCAAGAACATTTCCCAGGATTCAAAGGATTGCCAGAACATTGTTTTAAAGGACTGTCCCGCACCGGACATTATTACAACCCCTCCCTTGTTAGAGAAAACTCCGCAACAGGAGTATAAGTTAAAGCTCAGGTCTAATAAGTCAGCCAGTTTGATTGTATAAGTCCTCCCCTAGGTGAAACGGTTAAATTGTTTCTGACATGTATAAAATAGACCCCCATAGTGAGAGAGTCAGTCGAAGTTCACTTCAATGTATCGTTTTTCTGAGTTTCATATTATTTCTCAGCATAATGATTTCCTGCACCAGCTACGCATTTTTTCTGTATTTACCAGTTCCTCATGTAAATATGTCTGCTAATGCTACAGTAGAGCACACGTTTAGTGATCTGCCTCCTCACGAATATTCATACCGCCTCGCAATGCGTAATAACACATTCATCCGTATGTTACATTATTCACACCAGACCAGCAATGCCACTAATTGTTGGGTGTGTGGTCGACTCCCCCCTTTCCAGACACCGAAGGGAGTTCTGCCACTGTTTCCTTATCCATTCTCACATAATGGTTCGTGTGGAGCATGGTCCACGTTAACGTCGTCCTCAACAGATATGTCTTTTCTTAACAGTACATGTTTTCCAGACAAGCAAGGTTTTCCCCACAGGACAGGTTTAGATCTAGAAAACGAAGTATATAATTTAGGTAATTATTCGTCGAATTTCATGGTCCTGAATGTTCAGTCTGATACTACTCCAGACTTACCTGCTATTTCAGTACTACCAGTCAAAGGCGAATTATGTGTCCAAAGTTATGGTTCTATACACATAGGTCATAGTGAATGTACTACTGTTATTCAGTATAGTGACAGTGGGAAATCTGTTTTCAAAGCTTCACGTCATTCTTATTTTATTTGTGGTCAAGCTGCATATGTCCGTCTGCCCCTCGATTGGGAGGGAACCTGTTACATTGCCTTCCTACTGCCACCTGTTTTCCTAGCCCCATCTGATTATCACAGAAACACACATCTAGTACACATTAGACATAGAAGGGAGTCCCCAATTGTCGATTATACTGAAACTACTCTAGAACAGTATACAGATTTCAATAAAGGTTTCTTCTTCTTTGTAGGACCTGTCCAGAATAGTAAACTGATCCGTAGGTTAACAAGAACCCTTGAAGCTGTAGTTAATGAGACTGCCTCTGCTCTAGGTAACCTAACCGAAGAACAATCTGCTATGAGATTTGTCGTTTTGCAAAATCGTCTCGTCCTTGACGTCATACTGGCCGATAGGGGCGGGGCCTGTAGAGTCATCGGATCTAGTTGCTGCATTTTCATTCCAAATAACGCGCCGTCTGTTTATTCAGCTATAACCAGACTCCATAAAATTGCCCATCTGTTACATCAAGATCCAGGCACCTGGACATGGTCCGGTTGGTTCTGGAATATAATTTCTGCATGGGGATGGAAAGTCCTGTCCTTCCTAGGTATTGCAGTAGCGATCATATTCAGCTGCTGCCTCTGTATACAATGTGGCCCTGCGATTTGCAGCATGTGTGCTACCTCTTGTATTCCTAGTCCCAAGCCCCGTTCTAAATCCCGTTCCAAGACAATTCGAGACGAGCAAATGGTACTGTATGAAATGATAGATGGTATCATGAAAATTGATGTTTCCTGATGGAAACGTAGTGACAAGGAGGGAATGTGGAAAAGTAAATTTTGCCATGTTCTGTGTCCCTACGCCTCATCCATCATATGTTATGTGTGCATGACCAATATGCATATGTTATTCCCCATGTCCGATTAATGACGCAATTACAGTTGTGTCCACCTCTGGTATGTTAGTTTCCAGTCCTCGTGAATACTACGAATATCAGGCCTATGTAAAGTAATGTTGCCACGTTTCTCAGTGTGCACGTTATTCCATTATAAAATCCCCGTTTCTAGGCCTCAAAAGGGCCCGGACCCTGGATTCAGCTCCTGTCTCCTGAAAGCCTCGCTGAGGAGCGATACAGCCCCCACCTGTATCCTCGACCCTTCACTTACTTCCTGCCTCGCAGTGCCCGGTGCAGCTTGGCTCTGCCTCTGAGTCTGCCAAAAGTATGTTATAGTTCCAGCTATCAGTTCAGTCCTCCTCTTCTGCATTCCTAAGCTACTGAACTGCATCAATAGTTTCCGTCATTGTCTAGCCTACTCGGCTCCACGTTAGAGAAATACTGTATTTAATGGTCATTTAGTATTCTTCATCACGCACTACATGTAGAATAATGCATGGTCCAGTCTTAGAGTCAAGTTAGCCTCTCCCCTCATGACTTCTAGTTCATATCAACATGTTCCCTAAACATCAGATACCAGATAGGGTTTAGGTACATGTCGCTCCGACCCTCCAGACTCTAGTCTCTGCTCCTAGCACAGAGTTCGTAGCCCCCAGCTTCTCCTAGTAATACGTCATTGCCAGTTTTCGCGCACCATTAGGTTAGAGGTCCCGGCTCCTTAGGTAGCCCCCTCCTATGTTTCCGCCCATTCATGACATATTCTGTTACGTTCGCATCACATGTCTATGTATACTCCCAGTTACACCTCTTTTTACTGTTATCTCTCGCGACTGCTACGTGTCACGCCTTCTGCTCCACCCACTGTTACGCCTACTGCAATGTAATGCTATGTGTTCGCGCTATGTATATAAGTCAATGTTTTGTTATTAAATGTTAGCGCGCTCATCCCAGACCTAGCCCCAGCAGCTGCTGGGCCTCTTTTCCCCTGCTGGGCCCCAGTTGTCCTGCCGGGCCCTGTCATTCTGTTCCTATGCAGGTTGTCCTGATCCTGTCCTTATGCTGTAATAAACCTGCAGAAACTCCTACTACCTCGAATCTTGACTCTTATTTATTGAGCTATCTGTTATGCTATAAGTCTAGTCAAAAATAGGGTATTATTTATTTATTTACCACAAAGTGGGCAGGGTAGAAACACCCTGACCCCCTAGGCCTGCTCAGGGGGTCCCACAAGGACCCCCAGGGCCCAAAAAAGTTTTTTTCTTTTTGAAAATTGGCAAAATCCGCGCAGGGTGCACGGATCTTACCGATGAAAAAAAAAGAAGCGTGCGCTCCCACACTATGTTAGTTATTAGCCCCTGGGGCCAAATCCCTTGGGCAATGAAATAGTTTAGGTGGTGGGCCCAAAGGGGCCACCCAGCCCCGGGGACTGCCATCCCCCAGGGCTTTATTACAAATTGTGTGGGGGGCTCATAGCACCCCCAGCCCAGGGGACCGCCACCCCCGGGGCTTTCATCATAAGAGGGTGGGGGGCTCAAAGGCCCCCCAAGCCCCGTGGACACCCACCCCCGGGGCTTTTTGCTAATATATGCAGGGGCTAATGCCCCCCCGCAGCCCAGGTACCCCCACCCCCGGGGCTAATTTTTTAAATAAAGAAACCTGTGTGGGCATGCCACGGGGACCGCAACCTCCCCGGGGCACTATGTTTTTAATTTGGGGGTCCATTATGGAGCCCCGAGCCCCGGGGACCACCACCCCCTGGGGCTTTTCAAATGGTGGGAGGGGGCCACATGGCCCCCCCTCCTGGAGCGCTTGATGGCCCTGGGGACCGCTACACCCCAGGGCCGGCTCCTGCAGTGTCCCGGGTTGCCCACCCTCGGGACACTTCTGTTTGCAATGACAGGGCGGGAGCCTCGCGGACCCCACCCTGTCATTGCAAACTGCTTTTCTATTTGAAAGAGAGAGCAGGAAACATGTTCTCTCTTCCAAATAGCAAAGCACATTGCTTTTCCACAGGGGGAGAAGCATGTTAGCTGCTCCCCATGTGGAAAAGCAATGCCGGCTGCCACAGGACACGGGGAGCCGGCTGGGACCCAACGAAGAGGGCCAACCCCGGGGGATGGGATCCCCGGGGCTACAAGTGGCCTGGGACGGGGGCTACGTGCCCCTCCCAAAAATGTAAAATAAAAAATTAATTAAAAAAGGCCGGCCGCGGGGGATGGGGTCTCCAGGGCCATAAATGGCCTAATGAGGGGGGTGGCAGCCCCCCTCCTATATGGAAAATATATTTTTTAAAGGGTCATGCCCCGGGGGATGGGGTCACCGGGGCTGATTATGGCCTTGGGATGGGGGCCACACTGCCCCCTTCCCGAATTTTGTACTTAAAAAAATTAATTAGGGGGTAGGCCCTGGGGATGGGGTCCCCAGGGCCAAAATATTAGGAAAAGAAGGGGGCCACACAGCCCCCCTTCTTAAACCAAAAAAAAAGAAAAAGACCGGCATTGTGCCGGAGGCCACGCCCCCTTCTTGTAGCACTCTACAAATGCACCCCCTGGCGCATTTGCACAGGGGGAACGAATTCCGCTTGAAAATTGGGGGTCCCTGGGGGCCAACTATCCCACCAGGAACCTCCAGTATGCGCCACGGGGCTGCGTTGCAGAGAGCTATTCTGAGGCCACGCCCCTTTTAACAACTCTCTGCAACGCAGCTCTGTGACACTTACTGGAGGTACCTAGTGGGCTAGTTGGCCCCCTAGGGACCCTCAGGATTCAAGGGGAGTTAATCCCACAACTTAAAACGCACCACGGGGTGTGTTTGCACAGTGGTAAAGGGAGGGGGCGGGCCTGAATTCACATGTGTTCAAACACACCCTGTGGCGCGGATTAAGTTGGGGAATTAATTCCTTGTCAATCCTAGCACACCAGGTACCTCCAGTAAGCACCTCGGAGCTGCGTTGCAGAGTGTTGTAAAAAGGGGCATGGCCTCTGAACACCTCTCTGCAATGCAGCCCCCTGGCACATACTGGAGGTACCTGGTGGACTAGTTGGCTCCCAGGGACCCACAGGACTGAGGAGGAATTAATTCTCTAACTTAAAACGCGCCACAGGGCGGGTTTACAGACATATCACCTCAGGCCACGCCCCCTTACTTCATCACTGTGTAAACGCATCCCGTGGCGCGTTTTAAGTTGGGGAATTAATTCTCTTTCCATACTGAGGGTCCCTGAGGGCCAAATAGCCCAACAGGTATCTCTAGTATGCACAAGGGAGTTGCGTTGCAGACAGGTGTTCAGAGGCCACGGCCCCTTTTTACACCTCTTTGCAACGCAGCTCTGTGGCGCTTATTGGAGGTACCTAGTGGGCTAGTTTGACCCTAGGGTCCCTCAGGATTCAAGGGGACTTAATCTCCCAACTTAAAACGCGCCACAGGGCGTGTTTGCACAGTGGTTAAGGGAGGGGATGGTGTAAGAAAGTGGCTCTATATATACTGGACCGAAGTAAAATCAGCCGAAATACGAATTCCGATTTACTCACCTGTTATCAGGAGAGACCTCAGTGCTGCATCTTTGAGCTTAACTTGAATTTCCTTCCATAGGATATCATTGCCTGCTTTTTGCTGAAAAAGTTTCTAAGTGTTGATTTTTTTAAACTTACAAATATTCCTCTAAAATCAACCGAACTACGAATTCCGATTTACTCACCGGTTATCAGGAGAGACCAATGTGCTGCATCTTTGAGCCCAGTACTGATCCTGAAAAGTAATTCTAATCATACTTACTAGTAACTTGAATTTCCTTCCATAGGCTAACATTGACTGGTTTCACTTGGAAATTCTTCTAAGTGTGGAGTTTTGGAACTTTAAAATATTCCTCTAAAATCAGCCGAACTACGAATTCCGATTTACTCACATGTTATCAGGAGATAACCCAGTGCTGCATCTTTTAGCCCAGCACTGACCCTGAAAAGTAATTCTAACGTACTTACCAGTAACTTGTATTTCCTTCCATAGGAATCCATTGTCTGGTTTTCACCAGAAAAGTTTCTAAGTATCTATTTTCACAAACTACAAATATTCCTTAAAAATTGCCTATATGACTTAAACACATTTTTTTAACTGTTTACAGGAGATGCACCAGTGCTGGATCTAGGATCCACCACTGAGTAGGAAAAAGTAATGATAACACTACTTACATGCTAAGCGAATATCCTTCCACAGGCTAACATTGACTGGTTTCACTTGGAAATTCTTCTAAGTGTGGAGTTTTGAAACTTTAAAATATTCCTCTAAAATCAGACAAACTACGATTTCGATGTCGTCACCTGTTATCAGGAGAGACCTCAGAGCTGCATCTTTGAGGCCAGTACTGATCCTGAAAAGTAATTCTAACCGTACTTACCAGTAACTTGAATTTCCTTCCATAGGATATCATTGCCTGCTTTTTGCTGAAAAAGTTTCTAAGTGTTGATTTTTTGAAACGTACAAATATTCCTCTAAAATCAACCGAAATAAGAATTCCAATTTACTGGCCTGTTTTCAGGAGAGAACCCAGTGCTGCATATTTTAGCCCAGCACTGACCCTGAAAAGTAATTCTAACCATACTTACCAGTAACTTGTATTTCCTTCCATAGGAATCCATTGTCTGGTTTTTACCAGAAATGTTTCTAAGTGTCTCTTTTCACAAACTTGCAAATATTCCTTACAAATCCCCTGTATGACTTAAACGCATTCTTTTAACAGTTTACAGGAGATGCACCAGTGCTGGATCCAGGATCCACCACTAAGTCAGAAAAAGTAACGATAACACTACTTACCTGCTAAGTGAATTTCCTCCTATTGGATAACATTGGTGATTCTATGTGAAAAAGTTTGTCAACTTTTAAAATACAATAATATTCCTTAAAAATCACTACTGTAACCAAAACGCTTTTACTCAACTGTTTACAGGAGTTGTCCCAGGACTGAGTCTAGGATCCAGTCCTGTGGTTCGAAAAGTAATCCATAAAGTAACTAATTGCATTTAACTAGAAATTCACATTGAGCGCAATGTTGCATAGTGTTTGAAATTGTGTTGCCCATTGCAACAACTGTAACTACTGTACTTAAAAGTATATTGCCTATTTGCAAAGTATTTAAACTAAAGTAATTCATTCTGAGAAAGTATATTTTGTAATGTAATTATAATGTAATTTAATAAAATAAAATATCTAAAATTAAATAGTTTTAAAAAATGTAGTAAACCAGTATCAAAAAATATAAATATAACAATTATTACATTTTAAAAAATTTCATTTACAAAACCTTTGAAATTCACTGAAAAAACCATAGGTTTCAGGCATGTTATAGTTAGGAATTAGCATTTAAAAAACCTTTGAAATTCACTGAAAAAACCATAGGTTTCACACATGTTATAGTTAGGATTTAGCATTTAAAAAACCGTAGAAATTCACTGAAAAAAACATAGGTTTTAGGGGTGTTATAGTTAGCTGGACATTTCACTCGTACAAAACCATTTAAATTCCTCTGTTATAGTTAGTTGTACTTACTATAACTTGCGCGCCCGCAATCCACTGCTGATGATGTCACATATTACATCATTCATGACATGGTCAGTGACATCACTGATGACATCTCAAATTACATCCCTGATGACATCATCCAGTGAATGTGGTTTGGTTCGATATTTAAATAAGTATTATATATATAGCAATCTGCATTGATGAATGAGTGGATGTATACGTGTCTGGATGGAGGATTTAGTAGCACTGTGATTGAATGTCTAAGTGACAAATATAAAAAAATGTTTTTTCAGTGAATATACATATATATATATATATATATATATATATATATATATATATTAATGCTCCGACAGCCCTTCTCCCAGCCGAGAGAAAGGCAGAAAAGCAGCACTCGCGGGATGGGTTTCAGAGTTTCTTTTTATTTTTCAGTGCAGACGCGTTTCGGGCAAAGCCCTTTGTCAATGTAATTGTAAAAACGCTCACAGGAAGACAATATATGCAGCACGTCATTATCGATGGAAACTGAAAATGGACTACCCGACTTAGAACTGCGGGCGCCATCTTGGAATGTGCAGTGTAACGTTGTTACGGTGATCAAAGGGCAACAGATTACCTCTACTCAATACAATTCATTCAATTATTACGCCGTGGATCAGCATACATTTAAAGTATAATTAATGATTGTGGTGACAGAAAATATATGAGCAAAAACAAGTACATTTTAGATATGCTAAAATTTACATACAGATTTCATCCGTCATTATCCACTTATGTGCTGTACATAGTTACTCATTTTAGTCACCAGGAATAAATATAGATGCCCAAACAAAGATCAAACATTCCATTGTTATCTTGCCGTGGATCGGCTTAGGCGGCTCCTATTGCTAGAAGCCGCAATAAAACCAGGGGAGCCCCCCAGGTCAACACAGATTCCATCAGATTTGAGTGAGATAGCAGGCTATGGCTGATGCAGTTTAATTGCCCAAATGGATGGCTAATTCCTCGCCACTGTTCAAACCATTTGGAACTTTGGTCTGTAAATCAATAATGAAACGGGACTCCAATCGTCTTAGCTTTAAAAGTCTATTCCCACCCCTTTCACTCTCTGGAACTTGGTCTATCCCAAAATATTGTAATAGATCTCTGTTGCTCCGATGTTTTATGGCAAAGTGTTTGGCAACAGGAGAAGTCAGATCCTTGTTGGCTATCGCCCTCATGTGTTCTAGGATCCTTAACTTAACATTTTTGATGGTGCTCCCTATATATTTAAGGTTGCAGGGGCATACTAGGCAATACACCACATACGGTGTTTGACATGTGATGAAGGACCCAATGCTTTTCTTCCTTGTAACCCCAGGAATTTCGTAGCTCAAGACCCTTTTGCTGTAAGCACAGGCCTTGCATTTGCCACAAGGGTAGAATCCTTTCATTTCAGCCAAAGTGTTCGTCCTAGCAACGGGAGTCTCTAAATGGCTATGTACCAGGAGGTCCTTAATGGACTTCGTTTTTCTGAATGTTATAAGTGGGTTGTTGGGAATATCGGCCCCAATTATGGGGTCAGTCTTTAAAATGTGCCAACTATGGCGTAGGATTCCTTTGAGTTGATTGGAGTTGTTGCTATAGGCTGTTATTAAGCGGAATTTGCCCTCATCTGTTTTTTTAGGGTTTACTTTGTCTCTCAGCAATTCGGCCCTGTCTATCCCGGAAACTCTTTTAAGAGTTTCGGTTAGGAGGGCCTGATTATAACCTCTTTTCTTGAACCTGACCAGACTTTCTTTCGCTGCTTCCTGGAAGTCCTCCTCACGTGAGCAATTCCGTCTAAGACGTAGGAGCTCCCCGTAAGGAATACTTCGTTTCAGGTTCATTGGGTGTGCGCTTTCAGCGTGCAAGACGCTGTTGCCAGCAGTGGGTTTGCGGTACAGGGATGTTGTTATTTGGTTGTCAATGATAGTTACACGAAGGTCGAGGTAGCTCACTGCCACTGAGCTAACCTCGCCAGTGAATTTTAGATTGACATTATTTTTGTTTAAATGGGAAATATATTCCCTGGCACTATCTTCTGACCCCCTCCACACCAGGAAGAGGTCATCGATATATCTGTACCACTTGACCACACTATTGGTCCAAGTGATGTTTCCCTCTGACCAGGCCACCTGCTCCTCCCACCAGCCTACGAATAGGTTCGCATAGCTGGGGGCGAAGCAGGTTCCCATGGCGGTTCCGGAGATCTGCTTAAAGAGTTCACCCTGAAAGAGAAAAATGTTATTCAACAGGCAAAATTCTGTTAACTCTAGCAACATGGTGCTATGTCCCGCATACTTTAGTGGTCTCTTTTCCATAAAATATTTCACTGCTTTCAAGCCTTGTGCATGATCAATACATGTGTATAAGCTCGTGATATCCATCACAATCATAACATACATGGGATCCCACACTAAATCTTGTAGTTTTACAATAAATTCCTTTGTATCCCTTATGTATGAAGACAATTGGAGCACTGACTGAAATAAGAAATGGTCAATAAACACCGAAAGATTCTCTGTAAGGCTGCCCATTGATGAAACTATTGGGCGGCCAGGCGGTGTTTCGAGATTCTTATGAACCTTGGGTAGGTGGTAGAAAGTAGGGATTACAGGATGGTTTGACCGTAAAAAGAGATGTTCCTCAATGCTTAACATATCTTTATTATGCCATTTTTGTATGAGCTTATCATATTCTTGGATGCTCTCCTGATATTTCCTTGTAGTAGTCAGTTCATAA
Source organism: Lissotriton helveticus (assembly GCF_964261635.1). Lineage (NCBI taxonomy): Eukaryota > Metazoa > Chordata > Amphibia > Caudata > Salamandridae > Lissotriton > Lissotriton helveticus. Next base: position 696,149,168 of record NC_136063.1, read on the forward strand.
TGTTCTGGGTTCGAAAGTTGTCGTTTCGCTTCCCCTACATACATGTCCTTGGTCATTATTACTACATTTCCTCCTTTGTCTGAAGACAAAGATATCGATCGCATCTTGGGCCATTTGTGGTAAGAATTCTGATGAATCTAGTCTGACTCAAAGGAGTAGGAAGGTGGGCATAGATCAGGAAGCCCCACAGAGTCCTTTCAAACCCACTTCACATTTCTTACCACAAATGGCCCAAGATGCGATCGATATCTTTTCAGAGACCGTGATTAAAGATCTGATCAAGTTACGCGTGTCAGAAAAGAACACGAAAGAGAATGCCACAAACCCGTTAACTATGGGACAAAGGAAAGCTCTTAAAAGTCTACAGGATGACACCTCTGTGATCTACAAGCCTTCAGACAAAGGAGGAAATGTAGTAATAATGACCAAGGACATGTATGTAGGGGAAGCGAAACGACAACTTTCGAACCCAGAACATTATGAACTGACTACTACAAGGAAATATCAGGAGAGCATCCAAGAATATGATAAGCTCATACAAAAATGGCATAATAAAGATATGTTAAGCATTGAGGAACATCTCTTTTTACGGTCAAACCATCCTGTAATCCCTACTTTCTACCACCTACCCAAGGTTCATAAGAATCTCGAAACACCGCCTGGCCGCCCAATAGTTTCATCAATGGGCAGCCTTACAGAGAATCTTTCGGTGTTTATTGACCATTTCTTATTTCAGTCAGTGCTCCAATTGTCTTCATACATAAGGGATACAAAGGAATTTATTGTAAAACTACAAGATTTAGTGTGGGATCCCATGTATGTTATGATTGTGATGGATATCACGAGCTTATACACATGTATTGATCATGCACAAGGCTTGAAAGCAGTGAAATATTTTATGGAAAAGAGACCACTAAAGTATGCGGGACATAGCACCATGTTGCTAGAGTTAACAGAATTTTGCCTGTTGAATAACATTTTTCTCTTTCAGGGTGAACTTTTTAAGCAGATCTCCGGAACCGCCATGGGAACCTGCTTCGCCCCCAGCTATGCGAACCTATTCGTAGGCTGGTGGGAGGAGCAGGTGGCCTGGTCAGAGGGAAACATCACTTGGACCAATAGTGTGGTCAAGTGGTACAGATATATCGATGACCTCTTCCTGGTGTGGAGGGGGTCGGAAGATAGTGCCAGGGAATATATTTCCCATTTAAACAAAAATAATGTCAATCTAAAATTCACTGGCGAGGTTAGCTCAGTGGCAGTGAGCTACCTCGACCTTCGTGTAACTATCATTGACAACCAAATAACAACATCCCTGTACCGCAAACCCACTGCTGGCAACAGCGTCTTGCACGCTGAAAGCGCACACCCAATGAACCTGAAACGAAGTATTCCTTACGGGGAGCTCCTACGTCTTAGACGGAATTGCTCACGTGAGGAGGACTTCCAGGAAGCAGCGAAAGAAAGTCTGGTCAGGTTCAAGAAAAGAGGTTATAATCAGGCCCTCCTAACCGAAACTCTTAAAAGAGTTTCCGGGATAGACAGGGCCGAATTGCTGAGAGACAAAGTAAACCCTAAAAAAACAGATGAGGGCAAATTCCGCTTAATAACAGCCTATAGCAACAACTCCAATCAACTCAAAGGAATCCTACGCCATAGTTGGCACATTTTAAAGACTGACCCCATAATTGGGGCGGATATTCCCAACAACCCACTTATAACATTCAGAAAAACGAAGTCCATTAAGGACCTCCTGGTACATAGCCATTTAGAGACTCCCGTTGCTAGGACGAACACTTTGGCTGAAATGAAAGGATTCTACCCTTGTGGCAAATGCAAGGCCTGTGCTTACAGCAAAAGGGTCTTGAGCTACGAAATTCCTGGGGTTACAAGGAAGAAAAGCATTGGGTCCTTCATCACATGTCAAACACCGTATGTGGTGTATTGCCTAGTATGCCCCTGCAACCTTAAATATATAGGGAGCACCATCAAAAATGTTAAGTTAAGGATCCTAGAACACATGAGGGCGATAGCCAACAAGGATCTGACTTCTCCTGTTGCCAAACACTTTGCCATAAAACATCGGAGCAACAGAGATCTATTACAATATTTTGGGATAGACCAAGTTCCAGAGAGTGAAAGGGGTGGGAATAGACTTTTAAAGCTAAGACGATTGGAGTCCCGTTTCATTATTGATTTACAGACCAAAGTTCCAAATGGTTTGAACAGTGGCGAGGAATTAGCCATCCATTTGGGCAATTAAACTGCATCAGCCATAGCCTGCTATCTCACTCAAATCTGATGGAATCTGTGTTGACCTGGGGGGCTCCCCTGGTTTTATTGCGGCTTCTAGCAATAGGAGCCGCCTAAGCCGATCCACGGCAAGATAACAATGGAATGTTTGATCTTTGTTTGGGCATCTATATTTATTCCTGGTGACTAAAATGAGTAACTATGTACAGCACATAAGTGGATAATGACGGATGAAATCTGTATGTAAATTTTAGCATATCTAAAATGTACTTGTTTTTGCTCATATATTTTCTGTCACCACAATCATTAATTATACTTTGAATGTATGCTGATCCACGGCGTAATAATTGAATGAATTGTATTGAGTAGAGGTAATCTGTTGCCCTTTGATCACCGTAACAACGTTACACTGCACATTCCAAGATGGCGCCCGCAGTTCTAAGTCGGGTAGTCCATTTTCAGTTTCCATCGATAATGACGTGCTGCATATATTGTCTTCCTGTGAGCGTTTTTACAATTACATTGACAAAGGGCTTTGCCCGAAACGCGTCTGCACTGAAAAATAAAAAGAAACTCTGAAACCCATCCCGCGAGTGCTGCTTTTCTGCCTTTCTCTCGGCTGGGAGAAGGGCTGTCGGAGCATTAATATTGCACGGCGCGTCGACCGTGTAGCGGCACCCACCGCCTGAGCCCCGTCTTTTCGGCGCGACTGGAGCGTTTATATATATATATATATATATATTCACTGAAAAAACATAGGTTTCAGACATGTTATAGTAAGGAATTAGCATTATATATATATATATATATATATATATATACACACACACACACACACACACACACACACAACACACACCTTAAATCTATATTCTCGCTATATGTACTCACCTTTTGATATTTTGGCCTTCGTTATTTTTCCCACAATATTCATATATGACGATATTTCTGTCTTTAACAGTCAATAGTAAAATCCACCAGAATGTACCTTTCAGTATTGTTTTGGAGTCCATTTCTTAATCACAACATTACTCACTGTGAGGGTGCATGCTACCAAGTCATTCAAAGAGAGTGATGGCTGCTAAAGTGTGAGACAGAATGAGAAGAAATAAAATTGCTAATTATATTTTTTTAAAAGGCTCCCACGACTTTATTACACACACAAGCCCAATGCAAGCCCAAATTGCAATTTGGTGAGCATATATCAAGAACACATTTAAAAGGTGATAAATCCCCTCTGGAAAACTAATTCACCATGTTTCAAATTCTTATATTTTTAGGTGATTTCTCAACCACAGTGAGGAGGCAACACAGAAACCTTTCTAACTCAAAAAGATGGGCTGTGGAGTGAGCACCTAGACTCACTAAAACTATATGGCATGAACGAGTCAGACATACTTTGTGAGCACTGCATATTCGCCGTACTTGCAAAATGGCACCTAAACCAGCTACCTTTAGGGAAAATTCTATCAACTACTCTATTTCTCTAGAAGCAATGGTAGTACTTGGAAAACCTCGATAGCATCCATCCATGTTTATTTAAAGACACACTGCTAACAAAAAATGATGTTACCTTAGTGCAACCTCTGAATCAATGTAGGAGCACAACCAATGAAGTACTGATATAGTATATAAATATAAATATAAATAAATGCATCTATCTTCAATCCAACTCCCCATCATAGAATTGCATAATCAAACTACAAATTGGCAGACTTTGCCTTCCATTAGTAATTCATCTCATTTTCAGCACCCACATAATACCAGACTGGGGGATTTCCATATTTAAATGAGAAGATACCTACTGAAACTGTTGCCAACGGTTTAACTGATTTTAGTTAATAAATGAATCACTAATATGCATTGTGTCTCATTTAGTTAAAGAGAAAAGAGCTCTGTAGGATTCATACATAATACAATGTTTGAGTTTGATATAAACCTCATTGTTACGAAATAATAATTGAAAAACTCAGACACTGAAAAAGAATAATAGATATTCAAAATAAATGGGATATCATATAAGCTTCAACTTTCTTTGACTGTACTGTTGGCGTTGAATGTATTCCTTATATTACCTACAAAATGCGCATATAAGGGAATGTTATGCCACAATCAGAATACATTTTCAAGAAATCTAAAACCTACAAAGAGTTACTTTCGAATATGTATTTTAAATAACACTGGGCAAAGCACTACGCTACGCTTGCGTAGTTTGTGAAGTTTGCGCTACTTAGCACTACGCGAACGGCACGTAGCACAGTGCAAACACACGTAGTGTAGTGTAGTGCAGCAGACATTTCTTGCTCGCTCGTGGTCCTCAACATCAAGTTGGCGACCGCGAGCAAGCAAAATGACATCCCAGTGAGACTTTTTCCTCATTCGCGATCAGCAACATCAAGTTGCTGATCGTGAGCGTGGAAAATAAACCTCCCGGCGAGATTCTCAAGGCGGAGAGGTCAGGTTTCTCATTGCGAGTGGTCGCACATGCTCGCGACTGCTCGCAATGAGAAACTACCAGTCCGCGTTGAGAAAGCTGCCGCTCGAGTAAAAATCTACTTCAGCGGCAGAAAACTACAGCTCACACTGTGCAAGATGCCGTTTTCAATGATTGCACAGTGCCAGATGCTTGTCTGCACTGTGCATTCATTGAAACGGAATCTTGCACAGTGCGAACAGGGTACTACACAGTTTGCGTTGTGCTATGCGTAGCTCGCGTAGTGCGAAGTGCACTTTGGGTAGCTTCGTGTAGTGCTACTTCGCAAACTACGCCCAGTTATAAAGTTTGAAATTAAATTTAAAAATTATTCCTTTCTTTCAATTTATTCTAGTTGAGGCTTGGGGGGAAGTAGACAGCCATTGCAAATGGAGAGCATTATCTGTCATCTGTCCTGATAAAGCAATAATTATAACTTCCTGAATTAGGAATTTGGAGCAAAGAAGCCCGTTTGTAAACAGGTACTCAAGGGTGGTTATCTAAGGATACTGGTTCCTCATCACTATAAGCATCCAGATTCTATTCATCAATGTTTATTGTTAAAAAATCACCAATACAAGATCATTAAGAACCAGACCTGAAGATGAGGAACATATGAACACTTGTGATGCAATGGAGAGTTTTTCACATCTAAAAACCTTCTAATATCTGGTGTTCATAAGTGTGACGTTTTGCACTTATAGCGTTAGGTTTTTCAGGATCGTCTTCAGACGGTTCTATGGAGTCACACCGCTGATATAAGGTCTTTTTTTTACAGTATAGGGCCACTTGGAAGCAATAGCATTCCAGGGGAGATGGCACAATGGTGAAATATGTTCTCGGTTGTTGCTAGACTCATGGGACTTATAACTAGATAAATACTTGTGACCCTTCAAGAAATGTACGATCAACAGCGGTGGAAGAAACAGAAAATATTACTGGCCTCGCCTCCCCATATATAGATTTTAGTGAACAATGCCAGTGTAGTAGGTTGGGATATGGTTCTATGCAAAAACAACAGAAACAACTGTGGGTCTTAGATATTATGTGTGTAGGAACTGGCTGATTGTCTGCTACATGACATACTTAGGAGGCAGACTATCGGACAAAGAACCACTGTGAAAAATGTCCATCAGTTACACGAATCGTACCGCCCAGTACATCATTTGGTCTACTTCACAGTAGGTAGCCCATTATCTATCTCCAAATATGGATAAAGGAGACAGGCGACTGGTGGAAGTTGTTAGATTGTAACTGAAAGCAGTGCATGAAATGATTAGGTGTAAAAATAGTGAAAAAAGTGTTCATGACATCAATACGAGTATGGAAAAGGTACATAGATGATATCCTTGTGATCTGGCGTGGTGATGATACCTCCCTTCGGGCCTTTCATGAGTGGTTGAATAACCGTAACGAATTCTTACGCTTTACACTGGAAAGCAACAATCACTCATTGGCCTTTCTAGACCTATTAATAACAGTGACATCACAGGGTCTTAAATCAGAGCTATACAGAAAGCCGATGGCGCGTAATTCCTTGTTGGAATATAGCAGTTGCCACCCGAAGTCCTTGCGCGATAACTTGCCATATGGACAGTTCCTGCGAGTGCATCGAAACTGTTCATCAAAAGAAGATTTTGCAAGACACTCAGGAGCTCTTGTCCGACAACTTGGCGAGAGGAGTTACCCCAAAAAATTGATCAAACTCTCAAAGAAGAGGGCTGCTAATAATAATCGGGAAGCCCTATTGGACCCCACCGGACCTAAAGAGAAAAATGACAGAATTACATGTGTCAACACTTTTAGCACTAGGTCCAACGCAATCCAGCGCATAGTACGCAAGCATTGGAAGATCTTGAACACTGGCAAAGACACACTGGAACAGCCACTGTTTGCATTCAAAAGAGCGACTAGCCTGAGAGATCAATTGGTCCACACTAGACCAGCAGCCAGAGAGCCACATCAAATAGGCACACTATGAAACAGACCACCGGTGAAAGGACACCACCCCTGTGGAAATTGTGCCGCATGTCCCCAGACGAAACACACAACGTCTATAGACATCGGGACGGGTCGTCAATGGGAACAAACACGATTTACAAATTGCAATAGTAGCAATTTGATCTACCTTATCACATGCCCGTGCACACTCAGATATGTCGGGATGACAACCAGGAAGATCAAAACGAGGATTTCAGAGCATAAGAGCACAATAAGGTGTAAAAAGCAAGCCACTCGACTGACGAACCACTTTATCCAAGTGGGTCACAAACCTACAGACTTTGAATGGACAGTCCTGGAACAGCCTAACATACCAGCACACATTACAGATGTGTCGAAACACCTATTTAGGATAGAACAGAAATGGGTGTACAGACTCAATTGTGATAAGGTCGGATTGAACGAAGATATCCCCTGGATGACACTGTAGATATTGCCATCAGGTGTCTATCCCTAGACCTTACGTAGCTGTACACTGTATACATAAACTGATAATATACATAATCAGTGGAAGGATCTTTGGTCACCTACTAATATCTGAATTGGTTGTAGATTAACATCACTTTTAACGTCTTAATCACTACAACCCCTCTATCAGTCACTATACATTAGGTCACCTAACACCACTGTATTGGCTAACTGCATATCCTTTGATAGACTATATTCTCTATCTTGAGATAATATGAACTACAGTTCGCTATCTTTAAAATATTTCACGTAATCCAAAATATTTCACGTAATCCACAACATCACAATGTGGACTAGTATCTAACAATGTATTTCCCAGGAATGCGCTAACAATCTAGATTCCAGGATATAGCCTACCATTAGTAACCACATCAGGATCATTAAATTGACGCACCCCGAACCAAGTGATCTAGCCAGCTAGGTGCCCCTCAGAAAATGAACACGCTAACAAACAAACACCATATTGTAACTGCGATCACAGTTGGGAGGCTGTTAAACTAGTTGACACATTTATATCGCGATTTTATAACCAGTGCACTAGAGTCTGGTTAATTTACTATTAATGTACCATCGATAAACTCTCTGTTGTATATAACGAGCGCATACCATTCACCTATATGACCACAGCGATCATCTGGGGGAGATCGTGAAATAACAACACACTCCTCCGTACATACTACATCACCCATGATTCCTGCCTTAGCCACCGTCGCACGTGAGTACTCAGAGAAGTGCGCATTGGAAAAAACTACACTTCCCAGGAGTCACGGTAGTTTTGGATTAAAACAGCGGACCAATCGGTACCGCGTGCCTGTCTTCTGTGGGAGCAATCGGTGCAGCTCATAGTGCGCATTGACAAGACTACACTCCCCAGGAATCAGGGTAGTTTTTTGGCAAGTATAGCGGACCAATTGGGGCCGCGCGTTAAACAATAAAGAAGCATTTTGCCTGGCCCGCGGCACCTCCCCAAACAGCACGGCAGGCTGTTGGAAGTACCGACGGACAGGTAAGGGTGCACATGAGACTAAGTGAGCTGTAACCCTTAGCAACAAGCGCACGTTTGGAGTACGCATATACTGCGCTTAACACATAATCAGGGTCGTATGATTCCATGCTGGATAAAGTGGGTTCTGCATTTCATATAGCCCAGTGAGACCTTTGTACTATTATCCAACTAACGCGATAATTATAATGGGCAACGCTAATCTAGTAACAACAGCAACTTGGCTGTCTTTAAACTTGATAAACAAGAGTTAAATGATATATCTGATTGTGAGCTAGCGATACATCGTGGAATGGTCATGCGAGTTCATCATCAACTCTTAAATATACTTTTATAACACAGAGCGGTGCTTCACGTCCCTGAGCTGTTTGCCAGGCGAGGCGAGGCCTTTCCCCTCACATATTGAGGTGAGTCCTTTGTTACGTTTGAACATTGGTGGGCGTACTTGGGTTATTATACCTTTTATGCTATTGCCTATATGACAACATTTTCTATATTGCAACCCTTACTAATGATTGTGTCATTGCATTTTTCTATGTGTGGATATCCTGGCGATTCTTTTAATGGACTTCCATATCAAAGGAGGAAAACTGTAAGTGAACTAGTGACTTCCAGCATTAGTGGTCACTTATGTCTAGTTATTATTTCTAATTTTCACGAATTATAATTTGTCACATTTAAGCAGTAGCAATCTAGTTTATGGGTCCTGAGGAAGCGGCGGGTACAGTTATTGACCGTGTAAGTCCGCAGAAACATGTCGACCAGATAACCCAGTCAGAAGGTATTTGTTTGAAACATCTGACTTTATTGCACTATACTAATTTTATAATTGGAAGGGCACGGCTCCAGAATAAATATATATTGCGCGTCCTATCCAATTTTATTTATGAACACTATTTTTGAACACTTTTTTCACTATTTTTACACCTAATCATTTCATGCACTGCTTTCAGTTACAATCTAACAACTTCCACCAGTCGCCTGTCTCCTTTATCCATATTTGGAGATAGATAATGGGCTACCTACTGTGAAGTAGACCAAATGATGTACTGGGCGGTACGATTCGTGTAACTGATGGACATTTTTCACAGTGGTTCTTTGTCCGATAGTCTGCCTCCTAAGTATGTCATGTAGCAGACAATCAGCCAGTTCCTACACACATAATATCTAAGACCCACAGTTGTTTCTGTTGTTTTTGCATAGTATCCAGGGGGATAACTTCTGTGCTTGGTCATTAAACTGCCCCTTGAACCCTCCCAAATTTGTTTATTTGCATGGGATATGGTTCTGGCATCGTTTTATGAAGGCATGGAGAATCATACATGTCTTTACACTTCAGGGAAAAGAGTCCCTGAAGTGTAAAGGAAGTTTCAAAGCCCATTCCCACTTGGAGTTCCACTTTTTTTTGGCTTGAGAAGGAATCAGACCCATGGATGAAATTGTAGCTCAGATGGATTGTATACACATTTTGCCATACTGCTGCTTCCCAGAGACCTATTGCCAAGTCAGGAAAGAATGAACAGAAACTCTTAAAGTTGGCCCCTGTTGGCTTTTGTGGTATTGGTTCCATCTTTTTGGCAACAGTGCCAGTGAGGACCCTTGAGCACAACCCACACCTCTGCAATTTCCATGACTATCCCTTACTCAGATGCAGTGCTGCAGACTCAGGACCTGGTATGGTATTTAAGAGGTGAGATTTCAACTGGTTGGGGTGATGATAACAGTTGGAAGCGCCAAAGTGCCAAACATCCCGCTCATCAAATGAACTTCCAGGTTTTGAGCATCGGTAGACCCTTAACAATCACTTTCAAGTGAATTAGTAGATACTTCTAAACCAGTCTCAATTATATTGGTAGATACCTTGCAACCACTCCCAAGCCCTCCTCACAAACATTAGTGGAAGGAATTCAGAAGGGCCTTGCTGTACCAAAAATAGCTGTCTTATGAGAAGCAGTTATAGTCTTCTGACAACAGGGGAGTGGTCTGAATGTGCCATATGAGCTCTCAGATCACCTAAGAGTTTTCTGCTAGAAGATCACCCGTGAAAGGGAATTACCTCCATTTATTTGTTAAGCAGTTGCTAAGGAGATGGCATAAGATCAAATAACCTGAACACTTCTCTTCATAATTGCCTTGAATTATTTAATGAGCCGTTGGGACTTTGGATCCTTGGTTTGGTGTGAACCGTGTTTATTGTTCCTCTAGGGTGTTTCATTTTGAAAATGGGCCTGCCTTACGCCATCAGGCAAGTCGTTATTACAAGAGAGTGATCATTCAAGATGGGCTGCATTCTCATGTTAGAGGTCAGTTAAGGGATTTAGATGTCCTCCAAACACTGTTAGTGTGTGTATCCTGCAGGCTGAGTCCAGGGCATGGGAGGCCTTGTGAATCTTGGTTCTGCCAGGAGGGCACTAAAGCATTTAGTTTCAACTACAGGGAGATGGTTTCTCATTTCGAAGACTTATTCCTCAGCAGTTGTTGAAATGTTGCCTATTCTCCAGGATGATCCTTTCAAACAAAAGCCTCATTCTCTGCAGTAGACTGGGTGAACATATACACTTCAGTAACCTGGGTGTCCTCTTCCATGTGTCTGAATCAGCATGGGTGTCACTGCACGCAGACCAACGCGCGTTGCACCAAGTCCACGCTACTTTGTCTCGTTTGTTACCCAACCCCTCTAACTCTTATGGAAATTCAACTGCTGTGGCACGTATACCCTGCTTAGGTTGCTCTTTGCCAACAGGTGTAGCCCATGGCCTATTGCCATAGCGCCTTCACAGAAGGGATGAGCCAACGGATGACAACAAGGGATACAAACCGAGCTTGTATAGCATGGTTCTCCTGAAATTGGGGTTTTTAGCACTCAAACAGAAATTCTATGATAAAACCTACCATCACTGACTATTTCTCATACTACAGAAACACTGAAAGGAACACGTGGCACCATACCTAATCACGTAGGCGCCTAGAAGTCGTTCTCATATGAGTGCCTGATCTGATTCAAGCTTCAGTGCACCACATGTAATCGCTACTGAGAGCCCCACTAATGACTGGTATTAGCTGGTGAATGTGGTTGTTTTCGTTCAATAGCGAATTCCTTGAATTCAAGAAACAATGCAGATATTTCCTACGTCATAGTCCTCCTCTTGGCGCCTATCACAGCCCTAGAACCACACATCGGTACAACGTTCTTGTTTTTCGTCTCATCTACGAAACTGCATCTCTATGCTCAACTAACTTTGATATGTGGCCATGGTGTACCCGGGAACGTTCATCACATGACGGAGCTCTTGTTGAATCGTAAAGTCGGTGTTTTCTTGCAGTGCAAGTAGTGTGGAAATGAGTTCACTCCCAGACACGGAGTATTCGAGTGAGCACCGTCTCTCCTCTGCACTTGTTGTGGCATTCCCCAAGATTAAGAAGTTATGCAGCTTGACAATGCACTTTGCTCAGGCAAGTCCTGACAGCCCGGTTGGGATTTTTCTTTGGCGGACTCATTCCAGCACCTGTCGCGCGCGAGCCAGGGGTGGTCCGAGTGCACTGTGCAACTTGCCTGGGCTGGGGCTGCTGCCAGCCAGTCCCGGAGGGTTGCATGAGCGCTGCGAGGCGGGCGCTAGCATTCTAAAGGAGAAACCGCTCAAACATATATTCGTTTTTAGAGACAAAGCGGGAAGAAAATCAGAAAAGCATTCATATTTTTCGGAGAGCGTGTTCTTCTCCTCCCAAGCGGCGGCGTAGCCATTGGTGCATCAGGTGCAGTGGCACAGGGGTCCAGAACCCCTGGGACCCATTGAACCCTGATCGTTGTTTTATTTTACTACTACACCAACAACAATCAAAGGGGACAATTTCCATGTGTGCACTACGCTACTTCTCCCAGTGAGACATGGGTGCGAATTAAATGTTTGCTGTGTGCAACTCGCGTGTCCCTCTGACTGCAGAAAAACTTTGCTATCACAGCTTTCGTCCCCTCTACCTGGGGAGTCCCGCACGTGCGTGTGTGCGTGCACAGCGGCATCACTTGACCGCTCCCCCATCACTGGTCCCAGGGTGGGTGCCAGCGTGGGTAATACAAGACTGCGAAGCTGCCCGGGACATCTCTGCTGAACAGAGATGCATATTCAAGGGAAAGGTGCCCAATGCCACACTGTGGGCTCGGGAAACAGCTTATTTACAGCGCTTCTCTTCCGAATTGCCATTAAAAATGTCTGCTTATAGCCAAGTTGTTAGAAAAAATATGTGGGTGGAATTGTTCCATTGGCTCTCTTGTCACTAAAATCCGTTCTTAGGGAGAATATCCCATCTCTGCAGAATGGAGCCGACTCGCCCTGTGGGATATAAAGCTAAAACGAATTTCGAGGCAGCTTTCAGTTCCTAGCCCAGCCTCGGAGATCTAATTTCAGGGCCAGCTCAGATACTCCGAAATGTCAAGGCGACCTGCTGTCTGGGCACGGCCCCACATGCTCACCTCCTAATGAGAACACACACACACACCCGTTCGTTTACACAAACTTTATTATTGAAAACAAGGATTCCTGTCGAAGTTCTCACTCGGAACAAGTGGCTTTTCAGTGGCGTAGTTCCGGGGTCTGCCTCGGCCCCCCTGCAGCTGGACAGTGCACTCTCACATACAGAGCACCCCCCTTGCACCACAGCTGTCTCGGGGGCGGGGCTGAAACCTGAGCCGACCTCCTAACTTGGGCAGGCGGTGGGATCTTCTGCACAGTCCGCCGAGCGCTGCCAGCAGAGGCTGCGGCCGCTGCAGAGGAGAAGCGCTGCATCCGCAGGCGCTGATTGGAGCAGGCGGCCCGGGCGGCCCGCCCCCTCATGCACCTGACAGGCCGAGTATTTACAGCGGGCGCAGGGGGCGCGGCACAGGCGAGGGCTCCGAGCACTGACTGGGACATGCGATAGGGAGCCGGGACCGTTACACGCAGCCAGGGAGCCCTGCGCGACGCACGCCAAGATGCCGCGCTCCTTCCTGGTCAAGAAGCATTTCAACTCCTCCAAGAAGCCCAACTACGGCGAGCTGGACAGGGACACGCACACAGGTACAAGCGGAGGCAGCCCAAAGCATGCTTAGGGTGGTCAAGTGCTTGTTTTTTTAAATATATATTTTGGGCATTTTAATTCAAGAAATAGACCATGCGTGGGGCTGTTTTATCGCTCTTTGATTTGATGTTCGAGGAAGACATCACCAGTTAATTCAACAAAACTTTTTAGTGTAAAAATGTTAAATTTTAATAACTTTCCAAACCGGAGCAGCTCCGTTGTGCTTGTAAATTATGCCGATGGTATAACTTGAAGTGCACTTTACTCATGCACTGAGTCCTTTGCGTGAACCTGCTCATTTTACACCGGTGTCGATAATATGATGAGCTGTTGTTTCACATTCTAACACAACGAACACAGCATCTTATCTGGACCCGACATTCCCGTGTGCACCTGTTTTCATAGCCATGGACGATGTAAGCACACTGGATTACATGCACACATTATGTGCATCCCTGACATTCGATTAGGAGTTGCACCTGTCCTTACGTCCTGCAAGACAGTAGTTCCTAGAAGAGCGTGGGCATCTAAAACATAGTATTTGTGTGAATATTTCAATGTGTACCTCCGCCTGAAGAAATCACTTTTTTGCAATAGAATGTACTGCACTGTAGACTAGCACAGTGTAAAATAGTGTATCTGGTTCTAGTGTGAACTTTGGTATTAGTGCATTGTGTTTTGATCACTTGTAACCTGTAGTTGTAGTAGTTCTTGTCCATGCTTGCTGCTTTTTTATGCTAATTCCTTGCCGTTGTTTCCTCTTGCAGTGATTTTTGCACCTTACCTATACGACAGCTACCCCGTCCTGCCCCACGCCGACATCCTCAGCTCGGTGGCATACAACCCCATCACAGTCTGGACTGCCACGGGGTTGCTGCCCTTGCCCGGAGACCTGTCTCCTCTCTCCGGATACCCGCCGTCCTTAGGGCGGGGCAGCCCGCCCCCGCAGTCGGACTCGTCTTCCAAGGACCACAGCGGCTCGGAGAGCCCCATCAGCGACGAGGAGGAGAGGCTGCAGTCCAAGCTCTCCGACCCCCACGACCTCGAGGCCGAGAAGTTCCTGTGCACTTTCTGCAACAAGTCCTACTCCACGTTCTCCGGACTGGCCAAGCACAAGCAGCTGCACTGCGAGGCGCAGTCCCGCAAGTCGTTCAGCTGCAAGTACTGTGAAAAGGAGTACGTCAGCCTGGGGGCACTGAAGATGCACATCCGGACTCACACCCTGCCGTGCGTTTGCAAGATCTGTGGCAAGGCCTTCTCCAGGCCCTGGTTGCTGCAGGGACACATCCGAACACACACTGGTAAGCAGGGCTGGCTCGCCACACACACACACACACTGAATCTCACCACACACACACAGTGTACTGACTAAACAACGCAGTACCGACCTGACAGGGGGGTCGTGCAACGCACCTTGAAGGTGATGGCAAGTGTTTGTTTTCATTAATTGGCTCGCGTTGTCTTTAATCTTGAGAGCAAACGTCTAGGGAGCTGTTTGTTTCTCAAGTGGAGCGGTTTCAGAAGTGATGAGTCTGGTGAACATTCCAGTTGGCCAATTGTAAATGTGTTTTGCTGGATTCCTTTGCAGGCACCTATGAATATATCCTCTATGAGATTCTGGTCTGGTCAGCTAATGCACACCATTTGAGAAACCCCAATAGATTCCAGCTCTATGTTGGTACTGTAGTTTGGTGTCTGTTGGTGCATATTAGTTTTGTATTTGATTTTCGTTCTACTGGTAGAGTTTTATTTTTCCTGTTCACCCGTTGTTTTCTGCTGGGTCTGTAGGCTTCCATACTCACAGCCACGCTTTTTGAATCCAGTAGAAACCATTTGTATTTGTCAAATGGAGAAAATAAGGGACTAATACTGTGTGCGTAGGAGACTTTGGGAAACTGGAAGTAATCCTTAGACGGCGTTGAGGTTTTGCCGTCTGTGCATGTCTGCCCCGGAGCCTCTAATCACGGTTACAGCTCAGCCTGACTCACCCTGCCGGTCCCTGCACAGCCAGCGTCTGTTCTACATGAAGGCGGGCTTTGAGCCTGTGAGGGGGCGGGGAGGGGACCGCGCTGCTGCCACTTAACCCGAATGGTTTGGGACACGACTGCCCATGGGGGTCAAAGGCATGCCAGCTCTTTAGGACCCCCTACCCACGTGATGTATCTTTGTGTAACTGGACTCGTTAACGTTTTCAGTGGTTATTCTGCGAAAGTGGGTCGAGACAGAGCCTTGTGGCGCTGCGTCAGAAGTAGCTGAATTAGAAACAGAGAAAAGTACTTTGAAAGAAGCAGAAGTCAAACCTAATTGTGACTGAACTGCCTCCTGTGGAGGAAAATCTTTTTTAACGCCTCTGATTGAGGCCTGTACTGTGCCTCACAAGGGGGTGGTGATTGGTTCAGATGCTCCGTCCATCACCACCCCCTTTTGTACTGTGCCACAGCATGAACTGAAACACTGGTGGGCGCTTCAAGACTACGCAGGATGCTCCGGAACTATAGAATGACTATTCACAAAATCACTTTTAGGCAGTGATTATTTTGTGCCGGTGATTTCCTGTGCTCGACATCTGTACAGTCAACACCAGGACTTATGGCAGTCTGCCACATGGTGGCACTGTTTGTCTGATTTAGGGAAGAGCACAAGGGCAGTTATTTAATAATTCAAAATACATTTAAAATAACATGCCTGCTGCCCAAGCCATTCTTATAGCTTTGGGTGCCTGGAATAGTTTGACACGTCACACTTGTAGGAATGTGATGTTTAGTCGTTGTGTTGGTACTGTCATTGGCAGAGGTGGCAGGGGCAATGGGTAGGTAGTGTGAGTTGTGGCAGCCTCTTGACAAGGGCCCTACGACTTATTGTTTTACAAATTAAGACCCGCTTTTAGGTGCTGTCTTTGGGACTATAGTGTCACTGGGATACAAAGGGGTTGATTCCTGTTTGGTTTATGACACACGTTTTGGGTGAAGCAGTGAAATTTCAGAAACCAAGACCCGAATCATCAACAAACAACATTTCTTTCATAGACAGCCCCCCCTCCCCCCCCACACCACCACCAGAGAGTGCCATTTTCAATTAATCAAATTATGGGTGTGCCACATGATACACATGCAGCAGAACGCGTGCTGATGTATGGGGGCATTGTTGTGCTTTATGTTGCACAACGTCTTCGCTCGAACAGGCCAGTGTTTATTCACCTGCTAAAAGCACTGCCACAGGCGTATTGTATTGCCCGTGTTCGTTTCCACAGGGTTGGGACATTGAATCTACCAATATTGAAAGCTGCCACTCCCCTGTCACAAGGCTGGCGGGGCAGCTCCAGTGCATCTCTCAGGATGGCAGAATCCCTACCAAGTCGAAAGAGTATGTCAAAGCACGAAATGTCCGGCTTGCACCACAAAGAAGTCTGAACCCTGATCTGTGCACCCGCTCACTTTCATGCTCCTCAGATGTGTGGGAAGCCTGGTGCGTTTCATAGGAGATGCACTGCAGATGGTGCCCCATCCATCCCTATGTTCAGAAGTCGAAGCACTACATATACACGTTACATAGCATACAAGTCACTATGTAAACTCCTACCGGGTCCCTTTATTATTTACAAGGGCTGAAGTGAATGGGGAATAAATCGCTCGGAGACGGATAACAGGTTTGCAAACACTAGGACGCTATTTTATGAACGCCATCCGAATGACGCACAGTTGACAGGTGGTGTATCCAGTAGCGGAATGAAGCGGGCCAGGGAGGATGCTGTCTTGGTGGCGGGGAGGGCGTGATACCAGTAACTGCGCTGTTAACCGCCCCCAGCCCCCGCCACATTGCTGCTGAAAACAAACAAACCAAATATATTCAGAATCTCACGGTCAGTTGTAGAGTCTCTAAAAGTAAAAGTATGGGGAACGCAAAAATGTTCGTGAAGTAGTGGAACTGTATGTCTAACAATCAGTGCCAGAAATCCGTTCCCATTAGTACACACCCACTTCGCCCTGTCGTGCATATATAAAATCGCATTAAATAAATAAATAAAAGTTCCATGTTAAAAAAAGACCGACATCTCCACATAAAATGAATGCAATTGAATTCAAAGGCGTTTTATTTGTAAAGATGTTTATTTCTCTAACATCAATATGTTTTCCTTCCTTTCAGGAGAGAAGCCCTTCTCGTGCCCGCACTGCAACCGAGCCTTCGCCGACCGATCTAACCTGAGGGCGCATCTGCAGACGCACTCTGACGTCAAGAAGTACCAGTGCAAGAGCTGCTCCAAGACTTTCTCCCGCATGTCGCTGCTGCACAAGCACGAGGAGTCGGGCTGCTGCCTGGCGCAGCTCGAGGGCCGCCTGCCTCTCTCCGTGTACCCGGACTGAGCAGGGACTGCAGCGCCCCCTGCGGGCCGAGATTCTCACTGCGGGCGGGAGCGGAAGTGCTCCCCAGGCCGTCAACAGGGACAGGAAGAAGCGGGCCGAGAAAGGGACAAGGAAAGAGGCAATAGGGCGGCGCCGACCCATGGCAGAGAAGTTCCAGTGGCCCACTACCAAAGCTGAAAACGAGGAAAATGGAGGAACATCTCTGTTTCAAAGGACCGGGACAGATGTGCATTCTTTGATACAGAGGCGCACATTTTTTCACATTCCTGCCTATAACGGTTTCATCCAAAGAGAATGTATATGTGTAGACCATATTGGTAAATATTCTGGATATTATGATTCCGCAACCGTGCCTCTGCAGGAAGCGTTGGCCTGTCCCAGTTTTCACAGAGACCAAGTCTGTTCCGCACAAAAAGAGTAATGAACCTCACTGACATGGCAAGTTGAAAATGTGAATACTTCTACTGTGACAAGCAGAAGGAAATATGCCATGTAGTAGGAAATATGCATTCCCAGTGGTAAGGAATTCATCCCTAGCGCCAAGGCACGAGAATACGCTGGGGATATGTAGCACAACTTCATCCCTTTAACTTCAATGGTTCTGATCAATATAGCATCCTGATGCCGTGATATGAAATATATCAAATTTCCTGACACAAATTTGTCATCCTTTCAAGTGTGTAGTGCTGTAAATGTATGTACGACGTCCATGGTTCTGAAGTGCTCTTAAAAAAGGTACTTATTCTGATGGAAGTTTGATTTGACCTGGTGTAAATGATTTATCTTGAATTCCAGTTTCTGATATATTGGGCCAGCCACAGAAGTTCAATGGGGAAAACGTGCATTTGCTCATTCATTAAAAAAAGGGGCTGCGTGTGCACCCTTTGACCCAGGTTTATTTTTTCCACGCAATGCACGCAATGCAATACAGCAAGACAACTTACTGCGCTGTGTGAAAGGTCAGGAATGTGCCACATTTACCAATATCGGGCACATCTTGCTCTGGCGCACTCAGTGCAGCCTAGCGCCAATGCAGGTACTCTTGTGTCATGGTGCAAGGGTGTCTTCCTGCACACAAACAATACTTACAAGGCAGTTTTCTTTTTCTAAGTATGTTGTACAATGTAGCACACTTAGAAAGAAGAAACAATGAGCAGAAATAAAGATATTTCTCCTCGTTGCACCTCCCCAGGGAAGGCGTACAATTCTAACGCCTGCCCTGATCTATCAGTGGTGGTAAATCTGAGAATGCATCAGAATGCATGGATAGATGCGTAGGAACACCCACGCTACACTGATGAAACACCTTTACAGGGCAGAGTAATGCAAGGCAGCGACTTGCAGAGTGGCCTCGCATGGCTTGGAAAACTCATTTTAGGTTTTGCTTTGCCCTACGTTATCTTGCATGGTGCAAGGGTGAAATAAAACAATGATAAGTCTGCCACTTTGTGTTTTCTTACATTTTGGTCCCTGCCCTAAATACTGTGATTGGGACAATGCTAGGGGATAGTGTAGGGATAGATTCCAGGACTTCCCATCTTCACAGATGTTCAGCCATCTGAGCCTGGCATACCCCCTGTTTCCTCCTGGCATCCATGGCCAAGTACAGGAGTAATCTAGAGAAGGCACAACACAGGTAGGTTACAACAATGTCCCCTCCATTTATTTATGACTCTGTCCTCCACTACTAATGAAATACTTTTATAATGGAGTATGGATTTACATTTTTACCACCAATATACATGGGGTGGGTATGTACGTCTTACATATTGAGAGGTGTTGACTCTTTGAAGTACATAACTGTCAATTCTTCTCTCATGGACCCATGTGATATGGGGGGGGGGGACCCTGGCAGCAGCAGGTCCCATTTCACAATGCCATCTTGGATCTTGGGAGCAATGCATGATAGTTTGTTACTGGTCCTCTGCAATGTTGGTTAGGGTTTGCCTTAATTTGCTTTAATGTATGCATTGCTTGGAATAATAGGGCACCAGGAGTTATGAGTTAACATGCTGCAAGATGAACTGCATAAAGTGACTGAAAAAAGCAGGGTACTTATCTACTACAAACATAAATCCTTAAACATACACTCTGTGCCTTATAAAACCAACTTTATACATTCCTTGCTCATGCCTGACCAAAAATCGTTTTCACACTGCCGTCTTTCATGGGATTGTGTAACTCAGTTATGTAGGGACAAGTGCAAAAAGGGGCTTGATTGGAGTTTGCCAAAGAATATTTGGAATACGTTTAAATTCACAAAGAATATGCAATGATGTTTCAAACAATCTCCACACTGCCATACACCACCATGTGCCTTACAAGTCTTAATCATTTTGTATGATGTGTGAATAAAATGTAAATATGTCTATTTTTATATGTCTGAATGTATGGTTGTGTGTAAAGGAAGCTGCAGGCTTACTGCCCCAGCCTCTGGAGAACATGAAGAAAAGAGTAATGCTAATGAATTTGTGATGTTTTCTAGACACTTTTTATTTTTAAAGAAATAAACATAATTTGGATATAACAAGTTGGTGTGTCATTTCATGTTTTTGAAGTTACATATTAGGCGCTTAGATTAACAATCTGTTTCAGCTCACTTGTTGCTAACCTATTTTTTTTATTTTTTTACTTATGCCGAGGTTAGGATGCTTAATTCCTCTACAATTTCAGTTAAAAATCTATGACACAATAAAGTTGGGTAATATGGAAACATTGAAAAATACCCATCCTATACTTAGGGCAACAATTCCAGAGTAGGCCCATCCTTACCTTTTATGACCAACCTGGATTGAGAGGAAATTAGCCGCACCAAATGACGTAATGGGAGTGTCAATAATGGCTGACAATAGTAACCAATGTTACATTTTCAAATATGCTTCGTGATAAATATTTAGTCAAAAGCCCAGCATCACTGTACATCCTCCACTGGTCCCATCTTCAATATATCATCATAAGCAGCTTTCCAAAGAAGTGCAGTCCTCTGGAAACCATGGTTATCAACAGCATACTGCTCACACTCCTCCACGGTCCTCCTTGTGAAAACAGAGACAGGAAAGTGCAAGCAATGCCAGGACTTCTATTTTAAGCTACACCGCCAGAGTTATACCCCTCTGCATCATCAAAACAATCAGAACAGTTGTAGAGGTAGACACACATGAGCGGAAGGATTGCATTCCTGTCCTTTCCCACTACGCTGGCGCACAATTTGCTGCCTAGGGCCAACGTAGGTACTCTTGCGCAAGGGTGCCGCCATTGTAGGCAGGATTGTTTTTGTGAAAGAAGAAGCACTCTCCTGCACTAAAGCAATCCTGAGAGTCATTTTCCTCTACACATGGAAAGAGGTAAAGATGAGAAGGAATACAAATATTTCTCCTTGTTATGACTGCTCTGAGGAGGCGTAAGATTTGGCGCTGCCCCAGGTTTACGTGAGTAAGTAAACATGGGACAGTGTCAAAATCCATGGGTGCTTCGTGGAGAAACCCACTGCAACGTCCATGGAATTCCTCCTTAATGCAGAATAAGGCAAGGCAGCAACTTGCACTGCTTTGTTTTACTCCATATCTATGAGGGCATTCAAAGCCACGCAGAGTGATTGAGACTGGAACATCAAAAAAACGGAGGCACCGGTGATGCAAGCCTCTCATAAATATGCCCTTTGGTGTCCAGGGCTGGACTGTCTACCGGGCAGTTTGGAATGCTGCTGAGCTGGGGGCTGATTTAGTTCATGGAGACCTGTGTGTGTTAAACAACATTCGTTTTGCTTTAATTATTTTGAAGCACACGCAGGTCTCTATGAACAAAATCAGCCCCCACCGCAGTGGAATCAACCCCCAGCTCGGCAGCATTCCAAACTGCCCAGTAGTCAGTCCGGCCTTGCTGGTGTCAAGGGTTGCAGAATCTATTTCATCCACTAAATTCTACTTCTCCACTCTGCTGTTGCAGGTAACAGTGCAGATCTTTGGGCAATTTCATCACTATGGTGCTAGAGAAAAATGTCAGTATACAAGCCCTATTCGGCTTCAAACCTGTTTCTTTTCAAGTTAACGCACTTGCAGGGTGATCTGCCATATGCCTAAAACTAGGATTATGGTTGTGGAATCCATTGGTTTAATAATGTTCCAATTGGAAGTCAGTAGTAGCAGACTGAGTGCTATAATACCAACCACACATCTAAAACCTGCTTCTGCTTTCTCTGTTCCGGGAAGGAAGACTACATGGTTTGTAGTGCTTTACAGACAACACAAATAAAATGCATTTTATAGCTGGGAGGCAATAGAGGATGAAGCATATTTCATTTTTTACAAAGTGTGAAACATATGTTGAGTATGGTTCCCGAAGTTTTTTTGTTGCAAAGTTTATGTTTACCTTATGACAAGAGGAAGTACAGTCCGCAGTCCATACATGTAATGAATTAAGTAATGTTACTTTACAGGCATTGTATTTGTTTGTTTCTAGCATATATACTGTTCGGTCTCATATTCAGAGTCTGGGCACCCATTAAACCTCTGGTTGTAGCTGATCAGATTCAAGATTGTCCCAATAGTTGTGCTTGGTGTTGGCTGTATATGGAAGAGTGGACTAATGTATTGATATTTAGGTGCCAGCTACATCATATGATGTTTTGATGTAGTGCATGGGCCTGTGAGTGTGTGTCAGTGAACTTTGCTGTTTGTTACATGCATCTGAGGTGCAAAGTTATCCATTGGTCAACTTGTTATGGTTGTTTAGCGACACCAGAGATGATAATATGTGTTAGATGCAATGTGCACTTGTGGTATATTCAAGATTTTAGGTTGATATGTGTAGGCACTAAGCATGGGCGGATTTTGCGGATCCACGATTCACGAATTTGCGGATTCACGGATCGTGGATCCGCAAAATCCGCGGATTTTGCGGATCGGCGGATTTGGGGGCGGGGCTTCCTCGAGTGTGTGGGCGGGGCCAAACGGACGGGGCTTCCATGCGAGCGCACATGCCTCTTGTGTATACAAAAGGTCAGAGACCGATCAGAGCAGCAGATTAAGAGACAGAAGCCCCTGGTCACAGGAAAGGCACGGGGATTGCGCTCGTGAAAGTCAAAGATGCAAATGCCTCTGGCCAGCATCACGATTTTTTTTGGCCTGATGAATGAGTCACTGCATTTGCGCTTCAACTAGTTCCAGCGACCAAGTGTGTGTTGCTATGCAATCGCGCCGAAGTGCGCAGGGGTCCCTTGATTGAAATGTCCATCATAGTGGGTAAATGGCGGGAAGACGGTGCACACCTCGAGTGT
The DNA here is from genome assembly GCF_964261635.1 of Lissotriton helveticus. Lineage (NCBI taxonomy): Eukaryota > Metazoa > Chordata > Amphibia > Caudata > Salamandridae > Lissotriton > Lissotriton helveticus. The sequence continues at coordinate 696,172,054 of NC_136063.1, forward strand.
GTGGGCGGGGCCAAACGGACGGGGCTTCCATGCGAGCGCACAAGGCACACCTGCCCAGCCTCCACAACGCTCACGATTATTTTTTGGCTGATGAATGAGTCACTGAAATTAAGCTGCAACTAGGGCACATGCGTCGTGCCAGAATGAACCCTGCCCTTCAGACACCATGTAAATAATTTACGATGGCGCCGGCAAGCTGCCAGCGCCATCCTGCAAAAGTTACTTAATTAGCTTCAACAGGAAGCTCCAACTGATAAAATAAAGCAGGCGCTCGAGCCCCTGCTTTATCTTATCTGTTAGAGCTTCCTGTCGAAGCTAATTAAGTAACCATTTGAGGATGGCGCTGGCAGCTTGCCGGCGCCATCGTAAATTATGCAGGCTTGAACTTTTGACCGCAAAATCCGCTCCGATCGCGGATTGCGGATTCTCGGTAAATCCGCGAGAGTTCGCGGATCGCGGATTTACCGAAAATCCGCAAAATCCGCGATCGGAGCGGATTTTGCGCTCATGCTTAGTAGGCACATAGAAGAATATCGATTTGAGTCGGTAAGGATTAGCCATCTACTTGAATAATCTTTTTTGAAAAATCTATAGGTGGTAGTAGTTCTCACTGACTAGAGACAACATAGACTGATATCCTTATATTTATGTTAATTTTATGTTATGCATACTGTGTTCTGTTGAGTAGTGGGCGGTCCAATGGGAAAAAATCATGAAGAGAAAATAATGAAATTCATACATTTATAGAGACGTATATCTTGCACCAGTTATTTAGTTAAGATAAAAGACTGAATAAGCAAGATAGAATATTACTCTCTCTCTTACTTGAGGAAAAGGCAGATGAGTAGAGGCTTTGAGTACCACTTAAGCATCTAATGATTTGCTGTGCAGCTTCACCTGACTTGACTATATCGGACTCGGGCTTTGCTCTCTCTGGCTGTGAAGGGGCAGGCCTGCAATCACTTATCGTCCCGTTATGGCAGAGGAGCGTCGCCCCCACTGCTTTTGAGCAGTTCAAAGTAAAGGAAATATAAAATGATAATAACTTTTACTTATTATCATTTTATGTTTCCTTTGTGTGTGGGCGGGTGGGCGGGGCTGCTCTGCTCTCGGAGCAGTGCAGGAGAGGAGTGGGTTGCCCATTCCTAAGTGCGCAATGACTGTTTGGTCACCCATCTTGGACCACCCAAAACTGTCATGCCCTATTTTCCATGCTGGCTGCATTACAGCCTGCGTGGAGAATATGCCCAGGCCCCCATTCCCTGGTTGAGCATTGAGCGTCGAACCAGGATGCTCAAATCCCACCACAACGCTGCACCGAAACGTTGTGATTGGTCAGGGGAGCCTGGGTGATTACCAATCACAACGCTGCATTCCAGCATTGTGATTGGTCAGGGGAGCCTGGCTTTTCTTCTTGGCTTCCTGTTCCTCGAGTCCGAAAAGGAGAGCATAAGCAGAGATCCTGGATCCGGCGGCAAGATAAGTGTGTCTTTTTTGATTTATTTATCTTTTGCATTGCGCAATGTCGTGGCTGCCCCTAAAGTGCCCATATCGCCTTAAGGCTGGCCAAAGCGGCATGCACCCTTTGCATGTTCTCCACTCAGGCTATATTACAGAACATGCAGAGCCTGCCAGTCCCTGTCGGAGCACTGAACCACGGCGCTCAGACCAATTACAATGCTGCTATAGCAGAGTTGTGTTTGGTAAGGGGATTCTAGCAGGAAGGGGGCTTCCTGCTGAGTGGAGAGGAGGACGGAGAATGAAGAGGTGGAGGCCACGGTCGGTGGTGAAAAGGCAAGCACATTTAAAAAAATGATAATTTCCCTCCCCTGCCTCCGTCCCCCGGCTCACCACCCCTGGTCAGTAGCAGCCGCTACTGTGAACTTCCCTGTGTTACTGCTGATACCACTTTCCTTCCCTACTCACTGTATCATCAGAAGAGCCCCTTTCTATAAAGAGGCTTCATTTGAGTCTGCCTGCTTACTTGACTCTATTTGTAGGCACTCAAATATTTCGCTTATATTTCCTCTTTCTCTACTTTCCCGAAACCTATGAATGCTAGAGTCAGTTATAGGATGGCCACCCTTTTTGCTTGCCTCCACAGAAAGACTCAGGCCAGACTTGCAAAAAAAAACAGCATAGGTGCAACCATAGCAAAACTTAGTGGATATTCTGGTTTGAAAAAGAGATGCTGCTGAGCGTGGCAGCAAACACTGTGCACTGTGCACTAATGTCCCGAAGGGATTGAACAATGTAATCAGTGAGTAATCAATTGTAAATCACAATGAATAACAGAATACTTCTAATATAGCAAAAACAATTGTATTCATCGGAAATGCATAAATCATCATGGTAAACAGATTATGTATACAATAATTGAAAATGACTTATTAACACATGAATAAATGCACATATACAGTCATTACGTCATGACTATTACAATGCCAAATATATTAATATAATGCATTTTGCCAATGCTTGTGAACAGCCCGATGCATTTCGGGACATAGGTGTCCCTTCCTCAGGGGCAATCTATAAGAGAAACAAAATGCAATTAACTAATGATGCGATACATTGGAAAAAATCGTACAAGCGACATCCATGGGAGTGGAAATTAAAATATCAGAAAGTGAGATGCATGCAGGTAGCTCAATTGGAAATGCCTAGGTAGGTCCTAGCAGTGAAAGTTGATGAGCAGTTGAAAGACAAGTGCACCCAGAAGTGTAGTGGTAAATCCGAAAAGAAATCACTAAAAAGGATTAAACAAGGGTTGAAGGACCTGATGCAAACAGGGGGCCCCATAGCGGTGGAAAACTGTATGAAACTGCAAACCCGGTGTGTAAGAAGTCTGGTGCACAAAGTGTGCAACCTAAAGGTTAAACGCAATGCGTGTAAAGGTGCTAAAAAAAGCGCACAGGAAATACCTGGCAAAATAATGATGTGGCAAAACAGTAAACTGCGGAGGCGCACTCGGTGAGTGAGCTGGTCTGCAGATGGTTCGTTTGCTGTAACAAAACGTGGCAAATGAATTCACGGTCAAAAAATATGGGCAACGCTGGGCAAACAGTTAAATGACGTGCAGTGGGGCTCACCTTAACGCAACTGATGCTTACACTGATACAGGAATGACCTCCAATCTAACAATGTATCACAACACACTGCTCGGATTCCTCAACGCGAAACCTGCGACAAAAACAATGCCGGTCACTTTACTCACACTGAAATAGGGAACTCGATGTACAAAGACTAAAGTGGCTCAAACGCCACCGAAATTTACCTGAGTATCGCGTGTCACGAAGCTCATGATTTCAAGTAGAACGAAGTTGTGCCGGTGCAAGCCGGGAGAGATCTTCATATCGCGTGGTGTAGAGCGGTGGTGCAATAGACAAAGGACAATGTGGGACAGGACCGTAGGCGCCATATTGGAGTGTGGTGAATAACACTGAATCAAATGAAGGGTCGACAGCACAGAGATAAGTAGGGGATATTGCGGATGCCTATCTGGTGCGGGCAGTACCGTGACTTCTGGGAAAGTGTAACCACGAAGGATATTGTTGTAAAGTAAAATAAAAAACAAGCTGCTTCAAAAACCTGGTGTATTACTGGGGTGATCCGGAGTGAGGATTCAGAATGAGCAGAAAAGGGATGCCCGAAAATGACAGAATGTGAAAGAGGGTTTAAAAATAGACAGTTGAAAATAAAGAAGAGTGTGATAATGACCCAAAGTTAAAAGGGACCACAAAGTGTGACATCAACAAATCACTTAACGTATTCTCAAATGAATACCACATGTAAGCCAAAAAATGTGAACAACATGGCCTATGTTTAAACATACTTCTTGAAACCACACAATATTGCTGAGGTAAAAAATAGTACAGAAAGCAAATAACAGGATCACAGTGAAAAATAACACATAAAGACACTGAAGCCTACTGCATACTAATGTCAATCAGAAGACAAGATGTGTAATCGTCATAGAAAACAGAACATGTCAAAACGATCATTAAGACCCATTGGTTGCATGGACCCTAGGGTCTGGATCCAAAACAATTCTCGTTGAAGTAATAATCTGTTAGTGTCCGTGCCTGGTTTAACAACGATTTGTTGGATAATTTGAAACCTAAGCTGAGAAATGGCATGTTTTGCTTCCACCCAATGAGTGGCTAAACTCGAGGTTGTACTCTTAGTGCGGATCCGACTCTTATGTTCTGTAATCCGGATTTTTAATTTACGTGATGTTTTACCCACGTATGCTTTACCACATGGACATTTAATACAATAAATGACATGGGAAGAATTACAATCAGTGTTATGGTTGAGCTTAATGGTTTGACCTGAGATTGGATGTGTTAAGATGTTCCCAATAGTGACATTATGACAATGAGTACAATTGTTACAACAACGCGTCCAAGACCAGTTCTTCTTGGATTCTGTGGGTTGCGGTGTGGACAACAGGGAACGCAAGTTCTTTCCTCTTGTGTACGCAAACAGGGGGCGCTCATTGAAAATACCATGGAATTCTTCTTCGTGTTGTAAAAGGTCCCAACGTTTGTGAATAATAGTTTTAATAGATTGGGACACTGTCGAAAACTTAGAGACATAAACTATACGTTTACTGGGATGGATCAGTTGTTTCAACAGTAATTCATCGCGTGGTTTCTGCCTAGCTTTGGATAAACATGTTTGTACTGTAGCCTGTGGGTAACCTCACTCACTGAATCTCTCTGAATATTCAAGTAGTTTGGTGTTGCTAACCTCTGGATCTGAACAGATTCTACGAATTCGTATGAACTGAGAATATGAGAGATTCTTGAGGAGACTTGCTGGATGGAAACTTGAATGTAACAGGGTACTGTTACGGTCAGTGGGTTTAGAATATACCGTGGTCTGGAATTGGTTAAGCTTAGTCTTGTGTACCTGCACATCCAAAAAATAAATAATTTCTGGTTGGATATTGTATGTTAAATGTATGTGTGGATTGAGTTCATTCAGGGTGCCAATCATCTCTTTCAATGACTGCTCAGTGTCTGCCCATAAAAGAAAAATGTCATCAATGAATCGACAGTACAGGAGTATGTTCTTCCACCAGTGTGGATTAGACATGATGTTATCAAACTCATATTGTGCCATATAAATGTTGGCATATGTGGGTGCCCCCGAAAAACCCATGGAGGTCCCCGTCAACTGAATGTAGAACTGCTGTTTCCACTGAAAGTAACTGTTGTGTAAACAGAACTTAAGTAACTTTAGAATGAAGAGCTTCTCCATTTGTATGTTGTCTGAGCGGAGCAATGCCCATTCAACTGCTTCTAGGCCTGCTTCATGGGGAATCGAAGTATAGAGAGCTGCCACATCGATAGTACAAAGAAGAATGGAGGTGTTTAAGTCAATGTCTATCGTATCCAATTTCTGAAGAAAATGTGTGGTGTCTTTGAGGTAGGAACACCAGTTTTGCAAAAAAAGTTGTAGATAAAAATCTAGAAATTTACCAACAGGATCAAACAGAGATCCACAACCCGACACGATGGGCCGGAAAGGTGGATCGGTTGCATTTTTATGCATCTTAGGGATCATGTAGATGCTTGGACGTCGAGGATTTTGTGTGTTTAGGAATGCAAACATGTGGTCATCTATCCAATCATTGGTACGAGCTTCTTGTAGTATGTCTTTTAATAGATCCTGGAGTTGTCCAGTGGGATCATACGTCAGTAACATGTAAGTAGTAGGATCATTAACGTGGACCTCAACTTTGGCTTCATAAAATTGGGTGTCCATCACCACAAGGGCACCCCCCTTATCTGCTGGCTGCACAGTTATAGAGGGATCATTGGCTATTGAGGAGATAATGCGTCTCTCGTGTTTAGACAAGTTGTCATGTTTTTTATTCTTGAAAGACAACTTTTGTATGTCTAGGTTAACCAATGCCTCAAATGTGTCTAGCATTTTGTGTGAAACTGGGGGAATGAATGTGCTTCTGGGTTTAAAAGGATGTAGTGTCTGTAGTGTGCGTTGTGGATCATCCGACACCACATTGTTAAAGAAATGTCGCAATCTAAGCAGCCTCATAAATTTGAACAAATCAGCTTGTGCCTGTAATGGTGTGGTAGTATTGGTGGGTACAAAAGATAAACCACGATTCAAAACCGCGAGCTGGAGTGGCTCCAGCTGCTTTGAAGAAATGTTCATGACTAACTGACGTTCTTGCCGCTGCGCAAGGAACGCCCTGCTTTTTCTTTGTCCTCTCCTGGTTTTAGGACTGATGATGTTGTTCTCTCGGTCTCTACTGTGCTGGGTGGTCGGTCTAGATCTGAGACCTGTTCTAAAAAAGAAACCGAAGAGGATGTCTGGATTTGTTCAATCGGTTTGGTAGAGGGACCAGCTGTTTGGGACTGTACCAATTGATGGGCTGGTGTGCGGCTCATCATGGTGTCCTTATCGGATACCAAGCTCTCATTAGAGGAACCAGTAGTAGGTGTTGCTTTACGTTGATCAAACCTCCTTTTGGAGTAGATCTCAGCCCATGTGTAGACTTCATTGAGCTTGTAATCTATGGTATCTCTCTTATATTTGCGCAACTTGCCCTCTTGCAATTATTTCTCATATGTTTCCAATTTTTGATTGATGACTTCCAGTTGTAGTTTCCATGCGTTAGACTCTAAACGTCTCATCAACTTTCACTGCTAGGACCTACCTTGGCATTTCCAATTGAGCTACCTGCATGCATCTCACTCTCTGATATTTTAATTTCCACTCCCATGGATGTTGCTTGTACGATTTTTTACAATGTATCGCATCATTAGTTAGTTGCATTTTGTTTCTCTTATAGATTTCCCCTGAGGAAGGGACACCTATGTCCCGAAATGCATCGGGCTGTTCACAAGCATTGGCAAAATGCATTATATTAATATATTTGGCATTGTAATAGTCATGACGTAATGACTGTATATGTGCATTTATTCAAGTGTTAATAAGTCATTTACAATTATTGTATATATAATCTGTTTACCATGATGATTTATGCATTTCCGATGAATACAATCGTTTTTGCTATATCAGAAGTATTCTGTTATTCATTGTGATTTACAATTGATTACTCACTGATTACATTGTTCAATCCCTTCGGGACATTAGTGAACAGTGTTTGCTGCCACGCTCGGCAGCATCTCTTTTTCTTATTTAGCCTACACTTGACAGACAGCAAGTGTCACACTGTCGCACCATTGTTATATACAAGTTTATAGTTCCAATTTTACGGTTTATCAGTGTGAAACAGGTGTGCTCTCCTTCCCTCTCTTCTTGTATTATTCTGGTTTGAGGCAGAACTATCTATTAGACCTTCACTGAACTATGTCTAATTTAGAGGTATAATTTCGGAGATATGACTTTCACAAATGAGACACAATGCCCCAGGTGAGGCATCAAAAAGATTACTGCAGCGGTCATTTGTCTGCTTTTTGTCCTAGTCAAAGCTACTCTGTATACAGTCATACCTACTTATTTTATGTTCTAAGGTTGGAACGACCATATATGTGCCCCTTTAATCTTTTATATAGACTTGGATGTCAAATGGGCAATGAAGGCTTTGATATAATATTGCTGAAAAAGCATTCGGTGAACTAGGTGTCATGCCTTTTCTTTTTTTCCTGCTGCAGTGAGTAGTTACGGGCCAGTTCTAAAGTGTATATTCATTGTTTATCATGATGTCCCCTAGCATTGGATATACTTGCTCTGCTCAAAAGTGGCGGAAGCTCCTATTTGGGTCTTGACTCATATGAGGGAGTAAGGTGTAACATTCAAAGCTTCAACTATTAATGGGCACTGGTTAGGAACCCAAGGAAAGTATAGCACCATCAATACACCAAAAAATGGTCAAATGTCTAGTCAGAGCTGTTCATTATTAGATCATTTCTACAAGGACATTTAGACCGTATTGCGAAGCTCGTCGGGTCAGTAGAGCCCTTGGCATCTACTTCAATTCTGGCAGGCCACCCACCATATCTAAAGATCCTCACCTACCTAGCGAGGACCTCTATGATTCCAGAGAATCTGCTGTTGTAACATGTGAACTAATCGCAGATTTGAATGCCAGGTGGACCATGTCACATTTCACCTGCTTACCATTATTTCAGGGGTTTTTTTCCAAACAAAATTCCTAGGCATGTGTTTTGTGGAAATATTTAGGCCTGATGTGCAGGGACTGTTTGACAATGTGTGTGGAGGCCTTTGCTTCTTTTCTCTGCCTGGATACAACCTGCCTTAAATAGGGCAGAGCGACCATCGCTGTGGCCCAGTGGTCATTAAGTGGACAGACTGCCAGTTCAACAGATTTCAATAGTGGAGCTAGCTGAGGTTCCACTGATAGAAGGTTCCTCCAACCTCTGAGAGGGTTTGGGGAACCATTAGATTGGCAGAAAGACTTTAGCTTGTTTTTGTAGATTCCGTGCATCACCAACATTTAAATGACCCAAATAGTTCTTTATTTTTGCTGTTGATCAATGGAACAGTAAATCAATGGACAAAAAAAACAAATCAGAAGATGCTTAACACCTTCCGGGGCTGAAATGTGTCCACAAATGTCATTATAGTTCTACCACCAGTAAGTTCTGCAATTGATGGTATATTGAACCATACAACCCACACTGACTAATGTGGAATGCAGATTAAAACCAACATACTCTCAACAGGGTTGCAGGAGCACAAGACTGTATTCTGATGTAATCAAATATTCTCTAACTCGATGCTGTTTAATATGGAACACATAAGAAGAAGTCTCCCAAGTTCCAGCTTCTGGTTCTTTGTAATAGAGAGGTCCGGATTCCTAATAAATGTGACTTTAAAAAGGGAATTAATTCAACCATTTATTCAAACATGTATTCACAAGTTCCTAATTCTGCAGAGATTGATATTGCTAAGAGGCCATAAGGATTACAAGTAAAAGGCTAGGATAAAATGACTGTTGCCAACGTTTGAAATAACAGGATCCAGTAACTGAAAATAGGCCACTCACAGCCTGGGCATTATAAAAAAAAGAACAAAAGGAATAATAAACGAGTGCAGGATTTCCAGGCAGGCAGCGTCCCATAATGTCCTGCAAGGGCTTTTAAATGATATTTTTTGACCCTGAAAGGGATGGTGGCACCATCAAGCATTTTTTGGGTCTCGCCTGAGCCAGCACATGCGCTACGCTGCAAGACATTAAGGAGTGAAGTTTTGAAAGTCCGACCACAGCTTTGTGTGGCATACAGTGTGCGGTTACGCGCACAGGCACAAGCAGAGGCTCCATATGGCTTTCCTCTCGCTCGGCCAAGATTGCGCGCCTCGCTTCAATGCCCCTCCCCCACCACAGAGTGCGTCTCGCAGCTTGTTTTTTAAACTTTGAGTGCGAGGCGTGCACGAAAAGAGTACTTGGTACATCACTACAGCAGCTGACATTTGATCGGGCTTACGAGTGGTACCTCTTGCACAGACAGCTCCCGACAGTTGATGGGATTCCTGAACCTTCATTCATTGATTTCTCCTATTTTGAACAGCGAGGAGCGTCGGAGTTTAAGGCATCAAGAACACCCTCTTACCTGCACAAAAGAGACTGTTGTTGATGTGCAGACTTCCGCGGACGACAGCCACCCTGGCTGTGCAGTGTTACACATGCGACGCTTCCTGTAATTACTTCCAGCAAGCTAGGAAAGCTCTGCGTGTGTCTCAACCGAGTAGGGTCCTTTCTACAATAGGGAGCCATCCGACGTGTACACTACGCCACATGCGCTTCTTTACCTTTGCCCCCTTCAAGTACTGTTCACTGTATACCACCGTGTTTCAGCGACACTTGAAATACACTTGCGCTACTGCCATGAGGACAGTGAGTATGACATGCTGCCTACTACTTTCCGTACATGCAGTATAGGGCACTGGGATCTGCACCCTCCGCTCTTGAGGGGGCGTGGCTTCTTTGCCACATCTCTTCGGGTGAGGTGCTTGGCTGGCTTTCAGCACTCAATACTCAGCGGGACCAGTAATGGGGGGCTTGTGTAAAGATAAATGTAAAGAGGCTCGAGTTCATATGTGATACATTTATTTATACCCAACCAGACGCACAACTTAGAACCCCCCTTCTAGCACTACTCCTTCTTATGTTCTTTGTCGTTCCCTCCAACCGTCTTTCTCTTGAATTTGTGAGAGTTCTACATGACGGCAATAGAGCCACAACAACAAAATTCCTGCATTCCATCAATACCACACACATTCTCCTTATTTTTAAAACAAAATAAACCTTCCACGCATTTCCTTTTAACTTTTAACAAAATAAGATCAATTGTAACAACAATACAAACCTAATGTAAAACACATAAACTAAATAATCCCAATATGTCACTTTATAATTTTCTTTTAAGATACATCTCGCACACAAGTAATGACAGCGCTGAATTTCTTTCGGACTACAACGTTTCTCCCACATCTTGTAATTTCCCCTTATCACATTTCCACTTTCATTGTCAACATTATCCAGATGGGTAGAATTTTCCATACAACTCATAAATTGTGCACATTCCTGTTTCCAATCCATCCCCTGTAGTGTTCACATGCTTGAGTATCCCTGAGTAGTAGTTCTGGCACTACCTACATTGGTACCAATTCTTCCTTCCTCCCACGATACCACCTTCACACTTGGAAGCATTACATTTGGCAATCTTGGTTAAATGTCATATTTCACTATAACATAACTTCACAGAGCTGGTGCTGATCTCCATTACCTTGTACGGACCCCTGAATTTTGGACTTCCTTTAATCTGCTCTCTTTGAACTTTGACCATGACAACATCTTCTACATTGAGTGTGGCAGATTTCCCCCATGCTTGGTTCATATTATTTTTTGTCACTACATTGTTTGTCACACCTTCCAGTGACCAGTTGTCCATAATTTATTTTTTAACCAATCTACATTTTCCTTTGTGCAAGGTTTCCTACTTCCTTAATATTTCAAACGGTGGGTCCGCTGGGACGGGTCAATCAGGGGGCTTAGGTGGACGTCTGAGTGGGAGGACAAGATGTCACTCTACGTGGATGACATTCTTTTATATTTGCCCACCCCCCGGAATTCTTTGATTGTGTTTTTTGATGTCCTAGCAGTATTTGGGAGGTATTCTGGCTTTGCCATTAATTGGGCGAAGTCCGTTCTCTTTGTTTTAAGTGGTGATCCCCCGCCGTCCCTGCGGGTTGCCCAGTCAGATTGGAGTTGGTGGGATTTCGGTATCTGGGAATTTTCGTGTCATTAGACCCCCAGAGGAGGTATGAAAATAACTTGATGCCCCCACTGGCTAGGTTCCGAAGGGACGTGGTGCGATGGAAGTCGCTGCCGCTCTCCCTGCTAAGACGTGCCGTCCTGTTCAAAATGATGGCTCTTCCCCGCTTCCTGTACGCACTCCAAAACTCCTTGGACCCGGTACCCCCGTCTTATTTTAAGGAGATTGAGTCTCTCCAGAGGCAGCTCCTTTGGGATGGTAGGCCGTGAATTGCGTTTTCTAAGCTTACGTTGCTGTGGTACGACGGGGGATTGGCCTGCCAAATATCAGGAAGTATTACTGGGCGTCTCAGCTGGCGGCAATCAATCATTCAATTTACGGATCGCCGCTTGACCTCGGATACGCTATGGATCGTGGTCAGATACCTCGCGGCGAGTACTCTAGGGCACTGTATGCCAGACAGGGGCGCTTTCCCTTGGTTGGGCCTATGGCGGTAGCTGTTCAGGTGTGGCATGAGGCTAATCGTTCCCTTAAATGGGATGGGAAAATAACTTTGGCCATGCCACTATGGAATGCTGAGCGCCTGGGTAGCCTATGGAAGACAAAAGGTTTTGACAGGTGGGACCTCATTGGGATATCACAGGTGGGGGATATGTGGGGCAAGGACGGGATCCTTACGTTTGAGGCTCTTCAGGAATGGCATCAATTGCGGGAGAACGAGCAGTTTTGTTAGCTACAGATTAGACATGCGTTGCTGGCGGGTATACCCCGGGGAGTTGCGCCCCCCGAGGCTTCCCCATAGGAGGATCGGGTGTTGGACGGCCATCTTCCGACAAAAACGATCTCCCTGATCTATAAAAAGCTTGTTAATCACACAAACGACCCCTCGTGGCTCTTAGGGAGCAATGGAACGCAGACGGTCTGGTCCTAGATGATGAAGACTGGAGGGAGGCCGTATCTTCCCCAAGGGTGATTGCTATACAAATGAGACTCCGATTGGTGCAATTGAAGGTCCTTCATCGTTGTTATGTTACGGGCCCACGTTTGGTGCAAATGGGTTTGGCTGCGAGTGGAGAGTGTCGAACGGGATGCGGTGAGGCTGGAACGTTTATGCATATGTTATGGGACTGCACTGTTATCCGGAGGTATTGGACCACAGTTCATGATAAGAAATGTGAGGTGTGGGGCGTCGGCCTTGAGTTGGAGGCACGTCGTTGTCTTTTGAATGTCTGGGAACCAACTGATCTCACGTTTCACGGAAAGATATGGGTCACGCTTGCATGTGCTATTGCCAAGCTCAATATTGCCCAGCTGTGGGGGGCTAGCCAGTCCCCACACATCGGGAAATGGATGGAGGACCTGGATTGGTGCATGTTTAGAGAGCAATCTGTGTACATGGCCAGGGGTAGGCCCAGGAGGTGGGGGAAAATTTGGGGGCCTGGAATGGCTACAGAGGAGATATCTGTGTTCCCCCCGCAACACGGGAAGATCATGTAGTGTCGGAGGATCCCTGAACCCATTTGATATTATTTGCATTGTATTCTGTAACTTGGAAGATATGACAACAATTATTGTATGCTTGGATGCCGCCCAATGTACCCTTTTGTTTTTCCTTTTTTTTTGTTTGTTTGTGTGTGTTAATAAAAAGAAATAAAAAAAAATATTAATAATTCAAACGGATTATAACCAAATGACTGTAGGAGATGCACGGTAGTCCCACAAAACCTCTTCACATCCAACTCCCAATCCATACAATTTCTAATGGCCATTTGGACACTTCCCATTAGTACCCTCTTAAAGCGCCTCACCGCTTCATTCCCAGCTGGATGATAAAGAGACGTATTCTTCCACTTAATGTTTTTCTTTTTGTTTAATTTGTTTATTGGCTTTTCATCAACATACAATCATAGAGCACAAAATGAGCACATACAGGACAATAATATCGCAACAATTCCTTGTCATGGACACTGTAATCAAAAAGTGTTACATTACCCCCCCCCCACCCGCACAGTGGGGTAGACACATATTTAATACACTTCCTTCCCTCAATCTCCTTCCGTACTCTCCGTATCCAACCTGAGCACCTTTCAAAAAGTCTCACGTCTAGTTCGATCAGTCCATGTCAGTGTGTGGTGATGCGTCCTCTCGTGCACCCTCCGTCTCCAAATCTGGATGAGTCCCTCCCTGATCACCCTCCCCCTGTACAGGTCTCCTCTCTAGGTACAGCGCCCAGTAATTTTTAGGGCGGTTACGAGGTGGTAGCAGTTCACTATATTGTTCCGTTTGTGTGCAGCAATATAATATGTCATTGGACCAACGAGCTAGTGTCGGAGTCGGCCCTCGCATCCAAGTGAGCGCGACGCAATGTTTGGCTACTAAGAAGGCCATATCCACCAGTCTACGTCTAGCCGGCGGTATATCCTTAGAATACCCCAGTAAGGCCAACAATGGAGACGGGATCAGTGACAGGTCAGTGACTCTGTTCACCTTGTCATATACCGCATGCCAGAAGTCTGCCACCTTCGGACACAGCCAAGCAAGATGTAAAAAAACGGCAGACTGCGCCCTACATCTTTCACAGCCAGGGCTCTCACGTAAGCCGTATCTGAATAAACGCTCAGGGGTGTAATAAACCCTATTTAGGAATTTAAAGTGCAGTAGTCGATGACGGCCGTTAAGGGATACTCTCCAACGTTAGCACAGCAGTATTTCCATGTATCCTCAGGGAGGTCAATATCTAAATCAGTCTGCCAAGCCAGTCATGGCTTAGTATAGTACGCTGTCTGTTCGGCAAGAGTGATACGGTAGAGGTTTGTGATCAGCTTGGTCGATGTCTTAGCAGTAACTATATAGTCATATGACAAGACCGTTTGGGGCTCCTCTCCAAGCAGCTCCTTCAAGGCATGTCACACCCTATGAAACTGAAAGCGCGGGAGTAGCAGAGTTCCAGCGCCGTCCCTCGGGTTCAAATTGTCCCAGGTGCAAGCCCTATTATTCACAAATAGATCGCCCATGTCAACTATGTTCAAGTCAGTCACGGCGGCCAGTACCCTTTATCCCCACAGGGACTAAGCCACGAGCACCAAGCCAGTTTTGCTCCCGGGGCATACAGCAGTGAGCAAGCCTGTGCGTCCAGAAGGTGATACCATGCTTCTGTCACTACATTCATAGAGTCTAGGATGCCCGAGCGACGATCTCTAGATCGGGATAGCAGAGCCGGGGGGGCTACTTGCGCTTCAATCCGCAGGTGCGGTGCATCAGCAGGGTCATGTATCCAGTTATACGCATGCGCTCCCTGAGCAGCTCTATAGTATAATTCAAAGTCCGGAGCCTGGAGTCTGCCCTCCTCGTAGGGGCGGATATCCTATGCAACCCTGGGCTGTTTCCCAGCCCACGCCAGGCGGAGCACCAGAGCATGGAGCTGTCTAAAGAACGCTCCCGCCAAGACCATAGGAATATTACTGGTGAGGAATAAAAAGCGGGGGAGAACTATCATTTTCAATAATGATATACGGCCTATCAAGGACAAGGAAAGCCCAATCCATTTATTTACGTCGTCTTCCAACTTAGAAATCGCTACTCCGTAATTCTCCCTGAGGACCACTTCCGAGTCCATGTGCAGTTTGATGCCCAGATAGCAGACCGAGTCAGTAGTCCACTGAATGGGGTATTCCGAATCCATTCTCTTAGTGGCAGGGGTGAGAGGAAAAATTATGGTTTTGCCCCAATTTACATGGATTCCCGATAGCGAGCTAAACAATACCACTTCCCTCAGCACCATTGAGAGGTTGTCCTCAGGTTGCCTCACATACAGCAGAGTATCGTCCACATACGTGGATACTATCAGGCTATACGTGGGGAATCTGATACCGCGATGACTGTGGTATTCACGCAGAGCGCAGGCTAGAGGTTCCGCAACCAGAGCATGCAAAAGAGGAGATAGGGGGCAGCCTTGTCGGGTACCGCGTTCTATAGGAAAGGGCTCGGTCGTAAGCGAGCCTATGCAGACCCTTGCCATTGGGGAGGCATAAAGCGTGTTCAGTAGTTGTATAAAAAGGTCACCCACCCCCATGCGGTGCAGCACCAGGTGAAGGAAAGGCCACTCTACAGAATCAAAGGCCTTTCCATGTCTAGGAAAACCGCCACCGCAGGGACATCCTGGCGCGTGTGCTGGAATGCCGCAAACACAGTCCGTATGTTATAGGTCAGGTTACGGTTGGGTACAAAGCCCACCTGCTCAGGGGCTACTAGCTTAGGGATCAGTGGGCTAAGGCAGTTTGCGATGATTTTTGCAAATATCTTTGCATCTACATTAAGCAGCGACAGCGGTCGGTATGAAGCGCATTCGTCAGGGGGTTTCCCAGGTTTAAGTATGGCAACAATAATAGTTACCCGCATCGTCGGTGGCATGTCCTCCACTTCTGCCATTTCCGCTACTAGTGTCAATAATTTGGGTATCAATAGCTCAGAGTACGTTTTATAGAAAGAGGCCGGAAAGCCATCGCTGCCAGGGGCACTACCAGCCTTCATCGATGTCAGCGCCCAGACTACTTCCTCCCTCTCGAACGGACGGACCAGAAACTCCCGATGCGTCAGTCCTGGTAGTTGGATATGCGTTAAATAGTCTAAAATACGTTCCTCCGGAGCCGGTCCCCTGGAGGCGTACATCGCTGCATAATATTCCATAAATTGGGACGCCCCCTGTGCATCAGTCAGTTCTTCTCCTGTGTGCTCAGATCTCAGTGTGGGCGGCGTCACGCAGTGTCTGCGTTGTTTTGCTAGTCTCGCCAAGACCGCCCCCGGGCGTTCCCCCTCACCATATGATCTGGCAATGGCATATTTCCCTAAGTGCTTCACCTCAGCATCCGCCTCCTCGTGATATTCGCGGATCGTTTGAGCCAATTCCGAGTCAACTCCGCTCCAGGGTCCCGCAACCGACGCGCTTCAATGTCTTTTAGTCTAGTCTCTAGTAGGGATAGGCAAGCACGTATCGATTTGAGAACACCTGCATGCTTAGCAATAGCCAGACCGCGTATATAAGCTTTAAAAGCCTCCCACACCATAAGGAAGGAGTCTACCGAACCCACGTTCTTGTAAAAAAACTCTTCGGCCGCAGACGCTAATTCCTCCCAAAAGACAGCGTCCAGCAGAGCGTACGGAGAGAGACGCCAGCTAAAAGGAGGGGGTCGTCTCGTCAATGCTCTGACTGTGACAAGCACCGGGGAATGGTCAGAATATGTGCGGGGCAGCGTCACACGCGACTGTACCATAGAGAGGAGAGGCAAGGTTAGTAACCAATAATCAATACGTGTGTGGATGTTGTGTTGTGCTGAATAGTGAGTGTACCCCCCCCTGTGTCGGGTACCTGGTCCTCCACACGTCCTGCAGTCCCAGTCGCGTCATCTCTGCGTCAAGAGGTCAGGCAGAGGTCGATGGGTGTCGGTCGGGGCCATCCGACCTGTCCAGCTCAGGTTGCCTTACCATATTAAAATCACCACCCCAGAAAACATGTTCCCCACAAAGTTCTCGTATCTTAGAGGCCAGATTCAGATAGAAGGAAGGGAAATCATAATTCGGTCCATATGAGTTAACTACATGGAAAGTCATGCCCTTACCAACACACTTCGTGATGCTATACCTCCCCTCCAGGTCAGTAGCGACTGGCGTCAATGTGAAAGAGGCCTTAGGGTTCACCCATGTGAGGACACCTCGTGCGTGTGATGTGAAACCTGCAGCGTGTACGTGATGATGTAATCACCTATAGAGTAACATTGGGCTATCAGGGCATAAGTGTGTCTCCTGAAGTAGTGCAATGTCAATCGCATGTCGTGAGAGATACTGCAGAACTCGCCTGACCTTCCTGTGGTCATTCAGTCCCTGCACGTTCCATGTCAGAAGTGTAATGGTATCATTGTCATGCGTCGACTGTTTCACGTCAGGGGGCATGTGCATATAAATAATCAGATGGGACCGTCCATACCAGTAATCCCTGTGTCCTTCGTGCTGTGCTCACATAAATAAAACTCCAATCCAACCCACCAACAACTATACATCCCTCTATTTCCGCAATCAGCAATAAAGGAAGTACATGCAACAAAAGGAAAAAAGGTGACTCAGCCAAAACTCCCACCCACGCTTGCCCATCCCCAACCCGGCCGCATCCCAGCTCCCCACCCGACCCTCCCCTAGTCACTCCCCACCATTGAACCCAACATCCTTCCTCTCCCCCCTCCCCCCTCCCAACATCCTCTATACCAATACCAAATGCTAACAACAATGCAAAGCATAAAAGAAATGATACTCCCAGCAATGAGAGTGAGGTGGGGGAGTAGTGGTCTACACACAGGGACGTAGGTAGCCTGCACACAATGAGTCTGTTAGCAATGTCCTTGAAATAAGCCCACCGTGTCGCCCCCCCCTCCACCGCCAAAAAGAAACACTAAACAATAGCCAGTGTCCTCCTAAATATGAAGAATTCTCCTAAGGCAGTAGAGGGCATTGAAACATAACATCAAACTTTACCACCGCCCTCCAACCTCAAATATCATAGCCACCAGTGATGGGCCGTGTGACACATTCTATATGAAAGGCTAACAACAGCGCGCCTCAGCAGACTCGCCCTAGGCTCTATTTGACCTCTACCAGGCTTTAAATGGCATATACACAGTACATTAGAGGGTGTGGATCTATTAACGCATTGTAGTAAATACTTCCCCATTAGGAAATCGCCCCCACCACATAGCATAACTCACTGTTACTCCACGTCAATACAGCAAACATTGGTGGCACACAGGTTCAATAGAGTCTTCAGTCCTATCCCAGGGCAGTAATGTCTGGAGCTACCGAAAAAGTCTTGGAAAGACTCAGTTCTCTTGAGGGCAAGTGTCTCAGTCTGTAGTGTTCGCATTCTATTTCTGGTCCTCCAATGAACCTCCCGAAGCCTCTGCCAGTAGTTCTTCTCGCGGAGTGTGCTGCATATCTCTGCGCCAATCCTTCATGGCTTTTTGCAGTGCTCGTGGGTCCGTAAAGATCGTGGACTTCCCCTGCCTGTTGACTCTTAATTTAGCAGGGTATAGCATGGCATAGTCCACTCCGAGATCTCTGAGCTGTCGCTTCATCGGTACAAATCTGGGAATAAAGATAATGTACTGCCTTCATAGTTCAGCGGCTGCTTCTCCCGTGCAAGTTTTAGTGCGATGTCGCGGTTTCTATAATTTAGCAGCTTAGCCACTATGGGGCGTGGAGGGGCCCCCGGTTTAGGTCGCGGGCCCAGGGTACGATGCGCTCTTTCAATGATGAACATCTCCGAATAGGCATTTTCACCCAGCAGTCTCTTCAATAGGGATTCAACGAACAGCTCCATGTTGCCCATCTGTGTACTCTCCGGCAGGCATGTAATGCGTATGTTGCCTCTGTGCGACCGCGCCTCCAAGTCTTCTGCCTTGTCTTGTAAGAGTTGGATCACCTTGCCAAGTTGTTTATGCTCGGTATCCAAGGTCGTCTGCGCCTCCTCCACTTCTCCTATGTGGCGCTCTGACATATCCAATCGTTCGGCATGTTTGTCGAGCCGTTCCGCCATCCGGTCCATGCTGTACGTGAGGGCGTCCATCTTAGTTCCCAAGGAAGTGATACCGCCTTGCAGATTCTTTTCCATAGCTAGTAAGATGCAGCGAATATCTGGTTCAGTCGCATCTCCATCAGTCTCAGCCCCCGCACCACCTTCCGCATCCCGTGACATAGGGTCGGCGGTTTTAGGCCTTTTGTTATTATCAAATGTTAATTTGGGTTGCGAGCGATCTGGGCGACCCATGTCGGCTCGGGTGACTCTCTTCGCAGCCGGGATCGTAGCTCCAAAGCGCTGTGGGGTCTGCAGGATTGAGGTACCGAAAATTCTCTACCGCCTCCCAACTATAGTCTCAGTAAACCCCAATTACCAATAATTAGTCAGTTGGCAGTGTAGAAGGTCCAAGCATTTATTATGACAAACAAAACTCTGCCAGAGGAGCTTCCTGTGTCCTAACCCCACGAGGTCCGCCAAGAAGACTGCTGGCACACTGTCAGTACATCACATATATACAGTTGGATTGGCATCATCATATCCCAACATGGAAAAGTACAAATTGGTACAAGCTGGCACTGACAGAAAGGAAAGCCCATATATGGCACACAATGCGCTCCTGGCTTCGCTCATCCTAGATTTAGCAAGGTCGAACGGGTGACTCCCTTCTGCCGTCTCCGAGACAGTCCGCCACGCACCCCTCCCGCAATGTGCTTATCGGTCCTTCTCTGCTACCTTTAACCTTGGCAGGCCTAACAAGCTGAAACAGCAGTTTTTAGCAACAGTTGGGTTATTTCTCAGGAGGACGACTCTGGTGCAGGGAATGAATGGGGGTTGTTAATGCGATGCTTTCAGCAAGGCCACAATATGGTGTTAGAGCGTGAAGTGGTGTAAAAGCTATAACGTGTAAGGCTAATGTGCACGTACATGAACGAAAGTATTTAGTAACATCATGCTAATCATAACATATCGATTATAAGTCACAACATATCGATTATAGGTATTGTTTAATGGAAAATCAATTCCGGTTCCTCAAACCCTCCTTTTAGCGTGGTGTAGCTAAATGCAAAGTCAAGTAGTCAATCTTCAAAAATCTCTTCATTAATGGTCATTAGTTCATGTATCCCTTGTTGCAGCATTTGGTGTTTAGTAGGGACAGTGGTAGGCACGCAAAGCGTAGTGACTCGGGAAGCACAATAAGAGCAACATGCTGGACCACATTGTATCAGGACACAACAGGTAAAGATGATACCGGCCGTCCCGCCCAGGATCAATAACAATTTCCATCCCCAAGTGGACAAGAGTCCCCAGAACCAACCCGACAGTGACCAGGACCCATTTTCGGTGTGCATTTCAGAAGCAATGCGATGCAGTTTCTGGATGGCCAGAAGAACAGAGGGGGCGGAGTCAGGGATATACACGCAGCAAGAACTGCCAATCACGCGACATGCTCCGACCCGATCAGCCAAGATAACGTCCAAAACCATACGGTTTTGGAGCGCCACGAGTCTCGTCGCCTGAAGCTCCACAGTGAGGTTGGCTAGGATGTCAGTTGTTATGTTAATGACATTTTCCACTATTCTGGATAATCTCCTTATTTCCCTGCTATTAAATATGGGACCCCAGAACGGTGTCAAACCCTTGCTAAAATCCGTGAATTGCTGCAAAGAAGTGTCTGTTTGATCAACTTCGGTCATATCAAGTTGTCTGCGCTGTCTATTGGGTAATGCAGTGGAAGCAGTGCTCACAGGGAGTGACCGTGCAGGGTGTAGCTGATGTGTCTTGTGATAGTCAGATGGAGCTATGTATACAGGTGGGTAGAGGAAAGACAAATAACAACGTCCTGCCCAATTGCGTGGTAACCATGTATATGAATTCTCTCCACAGACAAAATACACATTGGGTGGAGTTATCAGAGGAGGGCTAATGCGTTTCTTCAGACGATAGGTGTAATTGCAGATACTATCTCCCACCTGTATCCGTCCCACCCCTTGCACACAGAATGCAGAAGAAACATTCAATATAGGAATAGGTACAACACGGTCTCTGGTAACGTTGCGTTCAATAAAAAGCTGAAAATATTGCGTGGCATTGAATTCTCTAAAATCATAAAGTTCGTTCTGTAACCAGGTCTTGTTCATTGCTACCAAATACAGCTGTATACATGCCTGTGGGTCTATCCTTCCCCGTCCCCCGTTTCCTGTTTGGTTGAAACCATAGTGTGCGCCAACATAGTCTAAAATTATATTATGCTCATTAACATCGAAATCCCTGCGATGTTCACCCCAATATCGGTATATGGCAGAGAACAATTTGTACCAGGCCTCGCAGCTGCCCAGATAGGACAAGGGTAGTGGAAGAAACAGTTCATGATTGTGTACTGCAGATGGTAGAAGCCCACAAACCCAGCAATCAGTAGTGTTGGTGACACTGTGCGTCTGATGAAGCATTTCAACAAATACATTTTTAGCATATTTCTGACGGTGTCGTTCTTTGTGGGGTGCCAAAGTGAACAGCAAATGCTCAGAGGGTGCAGTAGTGGACGGTAGGAACTTCTGCAAAGGGTATTCATACTCTAAGTATACGAACAAGCCCATGAACAATAACAGCTACAATAACAGCTATAACCACTACAAATGCTACTTTGACCTTCGTGGTCCATGTGGAAAACATTGGTTCATAGAAGGGTACGTGTCGTGGGCAATTGGGAATTCTTCTTCTAAAACAATACAGCCAAAAGGGTACATTCCTAGCTACAAGTCCAAAAGTAAGCCTAGCAGTCCATCCCGCCAGAGGGTTCTTCTTCCCTGTGTCCGTCAGAGTCTCACAGGCAGACTCCTAGCGTTCATCCCAAAGAAAAACAACAAGCAGTGGTCCGAATCTTCTCCGTTGCACAACCTAGGCCTTTTGCAGAGTTGAGTCTTCTTTCTGAACAGAGCACAATATTCAAAGTTCCAGCTCTCAACGAGTTCAGTCCAGTGTCTTGTTCAGCACCTCAGACTAAGAAGCTAGCAAACCCTGTCTTATGCAATTGAGTCTTTCCCTATCTCCTGAGGATGGGGTCTGAGGCGCCGTATTTTGGCTTTCTTGGCCGCAAGTTGTATCGCACATTACCCGGCACTTCCGGAAAAAAATGTGTCAGGTACTTCCTGCACATGAGAACTTTCACTTGCCGGGGTACTGACAGCAGGATTCAAAGCTTTTGCAGATTTAGTGGAGACCAAGTCATCTGGTCTCGCCTCTCCCTCCTCTAGCCTTGGTTCGATCTCACAGGCGTCAGAAAAGGGTACGAATGCAGCGGCTCTCTCTGTTTCCTGCGTCAGAATTCCCCCTGGGCGTTGCTGATCATAAGGAAGCGGAAAAGGCAGCCTTTTTAGATGGGAGACGTGGATCCAGTGTTTTCTCCCGTCCACTTTAACCGCCGTCTGGGTAGCCAGGAGGATCTGTCTTGGCTCGGACCACCTTGGAGCCAAACTGGTGTCACGTTCAAATTTCTTCACCAATACCCACTGGCCGGGTTGCAATCGATGACCGGGGCCCTCTGGCAGTGGCTGCAGTACAGAAGTTACCTGCTGATGAACAGAACGAAGGTCTTTAGTCAAAGCATAGAGGTAATCAATCAACATAGGATATTCAATGTCTGCAAAGGATCGTGGTCTGGGTACCCCCCACACATTAGCAGGCCTACCAAATATTATCTCATACGGGGAGAGACCAGAACGAGAGTGTGGGGTAACACGTAATGACATGAGGGCTAAAGGTAAGATGTCAGGCCATTTTAACCCAGTGCTTTCCTGTATCTTGGCCATTTTGAGCTTAAGGATGCCGTTATATTTTTCCACTAGCCCTGCTGATTGCGGATGTCGGGCAGCGTGGAACTTTTGCTTAATGTGCAGACCCTTGCAGATATGCTTGACAAGGGCCCCATGGAAGTGGCCCCCATTGTCCGACCAGATCAAACGGGGCAATCCAAAGCGGGGCACAAACTCTTTTAAGAGGGCCTTTGCTGTGGCCATTGCAGTATTTTCCTTGGTGGGGTAGGTTTCAAACCATTTGCTAAAAGCACACACCACCACCAGGACGTATTTCAGGTTATTGACGCGCTCCATATGAATGTAATCCATCTGGAGCACCTCAAAAGGCAATGTAGGAGGTGCAAAATTCCCATTTAAGACACTTTCCCCCTTTCCTGGATTGTGTTGCAAACAGACCATACAGTATTGGACCAGGCGGACAGCCGTCCTTTGGATATTAGGGTTGTTCCAAACTGGGTCCAGGAGCCCGCAGATAACTTTTGCTCCAATGTGTGCCGGTCCGTGTGCCATGGTCACAACAGCCTGTACTAGTGCATTGGACAGTAGCCATCTCCGTCTTTCTGTCAAATCAATCCAACAATTATTTTCATCCAGACTTCCTACCTCCGTTTCCCATCTTTCTAATTCTGCAGGGGTGACCTCTTTCTGCAATTCTCTCACACTTTCCATAGTATTATCAAACAATTCAGAATCCTCCACCCATCTTGCAGAGGAGTTGACAAACATAGTGGACATCGGGGTTGTGCTGTCTGTTTGGCCACCTGATCTGCGAAAGCATTTCCCTCCCCCACCTCATCCACTATTGCTTTGTGTGCACTGCATTTGATGATAGCTACCTTTTTGGGTAGGGTGAGGGCGTCTAACAGCCGGAAGACCAAGGGGCCGTTCTGTATTTTCTGGCCTCGGGAAGTAAGGAAACCCCGCTCCCTCCACAACCGCCCGAAACTATGGGCTACGCCAAAGGCGTATTGACTGTCCGTGTAAATGTTGACTTCCAAGCCCTCACTCAACTCACAGGCTCGCAACAGGGCCATAAGTTCGGCAGCCTGAGCTGAGGTATTCGGAATGTTTCGACAACTGTCTTCAAAGTCGTAATTGCATATGCAGCTGTTGTTGTCCCATCTGCTAGTTTAAAACAAGACCCATCCACATATAACTCCCCTTGAGGGTCATCTAAAGGGCTGTCAGTAAGGTCAACTCTGCCTTTAGTTTCTTCTTCAGTGCGATAAATGCAGTCATGGAGATCTGTATTATGTTCACTCATAGGGAGTGGTAGCAAGGTGGCAGGGTTTAATGTTGCACATCGAGTAATCGTGATATGTGGTGCAAACAATGTCAGTTCGTATCCAGTGAGACGTGCACTTGTAAGGTGTTGCGTTTTGGTTTTCTTTAGTAATGTGTCCACTGCGTGCGGCACCATTACGGTCAAATTAGAATTCAAAACGAGCCCTTCCGACTGCCGGATTGCCACCGCAACAGCTGCTGTGGCCCTCAGACAGCTAGGAAGTGCTCTTGCAGCATTATCCAATGTGGCTGACAAATAAGCGCACGGTCTTTGCTTACCACCAAAGTCCTGCGTTAACACTGAAAGTGAGCAACCGTCGACCTCGTGTACGTATAGTACAAAAGGTTTACGATAGTCAGGAGTGCCCAAGACAGGAGCGGAACACAAAGCAGTTTTTAAAGAGTCAAAAGAGTGCTGACATTCATCCGTCCAGGGTAGGGGTTCATGCACATCCTTAGTAGTCAGATGCAACAGAGGCTTAGCGAGCAGGGAAAAGTTAGGTATCCATTGGCGACAGTAAGAGGTAATGCCAAGAAAAGCGCGAACTTCACGCTGCGTGCAAGGTATAGACATGTTAGAAATGGTAGCAATGCGTTCAGGTGTTAGTCGTCTACCCTCCTTCGATAGTAGATGACCAAGGTAGGTCACCTCCTGTCGACAGTATTGGAATTTTGATAATGATACCTTGTTCCCTTTAGCGGCCAGATGGTGCAACAATTTAACCGTGGCCGCTTTACAGCCTTCTTTCGTGTCAGAGGCAATGAGCAAGTCATCCACATATTGCAAAAGGAAATTGCCATCCGGCAGGTCTAAATCGTCTAGCAAAGCCTTAAGGGCTTGGCTATATATACTCGGGCTTTCAGTATAGCCTTGAGGTGCGCGACAGAAGCAGAAGCTTCGACCAGATAACGAGAATCCGAAAATCTGCCTGCTATCAGGATGAATGGGAATGCTGAAGAAAGCATTTTTCAGGTCAATGACCGAAAAATATTGGGCAGTTGGTGGGATCATTGTGAGAATCGTGGTGATGTCGGTCACCACGGGATATTGCGGCACCACTATTTTGTTAACAGCTCTCAGATCAATCAAAAAACGGTAAGCAGCACCCTGCTCACCAACATCAGAGTTCCTTTTCAAAATCGGGAGGATCGGACTATTGCAAATATTAGCAGCCGTTTCTTCTACCACTCCTTTATCGACCAGGTCCTGAATAATGCGCAGCAAAGCTCGTTCCCCTGCTGGGGCTATTTTATACTGCGGGATGCGCGGTAATTTTGCGCCTTGTTTCAATGTAATGTGAACTGGAGGAATATCCAACTTACCCACATCCGCATCCCCTGCTGCCCAAAGTGTGGCGGGAATGCCATCGAACTCAGTCGGAAGACGTTCACCTTTAGCAAAACATTGTTTCACGTGATCAGCATAGGGTTGGATCGTTAAATAAACCCCGTCCGCAGAGCAATGAATTGTTGCATTTAATTTTTTTAGCATATCTAGTCCCAACAAATTTTCCCCGCAATGCGAGGTCAGTAGTAGAGGAGTGTCAATGGTAGCGGGACCAATCGTGAAAGGGAGGGGTCTAGAGATGGGACTGACAACTGGGACTCCCGAGAATCCCACTGAAACATTATTTTGCCCGGACAGAGCCGCCCCTGGAACCAATGATCGAGCAACGGAACTATTCATTGCTCCCGTGTTAATTAGGAAATTCTCGGAAGTCCCCAACACTTCCCCCTTTACATAAGGTCCCCTTTGATTGACCGGGATCGACACTTGGCCCCTACTCCGTCCTTGGCTGTCCTATGCGGTCACGTATGCGTCTTGATCCCCATTCATAGCCATCATGATAGTACTGTCTGCCTTGGTGACCGTCAAAATGGTTCTTTTCTGACTTGCCTGATCCCCCTTCTCTGTGCATATCATCTCGTTCAGAGCCGCCTCGTCCTCGTCCGCGCCCTCGCACTGCTCCGTTCTGGGCAAGCAAAAATGGACACTGTGCTTTCCAGTGCCCCTCCTCTCTGCAATAGGAACACTGGTTCAGACCTATTGTCGGGGCTCCTCCCGCACCCCTGCCTGTACCCGCCCCTCTGGGCATAGTTCCTCGGCCTCCTCTCCCCCCCTCCTTGTCCCCGAACTACTTGCTGCAGCAGTACTCGAGTTTTAAGATCTTTGGTCTTTTTCTCCACCTTCTCTTTATTCTCATTCTCCCTATGTTCATAATACTGGGCCATGCTTAGAATTACGGACGGGGTAGAGGTAGTCCATGTACTTTCCGCCGCCTCCAATCGGGCAGAAATTTCCGGAGCCAAGTTCGTAACGAATCTGTTAACGAACAACCTAGTTCCACCTTCAGATGCCAAGTCTTGCCCACTAAAATCAATGAAAACTTCCTCGAACCTCGTGAAGAAGTCTGACACACTTTCATCCTTCTTCTGCCGGCAGGCGGACAATTTATCCCAATCAACCTTTCTGGGCGGTAGCAAAGAATGCATGAAGACTATAATTTTTGCTGGCAAGGACGTTATTTCAGCTCTTGGTTTGTCTCCCGGCTTGCGATCCTGATCCCAACCCTTTAACTCCTCCCACGAACCCCCTAGCTCAGCATGATTTGAGTCGTGCACCTGTCGCCATACGTCAACAGGTACTAATAACCCAAAGAATAACTCAACGTCTGCTAATGTCATTACAGCGGAGACAGCTGCCTCAGTCAGTTCCTTATAGTATGCGGTAGGATTCTTTCGGGGGTCGGGAAGTTGGGATTTTAGAGCCAGGACCTCACTTCTCTTCCACGGGGTATAAACCCATTGTTCCTGGAACCTAGCGGCTATTCCTGCCCGTGTGATTGCCTGGTTACCATCCCGTAATTCGGGGACCTCGAGATGATAAATGGGATGGACCTCCCTCATGGGATGCTGTGCAGTCCACTGAGGACTCTTCAAGAACAGTCTACCTCGGTACCGAACCAGGGTATCTATATTCTTGAACACCTCCCTCGGGGTCAGACTAAATTTATGGGACCAGTCCCGGATATTATACAATATCTGAGGGGCAGTCCCATCCTTGAAACTGACCTCCCAAGACCAAATGAGCGAATTGGACATCTGGAATATCACATGTTGCTGCATTACCGGCTCTAAGTCTTTGAGCGTACTCCATATGTCAGTCACAGTGTACGCGTCACTCCTTATCCACCTAACGGCCTGATCTTCTAACACTTCCTTCTCGCCATATGCCACGGATGATCTAGTGAACAGTCGTTTGCCGTCCATCCCTCCGGATGCCCCTCTGGGAGTTTGCTCCGAGACACCGGGGGTGGCGTAGTTCGAGGAAGGCACCCACTCGGGAGTCGGGGTACTTAGTTGTATACATGGGGTGCTAGCGCCTGCCTGGAATCGGGGACAAGTGTGGCCAGAGGGCATGGAACGCTAGCATCTCATCCAGAGGTGGCAGAGCCCCTTTCCTCTGGCGCAGACGCTCGCGGTCCGGCCTCTGGCTGGACAGGTATTGCGGGGTATACGCGCTGAAGGGCATATGGCGGAGGAGGTCTCGCATCCAGCAGATCCTCTATCTCATCTTCAGCTCCTTCTCAAGTTACATAGCTTTTGTCCACCTGTAGTCTAAATTGTCTATCTGCAATTCCAATATTCCTTTCTATTCTATTTTTGTCATGGGCAATAACTTTTTTTTATAGTCTGTCCTTGCTGTATCTTGAGGAGCTTCTCAGATCGAATGCGCTTCCTCTTTGCCTCTTTCTGCCATTTGTTAAGCGTATCGAACATAGACTGTCGACTACGTTTAATAAGGAGGCGTTCTTGTAAAAACTGAAGCTTCTTTTCATCAAAAGATCCCGTTTTTGGCCACTGCAATTCTACGTTGTCCTTAGTGTATTTATGCCATAAGGAATTAAAAATAAGGGGGCCAATACCATGCTTGCAAAACATATCATGGCTGGGTGTCCCTTCCGGAGGGGCTGGCTGACTCTTGTCCAGCCTTACGCTATCGCTATGGACACAGCCGAAGCATAACTTGCTAAGACACGGCATTTCCCTTTCCTTTGTTTTATTTCAGCTGAAAAGGAATAAGTTCTATTAATTACAAAATAACCGAACCAAATGTCATTTAATCACGGTGCTCTCATTCACATGGCCATGTTTTCATTTAAAACCATACACACCTTGCATTATGCGGCTTCGAGGTGACATAACATGAAAACACAAAACGTACCAACAGGAACACAAATATTTGCAATCAAAAAGGTGGAGCCCGTCGACTCCCACCTACGGAGAACCCTTTTTCTACTATTCAAAAAGCTGCAAAGAACATTTTCCAACAACAGTCTCGTCCTCAGACTGCCTGGAGATAGTTACACAGGTTTTAAACCACAGACTGGCCTACAGGCCATCCGACAGTATTCATGGTTGACCTCCCGAACTATTCTGGCTGAGCCCGCGTTTTAAGCGTCGCTCCAGATTTGTCCGGGTGCTACCCAATCTCAACCATCGGCTTTCCCGAGAACAGTCCGGCCGAGCGAGAACCGTAGTTCCCCTGAGGCGTGCAATCCTTATCTCCAGTATTTTACACCAAACACACTAGGAGCGTCCGCACGTGCAATCTCATCATTGCCCCCGTCGGACCCCCTAGTCAGAGTTTCTTTGTGACCACAAGTCACCAAATGCTGAGTACCAAATCTATTTAGAGTTTCTCCGTGACCCCACGTCACCAAATGCTAAGTACCAATATCCAGATCTGCAAACGTAGTCCAACACAAAAACGAGACACAACACTCACCTGGTGCACGCAGGTCTGATTGAACGTTCTCCACTGCCAACTCTCGATAAGGCCAACGTGGCTGGTTCTCGGGTCACGCCCGAAGGACTCCGGCGTGGGGCTACTAGCAGCTGAGGTCCCTCAGATCGGGGAGGGCGGAGCAAACCCCAAATTCTTGCTGGTCCGTTCCGAACTTTCCCTGATCGAGAGCACCCCCTTCAACGTCCCTTCGATCGTCTGTGAATACACAGGGACAGCCCCAACGCGGAGTCCCGGCGGAGTCGCCAACTGAGGTACCGAAAATTCTCTACCGCCTCCCAACTATAGTCACAGTAAACCCCAATTACCAATAATTAGTCAGTTGGCAGTGTAGAAGGTCCAAGCATTTATTATGACAAACAAAACTCTGCCAGAGGAGCTTCCTGCGACCTAACCCCACGAGGTCCGCCAAGAAGACTGCTGGCACACTGTCAGTACATCACATATATACAGTTGCATTGGCATCATCATATCCCAACATGGAAAAGTACAAATTGGTACAAGCTGGCACTGACAGAAAGGAAAGCCCATATATGGCACACAATGCGCTCCTGGCTTCGCTCATCCTAGATTTAGCAAGGTCGAACGGGTGACTCCCTTCTGCCGTCTCCGAGACAGTCCGCCCTGCACCCCTCCCGGAATGTGCTTATCGGTCCTTCTCTGCTACCTATAACCTTGGCAGGCCTAACGAGCTGAAACAGCAGTTTTTAGCAACAGTTGGGTTATTTCTCAGGAGGACGACTCTGGTGCAGGGAATGAATGGGGGTTGTTAATGCGATGCTTTCAGCAAGGCCACAATATGGTGTTAGAGCGTGAAGTGGTGAAAAAGCTATAACGTGTAAGGCTAATGTGCACGTACATGAACAAAAGTATTTAGTAACATCATGCTAATCACAACATATCGATTATAGGTATTGTTTAACGGAAAATCAATTCCGGTTCCTCAGGATCAACAATGGAGTAGCCAAAGTATTTTCAGGTAACACAGTTCACGTAGCAGGATTTAGATTAGTCACTCCCGGTAGCTCGTCCTAGCCCCACAGGGTCATGGCTGCTGACACTCAGTCTGGGGGTCACGGGCCTTCAATTGACACTCACCGTACGTTGAGACCAGGGCCTACTCCGAGCAGTACCGTCCGCAGCAATGCCTCTACTGCGATGGGGCGAGGCTCCAGTGGTGTAGTACTGCCTTGTTCGTGCAGGGGATCGTGGCAATGTCGTAATCTTCTGATTGGGGGGATAGTCCCCGTAGCATGTTATGGCGTGCTACCCCAGACGTGTCCCCCGCATACCGTCAGTTCAGATCACTCTTTCAGGACCCCTGTACTTCCACGGCTCCGGGCACAGCTATCCCCGGCTTCCGCAGTGCAATGATGCCAGTCTGCCGGGCCAACAATGTAGGGGAGGGTCGGTGATCACCCCAGCAAGGAGCGAAGTGTTCCAGTCCGGCAGCTCCCGGGGGCCGTCGTAGGTCAGGGAAGGGCAATTGAGGCGCCCCAGGCCTCCAACTGCCAGCGCCGTCCTCTCGGCTTTGGGCGAGGAATGCAGGCGCAGACCCCCTCGGGTATAGGCGGAGGCAGCAAGGACTCAGTTGGCCCCGGTCAAGCTTGGTCCGCCCGTACCCACTCGCCCGCAGGTACC
The DNA here is from genome assembly GCF_964261635.1 of Lissotriton helveticus. Lineage (NCBI taxonomy): Eukaryota > Metazoa > Chordata > Amphibia > Caudata > Salamandridae > Lissotriton > Lissotriton helveticus. The sequence goes on from NC_136063.1 coordinate 696,202,396, forward strand.
ACTGAAGGTGGTAGGCCCAAAAGCAAGGCCAAGACTGGGCGCACAAGTAGGGCACCGCTGCTGATCACTAGTGGGGCGCGGCTCTCCCGGCACTGGTCACCCACTCACCACCTCGCATTGCGTCCGGGCTCCTCGACTCTCCCTGCAGCTGTGGCGTAAGTTCCCCGCATCTCTGTTGCTTCGGGACTTCCACGACACTGTCAAGGCAGCCGCGAGTCTCGCAGCTATGCTCCGGGGGCCGCGGCGCCGTCTTTTCACGCCACTCGGTCGGGCAGGGCGATACAGCACTTCCCACTTCCGTACACAGGTGTGACTCGGCCAATATGTGCCCCAACGTTCCGGAGCTACACACCAGCCCTCCGGTGCTCGGAGGACACAGCTATCTGCAGGATAGTTAAACGGATAGTATGTAAGGCGGAGGAGCTAACGGCTCAGGCGGCCATGTTCGTCACTGGCTAGCTTCGCCCCCCTTCTTCCACTTAATGTTATTCCTATCAAGAAATATTTTAAACGCACCAGACTTAAATTGTGCCCCACAGTAAGAATGGACTTTAAAGTTCCCTTACATAGAAATACATCTTGCAAAAATCTGATTACAGTTGTAGAATCTGTCAATTTTGAAATCCAAATTCCAGGCCCTTTTGTGAAAAGATCTAACAACACCACTACATAGCAACTATAGCCATCATTATTCTCCAGTGCCCCCAAAATATCTATAGTTAAGTCTTCCCATGGACCTTTAGGGCATTTGTTAGATTCTACAGGTGGTCTTAACATGATTAAAGTCTTATCCATCAAACAGCACTCTCTACACTCTCTGTCAATCCCTGGCCAGCAGTATTGTTCCTTGACCCTCCTTCTATTTTTTACTATCCCTAAGTGACCCTCGTGTATAATACATTAAATCCTGTTTCCTAAACTCCCTGGAGGTATACATCTCACCCCTCTTAACAAAAAGTCATCTTCCCATGACAATTCATTCTTAAACCCCAAATATGTCTCTCACACTCACTTGTCCCTTTTTTGTGGCCAATCAGACTGCATGTACTCTTGCACTAACTCATCCTTATTTGTCAATCACTGCAACCTTGTATTCTTGGAATACACTCACTAGACTGGAAGCACATTGTTTAAGTGGAAATCTGCTCAAATAGTCAGCAACCCGATTTTTTATTCATTCCAGGTAAATATTCCACTTCATTACTATAGTCCAATACCTGCAAAGATAATCTAGCCAAACGAGGAATGGCCTTTACCAGAACAGCAGTAGTAAGTAACTTTGCTATGGGTTTATGATCAGTACAAATCACAAAACCTGACCCCCCCACACATATTCCCATTACTTACTTTTACCCCAGACTCACTCTAATATCTCCTTCTCAAAAATTGAGAATTTCTCTTCAGCCAGTGTCAAGGAACGGAAAACAAAAGAAATGGTAGATTCATTTCTATCCATATTAATCTGTGACAAAACCTTCGCCAGACCTCTACCACTGGCATCAGTACTAGTAACAGTTCTCTCCAACAAATTGAAACCTTAAAGCGGAACTGCAGAACAAATGTCATGTTTAATAGCTTCAAAACATTCTTGGTGCTCGTCACCCCACTTGAAAGACTTGTTGTTTTTAACAATTGAGGTAGAAAGTCTTTGTGGGAAAATACAAACTTTGAATAAATCTCTGTCAGTCCTAAGGAGGACAAAATTGCATCTTTGGACACTGATTCAGGTGCTTTACAGATCGCTTCCAACAATTCTTCTTTTGGGGTAGTACCATCACCACTCACTTCATGCCTTAAATACATGACTTTAGACACTGCAAACTTGCATTTACTCATCTCTGCAGTCAGGCCATTCACACTCAAAATTCGTAACACTTCCAAAAGTTTCTCATCATGTTCACGTCTATCCTTGCCCATAGTCAATATGTCTTCTTGAAAGAACGAGACTCCTGAAACATTCTTAAACAGTTTATACGGGCGCCTTTGACATGCAGCCACCGTGGATGCCAGGCCAAATGGCATCTGCTTAAACTGGAAACCTCCATATTGTGTAATGAAGGCTGTCAGTTATTTGCTTTTCGAGTGCAGTGGCACCTGATGGTAGGCTGTAGTCCAATCTAATGAAAAAATTCAGTTTACCCCTTTGGTCATGTCTAACATGTCACACTAATCTTAGGCAACGGAAACCTATCTACACAAATATTCCAATTAAGATCTCTCAGATCAACACATATTCTGACTTTGCCATTCACCTTCCTAGCCACGACCAAGGGAGCCAACCATTCATTTGACTCCATACACTCAATCGTCCCAGCATGACAAGCCTGTCTAGTTCCTGCTTCACCTCTTCTCTAATGCTAAAGGGAATATTCCTCACGATATGCTGAACTAGATCGCTCTTCTCTTTTAAAATGATTTAATGTTGGAAACCTTTAATATACCCTACATTACTCAAAACCACCTCAGGGAATTGTAAACTCAATCAAGCATTGGCTTAGCCAATAAGACTCGCCTTTGGGACCTTATAAGTGTTTAGCCAAGCACACATTGACGTTGTTGCACCACGGATATTGTGCTGCATAACTAAATACTTATAAGGTCCCAAAAGCGAGACCTATGGGCTATGCCAATGCTTGTTTTATATTGTGGCAGGTTGTAGGAAGCACAGAAGCCTTCGAGCAACATTAAAAAAAAATATTCTCCTAAATCATTAAATCAATGATCCCAGGAGAGTTTACCATTACTGGTAAAGAACTCTGAGTTTGTGCTATATACTCTTCAGCTGAAGTACAGGGATCAATTGTCCTTAGTTCTATGGCTGCATTTAATGGCATGAAAAATGTTTCAAAATCGAGACCCAAAGACATGTTTATAGTTGCTATTGAAAATGTTTTATTTTAAAAGCCCAACACCCTCCTCCATAAATATGAATTCAGCTCTGTGGGATGGGGTCCCAAGGGGCTCCTCCCCAAGAAAAATAAATTGAGCTCAAAAGATGGGTTCTTCAGGGCTTTTCAATGGCTTGGGGAGGTGGGGCACATGCTCTCTCCCCTTAAAAATTAAATCTGCCTCAATGGATGGGGCACAGCACATTCTATAGGCTTAGGGAGGTATGTGCACATCCCTTTACTAAAAATTATGCTTGTGGCAAACCCCAGGGCCCTGGCGCAATCTAGAGGGCTTGTGCAGGAGCCCATCTTATAAATATTTTTTATCGCAGATCTGCAGGTCCGACACAGAGCTGCTGTATCGTTTAATAAAAAAATACTTTTTGGGCCCCTCTTATTATGCTCATTAACATCGAAATCCCTGCGATGTTCACCCCAATATCGGTATTTGGCAGAGAACAATTTGTACCAGGCCTCGCAGCTGCCCAGATAGGACAAGGGTAGTGAAAGAAACAGTTCATGATTGTGTACTGCAGATGGTAGAAGCCCACAAACCCAGCAATCAGTAGTGTTGGTGACACTGTGCGTCTGATGAAGCATTTCAACAAATACATTTTTAGCATATTTCTGACGGTGTCGTTCTTTGTGGGGTGCCAAAGTGAACAGCAAATGCTCAGAGGGTGCAGTAGTGGACGGTAGGAACTTCTGCAAAGGGTATTCATACTCTAAGTATACGAACAAGCCCATGAACAATAACAGCTACAATAACAGCTATAACCACTACAAATGCTACTTTGACCTTCGTGGTCCATGTGGAAAACATTGGTTCATAGAAGGGTACGTGTCGTGGGCAATTGGGAATTCTTCTTCTAAAACAATACGGCCAAAAGGGTACATTCCTAGCTACAAGTCCAAAAGTAAGCCTAGCAGTCCATCCCGCCAGAGGGTTCTTCTTCCCTGTGTCCGTCAGAGTCTCACAGGCAGACTCCTAGCGTTCATCCCAAAGAAAAACAACAAGCAGTGGTCCGAATCTTCTCCGTTGCACAACCTAGGCCTTTTGCAGAGTTGAGTCTTCTTTCTGAACAGAGCACAATATTCAAAGTTCCAGCTCTCAACAAGTTCAGTCCAGTGTCTTGTTCAGCACCTCAGACTAAGAAGCTAGCAAACCCTGTCTTATGCAATTGAGTCTTTCCCTATCTCCTGAGGATGGGGTCTGAGGCGCCGTATTTTGGCTTTCTTGGCCGCAGGTTGTATCGCACATTACCCGGCACTTCCTGATCGGAAAAAAATGTGTCAGGTACTTCCTGCACATGAGAACTTTCACTTGCCGGGGTACTGACAGCAGGATTCAAAGCTTTTGCAGATTTAGTGGAGACCAAGTCATCTGGTCTCGCCTCTCCCTCCTCTAGCCTTGGTTCGATCTCACAGGCGTCAGAAAAGGGTACGAATGCAGCGGCTCTCTCTGTTTCCTGCGTCAGAATTCCCCCTGGGCGTTGCTGATCATAAGGAAGCGGAAAAGGCAGCCTTTTTAGATGGGAGACGTGGATCCAGTGTTTTCTCCCGTCCACTTTAACCGCCGTCTGGGTAGCCAGGAGGATCTGTCTTGGCTCGGACCACCTTGGAGCCAAACTGGTGTCACGTTCAAATTTCTTCACCAATACCCACTGGCCGGGTTGCAATCGATGACCGGGGCCCTCTGGCAGCGGCTGCAGTACAGAAGTTACCTGCTGATGAACAGAACGAAGGTCTTTAGTCAAAGCATAGAGGTAATCAATCAACATAGGATATTCAATGTCTGCAAAGGATCGTGGTCTGGGTACCCCCCACACATTAGCAGGCCTACCAAATATTATCTCATACGGGGAGAGACCAGAACGAGAGTGTGGGGTAACACGTAATGACATGAGGGCTAAAGGTAAGATGTCAGGCCATTTTAACCCAGTGCTTTCCTGTATCTTGGCCATTTTGAGCTTAAGGATGCCGTTATATTTTTCCACTAGCCCTGCTGATTGCGGATGTCGGGCAGCGTGGAACTTTTGCTTAATGTGCAGACCCTTGCAGATATGCTTGACAAGGGCCCCATGGAAGTGGCCCCCATTGTCCGACCAGATCAAACGGGGCAATCCAAAGCGGGGCACAAACTCTTTTAAGAGGGCCTTTGCTGTGGCCATTGCAGTATTTTCCTTGGTGGGGTAGGTTTCAAACCATTTGCTAAAAGCACACACCACCATCCGGACGTATTTCAGGTTATTGACGCGCTCCATATGAATGTAATCCATCTGGAGCACCTCAAAAGGCAATGTAGGAGGTGCAAAATTCCCATTTAAGACACTTTCCCCCTTTCCTGGATTGTGTTGCAAACAGACCATACAGTATTGGACCAGGCGGACAGCCGTCCTTTGGATATTAGGGTTGTTCCAAACTGGGTCCAGGAGCCCGCAGATAACTTTTGCTCCAATGTGTGCCGGTCCGTGTGCCATGGTCACAACAGCCTGTACTAGTGCATTGGACAGAAGCCATCTCCGTCTTTCTGTCAAATCAATCCAACAATTATTTTCATCCAGACTTCCTACCTCCGTTTCCCATCTTTCTAATTCTGCAGGGGTGACCTCTTTCTGCAATTCTCTCACACTTTCCATAGTATTATCAAACAATTCAGAATCCTCCACCCATCTTGCAGAGGAGTTGACAAACATAGTGGACATCGGGGTTGTGCTGTCTGTTTGGCCACCTGATCTGCGAAAGCATTTCCCTCCCCCACCTCATCCACTATTGCTTTGTGTGCACTGCATTTGATGATAGCTACCTTTTTGGGTAGGGTGAGGGCGTCTAACAGCCGGAAGACCAAGGGGCCGTTCTGTATTTTCTGGCCATGGGAAGTAAGGAAACCCCGCTCCCTCCACAACCGCCCGAAACTATGGGCTACGCCAAAGGCGTATTGACTGTCCGTGTAAATGTTGACTTCCAAGCCCTCACTCAACTCACAGGCTCGCAACAGGGCCATAAGTTCGGCAGCCTGAGCTGACCGGTGAGGTATTCGGAATGTTTCGACAACTGTCTTCAAAGTCGTAATTGCATATGCAGCTGTTGTTGTCCCATCTGCTAGTTTAAAACAAGACCCATCCACATATAACTCCCCTTGAGGGTCATCTAAAGGGCTGTCAGTAAGGTCAACTCTGCCTTTAGTTTCTTCTTCAGTGCGATAAATGCAGTCATGGAGATCTGTATTATGTTCACTCATAGGGAGTGGTAGCAAGGTGGCAGGGTTTAATGTTGCACATCGAGTAATCGTGATATGTGGTGCAAACAATGTCAGTTCGTATCCAGTGAGACATGCACTTGTAAGGTGTTGCGTTTTGGTTTTCTTTAGTAATGTGTCCACTGCGTGCGGCACCATTACGGTCAAATTAGAATTCAAAACGAGCCCTTCCGACTGCCGGATTGCCACCGCAACAGCTGCTGTGGCCCTCAGACAGCTAGGAAGTGCTCTTGCAGCATTATCCAATGTGGCTGACAAATAAGCGCACGGTCTTTGCTTACCACCAAAGTCCTGCGTTAACACTGAAAGTGAGCAACCGTCGATTCGTGTACGTATAGTACAAAAGGTTTACGATAGTCAGGAGTGCCCAAGACAGGAGCGGAACACAAAGCAGTTTTTAAAGAGTCAAAAGAGTGCTGACATTCATCTGTCCAGGGTAGGGGTTCATGCACATCCTTAGTAGTCAGATGCAACAGAGGCTTAGCGAGCAGGGAAAAGTTAGGTATCCATTGGCGACAGTAAGAGGTAATGCCAAGAAAAGCGCGAACTTCACGCTGCGTGCAAGGTATAGACATGTTAGAAATGGTAGCAATGCGTTCAGGTGTTAGTCGTCTACCCTCCTTCGATAGTAGATGACCAAGGTAGGTCACCTCCTGTCGACAGTATTGGAATTTTGATAATGATACCTTGTTCCCTTTAGCGGCCAGATGGTGCAACAATTTAACCGTGGCCGCTTTACAGCCTTCTTTCGTGTCAGAGGCAATGAGCAAGTCATCCACATATTGCAAAAGGAAATTGCCATCCGGCAGGTCTAAATCGTCTAGCAAAGCCTTAAGGGCTTGGCTATATATACTCGGGCTTTCAGTATAGCCTTGAGGTGCGCGACAGAAGCAGAAGCTTCGACCAGATAACGAGAATCCGAAAATCTGCCTGCTATCAGGATGAATGGGAATGCTGAAGAAAGCATTTTTCAGGTCAATGACCGAAAAATATTGGGCAGTTGGTGGGATCATTGTGAGAATCGTGGTGATGTCGGTCACCACGGGATATTGCGGCACCACTATTTTGTTAACAGCTCTCAGATCAATCACAAAACGGTAAGCAGCACCCTGCTCACCAACATCAGAGTTCCTTTTCAAAATCGGGAGGATCGGACTATTGCAAATATTAGCAGCCGTTTCTTCTACCACTCCTTTATCGACCAGGTCCTGAATAATGCGCAGCAAAGCTCGTTCCCCTGCTGGGGCTATTTTATACTGCGGGATGCGCGGTAATTTTGCGCCTTGTTTCAATGTAATGTGAACTGGAGGAATATCCAACTTACCCACATCCGCATCCCCTGCTGCCCAAAGTGTGGCGGGAATGCCATCGAACTCAGTCGGAAGACGTTCACCTTTAGCAAAACATTGTTTCACGTGATCAGCATAGGGTTGGATCGTTAAATAAACCCCGTCCGCAGAGCAATGAATTGTTGCATTTAATTTTTTTAGCATATCTAGTCCCAACAAATTTTCCCCGCAATGCGAGGTCAGTAGTAGAGGAGTGTCAATGGTAGCGGGACCAATCGTGAAAGGGAGGGGTCTAGAGATGGGACTGACAACTGGGACTCCCGAGAATCCCACTGAAACATTATTTTGCCCGGACAGAGCCGCCCCTGGAACCAATGATCGAGCAACGGAACTATTCATTGCTCCCGTGTTAATTAGGAAATTCTCGGAAGTCCCCAACACTTCCCCCTTTACATAAGGTCCCCTTTGATTGACCGGGATCGACACTTGGCCCCTACTCCGTCCTTGGCTGTCCTATGCGGTCACGTATGCGTCTTGATCCCCATTCATAGCCATCATGATAGTACTGTCTGCCTTGGAGACCGTCAAAATGGTTCTTTTCTAACTTGCCTGATCCCCCTTCTCTGTGCATATCATCTCGTTCAGAGCCGCCTCGTCCTCGTCCGCGCCCTCGCACTGCTCCGTTCTGGGCAAGCAAAAATGGACACTGTGCTTTCCAGTGCCCCTCCTCTCTGCAATAGGAACACTGGTTCAGACCTATTGTCGGGGCTCCTCCCGCACCCCTGCCTGTACCCGCCCCTCTGGGCATAGTTCCTCGGCCTCCTCTCCCCCCCTCCTTGTCCCCGAACTACTTGCTGCAGCAGTACTCGAGTTTTAAGATCTTTGGTCTTTTTCTCCACCTTCTCTTTATTCTCATTCTCCCTATGTTCATAATACTGGGCCATGCTTAGAATTACAGACGGGGTAGAGGTAGTCCATGTACTTTCCGCCGCCTCCAATCGGGCAGAAATTTCCGGAGCCAAGTTCGTAACGAATCTGTTAACGAACAACCTAGTTCCACCTTCAGATGCCAAGTCTTGCCCACTAAAATCAATGAAAACTTCCTCGAACCTCGTGAAGAAGTCTGACACACTTTCATCCTTCTTCTGCCGGCAGGCGGACAATTTATCCCAATCAACCTTTCTGGGCGGTAGCAAAGAATGCATGAAGACTATAATTTTTGCTGGCAAGGACGTTATTTCAGCTCTTGGTTTGTCTCCCGGCTTGCGATCCTGATCCCAACCCTTTAACTCCTCCCACGAACCCCCTAGCTCAGCATGATTTGAGTCGTGCACCTGTCGCCATACGTCAACAGGTACTAATACCCAAAGAATAACTCAACGTCTGCTAATGTCATTACAGCGGAGACAGCTGCCTCAGTCAGTTCCTTATAGTATGCGGTAGGATTCTTTCGGGGGTCGGGAAGTTGGGATTTTAGAGCCAGGACCTCACTTCTCTTCCACGGGGTATAAACCCATTGTTCCTGGAACCTAGCGGCTATTCCTGCCCGTGTGATTGCCTGGTTACCATCCCGTAATTCAGGGACCTCGAGATGATAAATGGGATGGACCTCCCTCATGGGATGCTGTGCAGTCCACTGAGGACTCTTCAAGAACAGTCTACCTCGGTACCGAACCAGGGTATCTATATTCTTGAACACCTCCCTCGGGGTCAGACTAAATTTATGGGACCAGTCCCGGATATTATACAATATCTGAGGGGCAGTCCCATCCTTGAAACTGACCTCCCAAGACCAAATGAGTGAATTGGACATCTGGAATATCACATGTTGCTGCATTACCGGCTCTAAGTCTTTGAGCGTACTCCATATGTCAGTCACAGTGTACGTGTCACTCCTTATCCACCTAACGGCCTGATCTTCTAACACTTCCTTCTCGCCATATGCCACGGATGATCTAGTGAACAGTCGTTTGCCGTCCATCCCTCCGGATGCCCCTCTGGGAGTTTGCTCCGAGACACCGGGGGTGGCGTAGTTCGAGGAAGGCACCCACTCGGGAGTCGGGGTACTTAGTTGTATACATGGGGTGCTAGCGCCTGCCTGGAATCGGGGACAAGTGTGGCCAGAGGGCATGGAACGCTAGCATCTCATCCAGAGGTGGCAGAGCCCCTTTCCTCTGGCGCAGACGCTCGCGGTCCGGCCTCTGGCTGGACAGGTATTGCGGGGTATACGCGCTGCAGGGTATATGGCTGAGGAGGTCTCGCATCCAGCAGATCCTCTATCTCATCTTCAGCTCCTTCTCAAGTTACATAGCTTTTGTCCACCTGTAGTCTAAATTGTCTATCTGCAATTCCAATATTCCTTTCTATTCTATTTTTGTCATGGGCAATAACTTTTTTTTATAGTCTGTCCTTGCTGTATCTTGAGGAGCTTCTCAGATCGAATGCGCTTCCTCTTTGCCTCTTTCTGCCATTTGTTAAGCGTATCGAACATAGACTGTCGACTACGTTTAATAAGGAGGCGTTCTTGTAAAAACTGAAGCTTCTTTTCATCAAAAGATCCCGTTTTTGGCCACTGCAATTCTACGTTGTCCTTAGTGTATTTATGCCATAAGGAATTAAAAATAAGGGGGCCAATACCATGCTTGCAAAACATATCATGGCTGGGTGTCCAATCCGGAGGGGCTGGCTGACTCTTGTCCAACCTTACGCTATCGCTATGGACACAGCCGAAGCATAACTTGCTAAGACACGGCATTTCCCTTTCCTTTGTTTTATTTCAGCTGAAAAGGAATAAGTTCTATTAATTACAAAATAACCGAACCAAATGTCATTTAATCACGGTGCTCTCATTCACATGGCCATGTTTTCATTTAAAACCATACACACCTTGCATTATGCGGCTTCGAGGTGACATAACATGAAAACACAAAACGTACCAACAGGAACACAAATATTTGCAATCAAAAAGGTGGAGCCCGTCGACTCCCACCTACGGAGAACCCTTTTTCTACTATTCAAAAAGCTGCAAAGAACATTTTCCAACAACAGTCTCGTCCTCAGACTGCCTGGAGATAGTTACACAGGTTTTAAACCACAGACCGGCCTACAGGCCATCCGACAGTATTCATGGTTCACCTCCCGAACTATTCTGGCTGAGCCCGCGTTTTAAGCGTCGCTCCAGATTTGTCCGGGTGCTACCCAATCTCAACCATCGGCTTTCCCGAGAACAGTCCGGCCGAGCGAGAACCGTAGTTCCCCTGAGGCGTGCAATCCTTATCTCCAGTATTTTACACCAAACACACTAGGAGCGTCCGCACGTGCAATCTCATCATTGCCCCCGTCGGACCCCCTAGTCAGAGTTTCTTTGTGACCACAAGTCACCAAATGCTGAGTACCAAATCTATTTAGAGTTTCTCCGTGACCCCACGTCACCAAATGCTAAGTACCAATATCCAGATCTGCAAACGTAGTCCAACACAAAAACGAGACACAACACTCACCTGGTGCACGCAGGTCTGTTTGAACGTTCTCCACTGCCAACTCTCAATAAGGCCAACGTGGCTGGTTCTCGGGTCACGCCCGAAGGACCCCGGCGTGGGGCTACTAGCAGCTGAGGTCCCTCAGATCGGGGAGGGCGGAGCAAACCCCAAATTCTTGCTGGTCCGTTCCGAACTTTCCCTGATCGAGAGCACCCTCTTCAACGTCCCTTCGATCGTCTGTGAATACACAGGGACAGCCCCAACGCGGAGTCCCGGCGGAGTCGCCAACTGAGGTACCGAAAATTCTCTACCGCCTCCCAACTATAGTCACAGTAAACCCCAATTACCAATAATTAGTCAGTTGGCAGTGTAGAAGGTCCAAGCATTTATTATGACAAACAAAACTCTGCCAGAGGAGCTTCCTGCGACCTAACCCCACGAGGTCCGCCAAGAAGACTGCTGGCACACTGTCAGTACATCACATATATACAGTTGCATTGGCATCATCATATCCCAACATGGAAAAGTACAAATTGGTACAAGCTGGCACTGACAGAAAGGAAAGCCCATATATGGCACACAATGCGCTCCTGGCTTCGCTCATCCTAGATTTAGCAAGGTCGAACGGGTGACTCCCTTCTGCCGTCTCCGAGACAGTCCGCCCTGCACCCCTCCCGGAATGTGCTTATCGGTCCTTCTCTGCTACCTATAACCTTGGCAGGCCTAACGAGCTGAAACAGCAGTTTTTAGCAACAGTTGGGTTATTTCTCAGGAGGACGACTCTGGTGCAGGGAATGAATGGGGGTTGTTAATGCGATGCTTTCAGCAAGGCCACAATATGGTGTTAGAGCGTGAAGTGGTGAAAAAGCTATAACGTGTAAGGCTAATGTGCACGTACATGAACGAAAGTATTTAGTAACATCATGCTAATCATAACATATCGATTATAAGTCACAACATATCGATTATAGGTATTGTTTAACGGAAAATCAATTCCGGTTCCTCAGGATCAACAATGGAGTAGCCAAAGTATTTGCAGGTAACACAGTTCACGTAGCAGGATTTAGATTAGTCACTCCCGGTAGCTCGTCCTAGCCCCACAGGGTCATGGCTGCTGACACTCAGTCTGGGAGTCACGGGCCTTCAATTGACACTCACCGTACGTTGAGACCAGGGCCTACTCCGAGCAGTACCGTCCGCAGCAATGCCTCTACTGCGATGGGGCGAGGCTCCAGTGGTGTAGTACTGCCTTGTTCGTGCAGGGGATCGTGGCAATGTCGTAATCTTCTGATTGGGGGGATAGTCCCCGTAGCGTGTTATGGCGTGCTACCCCAGACGTGTCCCCCGCATACCGTCAGTTCAGATCACTCTTTCAGGACCCCTGTACTTCCACGGCTCCGGGCGCAGCTATCCCCGGCTTCCGCAGTGCAATGATGCCAGTCTGCCGGGCCAACAATGTAGGGGAGGGTCGGTGATCACCCCAGCAAGGAGCGAAGTGTTCCAGTCCGGCAGCTCCCGGGGGCCGTCGTAGGTCAGGGAAGGGCAATTGAGGCGCCCCAGGCCTCCAAGTGCCAGCGCCGTCCTCTCGGCTTTGGGCGAGGAATGCAGGCGCAGACCCCCCCCCGGGTATAGGCGGAGGCAGCAAGGACTCAGTTGGCCCCGGTCAAGCTTGGGCCGCCCGTACCCACTCGCCCGCAGGTACCACTGAAGGTGGTAGGCCCAAAAGCAAGGCCAAGACTGGGCGCTCGAGTAGGGCACCGCTGCTGATCACTAGTGGGGCGCGGCTCTCCCGGCACTGGTCACCCACTCACCACCTCGCATTGCGTCCGGGCTCCTCGACTCTCCCTGCAGCTGTGGCGTAAGTTCCCTGCATCTCTGTTGCTTCGGGACTTCCACGACACTGTCAAGGCAGCCGCGAGTCTCGCAGCTATGCTCCGGGGGCCGCGGCGCCGTCTTTTCACGCCACTCGGTCGGGCAGGGCGATACAGCACTTCCCACTTCCGTACACAGGTGTGACTCGGCCAATATGTGCCCCAACGTTCCGGAGCTACACACCAGCCCTCCGGTGCTCGGAGGACACAGCTATCTGCAGGATAGTTAAACGGATAGTATGTAAGGCGGAGGAGCTAACGGCTCAGGCGGCCATGTTCGTCACTGGCTAGCTCCGCCCCCCTTCTTCCACTTAATGTTATTCCTATCAAGAAATATTTTAAACGCACCAGACTTAAATTGTGCTCCACAGTAAGAATGGACTTTAAAGTTCCCTTACATAGAACTACATCTTGCAAAAATCTGATTACAGTTGTAGAATCTGTCACTTTTGAAATCCAAATTCCAGGCCCTTTTGTGAAAAGATCTAACAACACCACTACATAGCAACTATAGCCATCATTATTCTCCAGTGCCCCCAAAATATCTATAGTTAAGTCTTCCCATGGACCTTTAGGGCATTTGTTAGATTCTACAGGTGGTCTTAACATGATTAAAGTCTTATCCATCAAACAGCACTCTCTACACTCTCTGTCAATCCCTGGCCAGCAGTATTGTTCCTTGACCCTCCTTCTATTTTTTACTATCCCTAAGTGACCCTCGTGTATAATACATTAAATCCTGTTTCCTAAACTCCCTGGAGGTATACATCTCACCCCTCTTAACAAAAAGTCATCTTCCCATGACAATTCATTCTTAAACCCCAAATATGTCTCTCACACTCACTTGTCCCTTTTTTGTGGCCAATCAGACTGCATGTACTCTTGCACTAACTCATCCTTATTTGTCAATCACTGCAACCTTGTATTCTTGGAATACACTCACTAGACTGGAAGCACATTGTTTAAGTGGAAATCTGCTCAAATAGTCAGCACCCCGATTTTTTATTCATTCCAGGTAAATATTCCACTTCATTACTATAGTCCAATACCTGCAAAGATAATCTAGCCAAACTAGGAATGGCCTTTACCAGAACAGCAGTAGTAAGTAACTTTGCTATGGGTTTATGATCAGTACAAATCACAAAACCTGACCCCCCCACACATATTCCCATTACTTACTTTTACCCCAGACTCACTCTAATATCTCCTTCTCAAAAATTGAGAATTTCTCTTCAGCCAGTGTCAAGGAACGGAAAACAAAAGAAATGGTAGATTCATTTCTATCCATATTAATCTGTGACAAAACCTTCGCCAGACCTCTACCACTGGCATCAGTACTAGTAACAGTTCTCTCCAACAAATTGAAACCTTAAAGCGGAACTGCAGAACAAATGTCATGTTTAATAGCTTCAAAACATTCTTGGTGCTCGTCACCCCACTTGAAAGACTTGTTGTTTTTAACAATTGAGGTAGAAAGTCTTTGTGGGAAAATACAAACTTTGAATAAATCTCTGTCAGTCCTAAGGAGGACATAATTGCATCTTTGGACACTGATTCAGGTGCTTTACAGATCGCTTCCAACAATTCTTCTTTTGGGGTAGTACCATCACCACTCACTTCATGCCTTAAATACATGACTTTAGACACTGCAAACTTGCATTTACTCATCTCTGCAGTCAGGCCATTCACACTCAAAATTCGTAACACTTCCAAAAGTTTCTCATCATGTTCACGTCTATCCTTGCCCATAGTCAATATGTCTTCTTGAAAGAACGAGACTCCTGAAACATTCTTAAACAGTTTATACGGGCGCCTTTGACATGCAGCCACCGTGGATGCCAGGCCAAATGGCATCTGCTTAAACTGGAAACCTCCATATTGTGTAATGAAGGCTGTCAGTTATTTGCTTTTCGAGTGCAGTGGCACCTGATGGTAGGCTGTAGTCCAATCTAATGAAAAAATTCAGTTTACCCCTTTGGTCATGTCTAACATGTCACACTAATCTTAGGCAACGGAAACCTATCTACACAAATATTCCAATTAAGATCTCTCAGATCAACACATATTCTGACTTTGCCATTCACCTTCCTAGCCACGACCAAGGGAGCCAACCATTCATTTGACTCCATACACTCAATCGTCCCAGCATGACAAGCCTGTCTAGTTCCTGCTTCACCTCTTCTCTAATGCTAAAGGGAATATTCCTCACGATATGCTGAACTAGATCGCTCTTCTCTTTTAAAATGATTTAATGTTGGAAACCTTTAATACACCCTACATTACTCAAAACCACCTCAGGGAATTGTAAACTCAAACAAGCATTGGCTTAGCCAATAAGACTCGCCTTTGGGACCTTATAAGTGTTTAGCCAAGCACACATTGACGTTGTTGCACCAAGGATATTGTGCTGCATAACTAAATACTTATAAGGTCCCAAAAGCGAGACCTATGGGCTATGCCAATGCTTGTTTTATATTGTGGCAGGTTGTAGGAAGCACAGAAGCCTTCGAGCAACATTAAAAAAAATATTCTCCTAAATCATTAAATCAATGATCCCAGGAGAGTTTACCATTACTGGTAAAGAACTCTGAGTTTGTGCTATATACTCTTCAGCTGAAGTACAGGGATCAATTGTCCTTAGTTCTATGGCTGCATTTAATGGCATGAAAAATGTTTCAAAATCGAGACCCAAAAACATGTTTATAGTTGCTATTGAAAATGTTTTATTTTAAAAGCCCAACACCCTCCTCCATAAATATGAATTCAGCTCTGTGGGATGGGGTCCCAAGGGGCTCCTCCCCAAGAAAAATAAATTGAGCTCAAAAGATGGGTTCTTCAGGGCTTTTCAATGGCTTGGGGAGGTGGGGCACATGCTCTCTCCCCTTAAAAATTAAATCTGCCTCAATGGATGGGGCACAGCACATTCTATAGGCTTAGGGAGGTATGTGCACATCCCTTTACCAAAAATTATGCTTGTGGCAAACCCCAGGGCCCTGGCGCAATCTAGAGGGCTTGTGCAGGAGCCCATCTTATAAATATTTTTTATCGCAGATCTGCAGATCCGACACAGAGCTGCTGTATCGTTTAATAAAAAAATACTTTTTGGGCCCCTCTTACCAGGTCTAGGGTGTTAGGGTATCCCTACCCAGTGCCCCTATATATTTTTTAAACTGTTTTCAAGACACAGGGATTGAGTGTAGGAAGCTGGCTCTATATATACTATACCAAAGCGAGGTAAAGTAGATATCACCTCACTCTCTATTTGTGGGAGTGTGGTCGAGCATTAAGGCATTATCAGAGGACAGTGTTGAGCGTTTTTTGTACACACTCAGTCAGCAAATTAACTTTTAGTTATTTTAGTTTTCTAGAACCAAGCAACCCTGGCACAGGTAAGCAATAAATACTTTACAGTAGTAATGCTTTTGTAACACAGTTTGAATTGCAATTGTATATGTACTTTGTTTGGATTACAGTAGAGTTACTGATAATGCAATGCTTTTGAGATTAAACTAAGTACCTATACTTTGTATAGGCTTTTTAGTAAAATGACAAGTAGATTACTTTGCAGATTACTTTTCTTACACAGGGCAGTATACATGGATACTGCACTGGGAAATTTCCTGTAAACAGGTGAGTAAAAGCGTTTTTGTTGTTTAGTACAATGTTAAAAGGATTTTTCAACTCCACATTCATAGAAAAATAGTCAATGTTATTCTAGGGAGGAAAATAGTGGTATTGGTTAAAAGGTAAGTACTTTGTTGTGGGAGTTGGTATTCTGGGGTTAGACTCAGGGGTACCCCAGGGTCAAGGATGCACTCTTGTTACACCCTCAGTGGCACTGGGGCAGCTGGGTGCAGACTGTTGAGGCCCAGTGTTATCCAATGGGGGATAAAGAGCCTCCGATTGGTGGCTGCTGACAAGCAGGCCACTGGGTTGTGGGAGCAAAGCTCCTGGACTTAAGCTCAGGGAAAATGGGGGTTTAGGGCAGCACAAAAGGTGCACCCTCAGCGGCACTGGGGCGACTGGGTGCAGAGTGGTGTATTGGCATAAGGGGCCCTGTAGCTTTCAATGGGGAGTCTCCGATTTTCAAAAACACTGCAGGCTCAGGGATGAAGGACTTCTGGGTGCAACCACCACTAGGAGAGGTAAGTTGGGATATTGGGAGGTGGTTAGGCACCATCGGTTGGGCCACCCAAGGCCGTGAGGTGTCGGGTGCAGGGGTGCCTTTTAGGGTTGGATCTTCTGACCAGCTCCTGGTCGCGCTTGGGGGGACCTTCTGGTTTGAGACTGCAGGTGTAGTCTGGAGACTTGAGGCAGGTTAAGGGTCACCGGATCTTGGGTCAGGATCGCCAGGGAGACATCCTCTTGGTGTTGGGCCACTCGAACTCGGACGCTGGGTGCAGAGTGGTGCAGACCCGCAGATCCTTGCGGAGCTGGAGTTTGTTGATGAACAAATCCAGTGTTCACGGGAAACAGAGTCTTTAGGATGGATGGCAGGCAGGTCCTCCGGGTTTCTCGAGTTCGCTGGCTGCAGGAAACACTGGGCTTCCCTTCCATCTCGGAAGCCTCCCTCACCAGGGCATCACCTCACCTACCTTCCGGGTCGCGCTGGGCAGCGGCCTGGAAGATAACTGTTTAGCGGCTTGGGTCGTGACAGGGATACGAGGGGTAGGCTCCCTCCAAAGCACAAAACTGCGGTGTGGGCACCCGCCAGTTTAAATAAGGATAAAGCAGGGTGGGCACCTTCATGGTAAATAAAGAAATACGCGGGGTGGGCAACCCGCCAAAAAAGGCACCAAAATGCAGGGGAATCCCCACGTCAGGATTCCCTCAAGCTCGATCGCAGCGTCGCACTGCCAGTCAGAAATAGAAGCGCTCCTCAGGATAACCAGAGCGCTTTTTAGAGATAAAAATAAAGCACTCACAGGGCGCTAGAGGTCAAAGCACCAAGTCCTTTTGAAGAACTGTAATCTTCAATCTCAGGGGTCTCACTAATACAAAGAACTTGGCACAGAAGCTGAAATATGAAAAGACATCTTTATTAAACTTAATTAAGTGAGACTACGTCACACAGGAGCCCTGGCAACTGAATGAGGCAGTCTAAAGAGTAAAGAACACAGAGGCCTTTTATATGCTTAGGGTTACAAACTCAGCACAAAAGTAAGGGGCAGTCCTAGCTTTTGCAAGCATGCAAAATACCTAATATGGACATACAAGATCTGCAAAATATTAGCCAATAGGAAAACATTCAAAACAAGGCATCATATAACCATAACGTCCCCCTTACGTTGTGTTTCTGCCCAACCATCAAGTCAATTAATTACAGCACCTATAGGTCAATCAGTAATGGCAGGACATGTCTGTATGCAGTTAGGCCAGCTGGTGTCTGAGATTGGTTTTCAAAACAAGGACAGAGGGGGTTTTCAACACATTGCAGTCCAAAGGGCAGAGACACTTCATGAATAGAGCAGCCTGTGTAAAGGCAACGCAAAACGACGACAAATGTAAGATGGAGTCAAAATTAAAGAACTTCAGTCCCTCCTTTTGCCATTACACAGGCAAATCCTAAAATTATTTTGCAAACTTTTTCAGGGCTCCTAGTTATTTCAGCGACTATTGACAATGCCAGTAAAACAATAAGAATCAGTCTCCAAACACCCATTCTATGCAATCGCACGGGAAATACCCAGAGTCCGTCCAAGCCTCTCTGGCAGGCTTCTATTGTCCATCAAATCTGCTTCTGTTGTTTTCTTCCGCATGGGCCTCTTCATTCAGGCCTTTCATGAAAATGGTGCTTCTCAGTATCCGTTGGAGTGCCTTCATGGCAAACACTCACAGCTCACTTGAAAGTCTCAATGTCTCAATGCAGTGCACCAATATATTTCCTGTGCTGCAGGCACTACAGATATTGTGCTCTTCGTTAGTCATGGGCACAGATCGTCTCATGCAGACCCAAGTACTATTAATCGCGAAAGAGCAACAGACTTTCACACTCAGCAACACTTTCAGGCTCCAACACTCTAATTTCAGTGTCAGAGGATGTTCAGGCTGCTCTTTCATTTAACCAAAGGTATCACAATGTAGTGCCTTTTGCCAATCTTGGATCCTCCGGTGCACTGCCTTTCCGTTGGAGCAAAGAAAAGGGGGTGTGTGGCCAAAACTCAGGCCAAGGGGCTCAAGGGACTGCATACTGTCAGAGGTTACCAGCACATGACAGGTGGAAAACTGAAGCCTCAAAACAACAGGGATCCTTTTCTTTTGCTCTTTTGCACTGAAACTGGTTCTGTGGCAAAACCAGTTCCTCCTTCTTTTCTGATGTTCAACGCCTTCTGATGAAGCAAGCACAATACTGGAGATACCACTGATGGCACGCTGGCGATCGCTGTCCTGTCTTGCTACTTTTCTGGGTGCTGGGACTTTTCATCTATAGCTGTCACTGATGGGATTGTGGGTGAGTTCCGCATGTTATTATGACTAAATCCCGCAGAACCTAGTGACGTAGGAAATGTGACACAGTTGTTAGTTTCCTTCAATTTAGTACAAAAACAGTTTATTGTTTTTAACAAGGGGATTGCAAGCAGGTGGCCTGCAATCTGCGAGGGAATGGCCATACGCCATGGGACTATTGTGATCTAAAAAATACACTGTCATTCTCAAAGGCAATACTTCTAATCTCTTCAATTGGGTATCCTTCATTATCCTCTGCCATCTAAGGGTAGATAGTTACATGGGAATTCTATCTGAATGGATGTCCTCACACATAGTGGCATCGTCTAATGGGGTAAACACATTTTTTTTCTCTAAATGATTACATATAGGTGTTCCTAAATTCCTTATCTCGAACACCTCAAAAGAGAAATCACATAATACAGATTATCAGCGACATGTAGATACCTCCCTTTAATAATTGTGCATCAGGTGGACTATGCAATACAAAAGCTAATGATCAACATATGGAAACAAAAAACAAGAACTAGAGAGTCCTAGTATTTCCATGATTAGAACATATATGCTCCACCAAAAATTAAAGAAGCAGGAACAAAAAGGGTAAAAATCCAAATTAAAACAGTCATTAAAAATTTGTCATGTTCAAAAAATAAATGTAAGGTATTTCCTATTGAGGTGGAAAACTTATCTTACTATAGTATTGAGTCAGTTAACCAGTCCATCACTACCATGACGGTCAGACTGGAAAACATTGAAGTAGGCCTAAAGAAAATTCTTGAAAACCAGTCTGGTCATACAAAAGGAATAAATGAGCAGACTGGTGAAAAGAATACGGAAAAGGGAAATGTGAGTAGGACACAGCTAAAATCCCCAATAACTAGGCACAATGCAACATCAGTCAGGGGAGAAGTGGCAAAAGAAAAATCTATAGGAAGAACAAAAAAAATTTACTCGGGTGATAGTCAAGTTTGTGACATAATACCAAGAGTATGGGTGATGCACAAACGTCAAAATAGTACACACATTTTAACTCTACCGCTGGCCCCTACACCATATACGGTAATCTCAGCTAATGTTCCAGTTCCTTTTTCAGGGAAAAAATGAAATGTTTAGGTCCCCTTTAGCAAGAGCCACAAATCTATAATTTCATCCTTAGGTCCAATCAAGGAAACATAAATCTAGGGCTGCCTGTTCCTTAAGGGAAGAGGACAGTATCGTGACTAATTGCAAGTGACACACTTTGATCCTGTATATCTGTGTAATTTTTCTTCAATACCATTATAGCCAAAATAGACATGCACTGGTGAAGTGTTGTCTGTCTTGCCCACAGCATGAAAAATCATATCTGTGAAATTTAGTATCAGCGCAAATTCACCCAACTGTTGTGCAGCGATATACATCGTCATGTAGAACCCTTCACAACACAGGTGAACTTGTAATAGTATCTAAAGCAACAACATAAAACAAAAACATGCATAAAATAAAAAAAAAAACACACATGCCAAGCCATCAGCTATACGCGCTGTATATCAAGCACAAAAAGCATAGACAAAGTACAATAGCATATGTAAATAAGCGGTGACACACAACACCATTGTATGCACTTTATGCACTGTGAACCTGCAGCCCAAAACCCAATATTCAGGCCTGCTTAATTTGTCGGGCTTAAAATCAAAATTACACTTTCTTTTACGCACTTTCTTTTACTTTCCTCACACTTTCTTTTACTTTCCTTACCCTCCTTTTGACAGCTGGTCACTAGTCAGTTGTGATCAGCTGTCAATACACTCTACTGTGTCACTTCTGACATACAGGACCAGCAAGAACAATTCATGATAGGACCAAATACACAAACATAAAAAAAACCACATGAACATTTCTTTCCAAATGAATTACGCAAAAAACCATCTCTTTTCAACCAACCAAACTCACGTGTCTTGTCAGCCTTAAAATCACCCAGAACAATCCATGAATGATCTGTGGGCAGAAGCAAAAAAAAAATACACAACACACAAAAGAGAGACATTTCTCATAACAAACAAATATCCTTTATAACTTTTAATCAGAAGACGAAATATGATACACATTAATAAACACAAAAATAAATTTCCATTACTTAACTGTTACCATCTTGTCAGTCAGCTTGCAACATTAAGCCACCCTAATTTGAACTTTCTAAAAGCAAAATTGTTTCACTGACACTCCATGTTAGCTTTGTGCCACAATTTCCATTGTGAAAAATAATTCTTAATTGGCAAATCGTTCTCACTTAGGCATGTAGCCTTCAAAATTTTAATAAAGAGCTTCGTCTTATTTTCTGTGTAAGACTTAATGCAATACCTCATTTTTTGTCAAATAAAAGCAACTAGCGGACATTATTTTTTCAGAGCAGAGATACAAATGTATCATTTCTGCAGAGTATTTAGCATGATGTTGGGACTTTCAAAGAAACCCTTTTTTTCATATTTTCCCTTTGGAATTAAGTTCTTTAATGTATTGATCTTCTTATAGAGAAACCAGAAACCCCCTCTTTTAGAGGCCCGTTTAGCAATGTCATTCTGCACTTCACATAGACAAGGCCCTAATTTACGAGGTCACAGATGTCGACATGACAGCCTGCTTTCATTGTTTACAGGGGAACTAAAGATAACACCTCAGCGCGACTTGAGCCAGCCTCTGCAGCTCTCCTACGCTGTCAAAGACAAAAGGTCTTCCTAATTCCTCCCAACCTGCAATAATTCACTCTATTTTGAAAAATAATTTCTCCTTTTTAGGGGCTAAAAAAATTATCTCTATTCCCAGATTATTAAACAACATTTACTGTGATTATTTCACAGAACCTAATAACACACATACCCGTTTTTAGAACAAATGCTTGTTGCAATGGTGCTTATTTCATCAACTTTAAATAGATGAACATCTCAATAGGTCCAGCTAAAGTTAAAACCTTCCACCCTGATATTAAACTCAAACCTCTGCACCAGGCACATTGGCTCAATGAGCCATTAAAAGCAACCCCAAATAGGAACAACCTGCAAATCTGTATTATACCCAAATGTATGCATTTACTGAAGCCTAAAGCACTTTAAAGCTATTGTAAATGGCAAGAATGCCCACATTTTACCCAAATTCGACTTTGATATTTGGGGCACTTAAAAATAAAGATCCTACAATTGCATTTCTTATTAATCATCCTCAGAATGTTCTTTACAGATTGCAGAGATTGGACATTAGACATATCTCATGTAATTCCTTAGAAAAATGAGTTTGTCACGCCTGCGCCAAGTGAAATTCTATATGCTAATGTCCTCATTATGCAGTATAACATAACTTAAATTAAGTTATAATACTAGGAGGTCACAGTATAAGTATTAAGCTTCATGAATAGTAAAAAACGAATTTTGTAGCACTTATTTTTAATAATTATTTTGCTTAATTAATAAATATTTTTAATAAACCCAATCATTTTTGATAATTCCACATATTAAGGTTCTGTAATTCCTCGAATCTGACTTCATTTTCTTTTTTTTTTGCTCTGTGCCACGTAGGCCTGCCAAGGTAGCCTGGCGAACAAGGTGGCCTGGCCTCCCCAGTTCATGTACACATTAACCAGGTTTACTCTGAAATGAACTGTAAGAAACTGACCTCTTCACCTGAAACTGACCTCGCAAAGCCAATTTCCCTGATTGATCTTTATCTGAGATTGCCAATCAATGTTCAAGACATTGTTAACTTTTTAGTTTCCTTGCACATGCCTTATCTTGTTTCAGCATCTGTTACTGTTTCTTTTTAAAAAAAAAATGTTTCTTCATTACATAGGTTAATTATTATTTAGCAACAGAACCAAGAATATGGTTAGACAAATGCTTAAAGAGAGGAAAACCCTTAATTGGAATGTCTTCCTATAATACAAAATAATGAACCTTAGTTTTGGAACATTTTTAAAACAACATTCTGGAATGCAAAGATTCACCCGTGCAACTGAGGGCAAAGTCCTGGCTGAATAAATATTCCTGTTTATTTAGCTTGTCTCTCAGTGTTTGTAACATGAGCACGGTGGCTGTCTATTTAAAACTAAAACTAAGACATTTCAAGTTTCAAAATGCGTGTGCAATACAGTAAGATCCAATGTATTCAGATGATGTGTTTGCCTGTTATTATCTAATAACATGTATCTAAGGAAAATGCTGTAAGTTTATTTATTTTTAGCAAAACACCCAATTTCGTTTTTGGGGGCTTTTTTATTCCTAGTGAATGTGAATTTAAATTTTAGTTTTTAAGCATTTAGACATTTTGCTTAATAGACTGAAAACATCAAGAAAAACCACGAACAGACATTGAGCTCATTTCAGACATAAACAGAAAGGGGTCAAACACTCAGGACACACAATACGGCGGGCTTTAGCCATTTATTTCGTGAATAGCGCCATCGCTATTCACTTACAGAAATTGTACTAATGGGAAAACCACATAGACATTTAAACACACATTTAACCCACAAACCAATACTCAGGACAGAAACAAAGGACAGCCCACAGACTGTACTTAAACCAAACCATTTGTAAATACTAGTTGTAAGTCATATTTACAAGAAGCGCTTCTCAATTGTGTTAAAAAAGACTGCAAAAATAGCCCAACAGACTGATGTGTGTCCAAGAAGCGAAAATACACTTAATTCACTAGCTTTGGCTAGCAGAACACCAAAAATCGCTCTGCATATCTTCATTCATAAAATTGCACAGAATAAAGGATCCTTGTATATGTTATGTCCATATTTTAATTCCCTGGGGATACAGAATCACCAAGGAAGAAATATGTTTGTATACCTAAACCTATTTAGGTATACCTTCTAGGAGAGCCGGCTAATTAATTTAACATCACACTATGGTACCGCAAAGAAAAAGCAACACATTCTTCTATGTGAGCTTTGAAAACAGGCATGCCAAAAATACTGCAGAATATACAAGTATTATAATCAAAGTAGTGCTTAATGTACTTTTCGTACGTGCACCGTTCAACAAAACCAAATAGAGAAAAATCTCCTCATTACCTGTCTACACAAATTGCAATTTGCATATCAAATCCATACAAATCAAAAGTTGGCCAACACAAATTCCAAAATTCCAAAGCTACAGTAAGCGTTACTAAACTACCTTACTCTTACCAATCAAAAGGTTGTCCAAATTCTAACTGCCAAGTTCTAAATGACCTAACGGTCCTTTTTCAGAATACTCACGCCAAAAAGGTTCTCAGTCAGGAGTGACATTATGTGGAGGATCAAAGTCAGGAAGATCAGAAATATACTGGGCTGCAGAGACAGAGAATCCCCAGAATCCCTGTGCACAGAGTACTTTCGTAGTAGAATCCTGTCATGTCCTCCTCAGTAGATTTCAGTCTCCTGACAAGATCACTCTTTCAGAAAGTCAGTTCACTGATGAAGCCCACGGTGGCCGCGCCATTTGAAGAACTGTAATCTTCAATCTCAGGGGTCTCACTAATACAAAGAACTTGGCACAGAAGCTGAAATATGAAAAGACATCTTTATTAAACTTAATTAAGTGAGACTACGTCACACAGAAGCCTTAGCAACTGAATGAGGCAGTCTAAAGAGTACAGAACACAGAGGCCTTTTATATGCTTAGGGTTACAAACTCAGCACAAAAGTAAGGGGCAGTCCTAGCTTTTGCAAGCATGCAAAATACCTAATATGGACATACAAGATCTGCAAAACATTAGCCAATAGGAAAACATTCAAAACAAGGCATCATATAACCAGAACGTCCCCCTTACGTCGTGTTTCTGCCCAACCCACAAGTCAATTAATTACAGCACCTGTAGGTCAATCAGTAATGGCAGGACATGTCTGTATGCAGTTAGGCCAGCTGGTGTCTGAGATTGGTTTTCAAAACAAGGAAAGAGGGGGTTTTCAACACGTTGCAGTCCAAAGGGCAGAGACACTTCATGAATAGAGCAGCCTGTGTAAAGGCAACGCAAAACGATGACAAATGTAAGATGGAGTCAAAATTAAAGAACCTCTCTTTAAATCAAAAGAAAAATGGTCCCAAAAAGTCCTTGAGGCATCCAGGGGCGAAGCAGGGCCCAGGGAGGCAAGCCCTCATGGCATCCCCCCTGGGCCCCAGCAGCAGCACGCCCCAGGCAGGAACAGCAACCAAGAATTGAACAATTTTATGGGGACACAGCCCCTATATTTATATTAGCAACTCCCTTTGTGTCACAGCACAGGGTTTAGGGATACCAGTTAGAACTGGTTTGGGGGAGAATTGGAGCACTTTGTTTTGCTCAGCTCCTCTCTCCTTTGTCAGGTGGGGGCTCATGATGAGACGCACTACAGGGGGCGGAGCCAGCATTGTGGAGGGAAGGCACAGTCCTATTCAGGTCCCAGGTGCAACTCCTCCCTCCCATCTACATGCAGATCTCCCTATTCACCACAGGGCAGACTCATCCTGGCTCCTGGAGCCACCCACATCATCCATCACCTGTCAATCACAAGCCAGAGATGCAATTCACATCAGGCAGGCAGGCACAGAGCACACAGAAATGCCAACTTCTAAAAGCGGCATTTCTCCACCAGTCAAAATACATCTGCGCACACCATTGCACAGCATTTATTCTCAAGAGTTCGCACATACTAAACTCGCTCATGCACTCCTCTCATATCAGGAGTTACCATGGACACACATATCCCCATGCATTCCTATGGGAGGGCAGGCTAATCTCACCACACACACTCAGAGAGCGCACACACTTTACAATGGACCACAGAGGCCAAAAATCCCTACCACTACGTCAGAGCTTAAGGCAAAAAGTTCAGGGGTGAACCTGCCAAAAGGGCAAAGTCCAACAGTTAGCATATACGTGCCTCACAGCACTTAATAATATGGGACTGTTAATAACTATTGGATATATATGTGCTAAAATTGAACTGCTTATGCTTTGCAATTATTAACTGAACATAACTAATTAAATCCTTCTTGACAGGTATACCATTATCAATGTCTTTTCTACTGATTTTCTCCCATTGATTAATTCTGTATCTACTTTCCAAATTATTAATTCTATATTTATTGCTGTATGAACCAATGTATATCTGTACCTTTCATTGCTGATATATTGAAATTACTCTTCCCATCTTGCTTTGAAATTATCCCCTTGATTGAATTTGTTTTTTTATGTAATGCATTACACATCACTATGAAGTTGTCCCTTTCTTTCTGTGTGTATTGTTTTCATTTGCATGTGTAAAGAAGGTAGAAGGAATCAACAGAGATTTGTGAGGAAGAACAACATCATTTGAATTTTGCATTATTATAATAAGGAATAACTTTACTCTTCAGTGGTCCGGGTGGCAATTAAATGAACGGTTTCAATAAACAGGTTTAATATATGAGGGTCATGGTGGCATTAGGAATGTACCATTTTAAGAAAAGTAATCCAACTTCCCGCGTTGCAGAGGCACCAATTGCAGAGGCATTGATCATAAGACCAGTTGTGCAATTCACAATGGCTGACATAGGCTTACAGATGCGGCTGGAGAGTGCATGTAACTGCAATTATGCGTGTTCCTAGTGGCATGTTGGTTGTCAAGCAAACCTACCATGGTCTATTGTGTTCTATTGCAGCTCTTTCCCCATCACACCTGGACAAATTTCAAAGTGTTGAATGTGTCCAGTAGCCTGTGGTCACAAAATGATGGCAATATAGGCCAGAAAATGCTCAAAGCCATGGAAGAGTGTTGGTTTCTCCTCCATGAGCTAGATGATATTGAATCAGGCCCTCTATCATGCGACCATCAGCCCTGCTTCGTTTCCAACAAAAAGGCTTACAATTCATTAAAGAAGGGCACTACATACATTGAGTATGTTTGGGCATCAAAAAAGTGGCATATCTAGTCCCTAATCCTGTGGCCTTTCTTTGGTTTTCAATGTTATTTTGGGTTTTGGCCTTGATATTATAATATGACAGCTCATGCCAAAAGAGCAGTAAGGCTTGAACTATTTTGTTTGGATTTTGTTCTACCCTCTATGTTGGTGCATGTTTCATTCTCACTTATGTGACTCTTGCACATAGTCTCTGTATGTCATCCTAGTGAGTATTCATCTGTTAATAAGCTTACTGCCTTTCTACTTTTATCCTTCTCCATAGTGAACCATAATGAAGAAAGGATGTCAGGCAAGTGTTGGAGCTGGAATCAGTTCACAACATTTTAAATATCACAGGTTACCATCAAACGGGCTAATTACTGCTCTGTGGTTATTCTTCTTCTGGTCAATGAGAACTTTGCTGTTGTTTTAGAGAAGAAGAAAACAATTCATCATATATATTATCATAACAATGAATACTCTAACTTTAGTCAATAAATAGAGTTGATGCAAGTTTAAAGGGTTTTATATATCAAATCGTTAGAAGATCCTCTTTATTTGCAAATCACAAATTAATTCAATAGTCTATATATGACAGAAATATAAAATCAATATTGGTTAATCAAATCATATGATAAGTCCATTCCCAAGCGCGCTCTAAAGGAAAGAAACCCTATTCTAAGAATTGGGTGGAAGTGGAGTTAGTCAGAACCCATAAAGAGATCTAGTCAAAGAGAGTGAGAGAAAAGCATAAAGCTTTAACATTTAAATCAGCTCAAATAAATATTGAAGCAAAGAACTTCCCTTAAAGAGAGGTTCGAGGGGGGCGTGGCCAGGCGCCGATGAAGATGGCCACCTGACTAGAGAGCTCCGCTCCGCGGAGCCTTCGCCCCATGTAAATCCGGTGAAAATCTGAGAATTCCTGCACTCCCACTGAGGCGCTGACTGGGCGTGAGGCGGAGGACCAGACCGATTTAACTCCGGTCCGGCTATCTGTCTCCGGAGCTGCGCTACGTCCCCGTCATCTGGGACCGGGCGTCGGCCGGGAGCGCTGGTGCGGCGAGAAAGGCCCGATGTGTAAATTGAGGTCCCGGCTCAGCGGCCTGGTCGGGACTCTCGGAGCAGCCGGTACCTAATCCCCCGACCGGCATCTGTGACCCAAGCGGTAAAGCGTTGCAACTGTGGGGACATGGCCTTAAACCCCTTGTGGCCGTGGACCCCCAGTGTTGACGGAGGGCCAGAGAGGAGGTCGGAGTGCGGCCTTGCCAGGTGGGGCCCAGAGGAAAGACTGGATGCCCGGTGGGAGCCTCAGCGGGGAACGCGGCGGAAGCCTGAAGAACTGGCCAAGTAGGGGGCGGCACCAGCAACCTAAAAGAGGTCAATAACAGTGCAGGGGCCCCCACGGACAATGAGAGAATGACCTGATGGGCCAGAGGGAATATGGTGCTGACCAGACCCGGAGGCCAGGCAGCTTCCCGGACCAAGTGAATGGACCTCCTCTCTGGGGACAGTGATCTGCATTAGACTCGGAGGTGCAGATGTCGTTGGGGCCCCAACCGGGTAAGAGGCTGGTCGGAAGGCACTGGCACACGTGGCCTGCATATCACCCACGAGATTGCGGCCTGAAGGAAGGAGCCAGGGACGGAGGCGGAGGGTGACGTCTGAGGGGAAGTGGTGGAGAGTGTATTGACTGACCGACTGCACGCCGGAGGCCCGGTCCAGTGACACGGGGCCCACCCTGTACCTCGGGGGCCTGAGTGATAGGGCCGGGGAAAGGGTGAGACCCTGGTGGAGTGCCGAACACCAACGGCGACAATAAAGGGTGCTCCCAGAAGGGCCTGCATGTACTCCGTGACTATGGCATCCGGTGTGGGGACACAACCACCATGAGGCCCAAACAAACCACTAAAACGTAATCTAGCAAATTGGACAAATATACGGTCCAGATGGGGACGCCGCAGGTAGAAGGTGCAACAGGGGACCAATCCGGCCTGAAGGAACCGTCATTGGCTTCCATCATGGCGGCCATAGAGTCACTAGGCGCCAACCTGGAGACGAAAATCGACAAGGTCTCCATTGAGGTCAACCTCCTCCGCGCTGACCTCAGCAAAACCTAGGAAAAGACTAGGGCCAACGAAGCCGACATTAAGGAGCACCAGACATCAACCAAGACCCTGGAACAACACGTGAATGAATTGGTACACCAACACCGCCAAGTGGCCCTGCGGCTGGAGGACCAGGAAGGGAGGGCCCGCAGGAGTAATATCTGCGTCGTAGGTGTGCCGGAGGATTTGGAGGGGCCAAGCGTGGAACTCTTTCTGGAGGACCTGATCCTCAATCACCTAAAGCCTAAACGCCTGCCCAAAATTTTCACTATACTATGATATATAAATTCACTAAAACAGGCACACCGGGCCCCTATCCCTAAACCTAAACCAGGGGCACCACCCAGGACAATAAGCGCAAAAATCCTAAACTATAGGGATAGAGATGCTATCTTGCAGACAGCCAGGCAAGCGGGGGACTTGCAATACGAAAATGCCACAATTCGTTTCTTCCCGGACTTTACCCTTCAGGTGCAGCGTGAAAGGCGTTCCTTCGCAGGCGTTAAGGCAGCACTGAGGGAGAAAGGCATCAAATACATGATGTTTTTTCCTGCCAAGCTCAAAGTCCTTGCTCGGGGCAAGTGCTTCTTCTTTACTTCACCATCGGAAGTGCAGGATTGGATTGACCGGGAGTCGTCAAAAGCTCGGGACAGGGCTGGTGGAGAGAGCTGGAGGGACAATCAGGCGGCGTTGCCGGGGTTGACGGCCGAGAGGTCAGATGTGGATGGACAGAGTCAACGCTCCTGGAGGTCAAGGTTTGTGAGTCCTTGCTGGAGGGCTCTTCGAGAGGCGGCTGGTCATTGAGGGTGACGGACCTGCAAATGTGGAACTCGACATATCATAACGTACTGTGGGAATTGATGCTGGGATGTGGGTCATGCTTTTTCTAGTGAAACCAGGGGTGGGGGGGAGGGGAGATATCACCTCCTACTGAGGTGGGGCCGTGCTCTGACTGGTAGATATTGTGGATGACCCTCCCCTGTCTTCTTAACTTCCGTGGCCCACATAGTCCCCAGAAGGGCTGGAACATTGCCTAATTGGGTGCGGGACAGACCCAAAATAGCTGATATTTAATATCTACGGAGTGTAAGATTCAATGATAAACTGTTATTGTTTGTGGGGTGGGCATGGGCGGCGGCTGGAGTTGGAGCCGGCACACGCTCCTTTTGGAGAAGGTTCATCGGGCAGGGAAGAGGGTTTTTTTTTTACTTGTTTGTTTCTTCCTCTTCCAGGTTGGGTACTGGGCGAAAGGCGCTCTGCTAATTGGGGATGTGGGTAGTTCGGAGCCTATGGAGCAGGGAAGCAGGGTGGGGGTTTGTTACTGTTGGGGGGTGAGAGGGGGTGTGGGGGGGGTAGGCAGGGAAGGTCTCACTGAGAGGGGTTGGGAGTTAGGTTGTTAAGGTCACACAGAGATAGGGCACATATTCTGAAACAGCGAAGCAGGACACACGGGATTGGACTGGCAGGTGCAAGTGTCCATGGCTGCGAAGTGGGATAAAAGCCTTAAACTGATAAGCTGGAACGTCAATGGTCAGGGGGACAAACTTAAATGGGGTATTGTGCTACAGTTTGTGAAGAGACACCTCCCGGAGGTGGTCAAGCTGCAAGAGACACACTTGAGGGGTAACACATGTCAGGCACTAAATAGATGGGAGTACACCTTGGCGGTGCATGCCGGCTTTACTTCAGGATCCCGAGGAGTAGGCATTCTGCTACGACGGGACTTCCCCATGGTGGTGGACCATACATAGGTAGACCCCCCTAGGGCGCTTTGCAGTGATTTCGGGGAAATGGGAAGGCCGTAGACTCACATTAGTGACGGTCTATATTCCACCGGGTCTCCAAACGCAATCCTATCGTGATTGGGGAGAGATGCTACTGTCCCTCCCTGAAGGGCTCCTCCTGGTAGGTGGTGACTTCAATGCGGTTGTCTCTGGGAAGGTAGACAGGCAGCCGGCTAGAAACATTGGGGCGGGTCAGAGGTGGCTTCCCAACCTTCTGGAGGCGTTTGGACTGGTCGATCTTTGGCGCCTCCTGCACCCGACGCAAAAACAATACACTTTCCTATCAGGTCCACACCGTACTTTTTCACGCCATGATTACCTGCTGGCGCCAATGCACCAAGAAGCGACGATTCTTGAGGTCACCCACTTGGCGCGAGGCATCTCGGATCACTCCCCTCTCTGGGCGCCTATTGCCGCGTGGCAAATAAAGAGCGGGGCTACCAAAAAGACACTTACTCAATCGATTGACCGCTACTTTGAAGAAAACGTGGGGACTGTGGAGTCAGGGGTGGTTCTGTGGGAGGCCTTCAAGACGGTGTTAAGGGGAGAAGCACTCTCGGCGATAGTGGGGTGCCGCAAAGACCGCGAGGCACAACTACTGACTCTAGAAACTGAACTGAAGGCACTTGAGGGTACTGTACAGAGTGAAGGGAGCCCTCACATGATACACCAACTTCAATTGAAGGCTGCAGAGTACAAGGACCTAGTCACTGACGCTGCCAAAACACTGGCAAGGGACAGAGAGGGTAGGCTGTACGATCAAGGGGACAAGGCAGGCAAATTGATAGCATGGCTAGATAAGAAGCAGAAAGCTCAGAAGGTGGTGGCTGAACTTAAGACGGAAGTAGGGACTGTCCTTACGGAACCACACGATATTGTCCAAGAGTTTGCGTCCTATTATAAAAGGGTCTACACGAGGAGATCCGAAAAGTCGCAAAGAGAGTCGGCGGCCTTCTTAGACGACATTGTCCTTCCCGCCCTCTCCAAGGAAGAACAAGAGACTCTAGAGGTACCCCTGGCCGTGGAGGAGATAGTGAAGGCCATTCAGGACCTTTGCTCCGGCAAGGCTCTTGGGCCCAATGGTCTTCCTGTGGAGCTTTACAAGCTCAAACCCAACAGTCTTGGTACGCATCTGAAGCGGATGTTCGAGGAAAGTAGGGAGCTACGTAGCCTGCCCCCGGATCAACGGATGGCAACCATTGTCACCATCTCCAAGGTGGGGAAACCTAGAGATGCATGTGCCTCGTATAGGCCGATATCATTGCTCAATGTGGAGCCGAAACTCCTGACCAAGGTCCTTGCCAATAGGATCAAGCCGGTCCTCCACACCCTGGTGCACCCGGACCAGTCGGGCTTTATGTTATGTTATGTTATGTTATGCGTTTTTTATTAGGCGCACAGATGCTCCAGCGAAGGAGCGTCCTGGCGCCACGGCAAGGTAGCAGCACAACACAACATGACAGCATACAGAAAAAAATTAAAAGCTAAGGGAACAAGAAGGTTTTTACCGCCCGGCGAAAGGAAAACAAGTCCCTAAGGGCACGAATCGCCGGGGAAGGGAATTCCAGAGCACCGCCGCACGGACTTGGAAGGAACGTCCGCCAGCTCTACTACGCTTAAAACTAGGGACAACAGCCAGTTCTAAATCAGCAGATCTTAAGGCTCGCGCTGGAATATAGTGAACCAGAAGTTTGGAGATAATCATGGCTGGAGACCCCTTAAGTATTTTATAGGCAACACAGAGGACCTTGAACTGAATCCGCTGAGCCACCGGGAGCCAGTGCAGCGAGCGCAAGGTGCTGGAAGTGGGGCACGATCTAGGTAGTCCTACCACCGATCTAGCTGCGGCATTCTGGATCCGCTGCAGGCGTCCAATTTCTGCCTGGTTCATGCCTGCCAGTAGGGAGCTCGCATAATCCAACCTAGAGATGACAGTGGCTTGGATCACGAGTTGCCTGGTGGCAGCATCAAAAAACTTAAGCACAGGACGGAGCCCGCGTAGAATGCCAAAACAACAGGCCGCCGTACGTTTGGTATGACAGGCAAACGTAAGGGAAGGGTCCAACCATACCCCGAGGTTTTTAAGCTCAGAAACTGGGGTAGGTGTAAGACCCAAATCCCTTGGCCACCATCTCTCTCCCCAAAGTTCCGGTTGTTTGCCAAAGATCATGACCTCGGTTTTACTAGCGTTCAGCTGGAGACAGTTGGACGTCATCCAGCTGGCGACCGCCCGCAGTCCTTGTTGGAATCTGGGTGCATCCACCTCGGCATCCCCGCTGATCGTGACCGCTAGCTGGGTATCATTGGCGTATGACACCATTGTCATACCCCATTGGCGGACAACCTCAGCTAGCGGCCTTACGTATAGATTGAACAACGTAGGACTCAGCGAGGATCCTTGGGGAACCCCCAGATCCAGCAGATGGTATTTGGACTGATACGGAGGGACGGTCACGCTAAAGGTCCGATTGGCTAAGAAAGACCGGAACCATTGGAGAGCGATGCCGGTGACACCAGCCTCCTCTAAACGACGCAGAAGGATGGGGTGTGATACGGTGTCAAAGGCAGCGCTCAGATCTAATAACACCAGCGCCGCCGTTTGACCCGCATCAAGCACGGAGCGCAGGTGTTCCACCATATACAGTAGAGCCGTCTCCGTGCTGTGACCCGCCCGAAACCCATTCTGCGTCATATCAAGGATATCAGCTTGGCGTAGATGTTCCGAGAGGACCGCATTGACATGCGCCTCAGTCACCTTGGCAGGCCACGGCAGGAGTGAAATTGGCCGATAACTTTCGGGCTTGCTACCATCCAGGTTAGGTTTCTTGAGAATGGGCCGGACCATGGCCTGTTTCCACTTGTGTGGAACTACGCCGGATGTAAGCGACGTGTTGATCAGAGAACATAGCGGTGAGATGTCATACACAGCTAGGTCTTTGAACACAGCCGGACAGAGCGGGTCCGCTGGGGACCCCGACTTCACTTGGCGGGCCAGTTTGCCAAGACTTTCAGATGTTAAATTCGGAAAAGAGTGCAACTCCTCAGATGTCAAAGGTTTAAAAGGTGTGTCTGCAGAAGGAATAGCCGACGGAAAAGCCCGATAGATAGCATTGACCTTTTCCAAAAAGAAATCCGCCAATGTTTCACAGTGCTCAACAGAGCTCTGGTGGATTGCAATCACCTTTTTGGCGGTTAGGTCTTTCAACGCCTTGAAAATGGTTTTAGAGGGGTTAGCACTAGTCCGAAATTGTAAGGCATAGAAGGCAGCGCGGGTTCTGCACACTACCCGGTGATAAAGTTTCACAGTGGCGAGGTACAAGACCTTTTTTTCGTTATTATAGGTTTTGCGCCAGGCCCGCTCTGCACGCCTACAGGTGGTCTTGAGTGCCCGTAATGAGTCGTCATACCATGGGCTGGAGTTCCTGGCCCCCGAATTACACCAAATTATAGGGATAAGGGAGTCTAATGCCCTGGTCACCCAATTGCAGAAGCCATCGTAACCCTGCTCAACAGCCCCAGTTACACCTAGTGGGTCGGACGACAAGAGATGGAAAAACTCGTCCAACTTCAGTTTGTTCCAGCGTCGTCTGGGGATTGGACACACCACTGGTTTGGGCTGCATAACAGGTACGGGGCACCGGATCTGGATCAAATGATGATCGGTCCATGCCAACGGTGTAAGGCTAAAAATGCTGGCTTCCGCAAAGTTGGTAAAAAACGGGTCGAGGATGTGTCCCCCTATATGGGTAGGTTGTAACACCATCTGAGTAAGCTGGAGCGCCTCAAGATCTGCCGTAAAACTAGCCACCGACGGGCTAGATAGATCGTCAAAATGCAGATTCAAGTCCCCAATAATGGAGAAGTTGGAACACCCTACAGCCAGCTTACTGATGGCATCCGGTAGTGCAGCTCTAAAGGCCACATCACTCCCTGGGGGTCGATAGATCAGTAGCCCCGACAGAGTGAAGTTAGGCGTAATAGCCACCTTAAACATTGCACTTTCACAGCCAGAGATACTCTGTCTCTGCCACGTGCACGAGTAACAGGACTTAACCGCCAGGGCTATCCCTCCACCTCTAGAGACTCGGTTAAGGGTGAATACCGAGTATTCAGGCGGGAAGGCCAAGTTGACAACGGCCGTATCAGCATCCTGCAGCCATGTCTCTGTCAGACAGAATAGATCTGGCGGATCGTGGCCTAACAGGTCGAAAATATCCAGATGATGCTTTACAAGCGACCAGACGTTCAGATTCCAAATGCTGATAGAAGGAAGTGAACTAATGGCCATGGTGACGCGTTCCTTGGTACCCCTTCCAAGGGGAGCGGGAAGAATAAACCGCCCACAGCCACAGGAGAGGGGGCCACATAAGGGGTCCACCCGTGTAGTCCCACACGTCCCACGTGACTGATCGATAGCAACGAGTCTGTCCCTAGTATAGCACAGCATAGTGGCCGTGGAGTCAGCCACAGAGAGGGTCAGAGTCCAGCCCCGTCCAGCACGTCCTGTCGCGGACGGGCGCAGATGGGCAGGACTCTGGCACGACTCCGGCCACGCGAGGGCACGCCCGCTACGCGATCCCGCTACGCTAGGGGACGAGCGTTAAGTAGGCGTCCCCTCGCTGGCTCATGCGCAATCAAGCGCTGGCGGATGGAAACTCCTCTGCCCCAAACGAAGATGGCGACACCCAGGCACCAAGCCCGCCAAGCGGCGGTGTGGACACAATTTAGAGTGCAGGTAAGGGGGATATTAAAATAAACAGCCCCAAGGACCGCTTTATGACTCATCTCAATAGGGCACTGAACCTAAGGCGCCTCCACGGGGTGCTGGGCTGCTGCCACCGGCTACGCATGGATGCTGTTGTGGTGTCCTTAGACGCAGCAATGGCCTTTGACACACTAGAATGAGCATACATGATGGCAGTACTCCGAAGGTTGGGGGTCGGCCCTAACTTTGTTAGCTGGGTGAAACTCCTGTACACGGAACCATTGGCTCAAGTCGTGGTCAACAATAAACTCTCAGAGGCCTTCCCATTGGTGAGGGGAACGAGGCAGGGATGCCCCCTCTCACCCCTACTCTTTGCTTTGGCTCTTGAACCGCTGGCAGCTTGGATTAGGCAGACCCCCTCTTTGCATGGGATAAGGTGGACTGACGAGTGGGAAGATAGGATTTCGCTATATGTGGATGACATCCTCCTTTACCTTACGGCGCCACATGAGTCCCTAATGGCAGCACTAGATATCTTTTGGAGTTTTGGAGAATACTCCGGTTACAGTAATAATTGGGGAAATCCCTCGTATACCTCTTGCGCGGACCCCCCCACGGATGCCGGCTGAATGCCCGATCCAGATAGTTAGCGTGGCTTCACATTTCTAGGTATATACATCTCTAAAGACTGTGCCGTGAGGTACGAGCGGAACCTCTTACCGCCCCTACAACGGCTCCAGAGAGATGCCGCCGTTTGGAAGAACCTCCTGTTATCGTTGCTGGGCCGAGCTGCCCTATTTAAAATTATGGCGCTGCCACGATTCCTTTATGCCCTCCAGAATCACCCGGATCTAGTCCCACAAAAGTATTTCGCCGCTATCGAGACCACCCGGAGGGACCTTCTTTGGATTGGCGCACATCGTATCTTCCTCCAGAAGCTCACGTTGGGCTGGTTTGATGGGGGGATAGTACTCCCAGATATCAGGAAATATTACTGGGCGGCGCCTCTGTCGGCCATCAATCAAGGTACATACTGTGTAGGGAATGCACCAGGGTACGAGATGGACAGATGGCTTCTTCCGGGAGGAAACTTCGAAGCGGCTCTCTACTCTAGACCAGGAAGGTACAGACTAACGGGGCCAACCAAACACTCTGTCCAGATGTGGCATATAGTCCACAAGAAACTGGGCTGGGCGGGCAGACTTACCCTGGCAACGCCGCTGTGGGCCTCAGAGAAGTTAGGTACTCTTAGCCGCACGAAAGGGTTTCGAAACTGGGATCTTATAGGCATTTCTCGTATCAAGGATTTATGGGCCCAGAGGGAGTACTCACATTTGAAACCCTCCAGTGCACTCATGATCTAGCCCGGAAGGAACACTTCCGCTACATGCAGGTTCGACATGCACTACAAGCCAATATCTCTCCTGAGACGCAACTCCCGGAGTCATCGCCATTGGAGGATAGGTTACTGGATGGTGATCCAGCGGGCTATAGAAAATATATCATAAACAACGCTACCCAACTTCATAACCTATAAACAAAATTCTATACTAAATATGGACCCATTTATGAACCTGATATATTTTGGGCCTACTGAATCAGGTGGTCAGAATAAAACTATATACATATTATCTACAAACTATATACATATTTATACATTTGCAGAAAGAATATTATCATTAGAATAAAACCCAACCATTTAAACGACCACCATAGGCGACGTGATCTAGCTAATAGTAACCTACACTTCTGAGTAACCAAGACCAGCTTGTTTGTCAAAAGTAAGATTTTATTTACTAAATTATGGTATATAAGTTGAAGGTTTTATAAATGAATTTTATTAGCAATAAAGCAAGCATGATTGTAAAGAATTAAGAGAAAACACAATTTAAGCAAATGAATCAAAATTCAAAATGAATATTTAAAGTTTAGCATTTCTAAAACCTAAGTTCCTAAATAAGCTAAATAGATAGAAATAAAAGTAAAGTTCTTTGAGGATTCTTACGTGCTCCACGCAAAGTCCAGCAGCATTTCACCCTCATCGGAAAGTCAGAAAGCAGCAGCCAGCCCAACCCTAAGGGCATGACTTTTTATACCTTTCTACGCTAACTAAACTAGCAAAGGAAAGTTTTCAGAAATCTTCGACGTCCCATTGGCTGAGAGTGACAAGTGACATGTCACCCAATTCTCAAAAAGTTCCATTAAATCATGTCTCATAAGGACCATTGTCTCTTCCACGTGAAGCCAGAAGCTTCCTGAGTTTGCAACAAATGTATTAAGTCATTCTCGCAGCGTCCATAGACTTTCAATACAACTTCCGCGGATGCCAAGTTAAGACTGACAAAATGTTCACTTTCGACCTTGGCCATGTCCGACAGAATGATGTCAGCTCATCAGTTTTTTGCTTTGTGAATGCAGCTTCAATAAACGCTTTAATTCAGAATGGGCGTCTCGTGACTTTCTGCAGAATTATATGTCAGCTCTTTTTCTGCGGCTCAAGTGACTAGGCCCAAAAGCAGGCAACTTATGATTTCTAATATAAAACAAACACAAGAAAAGTATTAATGTAAGAAATAATGTAGATTCTGTATCCACCCCAAGTTTTACTAATTAATTAACCCACCCGATTAATCAAATGTTACCTAGCCATTGCAAACAAATAAAGCAGCGTTTATATCTACCAGTCTCCGTTTTTCCATGAGACCCATATGCATCTAGAATAGTAGAAATGACATCACACAGACAAGGAAAAGCAAAACAAGCACATGCTTCTTTTAAGTTTGCAGCAGTTAGTAATGACAAAAACGAAAACAATAAATTATTTTATTATTTTGCACGAACAAAAAAGATGCAACAATTATGCACGTTTATGAGCACACATGTTAGTCCCCCCACGTGTAAAGTTTAATCTAAGTTGTATTAGCACAACATATCACAAATCATTAATATTATTATTCATGTTATGGAAATGTGACTTCGCGAGT
Organism: Lissotriton helveticus; assembly: GCF_964261635.1. Classification (NCBI taxonomy): domain Eukaryota; kingdom Metazoa; phylum Chordata; class Amphibia; order Caudata; family Salamandridae; genus Lissotriton; species Lissotriton helveticus. The sequence continues at coordinate 696,241,087 of NC_136063.1, forward strand.
TTAAACAAAATTTTGTTTTCTATCTCGCTCCATCAACTCCCTCATCTGGTGATTAACAAATCACCACACCAGCACTCAAAATTTTGGTAAATTAAATTTTTAAGAAATCGATTCAAATTCATTTGTAAACCTAAAAGTCTGTTTCTGCATAATCCTTGCAATTATTATAACGCTCTCTATGTAACTCTTGCAATTCGATCTCCCTTTCTTCTTCTTTTCTGAGTTTATAGATTCTTTTCTTTTCTTTCAACTGTTTCTTTCTTTTATGTAACAAACAACCTAATTTGGTCAAAATAAAAATGAATACTATTACAATCAAAGGTGCCAGAATCTTGCCAAGAATTGAACTTCCGATATTATGAAACCAGTTTTTAATTGCTTGAAACCTTTTTGAAAGTTTCCCTGTAAAATCTTCTTCTTCTAAAGGAATTATCTCTGAATGCATTTGTGTAATATTCTTAATATACATTTCAATATTTTTACTTTCATCAGGTATATATGTACAGCAATGTTGAACATGTAAAATGCCACAAACTCCTCCCTCTTTTGCTAGGAGTATGTCTAAAGCAAGACGGTCTTGAATTACCATAGATCTAATTGCAATAACTTCAACGTTCACTAATTGAAATCCATCAGCTGTGTCAGTTGATAATCTATCAACTATAGTGGACAATTTTCTGATTCTCCCTGCATTTAGGGTTATACCAACAAAAGGAATTACAGCTTGAAAAATATCTCCCAGAACTTCAGTAAAAGTTTCTCTTTTAGCTCTATTTACATAATTATGAATTTTAAACAATCCTTCTGAATCTCTGTCAACATGAAACACTTTAGGAAAAACAATTCCCACATAACAAGTTCCATACCAATGGTCTGGAAGGTTGTAGTAGGCTTTGTCACCACAAACAAAATAAATCCCAGGAAAGATAGGATCTTTTCCACCTTTAAATCCCCAACCTCCCATAATCTGATAAGTATCTTCACAGTTACTTGCACCTACAAAATAATTATCAAAAAGTGTATTATCTCTTCTAATGCAAAGCTTTCCACTAACTGGTTTGTCTATGTGAATTGCAATATTTTCAAGCATTTTACCATTTAACTTCTCATCCTCTTTCTGCCAGAAAGCAGTTTTAGTCTGCTTGACTAATTCATTCCTTTTATAAATTGCTCTTCTCTCTTCAACCATATTCAAAAATTTCTTTCCTTCAGCACTTAATTTACATGTTAGATTATTCTTATAAGCATACTCATATGTGAGTTCATTAGTAACAAGGAAATATTCTCTCATTTGTTTTGCTTTCTTATGCTTATTTAAAGCATTATCAATCTTAACATTAGCAAATATTTCATCATAATTTGAATAGTAATATTCTAAACGTCCAGTTTGATAAAATAAACTAGTTAATACACTACATGTTACAGCATAAGTAAGAGGAAGCATATTATATGTTACTCCCTCAGAAACAGAAGCAGGTAATTTAACACAGACATAGCAGTCTTTTGCATCCATTACTTTAACATATTCACTCAATAGCTTTGTGAATGTATTACTTGAAAAATCACCTATTGATTTATCTTGATGAATGTTAGGTTGATGATCAATAACTTTTGCAGACGCACTATGTTTAGTTTGGCTAACCAGAGCTTTGCTTGTTAAATTAACTTTGTGTAATTCTCTATTCATTTCTAAAGGGATAATCACAGCTAGAACCAACCAGAGCAGAACTAAAATGAGCAGACACACCAGAGTCATCTTACAGCATCTTTTAAAAACAGAACATTTTGAAGTGTTCTCCTTAACATAAGGCATTTTTGGTTAATGTTAGTCTCAGAAATAAAAATAAATTTTAAAATTTCTAAATTTATATATATTTACACCCCCCTTTTAAAATATATTTTTCTTTCTCTTTAAAACTCTAAACAAGATTTCTTCGACCTTATGTCATACATAAGTTTCCTTCAACTAAAAACAGTTTTTCTTCGACCTTGTGTCAACTAACAAGATTTCTTCAGCCTTTTGCCAATTTAGTATTTCTGTACTTCAATCATTGTCACTAATTTCTTGGATTTCGTTTTCTTCTTCACTACTATCATATATGTCAATAACAGGTGGAATTACTAAGTAAGTCCACTCAGGAGACTTGTATTTTTGGTTTGGTCTTATTATTCTCTTCCCTTTTCTCGATATCACTTCAATTTTTCTTCCAACTCCAACTTCTTTTCCAGGACTCTTTTGACTACTGATTTCTTCAACTTGTTCTATTGGCTTTTTGATCAATCTGACTCTCAATCTTCCACCAGGCCAGTAGTCTGCTTTTCTCACGTACTTCTTCTTTGGTTCAGAATTATTTGATTCTGACTTCCAAGTCCTTTTCTTTCTGTTTTCACTTTCACCTTCCACGTCACTTTCTTCAGTTTCGTAGTCTGAAATTTCAATTGACTCAGGAACTTCTCTATTCGGCAATTTCACTCCTTCAGGAACTTCACTTTGTCTTCCATCACTGGTACTCGGTAATTCGTTCTCTTCCTCTTCTTCAATTACCTCTAACTTCCCAGATTTCTGATTTCTGTTCCTTACTTCAGAGCTTGTTCTCTGCCTTTCGATACTCTCCTGGTCTGAAACTTCCTTTTGTTCAGCTTCTCTGTCTTCAATGGAGACAACCGAATCCTCAGTTATCTTTCCTTTTAACAGATTCTCTTCACCTTCAGAATCTATTTCAATGATTTCTAAGTCTTTTCTTGTTACATTTCCATTCACAGGCACAGTTTCCAGATGTCGACTTTCTTGTCGATCTTCAGAATCTGGAATTACTTCACCTTCTGTTCTGTCTTCTGCTTCAGAATCAGAATCATCTGTGGTGTCACTTTCAACATCAGAACTCTCAGGAGTTGGTACTGGAATAGTATGACTAGGATGTATCCAACGTTTCAATCCTCTGCACTTTACAGCATTAGTAGTGATCAAGATTATCTGCCTAGGTTTTTGCCATCTAGGAGCTAGACAATTCCTCCTCCGATGTACTTTCGTTCTGACCCAATCGCCAGGTCTCAGATCATGAGTCAAAACCTTTTCATTTGATTGAGCTTCAGTTCCCACCTGATTAGACACAGAAGTTACCATATCAGATAACCTTTTACAGTAATCCAAAATCGCACTGTCATTTATGCTCAACAGTTTACCTACAGGTACAAAAGCTTGCCTCATAACTCTTCCCATTAAAATTTCATGAGGACTCAAACCTGTCTTTTTATCTGGTGTACTTCTTATTGACATCAAAACAAGTGGAAGTGCATCAGTCCACTTTATGCCTGTTTCAAGACACATTTTTCCAATTCTGTTTTTAATTGTCCCATTTATTTGTTCAACTACACCTGATGCCTCTGGTCTGTATGCACAGTGTATTTTCTGCTCAATGCTCAAAGCTTCGCAAATTAATTTCATCAATTTGTTATCAAAATGGCTTCCTCCATCACTCTCAATAGTGACTGGAAAACCGTACCTTGGGATGATTTCTCTTAACATTAGTTTTGCTACTGTAATTGAATCACAATGTCGTGTAGGGAAAGCCTCTACCCATCTTGAGAATAAGCATACAATTACAAGTACATATTTCAAACAATTGTGTAAGGGCATTTCAATGAAATCCATTTGTAACCTGGTAAAGGGACCACCTTCTCGACCAATTATTCCTGTCCCTACCACTGATTTTCTGTTTGGATTCATTTGTTGGCATGACAAACACCTTTGACAAAAAGATTCAGCAATAGTTCTAAACTTGGTATTGAACCATGTCTCTCTGAAAAGTCTGACCATAGAATCTCTCCCTAGATGTGCTGGACCATGATATAATCTGGCCATGTCAGCAATCAAACAATTTGGTAAAACTACTCTGCCATCTTTGTAAACCCACACTCCATCTTCTTCACGTGGTCTACAATCTGATCTTAACCACAAGTCTTTTTCATCATCTTCTGCTTCGTTTTGTAAATCTCTAATCTCATGCCATGTCTCTACAACAGTTGTTAGCATTAATGAATTTGAATCAGTTTCTTTACTCCTATTCCGATTGTAAGAATAATTTTTCCTTGCGCAGTACTTTGCTGTTTCGTCTGCGAAGGCATTTCCCTTGGAAATATAATCAGTTCCTCTAGTGTGCGCTGCACATTTGACAATGGCAATTTCTTTTGGCAATTGTATTGCTTCAATTAATCTCCTAATGAAAACTGCATTTTTAATTGGAGATCCTGTTGATGTCATGTATCCTCTCTGTGACCAGAGTTGTCCATAATCATGCACAACTCCGTACCCATACTGACTATCAGTAATGATGGTAACTCTTATATCCTTTGATATCTCGCATGCACGAATTAAAGCAATCAATTCAGCCACTTGTGCTGAACGAACTCCTTCAAGACATGATGCTTCTTCAACATCTACGACTGTACAAACTGAGTATGAAGCTTTCAAGACACCTCCTTCGGATCTTAAACATGACCCATCTACAAAGTAGACAAAATCCGATTCAGACAAAGGTCTGTCTTTGATGTCTTTTCTTGGTTTAGTGCAGAATTCCATGACATCTAAACATTCATGTTCTGTTTCAATGTCATCAACAATTTCAGAATCAGGCAGTAATGTAGAAGGATTCAGATTTAAACATCTTGAAATCGAAACATTATCTGCTCCCAGTATGATTTTCTCATACTTTGTCAATCTGCTACTTGTTAAATGTTGAGTCTTACCTCTTGTCAGTAATATTTCAACTGAATGAGGCACAAAAACTTTCACTGGAAATCCCATTATGATCCCCTCACTTTGTTCGAGGCTAATACTTGTAGCTGCAACTGCTTTTAAACAACCTGGTAATGCTTTTGCAATTGGATCAAGAACTGCAGAGAAGTATGCAATAGGTTTCTTTAAATTTCCATGTCTCTGAATTAACACAGATAATGCACATCCTTCTCTCTCACTGCAATACAGTTCAAAATCCTTCTCATAATTTGGCATACCTAAAGCAGGAGCTTGGCATAAGCTCTTTTTCAGGTTCTCAAAAGATTCCATCTCAGCATCGTTGAGAATAATTGGATCTTTTACATCTGATTTGGTCAGTCTTTGTAGTGGTTTTGCAATTACTGAAAATCCACTTATCCATTGTCGACAGTAACCTACCATTCCCAAGAACATTCTGACCTGTCTTTGTGTTCTTGGTGGTAACATTGCTTGAATCATTTTTATTCTCTCTATTGTTACTTGTCTTTTTCCCTTTGCAATTCTGTGACCAAGATATTTTACTTCTTGTTTGCAAAACTGTAGTTTTGCTGGGGACACTTTATGTCCTTCTTCTGCAAGGCGATTTAACAGAATTATTGTGTCTGTTACACAATTTTCTCTTGTCTTTGCAGCTATTAACAAATCATCAATATACTGCACTAACGTAGACCTACCAGGTAAGTCTAGGTCTTCTAATGATCTTTTTAACAGTTCGTTAAAGATTGAAGGACTTTCTGTATAGCCCTGTGGGATTCTCGACCATCCCAGGGTCTTACCTTGGAATCTGAAAGCAAATATTTCATAACTGTCTGGATGTAAGGGAACAGTAAAGAATGCATTGCAAAGGTCAATGACTGTATACCATTCAGCATCATGTGGAATCTGGAATAGAATTACTGCTGGATTTGGAACCACAGGACAACATGGAACGACAATTTGATTAACCTTTCTCAAATCTTGTACGATTCTAAATGTTCCATTAGACTTTTTAACTCCCATAATCGGTGAATTACAAGAGCTACTCTTCATTTCCTTTAATACACCTTGCTTGATTAATTTTTCAATTATAGGTGTAATACCTTCAATTGTTTCTGTTTTCATTTTATATTGTGGAGTGTTTGGAAATTCTATTCCCTGTTTCAATGTAATTTTTACTGGATCTACATTTTTCATCAGACCCATTTCATTTCCAGTAAAATCCCATATTTCAGATTTTACTGTTCCTTTGAGTTCTTCAGGTAGATCTTTTTCTTCAAATGCAGGAAACAATTTTGTTTCTTCTGCTTCTATCATCATCATTGTCATTCTGTATAAACCATCTTCCTCCATTGTTTGTAACTCAACTCCATCAGGAGAACAATATATTCTACAATTCATTTTACATAGGATGTCTCTGCCTAATAGATTTACTGGACTACTATTACAAACCACAAATCTGTGTTTATCTTTGTAGTTTCCAATTTCAACTGGTACTGGATCAGTTAAGTCAGTTTTAATTTGTTGATTACTTACTCCAACAACTTGGATGGTATCCCCAGAGAGAGGTAGGTTTTCAATTTCCACTGATCTAACAGTAGAACGGGTAGCACCAGTGTCCACTAGAAAAGTGATGTCTACATCATTAACTTTCCCGTTTACATAAGGACCAGACTGGTCAACCTCGAGAGTGGCTCCAACAACACACTCTTCCTCCTCTCTCGGGCATCGTCAGCAATAATCATCAGAATCACTGTCTTGACTTTCTGTTAATAAAAATTGTTGTGAAGCATTTTGCATTTGAACCCTTTGTTGTTTTTGCTGTTTTTGTGGTTTTATTACCTGTTCACTTCCCTGAAATCCCACGTTTGGATTATATTTTTGAACTCCCCCACAATTCGGAAAAGGTGGTTGTGGCAATTGGTCTTGACGATTATTCACCTGTTGTTGTTGCTGTTGCTGTAATTGTCGCTGAATATTAAACTCGTTTAACCCCTGTTGCATCTGTAGCTGTCGCTGCAGGTCAACACCATTCTGCATCTGTGGATTCAATAAGGGATTCTTTAAGTTTTTAGGAGGATGAGGACACTCGTCCCTCCAATGTCCAATTTCGCCACAATTAAAACAAGGTAATCTTTGCTTTAACTCCTCAATCTTTGGGCTAAATTTCTTCGGGAAGTTATTACCTTTAAACTTTCCTTGTATCGGGTTTGTATTTCCAGTTTGAACAAAATTAGTGTTCTTATTACCCATGCTGGCAATCTGTTGCTCAGCCACCTTTACCTGAGCCCACATGGCTTTCTCCTTCAGCTTCTTCTGTTTTACTTCTATTTCATCACTGCAATACTTTGCTTTTCTTAGAATATCATCTACAGATAGTGATTGCCATCCGACAATACTAGTTCTGATCATTTCTCCAATTTCAGGTTTTAATCCATAAACAAATCTATAGACAAAATGACTCATGTCTTTTTCATCTAATTTTTCATAACCACTGTATTGTTTAAAGATTAACAGTAGTCTTTCATAAAAAGAATGAACTGATTCTTTTGTTTCCTGTTCTGTTCTTTCTATTTTAACCCAATCGACTTCTTTGGGTGGAATTTTGTTTTTCATCCAAACAATTACTTTTTCATAAAAATCCATTACAAGTGGATTTGGAGCACCTGTTTCTTTAATTCGCTCAGGTTCTGCTTTTGGCCAACTAATCGATATTTTGCATTCTGTCCAAAGATCAGATGGGACAACAATGTCAAAAAATCCATCTAAATCAATCCACAGAACTTTTGACACTTTGATAAATCTATCAACTTGCCTGTACCACTCAACTGGTTTTTCCCTCAATTTTGGAAAATCATTTGTAAATAACAGAATGTCTTGTCTCGACCACGGGATATGAACATATCCTCCACCTGCAACTTCTCTCATTGGAAATTGTTTTGACAATTTATCCAATCTTTCATCTTCCTTCTTTTTCGTCCATTTTACTCTCCATTTATTCAGTTCTCCTAGCTTTTTGATATAGACAATCAAATCTTTAATATGAACTATTCTTCCCATTGAGTTCAAACTCTCAATGTCACTTTCTGAAAAGTCTAATCTGTAATGTTTTGCAAAATTCTTTTGTTTACTCACATCGATTTCAAGTTCTGCTGCTAGATCCTCTAGTTGATCATATTTGTTTTTCGTTTTCCACTGAATGCTTTTGCAAATGAACAGTAGTTCATCATCTCGATAGTAATTTAAACTATCTGGACCAATTGTTCCAATTATTAATTCTTCGATATTCGCTTTTAATTTGGCCACATCAAGTTTTGGTGTGGTTACCCTGACTTCAGGACTCCCTATATCTGAAACAGCACCCATTGGTGTTTTTGGAGATAAATCCTCATTAAAGGTTAAATCAGGCATTCTTGATTTAGAAGTGTTTATTTCAGATAAATCTGAATAAAATCTTTCAGCAGCCTTTTGAATTTCTGTATTTAAAGGAATAGTTAATCCAGTTTTGTTTGTTTCTCTTTGGTCAAATACAGGTTGAACAGGACCAATTGTTACTGGAACTGTCACAGCTTCCATGCCTTTTGTCATTCTTTTTATTAATTCTTCCTTTGATCTTATATATTCATTATAATCAACATCTTCAACATTTCTTGTCTCTCTTGTATAATCTTTTGGAGGTTCCCTTGCTCTTGGAGTCATTGTAAAATGTCTACCTTCATTTCGAGCATTCTCAAATTCTGGTCTTCTAGGAGTTTCAGTGATTTCACAATTATTTGGATAAAGTTTAGGAGCTTCACTAATTGGAGGTGCACTCGGTGAAGTTTCAGTAGAAACCACCGGAGTAGACCATGATCTAGGAGGTCTCAAAGGCTGATTAGGCTGATTCTTTCTAGCAGTTGTATATATTTCTTCCATAACTGCATCCTCAGATTCACTTTCCATAGATTTCCCTGTAGGAGTACCCATTACCATTTCATGAATTAAATACAATCCTTCACTCATGTTTCCCTGTCTCCACATTCGCAATCTATCTTCATGAGTTTCTCTTTTCCAAGATGGATTTTTAGAAAGTCTTTTAATTCCACTAGCTTCTCTTTGTAACTGATACATCTCATCTTCCCACTCAACTAAAGCTTCAAATTGAGTTGGTCTCGGTTTAGGAACAAGAGCATTCATTTTTTCTCGTAAATTTCTTAAGACTCTTACATTAAATGAACCATCATCAGGCCAAGTTAAAACACCGTCATTTTTAGTATATCGTTTCCAATTATCGAACCATAAGACAGTATGATATCCATATTCACCTTCCATATACGCTGCAGGTGTTTTATACTTATGAAGTAGTTTACCACCTCGCGTTTCGATTTTCTTGTCAGGTGAAAATAAATTCTTGAATTTCTGAAATAATGTTGACTTTTTCTCAACATGTTTAAAATGATAACTCATTTTTAAGAGTTAAATCTAATTCACAAATTCGTTCGTAAAATATTTCCGGGATGTTCCGCAAAACAACCAATCCGTGCGCGAAACACACTAACAAGCCAATGACAGTTGAGCTACGTCACTTTTCTACTCAACCAATAAATTTGGAGTTTTTCCGAACTACCAATCAGCTCACAGGCCGTCAGAGACTCAAGAGCCAATCAGAATACAGCTTGTGACGTAGGTTACCCAATCCCAGCGCGGCTCTGTGACGTACACAGCAGCTGCGGTTTCTCGTTTCTCACTCCTTGCGCTTACCCCTCCTTCACAAAATCTTTTCACAGCGCCATTTTAAGAACACTTTTCAGTGTAAATTAATTTTTAACGATGACTATAAAGACAACATCTGTTCGTTTCACTATTTAGGATAGTTTTCATACATTCAAGTATCCACACTTCGGAATAGACGGCGCTATTCACACTAAGGATAATATTCAATTGTCAGTAGAGTAACCTTACCCCACCCTTCTAACACGTATAATTATGAACTCGCTTTACTCTGAACCCACCGCGAAGTGAAAGTTCTAAGAGTTCCACTTGAACATAAAATACAATTCAAACTCGCACTTTCATACGGAAAATTCCCTAATTTCAAACACACATGAAATCCGTACAGGACTCTCACCTGTTTATAGAAATCATGCACCGTTAGTAAAAATAACGACGTTATCCGTACAGGGCTCTCACCTGTTTATAGATATGAAACATGTACCCGTACAGGACTCTAACCTGTTTATAGATAATCATGTACCGACGTTAATTTACCCTTCACTCAAGCTCGGATATAACTAATACTTTCATCACAGTGAGTTTTATGGAAGGCGCTTTGTCCCTATTCTCATGCTGCTTTAATTTCTTAGAAAACCCTCACTATACAAGATTCAGACCTAGCCCTAAAACTGTGCTGCTCGGCGACAACACTATGGTACACGGCGATACCTCTTGTGATACTCGGCGATATCACTACAAACAGAACAGATGGCTTGCGTGACTAATTTCTCGCCACACAATCTATACCGGTATAGCTTACAGATAGCACGAAAAACGAACTCAACATGTGTTAAAACATCGATCCTATTTCCATACCACAATAACGCTAGTAACCCTTAGCAACCAACATATTACCTTGGTTACCTCTTAGCAACCATCAATTTCTGCTACCAGAGAATTGATCCAGCGGGCTATAGAAAATATATCATAAACAACGCTACCCAACTTCATAACCTATAAACAAAATTCTATACTAAATATGGACCCATTTATGAACCTGATATATTTTGGGCCTACTGAATCAGGTGGTCAGAATAAAACTATATACATATTATCTACAAACTATATACATATTTATACATTTGCAGAAAGAATATTATCATTAGAATAAAACCCAACCATTTAAACGACCACCATAGGCGACGTGATCTAGCTAATAGTAACCTACACTTCTGAGTAACCAAGACCAGCTTGTTTGTCAAAAGTAAGATTTTATTTACTAAATTATGGTATATAAGTTGAAGGTTTTATAAATGAATTTTATTAGCAATAAAGCAAGCATGATTGTAAAGAATTAAGAGAAAACACAATTTAAGCAAATGAATCAAAATTCAAAATGAATATTTAAAGTTTAGCATTTCTAAAACCTAAGTTCCTAAATAAGCTAAATAGATAGAAATAAAAGTAAAGTTCTTTGAGGATTCTTACGTGCTCCACGCAAAGTCCAGCAGCATTTCACCCTCATCGGAAAGTCAGAAAGCAGCAGCCAGCCCAACCCTAAGGGCATGACTTTTTATACCTTTCTACGCTAACTAAACTAGCAAAGGAAAGTTTTCAGAAATCTTCGACGTCCCATTGGCTGAGAGTGACAAGTGACATGTCACCCAATTCTCAAAAAGTTCCATTAAATCATGTCTCATAAGGACCATTGTCTCTTCCACGTGAAGCCAGAAGCTTCCTGAGTTTGCAACAAATGTATTAAGTCATTCTCGCAGCGTCCATAGACTTTCAATACAACTTCCGCGGATGCCAAGTTAAGACTGACAAAATGTTCACTTTCGACCTTGGCCATGTCCGACAGAATGATGTCAGCTCATCAGTTTTTTGCTTTGTGAATGCAGCTTCAATAAACGCTTTAATTCAGAATGGGCGTCTCGTGACTTTCTGCAGAATTATATGTCAGCTCTTTTTCTGCGGCTCAAGTGACTAGGCCCAAAAGCAGGCAACTTATGATTTCTAATATAAAACAAACACAAGAAAAGTATTAATGTAAGAAATAATGTAGATTCTGTATCCACCCCAAGTTTTACTAATTAATTAACCCACCCGATTAATCAAATGTTACCTAGCCATTGCAAACAAATAAAGCAGCGTTTATATCTACCAGTCTCCGTTTTTCCATGAGACCCATATGCATCTAGAATAGTAGAAATGACATCACACAGACAAGGAAAAGCAAAACAAGCACATGCTTCTTTTAAGTTTGCAGCAGTTAGTAATGACAAAAACGAAAACAATAAATTATTTTATTATTTTGCACGAACAAAAAAGATGCAACAATTATGCACGTTTATGAGCACACATGTTAGTCCCCCCACGTGTAAAGTTTAATCTAAGTTGTATTAGCACAACATATCACAAATCATTAATATTATTATTCATGTTATGGAAATGTGACTTCGCGAGTTTAAACAAAATTTTGTTTTCTATCTCGCTCCATCAATGGCCACCTCCCAGAGAAGGTCGTATCGCTCACATACAAAAAGCTCATTAGCCATACCCCGGATCCATTACTAGCCCTCATAGCAAAGTGGGAGGCGGACGGACTCAAGATTGACGATGAAGAGTGGCGCGAGGCGCTAGCGTCCCCAAGGAAATAGCAATATCAGCTAAACTCCGGCTGATTCAGCTGAAGATCCTGCACAGAGTGTATATCTCAGGTACTACACTGGTCTTGCTGGGACGCAGTGATGAAGGACTCTGTCGTAGGGGGTGCGAAGAGGTGGGAACCTTTCTGCACATACTGTGGGAATGCCGGGAAGTACATGCCTACTGGATACGGGTGCTGAACTGTATGAGGGATGTGTGTGGGGTGGAATTGAGACCTGAAGCGAAGCGGTGCCTCTTGAATATATGGGAACCCTCGGACCTCCCAGTGAAAGGCAAACTATGGGCCACACTGGGCCTGGCGATAGCAAAAAGGAACATCGTGAGGATGTGGGGGGCAGCCACACCACCAACACTTGGGCCTGACAGAAGGATATGGACTGGAGTATGGTTCAGGAAAGGACGGTGTATGTGGCTAGGGGGTGCCCGAGGAAATGGGTAGCTGTGTGGTCTAAATGGAATGAATACAGGGGGAACATATGTGAGCCCCCATGGTTACGACTGTTGACGAGCTAAGTGATTGATGATTATGATGTAGTAAGAAATGACCTATGATGGCGATTGACTCGACGCTTGTTTACTTCCTGTGTTTTTCCTGCATATATGTAACCCACAATGCTACTATGCCCTATATGTGACCCTTTTTGTTGTACTTATTCTTTGAAAAAAAAAAGAGAGGTTCGAGAAACTGAGTAAATCCTCTAAGCAATGTGACATAAAGTCTGGGTTAGGGAATAATGGAAAAGTAGAAAAAAGGAATGGGAACCTGCAATAGGAACAGACTGCACATTTTGCAAAGCTTTTGCAACATGTTGCTCTTTTCGGCTCCTGTCAGCCAATCAACGTCCGATGCTCTCCTAGGAACAGGATCACTTCTCATCTTCCCACCGGAATACAATAGTCTTCAGAAAGCAATGTTACGTTTGGTACTACTTTAGGACAATTATGGATTCAAGTGGGGTTTGCCTCGTTCAGGGTTACTTTCCCACATATAGCCTGCATTTTCAACCTTCAAAAATCTACATTTTTGACAATAGTTCATGTGGAAGTCGAAACATCTATATTAATGGAAAAGAAAACATTTGCATTATCACCATTGAGATGGAAATAAAAGTAGGTTAGAAAGTCAAGTGCACATTTTAAAATGGATGCATCAGTGAATGAACTCTTCATTACCCTAATCAATGACAAAAATGTATTATGTATAAAACAGTGATGTTTCTATAAGCAGAAACATTCTCATTCTGCAGAAATAATTAACACTTTATAAGCAACTTATTATTTTTACAAAACAGGATCATGAAGAGGTAAAGAATCACATTTTATATGCATGTTTAGCATTTCCAAGTGCATTATTTTTCATCAAATGTGCATGTTAACTTTTCATATTTAATTTAAAACATTTTCAATATTCTTGTTAATTTTACAATTGCAATTTCAATCCCCCATCTGATGGTTATATTAACCATCACATTTTGTCACATTGAATCCTTAGAGTTTCTTCTTACTCTCTGTTGAGTCTTTCAGTTTTCTTTTCAAACTCTCAGATTATTTTGCCTGTCTGCATTCTTCATAAATGTGATCATTTAATGCTATATTCCTTTCCATACGTCTGTCTCTTCCTGTTATTTTTCTTAATTTTATACAAAATCTAAAATGTTTGTAAATTGCAAATAACATCAATGTTTCCACACATATTGCTCTGATAATTCCTGTCCCAGCTGTTGGGAACCAATTTCCAATAACATAAACTTCTTTGCCTAAATTCTCTAACACACGTTGTGTCTCTAATGATTCCAATTCATGTTTGAGGTCAGAAATGTTCTTTGTGAATTTTAAACTTTTCTTACTTTCATCAGGTATGCATGGCAATGCTGATCTTTCAGCATCTTTCACACGCCGCCCTTTTCTGTGAGTAAAATGTCTAACGCTAGGTAATTCTGCAAAACCATGGATCTAATAGCCACTAATTCTGTATTTTCAACTAATAAAGCTACAGAAGTACTGGTTGCCAGTTTGTCAACAACTATTAAAATATTTCTAATCTTTTCGTCATTCAGTACAACTCCTACTTGTGGTATGTTTGCACCAAAAATGTTGCGAACTAGTTTTGTTCCATCACCTATAGTATGTATGTGTCTGTGTGATGATGTCATGTTTAAAGTATCTATACTATACACATGAAACATCTTGGGAAATAATACAGCCAAATATCAAATACTTTCCACTGGCAATTGAAAATAAGCATCCTGTCCCCAAATGAAATAAACTCCAGGGAAAACATTTTCTTCTCCTTGCAAAATATGCCATGCACCTCCCATAATCTCAAATGTGGCTACTAATTCCTACATGTCTACTTCTGCATTGGGTTCTTCTTTTGTAAACACATAGTTTTACTTATGTCTTCTCTCTAATTTCAATTAATTAAATTAATTAATTTAATTTTAATCTTAATTTTAATTTAATTTCTAAACTCGTCTTCTTCTTTCTTCTAAATATTCTTTAAAATATCTTCCTCTATGTTTTTACTATGTGAAATGTTTGTGTTTCTTCCCTCAAATGTCATGATAAAAAGCTTTTTTGTAGATTTCATTAAGCAGGTTAAATTGTTGTCACATGCCTTAACACTAACTAGCATGGATGGTCTAAATTAGAACCAAGCTGTGCCCAATTCTTTTCCTTGTGAGTGCAAATTTATGCTCTTACTAACGGAACTCTGGAAAGAACTAACTCATAATTTGAATAAGAGTATTCAAAGTGTTCTCTCCTATATATTACTTTAAGCAAAATACTACATGTTATTGCATATGATAGAGATATATGGTGAGTCAGCTTCTCTGCAGCTGAAAAAGGTACGTGGCATAGACGGAGCATTCCTTTGCATCTAGTGTTTCTATGTATTTTTGTACTAATCTAGAATAAATATTAATAGAATAATCTTTTTGTTTATAATTCATGAATGAGGCCTTTAATTTTGTTTCATCTGCTGTAAGAGTGGATGTTGAATTTCCACGCTTATACATAGACTTCTCTGCTTCTGGTGTCAAATAAAACCCTATTAATGTTGTTATAATCACTGAAACTGTTACTAAAAATGTAATACCCATTATAATCTTGCACCTATTTCTATTTATACAACATCTGCTTTTCTGTAGTAGATTGTTTAAATAAAATATACAGCGAAAATTCACAAGTTCAGTTCAAATTTTCTCAAGCAGGTTCTTTTTGCAAATTGTAATGGTCTTCTTTAAACAGTCTCTTTTCCTTTAAGCAAATCATTTAATTCAGCTTTTATTTACAATCATATTCTTAAAGTCATCATTAACCATACCCTGTCTTGTGTTTTTCTACTCTTCTTCAGCAGCCTTGGGCCTCAAATCTTCTTTAGAAACAAAGATATTTCACTTTCTCAGTTAACAAAGTCTTTCAGAAATCTTTTTTCAAACAGCTCTTTCCCAAATTTGTTTTCACATTGATCCCATGGGGGTTTAAACAGTTCTGATCCCACAGAAAACAAGTTTTCCAATGGCTCATTTAACACTTGATTGGTGTATGTCCATTCAGGTGCAGATTACCTCTGACAATGTACAGAGCTTCTTCTGTGTCACTTATACTGCTTAACTTTGTTACATATGTGATTGTTGGTGGTATGCGATCAACTAGAACATTTGATCTTAATCTTCTCGTTCCAGCACTTGTTCTTTCACCCGGAACCCCGGCTTGTATTGGTGCTGTCTCAACAGTTCTCTCAGGCTGAGATCTTGTCTCTTCTTCATCTTCAGAGACCTCAATGTCAGTTTGCGAAATCACAGGAACCTGGATTGGTGCAACTGTTTATCGCTCTTCATCCCTCTCTCCTCCTTGCCTGTGCCTCTTGCTGTATTACTCCTGGCAATTTTCCAACTTGTGATGGTTCTGCCACCAGTGCTCTCCGTTCTGGCTCATAGAACACAATTTCTTCACATGGATTCCTTACTCTCTGGGTATGTGAAGCATGCATGCTTGTGTATTCCGGCACATTGAACAGCACTATTCATGATGAAGATCAGCAAGTGGAGGCCTTTGGACCTCTGCTCCAGGCAAAATTTCCAAACATGCTTCTTTACCTGGACTCAATCACCAGGACTGAGGTCGTGGCTCTGCGCGCGATGCAGATATAAAGTGACAGCTTCAACCTGGTAAGAGACAAAATGCACCACATCAGCCAACCCTTTGCAGTAATTAAATATCATGTCATCTGTGATATCCAAAAGTGTATTTACAGTTACAGCAGGCAGTCTCATTTCACACCCCATCAAGATCTCTTGAGGGGATAGCCCAGTATTTCTTCCGGGAATACTTTGCAGGCTCATCAACACCAAAGGTAACGCATCTCGTCATTTCACTGATGTAAAAGCACAACCTTTTGAGAATCAGGACTTAATAGTTCAGTTGAGCTGTTCAAATATTCTAGAAGCTTCAGGTCAATAACTACAATGTAATCTCTGCTTCATCTGCAATGCTGCACAATTCATTCTCAGCACCTCATTAATAAAAAGTGTCCCACAATCTGACTTCAGAGAAACCAGTAGTTCATACCTCAGGATTAACTCCCTCAACAACAGTTTAGCTACAGTGAGACTGCCAGTTGTCCGTGTTAGTTAGGCTTCCACACATCAAGAGAAAATTCACACTATAACCAGGACACATCTCAACCCGTTACAAACAGACATGTTGATAAAGGCCATTTGCATTCTATTTAAGGGTTACCCGATCTTCCTATTCAAGGTAGAGTTACTGGTGTCCTTTTCCCTATGTTCATCTGTTGATATGTCACACAGTAGTATATACAGCAGAGCAGAGATAGCCTTCCTAGATCTAATGATCAAACATGTTGAGGGTGAACTCTTCACGACATTATACCGTAAACCTATGGAGAGGAAGGATCTCCTCTACTATGGCAGTTACCACTCCGAGCTTTGAGGGACTCACTCCCTTTTTCATAATTCCTCCGCATAGAAGGAATTTCTCCTTCAAATATGATTACCTTAGAGAAGTCAATATCCCGGCTGACAGGCTGACCACCTAGAAGATATCCCTAAAATATACAGTAGTAATTCACTAGTTTAGTTAAATTGTAGTTAGTTTTCCTTAAACAGTCTCTTTTTCTTTAAGCAATTAATTTAATTTAGCTTTAAATTACAATCATATTCCTAAACTCATCTATCAGAGGATCTCCCCGTACACTGGTCTACAAATCCATCAAAATGGCTTGGTATTATCCCCGAAAAACAGTTCAGATTGTCTAGTATGTGTGACAACATTCTCACCTGTCTCTAATCACATTAGGAAATGCATCTTAAACACTGGCCAATACTTAATGCCGGAAACCTAAGTCTAGAGCATCCCTTATTGGCTTCCTATAAAACCGTAACAATAGGGATAATTTAGTTAGCGCCAGCCTCCCCCCCCCCAAAAACAACTCAGACTCTTGTAGATCTATGGGGTATGCCCCCTATGGAGCATTCCAATTGAGTCAATTGTGTTGTTTGCCAATGTACAATTGAAAGCAAATATTTCAGATTTGATAACATTGATATAGTTCTTAAACAGTTTTCTAATGGCAACACTGTAAATGTTATCTATGCTATGTTTTTTGCCCATGCAATCATATCTGCATTGGCCAAACAACACATAAAATACATATAAGAATCTGCGAACACCAAAGCTGCCTTTGTTGCATGGTACCAAATGCACCCCTTATTGACCACTTTACAGAAATAGGACACACCGAGGACGATATTTGATGGCAAGTGATCACTGTTATCAAACCACCACCAAGAGGAGCCAACTTGAGTTCCTTACTCAATAAAAAGGAACTAAAATGGATGCTCCACACCAAAAGTTATCACACTGGTCTGAACAAATTGGAGGATTGGACTTTCTTGATCTGAACCATACACCTTGTGTGGCTTCAGGAATCAGTACCAACTTCAGCTGCTTCTTTGTGTACATAATGCAATGATCATTTGTCTATCACAAGTATGCTGTATGCTGTTCAATCCTATATCGACCCAACTTGCTCCACCTCCTAGTAAATGGATATATACTTTCTGCTTGTCTCCTACTTGTATGTATATTCCATCATGGTTTCCACTTTACCCTTAAAATGAAGTATACTACAAAATAATAATTCTGACATGTTTTCATTTCCAAGGCTCATTAGTAATGGATCAACCTTTTTCAGGGTATGTTCCCTTCGAAATGGACATATCAATTGTTCTTGTCTCAATATCTGTCCCTATGACCTCCATTTCCAACATAGCCGCCCTATCATGTCAGTTCTCTCAATTGTCTTCTATCCCTGATCCTTACTCTGCAATACTGGTTCCACTTTATCTTCAATGTGCACTATACTACAAAAGACTTATTCAGAAATTTGTTATTGTTAAGGTTTATTAGTAATTGATCAATCTATTTTACGGTCTGTTCCGTTCTAAATTGACCAAGCAATTGGTTCTGTCCCTATGACTTCTATTTCTAACATGGCCACCCTAACGTGCCAACTGTCTTAATTATCCCCACTCTACTGAGCCCTTCTGTGGTTTTACTTTCGCCCTATATTTGGGTGAAGTCATAAACGTAGAGACGTCCTTGTTTCTTGAATGCTCTGTTTCCCATTATGCTGCAGTGACACAGCGCTCCCGATAAACTAGATAATCATTCACACTGATATTATGTAAGCGCACACGTGGCTTGTCTCCCTGTAGGTCCTGCAGGGCAGTGATGTTTACAGCCTTAACAGACCCTCGCATTCTATCTTTAGAGGTACTCCCCTTACCTTTGGAATGTTCTTTCTCACCCAATCAACTAACTGAGACACTTGCCAGGTTTCTAAACAGTGCTTTGTTTAATTTATGGTTCAGTATTTTTAAGCGCGCTCTTATCTATTCCACACTCGTTCCAGCACCCACCATTCTATGGTTGACACTGATGATCCATTCACTATTCCCTGTACTTTTGCTGAGATGATGACCTAGGTCTCTTTGTAACTTATTCTCCACCAGCAATACCATTTTACTTTTGCTGGCCCTGCCATCGAATCTTGAATTTTCGTCCATTAGAATTGACATATGTCTGTAATTTTACTCCATCACTGTGTGGGTCCAGGCCTTGCCTTACCAGAATAGGTTAGACCTAATATATCATTGTTTTTGACATGATTAACAGCCAGCACTGCCCGACAATTACTATTATTTTTACTTCACCACTGTTGGGCTCCAGGCCTCTGTTTACTTCAATATGTTGTCCTTATTGTAATTTGTAATGACATGAATGTCAGTCAGCACTGCTTTGCATGTAGGTGTCACATCACTGATCACATTACTCTCCCCTCTTCTTACATAGCAGCGCGCCTGCAGACTTCACTGTGGCCACCAATGCATGCCTCACTTCAACATGTTCCAATTGTCATCCATATCCTTGCATTCTTTTAATTTTTCTCTTTTCTCCCTCTAATTCTTCTCTTTCCAAGTTTTTCTTTTTCCTTTTTTCAGTAGGCAATTGTCTCAGGCATCGCTTGTTGTGTCCTGGTGATGATCCCCTTATTATACTAGGGATTGAAACATCGTTGACTTTAGCACCTTAATAAAAAAAATAAAAAATCATTATTTTTGTGTGCAATGGTGTTTTTCACATGGTTGTGGCCCAGTCTTGAAGTGCATTACAGGCACAGTTTGTTCAAATGCCTGAGTTTAGTAATTTACTTATTTTCTGAATACTGTCCCATTGTTATGTTTTCTTTATCTTTCAAATAAAAGATATATAATCCACTTGCATTTATAAAGACGTAGCTAACATTGTTTCTCTGTGTTAATTACATGATCTATTTGTGATGTAAGGGGCCTACTGTTCCTGTGCAAATGTCACACAGCAGTGGCACAATTCTTCTGCAAGCATTCTAAATCTGGGATTAAACTAGTTCTCACTAAGTATTCTCACCATTGCATGCCTTCCTAAGTTTGTTCGACCATGGAAGTATTGTGTCATTGGAAACAACAAACTGTCTGACAATACTGGTCTCCTATCTGCTGACATCCGAATGTCATTTGCAAGTTTCTCACATCCTGCTCTGATCTGACCCTGTTTTTCTGCTTCTGTAACATCTTCCTGCAATCGTCAAGCTCTTCCGATGTATCAGTCACTGACATCAACATTGGGAAAACAGTGCCCTCTTCAGATTCATTGGAGTAAACCTTGTTAAATGTGCAAGCTACAAGTTCACAGTAAAGTGCAACTCCATAAACAAATCTATTTCCAACAGTGACATATCCATTGTCACTCCTGTTAGCTGCACATTTAACAACAGCAATTTCTGCTGGTTTCTGATGTGCCTCTAGCAACTTTCTTGCATGTTCGCCTTTCCTAATTGAGGTTCCAGATGAAGTCATAAAACCTCTTTGCGACCATAACTGTCCAAAATCACGGACGACACTGAAGCCATACAAACTATCTGTAAATATAGGCATTAAGGGCCAGATGTAGGTAATTTTATTTTACCACCTCTTAAATACCGAATCATACCGATTCGGTATTTAAGAAGTGGTAAAATATAAGTACCGAGATGTAGGTAAATACAGATGTGCATTTACCGAATCGGAGATATTCGGTATTTACCGATTCCGAAAATACCGACCGGTAAATGCCCATTCATTCCTATGGGCTTTGAAGCCCATAGGAATGATTGGGCATTTACCGGTCGGTATTTACCGAATCGGTAAATACCGAATGTCACAAGGGTGCAGGGGGTGTCACTTTGACACCCTCTGGCACCCCCAAAAGAGGCTCGGGTGCCATGTGGCAGGCATACCTGCCCTAAGGGCAGGTCTGCCTGTCATATGGCATAGGTGTGCATGCACACATGTGCATGCACACCAGAATCAGTATTTTACCATCAAATAGTATTTGATGGTAAAATACCGATTTTTTAATGCTTGTGAGACTCAGAAGAGTCCCACCTACATATCAATTTTCCCGAATCGGTAAAAATACCGACTCGGTATTTTACAGAATCGGTAAATTTACCGATCGGTAAATTTACGATTCTGTAAAATACAGGGCCCTACATCTCAAATTGCATTTACCGGTCGGTAACGGCCGAATTCGGCCGTTACCGACCGGTAAATGCCTACCTACATCTGGCCCTTAATTCTTCAACTTGTGCTAAAGTCACACCTCAAAGCCAGGAAACATTTACTTCTTCTTTAATTGTACAGACAGCGTAAGCTGCTCCCAGGGTTCCTTCATTCCTTCTCAGACATGAGACATCAACAAGCACTACAAAATGATGTTCAATCAAAGGTTCATCTTTTATGTCTTGTCTTGGTGCATAAGTCTGTGACATGTAGACAATCATGCTCAAATTAATCTCCATTGCAATCTTCATTTACAGGCAGCAGTCTGGATGGGTTGAAAATCTGGCAGCATTTTAAAGTGACATTGTCCACTGCTAAAATCTGCTGCTTGTATTTAGTCAGCCTACAATTCGTCATGTAGTGGGTTTTTGGCCTGACCAGCAAACTGTCTACATTGTACAGGACCATAACAGTTAATGGGTATCCCATCACTCTGTTTTCACTCCTCTCTATGCTAGCTCCAACAGATGCTACTGACTTAAGAAAGTCAGACAGCTCTGCAGCTAAGGGGTCAATGTGATTGAAGAATAACCTACACGTTTTCTTGTACCTCCATGCATCTGTGTAAGCACTGAAAGAACCCATCCCTCCCTCACTGCAAAACAATGTAAACATCTTACTGTAATCAGGCATTTCCAGTGCTGGAGCACGACCGAGACATTCTCTCAGCTCTACAAAAGCTTTTAAGCACTCGTTGTCCCTTGGAAGTGGATCACATTTTTGTGTGTCAGCCTCAGTAAATGCTTAGCCACTTAGGAAAAGTTTGGTATCCACTGTCTACAGTTGGCAACCATTCCCAAAAGTGTTCTGACTTCTCTCTGTTTTCGAGGTGGATTTATCTGTAAGATGGTTTCCACGCTCCCAGGTGACACTTTCTTTATTAGTTTCGCAATGATATGTCCCCAATATTGGACTTCTTTTTGACAATATTGCAGATACCTGAAGACACTTTGCATCCATTCTCAGGCAGGTGGTTTAAAAGTGCAATAGTATTTTATTTACAAGCTTCTCATGAATCTGAGGCCACAAGCAGGCTATCAATGTATTGAACAAGAACTGAACTGTAGGGCATCTACAGGGACTCCAGGTTCTATTTCAAGATCTTGTTGAAAATAGGCGGGCTCTCTGTACACCCCTGTGGACCCTGGCACCATGCCGAAACTCTCTCTCTAAACATGAATGAGAAAAATAAATAGCTCTCCTCATACAATGGAACAGAGAAGAAAGGCTGACACAAGTCCACATAGTGAACCATTCTGTGGTGCATGGAATTTGGAAAGTACGGTGGCTGCATTCGGTACCACGGGACAACTTGGAACAACAATGTTGTTAATCCTTTGGAGGGCCTGAACAGTCTGATATTGACCATTGGGCTTCTGTAAACCCATGATCGGAGAGTTGCCAGGGTTCCCAACAATTTCTCTTAAAATTCCTTTTCTCAGCATGTCCTCAATTACTGGAGTTATTCCTCCAATTGTTTCTGGGCTCAAATTGTATGGTAGTTTTCTAGTATACACAACATTTGGTTTTACTGTAACTCTTACAGGTTCGACATACACTTTAATAAGCCCGATGTCTTTTCTTATAAAATCCAAGACTTCTGGATTTACTGTCTCTTTTAAATCAAGAAGCAAATGTACAATTGTTCTCCCAGGATACAATCCTTCAGCTTTTTCTTGTCAGGCTATTTTAAACTCTATGTCCCCATCATGTGTTTGACACTCAACACCATCAGGTGTACAGTAATTTGTGCAATTCAACTTGCAAAATAAATCTCTCCCTAACAAGTTTACAAGACTAGAATCACAGACAACAAACTGATAATTTTCTTCAAATGAACCAGTTTTTACAGAGACTTTTTCGGAAACTGGGTAGGTAATCTGTTTATTTGAAGCTCCTACAACTTGGATCTTCTTTTCCGAGAGGGCTAGGTCTGAAAACTCCACTGTTTTAACAGTGGAACTGGTAGTCAATCAAAAATGACATTTGGTGGCCAATAACTTATCCTTCTGCAAATGGTCCACTCTGTATGCTTGGCACAGTCTTAGAGGTAGACCAATCTTCCTCTCCCCTCAGGCACAATCATTGGAAATTGTCAGAGCCAAAACTGTCATTGTTTAACATTGTGAATTGTTGAAACAGGTTCTGATTTAGAAATGGGCTTACATTTTCCTTAGGTATTTGATTAATATTAAATCTAGGATTCCACATATTTTGTGGTACCATCTGGGTTTGTGGAACCTGCGTCATCTGGACTTGTTTCTGCATTGGCAGTTGCATCTGCTGAAACAGTACTTTCTGCATCTGATTTCCTCCTTACATTGGGGCATTTCCGTTTACTCTATCTGGACAAAGTCTACACTCCCTCTTCCAATACCAGATTTTGTTACAAAGGTGACAAGGGGTCATTTTCTTCTGATGCAACAACTACAGCAGAATTCGGGTCGGTTGGAATACTTCTACCCTGTGAAACACCAAATTCTCCCTGAACATTTTGAATGTTGCATTCCATGACCTTGAATTCCACCTTGCTTTCTTGAAAATGACTGATTCTGAAAAGTTTTCTGAGGAAACTTTGTCTGGGCCAACATAAATTTCTCTTTAAGCTTTTCCTGCTTCATTCCTTGTTCGTCACTGCAATATTTTGCATACCTCAGAATCTCATCCAACGATTTTGTCTGCCAGCAAATCACACTCTGTTGTGTATGCGTACTGATCTCTGGTCTTACTCCAATAACAAACTGAAATACGAAAAATCCCATATAACTTGATTTGGGATCATCCCTTCCACTGTGCTGTTAAAAATCCTGCAACAATCGCTCACAGTACTCTTGCATTGATTCTTTTGGCTCTTGTGAAGTTCTTTTAATCTTAACACAAACAATATATTTTGCAGGAACTTTAAACTCCAGAAATGTAATCACTGCTTTATCTGTATCCACGACTACAGGAGATGGTGCATTAGTTAGAGCATCTCATGTTGGCTATGCACACAGCCATTGTAGAGCAACTTTACCTTCAATCCACAAATCATTCAGCATTACGTTGTCAAATAATGTATTCAAATCAATCCACAGCACTTTTGGAATCTTAACAAATCTGTCAACTTGTTTGTACCACTGTACAGGCTTGTCTCTCAATTTAGGAAAATTCTTCGTGAATGCTTCAAGATGTCCTCTGATCTACGGTACATGAGCATATGCTCTTCCTGTTATTTTTCTCAAACGTTAAGCCAAAGCTTCTCCTTCATCTGGGGGACCTGTCAGTGGTTTATTTTTTATTTCATCAGCCTCTGACTGTTTCTTTTTCTTTTCATTTTTCTTTGCCCACTTATCAAATTTCTCAAAATCACTCCATCTATGAACACATTTTACTAATTCAGTAATGACTAATCACATCCCTGAAGAACACATTGTCTCAATAGCTTCATCATCCAATTGTACCCTGAAACTTTTCTGAAATGAAACAGTTTTTGAAATATCGACATATGTTTTCTGGCTGAACCGGTCAATTTATCATGAGTAACTGCTGCTCATCCAGTACTTTTTTTGCACAAATATATCGGCTCCTTCCCTTGGTACTGATTCACATGTTCAAGTTCCAAACACCCTCTGATTATATCTTCTAATTGTATTATTTTTAATCTTGTTCATTCAATGGTCTCTCTTTCTCTGTCTGCTGTGTAATGGGAATCTAATTCTCAGTCTTTTTATTCTCTGCCATTTCTTCAAACCATGGGGAAAAACCCCTTCCTCACATAGTATAGCCTTACCATGTGCCATTGGTGTTGTAAAGACAATTCTTTACCCATCTCTCAATGACTGACTTGTTTGCGGTGGTGTCCAAGCAACAATCTGTGAATTCTGTGATGTCGAGATAACCCTGTTACAGGTTCTCCTCCAACAGCATCTTGAGCTGCTGCATTTGGAATAACATTAATCGGAACAGTCATTGTGTGAATCTCTAATGATTGTGCAATCAAAACTCTAGTAACAGATGGAGGTACAGTTACAACTGAATAAGTAACACTTGTAAGCATCAGTGTAGGAATATTCTCAATCCGTGCAGGCACGATATTTGAGACAATAGGTTCTACAATAGGCTGTGCCATCTGTATTTAAATCTGAATAGTATGCAGGTGAAAAGGAACTGTAGCCACTGTTCTGTTAGATGTTGAAGTACCCTCAGCATTTGTTACAGGGTGCACATAAGGTGGTGGATGCGCGGTTAACAATGCATCCAAAATTTCATTCATTGATAAAAGTTGCCTAGTGAGTGGAAATTTCATCTACACAGTCATGATTTAGATACTGCATCATAATACCATGCAGAATGTTAGAATAAATAATCAAGTAGTAATGAGAAACTATGGTATGAAAATGATAATGTTATGCTGAAGCATTTACGTATTTAATGAGAAAAGATGGAGAAAAAAAACTGAAACCTTGAGAATTTATATTGTCACAATATGAGTGTGCAATGAAATCAAGTATTTCATTTTACTTCATTAGTACATGTATATTGTCATTAAATGAACATAAAGAATATATTTAACAGATAATTGACATAGATTTGTAGAAGGTTGTACTGGAACGGACTGACGACAGATGACTAAAGGTACTGCCTACTTCCGAGGATGTTACTAGATTTTAACCAAATGAAATATAATGATCCTAAAGAAAACTGTCAGAAATGGATTACTTACTTCTTCTGGATTTGTATAATTTACCGATCACCACATAACAGCCCATCGTGTATGACAAATGAAACCCCATAGACTGATGCAATCGATGCTTTAAGGGATGTGAATATGAACTTATTGGAGTATAATTGCCCAAATTAAGGATGAATCGCCGTCTGTCTGTCTGATTTCCCCTGCTTTCTCTGACTAGCATGCTGGTGGTTTTTCCTTCGATCCACGCATGTTGCTGTCACGAATCTTTCCTTTCCTTGCGCCTTTCCACTTATTTTGGGTGGTATAACAATCTGAACTCTAGCGAACTGAGACCTCATCGTATGCCATTGCCAGCTGGCAAGTGTGTACAGTAAATAACCTTTCGACTGAGAGGTTATCTGACTTCTAATGTGGCAAGATTGATGCTGCATAACAGACACAAACTGATTACTTCAGGATAGACTCCGAAAAACAACATTAATTTGTTTGTTTGAGTATCACTGAACCTGTAAACTCAAGTACTGTTTTTTTTTTTACATTAGCCTTGTTATTAAATCTGATATTTAACTGTATTTCTGTCTTTTCCAGCATTCTTAATGCATTAGATAAATGTTTTACTGAATTAACTTTATCGATTCTATCTAGCTCTTTTGGTGATATTCTTTGTCTCAAGGAATCTATAATGAATGAATGAATGAAATTATTTATAGAGCGCACGATGGCCAAACGGCTTCCTGGCGCTGAGAAGTCTGGGGAACAGAACAAGCAAGGCTAGGAAGAATATTAGCAGGGGTAGGCCAAGGCGAACAAGAATGTTTTAAGTGCTTTACGGAAGTGTGAAAAGATGGGAATAGAACGCATAGAGAGAGGGAGGGAATTCCAAAACCGGGGAGCAAGAACAGAAAATCTGGAGCCACCAGTGCGAGTTTTGCGGAAACGGGGGACTGTGAGGAGGGCAGATGAAGGTGCTACATTATGCTGTCATTAGTTTGAAGTTAACAACTATCTATTCCAGGTCCTCATAGGATAATTGTTAATTCCCCGAATATTCAAGTCCCTTATAGCTCAACATAAGGTCCATCGGAGGACCTAAGAAATGGTACTGGTAGCAGCTTTCTAAGGTGATGCAAAGGAGCAGTGAAACAACAAGAGAATTGAAATGGGCTATGGGTCTGATAGTTTGAGTACATGCTAATGACGTTAGGGAAAATAAATTATTGGGAAATGTTTCCCCACGTGTTTCCGCTGCATCACCTTCCTTTTTTAGATATCTTGCACCGTTGATGAAGCCCCAAGTATGTATGTAACTCCACATTCATTGTCATATAATGTGTGTGTGTACCTTCGAGAGGTGCCTCTTCACCTTCCTGTACCAGAATTATCCTATCTCCTCTCAAAATACTCTTAAAACCATTAAAAACATTTCATTATTTTCGACTATTCAAGAATTTGCAAACAACGTAATTCAACTGCACAATGTTTTGATTCTATTCCAAAAATGTCGGAATTCTTTTTCCCCAATCCTGTAAAAGTTTTACTACTTGAAGACTCGCTAACTAATCTCAATGCAGCACTTACACAACAATTGACCTATAACAGAACAGCACTCTCAATCAATCACAGTGTGACAACACTCCAAGCAACCAATCACAGCATGGCACACTATGAGGCCGATTTGGATGTCGGTCAGAAAGCCACAGGTCGGAGGCTTTCTGATCGACATCCAAGGATTCAAATCCGACAGCCTTATTACAATTAAGGCTTTCAGATTTGAAACAGGCCGGTCATTCCTGCTGCCTTCTGATGGGCTCAAGAAGCCCATCCGCCAGTCGGAACTGGCACGTAATCCCTTAAAGTCGCCGTTTCCGCAGTCAAGATCACGATGTTGGTTTCCCACAAGCAATTCATGTCGGGCTTTCCCACATGAAAAGCTTTTCGGATAGTGACTTTGGGGGCCCCTAGCAAGGCCCCCTTGCAACATCGGTATCTGGTTGGGGGCCTGGGGAGCACATATGGTGCCCTACTCTCAATCCCTGCACCACTTGGTAGACACTGTGTGGTGCCAGCCACAGGGTGTAGGGATTAACAAAAACTCCCATTTCTCTAAGGGAGTTTGTGCTGTGGCCGGTTTCCAACTGTAGCACAAGCTCCCATAAAGAAATGGGAGGTTAAGACCGCACCATGTGCGGTCGTATCCTAATGCTGTGGTCAGGACCGCTGACTGGAGGTCGGTCAGTCCTGATTCTGCAACAGTGTTGGGCGGACGTAAGTCTGCCCGACATTGTTATTAGGCCCTATGACGAATGATCTCACTCCTTGCAGTAGCTCATCCTCCTTTACAATTTTCTCTTGTACACACAATTCTACAACTTTAAGCAAGAACACATAAACAATCTTTGTCTTATTCACTAAAGAGAGCAAAAGGAATTTAACAATTGGAATATGAAGGTTCTTACACCCTCCAAATGTTCCCACCAAAAAGAGTTTCACACACGCAAATCAAATCTCGACTAGCGGAAAATTACCTTAATCAATGTAGCTTAATCGTTTGAGCAATTTGGTTCTGCCAACATCAGCCAATATTAGTACATTAACAACAGTTTGTTATAATTCCTTTTTTAATTGTGTAGCCATCACATCCTACACCACCAATCTCTAGCAGATGAGAAACCCATCAATGGTATTCTAAACGTATTTCAATATCAGTATCAATATCAATATATCTGTATCCTGGTATCTTAGGCTATGTCAAGCCTGATAACCTCTTCAACTTCTTCACAATAAGCACATAAAGAGTAATAATTCATCTAACTGCAACGCAACAATATCAACAACAACAATTACAATTACAACTGCAATGCAGAATGCAGAGCCCTATTAATACTCACACCTCCAATACAGTAACCACCTTTGAAAGTGCACCTTGTCAGTTTTCTGAGTCCGGGCTTTGGGCTATGGGATTCGGACAAATATTTTAACTCGGGTAGTTATTTATAGTTCTTTTTCTCATGATGATTACCATACCTCTGCTACTAAATTTGTTTGAGTGGGAATCAGATAACAAAATTAAAATATCACAGTTTACCATCAAACAGCCTTTACCAGCTGAAGTTTTTTCTTCTTCTGGTTGATTAAATCTTTGCCGTTGTTCAAGAGAAGAAAAAAATGCATCATATATATTATTGTCACAATCATTAATCTAATTTTAGTCATTAGAGTTGATGTATGTTTAAAGGGTTTTATTAATCACATCTTTTAGTAGATTATCTTTATTTGCAAATCACAAGTTAATTCAATAGTCATTTATTTATTTATTTATTTATTTATGGGTTTGTTACGCGCCGGCATCACACCCGAAGGTGTATCTCCGCGCGGTGCTGCGATGTGGACAGGTGGAGAAGCCTCCTCCTAGAATAGTACAGTTTTGAGGCGCTTCCTGAAAGCTGGGTGACTGGGACACTCTCTGAGGGAGAGGGGGAGACAGTTCCATAGACGTGGACCCATGATGGAGAGGGCGCGGCCTCCCTGTCTGGTCTTATAATGTCTGGGAACCTGCAACAGCTGTTGGTTGGTAGACCTGAGGATACGAGACGGACGATGGAAGACAAATTTATCCGCCAGGTAATGGGGTCCCAGATTGTGAAGACTCTTGTGTATCACACAGCAGATCTTAAATTCTACCCGTTTCCGGATAGGAAGCCAGTGAAGGGCTTTGAGGAGGGGGAGGGAAGGAGTTCTAGGGGGGGAGTTGGTCACCAGCCGTGCTGCGGTGTTCTGCACCACCTGTAGTTTGTTGAGCACTCCCTCACTGGCCGCTAAGAGTAGGCCATTACAGTAGTCCAGGCGGCTCAAAACGAGGGCCTGGACCAAGGTCTTCCGGGTGTCATCGGGTAGAAGGGGGAACACCTTCCGAAGGAGGCCAATGACGTGGAAGCATGAACCCGCCGTAGTGCCGGCATGGTGAGAAAGGGTGAGGTCCTGGTCTAGACGAACCCCCAGGTTTTTGACCACCTGTTTAGGGAGCGGGGCATGTCCCAGGCTTGAAGGCCACCAGTCTGGGGTCCAGAGGATTTTCGCCTCCCCAAATAACATGACCTCAGACTTTCCCACGTTGCACTGTAGAAAATTCTTGGCCATCCAGCTGGCAATTGCAGTCATGCCGTTGGAGAATGATTGTCTTATCTCCGGGGTAAAGGTTTTAAAAGTGAACAGCAGCTGCGTGTCGTCAGCGTAGGAGATAGGCATAAACCCAAAGGACCTAATCATGTTGGCCAGAGAGGAGACATATACGTTAAACAACGTAGGGCTAAGGCAGGAGCCCTGCGGGACTCCTCTGATGATGTTGGCCGAGGCGGAAGTAAAGGAGCCCATGTTCACCTTCTGGGTCCGCTCTGAGAGAAAGCTGGTGAACCACGCCAGGGCAGATCTGTCAATGCCTATCTCCTTTAATCTGGAGAGGAGAATGTCGTGGGATATGGTGTCGAATGCTGCGGACAAGTCCAACAGCACCAACACCACAGACAAACCTCTGTCCAGGGACAGGCGTATGGCATCCGTAACAGAGAGGAGGGCGGTTTCGGTACTATGCCTAGGCCTGAACCCGGACTGAGAGTGGTCAAGGCTGCCAGTCTGCTCAATAAAAGCGGAGAGATGATGGTTGACGTGCTTCTCCGTCAATTTGCCGATGAATGGCAGCAGAGAGATTGGCCGCAGATTGGTCAAGTCCGACCAGGGAATGGTGGAATTCTTCCTGATAGGCTTGACCATGGCCTCCTTCCACACCTGGGGGACCAGTCCCTCAGACAGGGAGCGATTGATCACCGTTTGAATACAGGGGCTGATAACACTCCCAATAAGGTGCATGACACGGGCGGGTACGGGGTCAACTGGGCTGCCTGACTTGATGGTCCCAATCAGGGAGTTGACCTGGTCTAAGGTGATCTCCGGGATGAGAGATAGTGAGGCTGGGACAGCGCAGGCTGTTCCAGACTGTAAACTGGAAGAGGGATCGTTATCATCCGCGGATGTGCTGGATTGGGAGATTTTTTGGTAGATGGCGTCAATTTTTTCCGTGAAAAAGCCAGCTGTTTCGTCGCACAGTTTTTGGGTTAGCACCTCTGCACTGTCACAGGCGACAGGTTTAGTGAATGTGCAAAGCACCTGGTACAGCAATTTGGGGTCGTTACTAGCTTCAGAGAGTTGGGAGATGATGTGGGACTTACGGGCAGCTCTGATGTTTTTATGATAGAGTCGCATAGCTGAGCTATACCTATCTCTATCACTGGAGCTGCGCGAGAGTCTCCAGGATTTCTCCAGCTTTCTGCAGGCTCTTTTCTCCGTGCGCAGTGCGTCTGAGTACCATAGTTCTTGTTTTCGACCCGACCGCATATTGCAGCGTCTTAGAGGCGTCATTAAATGACAGAAATATAAAATCAATATTGGTTAATGAAATCATATGTTAAATGCATTCCAAAGCGCATTCCATAAAGGAAAGAATCTCTATTCTAAGAAGCGGGTGGAAATGGAGTTAGTCAGAACTCATAAAGAGTTCTAGTTCAAGAGAGTGAGACAAAAGCATCAAGCTTCAGTGTTTAAATGAGCTCAGATAGATCAAAACATCGAAGCAAAGAACTTCCCCTAGGGAGAGGTTCAAGAAACTCAGTAGATCCTCTAAACAATGTGACACATTCTGGGTCAGAGAATAATGGAAAAGTGGAATAAGAGAATGATAACCTATTCTAGGAACATGCACTTTTATAGACTACACATTTTGCGAAGATTTTTTAAAATGTTGCTCTTCTAGTCTCCGCTCAGCTAATCAGCGTCTGATGCTCTGCTAGGAACAGGATCACTCCTCATCTTCTCGCACAAATACAATAGTCTTCAGAAAGCAATGTTACGTTTGCAACTATTTTATAAAAACTGCAAAGTCTCATGGGGTTTCCCAAGCTCAGGCTAACTGTCCCACATATACTCTGCATTTCCAACCTTCTAATGTCTAAATTTTAGACAATAGTCCATGTAGAAGTCTAAACATCTATATTAATAACAAAGAAAGCATTTTGCAATATCACCATTAAAAGGGAAAAGCAAGTAGGTTAAAAAGTCAAGGGCATATTTTAAGCTTGGTGTTCCAATGAATGAACTCTTCATTACCCAATTAAATGACAAAAATGAATCATGTATAAAACAATGATCTTTGTATATGTACAACATTCTACAGAAATACTTGAAACTATATAAGCAACGTATTCATTTTAACAAAACGTGAACATGAAGCAGTCAAGAATTTAACTTTTTAAGCGCGTTTAGCATTTTCTATACAAACTTGCTTTCAAGCAGTTTTCAAGCAGTGCTGCTTTAATCATTTTGAGGCCTAGTATGAGTAAATAGGACAGGTTTTCTATTTTATGCATTCTAAGTGCATTCATTTTAATAAAAGTTTAACTCTGTGTGTTTAATTAAAACCAAAGTTATTTTCTTGTTAATTTTAAAACTGCTATTTCACAAGCCTGCTATCAAAGGGGTCCCTTCCCTGTGGAGTCCCTCCCAGGAAGCTATCAAACCCCAAGTAGCGCCCAGTGGGCCTGCAGCATGTGCTCAGAGGAAGCCCACATTTATGAGATTTTGAAGAGCGGTTACAAGGGGGGAAATAAGACAGAGGAAGGGAGGGGCAAAGCAGAATGGTGTTCTTCCCTCAAGACCTTTGCCGACTTCTTGCATAACAGTACTCACTAATCAGAAAGCTTGAAAAGACCTCTGTGAAGAAAATTACATATTTAAAAAAATAGTTTATCAATGGGTCACGGCCACAAAATTCAACATCTACACACGACAATAATGAAGGAACAGTGTTTTAGGCATGATACTAACACACACTATGCAAAAATACTCCAGTAAGACCAAACAGTATGCAGTCAAGTTAAAAAAGTTTGGAAAGAAGTTCAAGGAGGAAAAAAAGGTTAGGGATTAATAAAGAAATGGCAAATACAACAACTTTGGAGAGAAGAATGTGCCCATCACCATCAAAAGAATCACAATCACTGGTCTGCAGTTGAAGGCAGGCTGACTACCCTAATAGGGTAAGCCAACTTGAATGGCTTGGAGGCTAATGCTCTGGGTCTTCCAGTGCCTTAAAAAGAACAACGTTGCTGCCGCTTTCCTCAAATATGATTTGCTTCTTCCCAAACAGACAATTGCCTTAAAATGGAGGGTTGCAGTGCCTCCCACGTCAAGGTGTCAGGCTACCCTCAAATGGGCTGAGCATGAGAGTAAGAATCAGCATAAGGATGAAATTAGAAGCCTACACAAACACCTGTTCACCAGTGACTGGGACAACCTGCTGCTTACCCTAAAAGAAGAACCTAGAGATGATAATCTGCCACTTTCATTTGTTCCTATGCCTCCTTCAAAATCTCTGAACTGCCCATAACCTCAGGCCCTGTCAGATTTCTGGGTCTGGGCGTGGCACTCTACCTGGCACTTGCTAAATACCAATCAGATACTCTTTTTGCATCCTGATTCTGCTTTTTGCCTACGCTGCTGATCCTAATCTTCCCCATACCCACCTGTGGTCTTTCACTCCACTAGTCAGCAAAAGATTTTAGATGCTCAATTGCCACTTGCTGGGGTTGTGGCAGCTTATTTGTTCAGAGCTGTTAATAAAACTGCCCACCTCCTTGCCTCTGGGATTAATGGATTTGTTCGCTGTTTTTGTTCCAGTGTGTATTACTTATGGTCCATGTCAGACTCTCAACCGCCAACTTTTGAGGTGCAGAGGAAGGGGGTGTTCTCTGTGCCGGCCTCATGGACCATAAAGCTTCTAGAAAGCACTTTGAGGAGCAATACTTCTTACCTTGTACTCAGTGTAGTATTTTTTTTTTCAGAGTTTTATATAGCGCGGACTTGACCCGCAACTGAATCGGGTATCAGAGCGCTTTACATAGCGACCCATGGCCTGAACCCTCACACTGAACCTAGGACAGATGCCACTATCTCAGATACCAAAACTCCTCCCGCCAGAGTGGGATTTTCTGACAGAAAAGTTAACCGTTCCTTGGAGATGTTGACAGAAGTGTGGTTGATTTTACTTAATATGAAGAACAAGTAGAATGATCAATGGGACATCTTAGCCTTGCATCTGTGGAGATAGAGTAAATGAGGGTCGATGGGCTGTGAAAGGAATTACAATGAAGTACTGAAGAGTGAGAGGCTTATTTACAAGCACATTGCGCCGCCAGTGCATCACTTTTATTGATGTACTAGCAGCGCAGTGGGCTTCCCCATTTTTACAAGGACATGTTATGTCACCCTGCGTGACTTTTCATGGCCTTGCAAATAAGTTTTCCTTTCACGCATAACTCTGTGTGACAGGGGTGTTCCACGGGTCTTGCTGTGGGTGTTCTCACGCAAAGGCCATGGACCCTAATGCATTCCCAGATTTACAACATTTTGTAAACCTAGGAATGCGTCAGCATCTGACGCCTCCTCATGGGAGGTGTAGGGAGCCACAACGAGGAGAAATACTTACATTTCTCCTCGTTTTTATCTCTTTCGATGCGTGTATTCTGCAATCCGCAGCATGCACAGGAAGATGGAAATGCCTTTAATGATTAATTTGAGCAGGAAGGCACTCCTTCTTGCACAAAAACAATCATCCCCTCAGCGCAGGCACTCTTGCAAAATGACGGAAGGGTGTCTGTGTTGGTGCACGGCTGCTGTTTGTCCCCTGGCGCAGAGGAGAAAGACAGACATGCACCGTATCTCATACGGGGAGCATTCATACCATTTTATTTTGACGCTCAACAGCGCAGCAGGAATGCTTGCTGCGCTCCGTGCTTCAAAATAATGTAAATGAAGCCCTGAAAACTTTGAGGTAAGGGAGATCCCGAGGTCTGAAAAGGTTCAACCTGCAGTTCATGGGGCAGTGATTGTGGGTCCAGGAGACACCTGATACGAGGAGAGATGATGAACTATTTGAGTAATTGGTTCATAGTGAGGGGTTGTTGCTGTATGCTAGCATTGTTTGTAATTTCGGGCATTTCCTATTCATTTTTCAATTTCATGAGATGTGTTTAACTTATCAATCAGTAGTAGACCATATTTTTAGCATTGCAATCACAGTTTCTACTCCTCTATTTCCTTTGAGTCAGACCAGCGGAAGGGAATCTGTGTAAATGTAGAAAATTGAAAAACTTGAGAAAAATACTTTTACACTATGGGCCATATTATCAAGCAAGGGCGATACATTATCGCCGCTTTTATCGGCAGGAAACTGCCGCTAAAGCGGCAATAATGGGCTTGATAATATGCCCTTGAGAATTCCCATAGAAGCCCAGGTTAACACCAGAACCTGGGCTTCTATGGGAATTCACAAGGGCATATTATCAAGTCCATTATCACCGCTTTAGCGGCAATTTCCTGCCAATAAAAGTGGCGATAATGTATCGCCCTTGCTTGATAATATGGCCCTATGTTTCTTAGATTATTCAGAAAGGGTGAATCCCGATCTAGCATGAGTTATCACACGTAAATAGCTGTAACTCGTCTGAGATGATTTGATTTTGCTTCACTTACTCATTATGAATATATAGCAATTACAGATAAAGCAAAAATTTACTGCTTTTCACTCTAGTGCTAGGGCTAGGAAGCATTACAAAGATTTGATCTAGACCAAAACCTACTGGTGTGTTATACACTCCAACTTATAACCAAGATGTTTAAAAAAGTTTTGCTACCGTGTCCTTTTATAAGTTCAGATGCACCATAAACTGTTGTTATCTTGCTCCACGAAGAATGCAGTGAAAATCCGCGAAAGGAACAGGAAAGGCTGGTTTCTGAAATCCCTCTTGAAATTTGGAACATAAATGAATTTCTTGGAATAAAAGTGGATGATATTCACAAAGTGCTTTAGTAACTCCAGCCTTGAGCATTGTTTTGTTGCTGTGCATAAGCATGACAAATATTATAACACAGAAGAGTGGGTGGGGTTAACTGTTCAAACATCCTGGGTGTGCTAGCTACTAAACATTCATCCACCCAGGAAGTGTGGCTATTGCATGACTTCCCGGGCCCTCGGGGGTCCTTTCCTTCGTACACACCTTGAAAATCAAAACATGTGCAGCACTAGAACCGTGCACGGCTCTTGTTTGTACATGTCATGGACAGATTACGGATGTTAATTTTTTTAGTGAATTTTTGGCTTTCTCATTTAGCACACACCAAAGAATCCATAGTGGTGGAGCAGGATTCACATCTAGTGGCAGACCGGTCCTAGTGAGTGAAGAAGAAGCAAAATCACTGACAAAGCAGAACAATCTGAAAATGAATTTGCCTTCCCAAGAAAAGTTAATCAGCCAATTAAAACACACATATCATAGCAGTGATTTATTGTACTTTCTTCTTTGTGTAAGACCATTCCTAACTTTCAGCGCAATAAGAAAAATAAGTTAAATATAAATTACTATTTTATGTATCTAAATACCACACCCCCTGGCTTTTCTACGTGCTGTAACTATAACAGAAGTTAGTGTTATTCAGTTTATGGCAATTTGTTTACCCAATTCGAAATAATGTAAACAAAAGAAATATTGCATTCTGACATCGAGTGCAAGAAAGAAAATTATATGGATCACTCGGCTTTCTTCACATGATCTACTTGTACATAGATGAGTAAACATACCATCACTGTGCCTTCTGGAACCATGTATATGTAACCTGCTGTGCAAAGGTTTGAATACAAGCAAGGACATCTCACAATGTCATCCTTCTAAGCTTGATAGAATGAAAATAACTAATAGGGACGTTTGTCACCCCCAGTACTACAAAGAAGTAACATGCTGTAACAAGAACAGTATAAATTAACATTATGACCTGTTTAATGTAAGCAAGATGTTTCAATTACAATTAGGGTTATAATAGGTGTATGCCACAAAACATAG
Organism: Lissotriton helveticus; assembly: GCF_964261635.1. Taxonomy (NCBI): domain Eukaryota; kingdom Metazoa; phylum Chordata; class Amphibia; order Caudata; family Salamandridae; genus Lissotriton; species Lissotriton helveticus. The sequence continues at coordinate 696,277,984 of NC_136063.1, forward strand.
AAATACAAATCTCAAAATACTGTAACATAACAGGTAAAATGTTTTTTAAAAAGACAAAACATCATCGCATAGCAGTATACAAAAGCTGCAACTATTTTTAGGTTGAGCCTGGGCAGCGCATGCGCTGCTCTGCGAGTCATGCTGCATTGAAGTATGCACTTGAAGTCCCGCCCACAGTCCACCCATATTTGTCATTGGCTTGTGTCATTGACTTTCGTAAATGCTTGCTTCTGATTCGTAAATAGGCTTTACAGTCCCTCCTTAGTACCGCCTTGTCTTCATTTGTAACCTCCCACGAGGACACCCCCTTTTACATGTGTTGTTGCTTAATAGGCTTTAATTACAACCTTCGAGCACTATTTTGTTTATTGGTTTTCGCATGGCTGCTGTTACAGTCAGGACACGCTCTCTCAAAACAGCTTTATTTAATTTTTTTACATAGCACAGCACGCCACGCTGATAGTGGAAGCTCTGCCTTTGCTTAACTTGATGTGCCAAATGCGGCGGCATGTTTTTAAAAAAAAACTTTTTATTAAATTTTTTTTTTACTGCCCCATGCCGCACTTATACTTTAATGCCCCTTTCCTTAAATGAGCCGAGTGTAAGGAAAGGTGCGCGGCAGCCATTAAAGTGAAAGTGCGGCATTGGGGTGCTTTTACAAAAAAAGCATTTGTTTGTCAACACTACTATCAATGGTATTTTGGTACTCGGGTTCTAACTGCTCACCCTTTAAGTACTTAGCAGATGGTATTGTGCTCCTTGCAAAATTAAGACCAATCCCAATATAAACATAGAGCGTGGAAGAGAGTGGCATGAAACTGCCCCTGTGAAGAAAATGAGTGTCCACCTAAACAGGAGTGCCTCAACTGCAGAACGTCCTGACACTCCTATTTCCAGACCTAACAGTCAATGTGCGTAGATAATAAAAGAATTACTTTTGTGGAAACGTTGGCCCGGCCACATGGGTGGCCAAGTGAATCATAATCATGACTCAAAGAGAGATTCTCTTGACAACTTGTAGTCAACGCACTTTGAAAATAAGTAGATATAATTCAATTTTTCTCGGCCCAATAGAACTCACACAGCCATTTTGTAGGCTGTCTGAAGTCTGGTAATCTGAGATTTGAAAAAAGCCAAGGTGAAGGGCATATTCATAATATAATTTAGTTAGAAAGTCACCTGAATAACAAATCTTGTGACATATATGTGGGGGTAATGAGAAAATTGTCAGGACAAGAAACAGGTGTAGACTAGCTTACTTATCCGATAAGTAAATGTTAAACCTGAAACAAACGTAATGCACAGGTTTGGTACTTTTTTGAGCCACTAGTGTACCAACCCACGGTAGGAAACCATCATGTTGAGGTCCTGATAGTGAGGGCACGGGGCCTAGATCACAAGTTCCTCCATCTTCTTGGAATTGTTTTTAATGTGTTTGCTGACATCCAGTCTGCTACAGCTACTAGGCATTCTTGGAAGTCAGGGGTCCTGATGGAAGAATCATCTCAATACAGAGACTTTACAGCTCATGCACTTCAGACATGCCCTATAGCATGCAAAAATGGTGAGTATGGCTATGCATTGAGGGCACTGATCACAGATAATGGCATTAGCTTATTGCCTCTACTAGTACTCTACCAACAGTACCCATTGAGCATGGCCTGCCACTGTGCCCAGTGGGCGCTAGGCACAGAGATCGGTCTGCACCTATGTCTTGTGGTCAGTAGCCTTGCTCGCAGAACAAGCTGGACATGTCCAAATAGATATCACTAAATTGGGCAGATGTTGTCAGTGCATCTTCAGGGCCCATCACGGTTTCTTCATGGTCCTGCCGGACTCAAAATCCAGGAGCCAGGCCTGCCTTGTTGTTGGCTGACTAGGAGGCAATGTGATTGTAAGCCTTTAGGTTGCAACTCCACAGTTCTTATAAGAGGCCCTCAAACGTGAACAAGCCAGTAAGGAATGCTGAGCCATATATGGCATGGGTAGGTGAAGATTTTATTACTTGAGTAAAATCTCTTGTAGATCCTGATTACAGGCCTCCCCATAATTCAGAGTTTCCTAGATTTATTCCTGCAAACTGGGAATATTTCCTCACAAAGAATAGTTGTGAATGTGCCCTTTCATACGAGTTAATTAACTGTGAAATTGTTTTCCTCACAACTTTGAAACTAGATGAATCTTGCCAAGGCGTGCAAGGACCAAGTTGAAGCTGAAAACCCATATGCAGAAAACTCTGAACTATGGACAGACATCTTAGGATTCATGAGAACTGCAGCAAGTTCATGAGAGAATATCTTTGCAACTTTGCACACCTCTAATATTTTGATTGTTCTCGGATTAATGAGTTTAGAAAAGTCAAGTCAAGAAAAGCTTTATTTCGGTCGTATGGCCATAAAAGCACATAAATAAAAAAGCAATACAATACTTTTTGTATAACAAATAAACAAGAGAAAAACGAATATTAGGATAAAATGTAACATCATAAAACTTTATATAAGCAACTGTGCCCCTGCACTGAACACACACTGTAGAACTAAATTTCAAAGTACAAGCTGAGTTGCTTGAATGCAATGGTGTGACTTAGTACAACAATCTAAACAAATAGTAGACATTCGAGACTTAAGTGAACAAGAACAAAGTGGAAAGCGTAAGTAGATAGATAGACTGTTCTTTGAGTATCCATTTTCTGTTTAATGTTCCATTTCATAAGCCAACACGTGTTTCATCGCAGGGAACAACTGCGCATCTTCAGGGCTAGACAAAAATACAAATTGGATCTTTACTAAACATGTTTTGTTTTCGAGTCAGTCAAAAAACGGGTGACTCATAGTGTGCACCGCAGTGACACGTGGCATGCCAAACAAAGGTGACTTGGTGTCTGTGTGATAAATAATCATGAGTATGGTGACATATGTGACAAGGTGGTGTGTATGGAGAAACGCAACACACAAATATATGCCAATTATACGAACTGTTGTTAGCAAATTAGGAGCACTGGCCGGTTTAAGAGGTGAAGTGGTGAAGTGGATAATGTGTCTAGGAGAGAGGACGATATCCCAAGTGACGTACGTGTTATATGGAACGACAAGGGATTGAGGTAACACGACATGGTAATGTTAATTAGCCTAGAGGCGTCTGACTGTGCGTCTAATTCCATGAGAGGCGAACAGTATTGAAAATTCTAGGGCATTCGTGCAGCATTGTCGTATGATAACCTGTCCTGTTTAAGTCAAGTGCACATTCATAATGGCTATCATACCTGGAATGAGTAGCTTTCACGATAGAATGCACTTGTTCTACGAGAACAGAAATTAGAGGGGGAGAGGGCCGGTCAGTGTGTAGACTCCGGTTATGTCTACAAGCGAGATTTCTTCACATCAAAAGAAAAGAGAAAAGGAGGAGAGAATGAATGTAAAAATGAAGCTGGGTGTGATTCTTAGAGGTCAAAAGAAAATATAACGGAGCGTTTTTAATTTTCGACAATCTAATAGAAGTGACCGGGCTATATCTGAATTATATGCGCGTAGTTGGTAAAACCATGAATTGTATTGATGGCATTGTTCACAATACAAAAAACAAAAAACTAAAAACTCACCGGGAAAACAAAAGTAAAGTTCTTGGTGTTTATTAAAAGGGTATTGAGCCCGGTCGGGGCGTGGTAAGGAGTCCAAAGTTTCGGATTTCCAATCCAAAGTAGATTTCAATAGAATTAGATCTGCATATGGAGCAAGTGGTACAACGGGAATGTCATGGTGTTACGTGTTAGTATTTGCAGACACACTATAATGAGAGAGGGCAGAAAGGGTGCCTACGTAAGTTAAGACACCTACCTCATTAATTCACGAGTAGGGTGAAAAACCGGGAGGAGAAAGGTCTTCGTGGTCGGGCGGGTGCGCCAAAATCCACGGAGTGCCTTGCCTTCATGAGAAAAAGGAAAAAGGGGTTAGCCCATACGGACTTCAAAGCCTCCAGTAAGTCTTTAAAAGGTAAGTAAACCATTCGACATGAGGCTGCAAATACTGAGGGACGCAGAGCGCTTACCTAATGGACGGAATTCTCCCTCTTTGAGTTTCCCGGCGCCGTGTTTCAGTGACGGACACGTGACCGGAAGCCCAGTGCAGTTAAATACAAAAGAGTTGAGCCGGAAAAAGACTAGACCGTAGCCAAGGATCCCTAGAATAGAGAGTTGGCCGGAAAAAGAAGAAATACTTCGCTACTCTTAAGTCAAAAAAAATTCATGGTGTAAAGAGGATATTATTTCCCCGGATGGTACAGCTATCTTGGCGAGCATAAAGTACGTTATGAACCAAATGTCTGTAATAAATGGAGCGAAACAAAAATTAGTGATTTAACAAGAAGTACATCATTCGGGTTTGTTTGTAGTCGACTAGGAAAATTGTAGGAAGGATGATCCATAGAAGTGGTATGAAGCCAGAAGGGCCATACATTTTAAGTGAAAGTATTACATTTTATATTGGGGGTTCAGACGTCAGATGTGACGTTTAGATAAGTGAAAAAGCACCCAGCAAGGTAAAGATAGACAAAGAACATGAGAGTGTACCTAGGTATATAAATATATTCATGGAAGAATATACCTAGATATATTCTTGGTAAAGCAAGAAGTGAGTAAACCAATATGCTATTTTCTGCCTGGGTAGTGGCAAATTCAAATTCATCTAAAAATAAAAAACGACTATTGAGGAACAAGTCGTGTTTATAGTCGTTATCTCCTAATGGTCTCGAGGAGGATAGGGCTGTCATGAGTAGACAATTGGTCTTAAGTAGACAGATGGTCACTCACATGAAATAATGAGTACAAAAGCTAGTTCAGAACGCATACGAGAACAACAATTAAGTACTGCAAAGCCATAGTTACATTTATCCATGCATATTAGTAATCATGTTCATACAGGCGAAGGGGAAAGAGGAAAGACATGATAAGAGAAACATTTCAGACGTAGGTACATTATTAGTTACCCAAAAAGAATTGTAGTTCTGGGTCATAATTTAACCCACACTCAATACTTCGAAGACGCATGATCCAAGTTGCTTCTTTGCGTCTCAAAAGTAATTCATGATTTCCACCCCTCACATGAATGGGCACAGTCTCTATTCCATAAAATGAGACTTGAAAATCCTCTATGTTTGATTGGCATTTGGCTACATGTAGAGCCACTGGGTATTTTGGATCCTGCTTTTGAATAGCTGTCATATGTTCAGATATTCTTTCTTTCAAAGATCTTATTGTGCTACCCACGTATTTCTTACCGCAATGGCATTCGATGATGTAGATCACGTATTTAGTGGTGCAGTTGATATTGGTTCTGATGTCGTATAACTCTTCTGCTGGGCCTTTGAAGTGTTTGGTTTTGTGTTTGGCCCACTTACACATTGTGCACAAACCACATTTGAAAAATCCATTGCTGCGTTGGGTAAGCCAGGTCGGGTTCCTATCTGAACTGGGGAGAACGCTAGGAATTCGCCGCCACTGCCGAGAGTCACAATCACTTACCTGACTTCACCGAGGTGGGCAGAAGCCATTGTCCACGCCGCCGCCACCGCCAAGAGTCAGGGGACCATCGACTCCGCGCCGCCGCTCCGGGAGACTCCAACTCCCGGCAGGCACCGCGGCGGCGCGTCCGAGTGACGCGGCAGCGCTCAGAGAGCGCCAACAGAGGCTTTGAAAAGGAGGAGTACCCCCGCGTCGCGGGACGCGAGCGGGACGCCCGGGGCTAAGCCCGGGCAAAGGGCGGGCCCTCTACGGCCCTCATCGGCAGGAGGAGGCAGGGGCAGGGCCAGAATCCCTGTCAGAGGTACAAGAGGCAATCAATGGTCCAAGTAAGACTGTATTGTTTCTTATAGTCCCACGTATTTTTATATTTTTATTTTAGTTGCCTAGGCTCTGCACAACATTAACCACAATGTCGAAAAAGAACCAAGGCCTACAAGCTAATAATATCAAGAACTATTTGGTTCAGACTGTGGAAAAAATCAACTCCCATAGGAGAGAATCATTGGGTCTTAGTCAGTCACCTGACTTACGTTGTCTATCCCCCTCCCTAATCTCATTACCGGATGATATAGTCTCATTACAGACCCTCCCTGATGCAAGTTATATGTGTCCGAAACCATTGGAATCCGGTCCTATGACCTGTAACGTACTATCTGGACCTGGCTCTGAGGTTCTCTTAGTGGACCTTGGGAATCAAGTGGTCAGCGATGAGGACCAGGAAATTCCTGCATCCCCTACTGATGATGACACCTCTATCACTGAACTTCCCTCCTGTTCGGATTCCGGAAAAAATAAAAATCCACCTAGGCGAGGTGGTCTGAGATCTGGGACTAGGAGGAAGAGGGTCAATACCCCTAAAGTCCCCCCTAAGGAGACTCGTGGGGGGCGTGCAAAGTCTACCAATATCATTGATGAGGACTTATTCGATAGACTCATTGAGTTAATTGATGTGAAAATTAAAACCATCGTCAAGCCTTTGCTTTCAAAAATTGATAAACTTCAATCCGAGATTAAAAAATTGGGAGGGCAGATGAACAAATTAACTGAGGGGGTTGACTGTGTTAAGATAGCTGTGGTAAATATGGGCAAGAGTAGAAGTCAGGATGATGATCAAGAGAGGGTGATTCCTGTTGAGGCCCTTAGTAATTCACCATCCCAGCTTTCTGACCAACCTTTAGGTAGTTTAGGTACTAGTAGAGGAGAGGGCTCCTTAACGGTTGAGATACCCCCTGCTCAAGACCAGCCAACTGATCCACTTCAATTTATAGTTGAAGCCTCCCCAGTCGTCCTAGTTCTGGCGAATGTTCCATCACTAGAAGCTGGTACTGAGGAACTTCCATCGTCCCTGTCTAATAAAGCCCTACAGTGGCTAACAACAAACATGAGATTAGCTCCAGGGGGAGGGCGGCAGCTGGCCCAGGAAATTAAAACAGCCAAAAGGGTCTCATGGCTGGGCAATCGCCCCAAAAAATTTAAGGGGGATTGCGTAGCAGTAAGTTTTACTCACACAGGGGTGTTACCCAACATCCTAATTAACTTACTCCCACCACAACGCAGGCAGGGTTCTGTTGTACCATTGACACTTAAATTTTTTTATGGGGAACAACAGAATGTCACATACCCTAAAACACCAGCTTTTGCCTGGGATTCCAACCTTGATACACATCAGAGATGGGGTTTTGAACAAACTCGTAATACAGTGAATCATCCTGTACCCCAAGGGTTTCAGAATCCTTTTGCTCAACCCCTCCCACTATCCAATCGCTTTGCACCCCTTTCATTTTTAGACCATAATGATTGACTTCAGCCAGAACAACTCGTAAAGCCTAGGCTTAACGTGCCTGTTTTTAGTATCCTTACCTGGAATATTGCTGGCATTAAGACAAAGGCAGATAATGCAACCTGGTTAGATTTCATATCCACGTATGACGTTATCGCCTTGCAGGAAACCTGGGACACTAGTAACACCTTTTCTCTTGATGGCTTCAGCTACTTTAGTATCCCTGCCGTGGCTAGTTCAGCGGGAAGGGCTAAGGGGGGCTTGATTAGCCTGTTTAAACTTGATATCAAGGGATGTTTTAAGGTATTAGCCTCAGGTTCAGAACATTGCCTTATCGTTGAATTGTCTCATAATGAGTCTCCTAACATTCTGTTTATTAATTTTTATAACCCCAATGCTGCCGATTGTACGTCATATAGTCTCGGTAGATTGGATGATTTCCTGTCAGTCTATAGTGTGGATGTTAACGTATTTGAAATTATTTTTTTAGGGGATTTTAATATTCATCCGTGCTTATTATCATGTGTTTGTGATGACGTTGAATCCCCCCCGAACAGCGCAATGGTTCATCTGGCGCATAACAAGCAGGGGGAATGTCTAGAAACCTTTCTTGCTAGATGGAACCTCTATGAATCTAGTTGTGGGGAGGAGGATAGGGCCCCTACCTTTAAGGGCTCAGACAATGGCTCTATCATTGATTATATTTTTATTTCTGCATGTTTTTTATCTAAAGTTTTTATGTATAGAACTGTGATATCTGTTTTTAGCGACCACAACCCAGTTTCTCTGGATATAGGAGAGGGTGGATTATTAGGACGCATCCATGGTTCAACCTTTATGGATGGACCAATTAAAGTTAAGGACCAAAGACGCAGACTCAAATGGGACAGTATTACCCCAGAACCATTCATTCAGGAACTTTTGTTAGACTCTGAGGAAGAGGTTGGGGTCTGCTTATCGAATGATGCTAATGATGGGGATGTCATTCTAGCATTTACCAGTATATGTTGTAAGATAAGTGGTAGGCTCTCTGTGATCAGCAAGATTAAGACGAAACCTCCTAAAAGATGGTTTGATCACAGTTGTTCCCTAGCACACTCTGTGCTCCTTAACGCCCTCAAATCCGATCCAAAGGATCGTGACCTTATTAGGACTAGCAGGGCTTTATATAAAAAAGCTATTGCAGCCAGAAAGAAAGAGCTTAAAGATGAAGCTTGGGCGCAACTTACAGATTCAGCCATATTAAAAAATAGTGGGGAGTTCTGGAGAATTGTTAATCAACCCCTTCTCACAGGTGAGGATAACTCCCCTCTGGAAGCAAACATTCCAGATCAGGACTGGATCCAACACTTCAGAGAGATATACTCAGGCAAGTCTTTAGCTAAGAATAGTGCTTATGAAGAGTTTACTATCACACTGGGTAACCACCTGCACTTTGAAGTTGAGGAGATTTTAGATGCCATTAGTCGAACTTTGACAAAAAAGGCACCGGGACCGGATGGTGTTCCGGCCGATGCTTTTAAATGTTTCCCCAACTTCTGGTCAAGATTGCTTTGCAGGGTTTTTAACGCCTTAAACCGCGACAACATCCCGAAGTCCTGGAAAACTTCAACTATTATTCCGGTTTTTAAAAAAGGCAATAGGCAGGACCCTGTGTGCTATAGGCCCATTTCACTGATAGACTCCTCAGTTAAAATCTTGGGGAGAGTTCTATTAGCAAAACTGAATACATGGGCCACCGAGAATAATATCTTGAGCAATGTGCAATACGGGTTTAGACCCAAGAGAAGCACCCTGGACCAGTGCCTCAATCTCCACTTACTGATTGAGAAATACACCAGAGCTAAGGATGGGTCCATGTACCTAGGGTTCATGGACCTTTCCTCTGCATTTGATATGGTCAATAGATCTAAGCTCTGGGGTAAACTGGTCGAGATGGGTCTGGACAGATCTATAGTTAGCTTACTGTCCGACCTGCATTCTGGCCTGTCTGCTAAAGTTAGAGTCTCTACTGATGGAAGATGTACTGAAGTGTTTGCTTCGGAAAGAGGTGTCCGTCAGGGATGCATCTTGGCACCTTTATTGTTCACGCTGTATGTGAATGCTTTAGAGCCCGCCCTAAGAGGGGTCACCTGCGATATTCCACGTGCGGGGGGACAGGGTATCCCAGTTCTCCTGTACGCGGATGACGCGGTGCTTCTGGCACGAACAGGAGTGGGGCTACAACGGTTGCTGGATGCTTTTGAATCCTTTATGGGTTCCTTAGACCTGAAAATCAACGCAAAAAAATCCCAGATTATGCTTATGGGTTTGGCCTCAAGGAAATCCGCCCATAAAACCTTTCTTTGCGGAAGGGAAAAACTTGTTCGGGTTACTACTTTCCCCTATCTAGGGATCACTTTTGACGACAAAGGTAGTTGGGGCCCTCATGTAAAAAGTAGAGTAGCAATATTGGCTAGAACTTCCTCTGCTCTTCATGGTTTCTCAAAAAGACTAGGGGGAAGGCCTTTTGAAGCTATTAGTAAAATATACAAAGCCAAATGTATTTCTGTAGCTTCATATGGGAGCTCCCTTTGGGGGCATAAAAGAGTTGACCCCATACAGACCGCGGAAAATAGATTTTTCAGATTAGTTTTGGGCGTCCCGCAGTCAACCCCATCCTATACTGTCCACCAGGAAATAGGAGAAGGCTTCATTAGCGATATGGTTAGAACAGCCCCATTAATCGCATGGCTCAAGCTGTGGCTTAATCCTGAAATTTCCCTAAACCATTCCATAATAAGGGACTGCTTGACCCTGGATAAGGTACATAAGATTGGATGGTTAAAGTACATTAAGGACAGTTTTTGCAGGTTGGGGAGGCCTGAACTATATACAGCCATTGACTCTATAACACCTAATGATGTTGTATTCACCAAGGCTGCCATGAAAGATCTTCTTTCCTTGGAGAGGGAGGAAACCGAGCTACGGAAACCCTGTGTTAGGGCCAGCCTTTTGCTGGCTATACCTAGTGGTCCTGACAACTACCTTAATGTGGTGACTAACTCTTATCACAGGTTCATTTTAACTCGTTTTAGATTTAACCTAATTCATTTTAACTTGGGTTTTTATTCTGAGTGGAGTACCCCGGAAAAGGCCCCGCCATGTTCATGTTCATGTGATCTTTTTTCAGATCAGAGCACAATGCACTTTATAATGTTTTGTAGCCATTATAACGATGTCCGGAGACAGTTTCTCGTTCCTATACTTAAGGAAGCGGGATTCATTCTGGTCCGACCTGCCCTTATTTATCTACAGATGTTGCAAACTCCCAGGATTATGTTTTTTGTGGCAAATTTCCTGGTAAGAGCAATAAGAAGCAGGAATACCAGACTCAAGAGTGCAGACTTGCCTATTAATTAGTCGGGCTGATGGCAACTTCAGGTTAATGAATTTTAGATTAAATTGTGTATCTTAGTAGATCATTCATTCGGGGATTATTCCTTGGGATACTGCACTTTATCATGTACTTTACTATTAATGTACTTTTACACTACGCAATTGCAAAGTCCTAATGAAATGTACATGGTACACTGCTTTTTATCTGAAATGCTCTTTTTTAAAGTTTTAATAGTTTTTTAATTGTTTTTAATCTGCTTCTTTTTACTTATGTTATCTGTTGTTTTTTGTGCCATTGTCTTTGTATGATATTAAGTTATCGCAATAAAGAACTTTGACTGACTGACTGACTTAAACAGGACAGGTTATCATACGACAATGCTGCACGAATGCCCTAGAATTTTCAATACTGTTCGCCTCTCATGGAATTAGACGCACAGTCAGACGCCTCTAGGCTAATTAACATTACCATGTCGTGTTACCTCAATCCCTTGTCGTTCCATATAACACGTACGTCACTTGGGATATCGTCCTCTCTCCTAGACACATTATCCACTTCACCACTTCACCTCTTAAACCGGCCAGTGCTCCTAATTTGCTAACAACAGTTCGTATAATTGGCATATATTTGTGTGTTGCGTTTCTCCATACACACCACCTTTTCACTTATGTCACCATACTCATGATTATTCATCACACAGACACCAAGTCACCTTTGTTTGGCATGCCACGTGTCACTGCGGTGCACACTATGAGTCACCCGTTTTTTGACTGACTCGAAAACAAAACATGTTTAGTAAAGATCCAATTTGTATTTTTGTCTAGCACTGAAGATTCGCAGTTGTTCCCTGCGATGAAACACGTGTTGGCTTATGAAATGGAACATTAAACAGAAAATGGATACTCAAAGAACAGTCTATCTATCTACTTACGCTTTCCACTTTGTTCTTGTTCACTTAAGTCTCGAATGTCTACTATTTGTTTAGATTGTTGTACTAAGTCACACCATTGCATTCAAGCAACTTAGCTTGTACTTTGAAATTTAGTTCTACAGTGTGTGTTCAGTGCAGGGGCACAGTTGCTTATATTCATTGCAGACCAGTGTCTGGTCTTTTTGAGTGGTTGTGAGGAATTACCGCTCGCCCCATTGCCTACACTTTTTACTTTTGTTTTCTACGAACTAGCGGTCACCCAGGTGTGCGCCTTGTTACTCTGGAATACTAAAAGACCTCAGTAGTTGTTTTTATCATAAAACTTTATATTTGTTAGTGCTGTATTAAAAAAGAGTACAAATCCAGTTTGAGCTGGGTTTTCTGGCTCGACATCAGCTGCGATCCCTCGCAACAGCACTCGGTATTAAGCTAAATGCAAATAATATTCAGCAGTAGATATATATTCTTCCTCGAGAGTGGAAGGGGTTACAGTATAACATATTCTAGGTGAAGGCCAATACATTAGTGTGTTAAAAAAAACTCCTATCACTTGATAGGTAAAAAAGCTTCTGACTTTGACTAATAGCTCTATGACAGTGTTAAAAGCATTAAAATAAGAAAGATATATAAGAGGAGAGAACCCGGAAGGAGAAAGTTTACAATATCAATTATCATACGAAAGATAGGTACAACCATGGCAGGAGAAAGTCTACAAAAACAGTAATCTTACCATTGATATGTACAACCATAACATGGCAGCATATTTAATAGGTGATGGGAACTAGTGGTTTCCTTTAGTGTTTTTCTTTAAGATGCCCCAGCGAATGCACCACATCATAGAAATGGCGAACACAAATAATGTGTTAGTTTCATGTTTAAAGAGCCTATAGACCTCAATGTAGTGTCTAATTCCCAAATTTCTACAAGGTTGAGCTGAAAACCTATATGCAGAAATCTCTGAACTATGGCCAGACATCTTAGGATTCATGAGAACTGCTGCAAGTTCATTAGAGAATGTCTTTGCAACTTTGCACACCTCTAATATATTGATTGTTCTCGGAATAATGAGTTTAGAAAACAACAGACTAGTAAAAGTGCGTAATTTGTTTTGGGTTTCCAGAGAGAGTTAAGCAGAAGGGAGTAGTGTTTAACGGAATAAGTGTAAGCTACATTCTACATTTAATGATAACAAAAGCTTTGCTATGGTAAGAAAATGCAGCCGCATCTTATATGCTCGGAATTAATGCACCACAAGGAATCTAAAAGCGGGTAATGATGATGCTGGTGCTGATTACTTTTGACCCAACAATTTCCAATATTGTGCATTTTTATGCTGACAGAACGATGTAAGGGAATAGGCCGAAGGTATATATTTGTACGGAGCAATGTTCAGGAACAGTATGAAGGCTTCATAGAAACAAACAAGCTTGTTTCACTAAGAAAGCACAAGGGAAGGCAGAAAAATAGTTAGGGGGTGGTGGTGGGGGGGAGGGGTATGAAAAATATAATGAATGAGGTAGTGCCTACACATTTTTTTTTAAAGCCCACAGATGGATTACACATGTAATCTGCATGAAGAAATCACTCAAAAACCCAGGATGTGATTTAGGCTCGGTCGCATTGCTTTGTATTCCATCTAAGAGTGTTGAGTCACACAACCTGCCACAAACAGGACTCGTTTCCACCACAAAACTTTACAACCTGCTTTGAACAAGGTGCAGCGATGAGGTAATCCAACCCTGAGCAGACAAATCACAATGCCGTGGGAGTCTTCTCTGCTCTCATTAACATTTGTTTCTTTTAACCACAGATACACATGACATGTATGTTTCATGAATGTCATGCACGGAAAATCTTACATCCTCCACTCGCACAAAGAGAGCCATAAACAGTAAAAGTCTTGCGACTTTTGGATTCTTTTTTTTTGCAGCGATTTTGAGAAGGCCTCAGACACACTTGAAATGTACCATGCGGTCACTTTATTGACCTGCACTTACACGCTATTCACTTTGAAGCCCCGGGTTCCCATTGGAAGCTGTTTGGCCTCGTCAGCTTTCTGTTTTCCAAGCAATGTTTAAATAGATTACTCTGAATGAAAATACATGTCTGGCGGTAAACACGGGCCGCCGTAGGCCGCAAATGAGAGGGCGTGCTGCTTCCCAGCTGCAGCCCATGGATTTGGAGGTCAAACGCCACACTTGCAAGGAAAACTACGAGTACTGTAGCAGGTGCATCCACGTACGTTGGCAGAAGAACGATCTTTCTACCTAAAAAAAAGTCCCGCGTGTCAGACTTTGAACCGGGTTCGAGTCTGGGGAGGCTCAGGCATCCTGTGATTCTGGGCAAATCACTTAATCTCCCTGTGCCTAAAAATAATAATAATAATCAATGTGTCTGTCAGTAATGCAACTGGTGCTCATGTAAAGCTCTCTGATGCCTTTGGGCCGAGTTCCCTCTGAAATAAACCTGCAAAAAAAACCATTTAATGCAACTTTAAATGCGGAATGTGACTTGTGCTTGACGGTGCACTTCAGCCTGAAGTAGGACTTCAGTTAATTGATCCCCTAAACAGGAATCGAGTTAGAGCTTTCAGAAGATTATGCGGATGCACAGCTGGTAATATTTGTATTTGATGGAATCCTATTAGCACATTACAACAATCACTCTGTGTGCTTTGCCTAACATGTCTCTCTCTTTCTTTCTCTGGTATCAATCAGTTGGGTATAGCTGGGGTGTTTTAGATAGATAGCTTTGAATCATTGTGTTGGGTTTTCTGGAATTTCAATATGTTCGGTTTCAAGATAGTTTGCCCTGTGAATGTGAGCTTGTTCCCAATGCCAGTGATCTTCACCCATCTAGAGGTGGGTCAGATCTCTTCGGGCCATATTATCAAGCACAGCGATAACATTATCGCCTCTTTAGCGGCAGGAAACTGCAGCTAAAGCGGCGATAAGCGGCTTGATAATATGCCCTTGTGAATTCCTAGAAGAAGCCCAAATTCTGATGTGCAGGACATCAAACCTGGGCTTCTATGGGAATTCACAAGGGCATATTATCAAGCCCCTTAGCGCCGCTTTAGCGGCAGTTTCCTGCCGCTAAAGCGGCAATAATGTTATCGCCGTCCTTGATAATATGGCCCCTAGTTTTTTGTTTGCTCCAGTTTTTTTCTCTCCAAACTGAAAGGAAATCATCATAGTTTTGCACTGAGCAAGCACAACTTTGTGTAACAGTTGCAGGCACTGAGAACAACAATGTTGAAACCCCACAATCAGAATTCCCATAATTCCAGGTATTGGAGACGGTGTTAAACCTCAATTTAATGAGGCAATGTGTCCCAAGTTAAGGCAACTTCAAAGCATCAAATTATCAGAAATACAATTTATTAAATAAACAGGCTAACTTAATAACCGTGTTCTGGATCAGTGGAACATTTGAAGGATTTTATCACAAAATATAGAAGTAAGGCGATACTGAGTCAATACCATGAATGCTTGCAGTAAATAGGGCAATCCAGAGAACTGCAAAATCAAATAAGTCCCAAATGGGCAGCAAAATTGGGAGCGACACAGACAGCATCCCTAGTATAACAGGAAAGTATCTGGCTTACCCCAAAAATTTAGGGATTTTATACATTTTCACATATGAAATTAACAGACCTGCAGAATCATCATACTATTATTGAAAATATTACATTCATAGGAAATCAGAACACAGTCTCATAAAACATCATATTGACATAGCACAGAGATGTTTAAACTTTTTGTCTGAGCCCCTCAAAGTAAAATGTTTTGAAGTCAGGTCCCCCTCCGAAAGTTTATGGCAAGATTTGGGTGAATGGAAGGGGCAGAGCTGAGTTCAGAGAACGGGATTTATGAGATCATTTCAAAGGTACTCTATCCAGAGCTCAAAAGTGAGATTTATGAAAGAGTACATTAATCAAACAAACACAAATTTGACAAAAAAATTCTACTCGCCATACCTGGGGTGTTTTGGGCTCTTCACAATCCTGGGTCCCTATTCAACTGCACCAGCTGCACTAATGATAGCTGCGGCTCTAACTATCAAACTATCTCCTCTGCCTCCTTCATCCCTTCCCCACCAGGCCTGATCATTATCCCATTCTTTAAACAGGCTCTCAGTCTCTCAATATAAGCCCTTTTTAGGTCAGAGCCTGCTAGATAGTTGGATGTACGTTGTTACAACGCATGCTTTTACCACGCATGCTTTTACAACGCAGGTTTTTCAACGCAAGTCGTTACAACGACTTGCGTTGGGGGTGCTGGATAGTGAATAGTTTAATTTACTATTCCAACTCCAGTCCCCGTGGATAGTAGGGAAGGTGTTGGATAGTAAATGAAACTATTACCTATCCTAGAGCGCCCCCAGCGCAATTCGTTGTAATGACTTGCGTTGAAAAATCTGCGTTGTAAAGGCACTGCGTGCTAAAAGTTGCGTCGTAAAGGATGTTTCCCAGATAGTTAGCTGTCTGGTTTGGTAAAGACATTTTCGGGACAATCTGAAAGCTTCCCTGGGAATGCATTCAGCCCTTTGCTTACCATTGTCTTGGTGCTTTGTAACACACATTTTCTGGCTTTCTATTTGTTGGCTTTATTGTTTTAGGCTGTCCAGGTTCAGTTTGAAGCCCCAGACAGCAAAGAGCTTGATTTACATTTCGGCAGATGGGTTACTCCTTCACAACGGTGATGGATATCCCGTCCGCCAAAATACAAATCCCATTATAACCTATAGGATTTATATTTCGGCGGTCAGGACATCTGTCACCTTTGTGACAGAGTAACCCATTCGCTGGACTCTAGATCAGGCCTAAAGACTTTTCACACTACCTCTTCTTGAATTCTTCTACTAGGGCTCCTTTCTGTGAACAGACCTGCAAATCTTGTTCTTATCTTGTCCCATTTGCTGTGCATTCTAAGACAGAGGTGAAATGTAAGTCTCTGTCTTTTGAGGGAGCTCGGTGTTAACTTTTATTTCTCTTACTTCAAAGTTAGAGGATTTATAGGACAATCTTGCTGGTTACTGGGGGTAGAAGAAAGGGTTTTGTCTAGCACATAAGAACATTTAAATGAACTCTGCAGGTATTTCAGAATTCATGAGAGTTAGCAAGGCACAAATGAATCTCATTTTTTGTTAATTCTGAAGTGTGTTGAAAGCAAATACTTTAATATGACCAAAACAAATCAATACACTAGGTGATGCCATTTTCACACATTATCGTTTGTGCGGTGTATAGTTTCCTTAGTATTAATATTGTATGTCTGTGCAGATTTAATGGTAATTTCAATTGAAATGTGTTGTCTGTAATGGCAGTGTGCTACTACACTATGCATACTCTACTCTACACCACTCCAGTCTACTCTGCACCACTCAATATCACTGCTTTCTCCTCTGCACCACTCCACTTTACACCATGCCAACGCACAACTTCACTCTACATCACTCCACTCTGTTCCACTCTGCAACACTGCAACCTGCGCCCCTGCATTGTATATCAATCAATTGTACACTCTCCAATCTACTGTGCACCACTGTACTCTACACCACTTTATGCCACTCTTCTCTATATCACTGCACCCTACCCTTCACCACTCCACTCTACGCCAGTTCACTCGACCCTGCACCGCTCCACTCTAAGTCACATCACTCTACTTTGAAACAAATTACTTTACTATTCCACACTCTACACTACTACTGTACTCCACTCTGCACCACTCCACTCTATGCCTCTATACTCTAAACCGCTGCACTCTATGCCAATGCACTCTATGCAACTGCAATCTACATCACTGCACACTACGCCACTGAACTCTACTCTGCACCACTGTAGTCTGTCATTGCTCTCTATGCCACCCTACACCACTGCACTCTACTCTGTGACACTGCACTCACCACCAATGAGCCCTACACTATTCTAATCTGCACTACTGCACTATATGACTCTGAACTCTGCAGCACTCCACTCTACACCACTCTACTCTATACCACTGTACTTTGATGAACTCTACACCACTGCACTCTATGTCACCTTACTCTATGCCACCCTTCTCTACTCTGCACCACTGCACTGTGCACCACCATATTCTGTGCCACTACACTCTATGCCACTCTACTCTGCACCACACCACTCTGCCCCACTTCACTATATGCCACTGCACTTTCCTATGAACCACTCTAATGTACACCACTGCATTTTATGAGGATGCATTGTGCACCACTGGATTCTATACCGCTGCACTCTATGCACTATACTCTACAACACTCTACATCAATGCACTCTACACCAGTCCAGTCCACTCCACTTTATGCCACTCTATGCCACTTCACGCTACCCCACTGCACTCTATGCCACTGCACTTACCTCTGCACCACTGTACCCAATGGCACTGCACTACATGCCACTCTACTATACACTACTTTACTCTATGCCACTGCACTGTACACCAATGCACTCTATGCCACTCTACCCAACTGCACTCTAAGGCACTCTGCTCTGCAAACACTACACTCTTCATCATCAAACTCTACTCTGCACTACTACATTCTATGCCACTGCAAAATGCCACTCTACATCACGCCACTCTATGCCACTTCACATCACTGCCGTCTATGCCACTGGTATATACCCTACTCTGCACCACTCTACACCACTCTGACACTCTACTTTGCACCAGTCTATACCACTCTTCTCTATGCCACTCTACTCTACTCTGCGCCACTGCACTCTTCACCACTCTACTTAATTTTGTATCACTCCACTCTGCTATGCAACACTGTAATCTGCACCACTGCATTCTACAATGCTCCATTGTACCTTGCTAAATTCTATGCCGCTGCACTATACTCCATTGCATTCAATGCCACTTTGCTCTGCAACACTTTACTTCAGTGCACTCTATACCTGTCCACGCTAGTCTCTACCACTCACTGTACACCACACTACGCAATGCAACTTCACTCTATGCCACTCCAACACACAACAGTCTATCCTTCTCTACTCTACGACACTCAACTCCACTTTTCATCATTCCACTTCATGACACACCACGCCACTCTCCTCTATGCTAATATCCTTTATCTAAATAAAAAATAAATAAGCTAACCAGCAGCCACACTTTTCATAGTAAGGCAGCCATCATTGGGTTGCAGTGGGCACTCACACCCCTGGCCTCATTGTCACAGAACCTGCTGCACTAATGGTAGTGATAGGCCTTTAAAGACATAAGACCCTCATTTATCACCCCACCCTTTCCTGGGGGTGTCTCTTAGAAGAAGCCGCCTCTGTCCATTTTTAAACACAAAATGAGACCCCACTTCTCACTGACACTAATCATTAAAAAATCTATTTTCCTCTAGCTCTTGGGCATTAATCCGAAGCACCAGGGCTACGCTGGATCAGGGCTCTACATCTTAATGCAACCCTGTCGGGCTCCTACCTGCCAACGTTCTATACAAATAACAAAATTAACTATACCCAAAAGTTTAAGCCTGACCTTGAGATCTGATCTTGAGATGCCTCTGCCTGAAAGTGAAAACTAGGGGGCGCACTCCTGCGTTGTAAGGCTGCCAGAGTGATAGAAAAGTGAAGATAGAACAAGCCTTCTCATCAGGTTGCTTACTACCAGAAAGAAATGGAAAATTGTGCAATTAGTTTAATCACCAAATATCAAAGCTGCTTGAGAAGTAGTTTAAGATTTTTCTGATGGAGTCACAAGGCGCGCCACTTTGACAAATATCTATTCTTCTTGAGATGTAATGTAATGGTGTTACTAGCGCAGTTCTGGAATTTTCCCTTTAATGGTCACTTATTAAACTGTTTCTAGGTATGGTTTGATTACCTTTTACCAGGCCACTAGAGCTATGTGATTCTGCAACTGTGGCAGTCGTTAATTTGAGCCGATGGTTTCTGGTGCTCGGCACTGGCACTTAATTGTTAACACTGACACTTATGACTGCCTGCCACATGGTGGTGCTTTTTGTCTAATTCAGAGATAACACAACAACAGCCGTTTACTAATTCAATACACATTAGAAATGACTAATACGCGACACCCAAACCACTTTTATAGCTTTGGGTAACTGGAATGGTCTCAACAGTCATACTTGTGAAAGTGTAATGGTTAGTAGTTGTGTCAGTACTGGAGGGGCTGGCAGGGGCATTGTGTGGTGCAAGTTACATCGTTCTTCTGACAAAGGCCCTGGCACTTATATATTTTATTTTACAAATTAGGCACTGGATTGCAGTGCTTTCTGTATATATATTGATTTGTCACATTTGTCACATTATCCATCATCAGCTGCATTATCTGCAGTTCTTAATTAACATAAAATTGGTCACTAACTCAAACGGATCAAATGT
Source organism: Lissotriton helveticus (assembly GCF_964261635.1). Taxonomy (NCBI): domain Eukaryota; kingdom Metazoa; phylum Chordata; class Amphibia; order Caudata; family Salamandridae; genus Lissotriton; species Lissotriton helveticus. The sequence continues at coordinate 696,297,963 of NC_136063.1, forward strand.
TACTCAAAACATGGTGAAACATGCTCCTGAACAGTGAAGTCATTCACAAAGTTTGACTAGTCATCATTCAATTGCTTATTGTTGTATTTGGGTGTTAAACTGGTACTGATAAGGTGAAATATCTGGCTGCACAGTGTAACTCTGTGTTAAAGTACCGAAATAATGAATACTATCACAGTTTGTGCATCATTATGCTACAGAAATTACCATTTTCTTGGCACATAATTTAAGCAATCTTACCACATAATTGGCTGTTCCCCTGTCACACATGAACAGTTGCCGTGCTTATTACTAAAATATAAAGATACAAGTAATGACTTACATATTCACAGTGCTTTCTGTCACTGGATGGGACCTCATTGCATTATAAAGAGACAATTTACTATTCCCCGTTATGCCCACCAGGATTCAAAACTGTGACTCTCTGTTCATACAGAGAGATCTGCAGTGAGTGAATTAGCCAACTAGGGTTTTCATAAATTGAAGAATATACCTTATTCACCAAACAGTTTAACTGGCCTTTAGATTTCATTTAAGGTGTAAAAAGAACAAAACAGTTACTTAAAATTTCGTTTCTTTTGCCACATCCTTGACAATGCAGCCCCACTCTTTATGTACAGTTCTTTATGTACACCAACCATTGTAAATGAGGATAGCCTCGAAATGTGCCAAATAAACAAGGTCAAGCTTCCAGGCTATCTTCTTTTGCAAGTACTTGCTGGTCCATTTGACCCCCTTGGAATGGAGCCCCATGATATGTATGATGTAGGGGGTGATTTCAAAAGAGCCTTCTGAAGTGCGCAAGAATCCCTTTCAGCATAGCCCTGGGTCCAGACTACCAGTAGGAGGTAAATCAGCCCTTTATGTGAGGACAGGTCACAGCCTATTCCGATGTAAGTGTAAACCACCACCCTCTCTCCCTGCGTAGTATGACTATGAGTATGCAGGTGAATGCAGATATTTGCCCCTTCTCACCCAGCCCTTTATTTATTATGGCTGTCTAGAGAGCATGCACAAAGTGAACTGTCACCCAGGCCATATGTCGATTGGAGACAGTCTGCAGTCATACAGAGCAAAGTTAACAGCAGAGAAAGATCCACTTTCTAAAAGCGGCATTTCTAAAATAGTAGTGATAAACCCAACTTTACCATTAAAGAGGATTTATGATTACTATTCCAACCATACAAAACATAATAAAGCTACTCCTCACTGATCAGGAATTACCACTTAGATATGCATAAGGGGATTCCCAATCCTAGCCTACGTGCGGAGTAAACCTCACAGCAGTGAAAAACAAATTTAGCTGTTTGTCACTGCCAGAACATGTAAAGCATAAAAGTGCATGTCCAGCCTTTTAGTTATACAGGACCCTGCCCTTAGTGTCACAAATGGCCTACCTTAGGGGGTCACCGGGGTGCACTAGGGTCTTGGCAAGTTTTAAATAACAAGTCATAGTGGCAATAAACTGCAATGGCAGGCCTGAGACAGGTTTAAAAGGCTACTTGTGTGGGTGGCACAACCAGTAATGCAGGGCCACTAATAGAATTTAGATGACAGGCCCTGGATATATTTATGGCACTCTACAAGAGACTTATAACTAATATATATAAGCCAATCAGGTATGCACTAAAATCACCATGTTTTAGGGGAGATGCACAATCACCTTAGCACCGGTTAGCAGTTGTAAAAGACTCAGGGCCAGATGTAGGTAATTTTATTTTACCACTTCTTAAATACCGAATCATACCGATTCGGTATTTAAGAAGTGGTAAAATAGAGAGGGGAGATGTAGGTATTTTAGAATCGGTAAATACCGAATCGTTAAGATTCGGTATTTACCGATTCTGTAAATACCGATTCGGTAATGCCCATTGATTCCTATGGGCTTTGAAGCCCATAGGAATCAATGGGCATTACCGAATCGGTATTTACAGATTTGGTAAATACCGATTTCAGCAAGGGTGCAGGGGGTGTCACTTTGACACCCTCTAGCACCCCAAATACAGGCATGTGTGCCATGTGGCACACAGACATGACCTAAGGGCATGTCTGTGTGTCACATGGCACACCTGAATTCGGTATTTTACCACCCAATTGGAATGGGTGGTAAAATACCAAATTCTGAAGGCCTGTAGCACTGTAAACAGTGCTACCTACATTTGGGTTTTACCGAATCGGTAAAATTACTGATTCGGTATTTTACAGATTCGGTAAATTTACCGTTTCGGTAAATTTACCGAATCTGTAAAATATTGGCCCCTACATCTCGAAAACCAATTACCGGTCGGTAACGGCCGAAATCGGCCGTTACCGGACGGTAATTGGCGACCTACATCTGGCCCGAAGAGTCCTAAGGCCAACAAAAAGATACCGTAAAAAAGTGGGAGGCAGAAGGTAAAACGTTGGGAGAAGACCACCTTAAGGATGACAGGTCTAACACTATGTGCTGCAGAAATGACAGACATTAAGATGGGCAGGAGGGGGTAAAGAACAGGAGTGGCAAAGGTGACATCCAAATTGGAAAATATGGTTGCTAGTCTTTAATTGAGGCCTAATTGACACGAGTTAGGGAAACACTCTTTTACACATCATAGAACATTCATTTAGAAAGCAACACAACTATATCAGTGGGAGACCACATTTTGTATGTTGCTAATATTGCACAAAAAAGAAATGCACAAAAATATTCTAGAACATTCACAAACAGTGGGCACACACACATTCTTCATCTCCGTTCACCAATTGTACAAAGGTGATGCACAGCCCTAAATGAAAACATCTATCGTTTCTAATGATGATGGTGTTTAAAAAAAAAATCATGTCAAGTATAACTCATTAATATTGTATGGTATCAGATTGGTTGACTACATAAGACAATTATGTTACAGTATTGCATAAAATACATTTTATACAACTATCAGATTGTGTCCTGCTAATAAGCCAAACTTCTCTAGTGACTTCTCCTCTACATAATCCACACAAGGTTAGGTCGTCCTCTATAAATAAATTTCTACATCCGGGAAGACAAACCACATAATAGTCCTTCTCAGGACCAGAGCCACATATTTGTGATGACTTGGCTTTTCTCTAATTGCTAAATTGCATCTGCTTTCCACTATACTAGACAGTCAGCGCTGGGATGTCCTGTTGATAGGGCAGCCAAGCGCTTTATAAATATTTTAACATAACATAACATTTGAAACACGTTTCATTGTATCTTGCCATTATCCCAAGAAGTTTGCATCTTCTCCTTAGCCCCATATGCATCTTCTGCCCCATTTTGAACTGTTGCGGCTGTGGTAATTGATCTGAAAGTGTGCTCGGTCCTGCTAACCAGGTCCAGCACCAGTGCTCTTTCCCCTAGACTGTAAATGTGAATTGGTACACCCAATTGGCAAGTACCTTTACACCCCTGCCAGACCCTAGTATATGGTACCAGTGGTACCCTGGGAAGGGATGTAAAAAGGGTACCTTGATGCAGCTCTCGTTTTGCCACCCTGAGTGACCTGAGTAAAACCGAAGTCTGCAGGTCTGGCACGTCAGCCCTGTAACGTCCAGCTGTCTGCTCGAGTAGGAACTGTTGTATATGAATTTAGGACCCTAGTGTAATTTTCCCGATTCATGCCCATCTATAGGTATAAATCACCCTATCCTTATATAGGCATAGAAATCATAACCATATTTAGACTTAGCCTATGCAGTCCAAATACGGCATGGCTACTTCCACTAGTTCCGAAAATCCACAACGATTTCTTGGAAAAACCCTCCTTCAGCAGTCAGGGGCTTCCCCTTGCTTGAATATTGATTTATCCAAGAACTCATTGAGTTTTCAATGAACTGAGTCTTTGATGACGTTATTAAGTCCAACTTTACATCAAATTAGGCACCTTCAAGGTATAAATATGCCCACACTTGCCCAGGCAAACACTCGGTTGTGTGGAGCAGTTCGACTATCTACCTACACGACACAGCTCGCCGAAGCAAGTACCGAAGGAAGCCGACCGAAGCAGACGCACTGTGAGAGACGCTGTCTTTTCTCTTGCCGAGAAATCCAGCTCCAGTGTTTACAAGCTACCCTTGCGGGTTGTTGGTAAATCGAGTCCTGGGAAAGAGATACTAGACCTCCTTCATTCTAAACCAAGGTACGGAGCTGATTAGACCCTTACAGAATTTTTGGATTAGATTCGTGGCAAAGAATACTGAAACTAAGCTACACCTCACTTACTTCATCCCTTGTACTAGACCTAGGTTAGGTACACCGGGGTAGGCATATTTTAAAAGCACCAGTTGAGTACTTTTAGTCTTTATTTATTAATGTATGTATTCTATGTATTTTATGGCTTAAAAACCATATTATGCTTTTACAGTATTATTATATAATACTCTTCGTACTGTACGCATTGTACTTTGCAACCAGTATTACAATTGTAGCAGTTCATTTCCTCTGCATGAGAAAGAAGACTGTTCAATAAATATCTTTTTATTGAAAACGCCCGTCTCTCTATTTCTCTGCATCTCTGGTGAAACGTAGCATACACTATTGACTGAGTAAAATAACTATCTATTGTTTCCGCAACTCTAGAGATACATTTCTTATTCTTGGGAAACAAAGTTGTCATGTTTACGCGGTTTTCAGAGACTAATCCCTTCTTGTTTATTCGAGAACGTTTCTAGTGACCTCTGAGCTAGCTGGTACTCACAATTAAGTCTAGTATATTCGATAGAGACCTAGTAGACCAAGTCCTACGTCAAATCTATAGGATATATTATTTCATTGCGTAGAGCCTATTGGGAATATGGGAACTACATCATGTGTGATAGGGCCACCTCACACTATATATCAGTCACCCCTAAGGTAGGTCTCCTATAGCCCAGTAGCGAGGGTGCATTATATTGTATGTGTGGAAGTATATGTGCAAGTATATACTGCCCTGTGGTAGCATTCTAAATATAATTTTACCACAAGTGACTGGTGGTCCATCGGATAACATGGGCTGCATATAGGCTTTTCCAAAATGTACAGCTCCATGATGGCCCGGCCGATTTCTTTTGTGTTTGGTGTCAAACACCATGCTTTTTTACACAATGGTGCTGTTGAGGTTTAACCTGTATGTACCCAGGTGGCACTTAAAACAGTGTCCACCCAGTTAACCCATTGTTTTCATGCCTTGGTGGGGTTTTTCAATGCTTTGCCGCCAAGAAACAAGTCTGACCTCCTGCTGGGGAGTGTGTGCCACTACCAAAGGTCAGAGACAAAGGACCTGTGTGAGCAAGAGTGACATCTCCGCCCACACAGGATGGCTAGTGAATTACACCAGTGTGACAGTGAACCTCAAAGGCTTCACTAGTGCCACTGGAGCAAGGAACTGTAAGCCTCCCTCTGCCCCAGGCACTGTTTTTCATGGGCTGTAGGGAAATTAGCTATGCAGGAAGGCATCCACCTCCACAAGGCTAACCACACCTCTAGGGGCTGGCAGCTGAGGTGCCCGACCGAGGGTGGTTTTGGCGATCTTGAATTTCGGTTTGAAATCAGGTTCTGACTAGTCTTACTGACACCCACCCACAGGATGTCGTCACTACTAGAGCAGATTAGCTGCAGGACTAGATGCCCATTGACTACAAGTCCTCAACCCCCCACTAACACCTCCTACATCCAGGATTTAAGGGGCACATCCCAGAGAGTAGAATCTCAGATACAACATGAAACAAGAAGAAACCCATGTCTGCACAAGAGCAGGAATGCACTGAATGAAAGGCATGAAGTACAGGACCTATGTCAGCCCCCCTGTAACCAAAAGGAAGGTGAATGTCTCTGCAACCTAAAGACTTCACAAGAACTCTCTAGGACTAGAGGTACTAGTCCCTTGCAGTCAGCAGGCACAAACCACTAAAGTCCATGATCTTGTCCTATTTCCAGAGCCACCCAGTGTGGCCACTCAAAGTCCTTGGGCAGGTGGTTTCTGGGTACTGGAGTCCTGACCAACATTGAGGCTCAGCTTTCTACAATGTTCCCTTGGGCCTCTGGATAAAGAGTTCCTCAACAGGAGTGCTTGCAGGTACCAAGGCTTGTTGGTGGTCAGTCTGACTACAATTTACTAGACACTTTAAGAGAAGAGATTCACCTGCACAAACAAGCTGCCACCCCTGTTGTTCCATCGGAAAGATCTTGCATTTGTTTTTACCCTTTCTTGGCGCGCCTGCCAGATCCTCTGGCCGGGAATCCGGTTCAGCACCACGGATAGCCAAGAGTACCTCTGCAACCAAGTCCACTGAGCCAGGTAGATCGAATCTGCCTGGAGAGTCCTGATCCTGGGCCAGCTCCTTGCTTTGATTCCAAAGGGTTTTTCTCAACTCATCCAGCACCTGTTAACTAAAGTAACCATTCCATTACCACATACTTTTTTGACAGCTCCGTTTGACAGCTGAAAGTACACATCTGTACCCTGCTCCACTGAGCCAGATACATTTGTGCTAGCTGTCATGATCTTGTCTAGGGACTCACAAGACCTTAACTCCAAGTGGGTTCCATTGAACTCACTCTCTAAGGAACCAATTGCATATATATGTTTTTCCCATTGACCGTAACATTAACGTTTTCACACTGCTAAGTACTCTTTATTAAATGTTTTAAAATTTCAGCTATACTGTATGTATTGATTTTGTTTTAGTGTCTAAAAATATATACAAATTTGAGCTATTTTTATAAATTGGTGTCAGATTTCTCTCAAGTCGTGTCAAATACTTATCGTCCATGTTGGTGATGTGAAATGCTCAACACATGTTCCTCTAAGTAGCCTGTCTGCTCTTTGCTGTTCTACCAGGACTAGGAGAATGTGCACTGAGAGAGTACCCGAGGTCCATATTTGTGTATTGTGCCCGTATTACATGGCTAGGCACCCCTGCCTTACCACATAATACTTTCACCTTGCAACAGCCGTTAGATGCCCACTAGCCCTTATTTTATTGCTCAGTTGAATAAGCATTAAATTCTCAAAATACACTTTCACTCCCAGCTCACTTACTGCACTTGTTAAAAAATTACTAGGCTTCATTTTCTTAATTTTCTATCCATTTTCAAAGTTTGTGTACAGTATTTGAATACTCATTTTAGTCATTACTGTAGTAAGTTATTAAAAGAAAATAACACTATACCCATGATATTCATATACGTAGTAATAGAAACAAAACCTCTATACTACACATATCAATATAGTGTCATTAATTGTGAAATGATATGCATATACGTTGGAACAAGCACTTAAAACGAATCCATGTGACAAAAGGCAGATTCAATAACACAAACCAGCAACAAGCTGAAATAAAAAAGGAGGCGTGGGGAGATCATGTGGCCTTAGGGCAGAGCGGGCGACCTCAAAGCAGGGTAACCAGGTTCGATTCTCAGCAGGGATGCTCAACATCCTGTGATTCTGGGATTCTGGGCAAATCACTGAATATCCCAGTGCCTAACAAAAAATGAATGTGTTCGTCTGTAATGCAACTGGTGCTCATGTAAAGCGCTCTGATACTTTTGCGCTATATAAAACTCCAGAAAAAATAAATACATTTAAGACTGGGCAGGATTTAGTTGTGTGGGATGTGTGAAAAGCTTAATAATTTCCAAAATATTGGATGGTGTATAAATAGCAGCAGGAAATCATATACCCAAGACCTTGAAATGAGAGGCTATGTGATACACTCATGAAAGCAAAGCAAAAAGTGTGTCCATATGTCACACGAAGAGCATGGGTCACTTGGTCGAGCAGAAGGGAGCAAACTGGTTAATGTGGAGACAAAAACTGTCCCTTGGAATTGGTCACAACTGGAAAAATCTCTTTATGTAGTCTATCGCATGTAATAAATGGATGTATGATGCATGCCTTTACCACCAATGCCTTTACAACATAGCCTTTACCACTCATGACTTTACCACGCAGATGCCTTTAGCACACATGGCAAAGTATATTTAATTGAAGTTAAACCTATATATACATGTATGTATAGATTTACTGAAAAAAATAAAGGTTAAAGTCAAATTAGAGTTAGGCGAGAATTGTAGTGACAACTTTGGGGCCCATTAGGATCTCGGGCGGATCGCCCCCGCCCGCATGGCGGTGGCGATCCGCCCGAGATCTGTCCCCGCCCGCCACCCATTCCCCTGCCATATTACTATGGCGGGGTGGACCATGACGGACGGAAAGACCGTCTGCCGCTTTTCTGCCTGTTCAACAAATCGACCGGGCGGAAAAGAGTTTAATATGGTGGCGGTGTCTGTTAGACACCGCCAGCGATATTACTCTGGGGGCAGAAACATGCCTTTCTGTGGTGGCAAAGGCATGCAGGAATTGCTTGCGGGGGCCCGTTGCGGGCACTGATAATTGCCTCCCATATTAAATCACTCATGACATGTTCTATGACATCACTGATAAGATCACTGCAACATTTGAAATTATATCATTGATGACAACCCTGTGCATGGCGGAGTAATGTGATAGTTACTATAGGTCACGAGTTATACTTACTTGAGATAACTAAAAATGGTGAAATTCGGGGGGGGCGTGGCCGGCGACGAACCAAGATGGCCGCGACCTAGTGAGGCTCCGAGGGTGAGACCGATTCCCCATAAATATCCGGCCAGTTATCCTGCTCCAGCATAGCCCCAAGCTCAAAATTCCTGTGGCGGAAGTGAACCGACGTACGTCGACCCTGCTCCGAGCCCTCTGCGACTTCGGAGCCCGGAGCTGCATCGAGTGCAAGTTTGAGGCCTACAACCACGTTACGAGCACCAGCCTAGATTTGAGGCGACCGCCGGTTGGACGCCATCGACTACCGGCGCGCCGCACTACAGAGCACAGCAGGGGAGACCGGCGGCTGGTGAGTGGTGTGACTACCTTCCCCCCGCCCGGTCTCGCCCCCAACGCGCTGACAAGGCAAATTGATGTTGCCTTCCCGCCGCACTCCTGACCTGAAAAGACGGGGAACCTGAGGGTCCGCTGCTGGCGCCGGGACCTGCCGCAGCCTTCACACCCCTCCGTGACTCACCGGCTCCATACGCACTCCTACTCTCCCGCCGCCTGTTGGGGCATGGCGGCCCCGGTGCTGGAGGCAGCGGCCCACCGGAGAGTGGCACGACACTAGACTTTGGGCCCCCCTGAAGGCGCAGAACTAACGGTGTGGTGACTGGGCGGACACTGCTCGTGCCTAAGAGCGGGTCCTGCGCACCCTCGCAACACATTGACGGCGTGTGCGGAGGACGGGGCTGCACGAGGAGCGGCCCGCAGCTTGGAAAAAAATAACTAGGTGTTTTATGTCCCGGGACTAGCTGCCTCTCACTCGGCCAGAGGTGCAGACCTGCCAACTACACGCCCGCCGAACTTCCCCAGTGTGACCCGATGCGGTCCTACTCAATCCCCTCACAATGACTGGCAGAGGTAATCGTGGGGCTCAGCATAGTAAACTTGATAAATTTGCCTACGCCAAAGACTTTCCCCCACTGGCGGAGCAAAAGAGGACTAGCGCAAAGGGTGCGGAGGGCGGCACTGTCCCTGCAATAACGTTGGAAGACATCATGGCGGCCCTGCATCAGGTACAAACTACGGTGGGCACGATGTCAACAGATGTCACGCTTCTGCGGGCAGACCTACAAAAAATGTCATCTAGGGTCACTGCGGTGGAACAGGTCACGACGACACTCACCTCGGACACCGCGTCGCTGCTTAAACATGTGACGCAATTAGAAGAAGACATCAAATTGCTGACAGACAAGATGGACGAACAAGAAGGGCGCTCTTGGCGCAATAATATTCGCATAATTGGCCTTCCAGAATCGGAAGGGGGGCCTGCCATGGACCTTTATGTGGAGGACCTTGTGAAAAAAACACTGCAACCAAAAGGCCTCTCCAATTTTTTCTCGGTGGAACGGGCACACAGGGTACCAGGGGGGGCGCCCGCACCTCGGGGCACGGCCAAGACCTGTTATAGCGCGCATATTCAATTTCAGAGATCGCGACACCATTCTACAGACAGCGAGGGTCGCACCACCCATACGGATTCAAAATTCCGAAATTTCAATTTTCCCGGACTATACGACGGCGGTGGCAGCGCGACAAAGGAGTTTCATTGAGGTGAAAAAGACACTGAGATCTCGCAAATTGCCCTATTCCATGCTCTTCCCGGCGCGCCTCAGAGTGGTGGCTGATAAAAAAAACCTGGTTTTTCGACACTCCGGAGGAGGCACACGACTGGCTCGAGGGGTGGCGTCCGGCGGAGGGCTCTGGAAGACAGAACGGGAGGCGCAGACGACAAGGACAGACCGATGAGGCTGACATAACCGGGTAAGAGGAGAAGGATGAGGCCAGCCCGACCACAGACTCTGGGGAATGACTCCTGCTACCTCAAGGGAAGTACTTCTCTTTTTCCTCTGTGAACTGTGTCCTATGAGGCCGAACTTTACCGGTTGGGATTCACCTCCCTTACTTGCTACTGAAACTTTTAACGATGAGCTGGGACTCTGGAACTGTTGGGGTTCTATCTGGTCCTCCTTGGACTTTCACCCCTATGCTCTTATAGGTAACGTTATTTTTTGACAGGGATCATGAGCACTCTGATGAGTTGGGGTGGCGGGCAGTTTGGAGTCCGCATGGCAGGGAGGCAGGGAGGTGGGATGGAGGGGGGGTAAGTTTGTTGTTCTTTATGTTCTATGTTCTTGCGATGCTCAGATCTATACTGAACGGCACAGTGTTTTGGTTCGCAGAAACTGACTATTACCTCATTCACACACTGATCCACGGGGGCCCCAAAAGCTCTAAGTCTGATGATGGGGGTTGACACATACGCTGTTTTACAGGACGGCTCGGCTGGAATAACCCCGTCCCTATCTATACTCATTTGGAATGTCCGAGGCCTAGGTGACAACATTAAACGAGGTCTGGTCTTGAAATGCATCAAAAGGGAGGGTGCGGCAGTGGTACTCCTACAGGAGACGCACCTCACTGGCACGGCCACGAAGGCAATGGACAGATGGGGTTTTCAGATGGTGGCCCACTCCGAATTCACCTCCGGATCTAGGGGAGTTGGCGTCTTAGTAAAAAAACAATTCCCTTTACTCATACGGTCTGTAAAGTCTGACACTGCGGGTAGATTTGCTGCAATACATGTACAGTGGGAGGGAAAACCCTTTAATATTGTCTCAGTCTACATTCCACCTGCCTTACAGGTGACGGCACTATCAGACCTTAGCGCTTTCCTGCTGGGTCTCCCTGAAGGGGACTTACGTCTTGGGGGAGATTTCAATTTGGTGGCTGATAACTTGATGGATAGAGTCCCTCCGAGGTTAGCTGTGTCTGGTACATCACGGCTGGGGGGCTTTCTGACGGCTATGGGACTAGAGGACCATTGGAGGAAGTACAATCATCTGGAACGCCAGTTCACCTACCACTCCAGCGTCCATAATAGTCTCACCAGACTTGATTATTTTCTGGGCTCGGTGGGTGGCCCTGGCACTGTTGTCAATGTTGAAATCCGACCACGGGGCATTTCAGATCATTCTCCACTGCTGAATAACTATGCACACCACCAGCCCAAACGGCGTCCGACCTATCCAATCCGCGCTGCCTACCTTCACAATCCCAAGATCAAGAAAGAGCTGAAGGTGGGGACGAAACACTATTTCCGAGACAACTCAGACTCCGTATCCTCCTCTATCACTCTGTGGGAGGCCTACAAGACAGTGGTTAGAGGGCAGGCAATAGTCTCCATTACAGCGCATAAGCGTGCAGGGCAAGCGGAACTGCTAGCTCTGGAAACGGCAGTGGCTGAGGCAGAGACACAGCACGCGACTGACCCAAACCCCACTACGGCGCACAGCTTACAAGTAGCACAACATCGCCACAGAACACACCTGACTGAGGGAGTCAAGCTACAACTCTCCACTACACGACACAAGATTTACGAGGCAGGTGACAAATCGGGCAAATTACTCGCCTGGCTGGACAGACGTGACAGACGGGACCGGTGGATAGCACAGCTGACTTTGGAGGGAGAGAACCCTATTAGAGATCCACGCACAATAGTACACATGCTAGCGCAACACTATAAAACGGTGTACTCCTCTGCGTCCACGATCTCGGAGGAAGAGGCATACACCTACATCAAAGACCTTAAAATGCCCACCTTGACAGTGGAGGAGGCACAGGCCTTGGACGAAGACCTAACGACCGAAGAGGTGCAGTTAGCGATCAAGGCCCTACAGACGGGTAAGGTGCTGGGGCCTAATGGTATACCAGTTAAATTGTACAAGCAAAAGGTGGACACGCTTGCGCCGCATTTGCTACATATGTTTAAAGAAAGCTTGGAGGCAGGGGAATTTCCATTAGATCAACGCACGGCCACTATTGTAGCTATCTTAAAATCAGGGAAGCCAGCTGACCAATGTGCGTCCTACCGCCCGATCTCCCTCATTAACGCCAAGGCTAAAATACTCGCTAAACTATTGGCGCTGCGTCTCACGTCCCATTTACCCAAACTCATACATAAAGACCAGTCTGGCTTTATGCCCGGCAGAAACACGGCGCTCAATTTAAGGAGAGTACATGGCGTACTGGCGCGCGCGACATATCTTCTGGAACCGGCAGTGATACTGTCCCTAGACGCGCACATGGCGTTTGACACGGTCCACTGGCCCTTCTTATTTGCGGTGCTACGCCGTTTTGGCTTTGTCTCAAGGTTCTGTTCCTGGATCCACCTACTGTATGAAATCCCATGGCACATGTTGCTGCCAATGGCCACATCTCGGCGGACTTTCCACTGTCCAGGGGCATGCGTCAGGGTTGCCCACTGTCCCCATTACTGTTTGCCATGGTCCTCGAACCGTTGGCAGAATGGATAAGATGGGAGCCTACTATCAGTGGCCTCCGTTGGACGGATGAGTGGGAAGACAGAATATCCCTATACGCAGACGATATCCTATTATATCTCACCTCTCCCAGGCGCTCAATTAATACTCTTCTGGATGTCTGCACGGCCTACGGCTGAGCATCTGGCTATTCGATCAACTGGTCTAAATCCACCATGTACATACTGCATGGCCCCTCACCGCATTTGCCGGACACCTGCCCATTACGGACTTCAGATAATGGGTTTAAGTATCTGGGGATATACATCACAGCTAGCCCAGCCGACTTCCATACACATAAACTACAGCCCCCTCTTGATCGTTTCAAACATGATATACGGCATTGGGAATCACTACCACTGACACTGCTGGGAAAGGCGGCTCTTTTCAAAATGATGGCCTTACCCCGTTTTCTCTACGTTTTAGAAAATACGCCCTACCCCGCACCAACCGCATACTTCAAAACCATTGCAGCGCAAGTCTCGGTGTTGATGTGGGGTCCTAAGCCCGCACGTATAGCGCAGGCCAAGCTCACGCGAAGCTGGTACGATGGAGGCATAGCGCTCCCAGCCGTCAGCCTTTACTACTGGGCATCACAGTTGAAGGTCATTAACCAATGGCTTCATCTCCCACAGTCTGAACCGGCTTTAAAGTCAGACAGGGCACAATTGGGGTTCTCTGGTATGCTGGCCCCCTTTATGATAAATCCCTAGTCGCCACAAAGTTTAGCCCACTACAACACACACTCACTATATGGCACGCGGCACTGACCAGGTTGAAATGGCAGGGAGTGTTAACACAGTTAACTCCGTTGTGGGACACAAAGCAGCTGGGGAAACTCAGACACTCCAAAGGCTTTGACCGCTGGGACGATATAGGCATCTCGACCATTGGGGATCTATGGCAAAAGGGACATGTGCTGCCCTTTGAGACACTGCGACAACAATATGATCTGGCACCAACAGAACGTTTCCGGTATATGCAGATACTTAATGCATTAACGACGGCACTGCCACTCGAAAAGGTCATTCCGGAGGCGTCCCCGCTCGAGGACAGACTACTTACTGACTATATGCCGTCAAAGGCGACATCACTGACGTATCGTAAACTCATAAACAATTTACCTGACCCTCTGGAGGCCTTGCGGGAGAAATGGTCACACAACTGTGGAGACATTGATGACTCTGAATGGCAGGAGGCGACTGCGTCTCCGAAAGAAGTGGGCATCTCATCACGTCTCCGCTTGGTGCAACTGTGCATATTAAACAGATCATACTACACTAGAGACACATTGCATAAGATGAAACGGATTGCCCACCCATACTGCCTGCGGCGATGCGGGGAAGTGGGGAGCTTCTATCACACAATATGGGATTGCCCGCGAATTGCACACTACTGGGTTCAGGTGATGCGCACCATGTCTCAATCAGAGGAACTTTCCATACTGCCTGACCCAAGGCGTTGCCTTTTAAATATATGGGAACCCAATGACCTCACACGCTGTGGGCAGAGCTGGATGACACTTGGCATGATGGTGGCAAAGAGGAATATAGCGCAGAAATGGGGTTGGACGGTGTCACCAACAATATCAGCTTGGAAGCACGATATGGACGCTGCGATGATTTCAGAACGGGCAGTGTTCTGCAATAGAGGTTGTCCCAAGAAATGGAATAGGATTTGGGGGGCATGGAATAAGTATAGGGGGAACATTTGTGACCCACCTTCAGATAATGATAGTTCCAGCTCTGATTCGGAGTGATGCTTTGGGACTACTGTACTTGCTGGCGACCCATGTTATGATTGATGGAATGAGATGCATTTGTATTAGTGATATAATCATACTGATTTCTGTTGACTAACTACTGTGCTTAACTTATTTTGTATTTTTGCATGACAAAGTATCGCACTGTTTAAAATGCAAATAAAAATATTTTCACAAAAAAAAATGGTGAAATTCAGTTGTGTTGAAAACAAACGATAAGTTGGCACTGAGATTTTCACCTAACTATAATGTCACATTAACCTTAATTTTTGTCAGTGAAAATATGCATACCTATGTATATTGGTTTTACTTTCATTAAATATACTTACCACGTGTGGTAAAAACATGCAGAGTAAAGGCATCTGTGTGAGAAAGGTATGCGTGGAAAAGGATTTGTTGTAAAGGCATATGTGGTAAAGGCATGAGTGGTAATGTCATACATCCATTTATTACACGCAATGATTATCTGTCTTCATGCACTTGCTAGCTATAACACTTTCCATTCTGTTATTGAGGTATTAAATGATTAACATGAAAAAATTGCATAAGGCATGGCTGGAGAAAAACACCAATGTTCAATAGGGTCATCAGTAAATAAGGCATGCTTTTGTATCAGTCAAAAGCCACAGAATGTGCTTGGTAGAAAGTATTAATATGAGAAGGGGGGGATCCTTACCGACTTAATAAAATCACCCTAATTAGGTCCCAACAGAAACCTCAGTGAAGCTCTCCTCAACCCCTGGTAGCTATGGCACAAAAAGGAGGCAATTCCTTAAAGAACGAAGTGTAAAGTCCAAGCGCTAGCAACACCTTTAAAGTCAAGAAAACAACACAATAACACTCCAAAGCAATTTAGAAAAGGAGAGAGAAATGTAATAAACAAATATGCACCAAAAAATTAAAGTTGGGTACAGGAACCCTAGGAATTAATTTTTTGTAAAGCAATAAGGCAAAAAGTGCCCCAAAAAAGAAAAGCACCAATGTAAATTCAGTTAGCAGCTGACTAGATACCTAGGCACAATTTCAGCAACGTTGGGATACAGTAAGTCGGTTATTACTTTTAAAGTTTAGATTATGGAACAAAGACTTCTTTTCTTTTAAGTGATCAAAGGCTTCCAGTCAAGGTCCTAGGCATATGCGTATGAGGGTTCCTGAAATTTGGATATGTCATCACTGAGTGCTCACTGAAGCTTATGATTTTGGCACCTTAAGCTCTGTGTGGTTCAAAGCTGGGTTTCATAGCCACTATGGTTGCTTCACTACTGGGACAGATTCGTCACTTCACCATAGTCCAAAGTTTAGTCTTTAGATTTATGCACTGGTTTGGTTGAAAAAAAACACCAACAGGGCAAAATTGGGACCTTAGCCAAGGTGGACTCCATGAGGTCAGATACTTCTTGCCTGCCTTGGGTGTGCCTCAGTCGTCAAGCTTGAGCACCTTCTCCCGGTCCTCCGGAGGTGGAAAAAATGATTAGGTGACACTTTTCTCCAATTCTGATCACCTCTGCGCCCTGGTTCTTCCAGGCAGGCTTCTATGTACATGTATGTATTGTTCATTAGCTCCTGCATGGTCTTCTCCTCTGTGATCTTCTGGACCCATTTAGAGTCCAAAGTCATTCTGCTATTGGTGTCTGGAGCAGGCAACAAAGAGGTCACCCACTTATTCTCAAGAAGTGATGGTGAGGTGCCAACCTTATCCTGTGCACTAGACCCTGATTAGAAAACTGTTCCTACTCCATCTTTCTTATTCATATGGTCAAATACTTTTGCAAAGTGTCTTCTTTGCTTTACTGTATAAATCTAAGGATCTTTAATTCCAAAATGGATAACCCATAGGATGAAGAACATGCTTCTCCCACTGCTGGTATTTTATCTAAAAAGTCTATGAGGGACAGGTGATTGAATGGGAGTACATCCTTTTGGGTTCATTTGGCATCACAAAGTCAGAAATAGTATGGATTGTCCTTTGTTCTGCTAGCTTTTCTTATCCTCTCCCAGATGGCCAATCTTAACTCTGTTAAGCGGTCTGATGTAAACACCTCTGTGGCACTGGGCCCAGGTGCCAAGCCATTATCATCTGGAGACCAAGCAATGTATATTGGGATTCTTGAGGTGAGTTGAGTGAAAACACACATTCTAACCCTTTTTTGGCTCAAGCTGCTAAAAGTACATTTTTATACATTTACATTTTCACCAATGTTATCAATCTCTCAATCAACCAATCGATCAATCAATCAATATCTTTATTTGGTTATTGCATAACAATCATAAAAGTGCATCCAAAAACACACAAAACAAAATTAAATACAGTTGATGCTTTGTTAAAAAAACTTCCAGTGACTAAACACTACCCAAAAGACATCAGTAAAAAAGTTAAATGCATATAACATCTTTTAAAAATTCATCGAATTATGCAGATGAATGCCATTCTTTAAAAAACCTCCAAACGCCGAATTCACCAAAGGGTTGGACAACATATGTTAGAAGTAAAGTGCAGGTTTGTGCTGATAAAAAACATTTGATTTTAAAATTGGTAATAAAAATTTCTGTTTAAAAGGTGCATTATATTTACAGAAAAAGATAAAGTGCATCAAAGTCTGTACAGAGATCTCACCACAGAGTCAATTTAAAATAGGCTCTGAGTTATACTGGCCGAAAGGGAAAGCACAACTTGCTCCTTATGGTGTATTACCCCTGTCATCCTTGGCGTGGGTTCCTCTGACTTTTTGCCTTCAGACTTCTTGTTTTTGTTTGACTTCATTTTCACTGGCGTTAAGTCTCTGGACACTTTACTACTGCTAACCAGTGATAAAGCACATGTGCTCTCTCCTTAATAAATGGTAACATTGGCTTATCCACAATTGGCATATTTAATTTTATTTTTAAGTCCCTATCAAAGTGCACTACAGGTGCCCAGGGCCTGTAAATTAAATGCTACCAGTGGCCTTCGGCACTGATTGTGCCACCCATTTAAGTAGCATTTTAAACATGTCTCAGGTCTGCCACTACCGAGCCTGTGTATGCAGTTTCAAACCGCCATGTTGGCCTTGCAAGTTAACCCTCTTGCCAAGCCCAAACCTTCCTTTTTAATACATACCGGTCACCCCTAAGGTAGGCCCTGAACAGCCCAAGGGTAGGGTGCACTGTATTTAAAAGATAGGACATTCACTTTTACGTTTAACATGTCCAGGTACTGAAAAACATTTCAATTTGTATTTCACTACTGCAAGGCCTATCTCTCCGATAGGATAACATTGGGATTACCTTATTGCATTTTATAAGGGTCATTTTCAATTGGGAAAGGATGTGACCCTGAATGTTGGTGTCTCTGGAATCAGAATTTAAAATCACAACATATGGTGAAGTCAGATTTTATATTGTAATTCTGAAAATGCCACTTTTCGAAAGTTGGCCTTTTCTTACTTTAGCCATTTGGTGCCTTCTGCCTGTCTCTGCATACACGTCTGGGGTGGTTTACAGCTGGGCATTGTGCATTCTCTCTAGAAAGCCTCACACAGAGGGAGCTTAGGTGTGACTGATGGGCCTGCCACATCCTGATGGACTATCCTGGGCAGGATGGCCGGGAGGGGTTGACACCCCACGCAAAGGGTTACTAACCCCCTTTAGTGAGTCTGGAACCTGGGCAGGGAGTGTAGGGACTCTGAAAGACATCTTTTTGAAGTCTCCCCCACTTAAAAGGCACAACTGGGTATATGTACTGGACCTCGGACACCATCACTTCACTACATATCTAGACCTGTGGATACTCTGCCAGGAAAAATGGCTGATGTGCTGCTACAAGGACTGCAACTCTGCTGGAATACTACTCTGCTGTACTCCTGCTTTGGTGTCCTGACCTGCTGCCCTCTTGCATGGGAATGAGAAGGACTCTGCTGCTCCAAGGATCAAGTGCATCACATCTCCATCAATGCCGATGCATAGCTGCTGCTGAAAGGATTGAGGACATTACATTGCCGATGGCACAGCGAATTACCTCCGTCCCGATGCATCTCCGACTTTACGTGACTCCGAGCCAATGCATCACCTACATCCTAAGGATCAACACTGACGCAACCTCAAACCAAGGTATTGTTTCAACGGGCCAAGGCTGGCCCTTGTATTCGACCCATGCCCCATATGGGGTCATCTTGAATGCTTGGATTTGACCTGGTCTAGTGTGACCAGATAGTCCAGGTTGGCACTTTATGGGACTGATTCACAAAGGTAAACTTACACTTTCATGTAAGTTTACGATTGTTTTCTATTCACAAAGGGATTTTTACTAATGCGGAGTCTCCGCACATAAAATTGTCTATCTTTTTATGTGCAGAGTATTTGCATTCATAAAGATACTAAGCCTACATCCATTTGTGAATAGCAAACAATTTGAATCTTACACAAATGTGTAAGTTTGCCTTTTGAGAATCAGGCCCTGACATTTTAGTTTATTCTTTAAAAATTCATTACTCCGGTTCTACGTATTGGATCTTTGTGTTTTGGTCTTGCTTTGTTAGTTTAATTAATCTCAGTTTGTCTAACCAAGAGTTTATTTGTGTGCTGTTTTCACTGTTTAACTGCTTGAAGTGTTGCACAACTACTTTACTCATTGCCTCTTAAGTTAAGCCTGACTGATCTGTGCCAAGCTACCAGGGATGAACACAAGTTAATTTAGGGTGTGTTTGTGACATACCCTGACTAGGATTGTGGTTACTGCTTGGGCAGGGTGCATACCCTTGCCAACCAGAAACCCAATTTCTAACATGGTGGCTAACCAAAATTTGGTTAGTAAAGACCTTTCCCACAGGCCGTTTACATATTTTAAGTAAGGTGCCAAACCATCACAGGTTTAAGTTTTTCCTCCTCACAGATCGCAGTACTAAGAGTTGAATAGAATTACTTTACCAAAGCTTCATCACCCATAACTATCAAATGCGGCAAAGTGAACAATTCAGATCTGCCCAAAGATGCTGTGATACTCTTAATATTTTTAAGCTACTTAATGTGAAGACCACGATCACAAGCCAGGCAGTCACTAACTACCATCCAATTTAGCTTGGCCTGCTCATTACCCCATATAGAAATCCAAAAGGCAAATGGGTTTATTTCCTAACTTTCTGGCAAACTCAAAAACGTCTCCCACTGCCTGGTTAAAGCAAAGACATCTATGGGAAATTAAGGGTATCCAAGAGTTTCGCACATTAACGTAAGAAAAGTTGTTAACTCTCAAAATTGGCCTCATCTTAATAGTAATAGGCCTATCGTTAGATCTTTGATGGCCGCAGACCATAAATTGTGTTTGGAAATATTGGACTCAAGGTCCACGTTATCAATGAAGCTAACAAAGCTGTAACCAAGGCATCTCAGGCCATTCGAGGTATGGGCAATTAAAATAACATTGTGTGTGTATAGCAGTGCCAGAACTGGCAAATACCCTACCCTTTGCAGATGATCTTTGCCAATGGCAGTCAAGCTATCACTCATCCCATTACTATATATAACACATTGGATGGAGGGAGGACGCAGCCTTGGCGAACCCCTCTAGATAATCTACATGGTGCTGTAAGCTTTCCCTCTGAACCATATTTTATAGAGGCGGATATGCCACTGTGTAAAGGGAGTAAGAAGTTCACAAGGGCTTCAGACAGGCCATCTTTGCCACAATTTTGATTGGTTAATCAGGTCAAAGGCACTATTAAAGTCCATAAAGGGTAGATATATTGGCCTTCTTTTAGCTGCAGTGTAATTGTAGACAATTAAATGTTAATACACAGTTGATTTCAGCAATACATTTGATTTTAAAGCTAAGTAAACAATAACACTGTTCAAGTTTGGTAGCATTTTCCCATGCTACCAAAGGATTTTTATCACATCTGTGCCTGTTCATGGAGAATCTAGCTTAACCTACAGAGAGAATTCTGCTTTTGGCTTTTTAGTCACTGGGAAAGTAGTGTGCAACATTATATAGATGAAGTACTTGGCCCTTTGAGCTTACACAGCACATTTTAGGGATGACCTTTTAATATATGAAAATAGCTGTTCCTGAATGGTAAAGCCAGTTTTCTTCCTATCTGTCACTGCAAGGCTCTTAAACAGTAGCCCAGTTGGAATACAGGCATCTACTTTAGCCATATATGTGGGAGGTGTCACACACTGCAACCCACATATTACAATTAACTTTCATGCCATTGGAGCAGTTGTTACACCATCTTCCACAAATTTGAAGGGAAGTTAAATAAGCCATTTGATAGGACATGTTTTAGGGGGAATTACATGCACTACACCACTGTTTAGCAATGATAAACTAAACTCACAGTCTCATAAAGCCAGCAAAAACTGACAGACACAATGGTGGGACCATGACAAAAATGATGTGGCTCTTTCTTACAGTTTTCATTTTTTATCTTCTGTGGATTGTGTTTTTGCATTTATTGCATGTAGCTGATGCATAGTATTGGATCTCTGTTCTAGAAGCAATGTTTGGGTAGAGGGAACTGGGCCCATGATTCGCATAGGTAGACACCCGCAAAGGTTGCTGGGTAAATGTTTGTCCATCCTGTTCAGCTCAAACTGTTTATTGCTCCAGGGTCAACATATCCGGTGTCCCATCTGTTTTGTTTCCTGGTGTGCATCCTTTGAGGAGAGCAACATGATTCTCATACAAAACTCCCCTCCCATAATATTTTTGAACAAATCCATCTGGCACAGTTCAATGTGTAAAGGGGGCTAGTTGGCACCAAAGAATGGAAAGGACAGGATTAGCATGAATTTAAGATACTTGTGAGCAGATTTACGAAGAAGTCATGCAAGGCAATGCAGCAAGATAACTTGCTGCACTGGGAGAGAGCAGAAATGCGCCATATCTACTAAGATAATATGTTCTCCTTCTCTCTTCCTGTGCTGTTGCACTGCTACTGCCTAGCGCCAGCGCAGGCACTCTTACATCACAGTGAAAGAGTGCTGCATTGCAGGCAAGATTATGATTGGCCAGGAAGGGATACCTTCCTGCACAAAAGAAGCCCTTTGAGGCAGAATGCAGCACACAATGAAACAGGAAACAATGAGAAGAAATAAAGATAATTCTCCTCGTCACACCTCTGTTGGAAAGGCAAACTATTTAGACACATTCCCAAGTTTCCAAGTCTTTGTAAATATGGGTTTGTGCCAAAACCTATAGGTGGATGCATGGGAATGCCCATGGTCCAACCAAGGAATACCTTCCCAATGCAGAGTAACACAATATAGCGATTTGCTCTACCTTAGGTTACTCAGGATTTACTAAGGCTTGCAGAGTCACTCAAGGTGGCTTTGCATGGCTTAGTAAATCTCACTTAAGCCCATTCTTTGCCTTGCGTCATCTGGTGTGATGCAAGGGCAAGGGCTTAGTTAATCTGGGCCAAAGTATCAAAGTTTAGTCAAGTTTTTGCTGTTGATTCACCAAAGTATCAAAGATTAGTCAAGTTCAGATACGGCTTCCACCTGTTTGTGGTTAGGCTGTGAATATTTCAGCCACCAAAGGTTCTCTGGGTCTTATATACACTTGCTCCACAATATCGTAGTTCTGGAATCCTCATGACCCTTAGGCACCTCTCTCTGTCTGTGAAATAGAATGTGCCAGAGAGCCCTCGGTGGGTCAGGCACCTTAGTCTTTTGAATAGGGTTTTGTGTCTGTTCTGTTTGGGCAATGGTCCAGATCATCTTTGCTGGTCCATCCCCACCATTTGTCTTTTGTCTAGTAAGATTCCTTTTATTTTTCTACTTTTTAATATGGTTTGATGTAGCCCATAAACCTTAAGAACTCCTATTCTGGAGATCCAGTGCTTCTTGCGGAGTCCCTTGGAGTGCCTTATGATGGAGGATAGATACAATGTATTTTCTATCTGTGCAGCCCAAAGAAGGTAGCCCCTCTCAACATCTTTTTGCCAAATGAAGCCCTTTCCATATGTAATTTTTAAATCATTGTGGATACATTTATGTGCATTGGGTATGCATTAATGAATATAAACATCAAAATGTAGATGTCTCCAATCTTATCGCTTTCCAAAGTCTCTTCTGCCTCATTACTGTTGTTCAATCTCAAATCACCTTCTTGCCTCCAGAAGTAAATTTCAAATCGGGCATTAGATTTAGTATCTTACTTGTCAGATGCACTGGGGCACCCACCTTTAAATATTATGGGCCTGGAGGATGGGGTCTCCATGGCCAAAATAGGCTTGAAGAGGGGGGCCGTGTTGCCCACCTTCCCTTTAAAATTATTACAGCCCTGGGGTTGTGGTCCCCAGGGCTTAATGACGCTCGGGGAGGGGGGCATGCAGCCCCACCCTTTTAAAATAAAAAAACGGTGTTCCTGCCACTTTCCAGGCTGATGGACATCTCTACTTACCAAAGGAACCCAAGCGTGTTTACTTGACTATTTTGATGGCACATTCTTGATAAAGAGGATATTTCCATCAAACAAAAAACAAAGAAGCACTTAATTAAGTAAGAGGAAGTAACTTATTTGGTGGAGATTCAGATGCATCAAAGAAAATACCGGGAGCAAACGGGCAGATTCTCAGAATCTGCCCGTTTGCTCCCGGTATTTTTGCATTTGGGATGCATCATCCCAAATGCAGAAATCTCAATTTAAGGAATCTCTAAATAGCGATTCCTTAAATTGCTCTTGCATTTAAGGAATCCCAAAATGAGATTCCTTAAATGCAATGCATGAAACTCTAAAAAATAGCGAATTCGCTAATAGGGGGAGCAAATTACCATTAAGTTGAACTTCGTGGTAATTTGCTAAAACTTTGAAAAATGCACTTTTGTGCATTTTTCAAAGTTACATGTTGCACACACACATGCCCTTAGGGCATGTGTGTGTGTAACATTTGTGCACAGGTCCATTTCAGGGGTGTAACAGGGTGTCCTTTGGACACCCTGGCACCCTTGAAATAGCGGAACATTAGCGATTCGGTAATAGCTAATCGCTAATAAGGAATGGCTTTCCCATTCATTCCTATGGGCCTTTAGGCCCATAGGAATGAATGGGAAAGCCATTCCTTATTAGCGATTAGCTAGTACTGAATCGCAAATAAGGAATCTGTAGGAATCGCTAATAACATTGCGATTCCTACATGCATCCCGTATTGCGAGTCTTTGATAGCTATTCCTTAAAATTCGCTATTAAGGACTCGCAAAACATAACTTTGATGCATCTGCCAGTTTGTCTGTAGTCTCGTCATCTTCTCTACATAAGGATTCATTTTTTCACTGATTTCTGTATGGAGACTCAGAGGGAACAATCACATCGCCAAAATCTCGTGTACATTGGAGACATTACCTCATGGTCCATTACGCATCTGTAATGTAGAGTATGCATTAGAAAAAATCAAAGGTTAAAGTAACTTTATAGTTAGGTGTAAACACACCATCTGTTTTTGTTTAACAAAAACCTTATAAATTCACTGAACAAAAGGTGGTTAAATGGACGTCATAGTTAGGTGAATATGTCAGTGAAAACATTAACATTTTGAGCTAAAAAAACACAGAATTTCACCAGTTATAGTTAGCAGAGCTAACTATTACTTACGCCCTCACGATGCACTGCTTATGATCTCACATCACTTATGACATGTTCTATGACATCATTTATGACATCACTGCTGGCCTCTCAAAGTACATAATTGATGATATCATGAATGACATCTCTGAGCACATCATCAGATAATTGCATTATAAACAGGTACGTCATTAGAGCTATGAAATTAAATACAAAGTACCTCATAATAATAAAAAGCATAATTAATGCATACAGTCTCAATGGGTGAAGCGAGCTTTTGTTATGTGCAACAATGACACTCTTCTATACACTTAGGGGCTCATTAGGATGGCGGACGGACTTGCGTCCGTCCGCCACCCTAGAGGAGGAGGGACCGTCCGCAGGGGCTGCGGCGGTCCCTCCAGTGCAATTAGGATGTGACAGCCAGGGTGGCGGTCACATCCTCTATCTTTAACATTGCGGCGGGTGCAGCTTCAAGCAGCACCCGCCGCAATGTTAAAAATGCATACATTGCATTTGTATGCAGAAAGCGGCAGGCACCGCGCGGTGCCTGCCGCTTTCTGCATACACATGCAGGGGGGTACCATAGGTACCCCCCATGTGCACCCCCCACCCCCCCTTCACCTAGGGGGCCCGCAACGGGCCCCCGCAGTGAAGTTCCACATGCTTTTCCACGGCGGAAAATCCGCCGTGGAAAAGCATCTTTTCAAGCCCATCCTAATATGGTGGACGGTGTCTGAGAGACACCGCCACCATAGCAGAGCTTTTCCGCCGCGGTTGTAAGCCAACCGCGGCGGAAAAGCTGCAGACGGAAACCAGGACCCACCAGCCATCCTAATGTGGCGGTGGGTCTTTTGTGAGTCCGCAGAGGATTTTCCGCATCCTCCGGGCCGGCGGTGGCTTCCGCCGGCCCGGAGGATGCGGAAAATCCTCTATCATAATGAGCCCCTAAATGTGTAGTCAAGTTCATGTTGTCTAACAACCACATATAAAAGCGTAACCTTTACTGCACACTGTGTTCAATATGTTTACAATTGTTCAGAGAAAACCAAGTTCCCCAAGCCCTGTTACATAACTAATAACCTACAATAGACAGTCTTTACCTATATCAAACCCCTCACAATCACTGAACGTACAGTGAGAAATGAAGGGGATTGTTAGACGGACCGGGAGGGTCGGCCGAGGATACGGGGAGAGGTCTCCGGGGAGAGCCGTCTCCAGTGAATCGTACAGACAAGTAACTTCCCCCCCACAGACGGACACCACACAATGATAAAGTTCAACGATACTTTATAGACAATTCTTCAAGTACGGTAGAATGGTACAAGGAGGTCTGGACTCAGGGGTCCCCTCTATTCTGGTCTCTGTTCGGGAAGAGGGTAGCGGGACAGTCTTGTTACCAAAACGATGGAAAATAGCTCTCAATCCTCGAGCTCGGTGGTGTAGATGAACGGGCCGCGGCGGAGCCAGCAGGTCCCGAGATGGATGAAGGCAGACGACGGTCCGCGGCAGAGCCAGCAGGTCCCGATGAAGGTGGTGGTTACAAACGGTCCGCGGCTACGCCAGCAGGTCCCGACGATGATGAAGGATAGGGTGGTTCCCAAAGCCGCGGCAGCGCCAGCAGGCAAGACGAGGGTGCACAAGACAGAGCTACGGCAGCGCCAGTAGTCCGTCAAGGATGAGTTCTTCTTTGCGTCTCTCGACTCCAAGATACAACTGCCGTCCTGCTCTGGAGCTGCCCCAGTTATAGGGCTGGTGTGCTTTGATGTCCGGACCCTCGCACTTGGAGGTCGGGAGGTCCGGGATGAGGGGGTTCAGACACCCAGCAGGGGGGTGGAGCCAGCGTCCGGGGAGGCGATGGGCGAGCGGCACTTGGCGGGTGAGAGCCATCGACACCTCCTGCTCCCATTGACTGACCAAGTAGCCCGCTCACCTCCTGGGTGGATGTTGGTGCCGGAATGTCTGAGGCCTGGCCAGGCCCAGGGTTGAGGTCGATCGGGGGCCAGGCGGCCTCGTGGTGGAGTGTCCAAGATGGCGCCCAGGATGGGCGCGCAGGCCGGTAGTGGGTCGGCCTACGGGGTCAACAGGTTCGAGTGTAGGGGTCCCTGCGGGGACGGTGGACGTGCAATGGTGGTGTGTGGTACTTGCGTGGCTGGTTCGGGCCTGGTTGGGCCGGGGGAGAGCGGCCCTTCATGTGGCCTGTCCAACATGCGTCCCCCCCAGCTGAAGGCGGGGAGAGTTACCCGTTCTCTTGGGGACTCTTCGCGTCGAGGCGGAAGAACCGGGACAGGCCATCTGCGTTGGCGTGATCGGGCCCAGGCCGATGTTCAACTGTGAAGTCCATCCCTTGTAGGGAGATGGACCAGCGTAGTAACTTCGGGTTTTCCCCCCGCATCTGCATCAGCCACTGCAGGGGTCGGTGGTCGGTCTGTACCCGAAAGGGTGTGCCAAAAAGGTAGGGCCGGAGCTTCTTGAGGGCCCATACCACCGCGAAGGCCTCCCTCTCTATGGTGCTCCAGCGTTGTTCCCGTGGTAGGAGTCGCCGGCTGATGAAGGCCACCGGCTGGTCATGGCCTTCGGTGTTCACTTGGGACAGGACTGCCCCAATGCCATGGTCGGAGGCATCCGTCTGGACGATGAACTCCCGGCTGTAGTCGGGGGCCTGGAGCACAGGGGCGGAGCACATGGCGGCTTTCAATTGTTCAAATGCAGCTTGACACTCTGGGGTCCAGTTGACTTTCTGGGGCTGATTTTTTGACGTGAGCTCTGTGAGGGGCCTCACGATAGTACCATAGTCTTTCACGAACCTTCGGTAATAGCCCGTGAGGCCCAGGAAGGCTTGTACCTCGGTCTGGGTAGTGGGGGGCTGCCAGGACTGGATGGCGGCAATTTTTAGCTGCAGAGGGGCCACCAGGCCGCTTCCCACCTGGTGCCCGAGGTAGGTTACAGACCCTTGCCCAATTTGACATTTGCTGGCCTTGATCGTGAGGCCAGCTTGCTGAAGGGCGTGCAGTACTGCTCGGAGGTGGTGGAGGTGCTCGGACCACTGGTTGCTGTATACAGCGATGTCGTCTAAGTAGGCGGCGCTGAAGCCTTCGAGCCCCGCCAGGACCTGATTGACGAGCCGTTGGAATGTTGCTGGGGCATTCTTCATGCCGAAGGGCATGACTGTGAAATGGTAATGGCCATCGGGCGTGGAAAAGGCAGAACGTTCTTGTGCCCGGGGTGTGAGGCCGATTTGCCAGTAGCCCGCCGTCAGGTCGAAGATACTGAGGTAGCGGGCAGCTCCCATGCGGTCGATTAGTTCATCTGCCCGGGGGATGGGATGTGCGTCTGTCCTGGTGACCGCATTCAAGCCCCGGTAGTCGACGCAGAACCGGAGTTCTGGTGTGGTGCCGGGGGCAGCTGCCTTGGGGACCAGTACTACAGGGCTGGCCCAGGGGCTGTCTGAGGGCTCGATGACCCCGAGCGTGAGCATTTTGGCTACTTCCTCCTGGATGCAGGCCCGTACCCGATCTGGCACGCGGTAGGCCCGGTGGCGGATAGGGGGGCTGTCCCCCGTGTCCACATCGTGCGTACACCAGGAAGTGACACCTGGGGTGAGGGAGAACAGGCTGGCGAATTGTGATAGGAGAACTTGGCACTCCTGGTGTTGCTCTCGGGTGAGGGTCTCTGAGAGTCGGACCCCATCTACGGAACCGTCTTTCTCCCGCGTTCGTAGGAGGTCCGGGAGGGGCTCGGAGTCCTCTTCAGCCCCATTGTCTGTGGCCATCAGGAGGCTGAGTTCTGTCCGTACAAAGTGCGGTTTCAGTCTGTTAGCGTGGAGGACCCGGAGGGGGTTCCGGGAAGATTCCAAGTCGATGAGATAGGTAGCCGGACCCTTGCGCTCGACTACCTTGAAGGGCCCTGTCCACTTGTCTTGTAGGGCGCAGGGTTCGGTGGGGGACATCACCCATACCTGTTGCCCAGGTTCAAACTCGATGGAGGAGGCATTCCGGTCATACCACCTTTTCATGTCCTCCTGACTGGCCTCTAGGTTGGCTTTTGCTAGTTCTCGGAATCGCCGGGTCTGGTTGCGGAGTGTTAGGAGGTAGCGGAACACATCTGGTGGGTTCTTTAGAGGGGGCATCTCCCAGCCTTCCTTAACTAGGCTGAGCGGCCCGCGCACGGGGTGTCCATACAGCAGTTCAAATGGGCTGAAGCCCAGGGACTTCTGGGGAACCTCTCGATATGCGAAGAGAAGGCACGGCAACAGTACATCCCACTGGCGACGGAGGGGCTCTTCCAACCCCCCGATCATCCCTTTGAGCGTGCGGTTGAACCGCTCAACGAGTCCGTTTCCTTGAGGGTGATAGGGGGTCGTGAACCGGTAGGTAACCCCGCACTGTTGCCAGAGAGATTTCATGTATTTCGAAATAAAGTTCGTGCCCCTGTCACTGACGACCTCCCGGGGGAAGCCCACCCGGGAGAAGATCCCCATCAGAGCCCGGCCGACTACCGGGGCTGTCACAGTCCGCAGGGGAACAGCCTCCGGGTAGCGGGTGGCGTGGTCCACTAGCACCAGGATGAATCGATGGCCTTGTTTTGTGCGCGGGTCCAGGGGCCCTACGATATCGATTCCGACCCTCTCGAACGGGGTGGTGACCACGGGAAAAGGTTGCAGGGGGGCTTTCAGTTTGCGGCCGCTCTTCCCACTGGCTTGGCACGTGGGGCAAGATCGGCAATGCTGGTGTACATTGTCCCTCATTTTGGGCCAGAAGAAGTGGGTCACCAGGCGGCTATAGGTTTTGTCTTGACCCAAGTGTCCTGCCAGGGGGACATCGTGGGCCAGGTTTAGCAGAAAGTCTCTAAAACGGAGGGGTACCACTAGGACTCGGCTGGCCCCCAGCTCCGCGATTCTTTGCTCACTGTACAGCAGATCATTGTCCCAGTAGACCCAGTGAGTTCCGGAGGTATCCCCTGCGCTTTGGGCTAGCGCTTGCTGGCGGAGTCCCTCGAGGGACTGACAGGTCCTTTGTTCTTGGCGAAATTGTTCTTGCGTGGGCCCCCCCTCTTGAGGCCACTGGTCGAGGTTAGCGAGGTCTGGAGGTTGAGCTGGTTCGGGGGGGACGTCACGGTCGGTGGTTTCGGCGGGGGCGACCGGAGGCGGTGGCGCCGGCCATTCGAGTTCCTCTGGGCGGGTGTTGGCACGGGCGGTCATGGACCGGGTGGTGACGCACGCCCAGTCCGGGACGCCCAGCATCCCCAGGTGCTCTTTTCGTTCGACTGCTGCCCATGGAGAGCTTTCCAGGTCATTACCCAGGAGGCAGTCTACGGGGGCATCATCTCGGACCGTCACCTTCAACATGCCGGAGACCCCTCCCCATTCGAAGGGGACGCAGGCCATCCGACACAGACTTTCTGAGTTATCGGCTGAACGTACAGGGCAGAGAACGTTTGGTAAGTATTGTTCGGGGGTCACCAGGTGACAGCGGACGGCTGTTACACTGGCCCCAGTGTCACGAAGGGCTTCCGCCCGGCGTCCATTGATGCCCACCCATTGGCTGTACTTCTGGGTATTAGCGGGTAGGGGGACCCGCGGGACCATGTCTCTCCCCCCTAGGCAGGCGAGAGCCATGGCGGCTGGCTCCCATTCTGGGTGTTCCTGTTCATATTCTTCTTGTTCCTCTGAGATCCGTTCCTCCCCCAGAGCAGCAGCGGCTACTTGGCGGGGTCTTGGGCTCTGGTACTGGGGGCAGTTTGGGTCGTTTGCATAGTGTCCGACTCGTTGACATCGATGGCAGGTAACATTGGCTCGAGGTCCCGGTCGCGCTGGGGTGCTGCCCCGGTTGGACGGGGGGGTGGGGCTGATAGTGGGGGTGACCGGAGCGTTGCTTCTTCCGCGTCCTTGGCCTCCACCTCCTCGGGGACGGTGCTGACCATTGTTGTTCCGGTTCTGTTCGGAGGACCCATTTCGACTCACTCTGGTGATCTCCCACCGGTCAGCTTCGGCTGCGAGCTGCCGGGGATCCGTTAACTTGCTGTCGAGGAGGTGCTGGCGAAGTTCAATGAAGCAATTGTTCGACAGATGCTCCCATACCATAAGATTGAACAGTTGTTCGTAGGTTGTGACCTTGCTTCCTTTGATCCAGCCCTCGAAGGCTCGGCTAAAGTAATTGACATAGTCCACCCAAGTTGTACCTGGGATGCGGGTGCAGTCTCGGAACCTCTGACGGTACATCTCGGGTGTGAGGCCATAGCGGGTGAGGAGTGCCGCTTTCATATGGTCATAGGAGGTCATCTGCTGGTCCGGGAGTTGCAGCAGGGCGTCGCGGCCCTCATTGAGGAATCTCCCCCACAGACCGGCCCCCCAATCGCTTCTATCGATCCGGTGTGCAGTCATAGCGATTTCATAGGCCTTAAACCATTGCTGGATGTCGTCCTCTCGGAAGTATTCTCGAACGACATCCTTGGGGATGTGTACCTTCTTCTCTGTTGCCCCTGGAGTGTGGGGTTGCTCGGGCACCCCTGTTTCTTTATTCTGTTTGCGTAGGTCGATTTCAGCTAATTTCCGTTCATGTTCATATGCCAGTTTCTTTTCCTCGAGCTCCCTTTGTCTCTGTTTCTCCTCTCTTTCTTCTCGGAGACGCAGGTGCTCTAAGTTGATTTTCTGTTCGGCCAACTTTAGTTCAACGTCCATTTTGAGCCGGGCCATTTCCAGCTCGTGTAGTCGGGTTCTTTCTCGTTCCTGGATCTCGCCTGGCGAGAGACCCGTTCTTCGCTCTTCAGGGCCCATGGGGGTTTGTGCTGTGATGTCTTGATCGGGGGTTCCGGCAGCCCCGGTTTCTGCCCAAGATTCCAGGGCCTGCTTAAAGTCATCTTTGGTATTTAGTCCGGTGGTAGCGATACCTAATTCGATACAGAACTGTTTAAGTTCACGATGGCTGTACTCGCCCAATTTCTCCATCTGGAATTTCTCCGTTGATCCGCTTTCTTTAGTTGACATCGTGATTCGCCGTGGGGTGAGCTACTCTCTGTACGGTTTATGCGGTGATTCGGATCCCGTCGCTGGCCACCAATGTTAGACGGACCGGGAGGGTCGGCCGAGGATACGGGGAGAGGTCTCCGGGGAGAGCCGTCTCCAGTGAATCGTACAGACAAGTAACTTCCCCCCCACAGACGGACACCACACAATGATAAAGTTCAACGATACTTTATAGACAATTCTTCAAGTACGGTAGAATGGTACAAGGAGGTCTGGACTCAGGGGTCCCCTCTATTCTGGTCTCTGTTCGGGAAGAGGGTAGCGGGACAGTCTTGTTACCAAAACGATGGAAAATAGCTCTCAATCCTCGAGCTCGGTGGTGTAGATGAACGGGCCGCGGCGGAGCCAGCAGGTCCCGAGATGGATGAAGGCAGACGACGGTCCGCGGCAGAGCCAGCAGGTCCCGATGAAGGTGGTGGTTACAAACGGTCCGCGGCTACGCCAGCAGGTCCCGACGATGATGAAGGATAGGGTGGTTCCCAAAGCCGCGGCAGCGCCAGCAGGCAAGACGAGGGTGCACAAGACAGAGCTACGGCAGCGCCAGTAGTCCGTCAAGGATGAGTTCTTCTTTGCGTCTCTCGACTCCAAGATACAACTGCCGTCCTGCTCTGGAGCTGCCCCAGTTATAGGGCTGGTGTGCTTTGATGTCCGGACCCTCGCACTTGGAGGTCGGGAGGTCCGGGATGAGGGGGTTCAGACACCCAGCAGGGGGGTGGAGCCAGCGTCCGGGGAGGCGATGGGCGAGCGGCACTTGGCGGGTGAGAGCCATCGACACCTCCTGCTCCCATTGACTGACCAAGTAGCCCGCTCACCTCCTGGGTGGATGTTGGTGCCGGAATGTCTGAGGCCTGGCCAGGCCCAGGGTTGAGGTCGATCGGGGGCCAGGCGGCCTCGTGGTGGAGTGTCCAAGATGGCGCCCAGGATGGGCGCGCAGGCCGGTAGTGGGTCGGCCTACGGGGTCAACAGGTTCGAGTGTAGGGGTCCCTGCGGGGACGGTGGACGTGCAATGGTGGTGTGTGGTACTTGCGTGGCTGGTTCGGGCCTGGTTGGGCCGGGGGAGAGCGGCCCTTCATGTGGCCTGTCCAACAGGGATATCAGTAGAAAAGGGGGTACTGTAAACTGTGTTTACTCTATGAAAACAGTTTACTATGTACCACACTGTTTTCAGACAGTGAAACTCTCATGAGAAATAGACCACAGAGTATTAAAAAGTATTGACTAATAACAGTGTACACTCTATAAAAATCTTGTTGAAAGAGAGACTATTCAATAAACAATTAAAATAACCAAGGTCTGAAGTAACCCCAGGCGGGTAACTCCGCTTCGCCAGCGGAGTTTGCAAATTTATGCCTACTCTGCGCTCTGTTGCGAATGCAGAGTTCAGACCAAACTCCCCTCTGTGGCGGAGCAGAGTTAGCCAGCCCCTCCATTCTCCCAAATTAATTAAAAATTAAAAAAGAAGGCCCTTACCTGCATGACTGCTTCCTCCTCTGCACACGCAAGACAAACAACCTAGGAGTTTTTCATGAAGAAGGACAGAGAGGAGCAGGAAGGAGAGTGACCAGGCAGAGGAGGAGGCAGCCACGCAGGTAAGTGCCTTCTTTTTAAATTTTTAATTATTTTGGGAGGGGGAGGGAGTGAAGTGTAGTTTACGGAGTTCTTTTCAAACTCTGTGGAAATATGCATAGAGGCACTATGTAAGCTCGGTCCGCCCTTAGTCTGAATGTGCTATAGATCATACTACATGCAGCCTTCATTCATGGTGAAAATTTTACATAGTCCATCTTCTGAACCAAAAGAAGCACATGTACATAGGAAGTACCTGATGCCCACCGTCTTCTATGTTATGTAGAAATTGTCATGCTGAGACGATTCTGTCTAATAACTCAAGGCTACTTGCAATACCTAGTATGTAGCACATAGAATCTTTGCCCTGTTGCAAATTCTTTCTGCAGTACCAAAAAGCTTGTGTAGAACATACTGAAAACAAGTTGATAACTGTCACCTGCAGAGTTACTCTTCAATACAAAGATTTATGAGTGATGTAATATATGAGGTCATAAGCAGGGAATGCTGGTGGGGGCAAGTTATAGTTAGCTCTGGGAGAGGAGTTGGCCTAACGGCTTGGGCGCTCGACCTCGGACCTGGGGATCTGGGTTCGAGTCTCTGTAACAACGCCAAAACCTCCTGTGATTCTGGGCAAATCACTTAATCTCCCCATGCCTAAAATGAATGTGTGTCCGTCCTCATGTAACGTAACTGGTGCTATGTAAAGCGCTCTGATACCTGATTCGGTTCGGGTCTAGTTCGCGCTATATAAAACTCTGCAAAAAAAATAAAAAATATTTGGTGAATTTCAGTTTTTTTTCCAACAGAACCTATCTTTTTATGTTACCTAACTATAACATGAATTTAACATTTTTTAAGTGAATTACTATGTTTTTTATAACGTAAAGTAATGTTTTATTACCATATGTAAAGCCAACATGCATGACTAAAGGCCATGCACAGTGGGGGTTGACTGCAAGGCCTCAAGTATGGCCAATACCTGTTGCAACCCCCCCCCTCCAACAGGCAACCAATTTAGCACTGTAAATGGCTTTAGGCCATGAGGGGATGGCCACAGGGCTTGGTCTGTCACCAGGTCCTGTAGCCAAACCCCAACAGTCAGAAAGCAAGCACTGATTTGGGGAAGGAATTACACATCAAACTATCTATCTATCTAAAAAATATATATATATATATATATTATATATATATATATATATATATATATATATATATATATATATATATATATATAGCCACAGCTTTCTTCTTCCCACGTTAAGTAGAGTAAAGACCACGGCACAGCAACAGATGAGTTTCAGCGTTTATTTACACACCAGTGCAAAGAATAACGTGCATCAAATGGACGGTCTACGCGTTTCGGCTCCTGCCTTCCACTGGACCATAGAGTCCCTGGGTCTAGACCTTACTTATATAGTGCATTTCGTGTAAGTACCCTCTACCATTTCCATGGTCATCTAGACCAACCCAACCCAGCAAAGTTTATATACATGGCCAGTACATGTTAAAAGGTATATACATAAATAAGAATAATCGATGTAAAGTACATTAGTCAATTTCCATGACCATACACAATAAAGTATTATAGGGTTTCATGGTCTATTTTACATATCAATGCGCAGATTAATGTAAAGGTATGTACATAAATATGTATAATCAACGTAAAGTACCTTAAGCAAAATTCTATGACAATACATTCAAAATAAAGTATTATCAAGTCTCATAGTCTATACATTATTATGTTCAATCATTGTAAAGTACCAAAAAGTAAAGTTCTGTGACCATACACTCAGAGTGAAGTACTATCAGGTTTCATGGTCTCTTATTCCACTTCAAAATGCGCAATTGGAATGTGCAATACCCCTATATGGAACCGAAGATTCTTTATATAATTTTAAAGTATGTACAAAGGATCATTATCTACATTTCCAATCACCCCCTAAAGATTATTAAAGTTTGAGGATTAATTAATTTGAGATGGTTATACCTTGTAGAGAAACGGTCAGTTTCTAAGTTTTTACGAAAAGAATACTGTGGTCATTAGTCTAAATAAGTTGTTGCATGATTCAAAATAAAGTATATACAATATGTCCAAGGTGTTAAATCCAAAACAGTATACAATGTCATTATCAAGGTACTACATGACCTATCGTGTATAGTTCTATATACCATCTTGACCAGCCTTCTTATGCAAACAACCATAATTTGTATGAGGTACTTATGTTGTCAGCTCCTTTTCTTCTAAACATCAAACTATTAATAAACTATAAACCATCATGTCCTTCATTCATTAACTACTCAGGAAGGGATATTAGGGATCTTAAATGATTCATCAGTTCAAAATCAATTATTCATAACATGTACTCATTCCAGTATCAAAGGGATAACATTCTCCACATTCTGTGAAGTTCCACAGGTTTGAAATCAAAGTCTCATTGAAAAATCAAATCACAAATGTACATATAGTTCGGCATCCAAATTATGACCAAACGGTGCTTCAGTTCCCATATTTAGTATCATTCTCGATTCTAAGCGTCTCAGTAGTTGTAACTGATCACCACCTCGTTCTGGAAGTTTACACAATTTTATTCCAGAATATTTCAAGAGGGTGGTGTCACTCTGGTGATGTTGGGCAAAGTGTGTGGCCATTGGGTAACACGGGTCCTTGTTTTTTATCGCCCTCAAATGTTGTAGTATTCTCAACTTAAGTTTATTTACAGTGCTCCCAATGTAGTATTTGCCACAAGGGCATTGAAGCCTGTAAATCACACACTTTGAGTCACATGTGATATGGTCATAAATGGTTTCTTTTCTGCCATCTTGTAGGGAATAAGATTTGATGTTCACCCCATGTTCACAGGCCTTACATTTATGGCATTTCCAGAAGCCAGGTGTTGTAAGCCATCTCTGTTTTTTCTCCTCCCGCACTACTAAATGGCTTTGTGTTAGTATGTCTCTCAAGGAGGAGGTTTTCCTATATGTTATGCTGGGATGTTTTGTCAAGCTCTCATTTAGAGTGTCATCCAGACGAAGAACTTGCCAATGTTTGTTGTAGGCTTTTCTCATTTGTGGACTTTGATTATCAAAGTCAATTATTAGTCTGGTTGTCTCTCTGCCCTGATCAATTTCTTGGTCTTGGTTTCTTTTTAGTTTCTTATTCTTTGGGGACAAGAGGTCTTCTCTTTTCTTCATGTGCATCCGGCTTTTTGCAGTGGTAATGACTTCCATTGGGTATCCTCTCTCAAGGAATCTGTAACCCATGTTCTCTATTTCTGTATTCAAATCATCTCCCTCGGAGCAATTTCTTTTTGCCCTTAGCATCTGGCCATAAGGGATGCTCCACTTCAGTCTTGTCGGATGTCCACTGTTGGCATGCAAAATGCTATTGCATGCTGTTGGTTTTCTGTGGATTTTCGAGCAGAGTTTGTTGTTCTTGACAAAAATTTCTACATCGAGGAATATTAGAGAATGAGGGTTGATTGTCGATGTAAAATTTAAGCTGAATCGGTTGTGGTTCAGAGATCCAGTAAAGGATTTCAATGAGTTCTCATCTCCGTCCCATATGACGAACAAGTCGTCTATGAAACGACACCAAAATTTAATTTTTGGTCCATCCGGGTTCTCCTCATCTCTCTTCAGCACCTCACTTTCCCATTGCCCCATCAGGATGTTCGCATACGTGGGCGCAAAAGATGTCCCCATCGCTGTCCCCTGTTTCTGGAGATACGTCTCCCCTAGGAACAGAAATGCATTATGGGTCAGGCAGTATTTGAGCATCTCCAGTAACATTTGAGAGTGTTCTAGAAAATTAACAGACCGTGTCATTAAGGATTCTTTAACAGCCTCAATACCATCTTCATGACGTATTGAGGTGTAAAGTGAAGTGACATCGATAGTTGCCATTCGATAAGTTGATTTCCATACAACTGTGGATATTCTCTGCAAAAAATCCATGGTATCTCTTAAAAAAGAAGGTAAGCTAGTTACATAGGTCATCAAGAATATGTCAATAAATCTAGAGGTGGATTCCAAAAGGGACCCTATTGAACTCACAATGGGTCTCCCTGGTGGACGCTCTAGTGACTTGTGAATTTTTGGGAGGAAATATATAGTTGCCATTATCGGGTTGTTGGTCTTCAGGTAACTATATTCGTCAAAATCCAGTAGACCCCTATCCTTCCAGGTTAACAACATCGAGTGATATTCATTGGTCCACTCCTCCATTGGATTAATGGTCAATTTTTCATAATGTTCCTGGTTAAGAAGTTGTCGATTTGCCTCCTCAGTGTAGTCCTTGACATTTTGGATTACGAGGTTGCCCCCCTTGTCGGAAGATTTTATAATTATGGACACATCATTTTTTAAATCCATCATTGCCTTTTGTTCTTCCATGGAGAGGTTGTGTTTTTTAGTTCGTCCGTTCTTTCTGGTTTTGTTTGAGATTTTCATTATTTCCTCAACCATAAGCTCTTGAAACAAGTCAACTTTATTGCCAGGTGGTAGTTGTGGGCAAAATTTGGAATTCCTTTTTAGACCGCTGTTTCCACTCATGTTGGTCGGTAGACCAATGTCTTCACAAAAGTTAATTTCCATTTCCGGTGTAATTGTGTTGTCCTCTTGGCTACAGGAGGGGTTTTCCTTGATCGATGTATATATATATAAATATATAGGAATATATGTGTATTCCACTGAAAAAACTGAGGTTACAGGGATGTTATAGCTAGGAAAATAATTTTTAAAACACTTAGAAATTCAGTGAAATAAACCAAAGGTCATAGGGACATTATGATTTCACTTGTAAATAGACAGTGACATTCAGAGCAGCTATAGTAACCTGAGCTAACAATAACTTATGCACCCGCAATGCACTGCTTATGACCTCACATATTACATCATTCATGATCATGACGTTGTCAGTGACATCGCTGATGACAGTTCAAATGACATAATTGATGACATCACTGATCATATCATCCAGTGATTGTGAGTGTATTCTAAAACTTTATGAGTGTTAAACAATAGATACTAAGGTACTACAAAAGTTAAATTAGTATACTTTGTGTACTCATTATAAGTGATACTATTTCCAACATATATTATGTGAGTGGCTCAGTGACTGTGTGTATCCATGTGTGAGTGTGTGTCTGAGTGACTGGGTATGTGAGTGGCAGTATGGGTGAATAGATGGGTTGGTGAGTAGCGGTATAGTTGAATAAGTGGGTGTGATAGTAGGTGCATTGATGAGTGAGTGTGTGTGTGAGTGGTTGTATGAGTAAGTGAGTGAGTGAGTGGCTATGTGAGAAGCTGTATTAGTGGATGAGTGGGTATGTGAGTGGTTTTAATGGGTTACTGAGTGGCTGTGTGAGTGACTGTATAAGTGAGAAAATGGGTGTATAATTGGCTGTTTTGGTGAGTGATTCGTTGTTTGATGAACTGAATTAGTTGTGGGAGCGGCTATATTGGAGAGTGGCTATTGTGGGGCTTTCTGGATTAGTAGACATGTAAGAGCTTGTATGTATGTGTGAATGGGTATGTAAGTGATTGTGTGGGTGTGTGAGTGGCTCTATTGAGAGGCTGTATGGATGAGTGACTTGGTGTGTGAGTAGCTGTATTTGTGAGTGAGTGGCTGTATGGGCCAGTGAGTAGATATGTGCTTAAATGTTCATGATAGAGAGACTCTGTGAGTATTTATATGGTTCAGTGTGAGTGTGTGGGGGGTTGTATGTGTGAGTGGGTATGTGAGTGTATCTGTGGTTGAATAAGTAGGTGTGTGAGTGGATGTAAGGATGTGTGAGTGGGTGTATGAGAGGTCATGTGGGTGGATGTATGAGAGGTTATGTGGGTATATGAGATGGTATGTGAGTGGTTCTGTGGATGAAGTCATCAGTGATGTCATGTGAGTTGACATCAGTGAAGACCCTCACCATGTCATGAGTGATATAATATGTAAAGTTATAAGCAGTGCATTGTGGGTGTAAGTTATAGTTAGCTTGGGTAGCTCTTACTGCAGAATTTCAATGATTTTGTACAAGTGAAATTTGAGCCTAACTATAACTTAAGCCCTGCCCTGTACCCTTTCTTTTTTTCAGTGAATTTCTATCTTTTTTATGTATGTAATTTCCTAACTAAAACAGCCCTGTAACCTATGTTCTTTTAGTGAATTTCTATAATTTGCTTTATTTAATGTTACTTACTAACTATAATGTCCTTGTAACCTTCATTATTTTAGTGAACTGTGAACGTTTTTAGAATGTTATTTCCTAACTGTTACATCAAACCTTTGTGAGGGGCTGTGTAGTTGGCTGTATGAATCTGTGAGTGGGTATGTGAGTAGCTGTATGGGTCTGTGAGTGGGTCTATGATTGACTGTTTGGATCTTTAAGTTGGTAAATGAGTGGCTATATATCCTTACATTACAGCTGCTTTCTCAAACAAAGGATTTCTCGATCAAATACACCACCAAAAGTGATCTCTCGTGTCAACATCCTGAATTGATAATTTCCATACCTAGATACATGACAGCACCACCAGAGGCAGGGTTAACAACAGCGATACATCTTAAAAGCCTAAGATGGATGAGTAATTCACTCCCTGAAATAGCTACCAGGGCAAAGGCATTGATAATAAATCAGACTTTAGTAGAAGTATTGATAGCAAAAGCT
This sequence comes from Lissotriton helveticus, assembly GCF_964261635.1. Classification (NCBI taxonomy): domain Eukaryota; kingdom Metazoa; phylum Chordata; class Amphibia; order Caudata; family Salamandridae; genus Lissotriton; species Lissotriton helveticus. The sequence goes on from NC_136063.1 coordinate 696,337,407, forward strand.
TGGGCCACCTTTCAAACAAATTTACTAAAGGATGCCCACATAATATACTACTCCGTAGGATCAAGGTACAGCCAGCATAAATAACTGAGAAAAAAGCACGAAGCCTAAGAAAATATTTAAGAGGCGCAATAAGATCTATCAAGGGCACTGCTGTATCTAAAGCAACATGGTAAAAAAAAATCAAATCTTAAAAAGCAACACAAAAAGCAAATCTGGGAAGACAAAAAAAATCTCAATTGGATAACTTTTGGTCCAAACTTCTATTTAACGCAAAACAGACAAACACGAGAGCCTACTAGGAGTTAGTAAATGGCCTTACAATATCCCTAAAGGTAATCAATTCCACCTGTGTCACGGAGTCAGCCTGGCCACTTTATTAAACTTTCACCTTCGTCAAAGTGGGCCAACAAAAGTGAAGAATCCTTGGTAGCATTCAACTATTCTTCAGCCAAGGATCACAGTACAATACTCCAGTCAACTCCAATAAAGCAAAATGCTTATACACTTCTTCAGAACCACCAGCTTCAATAGAGCTGGCTAAATCTCCGTACACAACAGTCAACATACTTAAAGAATTAAGATACTCCCCTAAGAGCACAACCCCAAAAGAGCGATCCCCAAATCAATACACAGAAGAAAAAACATCCAAGGTAATAAGATTGGGCTGACTGGATGGAGCCCCAGGACCAAATGGTATACTGCAAGCGATCTACAAATCGGACCCTGACTTTTGGGCGGTACCGCTGTCTCCTTTGTTTCGCAAGGTGGGCAGTGCAAACGCACTCCTCATGAGCTGGAGAGGCTCAATAATCAACCCAGTGTACAAAGTAGGTGATCGAACAGATCGAGCGAGTTATAAAATGATCGCCTTAATAGACACAGAAGCTAAATATTATAGTTCACTGATCCTCAGTGACATAGTAGACTGGTCAGAAAAGAATAACAAAATCCACATTAACCATTCCGGAGTCCGCAGGGGCGTTGGTGCGACCATGAGCATCCTTGCTCTGGGATTAATGGCCGACAAGAGTTACGGCAGCAAGGAAATCTATACTTATGTTTCATAGATTTTAAAACGGCATTCGACCAAGTTAACAGAGGCCTTTTGTGGAAGAAATTAAAGCATTCGGGTCTCCTGGAACTAACTCTCTGAGCCATAAAGCAACTGTACAGAAATACGTGGATGCAAGTTAAAATAGCTGACGGCAGGAGACTGACGAGGAAAACTGGTATGAAGACTGTATTAAAACAAGTTTGCATTCTAGCACGACACCTCTTCAACCTTTTTGTGGCTGATCTCTCACCAATGCTAGATCAGGCTACCTCGCATCCTCCATGCCTGGCTACATTGCCCATCACACATCTATCCTATGCTGACAACATAGTACTATTAAGCTATACAAAAGTAGAGCAATTAATGTATTGGGACACAATGCCAAGGCAAATATGTTAGAAATAAACACAACAAAAACAAAAGTAATGACAATAAGTCATCACGCCCAGAAACAACGGCCGTTCTAACGCTGCCATATAAATCTGGATTAATCAACAAAACGTACTTACCAATTCTCACTGGAAGGCACAAGAAGATCACCTCCAATCAGCTTACATCAAGAACCTACAGTCATCTTTAAAGCTAACGAACACAACAGACCTCTGGCAACAGAACTTACCATTCTCGTCTTCTCATCAAATATTGTAGAAAGCAGCAAGAATGCACTCACTAATGGATGACAAAACCAATTAAATCAAGTGTGCTCATTCATGGAACGTTTTGCAATCAAACACAAAACCGAAACCTGCAACATACTTGGGGTTGACATACTCCACCATCTAATGCAGAGCAACCAAGCTGGAAATATAATGGACCAAAATTATTTTGCCTCTGTGGAGCATCAAAGCAGGACTTCATCCATCTAATATGCATCTGTCCAGGTTTAAAACCATATTACCGTTTATTATTTTAAAAAAGTTTAACATTTAGGGGTATCTGCACCTGCAGATCTGCAATATTAACCTAACCCGAATGACCCACACCTTAATTGGCCCAGGCCAGCAGAAAGGTAGGTTTAATTTTTTTTATTTTTTATAATTGACCGCCCCCTCCTGCATGACCCCTGTCCCCACACAAACCCCCATGCCTGCGCAACCCCACACCCGCCTCCCCACCCACGAGACATGCCGGCCGCTACTGTGTGCTACTGACTTCTCAAAAAACGTTATGCAATCAAGATGTAGCTTGCTATAGTCATAAATATTGCAGGATTATTTGGTTTGTAGCTTAGGGCCAGTGCATTAGTGCATGAAAGATAACTCCCATGGCGAGGGGGTGTATTGTTTTTTTTTATTTTTCAAAACGAAATCCCACTTTGGGTTTTGGTTTTAGAACATACATTTTTTTTTAAACTTTGCCCTACGGCTCTGTCAAGTTTGAGGGAGCCATATGTCTAAATTACAATGCATTCTCAAGAATCGCCTTAACAGCAGTTCCTTTGGATGCTAGAAATGTCCATCGTTCCTACAGACATTTCTAAGTTTGGCTGCTGGGATCTCTGCAAAGTCGATGGAGTAAAATACTCTGTCACCCTGGTGGAGCACAGCCTATAATTTTACAAATTAAGCGCCGTCATGTAACTGATCTTTTAAAATCAGGTTGTCTAGACTAGAGGGACATTTCAAAATGGTGAGATATAGTGGGAATGTGCCACTAGAATGTCTACTGGGGAAGGTCAGCCCTCACATTTGCTGTGGCATCATTTTTTGGATCATATAGAATGACTTTACTGTCTTCATTTAGGGTCTCATGAAGTTGACAGTCATGACAATAGTGGTCAATCATAACTATAGGGTGTCTTGTAAACACTGACTCCTGATGTACATGAAAAAGGCATTGTATAATACACATTATGCACAATAAATATAGTTCTGTCAAGGAGATAAATATGATTCTACTATAAAAATATGATACCCATAGAAGCTTTCTAATTACTGGGACTGGTCTTCTGCAACTTGTACAGATATTTCGTTGGCATTTTCTGTGCAGGAAACCCTGAAAGTATTTGTAGAATGTATACATATTGTAAACATTTTTGTATCCTCGATGCACACCATATTAATTAAACATTTTTGTCAGTTGTTAAAGGCGAAGAGACAGATAATCCTGAGTTTCTCTTTACTAATCAGAAAGCAGGCACTGCGAATTGGAAGTTTCATTTGGAGCCGTGGAATCTCGAAATTCTGGGATGTCACAAAGTTTCAGGAGGAAAAAAATGAATATCGCTCACTTACTCCAGTTCTGATTACGTTTACGGATCCAACAAAAACAAAAAAAAGGTGGCAAGCATCCAAAATATCTAAATGTATTCCGAGACACAAAGCTTTCCCATTGAAAGAATGGGAAGACATATTGAATAAATACAGCTCAAAGCTTAAGATGTTTCTATTACCAAAATACCACTTCATTACAGTTTGTTATTACAATCAAAGGCTCAGATCAACAATCCAATCCACTGCCCATCCATTAAATAAATCCACAGCAGTATACATGCTGTTTGCCAAATGTAAATATGCTAATCATGCTTTTAGGTAAAAGGCCAGCATTTAGAGGTTTTCTTACCATTTTGACAGCAGTAAAGTTTAAATGAGCTTTGTCATTTTTTCAAGTGGGAGTTTACAGCTCTAATAAGAGTGGAAGGTATCAATTGGGTTTTGCTGGTGCAAAAATAATTAGCAATTTACAAATAAGCAATTCTTAAAACAGTCGCAATTAGACTATCGTATTACGAATCGTCACTGCATAAAATCTTCCACCACTGTGTTAAGATCCAGTGGCAGTTCCTGGGACTGAAGTCACAAACAAGTCGATGCCTAATAACAGATAATTGTCTATGTCTATTTTGTTTTATTGAGTGCAGAATTACCAGAAAATGGTTTTGCCCTGCCGCTAGTTTTGCTGTTAAACTATCAGATTACTTCAAAAGAAAATAAAGTATTTTAAGAGCTTTTCCAGATTCTGAATGTTCAGCAGTCTAGTTATTTTGGTAAACTATCCCATAACACTGCAGCCAGATTTGCAAAGGATTGGCTTCCCTGTCCAGTCCTACAGATTTTTTTGGGGATTCATGATGAGGTCCTTTGCAGATTCATAGCCTTTTTTGTAGAGGGTTATGTGGGAGATGCATAATATTGTAACTTCAATTTGCTTCAATGTGCCATGCCCCAGCTTTTGCGACGCCATCCACAAATTCATCGCCCCCCTAGCAATTGAAACCAACAACTACATCATTCTCAGTGGCCTCAACGTCCACCTCGATGACCCCGCAGATGTAAACTCCAGCAACCTCCTTGAAAGCAGGAGCAACATCGGCCTCACCCAGCTGGCCACCAACCCCACACAAAGCACAGGACACACGCTGGACCCTAACTTCCAGTGACAGAGTCAAGTACAGTCATGTTACCAAGCTCACCTGGACCGACCACTCAGCATCCACTTCACCATTGCAGGTTCCCCAGACACTATCACCAGGCCCTCCGCTCCTTCCACTGCAGCTGGAGCGGAGCGACTGAGACCCAATAGGCCAATGCCCTCAACTCCACCCAGCCCAATGCCGCAAGCAACCTGGAAGAAGACGTCCGGAATTTCTCCACCTGGATTACGAACAGCGCCAACAGGGTCGCCTGCATCAGACCAACCAAGATTAGCACAGCCACCAAACAAGCCTGCTAGTTCTCAACAGAACTCAAAACCCTGAAACACAACTGCAATTGAAATGGAAGAAGATGGTACGCCACCAGAGACCCCACAGACTTAGCTACCTTTAAGTCAGTCCTCAACAAATATCACAATGCCTCAAGGACACAAAAAGAGATGCCAAAGATGACCGCATCAAAGCAAGCACCAAGAACAGCAAGATACTCTTCAGCATCGTCATAGAGTTCTCTTGTTCGCCAGCCATGAGAACTCAATCCCCCCTTTCTAGTAACTCTGCGACACACTGGTGAACCACTTCCACAACAAGATATCAACCATCTACAGTAAGCCAGACACCAAGACCACCCTGATCGGCTGCCACTGACATCATCAGAACCCTCCTTGACTAACTTGAAATAGTGGTCCTGATCCTCCTCAACCTCTCGGTGACATTTGACACGGTATCCCACCACCGCCTCATCAAGAGGCTCCCTGCATCAGTATCCAGGGAGGGGCCCTCAAATGATTGCATCCTTCCTCACAGGACGCACCCAGAAAATCCACCCTTCACCTCGGAGCCCAATAGCAAGATCGGCGGCGCCCTCAAGGTTCATCCCTCAGCCCTACCCTGTTCAACCCCTACATGACACCCCAGGCCGACATTGTCAGAACCCATGGCCTCAACATCATATACAACATATTAGACACCCAGCCCATCCTCTCACTCACCGAAGACACCTCCGCCACTAGAACCAACTTCCACAACGCCTCGATGAGTGTCACCGATTGGATGCGGACCAATTGCATGAAGTTCAACACAGAAGTGCTAATCTTCAGGGACAACACCTTCCCGTGGAATGACACCTGATGGCGTGTCGACGTTGGACTCACACCCTCCCTGACACACCTCACCTGCAACCTCAGCATCATCTTGGACAGCAAACTCACCATGAAAGGCCAGATCAACGCCGTCACATCTGCCTGCTTTGGAAAATCTTCAGATGGATCCCTATTAGCACCAGAAAAACTGTCACCCAAGCTCTTGTCACCAGCCGGCTGGACTATGGAAACGCGCTCTATGCTGGAATTACCTCACAACTCCTGAAGGGACTCCAGACAATATTGAACACAGTTGCCAGACTCATCCTCAACCTCCCTAAGCAGACTCACATAACCCCCACCTCAAGAACCTCCACTAGCTCCTTGTCCAGAAAAGATGCCAGTTCAAGATACTGACACACGCCCACTAAGCCCTACATGATCAAGGACCAGCACACAACAACCACTTCCTAAATTTCCACCAACCTTCAAGACACCTGCACTCTGCCTTCCTCACCCTCATTTCATCTGCAAAAACCACAGTGGAGGCCATTCCTTCTTGTTCTTTGCCGCCAAAGCCTGGAACAACCTTCCCCTTTATCTCCGCACATCTCCATTCCTCACAGAATTCAGAAGGGGACTCAAGACCTGGCTCTTCGGCTGAGCCCAGCGAGACCTCAGCGCCTGGATGCCCTCTCTGGTGAGTAACCGCACTTTACAAATACTGATTGATTGACTGATTGAAAGGCCGGTCATTAGATGTTTGTCATCAAATATGAAATCAAGGCTGTCCACCTTTTTTAAACCAGAATAGGGCAATCACCTTGTGATGCTGACCACCAAATCTGCGACTAAGTAGTAGATTATCCTCTTAAGATAAATACCTGCGTCTTGTCCAAAATCAATTTTGGACAGATTTTTTCCAACCACTGCAGGATTTACACCCATTCTGATAATTATTTGAGTGTCATTTGCATAAAACATTGCATATAAATTGAAGGAACGTATCAAACATGCTAGAGGGGCTACATATATATTAAGGGGTTGTCCTGTGGCACTCCACACTTCATAGTGCGATACTCCATATGTAACATAAATAATATTTTATATGTTTTCGGGCCCCTTTTATTGTTGTTTAATTTGGTGTGAGCATGATACTCTATACCTCTGTGGATCATATAAAAAATGTGGGAAACATCCTTTACAACGCAACTTTTACCACGCAGTGCCTTTACGACGCAACTTTTACAACGCAAACCATTACAACGCATTGCGCTGGGGGGCGCTCTAGGATAGGGAATAGGTTTAATTTACTATCCAACACCTTCCCTACTATCCACGGGGACTGGAGTTGGAATAGTAAATTAAACTATTCACTCTCCAGCGCCCCAAAGCACTATGCGTTGTAAAGGTATGCGTTGTAAAAACCGCGTTGTAAAGGCATGCGTGGTAAAAGCATGCGTTGTAATGTCATACATCCAAAAAATGTATGTCACTGCGAGTCCATAAAAGTGTATATTGGTGAAAAATGTCGACACCTGTTATGTAATTCTAGATAGAAACAACTCTATTATTACTGCATAATGCAGGCACACTTAAAATAAAGATTGTGAGGTGGAATAGTCTGACATTTTTATGGCTTTTTGAAGAAGGCTCTTTAGTGCAGAGGGATCCAGAGTGCATCTCACTTAGGTTAATGATAAGCTGAGATAGGTTCCTGAGCAGTAGCGGCTGCTACCGGACAGGGGATGGTGAGGGGTAGGGGGCTAATTATGAAAAAAACCACTTACCTTGAAACGGCCAGCTGGTCGCCACCTCCCCTGCATCCCCTTCGTTTCTGCAGTCCAGCCAGCAGCAGGAAGCACCCGGCACACAGGCTTCCCTGAGCCATTCCCAACGCTGCAATGCAGCATTGTGATTGGTCTGAGCGCTCAGGTCTCGGCGCTCAGACGGGAACAAGGAGCCTGTGCATGTTCCTCACCAGGAGGTGTAATGCAGCCTGGTGAGGAACATGCAAAGTGAGCATGAACTGTTTGGTTGGCCCAAGAGGGCTGGCCAACCAGTTCTTGTGCACTTACAGAGTGCAAACCATTCCTCCCCTGCTCTGGCCAGCCCACCTGCCCCACATTAAACAAGGTCACTGACTTTATGCAATAATTTTTTTATTTTTATAATAGCAATAGTTATTATCATTTCATTTTTTATTCTGTGCAGTGGGCAACGATCCTCCGCCTTATCCGAGGAGCCGCCACTGATCCTGAGTATAAGGTGGCAGCAGCACCCAGCACTGGGTAGGTAGGGATAGATTTAGGAGGTAGTGCTCAGGGTAAGCATAGCTACACTTAGGTGATGTAAAGGAGGAGTAATTGTTTTCATTCCTTTGAGCACCAATGATGAAATCAAGGGTGGTCAAAGTGATTCAACTGACCCTCACCACTTGGTGTTGCTTCTGTGCGGTGTTGACAAATTTTTTTATGCATATTTTTAGGTGGTGTGCCCTGTTTCCAATATGTCATCCTTTCTTTCCGATGTATTTTTGAAATGGTGATTTCTTTCAATGCTAGAGATATACTAGAATAGTAGCATCCTCCATATTGTCAGTCAGGCAATTCACATGTCGTTTGTTTGATCTAGATACTGTTATTTTTTCTATAGAAGGTCCTCAGGGAGAATTTGGCTTAATGAACATCGCTAATTTTTAACCTCCGTCGTAACTAACACAAACGTTTCTACCACCTTCTCATTTGTTTCCCCCACAATTTCAAAGGCATTCGCACCTTTCTCAATATTATTTACCAATTCCTCTTAACACCTGAATTTCCATAAATAATCCAATTTCTGTTCCCGAAAACTGTTATAGTCTTTATTTTTGAATTCTAATACTGTGATAATGCATTACACAGTTCTAAAGAATGCGTTACTCATGTAGCACAATTTTCTGGATTAGACAGTTCTTCTACAATCTTGAATATCTCTATTGTGCTATAGTTAGTGGTGTAATTCCTGTGGAATATAGTTTAGCTCTAGTCTCACTCATCATCCATTTATATTGTCTAATCCCATCGGTATAATTACCTTGCTGGTTAAGTAATAATCTCTCCTCCAATCTCTTTCTAAGGCCTTACTATCTTGTGTGTTCCTCCTTAGGGACTCATTCTGCCAAGGCGCTTTTGGGTTTTTATGATTTATTTTAAACGATTATGCAGGAGCAAGTTCATCATTTACTTCTTCAGCCTACTGATTAGTACTGCAGACTGTTAAATTGACACCCGCCTATATAATAGGACCATATCTGCAAATTTGGTTGAACCTTATATGATGTAACCCTTATAAAGGTATGTTTTTGTATTTTTTTCTGTGGGAACCGAGCAGAATTACCATGTTCTGCCAACATATCCCCACTAAAATCAAGTAATGATCCAAGCAGTGAATGTTCGTAGCCATTAAAAAGATCAGTGACAGTAAACAAGTGATCGATACATTGTCCAGCAATGTAGGTAGCTGTATTATTCCTTTGTGTAAGCTGCAAATGCGCCAAAGATTCCACATAATTCCTTACTTCCGAGGAGCTTTTCTGTATAGTGATATTAAAAATACCGTCATTCCGCAGGTTATTAGAAGATAGTGCTACAAGCTCAATTAATTGACAAAATTCTGTTCCGAACTCAGAAGCCATTTGGGGGTGCGGAGGGAATACATGAAAGCAGATGTTCCCGTAAAAGTGGGCTATAATATAAAATCCACTATTAATATTTCAGCTATGTTAGCTGGTGTACAGGTAACATTCAAAAACCTACACATCTTCCCAAAATATGATCGCCACCCCCGCCTTTTGTTGATTTTATCCAGGTGATGGATTTTATAACTGTTAGTAATAGCTTCAGTCAACTTGGGTTGTGATGTGTGGACAAGGCGACTGGGATTATGGGGCAGACATGATCAATTACTGTGACACAGTTGACTGTATTATGTGGAAAAAGAAGGACACATATGCAGCGTAATCCAGCACTTTTTGTGACAGCATTACTTCATTATTTTGTCATTTTTACACATGGTAGCACTATCTGGGCAACCTTATTAGAAGCAGTTTAACACCAAATACAGCAAAAAGCAATTGAAAGATGACAAGTCAATCTTTGCAAAGGTCCTTCCACTGCACATGAACTGGTATAGCTGCCTTTTTAGTAACTTTTGAACTGTTTGATCTAGAAACTATTTTTTTGTATTAACATCTGAAGATTTTGCAGCAGGACAAGGATTCTGTGGCAAATGTGGCAAACCCATAATTATTCTGAAAATGCCTTGGCTGAAGAATCACATAATTCCAGTGGCCCCGTGTTTAGTTTACCATGTTTCTGTGATGAATAAAATAACTAAATTTTCAAAATAACTACTTGCTCCCCCTACCAGTGGACCACTCACTGTCACTGCGATGGCACAGGTTTTAATTGTGAATCTGGCCTTACCCCGGTATGCGTCAGTTGTTCCACGTCCTTACCAAGTTGTAGCAGGTCTAAGAAAACTACTAATGGCTATAAGGGCTATAAATACCTGCCTTGGAAGTAAACAGAGATACAGGAGGCATTAATTAATGTGTGATCCTTCATAAAAATGCTCTTGCACGTTAGTGAACTTCTCAGAGTTCAGCACCTGACATCGCAGTGGCGTTTCCACAAGGCTATGGTATGCTACACTGTGACTGGGCAGACAAGAGGGAAATTGGGGTATTGTTGGTTTTCAAACAATCCCTCAAATGTTCCTCATTTGAGGTTACAGACCTTTGGGGGGCTAAATCACTTGGCTTTCATCTTGCTCTATCTGCCATTATCTCTCTATATCTGCCAATAAAACATTAGCTAGGATTCTAATTTATCAACCACCGGGTTTTGCTAGGGAATTATGGGCATCCATAGACAAATCAAAACAAACACAAGGAGATAATGGACGGAGCTCTCAAGCTTTTCAGACACTCAACCCCAGTCACAGATCTTGGTTGAATCCATCATCGTTCTTTAGCTCACTTCGCCACCCCAGTTCAGACACAGGGTACGCCCAGACGTGTGTCCCTTGCTCATGTTGCCACTGGATTCACGCTAGCCTGGTTGATGAGGGCTGTTAGCCCGAAAATGGTCCCAGGATGCTTGTTTCTGGTCCAGGGAAGACATGGCTCAGCAGTTTGGGCAGGACTGTTCCCATGCGGCACAGGTTCAAGACTGATTTGCATATAGCTGTGTCTGAACTGGGGTGGCGAAGTGAGCTAAAGAACGATGATGTATTTCAACCCAGATCTGTGACTAGAGTTGAGTGTCTGAAAAGTTGCAGCACACCGTCCATCATCTCCTTGTGTTTGCTTTGATCCATAGGAACATGGCAACACAAAAAAGCACCCCTGGGTTTAGACTGAGGAGGGAGGAGTGCGGGAGAATCCCTTTAAAAGGACGGTTTCCCTCACCCATGTTTGCCTTCAAATGCAGCGCCAACCTCAAGGACCAGTTGGTCCTCACTAGACCACTGGGTAAATGATCACCCCAACAAAACATACTCTCGAGTCTCCCACCTATCATGGGGCATTTTCTATATGGTTGTTGCAGTGTCTGTGCGCAAACCTCACACACTACTACAATTGACATAGGCACGGATCGCCCTTGGGAATTGAGACAACACACCAACTGTAACTCAAAGGGTCTTTAGTAGTAGTAGCTTTATTCGGTTAAAATGACCATCAAAGTATACACAGCAAATAAAAACAGAACACCAACAATCAATACACAAGGAGAATAGAACATAACACTCTGTTTCTCAAAGGGGACCTATGTACACCAAAATACAACATCACAATATCCTTGTTAAAGTTGCAATCAAAAAATGTGTTTAAAACATTTCTTGTAATTTGGTAACATTCCTCCTGGCGATAAAAATATAATAAAACTCAGAAGGTGAATGTGCAAAATGCAGCAAATACTAAAGTGCAAGGTAATTAGAAATGTGTTACTTTAAAAAAGTACAAAACGAATAACTATGGACTTATAGTTCTCTCATTTTAAATTGCATATGAAGCACAATAATTGTAGGCATCCTATACATTTTCAAATATGCTTTGGTGACTGTGCAACAAATGCATAAGGTGACCATGCATACAGCAAATAGGCAAGTGAGCAGCAAAACATTGAATGAAGCATCAAACTAATAAACACAGCAATCTGTAGTATTTAAAACGTTTAGGGGCTTATTATCAAGAACGGTGTTAGAATTATTGCCGGTTTAGCGGCAGAAAACTGCCGCTAAAGCGGCGATAATGGTCTTGATAATATGCCCTGGAGAATCCTAATAGAAGCCCATGTTCTCACCAGAAAATGGACTTCTATTGGAATTCTCAAGGGCCTATTATCAAGCTCATTATCTTTAGCGGCATTTTTCTGCAGCTAAACCGGCCATAATTCTTAACGCCGCCCTTAATAATATGCCCCTTGGTCTCTTCAACCACGCTGCTTGTAAAAATCTACTTACAACAAATACTACTTTTGGTGATGTGTTGCTTTTTAAAATCCTGAAAGCTTCCAGACAACTACGGGTAGCCATGCCGCGACAGATTGGAATTAGCCATTTGCAACGTATAAAACGATACTCCCTTCAGAAGAACAATAAATGCTTCTCATCTTCATTACCCGAGCCACATGCAGGGCAAATTTTGAGATCTAGATTAGGGCACCATTTGCCCGTAAAGGACCTCAGTGGTAGGATTCCATAGAAAAATCGTATATACAAATTCCTAGTCGATGATGGAAATATTACATCTAAAAATTCTTCAAACATAGGGATATGCTTGTGAGCTAGGTATGTGCGAATTACAGACCCATTATGGCTATTTGTAGCATAACCGTCATTAAGATAAGCCCAGGATCGAATTTTTACCAGTTTGTTATCAGATTTTAAGATTGTGTTAGGGTCGTCCCACATGTTCTGCATTCCAAGTTTAGAGAACCAACCTGAAACGGACTTGACCCATGGGATATCCCTGAATCCTTGGAGATTCAATAGCTCTACCAGTGAATCTTTAAAAACTCCAAGTTTAGGTGTAGACCAAAGTCAGACCCAATATGCTGAGGTTTTTTTAACTAGCCAGGTCGGCAACTCTTTTTATCCCAACATCAAGGTACATGGGGATTTATAGTGAGCTATATGGTAATCCTAGTAGCCTTCTAATAAAGTTATTCTTGGCAATCGTCATTGAATGTAAATTTCCATAGCCCCAGATCTCCACCCCATAAATAGCAGCTCCCTGTGCAGTTGCTCGGTAAGTTTCCACAGCAGGGGAAATTATGCGTGACGTAGTTTGATTGTAAAACCTTGAAATAGTATTAGATCTATGTTCAATCATTGGTGTAGATTTATCCACTTGACTCGTACACAAGGAAACAGCTATTGGAATTAGGTAAGAGGGCAGACCCTGACATCACTTATCAAGAATTCTCTGGGAAGGAAGCAAGACTTGCTAGAAACAACACTTTGAGTTGCGGGTTGATTAATAGTCAGTCGCTGGTTAAGTACCATGCGGAAATTTCCATGCTGATTGAAGACATGGACTTGGATGTATTGTTCTTAACAGAAACCTGGACCAGAGCTGAGTCCGTGGTAGAAATAGGACTTGCCTGCCCCACGGGGTTTAACATTCTGCACAATCCTAGAACAGAGGGTAGAGGAGGAGGAGTCGGAGTGATATATAGAGAGGAGCTGGATTTTGCTCCTCTAAAAGTCGATGAGGTAGATGGGATGGAACTTATGGGATTCTCGTTGCAGGAACCTAAAGGCAGCCAATTCACGGGTTTGGTCTGTTACAGACCCCCAGGGAGTGTCACTCACTACCAATACTTGCTAGACACTATTACCAATCTCTCCTTGGCGCACTCCAGAATGATCATCCTGGGTGATTTTAACCTGTGGGAGAATGCTGCCCTGGGTAATCACTTGAGAGACTTGAACCATACCTGTGCTAACTTTAGCCTTCAACAACAGTGGCGTCACTAGGAGGGTGCGGGGGGTGCGGACCGCACCGGGTGACACCCTCCCCTGGGGTGACACCATCTGGGTATGCAGCCTCGCCTCTGCTCTGCTTTGCTTATCAGAAGGAACCCTAAGCCTAATAAAACATTGTGCCTCTCTGACAAGCAGAGGCTGATGTGAGCATTTAAATAATGTCTTCACTTGGATAATGCGCTGTCAGTTTTAACGGACAATCTTTTGATTCGTTCTTTGAAATTAATGAGGTATTTAACAGCTTTTTAGCATATGAAATTAATACTGGATAAAAGACGGGCTTTTATGGAATCAAATGGTTGATTCTGAAGAATAAGTGGAATTTTAAATGAAGTGAGGATAGAAAATGATTACGTACACATTTATAACAGGATATTCATAATTTAATAAGAAATAATTATATAGATATATTGGGGAAGATTGGAAAGAGCATCTTAACTTTTCTTTACTGGAAAGTATACCATCTAGATATTTTTCGGTTTCAGTGTAAAACTTTAGCAAAGTGTGTTTGTAAAGGGAACACTTATCTGTGGGTATCGTGGCACTGAAAAACAGACTTCTTGTTACCCAACTCACTAACACTCATTTTATCGACCTCAAAAGGATGAAAGGTCAAGTAGACAGATCGGCATTTGAAGGACTGATCTAACACAGATGTATGTAATGAGTCAGAGCTCTAAAGACAGACATTATGGGGAATACATCTTAAAAGTAAATCCTATTGAGCAGAAGTATTCAAACATAATTTAAGGGGTTCTTACCAAAGAGGTTACTTTATAGTTGGCTAGAAAATGGAGTCCTTCTTTAGCAGAGGTTAAGTATGACATCGGTCCAAAATATATTACATTCAAAAGGCAATGATCTGCCCCTATCCAGGCCCCCCCACACCCCACACCCCCTCCCTGCTGCGCTCGTGAGGGCGGGTGTGTCTTCTGTGTCTATTTAAACTTATCCTCAGTGACGTGCGCACGAATTCAAAGCGCATTTCATGAGTTTATTTCAGTCACTTTAAGAAGAACCGAGAACTGTGAGGGAGAAACCATGGGGGGGGGGTGGAGAAGGCGACGAGGAAAGGGTTAAAAGAGCAGCAGGCGGGGGAGACATGGTGCAGGCAGAGGGGAGATGGTGCAGGCGGGGGGAGAGATGGTGCAGGCGGAGGGGGAGGGATGGTGCAGGCAGAGAGGGAGATGGTGCAGGCGGAGGGGAAATGGTGCAGGCAGAGGGGGAGATGGTGCAGGCGGAGGGGAGATGGTGCAGGCAGAGGGGAGATGGTGCAGGCGATGGGGAGATGGTGCAGGCAGAGGGAGAGATGGTGCAGGCGGAGGGGAGATGGTGCAGGCAGAGGGGGAGATGGTGCAGGCGGAGGGGAGATGGTGCAGGCAAAGGGTGAGAGATGGTGCAGGCTGAGGGAGAGGTGGTGCAGGCAGAGGGAGAGATGGTGCAGGCAGAGGGGAGATGGTGCAGACAGAGGGTGAGATGTGCAGGCTGAGGGAGAGATGGCGCAGGCAGGGGGTGAGATGGCGCAGGCAGGGGGTGAGATGGTGCAGGCGGAGGGGAGATGGTGCAGGCAGAGGGAGAGATGGTGCAGTCAGAGGGAGAGATGGTGCAGGCGGAGGGGAGATGGTGTGGACAAAGGGAGAGATGGTGCAGGCAGAGGGGAGATGGTGCAGGCAGAGGGGAGATGGTGCAGGCAGAGGGTGAGATGGTGCAGACAGAGGGAGAGATGGTGCAGACAGAGAGAGAGATGGTGCAGACAGAGAGAGGGTGATGGTGCAGGCAGGGGGTTAGATGGTGCAGGCGGAGGGGAGGTGGTGCAGACAGAGGGAGAGATGGTGCAGGCGGAGGGGAGATGGTGCAGGCAGAGGGAGAGATGGTGCAGGCGGAGGGAGAGATGGCGCAGGCAGAGGGAGAGATGGTGCAGGCGGAGGGGAGATGGTGTTGACAATGGGAGAGATGGTGCAGGCAGAGGGGAGATGGTGCAGGCGGAGGGGAGATGGTGCAGGCAGAGGGAGAGATGGTGCAGGCGGAGGGGAGATAGTGTGGACAATGGGAGAGATGGTGCAGGCAGAGGGGAGATTGTGCAGGCAGAGGGAAGATGGTACAGGCTGAGGGAGAGATGGTGCAGGCTGAGGGAGAGGTGGTGCAGGCAGAGGGAGAGATGGTGCAGGCAGAGGGGAGATGGTGCAGACAGAAGGTGAGATGTGCAGGCTGAGGGAGAGATGGCGCAGGCAGGGGGTGAGATGGCGCAGGCAGGGGGTGAGATGGTGCAGGCGGAGGGGAGATGGTGCAGACAGAGCGAGAGATGGTGCAGGTGGAGGGGAGATGGTGCAGGCAGAGGGAGAGATGGTGCAGTCAGAGGGAGAGATGGTGCAGGCGGAGGGGAGATGGTGTGGACAAAGGGAGAGATGGTGCAGGCAGAGGGGAGATGGAGCAGGCAGAGGGGAGATGGTGCAGGCAGAGGGGAGATGGGGCAGGCAGAGGGTGAGATGGTGCAGACAGAGAGAGAGATGGTGCAGACAGAGAGAGAGATGGTGCAGACAGAGAGAGAGAGATGGTGCAGGCAGGGGGTGAGATGGTGCAGGCGGAGGGGAGGTGGTGCAGACAGAGGGAGAGATGGTGCAGGCGGAGGGGAGATGGTGAAGGCAGAGGGGGAGATGGTGCAGGCGGAGGGAGAGATGGCGCAGGCAGAGGGAGAGATGGTGCAGGTGGAGGGGAGATGGTGTGGACAATGGGAGAGATGGTGCAGGCAGAGGGGAGATGGTGCAGGCGGAGGGGAGATGGTGCAGGCAGAGGGAGAGATGGTGCAGGCGGAGGGGAGATAGTGTGGACAATGGGAGAGATGGTGCAGGCAGAGGGGAGATTGTGCAGGCAGAGGGAAGATGGTACAGGCTGAAGGAGAGATGGTGCAGGCTGAGGGAGAGGTGGTGCAGGCAGAGGGAGAGATGGTGCAGGCAGAGGGGAGATGGTGCAGACAGAGGGTGAGATGTGCAGGCTGAGGGAGAGATGGCGCAGGCAGGGGGTGAGATGGCGCAGGCAGGGGGTGAGATGGTGCAGGCGGAGGGGAGATGGTGCAGACAGAGGGAGAGATGGTGCAGGTGGAGGGGAGATGGTGCAGGCAGAGGGAGAGATGGTGCAGTCAGAGGGAGAGATGGTGCAGGTGGAGGGGAGATGGTGTGGACAAAGGGAGAGATGGTGCAGGCAGAGGGGAGATGGTGCAGGCAGAGGGGAGATGGTGCAGGCAGAGGGGAGATGGTGCAGGCAGAGGGTGAGATGGTGCAGACAGAGGGAGAGATGGGGCAGACAGAGCGAGAGATGGTGCAGAGAGAGAGAGATGGTGCAGGCAGGGGGTGAGATGGTGCAGGCGGAGGGGAGGTGGTGCAGACAGAGGGAGAGATGGTGCAGGCGGAGGGGAGATGGTGAAGGCAGAGGGAGAGATGGTGCAGGCGGAGGGAGAGATGGCGCAGGCAGAGGGAGAGATGGTGCAGGTGGAGGGAGAGATGGTGTGGACAATGGGAGAGATGGTGCAGGCTGAGGGGAGATGGTGCAGGCGGAGGGGAGATGGTGCAGGCAGAGGGAGAGAGGGTGCAGGCGGAGGGGAGATAGTGTGGACAATGGGAGAGATGGTGCAGGCAGAGGGGAGATTGTGCAGGCAGAGGGAAGATGGTACAGGCTGAGGGAGAGATGGTGCAGGCTGAGGGAGAGATGGTGCAGGCTGAGGGAGACATGGTGCAGGCAGGGGGTGAGATGGTGCAGGAGGAGGGGAGATGGTGCAGACAGAGGGAGAGATGGTGCAGGCAGAGGGGACATGATGCAGGCAGAGGGTGAGTTGGTCTATCCGGTAAGTTGTGAGGGGGTGACACCATGAGTTACCCGCACCGGGTGACACCAACCCTAGTGAAGCCTCTGTTCAACAATTAGTTATTTCCCGACCGATCGAGGAGGACACATTCTTGACCTGCTATTTGCTAATGGTACAGATACGAAGGTACTGAATATTATACCTCAACACTGAACAGACCATTATTTAGTTCTTTTTCGAATAACAACACCTGGCCTGAGGGACCAATTTAACAGGCCAGCGGTCTATCGGGTAGGTAGGGAATGGGCGAAACTAGGCAGATCGGGAGTCCTATTAACACCACCTACTGATGATCTCTTCTGCGCCTCTGCCACGGTAGAGGAGAATTATAATATTTATCAGGAATATATCATGGATGCTTTGGATCAATTAATCCCGATAAAAAAATTAGAACTAGAAATAAAATCTCAGCACCATGTTATAATGAGGAATTAAAACATCTTCGCCTGTTATGTAAAAAGGCTGCAAGAAAGTGGAGGAAGAGATATTCAGAGGGGGATAAGCTGGAGCTGAGGTCAGCACAGGCCAAATACAAGCTACGGATCTTAGAATGTAAGGCAAATTTCTATGCCAATTCGATCCTAAATGCCTCTAACGGGACCAAGAAATTGTTTAAAATAGCCAGGGATAACTCGACTCCAACCTGTTTGAATAATAAAGTGGTGGCCTCCCAGGAATTGTGCGATAAAATTGCCTCGCACTTCCTGGATAAAGTGGGAAAGATTGTTAGTCCATTTGTGGAGAATAATACTGTTGCCCAGTTTCAAGATCTACAGAAGAGGCTCTTACTGCCCCTGCATTTAACATCGTGGTGCAAAGTATATCTTCAGGATCCCCACTTGACCCTCTACCACAGAAAGTGTGGAAGACCTATGGACAAAAGACATTCTCTTGGCTTTTCCAGATTTGTAATCAGTCCCTGGAAGAGGGTACCGTCCCAGCGGGATGGAAACAGGCGGTGGTAAAACCCCTGATAAAGAAGCCCACCTTGGACCCGACAAATCCGTCTAATTTTCGACCGATTTCTTTGCTCCCATTTCCAGTTAAAATCTTGGAAAAGGTGGTAAGCAAATCGTTATCCAGCTTTTTTCAGGAACATCTTTTGCTGGATAAGGACCAGTTCGGGTTTCGGGATGGACATGGAACGGAGTCAGCTTTGTCGACTATGCTGGACAATCTTCGAATGCGGGCTGACAACGGGAATGGCACGGTTTTAGTGCTCCTCGATATGTTGGCCGCGTTCGACACAGTGAGCCACTCAATCCTTCTGGAGAGACTAGAGAGAATAGGCGTGAAGGGGCGGGCGTTACAATGGTTACGGTCCTACTTAACAGGCAGAGCACAGACAGTTACCATGTCGCCTTTTACATCCTGTAAGTCACCCATTGCCTATGGGGTCCCACAGGGCTCTGCCATTAGCCCCATCCTTTTAAATGTCTATCTGCAGCCGCTCTTCCCTATTATTAAATTGTTCGGGGTTGACTTGGTCAACTACGTGGACGATACGCAGCTGGCTGTCTCCTTGGAAGGAAAACAGGCACTTTCCATTGACCACTTCCAAGAGTGCATGCGTCAGACCGCAGATTGGCTGCGGAGGAACTCTTTGCAGTTCAATGGAGGGAAGACGGAGGTGCTATACTGCGCACCGGTGAGGCTGTCCTCGTATACCCCGACGGAGTTTAGGCTTACCCCCGAGGAGGATCCACTGACTCCAGCCAGTACGGTACGGAATCTCGGGGTTCTAATAGATAAGAACCTCGAGATGGAGTCTCAGGCAATTAAGACAGCTAGCGTGTGTTTTGGCCTGCTACGTCTGCTTCGCCGGATACTACCAATTCTGCCAAAGGATTTGCGCTCCTTGGTAGTAAGCGGTACAAAAGGGTGTGGTGATGGACGGAGCATCTGAACCAATCAAACACTCACACCCAGTCAAAAGATCTGGTTTGAATCCATCACCGATCTTTAGCCCACTCTGCCACCCCAGTTCAGACATGACTATATGCAAATCAGTCTGACCCTGTGCCTCATGGGAACAGTCCAGCCCGAACTGCCAAGCCATGCCTTCCCTGGACCGGAAACAAGCTTCCGAGGACCGGTTTCTGGCATTACAGCCGTCTTCAGCCCGGCTTGCTTGAATCCAGTGGCAAAGTGAGCAATGGACTCACGTCTGAGCATACCCTGCCACACTTATGGCGGCCAAAAGCGGTACAAAAGGGGGTGGTGATGGACGGAGCATCTGAAGCAATCAAACACTCACACCCAGTCAAAAGATCTGGGTTCAATCCATCACCGTTCTTTAGCCCACTCTGCCACCCCAGTTCAGACATGACTATATGCAAATCAGTCTGACCCTGTGCCTCATGGGAACAGTCCAGCCCGAACTGCCAAGCCATGCCTTCCCTGGACCGGAAACAAGCTTCCGAGGACCGGTTTCTGGCATTACAGCCGTCTTCAGCCCGGCTTGCTTGAATCCAGTGGCAAAGTGAGCAAGGGACTCACGTCTGAGCATACCCTGCCACACTTACGGCGGCCAAAAGCAGTACAAAAGGGGGTGGTGATGGACGGAGCATCTGAACCAATCAAACACTCACACCCAGTCAAAAGATCTGGGTTGAATCCATCACCGTTCTTTAGCCCACTCGGCCACCCCAGTTCAGACATGACTATATGCAAATCAGTCTGACCCTGTGCCTCATGGAAACAGTCCAGCCCGAACTGCCAAGCCATGCCTTCCCTGGACCGGAAACAAGCTTCTGAGGAGCGGTTTCTGGCATTACAGCTGTCTTCAGCCCGGCTTGCTTGAATCCAGTGGCAAAGTGAGCAAGGGACTCACGTCTGAGCATACCCTGCCACACTTATGGCGGCCAAAAGCGGTACAAAAGGGGGTGGGGATGGACGGAGCATCTAAACCAATCAAACACTCACACCCAGTCAAAAAATCTGGGTTGAATCCATCACCGTTCTTTAGCCCACTCTGCCACCCCAGTTCAGACATGACTATATGCAAATCAGTCTGACCCTGTGCCTCATGGGAACAGTCCAGCCCGAACTGCCAAGCCATGCCTTCCCTGGACCGGAAACAAGCTTCCGAGGACCGGTTTCTGGCATTACAGCCGTTTCCAGCCCGGCTTGCTTGAATCCAGTGGCAAAGTGAGCAAGGGACTCACGTCTGAGCATACCCTGCCACACTTACGGCGGCCAAAAGCGGTACAAAAGGGGGTGGTGATGGACGGAGCATCTGAAGCAATCAAACACTCACACCCAGTCAAAAGATCTGGGTTGAATCCATCACCGTTCTTTAGCCCACTCGGCCACCCCAGTTCAGACATGACTATATGCAAATCAGTCTGACCCTGTGCCTCATGGAAACAGTCAAGCCCGAACTGCCAAGCCATGCCTTCCCTGGACCGGAAACAAGCTTCTGAGGAGCGGTTTCTGGCATTACAGCCGTCTTCAGCCCGGCTTGCTTGAATCCAGTGGCAAAGTGAGCAAGGGACTCACGTCTGAGCATACCCTGCCACACTTATGGCGGCCAAAAGCGGTACAAAAGGGGGTGGTGATGGACGGAGCATCTAAACCAATCAAACACTCACACCCAGTCAAAAGATCTGGGTTGAATCCATCACCGTTCTTTAGCCCACTCTGCCACCCCAGTTCAGACATGACTATATGCAAATCAGTCTGACCCTGTGCCTCATGGGAACAGTCCAGCCCGAACTGCCAAGCCATGCCTTCCCTGGACCGGAAACAAGCTTCCGAGGACCGGTTTCTGGCATTACAGCTGTTTCCAGCCCGGCTTGCTTGAATCCAGTGGCAAAGTGAGCAAGGGACTCACGTCTGAGCATACCCTGCCACAATTATGGCGGCCAAAAGCGGTACAAAAGGGGGTGGTGATGGACGGAGCATCTGAACCAATCAAACACTCACACCCAGTCATCGCTTTGTTCGCCCTAAGTGTGGCAGGGTATGCTTAGACGTGAGTCCCTTGCTCACTTGGCCACGGGATTCAAGATAGCCTGGCTGATGAGGATTATGAATCCGAAACCGGTTCCAGGATGCTTGTTTCCGGTCCAGGGAAGACATGGCTTGGCAGTTCGGGCTGGACTGTTCCCATGAGACACAGGGTCAGACTGATTTGCATATGGCCATGTCTGAACTGGAGTGGCTGAGTGGGCTAAAGAATGGTGATGGGAGGGAGGGCCTTCAGTGTGGTAGGAGCTCAGCTGTGGAATAAGCTGCCACAAAGGATCAGACAGGCTGACTCTCTAATTGAATTCAGGAAGAGCCTGAAAACTTGGCTCTTCCCGAAAGTCTGATCAGTACGTTCCATTGCTCTGCTCACCATCACGCCGATTGGGTGTTGTTATATCTGAGCGCCAGGATACCAGTAGGGTGGCAGTTGCGCTAAATAAGCACAGATACAATACAATACTCGTCCACCTTAGGATATACATAAGTCTAACACTTAAATTGTCATAGTTGTGTACTCTATCAAGAGCCTCGCTACCTACACGGATACTACGACTTCCCTTCCCTTCTTAAAACCCGCACTGTATGAATTTGTTGGTTGGGGCTTTTGGGCATTACGCTAATTCCATTTTCCAGGACTGGGGAGTCCGGACCGGCAGTTACTTCCTGTTTTGCACCACTCGACAACTAGAGACGTCATTTTAGCTCAGTGCACACTCTAGGTGTCGGAGCGGCTGCCCCTTATAAAAATGGGTGCTGCCAAAGGCATGCCTAAGCAAGCCCATCTTCGCCCGTCAGCATCCCGGAAGTGGCCAGCACCAGCCATGCTGCCCCTTTTCCACTGGACCATACGGCCGCTCGAGCTTACATACGCAATGTTCTCCTCTCACTTCGTCCACTCCCTTGCCTCCAGTCTTGAAGGTGGGAGGTGTTACAGTCCCCCCATGTGTAATGAATGCAGTTTTGATTTGCGCCTAGGCTTAGACACATCCTAAGGCTTTGGGACTATCCCCAGTGGCAGTAGGAAGGGGTCCAAATTTAATGCAGCATTACTTAATACTTGCTCGCTAGATAGGCACCACCAGGATATCTTTGATCTCCTTTCCGATAATCAGGTCGATTTATTATTCATTATGGAGACCTGGCTCAATGATTCCTCAAATCCTATTTTTGAGATGGCAATACCCGCGGAATATAATATCTTCCAGGCTGATCACAAAGTCGGGAGGGGTGGTGGTGTTGCGGTCATCTGTAGGGACAAGTGGACCATCCGCTGCAAAGAGTACTCTCAGGTAGGTGAGGGTGAAGTCCTTGATTTCAGTATAAAATTTTCCCCTCACACCTCGCTGGGTGGAACATTGGTCTATAGACCCCCTGGGCATGCAGAGCCTTTTCTCAAAAACCTGGTGGATGTTATTATTCCCCGTGCTCTGTGGTTCGCACACTATCTTTTTCTGGGAGATCTCAATATCCATTTGGACAAAGACAATGCTGGGGACTCCAGGGAATTCGTCGATTCTCTTAACCTTTCCCAGCTCATGCATTGGGTCAGGGCTCCAACGCACTCAGGCGGCCATATCCTTGATCCCATTTGTTCCAACTTCCCCATTATGGTGGAGGATCTTCTACCAGTTCCATGGTCTGATCATTTTTTGTCTTATTTCTCCTGGGTCTTGGATGGCAATATCCCCCCTTGCTGTGCTGGCCGATGACCAGCCTTTCCCAAAATTGACCTGATATCGTTCAGCTGTGCGCTAGCTGTGTCCAGACCAGCACCTTCCGATGATTTGGAGGTTGCTCTGGAGAGCTTCTCCAGCTAGAGCAAAAAGGGCGGTGGACCATTTTTCTCCTACGGCCCCCTTAAACCAGCCAGGGATTCATCTCCTAAATCATGGTTTTCTCATGAGCTTAAGCTAAAAAAACAATACTGTAAAAAATTAGAAAGCCAATGGCAGCTGGAATACTGCCCCTCGGCGAAGCTTAACCTTAGGAAAGTCCAGAAGTTATACTCTACCTCTGTTACTCAGGCCAAAATCCTTTACTATGCAGATCCCATTGATCTAGCCAGGAACAACTCCAAAGACATTTTTTCAACTGTCCAGAATTTCATGGCCTACAGAGCTGAATCCACCACACTTCCCTCGTCCAACGCGTGGTGCGAGGAACTTTCAAATTTCTTTATTGATAAAATTTGCTCTATTCAGGCGTTCTTCACTTTAGGGAATCACTCTATGGTCAGGCCCTTGCCCCCGGAGGTGCCGGATGCTGAGTATCCCTCACTGACGGCTTTCTCACCCATCGATCTCCGTGAGTATTTGAGGGTCATTAAGGCCTTGAAGTCAGGCTCCCCAACTGATCCCTGTGCAGCCAGACTTCTGACCTCAGTCGCAGAGATAGTGAACCCAGAAGTGAACAGACTAATCAATCTGTCCCTCCAGGAGACCCATGTTCCCTCAGTACAGAAGCAGGCCAAGAATATGCCCCTTTTAAAAAACCTTCATTGGATCCTCTGAACCCAGTTAACTACCGCCCTATTTCCCTTCTTCCTATCATAGCGAAAACTTGCGAGAAAGTGGTTAACAAACAACTCACCAACTTTGTTGAGGGTACTGGACTTCTTCACACAGCTCAATCCCGGTTCAGAGCCCCCTATAGCATTGAGTCGGCTATTTGGGAGTGTCTGGATTATCGCGGTAGGGCAGCTCTCATTTTATTGGACCTCTAGCAGCATTTGATACCATTCCACATTCTATGCTACTTACCCGCCTCGCTGACTTGGGGATCTCAGGTGCTGCCTTGAGTTGGCTGAAATTCTTTCTGGAGGGGCGCACCCAACAGGTCTGGCTCCCCCCAGTCTCCACCTCATCTCGGGAGGTATCTACTGCAGTGCCCCAGGGGTCCTTTTTTAGCCCCCTTCCTTTTAATCTTTATGTCACCCCCCTGATGCACTTGGCTGAAAAGTTGGGAGCCAAAATCATAGCATATGCTGATGACACACAGCTCCTGTTTACCTAGGAAAAATCAGAGGGTTCCAAGTCCCCGGCCAGAAATTGTCTGTCAGCAGTCTTTCACTGGCTTTCCTCAGCACAGCTTAAAAGTAACGAGGATAAATCTGAAATTCTCCTCTTTGGGCCTTTTGTTCTCCAGATTAGAGAATCTTTATGGCCAGCGGAATTCCCCACGCCTGCCTCAACGGGGCAACCCGCTAAGAATCTTGGAGTTTGGTTCGAGGAGAATCTCTCCTTCACCACCCAGATCAAGAAGTTAGCGGGGAATTGCTTTGGGATACTCAAAAGAAAAACCCTTAGGAAATTTCTCCTGCTTCTCCCCAGAGCATCTACGGAGATGGGGAAACAGGCTCTGATACTCTCGGATCGACTACGCGACTGCTTTGTATGTCGGCTTGCCGGGCTACCTCCTCAATAAACTACAGGTTGTCCAAAATGCTGCTCCAAGACTTGTTTTTAACATCCTGATGAGATACAGCACCAGACAGCATTTGCGTTCACTCCATTGGCTACCTGTGGCCAAACGAGTCTAGTTTAAAGCTTTAACCTTGACTCATCGTGCTCTGCATGCCTGTGGCCCACCTACTTGCGGAAGCGCTTCCTGTTCTACACCCCCGCCGGATCTCTCCATTCATCTTCCCAGCTTCTGGCCCACATTCCTTGCTTCCGACTCACAAGAATGGGGGGCAGTTCCCTTGCAGTCAGAGCTACTACAGCTTGGAACTCACTCCCTCTGGCCCTTCGCAGCATTCAAGACTTTCGTCTTTTCAAAAACAATTGAAGACTCGTCTATTTGTCTAACCTGTGTCACTTCTCCATCTCCAGGCTAGTGCCGGGACACTCCTCAGAGTATCTGTGCATGTTACAAGCTTAAATAACATAAAATAACATAACTTTATCTTTTCAAACACCATAAACTTGGTTTTATTTATATTTAATTCTAAACCTCTTGAATTACAAAAATTTTAACACCTATCAATTCAAATTTGGAGCCGCATTGGTGATTTAGATATAAGGAGTGAGTCGTCAGCAAAAAAGTAAGATTGGTATCTTCTTGTTATTCAAAGCCGGGGAGTCATTCCTGCAATGTTCTAAAGCATCCACAACATCATTATTATACAGGGAAAATAGGGTAGGCGATAAAACACTGCCCTGGCGGACTTCTCTCTCTATGGGGATACAATCCGTTAGTTCGCCATTGGGGCCCATGCGAACTTGTGCGTAGTTATTCACATGCAGTTTATTTATTAGGTGTACTAAATTAACTGGGACCCCCTTGCTTGCAAGGGGTTGCCAGAGAGCAGAAGGTGATATAAGATTGAATGCTGCTCGAAGGTCAATAAAAGCCACATAGAGTTTTTGTTCTGAAGTAAAACATATTTCCAATATAAAACCGTGAATCGGGAGGAGGAGCTTCGCGCGCAACCAAGATGGTCGCGTGGGCAAAGGGCTCCTGGACCTTCGCCACCTCCGCCGTTTATCCTGTACCCTATCCTGACTTAGAGGACGGGTCGTTTGTGGCACGGCCCTGCTGATCATTTATCTGTTTCCAGCTTTCGATTTGGACTCCGGGAACCGAAGTTACGGACTTCGGAATCTTGTTGGCCTGCTCCCTGGTGCCACCCCGGGCTCTGCTTCTCTGCCAGCCGGACAGTAACTGAACAACAACGGATCGCCTGAGTCACCTCGGCTCGGTCGTCTACTTTCGGTTTAGTTTCTCGCCCTGCGACCTCTCAGGCTCTGTCTGGATCGGCCTCTCTCGGTTGCCCTCCACCCTACCATATCTCGACATTTGCGGACCTGCCTAGTGTGGCTCACTAAATGGTGTGGAGTGCCCACTTTCTGCTTTTAAACTGTTGCGGGCGCACCGAGTGTAGCCATTTTCACCAGGTCTCAGGCAATCCTCCGGGGCACGATATCCAAGATGGCCACCAAACCCGAGGGCGAAAAACGCAAGACCAAGCCGGCTCTCCGGGGGGGGGGTGTCGTGCAGTCTAACGTCATGGACAGATACACCCTCGCCAAAGGCTCCCCGGGAGGACCGACCAAATCCCCGATTAATGTCGGAGAGGATTCCTCGACGGGTGAGGACTTGTCGCTAAAAGACGTTATGGGCGCCATTGCTGGCATGAAGGCCACATTGGGTCAACAGTATGAGGCCTTGGCTCATAAGCTGGACACGGTTGCCATCGACGTTACCCTGATCAGGGCTGATCTTGCGAAAACCTACGAGAAGGTCAAATCTCTCGACCTTCAGACATCCAGTCTCGTTACTGACGTCTCCGATTTACAGACAGAAGTCGGCAACTTGCGAGCCTCTAATGACTATTTCTCTCGGTGCTTGGAGGACTTTGAAGGCCGTGCACGGCGGAATAATATCCGTCTGGTTGGTGTCCCGGAGAAATCGGAAGCCTCTTCGGTGGACCTGCTGGTGGAGGACCTTGTTCTGAACCACCTGGCGCCTAAAGGCCTCAGTAAGTTCTTTGCCGTGGAACGTGCACATAGGATACCGGGAGGCCCGCCTAAGCAGGGAGCCACTCCATGTCCCATCATTGCTCGGATCTTCCATTTTCGAGACAGGGATGCGATCCTCCAAGCATTGTGTCAATCTGGTCCTGTGGCTTTTGAAAACTCTACGGTCAGTTTTTACCCAGACTTCACCCAGCAGGTGCAGAAACAAAGACTCGGATTCCAAGGGGTGAAGAAGAGGCTGAGAGACAGAGACATGAAGTACGCTATGCTCTTCCCGGCCTGACTACGTGTGGTGTACAGGGATCGAACATTCTTTTTCGACCATCCTGGGGCCGCAAGTGACTGGCTTGACACGCTGCCCTCCGGGCAGGAACATTCTGAACAATTTGGACATTCCGGAGGAGCGGAGGGCGGCCCGGTGGAGCAGGAATAGGGTGCGACGCTGGCTCCCGGGCCACCGCATTGACTTTCAGCTGTGGTTTGATGCTATGCAACTACTGCCTGCTAATGTTTTGTCTTTTCGGGTTGTGGGGGGGGGGGTGGGTGAGTCTTCCTCCTCAGGGGTTCTTTTCGTAGACTAGTTGTGTGATGGGGCGACAGGCACACTGCAAGTTGGGGTGGCTCTTGAGTCTTACGCAGGGGTGCAGGGTGGGGGCGAGATGTTCAGGGTTTTTTTGGGGGATGGGGGTTGCAGTTTGTGTTTCTTTGTTTTCTTCAAGGCATAGTGTTGATGTTCTCCTGCTACATAGTGTTGCGTCTGGTGTGGGGTGGGATTGGGGCTGGTTTCCGGGATGGGGGTAGGGGACTTAAATTGTTGTGTTGGAACGTCAACGGGTTGGGGGACAGGATAAAACGGGGAGTGGTATTGCAACTGTTGCGGCGGTTATCCCCTGATGTAGTGTTGCTTCAGGAGACGCACTTGATTGGCAATACATGCCACCCAATGAATAGGCGTGGATACCGTCTCCTGGCCCACTCCGGTTTCACCTCTGGCTCTAGGGGGGCGGGCATTCTGGTACGGAGCTCCCTCCCTCTCGCTATTGACGACATTATCCTTGATGATAGGGGTCGCTACGCCGCCATTGTGGGACGCTGGGAGGGGAAAGTCATCACCCTGCTCTCTGTTTACATCCCGCCTGGTCTGCAGGCCACTACCTTTGCCGATCTGGGAAGAGTACTCCTGGGGATCCCTGAGGGTCAGCTTGTAGTGGGAGGGGATTTCAATTCTGTAGTGTCGGGGATGTGTGACCGTTACCCTCCCCGGGAAAATGTACGGTCTCAATCTTGGCTGGGGGACTTCTTGGACACTCTGGGGCTCACTGATTGTTGGCGCCTGCTCCACCCAGGGCAGTCGCAGTACACTTTCCACTCTGGGGCTCACGGCAGTCTTTCGAGACTAGACTATGTGTTGATGCCCTCCTCACAGGCCTCCTCCATCAGGGAGATAAAACACCTTGCTAGGGGTATTTCGGACCACTCCCCATTATGGTTAGTCATAGACACGAAGCTGGGGACTGAGGGCCGAGTGGCTCAGATTAACCCCTGGTATCTCCGTGATCCAAAGGTGAAAGCTGAACTGGTTAAAGCGCTTGACCATTACTTTGCCGATAATGTGGGCACCGTCTCCTCCTCTGTTACACTGTGGGAAGCGTACAAAACTGTGATTCGGGGCCATGCCCTTTCCTTGATTAGCAATGTTAGGAAGGTTAAACAGGAGGGGGTTGTCCGGATCGAGAAAACGAAATCACTGTCCTTGAGGGGGAGTTGGAGTCCGAGGTCACCCCGGATAGACTGCACCTACTGAGTCTTAAACAACTTGACTACAGCGCATTAGTTACGGATGCTGCGAAAGAAATGGGCAGGGAACAGCAGGGGCGTCTGTATGATGTGGGAGACAAGGCTGGGAAGTTGCTTGCTTGGCTGGATAGGAGGGAGCGCGCGAGTCTGGTGGTGCCTGTGGTTGTGAATGTGCAAGGAGTGAGTCTTACTGACCCCGCCGACATTGTGGACTGTTTTGAGGACTATTTTCGGGATGTGTATTCCCCTGTGTCCGATCGACCAGAGCATGACTCCCAGCTACTCCTGCGAGACCTCTCGCTGCCTTGTTTGTCGGACCCTGAGAGGGGGCTCCTCGAGGCACCGCCCACAGTGAAGGAAGTGTTTACTGCCATCTGCTCGGTCCGCTCGGGGAAGGCCTCGGGCCCCAATGGGCTCCCCATTGAGCTCTACAAGCTCCGTCCGGACACAATAGCTCCGTATCTACGGTCGATGTTCCTGGAATCGTTGGAGTCGGGTTCCCTTCCCCCTGACCAAAGACTGGCCACCATAGTTGTGATCCACAAGGATGGTAAGCCACGCGACCGCTGCACCTCCTTTAGGCCCATATCCCTGATCAATGCCGAACCAAAGATCCTGGCTAAACTGCTGGCTAACCGCTTAGTTATTGTCATAAGCGACCTGGTTCACCCGGATCAATCCGGGTTTATACCACACCGC
Organism: Lissotriton helveticus; assembly: GCF_964261635.1. Lineage (NCBI taxonomy): Eukaryota > Metazoa > Chordata > Amphibia > Caudata > Salamandridae > Lissotriton > Lissotriton helveticus. The sequence continues at coordinate 696,366,754 of NC_136063.1, forward strand.
AACACGGCATTGAACCTCCGGCGCCTGCATGGTGTCCTCGCGCGGGCAGGGACGTTGTGCGAACCAGCCATTTTGGCGTCTCTGGACGCCACTATGGCGTTTGATACACTGGAGTGGCCGTATCTTTGGGCGGTCCTCTCTAAATTTGGCTTCGGCCCGAACTTTATTAATTGGGTGAAACTGCTTTATACCGATCCCTTAGCACAAGTGGTCGTCAACGGCCGTGTCTCCGCCCCATTTGCCCTCGGCAGAGGGACGCGCCAGGGCTGCCCTTTGTCTCCTCTTTTATTTGCCCTTGCTCTGGAACCACTGGCGGCCTGGTTGAGATGGGAGCCATCTTTGAAGGGCATTAGATGGAACTCTGACTTTGAGGACCGGGTGTCCTTATATGCAGACGATATCCTGCTGTATCTCACGTCGCCTCGGAAATCGTTGATCGTTCTTTTCGACGTCTTGACCTCCTTCCGTAAAAACTCTGGTCTCGTCATCAACTGGTCTAAGTCGTGGGTCTATGTTCTTTCGGGCGAGGCTCCTCTCTTGCCCCGCTGCTGCCCTATTTCGGTGGCGCGGGACGGCTTTACGTATTTGGGGATCTTTATTTCCTTGGACCCGGTACTTCGTTATGAGCGCAATTTGCTGCCCCCGCTCCAGCGCCTTCGCGCTGATGTTGTTGCGTCGGGTAAGCTCCCCTTCTCCCCCTTGGGACGAGCTGCACTGTTCAAGATGATGTCGCTGCCCCGGTTCCTTTATGCGCTCCAAAACACACTCGACACGGTGCCTGCTAGCTACTTTCGGGAGGTCGAGGGTCTACAAAGGCGATTACTATGGGGGGGCCGATCCCGTATTGCCCTGGCGAAGATGACGCTGCCGTGGTACGACGGGGGCATCGCGCTTCCCGATATTCGCCGGTACTATTGGGCCTCTCAGCTGGGGGATGATTAACCATGGTACTTATGGTCCTTCGCCGAACCCGGCATTTGAAATGGACAGGTGGCTGTTGCCTGGCGGAGATTATAACAGGGCGCTGTACGCGAGGTCTGTTTGCAGGACCCTCACGGGCCCCACCATGACAGCCGTGCAGGTGTGGTACCGTGCGACGGCGGCTCTGGGCTGGACAGATAAACTGACTCGTGCGACTCCTCTTTACGCGTCTGATAGGCTCGGGTCCCTCTGGAAATCGAAGGGCTTTGACAAGTGGGATGTGATTGGTATCAGCAGGGTGAATGATGTGTGGACCAAGGATAGGGTCAAGACGTTTGAGGAGCTGAAAGCTGAGTACGACTTGAATGATAGGGAGTTTTTTCGTTATGTGCAAATTCGACATGCCATACTATCTGTTTTCCCCTTGGGCACAGCTATCCCGGAGGCGTCCCCGCTGGAGGATCGGTTTATGGACGGGCACGTCCCGGACAGTACGATCTCGCTCATATACAAAAAACTGATCAACAACAGGATTGACCTCCTCTGTCATCTTCGAGAGGTCTGGACCAGTGACGGTCTGGAACTTGATGATGAGGACTGACAGGCGGCGATCTCTTCCCCGAAGGAAGTGGCGATCCCGGCGCGCCTTCGGTTTGTGCAGCTCAAAATTCTTCATAGGGTGTATGTGACTGGTCCCCGTCTGGTGTGTATGGGATTCTCTGTAGATGGTCTGTGTAGGCGTGGCTGTGGTCTCGTGGGTACATTTCTCCATATCATGTGGGAATGTCCTGCCGTGATACGCTATTGGACTCGGGTGCATGAGGTTATGAGTGAGGTCACGGGTGTGCGGTCAATGCCTGAGGCGAGGAGATGCTTGTTAAATGTCTGGGAACCGAATGATTACAGCGGAGCGCAGCTTCGCTGGGTTACCCTGGGTAATATGATTGCTAAGAGGGACATTGCCCAATTGTGGGGTGCTCAGAGGCCGCCGACGGTTCTGCTGTGGCAACAAAACATGGATTGGTGCATGTTTCGAGAGAAGACAGTTTATGTTGCCCGTGGCACGCCCCGTAAATGGGGTAAGATCTGGAATCAGTGGAACACATACCGTGGTGATATATGACTTTGAAACTGACCTATCTCCTCCCAACCTATTGTTTCCTCCACTATTGATTAGGTGTTCTTGCTTGCTCCTGTTGTCCCTCCCCCCCTTCCACAATGTATGGCCCTGCCGTATGAAATGCTAGTGTACTCCCTCCCCCGACGCCGCAGCGACTCATCTGTAATGTACTGCCTTGTGTTTTGTTTTCTTTATTTGTTTATGTATGTTTTGCATTTAATTAAAAAAAAAATTCCAAAAAAAAAAAAAACGTGAGTCGAACAATCTGATCTATTGTGCAAATTCTTGATCTAAAACCTGCCTGTAGGGGGGGTAAAATTTAATTAGCATTTACCCAGTCAAGAAGTCTCACTAAGATTTGTTTGAGAAAACTTTTTGGGCATTGTCAATGAGGCTGATAGGCCTATAATTCGATAGCTTCCCTGTGTCACTGGGCACGATTCACAGAACTAACTTAAGACACAATCCTAAACTTACTCCTTTTGATATTCACAGAAGGCATTTAGTAGTACTAAAGTTAGGATTTTGTCTTAAGTTTGACTTAAGACAAACTTAAGACTTAAAACAGACTTAAGACGGACTTAAAACAGACTTAAGACAGACATAAGACAGACTTAAGACCGACTTAAGTTAGGATTTTGTGTTAACTTTGTCTTAAGTCTGTCTTAAGTCTGTCTTAGGTCTGTCTTAAGTCTGTCTTAAGTTTGTATTAAGTCTGTCTTAAGTCTGTCTTAAGTCTGTTTTAAGTCTGTCTTAAGTCTGTCTTAAGTTTGTCTAAAGTTAAACTTAAGACAAAATCCTAACTTTACTACTACTAAATGCCTTCTGTTAATACCAAAAGTAGTAAGTTTAGGATTTTGTCTTAAGTTAGTTCTGTGAAGCGGCCCCACTTTTTTATGTATTGCTATAATTTCAGCCCCGAATCTGGTACCTTTCCACCAGCTGCTATAGCATTTGACGTTAACTACTTAAGGAAACTGAAACCATTCATCTCAGAGGCGGATCTCAAATTAGCTATCCAATCCTTAGTTATTTCTAGGATTGAATACGGCTGCACCACCTTAGCGGTGTGGAAAATTAGTGCGTTTTGGTGAACATTATCTGCGCCATCTTGCCTCTTCCCCTGATGCCACACTTTTGTCGTGCGCGCCCGCCATTTTAAGATGCCCCGATCAGAACCAACCCTTTTGCATGCCGCTGGCCCCTGACATAGCCCTTTGCCTTCGCTAAGCCTGCCCGCTGACCACCCCCTGCTTGCACCTGCCTTGAGTCATAAACCCCTCTTCGGCGCTGCTCTGCCCCCGGCCCTCATCCTGTTCCCAGCGCGACACCTCCCTGCTTTCCTTTCATGATCTCCGGCCCTTAGATGCAAAACCCTTTTTCCCCGTGAGCCCGTTTTGTCCTCCCCGTTCCCAAGCCGACACCCAGCTCTGCCGATACCATCCTTGCCCCTCCCCGTACAATAGAAAGCTTCCCCCATCAAAGAAATCCCCGGGTTGATCAAAGCCCCCACCCCATGAGATCCAATCAAACTCCCCACATTCCGTGAATCGGCGGATTATCCAGCTGCGCGATGCTCATCACCTGTTGTGATTAGGGTGGGGACTTCAACTGTAAATGTGTGTGGGAACGGGCCCCAAAGGGGGATTCCGGGTATGTCTTTCCGTATATCAAAGCTTTGTCACATGTATGTAAACTGCAATAAAAACCATAAACACTGTATATAAGGGGCCAGGCCTCAAACGTAAGTTAGAGCACCTCAGAACGATACCTTCTGTCCGTTTCGTTGTGTTCTCCTCCGGAGAGAATAAAAAACCTTGTTTCCTGCTTTCCAGTCTCCAGCGCCTGCCTCTTCATTGATTTAAATAACTAGAGGGTCACAGAGGCAATACCGCCGGGCAAATATCGATTGTCCCCGACCCGATTGAAACTGTTTTTACAGCGGGATTACCAAAAATGTCCACAGCACCACTGAAAGCATGCCTAAACGCTGCGGCAAGAATTATCACCGGATCCAGGAAATATGACCATATATCGCCACACCTGAAAGCTTTAAATTGGCTACCCTATGAAGCAAGAATCCAAATGAAGATAGCTTGTATCACCCATAAAGCGCTACACCACAACACTCCAGGATACCTAGCGAAGAAAATCGAGCTATCGGGAGGGAATCGACCAGCGAGGAGTACTGGAGAATTTCTATTACGGCCAGCCTTTTTCCACAAGAAAAAAACTTATGATAGAGCGTTCTCAGGAGCTGCCCCCAGAATATGGAATTCAATTCCTCCTATCATCAGGAAGATCCAAAATGTGGCATCATTTAAGCGAGAAGTAAAGAGCTTTCTGATGAAGAAATACACTACCTAGAATAGATCAGTCATGATCTGACAATTGACCTAAATTTCATACTTGTTTACACATTCTTTCTCTGATAGAAATAGTTCCACCTCTCCCTTTATTTATCATTTACCTCCTATTATCTACCTCATACTTGTTTTCCGTATAACTGTCTGATATATATGTCTACCTAGAATAGATTGATCACGAAATGTCAATGACCCAACTATTGTGATAGAAGTATACCCACCATTGACTATATTCATCATCTACCTCTTATCATCTACCTCATATTTGTTGTCTGTATAACTGTTGATATATATGTCTTTCCCTACGCCTTCATATGTTATTCGTTTTGATGCCCATATAACTGTTTTAGATACATGTCTGTTGCATACGCCTATATGTTAAGCGCTCTGATACCCACGGGTCTTGTTCGCGCTATACAAAACTTTCTAATAAATAAATAAATAAATAAATAAATAGACAAAAAATGATCCTAGACGTTAATTCAACATACGCACTTGTCAACATAAATTAAATATTCACTTTACTTTTGATTACCATTTCATTGAATCATTTTGGTTCATAACAAAAAACACTTTTACGCCCGAGATAATTTGTTGAAGCAAGACGTTCTGATGCTATGGGATGGTAGTGAACAACATCTGAAAGACTTCCATGAGTGGCTCAATAAGAGATCGAATGATATACAATTCTCCCTGAACTATAGCAATAACAAGATCAACTTCCTGGATATCAGTATAGTGGAGGAAGAGGGCTCTCTACACACCACATTGTACAGGAAACCGAGCGAGAGAAACACTGTATTACGCTACACTAGTCACCACTATCGCAACCTCAGGGATAATTTACCTTACGGGCAATTCCTGAGGTTGCGTAGGAACTGCTCTCGTAAGGTGGATTTTTTCAGTGAGTCAGCAGTACTTATGGAACGCTTAACAGATAGGGGCTATCCACGCAGGCTCCTAAAAAAAGCACGAAAGAAGGCTTGGTTCTGCCATAGGGAGCATTTATTAGAACCCCAACAAAAGAAAGATAACAATGAACGAATGACATGTGTCACCACTTTTAACACCAGGAGTAGTGACATTAAAAAAGTAATAAACAGCCACTGGCATCTAGTGGCGGATGAGGTAGGAATTCCTGACCCACCAATGCATGCATTCAAAAAAGGAAGAAGCATTGGGGACTATGTAGTCCAATCGTTGCTTCCAAGTAAACTTATGAATACTCAGACCACTCTCTGGAACATTCCACCTGTGGTAGGCCATTTCAAATGTGGCACGTGCAAAGCGTGCCCTCTAACGTTGGAGCTGAAACGCTGCACACATAACAACTACACGCACACAATGAGGCAACACACCAATTGTAACTCGGCTGGGGTGATATATGCCATCCTATGCCCTTGTGGGTTCATGTATATAGGCCAAACCATACAAAGGGTGAAGGCAAGGATACTGCAACATTGCAGCAGGATTCGGTGTGGGGTCCAGGGAGCTTCCCTGGTGGAAAATTTTTTGAAATTTGGCCACTCACCAGAAAGCCTGAGATGGTGGGTTCTGGAAAAAGTCACCATGAATGTGAGAGGTGGCGACTTTGCAAGCACTCTGAGCGTGCGTGAGTGCAAATGGATGCAGATATTCGACACTGTCAATAGGGGCCTCAATGAGTATGAGGAAACCACGAGACAAATGGCAACCTTGTATAATGGTTGAGCTGGAATGATGAAACATAGATACCCATCCCGCACCACCGGGTAATATGGTGACTGTGATAACTGCATGGCTTTGTTTTATTACAAAACTGATGTACTATATACATGGAATGTAATTTTTCTGCAAATAATTTTTCTGTAATATTTGACATAACCTAGTGCTCCTATATAAATATCGTATATAGGTAATATGACTCATTCTTTAACCCCTTCAGTGCTAATGACAAGGGTAACTCGTCATGGAGTTTCCATTGATTTCAATGGAAATTACATTGAGGGGCCAGAGGGGCCTTAGCAGCCAAGTGGTTAAAATCACCAAATGTATGCTGTGACATATGTTCTGTTAATGGATTGGTTAACGGCATTTTATACTTGTCGATAACAATGATCTGTGTTGTTGTTATTCATGTTCATGAATGTCACATTTTCCTTATATCCTCTGTGCAACCTTCTTATCATCACTGCCCGTTTTATGTCAACATGGTATTGAAGCTATTGAAAACAGTATCCTGACCAGTCGAGTGGTCACGGCTTTTTGACATGGTAATCAGGGAATGGCTGGCAGGTACATTTTGATACTTTTTTAAGGAGGAGTATAGGTATTTTGAGGCTGTTCGGGAAAGAAATGTGGCTGCGCGCAACTAACGAGAACGTACGCCTTTGACGGGATCAGCCCCCGTGTAATTTAAGATGGAGGACACTTAGGCGGTTGCCAGGCAACCTACGAGGCATCTAACTATGACGGGCCTGAGTGGCGGTTGCCAGGTAACCCACGAGGCAGCCTACCATAACGGGCCTGAGTGACGTAGACGTCGGCGCTGACAGCTAGTTAACTGCAGCGTGCACGCCGCTTCCGCGTTCCATTCCGCATTCAAGGCCTCTCTAGCAGAGAGTGCGGACGGAGTCCAGTGGACGGCTTTTGGCAGATTGATGAGAACGGACGTTTTTCTCGCCTGCTTGAAGTGAACTTAGGTAATTTGGTGGCTTATTTAGGCGGTATGAGTCGTGTTCAGTGAACGGGAAGTTTGGCGGCTTTCTCTATGGCCGGAGCACTTTTAGTGGTTTTCTGACGTGAGCACGTCTTTTCTTACAGCTACATCAATTTAAATCCACGACCGGAATATTAGGAGTGATTTTTGACCGTGGGCGAGTAACACTCGTGACTTTTTGGATAAATAAAGATGAGAGTGAGAATGTTGTTTCAGGTGGTGGTTGTTACCACAGTATGCTGTTATGTTTTATGTGTATAATTGTAAGAAAAATAACAAAGGATGGGCATATACTGCTCACACGCCATGAATAAATATTGCGGTTGTGTTTTATGATTTGCCATATGTGTATGGCGATTTCTAATGTATAGCACTGATGGCTATTTTTCCTCTGCATTTACAGTGAGGATTGAGCACGTCTGAACTGAATTTCTTGACAAGCTGTGCGGTATTGATTACGCACCAAGGGGCACACCATTGTTGGGTGAGTGCCATGTTTGCAACCTCTCCATGGTTGTTTGACACTAGATATGTGTCATTTGTGAAAATACTTAGCCCGGATTTCTATTTGTTGTTGCAGGTGCCCACCCTTGGGGTCATTTTGTTTCCGTGCATATTGAGTTTCCCTCCCCTTTTCCCTTGTCCTGATGAAGACCCACCTCTGAGGAAATCAACAACCCTGTTTGTCTTTGGGTCGAAACGTCAACATAATCTCCTGGAGCCTGTACCCATATTGTTTCTCCCACGCCCCCCCTCTTTTTATGTATTGATCTGAATTTGGAGGACATTTCGATTTATCATTAGCAAGAAAGAATTACATTTTTTGCCAAAATAACATCAAGGGCAGGCTCATGTCCACCACTCTAAGGACACCTACCTTAAACGTGGTTTAAAGAACTCTATTGTATTTTTATCTCTTGACTGACCTCTTTGGTCGCTTTTTCACACACGAGCACGTACTTTTACTCTCTTCTGTGCACGTCCTTTGCGACAAATTAACCCCCTCCTTTTTTTGTAAATAATTGTGCTTTCTTACATTGTAAAAATGTAATGTGTTTTTTTGTAAATGTATAGTAAATAAGAGAACTTCCCATATTTTGGGCAAATTTCTTTTGTTTCAGGTGTGGCCTTCTTGCTTCAACAAATTATCTCGGGCGTAAAAGTGTTTTTTGTTATGAACCAAAATGATTCAATCAAATGGTAATCAAAAGTAAAGTGAATATTTAATTTATGTTGACAAGTGCGTATGTTGAATTAACGTCTAGGACCATTTTTTGTCTATAACATTTGATACCCAGGTCCTTTTGACTCCTATTGGGTTACCCCTTGTTAATAACGCTATAGCATTTGACAACATGTTAAGATATGTGGACCATATTGAGGGTTCGAATTTATACAAATCACCGGGAATTTTGTTCGGGCCAGGGGCTTTTGCAGATTTCAGCGAGTCAATCACTCTAGCTGTTTCAACCAGACTAAAAACAATGGGAGTGACGGGATCCAGTACTGATAGTGCATTGAAAGTGATAGTGCCTTTGAAAAACTGAGAGTAGCCTGGAGCATAGAGGGCGCCACCCATTTATCCGGGGGAATGTTATAGTGATTGAATTAGGCTTTTCTGACTTAGTTTGGGCAACAAGATGCCTGAATAGTCTGATGTCATTATTTTTACTGCCGTCCAACATATCTTGCCATGAATTAGTTTTGCAATTCTTCTTTGCTTTGGTCAGGGTAGACTTGAATATGGTTCTTGCTCCCTTGATATTGGCACAATTCCCCTCTATTATAGCCTTCCTCAAAGCTGACTTTGCTAATTTACTAGCCTGATTAAACCATTTGAAAGGACAGTTTCCCTCACCCATGTTTGCCTTCAAACGCAGCGCCAACCTCAAGGACCAGTTAGTCCACACTAGACCACTGGGTAAATGATTGCCCCAACAAAACACACTCTGGGGTCTCCCACCTATCAAGGGGCATTTTCCATGTAGTAGTTTCAGTGTCTTTGCGCGAACATCACACACTACTATCATCAACTTAGGCATGGATTGCCCTTGGGAAATGAGACAACACACCAACTATAACTCAAAGTGTCTTATCTACCTCATTACTTGTCCTTGTGGACTGCGGTATGAGGGAATGAACACGAGGAAAGTAAAGACGCGGATGCTAGAACATAGGAGCACAATACGCTGCAAGAAACAGATTAATAAACTTACCACACATTTCCTGGAAGAAGGGTATGATGCCAATGGCTTTACATGGGTTGTTTTAGACAAACCAAACATACACAGCTCATCACTAACATGTCCCAGTTGCTATTCAGGAAAGAGCAGCACTGGGTCTGTAGGTTGCGCACGGACACCAAGGTCTTAAATGATGATATTCCCTCGTTTAGTTTAATCTGTTCATAATGTGCATTACGAGTACACTCTATTACCTCACATCGGGCCTCTTCAACCATGTCTGACCACAGATGGCCAACTGCAGGGATCAGACTTCCTTTGTGGCAACTGCACCAATATGATTGCATGCACTTTAACCAGGCATGACTCGTTCTTTCGTTTTACTCACTGACAAACGCTTTTGGGTCGCTTATATGTCAGCCCAGTCAGTGAAGCATAGACTTTTTGTCAGTGTTCCATGTAGGTGCCATCTGTCATCTCAATAAACTTTGGCAATTCAAATTTGTCAATCTCACCCTCTGTACAAAGTGAAACCTCATCTTGGCTGCTTGTAGCTCCATATAAAGCTACTTATAGCCCCTTCGAGTTTTTTGAAAAAATAATTCGGTACTCGCAATGGTATTGACCTAAACAAACAAAGAAATTTGGGCAAAACAATCATTTTAATAATATTACAGCGCCCAATAATACTAATAGGCAGTTTATGCCAATCGCTCATTTTAGAAATCATAGATTTAAGTAAGAAATCATAATACAGTTTTATGACTTGTCCTAGGTCAGCAGTGATCTGCACGCCAAGGTAGGTTGCTGAAGTACAGATCCCAGTTACCATCCCGTCTGCTTGAGAACTAAGAATAGTCTGGGTCTTATTGACATTCAATCTATAACCGGAAAAATTCCCGAACGTGATAGCTTCAGTTTGAATAGCCTCTGTAGCTCTGGCTGGATCTGTAGAAAAGACAGCTATGTAGTCAACATAAGCTGTTACTCTCAATTCTTCAGATCCTAATAAGACTGGCTGGATTAATGGATTAGCAAGTAATGATCTAATAAACAGCTCTATATATAAAGCAAAGAGTAAAGGTGATAAAGGGCACCCTTGCCGAGTACCCCTCAAGATCATAAATGGGGCAGTCTGATAATTTAGGTAAATTAGTTTGGCTCTTGGGTGTTTATACAAAGCTCTAACCCAATCATAAAAGCGGCCATGAATGTTATATACCGAGAGTGTAGCCCAAAGGCAATACCAAGTAACACGGTCGAATGCCTTTCCCGCAGCGAGCATAATCATCCCTATACCCATATCAAATTTAGAGGCAGCATTAAAGGCAACTAAAGCTGTGTTCACATGAGCGGTTGTGTCCCTACCAGGTATAAATCTGTGCTATAAAATACCTAAAAGTTCCTTATAGACTTGGAGGGTTTCAATTACCTGACTTTAAATTATACTTTTGGGCCTCCTTTGTAGGTCGTCTTCGTGATCTTCTTGCTCCTAACAGAAAACATTGTTGTTATAGTATTGCTGATGGTAATTACAACACTATGTTTTTGTACAGGATTAATGATCCAAATCACTTTAAAAGAGTACGGTTTAAAACTCTTAGGGATATACCGCCTGATTCATCAAGCTAAATTGCACTCGCAAAGGGCAAGATTCTCAGAATCTTGCCTTTTGCGAGTGCAATTTTTGCATTTGGGATTCATCATCCCAAATGCAAAATTCGCTATTTAAGAATTCGCACATTTGCGAAGAATTGAATTCAAGGAATCTCTATTTGAGATTCCTTAAATGCAATTCATGAAGCATTTTAAAATTGCGAAAATGCAATTTTGGGCCGCTATTGACCGAGAGGTCAGACCTCTCGGTAAATAGCAAAAACTTAGAAAAATGCTTTTAAAAGCATTTTTCTAAGTTGCATGTTGCACACACACATGTCCTTTGGACATGTGTGTGCGCAACACCTGTTTCAATTTGAATTTAAGGGGTGCTACAGGGTGTCCTTTGGACACCCCTGGCACCCTTTAAATCGCTATCTTATTTGCGAGTAGCAAAGTGCTAATCGCAAATAAGGAATACTCCCCATTCATTCCTATGGGCCTTTTGGCCCATAGGAATGAATGGGGAGTTATTCCTTATTTGCGATTAGCAATTTGCTACTCGCAAATAAGGAATGTGTAGGAATCGCTATTTATTTAGCAATTCCTACATGAATACCGTTTTGCGAGTCCTTAATAGCGATTCGCTATGAATCGCTATTAGGGGCTCGCAAAACAGCCCGTTGATGAATAAGGCTGATAGTGTATATCTGGCGCGAGATTACAGCCAAGTGCTCTTTGCCTTTGATTCATTTTAGCATGCCATTATGGGGCAATCCTATGCTCCCGAAATCTTTCATGATATGCAAGCTAAATCTTGGGATAGATATGGTATTAGCCAACTCAGTCATCTATATAATGCTACTGGATTCCGCACATTTTTAGATCTTCAGACGAACTCTGGCATCCCCAAAAATATGTTTTATGAATACCTACAGATTAGAGATTGTCTGGGGGGGACGGAGAGAGATAAGACAACCTATTGGATCAGATATACTGACTTATTTACATTCAGGGATGAAACCGACTATTAGTAAGGCTTACCAACTATTATCTCAGTTTTGGGAGAATGATAGCTTAAGGATAGCATCTAAATGGAGTGAGCTATTGGAACAGGATGTCAATCCTGGGGAAATAGAAACATCACTAGAGAGCTTAGATACTGCGGTATGTTATATTAATGTAAAGTTGTAACATTTTAAAACTGTGTGTATGCTCTATTATACCTCAGATCGAATAGCCAAGTGGATAGCTCCTAATGGCATAAACTTGAATGATAAATGTAAATGTGCAAAGTGTAGACTGGTTGCTGCTGATATTTAACATATGTTTATCACCTGCCCAGGCTTGTCAGCTTTCTGGAAAGATGTCTTTTGTATAATAACTGACGTCTAAAGATTACATACATCTAACGGATAAAGAACTTATGCTTGGCTATGAGTCAGATGAAGCTCCATATATAAGATCTTTTATATCAATTATTATAGCAAATGCACAACTTTGTATTGCCCGGGCTTGAGTATCTAAAATTCCACCTAGAGCATATGAATGGTGGGCAATATTGAGAGAAATTTTTGAAAGGGAGATGGCAAGAGCCAAGAGTAGAGGTGTTCGATCTGGTAGGAACTTCTATCGAATTTGGGGGCCTATGGTTTTGCTAAATTAATCTAATACAGATTTGTGATTGCTTTGAATATTAGAGTATTAATGGAAAAATAAATGTTGTTTATTTTTTACATATGCTTATTCATTTTTATAATGTAGTGTGACCTTTTCTTTGTGGTATATACATGTACTGTATGTTGTTAATTTTCCCTCTTGGATGATTGTTTTTTTATTATGTTTACCCCTTGCGATAGTACAAAAAAGAAAGTGAACCCTCATGCCAGCCCAATCACAGGTGCAACCCCCTTAGGGTGACTTCTATGTCAGCCCGGTCCATGAAGTATGGACTTTTTGTCTGTTCCATATAGGTGTCATTTTTGTTCTTAATAAAGTTATGCCAGCCTAATTTTTGATGCATGGCTGCTGTGTTCCTGTCATGCGGCTGCCCTTGCTACCGTCTTAAAACACTCGATCTCTCCTAATTTGTCTTATTATGTTTTATTAACACAAGTAGGGTACGTGTCTCCCTCTTTGGATGTAACAGTTGCAATGTTTGCACTGTTTTACCTCTTAATGCCTTTTTTCAAGAACTCTCGGCAATCTCAATAAAGTTTATTGAGGTTTACAGTTACAGACCGCATGTCCGCAGCTCTGATTCAGTCTATCCCTGCTCAGGGGGCTGACTCTCCCCAGACTACACCATAGTCCTTCATTGTTGTTCAAGACTCAGACTGAGTTTCTCTCCTGAGTACTTAGTCAGTTTTTACTCATCTGTGTGCATGCATGGCCGGGGCCCAGGCTCAGACACATGCCACATCTCTGGCGTACCAGGCGGAGCTCATTTCACTTCCCTGTTGCACGAACCAGCAACAGAGAGTCCTTCCGCAAGGTAGCCACTGGCACTGGGTTTCCGTTGCCAGTACCTCTCTTTCTTCATTGCATTTCCCCCGAGACAATACAGCTCACTTCTTAGTCCAGAGTACCCTCACTTTTCGGCTGAGCAGTACCCGACTGGGCCTACTGTTTCAACCTTGGTCATTACTGCTCGCATGTTGAGAATCCCGAAATATAGGGTCCTCACCGATTAACCTAGCATAATCCAAATAAGACTTACCAAGCCTTGCCACATTACTGCACATGGGCAATAGGGTCTCAGGCTCCTTTAAACCATTAGGACCCGCCCGATGTTTTCCCTTGTCTCTGCATATCAGTTTCACACTCCACAGCTGGGTGGAAGGTTATGTGCATGAATGCCCTGGAAGACATCCACATGGGAGCCACACAAGGGTGTTTGTTGGGTTTCATTCTGCTCTCATTAATTGTTATCAATTCTTCTCTGCCCTGAGTTTTACAGCTGCCAACAAGTTGGACAGCTATAATGTGGCGCATGGTTTACCCAGTATCACTCTGTATTGCTCATGGGCCCTCATATAGAGCCATCATCAGGCAGGCCGTTAGTCTTCTACTGCAGTACGGGAGGGTTTGATCAACTAACTCCACAATCCCTTTAAGCTAGAGTCATAAAGATTAGCACTACCCATGTGTGCCTTGGAGTTCCTGTGAGGTTTGACCAGAGTGGTAATCTTCTAGCCTCCACTTTCTGAGGCTCATGCCTCCATGCCTCACTTCCCCTTTTTTTATTCCTGTAATCCATTAATTGGAGGCTCTATAACAGGGTTACAAAGGTTTATGAGCCCTTATCCCTCTCTATCCCCAGCTTTCTTCCTTGCGAGACATGTTTTGTCCATCCTACTATCTGTTATTGATCATACATCTGCCCTGCAACAGCCACCCCAATTAAAGTTGGTTAAAGACAGGACTCTCAGTGCGTGGCATGTTCTGTTCTCCAACTTCCTTCCACATGATACATGCTCCACTCAACATACACTCTCAACACCTAACCAACTGTATATCTGTGTATATGTATGACCGCATGCTACAGTCAACTTTTTGTCCCCCTTCCTACTATAGGATTTGGACGCCGCCTCGAGTGTGTGCGCCAAGGGTAAGGTGCCACTAGCTCACCCGACTAAGCAGGTAAGCATCACAACTGATTTTCCATACATTTTGTTTAGCCACATTTACATTGACAGTGCATGCATGTGGCACCTAATTCAAAGAGTGCGTGTGGAATGTATTAATCATTATTCTTGTAACACTTGTCTCTTTTCAGGTACGACGCTGACCAGCTGACCTCTTGATTGGTTCATAAACCTACTAGCTGGTCGTATCCTTTAAACCACTAACGAGATTAGGCATGTGTGGTTAACTCACCTTTTTTCACTTTTATGTGGTCCTGAAGAAACCCATGTCACCTCTACGGAGGGCCTCATGGCTGAAACATGTTCACCAGTTAGAGACCATGACAGGTAGAATCCTCTTGACATAGCCCACACTTTTTTAAATCCTGCCCCCTGGGTGTCCCACTAAAGCTTGTTCTGACATACCAGGAAGTTAGTTTTAACTTCGCTTTCTCTTTCCCATCCACACCCCGTCCACGCCCGGCTCATCTGAAGGTTTTAGAATACCTCTTTTCCACATCGATAAAACATCCCTGAGCTCCTCCCTCTCAGAGAGGGGGTTGTAGCCCGCAGTTCGACTAGGTTGCAAGTACGAGGAGGTTACTCAATGATGAAGCATGCCACCTAAGGGTGGGTGAGGAAAACTGTCCTTTAAAAGGGATTTCCCCGCACTCCTTCCTTTCGGGTCTAGACCCGGGGTGCTTTTTTGTGTTCCCATATTTGATAAGAGGGGACTCACCTCCTGATTGTTGGTAAACCTCCTTAGGCCTCTTTTGTGTGTATTTATCCATAGACAAATGCCTATCCAAGTACTTTCTCAAACATTCCAACTTCACCCTGCAGGGAGATTTTAACTTGCATCTGGATAATTCCTTGTTTCCACACAGTTGGCTACTCCTGGAAACTATGTCCTCTTGGAACATGAAACAAGTAGTAAACTGTCCCACCAATGCAGCCAGTCACATTTTTGACTTTATTTTTATGAATGGTCAGATAGAAGTCTAAGACATATCTATGAATGGTTGGACAGACCATTCCACAGTCCATTTTGCATTGAAGCTGGATCAATGTTCAGTAGGCAGAAGAACCATTTCAGCCCTTGACCATAGAAATTGGTCTAAAATATCTACAGAATCGATTACAGCCACGGTTTGCTCCAGTATCCCGAAATGAAGCAGGTATATTGAGGCTGGTAGTCGGGTGACTAATGAATGGTTATTACGTATGGAAAACACAGTGGCTCCACTGAAAGTGAGTTCAGGCACAGCTAAGAGAAGATGCTTACCTGCCTCTTGGTTCAGTGATGAATTTAGGAATTAGAGGAAGCTCTGCAAGAGATTAGAATGGTGCTGGAGAAAAGTGTACTTACCGGCAAACAAAGAACATTATGACAGTGCGCTGAAAGCTTATCATCTAGCTATGAGAAGGGCTCAAGTTGACCTGTTTGCTAGAAATTGTGCAGACTCTGATTGCAGGCCCAGGGATGTGTTTAAATTATTAAAAAAGTTACTAATCCAGATGCACTTCAAATACCCATAGACCCTTCTCCAAAGCTATGCTCACAACTATCCAACTTCTTCGAAACAAAATCAATGATATTGTGGAGGCACTCACAAGAACTAATAGCCCCTTGTATTCGCTGGGGTTTGTCGTGCCCACAGGATGGCACTAGGACCCTGGAGCCCAGGGTCAGGGGAACAAGGACACCGGACACCACATCCGGTCAAGGGGCGGAGGTCAGGGGACACTCTGCAGCAGGACAGGGACGTGGGAGGTCAGGGGTCCAGGAGCTCACCCCAATGATGTAATGACGATACCTGCATGCAAATAAAGAACACTCCAAAGCACCCTACCGTCTCCTGTGTGGTTGGTCTGAACGACGCGACAACTGGCGACGAAGTCGGGATATCGACCAGCGTGACGTGGAGGTCGAGCGCATCTCGTCGAGACCGTGGTGCCCAGGAGAACCAGCGCCGAGAAGACAGAGCGCCGAGGGACAGGAGCGCAGCGACGCGGGAGCCCACCCCGGCCGCTGCGAAGAACGACTGCCGGTAAGCGCTGTGCCAAGCCCAAAGCGCGAGAGGAAGAGGAACTTTGCAGCGTTTGCCGCGAGCTCTCGCGAGAGCACGAGAGTCTCGGCGGCCATCTTGAGGGCAGGCGGGAGAGCCAATAGGCGCGCGAGGGAGGTCCGGCGGCCATCTTAGAGTCAGGCGGCCTCACCATTGGCCGCGAAGCACCACGTGACCGTCGGCGGCCATCTTAAAGGCAGGCGAGAGAGCCAATTGGAAGAGAGATTGGCCCAGCGGCCATTTTGAGGACAGGCAAAATCGATCTGCCCAAAGAAAGGGCTAAAAAAACGAAGGAAAGAAGGAATAAAGCACATACAAATGCAAAGGACAGGTCACAGGAATAACAAAAGATAAAGACAAAAGGCAATGAAGAAATAAAAGAAAAGAAAAAAAAAAAAACAAAGACAAAGAGACAAAAAGGAGAAAGAGCAAAAGGAAAGGTCAAAAGGAAAGCAGAAAAGAATAGAAGAGTGCCGGAAGAGCACGGAGGAGAGAAGAGTGCCAAGTGGAGCACTGGAGCCAACAAAAGAGTGCCAGGAAGAGCACAAGAAAGAAGAGACAGCACAGGAAATAGTCAAAGAGTGCCAGGAAGAGCACAGGACACAGGAAATAGACAAAGGAAACACCAGAAAGCAAGGAGAAATGGCAGACCCAAAGCCAAGTGCGCAATACAGAAGACCACTGCCGTTCAGCCTATCCGAACCGCAAACAGGGATAAGATGGGAGAAATGGCTTAGGCATTTTGAAAATTATGCTGAAGCAACAGATGTCACCGAGGCCAAGATGAGAGGACTATTCCTGAACTATGTGGGCGATGAGGTCGAGGATCTGTTGGTAACGCTGCCAGCTGCGGACATTGACACCTATGCCAAGTTAACAAAGTGCCTGACGGAAAAGTTTGATCCGCAAAGAAATGTCGATTTCGAGAGATACAGCTTCACGATTGCCTTCCAACAAGCTGAGGAATCACTAGATGACTTCGCAACGAGGTTAAGGAAACTGGTGACTCACTGTGCATTTGACAAATTTGACAACGAACAGGCCATAAGACTATTGATCATCGCAGGCTGTCGGGACATAGAATTCCGGACACGAATACTGAAGGAACCAATAACATTGGAGAACATTCTCGCCCTAGGGAGGGCAGAGGCACGAGCGACAGCACACGCGAAAGAAATGGAGCGTGGCAAAGGAAGAGGTGGAGAACAAATTAAAAGGATAGCGAGCAACAACAACAAAACAGGAAACTGGAGACAAGACAGAAGCGGCCAGACGGGGAAGAAGCAACAAGAAGGAACGTGCTACAGATGTGGACTAGAGTTCCCACACCGAGGTGGCCCATGCCCAGCATTTGGCCAGACGTGCCGAAAATGCAACGGACGAGATCATTATGCAAGCGTATGTCAAGGGGCGCAGTTTAGAGCTAACCGTGGAAGAACAGGCAGAGGGAGGACGTCGACGCGCAGAGACGTCAGACACGTCGAGACAGGAGTGAGGAGCTCGTCTGCAGTATCCGAGGACGAGGAAAGAGAAGAAAAAACGGAGCGGCTATACCTCATGACAGAGGTCAACACAGACTCAGAAGATGATGAAGAAGAGCGTGACGAAGTAATATGCCTGGTGGACAAAAAGAAAATAAAGAAAATGGAGTCCGTCACAATAAAAGTAGGGCCACACGATACCACGTTTGTGTTAGACAGTGGCGCAACGTGCAATATCATGTGCGTCTCTGAATACGAGAAGATGAAAGTAAAGCCGACCCTGAAGCCGTCTAGAGTAAAAGTATTCACATGGGGGGCAAAGAGACCGGTGATCAACCTAGGGAAATTCAAGGAGGAATTAAGATACAAAGATCAATGACTAACGGAACAGATACACGTGCTCCAAGGAGACATCCCAGCGCCATGTTTGTTGAGCAACGTCACGGCACAAGTAATGGGGCTGATGGAAATGACATATCAGATATCGGAAAGAAGAACAAACATTCTAAAAGAATACCCCAAACTGATAGAAGGTTTAGGAAAGCTGAAAGGGCGGCAAATAACGCTGCACATAGATGAAACGATAAGACCAGTTGCGCAACACCACAGAAGGGTGCCCATACACCTACAGCCGCAAGTCGAGGAAGAGCTGGAGGCCTTACTAAGACAGGACATCATAGAACGAGCAGATGGACCGACACCATGGGTGTCACCAATCGTGGCCGTCCCAAAGAAGGACATGTCAAAGATAAGAATATGCGTGGACATGAGGATTCCTAACAAGGCAATTGAGCGGGAGCGGCACCCTGGCCCACATCTAGATGACATGATTAGCTGCCTCACAGGCACGAGAACATTTTCGAAACTGGACCTCTGCAAGGGGTACCACCAACTGGAACTAGACCCCCAGTCGAGATACATCACGATGTTCTCCACCCACCTTGGACTATTTAGGTACAAACGACTGAGCTTCGGGATCTTGTCGGCTGCAGAAATATTTCAGGAGACGATTCGTCAAGTCATCAGGCCGGTCAAGAACAGTTTGAACTACAGTGACGACATCCTGGTGTTCGGCAAGACGGATGAAGAACATGACACGGCTTTGAGGGAGGTATGCTCACACCTAGAGGAAGCAGGCTTAACGCTAAATGAAGAAAAATGCGAACTGGGGCGGAATGAGCTAGTGTTCTTCGGTCACATATTTTCCAAAAAAGGCATGCGGCCAGATGGCAGCAAGGTAGAGACATTAGAAAAAGCAAAGAAGCCCACGGACGTGGCAGAAGTGCGATCGTTTCTAGGGCTGGCAAGTTACTGTGCACGCTACATTAAAGACTTCGCCACCGTCAGCGCGCCACTGAGAGAGCTGACGAAACAAGGACAAAAGTTCCAGTGGACCGGCGAGTGTGACAAAGGGTTTGAAGAGATAAGAAGAGCGGTGACAGCAGTAGATCATTTGGCCTACTTTGACCCGAAGCTATGCACAGAGCTGACAGTGGATGCAAGCCCCGTGGGGCTGGGAGCAATTTTAGCACAACATCAGCCCGGGAGGGATTCCCCAAGACACATCGTTGCGTATGGGAGCAAGAGCTTGACCGACGTTGAAAGGGGATATTCACAACCCGAAAAAGAGAGCCTGGCGGTGGTGTGGGCCTGTGAACATTACCACATGTTCGTGTACGGGAAACCGTTCATGATCGTGACCGACCATCAGGCCTTGATAACAATATATGGCAACACAAACGCTAAGATACCGCCAAGAATAGAAAGGTGGGGAATAAGGCTCATGGACTACAATTTCAAAATCATCCACAAGCCAGGAAAAGAACAAAACCCAGCAGACTATGTGTCAAGACACCCCCTGCCGCAAAAGTCACAAGCGACCACAATGGCAGAAGAATACCTGAACTTCGCACTGAAACTGAGTACACCGGCGACAATAACAGAGAGTGAACTAAAGGAAGAAACAAAACAGGACGCCACCATGCAGGAGGCAATGAGAATCAACAGGGCGCAACGATGGAGACACGTAAACAATAACATGTGCGTAGGAAAAGGAATAGACAGAGAAGAACTGCTGGCCTTCAAAAGAATAAATGAGGAGCTGTCCGAATGCGAAAACGGGACAATAATGAGAGGCACCAGAATAGTGATGCCCCAAAAGCTGAGAAAAAGAACAGTGGACTTGGCACACGAATCACACCGAGGCATGGTGGCCACGAAAAAGATGCTCCGGGAAAAAGTGTGGTTCCCGGGACTCGATAACATGGTGGAAGAGATGGTGACGAAATGCCACGTATGTCAAATAACAGGACCGCTGTCAAAACCAGAACCCTTGCAAATGTCCCCGCTACCACAGGCGGTGTGGACCGAGCTGGCAGCTGACTTCTATGGGCCGCTAGAAACAGGAAACTATTTTCTGGTTGTGATAGACGAGTACTCAAGATTCCCCCTAGTAAAGACAGTGTCGTCAACATCGGCGAATGCGACGCTACCAGTGCTAGATGACATTTTTGCAGCATGGGGCTCGCCACAGACATTGAAAACGGACAATGGCCCACCCTTCTCAGGCGAAGAATTCAAAAGATTCATGGCGTACCTAGGCATACGTCACAGACGAATAACGCCGCTGTGTCCACAAGCGAATGGGATGGCTGAGCGGTTCATGGGGACCATCAAAAAGGCGGTGCAGAGAGCAAAAGTGACTCAAATATCGATCGGGCAAGCCCTGTGCCAGGTACTAAGGGACTATCGGAACACACCACACAGTTCCACAGGAAAATGCCCGGCTGAACTGGTACTAGGGCGAGTGAGCAGAACACGACTGCCACAGATGAAAGAAGAAAAAAAAGAAGAGCAGAAAGAAATAGCCATCAGAGACAAGGGACAGAAAGCAAAAATGAAAGAATACGCCGATCAAAAACGACATGCCACGCCACACCTGTTAGAGGAAGGGGACATGGTGTTTATGAAACAGCGGCAGGTGAGGAAGTCAGACAGCGCGTTTGCAAAAGATCCACTAAAAGTGGTGAAAGTAAACGGGCCCATGATCACGGCTGCCGCTGGCCACCACCAGGTCACACGAAACAGCTCCCACTTTAAAGAGGTGAAAACGGAAGAAGAAGGAGACATGCCAAAGAACGAACCAACGAGAGAGATGTGGCAGGAAGATCCAGCACCAACTGTCGGAGAACAGCGACCAAGGCGAGAATGCAAGAAGACCAAGAGACTGATCGAAGAGATGTGAGGGGACTATCACTACACACAGTTGCTCTCTCACTCTCTCTCTCTCTCTCTCTCTCTCTCTCTCTCTCTCTCTCTCTCTCTCTCTTTCTATCTCTCTCTCTCTCTCTCTTTGTTGCAACAAGGGGGGGAGATGTCGTGCCCACAGGATGGCACTAGGACCCTGGAGCCCAGGGTCAGGGGAACAAGGACACCGGACACCACATCCGGTCAAGGGGCGGAGGTCAGGGGGCACTCTGCAGCAGGACAGGGACGTGGGAGGTCAGGGGTCCAGGAGCTCACCCCAATGATGTAATGACGATACCTGCATGCAAATAAAGAACACTCCAAAGCACCCTACCGTCTCCTGTGTGGTTGGTCTGAACGACGCGACAGGGTTGGACGAGCAGCCATAAACCTCCTCTCAAACATTGGCTAGCTCTCTACTTGAGTTCAAGCCCTTGTCACTGTCCAATTCTGAACAAGTATTATGAGCCTGCAAATCCGGATTACGTGACAATCCATGCCCTCCACATATTCTGGCTGTCAAATGTAAAATGATCAAGCATATCCACTACCTTCACTAAGTAGTTCCATTAGCTTGGCTAGATTGCCTAGCTTTTGGAAACAGGCAAAACATGTCCCACTGCTAAAAATACTTCAGCTGATAGGCCGGTAATGGCAAATTTTCATGTTATCTCCCTGTTACCAGTCTTCTCTAAGATTCTGGAGAAGTGGGTCAACAGCAACTCTCCGAATACCTGAAACAACATCAGCTATTACACTCCTCCCAATCTGGTTTTAGGAAGGTTTCAGCACAGAATACACTTTGGTTGAGTGGGCGGTGGACCAGGGAAAACAAGTGGCTCTGCTATTGCTGGATCTATCTGCAGCAGATACTGTGTTCTACCCAAACTTTCTGCAGCACTTAGCAATATTGGTGTCAGTGGGTCATTCCTGTACTGGCTTTGTTCCTTCCTAACGGACCATGGTCAAGCACCTAGTTTTCAGCGTTCCCCAAGGGCCAGCATTGAGCCCTACATTGTTTCATGTGTATGACAACACTTGCTGCACCTATAAAAACCTTTGGCATGCAAGTGGTGTTATACGCCAATGACATGCAGATTGTCCTCATGTTGGACAAAAATTTCCCAATTCCCTAATCAACTTTAAGGCTTGCTTCTCTGCTGCAATGCATTTGATACACTTGAGTGGCCTGCTCTGCATCTCTAGTAAAACTGAGATACTACTGTTTGGCTCACGCCCTCCAGTATGGGATAGGCATGTTTGGCCCAGTCACATTCCTTCACCACTGGCCCGACAGCTGCTGTGTGCAATCTCAGTCTAGAATTTGCTAACAAAATGTCTTTTAACACACAGGTTAGCCCTGCCGTAACCTTCTAAAATCCTTGCTCTATCTTTTACTGGGGCAATATCAGAAAATGATTGTTTAAGCCCTAGTTACGTCTCAATTGGACTGCCCAAATGCACTTAACTTGGGCCTTCTAGCATACCGTATCTTATGGAGCTACACTAGCCTCCCATCAAATACAGAGGGGCAGATTAACAAGCCCCTTGCGCCAATCTTGCGTCACTTTTCCCATGTTAAAAATGACGCAAATGTGGCGCAAGTGGCTTGTAAATAAGCCCCAGAGTATTTAAGGTTTATATAGCACTTTCTGATATAGTTATATGTGCCATTCTTTATAAAGGTCGCATCATTACAACTAATTGTTCTATCAAGTTTATGTAGTTTGCATGATGCAACTTTACCATTGCCTGTCTCAAAGAAAACAGATGACCAAAGATAGTATAGACTCCAGAATCTTTCGAAAGAATTGTTACAGCACTCCATTTGACTAGGGCCTGGTTCCAAAGGTTACACCAACAGCAATCTATCTTCCTCAGTATAATCTGTTCCAAAAAGTTATGTAGCTCTTGGTCCAAATTCAGACCTAGTTTCACTGCCCACAATTTACAAATCCATCTTGCTTCTAATTGCCTTAAGTGGAGACATCTATCCACACCTCTGGGATCTGCCTTCACTACATCAATTCCAATAAATTTGAAACTTTCTTTTTTCAGCATTATGTGTACACATGTGTGGCCAATGGATGCATAGCATCCTTACTCATGCATGCTCAGCTATGTTCTTCCATCCGCACTCGCAGGTATCATGTGGTGCTGCCCACATATATCTTGTCACATCCACAATTAATTGCATATAAAACATAAGTGCTTAAAGAGTTGATAAAGGGTTTTACTCTCATCCTTACTTGTGGGGTTATAACACAATTATTTGCTTTTATTCAATCCCAAATGGCAAATTTCACAGTTACCACATGTAAAGAAACCTAATGGCCGAGCCAGCCAAGATATCTTCGGATCTGTGCAGGGTAGCGTGTAACTAGAACTAAGAATTTCCCTAATAGTCTCACTACACCGGTACGTAATGGATAGTTTGTCAGAAATCATGGAACTTAAACCAGGTAAAACAGATCCCAATGCTTTTTCAAGGTTTTATAGATCTCTTGGTTAGTATTAGTATATGTAGCTACAAAGGACAATTTGTTGAAGTCCCTTCTTTGTTTTTGGCCTGTAGTGTGCTGGCCGGACTAACCACTCTAGCTCTCTTAGTGGCATCTTCTAATATGCAATCGCTGTAACCTATCCACACTTTCTATATGTTTGTTTAACATTCTGATCAAAAACATTGTCCTCAATGCAATTGCGTCTAATACATATTATTTCCCTAAAGGGGAAAGCACTTTTAGTGCTAGGGGGATGAGAGCTATAACGGAGAGGGATGCTGTTGGCTGCTGTTCTGGGAATGAGTCAGAAATCTACGGAGGCGTAGGGAGGCGCAACAAGGAGAAATACTTTTATTTCTCCTCATTTTTTCCTCGTCCTATGCGTGCTGCAGCACACATAGAAAGAGGGCAACACCTCTCTTGATTGCTTTTGTGCATGTAGGTGTCCTGCACAAAAATAATCATCCCTGCCACGCAGGCACCCTTGAACAATGCACCCATGCACCCAGCCAATTGTGCACCAGCACAGGTGAGAGCTCAGGGATACATCATATTGTTGTAAATATGAAAAATCCCTTTCCTTTGGAAGATACAGCGCGGCGCTGCCAAATGGGTTGTGGCAGCGCACTCTGTTACTTCCTTGTAAATATGACCCTGCATTTGTTGCAGTTAGAAATAGCAAAACCTGCACATACTGCCGTAACCATCCTAATCGATGGACTTAATCACTCACCCATCTCTTCATCCATGCACTCACGGATTTAACCATTTCCTTGAATGCAAACACTATGTCTGAATCTCTTGAAACTTCCGGCTAATTTTTAATCACACATACTAATCATTTGGAATAGAGCATATTTGAAAACTGTAGTGGTTTTCTTCAAATAATCGAGAGGTTTGGCTAAGAGTTCCTCTCTGTGCATTGCCGTCACTGGTGAATTGCACCGAGGTGTAAGAACACGTCAGTGTCAGCCCTTAAACCTGCTGACTGGCGAGTAATTGGCAGGCGAGAGATCACTGTGGCCATAAAGTGTAACAAATAGCATTTCCCTGCTTTTTTCAATGACGCTTTTGTCCTCTCCTCGTGAATGATTGCACGAGTGTCTTGGGAACTGACATGATTATAAGGAGCACATTGTAAATTACACTGGATGTCCCCATGCCATACCCTAAGGAACATAGTAAAAAGGGAACATATCCCCTGGCTATGCAAAGTGACCTACGGTTGTTCTAGCTGTGCCAGGTCTAAAGGACCAGTGCTGTTCAGAAATGTCATATTCTGGAAGAAAGAGGCCGCTTCTTGGACTTCAAAGACTGCACAAATATTGAAACAGTTCAAAGTGATTGCACATTCCCTGTCGAGCCATCTTGGTTCACTTTCCAAATCTAGACAGATAAATGCATTGGATGACACGCGAAATGTGATTGGTTGGGGCAACGCTTAATTTGAGCCGGTATTTGCATGCAAAGCTCAATGGCTTTTATTTTTGAAGAGCACCACTTAGTTTTCCTCTACATCCAGAGAAAGAGAAAGAAAAACACAAAAGGAGGGAAAGAAGGAGATTGATAAAGATGGAAAAACAATGGCACGGAGTAAGCAGGGATGAAAAAGGCCCTTCAAGTGTGAGGTAAAGGGGCAACAAGTGTCTGGTGGTGGAGGAAAAAGAAAAGGGGCCTCACCTACAAGAAAATGATGCAACGCTGCCCTGCAAGCCACTTAGCTGTACAGCTCTGCATCATTTTCAAAGCACAAGGATGCGTCCTATTGACAACAATATGACGCATCCCTGTGCTTTCCCCTGCGCTGGTGAACAATTGGCTGCCATGATTCAGCGCAGGCACCCGTGCGTCATTTTGCAAGTGAGCCTGCGCTGCCTACCTTTACAAAAACAATCATTAATTGCATTTGCGGCACTCATAGAAAGAGAACAAAATTTGGTAAAATAAAAGTATTTCTCCTCGTTGTGCCATTTCTATGCCTTCACTGGGGAGGCGTAGAATTCTACCGCACTCCCAGTTTTGCAAAATGTAAATCTGGGAAATCATCCAGTTCCATGGATGTTGCGTGGGAACCAACACAGCAACACCCATGGAACGCACTTTTCACACAGAGTAATGCGTGAAAGGGGCCAATATTTACAAGGCCATGAAAAGTAATGCAGGGTGACTTTATGTGGCCTTGTAAATATGGGCAAGCCCTTTGCACCGCTGGTGCGTCAAAAAAGTGACGCACTGGCGGGTCAATGGACTTGTAAATCAGTCCCAAGAGGTGGAATCAAGACTACCCACTCTTGGCATTTGATACCCTGAGCTTGGATAGCACCCGCCATTGGCTTCTGAGCAAAACTTTAGGCCACACCACGTATTCCTTTACAAATTAAGCATTGGATGAGGGGAAGTATGTCCAAGGTTTTAACTGTAGAAAATAGTGTGCCTCATTTATGAGACCACTTTTTTTGACGTTCTGTGGTGCAGTAGCCTGCTCCATATTTACCATGAAGCACTAAGCAACATTTATTGGCTTAATGCCGCCTCGTAAATATCTTTCCCTTTAATGTAGTTTTCTGCGTTAAAGGGGAGTGCATTGGGTGTTGCTGGGGGCGTTCCCAGCAACATGCGAGAAATTATAACCCTGAGGCAGCGCCAAAAACTTAGGCCTCCCCAGGGAAGGCATAAGGGAGGCACAAAGAGGAGAAATATATTTTTTCCTTTTGCAGCACACATAGAAAGAGCGAAAATTGTTTTTGTGCAGAGAGTTTCCCTTCCTGCACAACAATAATCATCCCTGCATAGCAGGCACCCTTGCACCATGGTGCAAAGGTCCCTGCGTTGGCACACGGTGCTCCCCTGCCACATAATTCCAGAAATTCCAGTGGTCCTGGGTATTACTGCCCAAATTATAATCAAAATTTGGGGGCAAACAGAAGCCTGTGCCTCAACTGGGATTGGCAAGGGATTGGGAGTGAGACCCTCCGTGTCATTTCTTTCTTTCCCAGTCGATGTAGAAATAGTATGTCACTGACCTGTCTCTTGCATTTTAGTATCTGGGGCATTTTGCACTGGTTAACAGATGGTGCGTGAGGTGACAACAATGTCAGAACGGCTCTTAATTACATACAGTTACAGAAAGAGTGTTTGGAAGGGAGTAAACTCACACAAACATTATGGATAAGAGTTTAAAAGCAACTACTCCTACAAGGCTGTTTGCGACCCCCATTCATCTGTCATTTACATTTTGCATGTATAAACCACAGTACACAGCTTGCAGCAATGGGCTAGTCCTCTGCTGCCATTGGCTCTCTTACATCAAGAGTGATGTCACTTTTCCTGATAACATATGCACATCCACCTAAATAAGTTGCAATTTCAGTGGCACGGCAGGTCGACTGATTATCAGCTCCTATTCAGGAGCCACTGGGCAGGCAGGGGATATTGCATCCAACCTAAGAGGTTGAGGTTGCTGGCTATTGGAATCTCAGCAAACTGGGAAAGTACAACCCTTTCCACACGCTCAGGTTAGCAATGGTGAGCAGGCAAAGGCTTCTAAGGGAGGTGGGGTTGGGGACAAGAGCTCAGAACGGTGTAACAGAACTCATGTATTGTCTATTCGAGTGCTGATCTTTTGTGTAAAAGAAAGTATTTTATTCCACAGAATAACTAAATACTGCACAATTAGATGTGGATGTAATGAAGGGTTGTAATCTTAACCAGATTTAACAGTGAGGTGCTACACGACCTTTTTTGGTGTCCCATCTCCTTGCCTGGGTCAGGATCCCAGGACTACAGTCCCGAACACACTAGGCTTTGACATCGATCAGACACAGGTGCAGATGGCATCAAAATTCACACTAATCAAAAGTGCACCTCATTTCAATATCATTTACCCTTGAGCCTAAATTCCCCAAGCAAGCATGGCAGACTACACTGTGTGTGTTGATCTCCACTCCCAGGTGCAGGCGAAGCCCGGCTTTGACCTGCTGGTTGTATTGCAGTTGCAGCAGCGTGGTGGATGCGGTTTTCCCTCATGGTGGCGGATCGACTCTAGTGGCCGCTGCGGTGGTACCCATGCATCAGGACTGTGTTTGCAGGATGAAACCTGTGAGGGAGATTTGTGCAACAACACTCATTTTCAGCCATGGCAGCCTTTCAGTCAGGTTAAAGACAGCGACTCAGATTTGACAGTTGTAGCCTTCGGCTGTGTCTTTGTGGTAGAGGGCCTTCAGCAGTTGTGGCCTATGGGTTGATCAGAGATTCTCATTTCTGCAGCGATGCAGCTTTATTCTCCCCAATGTTGGCAGTAGAACAACCAGTCTTTCGAGCCCGTGGCGGACTGCCGGTCAGCATGGTGGGATTTGATCTTCAGAGGTCTTAATGTGGCTCAAACAGGTAACACACAGAGACCGGAAGACACCTTCATGACACAGGTTGCCCCTCGTTTCGTTCTATAGGGTAGTCAGCTTTCTCTTAGTGGTACACATGCTAGCATCAAGCTGATCTTCAACTCCTGGGCAGTCTGTTCTCCTGGAGAGGCAGGCATTGCTATTTTTTAAATTTATTTTGAAGTTTTATATAGCGGAAACTCGACCCAAAGGTATTGGAGCGCTTTACATGACAACATTTACATTGCACAAGGACACATTTATTTTTGGTAGGCACAGGGAGATGGAGTGATTTGCCCAGAATCACAGGATGCTGAGCTAATGCCAAGACTTGAAGCTGGCTCCCCAGCTCCAAAGTCGGCCACTCTGGCCCTTAATCATATCCTTATTCCCTCACTCAGTAGGCAGTCAGGCAGGCCCTCTCGTCATCCTCCTCACTTCAGCGGTAGGGCCTCTGCTTTCCAGCCACAGGAATGCAGGAAACACACTACAAAAAAAAAATACATCCTTCGTCGTGTACCTGTCATGTAATGTCTTATATGTTCTGTTTGTATATTGTGTTAAACAACAGCGGTTCCTAGAGTAGTTCGAGATAGGAAACCAAGAAATGAATATAGACTCAATCATTGCTATATTAAGTGGACATGTCCAGCCGGACAGAGGTCAAATATTTACTTATAAATAATTAATGCCGGCATTGCCGGATGGAGAATCCCGCTATCCAGCCCTCCTCATTCTCACATTGGCCACTGTGCCACCAGTAGTATGCACAACTGGCTCCTTAAAGACCACCGCAATCCTCAATTAACTCTGCAGGAGAGCCATTGACGCACCCCCCGTTCCCGACCCCAAGTTCCCCCTCCAGAACTTGTTGGTTAATAAGGCTCTACTTTAGAGGCATGAATTAAATGTCCTGATGATGATCCGTATATTACCCCAACGAATTGAAACGCTGTCGACACTTTAAAACACCTTATACCCTCAAAATTCTCCATTTTTATATTGTAAAGGTGTTCTTTGCGATTTGTTCTCTGACACTGTGAATTGTTCCTATGTAACAAACCACGAGCTTTGCCTGAGCCCCCTGTTGTTGCTTTTTCTTTTCTTGTTTTGTACTCTATTGGTTAAGTAGGACATAGGCTTGTGTCCCATTTTATGTATCAATGTTTAACCACTGTTTAATTATTTTTTATAAGTAAATATTTGACCTCTGTCTGGCTGGACATGTCCACTTAATATAGCAATGATTGAGTCTATATTCATTGCTTGATTTCCGATCTCGAACTTCTCTAGGGACCGCTGTTGTTTAAAATAATTGCTTCCCAAG
This sequence comes from Lissotriton helveticus, assembly GCF_964261635.1. NCBI lineage: Eukaryota > Metazoa > Chordata > Amphibia > Caudata > Salamandridae > Lissotriton > Lissotriton helveticus. Next base: position 696,396,270 of record NC_136063.1, read on the forward strand.
GTCCCTGGTCGACTTATCTTGGGTCCCCTTGTTGTTTTATAATCTGTTTGTATATTGGGCACACCAGCTGAACCATGTCTAAGCATCAGGAGGGTGTATATATATTATAATACTCTCATATGTGTCCTAAACTCGAAAATCTATCTGCAAGTGTTTGACTACAGAGAAGTGGCCCCTGTTCACAACTATAGTGCTTTTCAATCCACGCTAGGGTAAGTGGTGTGATTGAGACAGTTCTCTCGGGTATGCCATATTGCTTTTGTTTTGCAGTGAATTAACATAACATCCTGGAAAATCTCCATGATCGTATGTCTTTGAGCACAATAGTTGTGTATAATATGTCACACCCCTTTGTTTGACATCCCCTTCTTTACCTACAATATTGGTTAACCAAAACCCTACAGTAGGTATGAATGCATGAGTACGGTGGGGATCTACTCAGCCCTAGACCACTGACCCAAAAGGGCATTCAGAACAGCCAAACGTGCATGTTAGCAACAGACTGGATATGGCAAACATTGATCTAGAAGACATCATATAGTCATCCATTTAACCATACCCAGGGTGCACATGAATAAAAGAGATATCTTTTTGATTTACCCTGAGGCAAATTTAGTTTATCTTGATCCCTGCAATTATCCAGTTCCCGCTTGTGGTGAACTCCCTCAAAAGGTTGTCCCGGTGTCACTTACCTACTAGTATGGAAGTGGGACACCAATGATGAAGCATGCTACAAAAATGTGGGTGAGGTGTACTTAACCATTATCTTTTGATGTGGACAATACTCTAGGGGCCCAGTAACCATGTTCCACTACTTATTGCACCATTTGGGATATGTTACTTGGCTAGGGAGGCTGTGCGACAGATCATAATTCCTCGTACTCACTTTTTGATGAAAACAGAGCACGCTTCTACTGCCTGGGGAAGCTTTCCACATCCTCCATCTTGTACCATGCTAAGCCAGCAGCATCTATATGGATCCCACTGGGCCCAGTATTTAGACCCACACAATACATATAGTCTTAACAGGGGCAGCTGCTGCCAATTCGTGGTGGGTGGGCAGGAAATGAATATATATATATATAATGGCTCCATTCGACCCTTCATTCGAGACGAAAACGCACTCACGGGGGTATATTTGCACAAAATTTATTTCGGCTTCAGACAAAAAGCAACAGACGCGTTTCAGACCTCTAGTCCTTCGTCAGTGTTAGTTTGTACCACATTTCCCGGCACATTATATACATTGCACTTCCTGTTTAGTGTGAAATGAAAAGGAAAAAAGGACAATATGTAAATATCTACAACAAGGCGGCCATTATTGAGTGGATAAATACTCACACACATGAACATGATTATAGTGTGCTACGACCCTTAGTTATACTCATGCCTATCTTTTCAAATCATTAAATGAAAAAATGAAAACAATCTCGCTGTGTATCAGCATGTCATGGCATTTCAACGCCCTATTTACAAATATTTACAATTTATACATTTTGCACACCCAAGTCGGTGAAAATTAAAAGATCTTGCCGTGTATCGGCATGTCACCGACAGTAGCTCAGACAATTTACGCAAATAACGCTCTAATCATGTAAACCATACATTGGCAAACTCAATGACTTTCCTTATTCAAATCAAAAAATTAAATCAATTAAATTCAATGATGCAACAATAAGGAAAAACACACTGTCTGTTCCAAATATGACACTAACGGCAAAATTAATTAAATGTCTCAACTCCAAGTATTATAAGTCATGCATTCAAACGCAAGCCGTGTATCGGCTTAGCTCGTAAACCACAGATCCATATGGACCAATTTTCACAATTATGATACATGTAAATTTTGTTTGCCATGTGTTATACATCTAATCAATCCGAAGATTAATAATTAGATTCCAAATTCGATAGGGAAACAAACTGAGAGGGATATGCCAATAAGAGGATAAAGAATAAAATAAGAAAACGAAGGTGAAAGGAGAAAAGTACACAACCATTTCATTTACTATGAGTTTTTGTCTTTTTTGGAGAAAGAAAGAAAAGAAAGAAAGAATCTTCAAAGAAGTTTGAAACAAGCAGAAAAAGTCTCAAAGCAAATGAAAACATGGTGCAAATGCCTGATAGGAATGAGTTAATACTGCACCAAATGTCCATTCACATTCCAACAATGTTCAAGACAGATCTTCTACAAGCAATACAGCTCTTAATACATCAGATCTGCTAGTAGCATTCTCTGTCTGCCATTTATATATACACATATACATGCATGTACACACCCACTTCATGTTTGGTTTTTCGTTGAGTTTTTCATTTACCCAGGTGTACACCCAGCTCTTCTCCAATGTTAAGCCCACCCGGATATTTTGTTTGCATATCTATGATATGTCGTGACTCGAGTCTATGTAAATGTAACAGCCTGTCTCCACCCCTGGGGTTAGCTGGTACATGGTCCAGACCAAAGAATTGGAGTAAATCACGATTGCTCTGATGGACTTGGGAAAAATGTCGGGCCACCGGATAAGAAGCATCCCGATTCATTATGGCCCGTTGGTGTTCTAGCACTCGCATTTTGACCCCATTAATCGTGCTCCCTACGTACTTGTAGCCACAGGGGCAGATCAGACAGTATACCACATACGCTGTCGTGCATGTGATGAAATGCTTGATTTTCTTCGGTAAAGCTACCCCTGGGATGGAATAGGAGAGTACTCTTTTGCTATGCTCACAAGCGCGACATTTCCCACATGGGAAGAACCCCGCCATATCTTTTAGGGTACTTTGTCCGATTGGTTTCACAGGTGTTAAGTGACTATGGACTACCATATCCTTAATGGATCTAGATTTGCGGAATGTATATATATATATATATATAAACGTATCTTTTCTGCCGGCTGCCGCGATCTTCTGCTCCCACGCTGTGCTGCCTCGCTACTCCTCTGCTCCTGTCCCTACAATTCCCATGGTCACAGGCTCACAGACCCCGCGCACTCCCAGTGCTTCTCTCATGCTTGAATTCATAATTGAGTGGAGCGAGCCGGTTGTGCTCTCCAGCAGGGTCTGGGAGAGTATGTGCCTGAGCAATATGATATCTCCAAGGAACAGCCTGGAGATATCTAAGTGTGTATATTGGTTTGGCCGGCCGTAGATGGACGGCCAAACTGACATGCGCACTTGCTGCGCTTACCACTCCTCCTCCCCCTGCTGTGTGATGCTGTGGCATGGCCCACCCCGCCTTAGACCCGGATGACACAAAGTAAAAATAAAATTACAATAAAGTAGTTTCATAGTCATTTTTTTTCTTCTTCTAGTAGGGTGATGCTCCTCCGCCATAGCGGGGAGCCACCCCTGAGTCTTAATTCCATACATGTTCTTCGTACTCACTGTAAATACACATTCTCGACATGCACATGAGATGTCAGTGTAAGGTGCAAGTATTCGCATAACAGCAGAACATTACATGAGAAGAGCCAGTAGGCTCGCCTTTCCTTGATACATAGAAAAATGTCTTGTCACAAAACACAGAACTCTGCCACCCCTACTTTAAGTGATACACACAGTAGTTCAGTGTCCACTATGAGGGCATGCTTTGTGCTCCCCTCCAGTTCACAGAACACATTCTGAAGTTTGCATAAACATTGACAGGCCTAGACATTGCTGCACACACTAAATTAGCGTGACAAAGGCCCAGAATAAAAGTTAGCATACCTGTTTCACTCGCAGACAGACAATCAAAGCAAAAGTGCACGTCCAGGGGACATTTCCTTACCGGCAACAACACTTCACTTTGCCAGTGCTATTTCTTTCTACTCTTTATAATTTTTTTCTTGCCTGGTTAAATTATCTCTTCAATGTAAAGTACATCAAACCCAACTGTACTATTTTGTGTCAACTGGAATCATATTGTTGTTGACATGCATTAAAACGGAAAGGGTTTCTATTCCTGTACTTCTAGGAAGCACTTGTCCTCGTCTAGTAAAATTATATGTGATTGTTAATTTATTTTAAGGTTCAACATTTTAATTGCAGACATGTGGTTCCCCCATTTATGCAGCATGCTGTTTTTTCATTCTTCTCTTTTGTTATTGGGCATATGCGTGCAATAAACATAATACAAGTATTGAATTATCACAACTGCCTTGGCCAGACCTATTTGCTTTGCTAATGCTTGTTTAGTAAATGTGACTACTGTGGCTTTAAACAGAGAATATTTTCACCGTTATGCAGAATTGTAGCTGGGTGTTTGTGCTTGCTATCACTCACTTAGCAATAGCATGAAGCCAATTTAACTTTTCAACAAAGATGGGTTTGACTGAAACAAAAACCGCAAAGGCCTATCATTATGATCAAAGTACATATGATGTCAACTCATTGGACATAATTGTAAAGGATGTGCAATGTCAATTCTATTACCATTATAACTCTGGTAAAAGGATGCCAATGTGTACTTCAAAGTGCCCTAATAAAGTAAGAGTAGCGCCAGACAAATCAAAAGGGCACCACAATGGTGAAGAATGCATTAGGTGTTAATAGTGACACCTGATGCTAAAAATGAAAAAAATGCAGTTATAAAAGCATTATGATCTTCAAACTCATACTGACCAGTGACCAATAAAACTCCTACTGTTACCAATTGTTTAACATATAAATTGAGTGGACTTTTGCGTCTCCTCCCATGGTTATCATCTCCTGCTATTGGCTATTTGATACATAATTTCAGCTCTCGCGATGTTACGCATGAGGGACTATTGTACTTCTCAAAAGTATACCGAGCAGCCATTGCGAATTAAATTCTGGTTCTCAGATGCATTTAGGCAAAAAATAATCAATTATTCATTTTGTGTTTTTACTGTAACAGGCTTTCCAAAAATAATTTTGCCAGGACTGACAACACACGCCAGAAATACTGACTATGACAATGCCATTTTGGTGTAGCTATTATTTTAGCTTTTAATTTGTTCAAGTTATTTTGATTCTGACCACCACAAGATACAGCACGTGGCAATGGGTCACCTCACTTAAGCAATTGGATCTCTTTACTGAGTGGCTGCATTTTGAATATGTGCATCCACTAAAAAGTAAACCAGCTCAGTGCCAGGGAGTGCAGGACAATCTATGTGCTCTTTTCTGCTTTCATTTAACCATTTTTAGCAAACATATGAGTATGAAAAAGTGTTATTAGTAGTGGAAGATGTGAGTGCTTTCTAAGTAATACGTTCAAAATTCGATTAGGTCCAACACACAAGTTTAGTAAATAAACCTGGGCTCACTCCCTGGTAGCTATGAAGTAATAACACAACACATTCAAAATCCTACAGCCAATTTCCAGAAATAAAGACAAGGCTAGTGGCCAAAATGGCATTGAAACAACTACAATACAACAAGAAGAACCAGAGATATGAAGTGTTAATGTTTTAAGACAGAATGCACCAAGAAAATGTAAATAACTAATCAGAAGTCACTGATTGCTGTTTTCCAGGACTTAGGAACAATTTTAGGCTGATTGGAATGGGGTAGAGGTCGAATACCCAAAGTGGGTTGTCTCAGTCAAAGATTTTACTTTCTTATTTACTCTCAGAAAGCAAAATTGAAATTCTCCAGTGGGGCAAGGCTGCACACTGGAGCCAGCAAAGTCATCTTGAAGTTACATAGCCATTGGACAAGGCCCCATGAAGCCATTGGTGAGAACACCTCAGAGTGGGAAGTCCTCTCATGGGTGGACACTTTTCATGCCTTCACACAGTGAAGATCTCTATATTTGGGCTTCTTTGGAGCTCATCCCCCTACAGCGGGGAAAATCTGGAAGTCCCCCTTACTGTCAAACAACTTTTCCTTGAGGTCCTGCTGAAGCTCTGGTTGTTTTAAACGTTGGGAAAAGATCTAAGTTCCAACTTTTCAGACTTTCGGAAGCAGCTCCTGTTAGCTTCTCCTATGGCTCCCAGGAACTCAGGGGCAGGTCTAAGAGGCCAGGATTCTCTTGGCTACTCCTCCCACTTCCACCAACCCAGGGATAAGACACAGGGGCCAGGACACACTTCAGCAGAGGCCACCAGCCTCCAGGTCCATGTCCATTTGGCACTGCTCAACTGGACACTTTTGGCAAAAGACTTATTGCATCTTGTTTTGTCCCTGTAGCCACACAGGAGGTCAGTCAAGTAGCCCTTGAAGTCCACTTCTCAATCCTGATTACAAGTGGGAGCAGGTCTAGCTCTTCAGGTTCCCACACAGGTCACAGGAGCAGGCCAAGTCCTCCGCTGTTCTTCATCAGGTCCTGATGTGTTCCGATGAACTATGGATAAGAACAATGTCACTTTTTGTAGGTTTTATTAACCACTGGGTGCAGGTGACTGCTTTACATTCTGAACCAATGAGAATAAAGTTCCCAGGGGCAACCCTGCTCATTTTTACAGTACATCCTGTTTGCCTTACTTCAGACTATCCCACAGTGCACAGAAATTAGAAGACATGTTTAGCACCCTTCTGCCTTTAGAGCCTGCTGTTGTGCCAACAATGGTTGTGTTAAGGGAAATGAGCAGTCAGCTCTTCATCAGTTACACCAAACAGGTTCTGGGACCAGTGACCCCTCCCACTGGGCTGGTGTCACGCTGGCCACGGATGGCCCAGAGAACAAAGCCTTCCCTTCCCCAGGTCTCTCTTTACACTTGACTATGAATGGCCAGGCCTCACCCTGGCCCCTTTCAAGTTAATGAAGATCCTGAACCCTCTGAGCTGATAGGCGTCACATCCCTCACACCCATGTTTACCTGCTAAAAAGCCTAAGCCATTGTTTTTGCCCTGGGAGCAGTTTCACACCTCATGAAGGCCCAGTTCCTAAATATTTATAAAAAATCCTACTCCAAAGTGAATCAGATTTTTAGTAAAGATTACAAATAGTCGTCCCATCATACTGACAGCTTGTCTCAAACCAAAGATACCATGATCTTATTCTGAACTTTAGTTATTCACATAGGGCATCTACTGCCGTTTTACAGTGAAAGTAGCTTTTGGCTGACTAGTCACTGTCAGTATATGCCAGCACTGAATTTTTACATGTACCATTTACAAATACTAGGCGCCCCGCCTAGTCGGCCACAAGGCTGACCTAGGCTAACCTAGGGATGAATTAGTTAATATTGAAAAGTGGGATATCTTCATGTCAAAAAGGGTGATTTTTACATGTTTGTCTGCAAGTTAAAATCTTTAGTAGTCAGGTAATACCTGAAGCCATGTTTTTCCTTGTCACCCTATCGGATGGCACAACATGTGCTGCTGTCCACAGAGGGCATTTACATTTTCTATGCCATTGGTGTATTTGCCTGCACCATGTACTACAGCCTTATTACAAATTTAAACAAGCCAAATGTGTATTAGCCAATTTTATCATGTTTTAAGGGTCATAGCGCATACACTAGGGACTGGAGAGTAGTAACCCAGTTTGCAGAGGTCAAAAACCAGCAATAACAGAAAGCTAAAAATGTGTGTGGTCTCGCAAAAAGAGGAATTTTTTCATATTATGCAAACAACATTTAGACAGTGGCATCAATACTTTTTATTACTTTTACACTTTTAATGCCTATAGCATAGGCTTGCAAAAGAGAAAAGCATTAAAAAAATTCAGACATGCAAAGACCAGACATATTGGCTTTGCCAATGCTTGTTACTCCTTGGTGCTTACAGATGCTCTACTGGATATATGGGTTTGTGGTAACAACTCCCCTTGCTAGCCTACTGTGATAAAGGACATTTTCCAAACAAAACTCAAAGGATGCCCTTACTAAATGTAATAAAAATAAGGAGATTTGGGAAAGTCCTTACAAATGTATATAATAAAGTTGTACATTTGCAGTTTAAAGCTAACTGTGCAATATGGATAGATCTTTTAACTAGCCAGACCAATAAGAGCCAAGTTATTTACAATTACAAACATTCCAGACATTTAGACCTCTGAAGGGATATGGATACTGCTATATACCTTTCAATACACCCAAAGACAACACTTTAGAGAAATGACTAAAACAGAAGCCATCCAGAATGCCCCAATTGGTTGATAATCCCTCATATATTTGGGATGGAAATGTTTTTAGATTTCAGTTAGTGCGCTTACTCAATGGTTAATTTTCATATGGTTTTAGCAGGTAAATTTCTCTTTAATCAGCACAATATCCCGGATAAGGTAATTCCGGTCCAGAAAGGGTCCTCGGCAAAGTCCGTCCTACTGCAGATCTGGGTAGCGCTACCCAGATCTGCAGTAGGACGGACTTTGCCGAGGACCCTTTCTGGACCAGAATTACCTTATTAAACATTGAGGAAGCGCACTAACTGAAATCTAAAAACATTTCCATCCCAGATATATGAGGGATTATCAACCAGAATATTTGTACTTTGTATTGCAAGCCCTGAAGAAGTCCCTGGATGGGACAAAACGCGTTGGCGGTTTCAAAAGCTTTTAAAGACTGAAAAATAAAGAATGAATTGAAATTTAACATCGACTCACCTTTGGAACAACTTCTTTATCACTGATTGCGTACTTTGTGACATTTGTATATTGAGTGTGCTGGGCTAACATGTTTATGTATATTTGAGGAATGCTAGGTTCTGGTGAATCAACTTCTGAATTCAGGAGGTATAGGGAATTGTGCCTCCAGCCCGTGTTTTGCACCTCTTTGTTTCTTCGATACTGATAAGGGACTTTAGGACTTGTGCAGGCATCTATGCTTTGATTCCCGGTTTTGTATATTTCACAATTTGACAATTGCAGGGATTAGAAAATACCTTTTCCTATAACTTGACAAAGATAGATCCAAGGTCCAGGCACTGTTTTACTTCAGTTGCATTCAGCAAAGTAGGAAGGGCTTACAGTCTTAAGGTTGTAGGAAATTGTTTCTCAGAAGACAGAGAAACAAGGCGGAATAGCAATAGCATAAATTGTACTTGCATCAATTAATTTGTCAACTTTGACTCTATCTAAATCCACCATTATCATGTTTTATGAACTGGCCCAGTCTCTTATTCCTTCAGTCATTGAGGATAGATCCACTAGAGGATTTGTCAGCCTCTTGGGCCTTTTTTACAGGGGCTACATTGATAGACATTTGTTGTGTAGCCACATGGAAATCTCCACATACTTTCCTTTCCCATTATTGAGTTCAGTTGGATGAAGAGTTTTCTACTTATTTTGGAGATCATGTGTTATCTGCTGTTTCAGACATATAATTTCCTTTTTGTCATAAGAGATGTTATCCTATGTTAAACCTGTTTATTAGCATACATCACAAGTTGGTGTAATGACCTGCTATGGTGTTATATAATCAATTACAATTGCTTAGGTATATCTCACAGATAAGAACTGGATTGGGGCAAAGGACAAGGAGGAAATGCCCAGGGCTACTTACTGGGAAGCTTCATTTTTCCAAGTCCAAGTCTTCTGCGAACAGTCCAAACTATAGGAGAGTGGGATTGATTGTATATTTTCTGTGGGGTTCTATTTTTTAGAAACTTATGGAAATGACAGGAAGAGATGCCAGTGTTGTCCTTTATCTACTGGCTCCTGGGAGGCAATGTTGGAAGGATTTTCAAGTCAGCTAGGGAACAGGTTCTGCCAGATGGAGATGAAATCTCGATGGTAAGGACTGTGTCAGGGAAGGTTTGGACTCAGAGTAATGAAGATTACCAGTAATTATGCAGGGCATTAGTGTAACAGAGTATGTTCTTGCTCATTTTGTATTTAATATCAAAGCAGCACCTACTTTTCTCAAGCAAAGAGCATGGACTGCAAGTAGAGCCACTGGAATTATGTGACAGGTGACCAAATTATGTGGTAGTGTTAACTAAATTATGCAGCAAGAAAAGGCAAATTATGCTTAATGCTGCAGTACATTTTATTATTGCAATTCTTCCTTAGTTTGTCATTCTTAGGCTGAGCCTATGCAGCCCTTGCGCTGTCTCTCTGAGACATGTTGTATACACTTTGTGGGCTTACAGCCCGCCCATTGAATTTGTATTCTTCCTTTCGATTGTCCTTTAAAAATGCTTACTTGCTAGTGGTGAATCCTTCCTCTCTGTCCCTCTCTTTTGTGTTTTGTTTCATCCCACAGAGCACCACCCAAATACTGGTATGTTTATGCTTCGATGCTTATGGGTTTGTTTTGAGAGACTATTTTTTCTTTGTTTCCTGCTTGTGTTACACTGTTTGCCTGTTTTTGGTGGGTGCCTGTTCAGCTTTGGCGCCCATCGCTGATTGCATTTTATGGTATCTTTTGTAGTACACTTAATCTTCCTGTGCCGTACCCCCACCACTACCTTCTGCCCATCGCTGCTCCTCCTTCCTCCTTGTTTCCTCTTCACTCCCTCTTTCACCCCGTCCTTCCCCTGTTGTTCCTTCCATCCTTCCCGCCCCTACTGCTTCATTACTTTTTGCCATGTTACTTGCTCCACCCATCCCTCACACCTCCCACCATGTTACTTGTTTTAAGAGCTCCAAGAGGAAACTGAAAAGGAGCACTTTCAGCCCACTAATACATTGCCACATTTATGCTGGTTTACAGTTTGCTATTTTGAGATAACAAAACATCAGAAGCACTCTGCTTTTAGAGTGGTCTCATGTAGCAAAAGCAACATGTAAGCAGGACTAAAGACCTTTGTAAACAGGCCTGTAAATATTGTCACATTTGCTGAGCATTCAAACATCGAGATCAAATGTCAGATGCTGTTTCCCCAAGGGCATGTGTTTATTTTTCATTCTTTCATTTCAAAGTGAAAAGATTTTTAATGTCCTATTGTGGCTTCTTTAACTTTAATCCAATGATTTGGATAATATTATGGAACAAACAATTTGTAACTGTCGATTTCATCAGCCAATGTAAAATAACATTCTAAATCTATTAATATTTGAAAAAAACATTATCTTTCTGCTCCCCCACTACTTTGTGACTTATGTCAGTGATATTTATTCATTTAGTCATATGTTTTGTAGACCGTCTAAATCACCCCCAGAAGGGTATCACTGCGCTTTGGACATGCAACAGTAGGCCGAAGGAGGGAATAAATTAGAACAGAACAGTTTTAAGGAGCCTTCTAAATTGACGGGGTCGGGGCATTGTCTCAGGTGGGTGGGGAGCTGGTTCCAATAGAGAGGGGCAAGGTGAGAAAAAGCTTTCCCAACCGTCCTTGATTTCTTAAACTGAGGAACAAGGAAAAGAGATTTAGTTCCTGAGCGAAGGGACCTTGTAGGAATATAGTGATTGAGTTTCCTTGCAAGGTAAGTGGGGCCCTTGCCGTACATGGCCTTATGGATGCTGTAATACATTTTAAACTTGATTCGCTTGCGTACCGGGAGCCTGTGAAGTTGTTGAAGAAGGGGAAGTGAAGCCGTTCTGGGTGGTGCATTCAGAACAAGGCGTGCCGCTGTGTTTTGGGCTACCTGCAGTCTGCACAATAAGGACTCATTGGCTGAGACCAGGAAAGAGTTACAGTAGTCTAGGCGGCTTAGTACTAATGCCTGAATGAGAGTTTTGCGTGTGGACTTCGGGAGGAAAGGGAAGACTTGCAGTAACAGACCAAGCACATGGAAACAGGAGCCGGCTGTATAAGCTGCATGTTCTTTCATGGTCAGTGCCTGGTCTAGGCGTATGCCAAGAATCTTGACAACAGTCTTAGGTACAGGGGAGTTGCCAAGATCCATTGGCCACCAGTCAGGTGACCACACAGTGGTGCATCAACGCAGAGCATGGTCTCGGTCTTCCCTGTGTTAAGCTGAAAGAAATAGCTCCTCATCCATTTGGAAATAGCTATCATACCTACAGAGAAAGTGGACTGGGCTGCGAGAGTGGATTTATTAAATGAAAATAGAAGGTGAGTGTAGTCAGCATATAAAATAGGAGAGAAACCTAATGTCCTAAGTTGGTCAGCCAGGGGAGCGATATATACATTATACAAAGTTGGGCTCAAACAAGAGCCCTGGGGCACTCCCTTGGTCAGCCCTATAATCTTTGACCAAAAAGGACCCAGGTTAACAGTCCGATTTCCTTCAGTCTCCTGAACAAGATCTGGTGGGAGATCATGTCGAATGTGGCCGAGAGGTCAATCGCAAACACAACAATGATGGACAGAATGTGGATCAATGTCACACATTCACCCCAGTCAAAAGATCTGGGCCCAAATCCATCGTTTTTCCACTCCACAACAGGTCAATCAGCACGAGTAACATTGACTGTTTGCAGTCCAGGGACAGCCTAATGTTGTCCGTGACAGCAATCAGTGCTGTGCTTGGGCCTGAATCCATATTGAGAATAATCAAGGCTTCCGGTGGATTCAACATGGTCAGACAGGTGTTTATTGATGTGCTTTTCCAGTAACTTGCTCAGGAGAGGTAGTAGGTAAATGGGCCCGAAGTTGGACAGGTTTTCCATAGGGGCCTTAGTATTCTTGCGAATAGGAATGACCTGTGCGCCTTCCATTCAGTGGGGAATGTCCCTCTCTTATTGAAAGATTGAGAAGCAAACAGATAGGTGCAGAAAGTTGTTTAGAGTGAGGAAGACATTTTGGCTGGAATGATGTCAAGAGCCTGATTTGTTATGTTATGTTATGTTATATAAACTTATAATGAGCTCAGCTAATCCGAAGAGTATCCCGGCGCGAGCCAGGGAAGGAAAAATATGGAGAGGCTACGCAAACAGTTGAGTTTTCAGATTTTCCTTGAAAAGGCAGAGGTCCTGAGTGCTGCGGAGGGCAAAAGAAGGTGAGTTCCAGGCAGATGACGCTCTAACAATAAGGAAGCGACCCTCCACTCTTGAGAGACGAAATCGGGGGATGTGGGGCAAAAGCTGGGAAGAGGACCGGAGATGCCTGGCGGGACTGTAAAACAGAAAGCACTTGGGTAAATCAGGGGGACCCCCGGTGTGAAGAGCCCGGTGGTCTAAAGTCAGGGCTCTAAACTTCACTCGCTGGGCCACCGGGAGCCAGTGGAGTGATCGCAAATCCTGTCAAACGCTGGATCTCATAGGAATATTAAAGACAAGTGGTGCGGCAGCATTCTGAACAACCTGTAATTTGTTGAGGAGATAGCTCTGAAGACCAATGTATAAGGCGTTGGCATAATCAGTCCGCGAAAGAATCAGTGCCCGGTTCACTGTTTCCTTGGCAGTTCTGGGAAGAAGTGGAAAAAATGTTTTAAGTATGCCAAAACAATTCCCCACTAATTTCTTTATCTGGGTGGAGAAAGAGAGATTCTCCTGAAACCAGACTCCTAGATTTTTTGCAGGAAGCCCTGTTGAAGCTGGGGAGGGAAACTCGGAAGGCCATAAGGACTCCCTGAACTGGGGGGAAAAAGACCCGTAGAGAAGGATTTCTGACTTGTCCTCATTGCACTTGAGTTGGGCTAAGGACAGCCATTGAAAAACAGCTGATAAACATTTTTTGACTTGAGAAGGAGAGCACTCTGTTTCCCCCCAGGTAAACAGGAGCTTGGTGTCATCAGTATATGCTATGATTTTGGCTCCTAAATCTTCAGACAAATATATCAGAGGGGTGACGTAAAGATTGAAAAGAATGGAACTCAGGGATGACCCATGAGGAACACCTGTAGACACCTCCTGAGGGGCTGAGGAAAAAGGGGGAAGCCATACCTGCTCAGTTCGCCCTTCTAGAAAGGATTTGAGACAACTCAGGGCATCACCAGCGATTCCCAAGTATGACAGGCGGGTAAGCAGCAGAGAGTGGGGGACCGTATCAAATGCTGCCGAGAAGTCCAGCAAAATGAGAGCGACCCTACCCCCAAATCCAAGCACTCCCGAATCGCCTCTGCTACTTCCACCAAGGCCGACTCAGTACTGTAGGTGGCTCTGAAACCAGATTGAGCTGGATGGAGAAGACCGGCTCCTCCCACATAAGCTATTGGTGCTTTTTGACCACCTTTTTGCAAGCTTTCGCCATGGATGGAAGAAGGGAAATATGGCGATAGTTGGCTGGAATCTTTGGTTCTAGTGATGTTTTTTTTAGAAGTGGTAACATTTTAGCCTGTTTCCTGGCCATCCGGACATAGGCCTCTTGAAGAGACAGATTGATTAAGCTGTTAACTTCAGGGTTTACAGTCTCAGTGACCTCGGCCAAAAGTCTGGCAGCACAAGGATCAGTTGGAGAGCCTGATTTAAGAGCATTAGGGACTCTCAATGACTCTGGGAGATCAATGGGAGAGAAAGCCATCAGGGCAGGTCCTGCACTTGGTACCTCCCCCTGAGGAAGAGGCCTGGTCAGGGCATAATTCCTTAATGTAAAGGACGCCTGGATGGAACGAATCTTATCAGCAAAGCAAATTGTACAATTCCTCACACTATGCATTGGAAGAGTGAATTGGGATGCACTCTGCATGAGGGGCCATGAAACTCCGAACAATCGAGAAGATTTCTTTAGCATTATTTCTGGCTAAATGAATCCGATCGGAAAAATAAAGGCTCTTTGCCTTGGCTATAGAGGAATAATTTTACTGTGCGTAGCAATGATTCCACTTCATCACAAATAAGAGGGAGTACGTTCTCCAACAGCTGCGCCTTCATGAGTGTAGGTGGGCCATAAGATGTAGCAACCTGCTGCACACTCCCAGCTTAGGTGATCTTATCATAAATCAGCTCAATGTTCTGTCTAAAGTGCATTGCTATTTTGTTACAGAGTACGTGAGAGGGGGCCTCCTCATTATCACAAGCCTTTGGGTTGGTGAAGGATTTGAGGAACTGAAATAGATCTTTGGAGGCATTTCCTGCCTGGTTGAGCTGTTGTGCGATAAAGGCTTTCCGTGCAGCTTTTATGTTTTTGTGGTAGTGTGTGAGGGCGATCTTATATCTCTTTTTATCGTTCCCATCGTGGGTTCGACTCCAGCGCTTCTCCAGATTTTTACACAGCCGTTTTTCTGTCCAAAGATTGGACGAGAACCATGCTGTCTGGGGATGCCTGGCCGTGCTGGGGAGCAGGTTCAGAGGGGCAAGCTGATCTATGGCCGTTTTTACAGAGGAATTATAACGGGCCAGACCTTCCTCTATGTTGTTAGACTCCACATTCCATGAGGTAAAGAACGCAGCCTGGAAAAGGTCCTGGGTGATTTTGTGCCATTGGTTACGGAGGTGATGGGAGGCCGGTAGGGGTCCATCATGCATCCTAGGGCCCTTAATGTGGAAGTCAATTAATGCATGGTTGGTCCAAATCAGCAGACGGGGGATTCGCATAGGATACTGGGCGAGTTGGTAGGGATAAGGTCAAGTGTGTGTCCTGCTGCATGTGTGGGGTTGTCGTTGATCTTAGCTAAGTCTGCTAGAAGCACTGAGGCATCTAGATTTGTCTTGCACTCACTATGTACTATGTAGTATATAGTTTTGCCTTCAAGGATTGTCTAGGTGCTTTTTCATCTAAGCAAGCTGAGCTCTTCCTCAACCTTCACAAGGCACAGCCCACTGCCCCCTGCAGGAGGATTAGTATCATTAACAACTGGGAGCTCTCCGGCAGCAGTCACGGGCCGGGTCGTAATGTATGCCGCTTGCCTGCCTCCCATCAATATTCAGGAACTGTCACCACTCCAGGAGCTGCGCGGCTCCTCAATACACCACCCCCCTTGCAGGAAGTGTTGATTGCAGCGCTGTTTTTAACTGTGATGGCCGAGGCAGCATTGTCAGAACTGCTGCAGCATTAAATAAAATATGTTATGTTATGTTGTTATGTTACTGGGGGTTTTGTAAAGCGCTCAGCTGCTCATAGAGCGTCCCGGCGCTATAGATCCTCACACAAATACCAGCAACTAACAACAACAGCCATACGGCACCAAACAACACAGGCGGCTTACAGAGCGAAGAGATAGGTTTTGAGTCCCTTTCTAAAAGCAAACAGATTCGAGCACGTTCGCAGCGTCAAGGGCAGAGTGTTCCAGAGACGGGGGGCAAGGTAGCTAAAAGAGCGGCCTCCACACCGCACACGTCTCACTGACGGCACGATGGCATTGGCCAGGGCAGCCGACCTCAAGGGTCTAGATGGTAGATAGAAATTGACCCTTTTCTGCAAATAACCAGCGCCGAAATTGTGGAGCGCCTTAAAGGTTATAGTTAAGGCCTTAAACGCAATGCGCTTCCGAATCGGCAGCCAGTGCAGAGTCACAAGGAGATTGCTTGCCCTAGCTCTTCTGGCAAGACCAAAGATTGCCCTGGCTGCCGAATTTTGGACTACCTGTAGACGGGTTAACAGATATTCAGGAAGGCCAAGGTAAAGGATGTTAGCATAGTCCAAGCGTGACCCTATCAGGGCCTGCACCGTAATCTTCTTATGTTCCAAAGATAGATACGGCAAAAACTTTCTTAACATCCTTAATATGGCAAAACACTTCCCCGTCAAGCCAGCTACCTGGGCCGTGAAGGAGAGAGTGTTATCAATCAACATGCCCAGGTTCTTAGCTGTAACAGAATCGCTGGCAGGGGGGAACATGTTCGCAGGCCACCAGTGCCTCCATCTTGAGTCTGCAGGACAACCAAAAAACAATATCTCGGATTTGTCCGAGTTGCATTTGAGGCCGCTTTTTCCGAACCAATCAAACACAAACTCCAGACATTTCCGGATGGCCTTTCCGTCAAAATCACAGCCCCTGTCGCATGTGAACAGGAGCTGCGTATCGTCCGCATAAGACACAATCTGGGCCCCTAGCTCCTCCGCTTGAGCCGCCAAAGGTGACATAAAGATGTTAAAAAGGGAGGGACTGAGTATGGAGCCCTGCGGAACCCCAACCTCCAGCTGCGGCATAGGGGCGGCGAATGGGGGGGCCCAGATTGTTTGTCTGCGGTCAGCCAGAAAAGATTGACACCATTCGAACACCGTTCCCCTTAGGCCAATCTCCCAGAGTCTAATTAGGAGAAGGTCGTGGGGAACGGTGTCGAAGGCCGCCGACAGATCAAGCATGACAAGCAAGGCCTTTCCACCCCTGTCAAGAGTTTCCTTTACAACCTCCGTTACCTCAAGTAACGCGGTTTCAGTACTCAGGTTAGATCTAAACCCTGACTGAGACTGATGTAATAAGGAATTGACCTCTAGAAAGCTGGTTAAGGTGGTATGCACATGCTTTTCCGCAATTTTGGCCAGGGCGGGCAACAGGGAGATTGGCCTATAGTTGGAATGCAATTTGGCATCTGCATTCGGCTTTTTAATAAGGGGGAGAACAAGGGCCTGTTTCCAAGATGAAGGGACTTGTCCCGAGCTCAAAGACAGGTTAATCATAGGATTAATAGTAGAGTTAAGGGCAGGCGCCAAGGTCGCAAGGCACTTGGCAGGGCAAGGGTCAAGTGGAGAGCCAGATTTCAAATTGGACAGTAGATCCAGCGAAACCTGAAGCTCTAAAACAGGGAAGCAGTCAAGGATAGGAATATTTGTGTCCGATACAGATGAGTATAACCATGGTTTAGAAGAGCCGTCAGCCCCAGAGCCACAATCTGAGATGTTATTGGCTCCTTGCAAGGCCGACTGGATGGTACGAATTTTATTAGAAAAAAATGCCGCAAGCTCCGTAATCCATGGTTCCGAAAAGACAGATGTCGGAGCACAGCAGGCGGGAGAGATAAATTCTTTTACAATCTTAAAGATCTCCTTGCAGGAATTGTCTGCTTCCTCAATCCTTTTAGCCAAGAAGGATTTTTTCACTGCCGTAGTCTCTCTATGATATTCTTTCACTGCTTCTCTATAAGACCGCTTAGCAGAAGTGTCATACTGCCTCCGCCAAATTCTCTCCAACTTCTTACAGTGCCTTCTCTTGCCAGCCAGTGTAACTGAGAACCACGGAGCGGATGCTCTTGTCTGTTCTGACCTGACCTGGCGGGGAGGTGCCAGAGCTTCAAGACGTGCGGTGAGCCAGTTCTGAAAGCACACTACATCGTCCTCCAGCCTGCCTGTAAGAATACATGGAAAGGATTCTAAGTCCCGGGTAATCATAGCTGGCGTGACCTTGTGGAAGGCTCTAGGCATACGGACTGTTTGCCGCTGCACATTACGATCGGCCGTTCGGTGATGTACTATCACAAAGTTCGCCAGAAAATGGTCTGACCAGAGGACTGGGGCAATGGAAGAGAGGGACACTGGTACAGTTGAAAAAATTTGATATGCAGCAATTCATATATATGATTTTTTGTGCTTTCGTTGGTTTGCAGAATGAGAGTACTATATGATAGAGGACTCTTTTGAGGCAATCATGGCATCTGTCTCAGAGTCTCTAGATTCATAATCTTTCCAGGCCACATCCTCCCTCGTCCTGCGCAACCTCTCCCTTTGTAGTAAGGAAAGTTTGTGTAACTTCCTTTGGAGTACCTCCCGCCAGGTAGGGGTGAACTGTTTTAATGCGCCCCAAAACACCATTCTGCATGTGGTGCGAGTGTCAGGATTCATGGAAGTAAGAGAAGCACAGTATGGAAATAGTTCATAGAAAAACATATTTATTGACCAAAAGAAGTAAATCTTGTTCGTGGAGTAAGTTATGGAATGTGAGGAACTACAAGATGGCCGACACTTCAGATGCAGAACAGTCTAGTGTTTGCCCTCTCCCATTCAAGATTATATTTGGAGCACGCAACTTCTATAATACAGGCATTTCATCTGAAGAAATTCCTGAAGATGCACCTAGTCATGGCGACACCGTTGGTGTAGTTAGTCAGGGTAGTGTGCTCCGGTTTTATCGCTTTTAGTTTTTCATCTGTGAGTCTCAACACATTGTGTTGATTCCTTCTCTTATTCCGGAGTAGTGTTCTTGGAGCCTGTGTGGAGTTTCTCTCTTCCAGTATGCAAGCTCTGTCTCAACCCGTCCTGGCGAGAGTGTCGGTCTTCGAGTATGCACAGAGGAAATTCACAGTAAGCCATTTCTTGGCATTCAAGGGTGCACATTACCTCATATTTGGCAACGCTACTCTCCATTCTCGCAAACACAGAATTGCTTCCTTTCTCTTCACGAGTGAGATTTTCAAGTCACCGCCAGTGGAGAAGAAGTTAAATATTCAGCTAAGTACTTGAATGTTTTTAGAAATTGCTGAGCTATGTGAATAGAGTGTACATTTTTGTCCTGAAAGTAAGACTACTTCATTCGCTTGACTCTATATCGAGAATTAAGAGAAAAAAAACTAGAAGACCTTACCGTAGTATGAGAAGACGCTCGAATTCCCCGTAAGAAAGCATAAGAACAAATAGGGATACATAACTGGTAAATAACAACATTCCCAAAATACAACATTATTATATATTAGAAGAGGAGCAATCACCTGGGTTATTTGGGTATGCATAGGTTTATTGTGTAGAGTATGATATTAAAGTGAAAGACAAGAATTAAGTTAGTAAAAGAAAACTAATAATTTCCATGTTCTTAGTTTCGAGAGTTCTACATCCTAAGACAGAACATTAGAGCAAGGAGTATAACAGATGGTGCAGAAATCAGATGACCAGAGGCAGTCTCTTCTTGTTCTTTATTATTTTAGCCAAATCCCCATTCCCCCCCCCCCCCGCCACCCCCGGTGTTATTCCCTGACACAATCGTACCACTAGGCTTCGGGAGTGTTTCTGAGAGGGGCATTGGGAATATTCATCTTCTGTTCCTGCACAAGTACCGGGTAAGACTCTGACAGAGTGAAGTGACCACATGTTTAAACTTGCGCCTGAACAGAATGGCTGAAGAAATTAAGTTGCAGAAACTTGGAGAGATGTTTGACGTCATACAACAGGAATTAGTGGCAGTCAGAGAGGAAAATAAGAGACTGAGACAAGAGATCAGGAGGGAGACCATTGAACTTGCAGCCAGAATGATTGATATGACTTCTGGGGCAAGTTTAAGGTTTCCAGCTACTAGAAATGAAAATGTAGGGTCATCAACTAGTTCCACATCTAGAATCACCACCCAAGTAGTACAGTCATTGTCCCCAGTAATTCCCTTAGCACCACCTGAACGGTTTAGCGGGGATTCACAGAAAGCGCAGATTTTCCTGACACAATGGGGCATATTATCAAGGGGGTTTATCTCCGCTTTTTTGGCTTTAAAAGCCAAGAAAGCGGAGATAAAATTATCTCCCTATTACCTAGCTGTCGCTAACACCAGTTAGCGACAGCTAGTAGGAGATAGCGACCATCTTGGGCCCCACTTTGCATGTCAGTGATATTTATCACTAATGACATGCAAAGTGGGCGTGCCAAGATGTTAGCGACTGGAAACAGTCGCTAACATCGCTATCTCCTATTACCAACTTTTGGAGATATTCGCGCTAAGCGCGAATATCTCCAAAAGCTAACACCTGCCCTGAGCAGTTCTTAGCCATGTTATCCAATGGGAGGTGGATAACATGGCTAAGAGCATTAGCTCGGTAATGCATGAATATCGCTGACTTTTCAGCGATATTCATGCATTGCGGCCGTTTTTTATCGCATTTGCGATAAACCTTGGTAATACCAAGGTTTATCTGCGATAAAAATCGCCGCAGCGCAGCGGTAAACTTTTGTCTCTAACCAAGCAATAGCGATAATTATCGCTATTGCTTGGTAATATGCCCCAATGTTCCTTACATTTTATGTGTCCTCATGCGATTTTCCCAGATGCAGTTTCGAGTGGCTTTCATCTAATTATACCTCAGTGGGGATGCGGCATTCTGGTCAATACCACTTTTGGCTCGAGATAATGCTCTGCTTTACAACTTTGAGGATTTAAAAAAATAATTTTTGGGAATATTTGATCTGCAAAAAATGTTTCAAGCTACTGATAATGAACTTCTAGAATTAAAGCAGGGTAATAAAGACCTGGTGGCTTACCTAGCCCAATTTAACAAGCTGGTGGTAGAAACGGATTGGCCAGAAAGCAAGAGATCTGCAGTTTTTCATTGTGGGTTGAGAGATGAACTGAAGGATTCCTTGGCACAGATTACAAAGAGACCCACTGAGATATCAGCACTAGTAGACTTGGTAATGGAAATACATTTTTTCCAAAGCGAGAGAAGAGGTGAGAGAAGGAACGAATCCAAATCCAGTGTCCCGAGGTTTGATAGAGTCCAAACGGAATTTTCCAGAGTCAGTGAGAATCAACCAAGAGTGGAACCCATGCAGATTGGAGTGCTTAGGGGACATTTATCTAAGGAAGAGAAGTAAAAGAGATGACAGAATAACCTATGCATGCACTGTGGGGTCAGCGGGCACTTTGTAAGGTTATTCCCGAAAAAACCATAGACGTCCTTGAAGGAGAAGTAAAACTTGTGGCACCACCAATAAGCAGAGTTGGACTGGTGAGTGCAGAGGAGAAGAAAACTCCAGAGGGACATCAACTGGCCAACACCTTGCAATCTTTGTCCCCTCATCTAATAATCTCAATGACATTAAAGTTTAGGCAGAAGTTTTGGTTATGATAGACTCTGGGGTAACAGGAAACTTTTGTGATCTGAAGTTTGCATCTAAGATTGGTCTAAAAGCCATCTTGAAAGCTAAGAGTGAAGCAGTGCGGGCCGTCACTATAAGAAATCTCTCATCAGGACCCATCATGAGTCATAAGGACCAAGTAGAACTAACCTTTCAACAAGGTCATAGAGAAATAATCCAGTTCAATCAATAAATCAATCAAAGCATTTATATAGCGCACTACTCACCCGGAGGGTCTCAAGGCGCTGGGGGAGGGGGGTCCGCTACTGCTCGAACAGCCAGGTCTTGAGTTGCTTCCTGAAGGCGAGGTGGTCCTGGGTCAGGCGGAGGTGGGTCGGGAGGTTCAACTATATAGATGCTCCGCAATTCCAAATAATCCTGGGTTTGCCATGGCTCACAAGGTATATTCGAACCATTGACTGGAGCGCTAGGACCATTGTGATGAATTCAGACTTCTGCAAAGAAAATTGTTTTTGTACATGAAAAAGATCTAGAGAACAATGCCCTGTGACTCTTTTGTGCAAAGCAGGAGCTTCTGTGTTTGTGATCTGCACCAGTGTGAATCCGCAGGAATACTGTCAAGTACCCCACAAGACTCACCTGGGCTTGTGAGGTGATCCCGCAGAGACGACAGTAGCCACCGCCCCTGGCCCCAACAAAACCCCGCGGGGAATAACGCCCGACAAGGATGAGGTGGAACCAGGGATGGGGGCCAAAGGAAGTGGCTTTGGTGGTAGGGACGTGGGATGGGTCTTGGCACAGCTGAGGGAACAAGGAACACCAGATTAGAGCTAGGGATTACGCTCGTGCTGTCAACCACCCCACAAGATACATGCAGACAGGAGCCCCTGTTTCTGACACTCACCACCAGGGTCGTTCGGGTTGTCTTCTAGAACAGGCCAATGCTGTGTCGTCTAGGAGCCCCACGTCCGTGGAAAAGGATATGAAGAAGGAGGCGCTTCTGCGCTTGGACCACCAAGGAACCAAAAGGAACTTAAAGGAAAGCGCTTCTGCGCTGCACAGCAGGTACTGACAAGAACTCCAGGGTAAGCGCTGTAGCGCGGCCCAAATGTACAATGCTCCCACGCAACCTGCGTGTAGGAGCCAAGCTGGAGCCCACCTGCGCCACTGCCAAGCAAGGTCCAAAGTATAAGGAAGCGCTCCTGCGCCTTGGGCAAAACAACAGAAAAACAAAACGTGGAAGTGCGCCTGCACTAGGAAGAGAAACCCGCAATAGCGCTCCTGCGCTACTGCAAACAAAGGAACAGATGCTTGTAAATAGCAGCGTGCCAGAAGCAGCTGCTTCAGGACACGTATCAGCAGCGCTCCAGCGCGGCTGACAGGAACAGGAACAAGCAGTCACGTAGCGCGTGAGGAATGGCAGCGTTACCGTGACCTGAAGAACCCTCGTCGTCAGCTGGGCTCAAGCGCGTCTGTCTGGAGGAATCAGAAGCACCGATCCGGCGGCCACACGCACTTTTAAACGTGTGGCCCGGAAGTGCTAGTTGCGGGGAGGACTAGAACGGGACTCTCCTCCGGCCGGAAGTGAGTATCCCAATGTCTGTGGTGAGGACTAGAACGGGACTCTACCTCCGGCCGGAAGTGAGTATCCCGCTCTCTGCATGCATCCTGCGGCGCCCGGGACTGCGGAAAGCCGCCACACGACAGTACCCCCCCCTCAAAACAGAACCCCCCGGGGAGTCAGAGAAGGGAAGCAGGGCGGGGGCTCAGAGGGTGGCTCAGATGGAAAGCACGGACCAGAACAGGGGCATGACGTACATGGGATCGGGGTTCCCAGGACCGTTCCTCAGGACCGTAACCCTTCCAGTCTATGAGGTAGAACAACCGCCCCTTGGTACGACGGGAACCCAGAATGGCCCTGACCTCGTATTCCACATGGTCCTCCACCACCACCGGAGAAGGAGGAGAGGGGACGGAGCAGCCGGGATGGACCGCACGCAAAAGAGAGACATGGAAAACCGGGTGCATCTTCATGTGGGCCGGGAGCGACAGTCTCATGGCCACTGGATTGATCACCTTCTCAATGTCGAAAGGACCCACAAACCGAGGCAGCAGCTTCTTGGGACCATGCACGTTGAGATGACGGATGGAGAGCCACACCTTGTCGCCGGTGCGGTACTCTGGTTCCGGCTGCCTGTGAGCGTCAGCGTGTGACTTGTAGGTGTCCTTTGCTTTGGCTAGCTCGAATCTGGCCAGTTGCCAGAGTTGACACAGAGTCTTGTGATAAGCCCGAACCGTGGGTAATGGACTCTCCGCTGGAACTTCCCACGCCGAGGTGCGTGGGTGTTTCCCTTGAAGACAGAAAAAGGGGGACATCCCTATGGCGGAGTGTTTGCTGTTGTTGTAGGCGTACTCAGCCATCCATAGTACATCAGACCATTCCCTCTCGACAGAGAGCAATAAACAGCGCAGGTATTGTTCCATGGTGTGGTTGGTTCTTTCCGCCTGCCCGTCTGTCTGGGGATGGTAGGCAGAAGATAGACGGACTTCCATCTCCATGAGTTTGCACACTGCCTTCCAGAATCGGGAAACGAACTGCGACCCCCGGTCCGTTATCACCACCTCAGGGACACCATGGAGGCGAACCACGTTGTTTACGAACACCAATGCCAGTTCCGCCGCCGTGGGAATTTTGGGCAGAGGTACGAAATGAGCCATCTTGGTGAGGTGGTCCACCACGGTCAGTACTGTGGTATGGCCGGTTTTGGTCAGCGGTAGCTCCACCACGAAATCCATAGATATAGTGTGCCATGGGAAGGGCGGCACCGGGATGGGACGGAGTTGGCCCACTGGGGGCTCTGATCTGTTCTTGCCTAGCAGGCATATGGTACAACGGGAGACATGGTTTCTTGTGTCGTTTTCTACAGTCGGCCACCAGAACTGTCGTTGTATCAGGTCAAGCGTTTTGTGGTATCCCGGATGGCCAGCGATGGCATGGTCATGACACATCCGGATCGCTTGTTGTTGACAGGGTTCCCTTGGCAGGTACAGCCTGTTTCCTTTGACTAGGAATCCGTTTTCTCGTACCACGCCTTTGTGTTCCTGCACTAGAGCGGCTGGATCAATTCCGTCCGTGTCTTTTCGTAACTGGGTCATGAAGTCCGTGGAGGCCACTACTCCCTGAAAGTGGTCATCCGAGATGACGGGAACTGGTTCCGTGTCGTCGGTGGCGTCCTCGGCCTCGTCTAATCTTGAGAGGGCATCCGCCTTGGCGTTGTCCTTTCCGGGTCGGTAGGTGATGGTGAAGTTGTATTCATTAAAGAACAGGGTCCATCTTAGCTGTCGGGCGGTCAGGGCGCGTGCCGAGCGTAAGAACTGCAGGTTTCTGTGGTCCGTGTAGATGGTGACCGTATGCTTAGCATCCTTCAGGTAATGACGCCATTCCTCGAACGCCGTCTTGATGGCCAGGAGCTCCCTGTCAGATACCGTGTAGTTCTTTTCTGCCGGCTGCAATTTTTTGGAATAAAAGGCCACCGGATGCAGCAGTCCGGTGTTGACGTCCCTTTGTGACAACACGCCTCCCAAGGCGTCTTTCGAGGCGTCTGCTTCAACCACGAAAGGCTGTTCGGCATCCGGATGTATCAGCACCGGTGCTGTGGTAAACCGCCTCTTCAGTTACTGGAGCGCTTCGTCTGCTTTCCGGTCCCAACAAAAACGCAGTCATTTGCGCAATAAGCGCGAGATAGGTGCCACCATCCCGGAGAATCCAGTAATAAAACGGCGGTAGTAGTTGGCAAACCCCAAGAACCGTTGCACCCCTTTCACGGAGTCCGGCGTGGGCCAAAGAAGAATGGCCTCCACTTTCTTTTTGTCCATCTGTATGCCGGCGGGTGTGATGATATGACCCAGGAACTCCACGGAGGTAACGTGGAACACGCTTTTCTCCAGTTTCACGTATAGTCTGTTTTTTCCTAGTTGTCGCAGAACCGAACGCACGTGTTGTACGTGCTCGGTGATGGTCTGGGAGAAGATCAAAATATCGTCAATGTACACGATACAGAAGACGTCGAGGAACTCCCTCAAGACCTCATCAATGAAGTACTGGAACGCGGCGGGGGCATTGCAGAGTCCGAAAGGCATGACTTGGTACTCGAAGAGGCCGAACTTGGTCCGAAAGGCGGTCTTCCATTCGTCTCCCTTCCGGACCCTGACTAGATGGTAAGCACCCCGCAGATCCAGTTTCGTATAAACCGAGGCGTTCTTGACTTGGTCCAGGAGGTTGGAGATGAGCGGAAGCGGGTATCGGTTTTTCACCGTGATGGTGTTCATCGCCCTAAAGTCGATGCAGGTCCTCAGGTCCCCTTCCTTCTTCGATACAAAGAAAAGGGGAGATGACACCGGGGACCTGGAATGGCGGATGAACCCGTTTTCCAAGTACTCATCCAGATAGGAACGTAGATGGACGTTCTCCTTTTCAGTAAGGGAATAGATCCTGCTACAGGGCAAGGTAGAGCCGGGTATCAGATCAATCCGACAATCGAAGGAACGATGCGGTGGTAGAGTGTTGGCTCCTTTTTTGTCGAAAACGTCTGCCAGGTCCTGATAGTCTTCTGGTACTTCGGCTTGAGACACCAACCCCATGCCTTGTCCTGATAATGACCGAGCTTGTATGGACCGGATACCATGCATGTTGTCCTCTTCGTAGCAGGTACTACAACAGTGTTCGGAATCCAGACTGATTACCCGTGAAACCCAATCGACTCGGGGATTGTGTTGTACCAGCCATGGCAGCCCCAGGATGACCTTAAACAGTGGTGCGTCAATGACGTCGAAGCTGATGGATTCGGCATGATTGTTTGTGAAGCACATCGTCAAGGCTTCAGTCTGATTCCTGATAAGTCCAGAGGTCAGATCAGTACCGTCGACGGCTTTAACCGTTTCTGGTTGTTTCTTGGGTGTCGTCCTCATTCCCAGAGAATGCGAATAGATTGTGTCGATAAAGTTGCCGGTGGCTCCGGAATCAAGCATCGCGATGACCTTCCAAGAGGCGCCGGTTTGGTTCCGCAAGGTCACTTCCATGCCTATGTGATGGTTGCCATCGAAGACTGCAGGGATCTCTGTAGTGCAGGAAGAAAAACCCAGAGGACAGACCCCCTTGTCTACTGGGTTGCTTCGTTTCCCGCCTGGTTTCCTTTCTCGACGGGCAAGGCGAAAGGCCGTTTGTTCCGTGGACGACTCGGTTTCACCGGGCACTCCCTAACGAAGTGTCCGCTCTTACCGCAGTAGAGGCACTGGTTCTGCTTCCTCCTTTTTTCTCTCTCTTGGCTGGTTAGGGCCCCTCTAACGCCGCCGATCTGCATGGGTTCCTGGGTGTCGCTTGACGAGGGAGCGTCCACCCTGCTTTTCTCGGAGGCCTTCTCAGAGAAGGGAAGGAAACGGTTGTCGCTGTTTTTCCCTTTTTCGGTTTTCCTCTCTTGCAACCGGAAATTCATCTTGACCACCATGTCGATGAACGGCCCTATCATGTCTGGTGGGTCGGGGTGTTGGGCAATAAGGTCCTTCAGGTCGTCATGTAACCCTCGATAAAACACCGACACCTTTTTGTCCTCCGGCCACTGCGCCTCTATGACCAGGCGGCTAAAGGTCGTGATGTAGTGAAGCAGATCACTGTTTCCTTGCTTTAACCCAAGCAGCTGGTTATCTGCGGCTTGTACGAACGTATGGTGAGCGAACATCCGTCGCATGGTCTCCTTAAACGTTGGCAAGTGGTTAAGCATGGGGTCATCGTTTTCAACCAACGAGATGGACCACTGCGCGGCGTCCCCGCCCATGTAGGACAGTATGAACGCCACCTTTGAAGCATCGTCAGGGAAGGCGGCTGTTCTGGCCATGAAATGCAGATGGCATTGGTGGATGAAAACCCCATACTTGGTGCTGTCGCCATAGAAACGTTCGGGTGGAGCCAATTGCACCGGGTGGGGCGTGATGACCTGAATAGCCGTGTCCTGACCGGTGGCAGAGGAGGACCCTCCAAAGGAGAACGTAGGCGGTCTAAGCAACCCCTCTGTTCTGGTTCTGGGGCTAGGAGTGGTTCCCCAAGGGTTGGTGAAGCCCGCCGTCACTTGGCCCTGTAGGGCCGTCATGTCTTGGCGTAAGCTGAGGTTCTCTGCTTGCATGGCAGCCAGCATGGTTGCTATGTCCTGCAGGGTGACCTCCGTGTCTCCCATGTCGTCTGGGCAGGATGTGAGTACGTGGGCTTCTGATTCTGTCAAGTACCCCACAAGACTCACCTGGGCTTGTGAGGTGATCCCGCAGAGATGACAGTAGCCACCGCCCCTGGCCCCAACAAAACCCCGCGGGGAATAACGCCCGACAAGGATGAGGTGGAACCAGGGATGGGGGCCAAAGGAAGTGGCTTTGGTGGTAGGGACGTGGGATGGGTCTTGGCACAGCTGAGGGAACAAGGAACACCAGATTAGAGCTAGGGATTACGCTCGTGCTGTCAACCACCCCACAAGATACATGCAGACAGGAGCCCCTGTTTCTGACACTCACCACCAGGGTCGTTCGGGTTGTCTTCTAGAACAGGCCAATGCTGTGTCGTCTAGGAGCCCCACGTCCGTGGAAAAGGATATGAAGAAGGAGGCGCTTCTGCGCTTGGACCACCAAGGAACC
This sequence comes from Lissotriton helveticus, assembly GCF_964261635.1. Classification (NCBI taxonomy): domain Eukaryota; kingdom Metazoa; phylum Chordata; class Amphibia; order Caudata; family Salamandridae; genus Lissotriton; species Lissotriton helveticus. Next base: position 696,424,290 of record NC_136063.1, read on the forward strand.
AAAAGGAACTTAAAGGAAAGCGCTTCTGCGCTGCACAGCAGGTACTGACAAGAACTCCAGGGTAAGCGCTGTAGCGCGGCCCAAATGTACAATGCTCCCACGCAACCTGCGTGTAGGAGCCAAGCTGGAGCCCACCTGCGCCACTGCCAAGCAAGGTCCAAAGTATAAGGAAGCGCTCCTGCGCCTTGGGCAAAACAACAGAAAAACAAAACGTGGAAGTGCGCCTGCACTAGGAAGAGAAACCCGCAATAGCGCTCCTGCGCTACTGCAAACAAAGGAACATATGCTTGTAAATAGCAGCGTGCCAGAAGCAGCTGCTTCAGGACACGTATCAGCAGCGCTCCAGCGCGGCTGACAGGAACAGGAACAAGCAGTCACGTAGCGCGTGAGGAATGGCAGCGTTACCGTGACCTGAAGAACCCTCGTCGTCAGCTGGGCTCAAGCGCGTCTGTCTGGAGGAATCAGAAGCACCGATCCGGCGGCCACACGCACTTTTAAACGTGTGGCCCGGAAGTGCTAGTTGCGGGGAGGACTAGAACGGGACTCTCCTCCGGCCGGAAGTGAGTATCCCAATGTCTGTGGTGAGGACTAGAACGGGACTCTACCTCCGGCCGGAAGTGAGTATCCCGCTCTCTGCATGCATCCTGCGGCGCCCGGGACTGCGGAAAGCCGCCACACGACAAATACAGAGATTTTGAGGATGTTTTTAATGAGGTAGACGCTGAGTAACTGCCATCTCACCGGCCATTCGACTGCAAAATTGATCTGGAACCAGGTGCTAATTTGCCATGTAGTCGAGTCTATGCTTTGAAAGGGAAGGAAAATAAACATATAGAGGAATACATAGTAGAATACTTGGCCAATGGTTTCATCCACCCATCTCAGTCACCTGTGTCCTCGCTGTTATTCTTCGTCCTGAAGAAAAGACGCTGAGTAACTGCCATCTCACCGGCCATTGGACTGAAAAATTTATCTGGAACCAGGTGCTAATTTGCCATGTAGTCGAGTCTATGCTTTGAAGGAGAAGGAAAATAAACATATAGAGGAATACATAGAAGAATACTTGGCCAATGGTTTCATACGCCCATCTCAGTCACCTGTGTCCTCGCTGTTATTCTTCGTCCTGAAGAAAGAAGGAGAATTGAGGCCTTGCATAGGTTATCAAGAACAGGTACACAATCCCACTTATCTCACTGCTTTTGGATTAAATGAAAGGAGCACAAATCTACACCAAGCTTGATCTGAGAGGAGCTAATCATTTGATAAGAATCAGGAAAGGTGATGAGTGGAAAACGGCCTTCAGAACGAAGCTGGGCTTGTTCGAATATCAGGTAATGCCCTATGGGCTGTGTAATGCACCAGCAGCCTTTCAGCATTTCATAAACAGTGTCCGGAGTGAGTTTATTGATCAATGTGTTATAGTATACATTGACGATATCTTGATTTACTCAACCTCAGAAGATGAGCATCCAGATCAAGTGAAAAGAATCCTACAATGGGTTGCATGACAATAAACTGTACGTAAAATTGGAGAAATGTACTTTCAACATGAAAAAGGTCGAATTTTTAGTATTTGTGCTTTACCCATCTGAAATTACAATGGATTTGCAAAAGGTAAAGGCAGTCCAGGAATGGAAATCCCTGAGCAGTGTGAAAGAATTGCAAAGCTTTATAGGCTTTGCCAATTTTTATCTAAGTTTCATAAACGGATTTTCGCACAAGTTGATTCCACTCACTCGTCTCCTAAAGAAAGGGGTTCTGTTCAAGTAAACAGAAGATGCAGAGGAGGCCTTTGAATCTTTAAAAAGGGAGTTTACCACAGCGCCAGTTTTACAGCATGTAGACCCTACAGAACCTTTCTATTTGGAGGCTAATGCCTCTGATTTAGCAATAGGGGGGATTCTTTCTCAATGACATAAGAAGACAGGACAACTCCACCCGGTAGCTTAATGGTCAAGAAAGTTAACCCCAGCAGAAATAAACTACACCATCACAGAAAAGTAGTTACTGGCCATCAAGGATGCATTTAAGGAATGGAGACACTACTTGATGGGAGCAAGGCATACGGTCACCGTATTCACGGATCATCGAAATCTGAAATTCTTGAAATCTGCAAAAACCGTCACCCCGGGACAGTTTAGGTGGTCATTGCATTTTGCAGATTACAATTTTGTGATCACTTACGGAACAGGGTCTGAAAATGGGAAGGCCGATGCTCTGTCTCGGATTCATACAGAAAGATCTGAAGATTGTCTAGGGCATGAGACGATCATACTAGAGCACAGAATTGTGGAATCTGTAAACCAAGAAACCATTGAGGATCAAGTGGTCGAGCTATGACACCAGAAGAAATGCTAGATTGGGCAAGACAAGATTCTAAGAGACAAATCCGACACAATATTCCATTTAATGAAGGAAAACTTTATCTACATAATCAAGAGTTGCAACGATTGGTCCTCGAGAAATGCCATGATAGAAAGAACGAATCAAGAGATAGAGCAGTTTTTAGGACTATTCCTACTGGATCAGGAAACAAATTCTTCAAAGTTCTTGTGGGCTGCAGAATTTGCTCATAATATTGCTAAGAATGTCTCTATAGGTTATTCCGCTTTCTTTTTTAAATATGGTAGACATCTAAATTCCTCAGTAATTGTCAAGGAAGTTTCGGTACCAACAGTTCAGGATGTGGTGCAGAACTTAACACAAATTCACTACTAGCTACTGAAAATGTGTTAAAGGCAAAAGAGAACTATAAGAATTATGCAGATAAAAAGAGAAAAAAGGGGCCAGTTTTAGAAGTTGTTGATAGGGTTTGGCTAAACGCTAAAAATCTCAGGTTAAAAGGGAATCGTAAGTTCCAACCTCGATTTGTGGGTCCATATACGGTCGAAAAGATTGTGAATTCAGTGACTTACCATTTGAAACTACTGAACAGGATGAAAGTGCTTCCAAGCTTTCATGTTTCCTTGCTAAAAAAGGTATAGCCAGATTTGAGAATTACACTTCCTCTAAGGCCAGTGCAATTAGAGTTGGGAAACGAATTGGAAGTTAAGAGAGTTTTGGACTCCAGGAAATCAAGAGGTAAAAACTTATTATTTGATAGACTGGAAAGGCTATGGACCAGAGGAGAGATCCTGGGAACTACACACTAATGTACACGCTCCACAATTAGTGAAGGCCTTTCACCTGAAGCTCCCAGAGAAACCTCGACCAGAAGAACCTCCCTTGCAAAGCGGTACTATCAGGATTCATGGAAGTAAGAGAAGCACAGTATGGGCAACAGTTGATGGAAGAACATATTTAATGACCAACAGAGAGAATCTTGTTCTTGGAGTAAGTTATGGAATGTGGGGAATTCCAAGATGGTCGACACTTTAGATGCAGAACAGTTCTAGTATTTTCCCCTACCGTTCAAGGTTATATTTGGAGCCCGCTCACTTCACCTGAAGAAATTCCCAAAGACGCACCTAGTCATGGCAACTCCGTCAGTGTAGTTAGTCAGGTCAGTGTGCTCCGGTTTCGTTGCTGTTAGTTTTTCGTCTGCGAGCCTCAACACGTCGTGTTGACTCCTTCGCTTGTTCCGGAGTAGTTTTCTTGGAGCCTGCGCAGAGTTTCTCTCTTCCGGTACGCAAAATCTGCCTCAACCCGTCCTGAGGAGAGTGTCGTTCTTCGAGTATGCGCAGAGAAAAATCACAGTAAGCCATTTCTTGGCATTCTAGGGGGCACATTACTGCATACTTGGCAACGCCACTCTCCATTCTTGCAAACACAGAATTGCTTCCTTTCTCTTTACGAGTGAGAGTTTCAAGTCACCACCAGCGGGGAAGAAGTTATTCAGCTAAGTACTGGATACTTTTAGAAATTGCTCTGCTATGTGAATAGAGTGTACATTATTGTCCTGAAAGTAAGACTAATTCATTAACTTGACTCTATATCGAGAATTAAGAGGAAAAAAATTAGAAAAACATACCTTAGTATGAGAAGAAGCTTGAATTCCCTGTAAGACTGCATAAGAAAAAATAAGAATACATAACTGGTAACTAATAAACATTTCCAAAATACAACATTTCTAAATCTTTCATTATTTTACAACAATTTTACATGAAAATGACAAAATGTGAATGTGGCTTCGCGTTGCAAAAACTACATGCAATGAAGTTCTAATTTAGCTACTGCATCGTAAAAGCATGCAGAATGTTAGTAGTTTTTTTCTGATAACACATAAAAGTTAATAAGTAAATGTGAAAACTGATATTTTAAAGGCATGTATATATGCTAAGGTAAACATGATAAACTAAATGATAACAGAAAATGTCTATGTGGGAGTAGAATGCTTCATGTGTTAGAAAACAGATAGTAGTACTAATGTGTATAAAGAGCACTGACATTGACGAGAAAAGTAGGTGTTACACAAGGTTATGTTATGATTTTCCTTCTTTCGTAAAGTTTATCATTGATGTGTCTGTACACCTTGTATGCTGTAATAACATCTAAAGTGCAAAAGAGATTTACAAAATCATATGTGAAATGATTATAAATATTGATATTTTTAAGGGAATCCCATACTTACATGAACTAATTGCAATTTATAATGAAGTGATATTGATATGTATAATTGGAGAAATTAATGCACTATTCTAAGTAATGCGAGATTCACATTTTAGCACAATTTCATTGTGCATTTCACGAAGGCATCAAACTTTACTTCCTATGAGAGCATGAACTTATGAACTAAACAGTCTAAACCCTATGGGAACTTTTTGTAAAATGACTACTTGTGTTCTAACTCTAAATAGCCTTCTTTGACGTTTCTAGCTTACTTGACTAGACTTGCAACAAAAGTGTTACTTCCTAGAGAAAACGCTTGAGAATGGACAGAAAAGGCATGAGAGCATGAAATTGCCTACTTTCTAAATGCAACAAATAATTGAATGACTAAACTACAGTGGCTCTACGGAAATGGAGTGATGGATTACTAAATTCTTCTGGATCTGTATACTTTTACCTACTACATCATCTCATCCTATCTTGAGCAACCAATGGAACATCGTGGCCGGCAAATTTGTGGATATCAAGGAGTGTAAACCTGGAATTGGATGGAAGTATAATCGCCTAACTTTTGAACTCAGGGTCGTCTCCCCTCTACCCATCTTGCAGTACAGAAACTGACAATTGGGACCTCTAGGAACACATGCAAACTGTGACAAAATTCTGCTATTTGCTGGCGGCTGGAATGCTAAGGTAGTCGAACCTTTTTGGCTGAAAAGGTTTGCATCAGAGCAGCTGTGGCATTGATGCTGAAGTGCGGACAAAGGCAGACGATTCTGTCTATGAACTGGAACTAGTAATTTTGAAGTTACTTAACTTGACTAACAGGGTGGGTAAGAGGGTCAACTGATTCCCCTACTAATTCATTTTTCTTAAGATAAATCTCCTCCGGCTGAGGAAGATTGGCTCCTTCATATTTGGATCTTGCAGAGTTTGCTTATTAAATCTGGTCTATTTTTAGAACATGTTCTAATTATTTGAATTTAAATTGAAAATACACATTAAAGATAAATTAGTCTGCTGATTCTGTCTCATTATTTGTTTGTGGCTAAATTCAATTTTGATTTGTTAGTTAACTAAACTTGAGGTGGCATTACTTGGGAGTTCACACCCAAGACTGAATGATACCAACTATTGTATTCCAGTTCCTCATATGATAACTGGTCATCCTCTACATATTCACATCCTTTTCATCAAAGAACAGGAGCCATTGGAGGACCTAAAAGGATTTAATATCATAGCTGAGGTTAATTAGAGATAGGAGAACATCAATTAAATAAAATAGTTTATGAGGCCCAACTTCCTATAATCTACAGCAACTCTTAATTATATGCCTTCTCTTTGGTGGAGTTAGGAGAGTTCAGACAACAGCTGCACATGAAGAAGTAGAAGTAGAAGAAGTAAAAGAATTTATATAGCGCTCGGTCACCATGCGGTTTCATGGCACATAATATAGGCATGGTATATTTACTTGCATATTGCCTTTCAATTTGAACATAACCCGGTGTCAGCTGCACTAGCCTGATACATTTGTGTGACGCATTTCAAATTCTGAATAAAGAATAAGAACGTGTTGTAAAAATCTACTTTAATTTTTATTTTATTTTAGGATTTTTATATAGCACTGACCTGACCCGAGGGTATCAGAGCGCTTTACAACAGTCATATTTAAGAATTACACAGTAGAGGAGTCTTAAACATAGAGTTTGGGAGTCAACAAGTGCTGTGGATTCATGAGGTAGTAGATGGGTCCTGAGGTAGCTTCATTGAATGCATTCTTGAGGTAGTGCAAGAGTTATGCAGCAGCCTCGCCTTCTGGACCTACTTGTCAGGTGGCGGACTTTAGTGGATCAGTACGATGCAGAGTCAAAGAGCAACTGGATCAGGGTTGGCGTGGAGGCAGCAGCTATCCATTTGGGAGGGAGCCGTTGAAGAGGAGGGATTTTAGGACGGGGTGGTCCTGATATCTGCTGGGATGGACTTCGAGATTTTGGGTGCGTTTCTGGCTAATGATCTAGCCGCGTTTTTTTGTTTGCGTGCTTTCATGGGGATTAGAAGGAGGGAGTTGGAGATCCTGAGGTTCCTTGTTTGGCCAGCCCTCTTTAGTTTTGCGGCTAGGTAGTCCGGGTTTCCTTTGTGTAGGGGTTTGTGCGTGAGGCAGGCAGTTTTGAAGTTGGCCTGCTGTTCCACAGGGAGGCATTTTAGTTCTCTTAGGGCTGGTGAGATGTGATCATATTTCCTGATTCCGGTGACCTTTCTGGCTGCCGCGTTGAGGGTTGTTTTGAGGGGAGCTAGGTGGGATTTAGCAGTGCCAATGGTGAAAAAAATAGGTTCACACAACTTGTTCTCAAACCACTGTATGAATCAAAAGGTCCACATGATGTACTAAATAGAGGAAATATCCTCCGACTGTTGAAATCGATAACAACGCTTGAAATGATAACCACAAAAGACATTATATGTGTGGGCTTTCAGCCAAACCCGAAGGAAGCCTTCCGTTAACATTACTAACAGTGGCCACAGGACCATTAGCGGATTTAATCCTAAAAGAGCACGGTACCTTTCTTGAATGGGGTATACTAATCAGTCACCCACTTCCAAAAGGTCTATCCAATCCCACTCCTACACACAGAACGTCAAACAAAAAAAATCACACCCTGAAAGAATCGAGAGTGTTTTTTCTATCCTAAAAAACCCCATGCATGGAAATAAGGAACATTGACAACACTCGTCACTAGTACTAATACAAGAACAGAGCATGGCAACCTCTACAACAAAAATATGCTCATGGAACATCAAGGGGATTAATAGCAAGATAAAAGATGCCAAAATAGAAGGTCTCTCAGACCAAAACCTATTAATATTATTGCAGGAAACAAGGGCAATAGATCCACCTATGTTAAAAAATTACAAGGGGTATTTTGTACCAGCAATTAAATACAAGAAGTTTGGCCGCCCCTGCGGAGGCCTAGCAATATACGTTCCATTGGTATTAGACGCAAAACACGAGCAAATACAGACGAATAATTCGAATCTACTCGCAGTAAAATTACGATATAAAACTCTAAGAAGCGGGTCATATAAAATGTTGATATTAGTCAACATATACATACCTCCGAAACAGAAATCAAAGAAAGAGATGACTACCGCCATAAATAATTTACTTCTAGAGCTAATCTTGGAAGAGCCGTTAGCGGACTATATCGTAACAGGTGACTTCAATACAAACTTGTTGACATCCTTTGTGCGGGATAACTTCGTCCAAACCCAAAACCAACAATGGGAAATCCCGGATCCAATAATGGAACCTAGAACACCTAATAAACAAAATAGAACATGGATAAATTTGGTAAAGGACATGGAAGCGCTTGGTCTTAGGGTACTAAATGGTAGATTCACAACGGACTGTCCACCGGCTTGTTCTTTTTATTCAACTAATGGTAATTCATGTATTGATTACACACTCACATCATTGTGTACTTTCAACAGAGTGACATCTTACTGTCTAAAAAAAGTTTTGAACAGCGATCACAGTCAGCAAATCATTAAGATAAAGTTATTCTGCGCAGAATCTGAAAAGTACTCGACATTACAAGGCCAGATCGGTACAACCAATTATAAGAAACTTACATGGAAATCCGAAAATATGGATGAGATTACTGCAATGGCAAAAAATCTAGCTGAGGAATGCTTTGATGAACAAATAAAGTCTACTGCCCTTGCCCAGTGGGCTGAATTTACACAGAAAGTAGTGACCTACAATCCAAAAATAATAGGTAAACAAAGGAAAAAGAACAAACTCATGAATACAAGAGAAACTAAGATCTTTCTCACATATGCTGTAAGGAAAATCAGATGCACGAGAAACAGGCTGAGGAAACAGCTAACCAATACCCCACTCAACGAGGAAATACTGGCATCATTAAAAACTACAAATTGCACCTTAAGGAAATTCATCTGGAATGAAAAAAACAAAGACAAACAAGAGCTCTTGACAAAAAACTTTTATGCAAGCACTTTAACAAACTCGTGGGAATTCTGGAGACTAATAAATGGCCTAGCCAGACCAAATAAAGTTGCTATAGGATCTAGTTTATCTGAAGAAGAATGGGTGACGTTCCTTAAAAAACATCTAGATTCGGAATCCACAGCACACAAACAACCTGTAAACAATCTGATGCATATAAAGGCTGACCAAGAAGGCGAGTGTGATATCTTAATTACCAAAACTCAAGTGGCCGGGCTAATTAAAAGACAGAAGGATGGGGCCCCCGGGCCCAACGGTATCTATATAAGGAAGCACATGTGCACTATATAAGGAAGCACCTGATTTCTGGTCTATTTATCTTACAGATGTTTTTAGAGAAGTAGTCGAGAGCGGCCAAATCCCTAAATCATGGAAAGGATCGCTAATAACACCGATCCTAAAGAAAGGAAATTGGCAACTACTGGAAAACTATCGCCTAATTACATTGCAGGACACCGACGCAAAGTTGTTTGCTGGAATCCTACTGAAGAACTTAACGGAATGGGCAAAGGAGAAACAGGTGCTGCCCTCGAACCAAACAGGCTTTATCAAGGGACTTGGTACATCCACTAACATTTTAATACTATCAATATTAATAGACAAAGCAATTACATCTAAAGAACCGCTATACCTGTGTTTCGTAGACTTTAAGTCTGCTTTTGACTGTGTTGACAGAGAACTCCTTTGGGAAAAACTTAACAATCAAGGAATTCCGCATAAACTCTTAAAAATGATCCGGCTCCTGCACACAGAAACTTGGGTAAGGTTAGGTGAGGGAAAAACACTAACCAATAAAATCCCTACATCGAGTGGTTTGAAACAAGGGTGCGTTCTGGCCCCTTTACTTTTTAATTTATTTTTAGCTGACCTTTCTACAGACCTAAATGAAATTAATGCACATCCTCCAAGGTTAGCAGACAAACTGATATCTAACCTATTATATGCAGACGACGTTGTACTTTTAAGTCAAACCAAAGTTGGCATGCAACGATTAATTGATGGGGTTTTTAGGTATTCACAGGAAAATGGTATGCAAATAAATGAAGCTAAGACCAAAGTTATGGTCATCTCCAAAAATGTGCATCTTAAATCCAAACATAAATGGTTTTTGAACGGAAAAAAATTGGAGCAAGTAGCTGACTACAAATATTTGGGAGTTACTTTTAATGATAAAGGCAACTTTCAGACACAAAAAATGGATATTATAAGGAAAGCAAACTCCCTTGTAGGGGCATTTAAAATCATTCAGAAATCAACAGGAGATTTGTCTTATCACCCTTTATTAAAAATAATTGCCGCAAAATTATTGCCTGCCCTAACCTATGGTAGTGAGGCACTCAACGGTAAAGATGCTGAGATTATTAATATAGCCGTGGCTAAAACGTATAGATCTTTATTCTCTCTCCTGAAGAATGCCTCACAAGCACAGGTGTGACTTGAGTTTGGGCTAAACAATCAATTCTATGCAAGGAAAGGGCACATACTAAAAGTATGGAACAGAATAAAAAACGACAAGGATAACGAAATGTCCCGTTTATTGTGGCAGGAAGTGAACAATAAAACAAACACAAATGTCAGCTCCTGCTTAAATAGCTCTAGCGCTAACACCAATCTGGGAAACCACAATTACGTCGGAGAGCTTAAAAAAAACAATAAACAAACTCTCTAACTACCTCTCCATGATTATGGACAAAGATACTCTGGTCAAACGTAGCCACGCATGGTCAATTGTCTCTGGATTTAAGAAAAAAAAGGTTCAAACCTACCTGGAAACACCATGGTCTAAGAAAAATAAACACATTTTTATTAATGCTAGATTTGGCTTTTTTCCAGGCACATGTCACTTAGCACCATGGAAAAGATCACAAGGAAATAACTTATGTAGGCTTTGTAAGCTAGGGGAAGAAAACATCTTACACTTATTGTGTCTTTGCCCCGATCTCGAAAACGAAATAAAAACTACGCTTAAAAGAATGTTTAACATGCGTGGTGTAAGGACATGTAGACAGGCCCTGATCGCAAGTCTAAATCCAGAAGATTTGCCAATGAATTCTGCACTTGTTAAATTCCTTTGTGCTGTACAGAAGAAATTGGAGGTTTATATTTGACCAAACAACAGACTATGCGAATACGGACTTTATACAATACAGCATTTTGTAAAAAACAATAATGAATAGTCTACTATTCAATTTAATGTGTATGATATATATTTAACTCTTTGAAAATTGATTGAAAATCCGATTGTTTTATCATTTTAAAAATTGGTGAAGTTTTATCTGCCTTTTTGTAAGATTTTAATTAATCAAACAAATAAACTTCAAACTTCAAACTTGAACAGTGCCGGTTAGGGTTGTGTTACCATAGTCTAGTCTGGATAGCACCAGTGCTTGTGTAGCTTGTTTGAGGTATTTGGTAGGGATGAATGGTTTAATTTTGTGGAGAAGTTTCAGGTTAAGGAAGGCAATCTTTGCTGAGTTTTTGATGTGGTGGGTCATTTCCAGTTTTGGGTCAAGGGTGATTCCCAGAGATTTTACTGAGTTAGCCATGGTGGAAGTGCTTCTTAGAGCATCCATATCCTTGAGCCATTCTGCAATTTGTTGGTTCTCTTCCTTGTTGGAGATTAGGAGGAACTCTGTTTTGTCTTGATTGAGTTTGAGGTGGTTTTGGGACAGCCATTATTGAATTTCTTTTATAGTGTTATTTAGTCTGGAAATGTCGACTGGTGAGGTAGTTTCTAGATAGATCTGGGTGTCGTCAGCACATAGGTCGAAGGGGATCTTTGCGTTTTTGAGTATAATGGTGATGGGTTGTATATATATGTTCAACAGTGCTGGAGAGAGCACTGAACCTTGGGGTACACCCCTGCTGACTGGGCGAAGGTTGGATGCAAAGCCTTTGATTTTTATCCTTTGCGATCGATTTTGTAGGAAGGCTGTGAACCAACGGAGGACCATCTCATCTGCGCCAACCCTTTCCTGTAGGGCCTTGATGTGGAGCTGGTGATCAATCGTGTCGAAGGCAGCCGACAGGTCTAGAAGAATGAGTAGGCAGCAGTGATCGGTATCCAGTGACTTTTGGATGTCATCTATGATGTTGAGGATTGCCGTTTTAGTGCTGTAACCTTTTCTGAAACCTGATTGGTGAGGATCAAGAAGGCTGATATTGACCATCCGCTTAGTCAGTTGAGAGAGTGCGCATTTTTCAAGGATTTTGGATAGGAAGGAGAGATTGGAGATGGGTCTGAAGTTGTTTAGGTCTGTGCAGTCAAGGCCTGGTTTCTTAATTATTGACGGTACTTGGCCAACTTTAAGACAGTCAGGTATGCTTCCGTTTCTCAAGGAGCTGTTGATGGTTCTGCACCGGAACGGGGCTATGGAGAGTTTGAGTTCTTTGGTCCGTTGGAAGGGTATAGGGTAGAGGGCGTGAGAAGCGGGTTGGTGGTGGAGATAAGCTTGATAATCACGTCTTCTGAGATGGGATTGAAGGATTTCCACGCATTAGTGTGTAGCCGGCCACTGTTTTCAATTGCAACTGGGGGCGGGCCTACGCATGCAGAGTTGGCGTTGGTGTTGGTGTCTAGTGAGCGCTCAATCTTGGAGATTTTTTCTTCAAAGAAGGTGGCAAAGTTTTCACACAGTTCCCTGGAGGCCTGGGTAGAGGATACGGGGGGCTTGGAGGTTTGCTGCTTGATGATTTTGAACAGTTCGTTGGGCCTGTTTTTAGCATTGTCCAGGGCTGAGCAGAAGAAGTTGGATTTTAAGCTATGGATGTGTTTTTTGTATTTTCTTCTAGCTGCTTTGAGTTGTTCAAGTAGGCACTTGGAGGGGTTCTTTCTCCAGAGTCTTTCTGTGGCTCTAAGTTGTCTCCTTTCATTGTTGATGTCCGTATTGAGCCAGGATCTGGATGGGATGTTTCTGGGTTTTTTTTGTTTCGGGGGGCCTTCTGATCTAGAATGGATGACATGGATGTGTTGTAATGATCCGTGAGTTCTGTCGTGGTTAGACCATCCGTGGGGATACTGAGTTGTGTATTGACTTTTTCCTTCAACTAAGTCATGTTGACCTGGGTGAAGTTTCTGGTCCATTTGGGCTGTTCACGGATGGGTGGTTGTAGGGTAACTGACTGGGTGATGTGGAAGAGGATTAAGTGGTGGTCAATCCAGTCCACGGGCAGGGTGTGACTTATCGTCACTAAGTCTCGTTTGGCGATAATGGCATCAAGGATTGTTCCTTTGTTAAGGGTTTCTTCTGTGCAGTGTTGCGAGAGGTTGTTGTTGAGAAGTAGCTCACTCAGGTTCTGTACTAGCAGATTGTTAACATCATTCCAGTGACGGTTGAGGTCGCCTAGAATTAGGTTGTTCGTATCTTGAAGTGAGTAGAGGGCAATCAGGTCAGATAGGTGTTCAGTGAAAGCAGTTGAGTTGCCGGGGGGTGGTAGATAAGGTGACAGGTTAATGATTCTTTGTTGCTTGTACCAATGGTGACATTTAGGCATTCAAAGGTGTTGTAGTTGAAGGAGTCTACTTCCGACATGGAGATATTATCTCTGTGAATGATTGCTATGCCTCCTCCTCTTTGGTCTTTTCTGTCTTTGCGAGTGATTAAGAAGCCTGGGGGGACGAGTGTCCAGGATAGGTAGGGAGGAGTCCTTGAGCTAGGTTTCAGTGATGAATGCTATGTCAATGTCATGGGTGAGGATGGATTCTGCTAGTTTGGTGGCATGTTTGATGGCTAATAAGCAAGCAGTTTGTGGGAGTCGTCTCTGTTATGGGAGTCATTTTAAGGCGGGTCCTAGGGATGATTGTGCGGGTGGTTGGCGGTCTAGGTGATTTTGGCGAGTCTTGGTCTCTTCCTAAAATGGTGATCACCTGTATTTTGGATTGTAGGGTGATAGTCCTGTGCTTGTCATACGAGTAGGCGAGGAACGCCACCTCACTCACGGACAAAGCCTCACTAGTTCTTTTAGGCCTCTGAGAAGTCCTGGGGAGGGGGATTGTAACCCATTTCTGAGAGGGGGTCTATGGGTGCTCTCTGTTGTGAGCTGGTGGTGTAGGAGTGGGTGCGTTGATGTTGTTTGTGGGCCGCGAGGATGGCTATTATTTCTCTTAAACCCCGGGGTATGGTTGTTATCTGGGTTTCCAGCAGGGAGAGTCTCTGCTCATCTCAGATTTGTTGGAACGTTGGGATTGGTCCTGAGCGGATGTGTTGGCCCTGAGGGGGTGAGTCTCAGGGTGTTGGATTGCATAGTGGTGGCTGTGTTGCCCGAGTAGGGTCTTGGTGGGGGGAGTCTCAGAGAGTTTGGTCGTCTTGGTTTGGTTATGTTGACTGCGTTGGGTCCTGCGAGGCCTTGAATGCAGTTTGACTGGTGTTTTTTTGGTACGTTGGTGCTTTGATTCCTGTTTGTTTAGTGTGCTGGTTGTTGGGGTTGTTCCGAGTGGGCTGGGGCGAGTGTGCGGACGGTGGCTGTTAGGGGAGGAAGCCGGCAGGTGACTGATGGGGATGAGAGGTGGGCAGTGTAGGGGACCTGTTCACTCTGGGGGAGTTAGGCAGTATGGGGGACCTGTACTCTCTGGGGGTGTTGGGGGGAAGTCACATGGTGGGGGGTAAGTGGGGTTGCTAGGGAGTGTCAGCCCGTTGTGTGTCTGGAGGTGAGGAGGGGGGACCTTCTCTCCTTGGTGGAGGTGGGGAGGGTGTCAGACAGAGGTGTGCTTTTGAGGTTGTTGGGGAGTACCGTCGAGGTAGGAGTCGGTGGGGTGTAGGAGCCGGCTGAGGTTAGTGGAGGGATCGTGCTCCCCCAGAAGGCGGTGTGTGGGGTGTCACATAGCGAGAGGAATGAGTGGTGTCTAGAGGGTACCGGGCGGTAGGTGAGTTCAGATGGCAGGTACGGTTCTTCTGGTGAGGGCGACGGGGCGGGCGGGGAGGGGGTGCGTGAGAGGGTGCATTCCGGAGAGCGGGGAAGAGGGACTCTAGATTGTCATTGTTGGCTTGTATTAGGACCGTGCCATTGTAGTATATGGTCACCATGGTGTTACTAGTACTCCTTGCGCGGTCTGGGAGTGAAATTACCAGTTTGCAGCTATGTGAGGTGTTGGTGGTTTTGGAGATGTTGAGTTGCGATCGTAAGATGGATTTCCAAGCTTCTTGTCTATCAGTGTGGAAGATAAGGTCCATTTTTATCTTTCCTTTGGCGGAGCAGTGATAGATGTCTGCGAAAAGAGATTCTGGATGTTTCCTGTAACATTTAGAGAACCCAACGGATTCCTACTGCTACCATGAGCCCAGGGCTTAATTTGAGCCTGTGGTTTCTGGTGCTCGGCACCCACACTTGTGACTGTCTGCCACAAGGGTATGTATGTCGTTACAACGCATGCTTTTACCACGCATGCCGTTACAACGCAGGTTTTACAATGCAAGTCGTTACAACGACTTGCGTTGGGGGGCGCTGGATAGTGAATAATTTAATTTACTATTCCAACTCCAGTCCCCGTGGATACTAGGGAAGGTTTTGGATAGTAAATTAAACTATTACCTATCCTACAGCGCCCTACAGCGCAAGTCGTTGTAATGACTTGCGTTGTAAATCCTGCGTTGTAAAGGTACTGCGTGGTAAAAGTTGCGTCGTAAAGGATGTTTCCCGCCACAAGGTGGTGCTGTCTGGATAATTTATAGA
Source organism: Lissotriton helveticus (assembly GCF_964261635.1). Taxonomy (NCBI): domain Eukaryota; kingdom Metazoa; phylum Chordata; class Amphibia; order Caudata; family Salamandridae; genus Lissotriton; species Lissotriton helveticus. The sequence continues at coordinate 696,439,534 of NC_136063.1, forward strand.
TGAGCATAACAACAGGTAACTATTAATTCAAACTACATTAAAATTACTTTTACCTGCCGCTCAAGCCATTCCTATAGCTTTGGGGACCTGAAATAGTCCGATTTTTCACACTTGTGGGAGTGTGATGGTTTATAGTTGTGTTGTTACTATCATTGGCAGCATGCCTGGGGCAATGTGTGGTGCAAGCTGCAGTGGGCTCCTGACGAGAGCCCTGGCACTTACCTTTTTTACAAATTCAGCACTGCATGAGCTTCAGCAAGCATTAATGCCACTGCCAGTATGCTTGTCCTCCTGGCACAAGACATGCGAAAGTCAGTGGACAGCAGTGGCATGAACAGCACCTATTCATTTTGTACATTTGTTTCAGAAGAGTATCAATAAAAACAGTATCTGCAAACATGCGATCACGGAGAACCACTAATTTGCTGCAAGTTAATATGGTTAGTTCAAATGCAAAAAAATGTAAATAGCTGGTAAATGTAGGCCAATACAAAAACATTATGGGACATATTACTGATGCAATGGTTTATGAGGGAGGTATTCCTCAAACAAGCCAATGCAAAACAAGTGAATGACTGAAACCCCTCTGTTAATGGTGTCTGTTCTATTTGTTGTTTTGTTAACATGAGCTCTGGCGACAGCAGGGTGTCTGTCAAGCCTTACATAAAAATAGGATGAAACATCTATCTTTTTATTACGTTCCTTCTAATGTAAGTCAAAACTAATGTGTATATTAAAGAGTGGATTCATATCTCATCAGTGCCCCTTGTTAAGTGAGGTCATCTGTCTAGTAAACACCATAACACTGAATCACTTTCTAACAATCATCTCTTTTCATTTACTCCCCAGCCGTAGCAGAGTTGCATGTGCTCGGTCATGTGTCACACTGCCCATCCATCCGCTGATGATTATCTGCGCTCTCCATGGGAGTCACGGGGGCATCATGCTGATGCAGTGTCAGATGTGAGGAAACACATTTATGTGCATCAAACTTGCATATACTGGTCAGGGGAAAAACTCCGATGGCCTCATTTTTCTTTTATTAGCATTTGACATCGACCTGGAAAATGGCGTGCATGAAATATATTAATTACAAAAATTAGGTATATCGGAAAAGTAAGGGGCAAACCTCATTTTTTAATGTTACCCGGCACAGATATATATCTCAGACCGAGTTCTATGCTTGTTTTGAGTTGCTGTTGGCTATTGGAATATGCAATGCAAGGTGTGTGCTCCTAGAGCAGGCGAGGAGAGTGTTTGCTTTTTTTATTCCATGTTTGCACATGCCGTCAGCTTCTATGCCCTCATAAAGGACCCCCTTTGTACAGCCCGTGAATGATGGTCAAGCATATTTCAAGACACCAAAATAGCCCAGACACAGAGATTCCTGTAAGCAGCATGCACACCCAGAAAGCCATTGCTGAAAACTCACTGGATTGCGTTCTTGTATAGAGTTTTAGGGGCATATGTAGGTAATTTCCATTTTGCGATTCTCAAATAGCGATTTCAGAATAGCAAAATGGAATGTAGGTAACAATTTGCAATTTTTTGCGAATCTCTAACATTCCTTCTAGGCGATTAGCAAATTGTGAATCGCAATTAAGGAATAAGTGTCCCATGAGGATACATTCTCAAATTGCGATTTTCTGTGAGAAAATCGCAATTTGAGAATCACAATTCCAAGGGTGCCAGGGTGTCCAAAGGACACCTGTTGCACCCCTGGAATGTGCCTGTAAGTACATGTGGCGCACATACATGCCCTAAGGGCATGTATGTGCGCCAAATGGTACTTTGAATTTTAAAAAAAAATGCATTTTTAAAGGAAATCACAAAATACCATCTACTTGAAGTAGGTGGTATTTTGCGATTCCTTATGCCAAAATCGCAGTTTTTAAGGCACCCCTACATAGCATTTAAGGAATCGCAAAATTGCGATTCCTTAAATGCTATAAGCAAAATAAGGAATTGCAATTTTTGCGATTCCTTATTTTGCTAAGTGCTATTTTGCTAAGTGCCACCTACATACCAAAGGGGCGTTTGTGATTCGCAAATGCCAAAATTCGGCGAATTTCGGTGTTTGCGAATCGCAAACGCCTACGTACATATGCCTCTAGGGGCCAGATGTAGGTAATTGTATTTTACCGACTCATAAATACCGAATTTTACCGATTCGGTATTTATGAATCGGTAAAATAGAAGTACCGAGATGTAGGTAAATCCAGATGTGGATTTACCGAATCTTTAAAAGTCGGTATTTACCGATTCGGTAAATACCGACCGGTAATGCCCGATTCATTCCTATGGGCTTTGAAGCCCATAGGAATGAATGGGGCATTACCGGTCGGTATTTACCGAATCGGTAAATACCGATTTTGACAAGGGTGCAGGGGGTGTCACTTTGACACCCTCTAGCACCCCCAAAAAAGGTTCAGGGGCCATGTGGCAGGCATACCTGCCCTAAGGGCAGGTCTGCCTGTCATATGGCACAGGTGTGCATGCACACATGTGCATGCACACCTGAATCGGTATTTTACCATCGAATTGAATTTGATGGTAAAATACCGAATTTGTAGGGCTTGTGGGACTCAGAAGAGTCCCACCTACATCTCAATTTTACCGATTCTGTAAAAATACCGGTCGGTAAATTTACCGACCGGTATATTTACCGAATCGGTAAAATTACCGAAATGGCCTGTTTCCTGCCCCCTACATCTCAAAAGCCAAATACCGGTCGGTAACGGCCGAATTCGACCGTTACCGACCGGTATTTGGCTACCTACATCTGGGCCTTAGTCTGAATACTATCCTGTGACTAGAATGTGTGTGAGAAAGGCTATATAGAGCCCTTTAGGCCTGAATCTCAAGAGGACATGGTGATATCAAACTACCCTGAAAACTCCACATGAAGGTGTTCACCAATCCGGTTGGAAATATTTACCCAGTAGAGGGATTTATGAGTCGTCACAGCTTTGAAAAAGAGAGTGGAGCCTATTATGACTGAAATCACCCACATATAGTTACTAGTAGTGCTGCTACGACCAGTTTTCACGGAGATCTACCCCTCTCCTCTACTACAGAAAATAGAAAAGTATAAGAAAACAACATTCACCTGACTTAAGTCACAAACACCTGACCAACATAAACACTGCAAGCACATAAATACAGCCTACCCCCAAAGGTATGCCTTCTTCCCCTTGGACTGCATTAGTTTTGGTTGCTGACACAGACCCTAAGATCTGATACAGCCTCCAGGATGCAACCAATCCCACTAAGTAGGATACAGGCCTTGTAGTTACCTTTGTTGTTCAACCCGGCAAAGAACTATATGGCCATCCTCCATACACACACAGTGAAGCGGAGAAGGCAGTCATGTGACAGGCTCAAATAATGCATTTTGGGTTGAAGGTACACACCATGGCCGACCTAAATAATAGCAATAGGAGAGGAGGCACTGAAAAAGTAGTTTTTCATGGTAGAAGTGACAAAGCAACTTCCTGCAGGAAGACCTGGATTCACTGTCCATCTCCCTCTTCCTCAATGAATGTATAATTTCCACCATGTACCCTAACCTGCTATGTGGCCTGTCTGTTCCCGGAAATTCAGAAGTCAGGTCAGGTAGAAAATGTATCAAACCACTTATTCACTACATTACTACTTACCACTCATGTCACACTGCTCTCTTCCTCAAAGATAGTCACACATCTCTCTCACACACAGTGTTAACCCCTTAAGAGTGTACATTCATTTTATGATTCTTATTGCACTCTAGCATTCTTTCATCCAGTCCCTATATCAAATGTATTGGTAGCAACTGCAGGAGGAGCCTCAACTATAGATGGGCCACAACCAGGCAACTCATCTACCTACATTCCTGTCAATGACACAGGTGTGCCATATTGATATCACACTCCAGAAAATGTTGTGTCTTTGTTTGTCATCTCTTAATACTGACATAATTCGTTTTGATGATAGATGGTGAAAGAAAATGTATCTCACTCAGTATCTATTTCATAGACCTCTGTTGTGCTAATACACATGATGTGATTCTTTTCTGTGAAGGTTCTGTGTTGTTTGTGTATACCGCAACTGTCATCAAATCCTCTTCTGCTTCAAACAGTGCCTGGTAGGTTTTCAGCAAGATCAACTTTAATTTGTATAAACCTATTTCTCTATCCATAACTATATGTAACAAAGTATCCCACAACATAGCATAATGTAATCCCATGTTCAACATTAACTAAATGGAATTTCTAATTGGTGAATATATGTGTCTCGTCTCTCTGTCATATTTTCACTAAATACACCTTTCCTTGGTGTTGGTGTATTAAGAGGTATATGTATGTCACTTATCACCCACTCTTTTTTAGGTCTCGCCTGTCGATGCGCATGCGCATCGAGCAAGCGAGAGCGAGACTATAGGGGCTCATCCAGACTTTATCTAACTTGCAAGGAATCGTGGCGATTCCTTGCAGTGCCCGTGACTTTTAAGCTCAATGCGCATGTGCATTGAGCTTAAAAGCGCGTGCACATGCCCCCAGCCGCCTGCCTTGCCTACTCTCTCTCACAGCCTCCCCCAGCTCCGCCCCCTCACTACTTGATTGCACGGCCGCTAGGCCGTGCCTCCCCTACTCTCCTCCCCCCTCCTCCTCTCCTCCCCTGCCTGCCTGCCGCTAGGCCGTGCCTCCCCTACTCTCCTCCCCCCTCCTCCTCCTACTGCCGTGTCGCACCTCTCCCCTCTCCGCCCCCTCCCCTGCCAGCCGTGTTTGTTTATTTTACCCGCCGTGTCTCTGCTGCTTCCCCCTGTCCTGTCTCTCCTCCTCTCCCTCTCTATACCCTCCCCCTCCCCCCCACCACTCCCATCAAGTCCCTCTGGCCCTTCCCTCCTCCCCGGACTCCTCCTCCCCTGCCCCCTCCTCCCCTGCCCCCTCCACCCTTTTTGTTTTGTGCATGAAGACGCACACAGATTTATCATCGCCTCCTGTGGAGGAGAAGTTGCTGAACCTTTATTACTCCGCGGCTCTCCCGCCTCCTTTACAGTGCATGATGGGCTTCATGGGACACTAAACAGTGTGGCTGTAATCTCTCTCTGACACAGGTAACCTTTCCTTATCACTTGTAATTGTTTTTTTCCGCCTATGTCTTTCTGCCCGTGTTTTTAAATGTCGGGTTCACCCTACGGGAGTTCGTTAGTGCGGTTAATTATCTAAATTCCATCGGCACATCCACCCCGTCTGCACTCACTTTTATCAGCACGTCCTCCACTTCTGCACTCGACCCTTCAGGTAGGAGCCTCTTTAAACGTGTGCACGACATTGTTGTCATTTTATTAAATAAAAAATAAATGCCTGCATTGCATGTTTACTTTTTCAGAAACTGACTGGGGTCACCTACTGATATGGCAGGGATCTTACATTCCAACCCTCCAGAATTGGGTGGGAGGTTCAGGGCGCTTGCTTTTATTTCCTCCAACTTCGTCGTTTTACCCTGCTGCACCGAAAGAGGCATTCCTGGCCTTGTTATACCGGCCATCAATCACAGTGAGCCCCCACAATGCATTTCTTGCATTCAATGTGCTTTATAAACACAGCACGTTCACCTGACGGTTTTTAAAATAAACTAACAGTTTAGATTTCTGTTTTGCTTTTCTTTTTTTCCCAACATGGAATGCATTTTTAGGACGCATTTTCCTTGGTACTTAAAAACCGAAACATAAATCATTCCTGTTAGTTTATATACAAAAATAAACTCCCATCAAGTGACAGCATTCTGTTCAAATGCATCTGTAACAACATTAGCTATAAAGTGCCCGTCCTATATCTCGCCTCCTTATACCGGCCATCAATCACAGTGAGCCCCTGCAAATGCATTCCATGAGTTTTCTAAACACAATTTGGAATGCAACAGGTATCGCATTTGTGAGTGTTTAGCTATTGGCATTCTAAATGACAATGCCTTTTATTTATGTTTTAAAAACCAAAACATAAATAAAAAGGCATTATCATTTACAAAGCCAACAGCTCAAAGTCTGGTAAATGCGAGACCTATTGCATTGCAAATGCTTGTTTACCAGTGTCCCCATTACACGTTAGAGTTTTTGTGCATTTGATATTTTTGTGCATTATTACCAAGGTGTAGCAGGTAGATTCACTTTCGAATTTACTTGTCCATACTCGCATGGATCTAAAGGTAAGGTAAAGGTAAAAATTATTTATGAAAATGCACGAATGCCGAGGCGTATTGGCGCTATGTGTAATGTGTCACATGAACTGTTGCAGAAATAGGCTACATAGATTGACTTGGATGGAAATAGCCAGGTCTTGAGCATTCTCCTAAACAGAAATCTGTTAGATTGTAGCCTGATTACGACAGGCAGCAGGTTCCAAAGCCTAGCCGCCCGGTAAGAGAGGCTTCTTTCCCCCCATTCTGGCTCTTTGAATTTTTGGGACCTGCACTAATCCTTTGTTGGCTGATCTAAGGTCTCTACGCAGATGGTGCCATGAAAAGAGCCCCCGCCGTATAGTGCTTTATGTACCAAACACAGAGCCTTGAATTCTATACGTTGCTGGACTGGGAGCCAGTGGATCTCCTTGATACTGTTGGAAATAGAGTGGTATTTCGGGATGTTAAGTAACAACCGTGCTGTGGCATTTTGTAATGACTGAAGTTTTAATAATTGGCGTTTTTCGACCACAAGAAGGAGCGCATTGCATTAATTGATTCTTGAAAGAATCAATACGACTGCCACAGATTTGCTAAGATCTTTGGGAATGAATGGTAGAATTTTACACAGAACCTTTAGAAGGAAGAAACAGGAGGAGTTCAGGAGATTGCACTGGCCTGCAAAGTTCCGGTGATCATCGAAATTGACTCACAGGTTTCTAATCTTGCCAATCGGTTCGGGACTCCGGCCTGCCTCCCCTGGCCACTATAACTGGTTTCAAATTGATGGTCCCTTTCTGAACTCTACCACCTGATCAGCGTTTATTTAAGGGAGTTCAGATGCTTCCATCCCATAATGTGTTTCAAACAATTATGAAATCTTCCCGCCACTGTTTCTACACTCGAAGATATAGATATTACTATCTGAAGCGTTAGAGATCAACGAGAAACCATGTGCTTTGCTTAGTTTGACCAGGGGTGTGAAATATATGCTGAAAAATGTTGTTGATAAAGCTGATCCTTGTGGGGCTTCACACGGGAGGGAGAACACCTCAGATGTCATATTACCCCAACACAATCTCTGTTCATTAAAAGCAAGAAACGAGGTGGGTAGGGTTAAAGCCGACCCTTTTATTCATATCTCCCTCAGTCTGTGCATTAGTACTTGGTGGTTCACAGTATCGAATGCTGCTGAGAGGTCTAATAGGATAGGGATGGCTCTCCCTCCACTATCCACCTGCTTACGCAGCTCCTTGGTAGCCATGACTGAAGCAGTTTCTGTGGAATGATATGTTCTAAACCCCTTTTGGGCGGTGTCTAGGGGGGGGTTAGATTCTGGATAATCTGTTAACTTTTGGTTGATAGATTTTTCTAGTATTTTAGCCGCAAGCGGTATGCAGGATTTGGGGCAGTAATTTCTTACTTCTGTGGGATCTATTGAGGATTTTTCACAATGGCCCTTATACAGACCTTCTTCCACAAAGAAGGAAAGGTGCCTGATGTACAAATGTAGTTTAGAAGTGGTGTCAGGTAGGTCCTAACCTTTTCCAAGACCATATGGAGTATAGCAGGAAGACAGGGGTCAGCTGGGGAGCCAGATTTAATCATTAGAAGCAGATTGTTCACTGTTTCTTGAGTTAGAGGAGGGAAATCTGTGAGTTGACATGATAGAGGGTTTTCAGGAGCTGTGCCATCATTTAGCTATGTCATGGGTATTCCGTGCAAACTCATTGTACACTGTTTGCACTTTGGCTTGGAAGAAAATTTCTATCTTGTTACAGAAGGCTTGGTCTGGAGAAAATTGATTCTCCCTCTGCTGTTTAGACAGAGTAGTTATGGTTTTAAAAAGTTCTTGAGTTGAATTCTTTGCCGCCTCTAGTTTCCCAATAAAATATTTTTTTTGCCAGTAATAATTGCCTCTTTATATTCTGCTAATGCATAGCTTATAGTTCAGTTTGTGGTTTTTATGTTCTTGAGTTCTGCACTATACCAGGGAGCTGAAGGCTGATTCCTTCGTTGACTGCTTAATGTTTCTGGGGCCAGTAGATCAGTTGCTAATCTGATCCAGTTATCAAAACTATCAGCAGCCTTGTTGTTGTCTGGGACTAACCTAGGGGGATGTCTGTCAAGGGCCTCCTCTAGATCTTTTTTGTTGATTTTATGCCAGGGTCGAATCTCAGCAGGTGACAACTCGATTTGGGACAGCGCTGTCCTCTCTGGACCGAGGAGTACGAAAAATATCGCTTTATGATCTGTCCATGTTAATGGCAACGTTTCATCCAAGATCATATTTGGATTGTTGGTAAAAATGCCATCTAGTGTAAAATTGGCCTCATAGGTGGGTTCCATCACAATCTGGATCAGCCCGTAACCCTGCATATTGTCTAGCAGAGCGGATGTGTCTGCACTGTTCCCACTCTCTAGGTGAAAATTGAAATCACTGAGCGCCGTGAAATTTGGATAATCTAGACAGGATTCCAAAAATGTTTGCAATGATTGTATGAACTGAGCTCTAGGTCCTGGCGGTCGGTAAATAAGTAGACTAGAGAAAGCCAGGTTGTTATTGATTTTAATATTAAAAGTCATGGCTTCAGCTCCAAGTTCCAGTATAGGGTCAAAAGTGGCCTTAAAGCAAGAGTGATAAATGATTGCTATGCAGCCTCCCCTATTTTCTTCCCTGTCTATGCTGGCCAGTTCATAGCCAGCTGGAAGCGCTTCATTCCAATTGGGTTCAGACTTTTTCTTGTCTCAGGTTTCTGTTAGGAAAACCAATCCAATCTTTCTTTATTTCGGTCCGTGGACCATGAAAGAGCATACATAAATATGTACAGTGTGTAAAAAAGACATTAAAAATAGCTGAAACCCAAATAAAAATAGGATTGGATGGTTACCTAACTGTTAAGAATCATTCAGTATATAATCCATTATTGGTTTCTGAAAAAACATTTTGTGCCCACCACATAGAACATAGAAAACGGGATACAGCATAGACAGTTGGCATTTGTGTGTTGTATTTTAGGAGCCTAAATGCTTCTTTGCAATGCCGTGTACCTAGGTTCTGGCACAATTGGACCAGACATCTAAGTACAATGTTTTGATATCCAGGACAGAAGAAGAATACATGAAGTTCGGACTCCTCACCCCTTAGGAAAACCAAATCAGGGTTGTATGTCTGCAGCAAGCATTCAAACTCATATTTGTGCTTGACCAGAGATCTAGTATTCAACAACATACAGATTAATGGCTCTCCTGCATGGGCCTTGGAACTGTTTTCCCTCTGAGAGGGAATCAGTGGATGTGCTGGGGTGTCCAAGGCCACATTAAGTCTGTCTAAATAGCTGTATTCCTCATCAATGGGACTAGATCGAAGGTCCACCATAGGAGTCACCGTTGAATCCCTATTCACAGGTGAGAAGCTACTCCTGTTATAAGGATGGAGATTGTTGTCCTTGTTCCCATTCCCTAGTAATGGCAAGCAACCCTTACCGTTATTGTAAGCAAGTAGCTACTCTCTTGTAAAGACATTGCGGGGAAACCAGCAGGGGGTCTGGCACCAGGTGCATTAAGGGTGCAGGCAGGCATCTAATGCATCTTAAACACATTTTCTTTGTCTTGTTAAAGTGTATTTTTCTAGCTTATTAACTAGGCCTCAATTAGGCCGCAAAGCCATATTGCTTAAAATGGATATCCCCTCCTGCATGTTCACTTTTCCTTATTTTTTGCAACAAACAGTCAAACAGAGTCATATTTGTTGATTTCCACTGTCGTTCTCGATGAAAAGACTCCAACACAGACTTAGTAACATTGACTTTTCAAGGTCCTTCCACTAGCCCACTGTATTCCATTCAATCACAATAGTTTGCTTTTGTTCTTGTTACTAGTTTGCCCTGCTATTTCTGTATGACATTAGCAGAGAGTGGGCAGATTAAATAATTTTCATGCTGTATGATAGTGCTTAGTTGATAAGGCAATATGATATTTTATTGAACTGAGTTCTGAGTTGATAAAGTATAATTATTTTGCTCCCACAATCATGGTTTTGCAGAAACTAATGATTTCCTCTGCAAGAAAACTTTACACCCCAGATATTGAGGTAATGATTCTACTGGGGATCCTGTCCATTTTCATACTGATTTTGCTACTCACTTAGGACTTAGGGCTTGATGTACAAAGATCCGAATAGCAAATTCCTAATAGCTATTTTCTGTGAATTGGAATTTGGAGATTGCTATTCCTAATGTATGAAATTCTTTTGTGTTTCCTTAGCTATTTGTAGTGGGTCACAAATAGACTTACCTCATGAATATTAATGAGGTAGGTTGTAATTTGTGACCAACTAACAACTATGTGATTGCCTTTAAATAAAGCAACTTTATTTTAATGCAGGCCTCTTACTTAAAGGAAAACTGGATGAGTTTCAAAAGAAATAAATGAAGTCCATGGGATCTCAACCTGCTCTTAAAAATATTTTGCCAACCATTCTTAATTGGGAAGGGGGCTCTTGGGGTCACCTTCCCATTTGAGAATGGGTTACCATCATTTTTCAAATGGTGGTAAATTCCAAATGTTTTGCGACTGCATTTCGGTCACAAAACATTTGTAAATACCATTTCAATTTGGTATTAGGAAGGGATGCCCTCAACACCGAATTGCAAAACCCAAACTACGATTCAGTAACAAATTACCGAATTGTAATTTGGGCTTTGTATATCCTAAGAAGTATTTTTGCAGTAGCAATTAGCCCAATTCTGCACATCGTCTGTTTGTGACTGCAAAAATGCTTCATACATCTATCCTTAAGTATTTGTCTGATTTTGCACTATGTTTTGTATAGTCCTATTTACTGAGAGCCTTCATGGCATTGATTATTTATGCATCTGATTCTTTTATTTTCTGTACTGCACTTTTAAAATGTGTGTAATAAAATATTAGAATTTTTTTATTCCTGTTCTAGAACACGATTATTGAGTATGCCCATATTTAATTGACTGTATTGTGATATGCTGTAAGGTGCCTTGCCTCTGGGATACATTGCCTCAAGTAACTGAAGTTTAGCACAGTCCCCAATTTATCCACCCTTGGTGTGCTGTTGAGGTACTGTTTTAAGGTGTACAATTTCAGGGGTTCCCCGCGCCCACAAAACTTTGGCAGCAGAGGATGGTTGCGAGATAACAGCACCTCCTTCCTGTTTTATGTAGGATTGGAAGTATAAATAAGGCAAAATGATTCTTGAAATTGAGAGTGCTCTTGTCTGTCACAGAAGTATTGTGGTTTGTGTTGTGTGTTGAACTGTTATGCTGCATGTGGGACTTTTGGTTATGTGATGTTGATTTATAGTTCAATTGTTTGATCACTGTGACATTGATGTATTTGTCTTATTTAGGATTTGTTTGGAAGAGGTTTTGGTTTTGTTATTAGAGGATATGGTAATCAGATGTATCGAAATGCAAGATCTCAAGATAAGCTGCTGTAAAGGTAGTGTGCTTTGTGAAATGCCGCAAATGGGGATTTTCTTGAATGAATGCGTTTTGTTTTCCAGGATATGCTTGTCTAATTAGATTGCTGCTATTTGCTCAATGGTGTACAGGAGTAAGTACACTAGCCAGTGGTCGATTGCTGCTGGACGGGAGTCTGCTAGTGGGAATTGAGTTTGATAAGTGCTTAGTCTCATTTTTTTCTGGATTTGTTTCATTCTACCTTATTGTTATTCTTTTCATTTAGGTTGAGCAGACAAGATTTGTTTATTCGTGTACCCAATTTATGGCTTTTCCACAAATTGTAAAATCTGAACTGAAATTGATTAATTGACAGAGGAATCACACTGGGATTAGTGACAATTCACCAAAAACTCACGCTGTCATTGGTTGATTGCTGTCAAAGACATGCTGTTATAGGTTAACCTTTGGCATAGCCGCATTTGAGTTAGTAGTTTTCTGCTTGATTGTCCTGTGCAGTTTTTTGGTTTAGTTGAGCAACAATATTGGGTGCTGTAATGAAAAAGCCTAAAGCCCCTAGTGTACCTGCTATGTAGGGACAGACAATTCCTGCAGAGGGTTTACCTGCATATGAAATGTTGATGAATAATGAGCTCTATAAGTGTACCTGGATCCACTCTAAATATGTACCTGGATCATTAATTGGCATGAATATACTTCTAGTTACAACAAGTTGAATTTATTTTCAGAGGGTACCCTGAACATTAGAAAGTTAGATTTTTTGAGGCAGAAAATTAATGGGAGAAAGCAATTACCTTGACATACTCAATTTGAGGCATTGAACAAATGGGATTGGATGGCAACAGAGAAGGAGAGAAAGAATATGAAAAATAAGGTGAAACGTTCGTTTAGACAATGGTTATACAGCAAGAGGGACAATCAAAAGAGTTGCTGGACGGAGGAACTTTTTGAATGATTTTACAAATTCTAGACCTTCACCATATACTGTTGGTATGCAGTGCTTTAAATGGAAAATTAAAAGTGCTGGTACTCACTAATTTAGGGTGACCAGACGTCCCGGATTTGCCGGGTCAGTCCCGGTTTCTCGGGAACTGTCCCAGTGTCCCGACACTTATTGCAAAAATGAACAAATGTCCCGGTTTTGAGAGAAGGTCGGGTGAGCACGAACATTTACACTTTGCTGTGAAGGCTCACCTTCACACCGGCCCTCTCAAGACACCAGGGACAGAGAACTATTTGAAAGTTTCTCTTACTGTGCTGCCTGACTTAATTCAGGCAACACAGCAGGGTTTAATGAAGCGTGAATCAACCCCTGCAAAGCACATCACCGGAGGCCAGATTCACAACGCTACCCTTGCAACACACCCCAGTTTGGCCGAGAAAGTCTTTAATTTTCATGCTACAGTAGAGTAGAGTGTGCACGTACCTTTGTAGCATGAAAATTAAACACTTGCTCGGCCATGCTGTGGTGTGTCCCATATGGCTTGGCTGAACACAAACATATATAAATATATATATGGGAAAATTAATTGACATAGAAATAGGACTAACTGCTGACCAGTGCCAACATTTAGTCCTTTTTCTATGTGTGTGTGTGTGGGGTGGTGGGGTGGACGCTAAGAAAAGATTTCGGGGTGGGGGGGCTAATTCTTCCAACAACATGCAGAGTGGAGATGCAGGGGCGAAAAAACAACAAAGCCTCATTAATAAGCAAATGGTCTTTTAAAGACCTGTGAAGTTCTCAGGTGCGCCTGTGTGTATGTGTGCCCGGGAGCTGTCTGAGCCTGGGCTGAAACATAACAGGGGAGGGGGGCGCTGAAGTCCTTTGAACCTAGCGCAGGAATACACAAGTACACAGGCTGTTGCCAGCCAGAGCGGCACATAAACACGCTCCATTTGAAAGTGTCCTTTTCAGTTGTTGCGTTGCAGGAGTATAATAACTAGATAAGGAAGGTGTTAGCGGTTTCATATTGTATTTCATTCTGGGATTTTATCCTGAAGTTAGTTCTCATAGTCAGATGAGTTTGGTGTGTTGGCTGTTTAACCCCTTCCACGCTGATGACGAGCTGGGCTCGTCATGAGGTAGCCTCCTCGCACGCTGATGACGAGCCCAGCTCGTCACGTAAAGTGCGCTTTTAAAAATCTCAGCGTACGAGCGGAATTCCGCCCGCACGCATGCGGTTAAGGGAATTGATGGAATCCTGAAATATACTAAGTACTGTGGTGATTGGCTTGATTCAGAGCAGAAAAGGATAAAGGAGAAGTTGATGATTGCACAGACAAAATAGATACAAAGAAGTAGCAAGAATCAGATCATGAATTCTGATTTGAATTTTGTGCCTCCTGGAAATTTTTGAATGAATAGAGCTCATTGCAAGGCATGAGAATGGGAAATGATATGGTACAGATGTAAGGTTGTGGAAGAGTAGTTGTGAGTAATTATGGAGTGAATGCAAATATTAATTTGCTGAAGAAGAGCACTGCTGGTCAAATCGAGCATTGGAAGCGCAATTGTAGTAAAATCCAGATCAAATCCAGAATGATTTTTTCACTCAGATGTGCAAAAATGTAAATCAGTTGCAGGTTAGGTACCTCAGCCACAGCTGTTCTAGCACACAATTTGAAAAATAAAAGGCAGTTGTTTTGAATATGCCTGTAGCACCAGTGATACACCAAAATAAAAGAAATAAGATGCCATAATGTTCAGGGTACTAAAAGAATCCATTAATTCTGAATAATAATTTTCCTCAGTTTTCATCAGAGGCTAATTCACAACGGCAGTGCCTAAAGGGTTGGAGGTGTGCATGCTTGCTGCAGTCCAAGAGATTGTAGATGGTGAGGTGAATGGCTACACAAAACTACAGAGTAGAGTAGGGCCCAAGGGGAGTTATTGTTATAGACCTACCCGCACCTTGTCCCCCAACTATACATATTCAATACACGGAAGGTGCTATAGGTCTTTAGTGCAGTCCAGACACACTAGGGGAATCTCAAAGGTATTCCACAACCAAGGCTGGAGTAACAGGATAGATAGAGGGATACAAAAGATGTGAAAAGTACCCATCAGCCCACTCAATAGTGGAGGCTCGTCATTTGGGATTTTCAAATGTAGAGAGTTGGTGTCCAACCAGCACTGCCTTCAGTAAATACTGAGGCTAGCATAGGACCCAAAAGGTTGAACCTTCAACCTAAACAAATGACAGCACAGGTGGCTGAGAAGGGCTTAGTTGCAGTGCTCAAAGATGTGAAAAAAGGAAGATAATCCAAGTGATTGTAAAAATGCCTAACTTGACGTCAACAAGAAAGCTTTATTGGGTGTGCCCGTCAAGATGGTATGGTTAAAAACAGAGTGACAATAGCAAGAAAGATGGTTCGCTATTTACCCGTGATGTTATCTGGTCAAAGGTGAATGGCTAGCCTGTATCATTTCTAATTGAAAACTGGTGCTCCTCACTCCATGGTTATTTCCATGGAGGTTCCAAACCAATATTCTCAGGAAGAGAAGTCCAAGTTGGAGGCCTTAGCAATAAACAGATTTTTAGCCATGTTACAGCAGATGTTCCAGTTAAAATATAATCAATGGAGAACAATATCAGCTTATATTGCGTGATTCAAGTCCTGTTAATCTACTAGGTAGAAACTTGCTTTGCAAAATTAACTACATGATTTATTACACACACAATCAAAACACAAGAGGAAGACTCAGAGGCATGTTTATGGGAGGCTTGCACCAGCTCAGTGCCACCAATAGTGATGTAGCAGCGACACAAGCTTTAAGTCTTTATAAAGCGACTCATTTGCCTAAACTGGAGCTGATATTGACCGACTATTGGATCACTTAGTCCTGTGTAAAGTGCAGAGCTTTCCCTTGTCACAGGATAGCATGCGTTAGGTGCAGGTTAATGGATTTTTGACGAAGTCATCATTTTTTATCCGTCAGTTTTTTTTTAATTGTTGAAATTGATATAAGGTATATGTGATGTTGTGGTGCTGTTAATTACTGAAAGCTGTGTATTTTCCTAAGTATTGTGTTTTTGATGACGTTTCATATAAGGGTTTTGCTATTTCTCACAAACTATATTTTGATGCCAAGAGTCAATATCATTCAGTTACTGTTTTTATTGGCAATCACACTTTTCCTATGTTGCAACCATTCATATGCATTTTTATTTGTGTTTTTGAATGTTCAAGTTGAATTGTTCATGCATCTGTAGATAGCACTCAACTTGTAGTAAAATAATTATAAACAGTAACCCCATGTATATTTTCCCCACGATTATATCAAAAGCAAAGATTTCTTAAAAGAAAGAAGCTAAGGAATATCTTGTCCTCTAAAACTACCAACTTATCATGAAGTCACCTTTAAAACACATGCAAACCAGGTTCCCCAGACAGGCTAAAAAACGTAATAGGTTTTGCCAGGAATGGCATATACACATGAAGGCAAAACATTTCCCTGGCCAAAAAAGGGAGCTTTTGACACTAACGCAATTGAACACATGAGAATACACATACAAACCAAATACACAAGTCAAAAGAAAGACAGGAGAGAGACGTTATTAGAACTATGGGCCATCTTCGAGGAAGCCCAGATCGACAGTCCTGCATTATAGATAGCAAGCAAGGCGTCAGTACCTTCCCCACCATATGCTGGTATGGAAGTTTTCTCGCCCGCTCTCCCACATTAGGATACTCCAATCTGCCAGTTGAAGAAGTTGGCAGGCCCCCTACCGAGCAACGAACGGTTAGCCCAGGCATGACTGACTAACAGACCAGCAGGCACGGGTAGTCGCAAGGCAACCCCAGTCTGGTGCGGGGCCTCCTAGAAGCTAGACCAGCCCGTCCGTTGCACCCGACACATAGAACCCCAGTAGCACAGGGAGATTTGTGGTGATTCTAGACAGTAACACATCTAGCAGGAGTGATGAAGGGGGCCCCAGTCTACTGGATCTGATGATGAGCGTAGAGCTACAGGATTTGTTCAGGTGGCCGAGGAAACAACAAAGAACAAATGTGAGGGCAAAGCCCAACCAAAACGAACAGTGCATAGCTCAGAGTGAAGGAAGCAACCCAGACAATATGTAGAAGAACGGCGTGCTCTCCTTGCCACTGGAGTCAAGCTATCCTGGCTGATGAGGGCTGAAAGCCCGAAACCGGTCCTAGGATGCTTGTTTCCAGTCCAGAGAGGACCTGGCTTGGCAGTTCGTGCTGGACTGTTCCCATTGGGTGCAGGGTCAAGACTGATTTGCAGTTAGCTGGGTACTAACTGGAATGGCATGGTGAGCAAAAAAATATGGATTTAGGCCCAGATCTCTGTACGGGGTGAATGTATGACATTGTTCTGCATTCTGTCCATCAATTGTTCTTTTTGCATTTGTCTCTCCGAGTGGGAGGGTATGCCCAGATGTGGGTCTTGTGCTCTTTATGCCACTGGAGTCAGGCTATCCTGGATGATGAGGGGTGAAACCCCGAAACCAGTACTGGGATGCTTGTTTCCAATCCAGGGACGACCTGGCCTGGCAGTTCGGGCTGAACTGTTCCCATTGCGTTGTGGAAAAGTAAATTTTGCCATGTTCTGTGTCCCTACGTGTCCCCCATCTTATGTTATGTGTGCATGATTAATATGCATATGCATTCCCCATGATCGATTAAAGACGCAATTACAGTTGTGTCCATCTCTAGTATGTCAGTTTCCAGTTCTCGTGAATACTATGAATATCAGGCCTATGTAAAGTTACGTTGCCACGTTTCCCAGTGTGCACGTTACTTATTTCATTGAAAAGTCCCCGTTTCTAGGCCTCAAAAGGGCCCGGACACCAGATTCAGCTCCTGTCTCCTGAACCCTCGCTGAGGAGCGATACAGCCCCCACCTGTGTTCCTGACCCTTCACTTACTTCCTGCCTCACAGTGCCCGGTTCAGCCTGGCTCTGCCTGCTAGTCTGCCAAGAGTATGTTATGATTCTAGTTATCAGTCCAGCCCTCCTTCTCTGCATTCCTAAGCTACTGAATCGCATCAATAGTTTCCGTCATCGTCTAGCCTTTACGTCTCCATGTAAGAGAAATACTGTATTAATGGTCATTTAATATTCTTCATCACGCACTACATGTAGAATAATGCATGCACCAGTCTTAGAGTCTGTTAGCCTTTACCCCGATACCTTTTAGTTTATATCAACATGTTCTCTAAACATCAGATACTAGATAGTGGTTAGGTACATGTCGCCCTGACTCTCCAGACTTCAGTCTCTGCTCCTAGCACAGAAGTCATAGCCCCCAGCTTCTCCTAGTAACACGTCATTGTCAGTTTTCGCGCACCATTAGGTTAGAGGTCCCGGCTCCTTAGGTAGCCCCCTCCATGTTTCCGCCCCATTTATGACATATTCTGTTACGTTTACACCACATGTCTATGTATACGCCTCTTGTTACACCCACTTTCACCCTTATCTTTCGCGACTGCTATTGACCACACCCACTGCTCCGCCTATTGTATGTATTGCAATTGCAACTGTTTTAGTATATATGCTTGTGCACTGTTATTAAATGTTACGCCGATCCTTTTTCCCTTGCGCGCTCATTCCAGATCCTACCCCCAGGCAGCTGCCATCCCATTCCTGTGCAGGTTGTCCTGTTCCTGTCCTTTATGCTGTATTAAACCTGCAAACTCCTACTACCTCGAATCTTGACTCTTATTTATTGAGCTATCTGTTATTGCTATGTCCAGTCAAACCTAGATCCGGTATTATTTATTTATATACCACATAATGGCGCCCGAATAGGGACTTGCCCTTTCCCCACGCGCCAGTGAAGCCACGTATGCCCCCTGATCCTCTGCAGCCGTGACGGAACCATACCGTGCACGTGCAGATATTTCTGCTTCAAGTATCCCTCAGGCCCACGGAGGAGACGGAGGTTGCGGTCCAGCATCCAGACGAGGCGGTGGAGGAACGCGGCGAGTCCCGACCAGAGCCCAAGCTGAGAGTCCAAGGTCCGAGGTATCCGGAGGCCCACCCGTAACAGAAGTCCGAAGTTCGTCCGTCCGGCGTCGAAGCAGTCCAGTCCAGTCCGAGGCCTTCCGTTCTTGCTGCCCGGTGAGTACCGTTGCTGGGGTAGTATCTAGACAGGGTCAATCTAATTGTCTCTGGTCCGTGGGTTTTGGTGGTACACAGATCCCAAAACGAAGTGTCCACTTCGGTGGATGCGGGTCCTGACGTGTCTCTTTATGAGACCGGTAAGTTTCGTACTGTTTCAGCAGTGCATCTAGTTTCTGTTCTAGTCAGTTCTGTTCTCGAGAAATTCATGTATTCTGTTTTCCGTATTCCAGGTAGTATTCTGTTCGAACTGTTATTTTAAATGTTCTTCATGTATTTTAATGTCGTGGTATGAAAGTGGTGTAATTATCGTGTTCATTGTGTATTGTATTGTGTCCAGATTACAGTTCAGTCATGCCGTTATTTTCCAGACTACTTCAGTTAAGAACTAGAAAAGGTCTGTTAGAAGCAGCAGTTCCTGTCCCGCCTAGGGACAGTCCAGGTCATTTTATGTATCAGAAGCATGGCATAAGTGCCATATTATATCTAGATTTATGGGTAGAGTATACCAAACAGTTAGAAGAAAAGTATAAATGGCCCGTATCGGGTACATGGGATGCCGAGTGCATCATGCGAGTAGAAGAAGCATTATGGAAAAAGAAAGCCAGACAGTCACAGAAAGATGCCATCGAGTTATGGCGCAAAGAATCTCATAAAAGAACCGAAAAAGAAATCAGAAAGTCAGAATTAAGTAGAGAATCCTTAGAACGAGCCCAAGAAAGGGAATTAATCGAGATAGGTGAACGAGTTAAAACCGAACAGTCAGACAGACAGAGGAATGCCCTCATAAAGGGTATGTATCCTCTTCTTGCCGAGGGCTTGCCAAAAGCGACCCCGGAGGCGTCCAGTTATTTTCCGCCACCATTAGTTCCGACCAAGCTACGTCACAAACCGACCGCAGCTGATATTTTTATTTCGTCCTATTTGGACGACACAGTCCCAGAATATGCAAATCCTGTTCCGCCAGTCCCTGTAAATCATGCCATTCCTGCTCCTCCAGACACCGGAGTACCTGCTACGGTACCCCCGGTCCAGCCTACATTACAATTTCCCGCCGCGCCAGTACGAAGAGTATCAGTCGACGATTCCAGTATAGGGGCCACAGGAGGAGGTCCTCCTGGTACCCCGCCACCACACCAACGTTTAACGTTAGTCGAGTTACATGAATGTGCGTTACAGCGTACGCCCAAATATAAGTCCGTTGCAGATATCCGACGAGCTCTTACTGAATGCCGCTATGATCCAGTCGCAGGTGATGATAGCACGGTTATATATTCCATACGTGTAAGACGGGTGACCGGGTATTTGGACACCCTACCAGACATGAAAGAAGATCTAGACAGAATATATCGTTTCATCCGTACAGGGGATGATCCAGAAAGCATTGGCGAAGCCATGTCTCAAAGGAAAGCTGAAATCCAGCTCATGATATTAAAGTTTCTGATTAATTGTTTAATAAGGGAACAAGATTATCCGTCCAAAGATCCGAGCGAAATGAGAATCCTGACAAGGTGGAGTGATAATATAGCCGAGGGTAAGCACAGAACTATCAGTAGTATAGAGAGTATGTACAAGAAAATTCGTAAGGAAATAATAAGGTTACACGAACAACGTAAAGCAGCACAAGTAAGCGAGAAAGAGAATGACTCTCCTACAGAAGAGGTAGAGGACGAGAATCCCGCCAGAATAGCGTATGTAGGAAAATCTAGACTTCCAGACCGCCACTTACGCCTAGAACACAAGTCAGTTTTTCATCATCCAGCACCAGAACAAGGTTCTCTAGAACAAGTATTTCAAGCTACCGATCATATTCTGAAATCACGAATTGGTTATAGTGAGTTAAGTACTATGCATGAACAAGAACTAGCCCGATCAGCAGTCCGATGGGCTACTGATTCTACCACTTTTCCAGACGAAATAGTGGCACAAATGTTTCTGAAATTGCCCCCAGCCGAGCAGCGACTGGTGGGTATGTATATGATCCAGCACCTCATCACATTGTATGAGGGTCAGCATTCTGATCCAGGTCCGTTACATGATGTCCTGAACGAGTTACTCCAGTATAGATGGAAAGGTTTAGGTACCGATTTAATTAGTGTCATTCTAGAACAGCGTCACAAATATAGTATGTTTTTGAACCCGCATTTTGTTCATGTCTCACCTCCAGAAAGTAAACCATTTTACATAGATAGACAGAACCCGCTACGAGAAGTACACCCAGTCAGGACAGCAGGTGGTGAAATGCAACGAGTATTTGTTTACACCCCGATTACAAAGATGGAACTCTTAGAGATGAAGAAATTAATTCCTTGTCACGACAAAGATCCAGCAGGGTTCCACCGAGAATTAAAAGACATGCTCCGTATGGGAGAATACACTTATCCAGATATTATTAAAATGTTAAAGGTTCTGTTGCCCGCAGGGGTATACGAGAAACTCAAGGAAAAAGATTGGGAGGTGGGAGAGAAAAAGATCGATTGGGCAGTTCTAGAAGCTGAAGATAAGATACGAGTACCAGGTACTGGTCTTGGAGAGAAATGTAAAGAATTACCAGAACTGTTAATACAAGTTTTGCCCAGATTATTAACCACTAAAAAGGAAGACTGGGATGCAATCTCAGCATGTAAACAGAAACAAGACGAAGACACTAGTGATTTTTATTCTAGATTTGAGAAATGCTTTATTATAAACAGTGGCTTGAAGACGAGTAGTGAGTCATATCCTCATCTTTTTGTTACTAAATTAGTCGAGAATTCAAGTTCACAAGTTAAGAATAGAGTTTTGAAAGTCGAAAGTACATGGCAAGCTAGTACCCCGTCCCAGATGTTACAGATGCTCCAGTACCACCAGAATAGAATCAGAGAAGAGCAAGATCATGAAAGGAAACGTATGAAAGACACAAAAATGAAAGTACTAGTTGCACAATCTGTTCCACAAGACAGTCAGAAGAGGGGTCCGAATCAAGCGAGTCATTCTGCAGCTCCCGTTAAAGGGACATGCAATTATTGTAAACAGCCAGGTCATTTTATAAACGAGTGTGCAGTTCTGAAACACAATATAGCTACCGGTAAGACTAAAGAAAGACCACGTCCGCCTAGACAAGAACAAGTTTCACAGACTTCTCAGCCACAGAATGCACAACAGACAGTTCCAGCACCGCAGCCTATTGCTGCAACACAGCATGTTACACAGCAGATGTACCAGTATGCACAGTCCGAGTATCCAGAGTATCAACAGTACTCATGAAACAGCCTAGAGAGGGAGGTAGGCTTGCCTCTCATTGAGATTCCTGTAGATCAAGAAGGTCCCTATGTTCATAGTCAAGTACTAGGGAAAGACAGAAAGTTTCTGATTGATACAGGGGCAAGTAGGACGACCATCAGTCACGCCGAAGTTCCAGGGGCTCCGCTCTCAGGCTCTAGAAATGTTTCCCTTGGATTTTCAGGAAAGCCTATTGTAAACGAGATATCTAAGCCAGTTACTCTAGAAGTAGGTCCATTGTCCCGCACTACTGATCTGTTACTTACGAAGTCATGTCCAGAAAATTTGTTAGGCATTAAGACACTGAAAGAATTAGGTGCAGTTATTTGCTGCTCCCCAGAGGGAATACGTTTGTTTTTACGTGACTTCAAGGGTCACTATGTATTACGAGATTTTGATCCGAGATTGTCTAATGTTCCGCAGCATCTATGGGCGCAAGGTCCAACTGATGTAGGTTTCATGCAAATCACACCCCATCGTGTGACTCTCAAACCAGGTGTAGTGTTACCACGAATCAGACAGTACAGATTACCACCTGAGGCTGTAGCAGCCTTATCTAAAATTATTGACGAGCTCATGGCTCAAGGAGTAGTTGTAGAAACTGACTCCAATGTATGCAATTCTCCGATCATTCCAGTCATGAAACGTACTGATCCAAATGCACCCCCAGTATATCGATTAGTGATTGACCTTCGAGAACTCAATAAATGTATAATTCCCCAGTATCCGGTTGTCCCAGATATTTCTTCCCTATTGACAGCCATTGATTCTGAGGCAACATTTTTCACAGTCATAGACCTCAAGAACGCGTTTTTTAGTGTCCCCATTCATCCAGACAGCCAGTTTCTTTTCGGATTTTGTTTAAATGGAAGAAGCTATATGTTCACACGAGCTCCTCAAGGTTTCACAGAAAGTCCTAGTATTTACAGTCAAGCACTTAAGAGACAACTAGACAATATTCACATGCCAACTGACACTGCCCTGCTCCAGTATGTCGATGATCTACTGATCACAGCCCGTTCTGAACGTGCTTGCGAGCGAGCATCACTTACAGTCTTGTATTTCCTTGCCGAGATGGGGCACAAGGTGTCCCCTTCAAAGCTTCAATTCTGTGTACAGCAAGTGATCTACTTAGGCCACTTACTGTCCAAGTGGGGTAGGCAGTTGACACCAGACCGTATCCAGTTAATAGCGAGTCTTCCTCAGCCCAAGACACAGAAGGAGGTACGTGCTTTTATCGGCCTTACTTCTTATTGCAGACAATGGATTCCTCAGTATGCATTTCTAGCCAAACCACTGATACAGTTAACGACACAGGAGGCAGCCGTATCGACTGTCCTCCCTTGGACATCTGAACATACACTTAGTTTCAATGAGTTAAAGAAAGCTTTATGCCAAGCTCCAGTTCTAGCCACACCGAACTACAGTAAGCCTTTTACACTTTTCGTCACAGAACGTGATGGTACAGCATTATCTGTTCTCACACAAGATCAAGCAGGACAATACAAGCCTTGTGCTTATTTTTCGAGCACATTAGATCCTGTAGCCCAGGCTCTGCCTGCGTGCCTCAAGTCAGTTGCAGCCACAGCACTAGCTATCAGACAAAGTGATTCCATAGTATTAGGACATTCCTTGACAGTACAAGTTCCACACTCCGTGGAAGTTCTTTTAAACCGAACCCAGACTCAGCACTTGACAATTGCACGTTTAACAGGTTATGAACTGACACTGTTCCAGCCACACATAGAAATCAGACGCTGCAACGTTCTAAATCCTGCTACACTGTTACCGTCAGTTACTTCGAATCCTGCCACACACGACTGTGTGGAAGTAGTTAACACTATGACTAAGCCAAGACAAGATCTGACAGATATTCCATTACCAGATCCCGACCTGACACTTTATGTGGATGGTTCATGTATGAGAACAAGTACAGGAGAACTAGTAGCCGCGTATGCAGTGACTACTGACACTGAAGTTATAGAAACACACCGTATTGACACCCTGTCTGCTCAAGCAGCAGAGCTAGTTGCTCTGACACAAGCCTGCATACACGCTAAGAACCTGAAAGTTAATGTTTACACAGATTCACGCTACGCATTTGGAGTTGTACACGACTTCGGAGTGCTCTGGCAGGAGAGAGGTTTCATGACTTCTCATGGAACCAAGATTCAGCATGGTCTCCTTATTCAAGCTCTGTTAGATGCCATACATTTACCGACATCTATTGCTATCATGAAGTGCAAAGCACATACGAAAGTTACTGACATTATTTCTCAAGGTAACGATCTAGCAGATCGCACAGCCAAGCTTACAGCACAGACTCCAGACATTTCAGTTAATCCAACACAGACACATACTCCAGATCCGACTACATGCATGACAGTTAAGGACCCTACTCAGGATGTCATAGATATCCAGTTACATGCTACTCCCGATGAAATCAAGAAATGGTCCGAACAAGGAGGGGTCCAGACAGATCAGGGATGGGTAACGAAGGGAAAAGCCACATGGTTTCTCCCCGACTCAATGGTTCAAGTCATTATCAATACCGCACATAGTCCAGCACATTTAGGAGAAAAAGCTATGTTAGACAGTATCCAGAACATTTGGTTCAACAAGCATTTACGAGCTGCAGCTAAGCAGAAAGTCCGTACCTGTATGATATGTTGCCAGTTTAATCCAGGTAAAAGTGTCCCGGTGGAACAAGGTGGATTCCAGCCCCCTGACCACCCTTTTGAAGTCCTCCAAATGGATTATATTCAGATGGAGCGATGTCGAGGTTTCAAGTATGTCCTTGTAGTTGTATGCGCTTTGTCCAGATGGACAGAGGCATATCCAGTCCCAGATTACACAGCCGCGACCACTGCCAAGCAGTTGGTTCGTGAGTTCTTCCCCCGTTATGGACTCCCTAGGGTCGTATATTCTGATAACGGCCAGCCATTCTCATCTGAGCTCATGAAACACATTTCCCTGTTGTTAGGGTACCAGTGGAAGTTCCATTTTGTACGCCATCCAGAAGCAGCCGGTCTCGTAGAGAGACATAACCAGACCCTGAAAATCCGTATTGCCAAGATTTGTAAAGAGAAAGGTGTAGACTGGTTAGTAGCTCTGCCAGTCGCTTTGTTTTATATGCGCATGGTCGCACATTCCAGATCAGGTCTGTCCCCCTATGAGGTCGTTTTCGGCCGCCCCCCTAACATGTGGGGTACACCTAGACCCCGAAGTATTACAGATGTTTCAAGTAATATGCTGACAGATTACCTAGCTTCCTTGATGTCTGCCCTACACTCTTGTCGTTCACAGGTTGCCGCCGCATTTCCAGACAATACCGAGGTGGCACCGCATGAGATCGTTCCCGGAAATCTGGTTCTTGTGAGGAACTTTGATCGTTCAAGTCCGCTGGAGCCTCGCTGGAAGGAGCCAAAACAGGTCCTCCTGGCCACCCGTACTGCCGTCAAGCTGGAAGGCAGGAAGGGCTGGGTCCACCTGTCTCACGTGAAAAAGTTTTATGGACTAAAGACTGTTTCCAAGAACATTTCCCAGGATTTGAAAGACTGCCAAAGTACTGTTCTTAAGGACTGTCCCGCAAAAGACAATGATACTAAACCCTCCCTGTTAGAGAAAACTCCGCAACAGGAGTATAAGCTCAAATTAAGGTCTAGTAAAATAAGTCAGCCAGTTTGATTGTCTAAGTCCTCCCCTAGGTGAAACGGTTAGACCGGTTTCTGACATGTATAAAATAGACCCCCATAGTGAGAGAGTTAGTCAAAACTCAATCCGATGTATCGTTTTTCTAAGTTTCATATTGTTTTTCAGCCTTATGACTACCTGCACAAGTTATGCTTTTTATTTG
Organism: Lissotriton helveticus; assembly: GCF_964261635.1. Lineage (NCBI taxonomy): Eukaryota > Metazoa > Chordata > Amphibia > Caudata > Salamandridae > Lissotriton > Lissotriton helveticus. The sequence goes on from NC_136063.1 coordinate 696,465,354, forward strand.
TATTTTCCAGTTTCTCATGTAAAAAAGTCTTTCAATGTTACAGTAGAGCACACGTTTAGTGATCTGCCTCCTCATGAACTATCTTATCGTCTTGCTATGCGTAATAATTCCTTTATCCGCATGTTACATTATTCACACCAGACCAGCAATGCCACTAATTGTTGGGTGTGTGGTCGACTCCCCCCTTTCCAGACACCGAAGGGAGTTCTGCCACTCTTTCCTTATCCATTTTCACATAATGGTTCGTGTGGAGCATGGTCCACGTTAACGTCATCATCAACAGATATGTCTTTTCTTAACAGTACATGTTTTCCAGACAAGCAAGGTCTTCCCCACAGAACAGGGTTAGATCTAGAAAATGAAGTTTATAATTTAGGTAATTATTCTTCGAATTTCATGGTCCTAAATGTTCAGTCTGATACTACTCCAGACTTACCTGCTATGTCAGTATTACCAGTTAAAGGCGAATTATGTGTCCGAAAGAATGGTTCCGTACATGTAGGACATAGTGATTGTACTACTATTGTCAAGTATAGTGACAGTAGGAAATCTATTTTCAAAGCCTCACGTCATTCTTATTTTGTTTGTGGTCAGACCGCATATGTTCGTCTGCCCCTCGATTGGGAGGGAACCTGTTACATTGCATTCCTACTGCCACCAGTTTTCCTAGTCCCACCTGACTACCATAGGAATTCCCGCCTAGTACATACTAGACACAAGAGAGACCTCCCGATTGTCGATTATACTGAAACTGCTCTAGAACAATACATAGATATCAATAAAGGTGTCTTCCCCTATTTAGGTACTGTCGTAAATAGTAAACTGATACGTAGATTAACCAGAACACTTGAAGCAGTGGTGATTGAGACTACTTCTGCTCTAGGTAACTTAACCGAAGAGCAATCCTTTATGAGAATTGTCGTGCTCCAGAATCGTCTCGTCCTTGACGTCATACTGGCCGATAGGGGCGGGGCATGTAGAGTCATCGGATCTAGTTGCTGCATTTTCATTCCAAATAACGCGCCGTCTGTTTATTCAGCTATAACCAGACTCCATAAAATTGCCCATATGTTACACAAAGATCCAGGCACCTGGACATGGTCCGGTTGGTTCTGGGATATAATTTCCGCTTGGGGATGGAAAGTCTTGTCCTTTCTAGGTATTGCAGTAGCGATCATATTCAGTTGCTGCCTATGTATACAATGTGGCCCTGCGATTTGTGGCATTTGTGCTACCTCTTGTATTCCTAGTCCCAAGTCCCGTTCTAGATCCCGTTCCAAGAAAATTCGAGACGAGCAAATGATACTGTATGAAATGATAGATGGTATCATGAATATTGATGTTTCCTGATGGAAACGTAGTGACAAGGAGGGAATGTGGAAAAGTAAATTTTGCCATGTTCTGTGTCCCTACGTGTCCCCCATCTTATGTTATGTGTGCATGATTAATATGCATATGCATTCCCCATGATCGATTAAAGACGCAATTACAGTTGTGTCCATCTCTAGTATGTCAGTTTCCAGTTCTCGTGAATACTATGAATATCAGGCCTATGTAAAGTTACGTTGCCACGTTTCCCAGTGTGCACGTTACTTATTTCATTGAAAAGTCCCCGTTTCTAGGCCTCAAAAGGGCCCGGACACCAGATTCAGCTCCTGTCTCCTGAACCCTCGCTGAGGAGTGATACAGCCCCCACCTGTGTTCCTGACCCTTCACTTACTTCCTGCCTCACAGTGCCCGGTTCAGCCTGGCTCTGCCTGCTAGTCTGCCAAGAGTATGTTATGATTCTAGTTATCAGTCCAGCCCTCCTTCTCTGCATTCCTAAGCTACTGAATCGCATCAATAGTTTCCGTCATCGTCTAGCCTTTACGTCTCCATGTAAGAGAAATACTGTATTAATGGTCATTTAATATTCTTCATCACGCACTACATGTAGAATAATGCATGCACCAGTCTTAGAGTCTGTTAGCCTTTACCCCGATACCTTTTAGTTTATATCAACATGTTCTCTAAACATCAGATACTAGATAGTGGTTAGGTACATGTCGCCCTGACTCTCCAGACTTCAGTCTCTGCTCCTAGCACAGAAGTCATAGCCCCCAGCTTCTCCTAGTAACACGTCATTGTCAGTTTTCGCGCACCATTAGGTTAGAGGTCCCGGCTCCTTAGGTAGCCCCCTCCATGTTTCCGCCCCATTTATGACATATTCTGTTACGTTTACACCACATGTCTATGTATACGCCTCTTGTTACACCCACTTTCACCCTTATCTTTCGCGACTGCTATTGACCACACCCACTGCTCCGCCTATTGTATGTATTGCAATTGCAACTGTTTTAGTATATATGCTTGTGCACTGTTATTAAATGTTACGCCGATCCTTTTTCCCTTGCGCGCTCATTCCAGATCCTACCCCCAGGCAGCTGCCATCCCATTCCTGTGCAGGTTGTCCTGTTCCTGTCCTTTATGCTGTATTAAACCTGCAAACTCCTACTACCTCGAATCTTGACTCTTATTTATTGAGCTATCTGTTATTGCTATGTCCAGTCAAACCTAGATCCGGTATTATTTATTTATATACCACAGCGTGCAGGGTCAAGACTGATTTGCATATGGCTGGGTCCTAACAGGAATGGTATGGGGAGCAAAAAAACAATGGATTTAGGCCCAGATCTCTGTACGGGGTAAATGTATGACATTGTTCTGCATTCTGTCCATCAATTGTTCTTTTTGCATTTGTCACTCCGAGTGGGACGGTATGCCCAGACGTGGGTTTTGTGCTCTTCATGCCACTGGAGTCAAGCTATCCTGGCTGATGAGGGGTGAAACCCCGAAACCAGTACTGGGATGCTTGTTTACAATCCAGGGACGACCTGGCCTGGCAGTTTGGGATGGACTGTTCCCATTGAGTGCAGGGTCAAGACTGATTTGCATATGGCTGGGCCCTAACAGGAATGGCTTGGGGAGCAAAAAACGATGGATTTAGGCCCAGATCTCTGTACTGGATTGAATGTATGACATTGTTCTGCATTCTGTCCATCAATTGTTCTTTTTGCATTTGTCACCGCGAGTGAGATGGGTATGCCCAGACGTGGGTTCCGTGCTATCCATGCCACTGGAGTCAAGCTATCCTGGCTTATGAGGGCTAAAAGCCTGAAACCAGTCCTAGGATGCATGCTTATTTTCAGTCCAGGGAGGACCAGGCCTGGCAGTTCTGGCTGGACTATTCCCATTGGGTGCAGGGTCAAGATTGATTTTCCTATGGCTGGGTTTAAACTGGAATTAAATGGTGAACAAAAAAATTATGGATTTAGGCCCAGATACCTATACTTTAGTGAATGTCTGACATTATTCTGCATTTCTGTCCATCAATTGCTCTTTTTGCATTTGTCACCCCGAGTGAGACGGGCATGCCCAGACGTGGATCTCGTGCTCTAGATGCCACTGGAGTCAAGCTATCCTGGCTGATGAGAGTGAAACCTTGAAACTGTTCCTAGGAAGCTTGTTTCCAGTCCAGGTATGCCCTGGTCTGTCAGTTTGGGCTGTACTGTTCCCATTCGGTGAAGGGTCAAGACTGATTTGCATATGGCTGGGTCCATCAATTGTACTTTTTGGATTTGTCACCCCTAATGGGACTGGAATGCCCATACATGGGTCCCGTGCCTTCCATGCCACTGGAGGCAAGCTATGCTGGCTGCTGAGGGGTTAAACCCAGAAACCGGTACTAGGATGCATGAATCCAGTCCAGGGAGGACATGGCCTAGCAGTTCTGGCTGGACTGTTCCCACTGGGTGCAGGGTCAAGACTGATTTGCATATGGCTGGGTCCTAACAGGAATGGCATGGGGAGCAAAAAAACGATGGATTTAGGCCCAGATCTCTGTACGGGGTAAATGTATGATGTTGTTCTGCGTTCTGTCCATCAATTGTTCTTTTTGCATTTGTCACTCCGAGTGGGACGGTATGCCCAGACGTGGGTCTTGTGCTCTTCATGCCACCAGTGTCAAGCTATCCTGGCTGATGAGGGATGAAACCCCGAAACCAGTATGGGGATGCTTGTTTCCAATCCAGGGAGGACCTAGCCTGGCAGTTCGGGCTGGACTGTTCCCATTGGGTGCAGGGTCAAGACTGATTTGCATATGGCTGGGTTCAAACTGGAATGGCATGGTGAGCAAATAAGCGATGGATTTAGGCCCAGATCTCTGTACTGGGGTGAATTCATGACATTGTTCTGCATTATGTCCATCAATTGTTGTTTTTGCATTTGTCACCCCGAGTGGGACGGGTTTGCCCAGACAAGGGTCCCGTGCTCTCCATGCCACTGGAGTCAAGCTATCTTGGTTGATGAGGGCTGAAAGCCCGAAACCTGTCCTAGGATGCTTGTTTCCAGTCCAGAAAGGACCTGGCTTGGCAAAAAAACTATGGATTTAGGCCCAGATCTCTGTACTGTATGACATAGTTCTGCATTCTGTCCATCAATTGTTGTTTTTGCAGGGGTCAGTACAAGGACATTCCAGAAGAATTCAGACTGTTCTCGAACACAAAAGTATCGGCTGGAGGGTCCATACCATTCTTCACTGTGTGGATGAACGCTAATGCCGGCTGGTTCCAAATAACCAGGTGGGAAATGCTTAAAATTAGGAACAGCACTGAGCTTGGCCGTAATTCGATCACAGAAGACCTCTGAGTAATCCAGATCATGGTGATGTAGCATTGGTATGTGTTAGACTTAATGACCTTGATGGAGGGAGGGGTGTGTGCCAAGATTGCAATGTCCTGCTGCATGTTTATCCGAGGGAAAGACCTGGATAATGGAACATCTTCCCATCCAAGTACTGCACCATTTTCACAGAGGCCTGCGTGAGGAGGAAGTTGACCCTGAGCAGGAGCAGTTCTCAAATTGGTTCTCCTGGCTTCCCCAGTGGCTCTCCGTTCTGTGCTCATTGTTGCTGCCAGTTTTCATTGTGTTCTTGTTTTTGTGTGGTTCCATGGAATTGGGGATTTCATGCTGTAAAAACTTGGTCCTCAAATTGATTAAAATCCAAGCACCTAGAAAAATAGTAATTGTCAATTGCTTGCAATAAAGTAACTGTCATAAAGTATGGATTAGATAGTGTAGTTGAAAATCTAGATGGGGAATGTTGATATTGAAAAGGTTGATGTCAATGTTAATAACAATACATTCATGTTTAAAAATGAAGTTGCATCTTTGTTGACAAATTCATCCGTTATGATTTCCACTTCAACGCTGACTCAGAAATATGTAGCCAGGCAGGCTCTGAGACCCTTGCCCGTGGTCACTGATTAACAGTTCACAGGAGGGGTGCACGTAACTGGCAGAGAAACACGCGAACAGGAAACCTCAGATCAATCCCAGAGCTAGAGGCAGAGGCACCCCAATGGTCCAGGGAGATTGGCTCCAATAAAGCACACATTCCCAAAACACCCTAAACTCATATGCCACATGAAGTTAGGAACAAATAGCCAATAGGGACACAACACACACAGTGCACTCAGTGATCACGCACTCCCCACGCTGGATATCTAGACACGTTAGGCACTGGCCGCTTTGTGTCTACGTAAGGTTGAGGCTACCTGGATTCCTCATCGAATACATTCATTTATGGCTTAAATGACAGCGGTTCACATTCCTTACCAAAAAAGATCACCTGAACTATTTTATGCAAATTAATGAATTGTATAAAAACACATGTCAAATCGATTTTAAGTTGAGACAGTCCTCTGGCCCTATCTCTGTAACTGTTTTTCTGGCCACACTGTTTAATTAAATACACTGTTCCTGTTTTGTCAAATGCCTCTTGTCTCTTGTATTTTCAAGGTATTTCATGTTCAAGCAAAATTGCTCTTCTTGAAGCTACCCCCTCGTTGTATGGTGTCTCACCATTGGACATGCATGCAATTGTCATCACTTTGCAGGGGCAAATATTGTTGCAGATATCATCACAGATCATGAGTGACATTTGTCATGATCAAAGGCTTAGTCACAGGTGTTGATGTTAAAATTTCATACGTGAAGAAGGCATACATTTATGTTAAGAGCTCTACTAAACACTAGACATGTGACACCTTTCCGGGTCTATTGATGTCAATAGCACACCTTGCCACAGTTGACAAATTACACATTTACTTTTTGTGCACATCAATGCAAGCATCCCCCCAATGCCTCTAACATAACACAATAACCTGATGAAGTAGCAATGTGTGGCATTAAACAGTGAAAAAAGACATGTTTGTCTAATATCACATTACCTCATGAATACAGAGATGGTAAGTGTATGAAGCGCCCATGTCAAAATCCAATGCCTGAATGAGGAGTGATCCGGTTAGGGTAGAGAGGGGCGGGATAATTAACCGAGAAAACAAACAATTAGAAACCCCTTACACCATCGATACATCCAATAATTTGAGCAGGTTATGTAGTATTCGCCACCACTCGATTCCCACTTTTGTTCGGGATGGTGACTCTATTTCTATTTGTATCCAGGTCCTCCCACTAGTGTACCACACCTTCTTGCACTAGAGCTCACATAGGATGTGTCCGTTAAAACCTGAAAATCAAAATAAAACTTTTTAAACACTCAGGTCCACACAAACACTTTGTACTCTGTAAATTGCTCCATCTTCCAATATTATACTCATACAAAAGTGCAGGACAATACTTTACATATATATAAATGATATGACTCATAAAGACTTTGACTCTCAAGTAAATAACAATTACTACATGTTTGACAACAACAACAAAAACAGTGATAAGTGTCCAACATATATACCATACTTTTTGTCTTATGTTTATATTGTACTTTTTTTTGTAACCAAACTGCACAAATGCTCATACATTGGGTATCCCATATACAATTACATTTTTGTCTGAATTATAAATTCAAACTTTAGTAAGTATATATTTTCTTTTCCACTTCTACATAATCTGGCATGTAACGGAATGCCCTATCAGGATTGAGGCTCACACGAAATGTTAAGGAACAATCAAGTCCAGGAAAACTGAATCATTTTATTCTTAAACGTAATATTTATATGTTCCTTGCTGCGGGGGCTGAGTGCGCTCAAATCATTAAAAGTTACGCCAATGTGTTTCGACCTTCTGCATGGGCCTGTCACTTTATTGAAGGCCTTCCTCAGGGTTTGAAGTTGTGTGGGAAACTATAAATAAGACATATAGAAAGGGTGGGTTTAAATATTCTGAGTGTATGTCATGATGTCCAATAATCATCAAATCTGGCCCAACATGGTCACGTGCCACTATTTTGTTCACTAAGTGTGCCACTGCAGGGAAATAGGGCTAAATATGGCATTCTGGTATTAGCATAGAGTACTTTGAATTTCTATTTATTATTTGTGACTATCTGTAGGAAAGTAGGATCTGCTTCTATGGTTACCCCCACTTTTTGCTTCATGTTACACTGTTTTTGACTAGTCTGACTGGGATCCTGCTAATCAGGACCCCAGTCTATGTGCTTTCTCCCTACAATATTATGTCATATATTTAGGTACACATGCAAAATGGATCTACAGGTCTGCCATTGCATGCATCGCTTACTTAAAATATAGGTTTACTATATCTAAGGGTCACTACACATAAAACCTATAGGTCACCCCTATAGCAGGCCTTGACAATCCTGAAGGCAGGGTGCTTGGTTCATAGTGAGAGGGTCCCCTGCATGAGCAGGACACCCCTGCAGCCTACGGAGTCCATTCTCCCGGGTTGTTAGTGCTGCAGCCAGTTATGACATATAGAGTGGAATTATGCAACTGTGTGATGACTAACACTAAAACGGCGAAAAGTAACCCTCTCGTGTTTGGTATCAAACATTGTCGAATCGACCCCTACATCAGTAACCGGTGTGGAAGGGATGATTCCACCTCTCAGAATTGAGCTTTGTGAGGTCCCTGGTTTTCCTGGTACCAGCCGTCTAGTCCCGGGCATCCCAAAATGGTTGCTGCCAACCAAAGACACATATCTGCCCTCCTGCTGCTGAGCCAAGCTCGAGCAGGGGAGGGCAGAACAATAGGCATCCTGTCACAGGGAGGTATGACCACTTCCCAGACAGGATTTAGTGTATTAAGCCTTAGCGAGAGGGAATCTCGGACCTCGAGGGTCTTGGAAACCCACCTCATATGTTACTGGAACCTTCAGAGTCCATAGGAGCTCAGGAGCAGCAGACCGGTCAACCATGATGTGGTGCCTGCGGTTGCAGGGGAGTGACTCCTTCACTCCAAGGGAGATATCTTTGGTTATCATTAATGCTCCACAGAGCCTGCACGGAGCCTGTATGGTGCACGGGCACAGACAATGCTTTGGACAGAGAGGGAGACAAAGTCGGGCCCAAACGAAGTCCAGCAAACTCCAAAGTGTCCAAATGGTCAAAGTTCAGTGGTTTCTTCTTGTCAACATCGAATTTAGGGTCCTACAGCCAGGTAAGCCCTTGTGTACCCACAGGAGAGGGTTGGAAAGATTCAGGAGACCCTCACAGGGGAGGGTCTGGACAGTGGGGAGGTTACTCCCATGTCCTTTGTCCAGTTTCGCACCAGAGCAGGAGCCGACGGCTCCCAGGAACAGTTTGAACTGGACTATGCACAGGGACACCAAATGTGCCCCTCATGCAGACTTTTGGTTGCTGGCAAGCGCACCCACCCAGGCCTAATACACTAAATCGTGTCTGGGAGGTGGTCACACCCCCCTGTGACAGGATGCCTATTGTTCTGCCTTCCCCTGTTTGAGTTTGACTCAGCAGCAGGAGGGCAGAAATGCATCCCTGGTTGACAGCAAACCTTTTTCTGCTGCCTGGGACTGGAAGGCTGGTACTGGGAACACCAGGGACATCACAAACACAAAAGGGTTACTTTCAGCTGTTTTAGATTTGGTCATCACGCAGGCGCATAATGCCACTCTATATGACGTAAATGGCTGCAGCACTAATAACCCGGGAGAATAGACTCCGTAGGCTGCAGGGGTGTCCTGCTCATACAGGGACACCCTATCACTTAGAACCAAGCACTCCTTCAGGTGGACCGTTGATCCTCCCAGGTGGAGCTAAAGACAGCTATATCATCAATACATGCTGCACTATAAGCTTCCAGGCCTGTAAGGACTTTATTCACCAACCTTTGGAATGTGGCAGGTGCATTCTTCAAACCAGGCATTACAATACATTGATAATGCCTGCTTGGGGTTGAAAATGCTGTTTTTGGTTTGGCATCCTCAGTTAGTCTGATTTGCCAATAGCCAGCAGTGAGCTCAAATGTGGCTGAGGTTAAAGTGTCAATACGCTCATCTGCCCTAGGAATTGGATGAGCATCAGTCCTAGTGGCTGCATTGGGTTCCCTGTAGTCAACACAAAAACCCTTCTCTCTCTTACTACCCTGGGTGTGAGGTTTTGGTACCAAGCCACTGGACTAGCCCAAGGGCTATCTGAGGGCTCAATTACTCCCAACTCTAGCATCTTTTGGACCTCAGTCCTGTTGCAATCTCTGACATGGTCAGGCTGCCTGCAAATCTTGTTTTTAAAAGGTAGACTTTCACCTGTGTCCAGTTCATGGGTAAACTAGGTGGTCTGAGTAGGAGTCAGAGCAAACTTGTGTCTGTATTGATTGAGGACCTTCCTACAATCATTTTTTTGCTGATCAGTGAGGGTGTACCCTGTGGGGGCTCCTGGGAGTACCAAGGTCCACCAAGTAGGTGTCCTCTCCCTTCTGCTCAAGAATGGTATGAGGTCTACTCCATTTATCTTGAAGAGCTGCTGGGGCCACAGGCCCCAACACCCACATCTTCTGTTCTGGCTGATAACCAGTCAGTATAGTCTTTTGGTCAAACCAAGCTTTTTGCAATTCTTTACTTGCCTCAAGGTTTTTACTTGCCTTCTTCATGTATTCAGCCTTCCTGGAGCAGAGACCATGTACATAGTCCACTATGTCTTGTTTGGGAGGTTTGAGAGGTAACTCCCTATCCCTCCTTCCCCAAACACAAGGGACCCCTAACTGGATGCCCAAACGTAGCCAACCTTCTTTTGTGGAACCTCTCTGTAGGCAAAGAGAAGGCAGGGCAACAGGACATCCCATTTTTGCCTAAGTTTTTCTGGGAGGCCCATGATCATGCCCATTAGTGTTTTGTTGAACCTTTCAACGAACCCATTGCATTGTGGGTGATAGGATGTTGTGAACTTGTAGTTCACTTCACACTCCTTCCACAGTGCAGTGATATAACTTTTCATGAAGATTGTAACTCTGTCAGTTAAGACATCCTTAGGGAAACCCACACTGCAAAAAACACCCAGGAGGGCCCTGGCCACCACAGGAGCTGTACTGGTTCTAAGTGGTATAGCCTCTGGATACCTATTCGCATGGTTTACCACCACTAAAATATAACTATGCCCAGATACAGTTTGAGGGTTCATGGGACCAATGATATCAATCCCAACCCTCTTAAAGGGAACCCCCAACACTATGAGGGGGTCTTTGTGGTACCACCTGACTTACCACTGGCTTGACAGATGGTACAGGAGCGACAAAACTCCTTTGTGTCCTCTGACATGTGAGGCCAGTGAAAGTGAGGGACAAATCTGGCCCAGGTCTTAATTTGGCCTAGGTGTCCTGCTAAGGGGATGTCATGTGCTAGGATGAGTAGGAAGCCCCTAAACTTCAGAGGTATTTCCAATTTCCTAGTGGTACCAGTCTTGGGGTCTCTACCCTCTGAGTGTAGGAGTCCCTCATCCCAATAGATCTTGTGAGGTTCACTGACAGTCCCAGCAGCCTCAGCAGCAGCTTGCTGTCTGAGGGGTTCAAGAGAGTGGCAGGTTTGCTGCTCTAAACTCATGTCTGCCTTGGAAGGGCCCCCGATCCTCAAGAACTCAACCTGATCAGGTTCCAGTTCCTCTGAGACAGTTCCTTCACAGGGACTGAGATCATCTCCCTCAAGAGACTGATCCTCACACTGAGTCTGAGAAGAAGACACAGCCTTACCCCTCCTACTCCTTCTCTTGGAAGGCCCTTGGTCCATTGTTCCAGGATACAAGGCCTGTTCCGTGTTAGCCAGTGTTAGCCAGCTTGGCCTGTGACCTGGTCACAGCAAACACATCTGCAGTGATAAGGTTCAGCGAAGGGTTATGAGAGTGTTCAGAAATATGATCGCGCTCTACAGGTAGTGGTTGTAAGGTAATTGTGAGGTTTAAAGTGGTTGGTGCTTCTTGATCAGAGATAACCCTAGTCTCTGAGGAAAGAGGAAAGAGGGGAGAGAAGAGCTCTACCTTCTGTGGGGCTGTACAATGTTGTCAACGGTTATTTGAGATGTGATTGTCAGTTTCTAACAAAATTTAGAGTGAATCATAATGCTGCTAAGTCAGTACTTTGATTATACGGTAACATGCAATGTATAGACCAATATGAATAATTTGATTGTATATAACTCTGGATTGCAAGGAAAACATTATATGTGTACTGATGTAATAACTTTGCTAGATTAAGAAGTTGTGTCTAAACAAAGTTTTTTTCTATTAATTTTATAGACCCCTAAAGAAGGGTCCAGGGACTGACCCAAAATGCATTGGGTTATCACAATTGATGTGATATGAATTTAAATCTTATAGACTGCAATATTATTGAATTTTGAATCGTGTGGAGAAATGGAGAAAATTTAAATCAATGAAGGAATAATAAAGACGATTTAAGTTAACAGATACTAGTGTCTTTCAATGATTTTGAACAATTGTTAAATAATGAGAAGGAACTCCGACTGTTCCAAGAAAGGAGTGCGCACATTCTCAGGGAGGGATTTTTCCTAACCAGACCAGTAAATAATATAGCTCAAAAAGGCACTCTGACAAAGTGCAACGAATGGAGCAGCACCAAAAAGAATCTTTGATAAATTCTAAATAACAAGATACTAACCAAGTGTGCACGAAGAACCATTAAAATTATTGGACATCATGACATAAAGTCAGGTTATTTAACCCATTCCATGCTCATGATGAGCTCAGCTCGTCATGCAGTACACTGCTTGTGTGCTCATGACCAGCTCAGCTCATCATGAACAATGGGGAATCATGGATCTGCAGCACAGAGGAGGAATCTCTGCAGCATTCATGTGGTTAAACCCACTATTTCTAAATGTCTTATTTATAGTATCCCCCATAACTTCAAGCCCTGAGGAGGAAGGTTGAAATGCGTCGCATTCACTTTTAAGGATTTGAGGGCACTCAGCATCAACTTCAAGGAACATATAAATATTGGGCCCGATTCACAAAGGCAATCTGAGACAAAAGTCTAACTTTATGACTTTTGGTATTCAGAGGTCATTTACTAGTCGTATCTTTATGTCCTCAGTCGGATTGGTATCTCCGCACCCTGGCCGTACTCTCTGGCTCAGGCTGTACTCTCCGGCCAGATGAAGTGTAATCAATGGGCCGGAATGCAATTTTTGCAAAAAGTAACATTAGTTTTGTGTGATAAATGGTAGAGGAGGCCATAAAAATCCGTTTGGGCAGGGAAACGGGTGTGGCCGGACACTTCATCATATCCCAGAAAAGTTTGCTCCTTTCCATCATGGTACATGCAGTCCACTATTTGCGCTCTCCTAATTGTTGACTGTAGTACCAACAGTACAGTCAACACTAAGGGGAGCGCAATGTTCAATCAATCAATCAATCAATCAATCAATCAGGGGTTTTATAAAGCACGCTACTCACCCATGAGGGTTTGAAGAAACTGGGGGGTGCAGCTCTGGTTCAGTCTTGAGGTTCTTCCTGAAGGTGTGGAGGGTGGGGGGGCATATGATGTTCACCTGGAGCTCATTCCAGGCTTTGGCTGCAATGTAGGAGAAAGCTCTTCCTCCTACTCTGGTTCTGTGGACGCAGGGGATCTCTGCGAGGTCCGCGAAGCGATGATTCCTCTTGGGTACGTGGAAGGAGACGTGAGGTATTTGGGCCCGATGTTGTGGAGGGATTTGTAGCCGTGGATGAGCAGTTTGAAGGTAACTCTCTTCTCGATGGGGCGCCAGTGGAGGTTACGTAGGTGTTGGATCATGTGTTCGTGCCATTGGGTTCCAAGGATGAGTCTGGCTGGGGTGTTCTGGATGGCCTGTAGTCTGTGTAGGAGATTTCTGTTGATTCAAATCTGCTGGTAATGAGTGCATGGGTGACGGTTTTTCTGCATTCTGGGGGTATGCATTTGAAGGTCTTGCGCAGGATCTGGATGCAGTTGAAGCTGGTGGAGGTGATGGAGTTGATCTGGCGAGTCATGGCGAGGGAGGAGTCGAGGATGATACAGAGGTTCCTTGAATGGTCTGTCGGTGTGGGTGGACTCCCAAGAGCGGAGGGCCACCAGGTGTTGTCCCTGGTGGAGGTGGAGGGTCCGCGATGAGGTCTTCTTTGAGTTAAGCTTCAGGCATCTGCTTTTCATCCAGGTGGCCACGTCTCTCATTCCTTCTTGGAAACAGAGTTTGGTGTCTTCTGGGCTCCTCATGAGCAAGAGGATGAGCTGGGTATCCTCGGCGTAGGACACTATGCTGAACGCGTGTTGTCTGATGATGGCAGCGAGGCGGAGCGCAGGGCTTAGTGATGATCCTTGGGCAACTCCGCAGTTCATCTGTGTGGGTTCAGAGAGGAAAGGTAGGAGTCTGATCCTCTGGGTTCTGCCGGAGAGAAAGGATCTGATCAAAGAGAGGGCTGTTCCTCCTATCCTTGTATTGTGGAGTCTGACTGCAAGGGTGCGATGAGAGACAGTGTAGAAAGCTGCAGAGAGGTCTAGTAGGATGAGGGCTGCGGTGTGCCCCTGGTCTAGTAGCATGCAGATGTCATCAGTGGCAGTGAGGAGGGCCGTCTCAGTGCTGTGGTTGCTGCGGAATCCAGACTGGGAGGCGTCTAGGATGGAGTTTTCTTTGATGAAGGTGGTCAGCTGTGTGTTTACGAGTCTTTCGGTGACTTTGGCAGTGAAGGGCGGAGAGAGATCGGCTAGTAGTTTTTCAGGTCTGTCGGGTAGGGCATGGTCTTCTTGAGGAGAGGTTTGACCTCTGCCCACTTCCAGTTGTTGGGGAATATGCCGGATTGCGAAGGAGGCATTGCTGGTATCTCCAAGTTCGGGTGTGATGGCGGCCGCGGCCCTGTGGTAGATGTGTGATGAGCAGCGGTCCATGGGGGCTCCTGAGTGGGTGTTCTTCATGATCACAGTGGTGTGTTTGACTGCGGCAGGATTCCAGGTGGTGGTGATCGGCTCTTTGTTGGTGGTGGTGGAGCGTGTAGTGGTGTCCAGCGTCTGTTCGCTGAAGTTGTCATAGAGGGCCTTGATTTTCAGATGGAAGTAGAAGCTCAGCTTGTTGCAGAGTTACTGGGATGGTGTGATGTCTGTGGCTTCGCTGGGGGGTTTGGTGAATTGCTGTATGAAGTTGAAGAGTTTTTAGCGTTCGTTGCGTTGGTGTGTTTTTTATTCCTGATGAAAGTCCCCTTGTAGTCTCCTAAATGCTGGTGGTATTCCTTCAGGGTGTCTGGTAGCTGTTCAGGTCTTCCGTGGTTTTCCGGTTTCGCCAGGTTTTCTCGAGGCTTCTGCAGGAGTGCCTAGCTGCTTGGAGATCGGTGGTGAACCAAGCTGCTTTCAGGGGGCGTTGTTTGCCGGGGTGGTGGAGGGGTGGGAGCTTGTCGGCACAGCTGGCGATCCAACAGTGAAGTTCTTGGGCTGCGGCTTTGGCATAGCTCGTGGCACAGGGTGGGTCGAGGATTAGGGTGGCTTTGAGGTGCTCCTCTGTGATCTTGTTCCAGTTCCTTCGAGGCGGGCATGGGGGCGTTTGGGTCCAGTGGATGTGTTCAAGGTAGGCAGTGATGGTCCTTCCAGGGGGGCTGCGTGGTACGGCTCAAATGAATGTTTGTCCCTCCCGCAAAGATGGGGTCGAGGGTGTGTCTGGCTCTGTGCGTGGGGGTGGTGACGAGCTGCTTCAGTCCGAGGTTGGAGAGGTTATCGAGGAGGGTGATGGAGTTGGGGTTGTTAAAGTTGTCTAGGTGGAAATTGAGGCCTCCGAGTAGAATGTAGTCTGTGGTAGCGATGGATTGGGGTGCTACGAGGTCGTCGATTATGGTTGCGAGCAGTGTGCGTGGTCCGGGTGGTCTGTAGGTGAGGGTACTCCGTAGCATGGTGCAGGGGTTGGTCTGGATCTGGAAGTGGAGGTGTTCTGTGTTGGAGTGGGTATCGCTCGTGTTGGAGGTAGAGAGTCGAAGGGAGGTCTTGTGAGCAATGGCAAGTCCTCCTCCTGGGCGGTCCCTTCTCTGGATAGTGTATCCATCGGGGATGGTGGTGGCGATGTCGGGCCGGAGGTGGCATTTGTCCAGGTTTTGGTGAGGAAGGCGACGTTGGGCGAGAGGGTGTCGAGCAGGTTCCAGATATCTATGGCATGTCTGTGTAGGGAGCGTACATTGAGGAGGATGCATGTCATGGCTCCGGTGGTTCAGGCATCCAGCGAGTTCTCATCGGTCTTGGGGGTGCAGTCGATGGTGAAGGATCGTCGGCAGTGTCTGCAGGAGAACTGTCCTTGAGTGGTGTTCAGTGTGGCTCTTTGGCAGCTGTTGAGTCTTCTGGGGTTAAGTGCATGGAGGGGTGCGGAGATGTATAGGCAGGGTTCCGGAGATCCAGGGTTCCTGGCACTGGCTGCGGTCAGGTCACGGACGGGCACAGACAGGCTTGCCTTTGGTGTGCCTGTGGCGCAGCCACACAGCGGCTGGCATTTTATGTGGGAGGTGTAAGGGAGGTGCAGCTGGGAGACGGGGAGCGGGAAATAAACAGGCGGTCGGAAAGTGATGGAACTAGGGCACAAAAACAAACACTAAGCACAAGGCACAATAACGATAGAACTAGGGCACAACAACAAACACTAAGCACAAGGCACAACAATGATGGGATTAGTGCACAACAACAAACACTGAGCACAAGGCACAAAAACGATGGAACTAGGGCACAACAACAAAACACTAAGCACAAGGCACAACAACGAAGCACATAATGTAAGGCAAAGGAAAAAATAGAGAGGGCAAAAGTGAAGGAGCGAGCAACAGGAAGCAAACTTAGGCTCAAACCCCTACCAGCCTGGGCAGAGGCACGGCAGACTGGAGCTACTGGGGGGAGAGCGGGTCCCTGGCCGAGGTCAATGTTGATTGATGAGTCACTTCTAAATATGCCCCTAAGTGTCAAGGACACAAAAGAAAAAATGATTCA
Organism: Lissotriton helveticus; assembly: GCF_964261635.1. Classification (NCBI taxonomy): domain Eukaryota; kingdom Metazoa; phylum Chordata; class Amphibia; order Caudata; family Salamandridae; genus Lissotriton; species Lissotriton helveticus. Next base: position 696,481,580 of record NC_136063.1, read on the forward strand.
CCCTGCTTCAGCACCTAGACACTGTCATCTTTCATGCTGACCTGCCAAGTGTTGCCACCCCAGTCCTGGAATTAGGGAAATGATCCTGAAGTGCATGATCGAGCAGAAGAAATGCTTCTACTGTAGATCAAGCACATTCTCCCTCTTGTGCAGCTGCAGAATCATGCATGTTGGGCAGCTCATAATCCGCTCATCGCACATGTTATTTGGGTCTGATTCACCACTTCTTCACAATTGTGTGCAAGTAACTGTACAGCAGAAGTGCTATTGTGCTACTGTGCACTGTATCTATCAAGCAAAGTCCTTTTACATAGCACTGCATCAGAAAAATCAACGCATTCGTCGGAAACGAGCGGGACACACTCAGGATATGATACAGCGGGCGTGTCAGGCTGTTTACTACTGTACAGATTAGTTTCACTTTCTTCTACTCTCTGTTAGTTAGTGCTGGGTGTTGGAGGTTTTTCGGAGAATGTCTGTGATGTTGGTGGAGTTTTGGTCTTGTCAGTGTCTGATCTGTCCCTGTCTTTTGTGTTTTTTTTCTATACCTCTTGAGTCTTTTAATATTGTTTTATATAGGTATTCGTCTTTGTACTGTTGATTATATGTCTTTTAGGTGTTTTCTAAATTAGGAGTTGGAATAGTTTAAAGGGGTGCACTTTTTGGTGTTTTGTGTGCCCTGGAGTGATAGGGACATGTCGCGAATGGGGGAGGAACTTTTCTCCTATGGCTACTCATACATTATTTGCCCAAAATGCTAGCCGCTAGGGGTAGGGTCAGCCAGGGGTAACCAGACAAAAAGAATAAGGACAGGTGGTACCTGAACAAATATTTTGGGCAGGATCAGACTGTTGTCCAAATGAAGAATCGTTGCACAGATGTGTTGGCCTGGGAGGCAGATCTTGTGGACCACCTTGAACTGGAGATTGGAGGGCCAATTGATATGTATGTGTGTAGCATCTGCATGTAGTAATGTAACTATAGCAGTAATGCAAAATGTAAACATGTAAGATACATTATTTGATTTGTTGTATTTTCACATTGCATCATGTAACTTCCAACATATACATTACAATTAAATAATGTAAAGGATTTAAGATACCTAAGGGAACTTTGTGTACCTCAGAGGGCATACAATAAGTTAACGTGAAGCAACGCAGTGGCAATAGCTGCATTGCCATACACTTGCAAAAGGGACTGATCAATGGGTTGTGAGGCTAAACAACCTTTACAACGCGGTCAAATCACTGCAGTGCCATCACAACGCAGATTTTACAATGCAAGTCATTACCACGACTTGCACTGGAGGGCGCTCTGGACTAAGGAATAGTAGATTTACTATTCCAACACCTTCCCTACTGTACGTAGGCTGGAGTTGGAATAGTAAATCATGCTATTCCTAAGTCCAGCACCCTACAGCGCAAGTCGTGGTAACAACTTGCATTGTAAAAGCTGCGTTGTGAGGTACCCCGATCATTTTGATCGCGTGGTAACATCATACATCCATTGTGAGTGATTGTATACAGCATTCCCTTATGTAACATATGCGAAGGACCAGAGAATGTTCCCAAAATGCCAGAGCAACATCACTGATGGCTAAGCAGGAAATATATATTCAATCTACATTCATGTGGAATGTCCCATGTGGGCTACATTGTGCAGCACATGTACACAGATTAATATGCCTTAGACAAATGTAAATGTGCAGTAATCTGGTCCTTACAGGGTGACACAAAACAAACCTGTTTACAAGACAAGGCATGCATCCTTGCACACAGTTTGAAGGGACCAAGATTTTCGGATGCTCAGCACTCTGTGCACCAGTGCCTTTGAAACCCATATTTGTCTTTTACAAAGTAACATACGATGTATACTTGTCCTTGACCATCTCAGCCCCACTTCTTTCTGCCTAGGGACAATGGTGTTGCCCATGTGTCATGGTACAATGGGGCCTGCCATGATGCTGACCGGCATTATGGATAAAAGCTCATGCCTGAGGCATGCTTCAGGCAGGTGATGATAGATACCTCTGACCATCATCATCCAGCCAGCTCAGCCCTACAAGCTGACTAGCTGCCTCCCACATTAATACAATATACATATAGGTGGGTGTCAAGAGTGTTGACTATATCTGACATACTGGAATGACATAGGCATTAACACTGAATGTAGGCCATGTGTAACCACACTATTTATAATGCAATGTCCATTTTGGTGCCTTCTAGGTGGATATTCCCCTTACAAACAGGGTGAGTTTCTGGGAGCCCAATACTGCCAGTAAGTGTAATAAGTACATGTATGTACATTTTTGACGTGTCAGTGTAGTCTATGTGAATTGTAACATTGTGAAGTGTTTTGTGAAGATTTTAATCACCTACTATCCAATTTGCAGTCAGTGTGAGAACACAATAGAACTAGGCAACAGATTTATTTGAAATGAACAAGGAGGAATGTCATAGTGGTTGTAGGGTATTAGTAAGCAGGCACACACGATTTAAGCATCTTTGATGTTAGCATATCTATAGTCTTGATGCTTTTGACACAGAAACCATCATCTGCAGGTTTCCCACAAAAGCACATTAAATGGTACCACAAAGGCACAACACACATAAATCATGTATCTACATATGTAGCAGCAAAGACGATTAAATGTTGCTGAGCTAGTCTGGACAGGTTTATGTAGTATACGTCCAAATTTGTGTATGATACAGGTGCTGATGATGTGCAATAATATTACACAGGCACTGTCACCAAGTATGAAGAGGAAGGTATCATAAAATTAGAGTAATAAAAAAAGTGCCACTGTGCAACATATATTCCATCCACATGCAGCACACTATGCTCATACATGCTGAATACATTTGACCTCTCTTGCAACGTAATCACAGTGTGACTGATCATATATATATCTGTTGTGTAGCACTTAACATGTTTGTAGACATACCTGTCCCTGTAGATCTGTGTCATTTCAAAAGCCAAATTGAAACTCATGTAGTACATTGTCAGCAGGGTAGTGATCACAATCCAACCATTTTACTATGCTCTGAATGGGGAAACATCCTTTACGACGAAACTTTCACAACGCGGTACCATTACCACGCAGGTTTTACAACGCAAGTCGTTAAAACGACTTGCGCTGGAGGGCGCTGTAGGATAGGGAATAGTTTAATTTACTATCCAACACCTTCCCTACTATCCACGGGGACTGGAGTTGGAATAGTAAATGAAACTATTCCACTATCCAGCGCCCCCCAACGGAAGTCCTTGTAACGACTTGCGTTGTAAAACCTGCGTGGTAACGGTACGCGTGGTGAAAGCACGCGTTGTACCGTCATACATCCCTGTGAATGTTGTTGGGATAGGGCAAAGTTTGCCTGGATCATTGATTGACCCATGGCAGAAAACAAAAGACATGTCTCCATGTGTTTCAGTAAGGGTGTTAGTACATTCTTATAAGGTCCTCATAATGTTTTATTTGTTACAGTACCCCGAGTTATGACTGTTTTAATCCAGCCTCAGGGGTACCTGAGCCTCCAGCCTCAGGGGTACCAGAGCCTTCCGCAGAGTAGGCAATGTCATCACTATGTGAAATGGTGTGACAGAGAAACATTGACACTGATGTCCTGGAGGCTGTACGGCTGTTGGTCTCCTACTCTAGGTAACCATGGTGGTGTCTAAATCATGACAGACTGTTGCACATTGTGCAAGTGGATGGCAGGGTTCTGGTCATATTATTTTGCCTGTCTTAACTGCATGTCAGCCTTCAGATCTCTGTACAATGTGTAATTTGTAAAAGCCATTGTGCCATTGCAATTGCTGACAAACCTATGGAGTGCCAGTAGGCCTCAATGCATGGATTCAGAGCCTAATTTAAATCTTGGCAGACGGGTTACTCCCTCACAACAGTGAGGGATATCCCATCCGCCAAAATATAAATACCATAAGATGTAATAGGATTTATATTTTGCTGTGATGGAATAACACGTTCCACAAGAAGTAAATCAGGCCCCTAGTCTAAATGGCATGGTGTGGGCAGCTGGCCAAACGCACTAGTCTGCTTATTGATTGGCCTTGAAATGCCAGCCTCATGCCCCGTATAACCCGTAGGTTCCATTTCTGGTTGACATTCATACAATGCAAGGTATTTAGTCAGGTTGCTGCCCTGTGTAAACCTTCAAATGCAGGAATGCACATACTGGTAGGCTACGTTAGACTGTCTAGCACCAATATAGTGAACCTGCACCATGGTGCAAGGGTCCCTGCATTATATACCAAAATGTTTGTGTACAGATGATTACTCCAGCATGCATACGCAGAGTACTGAGATGCAATGTTTCATTTGAAAAGTGCAGAAACTAATGCAGCCCTCGGAGAATGTTTGTACTGGAATATGTTTAAGTTAAGCTCAACATGGCTTTGGACAAGCACATATGAATGTGTCACAATGTCAGCCTATTATCACACACATCATGTACATTTCCTGCTTGAACTAGTATTTATTAACTTTACCTCCCTAGATAACATGACAGTTGAGGGTGTTAAAACATTTGAGTTGTGAATGGATCACTGCACCAACATCAGGCGCATCTCACTGGTGTACAGAAAGATGGGCAAGCTGCAAGAGATGGCCAGGGCATTGGGGTCCTGGATGCACCAAAGTCTACCAGACACAGCAGAATCCAGTGTTTCACAAACAACAACAGGTGTACAACAGCAGCAGCCCCGACCACAGGCCACAGCCAGTACATCTGCTGCCTTACATGCTGCCAACGACACGGGACGGAGGCCCAGAAGAAACAGGGTTCTGTTTTCAAGTACTTTATCCTCAGGAAATTGAGGAAGTTGAACAAGAGGATGGATGACTTCCAGCAGAAGCAGGCCAGCCTGGGTGAACTTGTGGTGACCTTGCAGGAGGCCATGGTGCAGGTGCCTGCACTTGTATAGACTCTCCCACAGGACATTACCCTTCCATTTTTTCATTCTGTTGTGTGTTTGTTATAGTTGTTAGGCATAGAGTTAGTTAGGTTTTTCGGTCAGTATGGTGCAGTTATGTGTTAATTTTTAGACAGGTAATTATTTTTTTGTTTTTTAAGTCTGCTTTCATATTTGTAGGTTTTTATGTGGGTGGTGGGTTGATGTTTAGTGTTTAAAAAAAAATGTTACAGTATAAAAATGTATGAAAAAATACCAAGCAAATAAATGTTTGTTTATCTTTACATGTATAGTTAGTATATGTTTAGGTGTAGTTGCTGTTTGTTATGTACCAATCTATGTATATTAACGGGGGGAGTGATGTTTAACTTCTCATTTGTGTATAGTGGTTAGGCGAGTTTAAGATGAGTTAAGATAATCTAAGGTAGTGTTAAGGTAAGTTAGTGTAGGTTATGTAGTTATAGGTTGTTCGTATAGATTTTAGATAATTAAAATTCTTTCTACTTTCACCACTTCGTAATCATTTCATATTTAAGAATAGTTATCAATGAGTAAGTTGAGTTGAGTACATGATGTAGCTATTGACCTGCAGATTTTTGAAGGTATTTTTTGCTATGTCAGAGGCATACGGGCAGGTGTTAATCTACCTCACATTAAAGTCATTTAAGGACCCTTTACCATTCTTTTGGCACTGTAAGCTATCCTCTTTAGATGATTATTCTCACAGCATAACACCAATAGTCTCCTACGGTGAAAATGTGTGTGAAAGAGATAAAGCCGTTATAGTCGGTGTGCTTTTGTCACTACAGATTCCTGGCTGCACTGGGACACGCACTGGTGGCTGGCACTACCGCACACAGCCTTGCACCATTGTGAACGTGATTGTGAAAGTGGGTCGTAGTTGTTGGCTGAATGTGTCCACACATGCCTGAGGAACCTACATCATCATTGACATTAACTACTTGTTTAATGTGGCTCTTCATGCATGCATCTTTGGTTTACAACTTTCAAAGTGTCAAGCACATAAGTCTTCATGTCCTCTTCCCTGCTTTGATCCTGGTTCTGTGTTCTGGCTCCAAAGCAAATATATTTGTGTACAATGTACAAAAGATGTCATGTATGGTTACACTCACATTCAAAACATTATGCGGCCTCTCATGAGCAGTGGACCTCATTTCCTGTACGTATCTCAGTGTAGCATTATTCACCATTTATCAGTTGACACAGAGCCCCATCAATCAGCCCTTGCATTTCTTGTATATTGTTAAACACACAGGAACAAAGGAGGGTCTGTAAAACCACCTCGTGTGGCTAACTACCCTGTATTACAATGAAGGTCAGAAGCAGGTATCCTAGTTGCCCTGGGTGACCTATCTAGTGACATATAATGTCGTGAAGAGTATGCATGCATGGAAGTAAGTACATACAGTGCCAGTTTACTAAATCCCAAACGCTCAAAAGTGGATAACCATCAAATTTGAACTTTGTGATCAGTCCTATCATTTGGTTAACCTGTATCTAGTGGTTGGTCCTTTGATCATCGAGACCAATAAACCAGAAGCTCGATATTCGAGCAGGATCTAGTCCACGGGCACTTATGATAGCCGTTTATTGATGGTTGTGGGAATAGTGAAGAAGCAGTGCAATTACAGAGTGAAAGTGAATTAAAAGTCCGGGTTCTTTAACCCCCCCTTTTTGTTTTTGTCTTTGGTTATCACTGTTTGGGTCAACAGCAACAACATTGATTGTGAGCAAAGGTTGACCAGACAGACTCCAATTAGGAGTCATGTCATGCGACATGTAGAGGTGAGGCAATTGTCAGTGAGGAGGTACAAATTGCCATTATGGAAGGTAGGCTTCATCAAAGGTTCACATGCAGATAAGATCAACAGGAGGAGAACAAGCAAAAAGGTACAGTACTGGGTGACAACGTTGGTGGAATGACGATAGACGCAGAACCACTAGGAAACTGGCCAGGAGGCAACAGACAAATCTTACCTGTCAATTTGCCACCATAAAGTAGAGAACTTCACATCTTCCTCCCTTGATGGATGATTTGATGTGGAGGGCTGTTGTTCTTGCTTCTCCATGATGACACCAGCACCGTCAGCTAGGGACTCATCCATGCTTTGGAGCCACCGTTAGGTGTCTCTAATTGGCTGAGACATATACTTATTAGGACTGAGACACCTACAGACACCTTCAACAGTGCCCACTAGGGTCTCCATCCCCGCCTGCACATCGTCAACCATTTGCTGCTGGACTCCTACCACTCAGTGCTGAAAGTCAACTTGGGGTCCTCGGAGTCCACAGCAGGACTCTGACTGGCAAATCGGGCATATGCTGTGGGTGGTGGATCCATTGGAGACCCTGCAATGTTGCCATCCCTTGCCATGACCAGAGGAAAAAATTCATAGGAGTCAAGGAGTTGTTGGAAGGTGTCATCGTCCATGGGGGGCAGGATGGCATCACCGAACGGTTAGTCATCAAGGACAAGCTGCTGTACAGAAGGTGTTGTTTGTCCCTCTGCAATGAAAAATAAATATGTCATCATGGATCGATGGTAGATGTTGACATAAGTAATTTAAGGGACAAGCACACTTTATTTTAATTCACTTTATAATACACATAGATGTGCACATTTCTCCCAACAAGTAAATCAGGACATGTTACACTTTTGTTGCCTTTCACATGACAATATCTTTACATTGTTCAGGCAACCACTGTGTGACAGGGGGGCCTAATCGTTTGATACAGCCCTATGCAATGCAGCTAAGCAGCATGCTGGCCGCTCTGCCTGAAAGAGGGCGTACAGGTGAGGGTCCCATTGAACATATTGATTAGTTTGTTTTTTTAAATGGGCATAATAATGTAACATTCACTTATTGTCACCACTGCTGAGAACACTGCACCATGTCACCCGAGTGCCTGCCTTCCCTTTAGTCATCAGTAAGCCCACAGCTCTGACAAAGTAATGCTATCTTCCCATCTTTTATATTTAATTCTGCACTCTGCCTTTCACACTGTACACCACTCCAATCTGCCTTGCTGTAATGCTGTGTTGTCTTGCATGTACATTTTACAATCATGTGGCTTAGTACCCATATTTGACACACACCCACATGACCTTTAGACACTGCAGGAATGGGTAAGGCCATGTATTTACCATACTTTACTACTTTGCATGAAATCCAGTAGTTTCTTTGCACACAAAGTAATTTCTAGAGTCTAGAACAGTAGACACTGAGACCCATCTCTGATGGGGATAGGCACCATCACACTTGGAAATATGGAGACACTCAAGCTCACTCTATTTCCTCATTACCCAAGATACCCATCTATAGAGTAGCACAAATGTCTTCAATCAGCACCACTCACTTTTAATTGTACATGACTCCTCTGGCAAGCATCATCCTAGCCCAGGGACTCTACTTCATCTCACACAACGATGACACCTAGATCATATACTAACTCTCAGGAGACACAAACACCGACAACATTTGTTACATTATGCAATTGACCAACATGCCTGTCTGTATGTCAGAGCTATGGCTCATGGTGAGGCTCACAAGATAGTTGTGAAGTTATTCTGCAACATGTACCTACCCTGGTTGCCCACACACAAGACCCAAACACCTCACCTTCCAACCATCCCAAGAACCGGCACTTCACCCTGGGCACCTATCTCATCCTGGCACTTTGCAATTCCCTGTTTCACATCCACCTCCTTGCACATATGTTGCATAGTAACACTTTTCCTCTTATGGCTCCATCCTGACAACTGCAACACCCTCACCCAAGCAGAACATCACATGTTGAAAGTAGTACACCAATGCCCTCTTCTATGGCATCCCTACACAGATGCTACACATGTGGGAAACCATCAAACACAGCAGTGCCTGACTATTGCTCAGCCTACCGTGTGGCACACACATCATACTTCACATCCCTGAGATACAAAGGCCCCCTATTTAGACACACTTCCAGTTTGATGTGGTCAGCCACACCTAAAAGGCACTAGAATATTAGGGACCCACCTAGCTCACACGCCATCTATGCTACCTAGAGACACTCCTGTAGTTCTGGTGTGCATCTCTTCCATTCACCCCCACCCCACCCCAAACTTCATTGGAGCAACAGACGAGGTAGGGTGGTCTTAAACATGGTAAGCAACACCTGTTATACCTTCACACAGCACAGAAAGACAACTGCATGCAATATGTCTTAGTGCTAGTGACTGTACACCTAGCTCTTCAAATGATCCCACTTGGAGAGCCTTCACATACCCAGCACCTGGATCCCTTTTTGGGTCGTAAGTTAATAGTTGTACTTGCTGCTCGGCCAGTGTTTTGGTGTGAACCCCTTGCTGTTGTCGTGGGAGTCAGCTATCTACTGTTGGGGTGTGTGTGTGAGTGCTCTTTGATGTGAGCTCCTCTAGCCTACCACATGTTTCGTGGTTGTGGGTTGACATGGTATTGTCACCTTTGTGGGCAGTGTTTTTGGTGTGAACCCCTTGCTGTTGTTGTGGGAGTCAGCTATCTAGTCTCTATTGGGGGAGTGTATGTGAGAAGGTGCATTAGTATTGTGCTTATCTTGCATACCACTAAATTTGGTGGTGGTGGGTGACACACAACCGTCACCTTTGTGGGCAGCACATTTTGGGTGAACCCCTTGTCATTGTCGTAGGAGTCTAGGTACTTCTCACTGTTGGGGTTGTGTTTGTGAGAAGGCTCTTTGGTTTGAGCTTCTCTTGCCTACCACTTCTTTAGTGGTTGTGGGTTGACATATTTTGTCACCTTCATGGGCATGGTTTCGGAGATGACTTGTTTTAGTCACTCGTGTCTACCACCTTTTTGTGCTTGATAGGTGTACTTTTCCCTCACCTCTAGCTTTGGCGTTATTTTTGAGGTATGTTGTATGCTTGCAACCCTTTCTTTAATCACGTGTCAGATCGGAGTTCCTTCTTAGTTTGGACATGTGTTTGCTGTGGTGTGTTTGCTCTGCACCGTTGTGGTTGGGTCCTCTTAGTGTTCACGTCATTTCAGCCTGGCCAGCAGGAATGTTTGTGTCCCTAGGGGTTGGGTGGATTTTGCGTGGTGCAGTCTGCTGATTTGTATGTTTGTATAGAAAGGGAGTCGGTGTGTGAAGGAGTTTGTCTTTCTGTAGTCATCTTTGTATGTACATGGGTGGGCATTGTCGTTTTTATCTATTGCTTTGCCTTTTGTTGAAATTCATGCATATTGCCATTTTTCTCCTGTGGTTTCCTACATTTCTGGATGTTAACTTGAAAGCCCTTAGTACCGTGTTTTCTCACTTTTCAACCTTTCTGGTTTGCCCTCTACCTTACTCAGGTCTATGCAATGGTACCTTTCCTGATTTTATCTGCATGTTATTATCTCTTCAATGTGCTTTTCACTTGTATCATTGCATTGTATTTTTGTTTAATATGAGGAAGGGAGAAGTGTTGTACTTGCTGCTCAGCCAGTGTGTGTGCGGTGTGGAATGTTGGGATGGATGGTGCTGTGGAATGTTGGGTGAGTGAGGTGGGCAGTTGGAGGATGGGCTGAGCAGCATGAAGGCTGCTACTGGTGGGGCTCTCTGTACCTGTAACCTGGACCCATCTATCATAATAAATACCATCTTAAGTTACCCGTAACCCAGATCTTCGTTTTCATTACTACATTAATCCTCAAGCAACCCCATTCCTTTCCTTTACTTTATACTCCAATTTTGCACTTTTGGCTGCCTAACCCCAAGACAAGCACACGTACTTCATGGTGCAAGGCAGGGCCTGCATTGTCACAGACATATCTGTAAAGTTCCCAATGTCCATGCATAACGTGCTGCTCCAGGCCAGATGTTTTCCTTTCTATTGTAGGACGTGTTGTCCTAGTCAATCATGCTGTACATTCCACTAAAAGTCCCAGTATTAAATGGAAAACTTGGACTGGGGCAGCACCACATGCATGGACTTAAAAAACTTGGAAGAGCTGGACTGGGCTGAACAAATAGTGGCTGCTCAAGATAATTATATTTATGAGATGGATGAGTTAACGTGTGAGACATTCCTGCCCTAAGTAAGCCGGGTATACCCAGACGTGGGTCCTGGGCTCACTGTGCCACTGGAATCCAGCTAGCCAGGCTGATGAAGGACAATACCCCTAAACCGGTCCCACGATGCTTGTTTTTGGTCAAGACTGATTTGCAAATGGCTGGATCTAAACTGAGGTGACATGATGAAAAAAAGAACAATGGATTTAACCTGGATTTCTTGACTGGGGGTTAATGTTTGATTTGTTCTTTCTTCTGGCCATCATTTGTGTGTTTTTTGAAAATGAAGAGTAAAAGTAAAAAGTAAAAATCCTAAATAAATGTAATGTCCATCCCACTGCCAGGATGGAGTGTCCAAAGGGCTACCAGTGTTGAGGTGCACAATTCCTGGTGGTCCTCCACAGAACACCTGAAAGGGAGAGTTGGGAGACAGAATGAATGGATATGGCTGCTCCCAGAAGAGAAAGAAACAGCGGAGATTGCTGTGCTAGTCAGCATTTGACTCTTGGTGGGCCTTCACCTCTACTGTAGCCTTTGAAGACCCTAAGAAAGTGCCTGCTGACCACCAATCAGTTCTGTTGCGGCCTGCTGGAAAGCAGACATGGTCACAAATTGTCTGTGCCAGGAGGTGCAACACTATGAAAGGGTGAAGATTGCCCTCAATCGCTGATCTTCAAGATGGGCACTTGTAGGAGAGGTGACAGGTGGTGCAGCTTAGACCCATTGTTGTGGGAGTGTCTTGACAAATAGGGCTGTGGCTTTAGACCCCGATCATGAAGGGGTCTGCTCTTCGGAAGCAACAGATAGTTCTTGTTGGCCAGTTGGAGCCCCATCATCTTCCTCCTCATGCCATGTGAAGCCACGTGAGGCCATGCAATGTCCAGATCGACCATCATCCTCACTGGAATCCACAGCCTCTGAGTTTTTTAGACCATGTAACTCTCTTCGTTGGTGTACCATATCTGCGGACAGATGCTTCCGCCCAGAAGTGTAGTTTGGACAGTAATATGGGGGGGGGGTGAACTTCAGATTTACAATCAGGCTGGCATATAATGTTAAAATACATTATAAGTAGGCGTCCCTGTTTTCAGTTTCGATTTTTGGTAAATTCTGGTTGGATTTGATCAGTGTTTTCCAGTGATTTCAATACCTTAAAAAAACAGTGGTTATCAGTGGTTACACATTTTCGCGCCATTAAAAACAACAGGAACAGTGTTTTTCCGGTGTTTATGGAAATTTTTGCTTTTATTATTGCTTGTGTTCCGCACTGATAGTGCATGGTATATAGACAGTTTACGTACAGTGTATATGAGGTCCAAATTTATTTTTACAAATCAAACTTATCGTAGTATATCATACAATACTTCATTGAGTCTTTGGCCATGCAGGCTCGCTCTTTCCTTCTCATGTAAACTTTTATCCGTGAAAAGACCCTCTCAACATTGGCACTTGAGACAGGCAATGCCAAAATAGCCAGTACACAATTTGCTAACTCTGGCCACTGGCATAGCTTTCCATGCCAATACTGATGCACCTGTAGATTGTGATTCTCTGCGACAGGTTCTGCAGCATATGCCCTCAGATTTATTGAAGCGGTCATAAATGAGGCAGCACTTTTGAAACTCCGGAGAAAATGTCCCTTTACGGAAGGGATCTATAACTTGTGCAGAGTACCACAGTGAGCCTTCATTGACTTCAAATGCCATGGTTGGCGAAGGGCTATTTCTCATACATTGTAAAATAAAAGTTCCTGAATTGCTCCTCAACATTTCTTTGCTTACAAAGTGGCAAGCACTCTAACATGGAACATGTTGCAGTGCCAAAGTCACTAAAAGTGTCACCAAGCTTACTCTCAAGGAGATGTTTTAGATCTACACTAATTATGATGAACACTTGGCAGACAAGGGTATTTGCAGACTCTAGTTTTTTTATCATGTCCACAACAGCAGTCATGCTTTCCTGTAAAAATTCAAGAATGCAGTAGAGTGTACTTTTTTCAATTCACCATCAATATGGATCCAAATACCCTCACATTTCTTGCCTTTTGCATCATCACTCAGCAAAAGTTCTGTAAACGGCTGCCACATGGATAATATAGCATTCATGGCCTCTAGGACTGAGAACCACCAGCTAAGTGACACAGTTGGGATGGCTCTTTCTTTGAAACCACACAAAGCACAAAATGAGAAATATTTGTATTTTAGTTCCAACGCATAACAAAACAGTGCACCAGAATGGACTAAAAAGTCAATAGCATTCTTCATTAACTCTGAAGATTGTAAAGATGCTTTCAGATTGCCATCTAACAAGTGGCAAGGATCTCTTACAGGGAAGCACTACAGCTCAGGTATCGATTTTGACAGGTCATCACACAACTTTTTCATATACGTGGCTGAATCACTGTAAATACAAACAATACCACTCCAATCTTTTTTGAACTTGGTAAGAACTTTTTGCAGCAGCATTCCAAGTGACACTGCATTCTATCTTTTCCAAAAGTATGGTGTCATGTTTTCATCAGTATCCCAGATGCTTTGTGACTGCACTCTTTTCACATATGCCTGTCACTATACCTTGCATTTAATGTTTAAAGCCTGGGGGGTTTGGCAGTTCACCTACTATACTGACTCACTAGAAAAGGGGGCTGATGTATCAAGGGTTTTTACCCATTCTCTGTGAGTAAATGTGAGGGTACATATTGGGAAAGATTCTTATGAAACCTAAATTTTTCCTATCAGTGAAACACTCAAACTTAGCCAAAAAAATCAAATATGATTTAGATATATTTCCTGATTCTCTATAGTTTATAAAATAAATAACAACACCTAAAACATGCTTTTAACCCCGGTATCTTCAGACCAAAGACCACAAAACTGAAAAAAGGATGAAGAAACAATATTTTAGTGACATCCCAAAACAACAAAACTCAAGCAGAATAATGTTTTCCCAAGTATTTCCCTGCTACCTTATATAACATAGTTACATTGTATTGGCCCTTTCAGGAAAAAATAAAAATGACTCTTTCACTCTCCTTTTCCTTTCTTTGAAGGGCATTCAGTTTGTGGTTGTGCAGGGGTTTTTTCAGTGTTTATATGTTTACACTGGGGAGGGCTATTTCCCTTCTGGTGGGGGTTTATCATTTGTAATAGGTTTAAACCTAAAACCGGACTGTCTAATTATAAGTCAAGCCGGGTTGATGCAGGATGCCTAAGGGGCAGTGGAAAGGGGGAGAAATAAAGATTGTTAGGAGTACTAAGAGAGAAAACACAATATTTTTTCAAATAACCAACGTTTTTGGAGAACTTTCAAAACAGAGAGGGAGAGAGTGTGTGTGTGCCTTTTTGTCTGTGTGTAAATACAAATTCTTGGTGAAATCCGACAGACATCTCACAATACCCAACTGAAATCATCTGTACTCAACTATTTATCAGAAAGTGCATTTATTGGGGCGGGAGAGTGTAACACCCCAGCACCCTCCCTGAAGCTACACCCCTGCTTCCGCCTACTCTATTGTGTTATTTTTCTTATCTGCCCACCTATGGCTAAGGTTTTTCTCTTAAACTGCCAGCTGAAAATGAAAGGTAAGAAAAAAACATAAGTTCATATTTCCTCTATTTCATAAAACTTAAAAAGTACTTTGAATATTTGAAATTTAAATCTGATAAATACCGCACATGGCACATTACCTGATTACCTTTAGGATGTAAGGTAATAGAATACAGGTGCCACATTTCACAGTAAGTGACTCTGATTACCAAGGGTTCAAACGACTTATATATTATATCCCCATAAACTGTATTCTCAATGTATGATATCCAAATAGAAATGCCACCTAAGCTTATGGGAAGCACAGTCCTAATCAGAGAATGTCAACCTAACCTTCCATTATGATGGCAGAAAGGAACATAAGCATGATTTGAAGGTCCAGAGTATATTACATTTTGGTACACCATGCATGGAAGAATTTTGTGGACATGTGATGGCTGCATCAACAAATTGTACATTGTATGAATATTACCTGGTAGTGAACACAAATCAAAGTTGTGTGCTGCACACTGCCTAAGATGTGTAACTTGCCTAGGTTATATGTGTTAAATGGATTTAACATTACTAAGTCACTTGTAATAAATAAGGCCATATGACAATGGCGAAGTACAACTTTTAATACATTTAGAAGAAAAATATGGTGAACAACCTTTACAACGCAACTTTTACCACGCAGTGCCTTTACGACGCAACTTTTACAACGGAAACCATTACAACGCATTGCGCTGGGGGGCGCTCTAGGATAGGGAATAGGTTTAATGTACTATCCAACACCTTCCCTACTATCCACGGGGACTGGAGTTGGAATAGTAAATTAAACAATTCACTATCCAGCGCCCAAAAGCACTATGCGTTGTAAAGGCATGCGTTGTAAAAACCGCGTTGTAAAGGCATGCGATGTAAAAGCATGCGTTGTAATGTCATACATCCAAAAATATAGATCGCTGTGTGCCAACGTATTATACTGTAAACTGTAAACTGTGAATATTTAAATAACACAAAGGTCATTATTTAATTGACAAATATTAATTTATATCAATCGCACAACTCAACATTTTAGTTGACACCATAATGTACTGACAGCATGGCCAAATACAAACAAAAAAGACAAGACATGAATACAAAACATTAAAACCACAAATAATGGTTTTATTTTGTTTAAATTGAAATGCTACCTTGATGCTGCTGGTGGGCCTCCTGCCTAGTGTGTCAGACAGATCATGCTGTCTCAGGAACTTCCTGTGCAGCGGGGAGGACCTGGGGTACTGTGCATGTGATTTGGCGCAAACACGTAGCCCATCCTGTGCCTTCAGGCGTGCCTGACGCTGGAGGTTCTCAGCACTTGTGGAACTTCCTGGCTCTTCGGTGTGAATACCAATTGCATTGTGCTGCATGAAATAGCCTCTTGCCTTATCTCAATCCATGCTTCACTCCTCAGCTGGGTTTCAGGGACCGGGTAAACCTGAGGAAACGTCTGAAGGCTCCAAAATGAGGGGCAAGGTGGCACACCCGGTCACAGACATTTGTATGTGGCTTGATTTCTGATGTTGGCAGGCTTTGTGCGATTGGTTGATTTTGTAGCAAGGTTTATCTCTTGATGGGTGTGTTGGATTCCTGACTGATCACCCCACTTTACATAGGCAGGTATATTGACTGGTAAAGAAGCTTGATTGCAAATTATGTTGTCTATTAATATTACCTATGGTTTGCGTTTTGTGCCTAGGTTCATTTTCTAAAAAAGAAATAAACATATACCATTTATAAATAGAGTTTTAATTTATAATTTTTCTAACACATACAAATATTTTTTCAGCTTTTTAAATAGTTTTCCTTGTGTGGTGTTTGCGTTACTCCATGACTTTATTGATGTCTATGAGAGTGTCCTGCTGTGACGCTGATAGGCCATGTGTGATGTTTGACTTTCTCCAAGGCTTGTCTGGCGTAGATTTAAAAGCCTATTTGATCCGAAGTACTGATGGAGTAGATATGGGTGTAACTTTGGTGAATAACAATTTTCTTACTAGTTTGTGGTTTATGTTTTTGTATTTGTATGTCTCTACTTGTGTTCCTCTTTAATTTCTGCCCTCTTTAATTGTTCCTGAACTCCATCCATTTAGTTGTAGATACTTCCAATGTTTCAACCACTCCCTCTTGCCCATCCCTCATTAACTCCAGAAGCGGACACCTCTGCAAGCACAGTTCTCCATACTTGTGCCGCAGCTATCTGCATTTTAGATGGATGGAGATCTCAGGCAAGAGATTAGGGAATACCATGTGTGAATATGTAAAGAAGTACTGTTAGCATACTACTTTACATGCTCAAAAATGCTTTGGTGAATAGGTTCCAGAGGTATTCATTTAATTATTTTGCTTTATAAAGCACAAACTCAGGACAATTGTGCCTTAAAGTCCTGTAACGATTGTTGAGCATGCAAAAGCAGACAAAACATTTTTATATAAAAAACATTGGTAGCAGCACAATTGTGTCATTGCCAATATCAATAGAGTGGGACATCATAATTGTCTTAAAGACTATAGTTATTATTACAGATAGATTCTGTAAATATATTGTATAAGACGGAAAAAAAATCCCTAATTATTTACATAGTAATTCTTGGTTCATCTAAACAACTGTGTGCATAAGATTAAAATGGAAAGATATAGTGATGTGGTTACAGATAGTTTGGGGAAATTATAGGTGACCTAATAAAGCCACAATAAAGTATATCATTGAAGTAAATATTATGAAAACTAAGTAACGAACAGGTCGCCTGTGGTGTACTGTTTAGACAGTAACTTATACTATACAGTGTTGAATAGAATGTTCAGGTTACCTAGTTATTGTGGAGCCTGCATTATATGTAATCTTGTGACATGACTGGGCCCTCTTTGTTTCTCAGATGCTGCCAAAGGCACGGAGATACTCCTTCGGGAGTCGATTCCCAGCGCGGTACAAGTATGCAAATAAATGTAGTATATAGAATATTGTGACAATGGTATCAGAACTCCAGAGTCAGTACTCTGAGCCCTTTACACTGGTATCCTGTTGCTCATCTCTTTATCCACAATAAAGGCCATTTGGAAAACCATTGGCTGCCGGATCATTCATCTTTACATATTTGGTGACAGGATGGGATCCTTAAGCTGTTGGTTTTTTTTTTAAATGGAGATGCCTACTGTTGGACTTGGCCCTTTTTGCAGGGTCATCCCTGAACATTTTGCCATCCTCCTGAATTTTACCTGACCTGTTTTTGTTGGTATTATGACTCTGGGCACTTTACCACCTCTGATCAGTGCTAAAGTGCATATGCTCTCCCTGTTGCTGTATGAATTAGTGATTCCATAATTGGCTGGTTTGGTCTACTTGTCAGGCCCTAGTACAGTGCACTGAGGGGGCACAGGACTTGTAAACCAAATGCTGCTAGTGGGCTTGCAGCACTGGTTGTGCCACCCACAGAAGCAGTCTGTAGAAGTGTGTCTAAGGCCTGCCATTGCAAAGCCTGTGTGCAGTCTGGTACTGTCATGCTGACTGGGCAAGTGCACCCAGTTGCCAGTCCCTAAACCATCTATTTTCTTCATATCAGACACCCCTATGGTAGGCCCAAGGGCAGAAGTCTGGTAAACAGAATGCTTCAGAACTGGTTTGGACTGAGCAAAGGCCCCTCTCCCCTCAGAGAACAAAGGATTTGGGGCTATAAATATTGGTACCCTGATCCCAATAAATTAGATCACTTTGGACTACAAGAAGAAACCTTTACTGAGGAGAGGAACCTGAGGAAACTGAGGAGAGACTATTCCCAAGCTGAGGTGCTGCTTGGGGGATTGGCCTGCAGTGGTTGCCTTGCTGCCAAAGGAAGGAGAAAGGAACTTTGTGTACTTTGCTTTCAACTTGTGAAGGATCTCCAAGGGCTTGGAAAAGAGCTTGCCTCCTGCTGAAGTCTCAGGGACAACAGGCTTAACCCCCCAGCTCCCCAGAGCTCTTTTGGAAGTGCCTGCTGCTGTTTTTGGCCTTCTGAGGAACTGCATGTTACAAGGAGCTGGAAGCGTGACTCAACGAGAAGAAGCGTGTTGATGGAGCAAGGTTTCACAAGTAAAGTGACTTGCTCGTACTCAACCCTCTCGAAAATAATATGAATGTACTAACTAACATGTTTTGTCTTATTAATATTGCATTATACGACATATTAGGCATCTAGGGGAAGATTGACAATGTGCTTTTACTAACTATAATCCGCTCGCATTAAAATGGCCGCTGCTACGCGGGATTTTCTATTGCGAATGCGTCTGTCATGCTCACGTGATATGCTTGGTGGGAAAACTTTTGCTTCTGCGCATTAGAACTAATATGGCTGTTCTATGTCCTAACGTGCAAGAATCTTGCATCGCTGCTTTGCTAAGCTGTCTGTTTTTGCTTAATATCTAATGCAATAGTTAAAATAAAATAATGGGAAAAGAGTAGAAAGAAGTGGTATACAGTGCATTCATTTATTCCGTGTCTCTAAAACTGTTTCTTTTCTATTTTTACATGTAACGAATTATGGGCCTAAATACTTTGCTGGACTCCATTTTTGGAGAAACTGCACCTGCGCAACAAAAGTCCTGAGCCACTGAAGCTGTAGCCTTGAACTCAAGCCAAATCAGACATGATTAGACTGATTGAATGCATTAAATGAAGATGAATTGTTGTTTATATGTCAAAGTATCACCCGAAATACAAAAACATTTCATGAAAAATTGACGAGTTTGGCAAATGAAATGGGAATTGACATTGGTAAATCGAAAGTGTTACAGAAACCATATCGAGCTGAATTTTCTGACAAAGATTTAGAAAATATGAATGTGTCCGGTTGAAAATTACAGATTAAGGAATTGTTATCATTATTGCAGAAATGGGGTGATATAGACAGATGGAAAGCTAGATGGTTAAAGAAAAAAAAAGAAGCTCAAGGAAAAGGCACTGCATCAAAATATATGTTGAAAGAAACAGAGAAAGTGGAAAGGTTGTGTCCAATGAGAGAAGTACCAGGTGGAGGGCATATACATGTCCCATGGTCCCAACAAGATATTTTGTCATTTAAAATGATTTCCCAAAACTCAGAGAGAAACCTGTAGAATAGTACAAGCAGGTCGAAAGATTTGTGAAAGTCTCAAAAGTATTGTTAAAAGATCTAGATGGGTTATTCGACATTGTTGTTCCTGTTGGTTTATAGACAGAATGCAAAATTGCAGTAAACTGGCCAAATGATGAGTATCCTAGAGACCCAAAAAGAGGAGCACCATCAGATGAGGTGATGAGGAAATATAATCAGGTAATACTATACTTAAAAGGAAAAGTACCTCCAAAAGAGACAGACTGGACTAGAATAGACAGAACTGCCCAGAATAAAGCTGAATCTGTACATGCATATTATGAACAACTTTAACAAGTTTTTAAACAGTACAGTGGTTTAGAAAATATTTACACCAAAGATATGACACATTTTATCTATCGGTTTGTGTCTGGGCTAAAACCAGAAATTTCGCAATGGATTAAAGATCATAAAATCTGCTGGCAGGCCAAACCTGTAGATGAAATACTAAAATATGCAAAATATTGTGAAGATGAATCGGACAATAAACGAAAGAATTTAGAAGAAAAAGTAATGTGGGCACAGGTAAAATTGGCAGAGTAACAAGAGCTCCAAATGAAAAATATTCAGACCGAAGGAGTTGGAAATGGTAATAACCTAGGGGAAAATGTAATCGAGAGGAAGCTAAAAAGAAATTTCCTTGTCATGGGTGCTGCAAGTTGGGGCATTAGAAGAACGAGTGTAAGGCTGTATGAAATATTAATGTACAAAATAACAATTTAAATTCACAGATGCAGAATGAGGTATCGAAAAAGAAGCAACAACAGGTAATACAAAACCAGTTACCATTGGCGCTTATGCCAAACCCTGGGAGTCAGCCTACATACAGTGTAGATACCACAAGTTGGGAAGAAAGTGGTAAAAGGGACACAGTGACACCCCAGTTTCTTTTGAGTGGTTCATACTTTGATGAAGACAGTTTCTGACGGTGCCTGAGGGGGGAGGACGAGGAGTGCGTACTTGGTACATCCTTGCAGGTAGATCAGTCAGGGCCATACATTGAGGGAAAGGTTGAAGGAAATGATGTTACCTTTCTGTTGGATACTGGCGCTACACGTTCTACTGTGAGAACAGTAGACGTTCCAAACCTACCCCACTCGGGAGAAGCGATCCAAGTAGTGGGCGCTTCTAATAAACAAATTAGTACCCCAGTTACAGAACCAATGGAAGTCAAAATAGACAATATTAAAGAAATGCACAAATTTGTTGTATTATACTCCAGTCGAATAAACCTGTTAGGTAGGGATTTGCTGTGCAAAATGAACTGTACTATCTTTTGTACACCAAATGGTGTTGAAATTCAAACCCCAGATGAAGATGGAATGTATAAAATTATGTTAGCAAAACAGGAAACTGAAAAACAAAAGTTTACCATAGAAGATTTGCCAAAAGAATTACAACATACGGTAGATCCTAAAGTGTGGGATTAATGACAAATGTTGATCCGGTAAAAGTGACAGTCAGTCAGTCAAAATACTTTATTTGGTTTGTTTTCAAACCATAAAAGCATACTACAAATTACAAATTTTATACCAAGGAATTATAAAACCATTAATTAAGCATAAAAATAGTAACAGTATAGAAACATTTTTAAATACATATGTTCAAATTCATTTTGGGCGAATTTCATAAAACCACATTACTGAGCTGAGACAACCATACATTCAATTAATTCAGATAGGTGCATTGGGTCCGGTTATACATAGTTTATTTTTTCTCATGATTCTTACGGCCGCAGTGAGGAAGCTAGCGACATTAAAAATTTCCCACACATTTGATAATAGCTGGAGGTAAAGAAGAGCTGGCTTAGCTTGTAAAGAGCCTTTATTAGCTAGGATTGGGAGGATAAAACGCCTCCGGATAGCGGTAAAGTGCTCACAGAAAAAAATAAAATGCATTGTATCCTGTGTGGAAAAATCATCACACAAACAAACCCCCAACTCTTCCACCCTCTTCCATCCTGATGACTCTGCAAGGAGGAAATGAACTTGGTTCAGCCTAAATCTGACCAGTAAGAATCGATGGTTGGGGTTTGTAATGCTAACCAATTATGGTTCAATAGATAATGTGGTTTTCAGCAGTTGATGAGCCCTTACCGTCGGCTTTGCCAACTCCCTATCTTCTCTAGCCATGGCAGCCATTGAGAGATATTGAATCCTTGACCCATTTGATGTCCCCCTTCGACAGCTTCTCAGGCGAATTAAAAGTGACTGTAAAAGAAGGTGCAGTTTATCCAAATATTCAAAGTACAAAATGAGCCCAGAAATAAAGGCAGGAGTTGCACTAAAAATAAAATGTCTGGTGGAAGCGGGAATATTGTAGGAGATAATGAGCAGTCCATGTAATTCACTCATAATTGGCATCAAGAAACCGAGCGGAAAATACAGGGTTGTACAGGCCCTTCGCAAAATTACTAAAATTGTCGTCCCATGTTGTCCAGTTGTGCCAAACCCTGCTGTGATTCTGTATCAAATACCATGGGCAGCAGGATTGTTCACTGCAATTGACCTTTGCCATGCATTTTTCTCTATGCCATTACACCCAGATAGCAAATATATTTTTTCGTGCAATATATAGATGACCTATTGGTGGCATCTAAGAATCGAAAATACTGTGTTACTGATACAATTGCTTTACTAAATCATTTAGGTAAAGGAGGACACAAAGTATCACCTGAGAAATTACAATATTGTACCACATCAGTGAAAAGGGTGGGGAGTGTTTTAAAAAAATATTATTTTTTAATAAATTTTTTATTTGAAATAGGAATTTGAATTTGTAAATTTCTAATTTTATTTTAAATTTTAGGAGCGGGATGTTGGGTTTATAGGGGATAAGGGTGGGGAGTGTTTTAACATTTTTAAATTTTTAAAATAATGTAACATTTTTTAAAAATGAAATAGGAATTCGAAATTTGAAATTTCTAATTTGATTTCAAATTTTAGGAGCGGGGTATTGGGTTTATAGGGGATAAGGGTGGGAAGTGTTTTAAAAATTTTAAATTTTTAAAATAATTATAAACTTTTTTTTAAATGAAATGGGATTTTGATATTTGAAATTTCTAATTTGATTTCAAATTTTAGGAACGGGATGTTGGGTTTATAGGGGATAAGGGTGGGAAGTGTTATAACATTTTTAAATGTTTTAAATAATTAAAAAAAATTTTTTTTAAATGAAATAGGAATTTGAAATTTGAAATTTGTAATTTGATTTCTAATTTTGGGAGCTGGATGTAAGGTTTATAGGGGATAAGGGTGGGGAGTGTTTTAAAAATGTTAAATGTTTAAAAAAATCTTTTATTTTTTTAAAAATGAAATAGTAATTTGAAATTGGAATTTTCAAATTTGATTCCAAATTTTAGGAGTGGGATGTTGGGTTTATAAGGGATATGGGTGCAGAGTGTTTTATAAAATAATAATATTTTAATAAAAATTTCATTTGAAATTTGATTTTCAAATTTTAATTTTTAATTTTATTTCAAATTTTCGAAGTGGGATGTTGGGTTTATATGGAATAAGGGTGGGGAGTGTTTTAAATAATATATTTATTTAATTTTATATTTAAATATGAATATCAAATTTAAAATATACAAATGTAAACAACATTTTTAGGAGTGCAATGTTGGGTTTATAGGGATTAAGGGTGGGGAATGTTTAGAAAAATATTAAAGGTTTAAATTAATAAAAACATTGAAATAGTAAAATTAAATTTCTAATTTGTACCAAATTTTTATGAGTAGGATGTTGTGTTTATGTGAGATTATTTTTAGAAAATAACATTTAAAAAAATGTATTTAAATTATTTGAAATTAACTAGGAAAAAATATAATATATTTCTAACTTATTTATTATTTAGAAATTTAAGTTGGAATATTACATTAAATAGGTTCAGTGTCCAGCACCTACCCTAATTAAATGCAGATTGGTGTTGGAATAGTAAATTAAATAGGTTCAGTGTCCAGCACCTACCCTAATTAAAAGTAGATTGGAGTGGGAATAGTAAATTAAATAGGTTCAGTGTCCAGCACTTACCCTAATTAAATGTAGATTGGAGTGGGAATAGTAAATTAAATAGGTTTAGTGTCCAGCACCTACCCTAATTAAATGTAGATTGGAGTTGGAATACTAAATAAATTAGGTTCAGTGTCCAGCACCTACCTCAATTAAATGTAGTTTGGAGTGGGAATAGTACATTAAATAGACTCAGTGTCCAGCACCTATCCTGATTAAATATAGATTGGAGTTGGAATAGTAAATTAAATATTTTCAGTGTCCAGCGCCTACCTTAATTAAATATAGATTAGAGTTGGAATAGTAAATTAATTAGGTTCAGTGTCCAGCACCTCCCCGAATCAAATGTAGATTGGAGTGGGAATAGTAAATTAAATAGGTTCAGTGTCCAGCACCTATCCTAATTAAATGTAGATTGGAGTTGGAATAGTAAATTAATTAGGTTCAGTGTCCAGCACCTACCCTAATTAAATGTAGATTGGAGTTGGAATAGTAAACTAAATAGGTTCAGTGTCCAGCACCTATCCTAATTAAGGGTCCGGTTATGATTACGGTGAATCCGCATCCTCCGGGCCGGCGGAAGCCTCCGCTGGCCCGGAGGATGCGGATTCACCACTGCGGTGTGTGTGAAGACCCCACGCCAGATTAGGATGGCTGGGGGGTCATCGGCGGATGGGGAGACCGTCCACCGCTTTTCCGCCGCGAGACCGCGATGGAAAAGCTCTAATATGGTGGCGGTGTCTATCAGACACCGCCAGCCATATTAGGATTTGCCCTGGGACATGCCTTTCCGCTGCGGCAATGCCGCCACGAAAAGGCATACGTTCTTTTCATTGGGGGCCCGTTGCGGGCCCCCAGGGTGAAGGGGGGTGGGGGTGCACATGGGGTGTACCTATGGTACCCCCCTGCATTTGCATGCACGAAGCGGCAGGCACCACGCGGTGTCTGCCACTTTGTGCATGCAAATGCACTGCTTGCAGTTTTAACTTTGCGGCGGGTGCTGCTTCAAGCAGCACCCGCCGCAATGTTAAAAATACAGGATGTGACCGCCAGGGTCGGCGGTCACATCCTAATTCGCACGGAGGGACCGCCGCTGCCCCTGCGGACGGTCCCTCCACCTCTGGGGTGGCGGACGGACGCAGGTCCGTCCGCCATCCTAATAGGCCCCCGAATGTAGATTGGAGTTGGAATAGTAAATTAAATATTTTCAGTGTCCAGCACCTACCTTAATTAAATGTAGATTGGAGTTGGAATAGTAAATTAATTCGGTTCAGTGTCCAGCACCTACCTTAATTAAATGTAGATTGGAGTAGGAATAGTAAATTAAATAGGTTCAGTGTCCAGCACCTATCCTAATTAAGAGGTCCATTAGGATGGCGGACGGAGTCCGTCCGCCATCCTGTCGGGGGCCGGTACTGTCTGCCACAAGGGCGAAGGAACCGTGCCCCCAATTAGGATGCATCCGCCACAGTGGCGGGTGCATCCCGCATTTTTTACATTACGGTGGACGGTGCTTGAAGCACCGTCCGCCACAATGCAAAAAATGCACGTTGTACATTTCAATGCACAACATGACAGGCACCGCGCGGTGCCTGTCATGGTGTACATTGAAATGCTGGGGGGGTACCATTGATATCCCCCATGTGCACCCTCCACCCCCCCTTCACCCTGAGGGCCTGCAACGGGCCCCCAAAGCAAAGACTGTATGCCTTTCCGTGACGGCATTGCCGCCACGGAAAGGCATTCCTCACCGGCCATCCTAATATGGCTGGCGGTGTCTGATAGACACTGCCACCATATCAGGCCTTTTCCGCCGCGGTAGCAAGCCGACCCCGGCGGAAATGCGACGGACGGTCTTCACCTCCGCAACGGTCCCCCGCCATCGTAATATGGCGGGGGAAGAAAGGTGGCGGACGGGCAGGGATGGCGGACGGATCGCCACCGCCTGCATGGCGGTGACGATCCGCCCGCCATCCTAATGGACCCCTAAATGCAGATTGGAGTTGGAATAGTAAATTAATTAGGTTCATTGTCCAGCACCTACCCTAATTAAATGTAGATTGGAGTTGGAATAGTAAATTAAATAGTTTCAGTGTCCAGTACCTATCCTAATTAAATTTAGATTGGAGTTGGAATAGTAAATTAATTAGGGTCAGTGTCCAGCACCTACCTCAATTAAATGTAGATTGGAGTGGGAATAGTAAATTAAATAGGCTCAGTGTCCAGCACCTATCCTAATTAAATATAGATTGGAGTTGGAATAGTAAATTAAATATTTTCAGTGTCAAGCACCTACCTTAATTAAATGTAGATTAGAGTTGGAATAGTAAATTAATTAGGTTCAGTGTCCAGCACCTACCCTAATCAAATGTAGATTGGAGTGGGAATAGTAAATTAAATAGGGTCAGTGCCCAGCACCTATCATAATTAAATGTAGATTGGAGTTGGAATAGTAAATTAATTAGGTTCAGTGTCCAGCACCTACCCTAATTAAATATAGATTGGAGTTGGAATAGTAAATTAAATAGGTTCAGTGTCCAGCACATATCCTAATTAAGGGGCCGATTATGATTGTGGTGAATCCGCATCCTCCGGGCCGGCGGACGGTCCCGATTTACGATGGTATGACGGGCGGGCAAAGTCCGCCCGTCATCCTAATGAGGCCCTTATTTTGTCTATATATTTTTAGAAATTTAAATGTATTAGACAAAATAAATATGTAATAATTTGGAAAGGAAATGTGTATGTTTATATTTTAGTGATTTTTACGATTATTTTTAGTTTATATGGTTTGTGTTGTTAGATTAGTGTTTTGGCAATAATTTTTAAGTATTCTAGTCCTCTTGTTGTAGGATAAAGTTGTACTTGTTGTAAATATTGGTACATTTGGGCAGTTTGTCGTGATAATTTAGGTTTTAATTGTAAGACAGATTTCTCCATTCTTAATTCTTGAAAACTTTATTCTTTTTGTATTGCCATTAGGAGTTTGTGTAGTGTAGGAGTTGTTCGGACAGTTGAAGACAGGAAGGCATTATGCCAACCCTCCAATGCGTTGTTTGTTTTGGCTTCTTGGTTTAGGGTTGGTAGATATACATTCCACCAAGGTATTTTGAATTTTGGTTGGGCGCTGTGGCCTGACCTGTGTAGTCTCCCCACCCAGGTGTCCTCGAAATAATCGAGAAGTGGTGCTAGTTTTTGTTCATTTTTTTTATAGAATGGACTTTCTATTAAAATGTTATAGTGCTCAGCCACGTCGGTGATTGGCACGTATGCTAGGGCTATTAGGTGTTTTATTTGTCATGCAAATGTGATGTTTGTTGCATATTCAACACTTAGGGGGTCATTAGAATGGCGGGTGGACTAAGTCCGCCCTATCGGAATCCAGGACCGCCCGCCATAAGGGTGGGGGTCCCGAGGGGGGTATTAGGATGTGCCCGCCACAGTGGCGGGCACATCCTGCATTTTTAGCATTGTGGCGGGCGGTGCTCTCAGCACTGCCCGCCACAATGCTAAAAATGCATTACAGCATTTGCATAAACAAAGCGGCAGGCACCGCGCGGTGCCTGCCGCTTTGTTAATGCAAATGAAGGGGGGTACCCACCTGTGTGCAACCCCCACCCCTCCTTCACTCTGGGGGCCCGCAGGGGGCCCCCAGAGTGAAGACCGCATGCCTTTCCGTGGCGGCATTGCCGCCACGGAAAGGCATGTCTGAAAGCCCATGCTAATATGGCTGGCACACCGCCACCATATTAAACATTTTCCGCCACAAGGCGACCGGGGCGGAAAAGCGGCGGACGGTCTTTTCGTCCGCCGCGGTCCCCCCCGCCATTCTATTATGGCGGGGGGGGAATTCTGGCGAGGATGTCGGGTGGATTGCCCCCACCAGGCCGGCGGGGGCTACCACCAGCCTGGCGGGGGCAATCCGCCCGATATCATAATGGGCCCCTAAGTGTTGATTTTTGTAAATGTCTCCATAGACATTGGTTAAAGTGGAAGTAACATCCTTGTATGGATGTGTGAGGATATATTTTAAGGATGGAATTTATCATGGCTTGTTCAAGGTCTATTATTATTTTTAGGGGAAAGTAGTCTGTTGTTTCTTCTTTTATTTTATTTAATATTTCTGTGTATGTTGAAGTTTGTTTGTTTGACAACAAACAATAGATACATGGTATGCAAGTGTTATGGTTTTGCCCATGTATGGTATATAATTGATTGAATGGTTTAGGGCATATGGTAAATGTGCCATCCATCATACATGTTTGGCTTTCTTTTAATTTTTTAATGTTGTTTATTGTAGCAAACATAATTATCCTTTTATCTTTATTGTTGTTATCGTAGAAGATAAAAGGTTCATCGTTATGAGGTATGGTAAGGTCAGGTGGAATTATTACCTCTTCAAAAGTTCTAGGTGTTGGTATTGTTGGTCTTGTGGATTTTTTGTTCTAGCTATGGTTGTTTTTATAGAAGCTATTGTTGTTAATTGACCTCTTGCTTCTCTAGGTACTGCAGGTAGTATTTCTTTAAGTATTACACTTGTTGGTAGTTCTGAGGTGCTGCTTATTTCTTTAATATTTTCTATAGTGGATCTAACCTCTATTTCTGAGATATTAGGTGGATGGTTGTGTTCAGTTGTATTAATTACACTTGTTTCTCTGGTTGTTGCATGCCCAAAACATTTGTTTGAGTAATACTTAGTACAGTTCCAGTCTACTTTAAGGTATTTTTGGTTTTCCTGAGTATAAATATACCATATATAGCCTAACAAAAATTTTCCTTTCTGAGATGTAATACATTTTGCATCTTCAGTCATTGTTGGTTTCTTAAATATAGAAAAGATGTATTAAATATTATTAGAAAATGTATTTATATTATAGGAATAATTAACAATATATGTACTATTGTTATGTACTTACCAATTATAATTTAGTTGACTTTCAATGTAGATTTTGTCTATTTTGGTTGATGCTGTTCTGTATTCTAGTGGTCTGTGGAAATAAAGTTAAGTATATTTTAGTGAATGTTTATATGTGTATTTTGGTTAAACATTTTGTAGGATACTATATTTTATTATTAAAAAGTTATATATTTTTTTTTATTTCATACAGGTTTTTTAGAAAAGTTATAGTTATTTAGTCAAGTTAAATATTAACATTCTTATGTTTTTTAGAGAAATAGTAGTACATGTGCATGTCTTATATACTTACCAAGTGTTCTTTATTTGTTGTTCAATGTTGATCTTTTCTTGATATATTGCTGCTTTTCCTTTTTAAGTTGTCTGTGGAAAGAAATAAAAGTATGTTTAATATTATGATTTGTACTTATATGTGAAGTTGGCTTTTTTTAAAGAATCTTTTTAGATTTTCTTTCTTTTAAACATGTGTTCACATTTATTGACACTGTTGAAAGTAAAATAGGAGTTTCTTTGATGGTTATAACATTTGAGCATTTTTTTAGTTTTTCCTTAGTGTTTAAAAAATTCATTTAGTATACTTACTTTTTCAGTTGGTTGTTTTAGTTTTTAGAAAATGTTCTTACTTTTCTTAAAGTTGAATCTGTTGTGGAAATATAAAAAGATAGAAATATAATTTAGTTTTTAAGTTTTGACTGAATTGTAGGTTACATTTAATTTTACATTTTATTTAGAAAGATGTGATTACTTACTTTTTGTTATCTGTAGTTTGTTTGTTATCAGATGATTCTTTAAGGTTGTCGAGAATTTAGCAGAGTTTCTTCAAGCTGAATATTTTGTGCTGGTGTTAGAGTATTGAGTTTAATTCTTTAAATAGTGTGTCTTTAATTATTCTTTGTATGTCATTGGTCAGATACATTTAAATGTGTTTCTATTGGTTAGTCTGAATTTTTTAAAGTAACTTAATTATGTTAGTTGTATGTGACATTGTTATTTTGAGATTTTCTGTCTATTCTTTATTTTATGAAGTGTTTTTAGAAGTTGTATTGCATTTAAAAATGTAGTATAATAATTTAAAAATGTGTATATTTTAAATGTTTTTGTTTAAAATGTTTTCCTTTATGTAGTATTTTTAAATTAATTATGTTAGGGACATATATTTTTTGTAGTTGTGTTTGGTATGTATATTAATAGTTATATGAGTGTATTTTTAATAGTTTAAAGATCTAGTGTGTATAATAATTATTTTTTATTATTTTAGAGATGACAATATTTTGGTTATGTCGATAATATATTGTTATGCGCTATATTTATTTATAACTGTCGATATTATTAAATTCGATATGTGTGTGTACAATTTTTGTGGGGTCGATGTTTTTGTATAACGATATTGTTTAATCGATGTTTATGTTGTTTTATAGTTAAATATAGGGTGTCGATTTAATTGTCATCGATATTTACAACACGATATATTTTTGTATTTCGATTTTTGTAAATTTGATAATTTGTCAGTGATTCTATAAATATATCTGATGACTTAGGTCTAGAGTACTGCAAAGAACTGGCTGACCAAGTGCGTTCTCTCTCTCACCAGGTTGGAGAAGACGCCGTCACCAGGCAAACAACTCCAGCACACGATCTGATTCCAGGTGACTGGGTTGTAATAAAAGAACATACACGAGAATCTTGTCTAGCTCCCAGGTGGGGAAAACCAACACAAGTGATATTGGTTACCACTACAGCAGTAAAATGTAAAGGAATTCCAAATTGGATCCATGCAAGTCATACTAAAAGAGTGGCTGAACCTGATGAAACTGAAGCTGAAGGTTGTGCAGCTGAGGGGTCTCAAGAAAGTGATTACGAAGTAGTTGATGATGAACGACCGAGCACCAGTCAGGATGAATGGATTCCAGTGATTGACTTTCCTGCAGATATTGTGAGAACCAGAAGACAGACTTATTTAGACAGACAGAGTGATAGTGAGGATGAGTCAGGTATAGAAGAACGTACTCAAATTACAGAAATCAAAGCCGAAAGTAATTCTGAGGAGGAACAGATAAGGAAAGATCAATATACTCAGACATTCCAGATACCTGTCACATTTCCAGAGTCTGAGAAGGGTCAGATAGGTAAAAGGGCGAAGGCTCAGGAAGAAGAAAAGCAAAAGATTGAGATACCTGAGCAGGATCAGCTAGATGTAGAAAAAACGTGTTCAGGAAGAAGAAAACAAACCAAATCAAAGTCAATTGCAGCACACACCTGAACAAGGTCAGATCAGTATCCAGGCAGAAGAAACAGAAGCAAGACCTGGACCAAGTCAGATAGAGAGGGATACTGATGATGAAGATATACAAATTGTGCCACAACTGAATGAGAATTAAAGAGCATTTAAAGAAAAACAAAGCAAAGTGCCAGCTAAAAGACTCAGAAGGGAGATAATGGGCTTGGTTTTGTCAAGAAACTGAAATTTCGTCTTAAATCAATAAATTAAGAACCAGAGAAAGTAAACAAAATATCAAGTCAAACTGGGCTTTCCACAGAACAGCCAAAAAGAAAAAGTCTGCGATTGAAAAGACTGAATAATAAGTTCAGAGGCCCTGAATGGACTTATGTCATCCTTGAAGATCTTGAAAAATTAGAACTGAGCGATGAAGATGATGATGAATTAATTGATGAACCTACAGATGAAGAAGTAAGACCAACTTGACAATTTCACAGGTTAAAATTCTGTGACAAGTCTCAAAAAGGGGCTAAGTCTCCTTGATTGAAAAATGGCTGATCATACTGCTGGTAAATCGAAAAGAAACTGCTTAAAATGCTGTAGAATATGCACATGTAGTGTAGTAATAGTACTCATAGTAAAGTTAGGACTGACAGTAGCTATTCCTTATCTAATGGATAGAAGTGAGAAGAATGACACTAACATTCATGAGAAAGGAGATGTAACTGAAAAGTTAGATATACATGGAAGAATAGATAATGGTAGGCAGCAAAGAGTAGAATTAGAAGCATCAGAGGAGGGAGGAATGCATTACGATAAAATTAGAAATAGAACACACCTGAATGTATTTACAAATCTGTTAGTACATTATGTAGAAGCAATGGAAATAAGTGATTGCTATGTTTGTATGAAACTATCATTATCTGTAGCAGAAGGCATTACTTATCATCATTTACCCTTGACCTATGGTATTTCATGTAGTATTTTAGCTAGTTTATTTTACAAGAAAGGA
The DNA here is from genome assembly GCF_964261635.1 of Lissotriton helveticus. NCBI lineage: Eukaryota > Metazoa > Chordata > Amphibia > Caudata > Salamandridae > Lissotriton > Lissotriton helveticus. The sequence goes on from NC_136063.1 coordinate 696,513,393, forward strand.
CCTTTACAATATTATTATTCTAATTTAGACGTGATTTTCTATGAACTTCCAATTCATAGTAACCTGAATCCTGTACATACTAAAGGTAACATAGCTCATTATATGGGAAAATATTTTCTAACAATAGGTACAATAGATATAACTGAATCACACAAGAATAATTTAACATGCATTTTACATGAAGAAGAGAAGATATCTTTGAATTTAGTTGAAAAGAGGAGAGAGGATTTCCAGAGAAAAGCTACAGAACAAAACGTAACATTCCTAAATGGGCAGAAAATAAGGAGTACACCTTGAATGGCAAAACTCATGCTACTATGTTGCTGGATTTTGAAAAGAATGGGAAACTTTGTCTCCACAGGGAAAGGACAAGTTATTATAATAATATATATTTATTGGTTCTAGTGAATGCGAGCACAATTATAAAGTAATTGGGGGTTGGGGTTTCAAAGATGGAACTGAACCGGTGTTTCCTGGAATTTAATATATTTGTGGGAGCAAAGCATATTATAAATTACCTGATCATTGGTATGGGAGTTGCTATTTTGGAATAGTATTCCCAAAGGTATACCATGTAGATAAAATCACTGGAATCAATGAAGAAACTAATGGACTAATACGTAGTAAAAGAGCTAGTTTTTCAGAAATGTAGGTGATATATTTAGTGCATTGATACTTTCAGTGAGAGTGGTTTTAAATACTCAAAGAATTTGCAAATTGTCAACAGTGGTGGATCGCTTATTGACTGACACTGCTGGAGGATTTTTAATGATCAATACTGAACTAGTTGCGGTAAGGTCAATGGTTTTACAAAAACTACTTGCTCTTGATACATTGTTGGCAAAAGTGGGCGGTGTCTGCAGAATGCTGAAAGCGCAACATTGTTGCACTTACATACCTGACAAGAGTGTAGAACTGAAAGGGTATGTAAGGAATATTACACATTTAGAAAAGGAACTCACACCACTGGAGGTTGATTGTGCATGGAAGAAACTAACAGATGGTCTCTTCTCTGTAGGCAGTTGGTTTTCTAACGTAGGGAAGAGTTTTGTAGGTAAAATACTGATGCCAATGGTGGGAATAGCCCTAATGATGTTAGGGATAATAACTTGTTGCAAATGACGCAAGCATAAAAGAAACTATACAGTGAATAAGAGAGGAAAGAAAAGAAATATTAACGAAATAGAATTAGAAGAGCATAATGGACATTCGTACAAGAAAGTAAAAGATCTTCACATGAAAAATGAAAAGAATATTAACAGAAAGTTTGAAGAAATTGAGTTGGGTGAAGTGTAAAAGTTGGCATCTATTTAATTAAATAGTGATGATATAAAATATAATCAAAGAGGGGATTGATGGAGCAAGGTTTCACACGTAAAGTGACTTGCTCGTACTCAACCCTCTCGAAAATAATATAAATGTACTAACTAACATGTTTTGTCTTATTAATATTGCATTATACGACATATTAGGCAACTAGGGGAAGCTTGACAATGTGCTTTTACTAACTATAATCCGCTCGCATTAAAATGGCCGCTGCTACGCGGGATTTTCTATTGCGCAAACGTCTGTCAAGCTCACGTGATATGCTTGGTGGGAAAACTTTTGCTTCTGCGCATTAGAACTAAGATGGCTTTTCAATGCCTGAACGTGCAAGATGCTTGCATCGCTGCTTTGCTAAGCTGTCTGTTTTTGCTTAATATCTAATGCAATAGTTAAAATAAAATAATGGGACTAGAGTAGAAAGAAGTGGTATACAGTGCATTCATTTATTCCGTGTCTCTAAAACTGTTTCTTTGCTATTTTTACATGTAACGAATTATGGGCCTAAATACTCTGCTGAACTCCATCTTTGGAGAAACTGCGCCTGCGCAACAAAAGTCCTGAAAAGCTGTAGCTTTTACCTCAAGCCAAATCAGACATGGATGGCAAGAACTATGAGAAGAGTGAACTTCTTACTCTGCTGGAGGAAGCTGACTTGAATAAAATGTTGTTTATATCTTATTGTTACATTTCACTACAAGTGGAATAAAAGTACATGGGAAGATAAAGTTACGGGAAGGAAACATTATGAATATATGATTAACAAGTTACCTCATCATAATATGGTGTGATGACTACTCCTCGTTCTTTGTCCAATAAAATTGTGGGATTCACACATTTGCAACATTTGGGGGTGGTACACTGACCTGAAAAATACTATAACTAGGGTAGGCTTAGCTAGTTAGTTTGTCCAACTTGTCCGAATAGCTGACCTGTCACTGACCCAACACACTCAATAGGTGATCGGGAGCAGAGTTGCTGGTGGAGCACTCTGTCAGAAGACCAGAAAACCCAATCGGGGTTCTGGGAAGGAGATCGATGACCCAATCGGGGTTCGACTGTTAGCCGCAGAGAGGGTTTACAATGCTGCCGTTTTGAACTTTAGCTGTGGTGCTGGTCTTAGCCTGTGGTGGTCCTGTCCTGATTCAATTTGGCCGTCACCTGTCCGATTCTTATTCTGGCTTGCACCTGTTCTTTCCTGCTGGCACCTGTACTTGGGATTCTTATTCTTTGACTCATCCCGTGGCCAGGATTGGTCATCACTCCATTCTAGGTATAAAGTGTGGGTTTGTCATTGTATTGTTTTCCCTTTTCTTTACCCACCCTTTGTCTAAATGCTTATCGTTATTTTCTCTCCAAATTGTTTACATATGTTATACCTGCATCATTCTAAATAGAATAAGAAATTATTTGAAATAATGTTATCAAAACTTTCCAAAGATTTTTCTTAGATAAAAGAACTTAAACTTTTCCTGAGTCTGTGGTTATTCTATGAAATGCTGAATGTTATTTTCCTACCTATTTTCTTGCTAACTCCCTTGATCCTTTTAGTCTATAGGTAACGGTGACTTGGATTGGTAAGACAAAATGGTATAAATCCTGAATTGTAAAGTCCCAATTGATTGAGTGTAGGTTTACCTGTTTAATGTATGTAAAGATATATGGGCTAAGGGGAGTATGTTGAGCAGGTGAGCCGGTGCTCTCTCAATGTCGCTGTGCCTGCCGTCGCAACTCCGAATGAGGGTGTCGCCGCTGGAACTGTTGCACTGCACCGCATCAGAGAGAAGCGGGCCGCAACGAAGAGGAAGCATGTCTCCGTCGCTGCTGCTGCAGTCGCAACTCCGATGGAGGGTGTCGCCGCTATAGCTGTCGCATTGCACCACATCGAGAGAAGAGTCTCTCAAAGAGGTCGGAGCATGTCGCTGTGCCTGCCGTCGCAACTCCAAGGGAGGGTGTCGCCACTGGAACTGTCGCACTGCACCGCATCAAAGAAAAGCGCCTCGCATCCCCGAGAAGCGCGCCGCCGTCGGAGCTGCTGCCGTCGCATCGTGGATGTCGCCGCTGTAGTTGTCGCATCACGCGGAAGCTTCACGCATCGTGGGAGAAGAGTGTCGCAAGTGGATCTGCTGCCGTCGCATTGCGGAACAAGGGCATTCCCATTGCTGCGACATTGATTGTCGTGGAAGCGCAACGCAACCTAAGGTACATTGACGCAAAGTGTCGCATCTAAGAACTGAACTGAAGTAAGCTTAATCTACCATCTTAAAGTAACAAGTATTGTGTATTTTTGTCGTTTATGGTCTTGTGGTAACTGTATATAAAGTATACTTATTTTTTATATAAAACCTGTGTGGTGTCCATTTGTAGTGTTGTCAATGGGTTACTGTATGTGGTCACAAATGCTTAACACACAACGCCTCTGAGAAAAAAGCCTGTCTGCTCGTGCCAAGCTACCAAGGGGGTGAGCAGGTGTAATCCCCTTATCCTGACTAGAGGCGAGGGTCCCTATTTGTCACAAGTACCTGCCTGTGCCAACTAGAGACCCCCAAATCTAACACCTACCTTCAAGCAAAGTGACTTTAAGGCGCTATTGGGGTGTTTCACTGAGGGCCTAAGGATTATTTATGGTGGAGGCAGTGGCGGCTCCTCTGCTAAGGTGGAGAAGGGTCACCCCACAGGAAAATAAAATAATAACACCATGTTATTATCATTTTATTTTTCTCTAGTTTCTCTGAAAGTGCGGGTGAGGCTGGGCTGCTCTGCTTTCAGAGCAAGGGGATGAGTGGTGGCATTCTGTAAGTACACATAACGGTTTGGCCGGCTATCTTGGGCCGCCCAAACAGTCATGCGCACTTAGCATGTTCTCCACTAAGCAGTGCAATACACACCCACAGCCTCCCTGTCCCTCTCTGAGCACCAAACCACGCTGCACAGACCTATCACAACGATGCAGCAATGCAGCGTAGTGATTGATTAGGGGAATCTGGGAACCTGTGTGCTTCTGGTTTCCTGCGACCCGGCCTCACCACTAGTTCCCTGGAGCATTCGCTACTGGGTGGAGGAAGCACCATTGGAAAATTATTGGCGGCCGGATTAATCATCTTTACATAGCCTCTATCTACCTGTCAGGCAAGTAACATGTTTTCGCTTTAATCTTCTCCATCCCAAGCTTCTTTTTAATAATGGGATTAAAAGAGCCAGAATATAAAGATGTTTTCAGGGTCAGTTAAATATGACACCAACTGTTGTATCGACATTTGGACTGTTTGGTGAGAAAGTTCACTTGCACAATTCATTGGGTGCGTAATGTTCTTGTTGCAAAAATGCGCTTTTGCAATTTTGCCCCAACTACTGCACTTAGACTGTGCAGTCGTTGGGGCAACATTGCAAAAGCGCATTTTGATATTGTCTCTCTTAAACCTAAGCATCAATCATGTTCACCTAAAAGCTAAAAATTCCTAGACGCACCTACAGATTCTGTGTAAATTGTGGGTAGATTTACATAAACACATGTACAGCTTTTTTGTTTCATTTGTGCGCTGGATGGATCCTCTGTAGGTGAGACTTGTGCTCGAATCCTGAAAACATACTTTGTTGTGTAACAGATTTGATTTTCAAGAAAGGCTAAAGCATTAGTAATTTCGTCCTGTCAGATACAACTTGTCTCAATATTTGAAACATCTCTCTCTGTGTCGGTGCACTGGAGACATTTTTTTCTGCTTGAGCAAAACATCTGAAACATCAGCTAGCCACGGGATAGTCATAGGGCACATAAAATACCCGAGGCACAGAGTTTCTAACAATCATTGGTGTTATGATGTATGAAAAGCAAACTTCGCAGCTTGAAAGCAAACATACACGTGGACATGTCTAAAGTGTGTCTCAACAGAAAAAGCATCGCCTTTTCACAAGCTAATTTCCTCTTTATCCTTTCAGCTTATTTACTTGGAAACCGTATTCATTACATTTTTTGAAGAGGGTGGCTAATTTCACTGGACATCCCTATAAATAAATCTCTTCAGATATTTAAACTCTGATATCTTGGTTCTCCTTTCATCCTCCATGATTAAAATTGTGTTGCCTGATGAACTAAGGGCCAGATGTGTCAACGCATTTTGCGATCTCCAAAAGTGTTTTGCAATGGATCAAGAATTAAGAATTCGCAATTTGGGTAATTGCAAATATTTACGATTACCTAAATTGGAAATGCAGTTGGGGAATCACAATTTGCGAGTCCCCAAATTGCGAATTCTTAATGCATGATACATTGCATAATGCTTTTTGGAGATCGCAAGCGCTCTTCTTGTAGCCATCACAAATTGCGATATTGATGTAAGGAATCGCAAATTACCACAAACTTCAAGTTGGTGGTAATTTGCGATTTCCTTGAAAAATGTACTTTTTTGCATTTTTCAAAGTGCCATGTGACACACATACATGCCTTTAGAGCATGTATATGCACCACGTGTACACACATGCACATTTCAGGGGTGCAAGAGGGTGTCCTTTTGGAACCCTTGCACCCTTGAAAATGAGAGCGCAATTTGCGAGTACTTGCGCATGCTATTCCTATTCATTCCTATGGGCCTCTTCGCCCATAGAAATTAATGGAAAGGGATTCCTTAATTGCGAAACGCAATTTGCGATTCACAATTTAGGAATATGTAGGAATTGCAATTATTATTTTGATTCCTACATACAGAGCAGTTTGCGAGTCCTTCATAGCGATTCTTAAGGACTCGCAAACCTGTTTTTTCACACATATGCCCCAAAACACTTTTACTTACGCAAACCCTGCGATTCACAAAATCACAGATTGTGCCAATGAAAAAAGATTATGTGCAAGAACAAAACCCATTGAAAGACTTTATGATTTGCATATTGGGTTTTGTGATCTATTCATAATCGCAGTTAGAAGGGGGCATGAATTAGGCCTAGCCTCTAAACTGAAGGCCTATTTACGAAAAGTCACACAGTGCAGCTCAGCAAGTCACCTTGCTGCACTGCACTGCAGGATAGGGAAAGAGCCAGAATATGCCTTATTTATAGCAATACAGCAGATTCCTGCCTTTTCCCTAACACTGGCACCCTTTTGGCAGCCTAGCACCAACGTGTGCACCCTTTATCCCTTGTGCAAGGTTGCATACGTTGCATGCAGGATTGTTTTTGAGCAGGGAGGTCCACCTTCCTTCTCAAAAACAATCCTGGGAGGCATATTCCTCTTTCTGTGTGTACTGCAGCAGCACACATAGAAAGAGGAAGTAATGAGGAGGCGCATTCCCAGGTCTACCAGTGCTGCTAAATATGTGAATGCGTCAAAAACAATCAGAGTTGTGTGAGAACACTCATGCAACACACATCGAACACCTTCCCAGGTAAGACTAAGGCAACACAGAGATTTGCTATGGAGCAACTCAGGGCTTTGCAAAGTCACCTTGCTTGGCTTCATAAATCTTACTTAAGGTTTGCATCGCACATGTACCATGTTGTGTGGTGCAAACGTGACGCAAGTCATCTCTTAATAAACCCCTTGAGTCACTGTGGTATAGGTCAATGATTTGCCACCCCCTTGGCAAGATTAAGCTGAGAAAACTATATAAAGTAATCAGGGCTTTAAGTTCTCATATGCTGCTGCCTTTCATAGCTTGTCAGACCAGGAGTCAGTAGGGTTGTGCAACAGGTACCAAAGAGTAAGCCAAAGATGGCATTCACTTCCCCTAGGACCTCTGACTAATGTCAATGGGTCTACCTGCAAGTGAAGACAAAGGGGTCTCATCACAAAGCTTAGCTTACACATGAGTAAATCTCCAAGTGTAAGTCTGTTCCTATACTTTTAAGTAACTTCACTACTTTTGGCTGTTCACCATTTATGAGCGTAAAGTTACTTGAAAGTGTAGGCTTACATTTTACATATCACCACCCCCTGAAACAAGAGATGTAATCAGTAAAAATATAATTTATGACCATAGAGATTCTGCTAGTAGTGACTGTACGACCACACATAACATTCCACACATTTGGAAGAAGCCTACACCATTGGGGTGGAAATCTCCCAATGTTAAAGTAAAGGGAAATTTATAACAGTTAATTTAAAAAAAATTAACATCAATTTTTTTGTTACATGTTAATATAAATATATTTTAAATGTTTATTTAGAAAGAGGAACAAATAAAAAACAAAAAATTCAACAGCACCAATTACTTAATTTGAATTAGGGGCATTGGCAAGATGCCAACCATGTGAGTCACGTTTGCCAGAGTTCCCAGTCAAGCTTCCATTTCTTGTTAATTATACTGCATATATAGGGCTAGTCAGGCCCCACTTTAAACCCTAGACCCCCCAACACTCCCTGGAAGCATCATAGGGAATGCATGACATGGTAGGTCGCCAGTAAGAGTGTACCAGGATCACATCTGGCAGTGAAGTGAGGAATATGGTCACTGGTCCGCCCACACACATGTGAACAGAACAGCAGCAGCCAGCGGAGACCCAGACTTGGAAGATCCCAGAATACTGTCTCTAACAGGCTGGAATAAGCAGGCTACGTGGACCAATCACTGTACTGAATATGCAAAACCTTTTCCAGAGCAGGTAGAATCACGCAACTTAATATATGGATGGTTAGGTTGGAGGCAAGACCGGTGCTCAAAACAGGAACCTGGTGAAAAGGGTGCGACCCAATTGTGCACACATTGCAATCTCTATTAACTGGCTTGGAGAGGCCCTCAGAATTTGTTTAGCTCATGCTGCAGCTGGTATTCCAACTGACCCAGGCGCACGGGATATTGGTGCGCAGCTGTAAGGGAGCCAGCCGCTCTTGGGATTAGAGACTGGGTACAATATTTTCATGGGAGTCATGGACATCAACTAGTAGGTGGTGCATGCCCACTTCTGCACTACTTATGTAGCTGGGCTACCCAATCTATCAATTGTGTGGTGTGGCTGAACTTTGTTTTGTTTGAGTACTGAATTGACAAGCCCTACTGGAGAGGTGTCGTAATAGGGAAACCGAAAAGCACTAAGTCAGTGACACTGACTAGGCGATAAGCCTAGATGCTAGTGCACAACTCTGATCAATCTGAAACACTGCAACATGTAAAGTCAATGTTTGTTGAACATACTTAGTAAATGTGATAAAATAGTGCAAGCAGTTCTAGACACGAAAAGTACCCTGGAATCTAAAATAGACTCTTTGGTAATAGATGTTGGGCTTCTGATGGCAGATTATAGAAAACTGATGGAGCAAGTTGAGAATGCTGAATTGACTTTAATGTCACTGCACCCAAAAGGGAAGAAGATGGAGATGCAACTGAAAGCGGTGAAAGTGGAGTTGAGACACCTTAAGCACAGCGTGGAGGTTGCTGATGGGCACTCAACTTGCAACAACAATAGAGCCATTTGAATCCTAGAGCAGTCAGAATGCCCTTGTATAGAACTGTTTCTCAAAAATTGGAGAGCGCATCAGGTCCCTGGGCATCTTCTTATGCCGGGCACACTCCTGAGATCAATTGAGGCTACATTATTTTACTACGGCAACCTCATATTGCAACTCTCAGGAGCCAAAGACCCATGGCCCATCAATGAAAGTGCATTCAACATTAACCAAGATTACACAAATGAAGTCCAAGCACAAGGGGGTCCTTTATAGGGGTCAAGAGACAGCTGCATCTGATGGACCTTTGCTACACTCTCATGTACGTGGCCTAACTCAGAGTTATAGCAGACAACAAGATGATCTTCTTATTACCATGTGATGCTTGGTCATGTCGCTAAATGGGGGAGCTGCTATCCTGGAAGACGTGCAGAGCTCCAATGGATGATGAACTACAAAACGTAAAAGGAAGAGACATGGTAGACATGCCCAAGGGAGACCTACTAGATAACAAGCATCTAAAGAAAGAATGCATGTGGTGGTAAAAATTCTGATAACATCAGATCACAAGAAGATGCACTTGTGTCTAATCATGATATAGTGATAGCTTCTGGGGATGTGGACTGTGGGGGAGTCAGATTTGGAACTAAGTCAAGCACCTGACTTGGGGCCAATTACGATGGCGGAAAGCCCGCCACCGCTGGGCCGGCGGTGAGGACCGCCGTCCCGGCGGTGGCGGACTTTCCCGCCATCACCCTGAATATTCCTACCGCCAAATTAGGATGGCGGTGGGAATGGGAAAGGTACCGCGGCAGACGGAAAGACCGTCCGCCGTGGTCCCGCAAGGCGGGCCTTTTCCGCCCACCTTGCGGGACCAGGTACAATGGGGCAATGGCGGCAGTGCCATGCAGGCACCGCCGTGGGTATTAGGATGCTTGTCTTTTTTGGCGGCGATGCTGCAGCAAAAAGACAGGTGGTGAATGCCTTTGGGGGCCCGTTGCGGGCCCCCCGGGGGTGGTGGGGTGGGTGCTGCACGTGGGGGATACCTATGGTACCCCCCTGCATTTGCATGTACAAGGTGGCAGGCACCGCACGGTGACTGTCACGGGATGCCATTTGAGCTGCGGAATACATGTATTGATTCATAGGGCAGATATGTGGTGGCAGAAGGAATACTCTATGGAAACCCTTTGATTCTGATAGCCATTTATGCCCCTAAAAATAATCACAGTGTATTCATTAAGACCCTCACCCTGACACTGTGAAGTAATTTACAAGCACCATGCATATGGGAAGGGGATTTTATTAGTATACACAATACTGAATAAAACAGATCAACTTCCACATTACTGAAAACACAAGACATTAGGGTAACAACATTTTCAGAGGTGGGTGGAAAGCAGAAAGTTTCAAGATATGTATAGGCCTATGCATTCAGATACCAGGGAGTATTAGTATCACTCTATTTTACACCATGTGTGCACCAAATTAAACTTGTTCCAGTATATTGAAGAAGCTGGGATGAAAATATTAGACATGGAATACCTGGGTTACAAACCAACTCATTTAAGATGATTATGTCTTGGGGTATGATGCAAGTACAGATCATCATTAGTGATATTATCACACTTTGCTTTAATGAGAAAGAGGGGTCTGCAATGGATAGAACTCTCCATCAAGACGACAAATGGTTTGAAACTCTCACTCATGAGAGACATAACTGAGACTGAGCAGCGCATTAGGGAGTAAGAACATATGGGGCATATTTACAAGTCCCCATCACCACAGGAAAGTCCCTTTTAGGGACGTTATGGTGGCGATAGGGGCTTCACCTTATATACAAGGCAGCTTTAAGCCACTTAACATTGCTTAACGCTGCCTTGTAAATAAGGCCCCCTTTCACACTATGGTTAGCGTGAAAGGGGTGGGCAATGGGTGTTATGGTGGGCGTTCCACTGCAACCCCCATTGATTTTGACACTGCCCCCTATTTACAAAGGTGGCGTAAATAGGAGGTAGTGCCAAAATTAAGACCAGGGAAAACCTGGTCTTAAACAAGTGAAATGAGGAGAAATGCTTCATTTCTCCTTGTTTTTGTTGTTTCCATGTGGGCTGTGTTGAGCAGCACACATAGAAACAGCAAATTGTCATTGATTGTTTATGTGCAGGAAGGTGACCCTTCCTACACATAAACAATCAAAAACAAAAAAATGACGTTTTGCAACTTCTATGTGTGCTGTAGTAAGCCACACACATAAAAGTTACAAAACGTTGTTTAAGGATTGTTTATGTGCAGGAAGGGAGACCTTCCTGCGTATAAACAATCATCCCCTCAATGCAGACACCCTTGCACTATGGTGCAAGGGTGCCAGCATTGGCGCTAGGCTGCTGAACTCAGTGCCAACGTAAGGGGAAACGTAGGGCTGCACCATATTGTTGTAAATATGGTGCAGCCCTGCGTTTCTGAAATGGCGGAATGCAGCGTTAAGCCAAGAAGGCTAATGCCGCACTCCGTCACTTGGTTGTAAATATGCCCCTATAGTTTTTTAATGGCCCAGAACCCCTTTCTTTTGGCTCAGGGACTTGAACTTGGTGGGCAGACTGTGGAGAGTGGACTATGAGGAGTACGTGGCCCATCAGCACTCCGAAGCTTGGCTCCTGAAGACTGACACCTCTAAGGCTGTGTTTCCACCCATTAAATCACAGCAGGGGGAACATACTTAACAAACAAATGGACATTAATAAGACTTTGTAGAATATTAGAAACAGATCTATGTTGCCCCACGGGAAAAGGATGTGTCTTTATTGCCTGCTTATTTAAATACTACTGACACACTACTGAGATTGGCATGGGCCCCCTGAGGACAGACTGGAGCATGGGCATCACATATACCCCTGACTACTAGGGACTTCTGCTTTTCTCTCTCTCGTTCCTGCAGCCACAGACTCAACTTTCTTGCACAAGGGGTGAGGGAGAATGCGACCCACCAGTCAATGGCCCCTGGAATCTCTGTGGACCATCTACTGGCCCTTCTTCACCTGAGCCTTGATGCCTTGCCTTCCACCACCATCCAGCCCCAAACCAAATCACCACTAATCTGCCTGCTGTTTACTGCCTGCCCAGGGCCTTGTCCTCTGGAGTTGTCCCTGGCATTCCTCATGTGATGGGAATGGTGGATCCCTCAGTGAAGACGGTTGGACCTGGTTTTATTGGACTGTTCTGCCATGTGTAGCCCCTCAGGCTCTACTTCACCCGGGTTCTTGCGGAGCCTACTTGCCTCGCCCCCCTCCCCCGATTTTACCCGCTGATCTCCATCCATGTCAGAAAAACAGCTGCTTGCTCATCGTGGAGATGTGCCCTTCTTCGGGGATTGGCTGCTCTTGCTGCCACTGCTGAGAGGTAAGTGAGCCATTGCCCCCTGCTTGGGAGTGTTGTGTTGCTGCTCCCCTCTGTTGCCACGAGCAAGGACAGACCCACCCACCCGGTGGTAACCAAGACTCACAGAGACCTGGCGAGGCTCACTTGTTCACGGTGGAAGACGATGTTGTTACCTTGAAATCCCAAGTCTCCAGTCTCCTCACGCATACTCTGGGGCTCAATCGACGCAACATTGATGCAGAAAATTGAGGCAAAGAAAACAATATATGCATAATTGGGATCCCAGAGAGCAGCGAATCCCAGCCAGTTGCTGAGTTTTTTTAAACCTGGATCAAATTCAGGATGCCCGCGGATCAACTGTCCCCCTGGTTCGCGTTAGAGAGCGCGCACAGGGCCTTGACTCAAAAGCAGCCACCGGAGCACAAAACAGTGCAATGATCGCTCTAATCCTTAATTACAGAGACACTATCTTGAGAGATGCCCGCTCTTGCCCTTTGGTAATGCTAAGGTTCTCCTATTCCCTATTACACCACGTAGGGCCCACCTGGCAGTCAAGCAGAATCTCTGGGCACTTGGCCTTCTGTATTGACTCCTGTTCTGGCCAGGCTCTGTGTTGTCCATGACAATCAGTCCCATTTCTTCGACATCTCGGAGGCTGCTTGGACATGGCTTACTGAGGAGCATCCACTCCATGGACCTAGTGGGGCTCCCCCTTGGGATCCAGGATCTACTGGACCGGCCTGGACAACGAGCACACCGAAGCCAAAACAATATTGGACCCAATCATGCAGGGGATGCAGCACTAAATTGTATAAATCCTTCTCTCTGCCCTCAAGGCAATGGGACACGGCAACCACACCTCGTACGTGAAGAGATCCTTCTTCAGTCCCTAGAAGCAGCACAACATGTGTGGCACGCCATGACAGCCAGGATCTATGGATGGGGATACAAGAATCAGAAGTTGTTGTATTGGTTGGCTTCTTGACCACAGGCAAATAGAATTGTGCCGGAAATCACATACAAATTTGATAGCATCCACCACACTCTCCCTGAGATAGCATAAACATTTGCCCACTACTACAGCCTGCTTTATGTGGTTCCCTCTCTTGCGGACCCTGAACTGGCCCCCCATTTCCTTAATGATGTGCCGCTTCTCCACCTGTCCCTGAAACTCAGGCACTACAGACAAGCCGTTAATGGTGGATGAGGTTGGAGCAGCCATCCCTGTAGTGGCATCTTGAAAAACCTTTCATTTCGGGGAACCGGTATTCCCACCTTTTTGCTCTGTATACTGAGGTGTCTCAGAAATTTGCTTTCCCTCAGTGTTAGATACTGCCGCTATACTGGTAATCTAAAAGAAGCAGCCACCCTCGGCCTCCTGTGCTGACTACAGCCATATCTCCCTCATTCAATGCAAAATTAAGATTTATGCCACGTTGCTGGCTACCTGTCTCAGGAGTGTCTTTTCAGTGCTCATACACCCAGACCAATGCAGCTTTATGCTGGCCCATAGTACGAGGCACTGCCTCAGATGCCTCCAGTTTGACCTGGCCCACCGCCATCTCCTTCCACCCAGTTTGGCCTCGCTTCTCACCAAACTTTGAGAATGTGTTTGACACAGAGCACTGGGGCTAACAGAGACACGTGGTGCACCTAGCTGGACTTGGCCCCCATTTCCTTGGACTTAGTCAAGCTCTCTACGGCAGCTCCACAGCCTTGATTTAGGTGAATGGAGTAGTCTCTGTTGTAATCCCCAATTAGCCGTGGGACTGTGTTGCTCCGCATTTCAGATAAAACAGAATCTCCCACACGGTGGCTCGAACACAGCGAAGCAAAACGTAAAACACAACAACACCTACAAAAGGGTTTTATTTTACAAAATGCAAAGACTCTATTTTTAGAATAAGGCTTGGGGGTTTTATTTATGCAATGCTGTCTAACAGAAAAGCTTTCCCAGATGCCAAATTAAATGTAAATAGAGATATATACTTATATTTAAGCAATAACACACTTGGTAAATGCAACAGATAAATACATGAATAATACTAATAAATAAACAAGCAGCAAATAATATGAGATAAAACTCAAGAAAATATACTGGACATCCTGCAAGAGATAAGAAAGATATATATACACTAGATACATCAAAAAATTACTTTGGATGCGCACTCTGACTCATTTACACATCACAAAGGAAACACCTTAAATGATCAAAGCCACTGGCCCCACATCACAATGGCAATATTCAAAACTCAAACACCTCAAATGACCACAGCCACTGGAACCATGCATCACAATGGCACTAGTCAAAAACAAGTCACCTTGCTCGATCGTTCACTCGACATCCTTGCCAATTGAAGCTGGGGGGTGCCGTTCACAGCAGGGCATGGACTCTTGTCTGGGACTCAGGTTCGGGTTGTCTTACTGCAGTACGTCTACTCTGTAAGTAAGCTCCCAACTCAACTGTCAACAACCCACAGCTTCATAGTCTCAAAACACACACTTGAAGGTTTGAAAGTCTTCCTCCCTGCTTCAAGGAAACTACTGAAACTGGCCAGCTTCCAGGCAAGCACTCCACGGCAGGAAGGAGTTCCCACTTTCCCTCCACATTCCCCCATGTTCCAGTCTTTATCTTGACGAAGCTCACAAACGCCTTCCAGAGTACATTAAACAATATCTCACAAAAACAGCTTGTGAGCCTAGCTGTGCGCACAGAAAAAAGCTCAAGCAAGATAGAGTCAGAATTCAGGATGACATGAGGCCATGTCAAAGCCAATAGTAAGAACTTAATCATTCTTCCCAGTGTACAACTCAGTGCACATGTGTGCACCACTGCTTATAGCATCACATACTTCATCTTTCAATGTACAACACAGTGTGCATTTGTGTACCACTGCTCCTAACACTGCACTTCGAGACCAAAAAGTACATTCCACACCTCTCTCCCTCTCTCTCTCATGCTTTTAAATGCACATCCCACATGTTCTGTTCTTGGCAAAGCTGTCCTACTCCATAACAGCACCCACTGAAAGGCTGCAAGATAACAAGAAAGAAAACTTTGAGAGAAACAAGGTGTTAGACCTAGGAAACCTAG
Organism: Lissotriton helveticus; assembly: GCF_964261635.1. NCBI lineage: Eukaryota > Metazoa > Chordata > Amphibia > Caudata > Salamandridae > Lissotriton > Lissotriton helveticus. The sequence goes on from NC_136063.1 coordinate 696,528,560, forward strand.
ACTACATAGGGTAGCCTGGCACAGAGCAGGAAAGCTAAACTCCAAGGCTTTTGTGTAGTGCTTATCAAACCCACTCACAGTAACCCAGCGCTCCACCACCAAAAATAAGGACACCACACCAATCTAGAAAAATACGGTTCACTTTATATAAATCTTTTTGGTAAATGTCTTCTTTTAGCAGTGTTAAAATCCAGTACAGAAGATATCTTTTCATTCAATTATTGGCATCCATCAGGCTTTACATGGCATTAATTGACATATCTCTGCCCACAAGATGAAGATCCCTCAACAATAATTCTAGCATCAAGAGCAATGCTTCCTTATAAGAAAGCCAGTATATACATTACCCTTGGAGACTCATTGACAACAATAGCTGGATGATACAGATGCTCAGCACACAGACATCCCTACTTGTAATTTTGCCTCAAGCAACTGTACATCTAAAAGGAAACAAGCAGGTTATTCCTTCATCTCATTCTGCCATATAGCGTGCTCTATGCCCAAATGGAATGGCCTGATTATCACCAGCACCTTTCTAAGCTCTGTACGTTCTGCACATCAATAATCCTTTATTACCGTCTACCCTTATTCCTGAGACAGCCTTATTGCCCCGTACTTCAGTAGCTGCCGGCTGTATCTATTTCCCGATTCCTCCCTCACCAACTACTCCTGCTCAGGTAAGGAAGTCAATGGCTGGTACTAGTCCGGTACTTATTGAACACTGTTTGTGGTATTAGTCTGATTTGTGACGTCTCAGGCTCATGTACTGCTGCCTATACTTTGACCTTTGCCACCAATTCAGGATTGGACACGAACGTCTCCACCGGCGTTTTCTTCCCCCCCCCCCCGGGGTAGTTTACCCGCTTACTTTTGTATGAAGACTCTGTCCCTCAATTTCAGTCAGCTCCCGTACGATGTCCTCCGACAGAGGAATATTCCGCTGCTGGCTGGCTTGACTTGCCTGACTGAACGAGGCTGAGGAAAGTCGTTCTGCACTCCGGCGGCGTTGAGGGGCGTCCGTCAGGGCTTCCGGAATTCTCCTCTCGCTGGCTACACCCGCGAAGTCTCCGCCTTCTCCCCGCCTCCTCGGATGTCACCGCAGCTTGCCTTGGGAAATTGCTCTACTTCCGATGTCCTTACCCCGTGCCTGCTGACTTCCGCGCTGCCCGCACAGCAGGAGGGATCCTCGTCAGGGGTGCTCCCGCACAACAGGAGATCACAGCTGACATGGTGAGTCATCCGCACAGGGAGTGCTGCTTCCGCTTACCGGGCCAGCTTCTCACTTTCTCCCCACAGGGGGCCTGCAGTCATTAGGCCTTACAGCACTGCCGTTCACGATGTTACAAGCGGTATTGGGGTAGAGTCAGGATTTACCGCTGTATTTGATGTCCTTTAGGAATTAGTCGACCTTACTTCTGGACTCTTGGGTAATTTTCCCTCAGCTCTCCAGTAATAGCGTCAGGTCGTTTCAGCAGGAACGTTGATGGACACAAGGGTTTTTTGGAGCTAGTGGTACTACCACCACGGCCGGGTTCGGTCAACAGGTGAAGGGTTGCGTCATACAGAGGAGCAGCGGGCCCTCGGGTCGATCTGGCCCTCAACAGTGCACCTTCCTCCCCACGTTATCGCCTTACTCCGCACCAGGTCCAACCCCTAAGCTCTCTGGTCACTTCAAACACTCCAAAATGGCAGCCTGGTTACTGGCCTTTTATAGCCTAGGCTCTGGCTCCTGGAAGGTGCTGGTAGGTTCCAGAACTTTCCTAATGCAGTCCAATGGGCCAGCCTCACTGAGGTAACAGTTTTGACAGTTATTTTAGGTCTCTATGTTTTCCTCAGCTCTCATGAGGGTGACTAGGCCTTAAAAGAAAGAAAATGTGACAATGTCAAGGAACACCTAGACCCATGACAACTCTGAAAATCCTGGTGGACACAAAGGAAAATAAAACATATGGAGGCCAAAGGAGACAAAAATAAATGATTCTGGGATAGGGACACCAAGAGGCAGACAGGTCTAACACGCGTCCCCCACATCTGAAAGTGGGGAGAGCTACCCAACCCCTTGGGAGTTCTCTTCACTAAGGCGTAAATACCTATAGAGACCGTCTGCATTGGCGTGGTCCACTCCAGGCCGATGTTCCACCCGGAAGTCCATTCCCTGTAGGGAGATAGACCATCTCAACAGCTTGGGATTCTCCCCTTTCATTTGCATCAGCCAACGAAGGGGTCGGTGGTCGGTCTGTACCAGGAAGTGTGAGCCAAACAGGTATGGCCGCAGCTTCTTCAGAGCCCATACCACCGCAAAGGCTTCCCTCTCAATTGCACTCCACCTCAGTTCTCGGGGAAGCAGTCTCCTGGACAGGAAGACCACAGGTTGATCCAGACCCTCTTCATTGAGTTGCGATAACACTGCCCCAATGCCATGTTCTGATGCATCTGTTTGAACAATGAATTCCTTTGTAAAATCAGGAGCCCTGAGGTTTGGAGCAGCACACATCGCTTGCTTCAAGGTATCAAAGGCTCGCTGACAAGCCTCTGTCCAGACTACCCGTAGCGGTTGTTTCTTAGATGTAAGTTCAGTAAGGGGTGCCACAATGGTGCCATACCCCTTTACAAAACGACGGTAATATCCTGTGAGGCCCAGGAAGGCTCGGACCTCTGTCTGGGTCTTGGGGGCTCCCAGGCCATGATAGCCTCGATCTTCGCCTGGAGGGGCTGCACCGTTCCCCTGCCCACCAAGTGACCTAGGTACACCACCGACCCCTGCCCAATCTGACATTTGCTGGCCTTGATTGTCAAGCCAGCCAGTTTCAGGGCCTGGAGAACGGCTTGCAGATGACGCAAATGATCCTCCCAACTGCTACTGAAGACAGCAATGTCATCCAGATAAGCAGCAGAGAAAGCTTCCATTCCAGAGAGAACCTTGTTAACCAGCCGCTGAAAAGTGTCAGGAGCGTTCTTAAGCCCAAAGAGCATCACGCAGAACTGGTAGTGACCCTCAGTCGTGGAGAAGGCTGACCTTTCCTTTGCTCCATCTGTAAGGGAGATCTGCCAGTACCCTGAAGTAAGGTCAAAGGTACTCAAGTATTGGGCAGCTCCCAGCCGGTCAATGAGTTCATCCGCCCTTGGGATTGGATGGGCATCAGTCTTTGTCACTGAATTCAATCACCGGTAATCCACAAAGAACCTCAGTTCTGGAGTGGTGCCCGGCGGGGCAGCTTTTGGTACCAGAACCACCGGACTGGACATGGGGCTACTAGAAGGTTCAATCACTCCTAGCTCCACCATCTTAGCGACTTCACTGTGGATGCTGGCCTTCACCTTGTCTGACAGCCGGTAGATCTTAGACTTCACAGGTGGGCTGTCTCCTGTGTCCACATCATGGGTACACAGGTGGGTTCTTCCCGGGACAAGGGAGAACTGCGAGGAATATTGCTCCAGGACCTGGCGGAAGTCCCTCTGCTGTTCAGGAGTTAGGGATGGTGAGAGAATCACTCCCTCTACCTACCCATCCTTTTCCTGAGACGAGAAGAGATCAGGGAGAGGCTCACTTTCCGCTTCCTCTTCCCCATCAGTCACCATCATTAAGATGACCTCGGGCCTCTCATGGTGGGGTTTGAGGCGATTGGCATGCCGCACCCTTAGGGGCTGTCGGGGGGGTCTTAAGGTCCACTAAATAAGTGGCCTTACCCTTTTTTTCCTTCACCTCAAAGGGGCCTGTCCAGTGACCCTGGAGGGCACTTAGCTCTCCAGGTTCCATCACCCACACTTTCTGGCCAGGCTCCAACTCCACCGGGTGAGCATTGTGGTCATACCACTCCTTCATCACGGCTTGGCTGGCTTCCAAGTTGTCAGAAGCTTGCTTCCACAACTTAGCCATTTGGCTCCGGAAGGCCAGCATGTAGCTCACCACGTCCTGGGGAAGCTTCCTGGGAGTCTTTTCCCATCCGTCTTTCACCAGGCTGAGAGGTCCGCGTACAGGGTGCCCATACAGAAGCTCGAAGGGGCTGAAGCCCACTCCCTTCTGTGGCACTTCCCTGTAGGAAAACAGCAAACAGGGTAGGAGGACGTCCCATTTCCTCCGCAGGCTCTCAGGCAGACTTCTTATCATGCCTTTCAAGGTCTTGTTGAACCTTTCCACGAGTCCATTGGTCTGTGGGTGATAAGGAGTGGTAAACCGGTAGGTAACTCCACACTCCTTCCACATAGCCCGCATGTATGCTGACATGAAGTTGGTCCCCCTGTCGGACACAACTTCCTTGGGGAAACCCACTCGGGTAAAGATCCCCATCAGGGCCCTTGCCACTGCAGGTGCAGTGATGGTCCTCAGAGGAATTGCCTCTGGGTACCGTGTGGCATGATCCACCAGAACCAGGATAAACCTGTGACCAGCTGAAGTTGGTGGATCCAATGGCCCTACAATGTCGATGCCCACCCTTTCAAAGGGGGTGCTAACGACAGGAAGTGGTTCCAGGGGAGCTTTCACACATGTCCGACAGTAAGTGTCGGACGCCACCTTCTTCTGAGGCCAATAAAAGTGGGGACAAGCGGGCAAAGGTCTTGTCCTGACCCAAGTGTCCTGCCAAGGGTATCTCATGAGCCAATTCTAAAAGAAAGGCTCGATAACGTTGAGGGATCACCAAGGCCCGTGATGAACCATGCACTGGTGCCTTGGGTTCACTGTAGCGGAATCCATCCTCCCAGTAAATATGGTAGTTCCCTGTAACGTTCCCTGCTTCCTGGGCTTTGGCCTGTCGCCTCAGTCCCTCAAGGGTGGGACACTCCTTCTGGCCCTTGCAGAATTCCTCCCTGGTAGGACCTCCCCCCACATGCCATTCGGCAGGGTTGGGTAGACCCTCCAACGAAGTAACATCCCCCTCTGTGGACTCCAGGTCCACCTCCGCAGCTGGCCTATCCATCTCACGAGGTTGGGATGTTAAGGCAGGCTCCTCCTGCCTACAGTCCTTCCCCTTTTTGGCAGCTGGCTGGGCCATTGTTCCAGGCTCCAGCGTAGCGAACTCCCCCTCCGGGTAGTCGCGGACCTGGTGCTGACACAGGCCCAGTCAGGTGTACCCAGCATCTCTGAATGAGTCTGGTATTCCACCTCCCTCCAAGCATTGTGCTCCATGTCATTCCCCAACAGACAATCAACTGGCACGGCAGGGCTTACGGCAACTCTAAGGCGCTCGACCTCGGACCTGGGGAACTCGGTTCGAGTCTCGGTAACGACGTCAAAAAAAACCCTGTGATTCTGGGCAAATCACTTCATCTCCTCGTGCCTAAAATGAATGTGTGTCCGTCCTCATGTAACGTAACTGGTGCTATGTAAAGCGCTCTGATAACTGATTCGGTTCGGTTCTAGTTCGCGCTATATAAAACTCTGCAAAAAAAAACAAAAAACCTTCCCATTCAAATGGAACCTCGGCCACTGGATAGTGACCCATTCTGCCGTCAGCCATTCTGCCGTCGCGGCGGGGTGGAGTACATGTGGAAGTATCTGCTCTGGAGACACCAGATGACTCCTTACCATAGTCATACTGGCTCCTGTGTCTCTCAGAGCCTCCCCTCTTTGGCCATTGATGGTGACCCATTGCTCATACTTAGTAGTATTTGAAGGCAACTGGATCTTTGGAACCATCTCCCGATCTCCCAAGGACACTAAGGTGACACTCGCCCACTCCCCCCCTTTATCTAAGGGCAACTCCTCCCTGAGCACTACACTAGCTACTCCCGGGGCTTTTCCTCCAGTGGGAGGGGGTGGTCTTTTTGGGCATCTCACGTCTCCTTTATAGTGTCCAACACCACCACACTCAAAGCAATGGACAACCCTTGGCTGCTGGCTTTGGCCAGGATTAGGGTTTCGGGGTGGGTTAGCCTTAGGGATGAATCCTCTTCCCTTTCCCTGGAAATTATTTTGGGGACCTTTTGAGAACTCCCTCTTGTTATCTCCCCCCTCTTTCTTCTGGGGGGCGCCCTGTCCGGATCTCTGGGAATCTACTCCAGTCCCCTTTGAGGACACCCGGGTACTAGCCCAGATGTCCGCCTCCTCAGCAAGCTTCCTGGGGCTGGTCAGCTTGCTGTCCACCAGGTGTTGTCGCAGCTCGGGAAAACATTTCTCGAGTAGGTGTTCCTTGAGTATGAGGTCATACAATCCCTCATAGTCCCCTACCTCGCTGCCTTTCACCCAACCCTCCAAGGCTTTCTTTGCGTAATCGAGGAAGTCCACCCAATTCTGTGTGCCTAGTTTGTGACTACTCCTAAATTTCTGCCTATATTTCTCTGGGGTTAGTCCAAACTTTTTTATTAGCGCCACTTTCATGGTGGGGTAGTGGGTCTGCTCATCTCGCTCTAGGGCCAACAATGTATCCCTACCAGCAGGCGGCATGTATTTATACAGTCCACCCCCCCCCAGTGAGCTTCCAGTATCCCATGGGCTCTTAAGGAGACCTCATAGGCAGCTAGCCATTTAGCAATATCATCTCCTGCACTGTAGCTAGCGACTACATCCTTGGGTAGATAGGGTCTGGGTTCCCTGGTTATCTCCTTGGTTTTGCTGCCACCATTATTAGGATTGGGAGTCCCTATTTGCAGGGCTTTGAGATCCAGCTCCTTAAGAGTTACTTCATGAGCTAGTCTCCTTTCCTCCTTTTCCCACTCCAATCTAGCTAACTCCCACCTTAGCTTCCTTTCTTCCCTCCTGTCCGCCAGTTCAGCTTCGGTTAAACTCCGTTCAGAAACACTGCTGCCCTCCCTGGAAAATGACCGAGGACCTGTCAGTAGGTTTCCCCTCTCAGTTTGGGACAACATCTCTGCTTCAATGACAGTGTCTCTATCAACCTCTTCCTTCTCCAGTTCCTCCTCTAAGTGAGCTTCCATCCAGGCCCTCACACTTGTCTGAAGCTCACTTTTCTTCGCACTCCGTTTGTAAAATACCCCCTTCTTTTGACAAAAATCCCTGAGTTGGGCCACAGTGTAGGTCTCTAGCTCCTCAAGATCAAATTCCATTTTGTCACAGAGTATCAAACAGGTGCCTAGAAGAAAACAAGGAAGGGTGTAACGTAAGGATAACCTCCACCCACCACCAGGAGTAAATTTGGAAAACAAAAGTTTAATTCGGGAGTCCGCTTTGGAGAAAACTCCAGGTGTGTGCCTGTGGTATGCACTGTGTTACTCACAAGTGGCTGTAAGCACAAACTGGATCCCACCGCTGAAACACAAATTATGTTAGACCTAGGAAACCTAGACTACATAGGGTAGCCTGGCACAGAGCAGGAAAGCTAAACTCCAAGGCTTTTGTGTAGTGCTTATCAAACCCACTCACAGTAACCCAGCGCTCCACCACCAAAAATAAGGACACCACACCAATCTAGAAAAATACGTTTCACTTTATATAAATCTTTTTGGTAAATGTCTTCTTTTAGCAGTGTTAAAATCCAGTACAGAAAATATCTTTTTATTCAATTATTGGCATCCATCAGGCTTTACATGGCATTAATTGACATATCTCTCCCCACAAGATGAAGATCCCTCAACAATAATTCTAGCACCTTTACTGGTCAGCAATGGTAACACAGATTAATTGAGATAACCATCAAGAGCAATGCTTCCTTATAAGAAAGCCAGTATATACATTACCCTTGGAGACTCATTGACAACAATAGCTGGATGATACAGATGCTCAGCACACAGACACCCCAGTGGTCTACTTGTAATTTTGCCTCAAGCAACTGTACATCTAAAAGGAAACAAGCAGGTTATTCCTTCATCTCATTCTGCCATATAGCGTGCTCTATGCCCAAATGGAATGGCCTGATTATCACCAGCACCTTTCTAAGCTCTGTACGTTCTGCACATCAATAATCCTTTATTACCGTCTACCCTTATTCCTGAGACAGCCTTATTGCCCCGTACTTCAGTAGCTGCCGGCTGTATCTATTTCCCGATTCCTCCCTCACCAACTACTCCTGCTCAGGTAAGGAAGTCAATGGCTGGTACTAGTCCGGTACTTATGGAACACTGTTTGTGGTATTAGTCTGATTTGTGACGTCTCAGGCTCATGTACTGCTGCCTATACTTCGACCTTTGCCACCAATTCAGGATTGGACACGAACGTCTCCACCGGCGTTTTCTTCCCCCCCCCCCGGGGTAGTTTACCCGCTTACTTTTGTATGAAGACTCTGTCCCTCAATTTCAGTCAGCTCCCGTACGATGTCCTCCGACAGAGGAATATTCCGCTGCTGGCTGGCTTGACTTGCCTGACTGAACGAGGCTGAGGAAAGTCGTTCTGCACTCCGGCGGCGTTGAGGGGCGTCCGTCAGGGCTTCCGGAATTCTCCTCTCGCTGGCTACACCCGCGAAGTCTCCGCCTTCTCCCCGCCTCCTCGGATGTCACCGCAGCTTGCCTTGGGAAATCGCTCTACTTCCGATGTCCTCACCCCGTGCCTGCTGACTTCCGCGCTGCCCGCACAGCAGGAGGGATCCTCGTCAGGGGTGCTCCCGCACAACAGGAGATCACAGCTGACACGGTGAGTGTTCCGCACAGGGAGTGCTGCTTCCGCTTATGGGCCAGCTTCTCACTTTCTCCCCACAGGGGGCCTGCAGTCATTAGGCCTTACAGCACTGCCGTTCACGATGTTACAAGCGGTATTGGGGTAGAGTCAGGAATTACCGCTGTATTTGATGTCCTTTAGGAATTAGTCGACCTTACTTCTGGACTCTTGGGTAATGTTCCCTCAGCTCTCCAGTAATAGCGTCAGGTCGTTTCAGCAGGAACGTTGATGGACACAAGGGGTTTATGGAGCTAGTGGTACTACCACCACGGCCGGGTTCGGTCAACAGGTGAAGGGTTGCGTCATACAGAAGAGCAGCCGGCCCTCGGGTCGATCTGGCCCTCAACAGTGCACCTTCCTCCCCACGTTATCGCCTTACTCCGCACCAGGTCCAACCCCTAAGCTCTCTGGTCACTTCAAACACTACAAAATGGCCGCCTAGTTACTGGCCTTTTATCGCCTAGGCTCTGGCTCCTGGAAGGTGCTAGTAGGTTCCAGAACTTTCCTAATGCAGTCCAATGGGCCAGCCTCACTGAGATAACCGTTTTGACAGTTGCTGGCCACCATTTTAGGTCTCTATGTTTTCCTCAGCTCTCATGAGGGTGACTAGGCCTTAAAAGAAAGAAAAGGTGACACTGTCAAGGAACACCTAGCCCCATGACAACTCTAAAAATCCTGGTGGACACAAAGGAAAATAAAACATATGGAGGCCAAAGGAGACAAAAATGAATGATTCTGGGATAGGGACACCAAGAGGCAGACAGGTCTAACACAAGGCATATGCAGGACGTTGTACATTCAGGCTAGGATAAAATAACACACCAAAGTCAATGAAAATGATGATAGTCAAAGGTCATCACAGGGTGTCAGACCACAAGAGTGCCGCTAGCACTACGGAGACTCAGCAAGGCTGTCCCTTGTGTCCTCTCCTCTTTGCACTGGTGACTAAACTTCTGGTGTACGCTATCCGTTGTGATGCACAAGTTCTCAGAAGGAGTTGGAGTACTGGCCATGAAGACCAGATAGCTCTGTAAGAAGACAGTATCCTCCTTTACCTTGCCAACCCTGAAGTGAGCGGCCTCAGGCCTCCGAGTGAATGCATCCAAGTCGGTGTTGGTTCCATTGGCCCAGACCCGGGATTGTTTTGATTGGCAAGACAACATCCCTATACTCTGTCTCAGCTTGCGGTATCTGGGGACTACACCCAGAACTCTCCTGGTTCCTCAACTTTGAGCAACTGACACGAAGGGCCAAAGATGACTTTAATAAATGGCATTCCCTACCATTGAATCTGATGAGTTTTATCGCCCTTTATAAGATTATGATTCTGCTGAGATTGCCGTGGTGTTGGTTTTGCATTCTGGACAGATTTGCGACCTCTTTTCTCTGGCACAAGTCTAGGCCTCGTCTGGCCCTTGCCCAGTGGCAATGAGCTCTGTATGATGGTGGCTTAGGGATGTCCAACCTCTTTCTCTACTATCTTGCCTCACAGCTCCTGGTAATCCATGATTAGTTCAACAAGGGTTGGTCAGACCTCACCTACCAGTTGAAAGTGTCACTTCTGGGGTTTCCACAAATTATGGGCATGTTTTATGAATCCCCGATCCTTCGTGCCCCTTCAGCGGTGACCAGAGTGGTTTTCCTTGCATGGAGGGCAGTACTCCGCCACCCTCAGTGAGACACCACAATTACACAACAAACTCCCCTCTGGCATGGTACCTGACTGTAGGAGGTAGCGATTCTACAGAGATTTGGGAAGTGGGACCTCATCGACATAACACAGCTCGGAGGGGTGTGGTCCGGGTTGCACATATGGTCCTTTCAAGAGCTCCAAGAGACCTACAAAGTTAACCCCCCACAATTGTATAAATATTTACAATTGAGACAAGCACTCCACACTCACATACCCAGGGTTGACCCTATCCCAGAGTTTAGCCCACTGGAGGCAAAGCTTTTCTTGGGTGTACTAGGTAGGGGCAGCGTCTCTAAAATATACTGTTGGCTAATCATTACGCCTGAGCTCACTGGATGACCTTGACACTCGTCGGAGTGTTGGCTGGGATCCCTTGAGGATGACAATTGGCGGGATGCACTGATGGCACCTAAAATCATCTCTATTGTGCCTATCTCACTCCGGGCCGGTTCGCCTACCTGAACCATGGTGTGACTATGTCCTAAGATCCGGGACTTCTGGACAGTGTAGGTGAGAGAGCTGATGGCTGTCCTGGGGTGGGAGGTACCTCTGCCACCATTGGTGCATCTGCTGGGGGTCATGGAGGGCTTGGAGGGCTCAAGAACAGACCAGGGCATTCCTTGGTATGGAACTCATAGTGACCAAAAGATGCATTTCAACTCGCTGGAAGAACCCTTTCCCTTCTACCCTTTCATAGTGGAGAAAGGGAGTGGCCTGGTGTGCACAACAAGAGCAGCCTGTGTATGAAGCCTGGGGGTGCCTCCAAAAATATAGTCATGTGGGGGGGAGGTGGCTAGGGCAATAGGCGTGAGCCAGCATTGATCTGTATTTGTACTGATATGTTGCCTTTGACGTACGTTTTCATAATACCTTCCTGGCCTGTACCGTGTCTGACTGCTTCTATCACTGTTGTTTTGAGAGCCAAGTGTCTTGTTTATTTTCGGTGCAAAAATGTAATGAAAGTATTTATCAAAAAAAAGAGTAGTACTCAACCAGGACCTCTGAGGGACCCCACAGGAACCGCGCAGGGAAGAGTGAAAAGGTCAGAGGTAAAGTCGTCCCGAGCGACAAAGTGCTTTCTGTTAGATAGAAGGGATGTAATCATTTTTAAAGCCATGCCCTTAATGCAAATGCATGTGAGATGGCTGACCAGAAGAGAGTGGTTAACCGTGTTGAATGCGGCCAAGAAATCAAGCAGAAGCAAAGCCGCCTTAACTCTTCTGTCTAGAGTGGCTCTAATAGTTTCCATGGCCGCCACTAGGGTGGACTCTGTACAATGATTGGACCTGAACCTGTGCTGGGTTGAGGAGGTTAGTGTTATCCAAACTGTGATGATTTCTTGGTTCATGGGCTTTTTCAATATCTTGGCTGGTAAAGGAAGGCCCAAAATAGGCCTATAGTTCTTCATCTTGAGGGGATCCAGTGAGGTTTTTTTCATAAGAGGCAAGATGGAAGCCTTTTTCCACATAGCTGGAAAACAGCCAGAGGGAAAACTCTTGTTCAAAAGCTGAGCAAGGTGAGCTGAAAAGGTCTTTGACATGGGGTAAAGAACTTGAGGAGGGTAGGAATCCGAGGGAGCATCTGATTTAGAGGGGTCAATAAGGATTGCTACCTTCTCTTCGATCAATGGGGCGTAGTAGGCCAGTGTAGGAGGGTATTGATCTGATTTAGAGCAGAAGGTTTCTTCAGCTAGGTCTGCTATTGAGGACAGTTCAGTGCTATCCGATATAGCAATGAATTCAGAAAATATATTGTTTACTTTAGTATAACACTTTTCTACTATTTAGTCAGTTGGTTGTTGATTGGAGTAAACATACTTTTGTTTCAGAAATTGAATAGTGACTTCACTGTGATAAAAAGCTCTTTGGTGGAAGTACTACCTCCTTTAATTTTTTTATAAAAAAAATTTCATTTTCGTTACACCTATTAGTGATTTCTATTCTTTTATCAGGATGTTATATTTAGTTTTTTCCTCTGGGTTTTAGTTCAGCCTCCAGAGCTGCTCTTGGTACCGACATTTCCTTTTGAGTTCTCTAAGCCCCTGGCAATACCAAGGTGCCAAGTGGGTGGACCTATAATTTGGCCTAATTTGTTTGGCGTGCTAATTGAGACACTGCTGCATCGATCCAATCGGCATAGTTGGCGGATGCTTGGTTAATATCATCAGTGTTTGTGGACTGAGGCTCACATGGCAGATTGTTTAATTTCGAATCATCCATTTTTTTCCAAGGGTGGCATTTTATCACTGGAGTTTTTGTGAGGATAGTAAGTTTGAACATAACAGCCTTATGGTCTGTCCATTCCAAAGGCATGGATTTTTCAATCACTAAATAAGGGTGTGTGTGTGAAAATCCCATCCAGTGCGGGATTGGATTCGTGACAGAGGTTTCACCAATTTTAAAAGGTCAAACCTCTATATGTTGTTAGTTAACTGCTATATATCCTTCTCAAAGAGTAACATCTGGATATTATGGGCCCCCTTACAAAAATCTGTAAGGGCTCTATCTACAGAGAGGCGTAGGTCCTTGTTTATCAAAGTGCATCTGAAGTTGGGATACAGAGCTTCTTCAGGAAGCGGGTGCGGTGGCCCCAGGAAATCTGTTTGTGGCAATGTTAATGTACCTGGATAAGACCCAGGCCTCCATTAAGAGGAATTTCAACCATAAGGTTTTCCAAGGGACCAGCCATGGCAGCACTACTCAGCTGGATGGTTCTCTTCACAGCTTCCCTCCAGGGTACAAGGCTCAAACCATGGTCAATGGCAGGTCTCGTTTCGGAACCTTCTTTCCTTCGGGAGGCCTCAGATTCCAGGCAGCCAGAGGCTTCAAGGGACACGTCAACTAGCCATCCTCTAACAGTAAGTGTTTGCCCTTCTTCCGAATAAAAAGTAGGGGCCGATGGTCAAGATATTTCCACTAATGGGTGTCCATCACAGCGGACACCTAGGTGTTGCAGACACTCCAAGGTTTTCACATGGAGTTGTATTGATCCCTGCATCAAGTGAAACAACCTTGCATCATCACATTCTCAGAGCAGGCCTCCCTGCAGATTGATGTGGAAATCCACAGTGGTTACCGTGAGCCTTCCGTCACCGAAGGTGGCAAAGATTCTGCAAGAATTGGGGAAGACCCTCTAGAAGTGAAATACTTCACTACTTCAGATTACCCTGCTGTCTTCTTCCATCCAGGCGATCTTCCCAAGTCCGCTCCATTATCAGGTGCTGTTGGGTGCTCATCACTTCCGCAGGGGGATGATCTACTCAAACTTGTACCTTTGACAGATGAGGTGAAAAAGGAAATCATTATCCGGTTTTCATACATGGAAGCCTGGAACGGCAGAGCGATATACTGCTCCAATCGGATCTAGTCACAGAATCCAATGTCAGCAAATTAGGCTGGGATGCTCTTTTTTGGGGAACTCTCCACAGGCAGAAAATGGTCAGAGCACATACCAAAGTTCCACATCAGTTTTTTGGAACTCCTTGCCGGCTTCTTTCTAGTCCAGTGTTGGACCATGGACATGATACAGCCTTGTGTCCTTCTAGGCTATTTGTTATATCAAACACTTTGGGGAGACTAGGTCTAAAGCTCCCTCGGACCTAGCCAAGACCCTATGCCACTTTTGCTTGGACAATCACATCTCTGTGACAGTGGAGTATCACCATACATGCTTGTAGAGGCTGAACCCTCAAGTGTTCTCAACCATTTCAGATTGATGGGGTCCTTTTTTGGTGGACCTAGTTGCCTCACACCTGGATAATCAGGCAGAGAGGTTCTTCAGCTGTAGACAGACTGTACTCACAAGCAGCAGTGATGGATGCATTTTTGGGGACAAAGAGGTGGGTTATGCATTTCCCCCATCCTCAATTATTACAAGGGCATCAGCCCAGGTGCAGAAATAGTGGGCGGCTGTGATCACGGTCACCCACTATGGGGATCTCCAGTTTGGTTTCTGGTTCTGATGGAACTTTCTTTGGAATCTCTGATTTATCTCTTCATGTTCCCGATTCTCCTTCTAGGTCTGTTCCAGACAATGTACCGGATGGTGCTGGACAGGTCCCTTCAGCTGATGGTATGGCAGATTACAGGGAATCAGTGGCGTAGCTAGGGGAGGGGGACGGTGGGGGCGGTCCGCCCCAGGCAGCACTACACTGGGGGCGGCGGCACAGTGCACACGTTAGGTGCCATTATGTAAATGCGCTGTGAAAGCGCACCTGTTTACAAATTCTGCAGTGCACGCCACGCACCGACGCACGCACCACCTAGCATAGTGGTGGTGGTCCGGTGCGCGGTGTACGATGTAAGTGGGCCTCAGGGCCGTCAATCTTGTAGTGCGCGAAAGCGCTACCAATGACAGCCCTGGCCATCATTTTTAGCCATCCCCCGCGCTGTCCTCCTGTGACGCACGCCACCACCATGCGATTGAATTAGTGGAGAGACAGTCTCAGCTGGGGAGTGCTGGTTAGCTGCATATTCGTTCAGCCGCGAGAGCACCAAGTCTGGCAGGTATTTGCACTTAACAACACTGTGAAATTAAAGACAACTCTTTGACAATGTTATGTCTCGGTTCTGCTAGATGACTCAGCATTATCTTGCAAACAATGCCGAATGGGGTCGGATCTCGCAGGCAGCCTCTCTCTTAAACATGGGTCACGCTATTCAGTTTCTTGTGGGAAATATGAGCTTGCAGTTCCCGAAAGACTTAATTAAGGTAGATAACAGTCTTAAAAGTGTGAATGCAATTACATTGTGTTGAGGTACCTTCAGCTGCTGATGCTAAACATAAAGTCTCTCCTATTATCAATATTCCTTTGCGAACACTTGGAGGGCATAACTATATAACAGCACATGTGTGTGCTATCTTGACTAGCCACTTTTATTTTTCTCACCGTCTGTAGTAAACAGTAACCCATCCGCTCGACTTCTCCTGGGCCATGATACTCTTGTAAGTAAGCCACTTCATAGTCTGTACATTACATTCTTTTAGCACTGTTGATAAATACTGTAGGGTCCACCAGCACCTACTTCGTCACACCTCAGTAACCCTTGCGGTTGTGCCAACAACACGATTTATTTGTATAGAAAATGCTCAGATACTGCGCGGATGGGGAAGACCGAACACTAACTGTAACTTATGAAAATATCGTACCCATTTCAGACACGAGTACTGGTAAGGCACTAGAAGAAAAGACAATTGTTAAAAAAGATGGCAAATATTTCAGCAGGAGGAAAATGAGGAAGTAAGGAAGGTATTTTGCAGAACAAATGAAAGTAGCATGATACAAAATAAAGGTTCTGAATAAGCATGAATGGGAGCTGTTCTAAGTAAACTGCATTTTTTTGTATTTAGATGTGTAAAAGAGATTTTTCCACTGCCGGGGAGCAAGCAACTAATTGATTAATTGATGTCCCCTAGGGCTCAGATTAGCATAGGACCTGCGGTTGGGGCAGACTCCTGGCATGAACTGTGCATGCTCTGGAGCCGGTCCACCTGTCCTTTGGACTCTGCAAAGAAAATAGCTTCCTCGGAACAATGTGAGAATGTAATTATGTGACAGAGAGAGCGTGCATGTTAAAGGGAAATATGTTTTTGAATAATAACTCCGGCCTGGGCTATTTGCAGAACCCCTTTGGTAGGGGCCTTCGACCCTGCTACCACTGTGGAGCCTACAGGAGAGGTAAGGGGTGATGCTCTTCTTTCCTCGCTTGTTTTTTCCTCAGATTCAAATCAAATTATTATGTAGATTGCATGATGGCACAGTTGTCTGTCTAACTGAGCGAGATCAAAAGAAGCAAGAAGGGAGCCTTTTCACCTCGTGCTCTCCAAGGCGCTGTTTTCTGAAAGTAGAATAGAAATCACAGCCCTCTGGGGTCACTGGATGTAAATCTGCACTCATGTGATTTGGCACACCTTATTTAATATATCTGAAATAGGCGCATGTGATACAACAGCACATGAGCTCTATATAGAAAAGTACAATCTGACCAGGATTCTGGACATACTGATGGTCATTTCTGCACCTGAATGATTCAATTGGGCAGCAAGCGGTGGGAGGGAGCGGTGGTCAGTCTGGAGCAAACAGGTCAGAGTGGGGAGAGGTTTACAACAAAATCCCTACCTTAAAGGGATATGATACTGCACATAGGAACAAGTATGGCCTCCAAGACTGACAAGCAATGATTCCAAACTGTAAACGCAATAAGAGACAGTACTAAAGACAAACTGCACACAGCACAAGTGATCCCAGAACAGAGTCAGCACCAAAGACAATGATTCCAAACTGCACACAGCTTCAGTGACCTCAGAACAAAGACAATACTGAAGACAAAGATTCCAGAAGCACACACACGGGACCTTTAGAGTAGAAACAGTGCAGAAGGCAGTGATTCCAAACCTTGCACAGCACAAGTGAAACTGAGACAGTACTCCAGACAAGTGTTTCTAAACTGTACACAGCACAATTGACCTATTGTGTGAAATAAGCATGCCAAGATTTTCATAGCACAAAAGCAGTGTGGGATTTCTCTAAGTCACTAGGCCTTGTATGAAATGAACTTCTATATATCAGTTATCAGCTGGACTCTGTTTTTTGGTGTGATAGAGCCAAGCTACACTGTTGACTCCATTAGGCTCCGGTCTTTTGGTATCAGTGCAAAGTCTCTGACCTCTCACTTGCCTATCTGCACTATTTACAACATGTTGGTCTCCGTACCATAACTCACCTGTTTCTGTGTTCTGTCTCCCTGTTGGTCTCTGGATTACACCTTCCTGTTGGTTTTAGTGCTATGTCTCCCCACTTCCCAGTCTCTCTCTACTACGTCTCCCTGCTGGTCTCAGTGTTATTTTTCCCACTCATCTGTGTCTCTGTACTCTGTCTCCCTTTTGTTCTGAATACTATAACTCCCAAGTCTCAGTATTTTGGCTCTTTGTTGTTCCTGTTACTATGACTCCCGTCTTAGTATTGTCTCTCTGTTTGGCTCAGTAGCATGACTGACAAGCTTCAGTATAATGTCTCCCTGTTGTTCTCAGTACTATGAATCTTTTGTTTCAATATAATGTCTCCCTGTTGTTCTCAGTACTATGAATATTTTGTTGAAATATAATGGCTCCCTGATAGTGTCCCTACTGTGTCTATGGACCATGTCTCTCAGTCTGTTTCAGTACAAAGCTTCCCCTGTCTGTCCCATTATTATGCATCAGTCTGTCTCAATGCTATGAACCTTGTCTCTGCAAGTGCCATGCATTCTAATCCTCTATCAGTCCCTTTTAATTTAATGCGACCCTCTGTATCCCCATTCCATCTGCTGGGTCTGGCTTATGTATCTGCCGAACCTGTCTGGGACAATATGTTCAAACATCAAGGCAGGCTCTGGGAAGGGATGCGACTAGAAGCGTGATAAAACACCCTACAAGTCTACAGCTCCACATTGTGGATACTTTTAGCATGCAGGGGAAACAGATCGTATACTCCCCAGAAAAAGTTCTGACTTGATGTGAAAAGTACAAGAATTTAGCAGAATGGACCATTGCATTTACGCCCAAGCATGACTTTTAGTCTCAAAATAGCCTTCTGCACTCCTTGTTCTCTGTGTATGAGTTATTATTTTATGTTATAAGCACTTTTATAATCCATCTCAAGTGCAACTAGAACTTGCATTCTATCACATTCCTATTTTCCTCTTGCTTCTACCTTTTTATTTTCTCACATTTGTTGTTTTCTAGACACCCTCTTGTCCCCTTATTACCCCTTCACTCCTGTAATTGCTTTCTCTTTGTTCTCTTCTCATCTCCAGTTGTCTCTCCTATTGTATTATAGGACAATGTGTTTCTTGTGGGAGTAAGAATGCGCACAATACTAGGCAGAGCTGTTCTGGACCCGCAGATTTAGGTAGTACGAGTATCACGGTGTAATACCTATTTATTAATCTCCCAACATCTTCTTGATTTGTTGCTTTTCAGTAGCAGGCTTGTGGCCTCTTGTGTGCTTGTTTGGTAATTTAATGCCTGCCAGTCAGGCCTGATGTTCCTGGTACAAGATGGCTAGCCTCTCTAGACTCTGACACCTAATGGAAAACAGTCGCCATTGTCACCAGCCCAGGGACAGATGCGCCAAGTGGGGAAGTTTTGGAAGAAATCGGTAAAGCAGGTTTTTGTTTTGGGTACAACTATTCCATCCTAAAATGGAATGCCTTGAAGCTACGGACTTTCTTGCAGCACGTGCAATCTATGTGTTCTCCTTTGTACTGTCGGTGTATTAAACTGTGTAGCCTTGGACCATGCCATGTATGTGCCTGTAACTTGCATGATTGAGGCCACGTGTCTCTCGGACCTCTTTCAAGTGCTCGTGACCTTTTTCCCCAGCACATTCCCCCCACCCCACCTACCTGCCATGGGCGGCAATCTGAGGGATAGCCCTGGGCGCCAGAAGCTCTAGCTACTCCTCTGCAGGGAATGCTGGAAAATCCCATGGCTTTCAAGACAAGCTGAAGTCCTTCTTTCTAAGGCCTGAGTGGGCAGGATGGTCAAACATTACAAGCCAACCTGTACGAGATGGATAGGTAGCTGTCTGCAATGATGTGTGGCTCCATTATATTCCATATTCTCAACTTTCTGTCAAGCCTGGTGGCAGATGGTATAGCATACAGGTCGGTAAGCACTTGTTGTTCAACAATATCAACAGGGCAAACTCCAACTGATTATTTGCTAGTAGCAGAACATCCTTTTGTGAAGGTTGCTTTGCAGAGTCTGTCTTTCTCGACCCCTGAAGCCTCACTACTCAATACTTTGGCATGTTATCCAGGTCCCTAATCTCTTTTTCCCTGGCAGCCCAATAGGTTCTTATCGCGGAAGGAGATTTCTGCAAAAGTGCCCATGCTTGTGAATCTTCTTGTGTCCTACAGGAGGGTCTTGGATGTGAGGGCCCTCAATATTACAGGTAGGGTATTTAACCCAGATGGGGTGACCGTTACAAACTGCAGAATGACCACAGTCAATTCTAGGATAATTTTATACTCGCCATTTAATGAAGCCCCCTAAATGGTATGTGGTGTAATGCTTGAAAGCATATGAGGACATGACTGGGGAATTACTCCCTCATCAGGAACAGCAATTGCTCATTGCATTGCCCAAACCATATAAAGCTGTCTCCTCGCCCACTATAGCAAGAGGAGTGTGTCTGCTCATGCATGAGGCTGGTAATGACACAAAGTTGTTTGAAACACATTCAGCTAGAGGGGTTATGGCCTAAAAAGCATTCTGTCTAGGTGCCCTTTGAGAAGTCATTATGAATGCTGCAGAGTCGTCCTCTGATTTTACATTTATGAGGTTTTACTTTAGGCTGGTTGTTGACTTGGCTAAGCTGGTGGTGAGCAAGCCTTAAACTAGCGTAATCCTCACCTTCACTCCTGACATAGAATATAAAAGTTCCTAGCATTCGCACATAAGGACACAGAGGCAGGATTATCCTGCCCAGCAAGATACCTCCTTTATCTCATCCTGTTACTAGTAAGTAAAGCACTTGTTGTTGCTATCAGTTCTGGGAAATGCCTGTATTTCATTAAGACGAGTAGGAAATCTGATAAAATGTTGAGGATTTTAATTTGGTTTGTTTTTCCTAATAGCGGAAGATGGCTTCAAACGCAAGTAAGGAAGTACTTTCAATGCTATAACTCGTGCAAAGAAAGAGGGAGTATGGAAAGTGGCATAGGATTTTATGTGGAGTCCTGGTGGTTCTAGGAGAGTTAGTTTTTTATGTGTGCTTTGTAGTGGCTGCTGTTTTGATAGTGATTCTTTTGCTCTTCTGCATGATTTATTTAGGAATGAGGGTTGCTGGAGACACAAAGCCTTGATAACCCACAATAGTGCTGGAATAAATAAAAGGTATGTGTGGGGAGTGTCTACTTGCTTTCTAAAGACCACGGGTAGGGCCCCTGTCCTAGAGATTAGTTGCACAAAAAAGAGTAGAATTTATACAGAGAAGTGTCAATAGTGAAAATCACTCCTTTCAATTCAAATCTATATCATGAAAAGACCAGATCATTCAAAAAATATTTAGTGGTGTCTTTTATATTGAATTCTTCAATTCTTTTGTGTTGTGCCTTCAGACTATATAAATTTCTTTATTCGGTTTTTCGCAAAAGAAAACCATAAAAGGAACATTAAAAATACAATTTACATGTTTTCGCAAATATACAAATAACTAAAATAGGTTCCAAAGAAATTCATACAAAAACAGTTTTACGAATAAAAAGAGAATATCAAAACATTTCGATTCATGGAGATTAAGTTCCAGAGGGCTTTTTACAGGTTTTTCCTATGCTTCATGATACATTTTAGGAAATTAAGAACAATGTAACAAACAGATTCAGATTCCAATATTTTGAGGCGAAGGAAAACAGGCCGGCAATGTCTAAGACCCCAGCTCTTCAGTGTTGGTAATAGCCAAATTTTCCTATGTGGGTGGTAGAATTTACAAAGCATGATAACATGTAAATTTGACTGGTTTGATTCCCCATCGCAGGGACATGGGGGAAGGCTTAGGTCCCATCTGTTAGTCACAGGGAAAGCTACCAGTGTGAAAAAAATATCCAATCTGAATCTTGTCAACAACATTCTCTCATAGGTTGTGACCTGAAGGGTTAAATACGGCTGAATGCCGTAAGTTAGCTGAACCGTGTTCGCGTGGAGGACCGAGGATTTTGTCGCCTCGGAAGTCAATCTCAATGTCTCTAAATGACAGAGGGCTTGTTGCTTTAAGGCTTTTTTCGGGAGGTCAGCTATTGACTCCGGGTGGAAATAATATTTCTCTAGGCCAAGGTCTTTAAAAAAGTTTCTAATGTAGCAGAGCTACTTTACTTTTGAGGACTGGTCAAGAGCCATTGTGTCAGCTACAATTGCCTGCGTCAGTGCGTTTTTGACAGAAGTCCAAATGCGCCGCCACAGCATCAATGGTTGAATCTTGAGCAAGTCCTCTAAGTAAGGAATTCCTAGTTCCAAATGAGAGGCATAAGTTGAGGTGCCTCTCGGGGCAGCTAAAAGAAATCTTAAGAAAGTGTTTTCTGCTACCTGGAGGGCGCTGGTGTCAGTGTGTCCCCAGACTCCCGCTCCGTATAGGGCAATAGCCTGGCACTTGGCGCTATAAATTTTCAGTAGCTCCACTGGTGCCCTCCACCCCAATCTCTGGGAAAAACTCATCAGTGCCGCCATGGATCTTCTGAACAGAAGGCACCTAGTCTCTACTGCTGTCTTCCATGTCAATCTATCATCTATCATGATGCCAAGATATGGGTACTGGGCAGTAACCTTGAGGTTTTGGTTGTCGAGATAGATGTCTTTTGCTCCTTTTCTCCCTTTGCCTGAGACCATGACAAATGTTTTTTTGACATTTACTTGTAGACCCAAACCGCCCATAAAGGTTGTGTATTTATTCAGGGATTTCTGGAGTTCGCGCGGTGTGCGCGCGAGAATGACGGCATCATCCGCATAGAGCAGAGCGGGAATCAGGCGCTGTTTTACATGTGGGAGGTCCTGGGCCCCCCTCAACATCTCTGGCTCCAGGCCGTTGGTGTATAATGAGAAAAGAAAGGGGGCCAGGACACACCCCTGCCTGACTCCACGCTCTACACCAAAAGATGCCGTCAGCTCTCCATTCAGGCCGAAGCGCACTCTTGCCGAGGCACTAGAATAGAGTTCCCTCAGAAAATCTAAAAGGGAGGAATCCACTCCCATTTGGCTTAGGACCGTCCACAGTTTTGAATGCGAAACGCAGTCAAAAGCTGCGGACAGGTCTACGTAGACCATATAGAGCATGTTCTTCTTTGCCTGTATATATTTACCCATAATTAAACTGAGGTTAAGGGCCTGCTCTACCGTTCCGAACCCCTCTCGGAAACCAAACTGGAGATCAGAGATAATGCCCCTCTCCTCACCCCATTGCTGAAGTCGCTCGAGGATTACTCTCCCAACGACTTTACCGTGTGAGTCCAGCAATGAGATGGGGCGGTAGCATTTCACATCCTGACGATCCCCTTTTTTGAAAATGGGGACCATAATAGACTTGGTCCAGGAATTTAGCACTCCCACATTTGCGGCGGCTGTGCACACTCTAGTAAGGATCGGGGCCCAGAGGTCCAAATTATGTTTAAATAGGTCCACCAGGACCCCATCTGGACCTGGGGCTTTTCCAGTCTTACTTACTTCCAGGGCCACTATTAAGTCGGGTATGTCAAAAAGCAGCGGAATTGGGTATTGTACTTTTGGAAGTATGTTCGCAGTCTCACCTATGTTTACGTTGTTTTTAAAAATATTAGTGAAGTGGGCGACCCATGTTTCTTCGTCTATGGCCACTTCAATCTTAGGGCTGTTGTGATCAGTAAGATAGGGAGATCTAACAGTTCTCCAAAAAGCCTCGCTATTTTTTGAGAGAGCGCTCGTATGCAGGTCTTCCCAGAGCTTCTGTTTCAGTTCTTGGGTTCTTAGCCTGCGTTCCTTGGTGTATTGGCGCCTAAGAAGTTGGATCTGCCCCGCGTCTCTAGGTTTATTATGTAGGGCGAGTTTTAGTTTAGAAAGGGCTATGGTACACCTATGGTTGAACCATCCTTTTTTAGTTGGATTCTTGGACACTGATTTTGCAGTGAGTAGTCCCTTGATTTTCTCTAAGATTTGACTGAAATTATTTAGGACTTCTTGATGGTTGACCGAGAGATCCAAACATTTTATTATATTGGGATAAGCCACTTCGACCAGTTTTTTTGTGATTTCATTTGGATTAATTTT
Organism: Lissotriton helveticus; assembly: GCF_964261635.1. Lineage (NCBI taxonomy): Eukaryota > Metazoa > Chordata > Amphibia > Caudata > Salamandridae > Lissotriton > Lissotriton helveticus. The sequence goes on from NC_136063.1 coordinate 696,551,572, forward strand.
ACCCCATTTTATTGTATAGCCATTCTGTTTTCCTAGCTCTAGCTTATTCTGGGCAAGAGTTTCCGCTATTTCTATATTTCGGGGCTTATAATCGGTTAAGTAAAGATCCAACCTCAGCGCAAAGTGGTCACTCAATGAGTTGGCGATAACCTGGAAAGCTTTAGCTATGTCAAGCAATCCAGGGGACAAAAAGATATAATCAACTGTCGTTTGGTGACCTCTGCCCACATAGGTCGGTTGAAGGGAGTTTTGATCCAGACTTGGGCGATTAGGTATTACAAGGTCCAAGTCTGAGAGCAGATTATTCATGACGTTCCCCACCTTGATATGTACAAAGTGGACTAATGGAGCCTCAAATTCGTCCACTATCCCGCAGCACTGTGATTTCGCCTGTGGGCATGGATGGAGGTTGAACTCCCCTCCCCATAAAAGATGAATTGTCCCGTGTCCATCCTTCAACTGATAGAGTTGCATTAATCTCTCTTGAACGTTACGCAAAAGAGTCAAAAATTGATCATCCTCTAAGTTGTTATAAGAGTTGACCAAAAGAATAGACTCCTTATTCGCAAATAAAAGAGAGAGGATTTGACAATTTGAGTCAGAATAAACCATGGACACTTTTAGATGATTCACTGTATTAGCTATGTATGTTATTAACCCTCCTTTAGGCATACCAATTGAGCTACGCACGGCTGGGATAAAAAAAGTTTTAAAGCCCAAGAGATGAAGTTCTGTTATGGACCATGTCTCTTGGAGACAGATTATTTTACATGGTCCCAAAAAATGCAAGGCCGTCCCATCCTCGATCTACGGGCGTAAACCCGCCACATTCCAAAAGAGGGTGGGTATAGGCAAGGTATCAGCTTTTAGTGCTACGGTTTCAGTAGTTACCAGGGGTGATCTTATTCCTGGGGTCATTCCTATTTTGGGGGGCGGCTTGGGTGAATTAGGGTTAGCAGATTCAGTTTCCGTTGGTGGTCAATCGACCATTTCGAGTCCGCTTAATCTGTTGCTCAGCGGGATGTTATACCAAGGGTCCCAGCGGGGCGGTTCTCTGTGAGCCGTCCTGTGTGTATGTGGGCCCCATTCTTCCCAACCTCCACCCTGATAACGTGATCCCGCAAAGTGCCAAGAGTTATCATACTCACGATGACAAGGGCCTCCATATTGTCTTGTGTTAGAAAAGTCGATCTGACGAGGAGGTGGTGCAGGCCAGGATGAATCATAATCGTGAAAAGGGCCATTAGGTTGTCTTGAAGGGTAGAAAAAGGAGAGTGGTTTAATCCCTATACCTCCGTTTGCATTCGTGTGATCCCAAGAGCAGATATAATCTGCTACACGGGGGTCTTCAAAAGTAATCACAACACAGCCCCACTGGAATCGTTTTTCTGCCTTTACCCACCCATGGAGTCCTACGTACTGTCAGGATCCTTCCATGCCAGGTTGGAGGCATGGGGCGATTAGTGTGTAGCCAGTGTTGTGCCTTGTTTTTCAGGGACCACATAGGTTCAGCGTTGTGGTCCGCTAGCTCCGGGACGCCAGTCATTACCACTACGTGGGGTGATGCGTCCGGTGGCAGATCAAAAGGAAATCTAATCTCCCCGGGTCCTCTAGAAACATTTCTATTAACTATTGGAACCGGAGGATTAGGGGCCAGAGTTTGAGTCACCGGGGTTTTAGATGTTACTTTATTTGCTTGCGCTGTCTTCGATACAGGTGTTGTTGTTGACAGGGCATTTCCCTGTGACAGGGTAGTGGCTACATTGGTAATTGGATTCAATGTGCTCTTAGTGTTCATTATTATAGGTGTTACAGCCCGGGATACATTCTTTTGGGTGATAGCGGGTTTCGGAAGGGTATTTACTGGCTTCAGGGAAAGTTGTTTATTATGATTATTTCCTCCAGTTTTTTGGACCTCTCCCGGTTGTTTATGGTGAGGGAGGCTAACCACCTTAGATATCTGAATCTCCAACTGCGCTAACTTTTGTTCTACTGGTTGTAAATATAGTTTAAAGAGGTCAGTAATCTTGTTTAGCAGCTGTAAGTTATTACTCTTGTTAAACCCTTACTAGTGGATAGGAGAATGGACGATTCCAGATCAATAGGGGTAGGAGTTTCATGAACAACATGGTGGATCAACGCCGGAACTACCAACTGTTCTACTCTAGGAGGTGGGTTCTGGCCGATACTAGAGGTATGTTCCGTCAGATCAGGGATAGGGTATTTCGGGTCATTCTTTCTTTTACTTATTGCACCCTCCCTCCTCCCTCTTGCTAGGATTCTTTCTTGTGATGCCGTTGGTGGAAGGCTTAGGGGTAATAGCTCAGGTGTTCTTTCGAGGTCAGAGCTTATCTGTGAATCTGAGAGCTGAGAAGCTGACAGATCCACGTTGTTAGGCAGACTACGTCTGCCCTCACAAAGCACCATCGGCCCTTCATTATTGTTACCAGGAGCGGGTGTTCTAGCATCCGCCAGATTACCCATGGAGGATCTTTTGGCGAATGCTAAATCCAGGGACACCCTTTCCTCCATCAGTGAAATACTTTGATCTATGAATGTATTGGCCTTTGTAATAAAAGCATCCATAGGACCTAGCAATTTACCCACACTACCCGGGGCCTTAGTTTTATTTCCTCTGGTCATTACCATATTACCTAATAGGTGACAAAGAAGTAAGCGGGGTAAGGGGAAAGGGAGGTGGCCCAGTCCAGTCTCTCCGGTCCTCGAACGGCCTCAAACGGCCCGCTCTTTGCCCGGGCTTCGCCCCGGGCGCTCCCACGTGCTCCCGCGCACTCCCGCACAGCGGCCGTTCAACCTTCTAAAATAGTAAAAGGGAGGATTGATGGGCGGGGTGGGCGGGGCCAGCAGGGAGAGCAGCCCAGGTGGAACAGATTGGGCTCGCAGGGACTCCTGGGTGATGGAGTCCCTGCTAACGTGCTCGCAGCCCTGCCAGCAACAACACGCCCCAAGTCCTGGCACAGGAGACCGCCCCTCTCCCAGCAGCAGCTCCGCTGGTGTTAGACGCGCTGCGGGACCCGCGAAGCGGGTCCGGCGAGGCGCTGTGGGTTTTCCAGGGGCAGAAGAAGTTGGCTAGAAAAGCAGCAGCAGTCCGATGACAGGTCCAAAAAGGCAGGTGAGCATCCCACGAACAGAATCCTGCAGCCTGTTTTTACTCCGTGGGCGGGGGGGCGGGGCCAGCAGGGAGAGCAGCCCAGGTGGAACAGATTGGGCTCGCAGGGACTCCTGGGTGATGGAGTCCCTGCTAACGTGCTCGCAGCCCTGCCAGCAACAACACGCCCCAAGTCCTGGCACAGGAGACCGCCCCTCTCCCAGCAGCAGCTCCCGCTGGTGTTAGACGCGCTGCGGGACCGGCGAAGCGGGTCCGGCGAGGTGCTGTGGGTTTTCCAGGGGCAGAAGAAGTTGGCTAGAAAAGCAGCAGCAGTCCGATGACAGGTCCAAAAAGGCAGGTGAGCGTCCCACGAACAGAATCCTGCAGCCTGTTTTTACTCCGTGGGCGGGGGGGCGGGGCCAGCAGGGAGAGCAGCCCAGGTGGAACAGATTGGGCTCGCAGGGACTCCTGGGTGATGGAGTCCCTGCTAACGTGCTCGCAGCCCTGCCAGCAACAACACGCCCTAAGTCCTGGCACAGGAGACAGTCCCTCTCCCAGCAGCAGCTCCCGCTGGTGTTAGACGCGCTGCGGGACCCGCGAAGCGGGTCCGGCGAGGTGCCGTGGGTTTTCCAGGGGCAGAAGAAGTTGGCTAGAAAAGCAGCAGCAGTCCGATGACAGGTCCAAAAAGGCAGGTGAGCGTCCCCTTCAGACTAGTTTTTGGAGTTTTTGTCCCAGGAGCTATGCAATTGCTTTCAGTTCCGAAATGTGAACAGAATCAAACTATAGGCATTAGAATGTATGTATAAATCAACACCTGGAGCTGTGAGGATGGGAACTATATTGTTATAACTTCCTACTTACAGTGATTGTGAGGTTTGCCGCACAGTCACTAAGTCTCCAGCACAGACATAGTTGTGCTGTGGACTGAGTCGACCCTCGTTGCCTCTTGGAAACAATGCAACAAATGTAAATTGAAGGCCATAGCAATGCTGCACAAACTTGTCAAATCTGCAAGAAGGGCTGTGTTACTTTTGGTGGCAGCACTCAGGAGCTTTGCAAAGTTTGCTAAGGATACCCGTCACCTGTGTGACGTCACTTGTGTAAATTGTCACAGTCCGTTGTATTACACTGCTGAGTCTGAAGCAAAGGTGATGTCATTTTCTGAAAAGTAGATTTTTGTGATTAACGGTTATACTCTGAAGTCGTTGGCCATGACACTTAAAACTCCACTAAACGAAGAGTTTTGATGAACAGGCTTGGACAGGGCTATCTAGTAATTGAGTGATGCCGCAGGGCCTGACAGTAAAGATCATGGTGGCCTGTTAATAATTTCATTATGGGCTGTTTTTGAGGTTTCTTACTGCTTTATTCAATATATTAAAAGGCATAATTTGCCAATAATTCACCATCATATGCCTTTTGTAGATAATCCCTGTAATAAGTGTTTGAAATTCTGTCTATTTGTGGACAAAAAAACTGGTCCAATGTGCCTTTAATTGCTTTAGTTTTCACAAATGAGCATGAAGTGCTGCCACTGCATACACAAACTGGGTAGAGTTAGCCTGTAATAAATTAGCCCCAGTAAGAACTCTCTTTCCTAAAAAATCACAACCTTCCGCTCCATGGTATATGGAGTAACTTAGGAACCAAAAACGTATATGCAAACGCTTTGAGCGGAGCTGGAGAAAAGACTACAAAAAACAAGAAAAAGTTATACAAACTACCTCCTGATATATAAACAACTCCTTTTCACTGCAAAACAAAAGTTCTACGCAAATCGAATTGACTTAGCAAAGAATTTGGCTAAAGAGCTTTATAGAATGGTATCCAGCCTGGCCTCCCCGTGCCCAGCTAAAATTCAGTTGAGCCAGGAACTATGTGAATATATCACCAGGGGCCAGATGTAGGAGCCAAAATACCGGTCGGTAATGGCCGATTTCGGCCGTTACCGACCGGTATTTAGGATTTGGCATGTAGGGGGCATGTCATTTACAGAATCGGTAAAATACCGAATCTGTAAATTTACCGATTCTGTAAATGAGATGTAGGTGGCACTTCAGATTATGTTTAGTTTGTTGTCTATTTTCTGTGAACATATTTTGACTGTTTCCTCATTTATCGTGTACCGTAATATTGTGTTTGTGTAACATTGCTAAATAATTATTTTTATCTTTCCAAGGTACCTTATCTTGGATTTTAAAACTGTATTGTAAAAAGTGTATGAATTCATTCTGTTTTTTATTGTTTAATCGATTGTAATTTTAATAAATTTAGATTGTAAACGAGACTTTTTCTTTGTGGAAACCTATTTTTATGTTTGTCCAAATACCCACGGCATATTGTGACCTTTTCTTCTCTAACAGGAAAGGCCAATAGTGATCAGTCGATTAGTCGACTCCATGGATCTCCCCTTTGACTAACTGTCTTCCTACCCTGTTCCCTGGTGAAAGTGGGGTACCCTCTCCTTTTTGAAACCAGTTAAGTACAGCCTCGGGCTGGAGAGTCTAGGTTTTTGTGTAGACTATCACAGTTTTTTCCTATCCCAATAAAACTATATAGTCCCTCTCCAATCATTCAATGGATACACTGAAGACATTTGGCTTCAGTGAGGAACAACTAAATAAAATATTGAGCTCCAATAGTGGCAGCAACAACATCACAGTCATCCCTAATGGGGGCGAGAAATGGAACCAACTTATCAATCTAAAAAAGAAGATCATTAGAACAGAACTGCATGCCGATTTCATGATACAATATGTGAGGGCAGGGAAGATACCGATAGGCCTTCAAATACGGAACGAGCCAGGCTTATTCGTAGACAATCCAAAGTTCCTGGAAACATGGACTTTCATCTGTAATAGATGCAGCAGGGACCTAATGCTTCTCATTATCGAAACCGCCCAAGCTATGGTCCTGATAGAAATTAAAGAGATGGAGGAATTGGAGAAGGCCTTATTAGACAATAATGTAGTAGAGGATGTAAAAAAAAGGCTAGAAGAGATAAATCAAGACATGAAGGGATACTGTGAATACTTGACCAATAGGAAAACTCAAAAACTTAGAAAGGACATAAACAAATTCAGTCAGGAGGTGGTTTATCCATTTCTGAGAAAATATTATTACACAGATAAGGCTGAGTACAACAGGTATGAGGGACCCAAACCCAGATTTCAAACAAGATTTCAACCTAGGAAACCTAAACATGTACATTTTTCAGGTACATCGGAGAGTAGCATAGAGGAAGAAGAACTGAGCAGAGAAGACGGAGAGTATACGGGACAGAATAGGGAATATGAAACCCCTTTTTTAGACCAGCGCCCACAGAAAAACAGAGGGAACTTCCGGGGCAGAGGGAGAGGCCAATACCCGAGGAGACCAGCTCCCAGAGAACAGGACCAGGAGTACCAACAGACCCCGGCCCCTCAAGAATACAAGAGAACCAGAAACAAAACCTATTGGCATTAGATAGGACTCCCATCATAAATCTTTCCAATAGAATACTCACACACACAGAAAAGCAAATGTTAGGGATGGGTTTTAACTTCGTTCCAACCATAGGAATCAACAAATTCCAATTGGAAAAGGACCTGAGGGCCTTTTTCCGTAAAATACGCCTACGTCGGTTCTTTGAGGACAGACCTGTTAGAGAGCAACCCCAAGATTCGGGTCTTAGAACGAAATCTACTTTTACCCCCAGTCTAGGAATGGTGGACAAGAACTTGGAGACCTTTGAATCAATTGTAAAAATAGAAATAGGTCTCCTGTTAGAGAAAGAGCATTTCCAACAGCACAATATTAGTAAAACTCAGAGAGAGGCCATCAAATCCCTGTCCGAGGACAATAGTATAACTATAAAACCCGCAGATAAGGGGGGAGGAGTAGTAGTCTTTGATACATCTGACTACGAGCAGAGAGCACTCACCCTCCTTACCAATGAACTACACTATTCGAGAGTCTCCCAATCGAGATTAAATAAACTGAAAAAAGACGTAGAGACACTACTCCACAAAGCCCTGGAGGAGAACAAAATCACTGAGGAGGAGTGGAAATTTCTCAACAACACTAACCCAAAAATCCCCGCATTTTACGGACTACCCAAGGTCCACAAGAGCCTTAATGACCCTCCCCTTAGACCAATAGTGGCGTCGATTGAATCTTTGTTGGAACCATTAAGTCAATATGCAGATAGATTCCTCAAGCCCTTAGTAGCTGAGCAAAAATCATATATCCGAGACACAGCGGATATGATAGCCAAAGTGGAAGGGATCCCCTTTAATGAAGATAATGAACTGATGGTGACTCTCGACGTAGAGTCACTCTACACCAATATACCACAAATAGACACCATTGTGGCAGTTAAGAACCTCCTGGAAGAGACAGACATACGAGGTGGCAACAAAGAGTTCATTGTTCAATGTGTATCGATGGTCCTACTTAATAACATTTTCCTTTTTAAAAAAGACCTCTACATTCAGAAGAAGGGGACCAGTATGGGCGCAACATGTGCGCCCAGCTTGGCCTGTATATATGTGAGCCTATTTGAGAAGAAGCACGTATACAATGAAGTGAGCCCATTTTTCGAAAATATCCGAAATTGGGCTCGCTTCATTGATGATATATTTTTCATATGGCAGGGGACCATAGAGCTCTTAGAAGAATTTCTCAGTTGGCTCAATCTAGGGGACCCAAACCTCAGATTTACAGCAGTACACAGTAGGTCTAAGGTCAATTTCCTGGACATATGTATTAAGAGCCAAGATCAACATTTAAAAGTGGAACTGTACAAGAAGGAGTCCGATAGGAACACAATCCTACATTACTCCAGTTACCATCCCAAAAGCCAGAAGGACTCGATACCATTTGGCGAGTTTCTTCGACTTAGGAGAAATTGCACGGATTTAACAGATTTCCACAAACATGCCCAAGAAATGAAAAAGAAATTTAAGGACCGAGGCTACCCCAAAAAACTGGTAAACCACTCACTCAAGAGAGCACAATACTACAATAGAGATTGCCTTATTAAAAAAACAGACAATAAGAAAACACAAGACAAAATAGTGATGGTGAGCCAACACTCAGTCATAGCCAATCAAATTAAAAACATCATAAATTACAATTGGAAAATTTTAAATAATGGTCCAGACGTCACTCCTTTGGAGCGTCCCCTGTATGCATACAGGAAGAATAAGAACCTAAGGTCGAATCTTGTGTATACATACAGAGAGGACAAAGTAGAGACTCAAACCACCCTGAGTGGACAGAGAGCAACAGGCAATAATAAGTGTGGAAACTGCTGCATTTGCGAGTTATGCATAGTGACTAAAACAGTGGAACATAACGGTGCCACACATACAATCACCACCTTAAACAACTGTAAAACAAAGAATGTAATATATATGATCCTGTGTCCATGCAACCAGGCATATATAGGTGAAACTGGCAGAGAAGTGAGGCTCAGGATAGGGGAACATAAGTCTGCGATACACAATAACAAAGAAAATGCCCCCTTGTGGCCCATTGGAAAGAAAATGGACACAAAATAAAGGACCTCAGATGGGTCATTCTGGAAAGAATTAGGGAACTCACCAGATCAGGAGATAGTACAAAGAGACGAAAGTTACAGGAACAATGGTATATGGTTAAATTTAATACCATCAGGAAAGGATTAAACTCTAGGGAAGAGTGGGAGGCTCTCATTTAGGCAGCCTTTCCCACTTAGGGACCACCTTTTCACTAACCTGTACCATAAGCAGATAGCCCGATACACATAAGAAACAAGCTCTGAAATCAATAAATGGAAACGAGTGAGGGACCCTTTTAATATAATATATATACATTGGTGTTTAAGAACAATGGTACCACCTTTAGGGAATTTGCAACCCTCTTGCACCCAAAGTTGATTCGGTAAGCACTGTCAAGAGATATATGAATCACCAGTCCAAGATGGCGCCCACAGTTAGGGGACGCATCGGAGCGACCCATTGGTCCAAACAGCAATACTAACATTGAGACCTGGACCCTCGAATCTGCACTCGAGAGTATTATTTCGGACAATTTATAAACAAATCGAGTCCGGAATACAACACGATAGAATTTCAACTTAGGCAGCATAAATGCTCTATTATATACTCCAACACTGCCGATCCAGCGAGCGAGGGCATTTTAATACACACTGGCGACGTATATTCCCTGTATATATGGGAGACACCTTTCGCGCCAAGTGTGCACTTATACTGATAACAGACGGGCAGATCTTATGATACACGAGTAGGTATCCTACACCGTTTAAAAATGGCGCTCATGCTGACAGTGGTCCCGGTAGCGCGTCAACAGCGCTCTTTCTGGACAGGTGCGAGCACTTGATCAATTAAGGGTAGATATAAATACACTCACCAAACACCACACACTAGAGCGAGTGAAGGAACGAGGCAGAAGCACGACAACAGCGCTAATCCGGTAAGTGCAGAGCAAGCCCCTATGTCCTTTTGAGTAGGGGGATCCACTTAGAATACAACTTAAAAGACAGGATATAATGCCCTGTAGGTAGCTTGAACAGGGGATATCTTTAGCCCCACACATTTTAATGGGATAGAGTGGGAACATCGCTTGGAATCCTCTTCTTATTGAACACTTAGAGTTATAGACTCAAACCCTAGTGGGACAGGAAGAGCTATTTACTTTCACAAAGATATGGTCCATCCAAATAGCAGAAATTAGGGGCTACAAATAGGAATTTGGGTACTACGGGTACCAAATAGGAATAAGAGCACTATGGGTACCAAGTAGGTGAGATGGAAATTAATAAAAGCAAGTACTAGGATATGAATAACAGAAAGGTGCCAGTCAAATCACAGGGTTACCAACAAAGCTAAGAGCAGAATATCTTGCAGTATCCAAAGCATAAAAAACACATGACGATATGATACTTGTCTTTATTTAACAGAACACATCCAGTTCTGGAGTAGACCAACGACTTTGTATGCCCGTTCTAAGAACGTTTTAAAAATATATGAGGTAAGATACTATCATTATAAAACGCTTGGATTAGAGCAAAGGTGTATTTAAGTAATAGTATAGTAAAAAGATGTAATGTACTTTAATACTACAGATACACGACAAGTGAGCAAACGCCTGACAACCTCAAAATTAAGGAACCCCATAACAAGGAGCTCCATATGTAGGAGAGAGGTAAATATGAGAACGTAGAGAACCTCCTAGTTAGTATGGTATAGGAGATTCCATCTTATCCCTAATAGAAGTTTTGGTTATTTGACAGTAGGCTCCAAGAACAATATCTGTGGAAGCTGAAGTAAACCTTCAAACAGACCCCACTGTGGAACGTTCCCCACACGACTCCAAGGGTGAGAAGTGATATTGATCTACCTCCCTAGGTCCCAGGGCTTATCAATCCCCACTGCATCAGAAGGTTTTCCACAATGAAAAAGAATCGGAGGGATTCATATGTGAGTTACCTGATTGTTTCTTGGCAAAAGGGATTGTCCCACAGGAATAGCAGTGGACAATGCGAACAAAATTGAGCCGTTGTATGTACCAATGAGTGACCAAATGTATTTTCTGACTAAGCCGATCGGCGCCAGGCATTACTTATTGTCTAGACAACAATGGCAGTTAGAACTAAGAATGCGAAGTCTGACTGGGTATTTGTCAATTTAGCACTTTACCCCACATAGAGAATGAGAAACAGGTTTTATGCACGATAACTGATTTCGTACATCTCTCCTAATATATCCACAGATACGGTGTACCCATCCGTCACCGAAACCCCAGAAAAAACGAAGTCCTGAGGAAGGTGCCACAAAATCAAGTGAAAAGCACCGAAACGCGTCGACGCACTGTTTGTTTTGTTTAAAAGAATCCAGTTAGGGCCGGGTAAAACTTTAGATGGGTATCTCATCTTTCCACTAAAGCTTTATAGTAACTAAATTGTTTAAGGCCATTGGATCTGGTGAAATACAGTGGCATAGATATCGAGAGGGCCACTTATACATGAGGGGTTTTTTGTGATTATGTTTAGTTTGTTGTCTATTTTCTGTGAACATATTTTGACTGTTTCCTCATTTATCGTGTACCGTAATATTGTGTTTGTGTAACATTGCTAAATAATTATTTTTATCTTTCCAAGGTACCTTATCTTGGATTTTAAAACTGTATTGTAAAAAGTGTATGAATTCATTCTGTTTTTTATTGTTTAATCGATTGTAATTTTAATAAATTTAGATTGTAAACGAGACTTTTTCTTTGTGGAAACCTATTTTTATGTTTGTCCAAATACCCACGGCATATTGTGACCTTTTCTTCTCTAACAGGAAAGGCCAATAGTGATCAGTCGATTAGTCGACTCCAGGGATCTCCCCTTTGACTAAAAGGCACTTCAGAAAGTGCCACAGGCCCGTAAGAGTCGGTATTTTACCACCCAATCCTATTGGGTGGTAAAATACCGAATACAGGTGTGCATGCACATCTGTGCATGCACACCTGTGCAATGTGACACACAGACATGCCCTTAGGGCATTTATGTGTGCCACATGTTAGACGTGCCTGTATTTAGGGTGCTAGAGGGTGTCGAAGTGACACCCCCTGCACCCTTGCAGAAATTGGTATTTACCGAATCGGTAAATACCGAATCGGTATTGCCCATTGATTCCTATGGGCTTCAAGGCCCATAGGAATCAATGGGCAATACCGAATCGGTATTTACCGATTCGGTAAATACCGATTTTTACAGATTCGGTAAATCAAATAAAGATTTTACCTACATCTCCCTCCTTCTATTTTACCGATTAATAAATACCGAATCGGTAAAATTCGGTATTTATGAATCGGTAAAATAGAATTACCTACATCTGGCCCCAAGTTCTTTCTGAATAAAGTGGAGATCATCTTCTCAGCGTTTAACGGCATAAGTGCAGCAAGGATGCCAATCATAACGGAGGAACATGAGTCAGTTGGTGGTTTCCTCCATACCTTTGACAAGTTTGCACCGTTATCTATGAGTGACACTCACAGGCTCCTTATGGCAACAAAATCAGGTTCTCCTTATGATCCCTGTCCAGTCTCCGTGGTCAAACCGGCCCTGGGTCTGGTTGCTCTATCACTTACATTCATTTGCAATGCTATGTTTGAAACAGGGCAGTTTCTTAAATTCTGGAAGGTTGCCTCGATACTGCCACTACTAAAAAAGCACAGCTTGGACCCTAAGGACCCAAACAATTTTTGCCCAATTTTGCGCCTTCCTCTCCCAGCAAAACTGATTAAGAAAACAATAAATCTACAACTTAGTGCCGTTCTACACGAAACTCAAGCGTTGAATCCCACCCAATATGGCTTCAGAGAAGGATATAGTACAGAGTCCACTCTCATAAATGCCACAGAAGAGATTAGGGAGGCCTTGGATCGGGGTGGCAAGGCCGCCCTAATCTTACTGGATCTGTCTGCGGCCTTTGATACGGTCCATCATGACCTGTTGATGGATCGTTTGAAGGCATGTGGCATCCAGGCAAAGCATGCGAGCTTTTGAAAGCCTTTTAAACAGACAGATCACAAATTGTGTCTCTGGGCGAACACCATTCCAAACCTTTTGCTCTGACCCGTGGAGTCTCGCAGGGGTCATCTTTAAGCCCTACACTTTTTAATGTGTTTGTTTCATTCTTGGCCACCCTACTTAGCTTCTTTGGTTTTGGCCTCACCTCGTATGCAGATGACGATTCAAATTGTGGTGTCTCTGCTACCAGGAGAGGAAGTGGGAATAGGCAAATGCTTTCAAGACTGTATGGAAGCAGTCGGGAGGTGGATGTCGCAAAACGACCTACAGCTCAATTCAGGTAAAACGGAGGTCATCCTATTTGGAAACAATGCCAATTTCTGGACCGCAAACTGGTGGCTGGACTCTATGGGCACTCTTCCTACACCCACCCAAAAAGTTAAAAACATAGTAGTAACACTGGATGATAGGCTTAACTTTGGTGACCAAGTAAATGCCGTGACATCGACCACTGCGTACTTTCTCAGAATGATCAAGAAAATACTGCCATTTCTACCACCTGATAGTCGGCGAACAGTGGTTACAGCACTTGTCCTGTCAAAACTGGGTTACTGTAATATTCTTTACTTAAACATTCAAGATAGTTTCATGAAAACTCCAATTGTTGCAAAATGCGGCCGCCAGATTGCTTGCTGTCCAAGTTTTCTTCAAATTCCAGAGAAATTAAAAGACTGCACTGGCTTCCTGTGAGGAATAGGGTGCAATTTAAATCCCTCTGCACCGTTTACAATGCCCTACAAGGAATAGGACCTGACAATCTGAAATCACAGTTTCAATGGCACACACCCAAAAGAACTCTTCGCTCGCTTGTAGCCAAATTGGTGACAGTTCCGCCCACAAAGAAAGCAATGTGGGGGGGAGAAGCTTTGTGGCCTGCGCAGCAAAAGCCTGGAATTACCTCCCTTTCCACTTGAGAAATGCCACGGATCTCTTGACATTTAGGAAGGGATTAAAAACCTGGCTTTTTGACAGGTACATTTTATACATGAGGTTCATTGCTCAATGGACTAGTAACTAGCGCCAGGACACCCTTGGGTAACTGTTGCGCTTTAGAAATATTTATAACATAACAGATAATACACCATAAAGGTACTACCAAAATAGTGTGTCACAAATTTCTAGAATTGCGATTTGTGAACTTGGGGCACTTTTTTCATCTGGCATCCCAATCTGTTGTATGTCATGGTCCAAAAATCTTAATGACGTAAGTTCTTTAAAATAGATACTGATGTCAACGTTGTTGTTGGGAGCGTTCATACAAGCACTCATAAAGCCAATGAAGCAAATAAATTTGGCTTTACACACATGGGCGTGGAATTCCAGAAAGTCATAAAGCTGCACCAATGTAGGTCATAAAACCGTAGGTGCACTTTTGTGACTTTCTTTAATAAGGAAGCCATACTGTTTTCCACAACCTACATTGTTTTTACACTGGTACTTTAATATTACCTGTGTAAATATAGAATGCATCAAGCACATTTAATTAATAATGCTTTAAAGAAACAGTATTTAAGGTTGTCCTTAAAAACCTATTTTAGTTTAGTAGAACATTGCATAGCGTTCCCTTTAATTTCAAGTTGCAAATATTTTTGAGTACATTTGATTTCTAAAGCAAACATTTTGCACAACAGAACCTCTGCCCCTTTATTAAACCTTCAAATATTTTTGGGGATGTTGTTCACTTTCAAAATATAATCACCAGTCTTCCTTCCTTACTGCTGTATGTATTTGCATAAATAAAGGAGCATTCTGGGAGAATTATAAACAGCCACAAATTGTTACATGTTGAAAGATGTGTACAATATTTTTCCGTTATAACCACTGTTATTAATACAAGCTAGTTTGTAGGTCACTGTTTTCTTAGAGCGAGCACCTTAAATTAAAGGTTTTTCATAAGTGCACCTTACAGATCATCTTTTACATGTTCAAGTATATCTTGCTCTGGGAATAGACACTTCTCTCCTCTACAACCATGGGGTGATTAGATATTCCACACCCCTGTTTATTGTGTTAATACGTGTAAAGTGGCCAATAATTAGTTTATTTTCTTGTTGGACCCTTGCATTGGGTTTTTGCAATGTAAAACTTTAAATACCGAAGTGTTGATTTACTAAAACCGCACACCCAACACTGCACCAACAAAAAAGAGTGCAGTACTGTATTTACAAAATGCTAATCACATCATCAAAGAGGCATATGCAATAGCGCCTTGCTCGCTTGGCACTAACCGGGAAAGCGCACTGGCAGGATAATTGATATTTTACTAGTTTGGGTGATTTTTGTATCTGAGGTTACCCCAAGGTCATAGCATGTAATATGAGTAATAGCCAAAAATATTACACGTATTATGCATGGAAAAATCAAGCTCATCGTGTACGCCTGGTTTCATGTTGTGGCACTAGTATGTGACACAATGATACTTCATGCTACTTTGAATATCTTCGGTAGGTTTGAGGTTATGTCAAAGTCTGTGGGTGGTTGCACTGTCCCTTCCCTGTTACACTTATATCCACTTTGCAAGCATTATCATCGGTTTCACTCTAAACGCAAGGCCGTTTGACATTGCAGTGGCGTCAACTTTTACCATAAACATCATTTTTCGCATAAAAATTAGGTGATGCAATCATTTGCTTCTGTTAGTGTCACTATCTGTGACGTGAACGCCAATGCAAGCCTTTGGTAAATCTGGGCCTAAATATAGATCCCCAAATTTACCTTGGCACTGAACTTTTTCCGACTTCAGGGAGTTTTGAACTTCATAACTTTCCAAAATGTGGTGTTCTTTGTTCAGCATTAAAGCGCATTAAATCAATACAATGTTGCAAATCCAACCATCACTTTAAAACCAACTCAGGAAAAAAAATAAGGACACACAATAATCCCAAATGCGAAATAACATGCATTCAATTCTCCTAGAGCTATTACCAATGTCATGAGAAAATAGCACAGCTCATTACATGCCTGAAATGTCTGCTTCATGGGAAAATGTCAAGATTAGCCTTTTATTACATAATTGTCTCCTTTTTTATTTCAGCTTAGTTGATCTCATAGCTTTTTTAATTTCCTGTCTTTTTCCTTTTGTGCCAAAATAAAGGATGCTGATATATCAAACCCTTCTGCTAGTGTGTGTGAATATACTAAAAAGCAATTGAAAGTCCCTCTACACTTATGCCTGTCTCTATTGTTTAATGTCCAGTTATAATATGCCCTTTGACTCTGTGTGTTCTAATATGCCTCTTTGGCCAAAGAGAAGGCAAGACTTATTGTTACTACCATTTCACTACCATGTCGTGTTAAAATCCAGATTGAAGACAAAATTTGTACCACTGTTTAAAAAACAACTCCTTGTTGACACAGCACATGCTGCAACAGCCAGGCACTGGCCTTAATCATGAATTTATATACGAGAGAGTGAATTTGAAATGACTTTCAGCGGGTCTTTATTATTTTTGCAGTGGTTGACATTGTAGCAGCAACAGCACATGTAGCAATAGTTTATATACATTGTTTCTATGGTAGAATTCCATAGGGCTCCATCAATTCTTGGGCCGTGGATAGTACACGAGTAAGGCATGTTATGTTGGCAGCCTTCAAAGAGCACAGGTGTCAAAAAGAAATATGTAAGAACGATCTAACCAAGGTATCACCTTAAAGAACTGGGCTGGAATGCGAGGGATAAAAGGAAACATTCAGTATTCTAAACAAATAACTTGAAGTTCTCCCTTATATTTCTGCGCAGAATACGTCGAACATGAATGTATACATATCTATAGAGTTCCACAGCTGAAAACGATGCCTCCTGCTGGTCATCTGTCACGATGAAGTCATGGCGAAGGGTACATATCTGCATATCTGGATCCTATGCGTCCAGCCCCATCACATACATTTCATATTAATGAGTCAGTTACATTTTAAAACAAGTTAATTCTCATTAAGTATGTAAAATATATGTTCGGCAAACCTGACATCTTTTCACTGTTCCGAAAGAATCTGATGGCCGATCTTTATTTAAAAATGTGTGTTTTTAGAGTTTTTCTGAGATTTAAACAACAGCAACAGAAATTGCATCAGACATAGTGTTGCCGTATCATGTAGGACATGTGATAGCTCCTTGCAGAATGATATAGCTGGCGGCGCAAATGTGCCCATGGTGAAAATGACACTGATAAATACAGAAACGACAAGTCAAAACGTAAAATCCAAATGAACAAGCTCAGTAGTCTGCACTAAGGGTATGAGGAGTCATGGTGTGTGTGGCGGGGGGGGGGGGGACAGCCAGAGGGAGCACCCACCAGGGGTGCCAGGGGTGTGATCCAGACATGATGAACAAACAGGTCCCGGGGGAGGGTTGGACCACAACCCAGAGGGGACAGTCGATGGGAGCGCAATGGCAGTGGGGGTTCGCTCGTAGTCGGGGAAAGATGTGTGATGCGTTGCCTTTGAGTAGTCTACTTCATGAAGTGCAACTAATTACTGGACCTCTGAGTGAATTGGATATCAAAGAAGCATTTGCAAAAGAGGACCTTTTCCTTCCTCTTGCTGCCGGCCACAAGCCTGGTACGATTCACCTCACGTGACATGATAGAAAACTCATCATATTAGAGAGATAAAGAAAACTTGATCAAATCATTTCTTATCTACTGAAGCCAGCAGAAAATGATGGGGTCCTCTGAAGCTAGTGAAGGTGTGAGATAGAGAAGCAGTTATTAATATTTCTTTTCAAATGCATTATACAGCTGCCAGATTCCTTAGATGGCTCTGTGTGGTCCAGAGAAGTGATTGTAGACACAGATGTAGTTCTTGAGACGAAAAAGAATGATTGCAGTACTCCAGTACAATATATGTACCCTTAGCAACCACAGCATATGCAATGGGAAACCTTTAGTTGGGAACAAGATGGTCAAGGACCAGATACAGTATACCTGTGTGGTGGGTCATTCCTAAGGATCTGACAAGCCTAAAGTATGATGAGACACCTCCAGGGGAAGATTACTGAGAAGTAAAACACTGTAAAAAGCCCCAAGCCATAGACTGAATAGAAGAGATGGGGTTCAGGTAATTGTGAGACTTCAAAAACACTTTACACATGCAGGTATGTTGTAGGAGTGATACTTGCATATGGAGCAATGTGCCACCAGTCAGTTACATCTAAGTGGTCAAGTGGCAAGAAGATTCTGAAAAACTTATCTCAAGCTTCTGTTGGGTTGGTATAGCTGGAAACTCTTGTAAATATATTGTGATGTGTCGCCATGCAAAACTTGAGTGCTTTCAACTGTGCTCTTTCTTTGACTGAAAGCAGGTATGTCATTTTAAGGGCAGATGTAATTTGGTCTCAGTGTCTCAGGTTAGAATTGTGTTAGACACATGCTTCAGGGCACTTTGAAGATCGAATCAACTGTATTGTGAAGTTCTGTAGAGAAAGTTTTGCAATACTCCATTCAGGAAGTGAGTACCATATGACACACAGATATTTTTGAGAAAGGTGCATCAAAGAGAGGATTCCACTACAAAGGCATAAGTGATAAAATACATCAATTTGAGGCATGATGGAGAGATCACTGCCATATAGCACTCCCTGGAAGCATGTCTTCTGAAGTGGCCTGGGGTCTGGGCCCACTGAGTCCAGCAAAGAAAACGTACAGGTGAAAGAACCAATGTGCCAAGGAGTAGCAGTACAGTCTTTTGACTGTACAGTTGGGAGACAACATTAAACTCATCCAGGGCTGGTCATGCTACAAGCAGTTTATCACTGAGTGAATCCACACAGATCGATCAATCAGGGGATTTATAAAGCACGCTACTCACCTGTGAGGGTCTCCAAGCGCTGGGGAGGGGGGGGGGGTGCAGCTCTGTTTCAATCAAAGAGCCAGGTCTTTAGGTTCTTCCTGAAGGGGTGGAGGATGGGGGATCGGCTGATGTTCACTGGGAGCTCGTTCCAGGCATTGGCTGTGATGTAGGAGAAAGCTCTTCCTCCTGCTCTGGTTCTGCGGATGCGGGGGTTCTCTGCTAGTGCGAGGTCTGCTGAGCGAAGGTTCCTCTTGGGTACATGGAAGGAGACTCTCTTGTTGAGGTATTTGGGTCTGATGTTGTGGAGGGATTTGTAGGAGTGGGTGAGCAGTTTGAAGGTAACTCTCTTCTCGACGATAGCCAGTGGATAGTACGTAGGTGTTGGGTCATGTGTTCATGCGGTGGGGTTCCGAGGACGAGTCTGGCTGCGGCGCTCTGGATGGTCTGTAGCCCATGTAGGAGAATTCTGTTGATTCTGGCATAGAGGGCGTTGCCGTAGTCCAGTCGGCTGGTTTTGAGTGCGTTGGTGAAGTTTTTTCTGCATTCTGGAGGTATCCATTTGAAGGTCTTTTGGAGGATCATAAGGCAGTTAAAACTGGTAGAGGTGATGGAGTTGATCTGGCGGGTCATGGTAAGGGAGGAGTCGAGGATGATGCCGAGGTTATGGGCGTGGTCTATTGGGGTGGGCGGAGTCCCTAGGGCATAGGGCCACCAGGTGTTGTCCCAGGCAGAAGTGGAAGGTCCGAGGATGAGGACCTCGGTCTTCTCTGAGTTGAGCTTCAGGCAGCTGCTTTTCATCCAGGTGGCTATGTCTCTCATTCCTTCCTGGAAACAGAGTCTGGTGTCTTCGGGGTTCTTCATGAGGGAGAGGATAAGCTGGGTGTCTTTGGAGTAAGATACTATGCTGAGCCCGTGTTGTCTGAATATGGCGGCGAGGGGGGCCATGTAGATGTTGAAGAGCGTGGGGCTGAGCAATGATCCTTGGGGGACTACGCAGTTGATCTGTGTGGGTTCGGAGAGGAAGGGAGGGAGCCTGATTCTCTGGGTTCTGCCAGAGAGAAAGGATTGGATCCAGGAGAGGGTGGTTCCTCGTATTCCTGCCTCGTGGAGTCTGGCTGCGAGGGTGCGATGTGAGACGGTGTCGAAAGCTGCGGAGAGGTGTAGTAGGATGAGGGCGGCGGTGTGCCCCTGGTCTAGTAGCATGCAGATGTCTTCGGTGGCAGCTAGGAGGGCCGTCCCAGTGCTGTGGTTGTTGCGGAATCCAGACTGGGAGGCAGCTAGTATGGAGTTTTCTTCGATGAAGGCGGTTAGCTGGGTGTTTACGAGTCTCTCAGTGACTTTGGCAGCAAAGGGGAGGAGAAGATGGGTCAGTAGTTTTTTCAGGTCTGTCGAATCGGCTGTGGGCTTCTTGAGGAGAGGTTTGACCTCCGCCAGCTTCCAGTCATCGAGGAAGATGCTGGATTCGAAAGAAGTATTGATGGTGCGTCCTAGTTTGGGTGCGATGGCGGCTGCGGCACTGTCGTAGAAGTGAGGTGGGCAGGGGTCCATGGGGGCTCATGAGTGGGTGTTCATCTTGGTTACGTTGGTGTGTTCGATGGTGGGAGGAGTCCAGGTGGTGGTGGGGTGGTGTCAGGCGTCTGTTCGCTGAAGATATGTTATGATAAAGGGAATTTATAGAGCGCGCGTTCACCAGAGGTTTCTTGGCGCTGAGTTGAAGGCTGAGGTGCACAGCAGTGTGTGGAATTAGTTGTAAGCTAGGGAGAAAAGCCAGGTCTTAAGTGACTTCCTGAACTGGGCATAGGAAGGAAGAAGGCGGAGTTCTGGGGGGAGGGAGTTCCAGAAGGGTGGGGCTTGAGACAAAAATCTCAGGCCACAATGCCTCTTGCGCCTGAAGGAGCAGGGGGACAGGAGATTGAAACAGGAGGAGCGTAGGACACGGGAATGGACCTAACGGTGCATTCGGGAGGAGATGAAGGAGGGACCCTGGGAGGAGAGGGCTTTGTGGATCAGGCAGACAAATTTAAAAAGGCTGCGCTGGGCCACCGGGAGCCTATGGAGGTTCCTAAGAAGGGGTTTGGTATGACTGAACTTGGGCTGGCCATGGATAAGCCTGGCTGCTTGATTCTGGACGAGTTGGAGTCAGTGGGATTGGTACGCGGGTATACCGACAAACAAAGAATTCGCATAGTCAATGCGGACATAACTAGTCCCAGGATGACCTGGACGAGAGCTTCACGTCTGCTAATTTTCCTAATACGGCGCAGGTGGTAAAAGCAGACACAGACCACCGAATTGATTTGAGCCCTCATAGAAAGGTCCTTGCTGATGGTAATGCCTAGGCTCTTGACCGAGTTGACAGGGGATGGAGGTGAGCCACGGGAGAGTGGCCATAAAGTGGAGTTCCACGGGTTACCTGGGGGCCCTGTAAAGACCAGCTCAGTCTTGTCGGGATTAAGTTTGAGCTGGTTTGCGTTCATCCAACTGCTGATGAAGGACATGGTGGATTGAACGTTCTCAATAGTGGAGGGGTCAATGTTGAAAATGAGCTGCAGATCATCGGCATAGTTGAAAATAACTACTGATCTTTGCTGAAGTTCGGAGATCAGGGGAAGAATATACAGATTGAACAAAAGAGAGGAGAGGGAGGAGCCCTGAGGGACTCCACAGGTGAGACGTTTACCTTCCGAGGCGAAGGGGGGGAGGCAGACAGCTTGGAATCGGTCTTGGAGAAAAGAGGCGATCCATCTCAACGGATGGAAGTTGTTGTAGAGGGCCTTGATTTTCAGATGGAAGTAGGAGCTGAGCTTGTTGCAGAGTTCCTGGGACAGTGTGATGTCCGTGGCTTTGCTGGGGGGTATGGTGAATTGCTGTATGATGTTGAAGAGTTCTTTAGAGTTGGTTGAGTTGATGTGGATTCTGTTCCGCTTGGTGTCTTTTAGACACAGGTGGTACTCCTTCAGGGTGTTCCGGTAGCTGTTCAGGTCTTCAGTGGTTTTCTGGTTTCACCAGGTTTTCTTGAGGCGTCTGCAGGAGCCCTGGCTGCTTGGAGATCAGTGGTGAACCAAGATCCTCCCATAACTTTTAGCAGATCGGAGTGTTTTTGCAAAAAGGCAGTGGCCATTGTCATGAATTCTAAAATTTGAGATTTGAAAAGGAATCAATAAAAGGTCAAATCATGATCGCTATACACTGGCAATAGTGGTGGTGGCTGACAATACTTCATCCACCATGACTTGCTTGACACATTTATTTAGGTTGGACGAGAACTATGACAGGATAATCCCTTCAACTTCAAAATGTGCAGCCACGTTATTGAGCAACACACTGTGGTCATAGATGTTGTGAGCCACAAAGAGGTCCAGAATAAACAGAGTATCCACATAGTCAGATAGGAAAACTCAGGCTGGTCATAGCCCATAACATAATGATTTCATCATTTACTTCAAACTGAAACTTTAGCAAATTAGCTAATGTCACACAGTTAACAAAATATAAAAAGTGGCAGTTAAATAGCTTAAGAAAAATAGGGGTTTTGAGTGAAAAGCCCAAAAGTCCCAACCATGGCTCCCCATGGCATGGTTTGCCATTTATTCCTCCCACAAACCCAAGTTTTTGTGGAATATATTGTCTGACTTTTTTAAGAGTGTGCCAACTGTGTGAGATTACCTCACCACTATCTTCAATAGTAACGAACCTTCTATGAAATATGGCACTGCTCAGAGTAGTAAGAAGCGATCAGGAGGCCGAACCGTCTACTCCATGACACATCCTGTGCTACCTCAGAGGTTGCCCAAGCATGAAGGTTAACATAACCTCCTTAAAGTCCTACAATTAGAAAAGACAAAATAAATAATATAGCCTTAGAGCCAGCCGTAGCAGGCTCTACCAGCCATTAAAGGCCCACTCCAGCATTAAAGGCCCGAGCCCAACAGGAGGCCTTTAACAAGGGAGGGGCCTTCAATGGGCGGTAGAGCCCGGTATGGAGGGCTCTAAGGCTATTAGAACATTTTGCCGGTCGAGGGCAGAATGTTCTAATTTGTAAAACAAAGGCCTCATTGAGCCAGAGGCGGTTGAAATCCCAAGATCCATGAGGCCTTTTTTCACAGATGTTACTGTGAATAAATATTGCAATGTTGATGCTCCGGGCTTCTACCAGCCATTAGAAGCCCGGAGCACTCCATTGTCTTCAATGGAGCATTCAACATTCCAATGTTTTAATATAAATAAAATACATTCACCCCTCCATGCTGGTCTACTGTAACTCACCCCTCTACATCTGACTCAAAACTAAGCTATAATAATTACAAAACATGCTTCATTTAGGAGCTAAAATTCTCTGAAGGTGAACATTATGTGTTCTGTGTGAATGAAGTGCCTCCATTTCCTCAATTCTGTGAGGATCAGATGCAAATGTTGGTGTTGGAGGAAACAAGCGACTATCTAAACGTTGTCCTATCATACTTGTCATGAGTCTGGAATGGATCCTGTTGGAACTCTAGGTGAGGCTCAAACGTGAAGTTTGTGAGACTTTGTATGAAATGGATAAGTAAGGCTAGCATGTCAATACCTTCCTGGTTCATGGGCACTCAGGAAAGCATAGGTTGTCTCTATGATGTCTGTCTTTGAGCTCCACAAACTATTTTAGCATATACAAATGGCTATGTTGATTTAGTAGGAGAATTCACATCCTCAATTTCATCAAGCATCACAAAGAGGAGATGGACTCTGTTTTGTAAAGTCTGGAGGCCATATGGTCAAAAAGTAGGTTCAGCTAAATCCAGCTCTATCGGCACCATTTATCTCTAGGACATCCATGCTGCAGCATGGGCTTCCCAGGCTCCATATGGAGCTGCAGCCTCCAATTTTAATTTTTTTTTGCTATGCAAAGGTACAATTGGGACTGAAGCGGGTCAAACTTAATTGTCGGCTGCCTACGCACTCAAAGTGGTGGACCCATCTACACATTTTCTACCGTGCAAAACCCTGTTTCTCTAGCCATGCTGTGAAAAAGAGGACTCATTCCCGTGCCATACTTTATGCAGCTGAAAGTGCATTGCTTACTAAGAAACAAGTTCTGACGTCTTTTGTGTTCGCCTTTTCAGTATTGTAAAGGAGTTCAAAAGTGCAGGCCTTCTGTGGTTGTATTCAGGCTAAGCCATGAGGCTTCACCAGACTCCATCCGGAGATGCCTCTCACTCTATGTACACATTTAACACCAAATTAAACTCTTACCGGCTTGCCATTTCACAATTTCACTAGGCAAAAAGACAGGTGAGATTGGAGCAGGGTTAAGACTTCAGTGTTGTACACCTGTGCAACCATTTATACAATTATTTTTCCTTTCAATAAATGTGTTTTTTGTAGAAGAGCTGGAATTAGAATCATAATCACAGATGTCATGCCCAAAAAAGATTATTTACCCATGTGGTTTGTTTCTTTCTATTGAAAATATATCTCATTTGGCGGAGTTTGACTTTTATTTGTAACTTGGGACCCATTCAAGTAAAAGGTACTCAGAAAATATTTACATATACTATACTACAGGTTTGAACTATAAAGAATAAACAAAAAATAATACACTTTTTTTATTTTTTACATTTTACCTACAACTACTTCAAATAAACTGCAAACACTGAAATATTTAAAATAGTAATATAGTAATGATAATGTAAAATATTATGAAAGTTATGAAGGCAACAAAAAGCTAGTTCTGTTCCTCCTGAACACTAGGAGAGGGATGACAGAGACTTAACTGGGGATAACATTGCTCATGAACACCAAGTTTACAGGCAGGACACCAGTGGCGGGACCTTTTTCTCCCTCCAGGCTGACTCCTGTCAGAGCACACAGCGCAGTCTCTCTCTTTTCGCCCAGGCAACAGCCCAAAGCCGTGACCCTCACTACAAAGAGAAAGTAGTGGTGTTGTAGATATTTGTTCTTGAGAGACACCATCCTGCCGTAGACAAATTGCCTCTACAAGACTCACTATAAAACTGTGGCGACTCTGAACATTGCATGGATCAGTATTCAATTTATACAATTCGGAAGCATTCATAATCGACACATCAATCAGATTACGCCAAACCTTGGACCAGTATCTGTGTGTTGATCTCTCTGCTGCAAATTCGTATATTTTGCGGTCGCTTACATCAACCCCACCCATTCCTTTATTGTAGTCTAGAATGACTTGAGGTTTGATGATTGACTTCCCAGACCTTGTCTGTACAGTCACATCATCTGCTAGGCTAGAGGTGGACAGCAGTAGAACAGGCTTGCGTTGGCTTTTCTTTTCACTAAAGGCGCATGCCAATACCCCTTTCTTTCTCATATACTTAGACATTTCTGCCTGCAATTTGGCCCTTGCAATCTCTGGATGCAGCCCTTTAGAGTTTGCCCGCACTGTGGCTGTTAATAGAGTTTTGTTCTCTACTAGCTCCTCCGCCAGACTGACACTTGTGTAATAGTTGCCAGTCATTAGATGATACCCTTTACCTAGTAAATCACATGAGCGGAGAAGACTCATCACCTTGTTGAAAACAAACCCCTTTTCTGTTCCTATTGTTTTATCCTTCTCAGAATATAAATCTACATGAAGGACATAACTGTTACTGCTGTCACATACCTCAAATTTCTTAATGCCAAACCTAGCATGCCTTTTATTAGGCATGTATTGCATGTAAGCCACCCTATTTTTCATGCCAATCATTGATTCGTCAATACAAATCACCTGATGTGGCACATAGTACCGCTTGAAAGCATGGTTTAATGAATCAAGTACTGGCCTAATCTTATGCCACGAGTCATAACCTTCAACTCCCCTCACCTTTGCAGTGGCATTGTCATTTATGTGAAGCATTCTTGTGACAATAAGGTATTGCCACAATGGCATGACTTGCCCAAAGAAAGGTGTGGCCTGAGAAGGGTGTGTTAAATCCCAGTAATGTTTCACATTACGTTTCTTTATGAGGCCCATGTTAATAGATAAACCAATCCATTTTTTCAAGAGGCCTACAGTCAAGCCCCCATTCATCCATCGACGTAGCTGTGAATGGGGATGCTCACTGATCCAGTTTGCCATTTTGTCCAGCAAATCTCTTGCATACTTGTTTGTTTCACGAACTATGTGTACAAGCAGTTCCATAGTTAAAAACAATTGCAAATTTGCAAATGGGGGGGAATTTCGTGGTGGAACTTTCCGGACTCCTGGATTCCTCACAATAAACTCAATACCATAATTGTTATTATCATTTCCCGGTGCAATTTAATCCAAGACAGTCTCATACAGATCTTCTTGAGATAATTCTTCTTCTTCTTCTCCTCCACTCTCACCAAAGTCCTCATCACCTACACTCTCTTCCCTACTGCTGGACTCCTGACCCTCCCCAGAATCCACCTCAATGTCACTGTCACCCTCTGAATAAACATCTGGAGCTTCATCCAAAAATTTGAACAAAGATTCCTCTATGTCAATCTTAACTCGTTTGGTGTTCATGTTCTTAATTTGAAAAAATGCACGGGTGAAAAATTAGCACCCTCCCTCACAAGCCTTAGTTGTGTAACTTCTGTGAGGTAAAAATGATTAACAAACACGTCCTACTCCCCAAAAATTGTCGAGGACTATGGTTAATGTAAAAAATACAAACCACACAGATAAACAATCCAAACCCTCCTTCACACTGCCCAAGTTATACTAAAAATAATTGATTAATTAATCCTAACACACCCTATATATTCACAAAAAAAGAATCTGTAGCATTGAAAAAACAAAACAATTATAGATTAGTAATTCTCTCAGAAGCTCCTAAAAACCCAACCACTCTCCAGCACACCCAAATCCCTGTCAGAGAAATTTCTGTCAGCAAGGGGGCTAATGTATCTTTTTGGTTGCTCATGGCAGGAGTACGCTGACAGAGAAGAAGGACAAGCAGACACAGTGCACCTTTCAGTGGAAAGAGTCGGCCATTTTGTACTAACTGTTTGAGGTAATTTGCAAAAGCATCACAGCCATATATATTTTTCACAAACTGAAAAACATAACCTAAAACAAATTTGATATTACCAACATGACTTATTTCTCTTCTGCTAATTCTACTTATAGCAAAATAGGTATTCACATCTATTTTCACTGTTAGTTTTGAATAGCTGATAATACTTTTAACACTGGTGACTGAATTCGATTGTAATGTTAACCTCTACTGTAATGATGGTCTTATTTCCATTTCTTGATAGTTAATCGTTTTGAATCTCTCCATTGTATCCAGCTTTACTTTTCTTTCTCTGACTGCACAGTGAGAGGAGTTTTTAAAGTACCTGCATTTCTGTGACTGGACTGGTGCAACCCATACATAGTAGTGATGGAGGCTAAAGACAGGTCTATTCTTAACATTTCAATTGTAAGTGTAATTATAATTGCACTTATTTAGTGCTTACTATCCCTGACCAGACATCAAATCGCTATTTTTCCCTCCGGAACCCAAAAAGGATTAGTGGTGAATTAGTATAGTGAAATGTGAAAGTAATTTGAATGGTGGACATGTTAGTCAGCTATTACAGCACCCCTTTGTACAGTTGGTTCAAGACATCCTGCCTCTCATTTTGTGTCTCCTCGCTCTGCCATGAATGTTTTGAACAGGGACAGGTTGAGGGCACACTCCCTCTCTCTTTTTCCCCTTCTAGGTGGACCAGCACTTTAACAACCGTCAACTACATATGTTTAGCCTAGGGACAGTTTGTAGGTACATGCTTTGCAGCTTTCCTTGAGCTAATGCCCTCACTGAGTTGCGTTTACTGCCAGCAAAGCCACAGCACCACTTTTACAGTTGGTTCAAGGCAACCTCGCTCTTGTTTTGTCTCTCCTGGCTCTGCCAAGAATGTTATTTTTTTTTAACATATCTTTATTGCCATTTTACAAAATACATATATTCATAGCACTTTACAAGGATTTAATCAATCACCTTACAGTTATCCCCAGTATGAGATATGACCCCACATGCAACCCCGACTGGTGGTACCACAGGGTTTCAACATGTGTCCATGGGATACTGATTTTTGCCTGTCTGACGTATTCATCCAGATACCTTAATGTTAGTCATTTATTCTCCCTGTGTGCAAAATACCTCTAAGGGAGTTTCCAGGATACCAGGATACTGTATAAGATGTTTTGCCATTTTGTAGTGCTCCACATGTGTCTAAGATAGGAACTATTGCTGTGGCCGTTCAACAAAACAAAGGGTAAACTTATAACAACAAACCATCCTAGCAGCCTTAATTCTGGGCTGTATAGTGGGTTCCCAGCTGTTTGTCGTATAAATCGCTTACAACACTCCAGGACCACAGACAACAGAATCCCGTGCCGTGGAACGTCAGCCTTTCAAGCCAGTAGCTTCTCTAGTAATGCTTCTTGAGGAGTAAATCTACCCGTCAGGCCTGTTTCCTCCTGGCATTAACCAGCTGGTCACTGTGCCACCCACTGTAGTTTGTCGGATAAATAATAAGATTCGACGTCAGGGGCTCCCAAGCCTCCGTCAATAGGAGAGCATCGAAGAGTCTCCATTGGCAAGCTGTGTTGACCACCATCCCACACCGGGTCTCAAGAAATGCTGCCAGGCCATACTGGTTTAACAAGTCTGGTCGTCCATATAAGGATTCATAGTATACTTGGAAAGGTCAACTAGGGCAAAGGGTAAGGAGAGTACTAAAACTGCACCACCAGTGGCACCGGTGCGGCTTGGTGCAGAGGTCAAAGTCGGAGGTTGGCCCAATGCTTTACAATGGAGACTGGGAATGCCTAGAGCCACACTGCTTGCAGAGAAGTAGATTGGTTGCAGGTGCCAAGCTTTGGGGGTTAGCACAAGCACAGGGGGAAGCTTCAGAGCAGAACTAAACATACACCACCAGGGGCACAGGGGTGGCCAAGTGCAGGGTGCCAATTAAGTGCCAGGCGCCCAATGCTTCTCAATGGAGTTTCTTCTTTTGACAAAAAGTCTGCAGGCGTGGCACCGGAGGTTGCAGGCGAGAGACCAATGATAGCAGAGATAAGTAGAGGTGTAGAGGGTCATATGGGCAGGAAGGATCCAGCGGTAATGCATTAATGACATTGAAAGACTTAGAAAAGTGTAATTAAATATCAAAGGTCAACAGACATGATACCCCGACACCAATTAAACCAATGAAAACACAAGTATTTATCAAGACAATTACAATAATGCAACACTAGTAACAAATTATCCAAGGGTAGTGTGCAATAACGACCTTGATACACCTAAACAAGTATAATTAGAGGTCAAAGGTTAAAAAGCATAACCTCCTCCAACACAGTAACTAAGGAGAATGCAGGTACTCATCATTACAATTCCAATAATGCCTCAATTGTAACAAATAATCTGACAGTAATGGATTATGGACTATGAAAC
Source organism: Lissotriton helveticus (assembly GCF_964261635.1). Lineage (NCBI taxonomy): Eukaryota > Metazoa > Chordata > Amphibia > Caudata > Salamandridae > Lissotriton > Lissotriton helveticus. The sequence goes on from NC_136063.1 coordinate 696,580,442, forward strand.
ATAGAAGAGTGTAAATTGAGGTCAAAGGTCAAACCATATGACCTCCCTCCCACCAATTTAATGAACAAAAATGTAAGTAATTATCATTACAATTCAAACACTGCAACACTTGTAAACAATGGTCTCACCATAATGGAATAAACTCATTAAAAATCTACAATAAGGGCAACTAGAGGTCAAAGGTCAAATTGTATAACCTATACAATAATTTGAACAAGGGAAAAAATAGTACTTTGCATGCCGAGTCCAATAATGCCACACTTGTTGAAATTGATCCAAGGGTAACAGAATAAACAGAAAAAAAGGTTAACAAAAAGTGTATTTAGGGGTCAAAGGTCACGTTTTTTTCACCTCTTATAAAATGTGACTAGTTGACCTGTGAGATCAGACAATGACCTTTACAAAGATACCTCACTTTGCAAAAACAATTTCACTGTTACAAAGATATATTCTTTGCACACTTCCAGTAGCTACCATTTAGGGTCAAAGATCAAGGACTGTGACCTTCAGGAGTTATATGCATGAAATCATATGCCAACCATTCACAAAATATGCATCACTACTGTGCATAAAAGTCAGAAAATATATTTTGAGATGTTGAACATATGTCCAATAACAAGACTGAGATCATTATATGAAAAACACCAACAGACGAAACAGCATGTTGGCCATTTTGTAGCATGTAAAGTGCTGTAAAAAGCAGCAAAAATATGTATTTTCATAAATTTACTAATGGTAGTCTCTGAAACATCCATTTTACTTCTGTGAACCAATTCTGCTAGGCTTATAAGTTTAGATTCTGCACAACAATAGAAAAACATGAAAAATGTTTGTGCCTTATATCTATGTCATAGTTTGACAAAGAGCCATAAAAAACACAAAAAACAAAATCAAAATCTGTCCTATTACCAGGTGAGCAAACGGACTAATAAATATTTCTTAGTATCTGCTTTTGGAAAACACTATTTTTTTTATTACCCTACCAACGCGGTCATTTACACTTATCATTTTCACAGTCACCTGGCGGCCATCTTCAATTGTGTCATGTGACTTCAGGGTGTTTTATAAATGTAAGTTTTGTATGCAAATTAATAGTTCAAGAAGTACTGAAACCAAAAATTTATAGTTTCCCAACATTATAATCATAATTACCCAAACTACAGCATGTTAAAGCAAAGCACTCCAAAAAGTCATTAAATGGCTTGGCACTGAAGGATTTTCAATGGGCACTAATAGGGTTAAGCTCTTTGGGTGTTTCTGGGGTACCATTGAATTCTAGGATTGTGTTGTACCTGGGAAGATTTATGTATCAATCAAAGAGGAATGTCTCATTATTTAGTTTCACCAACGGGACCTGAACGTATATTTCGATTCTAATGAGGACCCTCTGATTCGTGGTAAAGATGTTCACACAGTGTATAGGATTGAACCCGGTCGTGGTACATGGGTGGAAATGTTTTCTGATGTCTTTGGGAAAAGCCTTGGTTGTCTCAAGGACTATATGCATATGATCAGAGTTAGATTTGATGCACTTCCTATAGTTGCCAAAATACAAGAGATGTTGATGTCTGTAAAAGAAAGCATGAGGAAGGAGTTGGACAAATTTATTTAAAATGGGATCATACAGGTATTTGAAGCATCATAATGGGTGGCACCAGTTGTGAAGACAGGCAAGGCCAATGGAGAGCCCAGGCTCTGTGTGGACCATACAGACCTTAACAAGTCAGTGGTTGTGGATCATTAGCCACTTCCCAACATTAAGGAAATGGTGTGTTCTCGGAATGGCGCCAAGCATTTTCCCACGCTTGACCTGACGTCAGCAAACCACTAAATTAAGTTGCATCCCTCTTCCCAGAAACTTACTACTTTTGTCACTCCCTTCAGTACCTTCAGGGTTTATTTCCACTGCCTCTGTTTTTCAGAGGGGGAGAATTGGAGAGAATTTTGAATGGTGTCGAAGGGGTGATGGTTATTCAGGACAACATCCTGGTTTATGGGGAGGGGGTTGATGAGCTTGATAGGAGGTTGAGTGAGGTCCTCCTTGGTAGGTTGCAGAGTTGTGGGTTGACGTTAAAGCTTGAGAACTGCAAATGTAATGTACCGCAAACAGAGTACTTAGGTCATATGGACACAGGTTTGTGCATTTGGCCAAAAGGTGGGTTTCCCAAAGAAGAAATGGTGAAATTCTTGGGGATGGCCAGATTTTACAATACATTTGTTCCCAGATTTGCAGAGAGATCAGTGTGCATGAGGCCCTTACTTGGTAAGGGCAAGGAATTTGTTTGGGGCTGATCTTGTGAAGAGGAATTTACGGATATAAAAAACAGCCTAGAAGGTGCATCAGATTTAGGGAGTTTTTATATCAATGAAGAGACGATAATAATGACTGATGATGGTTCTAAATGTTTTGGGGCAGTGATAATTCAGAAGTCTGGTGGTCAGAACAGAACGATATTGTTTGTCTCAAGAGGCTTGAGGGGAGCTAATCTTAATTACTCTATGGTGGAGAAAGAGGGTTTGGGACAGTATTGGCTGTGAGGAAGTTCAGGAAGTTTCTGTGGGGATACAGGTTTGAGAACAAGACCATCACATGCTTCTTAGATAAGTCTTTTCTAAGAAAGGCATTGATTTGATTTGGTGTCACAGTGTATCCACAAGTGGGTGGTTGCACTGCAGGAGTTTGAATTTGAAGTGTCCAATGCACCTGGGGCACGTAATGTACGGGCTGGCTGTTTCTCAAGGTTGTGCCATGCTGAAGTGGTAGGTAATGTGGAGGATGGTGATTATTTTGCTGGGGAGAATTTTGACGTAGAGGTGAAGGTGTGTTTAGAAGGCGGAGAGGAAGAAGGAGCTCCAGGACAATGTGGTTTTGCAAAAAGTGATGGAGATGGTTTTGGGAGGTTGGTGTGCAAAAAAGAAGTGTGGCCAGGAATTTCTGGGATACTGGCAAGTGAAGAGTGAGTTAACTGTTGTAAATAGACCACTGCTGATGGTAGTAAGTTGATTCTGCCTCTTTGTGCAGGATTTGGCTATGTTGTTGCAGCTGGGATAGAAGGTGTTGCTGTGGCCAGAGTGAGCTCACTCTTGGTATCTGTCTAGGCTGACCAGATGGGCCAGGACTGTCACTACGTCCACATCTCCAGGAGTCTTGTCATCACTGAGGGCTTCGTCCTGGGGTGGAGCGGAAGTCTGTTCGGTGTCCAATCTCTGGGCAGTTGCTGTGGTCGATTGCCCTGTTAAGAAATAGAGAACTTTGCTATTGGAGGAGGTGAGGTATCTACATTGTTTGTGGAAAAGTAAATGGAGACCTAGAATGAAAATAAATAGATGGAGATGCGTATTGTCATCTATTTACATTGAGTTGAAGTTGGTTACTAGACATTTAAAGATATTAGATATTAGATACTGTGTCCCAGAGGCGGCTGCCTCTGGAACACATGGGTTCACGGTTCGATCCCCAGGGCCGGCGGCAGGTTAATCCAGCACCTTGTGACTCTGGGCAATCGCTTGCTTAATCTTCCCGACAGCTCCCAGCGCCGGGACACTTCTCCGGAGGTAGCTGTGCGCTTTACAAATGCTGGTATGTAGTAGATTTCATTAGCTCATTAGATGTACTCATATGTGGCATTTTGGCATTAGGGAAAGACATGACATCTCCAAAACATTGCAAACAACAAAGTGTTGTAATATTTGTATTTGACCATTCACAGGTCTACTTGTTTATAATACAGGCAAACTCACACCTTGGTTGTATATTTAGCATTGTTCATAATGTGAGGAGTGCAGAGTCAACAGCTCACCTGCCACTGCTAATGAGCTGTGTTTCCTTCATGGCTTACATATATTAGGGGTACACTCATGCCATCAATAGTTTCGGTTGATGAGACCAGGATGCCATCACACAAAGCATTCATACAGATATCTGAGTGGAGCAGTGTATGTACATTGCACAGTCCATGATAACTGAACATCAGTTGTCACATGCCAGACAAGTGAGAAGGGGTAAAAGAAGTATAGCATGTAGGTTAGAGTTCCAATCACAGGGCCTCATGATAGTAGTGGTAGTGCAATCTATCTCAACTTATCAACACTTGACAAATGGTAACCTGCATGATGAGTGAACATTAGTTGTAACATGGCATACAAGTAAAAAGGGGCAAAGTAGTATAGTGTCTAGGTTAGAGTTCCAATCACAGGGCCTCATTATAGTAGTGGTAGTGCAATCTATCTCAACTTACCAACACTTGACAAATGGTAACCTGCATGATGAGTGAACATCAGTTGTAACATGGCAGACACGTGAGAAAGGGTACAAGGAGTATAACATCTTGGTTAGAATTCCAATCATAGAGTCTCATGGTAGTTGTAGTCACTTTAATCTCACATTAACAACACTTGACAAATGGTTAGTGTAACCTACCTGTTGGCAATATGCATTTGGGATGGACCATACAGTTACATATTTTATGGTAATCCACTTGCAGACACCATTGCAATATGTGACATGTCATGGAGATTAATACATGTGCTGTTATAAAACCCAATACACCTTACACAGACAAACCAACATCTCTGACACTTTGAGTATTGTATGTTAGGAAAGTAGATAGACAACACAATAGCAAAAGCGGAGTTGAGAGCAAATAGAACATTGTGGTATTAGGAAAGTTATTGAAGTGTAGCTTACGAGAGTCCACTCCCCCAGCTATTCCTGTAAAGCCCTCAGAATTAAGGATGGCCAAGACCTTCTCCTCCTCCCAGGAAAAGAATTGTAATGGGGTGCTGGGAGGGCCACCGCCAGTCCTCTGGGCTTCCAAGTGGTGGTTGCTATACAGGGTACGCTCCCCCAACCTGAAGTCGGTCCACCTACTCCTAATTTCTAGCTGTGTATGCATGGTGGTACTAACAACATTCACAGTGTTGACTATTCTGTCCCACAATTCCCTTTTCCTTCTGAGAGGAGTAAGCTGTACTTGGTAACCAAATATTTGGGGCTCTACTCTAATGATGTTATCCACCATGACTGTCAACTCAGCCTCAGTGAACCTTTGGGTTTTTGAAGCCATGCATGATAAAAAATAAATCTGAGTAAATATATGAAAGGAAAAACAAACAAGTGATTTTGGTGAAAAAGTGCAAACTTAACATTACAGGTAGTGGAGAGTGCTAAATGGTGAGATGGGAGAAAAAGGGGGCTGTCTTGGGTCACAACAGTGTTTTCGTGTGTTCGGTGCTGTAGGTGAGAAGCAGAGGATCCTGGTCAGGGATGGGGTGTGTTTTATAGTATGATTTGCAGGCATGCCCACTTGGCAAAAGCAATTCAGCTGTGTAGTTTTCGAAGCCATTCAATGATCATTCTTGTGGTGATTTCTTGCAAGCGTACTGCAGCAGTCTACCGCCATTGGGTAACCACCGCTGCTGGGAGATTGCCAGTATGACTATGTATTCCTAATAGGCTTGGCAGCTACACCGCAGCCCTGACGTCATCAGAGGAGTTATTTGTTTGTTGTGCTATATAGTTTAGGAGTTCATAGTATCTACTGCTATGTTTATTGGAAGTAAAGCATATATGAAAGGGATATTGGTTCAGCACCAAGACGCCGCGGCATTCGTGCGCTTTATAAGCATTTCAGTAAGTCATTGGTGTTTTGATATTCACAATGTATGGTGTATATCTGAGTGAATGGTTTGGGGCACATTTGAAGGTCCCATCTATCATCCAGGCTAGGCATTGGGTAAGTTTAATTAATTTGTTTGCACTGGAGAAGATCAGCATTTGTTTATGTTTATTTTTATTGTCATACAAAAGGAAGGGGTTTTCTTTATAAGTAATTTTTAAATGGTCTGGTATGTCTATGTCCTTGCATCTTCTAGGAGCAGGTGGAGTGCTGCGGGTGGCTTTTTTAGTTTGTGTAGTTAGATGTTTTAAAGTGTGGATTGATGATAGTGGGCCAATTATGTGTTCAGGGACTTTGGGTAGTATGTCTCTAAAGATTTTGGTTGTGGGTTCCTGAATAGTAGTGCTTACCTCTCTTATGTCTTGTAAAATTTCTCTCACTTCTATTTCTATAACTTTAGGGGGGGGGGTTATGCTCTTTTACATTAATTACAACATTTTCTTTTGCAGTTGTCCTTTTGAAGAATACGTTAGTATTTAGTACAATTCTAGTTTATAGTTTCTGTTGAAGCACTTTCTTGGCTGTGGGTGTGGCCCATATAACTCAATAATTGCTTTTCTTTTTGTGAAATGATAAATTTGGTACCTCTGTCATTATATTTGAAAGTAGATTAGTCATCTAAATATATTTCATAGTTACATTGTGCATGTTAGTTATTAATATATTTAAAAATGCATTTATTTTTGATTTTATTACTTACTTGTATGTTTGGTTGAGATGTTTTGCACAGTTTTTCAGCTTTTTCTTTTAACTCGTTTGAGCATGGAGCAGATGTTTGTTTCCTTTTGAAAGAGGAAAAGAAGTTAGAGTAAGTTAAATTGGTATTTTTTGCTAGTTTATTGAGGTTTAGGGAGTTAGGTTTGTTTTGGGCACTGTTTACCTGAGTTTTTTAATGTATAATTTATGTATACTTATTTTATTTTATTATATTGGGGCATTGTTAAAGTTGAGATTTTGTAGCAGCTTGTTGGTTTGGAAGTTGTTTTATTTTCTTTCAGATAGTCTGTGTAAAATGATAAAAGTTACAGAGTGTGTTACTATTTACTTGTTAATCAAAACGTTTTTAGTGAAGTAATATTTAATATTTAGTTAAAATATACGATTTACTTACTGCATCCGGCAGAGTTTCCTCCTCTTGCAGTGTTTGTCATTTTTGGAGTAAGTGTTTGCTTTAATTAGTGTTCCATTACATTGTTTGTTTAATTGCTTGAGTTGTTTCATTAGTAAAAGATGTTTATAGTGTTATTTTATCTGTTGGTTTAGTATAATTTGAATTTTTCCTATCAGTTAAATGTTTGCTTGGTTAAGTTGGAATTATGGGTTTTTAGTAGTTTTATATATATAATTGTATATGAATGTATTTGTGTTGATATAATATTTTATATTCTTATTTGTATTTAAATGTTTATATTTAATAATACTGTTTAAGGAATATTCATTGTCTATTTAATAGGTGTACTATTTTTTGGGGTTAATGTTTCATTTTTTGAGGATGTAACATATTTTAATGTAATTATACATGTTTTTATAAGTTTGGGAGTTTTTGAAGTAATTGGTGTATGTAAAAATTGAGTTTTTGGTTTTTAATAGAATGTATTTGTTATTTTGATGATAATATTGTAGTTGATATTGTGGTAATTTATAGTTTTGGCGTGATATATATTTTTTATAAGTAAAGATATTTGTGTTTCCGATATTTTTCTGGGGCATCATGCTAGTCCTGATGAAAGCCAAGAGAACGATCAAAATATGGCTGAAACATAACGACAATTCAATAGGGTAGAGGGCAATCATATCCCCATTTTACCCCATTATTGTGTTTTAGATATACCCGAACGGATGTATGACAGTACAACGCGATCATTTTGATTGTGGTGCTTTACATCGCGGTTCCAACTCCAGCCCACGTAACAGTAGGGAAGGTGTTGGAATAGAAAATCACACTATTCCTTAACCAAGAGCGCCATCCAGTGGAAGTCGTAGAAATGACTTGTATTGCAATGGCTGCGTGCTAAAGGTTGTGCGCTGTAAACACTGCGTTGTAAATGAAGTTTCCCACCCGAACAGCCAATATTAAAGGGATACCTTGGTTGCTCAAGGTATGTTTATCTTCTTCCCAAGACCTCAGCTGCAATAATTTCCAAAGTGCTCCCTGGAGTATGGGAAAGGCCCATCCTGTTTTTTAGGAACCAAGAGGAGACCAGATGATGAAGCATACTACTAAAAGAGTAGGTGAGGTCTAATAAAGAGAGCCTTTTGTTTGTGTATGGTAGGTTGTACTTCTCTGTGTCTCCATTTTTAGTATACTCCTGGCCGTGGGATACCCTAGTATGTTAAGGTATTGCTTTGGGAGAATGTATCCGCTATCCAAAAAAGTACTTCTCTCTCCCCTTAACAAGAGGTGGTCTAGTGACCACCAATTGAGTCACTGTGTTGTAGGCACTCCTTAAGTCCCCTAACTTAACACACTGAATTCTATTTCTGTTTAACAAGTGTATTTTACTCCATATTTTGCACCCATTGTTGGATCTCCCTTTTGGACCTATCTCTAACCTCCACCCCTGGGACTGGAGAGTAAAACAAGCCCAAGTTTCAAAGTCTTTATACAAGTCTTTATACCTTCAAATAGGTATAAAAAAAGCACTGATGCAGACACAGCTGACCGCATCACAGTGTTTTTATTCCCACACCCTCTTGTGTCTGTGTTGACTCCCCCCTGCCTTCCGTATTACCTACCCCCTCCCTATGCACTGCCTCCCTATCCATCCCCCCTCGCTCCCTCCAGCCAGCAATAAAAAGAAAGCACTACAACAAGTTCAGTACTGGCCAGGCCATAGAGATTGTTTTCAAACTTTCAGCCATGCTGCATGCCAGTCAATGCTGTACAACATTGACAAAGCCAATAGCTCTCATCTGGTAGGTGATACCTATTGGCTTTGACAATACTTGTTTTATTAATACTTCATTGGAGGGCCTGCAGTCCCACTGGCTCGTCTAAACATTTAATTTTCATAATTAACACCAATCACTTGGGCTATTTTAAGGCCTGGGGACAGGTGGAAATGTGATCATGCACTACCATTATGCACAAAATAACAGCAGAGGTATCTTGCAGTACTTCCACTGTAATAAAAAGGACTGCAAGCTGATATCACGAGTTACTTAGGAGTCCAAACAATCAGAAGACAAAACACTTTTTGTCCTTTCTGGTAAAGTATGTGAAATGTGCAAACTATTACTACATGTGTGTTAGTAATCGTATGATGTACTTTCTTCCTGCAATGACACCATTCCTAACTTGCAGCACAATATGAACAAGCATTATCAAAGCCAATAAGACTTATCCTGTAGACCTATTGGCTATGATGGTGTTTCTTAATGATGCTCGCAGCATCCACAAAAAACTAAATATTTTGCTGATGCTGTGTAGCATAGGTAGAAAATAAAGGGTGATAACAGCAGCAGTTTATGGCTGTGTCATTTTTATAGGCATGCACTTGCATTATGATGTATATACGGAGCAAACCCGACATGTTTGGCGGCAGTTTTTGAAGGAGAGAGACGTTCTGGAGTCCCCGGGCTAGTAGTAGTTGGCCGGTGGAGTGTGGACACTTTTGCACACACGTGAGACGATTTACTAAGATGATTTGTTCATACCCAGCAAGACTTCATGTTAAGAATTTGCCGTTGGTTTTGGTCCTTGTGAACGATTCCCAGCTGCCCCTGGATTGAACATTTTTTTTTGTGGATTATCACCCTGTCCTGAAGAGGCCATATTTCTTGGAAGGCTGAAACGCGACCGCATAGACACTTTCATACTGGAGGAGTGTTTATGTTTACAATTAATTTGGGAACTTGTAGCCTTTGTGACACAGTTTTCGATTGAGGTTCGGCAATTTGGGTTTTCGAACCATCTGTGCTATACTACCTCCAAGTGCACCTCCTAGAGTGAATGGGAGGGCACTCAGCCTTTGCTGAAATATTTTGTAGGGTGTAAATCGTACAAGTCTTTGTGTTTTTGTATTATGATTTTGTTCTTTGGTCAATTTATTGTGAATGTGTTGTATATAGGTGTGTATATAGTGTTGTATATGATGGTATATGTTGTATAAAAAGCTTGTGTATAGAATTATTTGTTGATGTTTGTTACAAAGAAAAAAAGAACAAAGAGATATGAGTTTAGTGATTACAAAAAAATAAAAAATGTGTAATCTAGTCCCTGTGTATGAGTGATGGGGTGGTATAAATTGGATTTTTTCCTAAGTGTACTAAATGGCATAGAAATAGGTGAATTAATTGTCTCCTATTTAGATACGTTACAGTAGATCTTTTCCTCCTTTTTCCATTGTTTTTTACTTGCATTGTGTCATTTTTATAGGCATGCACTTGCATTATGATGTATATACATTCATGTGTCATGTTGTAAAGGAAACAACTTGAAACGTGGGAACTTCAAGGCAAACACTGGAGTTTATTCACAGCACAGAAAACGAGTGAACAAGCCACCATCTGGCCAAGCTCCAACTGTCTCACACAGAATGCCCTACAGAACATCAGTAGGTAATACATAGCCAGGGTTCTTAGTAAAAGACAAAGGAAAGACCAACCCATAGATAAGATAAAACATATTTACAACACATCTCCCTCCCATGAGCCCTAAAAGTGAAAACAAAGAAACCAAAGATAAACAAATTAATTAACAAACATAATCACCCAAATAAGCAGGTGGATGTCGGGAGCGAGAACTTCTCACAGTTGTCCTCACATTTGTACCAATAGCATTGTCATTGCTGGTAACATTATCATGAGTAGAGAAACTAATAGCTTGAGGATTTTCACAACCAGAAGCATCACCACTACCCACCTCCCTCCTTGCACCAGACTGTAAAGATTCATTCGAAACAATTTGAGTAGAGAGCATATAACCATTATTGCCCAAACTAGGGTTAGAAATAGAATTTCCAGAAACATCAGAATGTCTTCGATACAGAGCGACTCTGCGGAAATTCCATTTCTCCCCATTCTCAAGGACAATAAAGTGGGGAAACACTTGTTTGACATAAAAAGGACCCCTAAACTTTTTGAGACCTTTAGAAAACCTTCCAGGTTTAACCTTGACCAGATCCCCCACAACAATTGGCAAAGAAACATTGTCACTGGTAACTTGGGAGGATGGTTTTACATTAAGATTTGTTAACCACGATGGGATCAATTTCGTGACAGGTGGACGTCCTCGCATCAATTCAAAAGGAGATTTATCACCCTGTTTGTGAGGAGTAGACCGATAGGCCCACACTAGTTCCTGAACCCTATCATCCGAAAAACATCCAAACTCACAAGACATCTGAATAATGCCCTTCACAAGCCTATTAACTCTCTCGCACATACCATTCCCTCTAGGGTTGTAGAGACTAGTTCTGCGATGAGTTACTCCACAACTTTGCAAAAACACATTCCTTTTGTCGAAGTCAACTGTGTTCCGTTATCAGTAATTAAAAATGAAGGAAAACCCTCATCTACAAATACACTTTTGAGAAAATCAATTGTGGCATCAGTAGTAATTTCCCTTACAAAACGCACTGTTAACCATTTGGAATAACAATCTATAACCACGATTGCAAATCGTTGATTAAAAAGCAATTCGTCCATAGGAACAATAAAATCCAAACAGATTGTATGCCAAGGCTGATTGAGATAGGAAATTTCGCCACTTTCTTGTAAAGGAAACAACTTGAAACGTGGGAACTTCAAGGCAAACACTGGAGTTTATTCACAGCACAGAAAACGAGTGAACAAGCCACCATCTGGCCAAGCTCCAACTGTCTCACACAGAATGCCCTACAGAACATCAGTAGGTAATACATAGCCAGGGTTCTAAGTAAAAGACACAAAGGAAAGACCAACCCATAGATAAGATAAAACATATTTACAACACATCTCCCTCCCATGAGCCCTAAAAGTGAAAACAAAGAAACCAAAGATAAACAAATTAATTAACAAACATAATCACCCAAAAAGGCAGGTGGATGTCGGGAGCGAGAACTTCTCACAGTTGTCCTCACATTTGTACCAATAGCATTGTCATTGCTGGTAACATTATCATGAGTAGAGAAACTAATAGCTTGAGGATTTTCACAACCAGAAGCATCACCACTACCCACCTCCCTCCTTGCACCAGACTGTAAAGATTCATTCGTAGCACGCTATGGCTTCTCTCTCGATGGCTGTTTTCTTCGTTTTCTGTTTTTCTTAAATTGTCCGCTGTGAAAATGGAACAGCTTGGCAGATTCTTCGTAGGTTCCTCTTCGCCAAAATGTTGTAAAGGAAACAACTTGAAACGTGGGAACTTCAAGGCAAACACTGGAGTTTATTCACAGCACAGAAAACAAGTGAACAAGCCACCATCTGGCCAAGCTCCAACTGTCTCACACAGAATGCCCTACAGAACATCAGTAGGTAATACATAGCCAGGGTTCTAAGTAAAAGACACAAAGGAAAGACCAACCCATAGATAAGATAAAACATATTTACAACATGTCACTACACATGCATGCCACTTGAGAATTTTGAAACTAGGCCAAACAAAATCATCTCTGAGGTTGGCCCTACTTCTCAAGTGTCTCCACTGACCAAACATCACTTGGAGGAAATTACTTGGAGGAGATCTGTGGCAAAACCCCTTTCTTCTATTGGAGAAGTTGCCATTCTGCATGGAGACAAACTTGATATACAAATTACAATCCTGCAAAATTTGGCAGAACACACACAAGATATTGATAATAAATTAAGAAAACATGAATCATCTAATTATGGGAGTCCAACGATCAGTGCAGAACGTGGACACTGCTGTTGCTTTTACTCCCATTTCAGCATTCACTCAGGATTTTGCAGCAAGAGAGGGCAACAGAAGAGAGTCACTAGACTAAATAGAACTCAAGGTTGATTGGATTTCACATCAGTGACAGGACACAAGAGATGTGGTTCATTTGATGTCTGCCATCTGATGGAGAACCCTAAGAGTGTTGATGTGGGCCTACCCTACCCATGGGAGCAGAAGGTCCACATTAATTGTAACTCAGAAAATGCCATCTATCTAATAGTATCCCCATGCAATAACAATACATAGGCATGACGACAAGGAAAGTTACGCACCATAGAACACAAGAGCACCATTAGATGCCAGAAATCAAACACCAAGTTTACAACACACAGTGAATGACATATCCTGGATGGTGCTGGATAAACCCAGAATCAATTATTCCACAGGACGGGGGCGTGGCTAGCGCTAAAAGAAGATGGTGGATCCGGCTTGAGCTCCGCAATATCACGGGACTCTTCACTCTTTTCTACACCTCTACTGCTGCATTTGGGAACGTGAAACATCAGTGACGACCTGTTTTCGTAGTCAGGCACCTGATGGATGATGTTCGGATGCTTTTATGCAGCTCCTGACGAACTTCTCAGGTAGTGCTGATTCTGCCTAACGGGGACGCGAGCGGCCACCATTTTAGGTTTCGGCGCTCGCGTTTTTTCCCGCAGATGCCTGGCCCTTATCTTCGAATCGTCAGTATGCCTCTCTGATCTTTCCTCCTTTTTTACTGAATTTTCTTGTGTGGCACACTAGCTTTCCTCATAATAGTCGCAGTGATCTTTTTTTTCTTTTTCTTATTGCAATAGCGCGAGCAGCCGCCATTTTGGGTCGCTGAGCTCGCCCTTTTGAGTTTGGTGCATTCTATCATCGCGCTGACTTGCCACAAGTTATAACTTAGTGCCACACACTTGTTTTCACCTGAGTTGGAGGTCATTGAGGTCTTTGAAGTGTGGATATTTACCCTTTATATTTTGCTGCAATTTTTTCTTTTGGCCACAGCTATGTTGCTACCTGCAATTATCATACATAACTGACTTCTTCAGATTTCTTGCCAATCATATCATTTTTGAATGCTGTCCCTACATCTTTACCTTCAATTTCTACTGGATTTTGGTTCATTCTTCACTAGTGCCTCTCTGCTCAAATGATAAATTGTATGTTTCTTCCCTGGTGACCTCGCCTATACATCAATTTGGTTGCCAATGTCTTGATACCATTGTGTTACCTCACCTTTTGGCTTTTTCCTACTCTATGGACTAGTCTCAGCTTTTACCCTATGAGGTAATCTTCCTGCAGTTTGTCTGTTCTCCTTCATTTTTGGAGAACCTTTTTGGGACATACCTTGTCGCACAACGGTTTATATTGGTAGCTAACTTTGCTTTGTAATACATGGTTTCTGCTGTCTCCGCGTTAAAATACATCTTTGTGCATCCAAACATGGCCACTGACATTCATAATGCAAGAGCATCTATATCAGGGATGAAACCAAAGAGACATAAAAATGACCCGCCTTCTCCTATTCACTCCTCCCAAAATCCTGTTTTAGACTCTAATTTGGAGGAACTCTGTGGACTACAACCTTTTATGTCTGCGACCAACGAAAAATTGAAACAAATTGAGGAAAGGTGGATGATTATGGAAGGCAAAGTTCTTGGCCTGGAACAACGTGTTAGTGATCTACACGACGTTTCTTTAAAAATTCCTCTACTAGAGCAAGAAATTCATAACCTAAAGCTCCACACTGAGGACCTTGAAATTCGAAATCGTAGAAACAACCTACGCCTTTATGGTCTTCCGGAAAATGTTGAAGGTTCAGATATGGTATCTTTTTTACAGAAATTTCTTCCATAACTTTTAGAGCTTCAACCAATGCCAAACCTCCTTAAACTTCAAAGAGCTCACCGCTTGGGTCGGCTAAACCCTAATGCTACTAAACCACAGGGCATCATAATGTTATTTCTGGAATTTACTGAGTTGATGCATGTTTTGAAGGCTGTTAAGCTCAAAAGACGTCTCATCTGGTCTGGCCATAATATTTTCATTTTTCAGGATATTTCAAATGCAACTAATGCACGGCATAAAGAATTTCTGGCTCTACGTCCTCAGCTGAAACAACTTAATATTCAGTATGGAATTCTCCATCCTTATCTCTGCAAGATTACCGACAATGGTCGCTCATGTTCGTTTGATGACCCGGGGGAAACTTCGACTTTATCGGCAGACTGTTTCATCTACTGGAATGGACACTACTAATTGATCTTTTTTTTTCCTTTCTTTTTTAGGAACATTTTTCTGTTTTCCGATTCCTTTATCTGCTTCATGTTCTCCTATTCTTGTGGGTTTTTTTTCCCTTTCTTCCTGAGGTTCTTTATTCCTTCCTTTATACTTATCGCTGAGATCCGTGTCCTTTTGGCGCCTCTATGCTAATACTGTTTCAACTTCTCTTTTCTTTACAGACCTGGCTGCTATGCCTTGATCTGTTTACTTGCTTTCTCTTCTTACTTCCTTTCTCTTCTCTATCTTTTCCTGTTTTTCTCTTCTTCTACTTTATCTTATCTTCTACGTTAGCATTTGCTGCTTATTGTCTTCCCCACATTTTTTGTATTTGTTTTGTATGGTTAATTGTTTTTGCACTCTTTCAGGTGTGTGTTGGCAAAATGTACCTTTGTATACCATTTTTCACATATAAACTTTATATATGGTGCGTTCTTTTTTGTAGATATACTCCTGATGTGTATCACCTCCGTTCGTGTATTACCTTCCTCTCCCTCCATTATGTGTAAGTTTGTTACGTGGAACATCCGTGGTCTTGGGAATCCAATTACAGCCAAAAGGACTGTCCCATTTATCTAAACTTGGTGCCCAGATATCTTTTCTACAAGAAACGCACTGTACTGAAGCAGAATCTATTAAGTTGAAGAGGCAATGGGTGGGTCAGATTGTTTATTCCCCTGCCTCTAGTAAGAGGGGGAGTGTAGCTATCCTGTTTCACAAATCGTTATCTGTACAAATTTCATCTACGCAAGCTGATGATGAAGGACGGTGGGTAATGGCAAAAATTGTGATGCAGAATAAAACTCTGGTTTTACTTAATATTTATGGCCCTGTAAAACCGGACCCTAAGTTTTGGCATGACATTAAAATTCTTCTTTCTTCTGTAGACTGCCCAAATATTATTGTTGCTGGGTTTTTTAACCAATGGCTAGATACCTTTTCTGACAGACTATCCACATGCAAGTTTAACCCTGATAAATCTCATAAAGCATCCCAATCAGCCATTGCCTCCGTTCCTTATATGATGTTTGGAAAACATGTAACCCTGATTTGCTTGAATACACTTTTTATTCTAATGTACATCGCACCAGATCCAGAATTGATTATATTTTGGTTAGTAAATTTTTACTCCCTTCTATTCAATCATCTGATATTGGCTCCATTTTTATATCTGATCACGCACCCGTTCAGGATGTATTGGATTTATCACTCACTTCTTCTCAATTTAGTCGATGGAAACGTAATACTTTTTTATTATCTGACCCTGTTTTTATTCAAGAATCTACTTCCTTTATTAATGAATTTTTTGCTTTTAATAATCCAGCTGACACATCTGTTCCCAACAATTAGGATGCTTTTAAGGCCTCCTTTCGTGCCTTTACAATTTCATATGTTTCCAGGAAAAAGAAAATCATGAGTAAAAAGTATGAAGATCAATTACACTACCTTAAACAATTAGAACATACTTATTTCTCCTCTAAATCACCTTCTGCCCTTTATGATTTGATTAAGGTAAAATCTGACCGTAATAAATTAGCTACAGTCGAAGCCAGTAACGTTTTGCTTAAAATAAAATCTAAATATCATGGAGGTCAAAATAAAACGGGTAGGATGCTAGCCAATTATTTAAAAATTAAATCTGAACGTAAAAATGTTGGTCCTATCCTTAATGAATCTACTAACAAATTAGTGTCATCTGATGAAGATATTGCCGAGGTTTTTCATAAATACTATCAGTCTCTTTATTCAGATGACACTTTTCCCACTAATCAAAATTTGGATTCTTTTTTTTCTGGTCTCCACCCCCCCTCTCTACCTGATGAATTTTCTGCGTTAGAAAGAGACATTTCTCCTCAGGAAATAACTAACGCTATTAAATACTTAAAAAATATAAAGCTCCGGGACCTGATGGTCTGTCTGTTGAATTTTATAATGCATTTATCTCTATTTTTGTTCCCAAACTTTTGACACTTTTTAATTATTTTATTGCTGATGCTAAAGCCTCCGGCTCATTCCTGGATGCCTTAATCATTATAATTCCTAAACCAGATAAAGACCACTCCCAATGTAAATATTTCCGTCCCATATCTCTGATAAATTATGATTGTAAAATTTTTGCCAAAATTCTTGCGCCCCTACTTGAAACGGTAATCCCCCTACTAATTAAAACTGACCAAATTGGCTTTGTGAAAGGCAGATTGGCATCTGATAATGCTCGCATGTTGGCTAACATTATTTCATATGGCAAAAAATACAAATTACCTCTTGCAGCCCTTTCTTTAGATGCTGAAAAGGCCTTTGATCGTATTAATTGGCAGTTTATGTTTACTACTCTCCAATGGTTTGGTTTTGATCTCTCTTTTATTTCTTTTATTAAATTATTATATTCTTGTCCTTGAGCTGGTATTTTTTGTTAATAATCACTTTTCCAATTTCTTTTCCCTTTCCAGAGGTACAAGACAGGGTTGCCCACTTTCTCCTTTATTATTTATCCTATGCCTAGAACCGTTCCTGGAACGTATTCGTATTAATTCACTGATTACTGGCTTTAACTATTATTCTATAGAAACTAAACTGTCTGCCTACGCAGATGATATTTTGCTTTATTTGTCTAACCCTGCTGAATCACTCCCTCATTTTCTGAATGAAGTCAGCCTGTATTCTAGTATTTCTGGATACAAGCTAAACCTCTCTAAAACGGAAGTCTTACCTCTGAACTCTATACGTTACCAATTTATGTTCACTGATACCAACTTTGCATGGTGCCCCTTGAAAATCAAGTACCTTGGTATTTGGTTCTCTTCGTCTCTTAATGCTACACTTAAACATACTTTTCATGCATTACTCACTAAAATTAAATCACTTCTCCTAACATGGTCCCCCTTATTCCTCTCCTGGTGGGGCAGATTGGACACTATTAAAATGATGATAGTCCCTCATGTTCTCTACACATTGTCTATGTTACCTATTAAGATTCCCCTTTCCTATTTTTCTCAAATTAACTCAACACTTATTCGCTCTAAGGGTGAGGGTGGTGTTCGCTTTCCCAATTTTAAAGCGTATCACTCAGCTTTCTTGATTAAGCAATCTTTTGCTTTATCTTATGATTTTACTGACACTCCTATCCCTAGATGGATTGTTTTTGAGCGTTCACTATTAAAGGATTTTTCATTTCAAAATGTCATTTTTATGTCTAACAGTACTTTTTTGTCAATTCACCCTATTCTAAAATATTCTCAAAATCTCATTTACAGCATGTTTTCTAATGGTTTTACTCAGTTTCAATGTTTTTTAGCCTCTAGTATATGGTATAATAAATGTTTTAAATGTAGAGGTAAATCTTTCTATTACAAATATTGGAAGGAAAAGGGAATTAACTATGTCCATCAAATACTGTATCACAATACTAGTATCCCTTTTCCTGACCTACAAGTACAATATCATTTGCCTGACTCTTGCCTCAATGAATATACCCTAATTTATTTTGCCCTACAATCCCATTTAGCTACTCTTGATCTTCCAGAAGATTCACCATCTATCACTCCCACCACTCCGTTGTATTTATTGTTTCCAAGACACAGACCTAAAGCCGCTCTTGTATATAAGTTGTTGCTTTCTAATGTCAATGAAAGACCCAAATCCCCTGTTGAAGTTGATTGGGAAGCTGACTTGTCGGCTTCTCTGTCTATTTCGACCAGGGATAGGATCTGGTCTAAGTTATTCAAGGTTTCTGCTGCTGCTCGTATTACCCAATCTTTGTATTTTATTTATAATAGAGCTATTATTACTCCTGTTTGTATTTCTACATTTTCCCCATCTTCATCTTCATTGTGCTGGTCCTGTTCCAATGCTACGGGCACATTGAAACATCAACTTTATGAGTGTTCTACAGTTTTATCGTTTTGGAATTCTGTTTGGGCTATTTGCATGTCTATTTTTAAATGCAACATTACGTTATCGTAACAAAATGTTTTTCTAGTTTCCTCCTCACTGGATCTTGCTGAATCATCTCCTGTTTCATTGTTATTGACCTTTTTCTTGCATTAGCTTTTAAAGTAATTTTATCATCCTGGAAAGATAATTCTAAAATATCTTTAGTAATTTGGTGGAATTTCATATGTGATGCCCAGGTAACCAGCAAAAACTACACTATGATGGTCCATCTCTAAAGGGGCTTAACCCTAAAACCAACAATTAAGACTGCTTCTGCATTGATCCTATGAGGCGCCTGCCGGGTCCGCTGAAGCCATGTGTTGGTTGTGGGGTTACAATTCCTAAGTTACGTTTCGAGACCATAGAGAGGTTCAGACCCCAGGTAGTAAAGACAGGGAGAGACACGGTTTGGAATTTGGTACTGATGAATGTAAGATCATTGGTTAAACACAGCTTAGAATGTGCTTTACTTTTGGAAGCCGAAAACATTAAAATAGCTTTCATTACTGAATCTTGGATGGATAATGCTTCCGGACCTGACCTTGCTAAGGCGACACCACCGAATTTTGTGTGCCATACCCTGAACAGGCCCAAGGGAAGAGGTGGTGGCCTAGCGGTTATCTACCATTCCTTTCTGTGTGCGTCTTTTAGCCCTGGAGAGGTGGAGGGCAGTGAGGCTTTGGACTACTCCTTCCATTTATCTCCCCACTATACCTTTCAAGGGTCACTTATTTACAGACCACCGGGCCCCAGAGGCCACTTTATTGAGCAGGTGGGTAAACTTATCGAATCAGGTATCCTGGCTAGTTCCTACACCATTCTAGGAGATTTTAACTTCCATCTGGAAGCTTTCTCAGATCCTGATTCTGTTAAACTCCTAGATTTAATGAAATGCAGCAATCTTGAGCAGCTGGTATTGGAGGCGACTCATCAAGCAGGACATACGCTTGATGGCATTTTTTCAAACAATTCGCACCTGCTAGTTACCAAGATGGTGGCACTTCCATGGTCGGACCACAAAGCGGTTTTATTTGAGCTTTCTGTTCCAGAGCATCTTTCGCAGAAACCAGCTGGAAAACATAAGCTGGCAATAAGAGCGTGGAACAAAGTGGAAGCCAAGGATCTGTGCGATACCTTAAATATGACCATAGGAGGGCCGCCCCACAATTTAGATGCTGCCACTTGTCGCTTCTCTAGCTGGCTGGAAACTGCTGGAAATGAGTTGGCCCCAATAAAAATGACTTATCCCACTAGATCACGGCCTTCCGCCCCTTGGTACTCACAAGCACTCAGGGAACAAAAATTACTATGTAAACACCTGGAGAAAAAATGGAGATTAGAATATAAGTAGTCCGAAAAGAAGAAGTACAAAGGCGCCCTTTCTATATATAAACAGCAGATTAACCAGGCCAAAATCCAATTTTTCTCTATGAAGATCAATAAAGCCAAAAATTCAGCGAGAGAATTGTTTAATACTGTCACCAGCCTGGCTAATCCAGTAATGATTACTGCTACGCCTAGCCAGGAGTTATTTGATAAACTGGCTACATTCTTCTTTGATAAAGTGGATGCTATTTTTTCCACTTTCTCTAACACAATGGTTAAGAACACTGCTAATCAAACCGTTAATCGATTCACAGAGCTGGAGACGATATTGGACACGTTTTCTCCGCCAACGGTCACAGAAACTCGCGACCTTCTTAGTCTTGTGAAGTCCGGCTCCCCCTCGGATCCGTGCCCGATCACTATATTAAAGTTAGCGGCTGAGCCAGTAGCTCAAATTCTTACACTTATTTTCAATTTAATGTGTTCAGAGGGACATTTCCCATTAGATTGGAAAAAAGCTTCTATTCTGCCGCTTCTGAAGAAACCAAATCTGGACTCTAAAGAGCCAAACAATTATAGACCCATATCTAGACTCCCGGCTCCCGCTAAAATGATTGAAAAAAACTTAAACATGCAATTGAACCAATTTCTCGTTTCCTCTCAAGCATTGGACCGCACACAATACGGCTTTCAAGGGGGCCACAGCACGGAAGTTGCCCTCTTGAAATCAACAGAAGAAATAAGGACTGTTCTGGATCTAGGCGGTAAAGTGGCCCTGATCCTGTTAGATCTTTCTGCAGCATTCGACACGGTCCATCACGTATTGTTGATGGATCGGCTGCAGGAGATCGGGGTTCAGGGCGCGGCCTGGAGATTATTAAAAACATTTTTGTCTAATAGGACCCAGCAGGTGGAGATGGGAGAATTTGTATCTCATCCCTTTTCACTACCATGTGGGGTCCCTCAAGGGTCCTCACTGAGTCCGACACTTTTTAATATTTATGTGTCCTCCCTCACACCCCTTATTCAGTCCTTTGGGTTCAGCCTTACTAACTGCTGATACCCAAATAGTGGTGTCTCTCTTTCCGGCGGAGTCTAAAAGCACAGCAATCCGATTCAACAATTGCATGAACGCAGTTGGGACGTGGATGGCCCAGAGCTGCCTCAAGTTAAATTCTAACAAGATGGAGGTGGTATGCTTTGGGAATGATGCCAACTTCTGGACACCAGAATGGTGGCCTGATACTCTGGGTTCTCTTCCCGTACCTATCAAGAAGGTAAAAAATCTTGGGATCTGGATAGATCAGAAGCTCAATTTTAAAGACTAGGTTAATTCGGTGGCTTCTGCCATGTCCTATGCCCTGAGGTCTTGTAAGAAAATTCTGCCTCTGCTCCCGTCAGACTGTCGTAAAACGGTGATTACAGCTCTCACCATGTCGAGGCTGGATTACTGTAACAGTCTGTATTTTACCATTCAGGAAGGCTCAATGCAAAAGTTACAACTCTTACAGAATGCAGCTGCCAGACTGCTGTTGGGCATTCCTAAATATGTTCCAATAGCGGAAGAGATACGAAAATTACATTGGCTGCCACTCAGGAAGCGCACCATGTTTAAGGTGATGTGTTTATTTCACAAGGCCCTCTATGGAGTAGGGGCGGCTTATTTAAAAGAACGCCTTTTTTGGTATAAGCCAAGCAGATTACTACGATCATCCGATGCCAAATTGGCGCATGTCCCATTTGTCAGAAAGGCCACCTGGGGTGGTAAAAGTTTGTGGCAAATGCAGCCAAAGCATGGAACAAGCTCCCCTTTCAGCTTAGAGCCATCTCAAAATTGTTTATCTTTCGAAAGAACCTAAAAACCTGGTTGTTTTCAGCATAGTTGACCAGGTATCTGCCTGGCTCGGTCACTTCGGAGAGATTTCACTTAGCGCCAGGACACCCATGGGTAGCGCTCTATAAATGCCATAAATAAATAAAATAAATAAATAAATTATTTGAGGGATCCGAATACATCACTTTACATTCTCCACATGCTAAGTGGTAAATTTGTCTCAGTAGCTTGCTTTGCCTGCTGAAACGTCCAAGCCAACACTGAATGCTCGGAGCCAGGCCGGTTGATAGCTTCCATCAATTCTCTCTTCTGAAAAGCTGGGCAGCTTCTATATGTTTGTTTACCACTGGAAGCTGTACTCAAACATACACAACCTATGTATGAAGAACAATTGGTGACCCTATTGGTGGCACATCTAACGCCCCATGGCATCTCGATTAAGAGACATGATCTTAATTAAGTTATTTTGTCTTTGTCTTGTAAAAAATCACGCAACCTGTGGCAACCAATCGAAAGTAATATGTTTGTTTCCCACCGGGCGCAGTATTCATACATGCGTGACTGATGTGTCACGAAGAATTGGTGACCGTCTCGACAGCGTATCTCATGTCCCATGTCCTTTTGATTAAGAGGCGTGATCTTAACAAAGTTTTAATTTTTTCATTGACTTGTAAAAATAAATCACGACGACATGTGGCAACCAATCGAAAGGATAAAAAAACGGGAACTATGATGTCAGCATGTCATGGTCACATGGGGTTACGTACCCCCCACATGACCAGAACTAAATCCTGATACAGTGAATGATGACAACCGTAGCTCGCCACCTTTACGGCAAGAGATGGAGAATTTCCAGGCAGCGCACCTACCTTGCTGAAGTAAGGAGTTGGGTTAAGATGATTGTCCTGGGGTTTTAGGAACCCCCGTACGAATTATACACATGATCCTGTAATAACTTAGACTCGGTGTGGCGATATAACCTTGCATATCGGTATACACAAGTGGATCCATTCGTAATCCTCGCCTTACACCATGAGGGGGCACATAAAATAAAATAATATTAAGATCAGATCGAGATAGCTGCAAATGGTGGCCTTCCTTACTTTCAGCGTGTCACTTCACTAATGACTGATGGGAGTGACACTATCTACTACCACTAGATGTATTTGACCCATTGATATATCTTGAGGGATTATGCTCATTAATAAAATCAATATGTACACATTTTGTCTCCTTGTAGAGTTTGACTACAGGGGGTCACTCCCTATACCTAGCTAGTTTTAGCGATTCGCTAAGTGGAACTCGGTGAGTGAGATTTTGTGTGCTGCTTGTGTGGACGCGTTCTAGTTATACGGATTTGTGCTGTGGATAATACAGACTCCTGTGTGTTACAGAGTATTGACACTGTTCCACAACTAATGGTCCGATTTGGACAAGGAGCTTTCAATTTAGCCTACTTGGTGCTGTAGGCAATATAGTGGTGTACGGATGCTGAGAGATGAGGGGATGCACACCTTTGGGGAATAGACTTTCTATTCCTAAACATCTTTTGGACACAAAAAAACTCTGTGTTTTTTCCACAGATTATGAAGAGAGTGTGAAGTAGGTAAACCCTACGTTGGAAAGAACATATACCAGAGATGACTAAGTCAGGGTTGGAGGGTATTACGTTTTGGGATCCTGAGAGTCCTGATGAATGCCGGAGTGGCCCAACACTGTGGGTAAAGATACAGCCGCAGAAACATCTAGACACCTTTGCAGTAAGGAGAAGCGAAGGAATCCTAACTTTCTCCTATCACCACCATCCATCACGTTTTTAAAACTAGCCGGATGGCCCAAGAATAAAAGGGTTAGTGGGGACACATCCGAGCTAGTTTTAACTCTCACTGGCAGCACTTTTCTTTGGTGATCCCAAAACTGACTGTTTGTATTGTTTCCCTTTCCCTTTTGCTCCACCCCAGATGTTGGTCTGCGCAGGGGTGTCAGTTAGCAAGCCCAATGATGAAGCATAAAGCGATACAAAAGAGGATGATGGACGGAGCGTTTGAACAAATCAAACACTCACCCCCAGTCAACTGATCTGGGTTTAATCCATCACCATTCTTTAGTTCACTCAGCCACCCCAGTTCAGACATGGCTATATGCAAATCAGTCTGACCCTGTGCCATATGGGAACAGTCCAGCCCGAACTGCCAAGCCATGTCTTCCCTGGACCGGAAACAAGCATCCTGGGACCGGTTTTGGATTCATAATCCTCATCAGCCAGGCTATCTTGAATCCAGTGGCCAAGTTATGTTATGTTATGTTATGTTATTTATTTTTTATATAGCGCACGGATGCCACAGCAAAGGGGCGTCCCGGCGCTTCTGGAGACTAATAACACAACGCATCAGAAAAGGAAGAAGAAAAAAGGCCTAAATTGTGGAAAAAAGAAAGGTTTTAAGTGCCTTCCTGAAAGGGAGTAAGTCAGAGATGGAGCGAAGAGAAGCTGGCAGAGAATTCCAAAGTGCTGCTGCCAACACTGAGAAGGAGCGTCCGCCCATTCTGGATTTTTTAAAACGTGGCACAATGGCAAGATTGGATCCGGCGGAGCGAAGAGCTCTTGCTGGGACATAGTGCTGAATAGTCTGTGCAAGAATGGGAGGAGAAGCTGTTTTGAGAATTTTGAAAGTTAAGCAAAGAGCTTTAAACTTAATTCTCTGCCCCACCGGCAACCAATGGAGATCAAGGATAGTCCGACGAGCCGAGACAAACTTCGGTAGACCGACAAGCATCCTAGCTGCCGCGTTCTGGACTCTCTGAAGACGAGATAGCTCCGCCTGATTTAGGCCCAGAAACAAGGAGCTAGCATAGTCCAGCCTGGTAAGAACCAGAGCTTGGTTCTTACCAGGCTGGACTATGCTAGCTCCTTGTTTCTGGGCAAGTGAACAAGGGACTCACGTCTGAGCATACCCTGCCACACTTAGGGCGAACAAAGCGATACAAAAGAGGATGATGGACTGAGCGTTTGAACAAATCAAACACTCACCCCCAGTCAACTGATCTGGGTTTAATCCATCACCATTCTTTAGTTCACTCAGCCACCCCAGTTCAGACATGGCTATATGCAAATCAGTCTGACCCTGTGCCTTATGGGAACAGTCCAGCCCGAACTGCCAAGCCATGTCTTCCCTGGACCGGAAACAAGCATCCTGGGACTGGTTTCGGATTCATAATCCTCATCAGCCAGGCTATCTTGAATCCAGTGGCCAAGTGAACAAGGGACTCACGTCTGAGCATACCCTGCCACACTTAGGGCGAACAAAGCGATACAAAAGAGGATGATGGACTGAGCGTTTGAACAAATCAAACACTCACCCCCAGTCAACTGATCTGGGTTTAATCCATCACCATTCTTTAGTTCACTCAGCCACCCCAGTTCAGACATGGCTATATGCAAATCAGTCTGACCCTGTGCCTTATGGGAACAGTCCAGCCCGAACTGCCAAGCCATGTCTTCCCTGGACCGGAAACAAGCATCCTGGGACTGGTTTCGGATTCATAATCCTCATCAGCCAGGCTATCTTGAATCCAGTGGCCAAGTGAACAAGGGACTCACGTCTGAGCATACCCTGCCACACTTAGGGCGAACAAAACGATACAAAAGAGGATGATGGACGGAGCGTTTGAACAAATCAAACACTCACCCCCAGTCAACTGCTCTCGGTTTAATCCATCACCATTCTTTAGTTTACTCAGCCACCCCAGTTCAGACATGGCTATATGCAAATCAGTCTGACCCTGTGCCATATGGAAACAGTCCAGCCCGAACTGCCAAGCCATGTCTTCCCTGGACCGGAAACAAGCATCCTGGGACCGGTTTCGTATTCATAATCCTCATCAGCCAGGCTATCTTGAATCCAGTGGCCAAGTGAACAAGGGACTCACGTCTGAGCATACCCCGCCACACTTAGGGCGAACAAAGCGATACAAAAGAGGATGATGGACTGAGCGTTTGAACAAATCAAACACTCACCCCCAGTCAACTGCTCTGGGTTTAATCCATCACCATTCTTTAGTTCACTCAGCAACCCCAGTTCAGATATGGCTATATGCAAATCAGTCTGACCCTGTGCCTTATGGGAAAAGTCCAGCCCGAACTGCCAAGCCATGTCTTCCCTGGACCGGAAACAAGCATCCTGGGACCGGTTTCGGATTCATAATCCTCATCAGCCAGGCTATCTTGAATCCAGTGGCCAAGTGAACAAGGGACTCACGTCTGAGCATACCCTGCCACACTTAGGGCGAACAAAGCGATACAAAAGAGGATGATGGACGGAGCGTTTGAACAAATCAAACACTCACCCCAGTCAACTGATCTGGGTTTAATCCATCACCATTCTTTAGTTCACTCAGCCACCCCAGTTCAGACATGGCTATATGCAAATCAGTCTGACCCTGTGCCTTATGGGAACAATCCAGTATGCTCAGACGTGAGTCCCAGGCTCTCCACACCACTGGAGTCAAGCTATCCAGGCTGATGAAGGCTGATAGCCAGAAACCGGTCCTTGGATGCTTGATTCCGGTCTGGGAAAGACATGGCTTGGTAGTTCGGACTGGACTGTTCCCATGAGGCACAGGGTCAGAGCTGATTTGCATATAGCCAGTGTCTAACCCAGGGTGGTGTGGAGTGCAAAAAAACGATGGATTTAGGCCCAGATCCTTGTACTGGGGTGAATGTATGACATTGTTCTACATTCTGTCCATCAACTGTGTTTTTTCCAATGATGAAGCATGTCACAATTTTGTGAATGAGGGCAGTTTTTACTCACTGAGCACGTTCCACCTTCAATATAAACTTTCCTGCCTCCTTTTTGTGTGTCAACAGAAGAAAGTCAACCAGTAAAATACGATACACCAATTCTGGTTAATAACAAATGTAAGTTCTGCATTCACAAAACAGAAGAATTAGATAAACATGAAGCACTAACATTGGCACGATACACCAATTCTGATTAATAACAAATGTAAGCTCTGCATTCACAAAACAGAAGACTTAGATACACATGAGCCACTAACATTGGCAAACAACAAGTGCAAACCATGTAATAATAATTCAGAAGAAACAGTAGTGCCAAATGCATGCAATAATAAGTCAGAAGAGACGGTCGTGCCAAATAAAGAATCCAATGCAGCTAATCATACTGGGAAAGAAGAGGACCTATTGGTGCAACAAAAAGCAATGGAACAAGGAACTCACATAACTGCAAGCACCCCCAAGCGTTCACCCCTTTTATCAATAAAAACTTCAAAACGATTAAAAAAAAATCATAAAAAGCCACTGCAGGGAGTTGTTTCTGAGCAAACTGTGTTCTCAGTTTTTACCAAAGTAGGATCAACTCTAATCCTTCTGCAAGTATCAATATTATTGATAGTCTAGGTGAGAACGTGGTCTCAAATACAACGATTCAGCCCAGGTTGCAACAAAGAGCTGAGCTTCAGGAGACCTCGATCATCCAATCTGATAATGTGATTTCTGAGCAGGTTGTGGCAGAGAAGCTGAAAAAATCCAAAGGCACAAACTAAAAGGAAAAATCAATACTCACCTACTGCCCCACCTGATAAAGGGGCCATTTGTATGCCATTTAAAGATGTTAAGACTGTCATACCTCAAATGGCAGGAAACAATCAGAAAGGCAGCAGTCAACTATCCCAAGCATCACAAACAGATCACTGACATGACCATTTGTCATTAAATGGAATGGAGCCCGTAGCTCCGGCAGGCAAGGGTGCAATAGAACAATTAAGCAGTAAAAATCAGTTAGGTCAACCGTGCATCAATAATTCCCTTGCTTATGACTCAAAAATATAAGCGCATGGTTGAAAGCGTTTCACAAGGCAAAACATTGCAGGTGGCTCCCCTTATCCTGTCAGCTCCAACCACCGGCAGTCAATTTCAGACGATCCTACCATGCATTAATAATTCCCTTGCTTATGTTTCAAACATCAAGAGCAAGATCGAAGGAGCTACTCAAGAAGAAAGGCTGCAGGTAGCTTCTCTTACTTTGCCTGCTCCATCTGCGGGTAACCATTTCCAGCCATCCCCATATAGTGCTTCGGTAACTCAAAAACTCGACAAGGAGCCTAATGGCCCAGACCAGGATCCACAGAGTATAGATAGCAAAACACTTTATCCTGAATACACCTCACGAGGCATGGATGGCATATTGAATAGAGGAAACATACTAAAACTATTCTCAGCGATACCAAACCTGGCACATATAACTCCAGATGATATTGCATTTATAGTTTTGTTTTACAGGCACCACAGGAGAAGTGATCGAAAGAACCGAGATTCGATTCTTAAAAAAGTATATAACATCCTGTATCGTAGAAGAAAAATATAGGCTGGAAGAATGGGGCATAAGAATTGTCTCTCCAGCCAAGGTTAAGTACCCATCAATTTTTGAGATCAGTAAACAGCAAAATAGTGGTAGACATGGCGTTAGATTAGCCTCTCTGAGATCTTCAATCTTGCATGGAACAATTGGTCGTTATCGGTAACGGGATGGACGTCTTCTATTGCCATGCTATATGTTGTCACTTCAACAGGTTGACTCAGTGCCCATCGAAGCAACATATAATATAGGTGCATCACCCCAGTACTGGAGTTGATTACAGAAGAGACGGTGGCTGACATATGTGCCAAGATGCGAGCTGCAGGTGCACATGGCCTTCCATCTAGTCTCTTTAAAGCAGCAAGAGTGGTCATCTCATCTTTCTCCGCTCTTCAATGAATGCATAAACATAACATAATGTGTATTTGTAAAGGGCACGTTCACCCAAGGGTATCTTGGCGCTGAATAGCACATGTTTATTGTTACCCAGCTCAATGGAACTCATTTTATTGACCTCAGAAGGATGAAAGGCTGAGTGAACATGCCAGAATTTGAACCTGTGACCATGAGGTCAAACACAGGCACCTACAGTGGACTCATCTGTCCACGAAGTCATCAGACCAGGAATCAAGACCCAGAGAGTTGGAGGGGCTCTCTATTAGTACTAATAACAAAAAGGGTTCTTTTGACGTGGAACGTGGCCACTTTGGCAAAGATCCACACAAACAGAGCCTGAAGCAAAGCTGTATTCTTGCGCCCTTACTTTTAATTTATAGCTGGCAGATTTGAATGATCAGTTGATCTCAGCTAAGGGATTTCCACCTAAAATTGATGGCAGCATCTCTTATAGTATGCTGACAACACTATTCTTATTGATTAAATTGCAATAGGACTACAACGTTCTATGCATGCGTTAGCGGACTATTGCAAAGCAAATAAGCTGTGCATCAATACTTCAAAAATGAAAATCCTGGTTTTGGGCGAAAGGAACATCAAGTATGGAGCTTGGTTATTAAATGACCAAAAAATCGAAAGAGTTGAGTCAATAAAATATTTGTTGGCTATCCAGCCTCGCAGGTCGAATCATTGACATCAGTGGAGAACTTGTTTACTTTTGTCTTCCAGCGCCTTCATAGCTCTCTCTCTCAAGCCCAGACCTTTCTGTCATTTGTAAAGTCATTTAAAGCAAATAGATGCCTACTTTAACATATGGATCGTTTCTCTACAAAGAGCGATTATTTTTCTGGCTGAATTGTGCACAATGCCATTGTTACAGATGTACTTTTCATTTACTGCAGTGCACACAGGACAGGCACATATTTGTCTGGAGTTTAACCTGAGAAAATGAGATAAATGTGCGAACTTTAGAAGCGCTGAATGTGGCGCACTTCAGCACCTTTTATGGTGTGTTATTCAGGACAAGGAACAAGATCTCCATAAATTTTACTTGGATTTAATCAAGGAGTTTGCAGCCGAGGACCTGATGCAACTGTCCCTTCCCCTGAAACAGTTAGCAAGAATCCTTTCAAAGTAGGCAAGGCTGTTATCTGTCCATGAAGACTGAGAGGAAATTCGCACTAGAGTCCATGCAATACCTGAACAACCCCCAGACCTTCCACCGGCCCACCAGACACCTGTGATCTGCCTCCCTAGCCCTCGCCACAGCCCTCCACATCTATCCTACACGAGCTGGAGGACCCTCCTTCTCCCACTTTGCTGCTAAGGCCTTGAACGACCTCCCTATCCACCTCAGAAACCTCTACCTCCCTCATATAATAATAATAATAATAATAATAATAATAATCCACATTTGTAAAGCGCACAATCACCCGTTAGGGTCTCTAGGCGCTGGGGGCCGTCGGGAAGATTAAGCAAGCTATTGCCCAGAGTCACATGGTGCTGGGCTAACCTGCCGCCGGAGCCGGGGATCGAACCGTGATCCCCAGATTCCAGCTTAGTCGCCCTGGCCGCGGCGCCACACCTCCATTAGCCCAATCCCAAGCAGTGCCTCTATTCCCCTCGGGGTGATTAGCGCGCTCCACAAATACTGATTGATTGATGTATACCATTTATTGACCTATATCAGCCTCTATCGCTGTAATCTTACTTATTTGCTCCATTTCATTTGGTTATAAATACCCAATTCCTTCTCTTGCATTGGCTTTGCATCTTCTCTTTTAACGGCTAGGGCGTTCGACCTCGGACCTGGGGATGGTAACGACGCCAAAACCTCCTGTGATTCTGGGCAAATCACTTAATCTCCCCGTGCCTACAATGAATGTGTGTCCTCATATAACGTAACTGGTGCTATGTAAAGCGCTCTGATACCTGATTCGGTTCGGGTCTAGTTCGCGCTATATAAAACTCTGCAAAAAACAAAAACAAAAAAACGCACACAAACCGCTGACAGGTACTCAAGAAACTTATGCAGGGGCTGTGCAGCAGCACGGGATACTCGACAGCATTCTATTTGCACACAGATTGCACAAAGACGTTACTGGCTGGTTGGTACCATTCTATAGAAAGCTGAATATTAGAACTTACAAAGCTGCAACAAAGGAATGTTTAAAAGGGGAATTTTCTAGAAGAGTCATGAAATATATGAAGGTGGCGGTAGCCATTCTGAACGCAGTGGTTAAATAGCATTAGCATTTTTGCTTGTATTTGTTTGCTCAAAATGGCTGCGTACATTAAGTTTTTGATGGCGACCTCCTCTCTTGTATGGGAAGGAGGCAAAAAGCTTTGACTGCGGAGGTTTAACAGCATTTGCACTTTAAGCAGATGATGTGATATATTGAGCCTGAATGGTGGTATTATTGTAAGACGTCAAAGTTATGTTATGTTATGTTATGTTATGTTATATATTTATTTCTATAGCGCACGGCTACTCCAGGGGAGTGTCCCGGCGCTTTATCGAGGTAGCTCAGAATAAAAAAACATAACACCGATACAGACAACAAACAAAGTAAGAAAAAGAAAAGGGAATCCTAAAGATTAAAAAGCCAGGTCTTCAGGCCTTTCCTGAACAGGAGCAAATTCGAGGAGGATCATAGCGCCAAAGGCAGGGTGTTCCACAACTGAGGGGCCCTCAGGCTAAAGGAGCGACCCCCAGTGCGTGCCTTCCTCACTCATGGCACCATGGCCAGAAACAAAGACTCTGAGCGCAGTGATCTAGTCGGACGATAGAAGGCCAACCTGCGTTGTAGATACTTTGCTCCTGCGCCAAATAGCGCTTTATGCGCCAAGGTCAAAGCCTTGAACATGACCCGCTTTCGGATGGGCAGCCAGTGAAGCGACTGCATCAATGCGGAAGCTCTCGCTCGCCTATGAAGGCCGAAGATCGCACGGGCCGCGGAATTCTGCACAACCTGCAGCCGCTGAACAAGATAGTCCGGGAGTCCTATATAGAGGACGTTCGCATAGTCCAATCTAGAGCCCACTAAGGCTTGCACTGTAATCTTCCTATGCTCTTCTGTGAGCAAAGGTAGGAACTTCCGGAGCATCTTGAGTATCCCATAGCAAGTACCCGTCAGACCCTGAATATGTGGAATCAGCGACAGGCTATTGTCCAACTTTACTCCCAGGTTTTTGGCCACCAGCGATGCCTGGGCAGGAGGACAGCTATCCAAGGGCCACCACGCACGCCAATCAGGGTCATGGGAGCAGCCAAAGAACAGCACCTCCGATTTGCTGGGGTTGGCCTTAAGGCTGTTCCGCTGAAGCCAGCTATAAACCAGCTCCAAACACCCCCGGATGTTCTCCCCATCGAAGGCCTGATCCTTCCCGCACGCAAAAAGCAATTGCGTGTCATCCGCGTAGGACACGATCCGGGCCCCAAAAGACCCCACCAGTGCCGCCAAAGGTGTCATAAAGATGTTGAAGAGAGTTGGGCTCAACACAGAACCCTGTGGAACCCCGACTCCCAATGGCGGCATCTCGGCGGAGCTCGGAGAGGCCCAGACCGTTTGTCGGCGACCCTCAAGAAAGGATGTAAACCAGTTGAACACCGTCCCCCTCAGACCGATGTCATATAGTCTGGCGAGGAGCACCTCATGGGGGACGGTGTCAAAGGCCGCCGACAGATCAAGCATGACCAGCATGGCTCTACCTCCAGCATCCAGAGTCTCCCTAATGATCTCCGACACCTCCAAAAGTGCCGTCTCCGTACTTAAGTTAGGGCGGAAACCGGACTGTGAAGAATAAAGCAGATCACTGGACTCTAGATAGCTGGAGAGGACGCCATGCACATGCTTCTCCGTGATCTTAGCCCAACGCTGGGAGAAGGGAGATCGGCCTGTAATTGGCCAAAACCTCTGGGTCCGAACCGGCCTTCTTAAGGAGGGGGATCACCATGGCCCTTTTCCAGGGCGACGGGACCTTCCCCACACTAAGAGACAGATTCACAAGTGGATTGACCAGTGGGTTAACCACGGTAGCCATCTTCGCCAAAAATTTGGCCGGACAGGGGTCTAGAGGCGAACCTGATTTAAGATTGGCCAAGAGTGCTAGGGAGGCATCGATGGAAATTACAGGGAACTCTGCGAGAACCGCAGCCGGCGCAGACAACCGTGCCGATCCTGTCACCCCACTCGCACCCTCCCCTGAAGACTCCACTGTGAACGAGTCCTGGATAGATTTAATCTTATCCGTAAAGAATTTGGCCAAGTCACAAACCCACAGCTCCGATGGAACACCTTGGGGAAGGTTAGACCTGGGGTCCATAAACTCCCTGACCACCGTGAAAATCTCTTTACAAGAGTTGGAGGCGGCATCAATCCTCCTAGCCAGATAGTCTCTTTTCTCCCGGAGAATATCGCGATGGTATGATTTAACCATAGACTTATAGGCCAATCTAGCCATCAAGTTCAGGTTGTTTTGGTATAGATTTATACATTTGCATTTAAAGAGGCTGAGGAGGACTTCAAAAGGCAATATGCTATGAATGATTGGATATTAAGATTACAAATTGGCTCTTTTTTAACATACACCTTTTGAATTTGAAGGAAAGTTTTAGAATATTTTTCTTGTGACTCCATCTACTTTATTATAGCTATATTTTATGCAACACTGGTACTTGTAGCAATCGTTCCCCACTCGATGATCAGTTTCTACTTTTCAGCTATGTATTCTTAACAGCATGCTCGTACTTTAAATCCGTTTTTGGGTGGAAGGTTATCAAATGTTAATGGGTCTAGATGTATGAATTTGCTATTCTTTAATAATTTGCTTATTTTTTTCATGCATTACGGTGGTTCTGGGGGTTTAACATTCCAATATATAATTCGGGTTTGAATTGCATGTTCTTTTCATATTTTACTGATTTTATTATGATAATTTGCAATGACTTTAACTAATCGTGTAAATAAATAAAGGTTGACTTTGACTACCATAGCATCTTCACATTAAAGTAGTTATTATACATGTATTTTTAATAAAAAAGCAACGGATTCAAATGCAGTTAAATTTACAATTGGTGTAGGTTACAACACATGAAAAAGGAACAAATCTAAGAACTATTGAAACACAGCAGCTTAGGTATTGTTTTTAAAGGAAAACACATCACAGCACTATTGTGGAATATTTGTAATCATTCACATTAATTTTGTATTGCACAAGTATGTGTTTTTTCCTAAATCATAATAACAGATGAAAGGTAGAGATATAGATTTAAGGTTTGTAGTCTGTACCTATTTTATCCAGCGAGAGTTATTTCTTACAAACAAAATCAGAAGCATCCTCAGCCACCATTAGAGGACTTGGAGTTGGCTAGCATCAACACTTGGGGCTTTATTACGATCTTGGCGAATGGGATACTCCGTCACAAACCTGACAGATATTCCGTCCGCCGTATTACAAGTTCAATTCCGCCGCGGCCAGTAGTGGGAGTACCGGCCGGGCGGTGACGTGGGGAGGGGGAGGGGCAGGGTGGGGGGTAGTAATGTATGGATTACGGACTTTAAAAGGTCAGTAAACATAAAAATAAATAAAACGAATTTCGTTGCACACACTGCATCGCATTTGGTGATGCAGTGTGTGCAACAAAATTCGTTTTGTTTATTTTTATGTTTACTTACCTTTTAAAGTCCGTAATCCATACATTACTACCCCCCACCCTGCCCCTCCCCCCTCCCCACATCACCGCCTGGCTGGTACTCCCACTACCGGCCTCGGCTGGTTTAATTATATCCTATGGAACTTGTAATATGGCGGACAAGATATCCGTCACATTTGTGAGGGAGTAACACATGCACCAACATCATAATCATGGCCTTAGTCGAGACTCCATAACTCGGGGGTGAACAACGAAATGTCATCTGACCGGAAGCCTGATAAGGTTTCTTCCACGATTTTTGCCATTCCTCTACAATTTAACTCTTGATCTCTTTCCTTACTATCCTGGAACGTTGCAGGTAACTACAAAATACAGAAAAATGGTGACTCTAGCTCTTTTCATCTACAGCATTATATTATTTCTATACAAGAATCATGGACCTGCGAGCCGGCAGCCCTTCCAGGGTACCATACTTTTCAAGTGAATGCCATAAATGGCAATGGTAGGGGCAGGGCAAAGGGGGGGGTCTACTTGTTTTATTACGAACACACTGGACTGCAACTCTGTCAGTATAGATTCTGGTTCTGATAAAAATTCAGGTAATTATCATAACTCCAAAAGAGGGCAGGAACCCCTTTGCTCCCTTGGTTCTGATAAATGTATATTTGCACCCCAATGCTAAATTTCAAGCTGTGGCCATCAGACAACAGGTGGCAACTCTTACTTATCGTGGATACAAATATCTAAACGCTTGCATTATTTTAACAGGTGACTTCAACAAAAATCTTGCATACAACACCTCGGAAGATCCGATAATCATCTAGATTAATATACTCTGGGGTGTCCCCTGGGCTCAATACCCTGCTCATCATAGTGGTTAGATGGGCCAGAACCTAAGTAGGATGCTAAATGCTTATACCCTGTACTCTTTCAATGGCAGGGTGGAGGGTGACAACCATATTAAGTACTTGCACTTCTCTAGATGCAGGTACGCAGTTTTAGACTACACTTTAGTTTCACATTTTTCTGTTGATTGCAATGATGACAGATACTCTGTATTTAATCCAAAGCTTTATTCTTGATAGATGGAGGAAACAGGCGAGAGCCAGGCAGCACGGCTTCCACTCTAGGACACCGGTAACAACTGATGCCCTGAATTGGAAACCGTGAAGGAACCACAGAAGCAATCCATGCCTCACTCTGCCCACACACATTTAAAGGGAAATACAATACACAATGGAAATGAGCTATACAACACATCCCCCTCCTTACAATACAAAAGGAATATAACATAATAGTATAAGGAACAATCAAAGTAATGTATAAATCAACAGGAATGAAACAAGGAAATACATACAAGTTACATTACATACTCTTTCAGCCAACCGGGAAGAACTCTTTTCCTCTTACCATTTCCACCTGTGTCCACACTTCCCCCAACAGGTTCAATGGTACTTGAATCAATGGTACCCGATACAGTGGTACCCAGAAACCCCTCCTTATTCCATACAGAAGACGCTTGCTCTAAGGGAAGATTGTCCTCTTGATCATGTTGCCTAAAATCTGTGATACTCTGGTTGCCCCCTATCGGTTCATTACCATGAACACCATCAGAAGCCAAACCAGATTGTAAAGTACTGTAATTAAAACAGTCTTCCACCCATTCAAAATTCGATGAATCTCTAGGGGACGGAGCATCAATATCTGGTTGTTGCTTCAAATCAAAAGCAATGCTTTTAAGATTCCAGACTCTTCCATCTCTCAGTCTAACTGAATTACGAAGAAACTCTATTACCTGTTATGGTTCTTGAAACTGGCTCTCACCCTTAGGAACTTTAATCAGCCTTTTAATGCAAATCCAGTCATCCACCTTAATTGGGACATCTTTTGTACCATGACTTACATCATAATGCTCCTTACTTTTCTTTTGTACCAACTCTAAATTGTTCTTAACCTGAGTGGGAGACCATTGTTCTACTTTACATTCCAAAAGCCAACTAAGACTAAACTTGCATCTGGGTTTCCTGATCCTCATCATAATGAAGGGAGATAAACCAGTGGCAGCATGAGTAGTCACCCTGTGTGCCCAAACCGCTTTTTGTATCTCCAGTTTCCAATCCAGCCGTTTGCTCATTGCTGCTTGAATCGCTCCTTTTAGCAGTCGGTTGAAGCGCTCCACAGAACCATTACCACTTGGATTGTACAGCAAAGTGGTATTGTGCTTAATACCACACCTCTCAAAGTAATCTTTAGCATTCCTTGAAGTAAATTGCCCCCGTTATCACTTAAAAAACTAACGGGTAAACCTATCATGACGAATAGTTTGTCTAGAAATTCAAGTTTTCGTGTCCACTTTTTCTACAATCTTAACAATAGGCTATTTAGAAAATAAGTCAATTGCAACTAAACCATAGCCATCACTTCCCAAGGAAGACTAGGAATTAAACCCTCACTCATAGAAGGTCTCAGGGTCTTTAAGGATTTATCCTGCAGAGCAACAAATCGAGCATTCTCTCACAAATCTCCCTACCTCCTTTTCAACTCCTGGCCACCCAAAAATGCCTTTGACCAAACATTCGGTCCTTATAATTCCGAAATGACCTGCATGGCACAGTTGTAACACCTTCATTCTCAAACTTTTAGGCTGAATTATCCTGTCACCTCTCACAATCAAATCCTTATCCAGTGATAGTTCCATTCTCACCTCCCAGAAAAGTTTCAAATCACCGGTTATGCTATCTTTCCTTGGCCAGCCTTTACAGATATGATCTGACACTGCTAGTACAATTTTGACTTTAAGCTGCTCTTCCAATCATTCAGTCTTAGTGATAGCTGATAACCCAGAATCATGAACAAAGGCAATACTAAAATTCCCCCAAGGATCATCCACACATTCTTCTAGCGGTGCAGGTAACCTCGACAAACAGTCAGCCGCAACATTGTCCTGGCCAGGCACATAGATGATCTTGTACAGTTACACATATTCTTTCATTCTCATGGAGATCTTAGGTAATCTTGCGGAGGCCCCAACACTGCCCTCGATGGTTAAAATTCTCACCAAAGGTCAATGGTCTGTGCGAATAGTGACTGGCTTGCCCCAAACAAAAGCACGAAAATGGTCCAAAGCCCAAGCACAGGCCAGTGCCTCCCTCTCTATGATAGGATATTTACTCTCTGTGGGTGATAAGGCTCTAGACGCAACTAAGATTATCCCCTACAACCATCACGCCCTTTTTGCGATAGAACTGCACCCAGCCCTTTAGCACTCGCATCAGTGGTCAAAAAAATCCCATCCTCATCGCCAATTGTAATGATTGATGTCAGATACTCTGTATTCAATCCAAAACTTTATTCTTGATAGGCGGAGGAAACAGGCAAGAGCCAGGCAGCACAGCTTCCACTCCAGGATACCGGTAACAACTGATGCCCTGGATTGGAACCCATGAAGAAACCACAGAAGCAGTCCATGCCTCGCTCTGCCCACGCACATTTAAAGGGAAATACATTACACAATAGAAATGTGCTATACAACATTGATTTTCTTCTTTCACCATCATCCATCATTTGGAAAGATATTGTGCTGCTCAAAGGATTTGTACATTTTATACCCAGACCACGCATTCAATCCTTCAGTCAATCTGGGCTTCTTGGGATTCACTGCTAATGAAATTAAACAGGTGGTCCTCCACTATAAATAGATAGATAACTGGATGGATGGGTTTTTATATAGCGCAATATCACCGCCAGGTCTCAAAGCGCTTTGCATTGGGAACCCGTCCTGGTTTTTCCCTGTGAGATAGCCCCTTACTGGGTATCCCCAAGGGGAAAGCCAGGCATCCCGCCGCGGGGGGCCGTAGTGGAGATTAAGCAAGCTATTGCCCAGAGTTGCAGAGTGTGAACCTGTGATTCGAGTAGGCACCGAAGCGAGAATTACCGAGTCCGTGGACATTTTGGGCTCAAGACCCTGCCGCGTCGGGAATTGAACCCTGGTCCCGGGTCTGATGTCAGCGTCCGGGTCTGCCTCCTCTAACCAGTGAGCCACACTTCTCCCTGACTAACTGACTTAATAATGACAGCACTGACGACCATCTGCAGGCTATTCACAACCCGGGTAGCCCTAAGCAAAATGTATCACATAAACCGGTCCCATGTGGCAATCACTCGGTTATACACTTTTTCACACAATTCAAGATCTCTCAAAGTAGGGCAACATCATCCCTGAGCCAGTATGGTCATCTCATATAGAGGCAGTATATGTTGTTCAGAGACAGATTGTACTTGTCCATTTATACCAGTTTATGCCCCTTCCCCTGTGAAGGCCAATGCTATTAGGCTGATAATCAAGGGGCCCAAATCAGATGGTGCCCCGGGACCGAACTGTCTCCTGATTGCCTTTTCAAATCTGATCCGGTTTAAGGGTTGCCACTTCTGACTAACTCAGCTTCCTATGCATTTGAAACTCAGTGAGTTCCCACAAGGCAGGCGTCTATTCTGCATCCGATCTTTAAGAAAGTTGACTCCACCATACCGGAGAACAACAGGATGATTGTCCTGCTTGACATAGACAAAAGAAAAAAGAACAATTGATGGACAGAATGCGGAACAATGTCATACATTCACCCCAGTACAGCGATCTGGGCCTAAATCCATTGTTTGTTTGTTCACCATGCCATTCCAGTTTCAACCCAGCCATATGCAAATAAGTCTTGACCCTGCGCCCAATGGGAATAGTCCAGCCCGAACTGCCAAGCCAGTGCCGTGCACTGGAAACAAGCATCCTAGGACAGGTTTTCGGGCTTTCAGCCCTCATCAGCCAGGATAGCTTGACTCCAGTGACATGGAGAGCACAGGACTCATGTCTCAGCATACCCGTCCCACTCGGGGTGACAAATGCAAAAAGAATAATTGATGGACAGAATGCAGAACAATGTCTTAAATTCACCCCAGGACAGAGATCTGGGCCTAAATCCATCATTGTTTTGCTCACCATGCCATTCCTGTTTGGACCCAGCCATGTGCAAATCAGTCTTGACCCTGCGCCCAATGGGAACAGTCCAGCCCGATCTGCCAGGAACAGATCCTCGTTGGACTGGAAACAAGCATCCTAGGACCAGTTTCGGGCTTTCAGCCCTCATCAGCCAGGATAGCTTGACTCCAGTGGCATGGAGAGCACGGGACTCACGTCTGACCATACCCGTCCCACTCGGGGTGACAAATGCAAAAAGAACAATTGATGGGCAGAATGCAGAACAATGTCATACATTCACCCCAGTACAGAGATCTGGGCCTAAATCCATCGTTTTTTTGCTCACCATGCCAATCCAGTTTGGACCCAGCCATATGCAAATCAGTCTTGACCCTGCACCCAATGGGAACAGTCCAGCCTGAACTGCCAGGCCAGGTCCTCCCTGGACTGGAAACAAGCTTTCTAGGACTGGTTTCAGACTTTCAGCCCTCAGCAGCCAGGATAGCTTGACTCCAGTGGCATGGAGAGCACAGGACTCACGTCTGAGCATACCCGTTACACTTGGGGTGACAAATCCATAAAGATTAATTGATGGACAGAATGCCGAACA
Organism: Lissotriton helveticus; assembly: GCF_964261635.1. NCBI lineage: Eukaryota > Metazoa > Chordata > Amphibia > Caudata > Salamandridae > Lissotriton > Lissotriton helveticus. Next base: position 696,620,363 of record NC_136063.1, read on the forward strand.
ATGTCATACATTCGCCCCAGTACGGAGATCTGGGACTAAATCCATCGTTTTTTTGCTCACCATGTCATTCCAATTTGGACCCAGCCATATGCAAATCAGTCTTGACCTTGCGCCAAATGAGAACAGTCCAGCCCGAACTTCCAGGACAGGTCCTCCCTGGACTGGACATTTCAAAGAGGAGCCAAGAGGGAAAAGAAAGGGAATCAAGGTTGCCCCCCACTCATAAACTGACAATATCACAAAAACCTTGCCCCAGGGCGTTCAATTTCACAACTCCTATTAATGCAATGGAGAGACAAACGGTCAAGGTCCAATGCTAAACCACCAGCTTTTGAAAATTTTTGGTTGGTGTTTTTAATGTATTTCGCCCAAAATTCTCAACATAAAAATAAGGGAAATTCCTAGTGAACTTCAACGAGACAGTCACAACAGAGCACTAAACGATGTCTGCATCAGTCATGTACACAGAACATACTCACACTTACAACGAGTGAAAAAAATGTGTGGAGAAAGGAATGACACCTCACGGGCGCGGTAAACATCGTTTAGAACGTGGTGTTTACACCGCAGTGCCTTTATAACGCTGCCATTACAATGCAAGTCGTTACTACGACTTGCGCTGGTTAGCGCTGTTGGGCAAAGAATGTTGTAATTTTATATTCCAACATCTTCCCTACTGTTACGTGGACTGGTGTTGGAATATAAAATTATAAGATTCCAAAATCCGTGCCCTCCCACGCAAGTCGTTGTAACGACTTGCGTTGTAAGGCCCGCGTTGTCAAGTACCGCGATCTTTTAGATCGCGTTGTACTGACATACATCCCAGGGGCGCACCACCCTCGGGGCAACTGGCAGGTGTTCACGAGATTATGCCCCTTTTCTCATCATAGATAGTCATTCAATTCAAATGATAGGAAAGTGTCCAAAACCAAACCAAAAAATGTGTAAAGTGCAAAGGAGCAATAAACATTCACTCCCTTATGTGACAAAAAATGTTTAAAATCAACAGGCACACCTTTCACACAACTTTATTTTGAAATTAGGTGTGTTATGTTGAACTAAAAAGGCTGGTAGCTAACTCTGCATACCATTACCTACAGCCAACATATTTCACTGCCACTGCAACTTCCGGCAGATTCATCAGGGCTTGACACTTTGTCACCGCACCAATGTACTAATCTTAGGAGACCATGGGCCCGATGTAGGTCGCCAAATACCGGTCGGTAACGGCCGATTTCGGCCGTTACCGACTGGTATTTGAAGATGGAGATGTAGGGGCATGTTAAGATAGAGAATCGGTAATTTTACCGATTCTGTAAAATACCGAATCAGTAAAATTACTGATTCTGTATTTTGACATGTTGGTAGCACTGCAATCAGTGCTACAGGGGTCTAAGAATTCGTTATTTACCACCAACTAGAAGTTGGTGGTAAATAATGAAAACCCTTTAAAAAGCATTTTTTTGCTTTTTAAACAGTGCCATGTTGCAGACATAAATGCCCTAAGGACATGTATGTCTGCAACATGTTCACCCATGCACAATTGAGGGGTGCAACAGGGTGTCAAAGTGACACCCTGCCACCCTTCAATGTTTCCCCCAATTACCGAATCGGTATTTACCGATTCGGTAATTGACATTCATTCCTATGGGCCTACAGGCCCATAGGAATGAATGGCAATTACCGAATCGGTAAATACCGATTCGGTAATTACCAAATCTTACCGATTCTGTAATGAATTCGGTTAAATGACCTAAATCCCGATTGCCAGTTCTTAAATACCGAATCGGTATGATTCGGTATTTAAGAATCGGTAATCTGGGATTACCTACATCGGGCCGCATCTGTATTCTGTCCCCCCACCTCAGCGGTGGGCCCGGAGGTGTTGGTATTCGAGGAAAGAGTATTGCAGGATATTGAAATATTTGAGAAATCTCAGGACACCTTGAAATACAAAAACATGTCCAAAGATGACTGGGAGGCAATAAAGGTACTTCAGGACAACCATCTGCTCACCATTAAGTCACCTGACAAGGGTGGGGCAGTGGTTGTCCTGAACACTAAAGATTACGACTCAGAGGTTTTATGACTCCTCGAAGTACGCACAAATTATCAACCTTTGAGCCGCGACCCAGCAGAAGGACTTCTTAAAATCATACGCGAGATGGTAGGTAGGGCAAAAGAGAACAGATGGATATCGGTTAAGGAGGCGGAGTTCCTGATGAATAACACCCCCAGGACTCCTGCCTTCTATATATTGCCCAAAATACACAAACCCGTGTGGCCCCCGCCCGGCCGCCCGATAGTCTCGGGCATGCAGTCGGTTTTGGAACCCTTCTCACAGTATGCTGACTTCTTCCTCCGGGAATCTGTTGTCAACCAGAAATCTTTCCTAAAGGATACTACAGAGGTCCTCAACATCTTGGAGAAGATTCCTTTTGACTCCAAGACTGAATTTCTTGTGACCATCGACATCGAGTCCTTGTACACGTGCATTTCCCAGGACGCGACGCTGGTGGCAGCAGTGCGCGCCCTCTCTGAACAAGAATGGTTCTACGACACATCACAATCCTTTGTGATGGAGTGCATGGAACTAGCCCTGACTAGGAATTACTGTAGCTACAAAGATCAGCTCTATCTACAGACCTCTGGGACCTCAATGGGGGCCACTATGGCCCCCAGTTTGGCTTGTATTTATGTGGGCCAATTCGAGGAGCCCGTCATCTACCCCCCCCCCCCACCAACCCCTTCCAGAGGAACTTGCGCCTCTGGAAGAGGTATATTGACGATGTGCTCAGTATTTGGTCTGGCACTGAGGAATTACTGTTAGAATTTCTTAGGTGGCTTAATATCCAGGACCCCAGTTTGAATTTCACCTACATACAGCCACAACACCGCTGTGTATTTGGATCTGGTCATCGGATCCAATGGTGATGCCTTGAGCACCTGTGTCCACCAGAAATTAACTGATAGAAATTCTTTACTATCGTACGACTCATATCATCCTAGAGCCCTTAGGGACAATCTTTTGGTGGGACAGTTCCTCCGGTACAGAAGGAACTGCTCCTCGACAGAGTCCTTTTTAGAACAATCCCAGGATTTGACCAGTAAGTTAAGACATCGCAACTATCCATCTAAAATCATTAGGAATGCTAAGAAACGAGCCTTAAATACCCCACGCAGTGTCCTTCTAGAGAAGAACATAAAGGATAAAGAAGACTGCGTTCCGGTGGTCATGACGTTCGATCCGATGGCTACTAAAATCAGATATCTATACGAAAACATTGGCATCTCCTATCGCACAAAGATTTCCTGATGCCCCCGCCGAGGTTCGCTTTTAAGAGATCTAGTAATCTCAAGGACAGGCTTGTCCACACCCGCGAACCCCTCGAGGGAAACAAGAGTTCCACTACAGTTCCGAATGGGCATTATTCATGTGGGTCTTGCTCCGTGTGTCCATTAACCCAAAAATTTAACAGTGTGACTTTGGCCTCGGGAAAGGAGTGGTTTCTCAACCACTTCAGTAATTGTAACACCACCAATGTGGTATATCGACTACTGTGTGAATGTGGCCTGCAATACATCGGGTTAACATCAAGGAAAATAAAGGTGAGAGTACAAGAACATCTCAGCACTATTAGGGCAGGCAAACTCACAACCAAATTGGTCCAGCACTGTTTCAAAGAAAAGCACAATTTCACTTGGACAGTTCTTGAAAAGGTTATCTGCAATCCGAATAATATGGAGAGCGTACTGTTATCCAAAGAAGCCCGTTGGATTTACAGAGAAAAAAGTGACCAACAGGGACTTAATGAAAATATAGAATGGAATAGGGTCAAGTAATGTACATCACTATACCCTAGCCTGTCATTCTACCTTTATGTTTCTTTTGTATCCATCCGGGCCTTTCCTCCCCATGTGTTGACTTTTTTAGTAGGCATTAGGTCAACAGAGGTCGCCTTTCTGCTGGTATGGTGAAGGCTTTGCAATTAACTCACCGTTGCCGGGAGAGATGTGGCAGATTTTATGATGAGGATATTTGCGCTGTAAGACCTAGAACATTTTTGATTTATTGATAATCTTGGACTTTGTACAATCAATGAAAGTGCTTTCCCTAAGTGTCAGGTTTATTGACACTCTACAACCTGTTTTGGAACGTTTAATTATTTGACATAACAGCAAGATATAAAGACTCCGCATGCCTTTGAACCACTAGGGGATCCTGCCTCAAAATATGTGCACTAAATAGTTCGTCACGAAAAAATAGGGGTCTGTTTAAATAAATAAAAAAAAATTGGGGGGACTGCTGCAAAGGGCTGTGCTAACCTTTTAATATCGTTTTAACTGGTCCAATAATAGCCCCCGTTTTTTGAATTGCCGTTTTGAATTACAGATTCCTTTTTAATAGATTTTTTTCAACTTAGTAATAATCACAATCTTTATTGCATTAAAGTAGATTGCTTTTTGCACAATCGTGGTTTTGGATGCCGAGGAGGGAGTCAAGTGTCTGACCCTGATCACATGACGATAATAGAGTCAATGATCTTACTCAGGCACAAACTCGGCTTATTGAAGCCGAGGAGAGAGTCACGTGACTTATCCTAGTCACGTGCCTCCCATAGAGATGCAGCCGTCTCCGTTGTGAATTTAAAGAGAGAACACGGAAGACGCCGCGTCATCTGGATGAGGAACAGAGCTCCGTGCAGCTCCGTACGGTGAGGAGTGGGGGTGCGGGGCAATAGAAACATGACGGGAGAGTAGGATCACACCGTCCAACTTGGGGGTTTAGAGATGAGACGAAAGATGTATGAAAGCCATTATCGGAAGGTGACAATTGATGGTAACAGCATTTTTTGAACGAAATGAACGGGCCGTCACAAGGGATTAAGAGCGACTGTGCATATTCAGGTCGCATTGTGCGTAAAGCAGTCAGTGTCACCCCACATCTTGAGTTACTCTGTTTGGGGTAATTAATGGGAAAGTCGATGTCCATGGATAATCTAAGATGACCTATGACATGCTGGTCTGTGCTTTGTGTTATGTTGTGTGTGTTGTTGTCTTAGATTGATGCAACATCTGCAGGGGCCATTTAGTTTATGTTAAGGCTCCCATGAAGACAATCCAATTTGACCTATGACACGCTGTGTTGTGGTTTGTGCTTTGAGTTTATTATTCCTAGATTGATGCAACAGTCGCAGGGGCCATTTAGTTTATGTTGAGGCTCACATGAGGAGCCAGCATACACCTTCCTCTTCAGCTGGCATGGGAAAAATTGGCTGGAAGAGGGTAATGCCTTTTTTTTTAATTCTTTGGATAGAGTAAGAGAGTCCGGAGGGGTGTTCCTGGTGTGTTTTTAATTTCTGTATTCTTTCAACTTGACAGTCCCAGAGTACAAGGTGTCCAACATTGCTGCGGTGACACAGTGTCAAGCCCTGATGAATCTGCCGGAAGTTGCAGTGGCAGTGAAACATGTTGGCTGTAGGTAATGGTACATAAATCAATAAGGAGGGAGAAGGAAATAACGTGATCCATCCAATTTCCTTGGTATATAATCTCATAAATCAATTGGGTGGGGGGATTACTTGTCCTGCATAACCTGGGTATACAGGTGAATTGTATGTCCCATGGTAAAAAACCCTCATGCACGTGTAAAGTTGTTCGTATTAGCGGTATATCTTGGTTCTCCGCTCCTTTATTCACGTGACTGCATAAGCATCGGGTTAGTCGATATGCAACCTCCACCAGGAGGTGTTTGCCCTAGGTTAAAAGCAGTAGTGACCAGTGATAAGTGGTGAATGTGAGGTTTAAAATGACTCAGACAGCCAGAGAGTTCAATTTATTGTCCTGGATTCGAGTTAGAAGTGAAAATATTGTAGATATGCGCAGGGAGAATGATTAGGATTCTTACGCAATCGATTTTCGTGTTCTAAAAGGTCGACATGTTTCAGTCCTCTGTTGCCTAGGTAGGTCGGTCGGGCTTTCATCAGGACCATGTGGTATGTGTGTAGTAAAGTGACGTATTAGTCCTCCACTTCATGGAGGTCAATTTGTGCCTGTGGATACAAATAGTGTAGATAACCAAGGGAGGGGTAGTGGGACATTGTGAATAAAACATTTCAAACTGTAAATGCAACTTTAAGAATGGCAATACTTTATCGATCACTCGCCCTGCGGTCAGCCACCACAGACTCACACACCGGTCTTCACGCTCAAGTAATGTAATTGTCCTTATCATGTCTTGTAAGTTTACTGGCAAAATTTCCCTACTCATTATTCAACCTTTATCTATTTACCACCAAGTGGTCCACAGTATTTTAGTCCATGTGTTGAGTGGGACTACAGATGTTGTGTGGAGTTATATGTGGTTCTCATATAGAGAAGCGATCATGCTGCCTCTATTTTTGACTTGCAGTTTGTTAATGAGCATGCTAGTGTAGCTAATTGATAAACCACAAGAACTGGTTCTCATATAGAGAAGCGATAGTTCTGCCTCTCTTTTTGACAAGCTGTTTGTTAATTAGTACGCTAGTGTAGCTGATTGATAAACCTCAAGAACTCTTGAAGTTCATGCTTATTTTGTGCTGTCAGGGACGTACAGTAGTTCCTGTTGTACGTACATTTTGGCCATTATCACGTTTAACAGGGCAGGTCACTAGATGTAGTGGTATGGACTAACCCGACCTGATATATTTTAATACGTTCATATTCATTGCTCATTTTACCAACCGCCTCTGTCCCTAGGGCATCTGTGCGTGTCCCCAATTATTCTTCATCTCTTACTTGCTAGCGTTATACACAGAGTCTCATGTTTTCTCCATTCGCCATGAGTGCCATTCTTTTCGGGGTTTCACTAACAAAACCGACCAAAGAAATACAACTCTTACCACACCTAAAATGGACCATGAGGAGCCATACAAACTGTAATACGAGCCATGTAATATACATGATTACCTGTCCGTGCAACATGAATTACATAGGCATGACATGCAGGAAGACAAAATAAAGAATCTGCGAACTTCGGAGTAACGTGAAATGTAAACAAACTACGACCAAAATGGCGAGTCATTTTTTGGAGAAAGGCCATACAGTGAATGACCTTAAATGGATAATCCTGGAAACGTTAACTGTCAAGGATCACAATGCAGAACGCATCCTGTTCGAGAAAGAACAGAGGTGGGTACACAGACTGGGGACAGACCAAATGGGCCTGAACGATAATATGCCATGGGTGAGCCTGAACAGGTAGATGACCTGACACACAGACATCTTCCACCAGCAACTAAAGACCCACATGTCACCAGAAAAGATCCACTGTTAGAACAATCACAATACTTGCGATCTGGCATGTGAGTACCACCAAGATTCCCTGGTGTATTTATAGGTACCACTTGAAACTACTGCAACCAGACGAGTCTTCACCGCATTAGCCAAGGTGCATAATATATATCCCAACGTGTCACCCAAAAATACTGAGCTAATTACGTCTCTACCGTGACCATTACCAACCTCAAATTTGGGGCACCAAGTTGTCGCAATTGGAAATTAATGTTGAAATTACTACTGTAATTATCACTATAATTATGAGCCTATTCATTATTATGTGACTATTGTAATTATAGCCAATCTCCATTTAAAAGCACAATTCAGTCGTAAGTGCAGAATAATTCCCGTAAAAACAACACTGTCAATTCTACGTAGTGGAGAGATGCATGTAGTCTCTTTTCAGTATCTACAGATCGCAAAAGTATTAGAGCAAGCCCCGGATACGAACTCATCCTCCAGAACCAGGAACGGCAGAGTCAGCACAAGCAGTGCGGGAGGCCATGAGCGACAGGTAGCTGTGAGAGCGGGTTTGGCGTCGGAATGGAGACGGATAAGTATTACAATCCTTTACTAATTGTAGAATATTTATCCTTAGAAGGCGCCCCTTCCCCCGTCTCCCTGGCACCTGTAGATGCGCAGCAAGTAGCGCGCAGAGGTACGTGAAACCCCGAAAAGAATGGCACTCATGGCGAATGGAGAAAACTTGAGACTTTGTGTATAACGCTAGCAAGTAAGTGAAGAAGAATAATTGGGGACACGCACAGATGCCCTAGGGACAGAGGCGGTTGGTAAAATGAGCAATGAATATGAACGTATTAAAACATATCAGGTCGGGTTAGTCCATAACACTACATCTAGTGACCTGCCCTGTTAAACGTGATAATGGCCAAAATGTACATACAACAGGAACTACTGTACATCCCTGACAGCACAAAATAAGCATGAACTTCGAGAGTTCTTGAGGTTTATCAATCAGCTACACTAGCGTACTAATTAACAAACAGCTAGTCAAAAAGAGAGGCAGCACTATCGCTTCTCTATATGAGAACCAGTTCTTGTGATTTATCAATTAGCTACACTAGCGTGCTTATTAACAAACTGCAAGTCAAAAATAGAGGCAGCACGATCGCTTCTCTATATGAGAACCACATATAACTCCACACAACATCTGTAGTCCCACTCAACACATGGACTAAAATACTGTGGACCACTTGGTGGTAAATAGATAAAAGTTGAATAATGAGTAGGGAAATTTTGCCAGTAAACTTACAAGACATGATAAGGATAATCACATTACTTGAGCGTGAAGACCGGTGTGTGAGTCTGTGGTGGCTGACCGCAGGGCGAGTGATCGATAAAGTATTGCCATTCTTAAAGTTGCATTTACAGTTTGAAATGTTTTATTCACAATGTCCCACTACCCATCCCTTGGTTATCTACACTATTTGTATCCACAGGCACAAATTGACCTCCATGAAGTAGAGGACTAATACGTCACTTTACTACACATATTCCACATGGTCCTGATGAAAGCCCGATCGACCTACCTAGGCAACAGAGGGCTGAAACATGTCGACCTTTTAGAACACGAAAATTGATTGTGTAAGAATCCTAATCATTCTCCCTATGCATATCTACAATATTTTCACTTCTAACTCGAATCCAGGACAATGAATTGAACTATCTGCTGTCTGAGTCATTTTAAACCTCACATTCACCACTTATCACTGGTCACTACTGCTTTTAACCTAGGGCAAACACCTCCTGGTGGAGGTTGCATATCGACTAACCCGATGCTTATGCAGTCACGTGAATAAAGGAGCGGAGAACCAAGATATACCGCTAATACGAACAACATTACACGTGCATGAGGGTTTTTTACCATGGGACATACAATTCACCTGTATACCCAGGTTATGCAGGACAAGTGATCCCCCCCCCCCCAATTGATTTATGAGTGTAGGTAATGGTATGCAGAGTTAGCTACCATCCTTTTTAGTTCAACAGAACACACCTAATTTCAAAATAAAGTTGTGTGAAAGGTGTGCAAGTTGATTTTAAAAAAAAAATTGTCACATAAGGGAGTGAATGTTTATTGCTCCTTTGCACTTTACACATTTTTTGGATTGGTTTTGGACACTTTCCTATCATTTGAATTGAATGACTACCTATGATGAGAAAAGGGGCATAATCTGGTGAACCTGCCAGTTGCCCCGAGGGTGGTGCGCCCGTGAGGTGTCATTCTTTTCTCCACACATTTTTTTCACTCGTTGAAAGTGTGAGTATGTTCTGTGTACATGACTGATGCAGACATCGTTTAGTGCTCTGTTGTGACTGTCTCGTTGAAGTTTACAAGGAATTTCCCTTATTTTTATGTTGAGAATTTTGGGCGAAATAGATTAAAAACACCAACCAAAAATGTTCAAAAGCTGGTGGTTTAGCATTGGACCTTGACTGTTTGTCTCTCCATTGCATTAATAAGAGTTGTGATATTGAACGCCCTGGGTACAAGGTTTTTGTGATATTGCCTCCCTGGACTGAAAACAAGCATCCTAAGACCGGTTTTTGGCTTTCAGCCCTCATCAGCCAGGATAGCTTTACTCAAGTTGCATGGAGAGCACGGGACTCACGTCTGAGCATACCCGTCCCACTCGAGGTGACAAATGCAAAAAGAAAAATTGATGGACAGAATTTTGAACAATGTCATACATTCACCCAAGTACAGAGATCTGGGCCTACATCCATCGTTTTTTGCCCACCATGCCATTCCAGTTTGGACCCAGCCATAAGCAAATCAGTCTTGACCCTGCGCTCAATGGGAACAGTCCTGCCCGAACTGCCAAGCCAGGTCCTCCCCAGACTGGAAACAAGCATCCTAGGACCGGTTTCGGGCTTTCAGCCCTCATCAGCCAGGCTAGCTTGACTCCAGTGGTATGGAGAGCTTGGCAGTTTGGGTTGGACTGTTCCCATGAGGCTCAGGGTCAGACTGATTTGCATATGGCCATGTCTGTACTGGGGTGGCGGAGTGAGCTAAAGAATGATGACGGGTTAAACCCAGATCAGTTGACTTGGGGTGAGTGCTTGCAATGTTCAGCACTCCGTCCGTCTTCCCCTTTGGTTTTGCTTTGTTCGCCTTAAGTTGGCAGGGTATGCCCAGACGTGGTTCCCTTGCTCACTTTGCCACTGGATTCAAGCTAACCTGGCTGATGACGGCTGATTAGTCAGAAACCTGTCCAGGATGCTTGTTTCGGGTCCAGGGAAGACATGGCTTGGCAGTTCGGGCTGGACTGTTCCCATGAGGCACAGGGTCAGACTGATTTGCATATGGCCATGTCTGAGCTTCGGTGGCGGAGTGAGCTAAAGAATGATGATGGATTAAACCCAGATCAATTGACCAGGGGTGAGTGCTTGCAATGTTCAACACTCCGTCCATCATCCCCTTTGGTTTTGCTTTGTTTGCCCTAAGTTGGCCGGGTATGCCCAGACGTGGGTCCCTTGCTCACTTTGCCACTGGATTCAAGCTAGCCTGGCTGATGACGGCTGATTAGCCAGAAACCGGTCCCAGGATGCTTGTTTCCGGTCCAGGGAAGACATGGCTTGACAGTTCGGCCTGGACTATTCCCATGAGGCACAGGGTCAGACTGATTTGCATATGGCCATGTCTGAACTGGGGAGTTGGAGTGAGCTAAAGAATGATGATGGATTAAACCCAGATATGTTGACTGGGGGTGAGTGCTTGCAATGTTCAACACTCCGTCCATCATCCTCTTTGGTTTTGCTCTGCTTGACATAGAGGGCAAATTGAATGCCAAAACACTTTCAAAAGAACTAGAATGCTGGGTAGAATCCACTAACCTAATACCCTCTGCACAAACTGGCTTCAGGGGAACCAGTAGCGGTCTAGACAACATTCTCAAACTCTCCTTAGTCATTCAGGACATGCTAAAAGTAAAATGAACCAGCCTGTTCGATTGCTTTTTAGACTACCGCATGGCCTTCAATGGAGTAAATCGCTTGAAACTACAGAGCTGGGGGATCCTGCCACGGTGTTTGAGAGCTATGCAATCCTTATACTGGAATGCCTGGGTGCAAGTGAAACTGACCAATAATGGCACATCTTGCAAAAGGTAAAAATCAACAGCGGCCTTAAACAGGGGTGTGTGCTGGCTCCATTACATTTTTAATTCATGTACAGCTAATCTGATCGCCACCATCAAAATACAAGGGACCTGTCCTCCAAAATTAGCCTCATTACAACTACAGTCTCTGCAGTATGATACAGTGATCTTGGATCACACTGCAACAGGATTACAAAAAGATCTCGATGCACTAAACACTTACAACACATCTAATACTTCAAGTCTGAATTTTAAAAAGGGTGCTGTTCTAGTGCTTAGCAACAAGTTCTGTAAATTTACTCGGTGGCAAATCGGTGATCAGTTCGTAGTAAGACAAAGAGAGTACTGCTATCTAGAAGTCTGGTTTGATGATAAAGGCTGCCTAAGAGAGCACCTTGATGACCTGAACTCGAAAGCAGCATCTCTCAGGTTCGTCATTAAATGTCTCCACAACAAACTGGATGCTCCTTCCATAACACCATCACTTATAGTCATACATGCATAGTACCTGCCTTCTTTGGTATATGATCTCCTGGTTTTCTGGGTTTGGCTAGTATGTGGCTTAATAGATTGCTCTCCAAGCTCTTTAAGTATGTTTTTCAATTTTCTAATTCTGTGGTCATCTCGGGCTAGAAATCAGCCATCACTTTTACTCGTGGTACAGTTTCTTGTTACTTGTCATAGGTTGTGAGCACCCAGCATATCCCCGATGAAGGCAGCAATTTGGTCTGCCAGGTCTTCAGACTCCGCCAGTCACGCTCCTTGAAAAAATTATCTTAAATCTACTTTGCATATATTACAGGCAGGCTGATACCCTTTGGATTCTACCTACTTCCGCTGCACAGTTTAAGAAAGTTTTGAAAGAACAAGAAAAAGTTATTTTATATGCAGCTGATTTGGCCACTTTCAAAAGTAAAAGGATTTCCGCGTATACGGTTGATTCCTTTACAGACATTGTAATCCAGACGTACTTGGTAACTAGACACTCCATGCTGCATTAGCGGCTTTTTCTAGTTTCTCTTTTAGATTTACATTAGGCATGGTCCACTTACATCTATTCCAAAACCAGTTACCGCTTATGGGGCAGCAAGAACGAGTCTTTGACAATCATTGCATGCACATGTCCACACATCCTCTGTGACAGACTTAAATGGCTAGGACGAATATTTCTAAAAAGCGGCTGCTTCGGGGTCAATAAGGCTGTACGATATGGACGTGATGGTGATAATTTGTAAATGCCATATGCTTAGTTAAATTCATGCACCAGGCACTCAAGCTGGTAACCGCAAAGTACAAATGAAACTTATTACAACCAACTTTTATTTATCCCAGACCTTATTACTTATTTGAGATTTTCAATTGTAAATGGCTTAGTTTAATTTAACCATTTTAAAGCATCACACATAGGCTTTCTTATTTTATTTTATAAGGGCAAACTGAACTGTAAGTTTTTAACTTTATTGTACTGTTACCTACTGTTTAGTTTGTTTATTATTATTGCTGGCTGGACTTGTATTGGTTTCTGAAGGATTTTTAAATTAATTAAGAAGTGTTTGCTGCTGTCTGTTGGTGGAATTCCCACCTTTTAAGGGTTTATTTAACTAAATAAAGGTTTTTCATTCATTCATTCTATCCTTAACTCCTGTAGACATATTTGTGTTAAATGATCGACTCAACAGAGCTACATATCGACCTACATATCACACAATATGTGTTGTCCACTCTGAGTATGTATACATTCCATGTCTATTTCATTTTGGCCACTGCAATATTAGTGAAAGAGTAAGGCTTCTTTTTAGGCTCACTTCATTGAATATTGCAGAGGTAGTGTTGTGCAAATACTACAGAAATATACATTTGTTTTGTAAATGTACATTCACTGGTCGCAACATACGTTCTTTGGAATGACTGTGCATTAGTACATTTGGAGGAACTGCCGTGATTCACATTTACATGTGTTAGTCTACCTCTTCAATTGCTTATCTGGATATATCTTCTTAACACTGAGTATGCATTTGATTAGGTTGAGTTTTAAGCGTTTCATATAGTTAGTAAAGTAAATATTGGACCAGCTTCTTCAAAGAATGGCTATTTGATTTTTAATAGATAGTAACAGAACTTGCAATGATAATCAGACTGTGGAGCGTTGATCACTTAGAGCAAGATTAAGAGTAGGGCGAAGTGCTGTTCCAGCACGGGATCCCATTCTGCCTAACTACCAGTGGCTCAGTCTTCCCACATCCAGATTACCCAAGAGTCTGTGCACAGAACTTGATTTTAGAGGCTGGAAACTCCTGCCTGTAAAATCACTTTGGGACTGAGCAGCAAGTAAAGCCCAGCCCTTGTCCATGGTCCCTGCCCGACCCTCTTCTAAGGCCGAGCTCCCCCTACCAGGCCACATCCTCCGCTTCCCTTTTCCACCCTGCTCATCCGCTCCCTGCATCCTTGCCTCGCACAGGCTACCCTTGGTCTCATTTACCACCTGAAATGAGCAGGAGGTACAGGAGAACGTTCATCTCCACTAAAATGGGAGTACCATGTCCTCATAGTAGTTTTCCATTCCGTAAGTATTAACTCCGAATGGAGATTTAGGTGTGGAGACACGGTTGGGAATTATAAATCCTGGCCATAGAGTATTTCCACGCTGAAATCCACCTAACTTGAAATGTGAGCTGTAATTTTTTGGGCTTTAATATTTTTTAGACATTCGCTGAATTTGAATGTGTGCACACCCAATCTGTAGATAAGCTTTGAAGATGTTTAGCATTCTTTTTCTCAAAGGCAAGAGGATTTTTTTAAATAATTTCAGGTTTTGTAACATTTTGAAACATTGCTTATAATGACAGATTACATGGCATTTGCTCTGGCAGTATTATTTTCATGCATTTGTGGTATGCAAAAACGTATTTTGTGAAGACCTCACATTTTTTACTTATGTGGCAAAGTATCTAACAATTGTGGTAAATCCATAACTATACAGTAAGCACTGCAGTAACAGCATAGCATAAATCCACCGGCCATCGCTGTTGTCCATTGTTTTATCAACAATGTATTCATAAAAATAAACAAAACCTAAACAAGAATTCCTAATCACTGTCCATTGTTAACTTCAATCTGAAGAAAACAGCTTTCTCACTACACCAATTTAAACATGCAATGAGAAAATACATAACAGTTTACGCGAAATATGACCCTATATTGGCATCTCAGGGTTTTTGGGTCATATATAATCCACCGACTTTCGTTCGGTCTTGTATATGTGGCCACCAGAATCCCTATATGAAATATTGGACTATATTACACAGTAAACTTATGCATGAATTCTCTGTCTTTCTGTCTCACACTCGGCGTGTGTGTGTATACATATACAATATATATGTATAATTATATATACACACCCACACACATGCAAACATATATACATGAAACTGTGTGATGTGGTTTTATATAGAGGTGTGCAAAGTAGTTAACACAGCTTAGCGCTTATCGTTTTTAAAACTGACCACTTTGTGACATGGCAGCTGCCAGCATTTTAAAAAAAATTAGATGCAGGAAAAAATGGCCCTGTGTGGTACCGGTAATGTTTTTGCTGTTGCACAAGGCCAGGAGTATATTGCATTTTTCACTGTGCCCTTTCTGACAAGCAGCTTTCCACCCCTTCCCCAAAGCCTGAACTCCCCGTGCAGTAGGACTTCTTGCAACAGGAAAAGAGAAGCTTGAGGATGGTTGATTAGCGGTTACTGTGTCAAAAATGTCAAAAGTGGACAGATTATATTGTCTGAAATAACAGAATTCCCAAAACCCTTTGTACTATTTTTGCCAGCTCCCTCTTTATCTTCATGGCCCACAAATGCCTTTTCGTCTCCCTCCCAGATCAACAATCTTGGAGATGGCTCAACGTACACATTCCCACTTCACATGCACAGAGTACATGTAAAGGACATTCACCAAGTTGATGGGTTCAGCTCTGTTTTGTTAATAATTTTATTGCGGATCTTCCCAGCTGTAAAAAGTGGTTCAAATCCAAATGTATACCCTAACTGGACCGTGTCAGAGGATCTTTGGACAGTTACTCTGAAAAGACCAAGACGTAGGGTGAATCTATAGCAGAAAGAACTTTTTGTCAAGATACCTTCACAGTATTTTAAGGTAAGTCCCCCTTATCTCTGATCTGCCACTCTGCTACCAGAGATGGACTCACCAGCCTAACATTGAAACAGAACCCTGAAATGTCTGTTTATCACCCCATTCGATAACTGCTTGGCATCATGCTATGATTCTTTTCACTTAGGAATGTTTAGCTAGGGTGGTAAGTCGTGTTATCCAGGGAGAACAACTGCCAGGGCTGTCTTCTCCTTTGGCGCCCCTGGCACATATCTTGCTACACCTGCTATCAAATGTCTGTTTTCCTTTTGCAATTTTAATTTCCTTCTCTGCCTCCTACTTGTTTTTTTTATTTGTTTGCACTGGAGCACTTTACATGAGCACCATACTACATTACACAAGCTCGGAGTTTTCTTTAAGGCACAGGGAGATTAAGTAATGTAACTTCCACTGTCCCTTTCATTTGTTGAGTTGACGTCCATGCTGGGAGGTGTCCTCTGTGTCGCTCAGCATACCAAAACCAGATTCACAAGCATTCAATTGGCAGCAAGCAGTTTTTAAGTTGCTTCCGCATCACAAAACTTTGCAATGAAATGTAGTCTGTTTTGAAGTTACTGTCAACATTCAAAGTCTCATGAGTGAATTGAGTTTACATTTTGCATCTGCCATTCTCGGGAGACCCTGAACAGTTTGAGCATCTTTCCAAGCCTCTTCTCTCTTTTGAGAAAGTATGTGATAAATATTTACGCCTTGCATTGACACGCGGGCTGCAGTGTTTTATTATATGCTCGCAGTGTTAGACCATGAGAGTAAGTCAAAACTGCTGCCAATGTTGTTGGAGCCTTCTTCCACCCTGGGGTAACTCTGTAGGAGATCTGAATGACTCACTCTAGAGCCGGGCGCCAATTGTAAGGACTATTCATCACCAATGTAGTGCTAAACACGTCTTATTGGACCACAATCATTTCTTCTTTGTTCATCTTAGCAGCAAACTATGAAAGATATATTCTGGAACCTGTTGGGGTGGAAGGGCCATTGTAAACACTAAAATCCTCATTTAGAGGGGGTGCCAGGTCAGGGTCACTATCTGGGGGCTTGTTATGTAATATTGGAGGGAAGGGCGTGGCTCACCACTTGGTATGCCCCATCCCCGCCCATCCTTGTTTCCTCCCTGTATATTGTTTGAGTCCCCCAGTTCGATGCAGATTAATGCAAATGTCTGCAGTCCATATGTGCACGGGCAGTCTGCACAAACGACCGGTACCAGAATATTTAGGACTACATTTTGTCAGATAAATATACTCTGTCCTATACTTCATTTACAAATCTATTGCATCATTTGAGTTAATATTAGGAAATTTACACCGAACGGGACCATATGTTTGTAAACGATACTTAAGACACAATATGTATGCCAAACAACATTTTTGCCAGCAATGTTCTGACATACAACCCTACCAGTGGCGTAACGCAAATGAATACCTTCTTGTACAATGTGAAAAAGGGGACCCTGAAGGATTTGCGGTCCCCTCAAGGTTTGAGGTCCCCCCCACCCCCAGCGCTACAGGGATTGCGGGGGCTTTTATTACACCTCTGAGTCCTGCATAAGTAATGCATGTGTCTCTGTCTCCAACACAGACTTACTACATGCGCACAAGCCAAGAACAGCACAATTGGCTGAAGAGGATGGGATATGACTCGCTTGGCAGTCGACACTCCACAACACCTGCAAACAGAATTAACAGCAATGTAATAGTAATGCTGAAACCAAGATGTGTTCATTCAAAATGTAAGTATAAAGGATGCAACTGTAAAAAAGAGGGAACATGCACAAATGGGAAGGCCTATTCCCAGATCATCGCAGCCTCTACCACACGCCAAAAAGTAGCATTATGGACATAATGTAAGGGGGCGACAAAGATAAGTGACAAAACAAGAAAAAACACTTGAGTGGAAAAAACGTGCACAAAAAGGCAAGGAGCATGTGCACAGAGTAAGCACAAGAAAATTGTGAAGGATAGAATCCGAACAGAGAAGGCAGCAAATAATAATATATAACAGAAAACAAGTACAATGGTCTGATATTCCAAGTGAGCGCACATCATTCTCACCCAGATCACATCACAGCAAAGCTACAGTCAGTCACCTCTACATCACCTTGCAGAAGATGATGTCTATAACTGCCAAATACAAGTGGCAAGAAACCTTACGCAAGTGGCAAGCAAAAGCACTTTGAGATGGTGTGCCAGTTCAGAGTGCCTCTGTGAGTCTCTTAAGGCAAATTTGTGAGACAATGTTATGGATGAAGATATAGCTAAAAAAGAAGTACATACTATGATCAGTGAACAATGTACCACAAAACCTCACAACTTAAGTGCCAAACAGTCAATAAAGACCATACAATCATAGACTCATTAGCGATGATGAATGTAATGTTTTTTAAGTTCTTCACGCCTTACCCACATCCGATTTTTCGTGCCACGTGCATTACAATCTATGCATTTCTGGTGCTGATAAATGTTTCTTTTTCAGTGCCCTCACATCACACAAAGTCTGATAGTTCTGCTTCACAACAACATACCACACCCTTCTCAGCTGCAGCGCAGCAGACAACAAAAACTCATTCAGATTACGAGTGCATAATTATGCAAAATCGGTGATCTCCTAAAAGATTATGATTGCCTATTGTCAGAAATGGGCTACATGAAGGATAACATAATTAGCCTCTACATTGATGAAAATGTACAGCCTGTAGCACTCAGGGACCAAAGAGTAAATTTCCACATGAGACACAGTCTAGAAGTAGAACTTGATAGACTTGATAAGGCTAACACAATGAAACGAGTGGAGAGCCCAATGCCACAGGGTTTGCCAATAGTCATTGCATGAAAACCTAAAACATGTTGTGCAATTAAAATCTGCAATGACATGTGGCAACATAACCGTGTGACCAAGAGAGAAATATACACTCACAGTTGGTGAACTACTGGTGGAAGTTATTGAATGAAAGTAGTTCTGAAACTTTTCCATCTACGACTAACTTTTGCAAAATCCTGCCTCTAGACACACAATCACCCTCTCCACCAACGTTGAGCTTTACAGGGATCGAGTGATGGACCTGATCGAGCCGAACTGGCATCACCTAGCATGGCGGTGCAAGCGTGGCAGGCAGCGTGGCAGGCTTAGCCGATGGACCACAATTGCGGATCACCGGTGCCCCCGTTGCTTGCAGTTGCTCATCTGCCTTGGCTCCAGCCTCTGGTAGGAGTATGGACATATGGATTGAACTGCTGGTCCCCTATGAGCCGTCCTGTATTGCTGCTGATGAAAGGTGGGAAGGCCTAGGTGGGGATGAGGTGAACTGTCGGACCTGCTCGTGCCTCTTCGGACCATGGCTTGACCTGAAAGTGGGGAACCTGACTCCTCTTCTCCCTATACTGCTTACTACGTCCCAGGCCCCTCTTGCACACAAGTCCTGACCAGCTCCATACATGGGTGCAGCTGGAGACTGGGAAATGGGCGGAGTGAGGCTTGGTCCTGGGGGTACCATGGGAGTTGGGGCCTGACTCTCCACACTCCCCAGTGCGCTGAGGTGGATGAGGGCCAGGTATCTGCTGAGACATCACCTGGAGCACTGCGACAATAGCCACAGTGTGACCACCACTCTCCAGGGACTCTTTAGGGACCCTTGCAGTGCAAGACTCTGCCAATATAGACTTTCGCAGAGAGCCGGCCAGCGGGGCCCTTGTGTGAGGACTCTGTACAATTGGTGAGGTCGGGGACGCCACTCGCAAAGCATTGTATAATCGACCACCATTTAGAATGAGATATTTATCACCTATAACCCACCAGAGATTAAGCTACCATGATGGGGAAATCTGAAGTCAGACAGGTTAAATTGTAATTCGAGACCAAGAAGGTAGCCAAATCTCAACAAGCCCCTGTACCTCTGCATATCATGACTCCACGCCGGAGAAGGATGTGTGTACATAAATGTTACACATTCAAAAAGGCCTCACAACAATAGACATTAAAATAGATACACTCACTACAAGAGTAGACAAACTGACTAACGCACATGATAAGCAAGAGAAATGCATTACCACAGCAGAGAGAGCCATATCTCTGAGCTGGAAGATGATACTGCTGACCACAATGAGAATTTCCTTGACATGGGGATCATAAAAGGAAAGAACAAAGACTTGGAGAGGCAGTTCACGCTGCCATAATTTGCGCATTGTGGGCCTCATTGAGTCAACTGCCACTAGAAATAAGGCGGGCTACACCGAGTGACTACTCAAAAATCTTCTGGAAACCAAATATGTTTTCCTTTTTTTTTTTAGGTTGAAAGGGCGCCTTGATCCCTGGGCCCCAGGCCTCTGCCTGGGGCGCATCTAAGCCCAGTCATCACCAGACTGTCCACCTTCAGGGACCAGGATGTAGCCCTGAGAGCAGCCCATGAAACGTCGGACCTCACGTAAGAGGACTTGAAGGTCTCTAGCTTTTCCAACTTCACTCTGGTGGTACAGGAAGCATGTAACAAATCAAGGGGGGGGGGAGAAAGAAGGAACTGCAATCCATTCAGCTTCCTTATTCATATAACAAAAAATCAAATGGGGAATGGACAAGTGATCCATTCCCATTTGATTTTTTGGGTACAGGAAGCATGCCATGAGTATGTAACCATCAAATGCAAACTGCGCCAGGCTGGAGTACAATAAGCCATCTGAACGTCTGAAAATCACAAACAGTGGGAAAAGTCATCTTTTTGACATCTCAGGCAGCAGAGCCATTTGTGAAGAAGTTGCTCAGGGACCAGCAGGGGAACTTGTGTAAGGGAGTGCAGTTGCTGGAGGATGGAGCAAGTAATACAGAATGAGTCAGTTATGCTCGCATGGACCATGATGAAACAACGGACTATACCGGCCCTGGCGTGCCCATTATGCAAGATGCTGGTGTCTGCGAGCATTTGCTCAAAATAGCTGCCCTTGTCTTTCAATCCCCATAAATTGACCGGTAGACACCCCATCTCTGGTGGTGTTGACAGGCCGGCACACTGGACTACCCCTAGGGGCCAACCCCCATCTGAAGGTAGATATTCTGAATAAGCTTCTTTTCCTTTTTGTTTTTTCTTGTAGATAGTTGATTGTGTTATACTAGGTGCTTTTACTGGCAGGTTGCGGTGGCTGGTGTGGGAATGGGAACAAGGGTACTATAGGACTGGCACATGCCTTGAAGACTAACTGCTGCACTCACAAGGCATATGCAAACCCCAAATACAGCCTACAATTCGGCAGCTTGAGCACAAATAGGACATAGTGGTTACACCACACCACCATAACGTACTATAGTCTACTATGTAGATGAGCCGATTGGTGGAATCCCTTCCTCTCCAACTATTAACCTGAAATGTGAGAGGGCTTAATAACCCAGGAAAAAAACAACAGGTTATTCCATATCTTAATTGGCACAAAACAGATATTGCTCTCCTGCAGAATTTGCACATTGCGTCACACTCCAAGAACCAATGTGCCTCCAGGTGGAGAGCCCACTGCTCCTTTTCCAAGTACTCATTCTATTCTCCAGGAACAGCCATCCTTGTTAAGAGGGGGATCCCCTTTTGATTGTTGCATGAGGAAAATGACCCTCAGGGCTGCTATAGCATAATACAATCGATAGATGCTGGCAAACACTTCACAGTAATGATCTCCTATGGCCCCAAAACAGACGACCCCAACTTTATAAGAAGTCTATGGTTCAAATGTCAGGTGCTGGCCCAATGTACCATACTTTGGGATAGAGATTTCAACCTAGATCTAGATAGGCATATTGACTACTCTAATGCCATCACACACTCACCATGCAGCGGAGACAACCATCACTGATATTATACTCACACACGATCTGAGAGAACTCTGGAGAACCTGTTTCCCAGTCCACACTAAGGACATGCACATTTACACAACTGATGGTTCTTGGGCACACTGGATGTCAGCGAGTGGAAAACTGACATGGAACACCTCTCACGCACCCTGTTTGACCACTTACTTGTTAAGTTAACTATCAGTACCTCTATCCCCAAGCACCATTCTATCACTTGGAACTTATCCCCACTATCTCTAATAGGCACTGCATTTGCGGACTATGTGGGTACCGAAATGCTACATTACTTTCAGACTAAGAGGATCAGTGTGCTCACTAGTAATGGTATGGGATGCATTCAAAGTGTATATTAGAGATATTTGCATAGTATTACAGGGGGTCCGTACCGCACTTCGAACCAGCCTTGATCGCGTTGAAAGGGAAATAAAAACCATAGAAGCTGACAACATAGCCGCATTTTCAAAGATGGCCCTAGCAGAATTAGGCACAAGCAGACATTCTGTTGGAATTGATTGACTATTACTCCACTCTGTACACCTCACGTATCACACCACAGCTTGGATTGAGGGACTGTATATACGTTTACTTGAGGAGCCACTTGCTCTGGAGGAAATCCAGGCAGCAATAGCCAGGCTCCCTACTGGTATGGTATCGGGGAAAATGGGTTGCTGGCTGAGTTTTATAAACAATATCCATCCCTATTAGCAACGGGGTTATTGCAGCTGTCTAATGAGGCACTCCAGCAGGGAACACTCTCCCCCTACGATGGGGGAATCTATCCTTATGTAACTGAAACCAGGCAAACTGGCTGTTAACCCTAACTCATTACCTGCCATCATCGTTCATAAACCTAGACTCCACAATATTGGATAAGATACTGGCACTCCTCATGCCCAGTCTAGTCTTCTTGGATCAGGCGGGATTTATACTGGACAGGTCCATGTCACACAATTTACACACTCTGGCCCCGATTCACAAAAGGTAAATTCAGACGAAAGTCTAAGTTTACGACTTTCGGTATTCACAAAGATTACAAGTGGTAAATGCACTGTGCAAACACCAAAAGTCCAACTTTACGACTTTCAGTATTCACAAAGGGCATTTACGAGTAGTAAATGCTCTATGTGAATGCCGAAAGTTGTAAAGTTAGTCTTTCTCTCAGTTTACCTTTGTGCCCTCTATTTATCCTGTTGCACCAACTCAGCCCCACGCAATAGGCGGTGGTTGTCTTCCTCGATGTGACCAAAGCCTTCAATTGAGTTTTGTCATCTTCCATGTCATGCCTAATTCAGGGTGCAAGGTGGCACTGGAAGAGCTGGCAGGCAGTGTGTCTGTGTCAGGAATCACTTTGAGTGACTTGGACAGCTATTGGTGGTTTTGGACAGGACAGCTGAGATTCACAGGATAGGCCGATGAGGCGCCCAAGGCAATGGGATGGGAAGTATGCAGCTGAGAGGTATAAGTCACCATGTTGACCTGAGCTAGAATGATACCCCTCCTGAGACAGTACAGGTGGTGAAAGTTGAGGGGGAATGCTATCATCTGCATTCATGCCATGTCTGATGATTGCTAGTGAATGGACTAGCGCAAGTAGAATAGGCATGCAGTGTGTCCATGCCAAGAACCAGTATTGGTGGGTTAGGAGGATTTGAACATTTTTAGAAAGTCTGAATGAGGATCAAAGCATGGGACAAGGTGCACAGCAGCCAACAGACAAATGTGCCTCCACTCCATGAGAGGCCCCTTAGTGTTTAAACTATGGATAGGTAGGAATTTGCTCAGCTACCAGAAGGTCAATAAAAATGCTGGTTTGAGAGTCATTAGGTTGCACCATGTTGCACACCCCTACATGTAATGTGTTTCCATAAATTACATTTGTCACCAAAATCAAAACATCATGACACGTTTTACTATACACAACTTCAAATCCCAGTGACACAAATCTGTTTATGGAATACAGACACTACACTTCCACAAAAAATTTGCATGAGAAGGCCACTCGTGCAGTAAATACTACCATAGTCAAATGCGCTATTAACCATATAAAGCACTTGGCTGCTAAGAGGTTTTCCCGTGCTGTGCTGCATATTTGAAAATCCCATTTTACATGACGAGTTACCCTTGTCATGAGCACAGCTTAGCTGTGCACCATGACGAGTTACCCTTGTCATTAGCATCCTTGCTCATACTTTGTAAGCAGTTTACAACGTCTTAATAAATAGACATTTCACACTCGATTTCAGACCGCTCACCTCCCTGTCAGTTCGCACAAAACCCATTTTTTTTGCAATATTGTCAGTTAATATCATTCATGACATGTTCAAGGGGCACATGGCAGCGTTTCTAGGTGTATGTCGGTGATTGTCTGCTTAACACTAGAATCAAGTGGCTTTTTCAGCACTGCTGTTTTTTGCCCTTTTTTCAGAGCGGTGCTTCCCCTTCATCCTGAGCCGTGGCCAGGTGGGGTGAAGTCTATACATCCTCCATTTGGGGGTAAGATGTCTATCTCCTTTGGTCAATTTGACAATTCATGTCTAAAAGTTGAGATTTGTACACTATAGCAATCTGTACTATGAGTGTGCCAGGAAAATTGTTACTTCCTACTAGGATTATATGATATTGACCTAGCATAAATGTACAAGTACGGGAATGCTATGTTTGTTCTAGATGACTTTAATGTAACAACTTCACATGTTCATTATTATTATTTTTAGCAATATCCTCATTGGAAGGTTGAAACTACCGATACAGACAACTAGTGGATTCAGGTGACTCTAGTATCAAGTTTGAAATATTCATAACTTTATTTATAATTTTGAGCACTCGTTGTTTTTTCGTTGAGAGCACTAATTCGTAGTAGCATGTTTGTATAATGGTCCTGATGAAAGCAATGACAACTATTGTCACACATTGCAGAAACATGTTGACCCCAATATACATGAAATAACCCAAGAATCATTGGATTATTCTTGTCTACTTCTTTTAACATTGGCAGAGTGGGTAGCGACAGAATAAAGTTACATTCAGCACCCCCTCATCCAATTTTAATTCACACACATTTAGTTTTTTGTTACAATTTTTGCACTACGATATCAGTCCCCCCTTTTTTACAACATAGAGACCACGTTAATCTAATTGATCATGAGAGGGTATCATGTTACCAGACCCCTCCATGTAGAATAGAATGGATAACATCAGCAGTGGTCTCACCAGGAACCCAAATGATGAAGGGCGGTTCCGTGTGGTGACTGATGGAAATCCTCACATGATCACTGAGTAGGCTCCCTGCGAGGGTGACCCGTACATCATTGGTATGTTGATGAAGGCAGTTGTGGTTAGTCCTCTCTAGATAAACACATAGCGCTTCCTGTCTTGGCTCCTTAGACCCTCTGATACTCTATTCTGTTTAATACTGTTTGGGGTTGTATCAGAGTGTGGTCTTTAAAATCCCCTTTGATCCTCCCTCAATGTTTGTTGTTGTTGCTTATTGAGCAGTCGCCTGGCTGCGGGTCTTTTATTCACAACACAGATCACGTTTTGGTCTGTTCACGCTAACATCAAGTGTTAAGCGATAAGCTCCTGTGTTTTTGTGGACGTCACTGCATAGCACCTGTGCGCTTCCATCCGTGCTCCCTTTTACAATGGCCGAAATTCAGGGACTTGCTTTTGACGAGGATGATTTACAACTTGCCTTGTCGAGCCATCCCGATCTATTTGAAATGTTACCTACAGTTGTTACTAGTAACGTAGACGAGTGGGGTAAGATCTTGACCCAAAAGAAATCACATACACGCACTTCCTTGCATGGAACAGTGATGGCTCAATATCTACGGAACAACTGTGCACCAACTGGACTGATTGTCACCAACAGTCCCAGGTTGTTCCTGAATGATAAAGAATTCCTAAAGAACTGGTCCCTCATCGCTTGGCGATGTACTAGGGACTGGCTTATACTTATTATACAAACATCTAAAAGAATTGCAGATACAATATTAATTGAAATCCAATTACTGGAATCTAAGATAAAAACCACACTATCCTCCAAGGCTTTTCAAAAAAATCAAGACGAAACTAACAAAAACAACAAAGAGTTTCAAGAATTCACACTCTCAGTCAAGATTGAGAAATTCAAGAAAGATTTGGAGAAATTCAAATTTGATAAGGTCTATCCTTACACGAGTGACACTTATGTCGCCCCTGACTTTACAGCTAATGGACGCAAAAATGTGTCCAATTATGGAACCTCTAGTTCTGATGACAATAGCTCAGGAAGCGATACTGGGTCCACACACCAAGGTCCTAAGCCAAGAGGCAGAGGCAAGAGGAATTATCGCAATAATTGGCGAGGCAACCAACATAATCAAACATCTATGTGGTGGCCTCCTAATGCATGGCAGTATGGCGGGCCTCAATTTCCCCCACAGATGGGACCGCAACAAATGGGTCCTTTCCAACCCCACATGGGATCTTTCCCACCCCAATTTCCAAACAATTTCTCAGGACAGCCTTTTTTAGGCGGGGGCAGAGGACGTTCACGAGGCAGGAAGAGAGGCCAGCAACCACAGGTCCACTACAGCCCGCCATCAACCTCAACATCGACCAAGAACTTGAGGAGCACAACAGCGACAACTCTGGATACGGGCTTGTGATCAACCTAAGCCAGCATGTTTTGACACCCATTGAGGAACGAGCTCTCAATAGAGGTTTAGGTTTTGTACCAACCCATACTAACGATCACTTTGAAACTCGTCTTGAACTGGCACAATTCTTACGCAAAGTCAGGTTACACTTTTTCTTTGCGTACCAAACAGGATCTGAATTGGAAGTGATACGAGAAACCAATACCGGATTGAAACGTAAATCCACCTTCAATCCTCCAGGACATGCCATGCCTCCAAAGGTTTTGGCATTTGAACAAGCCCTTGAGCGGAATATAGAGGATCTATTCTCTCATCGAGAGAAGTCCTTCTGCAATTTTCCCAAAGACGAACAACTGGCTTTGGAAAATCTGTCTACATGTCAAGAACTGACGATAAAACCAGCAGACAAAGGGGGAGCAACGGTCCTCATGGATACCAACACTTACCGTTCCGAGTGTCTTCGCCAACTTAGCGATAGGAGATCATATCGCCCCCTTGACGTCGATCCAACTGAGGAATTGAAAATCATGATCTCCACCATGACAGAGGAGGCTCTATCAGAAGGGTGGATTACATCCCAAGAAGCCTTATTTTTATGTACCGTGCACCCTATAACACCTTATTTTTATGTTCTACCTAAGGTACACAAGGCACAGAGACCTCCACCGGGACGGCCTATAATATCAGGCATTGGTTCAATTCTTGAACCATTGTCAACATTTGTCGACTTTTTCTTGCGCCCCATGGTACAAGAAATGCCGACGTACCTGAAAGATACAAATGACGTATTGCGTCTCCTACCGGAAATTGAATTTGATAGCACTATGGATCTTTTGGTTTCATTCGATGTGGAGGCTCTTTACACCTCAATACCTCAGGACGAAACATTGGAAGTAATTGAGTACTTGCTACAATCCAAAACCCTGGAGAGTATAACTCCCGTCAGCTTTATCATGGCCTGTGCTACGCTAGCTCTTAAACTCAACTTTTTCAAATTTGAAGAAACAATATACCTTCAAGTGTCAGGGACCAGTATGGGGAGTGTTTATGCCCCCAGCCTGGCAAACCTTTATGTACACTCGTTCGAACAACGGTATGTGCTGGCCAATACCAATCCTTTTCGTCGATGTATCAGAACCTGGAAAAGGTACATCAACGATATTTTGGTTGTATGGCGAGGCACCAGTGAGAGTTGCTTGGAGTTTTTGGGGTGGCTGAACAGTAGGGATGAGTTCCTTCGGTTCACCATAGAGATAGGGAGAGACAGACTGGCTTTCCTTGATCTACTTATTACATCAACTGCAGAGGGTCTACAATCAGAACTCTATAGGAAACCCATGGCGAGGAACTCACTACTATGTTTCAACCGCCATCATCCAAAATCCCTGCGGGTGAATTTGCCTTATGGACAATTTTTGAGAGTCCAAAGGAACTGCTCAACCGTAGCAGCTTTTGAGAATCACTCAGCTGCTCTAAAAACACAACTGATATCCAGGGAATATCCGAGAAAGCTGGTACAGCGTTCATTGAAAAGAGCTAAAAACAACAACCGCTCAGCTCTTCTGGAACCTCCAGTGCAAAAACCTCCCCTCGAAAGACTGACTTTTGTCACCACCTTTGGAACCTTGTCCAATAAAATCCAGAAAATGGTTAAACGCCATTGGTCAATTCTGAATTCTGATGAATCTACAATTCAGATGCCTTTATTTTCCTTCAAGAGGGGCCCTAACTTGAGGGATCGTCTTATCCATACAAGACCACGCAATAAGGAACCCAGGGCTCTGGGTGCACTGTGGGATCTTCCTCCTGTGACAGGCCACCATCCATGTGGTACGTGTCACTCCTGCCCCCAAACGAAGAAATCTACAGAAATAGACATAGGCACATCACGGCCTTGGATTCAAACCAAGTTCCCAAACTGTAACAGTGACAATTTGATATATCTGATTACATGTCCCTGTGGACTAAGATATGTGGGGATGACCACCCGGAAAATCCGAGTAAGGATATCGGAACACAAAAGCACCATAAGGTGCAAGAGGCAAACTACTAAATTGACGAATCATTTCCTTGAGGCACGCCATCCTGCCACTGCACTACAGTGGACAGTCATTGAACAGCCTAACATCCCACATCACATCACTGACATAGGCAGATTTCTGCTACTGAAAGAACAAAAATGGGTTTTTAAACTGGGCACCAACCATGGAGGGTTGAATGATGACATACCATGGGTCAATTTGTGATGTTGTCTCTTCTCTGATAGCACCATCCTTAATCTCTGATTTTTGACAATACTGTGGGCCTAGACCCTATTAAAAAGTGACTTGTACCACCCTCCCTATTGATATGTTATTTAGAGCCAGATATAAAGGACACATACGATTTCATGTACCCTTATCCATGATATAACTTGTCGTGCATAATTTTAATTCATGACAAGTAATCATGATGATTAATAGTGTGCAGGTACCACCATTTAAACTATGGCGGTGCCCTGTAGAATGTTTACCTGAGCTTTACAAATTGAACTGCTATATTTAAATAAGGGTGACTTATTGTAGATTTATTGCTCTTTGATACAGACGAGTACCAAATTGCTCTCGCTCTATATGTCCTTCTCGGTGAACCACGATAACTCATTTACGTCATCGGTCCCTGGTACTAACCAATTGCGTGTCAAGAATTAACCCTTGTGACACGCTAGGATACAATCTCAGATGCCGCCTTACATAGCGACCTAGGCGGACTCTTTCACTATCGAACTACAGCAAATTCTGCCAAAACCAACGCAGTGTGAGACTTGTTTTAAATGGAACTAGACTTTACAGTTTTGAATACACACCGAGCACCCGGTTACTATGATTGTTTACATAAGCGGACCGCGAGAAAACCGCAATATGATTGGTCCTTGAAGGATCCAATCGTGTGCCACATAAGAACCCACGTGATACGCTCCTGTCCAATCTTACACGGGGTTATTTACAGCGGCTCATGCTGACTCCCACACCTCCCCGATCGGTTCAGACGCATTCGCGAGGTACCGACGGACAGGTAAGCGAGATATGTATGAATGTAGGTGCCGTCTACCGCCATTGTGCGGATTTGTTTCTCGCTAGCTTTGCAAACATTGTAAGCTGTTCCCTTCTTGCATAAATGTGGCGCATACATCTTTTGCGCTAAATCAGAGTGTATGATAACAAACTCCGGTACCGGCGCTGTTGAGTGTGATTGATTCACCTCGCCCATAATAGGATACAGGCCATATTCCTAGATTGGGTGAATATCCTATGTTATAACAGCTGTATCACCATAATAGTCTAATCCAGTCATGGTTTCAAGCTATTCATGACATGTTCAAGGGGCACATGGCAGCGTTTCTAGGTGTATGTCGGTGATTGTCTGCTTAACACTAGAATCAAGTGGCTTTTTCAGCACTGCTGTTTTTTGCCCTTTTTTCAGAGCGGTGCTTCCCCTTCATCCTGAGCCGTGGCCAGGTGGGGTGAAGTCTATACA
Organism: Lissotriton helveticus; assembly: GCF_964261635.1. Classification (NCBI taxonomy): domain Eukaryota; kingdom Metazoa; phylum Chordata; class Amphibia; order Caudata; family Salamandridae; genus Lissotriton; species Lissotriton helveticus. The sequence goes on from NC_136063.1 coordinate 696,649,947, forward strand.
TCCTCCATTTGGGGTAAGATGTCTATCTCCTTTGGTCAATTTGACAATTCATGTCTAAAAGTTGAGATTTGTACACTATAGCAATCTGTACTATGAGCGTGCCAGGAAAATTGTTACTTCCTACTAGGATTATATGATATTGACCTAGCATAAATGTACAAGTACGGGAATGTTATGTTTGTTCTAGATGACTTTAATGTAACAACTTCACATGTTCAATATTATTATTTTTAGCAATATCCTCATTGGAAGGTTGAAACTACCGATACAGACAACTAGTGGATTCAGGTGACTATAGTATCGAGTTTGAAATATTCATAACTTTATTTATAATTTTGAGCACTCGTTTTTTCGTTGAGAGCACTAATTCGTAGTAGCATGTTTGTATAATGGTCCTGATGAAAGCAATGACAACTATTGTCACACATTGCAGAAACATGTTGACCCCAATATACATGAAATAACCCAAGAATCATTGGATTATTCTTGTCTACTTCTTTTAACATTGGCAGAGTGGGTAGCGACAGAATAAAGTTACATTCAGCACCCCCTCATCCAATTTTAATTCACACACATTTAGTTTTTTGTTACAATTTTTGCACTACGATATCAGTCCCCCCTTTTTTACAACATCGAGACCACGTTAATCTAATTGATCATGAGAGGGTATCATGTTACCAGACCCCTCCATGTAGAATAGAATGGATAACATCAGCAGTGGTCTCACCAGGAACCCAAATGATGAAAGGCGGTTCCGTGTGGTGACTGATGGGAATCCTCACATGATGTTATGTTATGTTATGTTATGTTGTTATGTTAATGTTTTTTATTAGGCGCACAGCTGCTCCTGCGAAGGTGCGTCCTGGCGCCCGACAAGGAAAAACATAACACTACCAACAGAAAGCAGGGAAAAGACACCTACAAGTAAATTAGAATAAAAAAGTTTTAATGGCTTTCCGAAAGTGTAGGAGATCCTCCAGCATACGGATCTCAGCCGGAAGAGAATTCCAAATGGCCGCAGCCTTCACACGGAAGGATCAACCGCCGGCACGACACAGCTTAAAACGAGGGACCACGGCAAAGGCCTGGCCCAAAGATCGAAGAGAGCTTGCCGGGACATACAGAGACAAGAGATCAGACAGGATCTGAGGGGCAGTACCTTTCAGAATTTTAAAAGCCAGACACAGCACCTTGAAGTGGATCCTCATCCTCACCGGCAACCAGTGCAGGGAACGGAGAACATTGGAGACAGAGCACCATCTTGGCAGACCTACAATAGCTCTAGCAGCAGCGTTTTGCACCCGCTGCAAACGGGTAATTTCTGCCTGGTTAGCCCCAACCAGGAGAGAGCTGGCGTAATCAAGCCGGGAAATTACCGTTGCCTGAATCACCAGCTGCCTGGTCGGGGCATCGAAAAATGTAAGGACTGGTCTTAGGCCCCGGAGCACGCCAAAACAACAGGCCGCTGTTTTTTTGGTGTGGGCCACAAAGTTAAGGCTACTATCACTGAGTAGGCTCCCTGCGAGGGTGACCCGTACATCATTGGTATGTTGATGAAGGCAGTTGTGGTTAGTCCTCTCTAGATAAACACATAGCGCTTCCTGTCTTGGCTCCTTAGACCCTCTGATACTCTATTCTGTTTAATACTGTTTGGGGTTGTATCAGAGTGTGGTCTTTAAAATCCCCTTTGACCCTCCCTCAATGTTTGTTGTTGTTAGTTAATATCACTCTACAATTCTGCTGGTGACGAGCATACACCGTTGATGTATTATATAAGCTATAGGTCCTGTTTTATTTTTATACTTTTTTTTCTACATTGCCCTAAGATCACCTGGTGGTCAGGGTCGGATTGGTAAGGCAGGCACTCGGGCCGGTATCCGAGTTCCACCTGTGGGCTGATTTTTTGGGCAGCCTGGGGGCCGATTTGTTGTTCAGATGCTATCAGTGGCCCACTGGGTGCCTGAGTGGCCTTTCTGGAGGTAGATGGGCGTCCATTACCTCACTTTTATCAACAGGCAGAGGTGTCACTTCCTTGTCTCGCTGGGCCATCCCAATATGTATGCATAAGTAGTTAAAAAGGTGAATCTTCAACAGCATCCAGAAGATGATGTAGTTTGGTTGTAGTCTTGTGTGGTTTGAGGGAATTTCAGATCTTTGGACTCTACCCTTATGTTTCCTACAGTTGAACTTCTGACAGCAGATAAGCTGTGACTTGTACAACATTGAAAGCTCTGGTTAAGTTATTGTGTGGAGTCAATTTCTATAAATAGCTGGATCATTTTCCATAGTATATCTTGTGCAATAGAATGTAAACATTATCCATGCTCTACACGGAATGCTAGAAAGGAATTTCAGATAACATTTTCTGTGGTCTTTTTAGGTTGAATGCCTTTTTCAACTTGGATTTGGATTCTCTTTAGTCTGTCAGTGAGATTATTAGAAGGCCCTCTGTGCATTACGGCAAAGTCCCATTAAGCTGTGATTATGGACCTGATCAATCCTACTTATAAAAGTAATTTGAAGTAAATGTTATATTTTGCAAAGTATTGAGAGGTGGTAGTTGGTTTTAGTGACCACTGTGTTGATTTGAGTTTGCGTCTGTGCCCTTTGTTGCGTCTGCAACCTTGCAGGGACTGGAAGGGCTTGTCTCCAAGACTCTTTCAGCATCCCTTATTTTCCTGCCTAGATTTATTTTCTCTCTGGAGGGGCGCCTGATCAGGGAGCAGCACAAACAATTGGGACCAAGTCACTTAAATCCCTCAACTCTTAATCTCTTGCCTGGCAATCAGTTCCCATTTATGTATATAGCCATTGGTGGCACTTGAAACTTAAAGCAGTGCAGGGCCGTGTGGCAGGTGCTATGTCTGCAGCCTTCATGGGACTCGAAAAGCTTGTTCCCCCCCTTCGTTTGTTTTCTCTCTACTAAAGATTGTAGAAGGGGCAGCAGTTCAGAGGATTGGGACCAAGAGACTTCTATTTCTAGAACTCCTCATGCATGTCTTTCACTGCTGCCATTTTTCCAGCCATAAGTAACGCATGGCAGTTACATTTAGTCCAGGCCACTGGAAGCGCTGACCAGCCTTAGCCCATTAGGGATAGAGGAGGCTGGGCTGTCACCCCTCTTTACTTCCTCAGACTTTGAAGTTAAAAAAAAAACACGTATTTTTATGCATCCAGCTTAATGAATACATTTTATTTTATTTTAATAATGTACAGTAATGTGTATTATCTTAAGAAGCAGTTTTGAGCATCAAATATCTATACTACTTTAGACTAAGGGGCTGCTTACGATCTCGTTAGGAGACTCTTGTGACCGAATCGGTTTCAGAATCGTTTCTGACCGACTCGGGTTCTGCGAGTCCAAACGACCGATCACAAGGCTTCTGTACATCGTTCGGTCGAACTTGCATTGACTTCAATAGGAGCCTGTGTTCTGAATGAGAATACAGGCTAACATTGAAAAAAATGGTGGTATGAGAAGACCATGCACCCTGTGATGGGCCCCCCATGGTGCCTGCCACATTGTGCATGGTTGGAAAGAGGGGTCCGATGGGTACCCCACGGGTCCCATTTGGAGGGCCCTGGTTGAAGGGGAGCCTATTGCGGGCCCCCAAAGTCAGAATCTGACAGCCGTATTGTGTCAGGCATACCGAATCAGAACGGCTGTCCGAATCGGTCATCGTAATCGCTCATTCAGAAAACGTGTCCATAGAGCTGTGTGATTAGTTTCCGAAAGACTCGAGCTGTCCAAATGCCATTCAGAACCGATTCGGACAGTCCAAACAGTTTCCTTGCATTATAATCGGTCATCTGGAAAGGTGTCCAATTCGGATGGAAACGGAGGTTCCGAATTGGGTTTGCCAAATCTGAATCCCATTCATATCGTCGTTTCCGGACATCATTATACATCGACCCCTAAGTGTTACAATGAACTTTGTTATCCCAGGTATTGTGTTGTTATTGTTCAGTAATGCAATACCAGAAAGGAAGGCCCCCTTGTCCACTGACTCAGCTGTAGGAAATGAGAAGAGACTATAATAGAGGACAGTTGTCGCTAAAGGCAACTTTGGTGGAAGTATGATCTCCTACACCAAAATAAAGGGCCATATATTATTATGATCAACCTCCGGCAGAGGCTGAATATTGTTAAGTGAGGTAAGTTAGTAGTAATGTGCATCTTTCAGAAGATATTTCTGTGCCCCATAGATCTGAACCGTTCAGGACCTAAACCTGATGTGAGAGAAAGAGATTTAAGGGAGAACTCAGTATGAAGCACAACTCAGGAAGTGAAATAAAGAGATATCAAATGTCATCTCAAAAACTGCGGATCTAATAATGGCAATAGACGAAGTAAACTTGAAGAAAGATGTGGGACTAGATACCACAGATTCTGTGGCATGTAGTAGCCACAATTAAAAGAAGAAAATTGAAAGGAAAAAGTTGAGAAGTGTACAGAGATATTGCATAAAGATGTTGTTATATTAAAATTCAAATGTGTCAAGAGATCACTTAAACTATGATTGAAATTTAAGAACATAAAACTAGAGAGGAAAGCCCCACGGAACGAGCCCTGGTACAATCAGTTGCTGATTCCAGGATAACTTAGGTACATTTAGAACTGGTGGTGAAGTTGGTAGGACTCAAAAGCTGACTGATGACTCCTAATCACATAGCTTTTTCCTTAAAATTCCCAGAAAGTGTAGTATTTACTGTTCTACCTATAAAAACCCCCACCTATAAAGCAGGGAGTAATAGAGTACTGGGACTCCCTAAAAAATATATCTTCTGATTGGCTACTAAATATGGTAAGGATCAGAGGGCTTAAGGTTCATGGTATCTTTGCCATACAGAGCGGGTATAGCTGGGCCATACTAAAAAATGAAGTGAAGGGAATTGTATAAAGCTTGCATTCAAGGATGCAGAGTGGGCCAAAATGACCTTTATGTTAAAACGTATTGGTCCACTGAATTGTACAAATATACAATGAATGCCAATTAGAGATTTCCATCCTACCCCAACAACAGAAATGTTATCCAGCATAGTATACACTACTAGGTAAATAATGAAAGTAAGGTACTGTGGAGAGTGCTACCATATAATCAAGCAGAATTATCAGCTAGTGGGGTAATCGAATGAAAAGGGAAGGAGATGGATACTACTATTTAGGAATAAGAAAGAAACAATATCCAGGCATCAAAACTTGGACCAGAGTTTAGAAAACTGTTATGTAACAGCAAAGTATGGTTTCTTCAAGTATTCAGAATTTAGGCACTTTGAAAGAATGGGACAAATTTCCAGAACTGACTTAGTCACACCTTGCATATTATGGAACCTTCAAAAAGATGAATGTGGAACACATATTCAGGCCTTGATTAGATTAACCACTGAATGGTAACTGATAGATGAATGGAGATCAATAATAATATGGCAACTAATATTTTTGTCTCAATGGGCAATAGTTTGATTCAAGGGAATGAGGATGGAAAAATGAAAATTGCCTCCTAGAATGATGTAAGCCTTCCCTCAAAACAATGAGAAGAGAAATGAAGAGAGTGGATAGATGATTTAACTATTTGCACCCTGTGGTATGCTGAGGTATGTTTGCCTAGCAGAATTCTTAACATGTGAAAAGTGGCAAAGAAAGGTCCAAAACGCAGACCATACAGTAGTTTATTTGCATTGATCTCAAATGTTTGAGAGGGAAGGGTATTTGTGAGAAAGAAAGCGGATTATCCTAATTGTTAAAAATTAGAAAAGTGTGAAGAAAATGTACCAGGGAGTCTCGATATTCTTTTGGATGGCACACATTAGGGAGAGGTTGTTAAGGTTGTGTATAAAAGTGGGTGACTTTAATACCAAGGTCGGAGGAGATTATTATTGCAAATAGGTGTGGTCTAGAGGATTCCTCTCTTCATGGCCTGGGCATAAGAACTTTTAAACAAGACAAATTCATGAACACTTCACTAATGGAGTATGGTTTGAGACATTGTGATATACTGTTGTTGGAGTTTACCGGAGATCCAGTATGAACGGAAGAGGAAGAAGCATTGCTCACATTATCAGTGGTACGTTCTGAGATGCTGTGCTCAGTGCAAGACTGACTGTCCACACTACTGGGACTGCAGTGATGTAAAACTTGAAAAGTGTTTTATTCAGGTCACAACAGAGGGGGGAAGGGTCAAAAGTGCTAGCCATGGAACGGTGCATTGACACAGACCCTTGAGAGAAGAAAACAATTACTTAAGATGAAAGGTATAGGCAAAATAGATGAAAGGCAGCAAAAGAGAATACCAAGAAAGACTAGAGACAACCAGTAAAAGAAAAAAAGGAAAGAGAAAGGAATTACGTTTTTGGAGGTTCATCACAAGCATGTCTCTTGAGCATTGCAACGCTGCCTCCCACTCTGCCCACCACCCGACCAGCTTATTGCCTCTTCACCTCGCTCTGCCTCGAAACCGCAAGTTACCAGTAGTGCTAGATTGCCTGAGAGGCTCACGAGCATTGCATTATCGTAGCGCTTGTGTTTTGCCTATCTACGCTGTAACTTACAATGTTTAAATTGCTGTGCTGCCTGACTATCTAATTGCTGCCTGATTTTACCGGTGCCACTGCCATCAGAGTAGCGCTATTTACCTCGGTGCCCCATTTGTGCTTTCGATTCTGGCTGAGGCCATTTTGTGCTTGTTGTTGTTGATCTCTGTGCCTTCCCTCTGTGCCTGCCCAGATCTCCGCCCAGCTCCCGCCTCCCAGCTGACCATCCCTCGCCCCTCCCCCTCCACTATCCACTTATGACCAATACCTCTGCGTGCAGCGTTCACGTGCAGCGATCGCGCGCCGAAGGTCCGCCAAAGGTAAGCCCGTCTATGCCCGTCCACGCCTGGACCGCGCCCAGCGCCAGACCCCCTGGCTCCCGCAAACCTCACTCATCCCGCTTAATGTATGACGCCGCCACCCTCCTAGCCCTTAATACCGGACGCTCATCACAATGCTACGAAGCTGTCCCAGGACGTACCCATGGTCCCTTCGCCGGCCGCTCCTGCAAATTTACCAGCATTAAGACCCACACCACATCCACCAACCCCAAACACAACTCCGACTCTAACCACCTGAAGTGCATCCTGCTTAACACCCGCTCGATCCACAGACACGCCACCGAACTCTGGGATCTACTCGACACTACATCACCGGACGTCGTCTTCCTTACTGACTATGATAAGTGCAGAGGATGCACAGCAATGTGTAGAAGCAATTTAGTTAGGAGATGGTTTTCTCGGTGGGGTGCGCTCCTTGGTTGCGTTTCCGTAAAAAAAAAATTAACCAGGAGTACAGTTTCCAAGAAGGATGCCAAACCAAAAAAGTCACCTAGTTATTAACATTTCTGACACCCAGTTGACTCAACATCAAATCAACCTACTAGAGAAAGGTACATCTTTCATTCCAGTCACACAAACTAACCTACTAGAACTGGAAGTGTCCACTTTCAAATTGACACGCAAACTCCGCCTACGTCATTTTTTTGATAACATCCTTACTAACGACCGCAACCAAAAACCTGACCAACTCAGAGGTTTACGACCGTCTAGCACTTATCAAGCCCCAAACAGCCACAAAAGTATAGACCTTTTTGAGAATCTTGTTCGTCAAGAACTATCCAAAATCAACTTCAAAAGGAGATCTAAACACACCAATCTCACACAAAAGGACAAAGACACTCTAAAAAATTTAGCCAACAACACACACATTAAGTGTGTAAAAGCCGACAAAGGTGGAGAAATTGTCATTTTGAACAGCAGTCTTTACAATGAACGTTTACTTGAACACATCCAAGACGACAACATTTACCTGGAATTAGACTACAACCCCACCAATGAGTTCCAAACTACTCTCTCGAACTTAGTCACTAATGCCCACCAAACCGGCATCATTGAAGACCGCACGAAAAACTACCTGCTTTGCAACTACCCCAAAAGTCCTGTCATTCACATGGCACCGAAAATACACAAAAATCTGCAAAACCCCCCCTTTCGACCAATCGTGTCCACTAAAGGATCTATTCATGAACATGTCGGTAAATATATCGACAAATACCTACAACCTTCAGTTACCAATATGCGGAGTTACATTAAGGATACCACTGAATTTCTTTTGAAATTACAACAAGTGGACATCAGCACCCTTGAATCCATCACATTATGCACGGCTGATGTTAGTGCATTGTACACTTCGATACCCCATCAGGGAGGTATAGAAGCGATCGAACAAACCTTACTACAAAGTGACATTGAACCATCCATGCAATCGTTTCTAATGGAACTTTTGGTATACACCTTATACCATAGTTATTTTCAGCACGACAAAAAATGGTATTTACAACGCTCAGGAATGGCGATGGGAAATTGTGCGGCTCCCACGTACGCTAACATATACATGCACAACTATGAACAGCAACACATCTATGACAACCCCGATTTCTGTGACAAAATCAAAATGTACGTCAGGTACATCGATGACCTGTTTTTCTTATGGACTGACACCAAGGAATCTCTTAATGCAGCTTTGAACACCCTCAATACCTGGCTTATGAGCGACAACGAAATCTCATTTCTGGATGTCAACATAAAGATCATCAACAAGAAAATCACCACAGACCTGTACCGGAAAAGCACAGACCGCAACAACACTTTGCACTACTCCAGCTTTCACCAAGAATCATTAAAAAAACACCTCCCCTTTTCTCAAATGCTACGCATCAAACGCATAGTTTCAGAAGAAGCAACATGCATAACCAGATTGACAGAAATGCAAAATCGTTTCACCGAAAGGGGTTACCCACTCTCAATTCTCAATGATGCCCTAACTCGCGTTGCAACCATCAGCAGACAGGACAGCTTGCAAAAAAAACAACCAGCTGACACGACCAAACGGATGGTCCTTGTATCCAAATATTCTACCACCAGCCATATTTTCAAAAAAATCATCCTCAAATTTAGGCCTATTCTCCAAATGGAACCTGATTTCAGGGAATGTTTTCAAGATTTACCTCTGTTCGCATACTCCCGCAGTAAGAACTTAAAAGAAATTCTTTCAAATGCATCCGAAAGCCACGTTGAATACAAAGGAACCATACCATGCAAAAATTGCAACAATTGTAACTGTATCATTAAAGGCAACATCATACCACATCCGATGAAAGGTAACCCCATCAAACTACATGTCAACGCAACTTGCGATTCAATGAACCTGATTTATGCGATAAAATGCCCATGTGGACAACTATATGTTGGCAAAACTGAAAGAAAAGTGAAAACACGCATGAATGAACACAAGTCGAATATTCGCACTAAAAATGAAAGGTCGAATCTAGCTGTACATTTCAATGAATTTCGCCATACCATCGCTAAACTGCAGTTTATTGTGTTAGAGACAGCTTCCAAAAAAGAGGGCATTGACATTCGCAAATTCCTCCTACAAAGAGAACTAGAATGGATTTACAGATTACAGACCCTTAAACCTAATGGACTCAATGATCGGGCAGAATATAGTTGCTTTTTGTAATCTATTTGTAATATAAGGTTGTTATCTAACGCATTGTTCGTTTGCACTTATTCTTTATTAATCACCACAATTCTATGTTTCACTGTTCCAAGATGGCCACCACCACTCGTGTCCCCACCCCCTTGTCTATGTCGACCAAACTCCCCACCCTCTTATTCTCCGTTAGTGCAACCACACTGAGCACGCTGACAGCGAGACGCACGCTTTTTCCTGCATGAAGTAAGTGTTTAACCCGCTTGTTTAAACCCCCGAACTAACTGCTGACACTCCAATCACCGGAGCACGCCACCTTGGCAGCATGAGTTGATTTGTTCCCCGATTTTATTTTACATCCAGTTTCGAACTATTTGACACAACGTGCATGATACCTTTACCTTTCACGTTCACTTTATCATTGAGATATGTAGCGCATGAAACCTTCACCCTTCACGTTCACTCCATCATCGCGATATGTGAGTCATCATTTTTACCGTATTTCACTTCCTAGTCACTTAAACTCCATATACCCACCCACCGATAATTTTTTCCACTGTTTCTCACCATGTGACCCGCTTTCACGATCCTAACCTTCGTTAATTTCTTCTTCTTTCAGCGCTCCTTGAAAAAGGGCGTTTTTAGCCCGAAATGCATCGGAGCTACATGCTTGAAACGATATGTTGACCAAATATTCAAGGTTATTGATATGAACATTAATATCATCTACCAAAAATGAATAATTTGAACAAATAAACATTTCCAAAGCACAGTGGAATCATTGTTTTTTGAGCCATCCAGGTGTGCCTCCCTGGGATGTACCCGCATGTTCCATGCGTACACAAGTCTTCCTTACTGAAACATGGATGAACGCATCATCAACACCCGACATCGCCATAGCCATCCCGAACAATTACAAGATCATCCGAAAAGACCGCACCGTCCAAACAGGAGGAGGAATCGCCATCGTCCATAAGAACTCCATCAAAATCACGACCAGCTCCGATGATAACCTTGCAAACACCGAACACCTTCACTTCCAGATCTACACCGACCCTAGGACCACACTCAGAGGCTCCCTCATCTACAGACCTCCAGGAACCCGTAAACAATTCAGCGAAGACATCACTGACTTCATCAGTCCACATGCCCTCGCCTCCGAAAACTACATTCTACTAGGAGACCTCAACTTCCACCTGGAAAAGAAAAACGACAACAACACCACCACCCTTCTTGACAACCTGGCCAATCTCGGCCTCAAACAACTTGTTGACACCCCCACCCATGTAGCCGGTCACACGCTCGACCCAATCTTCACCTCGAGCAAACGCATCTCCTTCGACCGCACCACAGCTCTCCATTGGACGGACCACAGCTGCGTTCACTTCAGCTACAAAACCACCTCGACCCACAACCCCCCACAACCTATTCCCCGAAGAAAATGGAACAAAATCACCACCGACCAACTCCTCTCATCGCTCAACCAAAACCCACCCGTCCCCTCCTCGGACCCAAACCAAGCTGCCATCAAATTCAAACAATGGATCACTTACAGCGCTGACGAATTAGCACCCCAGAAAAACCTTCACACCAAACAAGACAGCAAAAAGGCCCCCTGGTTCAACGATGACCTTAAGAAATCCAAAAAGCTATGCCGTACTCTCGAGAAAACATGGAGAAAAAACCCAACCACTGACAACATGAGCACCTCCAAGACAGCCACCCGCAAACACCACCAGCTGATTCGATCCACCAAGAAATCAGCATTCAAGAATCGACTCGACAACAACGCACATAACAGCAAGGAACTATTCAACATCGTCAAAGAATTCACCAACCCCACCGCAGTCTCAAACGACATCACCCCCTCCCAAGACCTCTGCGACTCGTTATCCTCCTTCTTCTACAACAAAATCGCCGACATACATAACAGCTTCGAAAACAGTTCCAACGAACAATCCTCTCCACCCCCCTCTGAACCTAAACCGCCCTCTAACAACCTCAGCGCCTGGAACCCAATCAACACTGAAGACACTATCCGCCTAATGAATTCCATCCACTCTGGCTCGCCAACCGACCCCTGTCCCCACCACATCCTCAACAAAGCAGTCTCCATCATCGCACCCCATCTCCGTGATGTCATCAACTGCTCCTTCAACTCTGCTACCTTCCCAGAAAGCTGGAAACATACCGAAGTCAGCGCCCTCCTGAAGAAACCCACAGCAGACCCCTCTGAACTTAAAAACTACCGACCCATATCCCTCCTCCCATTCCCGGCCAAAGTCATCGAGAAAGCCGTTAATAGCCAACTCGCCGCCTTCCTCGAATCCAACAACTCCCTCGATCCCTCACAGTCCGGATTTCGAGCCAAACACAGCACCGAGACCGCCCCCATTGCAGCAACAGACGACATCCGAACACTACTGGACAACGGAGAAACAGTGGCCCTCATTCTACTCGACCTCTCCGCCGCCTTCGACACTGTCTGTCACAGCACCCTCATACAACGCCTCAGCAACATCGGCATAAGAGGAAAAGCCTTGGACTGGATCATCTCGTTCCTAGCTGGGAGAACTCAGAGCATCCGACTTCCCTCTTTCAAATCAGAGGCCACCGAAGTCATCTGCGGTGTACCACAAGGATCATCACTCAGTCCCACCCTCTTCAATGTTTACATGAGTCCACTCGCTTCCATCGCACGTGAACACAACCTTAACATCATATCCTATGCTGACGACACCCAGCTGATCCTTTCCCTCACCAAAGACCCCAAGACCGCCAAAACCAATCTTCACGAAGGCATGAAAGAAGTAGCCGTATGGATGAAACACAGCCGCCTAAAACTTAACTCAGACAAAACGGAAGTGCTCATCCTAGGATCATCCCCCTCTGCCTGGGACGACTCATGGTGGCCCTCGGATCTGGGCTCAGCACCCATACCCACAGACCACGCACGCAACCTTGGCTTTATCCTAGACTCCTCACTCTCGATGACCAAACAAGTCAACGCCGTCTCATCCTCCTATTTCAACGTACTCCGTATGCTCAAAAAAATCTTCCACTGGATCCCCACCGAGACAAGAAAGACCGTCACCCACGCACTGGTTACGAGTCGACTAGACTACGGAAACACCCTCTACGCCGGAATGACAGCCAAATTACAGAAAAAACTCCAACGCATCCAAAACGCATCAGCGAGACTCATTTTGGACATCCCTCGCCATGATCACATTACCGGCCACCTGAAAGACCTCCACTGGCTTCCCGTCAACAAAAGAATAACATTCCGTCTCCTCACCCACGCACACAAGGCCCTCTACAAACTAGGGCCCGAATGCCTCAACACTCGACTATCCTTCTACACACCCACCCGCCAACTAAGAACCTCCAGTCAAGGCCTCGCCACAGTTCCGCGTATCCAAAGATCCACCATGGGAGGTAGATCCTTCTCCTACTTGGCAGCCAAGACCTGAAACTCTCTCCCCACTCACCTCCGCCTTACACAGAACCACATGTCCTTCAGAAAAGAACTTAAAACTTGGATATTTGATAAATAATGATCCCCCTCCCCAAGCGCCTTGAGACCCTATGGGTGAGTAGTGCGCTATATAAATTCTTGCACTTGAACTTGAACTTGAATGCTGTATCTTATTTCCCATCTGAGGCTAATAAATCTGTTTGAACAATTTGTTATGTGAAAAATGTAAGGAATAACATATGTAAATATAAGGTAATGGAATTGGGACAGAGGAAACATTTCAGTAACGAGTGGTGGGCAATAGTAAAATCTATATTGATGACCCTGTGGGACTGCTTTGGAATAAGGATAATATCAGGGAAACAGAACTTGAGATAACTCAATCCAATGAAGCAATTTTAAATTTTGCCTGAAAAGTATGTCACCTATGTACCGATGTCCTAATTAAAATATACAGTGCCAAATCAGTAGCACACGTATGCTATGGGACAGAAATTTGTGGTCACTTTCAAACTAAGTGGCTCTATTTGTCCATGTGGCTCGAAAATAGAGGAAATACAGTCCACTTTCATTTTTGTCTAGTTAATACAAGAGGACCAGGAGGAATTTGATAGATCATTATGCTCAAGGACAAATGTATTAGAAAGAACAAACAACCTGTGCAAAAAACTAACTACGTAAAGTGAACATTAAGAAAGAATACAATGTATGCAAATTTAAGCAAGAAACGACTTTGTGCTTTTACTGGATATGAAAATCAGATTCAACAATTATTTACAATTTGAAAACAAAGACTAGTTTACCTTTGAGTCTTGGGAAGCAAGAAGAAGTCTATTCCTGGGGTGGATTCGTTTATTTATTGTATTTTCTTCACTTGCTTTTACATTTTTACTAATATAAATGTTGTATTATTTCATAGCCAAAATAAATGTAATTTGTTGTTTCACATTGATTTTAAGAGGGAAGGACAAGTCAGAGTCAAATAAAACAATCATGTTTATGATCTTCTGAGAAGGAGAGGGAGATGGGTTCAAGGAGAGATGATCTTCCTTAAGAAACAGGTAATGTTTCTCATGCAGTGGAAGATGTACTTCAATCACACAATGGTGTTTGTTTGCCTAGCTTAATTCGTTTCCAAAGAGATGTGTATTTAAAGGGCATCTGCATATATCTAGAACTCCAGCTGACATTGGTTGATTAAGTAGACTAGTGGCCGCATTCAGATTTTAAAATGAATGGAGACAAGGATCACTGTGGGACATCAGGAGGGACTGGATAAGTGGAAAATAAACCCATCATAATCTTCTGGTTGCAGTTGTTTGGCTCTTATCCAAAGCCATGTCTGTAATTGCTGCTTAGTGCTTAAGTCACAGAATCAGAAGGATAAGATCTGCTGTACCACAAACTTCCAAGATGTTCTAAAATTGCATCTTTTAATTTCTGAAGGATTGTTAGAAGTTCCGTCTGAATATTTGCAACTGCTGATTTGTACCTCTTCCACAGAGAAAGCCTGAATGGTAATTGTGAAGATGGCCCCTACCTTCTACACCATCTTGTAGATGCCTATCTCCCTCTTTACAACATTGATTTTATTAGGGATGTTTGGTCTTTTGAGAGTTAGCATCTCTGGGCCAGCTGATGCATTTTAAAAGAGTGAACTGAATGTGGCTTCTTTCAGGCATACTAGAAATATACCCACAGTGACCGAGGAAATCTGGATTTTCTTGATATCAGGTTCAGGGTTTGGAGCATGGTGTTCATGATTGGGAAAAAGCAGAAACAACAGAAATGCGCCACACATGCTGAGAAAAACTCTCAGCACTTCACAGTCTTTTTAAAATAATTGGGGTGTTTGTTTCTGAAAAATTAAAACATGCCAACAGGGCCATCATGACATACCACCCTGCCTGGCAGTAGATTTTTGCCATGCCATTTTGGCAGGAATGCTTTTAACAAAAAGTTCTCTAATCTTGCGGTGAGAATCTCTAAATATGACAGACAACCTCTGCCGGGCCAGGACTGGGTCCCTGCCACCCTAATGGTCAGAAGGCTGGCCTGCAAAACTCAGAATAGGCTTCTAAGGCCTCAGTCTAGAAGGTGACCAGCAGAATGTCTTGGAACTTTTACTAATTGGTTATAACCAATCACTGACATGTTGACTATCAATTCAGAGTATGTCCAAACCACCCAAAGATTGAAGTCTTCAAATAATATAGGGGCAGATGTATCAAGAATCCGTTTTGTGATTCTGTGATTGCGAAATTTTACGATTCACAGTTGCAGATTCGCAAAAAGGGATGTATGTAATAAATCGCTAAAAATTTGCGATTTATTAAATATCGCTAAAAAATCGCAGAATATTTTGAGATTTCTTAAATTGCGAAAATCGCAATTTAAGAAATCGCAAAAACGGAAATCTGCAAAGCAGGTGCAGTTTGATGACATCACAACCAGGAAGAAGGAGTGATCACCTGAACCTGCTTGCCTGAGCCACACCCAGTGGCAGTTAGGAGACTGTTTGGAAGCTGAACTGAAGTGCTAGCTCTCCGATGGAGTCCCAGAGGCCACAGGAGGGCATGGATGCAGAAAAGAGGAAAAGAAAGCATAAGTTTTCTGAAAAGTAGCAGGAAGTTTTAATTGAGGAGATGGTTTGCAGCCATGAACTGCTTTTTGGAAAGAAAGCATTGAAGGTACCAGAGACCAGGAAGAGGAAGAACTGGCTAGAAATCCAACAGAAGGTGAACGCTGTAGGAGTGACCACACGTACCATCGAGGAATTAAGGAATATGAAGGAGTCATGTGTGCTGCCTAAGTATTTTGCCACAATATCATTTATAATGTTTTTGGCATTGCACACAATCTGGATGTTCAGGGAATGGTAGCGTTTCTGATTCCTGAAGACATATTCTGTAACTGCTGGTGGTGTGATGCCAATATGGGTCCCATCGATGCAGCCAATCACAAGGGGAAAATGAGCAAATTTGGTAGAAATCAAGTTTTGTTTCTTGTAATGCCTGTTGGGTGCTTGGAAAGTAAATGTGATGTTGTAGCCTGTTCAGCATTTCATCCAAAAAGGCATGAAAAAACCTTGAAAGAGCATTCTGGGACACCCCACCAACCTCTGCAATAACGCCTTGAAACGACCCTGAGGCTAGAAGGTGCAGTGAGCACAATACCTGCACATGGGTAGTCATTGATTGTGTCCTGCCTGTTGGGTGCTCCAAAAAAGGTTTGAGCTCATCTATGAGGTCCAAAATGGTGTATGGGTGCAGCCTGTACTCATCATAGATGTCCTCTTCAGTCTGCTGGAACAGCGTAATGCCCAGTCTGAATATTCGCTCCTGTCTCTGTCTTCTCTGTGCAAGGGCATGGATACGCAGCCTCCTGGCTATCAGGTATAGTCCTGCCATTTTGGAGGTTACTGTTGCATTGTGGGTTACTTTTTATACTTTCAACCTGGTTACCACCTGCATGCACTTGGTAGTAATTGCGATTTCTTAAATTGCGATTTTCATGAATTCGCAATTTGCGATTTTTTAATACATGTCATTGCGATTTCTTAATTTGTGATTTCTGGTTTGCGATATTCGCAAACAAAACACATCGCAACCTAAGAAATCGCATAAAAATTCGCAGAAATTATGTTCTCGCAACGTAAGGAATAGTAATTTTTGTGATTCCTTATATTGCGATGCGATTTATTTCATACATACCTTTTCTCTATTTTTTAGTCGCAAATGCTGTTTTTTTGCGAATCGCAGCGTTTGCGACTAAAAAATTGGTTGATACATCTGGGCCCTGGTTCTTTAAGCTATTTTCTGAAGATGTAATGATAGATCCATGGTCTATCCAAGGAAAGATTTGTGGTAGCCAGGGATACAGTTTATCATTAGTATTGCAAAAGATTAGTTGGGGTGACTATTCCTTTTGTGGTCACACATTCAAAAGATTCAGTGATTGGGATTACAATGTAACTGCATTGTTAACCATCAGTACGTATTGTCAATACTTCTTCGTCCCTTACAGATTGCCTATTTTTGCAAATTATACTGTATCATGGTCGGAGCATTTCATCTAAGATACTCGTTGCATTGTCACTGAACCAGGCTAGTTAAATGAGTATTAGCTGAAATGTATTTCAAGCCTGATATCCTGAATTTTCAGACAATATTTCATCACTGAATGTGGATTTAAAAGGCTTGCCATGAAGGGGGATCAGTGGTATTGAGTTGTGTGGTTATATTTTTTGTTAGCAATATGATATTGAGAAAAATGTTCACTAGATATCTCATCTTGCCAAAAGCCCCTTCTATTTATTAAAAAAAACTCCAAAGAGCCTTATTATCTCAACAACTTAGAAGAGTTTTAAGTCATTCGCACACAATCAATTGAGCTTCAAAGATTTCTCCATTCCAACAAATCGATCTCAAATCAGAAAGCTATCTTCAGATAGATTTATTTTTCTGTGCAGCTTGAGAAGGTTTGTTATGTCATCCTTTATTTAAGAGTTTTATATAGCGCTGGCAAGGTGGGGGCTGTCAGAGAGTTTTACATACATTTTCATGGTAGTGTTAGCAAACATAGAGTACAAAATAAAAGCTTGTTGAGAGTTAGATCAGAGCATTTCCTAGACAGAAACAGTACAAATCATATACAATTCCAGGAAGAGCCTATCTTTGAGTGCTAGCTATTGGAGCCCGAAGGATTAAGGTACCAATTGATGAGAAGATCTTTTCATTGTCTTCTGAAGCACATGAAGGTCTGTTTGAATATGTACTGGTGGCGTTCCTGCTTTTGGGGGGCATTGCACAAAAAAGAATGTGCTGGGGCTTTTTGTTTATGTTTTTTGGGTGAGATGAGAAGTAGGGTGTTGGTGCTTCTTAGATTTTTCAACTTGCCACCCTTTGTGTGTTTGGACGCAAGATAGACTGGTTTACCGATGTAGGGGAATTTAGTAGGCTGAGACAAGGAGTACTGAAGCAGCAGCAGGCTTCAATCAGGAGAAGCTTAAGATTATTCAAGGGGGTGAGATGTGCTAGTGTCTTTTGACTCCAGTAATTATGCTTGCTGCTGCATTTATAGTGGCTCCTAAGGTAGCCAAGTGTGACTTTGCAATGCCAGTGAGGGTGGCATTTCCAGAGTCTAGTCTTGCGAGTACCATCGCTTGGGTAGCGACTTTTAGATCTTTCAAGGGGATGAAGGGCTTGATTTTGTGTGGAAGTTTTAGATTGTAGAATGTACTCTTCTCAATATTCTTTATGAGTAGGTTCATGCTTAGTTTTGGGTCCTGGGTGATTCCTAGCAATTTGACGGACTCAGCAAGAGTCAATTTGCAACTAAAAGCATCAATTGTGTTTAGCCATTCTTTGACTTGGGTGGTCTGACCATTGTTGGATAGGAGAAGGATTTCTGTCTTGTCTTGGTTGAGTTTCAGGTGGTTGTGTGATAGCCAGTTTTCGACTTTTGTGAGAGTGGTATTTAATCGTCATAAGTCCTCTACGGATGATAAGTCTAAGTGGAGCTGAGTGTTGTCTGCATACAGGTGGTATGTGTTGTTAGCTTGTTTGAGTATGATTTTATGAATATGATGGTGAGGGGTTCCATGTAGATATTGAAGAGTATCGGTGAGAGGACTGAGCCTTGGGGCACACCCTTGGTCATGATGGAAGTATCGGAGGTCAAGCTGTTTATTTGTATTTGTTGGGATAGGTTCTGAATCTCGGGACTGGCAGAAATAGGCTGATAAGGCGTATCCTATCTTCGTTCACATAAAAATGCACCCACTGATGGCACTTTGGTTGAGATTTTAATAAAGTTCAAATCCTCTTATAGAATGCTGAAATTTGCTAAACAAATACAAATGCTAATACTCACCATTTTCTTGTTTAAGGACCCTCAGCTTCGGCCAAATTAGTCAGGTTGGTATTTCATTCTTTTTAA
Organism: Lissotriton helveticus; assembly: GCF_964261635.1. Classification (NCBI taxonomy): domain Eukaryota; kingdom Metazoa; phylum Chordata; class Amphibia; order Caudata; family Salamandridae; genus Lissotriton; species Lissotriton helveticus. The sequence continues at coordinate 696,668,893 of NC_136063.1, forward strand.
TAACTTGAACAGAAGCCATTATTGCTTAGGTGAAGCACAAAAAACGTTTTGAACGCATTACTAATGATTCAGTATTGGATGAAGCATTTTAATCTGACATGCCTCCCCTGTTCAGAATATTGTTCCCTATTTGACCAAATGTATATAAAAAAACACAAATGAACAAATCTGAATGAGACACCAGTTCACGTGCTAAATCTAACAATGTTCCTATCCTAAGGCATTGTTTGTGCATTTGGAGTATCCGAAAATTAAAAAGCTCTCTCAACCAAAATGTTGAGGTGTCATTCCACTGATGCCTGTAAGTTATTTTGTCTAAATAGCAAGACAGGCCCAGTTCTATAGTATTGGCTTATGTCACTCCAGGCTCATGTAAAATAAATGCAGTTTTGATTGCTGACATACATTTGGGTAAGGAAAACATGATAAAACTTTAATGGAAACTAAGCTTTCGGAGACTGATAATCTAATATCCAGAGAGGTAATTATTTACTCTTATAGTTCCATCAGGGTCCTATTGCATAGCTGAAAAATCTGGCTTCCATTCACAGACTATGTTTTATGTCTTATGGAAGCTGGAAAACCTGCTCTCTTTAGCCTTAGTTCATTATTGAAAGTCATATATGTCCCCATGTAACCTGGCAGCCTATCCAACCACGGCAACGCTGGGAACTTTCTTCGTTAATGTAGGAAAGATCATAGCAGACAATCATTATTTGACTCGATTTCTTACAAAGTCATTTGATTTGTTCCTCAAAATCAGGTGCTCGAAAAAAGATCATTTTACAGTGATGGAATGTGTACGAAGATTACAGTTCAGAAGTTCTGGGTCATCACCTGCAGACTTCCAAGACTGACATTTAAGCACTCAATACAGTAAACGAATCCTAGGTTATATAGCTGGCAGTAAATACTACATTTTGAAATAATTTACTTTTGCAAACCTTTTCTTTTTTAAATAATCCTCTTGAGCAGTGAACTATTTAAGTACTGAATCACAGTGTGCAAGGGAGGGGAATGCAGCATTTCATGTAGGATTTAGTAAGCTAGTCATCTTTAGTCGTAGTCGGGTGCTCTTTGTTTAAAAAAAGTTACGGAGAAGATTGAAATTCTCTATTATAGGAGTGTTGTTCGCAATCAGTGTGTTTATGAACACTGATGAACCTTTTCATTGCCCTCATACTTCCTTTAGTGTTATTGTGTTTTCTTCTTCAAAATTATATTCTCAATCATCTGACCTGGAACCCGCAAGGAAAAAGAGGAAGGCCAAGAAACACCTGCTGCAGAAGCCTTGAGGCTGATTGCAAGGAGATGGGTTACACCTGTAGTCAGATTGAAAGAAAAGCAGAGAACAAAGATGGCTGGAGAGCCCTGGTTTATGGCCTACACCACAGGAGGAGTAGTAGGCATCAGTAAGTATCTGGTCTCAAATAGGCATTGTACAAACAAAAGAAAATAATCATCAGAAAATATGACAACTTCATAGTTAGATACAATATATGCGTAGGATGCCCTCACCAGGAAATGCTGATCACCTAAGACATAACGGTAGAAAGAAATTCATACCTCAATGATGCATAGAGGAGAAAGCAAACAAATGGGCTTATCAGAATGGAGGGGCATGGTAAATAGATCTTGTACATAGTATTAGTTCAGAAATGGACATAGTGAGAGGGTTTTAACTTCTTTAAGTGGCAGATACATTCCCCAGCAGCTCAGTATATTATAGGGTCAGGTCATCTCTGGATGGCTGAAGCTGTCTGGTTTGGCGAGGAATTAATGCGCTCTCTGCAAAACTATATGACAGTGGTATGCAATACTTTCATAATGACTTTACCAGGTCACTTTCCCATATAAATCCAAGGATGCCGGTGGAGCTCCTGAAAGAGGTTCTGTGTCTCCTATTAACAAAGATGCATAAGCGTGAATTACAAAGGTCACTGCCATGTCATAGCTAGGGAGGTGCTCGATGTAACATTACTGTTGGGTTCTACATGCATCAAGAACCATGATTGATACTGGCCCTATTAAATTTTGTACACAATTCTACTCTGGGGAGCTGGTACAAGGGGAGCGTGGAAACAGGAAAGGACACCAGATAATATGACAAAACTCCAGTATATGTAAGACCAAGCTTTATTACAAGCACAGGTAACAGTTCTGTGTCCCAGATAAGAATCCGGCAACTGCCTGACATGCTAATATATATGCAAGCCCCCGAGGATTGGAAAGATGCCACACACACCGACAGTCCAACCAACCCCCAGACACAAGCTTGTGACACCAGTCACGCTCGTGTCTACTTCAAACAATCACAAACTAGCATTGGCATAGCCAATAGGTCTCGCCTTTGGGACCTTATAAGTGTTTAGCCAGTGCTTTCGGCTTTGCCAATGTCTTTAAGCTATATAGAATTCAACACAGCACTTGGGGCAAACCTGAAGGGGGTGCACGGCACATCCACACAAATGTGCACCGAAAGGGTAATACAGGACATGGGGTAAAGCAACTGGGGCTTGAAAGGCCAAAAAAAGGAGATGTTAGAGGCCAGTACAAACTTGCACTACTCTGAACTAGTAAAGCATAAAGAGTGACTCTGGCTGGAGGCAGTTCAGACAAGTCCGAAAAGGACTTTCCACCCACTTCATCAATGGTACTCTAGAAAAATAGTGGTTGACGAAGCCACATTCCAGCGTGATGGTGTCTACAGCTGTAAAATTTGTTTTGATAAATACAAGTAGACAAAGAGGCCAAAGTCTGAATGGGTATGAAACTGCAACTCTTCTCTTACCCCACAGAATTCCTGCAATCATTGGCCTGCAGAGCTAAACAACTTTTATATTAAGTGCCATCTCCTATGGGGTAAAACTCTATATCAGGCCTCTTTTTGCCTATAGAAGAAATAAAAACATAAAAGATCTAGTGGTAAGATCCAGAATGCCAGGCCCCAAAAAATCTGTACAAAGAAGCATCACAGGTGACAATCCTGTTGTGCGGAATTTTAAATGTGGTAATTGTAAAACTTGTCCACAAGCTAAAGAAGGCAGTGAACTAATATTCAATAACGTGAGAATCATAGCTTAAACTATGACCAATTGCAAGACACAAAATGTTGTCTATTTACTAATTTGCCCATGCAACAAAGGTTACGTGGGGGAAACATCACGTGCTATAGGAAAAAGAATCACTGAACACAAATCAGCAATACGAAGTAAAAAGATGTGTGCACCATTGGTATCCCATTATATAGAAAATGGACATTTACCAGAAGACTTACATTGGTTTGTCCTGGAAAATATACAAACAAGAGAAGGACTATGCCCAGATAAAATCCGATAAAAAATTGAAGTAAAATGGATTTTTACTCTAGATACTGTGGCGAACGGGCTGTATTTAGATATTCCATGGGAGAATGCAATTATTTAAATTATATGCCCTATGTTATTTACTGTTAACATCAAATACCCGGTGTTGCACATATATATATTCAATACTGGACGATCCCCATAATGACTCTCTAAGTACACACAAGTGTAAAAACTAAATTCTGAATATCTAGTTACTTGAAACAGGTAATTCAATTAATTAAAATACGACAATCTCGATCTTTTGGCATTCAATATGGCGACTGCTTTTAGTCCTCTTTTCATACTCAGAACTCACTACAGTTCCGTTTAATATCGGCTTTAAAAACAATTTTAGTGTCTGTATTTATCCTTTTTTTCGATGTTAGAACCATCTTTCAGTCACTAATATACTAAATATAAATTATCGTTGACGTGTAGAAAGTAATACACGCTTGACATTGAAACAAGTCCCCTTTCTATACCTACGATAATCGTAGCGTCAATGTTTCATCGGTGACGTTTAAATGCGAGCGACTTCGTCCATCTCAAATGGTTTTCTACACGTGTTTCCAATTTATCACTTACAATCACATATATATAGACCCGTGTTTTGTGGCGTAGGTTCGTCACTTTATCCGAAAAACGGTCAGCGGCATTTTTACAACAGAAACCCAGCTACAGAGAATCTTTGCGATATCATGCAGGTAAGATCTTTAACATAGGCATCTTAACGAAAATCGACCCAGAGAACTTTACTTTTTAAAACATACCTTGCCTTGTTCATTTATCTTATAGATTCTTACTCTCTAAGGATGGCCTCATCATAACCTGGCATTCGGTAGCGTTCGTCACTACTATATTTAAGGTACATATTAACCTACCACTGTCACTAATCACTAATATGGCCATATCAGTTTCTGCCATTAATAGATATCGCTAAAGTTAGGCATCCTTATTGTTTTGTCCACATCGGATATCACGTCCATCTTTTTAACTAGCAACGAAGCCGATTGGATGCCGCCTTTCTAAACTTTACAGCCTTTGAAATGATATCACGGTTGAGGCATCACTACTATATCTAAGGTACATAATAGCCTACCATTGTTACCAAATACTAATATGGTTATATCAGTTATTGCCAGTGATATATTTCGCTAAAGTTAGGCATCCGCATCATTTTGTCCACTTAGGGTATTACATCCATCATTTTGACTAGCTACGTAGCCGCTTGGATGCTGCTTTTCTAAACTTCACAGCCTTTGAAACGATATCACGTATGAGGCCCCACGATATGATATTGGTAAATTACCTGTTTTGAAGTCAATAAAATTATGATGAAATATCACTGTAAATACTTTATTTTAAACAAGTTGCCATTTATTCCTAGATACCCTTTTTAGATGATTCTCTATAACCTTAGAAAAAAGACAAGTGGTCTAAGCAAATCATAACAGAAATATTACTTTCACCTCGGTGATTTTGAAAGTAAGTGATTGACTATATGTATCTCTTTTCTTTGTACCAAGTTAGTAATAAAATAACAGCCAAATAACAATCCAATTAGATATCTACAACCTGAACTTGAAATTAACCTTATATTTTAATTACAACTTAGTGATACATGTACCACCTAATGTTAGGATCCTTTCACTTTTCTTACTTCAGACATCTTTTCTTCCTTCTTTCCACGTATTACTATTTTCTTCTTTGGTCAAAAAGTGTCTCTATCAAATGTACCTATAAAAATGAGTTACTTCTAAGCAATTCTCTGTCATTGTGCCCATGTATGATAATATGGTCTAGTATTCCGTAGCCCAAATTCCTAAATATTAGTCAAAAATTGGAAACATATATCGGATGTATAAATATATAAATGTTATTATTTTTTAGTTGCAAATATAAGTATCAATTCAAAAAGACTACAGAATATTTAGCTGCTTTTTCTCAAAAATGAAGAATTAAATCAATTGTCATATGGCTTGAAATAAGGACCATGCCTAGGGTATAATGTAAAACCTATTTGTAAATATTGTATAATAATAGTGTGCATAATCGCCTTTTTGACAAATATTTTTTCATATTTTTTTCAGTGTTGTCTATAAATGTATTATTGCAAATGACGGTCTCCTGATTAAGGCAGTAGCCGAAACAGCTTTGCCTACTTCAAAAGCCCCTTAAATCCATCTTGTCATTTGATAGTAATTTGTGTTCTCTTTTTGCAGGTTTTGTTCTTTTTTGTGAATATTGTTTATTATAAGTATATAAAATGTTATCAATATTTTGAATCAACTATAACTGAAAATATATATGATGCAAACAAAAAAGAGAAAAATATAAATAAAACTGACTATATTTTTATAAAAAGGATAATTTTTTATATTTATTATTCGTTCTGTATGCTGTTATGTACACTATACTGATATAGAGTTTTACCCCATAGGAGATGGCACTTAATATAAAAGGTGTTTGCTGCATTTTCCTTTCTCAAATGATTGTTATACCCTACATGTAGCGAACGCATCATTAGTAGGGGTCCCCTATTTTTCCAAAAGCTGCAGAGCTAAACATGCAGCGACAGATGTGCTTCTAACCAAACTTGACCCACAAACGACTTTATATTAAAACAGTATTCAGAACAAGAGCACAGTGTAACATTTTTCCCTGGCACCCTAGGAAACCCCACATTACTACCTTGTGTCAGAAGCCCTTGGGTCGACCTAGTACTCATCTGGTAGCACCTTTAGCAACAGATTGATGGAGGACTATCTGCAGCACTGTGCGCAAGGATTAAAGAATGGTGACAGTACTACCTGTCTCTCCCAACTGGTGGTTTACTGTTACAACCCATTCAGGTTCTTCCTGGTGTTCTGCTTAGCTGCAGCCCAGAAAGATCCATTGAAAAAAGCCATCTATAATACATGCCCGCGTCAGGAGGATGTTAGGTCTGTGACGGGACCTAGCAGGACACAAACCTGCCGTCTGTCGCTGTGTCCTTCCTCAAGGGTTGCCTTGAGTCGGTTTTCTGTGCACTTTCCATGTCCCCGCTGTGCCCTGCTCTGTTGGCTCTTGAATGTAGTATTAACCAGACACCACTGGATCTGTGCCACTACCAAGCAAAGATGTCACTAATGGGCAGGGGGAGAGGGTGTATCTCACTCCACTTCATCAATGACTCTGTTTCCAGTCGCCCACTTTTCACCTCTCGTTCCGCGCAATCAGATGTGTTAGTCTCATTAGTTCAACAGAAGAGCAATTCTTGCATCTGGTTTTCCGACAGAATCAAATGATGTGAATACCCACCCACAGCCCGAGGGAGAGGGCTGCAGAACACCTGCTGCTGCCCAGGGGACATGCCAGGGCCTTCGTGAAGCTGCCAACCTGTCGCTACTCGGCAGCTTCTGACACATGATATTCATTCTTTCCTTGGAATTTCAGGGGCAGTCAGTAGTGTCTGAAAAGAGATGGCCCAAGCCCGCTGGACTGGCTGATCTGATGTCACTAAATTAATAATACTCTTGGTCAGAGGGATCCCCCCAGTTGACATCGGGATCCAGTTTGCAAGTAAGTAGGACCTGCACAGAGAGATTTGAATACATTTTTAATTTGTCGGGAAGGCTCCTCTCCGAATAAATTTGAACAATTTACAAAATGTGTACAGATCTGTGGGAGACAGCACAGTAGACATTGCTAAAAGTAGACAAACAAGTGGGAGGAGTACAGCCAAGAGCAGGAACGCGCAGCGTTTCCCTTGCGGGAGTGAGCGTGATAACTGCTGCCAAATGGCGCCATGCGCTCCCGCAAGGGAATCGCCAAACGTGCATTTGTTGCTATTCAAAGCAATGCCACGCATGCACGCTTTTAAAGCAAAAACGGAATCGATGACATAAGGTCTCCTCCTAAGCAGCGCATGCGCGCTGCGTAAGCGAGACCTAAAAAGGAGTAAATGGCTCCCAAGGGACAAGCGTGACATAATTAATGACATGCTCGTGTGTACATAGGGCAAGAGCATTTTAAGGTTTTCGTGCATGAGTGAAGATGTGTGCAGTCTGGAGAGAGAAAGACTGGGGATGGTTGTAATGTGTATAAAGCAAGAACAATAGGAGAGTGTTTTGACTGTTGCATGAGCGAGTTGTAGATATTGTGGGCATTTGTTTGCCAGAGGCCCTTTCCTCTGCCCACTGGGCAGGGAACTACATGTCAAATGTAAGTATGCCAATAGCTTGGCAGGGATAAATACCAATAAAGTATTTCTGCTGACATGGTGAGATCTCTTGGACCATAACTGAAATGATGGCCTGCTGTCATTCCATGGCAGTATGTTGGCATTTCTGTCTATATAAAAAAACTCAACTAGCCTGACATGCTTGTGGGAGTCAAATTCAGTTTTTTCCTGCCCCGGTGCACCATGCCTCATGGATGTAATGAATAACTGGACGTAACAGTGCCTCCTTAACACATGACCCTTCTGTAGCCACTATGCCTTTGTGCAACTACTAATGCGTACAAGAGACAGGTGCCCATTGACCAAAGGCACAATATGGTGAACATGTCAAATACAAGAAACAATCCTCCTTCGTAGAAGGCAGGAGGCTAAGGACTGAAGACTGGTGAACCAGAGATGAATACTGGCACTAAGGAGACCGCAAACCCACGCAAGACGGAACCAGGGCAGAATAGGACCAGCAAGGAAAAAAACCAAGCGCGAGAAACTAGAGGAAAACATCAATGGACAGGAATAGAAGTGACAAAGGGTCAAAGAACATGTCGAAAAATACCCCAACTTAATTTCGAAGCACTGTCCCTGAATCTATGAGAATTTATGTCATGTAATGGAGAAACAGGAGGTAGAACGGACAGAAACCGGAGATGACTTACAGGAAGAGCCGAGTTCATTTAGAATTGGGAAGACTGCTATATCCAGCGCTGTAGAAATATCCATCTTGGGTAGGCGTGTAGGAGAGGAAAGAGGAGTAGCTAAGATAGGAACTGAAAATGTGGCATTCCTTCTTGTCTTGGAAATGCAGCGAGAGCCAGAGCTGTAGAATCATCTCTCTTAGGAAGGCCTTAGTGTCGAGAGTTCACGTTGGTGCTCCAGGTTCATTGCAGTCAGTTCTCCAGAAAGTGAGTCATCACTATCTCTCTGAATGATGGAATGATGGTGCAAGGAGAGGGAGCTCTAGAGCAGTGTGGCAAAAGGTGACAGGCCCTGAAAAAGACATAGTGCTCACCAGGAGGCACTGTGAGCCTGAGTGTAGAGTGTGAGTACGAGAACACTTGCTAAGGCTGTTTGTGAGTTAGAAGGTGCTAGAGAATGGATCTCTCTGATGGCTAGAGAGAGGAATTTGAAGAAGATAGTGTTCTGTGCTTTGGTCCGTACCAGTGCTTAATTTGAGCTGGTGCTTTCCGGTGCTAACCACCGGCACTTATTTCACAGGGCCGGGGCTACGATTTCTGACTCTGCAGGTGGTGGTCTCAATATTATTTATTCCACTTCAAAATATAAAGAATAACATACCTTGCATGGTGACTGGCTGGTGTGTGTTCACAGACAAGCGTAATACGGTCCAAGGAGGTACAATTGTGTATCACCACGCTAGTGATGATGTCGTCACGCCTGTCACAAATTCAAGAACTCATTGTTAAAGAATGGATTGTGTTCCATTCCCCGAGTCTGCTGCACCCTGCCACTGCCTGAGCCTGAGCATCCCATTGGATAATTGTAGGTGGGGGCTGGCTCATGACGGAGTTGAGGCAAGGAAGCTGCGAGAGCTCATTTGGAACTTGTGAGGTAGAACAAAATGAAAGTAAGTGTGCATTTTCAAATTGCTCCGTTGTAATGATGTTGATGCAAAGTGCCCAGTGACCAAACTGGTCAGGCACTAGGACCGGCCCGAGTGTGGGACGAGGGCGGGCGGAAAGGGAGGAGCTGGAAGACCAAGGAGTTAGTTAGCCGTTAGCTTTGAAAGAGCGAGGACGCGAAATAAACAAGGTCCTGATTAATATACTGTGTCTGCGTGAATCATTAGGCTAGACACTACACTCCGTAACCAGAGTAGCATAGATGGCATCCCTGCATTGCTGCTTAATCCTCAACGTCCTCGATGAGGTCCACCACAACTTTTTTGCTCCATGGAGTCACCTGTAGTATAGGTGCTGCTGCCTCCCAGCATGCTAATTGCACGTGAGTCCAGTTGGCACCACAGACATACTCACCGGCATTGGGAGCATTACGGCTCCGGACAAAGCATGCTGTGACCCTGCCTGCTACAGCACACGCAGAGCACTGGATGCCGATGCCGTCGTCATCCCTGGACCTACTAATTGCAGGCAGCACCTGCAGTGACATTACCTGCTGTGCTCGAACAGCCGTCTGTTCCGCAATGAATTCAGTCGGACTGCACTGATCAATATGTGCAAAAAAGCATTTTCATTTGGTGGGCATTTTTTTTTTTTTCTACTCGTGTGTAGGTAAAGAAATAAAATGCATGTCATCTTCCCCTTCTTTAGGAATGACAAAATCGCAGGGACATGTACAGGCTGGAGACAGGGGTGAGAGCAGGCTGGAGACAGGGGTGAGAGCAGTGGTAATGATGAGAGAGAGCAAGACCAAAGAGGAAAAAGAAACAGGGAGAAGAGAGGTATAAAACGCAGCAGAGTAGAAGAAAAGGAGTGCAAATCAGATACAAAGAGAAAGAGAAGGCAGACATGGTGCACAGAAGAGAGAAGATAGAATGAAAGGATGTAGAGGACAGGACCTGACAGATAAAAAAAGAGCAGAGAAAGGATAAAACGGAGACACAGCTAATCACTGCTAGAAGAGTGATAGTAAAGAGCCAAGATCGAGGGGAGAGAAAGCAGAGCATGGATAAAGGGGGAGAGGAAAAATGGCAGGGGTAGAATGCATAAGGAATAGAGGGCCAATCAGAAATTCAGGGAACTAGGTAACACACCAGGTGTGACAAAGGCAATAGAAAACGATTAGAGAGGATGACTCTTAGAGCAAAGACGTATGCAATAAACAGCAGAGCAAGGATAGAAGATAGACTGAGGCAGTGCTAATGTTGAAAGTGGGGCACACCAGAGGTAGAAGTGGGCTGTGGCCTCCTGGCAAAATTTTCGGCACTGGTACTCCTTTTTTTACAAATTAAGCACTGGTCTGTACTGATTAGTGGTGAGCAGAAGCCACCCTGGGCTGTTTGAACAATGTCCATGTGTCAGAGTTAATGGATTTGTCCAAATGTGTGCAAGTATGCTGGGGAGACCGAGGAGAAAACTGCTGCAGAATTCAAGTTTATTCATGTCGTGGGCAACAAAAAGGGTCTTATTTGAATGTAAGTAGCGTGTTGTCCAAAGGTGTGTACGGTGCCAGCTGGGATTGGACAGCTTTCACTATGGTTTCAATGAAAGAGATCCCTTTCAAGTCAGTGTTAAAGTTTACATCTACGTTCCTGGCATCAGGTGAGGTGGTGTAGATGATGAGGTGCAGCAGGTGGACGCTATGGATTAGGTGAATATACGAATTCAGCCGAAGTGAGTCAGAACCGTTGTGTCGCATATGGCCATGATGCCATTATCGATTTTATCTTGAAATTGAGAGGAAAGAAGTAGAATGGTTGTGCCATTTGAAAATTATACAATGGGAAATTTAAATTACTGCGTGATTTCACTAGGAAGGTAGTGTCGCGAGAGAAGATGAAAGGGACTTCACTTTCTGGGATCACGATTGGAAGGTGTGAGGTAACACCAGGCAACTGTGAAGGAAGGTTCCCTTTGTTGAACGAGCTCTACATCAGGGCTATTCCAGGTATCGCCAGACAGGACATGCCATGGAGAGTGCAGATGTACTGAATTTGGAAACTTAGGTGAGACCAGTATCGGTAGACTGGAGACAAAAAAATCCTATTTTAAGGATGTTGAACACATTGCTGGTGGACAGTAATGTACATAACACACTCAAAAAATGAAATAGAGCTTGACATTTGTACATTATTTTCTCATTTGTAAAAATAACGTGACAACCATACCACTTTGCTTCACAATTCCCATGCATCATCCTTCTGGTGAGGCAACATCTTATGTACGATAAAGCTCCAGCCTGGGAACCATCAATCAAACAGCAGTTAAACAAGGAATTAAATCTAACAGCTTTAATTTATGTCACGAAAACAGACATAGGCAACTCATACATTTGTAAACTGAGAACTGTTACAGTGCCAGTGAACATCTGTTCACTATTTACACTGACTGTTTAATTTGGATACATAAGTTTAGTTTTGAAGACGGCAGTGCATGGTAACAAATTAAGCCATTTGAGGCACTCTAGTTTAGAAATCTAGCTTTGTTTATAGTTTCCCATTTTAATACCTCATCCACTTGGCTAGCTCGTCTCAGGAAATTATTCCTTAAGCTTAGTGCTAAACAAAGCATATGGCAACATTAAAGTCACAGGCAGTGCAGTGACCAGAGTGACAATATCTGCACCATTGAATGGAAGATTGCTGAAGGCATACGACCTGGAGGGACCTAATTATATCAACTGCCCACCGGGTGTTAATTTACAAGGTTCTATGCGGCACCACTAGTGGCTGGTGGCCTTTGAAACTCGCCAAAATAAACAGATGACCCAAGTTGCAAGCAGGTCATGTGAACAGCCTCATTTCTCTCAAGGCGCTTGAGAAAATGGGTCCAAATGCTGATTTTTGCAGAACAATTTTCAAAATAACTTTTCCAAAATTCCACAGGTTTCACAGAAATCTGTGAAGCGTTAGTAATTAATATATTCAGATACTTTTACGGCTTGCCAAGCACAAACTGCCCCCACCCAGAGAGTTAATGAACGGCAGAAAAACCTCTGAACATGATGGCAAAAGAAGAATGCTATTACTGCTTGTTCTTTGAGGCTGAGATATGTTGCTTTTTGGCTTGTATTGGTAGTTGGAGGTTTGCTATGTTGTATTTATATGGATTTGATTAAACAGTAATGTTTTAAAGCTTACTGTGCTGATGGGAATTCAGGTCGTTTCCAAATCAACATTCAATAATGTCAGCGGCGGCCGACTTAGGTAAGCACGGTGAGGCGGGGCCGGGCACGGCAGAGGGGAAGCTGACAGACAACGGAATAGGCTTTATTTATTTATTTAATTATACTTTTTCCGTCGTCTGTCGGCTTCCACCCCTTCCGTCCCGCCGCTGAATAATGTTGATAGAACAATGCGTTTTTAGTACATTTTCTCTAAAGATTCTTTAGAAAGACATGGGGCCTCATTTATGAGGCAGTGCGTCACTTTTTGTGACGCACCAGCAGCGTAAAAAATGTGCCTTATTGCACCATATTTACAAAGTGACGCATATAGGTAGAAGCGTCACTTTGTAAACCCCTGCGCTACATTATACCTGCGTCAGGTGTAATGTATGCAGAGGGGGCATTCCCCCGCAAAAAGCATCGTAATAGTGACGTAGTGAAATCTATGAGATTTCACTGCGTCACTTTTAGGACGCTGTTGCGTCAAAATCTTGCGCCTGCCTCACAGTAGGCGTAAGACTGACGCAAGCCCTTTCAGATGGGGCTTTCCCCATGTGAAAGGACGCATTGCTGGAGTTGCGTCACTTTTGTGACACATTCCAGCAATGCGTGACTTTTGCGCTTACAGATACGTCAGAAATACTGACGTATCTGTAACTCCTTGCGCCATGATGCGTCATACTGTAAATATGACGCATCATTGGTCTCGCAAGGAGGGCGCAGTGAAAAGTGACGCATCGCTGTTTTCACGCAGCGATGCGTCACTTTTCATAAATGAGGTCCATAGATTTTACAAGCAGCGCAAATATATATAGTATGTAATTTAACAAGGACTCCTATCCTTTTTAAAGATGCCTTTTTTCACTTCTACTTTCAAAGGCTGTATATTTCATTTTGCCTCTTTCAAGCTTAATGATCAGGAATTATTAGATTATTAGTGAGCATCTGCTTTCATGGTGCAGAGTGGAAAGATGAAATGTTTAGTAGCTCTTGTAGTGTTAGGCTAAAGACAGCAGAGGTTATAAGGCTATCTCAGATGAGACAGATGTTACAGAGGTAGGATCTAGGGCTACTGCTCAAGTAATAGAGGCCTTATAAGATGAGACAGCATACATATGTGTTACATTATCCAAGGCTGATCTCTCAGATTGAAGTAGCGACGATATTTATATAAAACACTATATCAAACACCAGCACCAATAACACAATATGGAATCTGAGGAGGAACTCTGAGAATTATATAATTCGTTTACACATGCAAATGCTGACTAAGTCTGTATTAATGATTCACACACATAGGCACAGTTACAAAAAACGACACAGGAAGGGCCAAGGTGTACAAAAACACAGGTAGGCACACTGGCAGTCCCAAAGATAAAGAAGGACACACAGACAGACACACATGTGTACACATGCACATACACAAAAAAAGAGTAACTGACCCCAAGGGTTCCCCTTGACTACACGGAGCATTTACACGGAGCTTTTACCTGATTTGAATAGGACGACAGCGGCGCCCATTCCTCACCGCCTCACCGCCCACAGCTCGCCGCACCCGCTTCGCGGGTGCCGCGTCGCGCAGAGGGACCCAGGACACTGTGAGGAGGGCTTGGTTACTGTTGTTTGGCCGAGGGTGAGAGGCGCTAGCGGGGCTGCGAGCGTGCAGGGACTCCAGGAGCCAGGAGTCCCTGCGAGACCGTTTACCACCTTCCGGTCCGCTCTCCCTGCTGGCCCTGCCCCTCCCCTTCTGAGGATTATTAAATCTCCCGCCACTGCCTTTCCTGTGGGTTCCCCTTGACTACACGGAGCATTTACACGGAGCTTTTACCTGATTTGAATAGGACGACAGCGGCGCCCATTCCTCACCGCCTCACCGCCCACAGCTCGCCGCACCCGCTTCGCGGGTGCCGCGTCGCGCAGAGGGACCCAGGACACTGTGAGGAGGGCTTGGTTACTGTTGTTTGGCCGAGGGTGAGAGGCGCTAGCGGGGCTGCGAGCGTGCAGGGACTCCAGGAGCCAGGAGTCCCTGCGAGACCGTTTACCACCTTCCGGTCCGCTCTCCCTGCTGGCCCTGCCCCTCCCCTTCTGAGGATTATTAAATCTCCCGCCACTGCCTTTCCTGTGGGTTCCCCTTGACTACACGGAGCATTTACACGGAGCTTTTACCTGATTTGAATAGGACGACAGCGGCGCCCATTCCTCACCGCCTCACCGCCCACAGCTCGCCGCACCCGCTTCGCGGGTGCCGCGTCACGCAGAGGGACCCAGGACACTGTGAGGAGGGCTTGGTTACTGTTGTTTGGCCGAGGGTGAGAGGCGCTAGCGGGGCTGCGAGCGTGCAGGGACTCCAGGAGCCAGGAGTCCCTGCGAGACCGTTTACCACCTTCCGGTCCGCTCTCCCTGCTGGCCCTGCCCCCTGCCCTCCACGCTCCCTATTTCCTCTTCCTGTCCTCCCGCAGCGCGGGACGCAGCACGGGCGAAGACAGGGCAAAGACTGGGCCGTTTGAGGCCGTTCGAGGACTAAAGAGGACTGGGCTGGGCCATGCCCCTTGGTTGGTTGGTGCATTATACAGTTTTATTGGTGAATTTTTTTTTAATTTTAATACTTATTTATTGCTATTTATTTATTTCTTAAATCTGTATAATGTGCTCGCGGGGTAGTAGGAGTAAAACCCTTATGGCTGTAAGTAAATCGAACTCTAATCGGACACTGGATGATTTCCTAGTCAAAACCAATTTGGCTATTGACGAGGAAATCAGTAAAATGCAGCACAGGGTCTCTTTAGATCTTGAAGCTGCACGAAGACTATCCGAGCACTTAGCCACTACTAGAAAGTCTTCGATGGGGAATATTGCCTCTGCCCGTACACCCGAGCATACAGTAGGTCCGCAGCCACTATTGACAGTGGCTGTCATCCATCCAGCACCTTTTGTTTCTTCCTCAATATCCCCTTCGATCCATTCACTTACTCCACTGGTAATAACTAAGGATCCCGTGCCATTAACCTCCATGTTAGGTACCATGCTTCCCCCTAAAACTAATTCACTTATGAATACAGCTAGGGCCAGGAAAGCGGCAATACGTAAAAAGAAATGTATTGCCAGGGCCATCCATGCTCGAAAAAAGGCGAAAACCGCTAGATCAAAATTTTTCAATAGCAGAAGGGCACTAGGATCCCTTGGGATAACGGATGGTAGTTTAAAAATTAATCCGGGCACTCTGGGTGTGGAAACCGTTTCGGATTTAAACAGCTCCGCGGATGATAGCATCCCGGTTGCCTCCCCAGAGACAACTAGAACTGATGATCCGATGGTTCAAGTGGGTGGATCACCAAATGATAGACGGGGTGATGAAGAATTTCTTAATTTAGTTTGGGGTACTTTAAAACAGCTACTTACTCCCTTAGAATTAAGGCTGTCTCGTATAGAGAATAATCTGTTGGAAATGGATAAGACCATAGTTACCTTGGCCAGCCTGAGTCTAAAGGAAATGGAAGCTAAACGTGCTAGTGAGATTGATTTAGCTCCCAAAATAAAAGAACTAGTATCCGTACCATTACCCATACAATTACCTCAAAATATTCCTATGCCCTCACCATTAGTAAAACCTATACCGAAGCCACGCACCACTGTTGCAAACCAGACTGCATCAACTCCAATCATTGTTGCACCAAAATTATGTCCCTTGCCCAATCCACCCTATAGGCAGAATTCTAATTCACGAGCTGCCCCACAGCATAGGAAAATGCAAAATTCTCTGAATAATTTCCAGCGGCCGATCAGTCGCCCCAATTTTCGTGGTGGCTTTATTGATCTTCCACCAGAAGCAGGGCCCTATGTGACTATACTTGCTGGAGTTCCAGAGCTGGATCAGAATTCCCAGGAGAATCCTCAATCATTGAAAAATAAAGTCATTCACTGGCTTAATTCCAACACACAGCTCCCTGTTCATCATAGAACCAGCATATTAATGGTCCGTAGAGTGCCATGGATAGGCCCCACACCTAAGTCCTTGGTTGGCGACTGTATTATTGTTTCTTTTGCTGATCCTTACACAGCACAGAATATATGTGTGCGGCCATCGTATGAAGTTAACCCTACAATAGTTTTGAGACCCCTTACCTTCTTTTATCCTCCAAGAACTCATTATGCGAAAGAAGGTTCCTGGACTATTGTCCAGAATGCTGGACGGAAACCAAATAGGTTCGATGGACATAGCCAGCAAAATTGGTGGCAAGGGGCCCCAACTACCAACATGTTTGGTCCTTTGCAGGAGGTGGCAGGATGGTTCCCAAATAATATCCCGTTAAGAAATCGTTTTGAACCACTTATGGGTATGGATGAGCAAGATTGACCACCACACTATTCTCCTGGTAATGCCCTGATAACAGAAGATGCCAGCCAGAGGGCGAAGGGTGAAAGTTGCAACAACAACCCATGGGTGAAAGCTCCCATCGGTGACGGTTGTGCTTCTAAACCCCAAGTTCCTGTGGCCGGTATCAATACAGAAAGTGTGTCAAGTGCAATTATTGAATGGCATGTTCCGGAAGTATCACTTAAGCCAGTCACAAAGACCCAAAGTGAACAAAGGATCTGCCTAATTTCATGGAATATTGCTGGGCTTGCTCAAAGACTGGAGGATGAGGCATGGTTAGATTTTGTGGGTGTTTGTGATATTTTGTGTCTCCAGGAAACATGGAGCCGTTGCACACAGGATATTGATGGCTTCCAAGCCCTTAATACCCCTGCTGTAGCCTCGCAGGCTGGTAGGGCAAAAGGTGGTCTAATGACAGCAACCTCATTAAAACTGTGTAAACTCGTAATTACCAAGATAGTTGACACTGCATGGTTTCAAGTGCTTATGCTGGTTAACTTGTTTCCCGAACCGTTGTTATTGATTAATTGGTACTATAACATCTTTGATATTAACGAGACAACTGTAATGTTGAAGTTGGAGGAGGCCATGACCAGGGCACGTCACGAGCATCCCCTACTTTTTGTCATCTGGGTGGGGGATTTTAACTGCTCTTTGTGTACCCATGGGGACTCGAAGGTGTGTGGATTGAGAGATTCCCACGACCTTCCTTTGACACATTTCAAACATACACCCCAGGGGGACGCTTTAAATAATATCATCATCTTGAATGACCTAGCTATAGTGGAACCCTGGGTTGGTCCAGACTTGGCCCCGATACCGACATTTCAGGGAAGTAGAGGCACGATGAGTTTTATTGATTTTGTAATTATTTCCAATGGGTATTTCCATTATGTTGATAAATTGGAAGTAGTTGCTAATGCTGCCAGTGACCACAATCCCTTAATCCTATCCCTTTTTTGTCCTGTTAAACTCAAACATTCTATTTGGGATCAACCCATAAAATGTAACAGGAATCAAGGCATTACTCTTAAATGGGGTAAAATAGATGCAGCAGGTCTTGAGGCAGAGATCATAACTGAACATAGTTCAGAATATGATGTATGCCTATCACCGACATCTAATCCCGAAAAGGTTATAGAGAATTTTGAAACATTGTGTGGGCATGTAGCCAAACGCCTTACAAAACCAATTGGGAAAAACAAAAGGTCAGGGCCCAGATGGTTTGATGCTGCATGTTCGGCCACACATAGATCCCTGAAAGTGGCACTAAATCAAAAACCTAGGGATATAGAATTAGTTAGGGCATCTAGAAAGGCCTATAAAGAAGCAATAGGAACAAGGAAGCTGGACCTAAAAAATCTGGCTTGGGAAGATCTAGAAAAAGCCTCTGATTTGAAGGACGGAAGGCTATTTTGGGAAGTAATTAATCGCCCTCTTTTTATAAGTAATGGTAAGGATAATATTGTGATGCAGATTCCTTGTGAAACATGGGAATCACATTTTGGGGCTATTTTTAACCCACACGGAACTCCACCTAATGAATTGTTATTGGGAGACCCTAGGGAATTAGTGGTTTCGCAATCAACTTTGTCCCTGAGCCTATCACTCACCTTGCAGGAAGTAGAAGATGCCCTGTTGAAAGGTATGTCATTAAAAGCTCCCGGCCCTGATCTAGTGCCATTGGATTTTTTCAAGCACAATGTCAAGATTTGGGCCCCTCTTTTATTAAATGTATTTAGAGCAGTTGTTATTAGTCGTATTCCATCGTCATGGAAGGAGGCAGTAGTGGTGCCAATTTTTAAGAAGGGCAATAGATCTGACCCCCGATGCTATCGCCCAATCTCACTAATTGATGCATCATGTAAGATATTGGGTAGGGTTATTTTGGCCAGATTGGAAACATGGGCAGATTCGGTGGGCCTTATTGTAAATTCGCAATATGGGTTCAGGAAAGGCAAAGGTACTGTCGAACAGTGCCTAAACCTGGCATTGATTATAGGGAAATACATGAAGGCAATGAATTCTTCCATTCATCTTGCCTTCATGGATCTCTCAAGTGCATTCGACACCGTTTGCCGAAATAAGCTGTGGAAGATGATAGAGGATATGGGTTTCGAGGAACCTTTGGTTCTTCTGCTCCGTAGACTCCATGAAGCAACCACTGTAGCCATAAGGTTCGGGCCAGGGGGAGAGAAAACAAAGTCTATCCCCTCGACTGAGGGCGTCCGTCAAGGATGTATTTTAGCCCCCTTCCTGTTCTTAGTTTACACTAATGGGCTGGAAAAATACCTGTTGGACCACTGCCATGATTTTCCAAGGGTTAATGGCAGGAGTGTACCGATGCTCTCTTATGCCGACGATACGGTATTAATGACTCTCACAGGAAATAGTTTGCAGCATTGTCTTGATGCCTTTCATACTTTTATGTTGGACCTAGACCTGAAGGTAAATTTCACCAAATCCTTTGTAATGGTCTGTGGCCCAAAGGGCACCAAAACCAGAAAGTTTGTAGTAAACAACTGCACCATTGAAAAAGTGGAAAACTTCAACTATCTGGGAAACCTTTTTAATAACAAACTAAGTTGGGCCCCGGTAATTAAGACTCGAGTCCAGAGTGCTAGCCGCTCTATTGAAGGACTGTTTCGTTTCTGTGGGAAGTTAGGCCAAAAACCCGTCAAGCATTTAAAAACCCTGTATAAAGCAAAATGCTTGTCAGTAGCTACTTATGGGGCAGGGGTCTGGGGAACTGAAAGCCCTGATGCAATACAAATTATGGAGAACAAGTTTTTAAAACGTGTATTGGCTATTCCACTAAGCTCCTCAAATAGATTTGCCCATGATGAGGTAGGCTTGAGTTATGTGAGTGACACAATCCGTCTTTCCCCCCTTCTATTATGGGGCAAAATATGGTTGTCAGAGGACTTACAATTGTCTAGAGACATCCTTCGGGATTGTCTAAAATTGACACACATGAACAAGATCCCATGGTTGTCTTATGTAAATGAAACACTTCATAAAATAGGCCTGGGTAATATTTTTGATAGTCCTGAAAACATCCAGGGGGATATCAAATCTGTTATCAAAAAAAGTTATCTGAAATCCTCACTTGTGCACCCTTTGGCTAGCCCTCAAGAATTTAAGGTTACTTTATATTGCCAGTTTTATTTAACCTTTATAAATCATGTGCAATGGCGATTCTATTTGACAAGGTTTAGGTTACACATTTTGCATTTTCTTTTTGCGTTTCCTAGACAGGGGAGCTGGTGTGAGAGACTGCCCCCCTGTCCCTGTAACAACAAAGATAGCCAAAGCACGTTGCATGTTGTTCTTTTCTGTTCTTTATATAAGGATCCGAGAACGAGGCTCATTAAGCCGATCCTTAAGGAAAAACAACTTTGCCATTATAAAGAGGGCTACGACCATTTGTTAGCTTTGTCTACACCTGACGTTTGTTGTGCAATGTTAAATTTTATACGTGTGTCACTCATGATCAGAAAACGGTATAGCTAATTTTGGCTCCCAGTATCAGTTTTGTTGCTCATGTATACTGTTGCTTTATTTTTCATGATTATTTGAACCTGATCGAATAAGCAATGGGCCATAACTATCCCTATTAATCAATGTATGTTATTAATTTACTGTACAAATTTAAAAACTGCTTCTAAATGAATTTTAAAGTATGTTCTGAAATGTATTAATTGACTTTTATGATTCTTACGTGAATCGAATAAAGTTTATGAATTGAATTGAATTGAGTAACTGACCCACAACGAAACACAAATACACAAACACCTTAGCCTCCTTCACTAATTCAGCATACACACCAAACCCCTAATAGAGCCCATGCACATCTACATATCTGCCATTGTATGCTACATTGCTGTGATTGGGGCACCAACTTCTCCCATTTCCCTTAGCCAAGACTCCTTGCCAGTTGGCTAAGCTGTATATAGTATCATAATATAAAGAAGAGTAACTTTAAATGTCACCTAAAGACTCACTGTGTTTCACCGTGTCATCATCTTGTCATTGTTAAGTAATTATAAAGAATTCACAGGAATAACTTTGGGGGAATCCTAGTAACAAACATTTCCATAACTGTATCAAGAAAATAATTATTCATCAAAATAATCTCCTAAATTCATATCGAGTATAAGGTGTTATGGGGAAGTTCCACAAATGGTAATCTATACCAGGAGATAGAGTGAACCACAAATACAATGTACACACTTAGAAAAAAATACATACCCCAGTTAAAGATTTTGACCTATTCTCAAACTAAAAATGGTTCGAGCACCCCGTTTACTGGATGGTGTAAAAGGTCAAAGATCCAAACAACATACGTGAGGTGATATAAGAGAACAAGATATTACTGTCTGAATCCTTACAACCTCTTCTTCAAATTGGTAAAACATAATGCCGGAAAAGGATACAGTTAAAATGTTATCATGAAAACATAACTGAGAGGACAAACATTTTTGAGGTGGATTCAGGCATAGTACTCATACGTGAAAGGTGTACTATAAACAAATTGTGTCCATGGTTTATGACAAAAGTTTTGATAAATTATTGTGTGCCCCAACAACTAAGGTTAAGGTAGTAAGGTAGAAGTTCAAACAGAAACGTCTCTTTCTAGATGTTCAGCAGGAGGGCAAAAATATATGAAAGCAAAATATAAATTTTCTAACTGACAAGACCAACATAATAAATTCTTCTCAAATGAATAAAATAGTTTTAGGCAAATTCAAACATGCAATTATTTTATCACTCCTCGTGTTGGGCAGATACTTGCTAATCTGCAATCTAAACATAACCCAACTATATAATGGATAGAGTACTTTCAAAACAATTAGAAGTATATCATACACAAACTCAAATGTTTCATGTCGTGCAATCAGAGGTATAACCATAAAGAGGGATAATATTAAAGAAGAACGTCTCTTAATGTTCTCTGAAGGCCCGCAAGATGCCCTCATACTTTTTGATCTCTTTAGGAGTAAATTTCCCAACATCATGTGCGTTATAGGGTTCCTACAAATGTAGCAGGACTGTATATTAGACCAACACAAACTTCACTATATAGGGACTCAGTCCACATATACCATCAGTAAGTGGGTTTCACCTTCTTACAGTATCACATTCAGCCCCTAAACCAACCAGGGTAACTGATGTTATAGACAACCTCAAACATGACAGTCTGATTCCTAAGGAATCTGTGGAAACAAATCAAACCCTATTGTTTGGTCACTCTTGCATGCTCAAGGTAAACACAAGAAATATACAACAATGCATTCTCAAACATTTATTGAAACGATCATATTCTTGCTAAGAAAGCATGAGCTGTGATTATTAGAAGGATGAGAGGTTACTGCAATCAGCATTATTAGTATGGTAAACAATATGAACAATTCAACATGTTAATTGTTGCTAATATTTGCTTACTCCTATCTGTTTCTAATACTATACTAAAGAGAGCATACCGGGAGAACCCTCTGCCAGATCAATTTGGATAGCCTAACCCACATACAATGGTTTTAGGGGTCAGGAAGCCGGTCGCAGTTTACAGGTTATCTTCCTTAGCCGGATGGAACGCAGAGTCAACAGGACTGCATCTCAGTCACAGTTCGTAGAAGTTCTGTGGTAATCCCAGCATGGATATGCTCCTCTCAAAGAGCTCTAGCATGGAAGATGTTTATATAATAAAGTATTGTTCTTATCAAACTGTGGCAGAGGCGCAGAGCAGCTCCTTCGGTTTTGTGTAGCTAAAATGAAGTGCCTCCTAACGAGCACAAAAAGAAAGGAAAACAATGGCATTGTGTTCCTTATGTATAACTCTGGAATTATCTGTACAAACCACAGGGCGTCAGTGTATATCAGAGATTCACATACAGAACATTCACGCGTTAGCAGAAAAGTGTGGCAAAAGGCACCACAGAAAGATATGTCATTCTAAGGAGTTGAATCTAAAATGGAGACTACACGAGAGCCAAGCAATACCCTCCCCTTGGTCGAAAAAGAGACTTATTACTAAATCTAGCCACTCTAAAAGTATATAAAAATCTTACCATTACATAAAATAAAACTTTAATAATATAAGCAAAATCAAAAGCCATCAAAAAAAGGCCAATTAAAAAGTCCTGCAAACTTCTAAAAAATCAGAAAAATAATTCTAAAAAACAAAATTGCCTAATACAAAAAGGTCTATGAGGCATTTGTACTACAGGATGGTATCTTGGAAAGGTCCACCGTGCCCAGAAAGTCATTTGGGTCCTGCAGGGAATTTGCATCTGCAGATCCACAGTAGCCTGCAGAGCACATTCTAAAGAACCAACTTGGCAAGTACAAGCCTCATCAGCAAAAGCCAAGGTCAGGTTTGCTAGACGTTTAGCATCAGACGAGAAGCTAGATGACATAGATCCTGGAGTGAAAGCATCTATCCAATCCGGCGTGGGAACCTCATAATATGCCTCCCGGAGCAATGGTAGCAACATAGGACAATACTGGAGGTACAATCTCAATGAGCACACTAACAGATCGATATCCGTAGTCAGCGCCAAGCACCAAAGTCAACTAAACACAGGCTGTACACTCAGAAACCACACTGGCCAAAAAGGCAAGGACTAGTTGTCTTTTAATTACAGTAACAAAGATAATCCAAAGTACTATACCATATGTTCATGACACAGAAGGATGTGTGGCAATTGCATCACCATTAGGTCAATCCATTACGAAGCAATACAAATAGGGCCAAAACAGCAATCAACAGGAATAATATTAACGGAATGCCTCAAAAAAGGCTGAAAATAGAGAACATATTAAATACAGAAAAACTCCATGTACAGTCTGAAATGCAGAAACAAATCCAGACCTAAGCACTTTAAAAAAGTGTACTACTCCAGTGGAGTTTGATGCATGAAAAAGGTGATGCTCAAGCTGAACAAAATGTAGTGGCAGATTGGTGCACAAGAGTGATTGAACTTCTGAGGAAGGCCTGGCAACTTGGAGATCAACAGTTTATTGGGCACATGTTAATGCCACATCTTTTTGAAAGAATAAGGCTTTCAGTCAGCTTAACCAACAAATGCTAATATAGGAAATAGGGACTATTAGACACAAGATCCTTTCCTCAGCTGTGTGTGTAGGAGGATATAGTACATTCATACAGCCAGCCACGACCTTGAAAACTGCAAGAATGTAGAGAACATCCTGTCATACTTCAGCAATCATGGTCACTCAGAATCAAGTAACTTCCGTTTGAAAACAACAAAAATACCTGACTTATTCAAGGATACGGGAACCCCATTCAAATAATACGCCAAATTAGCCATGGACACAAAGCTCCATACAGTGTTATCTCTTATAAAGTATTGAATGGCTCAAGGAAACTCTACATTCATTCCCACTAACCCCACAAAAAAATCTCTCAGTCACTACTCACACATTTGTAATCGAAGAGAAGGAACCTAGTCTCACGCCAGAAATTTCTGCCTACTTGAAAGTGTTTATGACAAGGTGAGAAATTAAGCGTAGAGGTGCTCAAAGAAATGGAACTATGAATTAACCATATAACTGAAGGTGTTTCAGCTACAGTAAAGGACAGTTTTTCTAAACGCTCTATCTGAAGCATAGTATAAGTTACACCCTTCTTTGCTATGATCTGTTGACTACATGACAAGTTATAAGGTAAAAATTATTCTGTTACACTCAGATATATCCATGGCACTCTTTGATTCTTGAACTTTGATTTTAAAAACTGCAATGTTCAACTCAATTTACTATGACCATGTAAAAGGGCAGACATGTAATTTTGCATGATATCAAAGGCAGATAACACAATATTATTCAATTAATAAACATGAGTAGACAATGTGGTCATGCCATGATCGACAACAGTTGTTCTTTCTAAATTTGTTGCAACCTTTCAGCAGCTTCTTGTTGTGAAATCTTCCAAATCTCATTATAAGTTTCATATATGAAAAGTTTAGAATGGGGAGGTCTGGGGCCTAATAAAAAATCTTGCCAATCCATATTGCCTGAAAGAAGGGATAAATGTTGCTTAACAGTGGACACAGTTGAGTGTCCTAGCCATTGCTGGCATATCTTACCTACACTATAAGTAGTTACTACACCCGGATGTCATGGCCAGACGTATCAGCGGTCTGGTCTGCTAGCTTTAAAACCCTTAGAGGAGTTTTAAAAATGTGCATTTCAGCCATTAGTCTCAAGAAGACACACCAACCACCCATCTAAACTGTAAATTGAAGGGTTGTATGTCCCATTCTGCACCATTGTATTTAAGTTCTTAGCATTAGCTATTCCAAGACACGTAGTCTGTTGTACTATTTTATTTAAAAATATATTTGTTGAAGGATCAAACAAGCACTAAATAAGCCATCAACGCCCTGGACTTGCCAGTGTCTCATACCCCAGATAGAATTTAGATCAATACTGTTTTTCAATTAATCATAACCCATTATCGTCAAATTGGAAATGAACGCATCGGAATACATTCATTTTGTTAGTGTTAGCTTGTTTTTCATTGCTTGGAAGGTATAAGTTTATAATAAAACTAAACTGGGTCTGTGGGGACATGACTAGTATAAAATAAGAAAACATTTTCAAATAATGTTGTGGACTTCCTACTGGTGGTGTCAGGCAGTGTTCCCACTATGAGTAGTTAAGAACAGCACAAGGTGCACTTGCTCTATATAAATAATGATGAGTGTAACGATGATAGCAAACTATTTCATCATAGTTTTCTGAATTCAAATACAAATCCTCATATTCAAATGATGTGTAGGATTCTAATTCAGATAACATGTTTGAAACAGTTGCGCCATCCTATTCACCAGAGATGGAACCTGGAGTAACAAAATCATCCATAGCAATATTAAAAACATATAGAATTCCTAAAGTTTCTGTGGGATCTACAATGTCATAAGGGACCATATTCCAGATAATACAATCATGGACAGGAAATACAGCAATGCTAACAAGGGACGAGTCTCTTCTGACCTTATGTGAGGAAGAATGGGGAGTAAGTACTTCAGCTACCAGTTCTGGAGAAGAACATTCTGGGTGATAGTGTCCATTTAATAGCAGCACAAACACTGCAACAAATCCAATCCAGGTGAAGAGAAAAACCAAGGAAAGGAAAATAGATAAAGGACAAATCAGATAAGTCTGTTTAAGCCAAGACAATGGAAGTGCACCATGCAAGGAAGTATGCGAGGAATCTGTAGAAAAATCCTCAATGTTGGCAAAGTAACCAGAGGCAGTTTGTTCAAAAACAGGAACAATATGAGGCTAAGGAGAGAATGTGGGTATCTCCTAAGGCGGTTGATAATATTTAATTTCATTGTCCAGTACGGCAGTAGAAACAGGCACAAGTGCAAGTTCAGGATCAGAAGTCCCCAGTAGGGGAGTAGTTAAATTAGGACTGCTTAATTCATGTAGAGGGATCTCTTGCAAGGTACCAAAGGTGGATACAAAAGCTGGAAGTTGCTTAGACTCATATTCCAATACTATTTGGTGATAGGCTGAAGCTAAATCCAGCTTGGAAAAAACTTTAGCCTCTTACAATCCTGCCAACAGTTCTGAAATGTTAGGCAACACATATAAGTCTACCCATATTTCCCTGTTTAAACAATGAAGGTCCACCCATACCCTCACCTCCCCACTGTGTTGGCAAGCTACTACTAAGGGGGACAACCACAGTGAGGATTCAACTGGTTCGACTACACCTCTTTTGCATAGCAAGTATAGTTCCTTCTCTAAATCGTTAGAAATGCTAAAGGTCACACTTCTGAGTTTATCCTTGACGAGCCTGGCTCCCTCTTCACAATAATTTTACATTTGAACCGCAATATCTTGTTGAACTCACCAGAGAAAACATACGGATACTTTTCCATAATATTTTCTAGGTCTGGTTCATCTCTATAGGCTAAAACCTTCTCTTCAGTTCCAGGTTTAACTTCATGCCAAAGAGACCCTGGTGAAACCACCACAGAATTTTGAGGCCCTTGTTAGCTACATATACTCTGCCTGCTATCCTATGACCTTTGAATTCTAGAATACCACCGAAGTAACTACAAAGACAGGCCCAGAACTGTACCTGGGTAGAGCACACCCTATGGAGTCGATCTCAGTCCTGCAACACTCCTTCTGTGGCCTGTGGGTCCATGTTAGCTGCTCACCACAAATCATCGCCCAAAAGGGCTGTGGTAATTCAAGAATGGAGAGTGAAGCAGATACGTAAGATAAGCTGTTTATTAACTGGTACTGGCTGGCTACTGGTAGCAGCACAGTCCATCACTAACTGCCTTTCTCTAGATTGCACAGCACGTGGAACCCCCACATAACAACGCCGGGATTCCACAAGCAGCATGAGGCCAAATACCCACACATTGATCACTACACAAACCTTCAGAAAAGCAGTCCATTGAGTCCTTTAAGCAACACACTAGTCCTTCAGACAGAGGTTCAGTTCAAGATCCAGAAGTGTTTGATTTGGTATTTTATTTATTTTATATGTATTTATTTATTTATTAAGCTTATAGAGCACGACAGGTACCCAAAAAGGGTTTCCCGGCGCTGGAAGAGGCAGTGTGCTAGAGGACCGAAGTTGCCAGCGAAATGGGAATTATTGATTGAACAGCCAGGTCTTTATGGCGCTCCGAAATCGGACATAGCTGGTTTCGGTACGGATATTCATGGGGAGAGAATTCCAAAGTTTAGGGCCTAAAAGGGAAAAAGGACCTACCACCCATTGTAGAGAGTCTGAATTTGGGCACGCTGAAATAACCTAGGGATGAAGATCGGAGGCAGCGTGCGGGAGTGTAGGTGTGGACAAGGGATTGCAGGTAGCGGGGGGCAGTACCCCATTTTATTTTATACATGTAGCTCAGGGTTTTAAACTTGACCCAACTCACCACTCTGAGCCAATGTAAGTCACGGAGGTGCCCAGAAATGTGATCGGTTCTGTGACTTTTACATAACAGTCTCGCAGCGGCATTTTGAACTAGCTGGAGGCGTCTTGTTACTGCTTTGGTTGCCTCTAGGTGAAGGACATTGCCATAGTCCAACCGAGAAGTTATAAGGGCATTGACCACAGACTTCTGGGTGTCGCGGGGCAGCATCCAGATACATTTGTTTTTACCAACGCAGAATGGTAAAGCAGATGGCCGTCACCTTGTTTACCTGATGCTGCATAGTTAAACCGTTGTCAATGGTAACCCCCAAAATACGCACGTGGTCAGATGGGAGAGGGAGGGCACCCATCTCTGATGGCCAGTGCTTGGAGCTCCAAAGGTCAGGTTTTTGACCTAGAATTAAGACTTCAGTTTTGCCTCCATTCATTTTGAGCAAATTGTCGTTCATCCAGTTGGACATTTTCTTTAGGCCTGACTGGAGGAGGGAAGTGGAAGCTTGGTCCGAATTCGAAAGGGAAAATGCGATCTGGGAGTCGTCTGCATAGGTGAACAGAGAGAGACCTTGTTCAGCAATGTGGGCCAGTGATGTTACATATAGGTTAAACAGAAGGGGGCTAAGTACCGAACCCTGGGGTACTCCAAAAGGAGACTCATGGATTTTGGAGGTAGCTGTGTTTGAGAAAATTTGGAATGTACGGTTAGTAAGAAATGATGACAGCCAGCCCAGAGCCGGGCCGCCGATGCCCATCGAGGTGAGTGATTTTATGAGTATGGTGTGAGAAATAGTTTCAAACGCTGCACTGAGATCAAGCAGAATCAGCGCAGCTGTGTCTTCTCTGTCCAAAAGATGACGTAGGTTTTCTGTAACACCCAACAAAGTTGTTTCGGTGGAGAACCCAGGGCGGAAACCCGATTGGGAAGGGTGAAGTATGTCATTGGCCTCGATGAACTGGGCAAGATGGAAATGAATGTGCCTCTCCAAGATTTTGGAGAAGGCAGGCAGAAGAGAGTTGGGACGGAAATTAGAAAGAATTTTAGGGTCGGCAGTGGGCTTTTTCAGAAGGGGTGTCACCATGGCATGTTTCCAGCTTGCCGGGAGCGTCAAATTTTTTTATGAAAGATTGAGGGTTTTACAGATCATGGAAAGCTGAGGAGTGTCAAGTAGTTTCTGTATCGGGATGGGAAGTGGGTCAGCTGGCGAGCCAGATTTCAGTTTGCCTAGAATCTCGGTTAGGATTTCTAAGTTGATATTTGGCCAAGAATTTAAGGCATCATGATTATGGGATAGATGAGAAGAAGTAAGGGAATTTGCGCTATTCGAACAGTTAACCTGAAGCTGCTGGGGTCTATTACAGTGCTGTTTAGATATATCCTGATAGATATATTCTATCTTCTTTGTGAAAAATTGCGCAAGTTCTTCATATTGGTTGCTGCTCGGGGGGGGGGGGGGTGGTTTGGCTTTGGTTTGAGAGCCCGCTAGTTCTTTTATTAGACCAAAAAGTGTTTCGGATTTGTTTGTTGCCTCCGCCATAGACCTAGCGACATAGCAGGCCCTAGCCGTGGTGCATGCCTTATGATATAACTTCAATGCTTTTTTGTAAGCATCCCCTGATTCTAGAGAGTAGTCTTTCCTCCAGATCCGCTCCAAGCATTTGCATTTGGACTTATCAGCTTTTAGCGATTCATTGAACCAGAGTGCTGGAGATTTGTGGGCTTTCACTTTTTTATAAGACAGGGGAAGACAAATGTCAATAGCCTCAGTGAGCCAGATGTTTATCTTGGTTGATGCACTTTCCACATCGTCTGTATCGCTAAAATACAAGGGGAGATGGGTGTCTAGGACAAGCTTAAGGATGTTCATGTCTAACTTTTTCCAGTCTCTTTTGCAGACATTAAATGTCACGTTTTAAGGGACCAGGACAACAGGGGTGGTGAGACTAAATTTAGATAAAAAATGGTCCGAAGTGCGGGGAGGCAGTGTATCTGGGAAAGGTTTGGGAATATTGGGTCAAGTAGGTGGCCGCCTCTATGAGTGGGTCCAGAATTACACAGCGTGATATTCATAGCTGCAAGATCGGCAATAAGGTTGTTGCCAGTAGTATTTTTCGAATGCTCTAGATGTAAGTTAAGTTCACCCAAAATAGAGAAATTGCTGGAGTTCACAAGTGTCGAGGCTATGATGTCAGAAAATTGAGTCGCCCACGAGTGTACAGGACCAGGAGGCCGATAGACTAATAGGCCAGTGAGGGTGCAGTTCGGGTGTAGGGCTAGTTTGAAGAGCGCAACCTCACAATTGCTCAGAGTAAATGGTTCCAGCATACATTGGAGAGTATTTTTGAATATTATAGCAATGCCTCCCCCAATTTTGTTAGGTCTATTAACCCTGACAATGGCATAACTGGTTGGCAGAGCTTCAGCGATGTCCGGCCTCGAACTATCTTGAAGCCACGTCTCAGTGAGAAACAAGGCGTCGGGTAGTTCGTCATTTAAGAGATCGTAAATGTCCCTTTTATGCTTGTGTAATGAACGGCAATTTAAGCTGAGGAACGTGAAATTGGGTGACGGCTTCGTACCAGGTGAATAGCGACAGCATAACTGGGGTACATCCAGGAAGAACTTGCAATTGGGACAGAACCTGGGACAACAAGGGTCCACATGGAGAATGCTACAATCATGATTCCGCTGAGGTCTCAGAGCATGAAGTTGGGATGAGGAGTAGGTAGTCTGTGTCATGGGATTTTGGCCAGGGGTCGTTGCCCCTGGACCCGGTCGGCTGCGGATGGGTCCTGGAGTCCTGGTACTTATACCCAAAAGTTCCTTTGATGTAGATGTGACTTCAAAGGAACTCTCTGAAGTGCACACGGATCCCTTTCAACCCATTCCTATCTGCCAGGCTATCTGTGTGGGTAATCTGCCCTTTGTCTGAGGACAGGACACAGCCTATTAAGGTGTAAGTGTGAGCCACCTCTCACCTTCCTGCCCATGAAGTCTATCAGAATGCAGGTGAGTCCTCTGTCACACACAGGCCTTCTTGTGTTTGTGGCTGTCTAGAGGGAATGCACAAAATGTAGCTGTTACCCAGCCCAGAAGTGTATTGGAGACAGGCTGCAGGCACACAGAACAAAGTTAAGAGCAGAGAAATGTTCACTTTCTAAAATATCTGAAATGTGAAGTAGCTACTCCTTTCTGATCATGAATTGCATCTTAAAAGGTGTTTTAAGGAACCCCCAATGCTAGCCCATGAGAGGAGTAGGCCTCACAGAAGTGAAAAACTAATTTAGTGTTTATCACTACCAGGGCATGTAAAACTTGAAAATGCATGGCCTACCTTTTAGTTATGTAGCACCTTGCCCATAGGGCTACTTAGTGCCTTCCTTCAGGGAGACCTATGTTAAATAAAAGAGAAGGCTTGCAGGTGGTGTTAAATGCCAAGTCAAAGTGGCAGTAAACTGCACACACAGGCAATGGGAGCCCTGAGACAGGTTTCAAAGTCTACTTGTATGAGTGGCACAATCAATGCTGCAGGCCCACTAGATTACAGGACATGGGTATTTGGTTTACCACTTTACAATGGACTTATAGGTAAACTAAATATGCCAATCAGGTATATTCCAATGTCACCATGTTTTAGGGAAGAAGCACATGCCCTTTAGCACTGGTTAGCAGTGGTAAACTGCGTAGAGTCCTAAAGCCAACAAACAGAATTCAGCAAAAAGATGAAGAGGAAAGCAAATAAGTTGGGGTAACCCTGCAAAAAGGGTAATTTCCAACAATTTCCAATAAGGAACTCAATAAAATCTATGCAGTGCTTCTTTCAACATGCATAACAATGTGAAAGCTGCTCAACTAATCTGGAAGTCTAAATATTTTCAAGCATACATATTTGGGAGAAAACAACTTCCTTGGCAAAAATACAAGCCGACATTTAGGCAGAATTCTTCTGATTTATGTTTTTGACTCTAAAAGCAAAACGGACAACAAATGCCAATGGCAGATTAAGAATCCAGACATGGACACATGGAGTGGAGGTAGGGAAACAGTCAAGGCGAAGATACTGAACCTCAAATGACTTAATTAATAAAGTAAGCCACAATTTTCTGTGGAAAAAATATTTTGCAAATCGTTCCAGATGCACTGAAGACATTACCGCATTTTATGAAAGCTCAATTAAGACCTGGCACAATACAAAATAGCTTGGCGTTCTCCAGAGCAAGGATGTTGTCTAAAACCACAAGTTACTGCTGGTTTTAAAGACGTTGTTTATACCTTTAACTGCTAAAGAAGAACCCCAATAGTATGCCTATACAGCATAATGCAACAGTGGTTGGAGCTATGTACAAGTATCACTTTAGGTCTCATGCAACATACAGCAATAGGCAAACGCTGGAGTGGAGACCAAGTCTGAATGTAAACAATTGCTCCACTCACATGCACCTTCAGCTAGAAATTATTTCAAGAAGGGCTTTCTCACTTACAAAGTTCTTCACAGCCCGTGTTGACATTATTTTCTACAAACAAATCAAGAGATAAGTCTCTGCATGATCCCTAGGATCAGCTAGTCAAACTTCATGTGTACCTTTGATGAAAATACCCTGTCCTGGAAAAATATATTTCAGGAGTCATGTTTTCAAATAAGCTACTGCATGTCCTTAAAATGGTAACTTAACATTTGGCCTTTTGAACAAGTGCTGTTTAAGAGACGATCAACACCAGCAGATGGTGTCGTTCATAATTTTGTACTGTATAAATCTACTTTCGAACTCCAGTGGAAACATTTTCCAGACAACAGATACACCAAATTGAAGAAAAAAACATGCAGACTAACAGAAAGAAGACATGTATTTTAAGAAATACTTCCCTCTAGAATCAGTATTAGACCTTGCATCTTTTGGCATGTTTCCCCTGTCGTTTTTGCCTTCTGATGGTTTTCCATGATTGGCATATTTGATTTACTAAAAACTCCCTAGTATGCGCAGGTGTGCCCAAGGCCTGTTAATCAAATGCTACTAGTGGGCCTGCAGCACTGGTTGTGCCACCTACACAAGCAGCTTTTCAAATGGTTCTCAGACCTGCCACTGCAATGTCTGCGCGCAGTTTTTTACTGCCAGGTCGACCTGGCAAGTACACCCACTTGCCAGGCCCTAACCTTCCCTTACCTGACCTGAGCTAGGCAGAACTGGTCTATGTATGCCAGAGGAACTTTGTTTGTACCAACTTCAAAGGAAAATGTGGTATAAATATTGGAACCTTGATCCCAGAACTTTGGAACTCTTTGGGATTAGGAAACTTGCCAAGAAGAAGAGCCGGAGAAGCTGTGAGGAGGGACTACCACTTTGCTGTGTGCTTTGCTGTGTTGGCCTACAGGGGCTGCTTCTGTCTTGGGCAGTAAAGGGACTGTACTGAAATTTCTAAAACTTCTTCTGAGTATTTCCAAGGGCTTGAAGTAGAGCTTGCGCCCCTCTTCAAGAAGTCTCAGGAACAGCAAAGACTTCGCCTTCCTCTGGGTACCGCATCTGGGACTGTGGGTTTCAGTTGCCACAAAGGGAAACAGTAACCTGATGCTGCTGCCGGCTCAGTGACCATGGTTTGGAGGCACCGCTTGTAAGTTACAAGTAGCACCGCCTTGTCCCACACCGCAGTCTTGGCCCACCAGCCTCATCGACCCCAGATCATCAACCAGCACCGCTGCTTGCACCATGAAGTATCAGCACCACGAAAAGCACTGCCCTACTTCACACCTCAGCCCTGGTATCACTGATGCCGCTGGATGACCACAGCTGAGCCACTGCCTGCACAGCAACCTCAGGGCAACGCACGCCACACTGCTCCACTAAGCACCGCAGCCTCGATGCCTGTCGCAGTCAGCCCGCAATACCATAATCGGCCAGAACAAAAGGTACTGTTTGAGGGTCTTCCGACACTGCAGTCAGCCCGCACAGCCACAGTCGTCCGGAGCTGCTGGATTTGTGTGTTCACTACACCGTGATAGCCCCGGACGGAGCTATCGACTTCAAGTAACTGCATTTAAAGTCTATTCCTTTTGCATTATTCGTATTTTGATTACTGTATGTTGAATGTCTTGTTTTATACAGATAAATATTGGCTATTTTTCTAAAACTGGTGTGGTGTCCTTTTGCAGTGTTTTCACTGTATTACGGTGAGTTATGTGCAAATGCTTTACACATTGCCTCTGAGACAAGCCTAACTGCTTGTGCCAAGCTACCAAGGGGGGTGAGTAGGGGTTATTTCAGAAGTGTATCCCCCTTACCCTGATTAGGAAGAAGGGTCCCTACTTGGTCAAGGTGCAAATATTTGCCAACTAGAGACCCCCATTTCTAACACTCAGTCACAGGGATCTCCAGAATTTCTGAATCCTGGAGTCATTTTGCTTAACTTTCTAGGAGCAGAGGGAAGAACAGAAGTGGTAATTGAAAGCCTCCATGATTTTTCCAACTAAGGATGGTTTGACCAACCTATAAGGGTTAATTAGGAGGAAATTGTGGTATAGAAGACAGCAGACATAGCAGCTTCTGAATATAGAGTGGTGGTTGTTCTGTGATTTCCAGCTGCGATGTCCAGCTCTTATGTGTAACTAAGTTATTGTGATTTCTTCAGTACCTGTACTAACCTTCATTTGGCATGATTGCAGGTACACAGAATGGGTTTATTATATGGTCAATTGTATCTCCATCAATGTATGTTTCCTAGTGAAGCTGCTGTTTTTAGAAATAGGGACTGGGGGTTGGACACAGGTCGACTGTCTCTATCAATAAATATATTCTTGCTTAATTTTAGACTTCGCCCCCTTTTTAAAGTGGTCTCTGAATGAAATTCTAGTTAGAACACAACTAAAGGGTAATATCTAGGTTTAATAAATGCGCCCTCATTGCTCAAAGCGCAGTTTTCAGTATGTAGAATGTTCCTATGCAGTGAGAAAACCCAACTTAAGCAAGTAATTAAGGGTCGCCCAATACCGGTCGGTAACGGCCGAAATTACCGAATTTCGGCCGTTACCGACCGGTATTGGGCTTTTTAGATGTAGGTGGATTTTTTTAGGATTTGGGGCCCGATGTAGGTCGGTCGGTAACGGCCGAAAAT
The DNA here is from genome assembly GCF_964261635.1 of Lissotriton helveticus. Classification (NCBI taxonomy): domain Eukaryota; kingdom Metazoa; phylum Chordata; class Amphibia; order Caudata; family Salamandridae; genus Lissotriton; species Lissotriton helveticus. Next base: position 696,703,669 of record NC_136063.1, read on the forward strand.
CGGTATTTTCGGCCGTTACCGATCGGAATTGAGCCATCGGGATGTAGGAGGCCGAAATCCGACAAAATCGGTGAAATTACCGAATCGGAAAGTCACCGAGTCGGTAAAATCCCGAATCGGAAAAAATAAGGAATCAGAAAAATCTCCGAATCGGTATGATACCGAATCGGAGATTTTTCAGAATCCTTATTTTTTCCGAATCGGTATTCGACCGAATCGGAGATTTTACAGAATCGTGAACGTACCGAATCGGTATAATTACCGATTCGGTGATAATCCGAATCGTTGTGAAAAGCTGAAGATTGAGATGTAGGTAAGCACTGAAATACCGAATTTGCTTCAATTTCGGTATTTCAGATTCGGTAATTACCATGGATTGGAATCAGGTGGTAACCAGGTGCAACCTATAAAAAAGGACCCAAAATGCAGTTCTACTTGCAACATGGCAGCTTTCTATGTCATAGCAAGACGGTTACGGCTACAGCAGGAAGGAGAGAGGGAATGGCAGAGAGAGGAGCAGGTCTATAGACAGAGGGTCACCCTGTCAATGCTCACTGATGCAGAGATCCTACAGAGGTACAGGCTGGACCCAGAGACCATCAGAGACCTCATTAGGGACCTCAAACCCCTGTTGCAGCACCCCACCCCAAGGGCACACGCAATCCCTGTGCATGTGCAGGTGCTATGCTGCCTAAACCTGCTGGCGTCTGGCAGCTATCAAAGTGTAGTTGCTGTGGCAGGAGGGGTGACCCAGAGCAGCCTGTCAAGGTTCTTCCACAAGTTCCTTGATGCCATGATCCAGAGGATGGACCAGTACATTTCCTTCCCTGCAACCCATGCTGAACTGGTACAGACTAAAGCTGACTTCTACCAGATGGCAGGATTCCCCCACATCATTGGCTGCATAGACGGCACACACATTCCGATTTGCCCCCCTGCTGACACGGAATACGTATACCGCAATCGGAAGTCACGGCACACCATAAATGTCCAGGTGATTTGCAATGCCAAGGGTGTCATCACTGACCTGGTGGCGAAGTTTCCGGGGAGTACCCACGACTCCTATATCTTCCAGAATAGCGGAATTTATGCACGGCTGATGGCAGGGGAATTAGGTGAAGGATACCTCCTAGGTAAGACACAGTGTCAGACCCCCATAACGTAAATAGCAGTATGAAGTACATGTATGCATGTGAGTAATGTCACCCCTTTTCCTTCTAGGCGACAGTGCATATGCCCTCCGCTCGTTCATTCTCACCCCCTACCTGAACCCCTCTACACCCAGCCAAAGGAGGTATAACCGTGCCCACAAAAGCACGAGGAATGTAGTGGAAAGGACCTTTGGCATCTGGAAGAGCAGGTTCAGATGCCTGCACAAGAGCGGAGGTGCAAGGCAATATACCCCCATCACCTGCTGCAAAATAATAGCTGTCTGTGCAATGTTGCACAACCTTGCAGTCAGGAAAGGCACTGAGGTTGAGTTGTCCGACTACGAGGACCCTGACGATGACAATGCTGTGCCACTACCACTACCTGCTGGAGTGTCTGCACCAAGTGACGGCAGATACAGGCGTGAGGAGATAACAGCCAACTATTTCTGAGTGAGTACAGATGCACAGACAGGTCAATGTATGTTTTCAAAAAAGAAATTTAATAATGTTGCAACAACGTTACTGCACTGATGTGCAACAAAAAAAAAGTAAACAAGATGTGGTCAAATGTCAATTGTCCGGGTTGCCTCACCCGCCCTGGCAGTCTTATTTCTTGCTGCGCTTAGCAGCCCCACTAGGATGTGGCTCACCCCCTTCTGTATGACCAGCAGCCTCAGCTGAGCGCCTGAAGCTCCGGCGCGGCTCAGACACTGCGCTGGCCAGGCTGCTGCGGCTGCTGCTGTCCCCAGCCTCGCCCAGGCCCAGGGCGGGATTAACAACTGTGTTGGATATCAGTAATGTCTCCATTGCGTTGGTAATGCGGGCCATGCCCCTAGTCACCTCTGCCATGTTCTGGGTGAGGCTGCCCTCCATGTTTGTCCCACGTTGGCATAGCTGGGCGGTTGCAGCAGCAAGGCGGTTCATAGACCTATTCAGCATGCGGGCATCCCTGCGGCGACAGTGCTCGTGTTCATCCATTTTATTGCAGAGCTGGGTGATGGCAGTGGTCATTCGCCCTATACCTGTTGCAATGTCCTTGTTGCTATCAACAAATGTTTTGAATCCCTGTGCCATCTCCCCCATCTGCAGGTTGTGCAGCCGCAACTGGCGATGGCAGGCCAAGATTGATTTTGCCAGCATTCTCTGGATTCTGACCATACTGCCCTCCAGCCCTCGGAACACGCTGCCCTCCTGTGCTGGATGTGCACTGCTGGATGCACGTGGCCTCCGGGGATTGCCGCTGCCCTGCTGTGTGTGCTGGGGTGACACAGGTGTTACAGGGTTTTGTGCTGGAGCCTGACCCGCTGCTCCCTTCATGAGGTTTAATGGTGCAACAATTCTCCTCCTGGCAGGAGATGTGGCCGGTGCAGGGTGGGTCTGTGGTGGTGAGTTCTCCGGGGAGAAATGCAATGGGGGCGTCTGAGACAGAGACAGTCTGGGAGAGTGTGGTAATGTGAGGGAATGTCCAGTGTCTTCCTCATTGCCCAGGGCGCTGCTGTTGTCCTCCTCCTGTATATGTACACTGGTGCTTGGCACTGCCACCGCACTGGCTGATGGTGCTGGAGCTGGTGCTTGAGTAGCTGCTGCTCCCCCGCCTGATGGTGCCCCTAGGTATAAAGAGGCATTTGTCAACTGATTGCTAATGTATTACATTCAGTACTATTAAAACATTGCACATCTCTTTACTAATACTTTGATGCAGTATTACAGTTCTTTTTATTACGCTTCTGCAGTGGCATTTTAGGGTACTTTTGCTGACTGCATTTAGCATGATGCATTGATCATGTCTGTTGCTAGCAGTACTGGGCTGGGGTTTGGCTGTGCATTGGGTCTAAAGGGGAGATGTCTGGTATGGTGTGTCAAGTTGCGCATGCTTCTTACCTGTAGCTGTAGCTCGGGATGAGCTATCCAGGTCCCCAATTCCCACAACACTCGCGCGCTCAATGGTATTCGCCACAAGTTCCTCCAGCTCAGTGAGGGGTGACGCCCGGTTCTTGCCTCCACCAGTTAGTCCAGCCTGCTTGTGCAGCTCGGCAAGTTTCCTTTTAGTGACGCCGCGGATGTCGTAGAACCTCTTTTTGAGGTCGTCCAGGCTCCTGTGGGTGACACCGACAGCGTTTACTCTTTCCCCAATTTCAATCTACAGCTTCCTCTTAGTGCTCTCTGGAACAGTGAGGGACAGCCTTCCATACAGCTGGCTGTGTACCCTCACCACCTCCTCCACCAACACTTGCAGCTCCATGGTGCTGAATTTGCTCTTCCGCTTGCGCTCTGCCTTCTGCCTCTCAGAGCTGCTTGCCATGTTTTACAGGGATCTGGATACTGCTGCTCACTGTGGCTGCTCAGCTCAGGCTGCCTCTCCGGAAAGTTCTGATGAGTTGCACCTGCCTGGCTTGCCACACCCTGTGGGGGAGGGTGCTTCCACCTCATTGGCTGATGGCTTTAGTTTCAGTTTCCTTGCTCGACAAATCGGCATTTACCGATTCGGTAATTGCCGAATCGGAATATACCGATTCGGTAATTACTGATTCGGTATTTATAATGCATTCCTATTGGCCTTTTGGCCCAAGGGGTGTTTTGCTATTACCGATTCGGTATTTTCCGATTCGGTGGTGGCAGATTCTGTTTATACCGATTCGGAACTTGCCGAATCGGTACGTATCGACTCACGATACCGATTGCTACCGATTCGGAAAATTTCCGAATGTTTTCATCTACATATCATTTACAGATTTTGAAATACCGATTCGGTACGATTCGGTATTTTAAAATCGGTAAATGCGTTTTACCTACATCGGGCCCTTGGTATTTTACCGAATCAGTAAATTAAGGATTCGGTAAAATACCGAATTCTTAACATACCGATTCAGTAAATTACCGAATCCAGGATGTAGGGAGCACTCAAGTTGGTGCATTCCTCAGTTAAGGATTCGTTATTTACCATCAACTACAAGTTGGTGGTAAATAATGAAAACCTTTGAAAAAGCATTTTTTTTGCTTTTCCAACAGTGCGATGTGGCAGACATATATGCCCTTAGGGCATGTATGTGTGCCACATGTGCACCCATACACAATTGAGGGGTGCAACAGGGTGTCAAAGTGACACCCTGCCACCCTTCAATGATTTCCCCCTTTTACAGAATCGGTATTTACCGATTCGGTAATTGCCATTCATTCCTATGGGCCTGAATGGCAATTACCGAATCGGTAAATACCGATTCGGTAATTACCGAAACTTACTGATTCGTTAATTTTTAACGAACAATTACCTACCTCCCATTTACCTATTCTTAAATACCGAATCGGTATGATTCGGTATTTAAGAATAGGTAAATTGAGATTACCTACATCTGGCCCTAAATATTTTACTTTAAAAAATGAACTAGAGGAACGAAGATCTGTTTCGGAATAAAGAAAGGATAAAAGTATGACCCACTCATGCCATATCAACGTCTCCATATTATCTTTTCAACAATGTATATGTATTTAAAATCACAGTCATTCCGGTCTTCCAAACATTAAGGGGCGACAGTAAAACTTTATGACATTCAAAGTGATTGTTATGTTTTCAGTTTCAATATGTGGAGATATTAGGACAGTCTGTCATTTGCTACACTGGAAACGGTACGAACAGATATGCCTCACCCCATAAAATAAAGGCCTGTCTGACTTTTGGAAATTCCTACAGCTCATAAATTTGACGGTGCTTTATTTCCTGTGTCTGAAAAATTACTCTTCTTTGGATGAAAATGGTTCGCTACCAAGTTTCTTTTCCCAGATCATGGCGTGAGTGGAAAGACTGACAAGGACCATGCAAGATGTATAGATTGCATCCTATGCTCTCTAGACCACTCCTTTATTTATGCGTTTTCATATAGCGCCTACTTTACCCAGAGGTGCCAGAGCTCTGTTCAATGTAGGATCAGACATTATGGTTACAAATATACAGAGTATACATTTGATAAAAATGTCACATTGCAAAACTAAAGTTGGAGCAATTAGGTTTGCAAATATTCCACAGCTAAAGCGTAACCGTAAGGTCGAAACAGTTCTCCAGTGAGGAAGATGAAACAGTCAGTCGAAGAATTATTGGTAGCATTTAGGACTGTACAGCACCACCAAACCTAAAACATGAGTCTGCAGGCCCGTAGCAGGCAACATGGTTAATCGACTCCCGTGATCCTGTCAATATGACTTTAACTTTCATTTAATTACATTTCTTGAAAAGATTGCCCTGCCAAGATACATTTAATTAGAATTGGGACAAACACGTTTGTTTGCAATATTACACTGTAATCGACACTTTAGGTTTGCCACGTTTCATTGGTGGCAGCATAGAGAAAACTCCAGAATATGGCTGACCTCCAGTGGCATAGCTATTGTTAATGTAGCAGGTGCAGTGCACCGGAGCTGTCTCTGCTAAACCATTGTCACTGCAGCATTAGGGCCCTTGCTATGTCACTGTTAAACTCTGGCTTCTCTCGCACTGATACCAAAATAGTATTTTGCCTCAGGCTCGTGCAAACGCACCTTTTTATTTTTTGGGGCGGTTTTGTATAGCGCAAACTTGGCCCAGTGGCTTTGGAGCACTTTACATGGGTACCAGTTACATTACACATGGTCAAATTCTGTGAGTTTGATGAGGCAGGCACTGTGAGCGAGTACACAAGGGATCAAAGAGGAAGGAGCTTAATAGCAGTGCTTAATTTGAGCAGGTGGTTTTCGGTGCTTGGCACAGGTACTTATTTTGTCAATACCGGCTCTAATAAAAGCCTATAAAAAACACACCAGGAGAGAAAAGGGACTAAGACTTCTCTGGTTCGCTTATTATCAATTGAAAAACACACAACAGAGAAGTGCTGACACATAGAAAAATATATATCTAATTTGTTCTAATTCTAAGGCAAAAAAAAGGAAACTATATTACATTACATCAAACTCCACATGAGTACAATGCTTATCTGATTTTATAGCAACTTTAGGGGAGACAACACATGTCTTAATACTGCCCTCACACACTTTGCAGTGTCATGCTTCATCATTGGGCCGCATCATACATCCAGGTGCAGACCAACACACTGGATGGAGCGCAAGTTTTTTTGTAGATGAAGATTAGTGTTGAGATTAGAGAAAGTGAGAAAATGTGATAGAACTCATACAACACGAAAAATAACGTGACGTAACAAACAAACAAAAAAAAACAGGGGGGGTTATCTCCTCTGTAGCGGGACCAATATAGTGCAGTATTTTATAATTTAAAACAACCTAAGGGTCAATTTATATACTTTTATTCTGGCTGTGGACCCCTGGAAGGATTAAAATCTCTAAGAATATGGGTATAAAGGGAAAGCAACGGTCCCTATATCCCCTCTGCAGTGGGGATATAGGGACCGTTTGTTTGTTACGTCACGTTATTTTTCGTGTTGTATGTGTTATATCACATTTTCTCACTTCCTCTAATCTCACCACTAATCTTCATCTACAAAAAAACCTGCGCTACATCCAGTGTGTTGGTCTGCACCTGGATGTATGATGCGGCCCAATGATGAAGCTTGACACTGCAAAGTGTGTGAGGGCAGTATTAAGACATGAGTTGTCTCCCCTAAAGTTGCTATAAAATCAGATAAGCATTGGAGTCTTATAAAAGCCTGTCACATGTAGCACTGTTTGTATAAGTTTGTGAGGAATACAACAACAGTTGTTCAATAATTAAATACACATTAAAATCACTAAGACCCTTCACCCAAAGCCATAAGAATAGCATGGGCGGCATGCATTCGTAATTTTTAATGTATATTTAAAGGTTGAATTGTCACACTTTTTTGAGTGTGATAGTAGTTGTCATGGGACTGTCATTGGCAGCGATGACATGAGCAATTGGTGATGCAAGCTGCAGTGGGTTCATAACAAGGCCCTGGCACTTTTTTTTTAGGTCTCACCCACGCAGCGCGCATGCGCTACATAGGCAAAAAGACCTTTTCCGATCGCCATGGCTTTTCAGCCAAACACGTGCACACGTTCCATTGTCTTCAATGGCAACGCATGCACGTGAGGCGATTTACTTGCGGGAACGAGCGCCGACATATGGTAGCAATTAACGCTCCAGCGAGTAAATCACGCAGGCCCCCCTCCTCCCCCTGCTTCTAGCGCTCGCGCACACACAACTCCAGGACTTGTTTTTTTTTTTTACTTTAAGCGCAAGGCGCGCGTGCGGCCAATGCTTGTTAGAACTGGCCCAGCATCTGAGTACTTCTTGTCTTGAACTGGTTTTGTTTGTTTTGTTTCGCAGTTTCATGTAGTATCTCTATGACTTCCTGGCGCTGTTGGGGGGACCAGTTTTTGGACATGTAAGTTCCAAACATCTGCCTTCCAGTCACAGCCAGCCAGTGTTCACCTAATGTCTGTGACGTAATGCTATTATTACTAGCTAATGCATATTGACATAACTGATGTGATTTGTGGAAACAGACAGACAGCGCTGTCATAAATAAAGTGCCGGGCCAGGATTTAAGTGCTGTTACCGAGCACCAAAAAAGACCTGCACAAATTAGGCACTGAGTACAAGGACATTTCTTATACTAAATGAGGGATCCGTGCAAGATTTATCATAGCAACGGTTATGGCTTGAGGAGTTGACATTGAGAGATTAGATGTGATTAATTGTTATTGGCACTCTAACCGGAGGCTAATGGTTGTTCAGTATAGCACTCATACCTGGAATAGCTTCTTGGCGCTATATACTACTGGTCAGACTACAACAACATTACCGTGTCATTTAGATCTTGGAAATGTGAGTTGTACGTTCATCCTCATGCGCAGCGTGTGACCTGCAGCGCAGATCTGGCCGCGCATTTCTGCCACGCTCCATTATCCGGACAGAAGCACGCGCTCTTCCATCTGCAGGAGGAGCTGCCCCTGTGCCCCGGCTCCCCTTCGCTCCCCTCCTCCCCCTGCCCTGATTAGAGGTCTCTATTTTAGGACGCACGTTTATTTCCTCTTCTGATTTTCCTTTTCCATGTCTAATTCAGCCTCTGAGGTGAACTATGACATGCATCCTTCATGCCCCTCCTCTCCCTTGAGATCTCGGCGCTCCGTGGCTCTGCTCTTCTGTAAGCTGCATCTTCTCCGGTCTCCTGGAAACTGGGCTGGCAGGATGGACACACTGGCGCTCACAGGATGACTCCCGCCGGCCCGCAGCTGCCGTGCATGGCGTCAACACACGCCCAGCGCCGAGAAGCAGCCTAGTTCCTGGCAAGTGTTCTGGGAGTAGCGCTGGCCCCGAACTGCTGACGGGTGTGTCAAGATTCTCGCTTTGGGAACCTAGAATACAGATTTTGTGTCTAATCTTAAGAGGCACAATTGGCAATTTCCGTTTATGTGGTTGTGCGGGTCGGTGAATGCAAAGTGAGTCAAAGGGCAGATGCATGGATGGGTAAGAGACTCAGTGCATGGGTGACTGAATTAATATCTGAACAGTTGAGTGCGTGAATGGGTGAAATGGTGCTGTTATGTTTTGAGCTGCTCACTCACACATGCATCCATTATTCAACCAGTCAGTCACCCCCTTGATCTATCCACAATTAGCCACAGACATCCACTTAACGCGCTCTGATGCCCCAGGGTCTTGCCAGTGCTATATGAAACTCTTTAAATAAATAAATAACCCAGCATGCAGAGACACCGATTCAAACAGTCCCACGTACCAACCTATCTCTCACTTACCAAGCATGTTCAAACACCTGACGTGAAAGCTTTACCAATGCTTGTTCATGACAAATGCTCTGGTTGCACCAAAACTATAATGGCACTAGGAATATGCAAACATAAACAAGTATATACTGCTCCAGGAGCAAATACTACTCACTAAAGCATGCTCCCTTAACTGTGCTCCACATGGAGACCATTTTAAGTGTTTACATTAAACAGAGCACATGCAATAGAAACATCTCATTACCAAATGCTCAGAGCAGAGAGAGATACTTATCATCAGCTGATGTTTAACTCCTCAGCTGCTGAGTCTTTTCCACCGCAACACTGAGCCTTTTTTTAATGTTTAGGTCACTATGACTTAGGCTTTCATAATTATTTTCCCTCAAATGGTATCCGGGCCAAATGTACATGCTTCTTTTCACACATCCTGGGAACACTAAAGTTTCCCACGGTTTGTGGATTCTCCCAGAGGGAACCAAGAAAAATGAAAAAATAAATCTGATTTGCGGGTTTTTTCCACAAAAAAAGGGAAACAAGCATTTGCAATGCAATAGGTCTCGCATTTACTTGTGTTTGAGCTATTGGCATTGTAAATAACAATTCCTTTTATTTATTTGTTTTAACCCCTTCGGGGCGGATGACGAGCTCAGCTCGTCATGGGCGTAACCTGCGCTACGCGGATGACGAGCTGAGCTCGTCACGTAACGCAGGTTTTTTTTAAACGCAGCGCGCAGCGGGAAAACCGCTAGCGCGCATGCGGTTAAAAACCAAAACATAAATAAAAGGCATTGTCATTTACAATGCCAATAGCTCAAACTCAAGTAAATGCAAGACCTATTGCATTGCAAATGCTTGTTACAAATTAAGTGCTGATTAATAGATGCAGACTTTGCACACCCATAAACATTGACAACATGACTGCGTGAAAAAGCCACTTTAATGAGACAGTTGTGTATCACATGAGGATACCTTTGTCCACTGTCATAAGATTACTAATTGACACGCCTCACTAATGAACCTTGGGCACCATCGTCGTCTTCTTTGGTGGCATCTCTTCCAACAACTGTAACAGCACACCCAGCTGCTCTCCTGGTATCCTGGCTTCCCATCTGTCAGAATCAATTTCAATCCCCAAGTATGATAGCACCCTCCTGAGGCCAACTGTTTGTTGTGGTGCTAACGGCACCCCAATATGCTGCATCAATTCTCGAAACGTGTCTGTTAGACCTGCTATCCTAAGGGTGATCTTTCCCCAGACTTTTTGCCTTTTGCTTCCTGTTTTTGCTGATTCTTTTTGTTGGCATTAGGACTCTGAGGCCTTTACCACTGCTAACCAGTGCTAAAGTGCATGTGCTTCTCCCCTAAGCATGATGTCAGTGGTGTATACCTGGTCGGCATGTTTCATTTACAAGTAAGTCTCTTGTAAGGTGGTATGCCATATACCCAGGGCCTGTACTTAAAAATACTGCTAGTGAGCTTGCAGCACTAATTTCAAACCTGTCTCAGGCCTTCCACTGCAGTGCCACTTCAACTTGACATTCAAAACTTCTTGTCAAGTCTTAAACTCCCCTTTTATTACATATAAGTCACCGCTAAGGTAGGTCCTAAGTAACTCTAAGGGCAGGGTAACATGTAAGTGAAAGGTAGGGCATGTGTGTTTAACCTTTACATGGCCAGGCAGTGACACACACCCTATTTGTTTTTCACTACTGTGAGGCCTACTCCTCTTATAGGCCAGCATTAAGAATTACTTAATACACTTTTAAGCTGTAATTCCTGATCAGAGAAAAACAGCTTTTTCATGTTTCATATGTTTGGAATGGTAATGATCAGTCCTCCTTCCTGGTGAAGTTGGATTTAACATTACTATTTCAGAAATGCCACTTATAGAAAGTGCACACAACAACACACATGCCAGTACTGATTTTGGTTGATCATCATTTCGTGAGATCACACATGGCACTTGATATGACCCAAAAATATGTGTTTTTATTTCTTTTTGTTCATGAAAAATTTGTGGGGAAATTTACATCGGTTTTCCCAAGAACAACATATAAAACAATATGTCAAAAGACCACAAGCTAAATTTTGACACATTTAATACAAAAATTTAACATCACAAATTGTAATGTTGGACATGACCTGGACATGACATAGACAACAAATTCTACATAACAAATGAATAAGCTCTAGTTCAATGCTTCAAAAAAGAGTAAACGCATTCAATAACAGAAAAAAGAAAAAAAAAGAAATATGCATATAAATAAGTGAAACAAAACGATAAAGCCCAAACAGGTTGAGACTTATATAACAGAATTTTACACAACCTTGTTAAGTGCAGCGACCAGACAGTGCACTATTCAGGGCACTCAACATCATTTTAAAACTGTTTACCAATCCTTCACACGATTTAAAAAAAGAGGGGATTTAGCCTGATAGTGTATTTTCATACACTTGTTTGGTCACAAAGCAATCAACGCATTTAAAACCCAAGTATAAATTAGTAGGGTTCTCCTCAGGACCTAGAACTCATAAAGACCTCTTTTCGAGATCAACCGATCTCTTCTGTGAGGTGACTCACAATTCAGCCATAATATTCTAGTCCAGATATTGTGTGTTGCCAAATGACCTTGAATGGATTTTCCCAGGTGGAGTGCAGCCTCTTATTCCGGGCAATTGGGTTATTTATTCCTGTAATTGTGGAATGCCAGTGTGAGGGGAGCCACTTTTGTCTTGATCTTGCGTTGGCTTTTTGAGTGAACTTTATTGGAGGGATGGGCGCAACTTTTCAATCTTGCGTTGTCCCTTAGACTCTCCTTTTAGTTGCAGAGGCTCCCGGAACCACTCTGTTGTCCTACTCGTAATATTGGCCTAGCCTTACTGATTATGGGCCAAACCACCTCTAGTTAATTTACTTATAGAAAGTGGATTTTCTCTGCACTTACTGTGGAAATCGATAAACCTTAAGTATACATAAGCGGCGTTCTTTTATGTTCGCCACAGCCACTGTTGAGAGCAAAGTGAAGATCGTGAAACATTGCCAGCGCCATCTTGCTTAGCAGGGGCCTCTGCGTGCGCTTAAGCAGCAACCATTTTAGATATCGCAGCCATTTCATTCACTGCTAGTCACCTATGATTCACCCTGACCTCGCAATCATCCCCAGCACCCTGACTAAGCATGACCAAAGCTACTGGGGTTGTAAAACCTTATCCTCGTGACAAAGCCCCAGAGCCACTTCCCGCCCTAAACCCATTTGTCCTTTCATCCTCCGCACATGAGCAAGGCCTCCTGATAACCTCCCTGACCGCACCTGGCTGCTCAATCCGGTCTCAGTCACTAACCGACCCCTGCAGACATAGTTTATTGCCCCCACACGGCAGGACTTGGAGAACTAACAAAGAAGTCTGATTTAATCAATAGCACAAACCCTCAGATCTGACTGATCCAACACACTTTTAGATCCTGTCGGAATGTCCAGCTGCAAGATAGCAATCATCTGTTAGATTTGGGAGGGGGGACGACAGCTGGTGGGTCTGTGTGGGAACCTGCTGGAGGCAGAAATTCCAAGGATATTTGACCATCAATAAACTGAATGAAATGTGTATAAAAGACTGAGCAGCGGAGAAGTTGTTAGAACACCTCCCAAAGACATTCTGCGTGTCCAAGTTGATGTGTTCTCCTCTGGAGTAATAAACCTGTTCTTACCTTCCAGGTTACCAGCGCCTGCCTCTTTATTTTCGTAACTATTATTGAAGGGAATTAGAGGCCTCTTGCGCTGGGCAGCCTTTTTATTCGTTAGAGATTGACTGCTTTTCTACATTACTGCACTGTGTGCCTGAAAGTCTGTCTCCAAAATATGTCTGGGGTCTATGACAGCTACACTTTGTGCCTTCCCTCTAACCAGCTACAACACAGGAAGGATAGATGTGGCTGAGTACCCATCTACATACATTAACATTCTGAAGGCCTTGCCTGAGTAGGATGGAAGGGAGGGGCTAACACTTTCCTTGAATAGGCTGAGTCCTGTCCCCACACAAAGGACTGATTACCCCCCACAGATAACCTGGCAAACAGGGCTAGGTTGAAAGGAAACCTTGTGCACTTCAGAGGGCTGCTTTGAATTCACCCCCACATCAAAGGCACTTTTCCATATAAGTACTGTGTCTCTGATCCCCTAAAATCAGACACTTCTGGATCTTGAACTGAGCCACTATCAGAAGGACTGCTGTGTTGTTTAAAGGACTCATCTTTTGATGCCGACTTGGAAGGTCTGCTGTTCTCTTGTGTTGCCCTGCTGCCTGCTGCTCTCTGACTCAGCTGAAGGAGAGCTGGACTCTGCCTTCACTCCAATAGACCTCCAAGGACTTATTGGCTTGACTCCTGTTACTTGAGGCTCAGGGATATCAATGTCTCTACCCCTGCTCCCGTGCCTGTCTCACTGGAAGTGGCCCACATACTTGCAAGATGGATTTTAATGCATCTCCTGTCTGCGTGTAGCATAACCGGTGCATTGACCCAGTTGTGGGAGCCCATTGCATCGGAACCAGCACTTTGGCTTCAGAGATCAACGCATCGGACAGCTTGGTGGGATCAGCGCATCCCCTCAACTGCATAGCAGAATCCAGCACATTGCTCGGCACCTCTCGACTGCGGTACCTTTCTTCGGAACTGACGCATTGACTTCACTGCGTGGAGAAGATCGACACATCTTGTTGTTTGCGACCAGGAAAGGTACTTGGTTCAATGGCTCCTGTGTGGGTTCTATAGCTGGCTGGAGCTTCATCATGGTCGGCATGAAATTTGACTTTGGCCTGGTCCAGCGCAACCTAAAGTAACCTTTATAGAGCTACTTGCTTCTAAGCGGTTTACTACATTTATTCCTTTAAAATTCAATTTCTCAACTTCTATACCTTGGATGTTTTGTTATTTTAGTCTTGTTTTGGTCAGAATATAGTAATCTATTTTTCTAAACCTGTGTGGAGTCTTTCTGTGATGTATTCATTGTGTTACTGTGTGAGTGTTGCACAAGTACTTTACACACTGCCTCTTTAGATAAGCCTGACTGCCCTGTGCCAAGCTGCCAGAGGGTGAGCACAGTGTATCTTTTGTGTGTATCTAGCTTACCCTGACTAGACCAGGAATCCCATTTCTAACATTGGGGTCAGCGGTGAGGATAGGGCTTGTATTTGTGCAATACGATATAGTAACTCATTGCTCACTACAACTCAATACTTAGAGCAATTTGAGCCTTTTTCATTTCTCCCTGTTCTGACATCTTTTGACTTTTCCAAAGTCCTTTTGCCCAAGTTTCATTTTTTTCTGCAATATCTGTGGTCGTACCTGGCAATATGTCATTCAAGCTGGCTAATCTCAAAGCATACACAGTGGACCAGCTCAAGGGGTTCTGCCAGGACTCAGGAGAGAGAGAGAGGTGTTCCACAAAGGAAGTGCCAAGCAGGCAGGACTTCAGAAAGCCTTAAGAGCATGGGTAGCAGCCCACCCAGAAGGAGAAGTGGATGAGGAAGAGGGATCTGAGTTTGAGGAAGGATCAGAGCGGGAACTGATAGATGGTCTCCCAGGACTGTAAGTTCGCTCTCGACCAGGCAGCAGTGTGTCCTTACACAACCTGTCCTCAGAGGAGCTGGTGGACAGGATGGAGGAGAGGAAACTCAACCTAGAGCTCGCCAAGGTTGACAGGGAGCAAGCCCTTTCTAAGCGTGAGAAGGAGCAAGCTATAGTACAGAAGATACCGGCCACGGAGAAAATAAAGTTTGCCCACGAGCTTAGCTTCAGAGAGCTGGATACTAGAGCCCTCCAAGTGGGGTCCAGCAACAACAATGGTGGTGGAAGCATACTTGCAGTGTCTTCACACAAGTCCAGATTTTACATTTGAAAAGATATGGTGCCCAGTTATGGAGTGGAGAATGACATAGATAATTGGTTGGCAGCCTATGAAGTCACTTTGAAATTGCACAGGGTCCCAGAGGAGTTCTGGGGGTAGTCTTTGGCAGTACATGCCCATGATGGGGAGGCACACACTTCTTGCATTAGAGGTGGAGGACTAGACCAACTACACTGCCAGAAGAACATTTCAGTCAGTAAGTTTGGATTGACCCCGAAAAAGAACAGGCAATTGTTCAGCGCCAGTCACAAACTCTTTATACAAACATGCATGCATTTCTTGGACTATGTTGGGAAGGCACTGAAGGGCTGGATGAGAAGCAGCAAAGGTGGTGATTATGAAGGGCTGTACAATTTGTTTTTAAAGGAGCACATTCTTGCTACCTATTTTCCAGAGCTTTGCAAACACCTGGTTGATAGCAACTTTACTGACTCCAGAAGCTTGCTGAGGAGGCAGACTTCTGGGTCCGCACCAGTGTGTCCAGAAATGTATCTGGGGGACTCCCAAAAGGGTGGTCAGGGTTTCCACCAGAAGAAGGTGGGGGGGAAGAAAAAGGAGCTCTCTTCAGGCCCCCAAAACAACTCACGGGGATAGGGTTGATTCACATTCCCTATCTGGCCACCAGAAGAAAAGCTACCCTGATAAGATTAAAAAGCCTAGGTCTCCAAAGTGCTATGAGTGCAGTGAGTATGACACCACAAGTGGGATCCCAAGTGGCCAAAAAGAGCAAACTCTCACACTGGGAAGTCAGGACAGAGGAGTAAGGCCACCCTTAATCTCTTGCCTGTCATTAGCATTCCCTTTGAGAGGGTGTGAATCTGCACTGTTGAGCCTATGGACCCACAGAGTGCTTCAGGCAACAAATGTATTCTGGTTCTTGTAGATCATGCCACTAGGTATCCGGAGGCAATCCCTCTGAGAACCATGACTGCACTCGCAGTGGCAAATGCCCTAATGGGGATTTTTACCCGAGTGGGTTTCCCCAAGGAAGTTGTGTCTGACAGGGGTACAAATTTCATGTCTGTTTATATGCAGTCAGTGTGGAAGAAGTGTGTGGTAACTTAAAAGTTCTCTACCTCATACCATCCACAAACCAATTGGCTTGTTGAGAGGTTCAACAAGACCCTGAAGGTCTGTCTGAGGAAAACATGGGATATCTTCTTACTATGTCTGTTTTTTCATACAGAGAGGTGCCACAGAGAGGAGTGGATTTCAGCCCTTTCGAGCTGTTGCATGGGCACCCAGTAAAAGAACCTCTGAGTCTGTTGAAAGAAGGGTGGGAGAAAGCTACCAGGAGAGTACCCCAGGATGTAGTGAGCTACCTTGGGATGTATGACGTTACAACGCATACTTTTACAACGCATACCTTTACAACGCATTTTTTACAATGCAAATCCATTACAACGCATTCCATTACAACGTATGCCATTACAACAAATTTTTAAAATATACCTTTACCACACATTCCATTACAACGCATACTACCTTTACAATGCATACCATTACAACGCATAACATTACATTGCATGTATGGTAAGTATTAGGGGTAAAAATTACTATTCTAACTTAAGGGGGGTGTAACAGTAGGGTAAGTGTTGGATAGTGTAGGGGTAAAAATAATATTCTAACTCCAGGGGGGTGCAACAGTAGGGTAAGTGTTGGATAGTCTAGGGGTAAAAATTACTATTCTAACTCCAGGGGGTGCAACAGTAGGGTAAGTGTTGGATAGTGTAAGGGTACTATGCGTTGTAATGTCATGCGTTGTAATGGTATGCGTTGTAATGACATGCGTAGTAGTGGTATGCGTTGTAGTGTCATGCGTTGTAATGGTTGCGTTGTAATCAGACCCTCCAGGATACCGCGATTTCGCGGTTTGCCGCAAAATCGGCACTTTTGTAAAAATGCCGCGATTTTTACAAAAGTGCCCGTGAAATCGGCACTTTTGTAAAAATCATGCGGCATTTTTACAAAAGCCGCTATATCCTGGGGGGTCTGATTCTCCCCGCGTCTATTTAACCAAGCCCCACAACCATTTCCCCATCACTGGAGCAGTACGAGCCTTCGATTGCATAGCTATAGTCTTTTTGGTAATAATCATAGCCAAATTCATGACTTACACGTGTCACGGTGTAATGAGTCAACATACGCATAGAGACAGGGGAATGGCCGCTCTATCTTTACATGGTAACCAAGTGGCTGCCCAGTGACAGAGGGGAACAAGACAAAATGTCTGATCGATGAGTGCAGTGACTGGTGGGGAGGCACAGCTGCATGCCCACGTGAATTGTGTGGTGACAGATGACGCAGTATGCCTACGTGACTTGTTCGACAGAAGGGAATCCAGCGGTATGTCAGCTTGACTCCTCCATCATGACAGATGGCAGCGCAGTTGTGTATCTGCTCAACTTGCATGTGATGCCACGAACGGGCACGGTGCAGTGCCAGCGCCACTCATATGTGGGACAGGAGGCACAACAGACAGTGTGCTCAACTTCATGAGAGGCGATCATTGGCCAGTGAAGAGGAACATGAACAGGGACACCACCACACATGAAGGTGCTAGGGTGGTCCTTGGGAGAGGGGGTACAGAGACAAATAAAGCTGCCCACCTGGCAGGGATAAGAGAACTTAAAATTGAGGAACGTTTTCGTAATTGGGTTGTTTGGCTTCCAAAGGTTTTCTTTTTTTTATGCCATCAAAGTTTTGCAAGGTTTCCCAGTTTCAGTTCGCCTTTGTCCGCGCGAAGTCTTCTGAGCAAAGCAAGACAATTTTCACTCGAATAAACGCAGTCAAGATGGCGTGAGGGATGTGACAGCAGGCCTCAGGCAGGCATGGCAGGTTCTTTCCGGCACTGGTGTAGCCTGTAAGTATCAGTGCCCTTTCTGCTCACTTTAGCACTCCTTATGGGTCTACTCTGGAGCCTTCATTTTACACTTTATTCTAAAAATGTCTCTTACGGGTTTGAATCACATTTTCTACTGATAATTCCCAAATGGTTCTTAGTTTTTCTCCCAGACTTCAAACTAAAGTCACTGTTTGCCTCTCTCCAGTGGGGGTGTTGATGTGCACTTGTTTTCTTAAATGTAATTTAAAAATACAATACATTATTTTCATAAACAATTTCTTATCTCCTGAGCTACTGTTGTCTGGTCCTGCTTGTAAACTTGGTTTTGTATTTAATACATGGCTTAACTTCCTCCATCAGTTTGTGTCTTCTCACAAATCCTATCTCTTCCTTGTGTACATTGATAATCACATCACCCTTTTTTTTACTCTTCTATGGAACTACTTCCAACTCTTGTCCTGCATTAAGTTCTGTTGTCCTCTTTAAATAGATTACTGATCCAGTCCACAAATGATTCAGAAGCATTGTGTCTCTGTTCTCATCTCACTTTCACATCTTGTTCAGATCTCTTCATTCCTTCTCCGTCGGCTCCCCTTCTGCCTTCAGTTTAGGTTTCAATTTTTGTGTCTTGTTTATAAATGTGATGACTTACCCGCTCCAACTTATGTCTGCAGCTTCTTAGTATACTCCTGTTTTGTTATTTCTTCTCAGTAAAGGCAAACCTCACCGCGCTCCTTCCATTTTCACTAATTTGTCCCGTTTGCACCGAAATAGAGAATTAACCACACCCTCCTTTATAATACCCATTATCTTCCTCCAGTAAACCTATTTATCACCCATTCCCGAACAATATGATTATAATGGTCCCGGGATTGCATGCAATTGGGTCACATCTCATCAGCCCTGGTGTACATCTTAGCAAGACAATATGGTGAAAGGTAGGTCTAGTGCACATAGTTCACCTGTGTAAACCGAAATCTAGCATCCCTGGAAACCTTGTATACATACATCAGAACGTTATCCCACATGCCTGTCGTAAATTCGATCCTTTTGAAGTGGTTTAACTATATCTACTTTAAATGCAGGGGATAGTGCACCATGCGATTGTGTGTATGCAGTTTCCGACGGTAAGGCTGAAGGACAATACCTGTGAACCCTCTCGCTCCCGTCCATGCACGACCAAATAGGCCTTGTGAGCACCACATGGGCCACATGCACCATAAATTGGCACACAGGTAGCTCTGAGCCCTTTCACATCACTTTAAACTGTTTCATCTCTCCAACGGCGAACAAATCCCCATCACCACCAACCAAACATCACTCCAAACCTGTCAGTCATAGTGTTTGGTAAGACTACTAAATCTTGGAAGGCACCAAAGGGGGATCTGGAGTGCATAGATAATCTCAACCCCCCAGTCTGTGCGCATACCTACATCAGCAAAAATAAAGTGCTGGTGGTGGTGTTGGAAGTTTCCTAGTTATTTTCACATCACTTAGCTACAGGGAGGTCCCGACCACGCAGATTGCCTATCCTGTGCATTGACCAGATCAGTTGCCCGACCAGGTAGAACACTTCCATATTAGGCACCCACATCGCTCCACATTAAAGGGGAAGCATTACCTTATTCATTGCCATTATTTTGCATTTGACCTCCTCCAAATCAAGTCGAACAACAAACAACTGGGTTCCTTGAAAATGCTACTTTTCAAATCATGGGTCTGGTCTCAAAGAAGTACAGCAGCAAAGGCAATAATATCATTTTAATAACTGTGACTCTGCATTTGGGAGAGACTGATCATTTACTTCAAAAGGACACTGAGGACCTCACAGTGTGTCTACATTGTAAATAAACCAAATATACATAGCTTCATGTTGTTAAATAACTAAAACAACTAAGATATCTGTGTTTGTTGTAGGAAAAATGGCCACATAAAATGCCGCAAAATTGCTGCTAAATTTCCATATTTGTGCAGCTAAATTTCCATTTTTGTGCCGCTAAATTTGCGAATCCATGCCGCTATATTCTGGGGGGTCTGGGCATGCGATGTAATGGATGTTGCGTTGTAAAAGTTTCGTTGTAATGGTAGTGCGTTGTAAAAGTTGCGTTGTAAAGGTTGTTTCCCACTACATTGTGGCCTTCAGAAGCCAGATGGCTACATTTTGGAAACATGCTTCCAGTAACCTTGAAGCCAGCCAGGAAGTCATGAAGGGTCGGTATGACAAAAATTCTATCACTGTGGAGTTTCAACCTGGTCAGAACATGTGGGTGATGGAGCCAGTAGACCCCAAGACCCTCCAGAAACGCTGGATTGATCCCTATGAGGCAACTGAAAGAAAGGGTGAGGCCACCTACCTGATGGACCTCAAGACCCCTAGGCAACCACACAGGGTGCATGTGTAGATCGCCTCAGACCACACTTTGAGAGGCCTGATCTTACCATGCTGTTGGTGACAGATGAAAAAGAGGAAAAGGTGAGTGAACCTCTCCCTGACCTCTTAGACTCCAAGGAGAAGGATGTGTCTGTGGAAGGAGCAATCATTTTCCCCCATTCTAATTCCTGAACAACAGAGAGACTGCCACCAAGTTTTGGGACAGTACTCTTCTCTGTTCTCCCTTATCCCCAGGACTACCCACCTGTGTACCCATAATGTGGACACAGGGGACAACCTCAATGTTAAGAATAAATCTTACAGTTTGTCAGATTAGGTGAGTTCCAAAATTAAGGCTGGAGTGTCCATGTTATAAATGGCCCTTTTTGCAAGATTATTCCCAAACTTTTTTGCTTCTTCCTCCTATTTTTCCTGACCTGGTTTTGTTGGCTATAGGACTCTGGGCGCTTTGCCACTGCTGATCAGTGCTAAAGTGCATATGCACTTTGTGTACATTTTTACTGTGATTGGTTATCCATGATTGGCATATTTTATTTACTGGAAAGTCCCTAGTAAAGTGCACTGAACGTGTGTCAGGGCCTGTAAATCAAATGCTACTAGTGGGCCTGCAGCACTGATTGTGCTGCTCATCTACGTAGCACTGCAAATGTACCTCAGACCTGCCACTGCAGTGTCTGCTTACTGGTGAAGTTGGATTTAACAGTACTATTTTAGAATAGCTGCTTTTAGAAAGTGGGCATTGCTCTGCATTTACTGCTCTGTATGCCTGTCAGCCTGTCTCCGATATATACATCTAGGGTGGGTGGCAGCTACACTTTGTGCATTCCCTATCAATAGCCTCAAACACAGAAAGGAGAGGAATGTCTGAGTACCCATCTATGTACATCAGCATTGTAATGGCTTTGCCTGGGCAGACTGTGTCTTGTCCCTACAAAACAGACATATTACCCCCCAACAGATAGACTAGCAGACAGGACTAGGTTGAAAGGGATTCTTGTGCACTTCAGAGGGCTTCATTGAAGTCACCCACCACATCAAAGGCACTTTTGGCTATAACCACTGGGTCCCTGACCCCCTAAAATCAGACACTTCTGGATCTTGAACTAAAATCTGTCAGAAGGACTGCTGTCTGCTTAAAGGACTCACGTGTGGACTGCAGACTTGGAAAGCCTGCTTTTCTCTTGTGTTGCCCTGCTGCCTGGTGCTCTCTGACTCAGCTTAAGGAGAGCTGGACTCTGCCTTCATTCCAAGTGATCTCCAAGGGCTTGTTGGCCTGCCTCCTGTTCCTTGAGACTCAGAGATATCAAAGTCTCCACCCCAGCTACTGTACCTGGCTCATTTGAATTGGCCAAAATACTTGCAATACGGATTTTGATGCATTTCCTGTCTGCGGGTAGCAGAAGGAGCACATCAATTGCGGGAGTAAAACCGGAGCATTGCAACAGAACCAGCACTTTACCTTCAGAGATCGATGCATTGGACAGTGTATCGCCACCACTGCACCTTGGTGAGATGGACGCATCACCTCAACTACATGGCAGAATCTGGCACATCGCTCGTTGCCTCCCGACTCTGGCACCCGTCTTCAGAACTGGCACATTGCCTTCACTGCATGGAGATGATTGACATATCTCATTGTTTGTGAACAGGAAAGGTACTTTGTTCACCAGGGTCTGCGTGGGTCTCGTAGCCGGCCAGTGCTCCATTGCGGTCGGCCCGAATGTTGACTTTGCTCAGGTTAAAAGTGACCTAAAGTAACCTTTTTAGTGCTACCTCCTTCTAAGTGCTTTACTGCATTTATTCCTTTAAAATTCAATATCTCAACTTCTATACATTTGATGTTTCTCGTTTTGGTCTTTTGTTCAAAGTATTTTTCTAAAGCAGTGAGGAGTCTTTTTGTGATGTATTCATTGTGTTACTGTGTGTGTTGCACAAACACTCTACACATTGCCTCTTTAGATAAGTCTGACTGCTCTGTGTCAAACTACCAGAGGGTGAGCACAGGTTATCTTTTAGTGTGCATCTATCTTACCCTGACTAGAGTGGTGGTTCCTGCATGGCCTGGGTGCATACCTCAGACAACCAGGAATTCCATTCCCAACAGTGTCCATTATACTGACACATTCAGAAGGTGATATATTTTACAACACAAGGGAACCCAAGGCGCAATTCTTAGGGACCTATGGGTAGTACTTTTTTAACAGAGACAATGGTCCCTAAAGTAACTAAGTAAATTTAATACAAAATAGCATGAATAGTTCTATATTGGTGTCCAGCCGGACAGTTTAATTACATTTAATAAGAATTTTGTATCAAAAATTTCGGTTAAAAGATATAAGTGGGACACCAGCCGGTGCCCGACTCAACAAACTTCACCAAGGAAGAACATACAACATAAATTTTGTAGGCAAAACAAAAAGACAGTCTGATTAGTATGAAAAATATACAGACTATTCATAGACTACACATATGCACATATAAATACTAATAGATTAGTGACATTTGTGTATTTTGTCGACGACGTTTCGAACTACCATTAAATAAGAGTTCATCTTCAGGACAATTGATCCTTTGCCTATTTACAACTGCTAACATAATTACCCATATTAATGTTACAATTAAAATCAAAATGGACATACAATTACATATAAGGGAAGAAAAGAAATAGAACAGAATAATTAAAGGGTTAGAAAATTAGAAAACTGGCATGTAAGTTAAACACAACTAAGATTACATTAGACAAGGTCACTTTTGACCAGACAACTTACATTGGCTCAATTATGGGTGACCAATAACACCAACCCATGCAACCCATGTGACATGGTTCTCAACCTATGCAGAAATTTAGGCAAACAACACACTATATACTGGAGAACTATCAACTTGAGGGAACACTATGCAGCCAGTATTTCACGTTAAATGAGCTAAATTTTAACATTTAGGGTGTATTCATGCGTTAATAGGTAGTAATTATGGGCTGGCACTTACCAAGCCCGTCACTTTGGTAGGGGGACCAACACTTGGTTTGGGGTACCTGGGATTCCCTATAAATTAAGAGAATTACATATTAAACCCATTATAACGTTTTGTAAAAACGAGGGTCAATGAAGTAAGTGCAGAGGCTTACCGGGTTACATATTGCTTGTTGTAACTTTTAAGTAGTGATTTTAGCCGGATAGTGCAGTACTTAGTAGAAGCACGTTCGAGAATCAGGTTCTGGGGAGACATTGATTGAAATCCCATGTAAACAACATCCTCTAATAATGTGTGGATCAGCACTTAATAACCACACACCCCACAATGCGCTTACCGGTAATACCGACGGAATGTGAGATACTCAGTGCTAAACTAATCAGTCGTGGCTATCCACGCAGGCTTGTCCGTAGATCTGCCAAAAGAGCTTGGTATTGCCCACGGGACACGTTACTTGAGCCCAAACAAAAGAAAAAGGAAGAACGGTTAGTTTGTGTGACTACATTTTCCCCTGTCTCTAACTCCATCACTAAGAGCATAAAACGCCATTGGCCAGTTTTGAATGCAGGAACCCTACAAATTGACAGACCCTTGTTTGCATTCAGAAAGTCTAAAAATATTAAGGACCACCTTGTCCGTGCTGCACTACCTGCTCCAGAACAATGTGAAACCTTGGAGGGGTTATCGTCCTTACCGCGCATTACAGGTCATGCCAAATGTGGTAACTGTACAATGTGCGACAGTACAGTAGAAGGAAGAGATTTTTCTTTCAATGATGTGAGACATGTTCGTAAGCAATTGACAAATTGTAACAGTAATAATGTCATTTATGCTATTATGTGTAGTTGCCCTAAGATTTACATCGGTCAAACTACGCAAAAAGTCAAGCTAAGGATGTGTCAGCATAGGAGCCGCATTCGATGTAAGACCCCAAATGCTCCATTGGTTGATCATTTCGTGGAACTGGGACACACGGAACTTGACTTCCGGTGGACTGTGATTACATTGGTCAAGGTGCCCCCCCGAGGTGCTAACCTCCAGCAACTTCTGAATAAGGAGGAGCTACACTGGATTTTGAAGACACGAAGTCTACATGAAGGACTAAATAAATTGGAGGACTGGACCTCATTGTTGTGAACTGTTTGTGAATATGATCTGATATCAATTGAGGCATAATTTAAAGGGTTGGTCCATCAACCGACAAGGGATAATAAGATCATCTCTTGTTTTTCGTGATGTATGGATATTGATTAATGATATTGTTATGAACTGTTTTCGACTGTTATCCGATAGCAATCTAGGCTTCCTTGAAGGTCTGGCCCATTAATCGCCATATGAGTAGAATACTGTCTCTTGTATCTCAGGATGTATGTACCGTGATTAGTATTGGTATTGTTCTGCACTTACAAATTAATGTACCTTGCGCAGGGCTGTTTGAACACAAAAAATCCCTAGAAAACCCAAATAACCATTTGGTTGTATAATCAAACATAATGCCCTTGGTTGTTGTAATCCATTTACTTTAATTAGGCCCTTTAGAAATTCATGCACTTTTACTTTGGCTCTTTTAGAAATGTACACCCAATACCATCCGGCTAACACACACACTAAATGAAAAATACTGGGCTTTAATAAGAGGCACGTATCTAACTAACTTTATCGGATGTAACAGTCCTATGAGAATAATTTTTCACCCTATCGGTAGACACCACTTCAAAATGGCCCCCACATTCGTATTCAACAAACCCCTTGTTTATTTCTAACATTAAAAGAGCATGCACGGCGGTTCAGCATTAGCGCGCCGTCAGTTACAGGAAGAACTGATCCCCACCGAGGAATCGCGTCTTCTCAAGCCCGGGTGAGTGGTAGCTCGCAAATTGGCTTGTCGAACGAGATTACACGAACAAACAGATATGTGATGTGTAATCCTCTTTGACTTTAGGGCCACGTCCCCTGTTTTTGGAAACTGGATCCCCACTGTGGACGTTTCCGTCGGTATTACCGGTAAGCGCATTGTGGGGTGTGTGGTTATTAAGGGCTGATCCACACATTATTAGAGGATGTTGTTTACATGGGATTTCAATCAATGTCTCCCCAGAACCTGATTCTCGAACGTGCTTCTACTAAGTATTGCACTATCCGGCTAAAATCACTACTTAAAAGTTACAACAAGCAATATGTAACCCGGTAAGCCTCTGCACTTACTTCATTGACCCTCGTTTTTACAAAACGTTATAATGGGTTTAATATGTAATTCTCTTAATTTATAGGGAATCCCAGGTACCCCAAACCAAGTGTTGGTCCCCCTACCAAAGTGACGGGCTTGGTAAGTGCCAGCCCATAATTACTACCTATTAACGCATGAATACACCCTAAATTTTAAAATTTAGCTCATTTAACGTGAAATACTGGCTGCATAGTGTTCCCTCAAGTTGATAGTTCTCCAGTATATAGTGTGTTGTTTGCCTAAATTTCTGCATAGGTTGAGAACCATGTCACATGGGTTGCATGGGTTGGTGTTATTGGTCACCCATAATTGAGCCAATGTAAGTTGTCTGGTCAAAAGTGACCTTGTCTAATGTAATCTTAGTTGTGTTTAACTTACATGCCAGTTTTCTAATTTTCTAACCCTTTAATTATTCTGTTCTATTTCTTTTCTTCCCTTATATGTAATTGTATGTCCATTTTGATTTTAATTGTAACATTAATATGGGTAATTATGTTAGCAGTTGTAAATAGGCAAAGGATCAATTGTCCTGAAGATGAACTCCTATTTAATGGTAGTTCGAAACGTCGTCGACAAAATACACAAATGTCACTAATCCATTAGTATTTATATGTGCATATGTGTAGTCTATGAATAGTCTGTATATTTTTCATACTAATCAGACTGTCTTTTTGTTTTGCCTACAAAATTTATGTTGTATGTTCTTCCTTGGTGAAGTTTGTTGAGTCGGGCACCGGCTGGTGTCCCACTTATATCTTTTAACCGAAATTTTTGATACAAAATTCTTATTAAATGTAATTAAACTGTCCGGCTGTACACCAATATAGAACTATTCATGCTATTTTGTATTAAATTTACTTAGTTACTTTAGGGACCATTGTCTCTGTTAAAAAAAACATTCAGAAGGTGAGCCAACCTAACCAAAAGAAAATCATCCAAATAGTATGTACCTGTGTGACACCTATAATAGACTAGACGTTAAAGTGCATTGGAGTATGAACTGAATAAGGCCTTATTAACAAACAAAAATACAACAATTTAACTGACTTCTCAACAATTCATAATGATCAGAATGGTCCTACCACAAGTTAAATGCAGACTTGATAATCATTTTTGTCATGTAGACCCAAGCACCAGCCTTCCTCACCAATTCATCAAAGGCCACATCTACTCAAACATAGCAGACAGCAATAAATCCTAGTGTAATATAATCATTCACCGAAGCACCCTCTGGCCATGATAGATGGTGTATAAGTCAACAGTCATAGTGGGCCTTTTTTGGAGCTACTCCAACCAGAGATACAATCAAATTCTGCAAAGGCCAATCTTCAAGAGGACCTTCCATTCTCCCTTCACTTACCTCCTTCGTCGGTTTTGTCCACACAACCATTTGTAATGCTTTGCCCAACCAAAGATTATCCACCCACCTTGCAATCCATGCCCCAGCGTAGCCCAAAGTGTGACAAACTGTAAAATCTCTTCCTAAGTGCTCTGCATCATCCTTAGCACTCACAAAATGCTACCAATATAATAATTGTTCCATCTTAATTGGAATGTGTGCCTTTTCCCACTGTCCCGGAGTGTTTCCCACTGGTCCTGTTGGCCCTCCCCGATGTACATATGCCCCTCAGTTTGTCCTGTAGTCCCTTGTTCTCCCTAGGATGCACCAGCTGGCAACTCACAGTGCTTGATGGGATGCTTACCACTATATTTTGAACTCTCATGCTGGAATCATTTCTTACAATGTATTGCAATCCTATCTAACCCCATGACTTATGTCCCACCTGCTTTCTCCTAACTGTGCCCATCTCACCCTGGGCGGGTCAGCTTTGAAAGGGTCAAAGAGGCAAACCACTTGCTGTATAAGTGGTAGACATTGGCCTACTGGGCGCCATCATGTGCAACCACAAGTCATTATCCACTTCACCCCACTTCCCTTCTGTATCCCCGAACAACCTGGCCTGGAGTTGCGCATCATATCTAACCCAGGCCAGTCCCTTGATGGTAATTTGAACCGTACTTATTACACCCATGTATTTAAAAAGGGCTGTGAACCTTTCTGGGTATTTCTCACAGTACATGCTGGCATATGTGGGAAATAGAGCCATCCAATTTTCAATGGCGCCTGCACTCTTGGCCGGCAGGCCAACTCGTACTCCTCTTCCTTAGATCGTTCTGTTGCCTGTACTTCCCTGTGGAGCAACTTAAAAACCTCAATATACTCTCGCTGTCATAAGGTAGACCACTAGACGCTTTGTTATGTCTATATGTCTTGTGTTTTATCTCCTTACTTTCCCTCTTGTCGTTACCATCCTCCTCTGTCTCCAATACAACACCTGTTCCCTTAACTTTGTCATTGCTGCCACCTGTTATTACGTTATCCTCTGTCCCTATACCTTTGTCCTTTATGTAATTCCCTTCCATTGATGCATAAGCCTATCCCCCTTAGTGTCACTCACACCGATGGAGCACATGTCCCCTGGCACTATCTCTTGGGCACCAACTTTACCTCACCATAGGATCAGGTCTGTTCTGAAGATGTACATCCAGCCAAGGCATTGCTCTTCCCGGCCGAGGATCATCTGTGAGGTTGAACCCTTTTGCCACTCTGCAAAACACCAACTGGTTTCACCACATTAATTCCCTGTGCCCTTGTTTATCACCATTACAAAGCAATGGGGGAAACCCGTGTGGTCCTGGGACCTGGGTAGGGATTGGTACAGAATGCAGTGGTCCCAAAAAAATAATTACAATCATATAATACTTAGTACCCAATGTTACAAAAACACCTCAATAAATTGGGTTGCAATGTTCTTTATAAAGAGTGTCAAATGATCACTACAAACTGTATTATTTCATATCATACAGTTGCTCCACAATCAGTGGAAAGGGTGTAAATAGAAGTGCTCGCGAATAGGTGAGAAGTTAGAAAATTGCATGTGAAGAATAATATATACAATATATACAATAGTTACAAGGAGATTTTAAATTTGACCTGCTGGAGACACTTATTGTCATTAGTATTCCACAATTTGGTAGATACACCATTGACATTCTATGTTATCTAGATGTGGAAGAGAATTCTAGTCCTGGTAGATGGATATTGAAATGTCAACGTTTCGACCGCTAAGGGTGGGAAGGGCCACTTGAACCTTGCAAGCGGGTCTTCATCAGGACAAAATGGGAGCAACCTTGACCCCACCGCTGGTAATTGTGTGAGGAATTCGGAATACTTGTGCATGGGCTGATGGCTCCAATCAAAAAGAAGGAATGGGCCCATCTCAGTGTACAGGAAGGCGATGTGCCACCAGATCTCATTAAGTTAAGTATGGGGAGCACTGTATGTGTTAAAGGTAACTAATGCCTTGTTTCTCCGGACGAATTCCTTATTCAGGGGAATGCAACCCGAATGACAGCCGCAGCGTCTTGTGTCACCAGCAGACCATCTCCATTGCACCCAAACCTACTCCCTCTTACTGCTATTTCCCCTTCCTTTTTCTCCCCTGTTTAATCTGCATATTCCAACACCCTTTTGTCATCTCTTTGCACTGACCATCTCAGCATCGTTGCCAGCCCACACCACCATCACCAAACTCATTCAACCATGCGTCTTCCGTGATTCACTGTCATCATTGGGAAGGTGGCCCTCTACTTTCTCTGTAATGCCACTTAAAGGTCCTGTGACATGTTCAGACTGGTACCACCAGGCCATGCAGTTGCTTCTTGATAGGGTAGTTGAGCCATATTGGGCTCTTTTGGTTCCTCTGCTGCTCATCTCCATCCCGAGCCAAGAGGAGCTCAAGTGGTGACTACCCCCCTTGTGACTGTGAAGTCAGGACAATAATAATAATTTAATTTATATAGTGCTTGGTTACTGCACAATTTAATGTCCCCACGCTAGAATTAACCTGCAAGCCCTACAACTGAACGAAGCTGGAAGGGAACAGAAAGAGCAAAAAAAAAATTGAGTCAAGACTAAATAGAACTGCGCCAGACAGACCAGACAGCAGACAGTTGAAACAAGCCAGTTTTAAGCTTCTTACGAAAGGTTGTTTCTGAAGTCTCTAATGTGAGTTGAAGTGTTAAGGTGTTCCACAATTTTGAGGCTCGAAAACCGAAAGATCAGTCATCCATCCGGGTTCTTTTCATACTCAGGGCCACAGAAAGTGCTGCATCAGTCGACCTGAGACTTTGACTGAGCTGGTAAAGTTTCACCAGAGAAGACAGATACCAAGGGCCATTGCCATTAAAGATGTGTGACATAAGCACAAGACTTTGAAAGAAATTATTTAGCACAGAGTTAGCTAGTGCAATTTGACAAGGGCCGGGCCAGAAGGAGCACCTCTTGGTGCTATGTTTTGTACTCTCTGCAGCTTTTGCAATCTACCCAATGAGGCACCAGTATTGAGTGAATATGTGACGATATTCTGCAATCCAACATCCCGCATACCATCACTCCGCAATTTTTATAACGCTGGACTATAACTCCGCAAAAACATCATTCCTAAAACTTTTACAAAGCATATGACTTTATCACACATGCCATTACAACGCAAATGTATGTGTGCTAAAGTCATATACATTGTAAAAGTACATTATTAAAAATATATATTTATGTTTGTGTATATATATATACCCTTTTTTTAACTAAATAAAACATTTATTCTTTTAAATTGCATTATTATTATTATTTTTATTTATATATTATTAATTTTTTTAATTACCCGTTACACCCTAAAAATGAATCCCACCCTGGTGCCTTTAAATCCACCTGCACCCCATAATCATCACCCACCCTTACACCTTAAATACCCCAACACCCTTAAACACTAACCTATCTTAACCCTATAAATAGACCCTGCACCCAAAATCCAAAACCTATCCCTGAACCCTAAAACTACCCCTGTACCCCAAAACCCAAAGCTATCCTGAACCCTAAAACTACCCCTCTACCCCAAAACCCAAACCTATCCCTGAACCCTAAAAATACTCCTGTACTCCAAACCTCAAACCTAGCCCTAAACCCTGAAAATACCCCTGTACCCCAAAACCCAAACTTTGCCCTGAACCCTAACAATACCCCTGTACCCCAAAATCCAGACTTAGCCCTGAACCCTAAAAATACCCCTGTACCCAAAACCCAAACCTAGCCCTGAACCCTAAAAATACCCCTGAACCACAGAACCCAAACCTATCCCTGAACCCTAAAAATACCCCTGTACCCCAAAACCAAAACCTAGCCCTGAACCCTAAAAATACCACTGTACCACAAAACCCAAACCTAGCCCTGAATCCTAAAAATACCCCTGTACCCCAAAACCCAAACCTATTCCTGAACCCTAAAAATACCCCTGTACCCCAAAACCCAAACCTAGCCCAGAATTCTAAAAACGACCCCTGTACCCCAAAACCCAACCTTAGCCCTGAACCCTAAAAATTCCCCTGTACCCCAAAACCCAAACTTAGCCCTGAACCCTAAAAATACAACTCTACCTCAAAACCCAAACCTACCCCTGAACCCTAAAAATACCCCTGTACCCCAAAGCCCAAACCTACCCCTGAACCCTAAAATACCACTGTACCCCAAAACCCAAACCTACCCCTGAACCCTAAAATACCCCTGTACCTCAAAACCCAAACCTAGTCCTGAACTCTAAAAATACTCCTGTACCCAAAAACCCAAACCTAACCCTGCACCCTAAAAATACCCCATACCCCAAAGCCCAAACCTACCCCTGAACCCTAAAAATACCCCTGTACCCCAAAACTCAAACCTAGCCCTGAACCCTAAAAATATCCCTGTACCCCAAAACCCAAACCTAGCCCTGAATCCTAAAAATACCCCTGTACCCCAAAACCCAAACCTACCCCTGAACCCTAAAAATACCCCTGTACCCCAAAACCCAAACCTATCCTTGAACCCTAAAATACCACTGTACCCCAAAACCCAAACCTACCCCTGAACCCTGAAAATACCCCTGTACCCCAAAACCCAAACCTACCCCTGAACCCTAAAAATACCCCTGTACCCCAAAACCCATACCTATCCCTAAACCCTAAAAATACCCCTGTACCCCATAACCCAAAACTATATCTGAACCCTTAAAATACCCAAACACCCCAAAACATATACCTCAGTACCAAAAAAACATATACTCCTATATGCATGGTAAAAGCATATAAAATGTAATGCCATGCGTTATAATGGCATTGCGGAGTCATGGTACTTTCTTAATAAAAGTATGCGGAGTGATGGTATGCAGGAAGAAAGTTGCGAAATAATGGGTGTTTACCGTATTGAGTACATTACAATATTCCCGTTAAGACATCACAAGTGACTGGACTATAGATTTTCTATCTGCTATGGAGATACGATCCATGATCCATGATCTTTGCTAAAGTTTTGAGCATACTAAAACATTTAAAATTGCAGGGCACTCAAAGATTTCTGCAGCAAGTGACTTAATCCTGTAAGGTATTTTAAAATGTAGCCTTTTTGTGACCAATGAAGTTGCCAGAACAGATTTACTGTCATGTTTCTCCTTGTCACTTTCTTTGCAACAGAGGTTTTAAAAAAACATAAATTTATACGTTGGATATCAGACTTAGCTTTTCATGCCATTTGTGACTCAATCCCCTTTTCTGCTGCCACACTTTGACCCCCAATTTATGGGTTACAGAAGTATTTTTTTCCAATTCCAGTACTGAAATGGGTTAAGGGATGTGTTGTGTTGTGAGGACACTAGGACCATGGGGAGGGAAGCTGGACACTGTACACCACTTCCTATTTGGGGATGGGGATAAGCAGAAAGTGGGAGGGACAAGGGACCTTCCACAGTGAGGTAGAGCACGGACAGCATGGGTGGAGTAGCCTCCTTTGCTCAAATGCTTTTGGTTTGCTCTATCTATCCACCTTTTTCTCACCCTCCTTTTCTACCACTCCCATTCCTCTTTGATCTCTTGTCTTTCCTACTTCTTTGTAGAGGCTCCATACCCTGGTGTCCTGTCCACAGGAGTAAAAGAATGATGTTTACCAAAGGAGAGATGTAGAAGAACAAATCTGGTAGAGAGGTTATTCGCAATAAAGAATAGTTTGAACCACCTACACCTGAACCTTATTTTACTCCTGCGCACAGGACACTAGGGGATGGAGCCTCTACAAAAGAAGAAGGAAAGACAAGATATCAAAGAGGAATGGGAGCGGTAGAAAAGGAGGGTGAGAAAAAGGTGGATAGAGAGAGCAAAACAAAAGCAATTCAGCAAAGGAGAGCTGTTGGCCTGGAGTGTGAACATGGGCAGCAGCCACAGAACAAGAATTTTTGAAATACTGAGTCAAATTTATGTTTTCTCATTTTTGGACACTCTTGGCCCTGGCAATCAGGCCATATTTGAGGCCTTTAGTAGCGATCTTGCACATGCCTGTAGTGATGTGGTGATACAGCTGCTTCCTAGCACTGAGCCGAGGAAGGGACAACCAGAGATAGAATGCAGAGGTAAGGGGGATGGACAAGAGAATGGAAAGAAAGAAAAGAGAAAACATAAAAGATAGAAAACAAAACAGGCTTGAGAGAGGATTATAAAGAAAATATATGCTCATTAGAGATAGGAAAATGACAAAGGAGCGTGAGGAAGGTACAAAGAAGCGTGGGTCAAGAAAGACAAATTAGAGAGAGAAAAGAATGAATAGTGAAATGAAGGGATGGGGTGGAGGGGTTACATGAGGAACAGATAAAGGGCCGAGAAAAAAGGGAGGGAGAATAGAGAGAGAGAATAAGAAGGCTGTGCAACAGAAAGGGGAGGGAACAGACACATAGAGGTGGGACGACCAAACAGAGAAGAGATGGAACAGAAACAAGGAAACACAATGATAGTGAAGGGCAGGATAAAAAGAGAAAAGCCAACATTGCGGGGATGGAGAGTGAATGAGAAGACAAAGAGACTCAATACAGTCTCATCAAAGACAGCTACCTCAACCCCTATCCTAGGAGAGAGCAAGGGAAGAACAGGCCAACCACCAGCACCACAAAACACTCGGAAAAGCCAGCAAGAATGAATAGGTACACACAATGCCAACCAAATGAAGGTCACAAACCCAGCAGGGACACAGAAAGCACAAAAGAAGTAGAAACACAACACACAACTGAAACAAATTGCCACTAGAAAGGACAAAGGCCCAAACATGGCCAACATTGCAATGCTGAAAAGGAACATAATGGGAGTTCTCCTATTTATATGCCCAGTCACAAAACTCCCTTAAACTAGACATTGCTTCATGTGATAACATACCCTGGCATCAACAGAATGACTTGCAAAAATGCTCAAGGTTTACAAATTGTGTGGGGATTTCCGAGTGTGCAAATGTATGTTACATAGATGTATAGAGCTTCATTATATAGGAAATGTACCCACTTGGACATTGCCACCCACACAGGCAAAGCATGGCAAAGCTCAACCAGGGGGGCTGCCCCGTCTGCCAATCCCCTTGGGCGCTCTATTCAGACACACTCACCCTAAGGCTGATAGAAACTGTAGCACATTCATAGTTCAAGCACTCACAGCCGCACTCTCACAGGTGCCTAGGCTTTGTTACTCACCTCATCTCATTGCGTGCAGCCCCTCTTAGCTACATGTGCAGGTCTCTGTGCTCTTTCAGCCAAACGTTCACCATAAGGCCGCCCTAATAGTCACTCTCTTATGTACCTACGGGGCTGGGATTCCTACACAAGCTTGTAATTATTGACTGAAGCCTGGGGTCGGAGGCTAAGAGTTGTGTGCCGTCTGTGTAATTAGATTAACATTAGAATAATCTAGGAAAGAAATGTCAATTTACCCTTCAACCAACAGCGTGTCACAAGAATGATGGAGCTCAGCTAAGCTCTGAGTGTTTCAGGTGAGTTGGGGAGTGTGCAGACAGGCTTGTTCAGAGGCCGGTCACTGCTGGGGTAATCAGGAAGGGACTTACCTGTCAAATCAAAAGCCCACCCCCTCCCCCCCCACCCCCACAACCCGCGGCTCCAGGCTGATTCACCAACGCAGCAAGGTCGCCAAAGTTCTTTCCACCGACCCAGGGCTATTATCCTGGGACACGCCGACTCTGCCCCTGGGGTGAAAACTGTCATTCCCAGTGAACGCTAGCTGCTGAATGAGCAGTGCCCACTCGCGGAGCCACTGTTCAAATCTAGTTTGTTAGCGCTTGATTCGATAAAGCGCTTGTGTCATTGACTCACCTGGATGTCAGGAAAATGAATCTTGCGAGAGACGTCAAGCTGCAACAGATCGTTTATTTACTGTCAATGTTGCAAGATTATCAGAAATGCATGCAGAGCCGATGTTTGCCAACAAAACGCCATGGACCAAGCAAATGCGTTGCCCTTTCCTTATTCCTTTGGCCTCTGCTCTACTCTGCCTCTCCTCTAAGCGCTAAAATGTAGGGAGTCGAGGTATGTATTGGGGGCGGGGGGGGGGGGTTAAGTCATGTTTTGAGCGCATGGGGATAAAAATCAGGTACCGACGCCTGAATAAAAAATAAATAATTAAAATGTTTTGTAGGTAAGCTCGGTGCGCCCCTCTGAAACCAGGCGCCCTGGGCCTTTGCCTAGCTCGTGTATGCCTAAAGCGAGCCCTGAATGCATGTAAGTGCCTAATATCCATTGTCTCTGCATCCTACTCATTCCAGTACTAATACGAGCAGGACATTTTCAGGAATGCATCTTTTTTCTGTTAAGTGCTTTGTGCATGTAATTAAAGTCGTTCATATCCGGTTGTCGGGACTATTTGTTTTGGATATAAGCTCCCACAGAAGTACTGCAGGCAGTACGACAGGTTGGAACAGTGGCGTCCTTTATTTACCTGCAGCCAAGTCCAAGAAAGAAGTGAGGTGCTGCTTGTCTCGCGTTATGTGTCTACAGAGGGTCTTCCTGCCCGAGCTTGATCTCATACCTCCTCCCAGTTTCCTCGCATTCTTTCGGTCACCCATTATGGCGCCCTGACAGCGATGCTCTGGAAGCAGCGCGCTGATTGGACGAGCGACAGGAAACAAAGCATTCTCAGAGTGACTGCCGCCCCGGGCCACTCTAATTACAAGTGCCTGCGCTGCTTGAAGTTACTCAGCTGACATGCCTTTAAGACCTTTAAGTGAACTATCATACAAAGCTGAATGCATCACATGTTTTTAAAGCAGCTGCTGGGTGTCACGGTAAATGAGGCAAGGAGATGATAGGTCACATACCCGCATACAATAAATATCCTCTGAGGAGAAACAAGACCCCCAGGGAACCGTAACGGTCCGAAGCTAGACTAGTGTGCTGGATGGCAGGACGAGAAAAGGTGACTGGGTCTGCTTCTTTCCAAGAAGACTCTCTCTGTGGATTTGTCATTGCTATTTGCAGAGTCACGTGCGTGTGTTTTTAGGCTGTAACTGGAAAAAACAGTATTTTCTTAAAAAGTGATGTCATTCCTGCGTTGTTTCCCAAACACAAAATAAAAGGGCCCTTTTCTTAAAGATTAAAACAATAAAAATGCACACAAAAAAGTGCTAACGAAATGTAGAAATTTTTCACAATTTAAAGTTGTGCTCTTTTGCGAACGTAACAGGAGAAAGTAACGATCATTATTTACATCGAGGCTCCCTCCCTCTACTTTTATACCCTGCGGCCAGAAAAGTGTTTCTTTTCTTAAGTGGTTCAAAAATAGGCTTCTGTTTATTCTCCATATTAAATTCCAGCAAGAGTTGCGAGGTTATAAAAATATTTTTCATGAAGAAAGTGCCTTGACAGAACAGGCGATGCTATTGGCAATCGCACTGCACGAGGCGGCGGGACCTGGAGCATAGACTCTCAGCCACCATTCATCTTGCCTTGCATTGGGCGCATTGGTGTAAAAAAACACACAAAAAACACGTTGCCACATTTGTTTACGAAAGTCTGTCTCGGAGGGGTCTTCTTCACATACTTCGCAGCTTGGCCCCCCAGATTTAGTTAACACCTCTGACTGCATGAGACTAGCGACTTGAAAAGGGAGACATGACACAAACATGTTGACTACACATCCATAGCCATAGCCATGACCTACCTGACAAAGTCACTACACTTTTAATGTACCAGCACATTTTTGATGTTTAAATTATGTGGATCCACATGGTTTATATAGCCTGCAGAGCCCAAGTGGATCATGTCTTTGTTGCTTGACCTTACAGTTCACCTCTTATTAGTCCTTCTGTCTTGCTCGTTTGTTATAGGCAGAGGAGTCATTTCCCTCAAAACTTTATCACAATTTTTTGCAGCGGTGAGGCAGGGCTCGAAGAAGGCAAAGCACCCACACTTATCCTTAGGTCCTAACTTCCTGCAGGGCTGTAATGGTAAATCTACACATTTTGGGGAAAATACAAACTGGAGCCTCTGCACATACAGTGTTACTTTCCCTTTAACAAGGAATAGAGGACCTGTTATCATACATCAGCCAGCAGCGCAAGCCACTTGGACTGATGAGTCTTTAGCGGTGACCTTCTTTGAAGGCATGTGGGAACGACTAAAAAGAGTACCCTTTTTTCATTGTGAATTGACCTACTACCAGTATAGTGCTCATAGATTTCACACTACAGATTAATGCTCAGCAAACTCAAAGACAACAACAAAAACAATGGATTCCTGCTTAGGTGATCATTCTCTCTTCACCAGAAACACCCAACCAGAATTCTGGTTCGATGGAGAAAGCTGTGTAACTCAGAAATATTCATAAAGAAGGGCTATGTCTTCATTGTGGAAATTCTGAGATTCACCTGGAAATTCTGAGATTCACCTGCAACACACAAGAGTTGGGCAGAGAAAATTTTCAAATCCTGCTACGGATGCTAAGTACAGGTGGGTGACTCCTTAGTACTTTGGCTCTCATCAATTGTGGAGCTTCTGGATGCGTCTTTGGTATAAGGTTTCAGGAAAGAAGTGGTTTACTTAAAAAAAACATAAGGATGTTTTTAAACCTATTGAAGGGCCTGATGGAAAACCTCTGATTTCTAGAGAAGTGTGTTGAGGAACTCCCTCCTTGGGAATGACATTAAATAATGGACACTGAAACCAATCAGATTGGCTTCCTTGAAACTCCTGCCTTCAGGAAGGTGCTAGGTATCCCTTGGTTAGGAAGACACAAGCTCACTAATAATTGGGTCAAACAGACCATCACCTTCTGCTCGTAAAGCAGCAATCAGCACTGATTTCCTAAAAAGAGCTTTGAAAAGGTTCTTCCTTTAACATGCTACATGATAAGTTTGATCAAACACCAAAAGCAGAAGCATTTAGGGATTTCAAGGATGTCCAGTAGAAAAGGAGCTGATCAATTTCCACCTCATTGCCTTTATTATTGTACCATTGATTTGATTCCTGGAGCCAAGATTCCACATGGAAGAATATCCACTAACAGGGAAAGAAGATATGATTCTTAAGGGAATATTACAGAAAACCTTGAGAAGGAGTTCATTCATTACTCCACTTCACCAGTTTTAAGCCCCCAATCTTCTTCATCCCCAAATCGGGGGTGAATTTCGACAATGTATTTATTTATTTTATTTATTTAAAACACTTATAAAGCGCTCTATCACCTAACAGGCATCCTGGCGCTGACTCAACAGTGTACAACCAGACTAGTATTCCGGGAGACGCAAGAATGACTTGTTGCGTTCTAGGACAGGGCCAAGTTTTTAATCTCTTTCTAAAAGGGAGGAGATCCTCCATTTGTCTTAGTTCCAGTGGGAGCCTGTTCCATAGTCGTGCAGCCGAGGTGCTGAATGCCCTACCTCCTAATTTTTATTTTTTTTTTAACCTAGGCAGGGTGCGGAGGAGTGAAGGCTTCTCTCCGGAACATACCAAGCAAACTTCCTCCTCAGCAATATCCACCCAAACAAGTCAAGGCTTTAAAAACGATACAAAGAGATTTCAACTACACTCTCTGAAATATCGGGAGCCAGTGCAGCTCAGACAGAGCCAGGGAGGTAGAGGAATATCTTGGTTTCCCCAGGGCAAGTTTAGCTGCTATTGCTTGAATCCTCTGGAGCCTTTCCAATAAATATCTCGGGGATTCCAGCAATAAGGCATTGCAGTAATCTAATCTGCTTACAATGGTACATTTCACTATCAACGTTCGAGCATGCATCGGCAGAAGCGGAAGAATTTTGCGCAGGACTCTAATAATGGCAAAACAGCTCCCCACGGTTTTATTGACCTGTGATTCAAGCCTCAACTTATTATTGAACATGACACCCAGGTTACGGACCTTCTTGACAGGCAGCATTGGGCTGGCTGATGCTAATGGCCAGAAGATCGGGGGGAGCCCAGTGGGGTTCTTCCCCACTGGACCATGGAGAATCTCGGTTTTCTCCGAGTTAAACTGAAGCGAATTCGCCTTCAGCCATTGGGCAGTATCTCGAAGACACTCATGAAACACCTCCAACGGTGTGGACTGTTCTCCCTTTTAGGAGAGATTAAGTTGGGTATCGTCCACATAATTTACAATATTAATATTGTGTGACCTTATAACAGCAATTAAAGGTTTCATATAAATATTAAATAGGATAGGGCTGAGCGCAGAGCCCTGCGGAACGCCATGCAGGATATCAGTAAAGTCCGACTGATAGGGGAAAAGCGCCACTGCCTGTCTCCTATTTGAGAGAAAGGATTGGAACCAGCTCAAAGCCATGCCTGCTATTCCCACCTCTTTAAGTCTCTCCAAAAGAGTGGCGTGATTGACCGTATCGAATGCGGCAGACAGGTCAAGCATGATTAAAACCACCCCTTGACCCTTGTCTGCACGCATACGAAGCTCGTCCATCACAGACACTAAAGCCGTCTCTGTACCATGAGCTGGTCGGAAACCAAATTGCACATCCTCTAGGATTCCACTGGTTTCCAGGTATTTAGAGAGAGCACTACTGACCAGGCGTTCTACAATCTTTGCCGGAAAAGGTAGCAGAGAGATCAGCCTATAATTTTTAGGGCAGTCTGGATCCAGTGTTGCTTTTTAGGTCTCGCCTGTCAATGCGCATGCGCATTGAGCTTGCGAGACTATGGGGGCTTAAACAGACTTTAACCAACTTGCGCGATTTCATGGCGATTCCTTGCAGTGCCCGTGAAATTTAACCTCAATGCGCAAGCGCATTGACACATTGACATTAAAAGCGCGTGCACATGAAAGCGTCAAGGCTCCCTCCCACGGCTATCCGCAGCATGCGCTGTGCCTCAGGCATTTCTCCTCCCCTAATTTATTCACTGCCACGGCTTTCGCTTTGACGGGCGCCGGTCCGTCTCTCCCCTCCTGACCCCCTCTCCCCTTTCTCTAGCACGCTCATACAGTCCACAATAAACAAACGACTTGAAACTGAAATCGCCGCCGGTCCGTCTCTCCCCTCCTGGCCCCCTCTCCCCTTTCTTTCTAGCACGCTCATACAGTCCACAAAAATCGCAGCCTAAAGAATTAAAAGAAGACGTGCAAACTCCTTTCTGAAATCGTCGCCAGTCCGTCTCTCCCCTCCTGGCCCCCTCTCCCTTTTCTTTCTAGCACGCTCATACAGTCCACAAAAACAAACGAGTTCAAACTGAAATCCCCGCCGGGCCGTCTCTCCCCTCCTGGCCACCTCTCAGCATACATTGTATACATTTATACTCTAGGCTCGCATCACAACTTCGAGTCACTGTAGGGGTGTATAACTTTCAGTACAAAATACTTGGGCACAAACAGGCACTGCAATACAGCTGTGCTCACATTCAAGAATTAAAAGAAGACGTGCAAACTCCTTTCGGAAATCGCCGCAGGTCCGTCTCTCCCCTCCTGGCCCCCTCTCCCCTTTCTTTCTACACTCAAATATACAGACCAAAGAAATGAAAGAAGACGTGCAAACTCCTTTAATTCCTCTTCAGCCAGCCTCTCTCCCATTGAGCAGCATACATCAGCTCATACCATTTCGCAACACCTTTGTATAAATTTCCCTATTCACACACAAATCAACCAGCATCTCTCTCATTCAACATCATATATTCGATACATTCACATACATCGGCTCAAAACAAAGAAAAAAAACGTGCACATTATTTTAAATCAGAAGCATCCACCCTCTGTCCCATTCAGCAGCATACATCAGCTCATACCACTTCGCCACACCACAAACACAAAACTGAGAGCAACTTCGAGGCACAGGAGGGAAGGCTAGCTTTACTTTAAACATACTTGTGTACAAACTTAATAAAAGACACAGACTCACCACCATTCAGCAGGCCTACTATTTCCCCCCTCCCTCTACAGCGTGCTATGGAAATTTGGGGGATTGTATCTCTAGGCTTGCACCTAATAAAAATTTCCGATGTTGCCATCATTGGAATAACGTTACTATAACATTTACAATGCTTGGGGACAATAAATACATGCGAAAATTTACAGTATGTCTTTTGGGTCATAAGGGAGATTGCTTTTTACGAACGAAACAAACACAGAGCCTCTCTCCCATCCACTTCACTAAACACTCCACCCAACCCCCACAACACCCACCAATACGCCTGTACCGCTCGGACCACTCTTCAATTCCATTTACATAAACACACAGGCCCCAGACTCCAAGGCTTTCGTAAACAAAACTACAGGATGCTAGAGTGCTTTAAGCGCCGTCGTCAAGATTCTAATCAGTTGTGAAGTTGCTTTTGGGATATGCTAATTTGAACAGCAGGATGCGAGCCGGTTGTTAGCCCTAGAACCCCAACAACAAAAAAAAAAAAAAAACACATCCCACTGAAAGAAAAACAAAACACTGGAAACGTGACGCTTTTTTTAACAAAACTCCTATAGTTCACATTTTGCACACAGACTTAAAGCTTACAAGTTACGACTTACGTTCTCTTAGGGTACATACAGCCTCAATCCCATTGACCAATATACATTTGATACTTACAGACTCTAGCCTCTATGCTTATATTATAAAACTTTGAAACACCGCAAGCAATACAAAATTAACTACTTACAGTCATAGGAGGGGGTGCTGGCTTTCATTAAACATACTTATCTACAAATACAATTAAAGACACACTCACTCCCAATCAGCTCCATACATCAGCTCATACCATTTCGCCACAACTTTGTCAACCTTTACGTCTTTTGAAATAAATCAACCATCCTCTCTCCCATTCATCAGCATACATTCGATACATTCAGACTCTAGCCTCAAATATACAGCCTAAAGAAAAAAAAGGTCACATACATTACACATAGCTTTACAACTACGTTATGATTTAAGTTGCAATGTGGATGTAAATGATGGTTTAACAAATGGCGCAACTGGTGTGGTACAATTAGTTGAATTGATTAACAATACACCTATTATTATTTGGTTGTTATTTGACAATCAGAGTATAGGACAAACTACCAGGCAACAATATAAACACTTATAGCATTCACAAATTCAAAACACATGGACACCAATACATGCTATAGCTAGACATTTTCAATACACTAAGAAATGTATTACCATTATACGGAAGCAATTTCCTTTACGCCAAGCATCAGCACGGACTATACAACGCACACAAGGTGCAACTATCGAACCACTTTATATACACTTTAATAACAGCAAGATTCATCATTTGCATTATGTTGCTATTACCAGGGCCAAATCAATACAAAATGTATATGTACACAATTTTGATGAAGGCAAAATTATAGTACATCCCCAAGTTAATGAGGAAATGCACAGATTAAGGACAGAAATGCCACTAGAAATACATATCCCACAGTTACATACATACAGTGCACATTTCAATATCATTGCACACAATGTAAGATCACTACAGAAACATTTTATATCTATGATAGCTGATAGCAATATATTACAAGCAGACATTATTTGCTTAACTGAGATCAACACTACAAGGAAGGCAAAAAGCTACAGATTTTACGATAGAACAATACCATCACATTATATTTGATAAATTTCATACATACAACACAAAGCATGGAATGATCATGTACTACAAAAAAGATTTATTTATATTGCCTATTTATGAGACCCACGAAGGGATAGATATTTTACATTTTACAGTACATATTAATAACACAGATTACCTTATTATTATCCTATACAAACCACCACATAAAAGTATAACTTCTCTTTTGGATTTTATTATAAATATTACAGATTTTTACCCCACACACAAATTGATCATTATGGGGGATTTCAATGTGGATGTATCTCAACAAAATTCATACACTAACCAATTAATTGGATTCTTTGAAGCAAAATTACAATGTAAACAAATCATTAACAGTTACACAACTGAGCTCCTTTGTGGAATCCACGGGCCGCCTTTCTTCCCGTCAGGCGGGCTTTCGCCCGCTGCACTCTACCGAGAAGGTGGTTGTATCAGTGATGGACAAATTGAGGGAGGGCATCGACACCTGCCTCCCCCAGGCCCTGGTCCTGTTAGACCTGTCCGCCGCGTTCGACATGGTGGACCACGACATTCTGTTGACCCGTGTCGAGACGGCAGGCATTGGGGGCACGGCCCTTGCCTGGCTCCGATCCTTTTTAACAGACAGGGAGCAGGCCGTCCATCTGGCCGACTTTGCTGCCCCACCTCGGAAGTGACTTGCGGCGTCCCCCAGGGTTCCTCCCTGTCTCCCTTGTTATTTAATTTATACATTTCACCCCTCATTTTTTCTTTACAGCAGATGGAGGTCTCGGTGTTCAACTACGCCGATGACCTCCAACTTATTTTCAATCTTTCCTGTTCCCCCACCTCTGCCCTGAATTTCCAGAGAGTCATGCTTTTCATCCAAGAGTGGATGAACTGCAACCACCTCAAACTAAACCCCGACAAAACCGAATTGGTGTTGACGGGGGGTGGTTGCAGTCCTTGGTCCTCTTCCTTTTGGCCCCATTCTCTTGGCCCCCCTCCCCTTCCGGTTCCCAAGTTAAAACCCTGGGTATCTTTATTAACCCCCTGCTTACCCTTCACACGCAGGTCAACTCAGTGGTGTCTGCCTGTTTCTTTTCCCTCCGTACCTTCCGTAAGGTTTCCCGATTCTTCTCTGTCGCCGCCCTCAAGCTCATTCTCATGGCCATGGTGCTATCGCGCCTTGACTATGGGAACGTGATTTATAATGGTGCTCCAGCCTACCTGATCCGCCGGCTCCAACTGATACAAAATCAGGCGGCCCACATGATTTATGGTCTTCCCAAAACCAACCATGCGACCCCTCTGTTGCAGTCTCTGCACTGGTTACCGGTGAGGGAGAGGGCCCTCTTCAAGTTGGGCTGCATCACGTATCAGGCTAGGTCGGGGACTGCCCC
Organism: Lissotriton helveticus; assembly: GCF_964261635.1. Classification (NCBI taxonomy): domain Eukaryota; kingdom Metazoa; phylum Chordata; class Amphibia; order Caudata; family Salamandridae; genus Lissotriton; species Lissotriton helveticus. Next base: position 696,747,189 of record NC_136063.1, read on the forward strand.
CGCTTTCCTTTGTGAAGCCATTTCATCCTACCTTCCGACTAGAGAGCTCCGCTCCGCTCACCAGGCTCTCTTGTCAGTCCCCCGATTCAGGAAGCAGAAGTCCGGGGGGGCCAGATTTGCGGTGCTAGCTCCATCCTTCTGGAATTCGCTTCCTCTTGCACTTAGGACTTCATCCTCCTACTTGGAATTCCGCAAACTTCTCAAGACCTTCCTGTTTTCTAGATCTGCAGCAGCCTAGCCTCCCTCTCCGCCTCCACTGGTTCACCGCTGTCCAGCGCCATGAAACCGTTCCGGTATAAGTGCGCTTAATAAATATTTTAAAATTCAAAATTCAAAACTAACTACCAATCCATTTTAGATCATATATATACTAATGAAAAACTACACAAGTATGGTACATTAGAATGCTATTACAGTGATCATAAAGCAATATGGGTTTGCATTTAACATGTTGTAACACATTTTATATTTCAGATGATGTCTATTGAAGAAATCATTAACATTAATACCGATGACAACAAACCGTATCAGAAACCCATACGAGTTAATGTAATCAACTGCTCTGGGAAAACTACATACAAAAATGCAAAACAAGAACAAAAAATTCTATTTCATTTGGCTCTAGCTGATAAAACTGGAACTATCAAATGTACTTGTTATCAAGAAGAATTATACGAGCAAACCTAAAGTAACTGTGGACTACTGATACGCAACTTCATCATCAAAAACAAAACAATCCTAATTACTAAGCAAAGCAAAGTAACACAATTTCCCGCTATGAAAATAGATGAGGGACTTGTCCAACAAGCGAAGAACATTTTGCAACCGCCTGCACCATCTGCTTCTCCCATTAAGGAAATAAAACGTGCAAGTTTAAAAACTCTTATGACCGTTTCAGGGACAATATGTGACGTAAGTATAAAGGCAGACATGTCATAATATATAACACACAAAAGAGTAGAACAGGTCTAGGTGTGGTGTGCTTCTGTACAGGCGACTGTGAGACAATTGGATCTATGCAGGGGCGAACAAAGACTGTTCAGTCACTGAGGTTGGAAGAATCCCATCAGACCACCCATTTGGCGGAGTTTCATCACATGGGACTAGATAAATATCCAAAACCTCACCCGACCTTGTAGTGCCGGGAAAAAAACAATACTTTATGTATAACGTTCCTCAACATAATAGGGTTAATAAAGTGCAGTGCTCAAGTGATGGTGTAAAGTAAAATTGACTACTGAGACTCAAGATACTTTCAGATAGAAGTCTGAGTGTCAAAGGTTTAAAAATCCGCCGGGTAGTAAAATGTTGATACTACCCTATGGCGCTAAGCAAGATGGTCGACATGTTTCAGCCTCTAGGGGAACTACCCCGGCTTTCTTCAGGACCTTTCATTTATAATTGCTACTACAACTAACAGTAATTTGTGATATGAGGAACAAAAATTGTATATGCTTAAAGAAAGTCACATATCTACCAGGAACTATGCGCTCCAATGTTCACTGGAGGAGAAAAGACAAGACTTCTTCCTAAAGAGACAAAAGATAACACAACAAAACAGGATAAGGTCACCCACATACACCCGCATGAATACACAGACACAGTACAGACTAACACACCTGCGTAAATAGTTTCTATTCCGCATTACCAAGCATAATAGCTACATCACTCAGAGGCATTTCCTCAAGGTGATACTCACCCAGCTTTGTGTGGGTGACGACCTCACCTCACCCGGCAACCGCTCGGGAGAATGAGGCCCCGCTCTACAGTGTAGAAAAGAAGGCATAGTAAGTGCACATCATCTTCTATGCCCAGCCAAATAGCTCTACACAAAACCCAACAAATGTGTGATGGATACCCAAGTATCAGGCCACTAAGTTGTCTAACGGGAGTTGATAATAAGACAATCAGAGGATCCAAGTCCCAAGTCGTTTAAATGTGTTTCTGATCGCCATGTTGGCACCAGAAAAGTTCTGTAGGTTGCCACTTAGCAAAACCCTATCAAGTCACTCAGTCAATACTGCTAAATAATTTAGTGTTGAAACGTTCTACCTTATAAATGCATATAGTAGAAGACACAAGATATATTAGGTGTAGAAACGATCTTAGCTGAAAACACCTAATCTTCAACCAAAGGTGGACGATACAAATGAGCCATCCACTTGAAGGAACATGTTCAGTATCCCTTGTTAGAAAACATGGTATCTATGATGAAAAAAACAATTTAGGCTAGTTACAAACATAGTAACTGCCAAGTAAAACCCAGTAAACGCAGCTAGGACATCTTGCATATTACCTGTCCGTTGGTGCCCCTTGTGTAGACCGAGCGGAAGTGGAGGTGTTTCTCAATACGCCCGCCTTCTCTTTGTAGAGGGACGATAATTGGTTTAATTAGTCACATGGGACTAGTACCGCGCTAACCCCTCATAGTACATAGCTCTAATTATCCAGAATTTTTAGATAATAACTAATATGAGGGCATGTGATGTGAAAAATATAGAAACGCGCCGCTGCGCTGGATCAAGACACCGAAGTACGGGTCCTGACGTAACTGCGCATGTGCCCAGCGATAGTCGCAGTCCCTTCGCGCATGCGCAATAACATTAGGGCTGCAATGCCGTGAACACTGTATTTTCTTTCAGAGCCCTTCTTTCAAAGCACTACGTAGTGCTAGAAATGATAAAAAATGAACGATACTCGCAGAAAGAGTTGTGTCTATATCAAATCGTGCATATAAAACTAGATAAATGTATTAGTCTCGTTGGTATTAATATTGCGCACGCATGCCCAAGTTATAAACACTATTCCCTGAATGTATATACATTGCGAGGTCGAAGAACTCGCGTATGGGGAAAACTGTGTTGCAAATATATCGCCAATAACTATGTCTCAAGAGCAGAAACTAGTTCCTAAAGATGCAGAAGCCGGGATCACTGTGTATTAGAGTACTGAGTGATACTTGTATTTCATGCAAATGTCAATCCAGCATGAATGTATGTGATTGGCTGACTCAATCTCGATGACTATATAAAAAAGGTTTTTCAGTATTGTGATTAATGTCATATAACTGTCAAGCAGAAAGGGTTAGACATGGTCTGTGCAGGGTGATCATCACAATTAGGTTGGGTGAGATGTAATTGTAAACAAGAGATGCGTTTACATAATAATATGACCCGCAACTGGAAGCTGCTCAAAATACTCAAAAAACAAAGGTGTGGAGGGTCAGGGGGAATATTTACAGACCTGTCTACTCAATCCCCCTATTCTAAATATATAACACACAAAAGAGTAGAACAGGTCTAGGTGTGGTGTGCTTCTGTACAGGCGACTGTGAGACAATTGGATCTATGCAGGGGCGAACAAAGACTGTTCAGTCACTGAGGTTGGAAGAATCCTATCAGACCACCCATTTGGCGGAGTTTCATCACATGGGACTAGATAAATATCCAAAACCTCACCCGACCTTGTAGTGCCGGGAAAAAAACAATACTTTATGTATAACGTTCCTCAACATAATAGCGTTAATAAAGTGCAGTGCTCAAGTGATGGTGTAAAGTAAAATTGACTACTGAGACTCAAGATACTTTCAGATAGAAGTCTGAGTGTCAAAGGTTTAAAAATCCGCCGGGTAGTAAAATGTTGATACTACCCTATGGCGCTAAGCAAGATGGTCGACATGTTTCAGCCTCTAGGGGAACTACCCCGGCTTTCTTCAGGACCTTTCATTTATAATTGCTACTACAACTAACAGTAATTTGTGATATGAGGAACAAAAATTGTATATGCTTAAAGAAAGTCACATATCTACCAGGAACTATGCGCTCCAATGTTCACTGGAGGAGAAAAGACAAGACTTCTTCCTAAAGAGACAAAAGATAACACAACAAAACAGGATAAGGTCACCCACATACACCCGCATGAATACACAGACACAGTACAGACTAACACACCTGCGTAAATAGTTTCTATTCCGCATTACCAAGCATAATAGCTACATCACTCAGAGGCATTTCCTCAAGGTGATACTCACCCAGCTTTGTGTGGGTGACGACCTCACCTCACCCGGCAACCGCTCGGGAGAATGAGGCCCCGCTCTACAGTGTAGAAAAGAAGGCATAGTAAGTGCACATCATCTTCTATGCCCAGCCAAATAGCTCTACACAAAACCCAACAAACGTGTGATGGATACCCAAGTATCAGGCCACTAAGTTGTCTAACGGGAGTTGATAATAAGACAATCAGAGGATCCAAGTCCCAAGTCGTTTAAATGTGTTTCTGATCGCCATGTTGGCGCCAGAAAAGTTCTGTAGGTTGCCACTTAGCAAAACCCTATCAAGTCACTCAGTCAATACTGCTAAATAATTTAGTGTTGAAACGTTCTACCTTATAAATGCATATAGTAGAAGACACAAGATATATTAGGTGTAGAAACGATCTTAGCTGAAAACACCTAATCTTCAATCAAAGGTGGACGATACAAATGAGCCATCCACTTGAAGGAACATGTTCAGTATCCCTTGTTAGAAAACATGGTATCTATGATGAAAAAAACAATTTAGGCTAGTTACAAACATAGTAACTGCCAAGTAAAACCCAGTAAACGCAGCTAGGACATCTTGTATATTACCTGTCCGTCGGTGCCCCTTGTGTAGACCGAGTGGAAGTGGAGGTGTTTCTCAATACGCAGACACAGCTCTTTCTGCGAGTATCGTTCATTTTTTATCATTTCTAGCACTACGTAGTGCTTTGAAAGAAGGGCTCTGAAAGAAAATACAGTGTTCACGGCATTGCAGCCCTAATGTTATTGCGCATGCGCGAAGGGACTGCGACTATCGCTGGGCACATGCGCAGTTACGCCAGGACCCGTACTTCGGTGTCTTGATCCAGCGCAGCGGCGCGTTTCTATATTTTTCACATCACATGCCCTCATATTAGTTATTATCTAAAAATTCTGGATAATTAGAGCTATGTACTATGAGGGGTTAGCGCGGTACTAGTCCCATGTGACTAATTAAAGCAATTATCGTCCCTCTACAAAGAGAAGGCGGGCGTATTGAGAAACACCTCCACTTCCGCTCGGTCTACACAAGGGGCACCGACGGACAGGTAATATGCAAGATGTCCTAGCTGCGTTTACTGGGTTTTACTTGGCAGTTACTATGTTTGTAACTAGCCTAAATTGTTTTTTTCATTATAGATACCATGTTTTCTAACAAGGGATACTGAACATGTTCCTTCAAGTGGATGGCTCATTTGTATCGTCCACCTTTGGTTGAAGATTAGGTGTTTTCAGCTAAGATCGTTTCTACACCTAATATATCTTGTGTCTTCTACTATATGCATTTATAAGGTAGAACGTTTCAACACTAAATTATTTAGCAGTATTGACTGAGTGACTTGATAGGGTTTTGCTAAGTGGCAACCTACAGAACTTTTCTGGGGCCAACATGGCGATCAGAAACACATTTAAACGACTTGGGACTTGGATCCTCTGATTGTCTTATTATCAACTCCCATTAGACAACTTAGTGGCCTGATACTTGGGTATCCATCACACGTTTGTTGGGTTTTGTGTAGAGCTATTTGGCTGGGCATAGAAGATGATGTGCACTTACTATGCCTTCTTTTCTACACTGTAGAGCGGGGCCTCATTCTCCCGAGCGGTTGCCGGGTGAGGTGAGGTCGTCACCCACACAAAGCTGGGTGAGTATCACCTTGAGGAAATGCCTCTGAGTGATGTAGCTATTATGCTTGGTAATGCGGAATAGAAACTATTTACGCAGGTGTGTTAGTCTGTACTGTGTCTGTGTATTCATGCGGGTGTATGTGGGTGACCTTATCCTGTTTTGTTGTGTTATCTTTTGTCTCTTTAGGAAGAAGTCTTGTCTTTTCTCCTCCAGTGAACATTGGAGCTCATAGTTCCTGGTAGATATGTGACTTTCTTTAAGCATATACAATTTTTGTTCCTCATATCACAAATTACTGTTAGTTGTAGTAGCAATTATAAATGAAAGGTCCTGAAGAAAGCCGGGGTAGTTCCCTTAGAGGCTGAAACATGTCGACCATCTTGCTTAGCGCCATAGGGTAGTATCAACATTTTACTACCCGGCGGATTTTTAAACCTTTGACACTCAGACTTCTATCTGAAAGTATCTTGAGACTCAGTAGTCAATTTTACTTTACACCATCACTTGAGCACTGCACTTTATTAACGCTATTATGTTGAGGAACGTTATACATAAAGTATTGTTTTTTTCCCGGCACTACAAGGTCGGGTGAGGTTTTGGATATTTATCCAGTCCCATGTGATGAAACTCCGCCAAATGGGTGGTCTGATGGGATTCTTCCAACCTCAGTGACTGAACAGTCTTTGTTCGCCCCTGCATAGATCCAATTGTCTCACAGTCGCCTGTACAGAAGCACACCACACCTAGACCTGTTCTACTCTTTTGTGTGTTATATATTTAGAATAGGGGGTTTGAGTAGACAGGTCTGTAAATATTCCCCCTGACCCTCCACACCTTTGTTTTTTGAGACATGTCATAATGTCAACAAAAAAATGTCTAGTTAGCTTACAAACACATTACACCTTTGCTAACTTGACTAAGAAGCTAAAAACACATAGCATTATGCACTCAGTCACACTATGTAGAAAGTCCTAGGTTTTAAAACCGTAATCTGCCAGTGTATCACAGTCAACTAAAAATCCAAGCACACTCTAAAGATCCATTTTTAAAAATAAACTATGAGATATTTTAGAAAGGAGGTTCAGTTGGGTGTTAAAATCTGACACCTTATATTGCCATTCATACATCGCTCAATTACTATGTGTTCTTTACTTCACAATTTAATACTATGCTTTTTTTTGGTAGGAAGAGGACGTAAAGACTGTCTTTATCAATGGACAAGATACTGCACTGAAATCGATTACTTTAAAAGATGCTACAGATGACATCAAAGTGACACTGTGGAAAGAAGCTACACTATTCAACATAAATATTGGAGATTATGTCACGCTAACTCATGTGACTGTCCATGAATTTAATGCACAGAAAATATTGAATACAACGAGACACAGCAAAATGGAGGTAAGCACAACAAAAAAACAAAGCGTGAAATCATAACAACTATTTCACTACCTATATACAACTTTCTCCCTCTCGCACCCACTCTGGACCTATAACCCACTCGGGACCTATCACCCACTCGGGACATAGCACCCACTCGGGACCTAGCACCCACTTGGGACCTAGCACCCACTCGGGACCTAGCACCCACTCGGAACCTATCACCCACTCGGGACCTTTCAGGCACTCTGTATCTTTCAGGCACTCTGTATCTTTCACGCACTCTGTAGCTTTCACGCACTCTGTATCTTTAACGCACTCTGTAGCTTTCATGCACTCTGTATCTTTAACGCACTCTGTATTTTTCCATAACTCTGTATCTTTCCAGCAGTCGGTATCTTTTAGGCACTCTGTATCTTTCAGACACTCTGTATCTTTTAGGCACTCTGTATCTTTCAGGCACTCTGTATCTTTCAGGCACTCTGTATCTTTCAGGCACTCTCTATCTTTCACGCACTCTGTATCTTTCACGCACTCTGTATCTTTCACGCAATCTGTATCTTTCACACACTCTGTATCTTTCACACACTCTGTATCTTTCACGCACTCTGTAGCTTTCACACACTCTGTATCTTTAACGCACTATGTATCTTGACTGCACTCTGTATCTTTAACACATTCTGTATTTTTCCATAACTCTGTATCTTTCCAGCAGTCGGTATCTTTTAGGCACTCTGTATCTTTCAGACACTTTGTATCTTTCAGGCACTTTGTATCTTTCAGGCACTCTGTATCTTTCAGGCACTCTGTATCTTTCAGGCACTCTGTATCTTACAGGCACTCTGTATCTTTCAGGCACTCTGTATCTTTCAGGCACTCTGTATCTTTCAGGAACTCAATATCTTGCAGGCAATCAGTACCTTTCACGCACTCTGTACATTTCACGCACTCTGTACCTTTCACGCACTCTGTAGCTATCACGCACTCTGTATCTATCACGCACTCTGTATCTATCACGCACTGTGTATCTATCACGCACTCTGTATCTATCACGCACTCTGTATCTATCACGCACTCTGTATCTAGCACCCACTCTGTATCTAGCACCCACTCTGTATCTATCACGCACTCTGTATCTATCACACACTCTGTATCTATCACGCACTCTGTATCTATCACACACACACACTCTCTCTCACAGACAAAAACTCTCTCTTTCACACTGTACTTACAAAAAAAATAAAAAACATCTTAAAGTAACTAATTGTTGCATTTGTTTTTTCTCAACAGGTAACAGCCCCACCCGAGGAAAATATTGACATACAAATTTATGGCGTAGAAAGCACCAAAGATGAAACAAGTATTATAACTATAAGAGTGACAAACACAGACGTTTATAAATCAATGCCCATAGAAAATGACATACTAATTAAATGGTTTATGTTGGATGACGAGGTAAACAACATTGGAGATACGCTTGTACATTATTTGCCGCAAACTTGTGAAGTGGTGTTTTGTAATGGGAAAATCATAAACATTGTAAAAGAGAAAGACGATGAAGACATAGATTCAGACTAAAACTTTAATGTTGACATGGGATCACATTTTTGTACAAAGTTTAAAATAAAATATCTTTGTGTTTAAAAAAAAATAAAAGGTGTGAAAATAAAATTATAAACCTGTATGGTCTGGTTTTTATAAAGAGAGGCTAAATACAACTACAAAGACACTCAACTAATACAACATAGTCACACACACCTACAACAATCCGCACTCTGGATCTATCACGCAGTCTGGATCTATCAGCCACTCTGGATCTTTCAGCCACTCTGGATCTTGCACGCACTCTGTATCGTGCACGCACTCTGTATCTTGCACGCACTCTGTATCTTGCACGCACTCTGTATCTTGCACGCACTCTGTATCTTGCAAGCACTCTGCATCTTGCACGCACTCTGCATCTTTCACGCACTCTGCATCTTTCACGCACTAGGCATCTTTCACCCACTCGGCATCTTTCACCCACTCGGCATCTTTCACCCACTCTGTATCTATCACCCACTCTGTATCTATCAACCACTCTGTATCTATCACCCACTCTGTATCTATCACCCACTCTGTATCTAGCACCCACTCTGTATCTAGCACCCACTCTGTATCGAGCACCCACTCTGTATCTAGCACCCACTCTGTATCGAGCACCCACTCTGTATCTAGCACCCACTCGGTATCTATCACCCACTCTGAATCTATCACCCACTCTGATTCTATCACCCACTCTGTATCTATCACACACTCTGTATCTTTCACACACTCTGTATCTTTCACACACTCTGTATCTTTCACACACTCTGTATCTTTCACACACTCTGCATCTTTCACACCGTCTGCATCTTTCACACACTCTGCATCTATCACCCACTCTGTATCTATCACCCACTCTGTATCTAGCACCCACTCTGTATCTAGCACCCACTCTGTATCTAGCACCCACTCGGTATCTATAACCCACTCGGTATCTATCACCCACTCGGTATCTATCACCCACTCGGTATCTATCACCCACTCTGTCTCTATCACACACTCTGTATCTATCACACACTCTGCATCTATCACGCACTCTGCATCTTTCACGCACTCTGCATCTTTCACGCACTCTGCATCTTTCATGCACTCTGCATCTTTCACGCACTCTGCATCTTTCACGCACTTTGTATCTTTCACGCACTCTGCATCTTTCACGCACTCTGCATCTTTCACGCACTCTGAATCTTTCACGCACTCTGGATCTTTCATGCACTCGGCATCTTTCACGCACTCTGGATCTTTCACGCACTCAACATCTTTCACGCACTCGGCATCTTTCACGCACTCTGGATCTTTCACGCACTCTGGGTCTTTCACGCACTCTATGTCTTTCACGCACTCTGTGTCTTTCACGCACTCTGTTTCTTTCACGCACTCTGTTTCTTTCACGCACTCTGTTTCTTTCACGCACTCTGTTTCTTTCACGCACTCTGTTTCTTTCACGCACTCTGTTTCTTTCATGCACTCTGTTTCTTTCACGCACTCTGTTTCTTTCACGCACTCTGCATCTTTCACGCACTCTGTTTCTTTCACGCACTCTGTTTCTTTCACGCACTCTGTTTCTTTCATGCACTCTGTTTCTTTCACGCACTCTGTTTCTTTCACGCACTCTGCATCTTTCACGCACTCTGCATCTTTCACGCACTCTAGATCTTTCACGCACTCTGGATCTCTCGCACTCTGGATCTTTCACGCACTATGGATCTTTCACGCACTATGGATCTTTCACACACTACAAACATCATACTATGCTTCTGCCAGCCAAACACAACAACTGCTAATGCTTGCTTTAACGCCATGCAAACACAAAAGAAGTCCATCCCTGCAAGCTTACACAGGGCACACACAACAACAGACACACTAGCATCATGCATCCACACAATTAAAACATTCACAAGCGTAAGATACATCCAATAGCAACAAACATACACAAAAAAATAACATACACAAGCATCACTAAGCATGCTCAATTATGCTACAGTGGTGGACAGTGATGCTGTTGTCGTGCAAAATGTTCATGTTATACTGTTAAGTGATGCAGAGGTGATGAAGTGTGAAAATATGGTAGGAATGAGTGATGCTGGTGTGTTGCTAAGTGTTGATAGGGTGGTGGGGAGTCATCCTGCATGTGTTGCATAGTCATGCTGGTGTTGCTCTGACTGATGCTGCTGTTGCACTAAGTGTTTTGGTGGGGCTAAGTGCACAACCACAGGAACACCGTACACAAAAACTGCATCAAACAGCATCAAAAGAGCGCAACTCAACAACACAACAGCACTACTAACCACCACCCCAACACCACGAATAAACACAACATTATCACTCAGCAACACCACATTAACACAATGCACCAACAGAACAACACTCAGCACATTAACATTATCACACTGCAACACTACAACATCGCTCAGCAACACCACAACAACACGCAACAACACCACAACATCACTCTCAAGCACCACATCATCACTCGCAAACACCACATTAACACTACACAGCACCACACCAACACTCCAAAATACAACAGTACTCAGCACCATCACAACACCACTCAGCATCACCACATGAAAAAAACAACAACACCACAATGAAACTATTGTTTAATAATTGATGCGGCTGTGTTGGTAAGTGTTGCTAGGCTGCTGAAAAGTGATGCTGCATGTGTTGTTAGCTATCGCCCTCAATAGACCTATCTAACTATCTATATAGATCACAAATTAACAACAACATCTATACAATAGATAATTCGTTCCCAGATTTATGTATTGAGTATTAAAGAATAAACTTACCAGTCAAACGACGCTGGAACAAGACAAGGAGAACAACGCCCCTTGCCCACGCAACTGTTCACAAACATCTAGGGAAGTACAAAAAAACCAAAAACATCCTAACACGTCTCCCCTTATGCCCATAAATTGGAAGCAAGACCCTTATTCTCACTGTTGCATACATCAAAGATAGTTCACATACACTTTCTGATCTAACACATAGAAAGCTAAAAACAAATAAACACGTTTGGATAAGAAAATAGACTGCATACATTACTACAAAGTCACACATACTGTGGAAATGGACGGGCACATATTCCGTCCATAACTACACTATCTGATTTTTGAGAAACAAACAACATCTCATATCCCACCCAGATCGGGTTTTGACCAAAACACAGTACAAAACACCGCCCTCTTGGCAGTAGTAGAGGTGTAACAAATGCTCCTTGATTAAGGTGGCACAGCAGCCATTATACTTATCGACCTTAGCACAGCATTCAACATGGTGAACCATTAAAAGAACTAACTGTGCAGGTGTTATGGGACTGGCCTTAAAATTGCTCGTCTACTTCCTGAAAGACAAGACATTTCAAGTCTTTGAGCGATCTTGTTCCTTGGACATCTTCCCATTACAGTGTGCAGTACCGCAAAATAATCTTTCTTCGATTACTAGTTAGACTTAACTGTCAAACGACGCAGAAATTAACAACAACATCTATACAATAGATAATTTGTTCACATATTTATGTATTGAGTATTAAAGATTAAACTTACCAGTCAAACGACGCTGGAACAAGACAAGTGCGCATTACAAGGTAGGATTCTCACAAACACATGCTGTAAGTCACCCTCAAATCGCTCTAACACATCATCACACACCCTCAAACTCCAAAACACTCACATGCACTCACCCTCACACTCACACCGTCAAAGTCCACCGTCCAACTACACCCTATAACTACAATACCACCCTACAACTCTACCCTCCAAATACAACTCCACCCTCCAACTCCACACATAAATAGTGTTAAGCAACAATTTCATAAATACGTAAAAAGCGGATTACACACTTGCAGCTATTCCAAAATGCAAACTTAAAGCAACGCAAGGAGAGTGCAGCAATTAATACACAAATATGCAAACAGGGATTGGAAAATAAAACATTTCTTTAACAAAACGCATAAAATACAGACATTACATCAATGTGCATCCTCTTAATACATTGAAATGGAAAATAAATTCAGCACATACAAAAAGTTTCCTTTAATACATCGATTAGCTCAATAACATATAATCAGGCAACTTCAGCATCACAGGAAAAAAACTATGCAAACACAACATACATAAATATACTCGAAACAAAAAAGACCTTCAAAGTTCAAAAAACAGTTCATGTACGTCAAATAACAAACACCAGCTAATAAAACATTACAGTTTTCGAAAACATATACATTACATATCGACGATTAAAAACAAGCCTTTAATTAGAATTACATTAAAAAAAATGGAAATATTACGATCGATAACAAACAATGTCACCAGTTATAAAAATACACTCCTATTCATTCGTTAATTTAAACATACTATAGATACTACATTACATTACATTAAAAATCACTTAGGAATAAAATCTTACCTGTCAAACGACGCAGCAACAGCACACGAACAAGAACACGCCTTCCGCGCACCAACATTCTCGATCTTCTGGGGAATTCCACCGTTGACGTAAACAAATCGGAACGCCACGTCAAAAACGTCGCGCTCCGATTGGCTACAAATAAACGTCAATAAAACGTAAACAGTGACAACTCAAAAAAAACTAGAACGCTGACCTAGGTAGCGTCAAGGTGACGCATTGCGTCGGCCATTTTAAAATTAATACAATTAATACGGGAGTCCACTGACACAAAAACACACATAACACTACACATATTAATATAAACACACACACAGTTTAATTACATAAAATGATACACAAAAGCCAGGACAATTACAAAGGGAAGCTCTATCACATTTTTATTAATACTACACATATTAAAAAAAAAAAAATTATAAACATAAACACCCTCATACCATCACCCTCACACCCCAAAACTCTCACACACCTTCACACAACCGCAATCACCCTCGCACAACATCACCCTCACACACCGTCACACACCTTCAGCCTCACACCCCCTCACACACCCTCACCCTCACACACACTCACACCCCCTCACCCTCACACCCCCTCACACACCCTCACTCCCCTCAAAGCCTCACACCCCTCACAACACTCTCACACTCACTACACCGGACATCCTCACCCTCACACACTCACCCCCCTCACCCTCTCTCACCATCAACACCCCTCTGCCTCACACACTCTTACCCTCATCCCCTCACCCTCACACACCCTCAATCACCCTCACACCATCACCCTCACACACCCTAACTCTCACCCTCAACCACTCACACACCCTCACACTCCCTCGCTCACCCTCTCACACCCTCACCCTCACACACCGTCACACACCCACACCCTCACACCCCCTCACTCACCCTCACTAACACACACTCACACTCACTCACACTCACTCACCCTCAAACACTGTCACCCTCACACATCGTCACACACCATAAGCCTCACACACCCTCACTTACCCTCACCCTCACACAACGTCACACACCCACACCCTCACACCCCCTCACTCACCCTCACTCACCCTCAATGACACTAACTCACACTCACACTCACTCACACTCACCCTCACACACCCTCACCCTCACACACCGTCACACACCCTCTGCCTAACAACCCCTCTCTCACCCTCAGTCACCCTCACACACCCTCACCCTCACACACCGTCACACACCCTAAGCCTCACACCCCCTCACTCACCCTCACTCTCACACACTAACCCCCTCACCCTCACACCCCCTCACACTCACACACCCTCGCTCCCCTCACACACCTCACAACACTCTCACCCTCACTACACCTCACACACTCTCAGCCTCACACCCACTCACTCACCCTCACCCTCACACGCACTCACACCCCCTCACCCTCACACCCCCTCACCCTCACACACCCTCACTCCCACACACCCTCACTCCCCTCATACCCTCACACCCCTCACAACACTCTCACACTCACTACACCTCACACCCTCACCCTCAAACACCCTCACACACACTCACCCACTCTCAGCCTCGCAAAATCTCACCATCAACACCCCTCACCCACACACACCCTTACCCTCATCCCCTCACCCTCATTCACCCTCAGTCACCCTCACACCCCCTAACTCTCAAACTCACCCACTCACACACCCTCACACTCCGTAACTCACACACCCTCACCCTCACCCCGTCACACACCCACACACTCACACTCCCTCACTCACCATCAAACACCCTCACTCACCCTCAAACACCGTCACACACCCTCAGACTCACACAACCTCACTCACCCTCACACACGCTCACACCCCTTCAGCCTCACACCCCCACACACACCCTCGCTCCACTCACAACCTCACACCCCTCACAACACTCGCACACTCACTACACCGCACACCCTCACCCTCACACACTCACCCCCCTCACCCTCTCTCACCATCAACACCCCTCAGACTCACACACCCTTACCCTCATCCCCTCACCCTCACACACCCTCAGTCACCCTCACACCCTCAACATCACACACCCTAACTCGCACCCTCACCCACTCACACACCCTCACACTCCCTCACTCACCCTCAGACACCCTCACCCTCACACAACGTCACACAACCACACCCTCACACCCCCTCACTCACCCTCCCTCACACTCACTCACTCACACTCACTCACACTCAATCACACTCACCCTCACACACCCTCACCCTCACACACCATCACACACCCTCTGCCTAACAACCCCTCTCTCACCCTCACTCACCCTCACACACCCTCACCCACACACACCGTCACACACCCTAAGCCTCACACACACTCGGTCACCCTCACACTCACACCCCCTCACCCTCACATCCCCTCACACTCAAACTCCCTCGCTCCCCTCACACCCCTCACAACACTCTCACCATCACTACACCTCACACACTCTCAGCCTCACACCCCTCACTCACCCTCACCCTCACACACACTCACACCCCCTCACCCTCACACCCCCTCACCCTCACACACCCTCACTCCCCTCACACCCTCACACCCCTCACAACACTCTCACCCTCACTACACCTCACACCCTCACCCTCAAACACCCTCACACACACTCACCCACCCTCAGCCTCGCAAGCTCTCACCAACAACACCCCTCACACTCACACACCCTTACCCTCATCCCCTCACCCTCATTCACCCTCAGTCACCCTCACACCCCCTAACTCTCAGACTCACCCACTCACACACCCTCACACTCCCTAACTCACCCTCACCCTCACACCGTCACACACCCACACACTCACACTCCCTCACTCAACATCAAACATCCTTAATCACCCTCACACACCCTCACCAACACACACCGTCACACACACTCAGCCTCATAACCCCTCACTCAACCTCACCATCACACACACTCACACCCCCTCACCCTCACACCCCCTCACCCTCACACCCCTCACGCTCACACCCCTCACCCTCACATCCCTCACCCACACACCCCTCACCCTCACACCACTCAAGCCACAGATGGGTGTGCGATGGGAGGACGCTCAGCTTGCAGGGCTGTGCTTCTATCCCCTGCTGCACTCTCCTGCTCTCTAGAAATGTGGCATAACAACAAGAGCTGCCATCAAAGTCACGTAAATACAAATCATGTTGCATTCCAAATGCTATAGGTGTCACATTCACAAAAGTTAAAACTATTGGCATTGTAAATGACAAAGCTATCAATTTAGCTATTTCAAAAAACTACACAAAAAAACATCATTTACAAGACCAATGGCTCCTACTTTTCTAATGCGAGACCTATTGCATTTCCAATGCTTGTTTAATAGTGGGGTTACCAAAGCCTCTTTCCACCCTGTTGGTACTATTCCACTAAGAAGAGATTGTTTACAGATAAGGCAGAGAGTAGGGAATAGTTCTGTTCCCAACTCCTGCCACACTTTATGTGGTAAGGGGTCCAAAGGTGACCGCGAAGAGATACCCAAGGCCATCCTGTGCAGAGAACTCAGTACTGTAACAATCCAAACACAGATACCCCAGTCCCTTAATCCCAGACACCTTAGTTCAAATTAAGTCAGCAAATATATTTTTAAAGATATATCTTGGAGGAGCTTTCATTTTGGTACCTATGCAACAATGGGATGAGTGGAAGACTGCATTCAACACCAGATATGGACACTTTGATTATTTACTAATGCTCTGGGATACACAATGCACCCAAAACCTTTAAAAATGTAGGGAATTATATTTTCTGAGATTTCTTAGACTCATAAGTCCCTATATACATTGATAACAATTTGATATTTTAGGAGTTATTAGAAGCACACCAAAGACATGTCTAAGAGGTACTAAGATGCTTAAGGGTACATTCACTATTTACCATGGTAGAAAAATGTTTATTTGAAGTACCAGAGGTTGTTTTCCTTAAGTTTCAGATTTTGCAAGAAGGAATAGGGATATGGACAAAATCAAAGCTGTATGGCAATAGCCAGTGCCGAGAACTGTCAAGGATATTCAGCGACTCTTCGAATAAATTTTTTTTATAGCCAGTTTAATCCCAGCTTTTCGAAGATTGTATGGAGGCACTTACTTTTGGAGAGTGATATCGCCGCTGTTGACCTGCCGCCTGGAGTATTGGGGCCATTAGCGCTGCTGCCACCTCACCCGGGGACCACAACTCCCGGCAAGACCTGCAGCCTGGACGCCGCCTACGTTGATCCTGCGCCCGGTGGTACTTAAAAACCCCCGAGAGCTCCCGCGTCGCGGGATGCACACGGGCAGTATGGGGAGAAGCCCGGGACAAGGGCAGGGCCGTCACAGACCGGAGGAGGCCGGGCCGAGCCCATTCTCTTGGCTTTTCACGCCGTAAAAGGTACGATTATAAGTGGTAAAGACCTGGGTTGCATTTTGTCCTCAGTTATATAGATTCCTGGTATATTATTTGCCAATTCCCAATGACATTGGATTGTGCTGGGACATACTAAAGAACCTTGTAAATGAACTGGGCCAATTTGTTAGAACTGTCCAGATATTCCCGCCCCCGGAGCTAACCTATTGTACAGACCGACAGATTGGAGATATATACAATCCTTGGTAATTGAATATCGGTTACATTTGCATAACTATAACTGACATAATTCTTGCCATATTTCTGCTGGGAAAGTACTGCTGGGAAAGTGCTGCGGGGAAAGTACTGTGGGGGTGAAGAAACAGGCATCACCATAACTCAGTAAGAATTATAAACGTGTTGCTGTTACTCAAAGAATATTCTGGTAACTGACTTAGTAAGCTCTATTGGAAAATAAATAACCATGAGCAAGCGAAAGGGTGCTGCCGGCACATTGGATGATTTTATAATAAGGGCAGAATCCGTATTGTGTCATGAAATATAATTGGCACAAAGAAGGTTATCACTTGACCCCTCCAAACTCCAAACCCATAGGCAATCTGGTACATTTTTGCCAATGAACTTTCCACAAATAAATGATGGTAGTGACAATGATACCCCCCAATTGTTTTTTTGTAACTCTACAGCAGAACCAACCCAATTTATAGATGGTTCCCCAGAAGCAAACACAGTAGGATCCCCTGGGATATCCACACGATTAAGGGCCCAAAAAATGTTGGGCTTGGCAAAAGCGAAATCAAAGAATTTGCAGAGAGGGAAAAATTGGGCGATAAGAAAGGGAGAATAGGGGGAACAGTGACAAGAAACAAAGGTGAAAGTAATGTATTGGGAAATTAGGAGGTGATGCACAGATCATTTGGGGTATAGACGGACGATGAGAGCGTCTTAAATCCAAGAAAAGAGGATGAAGTAGTCAAAGCAATAGAACAAACAGCGGTGGATATCTTTAAAGGTGCCTTGGACTCAGTTCAGACCCAAATAAATGAATGTATGGATGCCAAAATGAGGTTAATGGACAGCAAAATAGACCAGCTAATTTTAACCACAGCCCAATTAGGAACTATGATTGGGGATGGAGACAAAATAAGAGAAGAGGGGGCTAGATTGCTAGTAGATCTTAGAACAACATGAAAAGTAAGCAAGCTGATGGAAGAGAACAAATTCCTACGCAGCTTAGAAAGGAATTAGCAAATAGTGTTGGGATGAAGAGAGAAACAGAAGAGTTAGGGCGAAATGAGGCACAGAGGAAGCTAGACACTAGTATTGACACTAGAATGACCCAAGTGGGAAGAAACAGTCCCGATCAAGTTATGTACAGTCCAAAGGGGACTGATCTGGTACCCAACTCTGAAGTTTTGAAGTTACCCCCCTGCTACATGCCCCTATGTTCTAGTACTAGCTGGTGTACCAGCCCTGAGAAGGGAACAAACTGAAACAAGGTCCAATCTCAGGAACAAAGTAGTAGAGTGGCTGTCCAAGTTTAAAAAGTTTAATCCCCACAAAATGAATGAAATCCTGATGGTGCGCAGGGTAGGGTGGGTGGGGAATTCCGCTAAAAATGTACAAGGTGATTGTATTGTTATAAACTTTAGGCACCCATATATAATCCGTAACTTGCTGAGAGCGCACGAGGAGACACTACCACAGAGTAGTAGTATTTGTTCATTACCACTAGGGTATTTTTACAAACCTGTTGAGCTGGGAAGATGCCAAAACGCAATTAATCCTACATTCCCCAAGACTCTCAATAGGTTTCAAGAGTTATCATCTTTAGAAGCGGTTGATTGACTACAATCACCAAAGATATATTAAAAAGTTTCCAGGAGGCACACGTAGAGAAGAATGTAGGTGGAGGTAACAAGGTATTGTTTAATGACCTTCGTAGAGAAACTGAAGTAGAATATGAGAGTGGTGTGGGTGAAACCATATTACCTACCCAAATAGTAAGTGGAATAAGTGAAAATATAGAGTCAAGGGAGGATAAAAACTTAGATGCTAGGCTAACAAATGGGACCATGGAAGCTATAGGTTTTAAAAGTCTCGTTACATTAAAAATGATTTCATGGAACATTGCTGGTCTAGGAAGCAATGTCAATGACCCTGAGTGGAATGATTATATTGAAAGGAGTGACATCTGTATGTTACAGGAGACATGGGCCTTGCAGATTCCACATAGGGTAGGGTACGCAGTTCCTTCTGTAAAAGGAAGGCCTCCTGGGGGCCTAGTAATTTGGGTTAAAGTGACCCTTGATGTTAGAGTCATGCAATTATGCATTGACTCATTAGATATATTGGGAATAAAAATAGTAACTAAGGATAATAGGGTACTGCATATGTACAATATCTATAATAGACCTTCCCCGACCTCTAAGGAGTCTATTATTATAGATTATCTAGACTCCATTTTAAAGTCATTCGAAACAAAGATAAGCATAGTAATAGGTGGTGATCTCAACTGTAATTATGAATCAATAACAGTGTTTGATAACATCCTAGAAGATGAAGATATTGCTAATAAGATCCCTAAACTGTATGATCCTAAAACAGTTCCATGCACTGTGTTAGCGCTCCAAATTATGAAATTAATGGTTGGGCATGGCCTGAGAGCATGTAATGGACGATTACCATCTGATGTACCTAAGGCCCCAACCTTTTGCAGAGGCAAGTCCCAGAGTAAAATTGATTATATTATTCTATCTTATGATATCTGGCCGTACCCTGTAGACTTAAATATTATCCCAAGAATAGAGAGTGATCACCCACCTCTTGAGTTTGATTTTTATAGCAGCCTATTATCCAGCACAAATGAGGGCAACAGTACATCTGATGTGAACACAGATGGAATTATAGTTAGTAATAACCGTCGCTCAGTTAAATGGGCGCATATGCTGGAACACGGTGAAATATTGGCAAATGTGTGTAATACATTTGCAAATATTTTTTGTATGGATGCAGTAATACCAGTGGAAAGGGAATCTTTTTTAGAACTACATAAGGGGTTCTTCAAAGAAATTATTCCGCTGGTAATGAAAATGCCAAAAAAGATCAGCAGAGATAGAATACCTCAATTGTCAGGAAAAGCTTGGTATAATAAGGATTGTCGAATAGCAAAGACAGAGTAAGTCTATGCCATTAAAAATAGCGACACAATGCTAGTTAAAGAAGCTAGATTGAAATATAAAAGAGTACAAGAACGGGCTAAAATACTATGGGATGAAGAGACGTGGTCTGATCTTCTTGCTGCTGCAAAGAATAACAACCAAATGCTATTTTGGAGATTAGTGGCTAAAGGAAATAGGAAAGAAAAGGGATCTAGGGATGTCTACTTAGATGAGATCACCTGGATTGAACATTTTACTAAGTTTTAAATGATGAGTTAGTGCTAGGTCAAAATGAAGACAAACTAGATTTTGGCTTACAAGAAACATTATTGGCAATTGACCAAGTCAAAAATGGGAACGCTCCTGGACTTGATAGAATTCTAGGGGATTTATACAAGCATGAAAATAAAGTCTGGGACCCCTATATTAACTGTGTATGTAACTCTATAGCTGCTGGTGCAGATTTTCCGGAGACTTGGAGGGGGGGGGCGGAAATCATTACAATTTTTAAAAGGGGGGATAGAAGTGATCCTGCGAACTCCCGCCCCGTCAGTTTAATTGATATTTTACAAAAAATATACGCATGGCATGTTTTAAACCGTATAAATATTTGGATCGAGGAAAAAGAGGCTCTTACAAAATTTCAGGTGGGGTTCAGAGCCAAAATAAGTACTATAGACCAAGTCCTTAGGTTCTCTTGCTTGTGTTGGAAGTATGTTAACATAAGAAAGGGTCATTTATACTTAGCCTTTGTAGATCTTAGGGCTGCGTTTGATCTTATTCCTTGAAAATTGTTGTGGAAAACACTTAAACACCTAGGACTGCCAGCAAACCTGTTAGAACAGATCGTGAGGTTGTACGAAAATAATTATGCAAAGGTTAGGTGGGGCCCGGGTAGAGAATTTTTTTTTGTTGTTTTTTTTCAAAAACCTTTATTTGAGCAAGCAAGAAGGTACAAGGATGGGCCTACAACCACACGGGCCAGCCGCTAAAAAGGAGTAGACACATATCATATATGCCCGCAGAGGTAACAGTCAATCAACAATGCAATACTCCACATTATACACAGGACAAAAACAGGTTTTATGTATATAAAAGAACAAACATACAAAAAGGCGAGAGTGTATCACTGAAGGTCAGCCCAAGGGACATAAGGGGGGACAGCAACGGAAGTGCAGTAGCAAAATTCTAAGCACTAAGGAGTTCGGAGGGGGGGGGGGGGGGGAGGGTCGCAGAGATCAGGAAGAAGGGGGGGGGGGGAGCCGGAAACACCAGCTCAGTCCCTATATGAAGATTCCGAGAACGCTAGCCTAAGGAGACAGGGTAATCTCGATAGTGTCCACAAGGGGAGGAGTACAAATGTCGCCACGGTATTCATTCCATTGACCCCACACCTTCACCCATGCCCTGGGTCTGCCTCTGGCCACATAGACAGTTTTTTCACGGAACATGGACCAATCCATGTTATCCTCCCATTGCGAGAGGGCAGGGGGCCTGGAGGCCCCCCAGAGTTGCGCAATATCTCGCTTCGCAATCATATAACCCAGGGTGGCCCATCTAGTCTGTGCCACCGAATAGTCAGTGGGCTCCCAAACATTCAAAAGACAGCGACGAGGTTCCGGACGCAAGGACATCCCTGTCACCACAGTCATCAGATCAAGCACTGCCACCCAATAAGCAGCCACCATCGGGCACTCCCAAAGAATATGCAGGAAAGTAGCACGCAAACCACATCCACGCTTACACAATCCATCGGAGGAGAAGCCCATCACCATCAGTCGCGGTCCCGTCACGTACACCCGATGAAGGATCTTCAATTGGACCAGACGGAGTCGAGCCGGTATAGCCACCTCCTTCGGGGAGGAGAGGGCCGATTGCCAATCCTCATCATCGAGTTCCAACCCATCTCCCACCCACTGTTCCCGAAGTCGGGCCAATAAGTCAGTCCGATTGTTAATCAACTTTTTATAGATCAGGGAGATAGTGCTATCAGGAAGATGTTCGTCAAGGATACGGTCTTCAAGGGGGGAAGAGTCAGGCGGAATCTCACCAGGAGCAAATACCGAAACCAAAGCGTGCCTGACCTGTAAATAACGAAAGAATTCCCGACTACTCAGGCCGTAGTCAGCCTGGAGGGCCTGAAACGGGCGCACAGAACCCTTAGAGTACACATCCCCCACCTTAGAGATCCCAATCAAGTCCCAACGGTCAAAACCCTCGGAAGACCAAAGACCGCCCAGACGTTCTGAAGCATAAAGCGGCGTCGCCAACGTCAAGCGATCCTCCCAGCCCAGGCTCACATTCGCGGCACGCCACACCGTCAAAGCAGTCAAAGTAGGTCCCACAAGATGGCGCCCAGCGGAGCGAGAATAGAGCACTCTGTTAAAGTCACCTCCCGGAAGCTGAAGTTTATCCATCTCAAACGCCGGATTACGACCTGGCGAGAACATAGCGTGATTAATAGCGGACAGATGGGAAGCCCAGTAGTATCTCTTAACATCGGGGAGCGCCATGCCCCCATCATACCACGGGATGGAAAGTTTCGCGAGAGCAATGCGCGGTCGCCCATCCCAAATAAGTTGCCTCTGAAGGCTCTCAATCTCCCGAAAATAGGTCTTAGGGATAGGATCATAATAATTCTGGAGAGCGTAGAGAAACCGCGGTAGTGACATCATCTTAAACAGGGCCGCCCGACCCAGGGGAGACAAGGGAAGTTTGCGCCAACGGGCAACGTCCAAACGGAGCCTAAGCAACGGGGGAAGGAGATTACGATCAAAACGAAGGGACGGGTCCAAGGTAACAAAAACCCCCAAGTATTTGAAGCCATCCCGGACCACCTGAAGAGGAAGTCTACTCGGCAACGGAGGCAAGATACCAGATAAAACGTATACACAGGACTTAGACCAGTTGATGACGAGGCCTGAATTAGCGCCAAAGGACGCAAGAACGTCAAATAAAACAGATAAAGACTTGCGAGGGGAAGTAAGATACAAGAGGATGTCGTCCGCATAAAGCGAGACGCGGTCTTCGAAGACCGGGGCCCAACGAATCCCTTTAAGGGACGGTTCCCAACGGAGCCAGGCCGCCAACGGTTCAAGAGCGAGCGCAAACAACAGAGGGGACAAGGGGCAACCCTGACGGGTACCCCTGCCCAAGGAGAAGGGAGCCGACACTCTACCGTTCACTACAACTTGCGCCAGAGGTTCCGCGTACAACAGTCTAACCCAGCTAATAAACTCGCACCCGAATCCGAATTTCTCAAGAGTCGCCCATAAATAGGGCCACTCCACAGTGTCAAAGGCCATGGAGGCATCCAGGGACGCCAAAATGGCCGGTTCAGTCAAAAGCCCCGCCCTCGCCAGCACGCCGTGGAGGCGACGTAAATTCAGAGCAGTGTTGCGATGCGGGATAAAGCCAGACTGATCCGGATGGACCAAATCCCCGAGAACCGAAAGGAGACGGGTCGCCAAAAGTTTAGCCAATACCTTAGGTTCAACATTTAATAGGGATATGGGCCTATACGAGGAACAGAGGTCACGCGGTTTACCCTCTTTGGGAATGACGACGATTGTCGCCAGACGCTGATCATAAGGAAGTATGTTCCGCTCACGAGATTCTAGAAACATGGCGCGAAGATAAGGGGCCACCTTATCGGGGCGTAACTTGTACAACTCAATAGGCAAACCGTTCGGGCCCAATGCTTTGCCCGAACGGAGCGAACGAACTGCAGTGGCTATCTCATCATTCGTAAAAGGGGAGTCCAAAGCAATACGGTCCAAGTCGGTGACACAGGGCAAAGTGATATCACGCAGAAGAAGGCGGGAGTCGGCAACATCCCTCACAGACACGGGAGCATATACCACACGGAAATATTCCGCAAAACGATCAACAATGGCAGTCGGATCAATCACATTCTCACCACACGCAGACTGAATCACGGGCACCACACGATTAACTCTTTCCTTCTTGTCCAACCACGCTAGGAGTTTGCCCGCCTTGTCACCCACATCGTACAATCTGCCCTGTTGCTCACGAAACATCACCTTTGCAGCGTCAGTGACCAGAGATTTATACGCAAACTGTTTTAGACCCAGGGCATGGAGTTTCTCAGGCGTGACACCAGATTCCAACTCGTCCTCCAAAGCAGAGATCTCCCCCTCAAGGTCCACCACCTCCCTCCTCCCAGCCTTCTTAGCTTCAACAATCAAGGAAAGGGCCTGTCCACGAATCACAGTTTTAAAGGCTTCCCACAGGGACACAGCCGAAGAGACCGACCCCTCGTTTTCCAGGAAATATGCATCCATGGACTTGAGCAAGAGGGTATGTGTCTCAGGGGAGGAAAGATACCAAGGGTTAATGGGAGCCACTCGGCCCGCCGCCTCTATCCCAACCTCGAAACGAAGCCAGAGCGGCGAGTGATCAGAAATACCCCTTGGCAAATGTAAAATCTCACGAACCGCCGACGATGGGGCCGCGGGCATCAGGAAATAATCCAGCCGAGACAGACTGCCATGAGCCCCAGAATGGAAGGTGTATTGGAGCTGAGTAGGATGCAACAGTCGCCAGCAGTCCACAAGGCCAAAGGTATCTAGAAACCCACCCAACCACTGCTGAGCCTGCGGGGTATCTCTAGGGGGATGGCGATCATGAAGGCCGGAAAGCACCGAATTAAAATCACCGGCCAGAAAGAGAGTACTATCAGGGAGATCTAGCAAAACACGGCCCAAATCAGTAAAAGTAGAAGCCTGCAAACCCGGGGGAACATAAACATTGAAGAGAGATAGGGTGCGGCCTTCATATCTACCCACCAAGACAGTATATCTCCCACGATCATCTTGAATCACCTCATCGATCGCCAGGGGGAGGGAGGTTCGAATAAGAATACCCACACCCCTAGATCCGGAGGTAAACCCCGAGTGCGCCACAAGGCGGTAGCCCCATCTATTCATTGCATAACAAACATTACCAATCAAATGGGTTTCTTGCATGAAAACAATGTCCGGTGACAAACGTCGTATACATTTTAAGACCACACTGCGCTTAATACGATCTCCCAGGCCATTAACGTTCCAGGAAAGAATTTTCAACCCTCTACCCCCCATCCCAGCCGCCCGAGCCAAGACCCCTCGTCCATGAGCTAGACATCAGAAACAGCAGCAAACACAGGAGCAACTCGCCTTGAAAACAACACACAGAAAAGAAAAAACTTCCCAACCCCCCTCCCCCAAACTGAAGAGAAACACCCCCCACCCTGCACCCCTGCAAAAAGCTAAAGAGCCACCCCAACCTGCAGTGTGCCTGTCGCCCAAGAACCCCTATTCTACACAAAGACCCCGGAGGAGGAAAGGTCTCCGTTCCACCCTCCCCCCGACCTCAGCAAGAACAAAAATAACAAACGAAAGACAGAATAATCACAATGTAGAGGGACGCCGGCCAACACTCCTGATAATGTATGCAAAATAAGACATAAGAGCCGAACAGTTAGATCTCCACACCACCTTCGGCACCACCAGGGTGAGCGGCGGAGTCAGTCTCAGGAGGACGGTCAGGCAATGAGTCCAGCCAGTCGTTAACAGCATCTGGCCGATCAAAGAAAAGGGTACGCTCATTGTATTCGACCCGAAGTCTGGTGGGAAAGAGCATGGCGTAACGTAGGCCCCGATCCTGGAGACGTTTCTTGGCACCACGAAACTCCATACGTTGTCTCTGAACCTGTTGGGAAAAGTCCGGGTAAAAGTTCACCGTAGCATTCTCAAAGGCCACCGGGCCCTTCACCCGCGAGGCCTGCAGGATAGCGTCCCGGTCTCTATAATGAAAAAGCTTCGCTACAATGGGTCTCGGCGGGGCTCCCGGCTTGACTTTGCCCCCTGGAACACGATGTGCGCGTTCCACCGTGAAAAATTTTGTGAGACCAGACGGGGCCAGATGGTTCAAGACCAGATCTTCAACCAGGAGATCCACCGAGTGGGGTTCAGGGTTCTCCGGTACACCAACCAGGCGAACATTGCAGCGACGCGCCCTATTTTCAAAATCCTCCAGGCGACGGGTCATGAAGTCGTTCCCCCGACGGAGATTTCCGATCTCTGTCTGGAGCTCCGAGACGTCGTTCGTAAGGCTAGACGATTTAATATCCAATGATTGTACCCTCTCATTCGTCTTGCCGAGATCAGCACGAATCAGATTCACCTCAATAGCCACGGTGTCAAGTTTATGGGCCAAGGCCTCATACTGTAGGCTGATGGATTCCCTCACACCCGAGATGGCACCCATGATATCCTGTAGGGAGGGCTCCGCCGACTCTTCCAAAACTCGTTCGGACGCTATACTGGAACCAGGCAGGGCAGCTCCGGGGGACCCCTTAGAATGGGTATAACGGTCCATGACATTTGATTGAACTGGAGCTCCGCGCAGAGGTGTTTTCGTCTTGCGCGTCTCTCTGTCCCCTCTGCCCGCCATTTTGAAGATGCGTCACAGGACAAGCCACCAGGTTCGACGGGCCCGACACCCAAAGTACAGGATCAAAAGTACACTAAAAAGGGGGCACAACTCGGGTAGAGGTCGCCAAGCCAGTAAACAGGTCACATGAAGGCCCAACAGCCGATCTGCCTCCAAGTCTCAGCCGCAACACGACATCCACACCCGTGGCCCAAGTCGGAACAGAATCGAAACTGAAACTTAGGAAGGGGGGACCCACAAGGCCAGATCTCCTGCCGTTGTTGTTCAATTGCAGGACGGCTACAGAACCGCACCCCGTCCCGGGCGCACCTCCAGGGCGGAGCCCAAAAGTTCAGAGGACCATATCTCAGGAATACGAGATCCAAATCAATTTCTGAAAAGTGCCAGGGTAATCAGCCAAACGTCCCCTACACGAATTCTTGCAAGAAATCAGGATTCAGCCAGGATAAAATGCCGGGAGCGGCGAGGGTCCGGAGAGCGCTGTGCTCAAGCGGCCATCTCGGATGCCCGCCAAGCTCCTCCCCCCCGGGTAGAGAATTAACAAGGCAAATCCCAATAAAACGGGGAGTTCGCCAAGACTGCATTTTGGCGCCTACATTATTTTCTTTATTCGTCAACAATATTCCATCCTCTTTGGAGGGCTGTAAAAATGATGCTCCAAAATTGGGGGGAGAAAGAATACCAGCCCTCCTCTTCGCTGACGATACTATATTTATATCGCAAACACCCAAGGGATTGCAATATTTATTGAACACATTCCAAGCATATTGCAGAGAAAAGGGCCTTGAGATCAATACAAATAAGACAAAGTACATGGCTATAAACCCGCACAAAACTTTTAGGGAAAATGTGGTTTTTAATGGACACAAACTAGAATATGTTAAGAATTTTAGTTATTTGGGTGTCTCCCTGGATTCTAAATTAGCCTGGAAAACCCAAATTGAAAAAAGTAAAATGATATTGTCGCAAAACATGTTACCGATTATGAAAAGGCATGGAAATAGTCTTAGTAAAGCAGTATCACCAGCACTAGAGGTATTTAAATTTAAAGCACAATCAGCCGCCTTGTATGGAGATGAATTATGGGGGCCCTCGTGTAAAAAGGTTTTTGAGGTCGATGAAAATAAATGTTATAGATCTTTACTGAAACTACCTGTCCGTACCCCACTAATACCTGTTATCCTTGACTTGAACATGAAGCGTACTGATCACCATGCGATCCTGAGACCATTAATGCTCTGGGTCAGACTTTGGTCGACACCTGAGCTCTTGGACTATAAGATTGGACTAAAAGAAATCATGGAATTGGATAATAATAATAGTATCTTATTGCTAAATCATGTTTGCAATTGGTTAAAAAATATTAGGCTGTCATACTTTTGGGATGATCCATCATTGGTAACTCAAAACTCAAAAAAGATGCTAAATTTATTGTTTTGGGCATATATAGATCATAGCAGGTTAAATGAAATAGCGATTGGATCTTTAACAAGTAAATTCCTTTTATTTAAAGATACTGCCTGCTTTGAGCATTTCTTAGATGAAGTACGTCCACCACTTGCAAAAACATTGCACATGAAGTACGGATATGGAGTCTTGACGACTAATACAAGCATAGCAAGGTGGTCAAATGATGGTAATGATCAATGTACTTTATGCACATGTAAAGCCAAAGACGATGATTTGCACATTTTATTCTTTTGTACTGCTTATGCAGTGCCAAGGAAAAGGTGGATTAGACCATTGTGTTTAAATGTAGGTGTGAGATCTCATAAAGATGCGGAAATTATTTTTAAGACTGATACTAGCCAAGTAACTATTTTTGGTATTAGTAGGTTCCTTTTAGCCACAAATTTCATAAGAGTAAAATTAGGCCTTAAATTGTAGTGAAGAGTTGCTGAAGATAAAAGTGCCGTTATATGGAAGTATGATGTTACTGGTGTTATTAATGAATTAAAAATGTACTTATATATATATATATATATGATTATCATAAACAACGGATCGTTGCTGAATAATCATTGACCCAACCTCGAATGTCATATGTTTTATTGTAACAGATGCCTTTTTAATTATTTATATAAAAACTATTTTAAATATAATGATAAATCCCCCCGACGATGTCCCCAAAGAAATAGTCACAGGATTGCACTTTATTCTTATAGATACTTTGTAGTAATGCCATTCAATGTTTTATGTATTGCAATGTGTTTTTTATGTATCTTTTATGGTACTATTGTATCGAAATAAAGATTATGAAGTGAAAGTATGCCTCATCTCTTAGCTGACACAAGAAGGAGGTTTTTTTTGTTGGGGTAAAGAACAAGATGAAACATTTGAAACACTTAAGAAAGAATGCATGCATGGGCCTATCTTGAGGCTTCCAAATTTCACACTACCCTTTATTGTTAAGACGGGTGTGTCATCTATCACTATTGGAGCTATCCTGCCCCACACCGACCTGATAACAGATGAAACTCATCTTATGCTTTAATATTCCTGCACTCCGCCATCATTGGACGTTAACTATTGGTGATAAAAAAAAACTTGTCTCACTAGAGGTTGTATCTGGAATGGGCTCAGCATAGAATACTAGGGAAAATATTCATAATAACAGTAGTTGAGATAATTAATTTTAAGAAATGGGTCGTATTCACTAAAAGGATAGCAGTAATTATACAAACCCAATGATACTGTTATCAACAATAAAATGTTTTGTGCTCTTAAAATGCAGCAATAGCGGGCGGATGCATTTAAAAAAAATTAATAAGGATAGACCGACTGCTATTAAATGGTTTACCAGTATCTCATAGAAAGTGAATATAGCAGTGAGTGAAACACCAGGGGTGATATATTTGAAATTTACAAGGCTGATTTCGCCAATGCAAACGAGACACTCGAGCTACAAGGGACCGCTAGCATGGTTATGACAGGGAAACATACAACACTCAATTAAGATTAATACATTATAACTCAGTTCATAGAAATTGATAGTGACCATTATGACATTCTCGTGTTATGCATGGTATGGTGACACAGGACTCACACACATCGTTTGCTTTTATAATACCCCTAACAGAACATGAGGGAAGACAGAAGAATTGCTCCTGTAAAGCTGAGGTATTAAGAATTTCTGAGAGCGGCCTTGCCATGACACAACAAATTTAATGAATAGGGACTCCATGTGGAACTACATAGGAGTGCCATACCAAGGTAAGAATATAATGATACTCAAAGTATAATGGTGGTAACCGAGGCCCCTTAGAAATAATATGCTAATAAGTATACATTTACTTTTTAATTCAGTGATTTCACTGCTAAACCCCTTTGGAGGAGTTTAACTCTTGCCAACAACAAGTGGAAGTGCGAATTAAATCTAAATTAGTGAATCCATTAGGACCCTAGATGATGTAAGTTGATGAACCTATTCAGCTTGGCCTATTTGTTATGGGGTATTTATAATTACCACAATAGGGGTTCTTACTAGGGTATACATCTTATTTTAGAGAATAATACCCCTATAGACCATCCAGAACAATTTAAAGAAGGCGGTGGATCTAAACAACAGGCTGAAGGTAACAGTATTTAAAACACATCAGAAAGTTGTGGTGTGTAGCTAGTAGTAAGGAGTTAAGAATGAATGACACAACTAAAGAGACTGCATGAATGATGAATAAGCAAAACATATATGTCAGTGCTCCAATGAAGACTAGTTTATACAGTCCGATTCTGGTGATTAATTATGCGTTGTAGGCTACGAACAGTAATTTTGTGTGAGGTTAGTGATTGATTGAAGAGGAGTGATGAGTTGGAAGTACTAGTGACCCATATAACACTGAAATTGTGTATGTAAATATGCCTGTTTGAAGTGTAACTGTGTATATCTTATATTTGTTTTAGATAAACTTCAGTTGTAAATACTTTGTCCTGAAGAAGGAGGTATTTATCAAGTCTTATCCACCGAATCACTGCGTCGACAACATGTAATTAGACTAGAGAATCTTATGATATCTGTTTTTAACTTATTTGATGATGTGTATATTTAATTTTATTGATGTATGAAGTTTACTTGGCATTTATATGCATTAATGTACTTTCTTAATAACAAGAATCACAGTGAAAATATTTTGTATAAGAAAATAATTTTAATAAATGAGACATTTTTACATATAACTATGTTCAGTGTTTAGATAACAGAGAGACTGGGAGTAAGGATATATTCAGCCCGAATGAGATTCTATCAAATTATCTTAGAGAATGGAGAATTTGAGCAAGTGACAAAAAAATTTACTTTTTTCTTTTCTCAGCATAGAATAACCATTTGGAGAGATAAAAAAAATTAGGCTACCTTAAGTCCATTCAATGTTCTTTCCCGGATTTTACTATGTAGTCAGCTACCGGCCAGGCAATTTACATGGAAAGGCTGACGCCTTAGGTAGATAAGGAGAAGAACTTCAACTTATCAGCAGTTTTCCAACTTTTCTGTCACCTCTAAACAAGCTACTCAAATCAAAGGGAAAATTGGCATTAGAAAGACACAAAACACAGTTTTGGGGCCAGATCTCAGAAACAATATTGATGATCATGTTAAGCACTGTATAGTATGTGCTGAAAATAAAAGCTTAAGAATGAAACCAGTGAGAATTTTACAGCCATAACCCGCTCCTCAACAATCTTGGTCCCAGATATTGAATGGAGTTTGTCAAAGATCGAAACTCTACAGAATGAAATGCAGTAGTTTAATTTACAGCAGACTATTTTATGAAACATGGTCATTTTATCATTTTAAGAGATTTACCACTGCTCATTCCGTACCCATTATCTTTGAAAGAGAGGTAGTGATGTTACATGGATTACCTACTGTTATTTTCACTGATCAAGGATCCCAGTGTATTGCATAGTAGTGGAAGGCTTAACTACAGCACTTAGGAGTATTACAAGACACACCTACAAGATACCAACCCCAGGCTGATGGTCACAGTAAGAAACTGGGTTATTGGTTGAGGTAGATGGAAGCCCCACTCAGGTAACAACCACAATCATTGTGAACCAAAACAGTCAATACATTGACGTGTGCTTAACCCTGTGATAGCTTGTTACTAAAGCAGTCAGGCTTAACTTAGAGGCAGTGTGTAAAGTAGTTATGCAGTGAAAACACAACACAAGTAAAATCCCAAACCATTTGTAAAATAGAATAAATGCTAATGACTATAACATGATACCAGAATGACAAAAATTCAATTAGTAGAACCAGAACTATTGATTTTTAAAGTTGTAAGTGAAAATTGCCTCTATAAACAGAAAGCGCCAACTGCTTGTATCTGGTTGTGTATTACCATGACAATGTCACAAATTCTGGCTGACCACACTGGAGTCCAGACCAGGTACAGGTCAGAGTTTGGCCGGTGTGAGTTGCACCTTGGAGTCCTTGGTGTTGAAATGTCGGTACCTGTGTTGGTCTGCATCAAGGTGTGTTGGTTCAAGTGAAGCTGCCACTTAGGAGCTGTAAGGGGCTGCAATGTGAGGTCCTGTGTCAAGTTGCGTCCCGCTGCATTGGTTAAGATGAAATTGCCAATCAGGGGTTACGAGATGCTACGATGCAAGATCATGCGTCAGGCATCACTTAGCTGCATAGATCTCATTGAATCCTTGAGTTGCATCAAGAGGAGTACTCTCTGACTCCAGCCAAGGGTCCAGGACCTGGGGGACACACCTCTTAGTGATTAGCTCCCACTCCAGCAGAGGCCAGCAGCAGGGATCAGGCGAGCCCTGTTGCAGCAGGTCACCTGGGCAGATGCAGGGAAGCCTCTGAAGCTTGTTGTGTCTATGTAGGTCACATAGGAGTTCAGCCAACTGACCCTTAAAGTCACTGTGGGTAGCCTGGGATGAAGACAAGCAGGTCCAATCTTCCTTCTCAGACAACAAAGCAGTCATTCAAGTATCAAGGCAGTCATCTGGCAGCAGGGCAGTCCTTCTTCTGTATCTTCCACATGTCCAAGAGTGTTCTGAAGAGTGGCTCTGAATGTCCAATATTTGTACCTGGTGCCACCCTTTGTGTGGTGGGTCTCTCTGTTCTACCCTAACAAAATGTACTTGCATGTTTCACTATACTAATTCAACACTAATCCTCTGTGGGCCCCGGAGTAGCGTGCTACCCGCCGAAAAAGCGCTTTGACGCCTCGTCAGGGGTAGTAAGCGCTATATAAATGCAATTACAATACAATACAATACAATACATCTGGTTCTGGAAAGTTCTTCTCCTGTCAAGGCTCTAAACTGTTAGCTGTGGCAAAAGGCAGAGCAGGTCTGGTACTCCTCTGTGTGTGCAGAAGGCAAAGCCCTTTAAACTGTAAGCGAGGCTGGGTGTAGTCCCTCCCCATTCATCCTACCAGGATGGCTCATCATGTGCACATCTAATCCCACTTTGTGCTACTGTCTGGAGGCAATGCACAAACCCCAACAGCAGAGTTATGCACAGTTATATGACCCAGGTAACCTGCAGAAGGCATAAATGGTGGTACACATGAATGCCAACTTAATAAAAATGTAATTTTCAGAATTGTTACTTAAAATCCAACTTCATCTTTAAAGAGGATGTTAAATTGCAATACATTAGAGTGTAAACAGCACATCTGTACCTGCTCCCATTCAAAAGTTACCACTTATGAAGTGTCAGATAATTTGTGAGAACCAACTTCATTTGTACATGCCCCTTGGCTGATCTCGGAATTGCATAAGAGGTGCCCATCTAAACCAAATCCTTGCAGCAAGAGGATCATATAGAGGGGAATGGGGTACTGTCAAGTCACAGTGCAACGAATGGCACAAGAGAAGCAAACTTGAAAGAGATGGCATATATCACAGTCGAAATAACACTGTTTTACACATAAAACTACACTTCACAGAGTCAGATTTGCAGCCCCAAAATCTAGAAGACTGACAAACACAGCCACTCTTCCAGGTTAATAGTGGCAGTTAGAGTATTTAGGCCCAATTCATACTGAATTCACTTGCCTGGCAACCACTATAGTTGTGAATCCTTGATACTTGCATTAATTCCCACCCAGCTTGACTCATCCCTTTACCTTTATTGTTTACCCCTATTCGGTTCACTTGTTCCCTTTCCTAATATACCTTATTATCCTCTTGCTTATCTTTTTGTCATGTTTGTTTTACACATGCAGTTCTCCTCCTCCGCGGTGCTGCAGCAGTGGCCTTTTCTTCTTTCGGCTCCATTGCTAATTTTGTGGTACACCTGCAACTAGTTACACTATGCCATCTGCTTCAACAGGCAGGGTACATCTCAGTCTGTGGTATTTGTCTATAGTACTTTCCTTCTGTGTGTAGACCTCCAAGTAGTTTGTGTTTTTTCACTCATAGATGGAGACCTAACCTTGATAAGTTTGACTCAAAACACTGTGCCTAGGAATCTAGTTGGGATCGTCCAACTCCTGACCTTCATGAGTATTTCTTTCTTTTTCCATTAGCCTGGGTCTTCAGTACCATCCTTACCTTCCCTGCATTCAAGAGGATCAATTGGCCTCTGGAGAGAGAGATGTGTTAGTTTTGACACCATCACATTGTCAATAACGAGCCACTGACTGGAGATGGAATGTAGGGGCATATTACCAACAACTAGCGGTATTTCTCGCTAAAGAAGCTTAGCAACATTTTTTTATATCACCAAGCATTGCCGGATTTTATTGCAGAGATAACGTGCTATTAGCAACGTTTATCTCGAATGCGATAAAGTAACCGGCGATAGCGACGAAATGCGTGAATATCGCTGGAAAACCGGCGATATTCACGCATCATCGCCAATAGGCTCTTAACCTGAAATCCACTTCCCATTGGATATACAGGCTAAGAACTGGTCTGAGCAGGCGAATTTTTTTATCGCTACGCCTGCCTTGCTTATAGGTGATAGCGACGTTAGCAACTGGTTTCAGTCGCTAAGTGGTTGGGTACACCCACTTTGCATGTCATTAGCGATAAATATCGCTGACATGCAAAGCGGGCCCCAAACCGCTCGCTATCACCTTAAAGCTGTCGCTAACTGATGTTAGCGACAGCTTGCTAATAGGGCGATCGATTTATCGCCGCTTTGCAGCCGAAAATGGCCACAAAGGCGGCAATAATGTCATTTCGCCTGCCTTGATAATATGCCCCGTAGTTCGCTATGCAATGTCGAAATATACAAGGGATAACTAAAATCCATGCACCATACTCTAAACTGTTGTCAGTTGGCACTAATAAACTCAATAGAGCCAACTAACTATGGGTCTGGAAGTGTATACACTGTTGGTATACTCAGCTCCACCTTCCACAGCCTTCCACATATTCTACGACCTAACAATCCGGTATGCCGCCAAATTATAATTCAGATATTCTAGTAATGTGGTGTTTTAGATTGGTCATCATGAAAAATCTCTAATAATGGATGCGACTGCTTGTCCAGATTGTGAGAATCTCTAAATTTGTCATTAAGGTGGTGTTTATATATGTTAAGTACTGTTTTGCATTATTTGCTTTAGCCATAGTGTGTAATGTGTCAGTATGTTTTAGTGGCAGCATAAGTGTGTTCAAGTGTAGTATGCCATTCAAATTACCTAAGTTGACTCAGTACATATGTTGAAAAGCAAGGCTCCCAAATATGTAGCCACTAATGCCTCCTTCTTAATTACTGCATAGCTTCTCTCATGTGCATTCAAGGAACGAGTTGCAAAAGTAATTGTTTTTTCTTTGTCCTCAATCCACTGCAAAAAGAATGCTCCTCTCCCACATGCATTCACGTGTACTGTGCCATATTGTGTTATGTGTCAGTATGTTTTAGGGGTAATACTAAGTATGTTCAAGTGTAGTATGCCATTCAAATGACCTAAGTTGACTCAGTACATATGTTGAGAAGCAAGACTCCCAAATATGTGGCCACTAATGCTCCTTCTCTATTACTGCATAGTTTCTCTCATGCGCATTCAAGGGACGAGATGTAAAAGTAATTGGTTTTTCTTTGTCAACACACCACTGCAAAAGGGCTGCTCCTCTCCGAACATGCATTCACATTCACTGTGACAAATTTCCTCCACCATTGGTGCCTCTTCAGTTTTCTTCTTCACATCTTCAAAAGCATTAAGTTGTTCAACAGACCACACAAATGTCATTTCCTTTGTTAACAATCTTTTCAATGATTCAATTTTTGCCTGCAAAGTTTTGAAACAATTTTGAGTAGTACTCCAGTAGCCGCATGAATGATCAAACCTGATCTTTATCCTGTGGGGCAGGAGCACGCTCGATCACCTTCACCAAATTATTTGTATGGCTCACTCCCTTAGCCGAAATAGTATAACCCAAATACTCAACTTTTTCTTATAAGAACCTATACTTAATTTTCCTTAGCATAAGTCCAGCCTTCCCATATTTTTAAATACACCTCCTTCAACACAAAATTGTTCTCTTTTATAGTTTTGATAAAAACTAGTATATCATACTGAAAAAACAGTACATGACTCAGACTTCCCAGACTGTGACTCATCGTCATATGAGAATACATTACATCACGTTCTACACAATTAAAAAGTTAATTTATGTTTTAATTTTCATTCCAATAAAATAGTTTCTCCTTTGTAAGGCAGTCCTCTGACATCTGATACATTCCATATAGTCTCAATGATAGGTATCCAATTGTATTGCCTTTTAAATGTTTTCTTAAAGTGCCCATTTCATTTTGGACATCTAGTATATCTTCATGGAAAATATGGATATACTGAAACTAAGCATATACCAAATTAAACGTTACATATATTCGAATTGTTCAGATCTTGGTGAAACAATATCAGCCACCAAGGTGATCCCTGCCATGACCCGAAACCATTAAATACTATACTCACAAAGTAAGCCCACATAATTATTTATCTGGCAGTATAGCACTCCATAGAACTGTGTACATAAAAAACACAGGTAATGTGAATAATAAGAAAGGAATCAGCTAAGTGCCAAAGTATTCATTGTCCATGCTGGTGACCCATCCCTGAAGTAAAACATTGTCGAGTGCTGCACCTTGGGTACATAAACCCAGGTAACATCCATGAAGTGTCCATGGTGTTGAGTCTTACAGTACATAACATGCTATGAAAAAATAAAGCATCCTATAACGTTTGATTTGGTATGTGTTTGGTTTCAGATTAATGGTATTTTCCCTTGAAGGTTTAGTATTTTGATAGGCTTTGGTCGACGGTATTCTGTGTGACTGTGTATTACATCTTCTAAGACAAATAACAATTGGCTTGAGGGCCTCTGGAAGAAAGGCCTGCCTGGTCAGCATGAAAGAGTGTGAACTCAGGGATAAAAGGATTATGGTGGTGTGCCATTTGAACTGTTTATTGCAATATGTGTTAGTCATCACCCTCTGAAACACGCTGGCTACAAAAAACAGTCCATATCGCAAACATGTGAACTGAAATGCTCAATAGGATGTAATGAAGGCAGTCAAAAACATAGTCTTCATGACATTTAATTTGGTGATAGGTACATTTTACATCTACCTTTGAAAAATACATCCCTGCATTCAGCATCAACACCATTTCACTAAAGCTGGGCAATGGGAAGCCATCAACCACAATGTTTTGATTCAGATTCCTTTAGGTGCACACAAAACCTCAGATTCCTGTCTGCCTTTTTAGTGATCACTACTGTGGAAACCGATTCTACTGCTACAACTGGATCAATTATACCTTTTCTCATCATATCTTCTACCTTCATCCCTCATAGCTATGGGTATCTTTCTTGCTCCATTTCTAAATGGAATGGCTCCTTTGTTTTGTATGATCTTATGCACATAGCCTTTTAACACCTGCATAACCCCTTCAAATGTTTCTCAAACAATATCTTCTTCTACTGTTGAAGAGTAAGAATTGTTCTGCTATGGCTGGTGAATCGTCGCCAGACTGAAGTAATGGCAGCAGATGGTTTTCTTCACATAAGCGTTTTATTCATGACAACAGCTTGTGAGATTGGTGCCCCCTCTCCAGCCAGGATCCAACTCATTTAGCATGGAACATCCTTCAAAATATTCATTAACATTTCTAGCAACACAGTTATGCAATGTTAGTCACTTTCCATTACTGCAACTACAACAGATTGACTGTTGGCTTTGAAATTTGGGGTTCCTTCAGGTTCAAGGAATAAAAGGCCTCCTCTGGGCAAGAGAAGGTTGGATCTTTCCTTTTTTGACAGACAAAACAAGGCCTGTTATTGGAGCACCTGGGAAAAGTATTAGACTTTAATGGGTACTCAATTGATTGCACTGCCTTTTTATATGGTGAACATGGCAAAATATTACTGTACTACAAATATATAGGACAATGGACTCCTAGTGAGCTCCATTTGTCATTTAACATACACAAGCAATCACATGCAGGGATCATTCAAAATTATGATATGGATTTTAAGATACCAGATAATACCCAGTTGGCAATGACATGATATTGGAGGAAGTAGTATATTACTGCCTAGACAACATGTAGGTCTAGATATGGCAAATTATACTCGCTGTTTGGAAAGTGAAATTTGAGATATTGATGATAGGAGCTCTCTTTAGGAAATAATTATTTCTTGCCTTGTTCTCCCCAATTTTGTTTGTTTTTAGGCTTGAAACAGGTATATGACCTCTGGGGTGGCTGAGGCCACCTAACCTAGTCAGGCAACTACCGCTTGCCATCTGCCATGAAAAACATTTTCCTTTAAATTGACCTTAATCAGTAATGCAACTGCAATTGTTTGTAAATCGTCCCGAGTTCCTCGGAAGCGGTCGCTCCCCACGCTGCTCCCTGCTGAGATACTGGTATCGTAGCGCCATTGTGATAGACAGCTCTTTGACCTGTAAAATCTATAGCGCTTTGCTCGCATTGCTCCAGAAATAATTTGTGCCTGATTCGATTTATTTCGTAGCGCTATACTGTTAACAGCGCATTAATTAAGAAACTATTATACATTGCTGCCTTTGCCTGATTAACTTATTTGTGTCTGATTGTCCCGGTGCCACTGCCCTTTTCATTGCCATTAAATAGCTTGTGCCCCAATCTCGTCCTGCTTGGCCTTTTGGCTTGCTGCCATTTTGTTGTTGTTGTTGTGACTCCCTGCCCGGCTCTCCACCCCGCTCCCGCCTCTCAGCTGCTCCTCCCTCGCCCCCTCCACTATCCACATATGACAGATGCTTTTGCGCGCAGCGTTCACGGGCAGCGATCGCACACTATGCGCGCCTAAGGTGCGCCAAAGGTAAGCCCGTCTGCGCCCGTCCGAGCCTCGCCAAACCCTCTGGCCCCCGCGAAATCCACTCCACTCGCATTACGTACGACGCTGCAAGCCTCTCAGCCCTTAACCCCGGCCGCCCACCCAACTGCTACCAAGCCGTCCCAGGACACACACATGGA
Source organism: Lissotriton helveticus (assembly GCF_964261635.1). NCBI lineage: Eukaryota > Metazoa > Chordata > Amphibia > Caudata > Salamandridae > Lissotriton > Lissotriton helveticus. The sequence continues at coordinate 696,786,666 of NC_136063.1, forward strand.
CCCTTCACCTGCCACTCCTGCAAGTTCGACTGCATCAGAACCCACACCAAATCCACAAACTCCAAACAAAGCTCCGACACCAACCACCTAAAGTGCATCCTGCTCAACACCCGCTCGGTCCACAGACACGCCATCGAACTCTGGAACCTACTTGACACTACATCGCCAGATGTCGCCTTCCTTATAGAAACCTGGATGAACGCCTCATAAGCGCCCGACATCGCCATAGCCATCCCGGACGGCTACAAGATCATCCGAAAGGACGGCACCAACCAAACAGGAGGAGGCATCGCCATCGTACATAAGAACACCATCCACATCACGACCAGTTCCGAAGATCACCTCGCAACCGCCGAACACCTTCACTTCCAGATCCACACCGACCCCAAGACCACACTCAGAGGCACCCTCATCTACAGACCACCAGGACCCCGCACACAATTCAGCGAAGACATCACCGACTTCATCAGCCCACACGCCCTCCCCTCCGAGGACTACATTCTACTGGGAGACCTCAACTTCCACCTGGAAAAGAAAAACGACAGCAACACTACCACCCTTCTGGACAACCTGGCCAAACTCGGACTCGAACAACTTGTCAATACCCCCACCCACTATGCCGGACACACGCTCGACCCAATCTTCACCTCCAGCAAGCACATCTCCTTCAATCACACCACAGCTCTCCACTGGACTGACCACAGCTGCGTTCATTTCAACTACAAAAAGACCTCGACCCACAACCCCCCACAACCTATTCCCCGAAGAAACTGGAACAAAATAACCACCGACCAGCTCTTCACATCGCTTCACCAAAACCCCCCCGCCAAATCATCGGACCCAAACCAAGCAGCCACCAACCTCACACAATGGATCACCCACAGCGCCGACGAACTAGCACCCTTGAAAAACCATCAAATCAAGCAAGGTAGCAAAAAAGCCCCCTGGTTCAACGACGACCTTAAGAAATCCAAGAAGTTCTGTCGTACCCTCGAGAAAGCCTGGAGAAAAAACCCAACCACTGACAACCTGACCACCTTCAAGAACGCCACCCGCAAACACCACCAACTGATCCGATCCACCAAGAAATCAGCATTCAAGGATCGCCTTGACAACAACGCCCAAAACAGCAAGGAACTATTACCCATCGTCAAAGAATTCACCAACCCCACCGCTGGCACCAACGACATCACTCCCTCCCAAGACCTCTGCAACTCCCTAGCCTCTTTCTTCCACAACAAAATCGCCGACATACATAACAGCTTTGGAAACCAATCCGAAGACCAGTCCACTCCACCCACCTCCGAACCTAAACCACCCTCTAACATCCTTTGCGACTGGAACCCAATCACCACTGAGGACACCATCCACCTGATGAACTCCATCCACTCGGGATCGCCAACCAACCCATGCCCCCACCACATTTTCAACAAAGCAAACTCCATTATCGCACCCCATCTCCGTGACGTCATCAACTGCTCCTTCAACTCCGCTACCTTCCCGGAAAGCTGGAAACATGCGAAACTCAGCGCCCTTCTAAAAAAAAAACACAGCAGACCCCACTGAACTTAAGAACTACCGCCCCATTTCGCTCCTCCCATTCCCTGCCAAAGTCATTGAGAAAACCGTCAACAATCAGCTTGCCGCCTTCCTCGAATCCAACAAATCCCTCGACCCCTCACAGTCCGGCTTCCGAGCCAAACACAGCACCGAAACCGCCCTCATTGCAGCAACAGACGACATTCGAACTCTACTAGACAACGGAGAAACAGCTGCCCTCATCCTACTTGACCTCTCCGCAGCCTTCGACACAGTCTGTCACAGCACCCTCATACAATGCCTTCACAACGTCGGAATACAAGGAAAAGCATTGAACTGGATCATCTCGTTCCTCGCCGGAAGAACCCAGAGAGTCCGCCTCCCCCCTTTTAGATCAGAGGCCACCGAAGTCATCTGCGGCGTACCACAAGGATCATCACTCAGTCCCACCCTCTTCAACATATACATGAGTCCCCTCGCATCCATTGCACGCCAGCACAACCTCAACATCATCTCCTACGCTGACGACACACAGCTGATCCTCTCCCTCACCAAAGACCCAAACACCGCCAAAACCAACTTACACGAAGGAATGAAAGAAGAAGCCGAGTGGATGAAGAACAGCCATTTAAAAATGAACTCGGACAAAACGGAAGTCCTCATCTTAGGTTCATCCCCAGCTGCCTGGGACAACTCATGGTGGCCACCGGCCCTGGGAACCGCACCCATACCTACGGACCACGCACGTAACCTGGGCTTCATCCTGGACTCCTCCCTCTCGATGACCAGACAAGTCAACGCCGTCTCATCATCATGCTTCAACATCCTACGCATGCTCAAAAAAATCTTCCGCTGGATCCCCACCGAAACAAGAAAGACGGTCACCCACGCACTGGTCACAAGCCGACTGGATTACGGAAGCACCCTTTATGCCGGAACCACAGCCAAACTACAGAAAAAACTCCAACACATCCAAAACGCCTCATTTGTAGCATCTAGGCAATCTACTATGAAAGTATTAACCCCTTCCATGCTCATGACGGAACGGTTCCGTCATGAGCTACGGTTGAGCTGTGCTCATGACGGAACCGTTCCGTCATGACCACGCCCGTTTCTATTAGGGCCCAGCACCGGAGGGGGAAACGCGGTCGCGCTGAAAAGGTTAAAGTAATCTTTAGATTGTGACACTGTTTATGCATATTTTATAAACCATCATTAACAATAGGTGGATGAGAGGTTGATAGTTCCATCATATGTCCTCTCAAAGCTAAAATCATGCACCAAAAATTATGACATTCCGGAGCTATATCTGCTTGTGATTTATGGACCAGTTGTTTGACAACATAGGAGATAGTGCCTAATGTAGGGCCATCCCTTTATTTGGATACCGGGATCCCCACCAACGAGGTGGCCTGTTTCATCATTGGGTCCTGCTCCACACCGAGTGGGGTTTGCAAAACCTGGCAGACATCCTTGCAGAGCTCTTTGTGTAGATCTTGCATCCTGAGTTCAGATGCTGGTGTGACTTATTGCATTTACCCCATCTATTAGTTCTCTCTTTTTAATCCAAAGGTTTGGTAAATGCAGACTGAGCCAAAACAGAAAGGGAAGTTAAAATTACTTATGGATATCCTGGGTGAAGAAAGATCTTATTTATTTACAGTTTGGCTCCATGGCAGGGTTAGAAATAACCACAGGGGGCTCCATGAACTTAATTATTCACAGAGTCCAATGAAATGACATGTTTCTTGCCCCTGGGGTCCCCGTAGAGTCTCTGGCATTCGTCAGGACAAATTCAATCCCCTAATCTATTGAGTAGGATTGAATTATTTGATATAACTTCAAATCCTATTGTGCTATATATTTTATTCAAACATTCCCAAAAAATGAGTCCTGCTGTTTTGAGGATGCAAATTGTTGATTTATTTGGCCAATTGTTATTAATATTTGGAAGGTCTTATCTACACACAGAGATATTTATTATATTGGAGTCTTATTTGATCTGTTGCAATGCTTCCAATATTGCATGAATTTTAGCCGAGTGTATAAGATCCACAGAATGGTTATATTGCATAAAGTGAAGCTGGTTAAGAGAATTCCATGAGATTTAATCATTTAGTCACTCCCGATACATTTTTAATTTGAATATCCATTATTTTCCTGTTCAAAAAGTCAAATTTTTACACCTGGGCTGCCCATGAGGGATTCCAATATGACCCCTTCCAGAAATTATATGACTTTCTTTGTATTACTATTAGTATGACTCCACTTGTCATGGAGTCTTAAGTCAATTTCTTTACATTTTTTGTTAAGGGACACACATTACAATGTCCACAGGGAAAGTGATAGGGGTGAAGCCCCATTTGATGGTAACAGATTCTGTAGTCTCTAACGGACACAGTCTGGTATGTGCCAGATTATCACATTGATTCTTAGGCGAACAAAGGATGGATCATAGTCCTTTTTCCTTTGTACAGGATATGCCAGTTTTTATTTATTATTTTCCTGATGTCGTTCAAGAGTGGAATGAAGGTGATGATGCAGGTCAACATGTCCAAATTGACCTTTCTTATTTGTACCCAGAAGAGCTTCTCAGTGGGTGTTCCTGGCTCTCATATTCACCCTATTAATTATATTTGTTGGGCATTTCTTCTCTTCAAGTTTCTTCAACAGGGTATTGGCTTGTAAGCATGCAAGTGTACTTCACTCCAGTTCTATACAGTCTAAAAATTGACCATAACACCCATTTTCTCTCAAAGTTTTGGGATGATAACTGTCATATCTGAGAAGATTATTGCAATCTGTCATGGGGAAATGTGGCTGTTTTGATCGTGCCATCAGTAATCAATTCCAAGTCTCTAAAAGAGAGTTTCTCTGTAGGATAGGTTGATATAAATCTGGAAAATGTACCTATTCTGTTGATCCCATTGTTGATTTGCTTTTTATTCTCCATGTTTGCATTCAAGATGATTAACCCCTTGCATGCTCATGACGGAACGGTTCCGTCATCAGCGTCGGTGCTCCGGTGCTGATGACGGAACATTTCCGTCATGAGTCAATTTGATTTATGACCCTTCAGTACTGCAGCGAAATTCGCGCAGCACTGAAGGGGTTAATATATTATCAATATATCTATTCCATGACATCATAAAGGAAGGTACAGATTGTCACTTGTACAGATGTATTTTTCTTTTGAAATGATGCATATGCGGACATGTCAGTCTGGGAGCAAAACCTTCGCCCATGGAAGTCCCTTGTGTGTGTAAACATAGCGTTTCTTTGAATTGGAAGTAGATGTTCGTCAGTGCACAGGTAGGGGCACTCAATTGTAAATTCTAAAGGTATCAGGTAAGTTCAATCACAATCTTGTATTAATTCCTCCATTGTAGTTTAGGTGGCTGTTAGAACCCCCATGGTGGGCCCCACCCTGGGGGTTGAGGTCTTTTCCTCCTGATTTCATAGGGCCTAACCTACTATGGATCCTGAGCAACTGGGCCATGTACCTTTACAGCACATGACTATCAGTGAGAGCATGTATTGAGCAGACAAGGGCTTCTCAGGGGGAGGAAGACTCCATGGGTGAACACAGGCTCACACTCCAAATATGCTCAGAAGAAGCAATAAATGATTCTCCAGTCAAATACTGGCTTTTATGAAAAAGGAGTATTTAAATATGAACACAAAGTAAAATTATTTTATTTATTTATTTACTGAAATTCATTCAGCGCATGACTGCCCCAGTGACAGGGTGTCCCAGCGCTACCAAGTAAACATGGTTAAAGCAATCAGCGAGAAGGCAGAAATTGACCCGGGAATAGCCATTTCTTTATAGCTTTACAGAACTCCAGATGATTTCGGAGTCCTTGAATTGCAGGGGGAAGAGAATTCCAAAGTTTAGACGCCATAACTTTGAAGGACCGACCACCTGCTCTGACTCTAAGGATACGGGGAATACAGACTAGTCTTAGATCCAATGAACGGAGTGGTCAGTTCTGGTAGTATGGCACTAACAAGTTAGCTAGAACGGAGGGAGCTTGATGAGACAGGATTTTATGGGGTACACATAGAGCCTTAAACTGAACTCTTCTCTCCACTGGCAACCAATGAAGTTTGGATAGTGACCTCGACACTGAGCATGATTTAGGAAGTGCCAACAGAATTCGGGCTGCCGAATTCCCCTCATCAAGACTGCCGCGGATTTGTTTGGTCACTGCCATTAGGGCATATTCCGTACTATGGCGGGACCAGCAACTGTTTTGTGAGGCATCCAGTAAAGCATTACGCTCTACAAACTCAGTGAGAATGGTATTAATGTGAGATTCCGCAACTTTGGCCAAGAAGGGGAGTTGGGAAATGGGGCGAAAACTGCCAGGTTCAGATGAATCCAACAATGGTTTCTTCAAAATAGGGATGACTTTAGCATGTTTCCAGACTTGTGGAAGAGATGCCAAAGACAGCGAAAGATTGATCAATTCCTGGGCAAATGGGAGAATAACATTATGGAATTGACGGAACTGGGCTGGTCTCAGCGGGTCAACAGAAGAGCCAGATTTCATTTTCCAGCATAAAGCTTCAATCTCAGTCAGGGCTAGTGGGGGGGAAGAGAAACAGAGAATTGATTTACCTAGGAATGCCACAGACTTCCTGATGATCTCCATCAGCATTAACAGGGGGGATAAAATTATCATAAATTGTTTCCACTTTCTGAATGAAATACCTGGCTAATATATCACATTGAGTATTAGAGGTAATAGGAGAGTCAAGATTCAGATTCAAGCCTTTTTTATAACCTTGAGCAGGGAGAAAATAGTTTTTGGCGCATTCTTGCTCTCCAAGATTTTACTGGTAATGAACTCTGCTCTGGCTCTCCAAATTAACCTATGATAACTGTTAATGGCCTTCTGATACTTGTTTTTAGCCTCCCAGTCAAAGGTACGTCTCCACAGCCTTTCTTACTGTTTACAGTTCGTTTTTGCTTTACTTAGGGATTCGTTATACCAGGGATTTGATTTCTCTCTTTTTTTGGCACGCAAAGCTTAGCTGGAATACAGCTGTCCAGGGTATCAGACAGCCAATCGTGGAAAAGCACCACAGCAGACTCTATGTTCGCTGGAATCTGTCGTTTGTGCCTAAGTAGTAGTTCTGTGAATTCATCAATGTCTAACTTATGCCAGGGTCATTTTGAAATAGGCATAGAGCCCTTCTGGGTCGGTTTTCCGAGCCATCGGATAGAAAAGGGGATAAGAAAATGGTCAGTCCATACCATAGGAATTGGAGCTGCAGCAGACAAAGTCTAGATTGGAAAATATCAGATACAGCAAGTGAACAGCAACTTGGGTACTGTTCAAAACCCACTGAGACAACTGACAGGCCTCCAAGTCGACCAGAAAATAAATTGGCAATATCTGTTTTACCACCATCTTCTAAATGAAGATTAAGGTCTCTTAAGATAGTAAAATTGTTCGCCTTACTAGCCAATAAAGTAATCTTGTTAGCTAAATCTTCTTGGAAAGCTTTTGAAGGGCCATGTGGCCAATCGATTAACAAACCAGATATCATACAATTATGGTTTAACATGATTTGGAAGTGTGCACTTTCACAGTCGGAGATATCTTCCTTCTTTAGACTACTTGAATACTGCTCCTTATAGATCCGTGCAATCCCCTCACCTCTCTTCCCAGTTCTATTAATATTCTTCATACAGTAACTTTGGGGGAGAGCCAGCCATGATTCAACAACAGAATCCTGCGTCAGCCAAGTCTCAGACAGAAATAGTGTGTCAGGTGACTCATTGATTAATAAGTCTAGGATCTCAGCATGATGCTTGACTAGTGACCTACAGTTCAAACTAAAAAACTTAAAATCAGTAAAATCAGGGCTGGGTGCACCTCTTCCACCTGCCTCACTTTGAAAAACACAGTGTCGGCACTTAAAGGGGCCAGCTGATGGAGACCAGGAGTCCTTACAGCTGGTCGGGCCTTTGATATTTAAAGAAAAAAGATCAGAGCGTGAGTAAGATTTTAAAACTTTAGGGGAAAGGGCAGAGTGGCTGGCTGCCACTCTACATTCATAAACAATGCAGACAGTCCTCTGAGGTCAGGGCTCTAGTGCTTCATAGGTGATCTAGCAATCATGGTTATTCCACATTCACTATAAGAGACATTCAGTTTAAATCCCATTAGCAGTCTGAGTCTCAGAAATCCCACTCCAACTGTTTATTAAAGCCAAAAGTGTCCCAGTGCCGAAGTGCTACCTGACAGTCAAGTTCCCTTGGGGCCTTCTGGCCCAACAGTCAGTCTTACCTGCACCAGCAGGATCCGAACTAACTGAGATTCAGAGCACACCCCCTTCACATGCACTAAAGCTACATCAGTTGCCTCAGGTAAGTTTTGTCACACACAGCCCAATAGGGCTGCGGTTGGAAGTCCCCAAGTTCCAAACATGCAGTCGATGCTGGTAAGTTTCTTGATTTCCTCCCCATTTGAAGGGAGTGTGATGCTCCTGGTACTGGTCATGGCTTGGGACCACACAGCTTACCACAGCTACCTCCTTCCTTCAATGACAGTCTCAACCAGACTATGATCTTTGCCTGGCTATGGCAGCCCCCCCTGGCATACAGGATCATCACTCCTCCTCTATACATGGGAGACAGCCCAGTTAGCACAGCGGCAATTTTCACATCCGCTCTTCCTGCTATATGGGGTCGCTAACTTGACCTCACACCAGGGCTACGGCCCGATCGGCATGTCAGCAATCTTCACAGCTGTCCCACCTGGCATACGGGGTCGCCAACTTGGTACCTGCACACAGGCAATGCAGCAATTGTCACAGCTCTCTTCACTCTGGCCACCCTCTGGCATACAGGGGTTTCTGACTTTTCCCTGCACAGGGGCATGATGCAATCGGTGCAGCAGCTGTCTCTTCACACATCGTTACAGGGATTCAATCACCAGGATCCCGACTAGAACTCACTCCTTTAAATGCTCTCTCTCCCTCACAGGGAACCCTGGTCTTGGCAAGCAGGCAGGTGCTGGTGCTCCAGGCTCCCAGGGCATGTTGTTTTGGATTCCCTGGTTAATATCCCCACATCTTGCTGGGAGACCAGCATGCATTGGCCACCAGTCCTGGTCACAGGCGAAAGTCTTGCAGAGCCTCTCCTCCTCACACAGCCTGACTGGCTGCTTGACAGTTGGCAATTTTGGGGAACTTGAACTCCCCTTCTTATATTCCATTTCTGGACATCAAATGTGATTTAAAGTCTAAATGCCCAATTTAATTCTTGGCTGTAAGGATACTCCATTGCAATAGCGATGGCGTATCCTTACCGCCTAAAATATGGTCACTCCACCAAATTTAATTGCAGGCATACCATAGAGTCAATCACGGCAGAGACTACTCCTTCTGTGCCATGGTTAATCCCCTCCGAAGATCTGTGGAGTAAGGCCCATTGGAGCCTGGCCTGTAATTCCACCCATCTAATTAAGATGTGCAAACAAAAGGAGCGGGAGAGCCTGTATAACCCGCTAGAGCTTAGACTGCTCACATATGAACCAAAAACATGAACGTGGCTCTAGCAGGATAAATCCAGTGACCAAGTAAGAGGAAGACTTATTATTTGTCATCTCAAATGTGTCCTAGACACCCTTTGATTATTCCTATGATCTGTAATGAAATGGTAGTCACAGAACAGTGGGGTAATCCAAAATTAACCCGAAGTACCTGGGTAACTTATGATACGGACAAACAATGGTCCAAACAGAAATAGCAACAAGAGGCATATGAGAACTGAATATACTATATACACTATATGGAAAAGAAGAAAACAGTCGTAAATTCAATCCACAGTTACGAGGTTAGGGCAGCAGACACGATTTCAAAAACAATAAATTAAGACACATACACATAATTGCATTTCTGAAAGTTAGTTACATCATTTATAAGTCAGTCACAAACAACATTCTTATTTACACATTATATCAAAAACTCTTAACTCCACACATGGATAAAGTGATAAAGATGAGTGCTTAGAGACGGTGCTCGTGTGGATAAGGAGCGCAAAAAGGAAAAGAGAAAAGGGGGGTCACAAATCAAGGGAAGCCTGTCCGGTGTCAAATTTCTAATAAAATATATCTCATCTAGAAGTGGTCCCTTTGTTAAGTTATTATTGTCACTCTGCACAGATTTCCAAATGATCCAGGCTTAATGAAAGAGCATCGACGTTTTGACCCGACACCTAGGGTGGCATTGCTTTACTGCAGAAAAAGAAGGCACAGGCAAGTAAAATTATTCTCTTGTCAAAAAGATTTTTTACTTATTCAAATAAGGTATGCATATCTATAACATAGATTAAAAAAACGCAAAGTGATTTGATAGGATGTGGATATCTAGGTAAACAGTGTATCCACAATGATGGACAAAGAACCGTAGTGGTAATGTCACAGCAATACCCGTCTCCGGGTAATAACACCACCTACAACTTGACCTATTAGTGCATTACACAATTTGATTGCATAGAACTATATTTTTATCATAGGTCTGTTACAGCATATACATTGTATGCTTGTTCTTTTCAACATATAAACAAAAACAATGGTTCTGTCGGGTGTACAAAATATTTTTTATGAAAACAAATACTTGTTATTTTCTTCAAACTTCAAATAATGACATATACGTTGTTTTGACATATGGAACACCAAACAAGCTGGCAAAGGAAACACAGATTGGTGAGTATTGAGTTATTTTATATAAATTAAAGCATTTATATATACTCACACATGTGTAAATAAGGCTGTCAACACAGGGTGAATTAATTACGGTGCCTTGTGTTAAAGTGACATCGGTGCTTAGTGATAGATCATAGTGCATATATTATATACATAGTGATTAAAAATATGTACAGGGAATGAAAGCCAGAAGATAATGAAAATCACAATGTCTCTGCTCCTTTTTACAAATCAGTCATTCAATTGTACACAGAGCCTTGGAAAATCTGGACCACAGCGAATCGTCGACGTTTCAACCCAATCTATGCTCAATTAATCAGTCAAAGCGGGTCTTCATCAGGGCAAAGGCGGGGGAAGGGGATGACAGCCTATGAATGGAGAAAAGTGTGAATCAGACGGTGTTCCATAGCTGGACCCAATGTGGTTTGCAAATTCATTATTAAGGTTGGGGTGAAACCACTCACCCTCTGTCAACCAGAATGACTCCTGGTTAGTTGGTCATCTTTAAAAACGGTCAATCTAAGTGGTTGGATCTAGGTATGGGAACATATATGTATATGATCAGTGGAGCCCTCTGATCCTACATGTGTGTGCCGCACCATGTGGGTTAATGATGCACAAGCATACAAATTAAAAACTCACCAAATGTGGTCTTGGTGGTGGCTTCAGGAATCAAGTTTAATTTTCCAGCATGAGGATTCTACAAGAAACGAAAGGGTGTTCTGATGACCTTTTAAGCAAATCTCACATGCTAATAGGCATATTCAATGCCCCGCTCGGGCAAACCAAAAGAAGAAAAAAAGGTTAAAGGGTTAAAAATCAACCGCTTTTGTCACGCACCTCTGAACTAGACCAAATGGTACGAAAGGAAATGAAATGAGCCTGCTCCGTCACCTTACAGAGAGGTTCGCATGTTAAGTGGCATATTCAGGGCCCCGCTCGGGGAATCTAAAAAGCCGAAGGTCGATGGGGAGGTTTAAAAATCCACCCGCTTCTGTCAAGCATATCTTGACTAGACCTCATGAGACAAAATGATGCTATGTAATCTTTCAAGCAAGGAGCGCATATTTAAGAACCCACTCAGGGAATCTAAAGGCAAGGTAAGCGGGGTACATTTCAGGCTCAATTTCAAGTTTAAAAGACCCGGGCTCGGGGAATCGAAGAAAGGCGGATTGTATTGTAGGCAAAGCTTGCATGCTAAATGATATATTCGAGGCCCTAGATCGGGGTCTAAATGCGTCGAGGCGAAGCCAGGCATCAGTCCTGTTTCAACGCAGCCGTCTCAAATAACACTAAACACCGATGTCTCTTTAGCACACGTCAATTAATTCGCCCTGTGTTGACAGCCTTATTTACAAATGTGTGAGTATATATAAATGCTTTAATTTATATAACATAACTTAATACTCACCAATCTGTTATGCCTTTGCCTGCTTTTTTGGTGTTCCATATGTTAAAACAACTTACATATCATTATTTGAAGTTTGAAGAAAATAACAACTATTTGTTTTCATAAGAAATATTTTGTATACCCGACAGAACCATTGTTTTTGTTTATATATTCATACCCAGGTTCTGAGGGGCACAGAGTCGCCCCATTGTAGTATAACTTTGTTATTTTGGCATTGATCCTGGGAAATAAAGGTTGACGCGTCTCAGCCCTTTTCTGTATAACCTCTTCAGGACTTTACGGAACAGGTGTTACTGTTACCTAAACAAGGTGCATCGTAGGACAGACTGTCAAATGAAGAACATTTTATGCAATGATGGAAAGACACAATGAATGCATTGCCATGAAACCACACTCCATGATTGCTTGCTTGGCCAAGGGGAAAGTAGATGCCTGGGCTTGGTGTAGAGTAAAAGAAACATACCATGCTGGCTGTCGCAATGGAATGGCAACACAGTAAATGTGTCGCCTTGGAATCCTAATGTTAAATACAATGCCGTAGAACTGTTTAGTTCACCGCCACAATCCTAAAACAGACATGGCTCGTTCACCTGTTTTAGGATCGCGGAGGCCTGCAGCAAACAGAAAAATGCATTAACTGGAACCACTGTGATGGTGGTTGCTTCCAAGGAGTTATAAATGACCGCCAACTTGGTGGCCATTTATAAATTTGGCAGACAGTTCCTCCACCAGTTGACGGAGTAATTTACTCCATCTACCTGGCTGAACAAAAGGCCATCCACCCAAAATTAAATCAGCCTCTAAGTCTTTTAAGTTTATGTTGGGGAGATACTCCCTTTTGAAGAGCCTTCTCCTCCTCCAGAAAGCAGTCTGTTACAGCAGGAGTGACACGAAATCTGATAGCTCTACAACACATGCCATGGGAATGATTACAGATTCACACCGGGATGTCAGCCACAGTGATATCAAAAGGGTAACTCATGGCTTCATCTCTACTCTTTATAAATGTCTCATCAGCACCATCTCCTTTCTGAGATGTCCCCATGCCTCTTCCCAGTGATCTCTCTCTGAATCAAAGAGCACCCTTTGAAGTGTACTGAAGAGCCTGGCTCTCCCTTCCTTCTGTGTGTCCTACTTAGCATACCGGAATGCAGCAATACACAAGTCTGTCTGGGGGATTCTTCTACCTCCTCTATTCATGTTCGTCCAGTCAGCCATGGGTCTCCCAAAATGGAAACCAAAGTCTTCCATGCATTGTTCCTTCCACAGGCACGTATTTTTTTAAAACCTATTAGAATAGTTTTTATACAATATACACTGTGCCAAGTGACACTGGGTAATATTTACAGGGTGCGAGAGTTAGTTAATTATGTTTTATTAGATTTTTTGTGAGTTATTGAAGTAGTAGAAGAGTGAGTGAGTGAGTTAGTGAGTGAGATAGAGATTGAGGTCGTTTTTTAGAGAGTTAGTTATTTAGTGATAGAGTGTCAGATTTAGTGAGTTAGTAAGTAAGAGTGAGTTTGATAGTTATTTAGTTTGTGAGTTGGTGAGATGAAGAGAGAATTTGAAGTAGTTAGTGAGTGAGCAAAATAGTGAGTGAGTTAGTGCGAAGGAGAATGAGGTATGTGAAAGTATTGTGCTTAAAACAATTAGGCAGTGAACCATTCCATTTTTTTTGTAGCTGTACGAAGGCTAAAGGACAGGCGAGTGAGAGCTCATGTGGACAGACAGGGGTGAGGACAGGCAGGTGAGACCTCAAGTGGGCAGGCAGGGGTGAGGACAGGCAGGTGAGAGATCAATTGGGTAGGCAGGGGCGAGGACAGGCGGGTGAGAGCTCAGTGGGCAGGCAGGTGAGAGCTCAAGTGGGAGGCAGGGATGAGGACCGGCTGGTGAGAGCTCAGTGGGCAGGCAGGGGTGAGGACAGACAGGCAGATGAGAGCTCAGTGGCCAGGCAGGGGTGAGGACAGGCTGGTGAGACCTCAAGTGGGCAGGCAGGGGTGAGGACAGGCAGGTGAGAGCTCAAGTGGGCAGGCACGGGTGAGGACAGGCAGGTGAGAGCTCAGTGAGCAGGCAGGGGTGAGGACAGGCAGTTGAGAACTCAAGTCGGTAGGAATGGGTGACAACAGGCAGGTGAGAGTTCAGTGGGCAGGCAGGAGTGAGGACAGGCAGGTGAGGGCTCAGTGGGCAGGCAGGGGTGAAGACAGGCAGGTGAGACCTCAAGTTTCCAGGCAGGGGTGAGGATAGGCAGGTGAGAGCTCAAGTGGGCAGGCAGGGGTGAGGACAGGCAGGTGAGAACTCAGTGGGAGGATAGGCAGGTGAGAGCTCAAGTGGGTAGGCAGGGGTGAGGACAGGCAGGTGAGAACCCAGTGGGCAGGCAAGGGTGAGGACAGGCAGGGGAGAGCTCAATGGGCAGGCAGGGGTGAGGACAGGCAGGTGAGAGCTCAGTGGGCAGGCAGGGGTGAGGACAGGCAGGTGAGAGCTCAAGTGGGCAGACAGGGGTGAGGACAGCCAGGTGAGAGCTCAAGTGGGTAGTCAGGGGTGAGGACAGGCAGGGGAGAGCTCAGTGGGCAGGCAGGGGTGAGGACAGGCAGGTGAGAGCTCAAGTGGGCAGACGGAGTGGGCACAGTAAGAGCAGGTAGTGAGAACGTGGGCCCCGCAAGGGTAGAAATGATGACATGCAGAGGCGAGGACACATGTGATGCAAATCAGAGGTGGGCACACAGGTAAGATGATGTACCTCAGGCACGACCCTCAAAGGTGGGGACATACATAGGGCATGGCCGAGGTTAGGACAGGCAGAGGTTAGCTCAACAAGGGCAGACAGGTAAGACCGGCCAGAGGTGAGAACAGATGAGCCACTGGCATGCATAGGTGCGGATGTCCCCATGCCATGCTGCATGGGGGAGCACTCCGAGGGACTTACCAGGACCAGCCAGGGAGGTCAGGCAGTGCCCAGCTCCGGAGAGCAAGGGCCTTGTGGGGGGTGCAAAGGGTGTGTGTCTGCCCGCAGCTCCAGGACTGGCTGGGGTGTTTACACACAAGGCGTAGTGTGAGTCCAACTGACTAAAACTTCATCACAAGTAAATCCCAGAGGGGTGTCCACTTTCAGCCATGATCAGTCCAGAAACTATAGCTGGTGGGGCCCTTCCTCCTGCCCCAAAGCCAGCAGAGGAGTAGCAAGGGGGGGCAAGGCAACACGGGAGAAGAAGAGTGGCTCCAGGAACAAGAGGAGGAGCCGATAATAAGAAAGAGGGGAGGGGGAGTAACGAAGTGGTGAGGTAGGGAGGAGGAGAGAGAGGGGAGGAAGAAATGTGGGCAGGGCATAGGAGAAGGAAATCGGGGAGAAAGAGAATTGGATGGGAGATGGGGAGGGCAGAGAGTGGGGTGGAATGGGGAAATGCAGGAGGGATAATGAATAAGGGGGTACGAGACAAGTAAGGGGAGAAAAGTGGAGGAGGCAGGAAGAAAAATAGAAGAGACATGGGAGGCAGAGGTAACCTAGCTAGTTTAGATGACAGGTGCCAATGAGTGCAGACTGCGTGCGCGTAACACGCTAGGCCCAGCTCACGACAAAGGGAAAACATGATGGAGTGGTGGAGAAATGATGTATGGGGGCAGTGAGCCAGAGAAGAAGTCGGGAAGCAGGCACTACATTTGAGGGGCTTGGGAGGTACAGCAAGTTAACACTGGCTGCTTTTGTACGGGCGAGAGAGGTACATGTTAATGAGAGAGATATAAATCTTACAAGGCATAGAAGGTTGTGCTAGAGAGGGCACAGCAGGATACGACAGGAAATAACGTATGGGGCAGTGAGCCAGAGAAGAAGTCGGGAAGCAGACACAGCATTTGAGGGGCTAGGTAGCTACAGCAAGTTAAGTCAGACAAGCATTGGCCGTGCAGCCGTGAAAGTGACGCGGCCACGAAAGTGAAAGTGAAAGTGGCGAGCGATGCGAGGAATGCGTGTTACTGTGTGCGTAACTGCATGCTCTATGTCACCCAAAAAGCTGTGGTCTGCTTTTTAAAGCCCACTCACTAAATGTCTCGCCAGACAGCGCATACGCTGGCTCAGGCGAGATCATGTTTTCTGATGACTACACTGTATGCTGCCACCACTATGTGTGCTTGTGCTATTTAAATCATGGTAAAGGCAGTAACCTTTCAGCACTATGAGGGTAGTGGTTTGAGCGACAGCAATCCGTGAAACAGGCTACGTCATGGCGCAGATGCATTATCCATGCTTGTCCATGACAACAAAAATCAGCATTAGCCATCCAGACATCATTACTGTTGGAGAACTCAAGGCAGGGGAGTACATCCATCACCATTCCGTCACAAAAGTGCCTTCCTGGGGGAATCTAGTGTAGAATGCATCCACATCCAAGGTTATCAAGGGGTTCACTGATAATGTCCTATTATTATGCGAAATGATATTCAGGATATCTTTTATATCTTGTACATAAGATGGAATTTGTTTGACCATCGACCTGAAGGAATAAAACACGAAACATGGACAGGTGGTCCAACAGCGAGTCAATCCCTGGACAATGGGTCTCTGGTGAGGTGGGTTCTGTTCTTATGAATCTTATGAATATTAGGCAAGACGCAGAAGTATGGGATTTTTCGTTCCTTTTTTACAAAAAAGTCAGCCTTGACATTTTTGTCCTTTGTTTGTCACTCAGGTGATAGGAGAACTAGCCAGGGTCCAATTCTGGCATCATTCTGGGACTAGGAACTGCTAAAAGTGACAATATGAAGGAGGCCCTTTGGGGGAATAGTTGCTCCCATGGTGGCTGTGCCGTTGGCTGACTGGATCCATGCTGTGCTGGCTGTGGCACAACAGGTTCCCTGAATTTTCATCATGACTGCACCTCTTGGGTGTATTACTATCTGGTGTTGTCTTGGTGTTATTGCAGCAAACACTTTTCAGCCTCATTTTTAGGTCTCGCGCCTAGCGTTGCATTACTCAGCGTGAGACATTTTGTAGGTGGTTTCAGAAACTGACCTAGGTATTGCGCACGCACGAGCATGTGCTTTTCCTTTTGGGGCTCTCTATTGGGGTTTGCATGCATGCTTTTTACAAAGAGAGCACACAATAGGCCAAAGGCGGGCGCATTGCTCTGCCCATGGCCTATTGGTGTCTGTTACGTGCACCGGCCGTCATGTGGTTTCAATTATCGTGCCCAGACACAGGCACGATAATTGAAACCACATGTTTCGCTGTGGCATGGGTTTCAGTGTTTTGCAATAGCGATCGCTTTCGCAATCGCCTTCACTGACGCGTGTTAGTATCTGTAGAGACACAGCCCACACTTTTTCAGGAGTTCATTTAATGTTACTAGTGTGTACAGCATCTATTATTGCTGTGCAGAATAAATTGTATTGGTTGTGGCGGGAAAGCTTTTCCTTTGTAACCCGTCTGGTTCTTTTGGGGATTGAACAGTGCTAGAATACACTCTACGGGTTTAATCTGGAGGGGAGCGCAGATCGCCAACCCGGGCCGGTGTCACAGAGCCTCATGTGCCCCGACTTACACTCGGTGGAGCTAAAAATATCCCTGCGTGGAGATTGCTTTCGAGATGCTTGTTTTCCCTTTAAGTGACGGGGCTTTTCTGATACAGTTTGAAAAGGGTGCTCCTGCTGTACCGGGCGGTCACTATGGCAATCCCATCTATTTCCGCAAAATTAGGTGAAAACTTTCTGTGACCTCGATGAGGGTCTCACTGGTACATTCAAACTGCCCTGCGATCTTTTAAAAAAAAGAGCTGTGTCATTGCACTGAGTGTTTTTGTTGTGATTTCGAGGTGTATTTTAGGAAGTGATCCTGGATACTCCTTTTTTTGTGGAGAGCCGTAAGAAGCCATTTCATAGGGTGGGTATGGATGTAGACGATGTGAGGCTTCAAACAATCCACGCATCCACTTGAGTGAGTAATTGGCTCCCAGGTTGTGGAATGAGCGCCTCCATTTCACGAGCTCTTCTCCGTGCTTCTGAATGAAGTCATCGGCTCCGCGGTGTAGCAGGTGCTCTGTTAGCGGCTTTGTTGCCCTGCTACATTCATGCTGCTCCGTGCGGAGACGTGCGCATGGGCGGAAGGAACAAAAGTTCTCAGGCAGGGGGTGTGCACTGACCTGCCCGGAGTGACAGGTCTGCTTCCAGCTGCTCGCGCGCTCGCTGGAGCGGAGCCGGTGGGATCGACCATTAACGTCATGTGCCATGGGCTTTTGTTCAATAGGTTTTCAGCCTTTCTCGGTGCCCATATTCCTGAGGTTTGACGGTATCATAATAACTCCCTTGTGCACTGCACTGGTGGGAAGAAATGCACCACTGGTCAGTGACTATCGAAGAGAATGCTTCTTTGATGGACAGTCTCATTTAACCTGGAACTGACTTCAATTGACAAACTTTATATTTTCTCTAATAAAATAGCACATTTTGGAAGCAGAAAGCATCCATGCAATAGGTCTCGCATTACTGAATGTTTCAGCTATTGGTGTTGCATTATTATTAGCGATGCCAATATCTCAAACTTTAATTATGTGAGACCTATTGCATTGCAAATGCTTATTGACTATCCAACCTGCCAGTTCTGCATCATGAACCATCGCTCTGATATCTTTTGAGAGGTTTTTAGTGAGGCCCTCAGCAAAATCTTATAATTATTTGCATCGCTCAGTCACTGGAGGCATTCATTCTTGTAGTCTGATATTTCGATGAGCAAAATATCACCCCCTTAATCGGCATGTTTGATGGTGATGTTGTGGTTCTTTGAAAGAGACTCCAGTGTGCCTAGTCCTTCTTTGGAAATAGTTAAAGAAAGCCTTTGGGAGGGGCAGTTTTTCTAGTTATAGCAGGTTGTTCAAAGACCAAGAGCTCAATAGGTAATTGTAATTGTAAATGTATTTATATAGCTCTTACAACCCATAACAAGGCATTTGAAGAAGGAGGTGAAAAGGAAGAAAGATTCCTAAGCCCTGTGTTTGTGTCTCCAGGGTCATAAGGTTTGTCTAAAAAAATGGCTTTCAAACATATTTGCATGAAAAATCTATTGGCTTCCAGTGTGTATTAAATAGGTCAATGCGAGGTGTAGGGACAAACCCTGAACCCTAGGTCAATACTAGTTCCTCACAATAGCGGTTGGCAGTAGGAGTTACTGCAGGGCGGTGACGTGGGCAGGGGGAGGGGCAGTGTGGGGGGGTAGTAATGTATGGATATCGGAGTTTTACAGGTAAGTAAACATTTAAACAAATAAAACGAATTTCGTTGCGCGCACTGCATCACCAAATGTGATGCAGTGCGCGCAACGAAATTCGTTTTATTTATTTAAATGTTTACTTACCTGCAAAACTCCGATATCCATACATTACTACTCCCCACCCTGCCCCACCCCCTGCCCACGTCACCACCCTGCAGTAACTCCTACTGCCGACCGCTACTGGTTCCTCACTTGTTGACAAAACTTTCTCTGATAAATTAACTATGAGTTTTGATTGCTTGTCTCTGGTGTCGTCTCCTTCACCCTACTCCTTGTGATCATCTGTTGAGGGTCAGTCCATTGGACTAGTGTTGTTTCTCTTGCTTTTTATCATCCTTTTCCTCTGGTCATTCCTCTTCCTTAAAAAGACAGGAAGAAATTAGGATGCGGTTACAAACCTCCCAAATGTTGTGTCTAGAATCCTGGTGGCTGATAGAAAGGTGGGATCATCTGTGGAAAAAAAGGTTCCTTGACAAGCCAGTTGATTCGCCACCACTGCTCCATTGTGGTCGCTGTTTCTTTTTTTGTACAGTTGTTAACCATTGAGTAGATGGTTGATTGAATATTTGCGTCATTATAAAGAGACACAAAAGGGGTTGTGATTTAATTACTGTGAGGAGCAAAGAACTGATTGTAGAAAGCACATAATCTGGCCTCTGGACCCACTGATCCAGTCTACAAACAGTCAAATGTCCCACTCTTGAGACTGAAAGATGAGATAAGTTGTTGAGGCATGTCGGGAATTGTTTTGGCTCATTTGTTTATGATGGGAACTCCCACTGACCCATAGGAAATGTAAACTCTCCAAACACAATGACAAGATGCAACCTACTCCAACAATCAACCTTTTTACCCACCTTTTCAATGTTAGTATAAAACACTGCAAACTTTATTTCAATGAATCGTGATGTGTTCTTCCACGCATGCACTGATCACTCACAGTCATTATTCAAAGCAACTTAGAACCAGCAAGTGGTTCTTCCAGGCACAAAGAGGTAACAAGTCCTAGTAGGCAGAATATGCTCCTTATAAATCAAAACTACATGACGAGCAACCTTGTAGGGAACGACCTCCTCAAACATCCCTTTATGTATGGAAATCTTTAACAAAAACTCACTCAATCCAAGTGCCTGAAAGTCATTCCGCAGAGCAGCCCTCATCAATTCATTTAAGAAGTCCAGCAGCGCTGTAAATCCACGATAACACCACGACGAAATAGGGAAGGATAGTTTATTAAGTGTCAGGGAATGGAAATAGTTAGAACTCCAGTCAGGTGACAACGAAAATCATGTGCAACACTATTGATCAAGAAGACATAACAAAGAGACATTTACCATACTAGTAAAACATAGAGAGATCCCTTAAAACAAGCAAGGACTCTTTCAGCATATGCCTTGCCTATCAATGAGACACAGGAGATACTTCGATTTTGAGTAGAAGAAACAGCTGGTGAAAAAAAAACGAAAGCACATATTTATTTATTTATAAGTTTTATATAGCGCTAGCTAGACCCAGGGTTATCAGAGCGCTTTACATAAACAAGGGAAAACAAGTTGCATTACATAGCAGGACATATGGATGCCTAAAGATATAAGCCAAACATCATATTTACGGTACAAAAGGGGGTGGTGATGGACGGAGTATTTGAATCAATCAAACACTCACACCCAGTCAAAAGATCTGGGTTTAATCCATCACCGTTCTTTAGCCCACTCTGCCACCCCAGTTCAGACATGGCTATATGCAAATCAGTCTGACCCTGTGCCTCATGGGAACAGTCCAGCCCGAACTGCCAAGCCATGTCTTCCCTGGACAAGAAACAAGCTTCCGAGGACCGGTTTCTGGCATTCCAGCCGTCTTCAGCCCGGCTTGCTTGAATCCAGTGGCAAAGTGAGCAAGGGACTCACGTCTGAGCATACCCTGCCACACTTATGGCGGCCAAAGCGGTACAAAAGGGGGGGGGTATCAGAGCGCTTTACATACACAAGGGAAAACAAGTTGCATTCCATAGCAGGACATATGGATGCATAAGAATATAAGCAAAACATTATAATTAGGCATACCGTGAAGGGGAGGGAGGAAGCTCAGGAGGTTGAAACAGTCAAATAACCACCTATCCTTGATGGACAAGGGAGCTGGGAGTCCAATAGGTTATTGAAGTCCAGGTTTGTTGACAGTATTTCATGAGAAGGAGTTGCAGGTCCCTTTTGAAGCAGGGGGAGGAGGGGTTGCATCTGAGATCTATAGGGAGTTAGTTCCACATCCTGGGTACGTTGCCAGAAAAGGATCGGGATTGAGTGGTTCTCTTTTTCAGTTTCGGAGAGGGTGAGATAGTTTGCACCAGGTCCCCAAAACAGGCTTTCAGTGCCCCATGTTGTGGTTCAGTTTGTGTTTTCTTTAGATTTTCCCCACATGCTTTACTTTGTTTTTGTGCACCCATGATTGTTCCAGTAGGACTCAAAAAATGCTTCAGGAAATACTCCACAGTATGCCCTCCTGTAATCTTTGATGAATCCACAATGAAGTACCAACTACATATAAAGACAACTGGTAAAATTTATGATGAAGCAGGTGTAAAATGAGGAACTTTTACATTGTTTAAATGTTATCCCTTTGCACTCTAGTAACACAATAGACTGATTGTTTACTACTTTCGGGTAGGCGCAACCTGTGTCACACGGCGTCCTTCCGTGCCTTCAACAAATCAACAGAAATGTAACAAGGAGAGAAACTTCTTGTAAATAGGTGCGCGTTTTTTATACATGAACCACAATGGGATTCTTCACATTTGTAATGTATTATTTATTGTTCAATAATCCTTCATAATGCGTTCAGTATTTATCAATTTTCATAGATTATTTCATTTCATAATCGTTGAATTTCAAATGTCAAAACGAAATTGCATCATCAGCTTATTCACACCCAATGCATTTCGGGTCATAAAGCAAACTGACCCTTCGTCAGGGGTCTGTAACGAAATGGAAAACAGGACCATTAAGTTCATCATCCTATTGCTCACAAACAATTCCCTATTATATACATTCGAATTTTACATTGAAAAACGGTGTCATATGTGAATGTGGTGGTCGCAAAACGGACATATCTAACCTGTATGGGTGGGCTAGTTAAGACACGGCTCAACAGACTAAATGCAGCGCAGAATCATTTAAGTAACCGCATACCATAAAACCACTGCCCCTGAACATTATCGTGGGTCGACTTCAAATGGCATTCATAGACAATAACGCGCAAAAGGCTTAACGTGCGAGAAACAGCACAACGCTTACTTTAGGATCAGCCGATCTCCGCCTAGCTGTAGTGAACGCCCAAGCTGGTTTGTTTTACCGCGCCATGTTAAACTTCCTGGTTAAACAAACCTGAGTGAACACGTGATCGGGAAGGCAGCCAATCACGGAAGTTCGACTTCAAAATGCCAGTATCATGTGACGGGGGAGTTTGTGCGCTGTGTGGTGTCATGCTCAATTCAGTTAAATAAAGTTATTTATCACATCGATATATATATCTGTGAAGTTGAACATGATATAAAACACAAAAACGAACTTCAAATATCCAATAGCACAATTTACATGGAAAATGAAATATACATGATGTCCAGAAATAATCGCGTGTTGTGTGAGACCCAAAATTCCTTAAACTCACGGTATCATATATAAAGTTAATTATAAGAAACATGAATGTTCAATTCGATCATTGAGCCCTGTTGGGTGCTCAGTATGTAATTTTTTGGTCCAAAAAAATTCATTCCTCAGTCTTTGTTTGGTGGGATCCTGGTCATGGCGTGTGGTGAGCTTTTCCAGAACTAGAAATCTGAGTTGAGAAATTTGATGTTTATGTTCCAACCAGTGTGTGGCAATTGATGATTTGGCATTTTTGGAACGGATATTGCTTTTGTGTTCCGTTATGCGTATCTTAACTTTTCTTTCGGTCTGGCCAACGTAAGTTTTTCCACATGGACACTTAATCATATAGATGCAGTTCATCGTATCGCACGTGCTTGTGTGTTTGAGTTGGATGGAAAACCCCTTCGTGGGGTGTGTAATTGTAGAGCACTCGCTTTTTATTAGATGTGCTTGGTGCCGGTTTGTTTATTGGTTCTGTAGTTTTATTGATTGGTGCTCTACAATTACACACCCCACGAAGGGGTTTTCCATCCAACTCAAACACACAAGCACGTGCGATTAAGTGTCCATGTGGAAAAGCTTACGTTGGCCAGACCGAAAGAAAAGTTAAGATACGCATAACGGAACACAAAAGCAATATCCGTTCCAAAAATGCCAAATCATCAATTGCCACACACTGGTTGGAACATAAACATCAAATTTCTCAACTCAGATTTCTAGTTCTGGAAAAGCTCACCACACGCCATGACCAGGATCCCACCAAACAAAGACTGAGGAATGAATTTTTTTGGATCAAAAAATTACATACTGAGCACCCAACAGGGCTCAATGATCGAATTGAACATTCATGTTTCTTATAATTAACTTTATATATGATACCGTGAGTTTAAGGAATTTTGGGTCTCACACAACACGCGATTATTTCTGGACATCATGTATATTTCATTTTCTATGTAAATTGTGCTATTGGATATTTGAAGTTCGTTTTTGTGTTTTATATCATGTTCAACTTCACAGATATATATATCGATGTGATAAATAACTTTATTTAACTGAATTGAGCATGACACCACACAGCGCACAAACTCCCCCGTCACATGATACTGGCATTTTGAAGTCGAACTTCCGTGATTGGCTGCCTTCCCGATCACGTGTTCACTCAGGTTTGTTTAACCAGGAAGTTTAACATGGCGCGGTAAAACAAACCAGCTTGGGCGTTCACTACAGCTAGGCGGAGATCGGCTGATCCTAAAGTAAGCGTTGTGCTGTTTCTCGCACGTTAAGCCTTTTGCGCGTTATTGTCTATGAATGCCATTTGAAGTCGACCCACGATAATGTTCAGGGGCAGTGGTTTTATGGTATGCGGTTACTTAAATGATTCTGCGCTGCATTTAGTCTGTTGAGCCGTGTCTTAACTAGCCCACCCATACAGGTTAGATATGTCCGTTTTGCGACCGCCACATTCACATATGACACCGTTTTTCAATGTAAAATTCGAATGTATATAATAGGGAATTGTTTGTGAGCAATAGGATGATGAACTTAATGGTCCTGTTTTCCATTTCGTTACAGACCCCTGACGAAGGGTCAGTTTGCTTTATGACCCGAAATGCATTGGGTGTGAATAAGCTGATGATGCAATTTCGTTTTGACATTTGAAATTCAACGATTATGAAATGAAATAATCTATGAAAATTGATAAATACTGAACGCATTATGAAGGATTATTGAACAATAAATAATACATTACAAATGTGAAGAATCCCATTGTGGTTCATGTATAAAAAACGCGCACCTATTTACAAGAAGTTTCTCTCCTTGTTACATTTCTGTTGAACTTTTACATTGGTCACTAAGAAAACTATCTTGAGAGAGAGAGAGAGAGAGAGAGAGAGAGAGAGAGAGAGAGAGAGAGGCCGGCCATACTGGGGACAATCATTGGAGTTCAAACCGAAGATGGCAGAGTGTTGGACCTGGAATTAAACGACACATTCACAATGGCTTTTTAGAGCATTATAAACGTGGCATCAAGGGAAGAAAGTAATGACTAAGATAAAGATAAAAATACAACCATCATCCTCCAAACCAATTACACAATAACCTAGTCTACCTAGAGTATCAAACTAATCTGTTCAGCAAGCACCACGGTCCATCTCTGATCTATCCAACATTTGGCTGACGAAAGTTCCGCCCCTTCCCATTACCCGGAGAAAATAATGACGAGAAGAAAGAAATTCTAGGACTTGGGGCCAAGAGATTGGAGCACACTTTCACCTGTCATGTGGATTGACTGTAAGAAGCTTCTATTTTTAGAAACGTTTAACGAAAAACCTAGGAACACGCCACTCATCAAATATCATTGAACCACATGTAAAAACAACATAAGAGTTGTTGATGTGTAAATACAATAGAAACAAAGGAAATAGAATTGGAAACACATATTTATACACAACAGAACGGGGTGAAGCTTTTACTATGCGAGCATACTCTTGCAGATTTGCTGATTTTTGACTTACCCACAGCTCACACATTTTCCTGCTTTTTTCTGTGCCTATTTATTCACGTAATTTTCTCTTGTATCAGTTGATATAGGTAACGTGGGCCTTTTGTAAGCAGGTGTAATGCTTGCGATTACTCTAACACCTTATCTAGCCAGTAATTCGAGAGCATTTTGCATGCCAGTTCATATAGCTTTTGTTCCCGAGTGCTCTGAAACTACATCGCGTGGTAACTCGCAAGCTGCGTCTTGTATGCTAGTCCATACCTGGTTTAGGTTTCCTCGCGAATAGCTACACAAACAATGCTTGCATCAAAAATGCTCGCAAAAGTCTCATATTTAAGGAGGATTCGGCCTTCCCTCCCTCTCAATTACTGTTGCCTCATTTGGTTTTCATGGTTTGTGCGAGAATACTGCATAGTTTGCAAGGAGAAACGTAACTGTACACACTGCAATAAGCAGTTGGCCTCTTGAGTTTACAGATATTCTGACTCGTGTAATAAAAACGAATAGAATAATGTCACAGAAATTATCATTCACTGAGCATCCACGATAATTAGAAACCAAATAATGTAATCTATGGGTGTTATGTTATGTTATGTTATGTTATAACAATTTATTATGCGCACAGCGACCCCAGCGAAGGGGCATCCCGGCGCAGAGACAACGGAGCAACACAACATAACAGGGAGACAATGCCACAGAAAAAGAGGCTAAAACAAGAAGGTCTTGATGGCTCTGCGGAAAGACAACAGGTCCTCAAGCAGGCGGATTTCAACTGGAAGGGTGTTCCACATTAACGCCGCTTTCACCCTGAAAGAACGACCCCCCATCCTGCTCAACCTAAATCTAGGGACAACAGCAAGGGCCTGACCTTGAGATCGGAGGTTGCGGGTGGGGACATAGAAAGAAATAGAGTTGGCCAGAATCGCAGGGCCTATGCCTCTTAGGATTTTGAAGGTCAAACACAAGACCTTAAAAAGAATACGCTTCCTGACCGGGAGCCAGTGCAGGGAGCGAAGGACATTAGTCACCGGGCAAAACCTGGGTAAGCCAACAATGGCTCTCGCCGCGGCGTTTTGAACCCGCTGCAGGCGGGTTAACTCAGCCTGGTTAGCCCCAGCCAACAAAGAGCTTGCATAGTCCAGACGAGAGATGATGGTTGCCTGGACCACAAGCTGTCTGGTGGGGGCATCAAAAAACCTAAGCACTGGCCTTAAGCCTCGTAAAAGTCCAAAGCAACAGGCTGCAGTTTTTTTGGTGTGCCCTATGAATGTGAGACCAGCATCTAACCAGACCCCTAGGTTCTTCACCTCCGACACCGGGGTCGGGGTGGGGCCCAGCTCCGACGGCCACCACTGATCGCCCCAAAGCTCCACTCCCTTCCCGACAACCATAACCTCTGTTTTTGTGGCATTAAGCTGGAGACAGTTGCCTGTCAGCCAGCTGGCCACCGCCTTCAGTCCAGACTGAAACCTGGGGGCGTCCTGTTCCGCGTCCCCGCTGAGAGTAACCGCCAGCTGTGTGTCGTCGGCATATGAGACCAAAGTTAGGCCCCACTGCCTTGCGACATCAGCCAGCGGTCTCACGTAAAGATTAAACAACGTGGGACTCAGCGAGGATCCCTGCGGAACCCCCATGGCCAGAGGCTGGAACCTGGACTTGAAGGGAGGGATGGCAACACAGAAGGAGCGGTTGTCTAGGAAGGAGCAGAACCATTGCAGCGCCTGGCCACCGATACCGATCTCCTCGAGCCGCTGGAGGAGGATGCTGTGCGATACAGTATCGAAGGCGGCGCTGAGATCTAACAAAATCAGCGCCGCCGTCTGACCAGCATCCAACCTCGCACGGAGATGTTCCACCATCACAAGAAGAGCAGTCTCCGTGCTGTGACCAGCACGGAAGCCATTCTGTGTGGGATCGAGGGCATTGGACCGGGCAAGATGTTCAGACAAGGCCAGGTTGACATGGGCCTCTGTCAACTTGGCAGGCCAGGGTAGCAGCGAAATGGGACGATAGCTTTCCGGCTTAGACGGGTCAAGAGAAGGTTTTTTAATAATCGGAGACACCACTGCCTGCTTCCAACTAGTGGGGACTACCCCCGTCTCTAGGGAAAGATTGACCAGGGAGCGTATAGCCATGCGTCCCAAAAAGGTCTGGTCTCGAAAGAGGGCAGGCCTCACTGGATCAGATGGAGACCCAGATTTAACTTGCATGGCAAGTTTGTCAAACCCTTCCTGGGTGAGAGGGGGAAATGAAAGCAGAGTGGTCTGGGAAAGTGTCTCCTTAGAGCTACCTAGCACATAACCAGAGCTAGGGAATGTCCGATATATAGCCTGGACTTTTCCCAGAAAATAGGAAGCGAGGGATTCACAGTGTGTGACTGAGCTCTCAGCTGTAACGGTAGACCGCTTAGACATAAGATCTTTAACCGCCCTAAAGATGGCCTTCGACGGGTTAGTGCTGTTTCAGAATTCCTCGGCATAAAAAGCCGCTCGGGCACGACAGATGGCCCGGTGATAGAGCTTGACGGCTACAGCATATGCAGCTTTTAACTCAGCCCCATATGTCTTCCGCCAGGCCCTCTCCGTCCGTGTCTGTTAGAGGAATGAGCGGGAGACCTGAGGTGCAGTTTATTGCGTGGGATTAAAGAGGCTAGATGGTGGGTTGGCATGTGTGTACATAAAGGTACTTGGAATTTATATATGTGCCTTCAATTTGTCATATATGTGCATTTGATAGCGTGGGGCGAGTTTTCACACAGTAATGATGCTTCCATCCCAAACCTTGTGTGTTTCAGTTTTGTGGAGATGTGCAGGCAGTGGGGGAGGATCTCTGCTGGATGAATGTATCAACTTTAATGAATTGTGATTTTTTGGTGAAAGAGACTGGAGAACCACGTCCGACTGCTGATAAAGTTTCACAGATGGTATGCATGCCCTTTGCTCCTCTATTATGTATGTGGGGTGGCAGGCAATGTTATTGGGTGACTTACTGGCAACTTAGCTTCAGGTCTGTGATTTGTTGGTGGTGTGTTCAGAATTGTATTTGTAGTGTTGGCTGTTGACTGTATTAATTAAAGGATAACGACTTGCTTAAGAATACAGCTAGGTGCATAAGCAACAGAGGTGTTACTACAAATGTGAGGCAGCAGGATGCCCTACAGATGTAACAACAATAAGAGTATTGATGCAGCCAAAAACCCCTTGCATGAGACAACAGGGCACTAAGTGCCGTGGGGCAATGGGGCAGGAGGGAAGTCAGAGTGTGTATGGAAAGGATGTGCTCATTTATATCTGGCATGCCTGTGGCATTGTGGCATGGGGTACTGATGTTGAAACTAGAAAGAATTTGGCACTGTATCTGGTACAAAACTACTAACATAAATTAAAACTATTCAGGAAAGTCACATGGTGTTTGAGATGCACTCCTTTGGGATTTACCATCTAAAACTATATTTGCACATGAACCTGATCGAGAAACTTTATTTGTGATACATATGGCCAATGTACTGTATATCATATATTTGGTGAATTATCTATGTGTATTTTGTGTTATGAAAGCCGTCATCTTCATTGAACAAGTTTGTTGACTGGATTACAAATATTATGTTTTAGTGTTAAAATGGCAGTAAAAGTGAATATGTTTGTGAAAGTGCCAAAGGCACTGATCAATGAAAAGTATTTCAAATTTGCACACACTCAAATTATGAGAATTGTATGCATTGCACCATTTTTTGTAGAACAGATCAGCTTTGGCGACAGACAATTGTACAACCTTATTAACAATGCAAAATGAACTTTTAGGTGAAGCTTGTGCTGTCTGGTTACAAAAGACATGTCAGCTTAACAAGAGCTTCTAGTCAGCTTAAAGCCTGCCTGTTGCTTACCATTGGTTGGCTTTATTGTTACCTGCAGTTGCATTAGTCGATTTTCATGACTTGCATTGTTCATCTTGTGTTTGTCCTTTCACTGGAGGAGCCTCTTTACTTGTGTCCTTCCCCTGCTCACTCTTAGGGAACTAATGTTTTTGATCAGACTTGACAGTGCATCTGCCTCCTTACCTTATGGGATCAACAAAAAGAGCTTTCAGAGTACTAGTTAGAAATTAGCATTTAAAAAACCTTAGAAATTCACTGAAAAAAACATGGGGTTATAGTTAGCTGGACATTTCACTCGTACAAAACCATAGAATTTCCACCGTTATAGTTAGTTCAGCTAACTATAACTCGCGCCCCCGCAATGCACTGCTCATGACGTCACATATTACATCATTCATGGCAAGGCCAGTGACATCACTGATAACATCACTGATTACATCGCATTCGCCGCCACCGGACTGTCTTGTTTGAATAAAGCCTCTCCAACCAGCCCCTCTGGGCTTCTGCTTCTTCTTTCTGTGGAGGGAGTAATCGTGCACATTATCTGCGCCAGGCAGCAGCGCAGTTACAAGCCCCCGCCACGCTTTTGGGTCCGGATTATACTGGCATGCTTTACGGCAACTGTGTTTTTCCAGGAATGGATTCAACTGGTACCCGCCTTTCCATTGGGATGACCCGAGCGGTTGAGGTAATTTACCTCTCTCTGTGGCATTGCGCCCCTGCTCAATGGTCGTCCTACATGAGGGGCTGTGACGGTCTGAGGGGGCTCAAGGTGTGACTTTGTGAATGCAGGACAGGCACACAAGATCATCGCGTCCTGCTGCAAGTGGTCTCCGCTTTTGATTATCACCACATGGATTCTCCCCCCCATTACGTCGGCCCAATTTGTTTTTAACATGGAGCATCTTGGGAGTTGTGGTGTGGTGATGACTTACGCACTACAACAGGTGAGCAGCACAGCTTGGGTAGGAGCGGACCTACGTCATCTGTTGAAAGGCAGCAGCGAGAACTTACCGGGGCAATCTGTCAGGTGTTGGGCGCTGAGGAAGGCAATGCGCCGAAATACATTCGCCGCCACCGGACTGTCTTGTTTGAATAAAGCCTCTCCAACCAGTCCCCCTCTGGGCTTCTGCTTCTTCTTTCTAAGAAGGGAGTAATTGTGCACAATATCTGCGCCAGCCAGCAGCGTAGTTCAGAAGCCCTCTCCACGCTTTTGGGTCCGGATTATACTGGCATGCTTTACGGCAACTGTGTTTTTCCAGGAATGGATTCATCTGGTACCCGCCTTTTCTTTGGGATGACTCGAGTGGTTGAGGTAATTTAACTCTCTCTGTGGCATTGCACCCCTGCTCAATGGTCGTCCTACATGAGGGGCTGTGACGGTCTGAGGGGGCTCAAGGTGTGACTTTGTGAATGCAGGACAGACACACAAGATCATCGCGTCCTGCTGCAAGTGGTCTCCGCTTTTGATTTTCACCACATGGATTCTTCCCCCCATTATGTCGGCCCAATTTGTTTTTAACATGGAGCATCTTGGGAGTTGTGGTGCGGTGATGACTTACGCACTACAACAGGTGAGCAGCACAGCTTGGGGGAGGAGCGGACCTACGTCATCTGTTAAAGGCAGCAGCGAGAACTTACCGGGGCAATCCTGTCAGGTGTTGGGCGCTGAGGAAGGCAATGCGCCGAAATGCATTCGCAGCCACCGGACTGTCTTGTTTGAATAAAGCCTCTCCAACCAGTCCCCCTCTGGGCTTCTGCTTCTTCTTTCTGTGGAGGGAGTAATTGTGCATATATATATATATTCTGTGAACAAATACAGAGTAATCCAGTCTAGTCTAATATTGTAAACTTTCTGGGGGTATTATGGCAAATAATTTGCAATTCATAATTCCCATTACTTGGATTAATGTGTGGTTTAATTGTGTGCTTTTGATAACATAGCAAACAAGGAGGTGATCACATCTATAAACCAAATATACACCACTCTAAGATGGCGCTGGTTAATGTCAGCCAACCTGGTGTCCTTCCTTTACTTTGTTGATACTGTTTAAAAACATGCCGATGTACAGTGGCTACTGACTTCGAGAAAGGCTGTTTGCCGAAACGCGAGGGCGTCTGTCTTGTCTGCAATAAAAAGCAACCCTGGATAAATTTACCCCGTGAGTGCGGATATTTCTTGTCAAATACGAGGAAATTTGAGCATAATATATAGCGGTGTCCACGACCGCTATCCGCACCCGTTGAAGAGTGCATTGTGAAAAACGGAGCGGGGTCCTGAACGGGCGTTATACACAGTTGCACCGCATCTGCCACGAGGAGAGAATAATCAAGGCGTGCCAGCTGTGGGGGACCGAGGAGCGGTGTGTCGGAGGAGGCGCGGCGACTCGGAAGACCCGCAGCGTGGTGAGTGATCTCTCCTTCCTTCCTGAAAACAAAAGGATAGTTATATGCGGCAGCGCGACGTAAGGGGCTACATCTCCAGCGGTGATTGCGCGACTTGATTAAACAAAGTGTCCCAGACAACAGCCACATAATATTGAGCATGTTTTGCGAGTCAACCCGGCATGAAGATGCGAAAAACATGTTTAAGAAAACAGTTACAGGCGGAGCACAAGCCACCATACCGGATCCCAAACAACCTAAAACAAAGTTCAATGAAACAATGACTAAGTTGGAGCATTTATATGAACGGGAAGTGAGGAAGTGGTGGGAGGCCACCAGCTTGCAAGGGTACATTGAGGTGGACAGAGTCCCTAGAGGATTACGAGTGTATACTGTCCCCTCATATGAGAACCCTGACCCCCAGCTTCTAACCGATTGGGCAGAACACACAGCCCACTACTGTATAGGTACTTTGGGATTGCTAGTTAAATACGCTTGGAGTGACCGCGATAAGGCATTAGCGGAAATTAAACAGATGGAAGAGGATTTACACAAGGAGGAAGATGAAAAGAAAATAACCGAAGCTATGGAACAAATGAAATCTAGGTTATTGAAATACGAACAGAAAATCAAATCTCGTAAACAAGAGAAGTTCCAGAGGGACGAGAAGGATTATATGCAGGGCATGGTATTGACCTATGCGAAGAAATTTGATGTTTCGCGTAAAGAGCTAAGCTCTAAAACAGCAGCACCGACCCAGATTGTGGAAACATCGGAATCTGATCTGACGGGCAATGAATCGAGTGACGACCAAGTTACACAAGTTACAAGCAGATTCAATAAACAGACCCTTTTTCAGACCGAATTTCAAGTCATCAGACAATCCTGGCTACGGGGGGCGGGGGGGAGAACAAGCCCCCAGAGGCAAACACAAGCGCTAGAGGACAAGAAGAGCAGGCGGCGGCAGGAAAACCAAAAAGCACATCCTGGACCAATCGGAGGCGGAACAACAGAAGATAGGAACTGCCACCAATTTAACAGTGGTCAATCTAACAGAGAGACCACTGACCAACTCTGAACAGAAAGTACTCAGCCTCGGATTAAAATTCTGCCCAGACACTCGGCTGGAATATACCCAGACCAGAATCGATCTTTTTAGTTTCATTAGAAAGTTGAAACTTCATAAGTATTTCAAGACCAGAACTCATTTAAAGGCAACCAAGAAACCAGGCAAAAGACTCACTGCAACTGATACTCTTGTGGTGAAGGATCTTAAAGGAATTGAAACATTAGAGGATCTAAGAAACGGGACAACTTTGGATATCACTGGTAGCCAAGAGGTTGCGCAACGAGCAATCAATGTGGGAATCGAACAGGATAAAGAAGAGAGTCCTTACAAACCTACCTCGACTTTTAACCCACAGATGCCATTCGATGCTTTGGATACCTCCTCAGAGGTTATGATAAAGGACCTCCTACAATTCCGGAAAAAACAGAGGACTAGTAGTGGTGGTATGAATTTATCGCAGGAGGAGAAAATAGCATTAAACACATTGGCTACTGACAATACCATAATTATCAAGCCCTCGGACAAAGGGGGAAACGTGGTGGTACAGACGAGGGAGCAATACCATCATTAGGCAATGAGACAATTATCAGACAAGCAATGCTACCAGAAAACAACCCATAAGGCATACCAACAAAGCATCCAAGCATACGATGAACTAATCAGTAAGTGGTATAAAAAAGGAATGCTTGGGAATGAAGAACATTTATATCTGCGTAGCTCTAACCCCTCTTGCCCCACCTTCTACCACATTCCTAAGATCCACAAGGACAACCTGCATCCTCCTGGGAGACCTATTGTTTCCTCAGTCCAAGGATTGACAGAACATGTCTCAAGATTTCTTGACTTTTTCCTGGCAAGCTTGGTAACCAAGCTATCTTCCTATGTGAAAGATACAAAGGATTTTTTGACAAAGATTCAAGATGTACAATGGAAATCTGACTACCTCCTTGTTGTACTTGACATAACGAGCCTTTACACCTGCATTGAACACACAAAGGGAATAGAAGCAGCAACTGAATATTTAAGAACAAGACAGTTAAGATATGCGCAACACAATTGCATGTTGATTGACTTTTTGCATTTCTGCTTAAATAATAACATATTTCTCTTTGAGGATGACTACTACAAGCAGGTATCTGGTACGGCGATGGGCACCTGCTTCGCTCCCAGCTAAGCGAATTTATTCGTTGGCTGGTAGGAGGAGCGGGTGCCCAGAGCCTACAGGGACGAGATGTCCAGTGGCTCAGTGGTAAAATGGCATTGATATATCGATGATTTATTTATCATTTGGCAAGGATCTGAAGAGACAGCACGTCTGCAGTTTACTGGGACAATTAGTTCAACATCAGTTGACTACTTAGACCTGAGAGTGCAAATTGTGGAGGGTAAAATAGAAACTTCTTTATATCGAAAGGCCACTGCTGGCAATTCGATATTATATGCCACAAGCAGTCACCCCCCCAAACTAGTGCAAAGTATCCCCTATGGGGAATTACTTAGATTGAGAAGAAATTGCACACGCGATTGTGATTTTGAAGCTGCAGCCTCAGCTAGTGTAGAAAGGTTCACCGTAAGAGGATACAATCCCATCACTGTGGACAAAACACTCAGCAAGGTAAGGGCCATATCTAGACAAACTCTATTGGACCAGAGTAGGGACAAGAGAACGGAAACAGGGAAATTCCGGTTAATCACCCCGTACTCGGCGGAAGCAAATCACCTAAAAAACATGCTGAGAAAGAACTGGCATATCCTCAAAGCGGATAATGTAATAGGTGAAGACATCCCGATCCATCCCTTGGTCACATTTAAAAAGGCCAGGTCTATTCGAGACCAATTGGTACGAAGCCACTTGGACAAAGTCACTCCCAAAACCAACACCTTGAGAAGTATGAAGGGCTTTTTCCCCTGTCATAAATGCAAAGCATGCTGTAATAGCAAAAGAACGCTTACCTATACTATCCAAGACACTGGTATGGTCAGAAAAATCAACAGGTTTATTACCTGTAGCACCCCGTATGTGGTGTACTGCCTCGCTTGCCCATGCGGGCTGCGGTACATTGGCAGTACAGTGCACCCTCTTAAAGTCAGGATATTAGAGCACATGAGGGCTACAGACAAGGTGGATCAAGCATATCCGGTCGCAAGACATTTTGCGGAATATCACAAAAGCGACCGAAATCTGCTCTTGTGCTATGGATTAGACTTAATTCCTGACAATATCAGAGGTGGGGATAGGCTTAAGAAACTTCGTAGATTAGAATCGAGGTATATCATCGACCTCCATACAAAAACACCTTGGGGCATGAATAGTGGCGAAGACCTTATGGTACATATTGGTGTGTAAGGGAACTATAGCATCACATGAAGTACTGATGGCCTTACTAGAGACATCACCATTGATATGAATGTATATCTGTACATATGTATATTTCTGTAAATATTTATATATATGTATATAGAAGGAAAACTGTTTGTCGATATGTAGTATGGGCATTGATACGTTGAATAATTTACGTCTCGAATCTTGCAAATTTGATCTATATTTTGGTTTCAACTTATGGTTTTGGTATCATACCATTTTCGAAGTTTTGAAATCGAGTAGAGGTTATGATGGATACCTTGATACATCTGTAATCATAATAATGCAATGGCATGTTTTTGTTAAAATGAACTCAGAATAAGAGCTTTGAAATTTAATATAAGCTAGAAGATACGTTAATGTACATAGAAAACAAAAAGTTAGTGGGTTGACTTTACTTGAAAAACAGACAGGAATAACATTCAAGGAAGGACAATGGCCGATACACGGCTTAATTCTGTGAACAAATACAGAGTAATCCAGTCTAGTCTAATATTGTAAACTTTCTGGGGGTATTATGGCAAATAATTTGCAATTCATAATTCCCATTACTTGGATTAATGTGTGGTTTAATTGTGTGCTTTTGATAACATAGCAAACAAGGAGGTGATCACATCTATAAACAAAATATACACCACTCTAAGATGGCGCTGGTTAATGTCAGCCAACCTGGTGTCCTTCCTTTACTTTGTTGATACTGTTTAAAAACATGCCGATGTACAGTGGCTACTGACATCGAGAAAGGCTGTTTGCCGAAACGCGAGGGCGTCTGTCTTGTCTGCAATAAAAAGCAACCCTGGATGAATTTAATTTACCCCGTGAGTGCGGATATTTCTTGTCAAATACGAGGAAATTTGAGCATAATATATATATATATATATATATATTCACTGAAAAAACCATAGGTTATAGACCATATATAGTTAGGAATTAGCATTTACAAAACCTTGAAAATTCACTGAAAAAAACATGGGTTATAGACCATATATAGTTAGGAATTAGCATTTAAAAAACCTTATTTTACTCACACAAAACCATTGAAATTCCATATATAGTTAGTTGCACTAACTATATATCGCGCACCCGCAATCCACTGCTGATGATGTCACATATTACATCATTCATGACATGGTCAGTGACATCACTGATGACATCACTGATGACATCTCAAATGACATCACGGATGACATCACTGATAACATCATCCAGTGACTGTGTGTTTCTGTAAAATTTAAATATGTTTTACATATTGAAGAATGAGTAGATGTAGAAGTGTCTGGATGAAGGATTTAGTAGGTGCGTGACTGACAGTATGAGTGAGTGATTAAATGTGTCTCACTGAGTGCATGGGTTAGTGACTAAACTGTCTTAATTTGTGCATCATTATGTCTGTTGTTCTGTAAACTGCTGCATGTGTTGATCAGTAGCTATATGAGTAACTATATGGGTTATTGATTGATTGTCCAAGTATTTGTATGGGAGACTGAGTGTGTGTGTGGCTGGCTGGGAGATGTGTGACTGTGCAGATCAATGTTTTCTTGTATCAATGATTGTGTAAGAGAGTAAGTATGTGTTAGTATATGTTTGAAAATGTAAGGTACTCTATGTTGAACTGTATAGATTAGAAAGAGGAAGTGTGATTGATTCTTTACAGGACTGACTAGGTGTGTGAGTAACTCCATGGATGAGTGGCAGAGTGTGAGTGTCTGTATAGGTGTATGAGTGCATATGATAGTGTTGTAAAGATGAGTGATTGTATGTATGAATGATTGTATGGGTGAATGAGTGAATGTGTGTGTAGACATAGGAATCAGTGAGTGCGTATGTAGTAACTAGTATTGGTGTGTCAATGGTTTAAAAAGTTATATTCTGTATTTAACACTGGGTGTAACAGAGGTTATATTAAAGTGTGAGGAGATGCATTGTATTGTCACATGAATGATATCATCAGTGATGTGACCATTGATGTCAAATGAGATGTCATCAGTGATGTCATCAGTGATATCATTTGAGATGTTATCAGTGATGTCATTTGAGATGTCATCAGTGATGTCATCAGTGATGTCATTTGAGATGTCATCAGTGATGTCATCAGTGATGTCACTGACCATGTCATGAATGATGTAATATGTGACATCCTCAGCAGTGGATTGCGGGTGCGCGATATATAGTTAGTGCAACTAACTATATATGGAATTTCAATGGTTTTGTGTGAGTAAAATAAGGTTTTTTAAATGCTAATTCCTAACTATATATGGTCTATAACCCATGGTTTTTTCAGTGAATTTTCATGGTTTTGTAAATGCTAATTCCTAACTATATATGGTCTATAACCTATGTTTTTTTCAGTGAATTTCAATGGTTTTTTAAAAGCAAATATCAAAAGCTTTAAAATGTCAAGTACGTGGTAGGTAAAAACATTTTCGTGTTTATGCACGCTGATGTGTTTTGAACGCTGCCCCCCCTCTTTTCTTTTAGGAGCATTCTCTCTTTGCAGATAGTGAAGGGTAGGTAACGCAGGCCTTTGCCCCCGTTGTAATCCGTCGTGCCTGCTTCCCTCTCCATTTGATTGATTGTTATCCAAGCATTTACTGTTTTGGAATTGGTTCTCTTTGGTTCATTCTCTATTTACAAACAAGCACAGAGTCGCAATACTCTGTTTAGTCTTTGCAGATAGTGAAAAATCGTTAGAAAAAACAAAAGGAATCAAGCAAAATCAGTAGGCCACTAATGGGATATCTTTTTGACCTCGCTAAAATATAAACATTAGGAACAACCCCTCATGAGAAATATGAAACTAGTGAGAGGAACCGAGCTCGACGCCATGATGGCTGCAAGACAGCTCAGCTCCGCCGCTCACCCCGCCCAAAATAACGACAAACCCTATGCAAATATTATAAATATATACAACACACCAGCAAAGTAACAGGGTAAAACGTTTTATTAAATAACTATTTACATGGCAGCCTGCTGCAACATCGATCCAAATGCATAGCCCGG
Organism: Lissotriton helveticus; assembly: GCF_964261635.1. NCBI lineage: Eukaryota > Metazoa > Chordata > Amphibia > Caudata > Salamandridae > Lissotriton > Lissotriton helveticus. The sequence goes on from NC_136063.1 coordinate 696,824,425, forward strand.
AACGCTCAAAATGGCGGCCGACTCCCCGGATTTGGGCCTGGTCCACTAGAACGACTCTGGTCTACACTGGAACTCGAATGGACTGTGGCAGAGCGTCCAAAATCCACAAAAAACACCACTGCCAACTCTTCAATAACTTCCATCACCCAGCACCGCATTTCCAAAGGAACAGCATAGCAAGCTTTCGTGGCCTTTAGAGTTTTCGGAAGCAGTTTCCCAAGACCATTACTGCAGCCATTGCAATCCAACAGAGGAACTTTTCCCAAGATCGGCATATTAACAGGGCTGCTGGAGTAATCGGGCTCTTGCAGCCATTCAACTTAATTGAAGCTTTTGGGGGGTGGGGGGGTGAATGCCTTCCTGATGACTCCCCCCCTCCTATTGCCTGGTCCGACCATCACATATACCTGCGCCAGGAGACAGCGTGGGGTGCACTGGAAGGGAGAGGCGGCGCGAACGAGCCTCCCCCACCTCCCCAGGTGGAGGTTTCTCACGTGCACCCCAGCGCTTCACTCGGCAGCTGAGTTACGCCTGCTCTTGCTATTACAGCGTCTCACCCGTCATCCGGCTGAATTGCACCCACTCTTGCGGTACAGCGTCAGGCGGCTGCCACGGAGCTCACGAAATGGCGGTCGGCTCCACAGACTTGGGCCTGGCCTGCAAGGATGGCTCTGGGCAACCCTGGAACTCGGACGCTTGACTGCTAGGGCATGGGCCCCATTCCCAAAAGCGTCCCCTCAGCCTTGAAGATTCTACAAGAGTCACCGGGGCCCCCGACTCCCGCAGACTTCCGGTGGGGAGCGACTGCCATGATTGCTCGCGGAATGGCCACGACATAGCCACGGGGTGCTCTCATGCTGACGCCAGCTTCAGTCTGAAACATCCAGAAACACTGTAGTATCGCGTTGTCGCGTAATGCATCATATGATGCGCCGCGTTAGCGCACCCGGTGCGCGAGGCGCGAAGCACAGCTTCCCGGAAGCGATCCGGGGCGCGGCGCGAAGCGCATAACGTAAGCATAACAGGTCATGTGACTTGTTAATAAAACTTTTCATTGGTTCATTTCACTTTTGGTTTCCTAATGATGTAAGGATAGGTCATGTGACCTAAAAATAACACTTTTCATTGGTTTAGAACTATTTTTTGTCCCAAATGATGAAAACCCCTCCTTGTTTCCTCACTATGACTTTCATCTTTGTGAGAGGAAGACCTACAGTGCCTCGCTCGGCCACCTGAGTTACGCCCGCTCTTCCGGCACAGTGCCTCGCTCGGCCACCTGAGTTACGCCCACTCTTGCGGCACAGTGCCTCGCTCGGCCACCTGAGTTACGCCCAGTCTTGCGGCACAGTGCCTCACTCGGCCACCTGAGTTACGCCCAGTCTTGCGGCACAGTGCCTCACTCGGCCACCTGAGTTTCGCCTACTCTTGCGGCACAGTGCCTCGCTCGGCCACCTGAGTTATGCCCACTCTTCCGGCACAGTGCCTCGCTCGGCCACCTGAGTTACGCCCACTCTTGCGGCACAGTGCCTCGCTCGGCCACCTGAGTTACGCCCAGTCTTGCGGCACAGTGCCTCACTCGGCCACCTGAGTTACGCCCAGTCTTGCGGCACAGTGCCTCACTCGGCCACCTGAGTTTCGCCTACTCTTGCGGCTACAGCGTCTCACCCGCCATCCGGCTGAATTGCACCCACTCTTGAGGAACAGCGACAGGCGGCTGCCACGGAGCTCACGAAATGGCGATCGCCTCCACAGACTTGGGCCTGGCCTGCAAGCATGGCTCTGGGCAACCCTGGAACTCGGACGCTTGACTGCTAGGGCATGGGCCCCATTCCCGAAAGCGTCCCCTCAGCCTTGAAGATTCTACAAGAGTCACCGGGGCCCCCGACTCCCGCAGGCTTCCGGTGGGGAGTGACTGCCATGATTGCTCGTGGAATAGCCACGACGTAGCCACGGAATGGTGGTGCTCTCATGCTGACGCCAGCTTCAGTCTGAAACATCCAGAAACACTGTAGACTACCAATTCAATCAGTTCCGGTGGAGCCCCAACGTGACCCGGTAGGGAAGAACTTGCCCTCCCCTCTTTGACTGATGGTTCTTGTTGCCTGTCCCTTCTATTGTCATTTAACGGAACTTTTTGGACTACTCAAAGGGGTTCTGGTCCGACCGCTGCTTGGTGGAGACATTTTGACTATATTCTGGACCTGCCCGGCCTCGCCCAAAATGACCAGACATCCCTCACTTCCAATTACAGCATACACTCCTTTATCAATATCTTCTTTGATGTTCCTCTTGAATATGTAATTTTGTAAAACCTCATACAGACAAACATTCTCGAGGTAACTGCTTCTATTTGGATAATATGTATCCCACATGTTGGCAACTCCTTGATGTGTACTGGTTGCTCAGCCTTGATATCACGAGATATGTATGCAGTTTTGGAGCACATGGCGGGCGGGGACGGGTACTGATTGAACATTTGGACATCCATATTGATATTAAGTTCTGATGTATTATTGATTACTGTACTATTACAAATTTGAATTAACGTTACTCATGGTACTTGCCCGGAAATGTATATCTAGATAATTTCATTGTAACTGGTCCTGTCGTACTTTGATTATAAAATTAACGTCCACCGATTCCGCAACTGTTAGACACCTTAATTCCTGCAACCTAATGGCCCGCCCGTTACGTTTTTCTACAGTGTAAATGTCCCCTCATCATGTACGATTCCAGTTTGCTCCGTGGCCGGCCCACGTGGTTGTAGGCCCGTATTTGTATACTGACATTTTTGCAATAAACAATTTTCGAAGGAAGTATGGAATAAGCGTCATAACAATCGTCTAGGTTGGTTGGGTTTTTGAATAGTGGCTGTTATTCCCAAACAATAGAAAATAGATAATGCAGACCCTTTGCCTGAATTTTGGATTGATTGAAATTTGTATCCGTCACACCTGCCCTTTTTCCAGAATTATTAGAAAATGGTCGACCGTAGCTTAAGGTATCTGCCGAATGTAAGGTGTGGTATTTTGTCCCATAAAATACGACTAATTGAGAAACAAATACACGAAGAGGGAACTCGAATTTAGAGACAAACAAAATGAAACATTTTTTTGCATCATAAGAAGGGGAGGACACAGAAAAATAATGCGAAAGGGATAGCCAAGATCTGTTGTATCACACGTTCCTGCAGCTAGTCTGATACATAAGTAGAACCTTTTTCGTGTTTGCGCGCGCTGACATGCTCTGAATGCTGTATCCCCCCCCCCTTTCTTTTCTCCTCTGTAGGTTACATCGGAGTTCCGACTGAAGAATGGAGTGGACATGGACCGCACCGTGCTCCATGTAGGGAAAGACATAGACAAGCGCTGTGAGATATTGCATGGAGTGCAGACCATCACTGGGAACGTGAAAAATTGAATGGTGTGACTGTGTATGTATTCCATTTATGTGCTGACTAAATAAGAGAAGTTAGCTCGGCTCCGCCGCCCACCCCACCCAAAATAACGACAAACCCTATGCAAATATTATAAATATATACAACACACCAGCAAAGTAACACGGTAAAACTTTTTATTAAATAACTATTTACATGGCAGCCTGCTGCAACATCGATCCAAATGCATAGCCCGGGGGCGACACCACGCGCCAAGGATCGTCCCCAGTACATCCAGAGGTGATGTCCGACAAGTTGTGTGGGGGGATGCCTTGCTGATGCCGCCACCCCCCCCCCCCCAACCTTCTTGTTGCCTGATCCGGCCAGCTCAAACCCAGGGTCGTCCCGAAGTGCAGCAGGTCCGCGGCTACGCCCATCCGGAAGACGAGGCCCCCGGCACGTATAGGGCGGGGCCTTGTGGCAGCCATCGGCCGAAGAGGTCGTTGGGTGGATGTCCCGGAAGCACCACGGCCACGATGTTGTTGTACTGGCCTTCCCATTCGTCCACCCTGAGGTGGCATCCAGCGAGCCACGGGTGGAGGGGGGTGAATGCCTTGCTGATGACCCCCCCTCTCTTATTGCCTGGTCCGACCATCACATATACCTGCGCCAGGAGACGGCGTGGGATGCACTGGGAGGGAGAGGCGACGCGAACGAGCCTCCCCCACCTCCCCAGGTGGAGGTTTCTCACCTGCACCCCAGCGCTTCAATCGGCCAGCTGAGTTGCGCCCCCTCTTGCGGCACAGTGCCTCGCTCGGCCAGCTGAGTCTCACCCGCTCAAATGGGGGCTTCCGATGGGGGCAACCGCCACTGTTGCTCCACTATCCCCCATGGATATACCGCTGCCACGGGTGTCCGCCGCCGTATCCTCATCTGGTGCCGTGAGGAAGGCTGATTCAGTGCATCGGCGGAGGGATACGCCTGCTGTCCCGCTCTCCGGAAGTGGCCACAACATTGTCACAGGATGGTAGTGCTCTCATGCTGACGCCAGTTTTTGTCCGAATTACTAAGAGACACTGTAGACTGTCAACTTGATCAGCTCCGGTGGGACCTCAGCGTGACCCAGTAGGGAAGATTTTACCTCCCTCGCCTTTGAGTCATGGTTCATGCTGCCTGTTCTTTCTGTTGGCGCTAACAAACTTTTTGAACTGCCGAAAGGGATTCTGGTCCTGCCGCTACTTATTGGAGACATTGAACTATACTCTGGACCTGCCTGGCCTTGACCAAAATGGCGCCAGTATGGGAGCGACTTGCAACTCCTTATGACGTTCTAGTTACTTAGCCTTGACGTTATGGGGGATATATGCGGTCTTTGTGCACATGGCGTGCGGGGAAATGTACTGACTGGGCATACGGACAACCCTATTGATGTTGATTTTTCATTATTGATTATTGTATTATTAAAGCTTCGAAGTAATGTTACCCATGATACTCGCCCATGGTGTGCGTATGGACGATTTTATTGTAACTGATCCTGTTATACTTTCAATTATAAAATCAACCTTCACTGATCCTGCAACCGTTTGTCACGTTTAGTTTTTTCAATTAAATGGCTCGCTTGTTACATACTCCTATACCCCTGGCTTTTGACCCTTTCCTACGCGCGGTCTGTACTACCGCCCTCGAGCGATCTATGTAATGAACAGACTACCATTGCCGAGACACAAGGAAATGCATCTCAGAGAGATAAGTCAAGTACGTGGTAGATAAAAACATTTTCATTTTTATGCACGCTCATGTGCTTTGAACGCTGCCCCCCCCCCTCATCATTTAGATTACCACCGCCCATTGCACAAAAGCGTACCGGGCGCTCCCCACGTAAAAAAAACGATTTTTTTTTTTTTTTGCCCCGCGGGGCCCTTTTAAGCCTCCACATCAAACCTAGGGGGTCAGGGAGGATCTACTATGCCCCCTTATGGTCATTTCCCCCTTTGTTTTGGCCTCCTCTTGTCTCTCGATCCTACCGAGAGACAAGATGGCGGCCGCTCCGGACTGTTTAGAATGTTGACAGACACCGGAGAGCCAATCAGCTTCGCTTCGTGAAGTTCCGTTACGCGTCAAGTACGCGAACCGGAGCGCTACCCGGAGCGCTGTTACAGATATATATATTTTTGAACGTTAATTTATCAAAATCCACTGGAGCACATATATTGAGACCTAGCAAAGGCACATTGGGCTACCAGTCCCTACAATTTTGCCAAGTTTCGTGCAAATCCATTCAGCCGTTCGGGCTAAAAGTGAGGCCAACCGCCCTATGGAAATTAACATGGGAAAAACGCGTTTTGGGACCCCCCTTTTTTCTCGGCTCCCCCTTGACGAACCCCCCCCAAATTTTCAGGAGCTGCTCAGAAACAACATGTTCCATTTTCCTGAAAATTTCAGCCAATTCCGTCCACAAACGCCAAAGTTATTAGACATAGAATTTTCAAAAATCCCATAGAGAAAAAATCCTAACTATATATACCTACTGGCGACCGCCAGTAGGTAATATATATATATATATATATATATTTATTTATTTATTTTTGGGTTTTGTATTTAAACTTATGCAACTCAAGCCAAAACCAAAATGATCACACAAAGCACCAGAATGAATAGATTTGGTATTTTGGGAAAGGCATTACCATTCGAAAAAGTAATTTGGAAACTTCAAAAATGACAAAATATTATTGAATGATGAGGATGTATAAACAAGTAACAATTGCACCTGTAAATATTTGTGAGAGGGTAAAAAAGCACTGAAAATTGGTTATATGTAAATAGAAGGCCTGCATTGTGGATTAACTGTGTTTAAACATTTAAAACTACATGTCCCAGAATTCATGGGCATGACAAACAGGAAATAACATAAATACAGGTGCTGAAGGTATTACCACTTACTGTGACCAAGGCCGCAAGGCTGAAACATGTCGATGTGCAGACTGGACTCTGTTTTGAATAAACCTTGAAGAAAACCAAAAGTTCCTGAGTGCGGCATCTTCTTGTTGTAAAAAAATATATATACATATATATAATATATATATTTCACAGGCCACCCAACATTCCTCTCATACTAAAATGTTACTTCACATGCTTCAATCATTCTCACCCATTTACAGTATGGATCATTAAAAACAGTACCACAGTGAAAGCAGTCCATATTTTTGTATGCAAGATCAGATACCAACAGTATCACTAAATACTATTCACTGGTTTTGCTTTTTAACAAAACACACACTTTTAGTATATTAAACAAGATGATTTCATTTAGTTCAAGATTTTTCTGCAATAACATATATAGTATGTTCCTCTGGTTCACATTCAGGTTGTAGTGGTGCCGACTCACGTTTCGGTGCAAGACCAAAATACTGCAAGCCAATGACCATGGATGTCAGAATGGTCTGTTTATTATTAAATGCTCCAATAAAGGCAGGCGAGCTGATGTATTCATTGTGAAAATCTTATTTCAATACCAGTCCACTTAAGGCTAGTTTGTATTATGTATGAAATCCTGCAGAGAAGGTTTTTGTTACTTTGAATCTCATAGATTATTTTAGTCGGAAAGGGTTTTCGTGTTCGTTACCAAGTTTGACAAAATGCTTGCAGCAGTTATGCTGTTTAAGAGTCTTTGTTAGGGTTCTTTTAGGAGAGATAGTATTTTGCTTAGTCAACTTTAACTATGTTTAGCTTTGTAATTTTATGACTGTGTGCCTGACGGTTGCCTTGTGGGAAAACATATCCTGAAAACAGCAGGCTGAGGTAGTTATGGGTACAAGGAATAGGCCTCATTGGTGTGCTGGGGATAGTTATGTCAGATGCCATAGGTTTGGGCTGTTTATTATGAAAAGTAATGATGAAGGCAGAAGGCCATGCTTATTTATTGTGAAAAGTATTTGTTAAAGCCAATAGGCCTCGAACAGTGGATTGTTGTCACACTATGTTACAGGATGTACACAGGTATTGTGTTACAAATCATTTTACAGCTAACATAATTGGGAAGGGTTTTGATGTTGTTCACCTACTCTGACAAACCCTGGGAGTAGAAGATTTTCTCTGTGACAATTCTTGTTATTCTCTATCATGATTATTATTATTATTATTATTATGAAATTTGTAGCGCGCTCAGTTACCCAGGGGCATCCCGGCGCAGAACAGAACAAAGAAGGAGAAACTCAGACTCAGTCACTACACAGGAAACAAATGCGTCTTCAGGAGTTTCCTAAAGTGCAGAATGTTAGGCTCCGAACGAATCTTAAAGGGCAGGAAGTTCCACAGTGCCGCCACTTGCACTGAAAAACGCCGGCCCCCAGAGCGAGCTCTTTTTACTCTGGTTAACTGCAGAAGACGTCCTTGGTCCGATCGCAGAGGCCGTGTGGGTTTATAGGGGCGTGCCATATTGGACAAGATAGAAGGACCTCTACCATGCAAAATTTTATGGGCCATGCATAACGCTTTAAATTTCACCCGCTCCTTAACCGGGAGCCAGTGAAGCGATTTCAAGGCCGGAGCAGCTGAATGTCTTCTAGGAACCTCCATCAGCAGTCTAGCGGCTGCATTCTGCACCTGTTGAAGGGTCCTAAAGGCCGCTTCCGGAGTGCCAAGGAACAGTGCGTTCCCGTAGTCAAGTCTCGACAAGATTAAACCACGAATCAGAAGCTTCCTAGATGGATTGGGAAGCAGTGGTAGCACCTTGCGCGCTGACCGCAACAGGCCAAAACACACCCCTGCGGTCTTCCTGGCATGTGTCCTAAAGGACAGATCTTCCTCCAGCCATACTCCTAGGCTCTTAATCTCCTTCTTAGGAGATGGTGGGTCACCCAGAGACCGAGGCCAGCAACTAGCGATGAGCGAAGGCCTAGATTTGCCTAGCAACATAAGCTCAGTTTTCTTTCCGTTGAGCTTAAGGGCAGAGTGGGACATCCAACGATGGACGTTGGCAAGGCAGTCATGAAGAACTTCTGGTTGTTCCGCCAGCTGAGTAAGGCCTACAACCAGCTGAGTATCCTCCCCTTCACTCCTGAAGGGGCGAGCACTCTCTCAAGTGGAGTCGTGTAAACATTAAATAAGGTAGGGCTCAATGAAGAGCCCTGCGGGACTCCACATTGAAGAGGGAACAGGGTCGACTGCTCTGCCCCTTCCCAGACTTGATAGAAGCGGTCAGAAAGGAAGGACTCAAGCCATTTGAGGGCCATCCCCGTGACACCCACCTCTGACAGTCGTTGGAGGAGCACCTGGTGACTCACGGTGTCGAAGGCAGCACTCAGGTCCAGGAGGATCACTGCCACTGACCCCCCGTATCAAGAATGCTCCTTGCTTCCTCCACCACTGCCAATAAGGCCGTGTCCGTCCCCTGACCAGGGCGGAAGCCCGTCTGGGAGTCTCCCAGCAAGTGATGGGATTCTAGGTGGTGCGAGAGCTGGCGATTAACCATCTTTTCTGCGATTTCTGAAAAACCGGGCAAAAGAGAAATAGGCCTAAAATTGGCCAGATCCGAGGAATCTAAGCCAGGTTTTTTCAGCAGTGCTTTAACAACTGCTTTCTTCCATCTCTGCGGCACCGTGCCCTGGGAGAGGGAAAGGTTGATAAGATCTGTAAGCGGGGCAGCAAGAGTATTTGCCACTTGTTTAAGCCATTTCATGGGCACCGGGTCGCTCGGAGACCCACTCTTCATCCCTTTCAGAACTTTTACGACCTCCTCCTCCGAAAAAGGGCCAAAAGAGGACAACTCAAAGGAACATATTCCTGAGCTAGAGTCCATCTCCAGATTCTGAGATGTCGCAGGCAATGAAGACAGAATCTTCTCTATTTTAGAATGAAAGAAGTCTGCCAGCTCTTCACATTTTTCTTGGGGGTTGTCGTGCACGACTGGAGGAACCGGAGCCTTCAACAGTTCCTTAAAAATCTTAAAGGATTCCCCTGATGAGTTACTTGCCCTATCAATCCTATCACTGAAATAACTTCTTTTGGCATCTTTCAAGGCAGCTTTATACTTCCTCATCGATACCTTGTAATGTTCTCGACTTTCTTCCGTAAGCTTTCTCCTCCATGCCCTTTCTAATCTTTTACAGGGTGTTCTGAGAGCCCTAAGTTCAGGGGTATACCAGGGAGCAGAACCGGCTCTTCTCTCCCTAATGGGCCTTTTCTTTTCCGGAATTAATAAGTCAAGGGAATTGATCAGCCAATTTCCCACATGCTGATCAGCGGTGATAGGGTCAGAGGCCGAAGGAGAACAGGTTCTCGCTAACTCAGCCGCCCAATTATCCACTGGCAGCCTAGACCAGAGCCGTTCAACTGAATACCGTCTGGGTACAGAATCTCTCCCCTTCCCCAACTGCCATTTGAGGGGGACTAGATGATGGTCTGTCCAGGGAAGAGGCAGGGGCTGAAGGGCTTGAAGAATCTCTGAGTTCGTGAAGGCCACATCCAGCTGATGACCTTTAATATGGGTGGCTCCGACGTTAACAAGATGCAAATCAAGTGCACCCAACATGCTTTGTAGCTCTCTCGCCACTGCATCACAGGGATCATCGAAATGCAGGTTTTTGCATATTGAGGGATTGCATATTGTTTTGCCACTTTTTTCATCTACAGTGTGCCACATCCCATGTGGCCATTTTCTCTGAACCAGGGAATCCTAATGGAATGCTGTAGTACATAGTGTTCATTGTTTTAACTTTGCAAGATGGCCAACACTTTACCTATAAACATGAGAGACATGATGGAACTCTAAAACAATGATAGAGTATGTACTATGCCACTGCAAGGTAGACATCAACTGCTATGTTTAGTTTTGTAATGCAAGCATTTACACAGCGTGGTTAGACTGCACCATGTTTTATTTGTTTCTATTTGTATTATTATATCTTCCACAAAGATGTTGAGTTTGTGTGTGTTTTATTGTCATTCTGTCACAGAGTGAATGCAAGCATAAATCAGTGAACAAATGAATCAGTGCAAAGATGAGTGACAGAATGCGTGTATGATGAATTATTGAATAACACTAGACACTATCATTCGTAAGCCAGACCTATTGGCATTGCCAATGCTTGTACTTATGCTTAAACAATCCATGAATTGCATCGGTTTTCCAGCTGTCTCACGTGTGTGCTTCCCCTCCATTCCCTGTTGCTCTCTGTTGTCAGTGTACCTCTCTTAGGCTTCTCTTTCCCTGCACTCCGTGTTGCTCACCCTTCACACTGTGTTGTCCTCTCCCACAAGTGCATCTCCCACCACCCTTCTTGTTGCTCCCTCCCTCAGATGCTTCTTTTCCTCACGTCCCTATGGTTCTATTTTAGCTTTTGTTTTGGAGGGCCAGACAGCAAATTGTAGCCAGACCGTCCGCTTTTTAAATAAAAGTGTTTTTATATTTCTAAATGTTCCTATATTTATTTGTTTACCCGCCATCTCGCATAAGTAGAAAAAAAAATGACTGTATCATGTGCGTCATGACCGATATGCATATCTACAAAATGAGACAGCAGTGCCTACTATTTGACTCTGCAACGTTATTGCATCTTTTTTTCATATTGCTTATGATGTACAGCATTAATGTTTCTTTTTGCTGATGCTGTATATCATGAGAAAAAGACATTGGCCGTGCCTAAAAGAAGTGTAGTTGTCATTCTTGCAATAATGAAATAATGCACATTCAATTTGGCACTAGTTAGTCAGTACAAATCTGTAATGAAATATGGACTCCACAATTCGGCAAGAATGACAAAAGGCCTAGATGTTTCCTCACTCCACTATAAGATTTTGCACAGCTGGGGAAATGGGAATTGGATTAGACAGAAAGAACACTGATGCAGCACCAGCATCTGTACCGGATAGATAACTTTCAATTCCTACTCTTAAAGAATACCTCACCTTTCGAACTGTCAAAAACCAGTAGAAAGAATAATCTTTCACGGTATTCAGCACTTTTATTTTCTATTCTATTACTAAGACACCTCTCCAGTTAAGATTCCTTTTTCATCCTTTCTTTTTCTTTAAGTTTTCTATATAGTTTTCACAAAACTGTTTTAATCAATGAATTATTCCTAAGATTTAAAGGTGCAGATACTCCATATCATCCAACAATGTTTGATATTACAAGGTTAGGTTAACACTCATTGTCGGGGGAGTGGCTTGCGCACCGGAGAGCGCTGGTGGACCCAGTGTGAGCTCCGCAGTGTCGGGGAACTCTTCGTCTGTTCCTGAGCCTTATTTATCACCTACGAAGCACAGTCATCCTCGTCACCTTCTAATGATGCGGTGCACCGGATAGTAGGTTTTTGGAGGAGCTCCCGTCCTCTTCTTGCAATTTGGTCTGCTGGTGATTTCGTCCGGTACGAGACACGGGCGGCTGCCATTTCATGGCCGCTGAGCCCGCGTCTTCTTCAACTGCTGCAAATTCACTACCGGTATGCCTCTTATCTTCATATTTGCTGCGCTGCCTCTACATATCCAGCTGTCTACATGAAGGAGGTTTGACTTACAATTTATTTTCGGCCAGAATGCGATTAATGCTTTCTTTTTGGATGCGAGCGGCCGCCATTTTAGGTTGCTCGTGCAAATTTCCTCAAGAAAATGTAGCCGCCTCACTTTGAATTAAACAACAACAGCAAATTCTTTTGTGACTGTTCCTATTGCTGCAGGAGTTTGCCTGTCATATATGGTATTGAGAACCCTGCCAGTTTTTGAATAGTTTTCTTCATATTTCGAGATTCCACCTTATACTAGTGTTTGTGGTGCTTGCTGTTTATACCAGAATGCAGGTTTTTGGTAGCGCTTACATCCTCTTCCTGCAACCTCGGACTGCCGGTGATGTTGTCTGGTTTGTGACGCGAGCGGCCGTCATTTTAGGTTGCTGAGCCCATGTCTCCTTCAGATGTTGCTCCTGTAAATACCGGTATGCTTCCTTTCTATACAATTGCTACAATTGCTGCGCTACCTCAGAGTACCCAATTTTCTACATGGAGGAGGTTTAAGTCACACTTTAATTTCAGCCAGATTGCGGTAAAATGCATTCTTTTTAGGTGTGTGCGACCACCATTTTAGATTGCTCGCGCCTAGTTTTCTCAAGAAAATTTGGCTGACTCACTTGCAATAAATAACAATAGCAAATTCCTTCGTGCCTGTTCCTATTGCTGTGGTACTTGCCGTATGCTCCTTGAGATGGCGATCTTCAAACACATTATACCGCTCTGCATTGAAAGTTAAGTCTATTATCTCACTGGAATTTTTGTTTATCAATTTGGAATGCATTGCTCTCTCACATGACTCTTTTATTTTGGCATTCCTGCGCATATGTCCATTTTCTCTACACCGCTGTCTTTTTGTCATTATAACATGCGGTGAGTAAAGGATTATTTTACTGATGTGAGGCATTAAAATGACTTTAACACTTATTGCAATTATCTTTTTTTGAGGATCTTGGCGTGCATCTTCTGGTCACTATTGTCTCTTTTGTTTGGATTGGAGGCTCCTATCTTATTTTTCAACTGACTTTAACCTCTATTATATTATATTGTGGTTTTTGTACTACAACTGTTGTTCACTCCACAGTTTTGCCTCACACTTTTTGGTGCTTTCTTTTGTATATCAACATGGCTAATGATCTTCATTCTGCTAGATCATCGGTTACCGGTACAAAACCAAAAACGCATAAAAATGACCCGCCTTCTCCCATACATTCCTCTCAAAATCCAGTTTTGGACTGTATCTTGAATGAAGTCTGTGGCCTTCAACCTTTTATGTCTGCGACCAACGACAAACGTAAACAAATCGAAGAGAGATGGATTGTTATGGAGGGTAAAGTATTGGATTTGGAACAAAGTGTCAGCGACCTTCAGAATGTCACTACTAAGATACCATTGTTAGAACAGGAAATTCACAAATTAAAAATCCATGCTGAGGACCTTGAAAACCGTAATCGAAAAAATAACCTACGCCTGTATGGTTTACCAGAAAATATTGAAGGGCCTGATATGGTATCTTTTCTACAAAAACTCCTTCCAGAAAACCTTGATATTCAGGTTTCCACAATTCCTCTCAATATACAAAGAGCACACCGGTTGGGCCGTCTAACGCCTAATGCTTCTAAGCCACGTGGTATCATCATGCTTTTCCTGGAATTCCCTGAGCTGATGCTGGTTTTGAAAGCTGTAAAACTCAAACGTCGCCTTGTTTGGTCAGGTCATAATCTCTTCATTTCTCAAGATCTTTCTACTGCAACAAATGCACACCGTAAAGAGTTTCTTGCATTGTGTCCTCAGATGAGACATCTCAACATCCAATATGGAATTCCCCATCCATGTCTTTGCAAGATTACTCATAATGGTCGAACACGTTCTTTTGATGATCCAGGAAAACTTAGACTCTATCTTCAGGATTTTTTCACCACATGGAATGGACACTAATATCTGATCTCTTTTGTGGTTTCGTAATGTCACTCTAGATGCCTTCTTCATGCTTATATACTGTGTACTGTTTTCCTTATTCTTTACTTAATTTTCTGAGGTTCCTTTCTTCTTATCTTCATTGGATTCTTTCTGAGGTCCGTGCCCTTTAGCGTTACCATGCTTGCCATTTCTTGTTTTCTTTGCCTTTTACAGATCTGGACATCTTTCCTTGATCTGTTTACTTGTTCTCCTCTCCTGTCTCTTTTCTTCACTTTCTTTCTTCTATTTCTCTCTCTTTATCTTTACTTTTACTGCATCTCGTTTATTGCTTTAGCGTTCACTAATCATTCCTTTCCTCACATTATCTCTATCTGTTCGGTAATGTTTCCCAGTATTGTGTTTTTTTTGGTGGTTTGTACTCATATCATTTTTCTGTATGGTGTGTTCTTTTTTGTAGTCTCATCCTTGTAGTGTATTTACTCCACATGTCTTCCATCCTCCCAACCCCCCATTATGTGTAACATTGTTACGTGGAACGTCCGGGGTCTTGGAAATCCAGTCAAACGACAAAAGGTACTGTCACATTTATCTAAACTTAATTCCCAAATTGCTTTTCTTCAGGAAACTCATTGTACAGATGTGGAATCGCTAAAGTTGAAAAGACAGTGGGTGGGCCAAGTTGTTTTTTCTCCTGCGTCCAACAAAAAAGGGGGTATTGCTATATTGTTTCATAAAACTTTACCAGGTAAAATTTAATCTACTCAAAATGATGATGACAGTCGATGGGTAATGGCTAAGATTGTGATACAAGACAAAACATTAGTTTTGTTTAATATCCCAAATTTTGGAGTGATGTTAAAATTCTTCTCTCCTCAACTGACTGCCCTAATATTATTGTTGCTGGTGACTTTAACCAATGGTTAGACCCTTTTTCTGATAGATTGTCCAAATGCAAATTTCAACCTGATAAATCTCATAAATCTTTTTAATCGGCCATTGCCTCTCGTCCGTTATATGATGTTTGGAGAACCTGTAACCCTGATTTGCTTGAATACACTTTTTTTCTCAAATATGCATCATACTCATTCTAGGATTGATTACATTTTGGTTAGTAAGTCCCTACTTCCCTCTATTCAAAAATCTGAAATTGGATCTATTTTTATTTCAGACCATGCACCTGTTTATGCTGTTCTGGATCTTTCCCTTACTTCCTCCAAATTTAGCCATTGGAAACTTAATACTTTCCTATTATCTGATACTGTTTTTTATCAAAGATGTCACCATTTTTATTAATGAATTCTTTACTTTTATTAACCCATTAGACACATCTGTCCCTAATAACTGGGATGCTTTTAAATCCGCCCTCCGTGCCTTCACTATCTCTTATGTATCTAAGAAGAAGAAGGTCACCAGAAATAAATATGAGGATCAACTACAAAAAATTAAAGGATTAGAACATACATATTTTACCTCTAGATCTCTGGATACCCTTCATGATTTAATTGAAGCAAAAACTGAACGTAATAAATTTGCAACTATTGAAGCATGTAACATTTTGCTTAAAATTAAGTCTAAATACCATGGAGGTCAAAATAAAGCAGGGAAGATGCTAGCAAACTACTTAAAAGTTAAGTCTGAACGTAAAACTATTGGCCCTATTCTCAATGAATCTACTAATAAACTAGTCTCATCAGATGAAGATATTGCTGCAGTTTTTCATGAATATTATCAATCTCTTTACTCTGATGACACATTCCCCTCTACTCAAAATTTAAACACCTTTTTTTCTGGTCTCCCCTCACCACCATCTCTTACTGATGAATGTGGAGCATTAGAGAAAGATATTACTCTTCAGGAAGTGATTAATGCCATCCAATCTTTGAAAAAATTAAAGGCGCCAGGCCCTGATGGGTTACCTGTTGAATTTTATTCTGCCTTTAATTACATTTTTTCCCCAAAATTATTACAACTTTTTAATACTTTTAAAGGTGATGCTAGAGCTTCTGGATCTTTTATGGATGCTTTAATCGTTATAATTCCTAAACCTGATAAGGACCATTCTTATTGTAAAAATGATAATCCTATATCACTAATTAATTATGATTGCAAAGTTTCTGCTAAGATTCTTGCATCTCGCCTTGACAGCATCATTCCTCTTTTGATTAAAACTGACCAAGTCGGATTTGTGAAAGGTAGACTAGCTTCTGACAATGCTCGAATGTTTTCTAATATTATTTCCCATGGTAAAAAATTTAAGGACCTCCTTGCAGCCCTATCTTTAGATGCTGAAAAAGCATTTGACCGAATCAATTGGCAATTTATGTTTCAAACTCTACAATGGTTTGGTTCTGGGCCCTCTTTTATTTCATATATTAAACTTTTGTATTCCTGTCCCCAACCCAGTATTTTTGTTAATAACCATTTTTCAAGGTTTTGTTCTTTATCTAGAGGTACAAGGCAGGGTTGCCCTCTTTCTCCTTTATTATTTATCCTATGCCTTGAACCATTTTTGGAGCGTATTCGGTCTAACTCTCAGATTACTGGCTTTAAGCTTACCTCTGTTGAAACTAAAATATCTGCCTATGCAGATGATATCCTGATGTATATGTCTAACCCTGTTGACTCCCTTCCACATTTTATAAATGAAGTCCGACTTTATTCCTCTATTTCTGGTTATAAACTTAATTGATCAAAAACAGAAGTTCTGCCTTTAAATTCTATTTGTTACCAATTTATGTTTAATGATACTAATTTTGCTTGGTGTCCCTCCAAGATTAAATACCTTGGCATTTGGTTTTCATCATCCCTAACTGGCACTCTTAAATTCACATTTAATGCATTGTTGAAGAAAATCCAATCCCTCCTCCTCATATAGTCTCCCTTATATCTTTCATGGTGGGGCAGACTGGATTCTATCAAAATGATGATTGCTCCTCACGTATTGTACACAGTGTCTACGCTTCCTATTAAAATCCCTAATGTTTACTTTTCTCGAATACATTCTATTTGTATAAAATTCTTGTGGAATAATAAAAACCCACGTATTGCCCTAAACAAACTTATTCGACCTAAACATGAAGGTGGTATTCGCTTTCCTAACTTTAAAGCTTATCACTCAGCTTTTCTGATTAAACAATATTTTTCATTAGCTTATGATTTTTGGGATATTCCTATCCCAGATGGATTCTTTTTGAACGTTCATTATTAAAAGATTTTTCTTTTCAACATATTATTTATGTCTAATTGCCCTTTTTTGTCCAAAAACCCTGTTTTGAAATACTCCCACACGTTACTCTATAATACATTCTCCAAGGATTTGACTCCTCTTCAATGTTTTTTATCCTCTATTGCAGAGGTCTTCAAACTTTTGTAGGTTGAGCCCCCCAGCTGAATTTTTTTAAATGTCGAGCCCCCCCTCACCACCTGACAGAAATTTCTGGAATCTGGTACACTACATAATTGAGCGCAATCCGCATATCCCGAGCCATATCCCGCAAATAATGTTCAACGCAATAAGCGTTTAGTTAACTGTAGGTTTGTGAGTGGGTGTGGTTAAATGACAGAGGCTTATTACACAGCTCAAAACAACATTTTCCAAGATAAAATAGATTTTACTAAGATGCTTTGTTTTACACATGACTTATTGATAACAAATGGAAGGTGGTCACTTGCACACCAAAAGTACAAGTCAATAATGCTAAACGTAAATGGATTGTTTGAAAAAAAGAATCAAACTAAAGCGTGCTGCATGGTATCAAAGGGCTGCCGATCCCTCATGTAACGTTAACGTGTGTAGTGATTCCAGACGATAGTCTAGAAAAAAACGTGTGCACAGCTGGGGGAAAGTTTTCACTTGTTATACCGGCTTGCTAGCAAATGTAGCACAATTTTATGGATAATATAATAAAAACAATAGTCTCATGTTGATATCACCATTAATTTTCATTTGTTTTTTCAAATAAGGCAAAAATGTGAACATTGTTCCATAGATACAGATACAATTAGCATTGATTCATGATAATCAATGATGATCTGAACACAGAGAGTGGCGATTGATGACCTTCAGCCCAATGCATTTCGGGACCTCTTGTCCCTTCCTCAGGAGCCATGCAAATAGCAGGAACTGCCGATATAATGCAAAACAACGATGTGGTGTGTACTCCTTAAAAAGGAAGGCACGGTAGAAGACTGTGAAAGACAGCAGGCCACCTGTACTGGGAATAATTACATGCACTGAGGATCAGAGCGTACTCGAAAAAGATCTACGTTAGCGCAACTCGAAAAAAAGCCAGTCCTAAAACTACCACTGACCTGGATGTACGCCAAAAGTTCTTCAAACTGTCCTCTCACGGCTGTGGGTAAGACGATACTGCTGAGGATGGTGGCGGACCCCCCCTTGATTGAAGAACTCTGACTTAAGTGTACCCTAACACCTCATTCCACCTTGTACACGTCGCACCATTGCCCCCAAATCTTTTGGTTTTCCATGTGTGGGAATCTTAAAGTCAACAGGTTTCCTGAGAACCGCCGAGCTGCCAAGGTTTCAGATTGCTAAGTGTGACATTTTCATAATATTAGTGTCTTATGAGAGACATTTCAACGACTATGAGTGACACTTTCTCGCAAGCAAAATCAAGCCAAGAAGATGAGGGAAACATAAATATCGGAAATCACACCCAGTTGAGCAACAAGAAACTTTTAAGAAGTCACTGAACTAAAGTGTGTGACAGCACTCAATACTTCTTGACTAAGTATAGCACTTGGTACATGTTTCGTTGAGACTTAGATGTGGTCCTAAATCTTACCAAATAAAACTATAAAAAACACTTCAAATTTTTGTTTGATTCTTGAACAGCCTGCATTTAATGAGTTTCACAGATATATGTGTTTTCCCACCATATATTTTCACAAGCCCCTTTGTGAAATATATGCTGCAAAAAGTACTTTATTTTTCCCATAGACCTGTTTTGGGTTCCTGGTCTAATGATCTTTTCCTTACTCTGTGTGATATTTTATTGCCACCTGCAAAATTTGTGAAATGTAAAAGCTGTGAGCGGGATTATCTGAAATTTGCCACTGTGTAATTTTGCACTATTTTTAGTGATGGATGTCAGTTCAAGCAAGATAAGCTATCGGGCTCAAGTTTCACGCAAGAAAGGCAAAACCAACATCATTGCAAGCTCCACATCGTCCCTATGCAAACCGTACAATAGTGATTGATGTAGGACTGAAACAGTGCAGCCCAGCACTGAAATCCGACAAGCACAGAAGGGTTCCAAAGTGGGTGAATGATAACCACTTTGCAGGACGGTCCTGTGGCATCCAGGACATAAGTGTCCACCTCCACCTGCCCCGCGGAGCCACGTCTTGAGGCACTTACATTTGGAGGGCGAACTATAACCCGATCCGTTTTGCCATGTAAATATCCTCCATAACCTCCCAATTTTTTCTACTAAGCAGTCCATTCTTCCGTGAGCGATCACTCGGTCAATTACTTAAGCGTCGCACTCTTGCTTGTCCGGAAAGAGAAAGTGAAACATATCATGGCAATGCAACAGGAAGCGCCACTAATGAAGGCCGTGCCAGCCAGAATAAAAGCATGTTGAAAACCTTGCACAGGTGCGTGTGCGGATGGTTTGTTTGCATTTGGTGAGATTGCATATGTATTATGTATAAATACCAACGAGGTCACCTGCAGACAGGCTAAATTGGTTACCGGCAGTGCAGCAATGAGCATAGCTGCCAAGGTTTCAGATTGCTTATGTGTGACATTTTGAACATTTCAGTGAAATTATGAGTGACATTCAACGACTATGAGTGACACTTTCTCACGAGCAAAATCAAGCAATGAAGAGGAACACATATAAATATTAGAAATTATACCCATTTGAGCAATCAGAAACTCTAAGAAGATCCTAAAACTGCTGCAAATAGAAGGGCACTTTGGGACCTGACTGTACCAAATAGGAAGATTGAGGCTCCAGTGCGGATGATCTCAGCTAATAAAATATTATAATTCCTGTGTCACTACAATCAGCTGACTCGTCGATTCAGAGTGCTGCCCAGCCTGCAGGAGCACCGGGCAAGCCTCAGGAGAGCCACCGTCACGACTTAGCGACACTTTTTTTGTCCATCATTGTGTCCCTCAGCGAACATACGATCTCCCACTGCACACCCTCCCCCAACACTGCCCTTTGCTTTTCTTCATATCCTGTCAGTCCACCATTAAGTCTCCAGCCTCCTGTAATACTAACTGTGCAGCTAGGTAGTTTACTGTGCATCTCTCTACTTTAAACCTGCACTGCTAGTAGAAGGAAGGGAGGGAGGCTGGTACTTGAAGGCACACACAAAAGGACCCCCTTGTATTCCCCCTTGATTGAAACTGTCCCATTTGACACACAGCACGTGACTGCTCATCACGCACTGTAGAGGTACAATACAATGAAAACTATGGTGTTGATTAAACTGGGCCAGGTGAATAGGATATCTGCGCTATTCACTACCGGTTTCCACGTTACTCTATACGGTGGAGTGAAGCGATAAAAGGGCATTTACTGTACGAGCAGTGCTGGTCACGGTACGGGTCACACTGTCCTCTGGTGCGATGTCTTCCCCCAGCATGACGGGCTCGGCTTCGGACCAAGAGTCGAGTCGACGACTTGCCGCCACCCACCACAGCATTCTTAAATTATGGTTGCTTCAAACCCTCAAAGTGCTGCCAGACTGCACTGTGAGGCATCAACACTAATGCGGGCCGGGTTGGGCCGCCGAGTGAGCTGTTATTGTCACATATATTGATTGCACAGTGTCAAAATTGCACGGTCGGCCATTATGCGCAGATAAAGCGCTGTGGGCGAGGAGGCTTTACTAGGCGCGCATTGTGACCAACACCTCAGTTACAGACGAACATCAGCCCAACAAAAGACCCCCCTCTGACTTTGAGAAAGCCTTTTTAGCTGTGCAGATTTCAGCACTATTTCACAGCAAGGCGTCAGGAAATCGTAGGAAAGCCTTGCCAGGAAACCAGGAAGAAAAGGCAGCAAAAGCAGAATGCAGGAGCTTTATACCTGCAAATTTCGCTGCACTTCTTGCAATCCCAGCTGATGTCACCCTCATTGCGTGCTGACTGTAGAAAGCGGGTGCAGCAGCCAATCATAAATCCCCAATTGAAATGGGTGATAACTTGCGACATGGGACAGAGGAAAAAAAAGCCAACAAAGGTAAGATTTTCAGGTGGAGGGCGCCCCCCACCCCTGGGATGGTGGCGTGCCCCACAGATTGAAGAACACTGCTCTATTGTATGGTATAATACATTTCTTAAATATAAAGGATATCTTTTTTGTTCATCAATTTCTCCATAATTATTCTATTATTCTTCATGAGCTACAAATAAGCTATCAGTTACCCGATTCCTTTCTAAATGAATACAGTATCATTGCTAATGCCATACAATCTCATTTTACTACTTTTTCAGTGCCACCTGCTTTACCATCTTTAACTCCCTCCTCACCTCTTTACCCTTTATTTTCAACCCACAGACCTAAAGCCGCCCTTGTATATAAATTATTATTATCTAATGTTACTGCTAGTTCTAAGTCCAATATTGAGATTGCTTGGGAAAATGATGTATTCGTTTCTCTCCCTGTTCTAACTTGGGAGTAACTGTGGTCTCATTTGTTTAAAGATTCTGGTGCTGCGCGTATAACTCAATCTTTGTTTTTTATATATTATAGAGCTATTATTACTCCTGTTAGCATTTGTAAGTTTTCACCAACCTCTTCTCCACTTTGTTGGTCTTGTTCTAGTGAAACGGGCACGTTAAAACATCAATTATATGAGTGTTCTTCTGTTTTATCTTTTTGGAATTCAGTTTGGAATGTTTGCATGTCAATATTTAACTTCAAGGCTTCTTTATCATTACTGTATGTTTTTTAGGATCTTTATCACCTGATTTAGACATTGCATCCCCTGTTTCAAGACTGTTTGATCTTTTTATTGCTTTAGCTTTTAAGGTAATTTTATCATCCTGGAAATATAATTCCAAATTATCGTTACTCACTTGGTGGAATTTTCTTTGTGATGAACACAGGATTGCTACTGTTTCTTCTTCTTCTGTTTCTCAAAAAATCAAGTCTGATCTCCTTTGGCTTCCCTTTACTACTTACGTTTCTTCTAACCCTCCTTTACGTTAACTCTTTTTCTTTCTTTCTCCACTATATTATCCTTTACATCATTTTGATTCCTTTCTGTTCTTTATTTCTTCTTCTTTCCTTTTCTTCCTTCGTTCTCTTTCTCTTTCCGGCTATCCTTTCCCTTTTCCCTCTTCTAATTATAAATTTATCTTATATTATATGCCTGTTTGTTTTATTTTACTTAGGTTAAACATATGTTTTAATATGGCCTTTGTTTTGTATTTGAAAATCCTAATAAACATTTCTTAAACAAAAAAAAACACTCATTGTCAATGTCTGAAAATGGGAGGATGGGGGAAATACAGTTTCAGTTCTGTCTCAAGAACAGCAATGCAATGTCAGCCTATTCACAATGTTTGAATACAATTGCTCTTTCAATACACCATGAACGATACTACACACTAGCTATACAGCACAACATCCTTTCTTTGATATGGGCTAATGAGAGTCTCTTCAGAAACTAATTTGAACAGAACTAACTAATCTCACTAAATCTTAAACTTTTTTCAAAGAAAAACTTTCATCTAGATTGGCGAAATATTCAGCCGGTGTATTCTGGAAGACCAGAGCAAAAACACAGACGACTGCAATTCAAAAAGTTCAAAAGGGAAAATTGTATTCTAAAGTTTGCGCCCTGCATCTCACTTCTCACAATGGATAGATCCTGCATTCTTTCATCCTTTCTAGTAGGCTCTTCAGATACGCTATTTACCCAGCAGGATATTGTGTTGTGAGAAAACAAAGTTAAGGCAAAAAACAAAACAAAAGCAATCTGCTTATGTTCCCATCAATTCTTGTAGTTCTCATTTCATCTCAATAGACCGTGCTATATTACCTCGAAGTGCATTGTCAGTTTTTCTGAAATCATGGCAAAAATGTGTTAAAACTATGAGTTTACAAGTGCAAAATTGCTCCATCATTCACTGCTGCTAAGTATGTTATTCTGTCCCAGAACATTCGTCTTAAACTGAATTAAATGCAACTTTACAAATGGATAGTGCTTAATATAGTTTTGATTTAGTTAGCATAACTAGGCCTCATTAACAAGTGTGCGTATCACATTGCAGAAAAGAATATGCTCGTGTGCATGAGCTGCACACTTTCTAGTGTCTTGTTTTCATTAAATGAAAGAATTGCATTTGCAAGTCATTTGCAAGTGTGCAAACGTAATTTATATCTAGCTTCCTCGAGAAGGAATGCACTGTGTTGCAACAGTGCAAGGTAACGAGCTAAACCTTCGTTATGAATGAGCAAAAGTAGTTCTTTGTTTCCTTTTGTTTTTGCTTTGGAATAAAACACATATTTTCTTCTCTGAAACAAATTATGTACTTAACAGCCATTGAAAATTGCGTGAAAATTATGTGGCATTTTGAAATCAATAATGTGATTAGTGCTTCATACTATATATGTGTGGGGGATTTTTGTGAGGAAGACTATAAAAGAAAAAATTTGGGGAAGAGCCAGCTATCTTATTGTGCAGGTTTTCTTAATGGTCTTGACTTAGCATTAATGTTCATTATTCTCCTTTTCCTGCCCATCGACCCTCCTTAATTAAATATGTGTGCCCAGTGAGAACGTTACAACAAATGCTGCTAAAACAATGAATACTTAGGCCCACATTATCAAAAATCCGTTTTGCATTCCTTAATTTTAGGCAACCGCTATTTAGGGAATGCAAAATGGCTTGTTAGAAAATAGCGATTACCTAATAGCAACTCCTAAAGATTCGTAATAGCTATTAGGTGATACCACTCCATTGGTTCCTATGATCCTAAGGGCCCTTAGGTGTGAATGGTTTTGCATTCCCTAATTTGTGATCAATTGGTAATCGCGAATTAGGTAATGCAATACCAAAAGTGCACGGGGGCTTAAGGCCTGTTGAAGCACCCCCCCCCAAAAAATGTGCACATGTAAATCGCAAACATGGTACTTTAAAAAAATGCAATTTTGTTGGGTCGTTTTTCAAAATTTGCACATGGTTACTCTCAACTTGGAGTTGATGCTAATAGTACTTCCTAAATGCACAAATTTGCATTTAGAAAATGTTTGCTACATGTGCTAAGGGATTTGCGATTCCCTATTTGTAGTTGCAATTTTAGGTGATTGCAATTTTTGCGAATACCTTAAATTGCGACTACAATGCCTTTCATACATCTTGAACAGCTATTTTGCATTCACACACGAGTGAAATTACTGATTTGCACTATTTGCAAATGCACAATTGTTTGATTCATGTGGCCCTTAGTTCCAAGAATGAGTTGGTGCTAAATATACAAGATCTTTTAACAGTTTAACCGCAGTCATTCACTCCTCCAACAACTTCTTTAGACAATATAGACAATGAGAATTCCAGTTGGAATTGAGCACTAAAAAGCAAACAAGCTTAGAAGATGGGTAATTGAACATTGCACATTCCTAATCAACAGGTGAGGCAATGCCTGGCACCTTCTGATGTTTTATTCCAAAGTACAAGCTATTCCCTGTAAAACATTTTTGTATGCAATAATCTAACTGGCTGCCACACACCCAATTGCCAGTTTCCAGTACGGCTTTCAGGAGCACACAATGATCTTACAATGCGCTCCAAAAGTCTACCTATCCATGAGCAGTTCATGTTATTCCTGTGGTTCATGGGCTGGTATGTGCAAATGTATTTTGCCATTCTTATGCATCATTGTAAAAGGCTTACCCCAATTAGCATCGGACATGGACATAGCTTTCATTGTTGCTTTACATGCATTTCAAGCGAAGGGCGCTGTCTCTATGCTCTATCCCTGTTCTGGCTATTAAGAGCAGTGATATATTGTTGCATTATTCTGTGTCTTTTGTCTCCTGCTTCAACTACTGTCAGTTATTCCTCCTCTTGCTTGGAGCTTTTTCTTCCCCCAAAGACTTTGGCACTGTGACCACCAATGAAGCCAATTTGTGACTGAGTAATCCTCTTTGGACACCACAGGCTTGTGTTTCTTACTGTGCAGATTGCCTTACAATGCACCTCAGTCTACCTAATGCAGGTTGTGTCCCAGTCTAGCCTCTAAACACAGTCTTTATAAAATATGCTATGACAAACCCTAAACATTTTTTATCCACCATAAAATTCAATGAGCACTAAAATAGACATGTTTCTAGGGACCTTCTATTTATTTCTTCTAAATCAGATTGCTCCTCTTTTTACCTCTGATCATTCAGTGATATGTTCTACTTGAAATATATGATTATTATGAACACCTTTGTAGGAATGACCATCTTTTGCATGGTGCAACCCAGATTTCTGCATGTTTTTGTTACCTGTAGATCTCCGTGCACTTTACCTCTACTAATCAGGGTTAAATGTGCCTGTGTTCCTGTTATAAACATGATGAAATTGGCATACCCTTACCTACTATATTTACCATACCCACATGTCTCTAGCATATAGTACAAAGTGTACCCAGGGCCTGTATGTTAAATGTCACTAGTAGACTGCAGCATCAGTTGTGGTACCCAGGT
Organism: Lissotriton helveticus; assembly: GCF_964261635.1. NCBI lineage: Eukaryota > Metazoa > Chordata > Amphibia > Caudata > Salamandridae > Lissotriton > Lissotriton helveticus. The sequence goes on from NC_136063.1 coordinate 696,849,903, forward strand.
GTGGTACCCAGGTGTGGTAACAGCGCAAACATCACTGCAGGCCCATCGTTTGTAACCTGTCTGTTGTAGTTTTAAATTGCCCCTTTTGACAAGTCAAAGCAATCCTTTGAAATATTTATGTCACCTTTAAGTAGCCTGTATTGCACATAAATCATGGCATATGGTATTTGGTAGGACATGTAATATGTAATGTTAAACATGCTCTTATAGTAAAAAAGACCCAAAAGCTATTTTCACTATATCAAGACTTGCTATTATTAGAAAAAAACTGGGTTACATTATTACGTTTAACATGATAATTTTGCTTAGGAAACAGCTAGACATATAATTCAAAGACTTTTTTTAAAAGCTATTCAAAACCCAATTTTATGTACCTTTGTCTGCTGAAGACTCTGGAGGACCATTTGCATGCACTCCAACTGTCATCTGGCAGTTGAATAGCCCACTGGATGAGGTGTGAATAATGCTCCCAGAAAAGGACAAAGGCCTTGGATGTGGAGCGGTTTTAGTCCCTTGACAGAATGGTTAGTGGACTGAGCTCAGGAACTTGATTAACTTCAAAGTGACCTATCCGGTCACAGTCAAATATTAGCTGACACTTGAATAAGGCCTTCCTTTGATGGGCCACTCAGGCAGGCACCAATCACAGTGGGAGAAGAGCTTCTCCTCAATCTGATTTAGCGTGACCACAGAGGAGGGGTATCCTATTTCCATGGCCACCCTCTGGGTAGGCACACACGCTGTGCACAGGGAAAAAAAGGAAAGATCTACTATCTTGGTTTAAGGTAGATAGGGACACTGTGAAATTGTTTGTAGTAGGTTGCACAGGAAATGCTTCAAAAGTCAGTAGGGTTACCCCGTGTAATGTTTCCCTATTGGTTAGGGAGCGGCCACAAGTCTTTCCCATACACAAGCTGGTGCCAGCCATAAATGTGGCATGCCCAGTACCCTCCTCAGAACACTATTGGGCCTCTGAAAGATCAGAAGACGACTGAACTTGTTGTTTGAGACCTCAATCGAACACTAAGGAACAAGATCTACTCATTCTCTTATACCCAGGACAAAGGAATAGACTCCAGGAGTCATAAGGCTGACCTCATGTTCAAGCTGCAAGATACAACCGGCTGCAAGAGGTATTTTCTGCAACTGCCCAGCTGGATAGTGGCACCGGACCTGCACCTTAACTTACTGTTGGCCTTTCAATGACACCCCGTGAGTCTCTAACTGCCTTCACTGAGGTCCTGGGGGCTTTAAAACTGTACTCCTGTAGCTGATTGAGAATAAAGGAATAAAGTCAAGAAGATAAAATCTTGACCAGGATGAACTTGGTAGGTATAACTGACCTGCACTCCATCGCAGTCAGCATCAAACTGCACTTAGGTCCTGGTCTACTGCAACTATTGTCTGTCATTGACACTTTATGCTTCTTGATGCCATCCCCTACTTAAAATTTTAAAAAGTCATATCTCTGGTTCCCTTTATTGGAATGTTGTTATTGTTGTGTTATTGTGTTTACTAAACATTGTTCTATTCTTCTAATATGGTTTGGAATTTGTATTGTGTTGCCTTTTGACTTTATTAATGTTTTGGTACTGCATAAATACTTAAAGCTTTGCCTAAGTCAAGCCTGTCTGTTCCGTGTCATAGCTACCTTGGGGATGAGCTTATGTCAATGTAGTGACATTGAGGTTCATCTTGGGAAGGGTTCTGATTGTTACTTGAGGTGGGTAGTCATCCACCCCAAATAATAATCCAATTCCTTACAATCTTTGTTTGACACGTACACATTTATTGCTCACATGTTTTGCCATGTGCTTTTAACCCCCTTCTCCAGTGCCTCTTTATGATAATAACTTGCTTTTTATGTTGCGCTTACTACTGCAACTTTCCCATTGCCACTGATCTTGATTGCATCTTTGTTGCACAGATGCTGTTCTCCACATCCACAAGTTATCATCTGTCACATGAATTATATAAAGGAGTAGCCCACCAAACCAGTCTGGGTCATAAAACTCCCCTAAGTCTTTGGTTGCAGCTAACCATCAGATGAACTATTTTGCTCTAAACTGAAGATTAAAAGTATTTTTAAAAGTTAAGTGATAAAGGAACATTATTTGAACTTTGAAGGAAGTGCTAAATCTTTCAGAGAATCCTCCAACAGAAGTTCCTCCACTACAGACATAGAATACATGAATACGCTTGTTACTAAGTTGTTGATTTTGGTTGATGCATGGCTTGGTGGTTTAATTAATCTGTTATGGTAATCAGAATAAGACCTGCCACAGATTTTAATCCCAGCAGCCGACTCAATCTTTTATCATTCTGAAATCAATTAATTGGATTGGATCATTCTTAACATCTGTTTACAGCACAATACTGGACTAGGTCTTCTGTTTACACCCCCTGCTTATTGGCTTGTAAACTCTTTCTGAAAACCCACAGTTGCAGTGTTTGACTGCTGCTGTGCTCATGGACTTCGAATCGCATGCCGTGTGCCAGGAGTCCCTGTGGACATCCAATTTCAATCAGATGCTTTCTGTAGACTAGACTTAGATGTGTGTTCATGCAGGCTTTCTTTGCCTCTTTCATCTTTGATATGTTTCGTCTTCAGTTGTACATATCAACCCAAATCAATTAGGCTTTGGCTGAAATTTAGGGGACATTAAGAAAATTAATTTTTTGGTAGTACTGATAATATTGCTAAAGTAGTAGTGCTCCTGCACTAAACAAATGCTGTTTGGAAACCAATGTCCGGAAACCTCCAGCTCTGCCTCTCTTCTCTTTTCTGTGCTGAGATCTCTGCTTGGTCTCAAAGAGCTCCTAATATGTAATTATACGTATTAGCAGTAAATGTGGGAGGGTACGGAGGATTGAATGGAAAATGGGGAATACTTGAAATGAAATGGGAGGGGTTTAGAGAAATGTAAGGAGCGATTTGGGAGGGACATGTTGATACAAAACACTGACTTACAAAGGAGTAAGATAATTGCAATTCAGAAAATACACTTCTTCAGTTACTAGAGCCCAAAAGGAATAAAAAAAAAGCTGTGAATGCACACCAGCCCAGCTTGGACTGCCTCATTATTGATAAAGATTTTATTGATAACATCCATTTTCAAATTAAGTTGGTCTAGCCTATAAAACGGTGTTAGTTAACATTTTGGCTTTACCAATGGTTGTTGCTAAGACTGATAAGCATTGGCAAAAATAATAAAATGTTGTTGCATATGTGGAACACCATTGTCTAAAACTATGATTGTGCAAAATATATGTCAAGGTGCTTCTGGAACCATTTTTTATTTTCTGCTTCAAGATGGCAGACCAGCATTTCTGAGTGGTAATTTAGAAAAAAATCTAAAAAGTTTGCTAATTGCCTTTTATAGAAAGAAGCAAATGCACTAGCAAATTGCTGCTACCTAGCCCTTCAAATTAAAAAATAAAAATAAAATAATGGGAGGAGTTACTGCGGTGAAGTAACAGAGGGAGAGGGGAAACAACTCAATACCACCTAGTGGTGATGAGCAAAGAGCAATGTGGGGTAGAAGATCAATGGAGGAGCTGGGGGGGGGGGGGAGTGAAAAAAGAGAAAAGAAAGCAAAGAGGAATAATGATGGGTAGAGGAAGCAACATACCAGCTTCGGCATGGGGAAACATACGGGGGATATGAGGGGAAGCAACACTCAAGGAAGAGGGCAAGTAATGCACATGCTCTCATGGAGTGCTAAAAGAAAAGTAGTTCCCTAATTGGAAGCAATGATACCACTCATCCAATCAGCAGGGTGGTAAAGAATCAATGAAGGGGAAGGAAAGCCATTGAATAAAAAGACAAATGAGATTCACAAGAAAGACAACTAATGATGGGCTGACAAAAAGTCCATGGAAGTGTTGGCATTGTACACCATAGGTCTTTCATCACAGTCTGTAGGGTAGACTAAAAAAAGTCTGGAAAACCTTGCATCCTTCTTCTTGTGGAAAAACCCACCAACCGGAAGGAAAGCTATTGTGTTTTCCAAGAAGCTCTAATTTGTTCTTTTTTCAAAGAAATCCTTGAAATTAAACTTCAATAATTCTGGCCAGAGCCTGAAATTCTTCCGCTTTTCCTGGAATACTTGTGAGTGAAATATGTTCATATTAAGAGTATGTGACATCCAGACGACTGCTGACACTGAGCTTTGACCCAGTGTGGGAAAGCACATCCTACAGCTGCATTTCGGCAATGGGGTGGGCATGCATCAGTAATGGCACTTGGGCCCTGTCAGTGGTGCTAGAGCCAGTATTACATATGTGAAGGGCTGAACTATTTCATTATTACTTCCTCTGAAAGATTCGCGCTGAGAACTATTAGTGCAACAACTGGAAAAATGGCACATGTTAAAATGTAAATATGCAGCGATGAAAGAGTCTTGCCTGTTCGCAGCTTAGACAGAAGGAGCATCTCTCTTCATACCAAAACCATAACAGCTTACTATCAACACTGCATGCAAAAAAGTTTTTGGTTCTCGTTTGAAGACCATATTGCTTCTAGCAATAATGGGGTCAATACATAACATTTGGAACTATTTTAAGCATATCATTGTTTACTCTCTCAAAGTCGAGTTGATTTTCAGGGTCATCCTGATCTTTCCAGTCATTCTGCTATTTTCATTTTACAAAAACATCCTCTTGCAGTATTTGTAAAGCTGCACTTTAGCATGAATGCATCTGGACCAAGAAAAATTGCCTGGGGAGGCTGTAGTAAGGGCTAGGGGGAGAGGGGCACCCAGCTAGCTTGCTGGCTTCTCTATTTTGTCTGTTAGAATGAGAGGGTGCAGCACAACACAGACCCTCTGCCATATGATGCAGGACCCTCCCCACCTTGTTTTGTCCTGTTCCTACCAAGAGTAGGCATAGGTCTGAGTGTCAGGAGATGATCAGCAGTAGAAGAAGATAACTGAAGGTAAGGGATGAAGGATCTCGGTTTGTAACCAGTGCCCTGAGTGCTCTCCTTGGTGCTGCCATTTTCTGAATCTCTTTCAAAGATACCTTAAATATTAAACTCTCTCCTGGTGGAGGATTGGTCTAATCTATCGATAACTGTTTTCCACAAAGATGTTGAGAAGATTTTACTACTTATTAAACATTACTCAGAGACTCATACACCAGAGTCATTATTCTCACCTAAATGCAGCACTCATTAGTCACAAAGGCACGCAACCAGGAAAGTGAACATGGACTTTGTTTATTATGGTTTATGTTGGCAGATACTATATATTAGGTAATAGAAATGCTGGTTTGCTCTGTACAGCACTCTGAAACCTTTGCACTCTGTAAAATTCTCAAAATACAAAAACTTATCACGTGGAGGGGATCAGGAATTTTGGGGTAGTGCTTTGGTCATTCGTCCATTGGATAATTCAGTGCTTAATTTGTAAACAAAAAAGTGCTGGGGCTCAAAGTTTTGATTAGAAGCTCGGGGGTGGTGCTTTGGAAGGCCAGGGAATGAATACTAAGGCTGATTAGTCTTTAGTCCACCTCACGCCTCTTTAATTCACCACCAAACACTCCCTTCCTCTTTATTTCACTATTGCAGGTTTTTTCATACTTACTTTCTCCTTTTGACATTGTTTTTCAGTCTTTTTCTTCCTTCTTTTTTCCCCTTCTGTGTTTTTGTCTCTCTTGTTCTGGGTGAAACTCTAATGAGGAAAAATAAATGCCGGTCCCCAACAATTATTGACAATGCCAATAGTTCTGGCTTTGGCCACGAGCCTGTAAGGCCCTCATCAAGTCTATAAAAAATTGGCAAAAGAAAGAAAAGGGTAAACGAGAGAAAGAAAGAAAGGAAAGAAGAAAAAAGGAAGGAAAGAAGGCAAAAAAGGAAGTAACAAGGGCAAAGACAGAAAGAAAGCATGTAAAAAGAAAAGAAGGAAGCCACACAAAAAAGGAAGGAAGGCAAAAAAGTAAGGATGAAGGAAAGAAAGAAGGAGAGATGACAAAAAAGGAAGGAGGTAGAAAATATGGAAAGGAGGCAAAAAAGAAATAAAGAAGGCTAGAAAAAAGGGCAAAGGAAAGAAGGAAAGAAGGAAAGAAAGAATAAAAAGGAACAGAAGATAGAAAGAAATAAAGAAGAAGGAAATAATTAAATGAGGATCAGAGAAGGAAAGAAACAAAACAAGAAAGAAAAAAAAACAGAATGAAATAAGCTAATGAAAAAGGGAACAAATAAGTAAATAAAGAAAAGAGAAAGAAAGGAAAGAAGTAGATAAAAAGGTCAAGAAAAGCTCAAAAGGAAGAAAGCAGGAAAAAAGGGAAGAAGGCAAGACGGAAAGAATGAATGAAAGAAAAAAACGGAAGAAAGAAAGAAGGAAAGGAGGCAAAAGAGGAGAGGAAAAAGGCAAAAAGGATTAGAGAAAAGAAAGTCAAAAGGAAAAAATGCAAAAAGATAGAAGGAAGGAATGAAGGACAGAAAGAGGGAAAAGAAAAAAGGAATGAATGAAAGAAAAAAGGAAAAAAGGCAAGAAAGAAAGAAAGGAAAGAATTAAAGAAAAAAGGAAAGAAAGAAGGCCAAAAGAAAGAAGAAAAAAGAAAAAGGTAAGAAGGCAAAAAATGAAAGAAAGAAGGAACGAACGAAGGAAGGAAGAAAGAAAAAAGGATATTGTTATTGTTATTGTTATTTCCGGTTTATATAGCGCCAACTCACCGGCAGGTCTCAAGGCGCTTTTGACCGAAAGGCACAGCTACTTATTTGGCAGGATGAAGAGAATACCAGAGTGATTAGACTGAGCTCAACGCCTCCCTGAATAGAATTGTTTTTAGGGTTTTCCTAAAACGAAAGAGGTTACCTTCTTTATGGAGGGGCTCAGGTAGTTTGTTCCAGATTTTAGGTATCAAAACAGAGAAAGATCTCCCGCCTTTTGTGGCCATTCTAAACCGGGGGCACACCAGCAACTGTGCGTCTGAGGACCTTAGTCTTCGTTCCGGTTTATACACCTCCAGCCGTTTGTTAATATAGGCGGGTGCTTGCCCATAAATTGCCTAAAGAAAGTTAATAGAATGACAGAAGGAAGGAAGGCAAAAAAGAAAGAAAAAGAAGAAGGCAAAATAATAGTAAAAAGGGAAGGAAAGCCAAAAAGAAAGAGATAAGGAAAGAAGACAAGAAGAGGCCAAAAGAACATTCTGAAATTAAGCACTGTATCATCTGTTGAGTTTTAGTTGTGTAGTGTAAGTGAAGTGGTCAAATCCAGTGCCTTCAATTAGGCCTGGCAGAATTTTTAATTCATCCGGTGGAATCTTGGTAGTTGCGCATTACTTTTATAACACAGAATTTCTAATAAATTCAAATTCCACCACTCCGCCATCGGAATTAAAAATGATGTTAAAGTTTAGCAATCACTTGTTAAACCTGTCAACCTTAGGGTGGTCTTCCCCCAAACCTTTTGCCTGTTCTCCATTTTTCAGAACCAGCTTTTTGTTGGCCTTTGGATTCTGTGCACTTTACCACTGCTATCCAGTGCTAAAGTGCTTGCGTTCTCTCCTCTTAAACATGGAAGCATTGGCTTATGCCCAATTGGCATATTTAATTTACTTGTAAGTCCCTAGTAAAGTGATACTACATGGGTATAGGGCCTGTAAATTAAAGGCTACTGGTGGGTCTGCAGCACTGCTTGTGCTATTCACTTAAGTAGACCTGCAATCATGTTTCACAACTGCCACTGCACAGCCTGTGTGTGCAGTTTTAAACTGCTGTTCCAACCTGGCAAAACAATATTTTGCCAGGCCCAAACCTTTGTTTTTAATACATATGTCACACCTCAGGCTGGCCCTGGACAGACCAAAGGGCAGAGTTCATTGTATTTAAATAGTAGGACATGTAATTTTAAGTTTTACATGTCCTGGTAACGCAAAAATCTAAAATTAGTTTTTCACTGCTTCACAGCCTATGTATGCCATATGATGCCATTGGTGTTGTCTAATTATATTTTATGTGCCATTTCCAAATGGGAAGAAATTTCAGGTTCATATTTGGTGTCTCTGGAATTACAGTTTAAAAGCCTAATTTATGGTGAAGGCAGATTTTAAATTGCAATTCTGAAATTTCACTTTTAGAAAGTTGGCATTCTCCTGTCCTGAGCCCGTTTGTGCTTACAGCCTGTCTTGAGTCACGTGACTGGGTGTAGCTGACAGTTAGACTATCTGAATTCATCCCAGACAATTACATATTGGGAGATAAGGTGTTCTTGCCGGGGCCATCTACTGCGAGGATGGGGGCTGGAGCTGAGCACAATCCCACTTACAGCTAAACAGCCTGTGCCCTGCATTGTCACTTTAGCCAACGTGGAGCCTAGGGAGGTGGGAAATTGAGTGCACTTTAAAGCCACTGTCTAGAAATTTCTCCCACCTTCCAAACCCAGGGCACCACTGTATAAAAGAGGGACCTCAGACACCAACTCTTCAGTACACTTTTGGACCTGTGGACACTCTGCCAGAAAGAAGGACTGCTGTGCTGTTGCAAGGACTTCCATTCTGCTAGACTGCTGCTCTGAATGAACTGCTGAGTTTCTGTATTGACTTGCTGCCTGTTGTTCTCTTGCCTGGGACCCGAGAGTGACTCTAAGTGCTAGTCTGCTGCTCACCTGAGCTGAGACTCACAGGACATAAAAGTAACCATGAGCAGAGCAGGCGTAGTGCCTCTATGCAAAGTTCCATGGAGTTGGAAAGCAACTCTGTGGAACTTCACTCCACTCTGTTCTGCACCCTCCCCCCTCCAAAAATAATTCAAAGTAATTAAAAGGCACTTACCTGTGTCAGTGAAGAAGGACTGCGAGGAGGAGGCAGGAGAGAGGCCATGTTGAGGAGGAGGCAGCCACGGGGCAGGTAAGGGCCTTTTAATTACTTTGTGAGGGTGGATGGGCTGGCTAACTTTGCTCCACCACGGAGTCGTAGTTTTGCTTGAACTCCACATTCGCAACAGACTGTGGAGTATGCAATACTACGTAAACTCCGCTGGCAGAGCGCAGTTACCCACCTGGTCTTACATAAAAGGCTACCCAACAGTTCCTGGACCCAGCTGCAGTGCGTTCCTAACCCCCAATCTGTGCCTCTATTTAAATCTGTGCTGTTCGCACCAAAGTTCAGCACGAGCCGCTGTCAGCCTATTTCATTGCAGAGGAGAATCAAGAGCCCGCGAGGAACTGCACGCAAGAAGTTCCAACTTGCCCAGCCTGCTCTTTGCACCATGCCAGTCTCCTTGCTCCTTGCGACCCTCTTTAATGCAAACGGGACTCTTGGCGCAAAACTCGAGAAGGTGAAACTTCAGCTGGACTAATCCCAGAGTATCATCTAGGTATGTATTACTGACCATGCAAGAGATTTATGACTCTGAAAGTCATAAAAATGTGTGCAATTAATTTCCGTGTGTGATAGTGTCTTTACATCTTGAGGGAAAGAGAAAATCAAGCGAGTCCTATTTTTTCTCCAAGAATCATACAGGCCTGTCTGAGTTATTTATTACCGAATTTGCCAACATTTAGTTATCGAAGTGCATTTATCATTATTGCTTTCCTTCCAATATGTGTAATCTTGTTATGATAATGAATCAATCAACTGTGGTGAATAGATGAATCTGTGATGGGTAATCAATATCATTTTGATATTGGCTGGTTTTTGATAATACAAAAATGCAGTTGGGTCTTAACTGTCACCACTATTAAAATAGGTATATATTATCTGAAAACATTTAGGACTGTTAAGCAGGCGGGTCCCACAATGCTCCCATGGTCTGAAATTGTATACTTCCCTTGGGCTGTTGGATCAATGGATGTAGTGGTGTCCATCATGATGGAATTAGAAGAGATAGTGATGATTCTCAGTCATCAAATCAGTCATCAGTTTTTGTCAACATTTATATTCCGTGAACTTGCAATGAGACCTGGAGTGACAATAGCATCCAATGAGATTATATTCTCAGAACATAAGAAATTTGAATAATTTCTGTAGGCCCAAAATCTGATAAGGCACCTTTTCTCAAAGAACACTGTCCTGCAGAGTATGCAGTGATGTTGACTGTATGGTAATCCCTTTTAGCTCTGAGAGAAGAAGAATGTGAAAGAAATTCCTGAACCACAGAAGACATGTTAAACGTTCGGGAAAACAGAGCCCATGGACTATCACATTGTAAGCCACAAATGGAACGATTAATCTGTGTCCAAGATTCAGATATATGACCATAATAGGCATATTCATCTGTCATTGCCCCAGTAACAGGTAAAAATCCATCTGTAGTGTCAGCTAACTGCAGAGGTGTACTTTTCTCATTTTGTTGGAGAGATAGAAGGAATACAGCTCCGGTTTCAGATTCTGAGTCAGAATCTTAAACTTCAGTCGCAAGGTCTTTTTTAATGCAGAGGTTCTCTTTAACTTCTTGAATGTTCTGCAATAAATTCAATAATGAAAAAGCATCAGATAAATTAATTTTAAACTACACAATTCGTCCAAGGCGATCAAGATCAGGTACATACATTGGAACATGAATTCACAAGCGTAGGCATGCACACCTTTTATGTTAATTTTCATAATTTATCCATTTTTCAACTGAGTGCGTGCTATTTGGTGTGGTGCTATGCCCAAACAGCACCGAATACGTAACACCGTTTGAATTGGGGCAGAACTCTACTCCAACCAAATGCATAGCTGAAGTCGCCCATCGGCAGTCATCTCTTTCAAACAAATTTCTCTATGCTCTCTGCAGTCACACTGCTCCTTACCTGGTTTTGGGAGGTAAGGAGCAGTGTGATAGCAGAGTTAAGATTGAAGCAGTGGTAATTTAAAGTCGGGTGAGAATGACTGCATGAGTTACGATAGATGCTAGAAAGTTATGGGTTCATTGATTATGTTTGAAAGGGGGTTAAAAGATGTGGAAAGTGAGTATACTATAAACACTGTGTGTGCGAAGTTACAAGTGTGGTTGGAAAGATGGCTGAAAGTGGGTGGATGAAAGCACATCGAGGCAGGAGTGCATGAAGTTGGTGATTATAAATTAGGTTGGGGTGAATGAGATGCTTCGAGGATCAAGGGGAATGTAGGTTACAGTCCAGTGGGACAGGTGAGTAAAGTAGAATGAATTAATACATAGTGTACTTATGCAAAGCCGAACGGTAACACGTCAACACAAGAAAATAAATGTTTGGATTTAGGAGTCGCGTGGTTCAGAGAAACAACATCACATGAGAAAGGGTTAGAATCCCGTCAGCTGTCAGTTTTCGGACATATTCTGTTGTTGTAAGCAATTTTCATTAAGCATGTTAAATTACGTTCAGCATTTAAATTAACCACATATCAATGTATGAATATTGACGTAATGAGAGGTGTAAGATCGTAATATTTGCTTTTTTAACTGTCATTGTAGTAACCCCTGACGAAGGGCACCCAGTTGCCCGAAATGCATTGTTTTTTTAAAAATAAATAATATTGCCTCAGACGAAATTGCATCATTCGTGGTTTCTGTTAGAGGTTCGGATGTCCCAGCAAAACCATTATAAATTATGAAAATTGGTAAGCACCACTCCGCTGTGGCGAGAGAGAAAAAATGTTGATAATAAGTTGAGCATCAGTGTTGAAAACATGGATAAAGTTGCAATAGATGGAGACATTTATTTGAAAGAGATGACTGCCGATGGGCGACTTCAGCTGTGCATTTGGTTGGGGTAGAGTTCTGCCCCAATTCGAACTATGTTACATACATTGGAACACCAAAGAGAATATGGCAAGGAGTTCGGCCACCTAATAATTTACTAGGCAAGTTATTTAGCACTCTTGTGAGTATATCAATCATACTCCCAGAGCAGACATAGCATCCATAAACATGTTAGCAGTGAACACAGGACTGTTGTCTGAACTAAATGTATGAACTGCAGCCATTGTTACTAAGCACTGCTAGTCTTTTAACACTCAACCAGTGGCAGTCTTTTGTAGGGATTAAGCACAACTGATATGTACTTATATTGACTGACTGTTGACAATGGGCCAACATGATCAAGGAACACAATACCGGAGTGTTTATCGGATATCATCAGGGGAGTAGGTGCTGGCCTTACAGTAGTTGAATATTTTTTTTCTGAAAACTTTTATTTTGTTGTATGGACATGGTAGCATTCTTTGGTAAACAAAGCCACCAGTAGCTGTAGCACTGACACAGTAGCATTGATGCCAGAGTGAACTGAAGCTAAACCTTCAATTAATGCTTTAATCAGATCTAATCTAGCTTACTCATTAGGTATACCTATCCCAAACTCTAGGTATAAAAACCAGATGAACAGTATCCTTTGCAAGTTTAAAAGAATATTTGGAAGGGAACCCCATCAGGAGGCATTTTGCCTTTCAATGTTGCTTGTATTGCCACCATTATGCCTGCATCGATCTTTGTCAAAGATTAGGCCACACCAGCCATCTTAAAGGTTTGCCGCTCTGTCTCTGAAGCTAAATCCGCCACACCAGTTAGAGGGAATTCCTTTCCTTTATTGTTCAGGGTGTGTTATACATGGACCAAAGGAAGCTTGCCCTTTAGTACAACAACCTTTCCCCATAGTTGTTTTGCTTTTAACTATTTACCTTTGGAATCTTCGAATCCATTTAGGTGCCAGTGTAGTAAGTCCACATTGTAACCTTTGGCACAGAATGTACTTTACGCATCATAAACCCGAGCTCAGTTAGTCTTCCCAGCTTGGTTACTTTTAAAATGTCATCTCTCTTCCTTCCATCTATAATAGCCTAAATGAGGGCCTATATTGAGTACCATTTCGTCCTTTTTGTATCTTTGAAACTCATGTCCTAAATTACTATTTGTTTCATCATATCATAGAAAAGGGAATGTAAATCAATTCTTCAATCAATACATTGCTATTTTCTGTGTTGTTACTTACATAAACCTTTTTGCAGAGACACATGATTGAAGCTATGCCATTTTCCTTCCTACAGTTAGCATGTTCCTGGAGAGGGACCCTGAAATTTCCAATTTTGAATTCCTTTGTAAAAATGCATACACTTAAAATGCAACTGCTTATTTGCCTTTAAATAAGAGTTAACGCACACATGTTTGATCCCTTTCTTTATTATATCTATGGGTTTGGGCAAATTCTTCGTTTATGGAAATATCTTTTCTAGATGCAAACTGAGGTTTTTATAATTTGATTGTAAATTTTTGCTAATTACATTTATAATCTCATAGCTGACATGGTTATAACTAAATACTGACCTTGTCCATTCTTTACCACTATTTCTTTCTCTTTTATATCAAGTAAATGATCTATATTTTGGTATTCGGACCTTTCATATACTGCATGTATGATCATATTGTGTTAGCACCTAATTACAAACGTGTTATGATTACCATATTTCTCCCTTGTGGAACAGTTTTTTCTAATGTGTGGAAACTGTCCATAAGGTAAATATACTATAAAACTTAGTTTATGTTTACTCTCAGAGTGTAATAAGTTGCTACGCCCCGATTCCTTGATTATATATGTTGTTTGTAATTGTAAATCAACAAGTCCAAAAGGTCTGTCTGAATATTGCTGTATGTCATTGGAAAATTCAAATTATCATCCTGAACTCTCATCTATTCTAACATAAATAACACATCTTCGATATTGTCTTTCCATATAAATGATATATCATCAACAATCTATTTAATTTTCCAACTTATAAGTTGAATTAATTATTTTCTCTATAAATATTTTGTTTAAAATCTGCCATATATTCCGGCTAGACACATGATGCAAATATAGCCCCCATGCTAGTTAATTTCTTATGTTAGTAAAAAATAAATTCGCACATGAAGAGATTTTCAGTAAATCTCCAAGTATTTCCAAGTAGCTAAAGAAAAAATGTCTAGGTACTTTTTTTTCTATTAGATCACATTTCTAAGGTATGTGTCAATACTTTTAATATTTTCATTGTGCGGGACATTGTCATGGAAGGCTTCCTTATCAGATGTGACTAAACATTCAATTGTGGCATCATGTTTTCTGTCTTATTTACATCATCATTAAGCCTCTGAATGTGATTTAATCAGAAGATGTTTGTATACTGTCTTACAGCTTCTAGGAAAGCTTTGAATCATCCTGAAATTAAAGAATGAAAGGAGGGATTTGGGATACTCTTCTGGGCAACAGGGAGAGCATAGGTAGATGGAATTGTTTTTCTTCAAGAAGTTCACTTCACTTTCACTGATCCACTGCTGATTTAAACCATCTCCAATCTCATCTCATATTTTAGATGTGGCTTTAGAGCTTAAAAGGATGTTCCCAACCCAATGTACCCAGTATTGAGAACTTAAAGGAGTTCTAAACATTATCCAGGAGCTTCAACAATTCTTCGTCTTATTTTGCAGTGTTCATGCATAATACTGCTCCCTTCTGGACTCCAGGTTTCTCAGATTGTATCCTAATTTTCTTTGTTTGATCCTTCTTTCAATGTCTTTCAGACCTTTGGTTACTACTTTTTCGGTTTCGCCTTCACAGTGCTTGCGCTGTGCTTGTGAAGTTACTTATATTTAATATATATTAAAAGGGGGCTCTTATTAGTTCCTATGTCCAAATTACTGTGTTCATTTGCTTTTGTGTAGAACATTTTTTTTAACTTCCTTTGGCTGTACGCATTTGCAATATGTCTACTAAAGCTGTTCACACTGTTTAAGCCCCATTCACTGTCGAGATAAGATCTCTTCCCATGGAAAAGGCAGACAGCTTCTAACAGTATGCTGCAATGCTTGCTTTTTATTACTTAGTTGTGTAAAACAGATACTTTAGCCTTAGAACATTTGTGGCATTTCCTAATTCATGCTTGAGCACCATTCTTTGCATTTTGTAGGCATTATCGTGCAGACAACAGGGTCATGATTTGAATGATGCAGCAGGTGCAGTAGCACTGGGCCCAAAAGTTGTCAGAACTCCTCTAAACCCATAATATTCCTATAGTTGACTATTAAACAGGCAATCACAATAGCAGTTACCTTGCAGTTAAAAGGGGCCTGATTTGAACGATGCAACAGGTGCAATGGCATTGGAGTCAAAGCTCTAAGGACCCCAATAAATCACAGGTAATTTAATAACTAAAAGGAGGAAGAAATCCTGTGATTCTAACTCTAGATGGTTTAGCCATGAGTGTACGAGGTTGAATGGGGATTTGAAATTGGCCCTACAACAAAAATCTAGAGACCCTCATAGGATAAGCACCGCAAGAAAAGACTATAATAAAACATTGGAAAAAAGAAAAAGGGAGATCCGTGAGGAGGCTTGGGAGAAATTAAGCCAGGCTGCAGACTTGAAAGACTCTGCCCTTTTTTGGAAGGTAATTAACCAACCATATTTTAAAGACTATAAGTAAAGATTGATACCGTAGTTCCAACGGAAGATTGGGTGTTACATTTTGAGAATATTTGTAACCCCGAATGTATAAAAATAATAGACCGTAATAGAGAAAAGTTTATAATAGTAAAACCAGTAAACGCACCACCGATAACAATAGGAGAAATCAAATTAGCACTAGAAAAAAGTGCAAATGGAAAGGCCGCAGGACCTGAAGGGGTGATCATAGATGTTTTTAATTGTAATACTAATTTCTGGATACCTATTTTACTGAATGTTAACACTGCTCTGGCAGGTGCACTTTCCTTCACTTGGGTTGAAAGTATCATCGTACCCATTTTTAAAAAGGGGGATAGAGGAAAGGCAAATTGCTATCACCCAATATCCCTTCTTGATTCCTCATCGAAGTTGATGGGCCAAATCATGCTGGAAAGGCTAGAAGACTGGGCTAGCTAGAACAAAATCTTGATAGAAGCCCAGTATGGTTTCAGAAGAGGCATTGGGACGGTAGAGCAATGTTTAAATTTAGAATTATTAATAGGGAAGTATACACTAGCCAAGGAGGGGGCACTTCACCTATGTTTTGTAGACCTCACTAGCGCCTAGCGATTTAGTTAATCACCAAAAACTTTGGAAACTATTGAAGGAGCTGGGGGCTTCTATTGATGTAATTTCTTTCCTTTCACAAATGCATGGCCATTTAACTACCAGGGTACGATGTGGCACGACAGGGGAATGTACGCCTGACTTTATGGTAAAGCGTGGTATTAGACAGGGTTGTGATTTAGCTCCGCTTTTATTTTCATTATATATAAATAACGTGGATTTGTTTTTACAAACATTTGTTGCCGATGCCCCGAAAGTAGGAAAATGCCCCACACATGTTTTATTATATGCAGATGATGCTGTCCTAATGTCTCGGACTGCAAATGGCCTACAATGTCTAATAGAAAATGTTGCCTTATTCATGTCGGATAACGTTTGTAATGACTTGCGGGGGCAAGAGGCCAAAGTCCAGACAACATCATGTGGGTGGGGTTTTTATTACTAGAGTATCTACTTTCTCTTATTTAGGGATGCTATTTAGTAGAAATGGTACCGGGAATAAACATATTGACTCTTGTAAGATGACATTTTTAAGAACTACTGAGGTAATTTTTTTAGATTTGCAGCAAAATTGGGAAATAAACCCATATGGGATATTTTATCAGTTTATAGGAGCAAGTGTGTCCTTGGGGTCTGTTATGGTGCAGCAATATGGGGGAGAGTAAATATGGGTGCACTACAAATTAAGGAAAATACGTTTTTAAAAAGACTGTTGGCCGAACCTAGTGCCACCCCAAATATCATTGTACACAAGGAATTATTTGTACCATATCTAAGCATTACAATAAACATAACAGGTCTTATACTGTGGCAAAGACTATGGGCAAAGGAGGAAACCAAATTTACAAAAGATTTAATAAAGGATTGCCTAGCCCTTGACCATAGTTTTAAAATACCATGTTGGAGCACATTTTTTTACTTTTAATGAAATGAGAAGTAAACGTTGATAAGAACAATCCCATTATCATACAGGATTATAGTAAAAGTGATTTGAAATTCAGATATTTAACCGCAATGGAGCGGAACGGGAAAGGGTTGCCAGTCAAAAACAGAGTATAGCTAGTTATTGTTAACGCCCGCTTATGAGGGGCACTCAGTTATACCTGATATTGGTAAAGAATATAAAGCATAGATTCTACCTGACGAGGCTAAGGATTGGCACCTTAAATTACTTAATTGCCTTTCCAAAAACTGAAAAATGGTGCAACACATTACCACCTTGCCCATGTGACGGTAAAACTGTACAATCAACTTTGCATTCATAATTTTCTGTCCTTTTTATATGGGTATCCGGAAATCAGTTTTAAAACCCCTTTTCTTAAGAAATAGACTTTTTAATGATAAAAATGCTTTTAATTATGTTTGTGGTTTGGATAAAATTATAAGCTCCGTCATTCGTTTTGTACAACTCTCCATTAGGAAGAGAAAAGAATATGCACATCTGGATGTACTGTTATACGAGGGACAAAACAAAAAATGTGTAATTATAATTTCTTCATATATGTTTCCATACACTTCTATGCACTTACAAGCACTAGCACTTTATTGTACATTCAAGCGGCAATTTGCACTTCTGCTTCATGATACATTCATATATTAATATTCTATTAAATCTATAATGTTTTAATCATGAAAAGGTGTCATAAATTCACTAAACACCAAATATTGGTATAGTTTATTACTAAACAGGCAGTCACAAGTGCAGTTATCTTGCTAGCAACAGGGTCATTATTTGAATGGTGCAGCAGGTGCAGTGGCAACGGGCCCAAAAGTTATCTGAACTCCTCTAACCACCCAATATGCTTCCGGAACCCCACTGAACACAGATTATTGATATATTTTACAACTAAACAGGCAGTCATAAGTGCAGTTATGTAACAAGCACTAGGGCCATGAATTGAATGTTGCAGCAGGTGCAGTAGCACCAGGCCCATAAGTTATCAGAACTGCTCTAAACACCAAACCTTGCTATATTTATCTACTAAATAAGCAGTCACAAGTTCAGTTACCTTGCATGCACTAGGGTCATGATATCAATGGTACAGTAGGTAGAGGTTTAGAGGTTTAGAGTTTAGAGGTGTTCCTAAAGCTCTAGGAACACCTCTAAACACCAAATATTGCAATATTTGATTACTAAACAGGCAGTTGCAAGTGTAGTTACTTTACAAGCAATAGGGTCATGATTTGAATGTTGTAGCAGATGCAGTGGCTCTGGGCCCAAAAGTTGTTGGTACTCCTCTAAACACAATAATATTGCTATTAGATCAATTAATTCTATTATCTCCCTCTTTAATTTTTCAAAAGGTTGTTATTACTTACCTGCACTACACCAGTAGTAACAGCACAACATATTGCCTTTTTGTGTATAAATAAGTCACAACACTTTAACAGACTTTTTGTAACTTATATTGTACAACTACTCAGCAAGCTACAACTTACAACAAAAAAACTGCGTTTTATTATTCACATAGGCAAAACCTAATGCATTTACCAATGCTTGTTTAAATACTGAAATCTCAGTTTATAATTCTGAGATGGGGGGTTAGAATTGGAACTGTGGACTGAGTGCTGTCAAGTCAGACAATGATTCTGATTGTCTTTGTTTGAACAATTATTTTAAGCACATTTAAAAGACCAATTTGTTGAAATCCAAATGAGATTGAAGAAAACTAGAAAACCCATCTCTGATTCATTGACTGGAAGACCTGACAGATTAATAACTTCTGGTCTGGTTTTAAATTATCTGCATTTATTTAAATTATATTCTCACTTGTCAATTTTGCCACTGGTGTCCTTGCCGTAGTATTAGGCCCTTTCTTTTTGGATATTGATTTTAATAGCTGTCTCTCCCCTTTTCTTTCCCTCTAATGTTGTCTTCTTTTTTTTAAACTGTGTTCTCTGAGCAATTCATTCCTCTGTTAAATGTTTTCCTCCATTTCTTGGGTCGGTGTTCTTAGTCACACTGAATCAGATTCGGCTGAGGTATTCAAGCTCTATGAGAAGATGAAAACTTTTTTTTAATAAAATATTGTTTTATACCCAGTTTGACTATTGGCTTTACCCTTTTTAAGAAAATGATCATACCAGAAAAAAGGATAAAACCACAGTTTATCATAATTGCCGATAGCCCATTTCATATTAATTTGATGACTTTCTTGTGCAAGGGAATTCATCCTGATGAAGGATTGAAGTAATGTTTAACTGAAAATCTCTGAAGAAAATTGATCAGAGAAAGAGATAGATTGGCTACAATACACAGCAAAGATATAAACTCAGATGTACAGTGTCTGAAATATTACTTTTGGGAGGTTATATTGTATTTTGCTGTCCAAAAATTAATTTAGACCAAATGAGTATAGATGGCATGGGATGTCCGCTGCTAGTATACAAACTAAGGTTTCCAAAGGTTTTTATATGTTAAAAGTCTCTTGAAATGTATATTGAAAAAAAAATAAACTTATGAGAAATGTCATGATTCTCCAGGAAATTAATTGGCATGCTGTAGTTCTCATATACTGTACAAGCAAATGCCCCCTCTCTGAGTGGAATAGCAATGCAGGCATGAACTAGTCTTTGGTTAGCTCAGCTGCCCTGCACAAATGTCAGGTGCCTCCCACATGAGACATGGATCACCAAACAAAATGAGGCACCCACAAATATATGTGGATCTTTAAAGACCTTTAATTGAAATATTTCAACCAGCAATTGGGGCTACAGTAAGCATTTTGTATGGCAGTTATCCGAAGCCTATTATCAACTGCAAGACCACGTCCAGCTTGGATCGGTACACAATGTTTATTTAGCTTCTTCATCAGTGCATATCTGCAGCACGCATGAATTCAAAAACATTCATCAACAGCTTTCCTGTCCTTTGGTCACACTTGTTGCTTAGTAAAGAGACATACATGCTTGGTTCTACTAAACTTGCTATTGCACAACATGGCTGATACCATAATTACATTAGGCTAACCTATTCTGGCCTGTCTCTCATGCATAAGCCACTTGATGCTTTCCTGAAAACAGAAAGTCTTCCATCTTCAGTATACAGTGCATATCTCACTGCAAGTTTTTTTCTGTAGGACAGTATTTGTCACTCTTTAATTGTTTTGGATGACATACTCATGGCAGATTGTGCATTATGCAAGTGCTAATAAAGAGTAACAACAACAATGTCTGTCAATATATTTTGCTTAACCTACAATATGCTTCAGTGAGCAAACAAAAGAAGTCACAAGCAGCTCATATTGGTGAAAATATGTAGGGGAGAGGGAACGGGGCAGGGGATGAGGGAGACTAACAGAAAAAGAATAGAAACTATGGTGCTCTTCTTCACTCCAGGCAGGTACAGGCTCCCAGCCTGCCCTGTGGCCAATCCTGTAACTGCTCTCATGCAAGAGCCGCTTCAGGAGTGGCCTGAGCACTGAGGATTTGCCCTCCAGGACTGACTGGGAGACTGTGCCTGCTCTCTCTCTAACCCAGCAATGCAGCTGGGTTGGAGACAGCTTCACTGTGCATGTGCGTTTGGCCGGCCTGTGACTGCCGGCCAAACCCACATGCCCAGTGTAGGCAGTGGCCAACTCTCCCCACCCAGCCTGTCACCACCCTGGCACCGCCCCTAAGCCTCGGCACAAGGAAAAATAAACCCATTTTATAATTGTTTTATTTTTCAAATTTTTTAAATGCCAGCAGGGCAGGCGACGCTCCTCTGACATTGCAGAGGAGGGGCAGCTGAAAGAAGTGCAACATTATTTATTGTCTCTATCCGGTAATAGAAATATGTTAATACCAGCTGATATTAATTCATTCGATGAGGTAAGTGAAATTCCTATTTTTAAGAAGTACATTTGTTATTTAACATATTGGTTCAAAAGTATGAAAAGATGAAAGGGTGCATGTAAATTTAACATGAAACAGTTGAACAAAAACAAATGCAAAATATGCAACTGAACAAATCCTTTGTACACTGAAAAGAGCTGCTTGTATTTTTTAACTTTCTGAAAACTTTAAGATTGCTGTATGTTTTATGGTAGGCCTGGGCAAAATTTGCATTACAGAGTCATAATTAGTAGCATTTTTATGTTACTCTTGGTATGCCAAATTCCTGAAATTACAATATTTCACCACATTCTTTTATTACATGGCATTTATGAAAACCAATTCACCGTTTGCAGGAAAAAATGTGAATGACAGAGGTCCAGTAGCTGTTGTGCATTTATTTGCACTATTTTTTTAGTGCGAAGTGCATCTTCATGGCAAAATGGACATGAGGACACATTTTCACTAAAATACTGCACCTAATGCGAGTTTCACATTATGTATGATTACACCTAATATTGCATGAGTTTATTGAAATGTATGTAATTTGCTTTCGCTTTATTATGCAAACCCCTATTTCAAAGCACACTTAGGCCCCAATTGGGTGTCCACGGACAGCCAGACTTGCTGGGTTTCGGTGGTGGCGGTGCAGTTAACTCATGATGTTGCAGCGGTGCAGAGGCATCCATATGCTTGATGGGACTGGTATGGTCCTGTAAAGCATATTAGGAGTTTTCTCTCCACCAGGGTTTTCATGGTGGTGCTTCCTCCATGAAAACCCTGGTGGAGAGGAAAAAAGGGGACCATAGAGGGCCCCTTGGTGCCTGTGCGCGCTGCAGATGCACATAGTGGGGCACAACATGCCCTCCCCCGGTTGAAGGCACACTAGTTCCTGCACAGCATAGACTTTTCTGTCCATGCCATGCAGGAACTGTTTTTGGCGTTCCCATTGCAGTGCCCATTTTTAGCAGCACTGCCAAAAAAGCCTGCCAGAGACGAGGAAACTCTTAATCTAGTGGGCGGTCAGACCACAGCATAATCGGTGCGGCGGCAGAGCAAAACCGGCACTGCGCCGCCAAAGTCAGAATAGAGCCCAAAGTCACCTTTAAGGCAATCTGTTGGTGCTAACCAACCACTTGTAATACGCCATAAACATCAACGTAGGAAACGAGATAATGTAAGAGAGACAATGTTGTTCCTGCTTCCTCCCACCTTCAACTAAAACTAGACTTGAATGAACTCTTTTCTCGTAATTACAGGGCTTTTTGTTGAAATGGGAAGACCAGCATTATGCTCTTGGGGGAGTAGGGTGGCTGGAGAGAAAGTTGGGAAGACTTTCAATATGAGAAATTGAAATCGTTTTACCTTGGAACAATGTACAACAGACTCCACAAACAGGAGCAATACATAATTTTCTTTTTGTAACAAGGTCACTTCTCATGATTTTAGTCAGTTCAAAGCCTGTAAATTGCAGTAAATTATTTTCGCAAAGAGGATTGATAATATTAGTTTGTTCAAAATGAGTAAAGACTCTAGTCACCTCATGCCTCACATTGCAGGCCATATCACCACTGTTTCTGCTTAAATCTAATCCACCTCTGTACCATAGCCCTCCTGATCAGCATGTTTAACAGATCATCTCATGATGGAGTAGCCACAGAGGTGAATCCTTAAAGTTTCCCCTTTCTCTAAATTTGCAGATAATATAACAAAATACTGGTGAACAGATAGATTTGAGACATGGAGCTTCTAACAAATAGGGTCCAACTGAATCAAACCTCTTATGACATCAACAGGCTTTATACTATTCCTCCAGAGGGGTTAAACTCATGATAAATGTACTAATGCTTTGATTAAAAGCTTATGGAAGCCTGAGGAATAGACAGACTAAGGGGACAGAGAATGGAATTAGGACACATAGGCCCTTATTATGAGTTAACAATTAATTCAGATCAGCTTTAATACCAGCATATTAAGAAAAACACTATTCAAATCCAAGAATATTGCCCAGAAATATTACTTTCGTTAATATAGCAAGTCATCAAATAAATGTTAAGTACTTTAATACTAGAAACAAAAATAAAGAACCACTAAATATCCCCACACAATAAAAAGACACTAGACATATAAAAATAAAAACTAACAATCTAGCCTAATTTAAAAAAATTATGAATGAAACACAGCACACTAAAAAAACTTAAAACACAGAACACAGAAGTAAAATAAAAATGATTTCATTCATATTTAATGCAGGTCTATAAAATTAAAAACAATTGAAAGTCAACTAATAAACATTTTACATTTCATTAATAATTAATACAACAAAACAATATATATATATATATGTAAACTAAATATTTAAACCAACATATTTGTAACATTCATTAATTGTTAACTTTATGACAGAGCATTCATAAAACACATCCAAACAAACAGTTTCACCAAATGTAGTTAGAAAATCTAAAAGTCAAACAGCAAAGAAACCAACTAAAATCATTAACCTTTGAAACAGTTAACTAAGTACCATGCATTATTCATTTTAAAAAGTATTTACATGACATACAAATGTTCAATATACTGTTTCACAAACAAAACCTGCAGTTCAAGAAGGTGAAACACTGCCAGATGTCTGGAACACACCACAGAAAGACAACTTCAAAGAAACTATACAACTTACATGAAATTAATTAAACAAACTAAATTAAATAAACAAGATCTAAAAAGAAGCGTAGTTAGACCAACTACTAATGATTTCAATGTTTTCCTTGCTCCCTAAATACAAATAAATAAAATAAATTCAAACTGAAAAGAAATTAGCACTGAAAATAAAGTCAAGTACATATTCTAAAATCAATACCACAATAACAAATAAAAAGTAAGTAAAATATCATATAACATTAATAAATACTTAATTAAAAACGTATCTTTTAAAAATAAACTTAAAAAGACTTCAAAAAACAAACTAAATCAAACTAAATTCAAAATTAATCATGGGAAAATAATACTGCTATATTTTACCAACAGTCCAAAGAATCACAGGGGGGGAAAACCATCTAAATTAACAAACAATTAAATTCACATTACTGAAAAGCACCACAAACATCTAAATGGTAAGAATAAATGTACAAAAATGTTTAATAAGTGTTAAATTAAGAATCTAATTAAAGATTAATATTAGTTGATAAATAATATAATATTGTATAACTGCCAGATTTAGGGGTCTATTAGGATGGGAGGTTGATAGCCACCACCGGTGCGGCGGTGGCCACCACCCGTACCAGCAGCGGCCATCCGCCCATGGTCGAAACCCGGAAAACCGCTGGTCCAATTACCATTGCGGTCGTGACTGCGGCGGTGTGATTTTCTGCCTGCCACTTTTCCACCAGTTGCAGTCAGCCCGCTTGCCTGGCGGGCAGAGCTGGACCGCTACAATTGTGGCAGATCAGGGCCAAGCACCACCGTCACGATTATGATGCCGGCGGTAGGCAGCCTTTCTACAGTGCTGGAACCGCCTTTGTTATCTGACCGCTAGCCGTTTCAGGGAGTAAGAACATCTTTGACTGCTGATGGTCAGGAAACTTGTGTTATGCATGGCGGTGCTGCATTGCACCACCAGCATATTGTGAGCCCCTGACCACTGTGCCACCACCAGGGAATGCGGTACCCTGGCGGTCGCAGCAGTCCAATGGCAGTCAGACCACCAAAGTTGTAATATACTGGTCAGACCGCCAGTGTGGCTGTGGTCGTACCGCCACCGCCACGCCACCGTGAGTTTGGCAATCCACGGACCGCCAAACTCATAATTAGTCCCTTAATCTTAACACACACAAATTTCACTTTCCTTTTGCATGACAATTAGAAAAGAATAGTTTTACATCCTACTTTCAATAAACTACTAAAACTTGCCCAGGGCAACATGTGGATGATGAAAAGTATGCTCAAATTGCAGCCATTCTCACAAATCCAAGCAATCAATGGAGAAAACCAAACCACCAACATAGTGTTAGTCTATGCGCTTTGCCAGACAAACGAAGTACAACATACCAAGAACTATTACATTAAATTCAATTCAAAGCCAACAATTAAAATCCACAAACAATTATTATTAACTTTGAGCAATCCTTTTTAAAAATATATCCAAATACAGCCAAAAAGAGGTGTTGTAAGTATCTGGTGACACCTGCAAAAGTTGCCATTGAGTATAGAATACTCCACAAATGTTGAATTTACCCATGTTTTAACAAAAACGAATTCCCCTAGCACAAAGTAGCAAAGCATTACAGCGTATTATTAGAATCATCATGCTACCAAAGACCTGAACACAAATTTTACTTCTAGTGGACTACTTTGAGGATACTTGTGATGGCAGACTGCACCATTATGGTCAGAGACACCAACCCAAGTATCATATACCATTATAAGACATTTGTGACAGTATCATGGCACAACAAGCAAAAGCTAACAAATCAGTGAAAGGGTGGCACAGCTCCTTCCAAGAACCTTTAGGACAAAGACACACTAAGCTATATAATTGTTTTGAAATTGTAAAAAAGAAACAATGCTATAAAAATACATCTGCTGTTCTCCTTGATAGCATTGTTTCCATTTATAATATACATTGACTTCTTTATCTAACTGAGTCCTTCTCTTCACTCCGAGAAAAAAACTCCCATTTTAAATATTCTTCACCCAACTCCCCTACAAACTCTATGTCACTGCCCCCTCATACGCCCTTTATCTAGTAGGCCTGGCATGCAGGAGTCATGTTACGCTACCCCTGTAGTACCTTATGGCGCTATGATTCCATGCCCGAGTTTCCCCAATACCCCTGAATCTATAATGCCTGAGCTTACGAGCATTCCCTGAACAAGTGAACCAATGGCTTGCCTTGCTACCGCTGTTACTAGGGTCTTTGAGTGTTTTCCTTCTGCATGTTTAGACAAAAGGAAACATTTGTTTCCCTGTTAATTAATTCCATCTGTTAGTTTGCACCTGCTCTTCCTGTGAGGTTAAAGCCATTGTACTATCACGTGTTTACTTCAGGACTCTTGGAAAACCTTCCAGATTGCCACGTACGCCACATCCCACACCTGATCCTTCTGTATCCATTGGACTCTGAACATGTGTTATAAACCACGTCCAAACCTAAGCCCCTTGCTTGTCCTTCGCTTCCTGCAAAACAAGCTTCCTTTGTACACAATCACCTGAAGAATCGATCGGACCTATGCAGCGCACTTCTCGGCTGCAGTTAGTTCTTTGCTCCTCCAGTGATTCCATTGGCTCCAGCTCCCGTGTCGCACCCTTCGTCTCTGCCTCCTGCTCAGCTACTCCAGTTCCTCAGCAACATCCTGAGTCAAGACCTTCTTTGAACTTAGGGCAAGTTAAGGTACTTGGCTAACTGCTAATTATCAGGTTAGTGCACACCTTTATTTTATAGTATGAGCAGGCCAGAGTATCGACATATTCAAGACTATAGACGTGTCTTCAAGTTTCCTCCCAGTGACTTCTCTCCAGTTCACCTTGATTGTTCTTGCTCTGGAACTCTCCTGCAACCTTGGACTTTGAACTGTGTTT
The DNA here is from genome assembly GCF_964261635.1 of Lissotriton helveticus. Classification (NCBI taxonomy): domain Eukaryota; kingdom Metazoa; phylum Chordata; class Amphibia; order Caudata; family Salamandridae; genus Lissotriton; species Lissotriton helveticus. Next base: position 696,876,236 of record NC_136063.1, read on the forward strand.
ATATAAGGACTTGAGACTTTTCTCATAGTTTCTCTGATGAACAGTTGTGCCAAGAGAATTCTCCTCTGAGTGCATGATTCATGTACGAACCTTTACCAAGACTTATGTTCCGAGTTTATCTTTGGGAGTCTCATTAACTGCAATCTGTATTTCAAGTTATTCCTTGGGAGTGTATTGCTTCAATATTTGGTTCCAGACATTCTGTTTCCTTGCTGTGTTTCTGAAAGAGACTGTAAGTATATGTTACTGAAGGTATTGCAAATCCATCGTATGAGAGGCCTGTAGTATATTGATGGTAATTGCATCTTTTTCTTGTTTCCAGTGTATTATGTCTTTGCTAAATTAGAGGTCATGGTCCTGTGTACATCTAGTAAGCAGACTCAGAGGGTCTCCAGTCAATACTGTGCTGCACAGTTGCTGATCGGAACCAGTCTGCAAGTCTGTCTTTTCTTATGGTGTCCCAACCCCCCATCCTCCTTGGGGACAGGGTGTGACTAAGTGTTTGTTCCTCCGCATGCCCAGTTCTCTGGAGGGATAGGAGGCCAGCAATGGCTCCAGTATCGTCTTCGCGGTTGGAACCAGGTGAGTGCATAACACCCTACATCCTGTTTCAAAACAATAAATAAGAAAACATTTTTATCAATAAATGACCAACAGAATCTATATGTAAATACAAAAAAAAACAAAAAAAGTACGGACACAAAACTACACAAACCAACAAAATGAATTGTAAATGTTTTCAGTCTGAAATATTTGGCAACAGCCTCTCATTCTATATCTAGATCCCCCAAGACTGTAGTGAGGTTGTGTTGTCCTTTTCATGCCATAGGAGTACACTAGTTTTTCCATTGAGTTCAGAAAATGTACTTTGCTTTATCCTCCTCTCTTATCTGAGTTTCCAAAAAAAACATAATCTAAATAATGAACAAATGTATCAATTCCTAATTGTATTCTTAATGATATGACCGAATAGGTGCTGATCATCTGAAAAAATGCACAAGGGACAGAACAACTTATCAGCATGACTTGATTAACAAATATGTGAACGGCAAATTGTATCCCTAATAAAAATCTCAGTGTACAGTAAGAACTTAAACACTGCTTTTATAGCTTACTCCATCATTACGCCCCATGTTAATATTTTGTTACTCTCTGTATAGCGTTTTCAAAATGGAAATATTTCACGTTACAGTCTTCCACCCTCATTATATCATTAATAGACCCCCTGTTTTGTTTAGCAACAACCACAATTGGTTAAATATCATGTTTTTTACATTAGATATATATTTGTATTCTAACATACATTGGCACATGTTTTTGTAAAACATAATTGCTCGCACATTTTTTACAAACATTAACTTTTTAATGTACATTTGTCTTCTATTTTTAAGATATTGCTTTAACATTTCTGTTTAACATGTTAATTTGTTTAACTTATATTACATACATATTTTTTTAAATAAAATCTTTGAAAATTATGTTACATTTTTTCTTCAAATAAATACACATTATCTTTTTACATTGTATATGAAGAAATATGTTTTATATACCGTATTTTCTGGCATATAAGACGACTTTTTAACCCATGAAAATCTGCTCAAAAGTCAGGGGTCGTCTTATACGCCGGGGGTATCTTACATCAAGGCAGGTATAGCCCAAACCCTATAGTTTAACAGGAAAAGTAGGGGGTCGTCTTATACGCCCAGTCGTCTTATACGCCGGAAATTATGATATTAACTATTAACACATACAAGTGTTTTTTACAATTGTGAATAGTTTTTAAATATATGTTTAAATTTTCGTACATTTACTTTTTTTACCACATTTTTAGTATATGAAAATAGATACTTAAAAATAACATATTTTATTTTGTATTGTTCTGTATGATGTTTAAGTTTTTTCTTCTATTTATTAGGCTGCCATTTTATTTTCCTCTTAGTTAACATCTTAGCCTGTCTTGTTTTTTTGAGGCATTACTGGTTGTGTTCTATGGCAGTCCCCCATACCAGTTCTACTGGTCAGGTAAGGTAACTTCGTTTGTAATTTTTGGGGTTTTAGTATTTGGGGGGGTCTGTGTTTAGGATTAGTATAGTTAGCGTAGGGTAGTGTTTGTTAGGTTTTTGTTTAGGTTAGTGTTAGAACTTATAGCAGCCGAGTGTGATTGGCCTCATTCTATTGTTGTTACAGGTATATTGTGTTTGTTAGTTATGTCTTGATTGTATGTGTGTTTTGTGACTTCCTTATGTATTGTAACAGCTGATAGTGCAGGCAATCAACAGTAGCATCCACATGCACCAAGGCCACTACTTTATACTTCACCCTCACAGCATCATGTCTCCACCAGAAATATTGACAACATAGACATCTTTTCACTGTGGTGCAAGGGTGTCTCCATTGGTGCATGGCAGCCATAAGTGTACCAGCACAGTGAGACAGCAGAACTGTGCCACTTCTAAGTAGGCATGGTCCAGTTCTTGTCTCTCCAGTTCATTCGACGCAGCACAACAACTTTATTTGCTATGTTGCATTGTGTGAACTAAATATGCCCCTTACATAGGTTTTCAGGTTATTTATTTGAGTGCAAAATAGTGTTTTTGCAAACAATAGTCATTTGTGAATTCTTCATACATACTATTTTTTATTTTTTTATTTGGTATTCCTTTATGGAAAAACTTCAATTTCCACCACAATTTAATGATTCCTTATTTTGGCACTTTGCTATACAATTTTAAGAAACCATTATTTTTTTGCCTTTAGTGTTTTGGGTAGGGCTAATATAGGTGTTGCAAATCAGTTTGCCACTCTGTGTGACTGATTTTGTACATGAGGTTCCTACTACCTAATGGGAATATTACGTACACCAATTTTTTCTTTCCATCTGTTATTTCCTTGTGTGTTTAAGTGAATCCAAATAGTATTATAAAAGTGTGTTTACAGAATCATTAAGAAGTTCTCCTGTATCTCTGTGCTATTCTGGTGTGTGACTCCATTTTCTTGCACTGCTGTCTAATAAGCACCGAAATATCAGAGACTGGTCAGTCGTTACATCTGTTGAAGTGACAGCAAGGGTTGCCTGATATTACAAAGTAGGGGTTTGGGTAGGTGTTTTTGTAACAGGTGGTACCACTGAGCAGCTGTCGAAGATGCACTGCCCAAATGCCTATGTTCTACTAAATAAAACTATGATGGCCTAATCTTGCTTCAATAGTTTTTTGTCTGTTGTTTTTTTTTAAACTTTAATTTCCGTTTTCTTCAATACAAAAGAATTACACATGTATACAACAGGATGTGGGAGCACGCCGCTAACCTCTCAGGCAAGGTTCGCCCCTGGCATTCTGGGAAATGCAGTCTCTTGTAGCTCGCTCCTATATTTTCGAGTATTTCACCAACGTTGATGCAGCTAGTGCTGATCTCTAGACACGTGTTACTGGTTTATTAACCGTCATCAGTAGAGAATACAGTCTTGTATTTTGGGGTTTGCTGAGTAGGCTGACAAACATTATATCAGGTCCGGTACCTCTCACTGATGCGCAGGTGCTTCATCCACAAGCTCGTATGAATTTTGGTATCATGTATAGGTTTCAGTATGGCACACGCCCTGTAAAGCTTTGAAATCAAATGCGCGCTGTCTGCATTTTCTTTAACCAGCTTTAGAGGGGGAAACGAGACTGGCTCAAGTGGGAATGTCGGGAAAGTGGAACGTAAGGCGGAGCGGATGCGGCCCAGGATGAACTTGTCCATTATGCTACCACAGTTAAAGCGTGTATCTTCCATGAGGGAAAAAATATGGCCCTCTGGATATAGATCCCCCAATCGTACTAGTTCAAATTTCATCAGGGTGCACTGTACCAGTCTTTCACCCATGATGGGGATCAAACAGGGGTTGACAACAGGTAGAGCTGAGTAGTATAACCCATCCGGTCCAGTGACCCAGCATAATTTATGCCATGCCCAGCTCATTGAGGAGACGGTTTGAATGTCGAGTGGGTCTCTGGGGAAACCCGTAGGTAGGACCATCGAGAGGCGATCAGGAAGTACAAGGTCTGCCTCAGGTCTCAAATAGCGGATCTGGGCATCAGGGTGATACCCGGTATATGCATAGCTACTCTGTGCCACCAAATAATAAAGCTGAAAATCCGGTACATTATAACCCCCTCTCTCATATGGTAACGTAAGGACTGCCCATCGGACTCATGCTTGTTTACCGCCCCACACCAGCCGGCTCAGATGGGAACGGAGCGCACTAAAAAATTGATGGGTGAGAGGAATCGGTATGTCGTTAAAGTAGTAAAAAAAAATTGAGGAGGACTATCATCTTTATGATTGATACTCGGCCAGCTAATTTTTGTTTGAATATATTTTATTGCATTTCTTTCATTAGAATACAGGAAAACAGAAGAGTACAGCAGTAGTGTTGATGAGATGCGTCATCATATATCCGTTATCTACATATGAATACATAAAGAAAATAGAGGAATTTTACGAATCAATTTAAAAGATAGACTGACAAGGATGGGAAATGCAGCTGTACAAAGATACTTCTACCTGACAACATTCAGCTGGTATTATAGCTCTGCCCAGTTTCACCCGGCAGAGAACGAACATCTATATGGCAGGACATTCATAACAATAGAGTGTCTGACGAGAAGTGTCTGAGTGCGCGAGAGGACTGATGAAAGAACACTTAACAGGACAGGTGTAATGCGTGTAAAGAATATCCAAGCCTCAAGAAGTGTTATATTGGGGGAAAGTCAGGCAGGCAGGGTGCTACCGCACTGATAAAACAAGCGAAGCGTTAGGCATCGTCTCCCTGTCACGGGGCGTGACCCTACGTTATGTCCCTAAGTGTCACACTCATCCCAAGGGTGTTATCCACGTCTGAGTGTTCAACGTCGTCCCATAAGCACCCCGCAGAGCGCTAGAAAGAAATCTGCAAATAATCAACATTCAATATCATTTACTCAGAACGTTAAACAGTAATCAAAGAACCTGTGAAAATAGGGGCTGTAAGCCAACGGAAGGGGAGAAAACAATAGTAGGGAGGAGGGGGGGAATATTAACAAAAGAAGAGGCTTGCATTTAAACAAATGAGACGGGCTGAGTGGGGGGTAAGTGTATGTGCAATTGTGTCTGCAGTGGGTGTCATCCAGTGTCGCGCATAGTGGCCGCAAAGGCGGCGGCAATAGGGGGGAACTCCCATGGGAGGTCCCCGTCGGAGGGAGGAGGGTTGATGCCGGGAGTCAATATGTAACCTAGAGGAAGGGAAGGAGGGAATGAAAGAGGAAGGAGGAAAGAAGGGCGGGGTGGCCAGGCGGCGTCCAGTGAGAAGAGCCTCTATGTGATCCCTCCTTGGGTACACACCTGGTGAAAGGCAACTAGGTTGTCATCCCAAGTCTGAGCTATCGGGTACATGCGGGTCCCCGCTGTTTCCTCCCTGTGCAGGTCCACGCTTTATACCTGCGCCCAGGTAGTAAATGAAGTGCGCCGATGTATGGCCTGGGGAGGCTCACTATTCTTCCAGCCCTTTGTGACAAGCCTCTTAGCCGTTATTAACCCAAGGTCCCAGAATCTAGCCCGGGCTTTTAACTGTTTCGTCCATTTGAATAGGCCCAGCAAGCAAGCCTCCCATGTGTTAGGTAGGCTTCCCCCGGTAGACGCCGCAAGGGAAGTTGATACTACCGACCAATAACTGAACAAGTGTGGACATGCCCAGAGCATGTGCAAAAAGTTTGCATCTACCAGCCGACACCTGGGGCACGCCGTCGCACTAAGGTTAAAATAGCGATTTATTTTATCCGGGGATAGGTACGCACGGTGTAGAATGAAATATTGGATAGTTTTGAATCAGGAGTTGCGCGGGATGTTCAACACTCCCGGTAACACCCTCACCCATTCCCCATCAGTCCAGTCCTGTCCCCTATCCTCAGTCCATTTGTCACGCAAGCACTGTGAGGAGAACTGGGTGTGCGTATGTAGGGCCTGTGCCAACCAATGAACAATGTGGGAACCATTCCCCATTACGTGCAAATACTGCATCAATAGGTGGGTAGGTGGCTCCTCTGTGAGATCCCCCCAGGCCTGCGAGTATGAGCGTACGATCGCTGCATGCATAAGGAATTCTCCGACCGGTAGCCCCAAGGTGGCCGCCAGCGTCTCAAATGACAGCAGTGTACCTTCAGAGAACAAGTTCCCCAGTCCCTCCAGGTCAGCTCGCGTCCAGCTACTCAGCGTAGCCTCTGTAAGAGCGCTGCCTTCCCAGGGCAGCCCCAACAGTGGTAGATTGGGGGCAAATGGAGTTTGTGAGCTTCAAACCCCTCATGTAGCATTTCCGGGCTAGCGCTAGGTGTAACTGTTTTGGGCATCTGACTGTGGCTAGAGGGTGGAACAGCGCATGAACCTGTGCCGTCGTCATGATTATGTCCTCCGTAGCAGTATCTCCCTGATTTTTCCCGCTTAACCAGAAGGTCACCCATTGTATCTGGGCCGCCAGATAATAAAGTTCCTGGTTGGGAACCGCCAATCCACCACAATCACAGAGGCATACAGTGTCTTCAGGGCTACCCGGGGTCGCCCCTTGTTCCATATCAGATGCCTGGTTAGAATCTCTAATTCCCGGAATATTCTGGTCGGGACATAAATAGGAATGTTGGTATAGTAATACAACAGTTTAGGCAGCACTATCATTTTTGTCAGCGTGATGCGACTTGGGACATTGAGTGGGAGGGAGTTCCAAAATGTTACCTGAGCGGAGAGTGATGAAACTGCCTGTACCAAATTGCCATCCAGCATATCCGCGGGGTTACGATACACGTGCACCCCCAAGTAGCGGAAAGTGGTCTGGTACCAAACAAGTCGTTCACCTAATTTCTCTATTTCACATTCTGGTGTGTCCACAGCAAAGGAATATACTCCAGACTTTGCCCAGTTAACCTTAAGCCCCGACATTTGCCCAAATTTGTGAAAGATATCGGAAAGCGTCCGCGGGAAGCAGGTCAGATCCCTAAGGTAGAGGAGCAGGTCATCTGTGTATAGTGACACTGCATGTAGCCTGTCGGCAAGAGGGATGCCCCAGTCTTCTCCGGAAGCTCGGAGCCGCGCCGCCAGGGGTTCCATCATGAGGGCGAATAGTAAGGGGGAAAGAGGACACCCCTGTCTAGTGCCTCTGCACACTCGGAAAGGGTCCAAGAGCAGTTTCCCCGTGCGGACTCGCACTGTAGGTTCCCGGTACAGGGGTTCCACCATCTGGAGGAAAGTATCGCCCAAGCCAAACTTCTCTAGCACCAGTCGCAGGTAGGGTCACTCCACAGAATCAAACGCCTTTTCGAGGTCAAGAACCAGGCATCCTGAGGAAGGCCATCGGGTCGTAGCTAGACTTTGGATTCTAAACAGGCGTCTGATGTTATATGACGTACTGCGAGGTGGCACAAAACCGTTCTGGTCCCTGTGTACTAAGCCTGGCACCAGGGGGGCCAATCGTTGAGCGAGCATGGACGCTAGGATTTTGTAGTCGGTGTTGAGGTGAGCCAGTGCCCTATACGAGCCCAGACTGAGCTCATCTCTGCCCGGCTTCAGGAGGGACACTAGGTTCGCCTCGTTTAGGGAAGGCGGAAGGGCAGAATCTGCAATTGCCACCCTATGTATGCGCAGCAATTCGGGGATAAGGATAACGGAGTACACTTTATAGAACTCCGCGGGCAGTCCGTCTGGCCCTGGGGACTTGCCATTGGAGAGGGAAAAGATAACCGTCCGCAGTTCTTCCGCTGTGAGTGGCGCTTCCAATTCTCCCCGTTGCTCACCGGTGGATGCCGGCGATGGCCAGGCCAACAGATACGCCGAGATATTGTCATGCGAGTGACGAAGACGAGAGCGATAAAGGCCTCATACTGTGACGTGAATGCCTCATGAATAGCTCTCTGAGTGTAGACAATGGTGTGTAGGTTAGTGCGTATAGCCATCACCGGTGTGGTCTGAGTGTCGCGCCTAATCAGCCATGTTAGCAATTTACCAGGTTTGTCGCCTGATCGATGTGTTCGCGCTGAGTGGGCAGCATAATTCAGATTCTTCAACCTGTCTAACAGTTGTGTATGTCGTTCCCTGGCTGTCTGTAAAGCCCCATCGTCTCCCTCCGCTGCTTCACGTTCTCCCACCAGTAGCACAGATTCAGTCTGTGTCAGGTCTGTCTCTATCTGCTTTCGCATTCCTGCTTGCATGCCCAGACAATGGCCCCCGATGACTACTTTAAATGCATCCCATTAATACTCGGCCAGCTAATGACAGGGTTAGTTTTAGCCATTTCTCTAGCTGCGTGGTAAGTGTGTCCACTGCCCGTCCATAGTTAAGACTTAATATTTGGGCTGAGTCTGGATGAATATGAATACCTAAGTATTTAACCAACTCCGGGGCACCATTCTAAAGGGAACTCACAGTCCAATGGCTTTGTGCTGTTTGTCAATGGAAAAATGACTGATTTGTGCCAGTAAATGCCAACCCTAAGAAACGGCTGAATATAATAATTTCTCTAATCAACTTGCTTAAATTATCTTGGGGGTGTCGAACATATAGAATCATGTCATCAGCATATAACGAGACCAATAGGGGGCCGGTATTAAATTGTAACCCACTGTGTAGGTATCTTTCTTGAAAGTGACGTATTAGGGGGTCTATGGCCACAATGAATAATAGAGGGGACGGGCAACCCTGCCTGTTTCCGCGTGTTAGCCAAAAGGGACTGGAGAGTGTGCCATTCAAACGCAGTCTGGCAGTCGGTTTATTATACCAATAGGGCTGTTGTGGCAATAAAGCCCATGGGCATGCCCATGCGGCACATAACTGAGAGGAAGAAGGACCATTCTAGAGATTCAAAAACTTTCTGTGTCTAACAGAATGTCAGCAGCCGGAATGTCGGGGTTAATCCTATGAATGTCCGAGAAAAACGTGCGAAGATTTAGGGAAGTGGAGTGATCGGGCCCAAAACCGGATTGGGCTGGGGAGATTATGTATTCCATTAGTTGGGACAACCTATTTGAAATGACTTTTGCTAATATTTTATAATCTAAAATTAGGAGGGACAGCAGTCGATAGGAACCGCATTGCCAAGGGTCCTCTGCATAGACCTCAATGAGTTTAGGAGCCAATATATCTTTATATGTTTTGTAGAACTCTCCCGGGAATCCATCCAACCCAGGTGCTGAGGAACCACAAATAGTGTCTATGGCGTGAATCACATCTGCAACAGAAATGGGTTCAGCTAAAAAATCCTGCATATATTTTCCGAGATAAACAAACGCAATTTCGTCTAAGTACCTCTCCTGTGCCTCGTTGTTATCCCCATGGGTAGAAGAATATAAAATGGAGAAAACCTCCAGAAAACTACTCTGGATATCTTTCGTGGAGGTTTGGTTGTGAGAGTCTGATGCCCGCAATTCAGTAATGTACGGTTTGTGATATGGTGGTCTCAATAATTGGGCAAGGACTCTGCCAGACCTCTCACCTTCGTCGTAAAGTCTAGCTGTCTGGTATTTCTCCAGAAATAAAATTTCTCTATCAGATGTTTCCCTGTTGTCCTCCAGGAGCACCAATTGTCTGCCTTCATATGTCGGTGTTGTTTGATGTATAGTAGTCTCATCTAGTGTTTTGAGGTCTTGCTCAAGCCGTGCTAGTGTGTTACAGAGATCTCTAAGGACACCAGCGTGTTTAGCAATGCATGTGCCCCTAAGAACAGCCTTAAAGCCCTCCCATAGAACTGCCCATGAGTCTACTGAGTCAGTGTTAATAGCAAAGTATCCTTCAATTGCCTTGTGTATCTCAGCCTTGAAAACGTTGTCTTGTAAGGCACGATTGGGGAACCGCCATTGTCGTTCGAAACCCTCCGGGCGGGGAATCTTAAGATGTAACATAACTGGGGAGTGATCTGAATAGGTCCAAGGAAGTGTCTCAACCAAAGAGCACCAGCCATAGATATCAGGTGAGATCAACCAGAAATCAATCAACGTCCATGTGTTGTGTTGACCTGACTAGTGGGTGTATTCTGTAGTGTTGAGGTTACGTTTCTGCCAAACGTCCAATAGGGTAAACCGGTCACAGAGTTCTCGGAGTACACAGCGGGCTCAGGGTTTAGAGTCAGGTGCCAACAGAGGTACCCTCCATGACAGGGTTGAGCAATATATTGAAATCCCCACCGACTATCAGCATCTGTGGAACTAACCTATCAAGCTGCGAAGCAAGGGGCGTGAACAAATTCTGGGGCATCAGTGTTGGGGGCATATATGCACAATAGTGTAACATTCCTACCCAAGACGGTCCCGGATACTGCAAGGTACCTCCCCTCGCTGTCTTGGTGCAATGAACTAAGGCGGAATGGAACCCTGTTATGTATTAAAATGGCGTAGTTGCTGTAATTTGCAAAATATCTATCCGTATGTATTAAAATGGCGTAGTTGCTGTAATTTGCAAAATATCTATCCGTGCCCTAGCTAGACCCAAAATGTGCCATGCCCATCTTGGGAAGGTGTGTCTCTTGTAAATAGGTGATGTCTACCTTGTGCCTTAATAAATAGTGGATCACCTGTCTACGTTTCCGAGTGTTATTCAAGCCCCGCACATTCCAAGATAGTAGGGAGAGGTTCTATGGACCCTCTACCTTACCAAACCTGGCCATCCATCTGGTGTGACATTTCCATCATAGTATTAGAGCGACTACGAACAACAATGATCAATCTTGAATGATTCAACTATACGAAAAAAATTGACTTACAAATTAAATTACCCTCCCACCTCCCCCCCACCCACCAAACCCCAACCAGGGAAAGGCCATACCCCAAATGATAATGAACGTGAAGTACTAAATTGCTTTACGCTGGATTGACATTCCTAAAAAGCATTATCCCAAAGTGAACCAGACAAAGGATACACCATGGGGGCAGCAACGCCCCGGAAAGCTTCCCGCTTAATGCAATAGCAATATAAAATTGTATAACATGTTCCTGTCAAAGTTAAACACAAGTTGATGAAATATGAGGTAGTCCGATCATCCCCAGCCAGCACTTGAAAACAGTTCCGCACTTGCATCTGAGCCGCTGTAGGGGGGAGAGCCAGATCCCGCTCTGACCGAAGGGTTGTTTTTTTGTTTGTAGACACAACAGAACTCTTGTGCCTCCGCTGGGTTATCGAAAATGCTGGCCCTGCCATCCACATCAATTTTCAGCCTGGCCGGGAACAACATACCATAGCGCAGTCCCAGGTTTCTTAGGGTGGCTTTGACCCCATTGAATTTATGCCTAGCCTTCTGAACCATAGCTGTAAAGTCTGGATAGAAGGACAGCTTGGAGCCTTGCCAGTCCACATCTCCCCTTTCTCTCGCCAGGTGAGGTGTTGTGTCTCTATCTCGGAAGTTCATGACACGTGCCACAATGCGCCTGGGGGGGAGACCGGGGTCGGGCGAGGACCCAGTAATCTGTGTGCCCTCTCTATGACAAAGCATGGAGTGAATGCCTCTTTTCCAAACAATCCCAACAACAGAGTCTCAACAAATACATCCATGCGTCCTGTGGAAGTCGTCTCGGGTACGCCAATAATGCGTATGTTATTTCAGCGACTGCGCGCCCCAAGGCCCTCATTTTTAATGCCCACCTCTTTCAAAATGCGTTCTACGCACTCTAGACGTTTAACGGATTGAGCAGTCCCATCTTCAATGTCAGAGATGTGCACCTCTGCCACATCTAGACTTCTGTCATGAAATTGATTTTGGCGCAGAGATTTGAGATGGTTTTATCAAGAATATCAAAGCGGCTGTCCAACGCCTTAAAGCCAGCTCTCATCTCTTGGAGCAGAGAGGGCGCCATATCAGAGGAGCTGTCTCCCAGGCATAGGTTCTGCGCAGACTCTGCCATAGCGGGATTGTGTGCTGGGGTGGTGTCTGCGAGCTTCTCAAATGGAAGAGTTCTTTGCTTTGGGTCTTTGCGGCCCATGCCGCGCAGTGCAATGTTGCCGTGACCCACCAGGCGTCAGCGGGTATTTCTAGGGTGTTCGATCTCTTCTGCCTCGCTGCGTGATCTGCCAGGTAACAACAACAGGCCAAGCAGGGGGTGAATCAGGAGCCAAGTCGGTCCGACAGCGGGGGTGATGTGGGCAGGCTGACGCGGCTTCTGGTCAAAGGCAGGTCCCATATACCTCAGGGGGGGCACAGGCACAGTTGAACGGAGCTGATGGTGCGAGGATGAGGCTCAGTCCTGTGAGCGATGTGTAGGGTGCAAGATCCAAGAGCCCACTGCGCAGCAGGACGGGGGCACACAAAGGAGTTGCCTCCCGTTGAAAGGGAGGGTGCAGAGTTTTGGCCTGCGGATTAGTTTAAAGGCAGCAAACTGGGGCGTAAGTAATGTCGTCTTCAAACCATCGCCGCCACCGGCACGAGCGCGTGGGGCACCCCGCTCCTCATTCCACCACAGTTAGCCTTCCCGCTCGTCTCCATGTATGTGTGTGTGGTGGCAGATGCGCTTCAATCGGCTGGCAGAGGTGAGGCCGCACGTTGATCCAGTACGCTCCCCTCCCCCCACAGGCCCCACATGTGTAGTAGGATTTGTCCGCTTCACCGGTACCGATGAGTATCCCGGCAGCCGGCGGCAGTTGATAGGGGCTGCGGGGAAGTCAGCACAGGGAGGAGGTGCAGTGGCTCTCACCAGCAATGGAGGCGGTCACGGTCACGGTCAGTCCCGGGCGGATCCGGCCTTGCACGTTGGAATGGAGGCAGGGTGATGAACCCGCGGCCGAACAGCTGCACTGCAAGGCCCGCTCGCCTCCGTAGTGGCAGTTCCTGGGCACCCAGTGGATCCGTTCTTGTTTTGGAGGGATCAGTTTCTCTTCCGATATCCCTCACATCGCGTTCGCAGTGTGATGTCGGCGCTGGCCTCAGGAACACGCCGGGAAGCTGAAGAGCCAAACGGAGCTTCAGAGCAAGGCGGCAATTTTAGTCGCAGGCTTGGCCACGCCCCCATCCTGCTTCAATAGTTGGTGCATCATGTCCAGGGCAGAGCTCCACTGCATTTCAACCTCTAGGATGAGTTCAAGGTAGTCAGCTGTTTAAGTTTATGCAAACCTATTGTAAGTGCCTACAATGGAGGATTAATCATGTGATATTTGGCCTGATCTCACTCTGAAAAGGATAAAAATATGTCAAGGGATGCTTTTTCTTCTTGTTGAGAGAAGAAGTCCTTTAATATGTCTTCTAAAGCCTCCATAAACCTAGTAGAATGTTAGAAAAACAATGATTAATTAAACAATAATTCCAGCTAAATAATTGTTTCTGTGCAGTGACAAGTAGGTTGTGGGCATATTGAATATTTTGGTCATGAAATATAACTAATAAATTGTGTTTTAAGACAACCAGTCTCCACCAATTCGGTGCACTGTGCATTTAGCTAATGCATCGAAAATGAAAAGGCAGTATTTCACATGGTGAAAAGATGAGAAACCTGACCACCACTGGCTTAAACTCCACTGCAGCACTGGATAAATCCAATCACATGTTAGCAACAATTAGCAGAATTGGAGTGATCTACCCCCCACAAAAAAAAGACATATCACTTATGCAAGCTGGAAAAATGACATGTACAGAATTTAAGCTTTGCCAATTGTCTGTATGCCTTAGCAGGTACAATGTACCTAGATCCATTGATAAATGTCAGGAAAGTTCAATCTCTTCCAAACTTACTGAGTCTTCCCAAGCAATGTTTTGAATGACCAGTCCCCACTCGAAGAAGGCACATCTGTGAGTGAGATTCATGGATTTTATGCTACCTTCTCTGACATTCCCTTGCTAAATCACCCAACCCCATAGTGTGGATATGTATGAACAATTTAATTTTATATTCCTTCACTACATTTCACAGAATTCTTCTTCAATCAGAATATTTAAAAAGTGGACGAATGTTTACTTCCTTTAATCAAACCCATTTTATCAGCATTTATTTTGTAACTATATACTGTCAATTCCTCAGGGCAATACTATCTTTACCCCAGAATTAAACGCATTTCTTTTCCTTTCTCTCTAAATTATAAACACAAATACAAAATGAAAACAAAATATGACTGCATCTGTATGCCTTCTGACATCATTTCTCCCTTTACTAGAATATTAACCTAATTAAGGTATTATAATGACAAATGACTGGTCATTGCGGCCTATAATCAGGATCACTGGAATTATGTGATTTTGTGACCGCTGTGTTTTCTGCATAATTATGGATTTGCCTCATTTGCCACATCAACTGCCATGTAATAAACTAAAACTGCAGTGACATGTTTTCCGTGTAGTGGAAGGCCCTTCACAAAGGTTGAATGGTCACGTTTTTGTTACGCATTGCAGTATTTGACTGTTAAACTAGTACTAATCAGGTGAAACATTTGCCCATACAGTGTTAACATATGTAAAAGTGACAAACAAATGAAGTAATACTATCCAAATATGTGCCACACTATTTCTCATAATGAGTCTTTTCTTGAGGAAAAAATTAGGCAACCCTTCTATATAATTTGGGCCTCCTCCCGTGCTGCAGGACTGCTGCAGGCCTTCTATAGTCCCAGGAGTATAAATGACAAAGAAGGGCTGTTTTGCGAAACACTATCTGCTTTGCCACACCCATACCTTAGAAAGGGGAAACATCCTTTACAACGCAACTTTTACCACGCAGTGCCTTTACGACGCAATTTTTACAACGCATTGCACTGGGGGGCGCTCTAGGATAGGGAATATGTTTAATTTACTATCCAACACCTTCCCTACTATCCACGGGGACTGGAGTTGGAATAGTAAATTAAACTATTCACTATCCAGCGCCCCAAAGCACTATGCGTTGTAAAGGCATGCGTTGTAAAAACAGCGTTGTAAAGGCATGCGTGGTAAAAGCATGCATTGTAAATTCATACATCCCTTAGAAAGAAATTGTGTTTTTTTGAGATTATGCTATGGGGCTAAACCCCAATTTAAGGACTCAAATGTAAATAATGACTGTAGGGATGTTTCAAAGTGTGCTTACTTGAACACTTGGTCCCTTTCCAGGCCTGAGGATGAGTTTGATGTTTTACTCTTAATAGAATGTTGTCTATTGGCTACTTCAGGTCTGATCAATGCAGTGCCCAAAAGGCATACATTTGCCTGTAAGAATTTGAAATTGAACAAAAAAAGAAGTGGTGGCAGTAATTTACAATGAGGGTATCATAGTTAATGTTCAGCATGACTTTAATGTTGGAGTGTCTGATAACTTTCTATTTTTTATAAAGAATGCTCATAGCAGTCTCCTGGTTTTAGTAGCCTATTGTCCTCCTGGACAGTCCTTTTTACTATAAATGTTTTTTAATTGATTTACTCAATCTTATTAACTTCTACTAGCATATTAATTGTGGGTGGCTTTAATTATTAAGCCAATGATTGAATAGTTGATGTTTGGTGGATCATTGTCATTGGCCAGGCAATTTCTCTGTTATATATAAGTTAAGTCTGATGTGGCAGGTATCAAAGATGCAACTTTGAAATGGGTCTGTTTTTTTGCAGTCAAACCAGACTCAGTTTGGAAAATTAGGCCTATTTACCTCCCTCCCCCCACACTTATTTACCATCTTTGTCATTGTCTAGATATGCTGTTGAAAACGACAGGGATAAAAGCTTATATGTATGGTGACAACACTGAATAGTGTGTGTAGAAAACAACTTTCCATCTCAATTGAAGTTCCAACACACCATGTGATTAAGCTGAAATGGGTTGGGGGCAAATAAATGAAAATCAGCACTGATAATACAGAGATTTTGGTTGTGAATGGTCGGAGTGATTTTTGGATAGATGCCTATGGGCCAGAGAAATGGGGAAAACTCCCACCCGATCAGCCTCAGGCAAGAGTCTGAGGATCACGATGGATTGTCAGCTGACTTTATGAGCCCAGATTTTCATCTAAGCTATCCTCCTGCTCACATAGGTTGAACATTCTATGTAATATCTTCAACTACAAACAAACAGCAGCTTGACCCCCTTTGGATTTCATCTCGACTATGCAAAATGTTAGTACTTGGAGTTACCTGCATATACTTTACCCCACTTGAATTGTATTGATATGTTTACTGTATTGATGTGTCTATAAAAAGAATTTCATGAATGAATATGAGTTAATGTTAACATAAATGATTGCCTGTCAAACAAGTAGTAGTCTCACCAAGTATTTATTGCTGGCAGGCAAGCATGAGAAATCTGACCTAGCACAAAAGTGAATTGACTATAAGGATTCAGAAGCAACTCCCTATCATTCACTTAAGTGAAGAACGATAAACATACAAAGCCTTAATTGCTGTTCTCCCATGTATAAATTGTGCATCTATACTTACATTGTAAGAGTTTGGCATACCAGCTGTGGCACAGCTAAGGAAACAAAGCAAAACCTCTCTCTTCAACAGCAGTGGAGGTGGCACTTTATCCCGCTCTAATTTAAGACAATAATGGCCTGATTCACAAAGGTAAATTTGCATTTTAGTGTGAGTTTACGATTTGTGCCATTATCAAAGGAAATTTCAAGTAGTATCTTTACAAGTGCATATCTTTTTATGCTGCGGAGTCTCCACCACAAGTGCGAAGGATACCACTTGTAAAATTTGTGAATTGCGAAAAATGTGTTACTTACACTAAAGTGTACATTTTCTGTTGTGAATCAGGCCCTCAATATTCATAATTACTATATTACATTGCCTGACACAGCCTCCTAGTCTACTACCATAAGTTCTAACCACCATGAAGTGAGCTTTAAGACAATACTGGAATAGTAGGGCACTGTGTTCAGCTGTGTATTTTACACATCTTAGACAACTGATCTATATTATTGTAACCAGGTATCACAAGGTGTAGACTATGTACAAAAACATCAAGGATCACAAGTATCATTCATAGAATATTTATTGCACAAGGACATTCATGAGAGACAATAATTCATTAAATGTCATGCCTTCTTCAGTCCCTAGAGTCTCTTTTTAGAATTCCTTAACTTGAAAAAACATGACGTTCATTCTTAATTCAAAATAGCTAAACAAATAAAGAAAGCAGGGTGGTATACAACTGGAGCAAGCAGAGTTTTCAGAATGCCATAAAACTCAACAACATAAATAATGGGATAAATATGAATTATTTTTTCAGTGAAGCATCTTCAATAGGCATGTATTAATCACATTTTGATTCACTTGTATACTATGTGCACACCTTTCACAAAGAAACCTGCACCAAAGGCTACATGAAACACACCTAGCCTTCAGCATTGTTTTTCTTTTTACGTTCATGGAGATACCTATGCCCTAACCGTACAGGTAGCAAAAACTGGCGTCCAGTTCTTAATTTGTAAAATAAGGAGTGCAGGTGCCCAAACTCGTAGCCCAGTGCTTAATTTGAGTCAGTGATTTCTGGTGCTCGGCACCAAAACCTATTTGTGAACACTGGCACTTATGACACTCTGTACTGTTTATCTAATATGAGATTAACACAACAAATGACTAATATCAGCTGCCCAAGCCATTATTGTAGCTTTGGAGCCTGTAATAGGCTGAAATGTCATACTTGTAAGGTGTGTTCATTAGTCGTGTTGATTCTGTCACTGGTGGCAGGTATAGGGGCAATGAGTAGTGCAAGTTGCAGTGTTTGCTTGACGAGGGCACCAGCACTTACTTTTTTACAAATTAAACACTGCTGTAGCCAGCGCTATTAAATGTTGGTGCACTGAATAGCAAGGGTGCCTAGTCTTCAATCCACCTAAGGTCTCGTCAGTCCAGTGCCAGACACACCCTGCTCACTTATCTCACTCATTTAGGTCCCTGCTTTCTCCCTTAATGATGGTTTTTCTTTTTTTCTCTTCCTCCATTTTAAGGATTTGTTTGATTTCTCTAAATGTTTGAAGCAGAAAAATAAGTGGTCCCCACCGGCAAGCAGCACCTCAAATTAAGCATTACTGGCGTCACTGTCATCTATTGTACGTTGCATTCGATGTACAGTAAGATATTTGTACTGTAAATTCTGCACATACAAACAAAACCTCCTAATGAGAGTGTCTACTTTGCAACAGTTCTGTTGTTATGTGCACACAGAGACACTGGCAGCCTTGTAGTATTATTTCAAGTCTTCTTTATTGGTTCCTGTTCATCGAAGTATCAATCTCTGTTCAGTCATGTACCAGCTCCTACATCTCCTACACCAGCCCCACCAGGAGCAGCCTGCCTAGCTGCTCAGCCCATCTCCAACTGTCACCACTCATCCACACAGGCAACCAGGCATTCCATTCATCACAGTCACACCAATATTCCAATACCATCTCTCACTCTGGCTGAGCAGCTAGGAGGACCTAGGCTGATAACATATAAATGTAATTCTTAGGCTATAACATTACCCCTTTCCTTTTAAAATTGAAAATAAAAAACTACAATTATAAAGAAGAAAACTATACACAAGAAAGAGATAATGTTCATAACTCAGAGATGAAATAAAAGCAAAACATCACCAGAGAGTGAACAATGCAAATCGAGAAAAGATGGGCAAAATACGACATACTAAAAATGTGCATAAATATCCCCCATCCTCCCTCATGAAAATTATTAAGACATTTGATTATTAAATCACAAACCATGTTAAAACGCAGAGAGGCCGTGTACTATTAGGAAGGAATACAAATTGTCAAGCAATACTAAATATCAAGCTAGCAATAACCCCATCCTTTACAAAAACATTAGAATAATGTAGTAGGGGGTGAACACACCCCACGACTAACACCCGACGCCAAATGCAGACAACAAGGGTGAACTAACACTACAAGTACACATGTACCACAACATGGACCACATAGAGGGTACACACTGTGAGGCGCAGGGCGACTTACACACGAGAACATCTGCAGCGCGGGGTAACTTACACAGGACAACACGTGAGGCACAGGGCGACTTAAACACAACAACACCTGAAGCGTAGACCGACTTACACAGGAGAACACGTGAGGCGCAGGGCAACTTACACACATACTAACTGACAAGATGTGCAGCGCAAGATGACTTACACTCATTGATCACAAGACAACACAAATGTGACGTAACCACAATACATAGAGGTGGGAAACCACCCACTGAGACCAGAACCACCCTCATGTAAGGGATACAATGTGTTGGCCACCCACTAGGAGACTAGGATGTCCTTACCAATAAATAGTGTAAAACTGTGGCATCAAAAATATGACACTTTTGATATTACTAATATAATTACATATGCAAACACTGGTAGCTTTGTAGTATTATTTCAAGTCTTCTTTATTGGCTCCTGTTCATGGTAGTATCAATCTCTGTTCAGCCATGTACCAGCTCCTACATCTCCTACACCAGCACCACCAGGAGCAGCCCGCCTAATTGCTCAGCCCATCTCCAACTGTCAACACTCATCCACACAGGCACCCAGGCAGTCCATTCATCACAGTCACACCAACATTTCAATACCATCTCTCACTCTGACTGAGCAGCTAGGAGGACCTAGGTTGATTACATATAAATGTAATACTTAGGATATAACAAGTGGGTATTGAAGAGATTATAAATTTGATTGGGAAGCATTTGGTGATGTATAGTTGATATACAATCTTCAAGTGGCACTCTCAAGAGGTCAAGTCATTGTTTGATCTGTAGAAGGCAATACATGCTATTGTGCCTATCTCTCTTGAACAGTGAAGGCTTATAAATAGCGAACTCCTACAGAAGGAACAGTGTCACTTTGAATAGATGACAATCCCTGTGCAAGCCTGACTTCGTTATTCTATTTAGAACATTGTGTTGATGTAACTTGTCTTGTTGAGTGATCTTCCCCCACACTGGTGCCCAGATCTATTCATCTAATAAATACTCACACAGTCTGAGATTTTGGCGGTTTGCGTTGAAGGAAGAGCCTGTAATGATACTAATCTACTTGCTCATTGGTTTCAGTTGTTGTTGAGATCCTCAACTTGCGTTTTTTGTTGTATGTAAATATCTGCAAGGGAGTGAACTAATACAAACAGTTTCTGTGGTGGAGTCGATTTGTTTCAACAAGAAAGAGTAACACAGTTGAAACATTGTTATTTTTCATCTGTCTACCTGATTTTCTGTATATTTTGTTTTTTTGTTTTGTAAAATCTGAAAAATTACCTTCTTAGTGACAGCCAAATGCACCTCATGACGATTTATAAGAGTTCTAGATTTAAAACTCCAATCAATATATAAAAAGGTATTGCCAGTGGTACAAAAAACACTTGAAATTCAGACCAGTTCAACAGTATTTGTCATACACCAAAAGAGAGAATTACAGAGATTAGATTACAATAAAATGTCTAACCTTACTTAAGATAGCACAAATAAGTACGTCCTGGAGCAAATGAATTGTAGGTCAAATGAATTGCACACCTAAAATGCAATTGTAAAGTGACTGCATTGCTTAAGGAACATTTGAATATATTTTTCGAATAAAATAATGAAGCATTATTAACAAGGGAATACAATACTTCAAGCTAGAGGATAGTCAGGATAGGTTAGCAACAAAAATTCTAATGATTGTATAAATAATTAGCTGTCTCTTGGCCAGCCAAATCCTATTATATGCATTTCTCAATCATTGATTTGCTATTGAGATAATGCCTAATATTTCCAAATATCTATCCATCATTCACTTGATATATACAAGATTTTTTAATCCACAGGATCCTAGGAACTGTAGGCTATATTTATTTTGTCTTACCCAGTGAAGCTCTTGGAGAACATTGTAACTGTATCATTGTAGAATTACATAGAACAGAACTAGGTTTTGGATGCATTCCAGATTTTCTATGTCCAAGGTGATACTTATTTTGGCCGTCAATGGTTTAAGATGTCAATAGATGTTTATGTTTATGTTTATGTTTGTGCCATTTTTAAAGTGCGCAAATACCCGGAGGTGTCTCGGCGCTCAGAATACAGAACCATCGCAGAGGTGATAAGTTATGATGAGAAGAGCCATGTTTTTAGTTTTTTTCTGAAACTGAGGAGGGTCGGGGCAGTTTTAATGTGGAGGGGCAGTGTGTTCCAAAGTTTGGATGATGAGATAGTGAAACACCTGTCACCCCAGTTGACCCTTTTTGTTCGCGGAACTTTGAGCAGATGTGCAGAGGAGGAGCGAAGTGTTCTTGAGTGCTCAAGCGGACAGAAAGCTGCTCTGAGGAACTGTGGACCCACATTGTTGACTGCTTTGTAGGTGATGCACAGAGCCTTAAATATTTTCCGGCTCCTAACAGGGAGCCAGTGAAGTTGACGGATGTGAGGAGAAATGGATGTGAATTTGGGGACGTTCAAAAGGACTCTAGCCGAGGCGTTCTGGACTAATTGCAGTCGGTTGATAATTTTTTTCTGGGCGTTCAAGAGAAGGGCGTTACAGTAATCAGTTTTGGAGAAGACCAGGGTGCTGATTAGAGTTTTACCGGCCGAGGATGGAAGGTAAGGGAGGAGTTTTTTGATTCTTTTTAGGATATAGAAGGATGAGGAGACCACTGAATTGACGTGATGATGAAATGTCATTTTGTCATCGAATAGGACTCCAAGGTTGCGAACCTTGGTGACTGGTTGAGGGGGGTCTCTTAACTCCGATGGCCACCAACAAGGGGACCAAATAGGGTCCAGCTTCCCGAATGTCATCACCTCTGTTTTGTCAGAGTTTAGTTTGAGACAGTTTGATGACATCCAGGAACTGATAGCCCTCATTCCATTTTGGAAGGTTGCTGCCACTGATGTACCGTTACTGTGTACGGAAAGCACAAGTTGTGTATCATCAGCGTAGGTTGTCAGGGCAATTCCATAAGATTTTATTACTCTCGCCAAGTCCGAAACATAAATGTTGAATAGTGTCGGACTTAGCGAGGAGCCCTGTGGGACGCCACAAGGGAGGGTGAAAGTCTGGGGAGTGAAGTGGGCCATTTTGACTGTTTGGGGACGATCAGCTAGGAAGGAAGCGAGGAGTTCTTTCGCTTTGTTTTGAACTCCTATGGCTGAGAAACGGTCGATCAAGATGGCATGATCGACCGTGTCGAAGGCTGCAGAAAGATCTAATAGTATCAATACCGCGGCTCCTCCTTTGTCCAGGGTCATTCTGATTTCGTCTGCAGCTTTTAGTAGCGCGGTCTCAGTTCCATGACCCTGTCTGAAACCAAATTGGGTCTCGTCCAGTAGGTTGTTATTCTCTATAAAGTTGGATAGTTGCATGTTCATAGCTTTTTCAAAAATCTTTGCTGGAAAAGGGAGACAAGCAATGGGTCGGTAACTGGCAGGAAGGAGGGGGTCGAGAGTGTTTTTTTTAGGAGCGGCTTAATGATAGCCTCCTTCCAGACTGAGGGGTAAATGCCCGCTGTGAACATGGCGTTGCAGATGGACGTCAAAGCGGGGGAAATGGCTTCGGGGATCAGATTGAGAATGGCAGGAGGGCAAGGGTCTAAAGGTGATCCTGATTTAGTGCCCAAAACGAGTCGATGGACTTGTTTCTCCGTGACAGCTTCAAAGACCGAGAGGCTGGATAAGTTGTTATGGGGAGAATGATTAGATGTGGTAGTAGGGGGGACGCGGGTGAAGGCTGAGAAAATATCTGTGACTTTCTCTTTGAAGAAGTTTGCAAGAGAATCGCAGAGGGATTGGGTTCCAATGAAGCGGGGGGCAGGGGGGTTGGAGAGGTGAGTGACCACCTGGAACAGTTCACTGCGGTGATGAGATCTTTGTATTTGGAGAGGGCGCTTTTGTAGACAGTTTTTTCCGTAGCGTTGTGGTGGCGACGCCAACGTCTTTCCAGATTTCTACAGTGTTGTCTCTGCAGTCGAAGGGATTCTGTAAACCAAGGGGCTGAGGGGGATGTTCTGGTACGATAGGAGGTTTTAGGGGGAGCCTGAATTTGACAAGCTTTGTTTAGGCTGTAAAGGTAGTTGGAGGAGGCTAGAGAGGGATGCTGTTCGGTAGTGGTGATACTGTCAAGCAGCAGAGCGGAAAGGTGAGGAGGGTCGACATTTTTCCAGTTTCTGAAAGTAATAGGAGAAGAGGATGAGGGGAGAGAAGGAGGAGCAGTCAGTTTTATGGAAAAACAGACTGCTGAATGGTCCGTCCATGTGAGAGGGATCACCTTTGAAAGAGCAATGTGTGGGTTGCTGGTGAATAGCCCATCTAGAGTATGACCGGCTTTATGGGTGGGCTGAGTGACAATTTGCTGTAGGCCAGCAGCTGCTAGATCATTAGTTAGCACCGCGGTATCAGGGTCAGATAAGGTCTCAAGATGAAAGTTGAAATCGCCCAGTATGGTAAAATGTGGCCCACCTGCGGAGAGTTCGATTATATTATTGAGATTATTAAGAAATTTCGATCTGGACCCAGGTGGGTGGTAAAGGAGAATGCCTGTAAATGATTGATTATCAGAGATGCTGATGGAGAAAGAGAGAGCCTCACACTCGCTGTAGTTAGAGTCGGTGAACTTGACTTTAAGATGGTTTTTGTACAGGATGGCTATTCCCCCCCCTTTCGTTTTGTTCTGTCTAGCCTACATACGCAATAATTTTCAGGAGTGGCCGCTTTGAAATCTGGGCCTGAGGAGTCATCGCCCCAGGATTCAGTAATAAATAAAAGGTCTATGTTGTGTGACTCAATAAAGTCTAAGATTTCAACTTTGTGTTTTGGGACCGAACGTACATTGATAAGTGCTGCTAGGACCTTGGGGGTGGGGGTAGTTGAGTGGATGGGGATAGTGCAAAATGGACATTTGTGAGGACCTATATTAGGATCGGTGTAAAGTAGATGCGGTAGAGGATGCGACACCTCTGTTAAGGAGTTCAGATTTCGAAGTTGTTCGGAAGTGTATGTAAGGTTTGATGATTTACGAACCGAATGCAGCTCACCGGCATCAAGGGGGCTGGCCGCTGGCCCGGTCTCGACGCGGACGAGCGCAGACGAGTTTGCCTTAAGCGCGCCTTCGGCGCGCAATCGTCGCGCCCGCTGCGCTCGTCCGCTGCGCTTCCGGTGGGTGAGCATAGTTTAAGGGGGCAGAGGGGTGACGTGAAGAGGGGGCGTGGCCAGCGCGAGTGGGCGTGTCGGCTGGGCCAGGTGTGGCAAAATAGTTAGCCCAGCACTCACCCGCAGCAGCGTGAAATCGGCTGGGCGGGGTGTCGGTAGATGAAGGCAGAGGCCGAGGGGTAAGTGAATTTAAGAATTACACGTTATCACAACAAGTTTTAAAAAACAAATGGTCCCTGTAAAAGCTCCCGGCTTTCCGCCTCAGGAGTGGTTGAGTAAACACTGCGCTCGCAGTCAGCGCACGTTTAAGTAGTGATGAGAGGGGGCGTGGCCAGCGCGAGTGGGCGTGTCAGCTGGGCCAGGTGTGGCAAAATAGTTAGCCCAATACTCACCCGCAGCAGCGTGAAATCGGCTGGGCGGGGTGTCGGTAGATGAAGGCAGAGGCCGAGGGGTAAGTGAATTTAAGAATTACACGTTATCACAACAAGTTTTAAAAAACAAATGGTCCCTGTAAAAGCTCCCGGCTTTCCGCCTCAGGAGTGGTTGAGTAAACACTGGGCTAGCAGTCAGCACGCGTTTAAGTAGTGAGGAGAGGGGGCGTGGCCAGCGTGAGTGGGCGTGTCGGCTGGGCCAGGTGTGGCGAAATAGTTAACCCAACACTCACCCGCAGCAGCGTGAAATTGGCTGGGCGGGGTGTCGGTAGATGAAGGCAGAGGCCGAGGGGTAAGTGAATTTAAGAATTACACGTTATCACAACAAGTTTTAAAAAACAAATGGTCCCTGTAAAATTGGTAATTTCAGTCTCCTGAAAACACAAAACAACTTTTGCTTTCCCCTGCCAGACACAATTGTTTTCATGCAGAGTTGGGATTGACAGAAACTACTGATCCCTTCTAAGTCTACCATTGGGTCTGCCTTGGGTGTGTTTTGTCCCATCTTCAGTTTTACTGTATGGACATCATCTTGAGCAGAGTTGGTGGGTATGCTGTCTGCATGGCTCAACAAAGCTCTGAGACACTTTCTAGAGAAGTTTACGTTCCTTAAATTAAACATGAACTCCCACAGATAGCTGGGGCGGGTGACATTTCCCATTCACTTGTGGAGATTATGTCTACCGCAGGTTTGTGATCAGTCTGCAACTCAATCATTGTTCACAGGTTTGCGATCCGTCTGTAACTCAATCATTGTACTCCAAACAGAAGTATTAAGTTGTTTCATGTCCCTCTACATGCAAGCATCTCTTTCTTGATTACACTATATGAACTTTTTGCACCTCTCATGATACATGAAACAAATGCCACAAGTAGTTGAGAACCTTGCTTTTTCTGCATTAACAGAGTTCAAGACTATATGCAATGGCATCAGTTATTATGATTGTTTTGTCTTTTATATCATATTGATTGAAAAAGTAGACCTCTATGCAATGTTTAATCTTTTTAAAAGGTTCACCATAACTTCTTAAACAGTGCAAAATTCAATTTATCTTTACTGACGGTAGTAAGTAACACATTTAACATAATATTCTACTATACCTAAGAATAAACAGAACTGGACCTTGTTCTTTGGACATGATGCATCTTCAATTGCATTAACTAACTTTAAACTTGGTCTTATACCCTCACCAAAAATGTACTTTCTTTAAAGCAAACTGTCTCTAGTCCATCCATACAGTCAAATCTGCCTTGCTTAAGACTTCTAATACCTTTCTCAACATCTTATCATGTTCCTCTTGATTCCTACCCAAACCTTGAACCTGGCAAATGAGTTACTTTTGTCAAGCTTTGAAGCAACTTCTGTGTCACCCGTTGATAAACTTCAGGCGTACAGAAAGACCACAAAAACCATTGTCACATATCTAAATGCAGACAGTTTGGCAACAGGAGTAATTTGACATGGTGATAGGCAGTAGATTAATCTATTGTGACTGATGGTGCAGGTTTTTCTATATCTTAATCTTCAGGTGTAATCAATAATACCCCCACCACTGTTCGCATGGACCTTTGTTAATAAACAAGGAGCCGGAAAAAGTAGCAATAATCTACATTGAACACATATCAATACCATCACTAAAGGCTTTTGTTACAGTCAATAAAGAGAACTTGTGTGAGTTAGAGGTTTTTTTCTCCATTTTAAATTCTTTCATTTTTTATTCAATAAGTATTATTCTTTTAAGTATCAGCATGAAAAATTAATATAATCCAATAATCAATATTTCAATATAAGGAAGAATACAATATTGGTAAAAAACAAACAGGACATATTGTAATAATGCAGAAAGTGTGTTGCATAAAAGAATGTCCCAAATCTAAGTTAAAATAGGATGAAATAGAAGAAGGTGTCAGTTCAGATATAAAAAATAAAGAGTTCCGATGAGAGGATGAGTGCTTAGTCATGAAGCCTTTGCATATTAATTGAAGGAGAGAATAAGGTGAAAAGTATTCTCAGCCATAAATCAGTATACATTGAATAGATTCAGAAACTAGGCTAAGCAATCTCCCATGAAGAGAAATACAATCTCGTGAAACTCAGAGATGTGTCTCCAGCAAATGCAAGTGAGAGAAGCCCCACTTTGGTCTAACACACATTAATATAAACACACAACATTCTAGATGGTAACATGGGTCTTTTTATTCTTTCACAATGACCAATAGGATTTTGATAAACCCTTGGGAAAAGGTAAGCTTCCCATCTTCTCACTCCTCGAAGAAGGCGTACAGACAGAAATCCTTGAAACGATACATCATCCACATTTTACAGTTCAGAATGTTCTTCCCATGAATCAGCCTTCATGTTTAGCATACCTGTCGATTAATCGAGCCTGAGACAAACATCAACATCGCACTCTCATTTGCTGCATCGATCAAAGGAATGAGGAGAGGCAGCAGTGGCAAGCAAGCAGAAAAACGCCTGGAACCCCTCGGGTGCTAAGACCCTGGATCCTGAGCCTGATAAAATATCCAGCTGCTGTAGTTGACTTCCAACCCGGTCCAGCTCTAATCCTCCCGACCTGATTTGCAGACCCCATCAATGGAGGTGAGACGAGTTGTGGGCTCTGGTGTGATGTTTAAGGAGTAAGGGGCTTTGTGGCTCCGCAGCTCTGTGGCTACCCTCATGAAAGGCCTCCCCCCCTCCTCACTTCTGCCCTCATTGCTTTATCATTGTTGGCAGAGGAAACCACAAGGTCAGGCCAACTTGCAACTGGGGGTGAGTGAACATGAACGCACCCTGATCGCAGCAGCTTTTAGCAGTCTGTCGCCAAGTACAAGCCCAGGTCCCGGCGGAAGCAGTCAAGCTAGGTCTGGGTACAGCTTATGGGGACCCAGGTGAACTCCTACTCGGATAGTTAAACAGCTTGCCCGCGCCAAACCACATTTTCACAACTATGTAACCCCTTGGCCTTGAGAAAAACATGGTAGCGGTGACAGTGGCAGTGACAATGATGGCTCAGGGTAGGAGTGGTCACAAGGTAACTTGTTGATGGTTCTTGCTCTCGCTAGCTACCTCTTATACTTCCTAGCCAGACTCACCCGGTGGTCTTTTGGGTCCCTGGGTCCTGCCTCTTGCACCAGTGCACCTGGTGTCCTCCAATTGCTATTGGTTCTGGATTATTAAATTAATCGTTCCACAGCCATTGCCCTATTGCAGTCCGCGTTTTGCTCTAAGCTTAGCCTAATACAAAAGCCAAAATTAAAGCCATAAGGTCTGCTTCAGGGTCCATCACTCAGCTGCTCGTAGCACCGCCTTGTATACTGTGGGATATTTACAGGTCATCCCTGATGATAACATGATATATTGGATCATATTGAGCTGCTTATTGGGCTACTCTTCAGGCAGGTGCCTGACACTTTTTATCCCAACCCATATCAACTTCTGCAAATCAAGTCAGGAGGAGAAAGTAAAAAAAAAAAAAGAGTGACAATGCAGGCTAAAGGGGTCATCCTGTAACTGCCCGTAAATAATTGCATAATTTTTCAAGACAAAGTCAATCATGAGAAAAGGGTACGATCCTCCTGGAGCCAATCTGCTGGAAAGGGCAGTGAAGTAAATTTCCTGGAGCATTTATTTTGGGAAGTATTATAGCAAGGTGACTGCCACGATTATTTTTAAGACCCTTAGCATTAACTAACAATAAGAAGGATGAGATCTGGTAAAGTGCAAGGCAAGGCACAAGTCCCTTCTCAAAGGAAGAGAGAAAGAGAGACTACAGCGGGAAACCTAATTGCAAAAAGGAAACCACAAAATAAACTAAGCGGAACTGACATCAGTCATCCCTCTGTCCCGAGGATAGTAGTACTATATATGACTCAGAGCCTGAGCCAGAGCTAGACCCTGAGACCTGCCCTATGGCATTAACCACTCCTGCCTGTATTGCAAGTGGATCACTGACATAATATCGATACTACTAATATCAAGTAACCAAATTATCGACACACCAATATCGACAACAAAAATATCGAGATCTTATATTTATTTTAAAAAAATACACAATATCATAATAAAAATATCGCCAGTAAAAACACTGATACATTCAATCTCGTAAACAATAATATCATTAAATAAACATACAAAACAACAAAAATATCGAAATCAAAAATATAGACCACATTATAGAAAATACACAAATATCGACGCCTTAAAATTAATAAAAATAACACAACACATAACATTACGAATATAAACAATAGTACAAACACAAACAATATAATTAAATAACTAAAAATAATTTCAATATTGAAATAAAACACCACTACAAAATATTTAACAGAACTCACACCATCAAATAAATACATTTTACAAACAAATTAACTTAAAAAAATTGTTATGCAGTTACTACATTATAATTTATAAATTAAATAATAGCATATTACTAAACATACAAATAATACTACAAAATTTAGCATTAATTAGCAGTTACCAAATAAGGAAACAACTGCCAAAACAATATAAACCCATTCTTAACAACAAATTGCAAATAGCTACTAACCAAATAAACCAATAAAAATGAAAGAAGAATTAAATGAACATTATATAAACAAATGAAAAATTAATATAAATCTGTATTACACCAGCAAAGACCAGAAGGAGCAAAATATCTGCCAGATTTCTTCTACGACATAATACTGCCACATCCAAAACTTCTAATTCAACTTTACAAAGTAAGTAAAATATAACACTTACTTGATAATGTATCAAACTAAAATGAAACTAATCCTACACAAACTAAACAAATATCATAATGTTATTATAAAGTATATCTCCTCTATAGAATATCCAAACTACATTCAACTAACTACAAACAACATCCAAGAAGCTCCTCCAAAAATGTAAGTATTAATTAAAAAGATACTAATCTAACAACTAAAGCTCCCAACACAAAAACCCCACTAACTACCCACACCCCAAAATACAAAAAAATACTGTTAAAAAAAGAAATAAAAAATATTCTTTTATTAAACAGAAAAAAACAAACCCTGCATCCAAAGTCCAACAGAAAACATGGGACATTCTAGATGTTTCTACAAAACGAAACAAGTAAGTATAGTTAAATTTTTAACTGTTTGTAATACAATAAAAACATATATAATATATGTAGCATTTTCTAAATACATTTCTCATAAC
The DNA here is from genome assembly GCF_964261635.1 of Lissotriton helveticus. Taxonomy (NCBI): domain Eukaryota; kingdom Metazoa; phylum Chordata; class Amphibia; order Caudata; family Salamandridae; genus Lissotriton; species Lissotriton helveticus. The sequence continues at coordinate 696,905,889 of NC_136063.1, forward strand.
AGTTCAAATATCAAAATGACTGAAGGTGCAAAATTTATTTATAACATCGGAAAAAGGAAGATTTTTACTATGCTATATGGGATATGTCGACACCCAAGACAGGCAAAAAGATTAATTAGAAAGGCACCAAATACTATTCCAATGCATGTTATGGTAAGGCAACAACAAAGGAAACTACTGTAATAAATGTCAAAGAGCATAACCACCCCGCAATATAGCTGAGATAGAAGTAAGAGATGTTTTAGAAACTCCTAAAGAGGCTTGTACTTGCTCTCAGAAACCTACAACAGAAATACTAAAGGACATCCTACCCCGAGTTTCTGAACATGTAACTGGACAATTACCCTCCACCTCAACTTAAAAAAGATAAGTGCTAGAACTAAGAAAACTTCTACTGACACCGCGACTGACCACAAAACATTCAGTGGAGTTCAAATACCACCTGAATTTACTCTAACTCATAACAAAGAACAATTTCTTCTTTATGATAACAAATCTAATGGAAAAAGGATTTTAATATTTGCAACTCCCATAAACCTACAAAAACTACAAACTTATGAAACATAAATGGTGGATGGTAAATTTAAAATATGCCCAAATTTTTTTCAAATTAGACATAATACATGGACAGTATCACAATAGCAACATCCCCTTCATTTATGCACTATTAACAAACAAACAACTACCTATGTGGAAATGCTAACAAAAATAAAGCAATAAACTAATAAATACCACCCACAAACTATTATCATAGACTTCAAACAGTCAATGATACAAGCCATCCTGAATTTTTACCCTCACACAGCAATACAAGGTTGGCATTGCCATTTTAATCAAAGCATTTGTAGACACCTTCAAAAATCTACCCTCAGTGTAGAATATGCAACTAACAGCAACTTTATATGTGAAATAGAAAAAAACAATTGCACTAGTCCATGTCCCAGTAACAGAAGTTTCTGAACACTGCAATGTATTAATTGAAAGCCCTTATTATCAAACCAATGAACATAAACTATATCCCCTATTAGACTATTTCGAGTATACCTGGGTGGGAAGACTACATAGATCTGGACATAGAAGACAACCAAAATATCACATTCCATTGTGGAATGTAAACAACAGTACCCTAAACAAGGAAGCAAAAACTAACAACGCTGTGGAAGGATGGCATAATGCCTTCCAAGCCACAATGGGAAGAACCCAGCAACCCTCCATAAATTACTACAATCAATCCAAAAAGAACAAAGCTACTAACAACTAAGAGGCAGAATCCAACAACTAAGAGGCAGATTCCAATGTCGTTCGGAAAGCATTCAGACCAAATTGGTTCCGGAATGCTTCTCGAACGTCTCCGATTGGGGGAGTCCGACCGAACGATATGGATGCATCCGGAAGCTTCCGGTTACGAGTTGGTCGGACTTCCATTGACTTCTATAGGAGCCTGTGTTCTGAATGCGAACACAAGCTCCCATTGAAGAAAGGAGTGGCTGGGGAAAACATGCACCCTGTGGTGTGCACCTGACAGTGGCTGCCACACTGTGCATGGTTGGGGAGAGGGGACAACGGGAACCCCACAGGCCTAATTTGGAGGGCCCCGGGTGAAGGGATGCTTGCTACGGGCCCCCAAAGATTGATTCCGACAGTTGTTTTGTTCCGGCAAACCTATTCGGAACAGCTGTCCGAATCGGTCATCGTAATTGCTCACTCAGAAACTAAGTCCATGGAGCAGTATGATTCGGCTCCTAAAAGCTTGACCTGTCCGAATGCCTTCCAGAACCAATTCGGACAGCCCTTTTGGTTTTCGGGCTTCGTAATTGGTCATTTGGAACTGGGTATGATTCAGAAGGCAACAAGGTTTCCGAATTGGCAAACCCAAATCTGATTCAGAGCTGTTCCAAATTGGATCATAATCAACCCCTTAATTTTATGTACAATATTTTTTCTGTATTTTTACAAAAAATAAAACATTTATTATTTTGTTATTTTCTAAAAATGCATACAAAACATTGTACATAAAATTAAGGGGTCGATTACGATCCCGTGAAGAAGGGCTCCGGATCGATTTCGGGTTTGCCGAATCCGATTCGGAACCCTTGTTTATGACCGAATCATACTCAGTTCCAAACAACCGATTATGATGCCCGGAAACCGTAAGAGCTCTCCGAATCGGTTCTAAAAGGCATTCATGCAGGTTTAGCCTTTCAGAGCCAAATTATACAGCTATATGGACTTGGTTTCCGAATGAGCGATTATGATGAATGATTCGGACAGCCGTTCCGATTCGGTTCGGTTTGCCCAGAACTAAATCTGCTGTCTTTCGGGGCCTGTACGAGTCCCCCCTTCACCCGGGACCCTCAGAATCAGGCCCTTGGGGGTACCAAAGGGACCCCCCTTTCCAACCATGCACAATGTGGCAGGCACCAAGGTGTGCCCACCACAGGGTGCACGATTTTCCCCAGCCATCCCTTTCGTCAATTGACGCTTGTGTTCTCCTTTGGGACTCAATCAATCAATCAATCAGAGTACTTGTAAAGCGCGCTCCTTACCAGTGAGGGTCTCAAGGCGCTATGGGGGGCCGGGGTGGTGCTGCTACTACTCGAAGAGCCAGGTCTTGAGGAGTCTTCTGAAGGCGAGTAGGTCTTGGGTCTGCCGTATGTGGGTAGGGAGGGTGTTCCAGGTCAAGGCGGCGAGGTAGGAGAAGGATCTGCCACCGGAGGTCGTTCGTTGGAGGCGGGTGGGGGTGTAGAAGCTGAGTTTGCTGTTCAGGTAGGCTGGTCCTGCGTTGTGGAGTGCTTTGTGTGCATGGGTGAGGAGCTTGAAGGTTACCCTCTTGTCAACGGGGAGCCAGTGTAGGTCTCTCAGGTGGGGGTGATGTGGCTGCGGTGGGGGACGTTGACGATCAGTCGGGCGGAGGCTTTTTGTATGCGTCGTAGTCGTCGTAGGTGTTTGGCTGGGATTCCTGCGTAGAGTGCATTGCCATAGTCCAGTCTTGTTCTGACGAGGGCCTGTGTCACCATTCTTCTTGTTTCGGTCGGGATCCACTTGTAGATCCTGCGGAGCATGCGGAGGGTGTTGTAGCAGGAGGAGGCGTTGACCTGCTTAGACATGGAGAGGGAGGAGTCGAGGATGAATCCTAGGTTGCGTGCATGGTCAGTGGGTCTTGGTGCTGTTCCCAGTGTGGTCGGCCACCAGGATTCATCCCAGGCTGAGGGGGTGGGTCCGAGGATGAGGATCTCCATCTTGTCCGAGTTCAGCTTCAGACGGCTGCTCCTCATCCAGTCGGCGACGGCCTTCATTCCCTCGTGGAGGTTGGTTTTGGCTGTGTGTGGGTCATTGGTGAGAGAGAGGGTCGGCGTAGCAGATGATGTTGAGGTTGTGATGGCGGGGCACTTGTGCGAGGGGGCCATGTAGACGTTGAACAGCGTCGGGCTGAGAGATGAGCCCTGGGGGATGCCGCAGATTGGTGGCTTTGGATCGGAAGGGTGGGAGGCGGACGCTCTGGGTTCTGCCGGAGGGGAAGGACGTGGTCCAGTCAAGGGCCTTCTCTTGGATTCCGGCTTCTAGGAGGCGTGTCCTTAGAGTGTCGAAAGCGGCTGATAGGTCCAGGAGGATGAGGGCTGATGTTTTGCCGTTGTCTAGTTGGCTCCTGATGTCGTCTGTGGCGGCGATGAGGGCTGTCTCGGTGCTGTGGTTTTGTCTGAATCCGGACTGGGACGGGTCCAAGATGTTGTTGTCTTCCATGTGGTGGGCCAATTGCATGTTGACGATTTTCTCGATGACCTTTGTCGGGAACGGGAGCAGGGAGATGGGCCGGAAGTTCTTGGGGTCCTCGGGGTCCGCCTTGGGCTTCTTGAGGAGGGCGTTGATTTCGGCATGCTTCCAGCTTTCCGGGAATGTTGCTGTTTCGAAGGAGATGTTGATGACCTTCCATAGTTGGGGTGCGATGGCTGCATCTGCTTTGTTGAATACGTGGTGTGGGCACGGGTCTGACGGAGATCCTGAGTGGATGGAGTTCATGACCTTGCGTGTCTCGTCGTCGTTGACGTTGGACCAGGAGGTCAGGCGGTTGGCGCTGGTAGTGTTCATAGGGGAGGTGGAGTCTGGTGTAGTCGGGGTGGTCGTGGTGTTGAAGCTGTCGTGGATGTCAGCGATCTTGCGGTGGAAGAAGATGGCTAATGAGTTGCACAGTTCTTGTGAGGGTGGGATGTCGTTGGCATTGGTGCTGGGGTTGGAGAGTTCCTTTACGATGCTGAAGAGCTCCTTGCTGTCGTGTGCATTGTTATCCAAGCGGTCTTTGAAGGAGGATCTCTTGGCTAATCTGATGAGGTGGTGATATCTGCGGGTAGCGTCCTTGTGGGCTGCGTGGTTGTCCGGTGTGCGTTTGTGGAGCCATATCTTCTCCAGTTTCCGGTATGCGTGTTTGGAGGTCTGGAGCTCGTCGGTGAACCAGGTGGCTCTCTTGCTGGCTTGGCTGTTGGAGGGTTTTTTGAGCGGGGCAAGGATGTTGGCGCAGTCGTCGATCCACTGTCTGAGGTTGCAGGCTGCGGCGTCTGGGTTGGTGGGGTCGGCGGGTGGGTTCTGGGCGAGAGTGGTGATCAGCTGGTCTTCGGTGACTTTGCTCCAGCAGCGACGAGGCAGCTGTTGGGTGCGGTGGTGCGTGGTTGGTTTCTTGAAGGTGAAATGGTCCAGTGGAGTTCGGTGGTGTGGTCAAAGGTGATCAGGATCCCATTGAAGTTCATGGGAGTCCGATCAAATCGTATCCAGATGCATCCAGATGCATCCAAATCGTTCGGTCGGACTCCCCCGATCCGAGTTGTCCGGAAAGCATTCCGGAACCACTTTGGTCAGAATGCTTTCCAAACAAGATCATAATAGGCTCCAAAGTGTACTAAATTTCTTTTCTTCATTCTTTGAATAAAAATAAATTGACAAATTAAATATGAATCTTTTATTTATTTACTTTCGATTTTCATTTTCATATATTATACTTGCAATAAAACCATTTACTAAAACTGAATACCTGTTACAAATTAATATTTTATTAAACATATATCATATACAATTTCCACTGAAACCTACATTAACTCAGGAAAGGTGCTCAACACTAAATATAAATAATTTACTATTCCCACTCCAAACTACATTAACACAGGGAAGGTGCTGGGCACTAAACATATATAATTTACTATTCCCCCCTCCAAACTACATTAACACATGAAAAGTGCTGGACACTAAATATATATATTGTACTATTCCCACTCCAAACTCTATTAACTCAGGGAAAGTGCTGGACACTAAACATATAACTTACTATTCGTACTCCAAACTACATTAACTCAGGGAAGGTGCTGCACACTGAACATATATAATTTACTATTTCCACTCCAAACTACATCAACTCAGGGAATGTGCTGGACACTAAACATATATAACTTACTCTTCCCACGCTAAACTACATTAACTCAGGGAAGGTGCTGGACACTAAACATATAACTTACTATTCCTACTCCAAACTACATTAACTCAGGGAAGGTGCTGGACACTGAACATACATAATTTACTATTCCCACTCCAAAATAAGTAACATCAAATTATTAATTTATAAAAAATTTAATTAACAACATTCCAAATGTTATCAATTTAAAAATATATATAAAACAAATAAACAAAAATTTTAATTTTGCATTTTTAAATTCAATTACTAACACCAAACATCCCAATATATTTAAAAAAACCTCACTAACATTAAACTCTATAAATCCAACATCCCACTCATAAAAAGATTTCCCAAAAAGTTTACTTTTTTATAAAATGTTATTTCAAATCTATTTAAATTTGTTTTTAAACTCCCAACCTTTAACACCTTTAAACCCAACATCCCATTCCCCAAAAATAATTGTAATTTTTTTTAACATTTAAAACAAAAAATGAAAAGCATTTAAACACTCCCCACCCTTATCCCCTATAAACCCAACATCTGCTCCTAAAAATAATGTAACTGATTTTTATATCATTTTACATTTTTTATATTTCTTAACATATTTATTTTTTTAAACACCCTTATCCCCAATAAACCCAATATCCCACTCCTAAAAATGTTTAAAAACAACTTTTCTTATTTTTTTTAAAATATTGCCAGATTTTCTTTACACAATTTTAAACAATCCCCTCCTAAAAAAATTAATTAAAAAATATATACAAATTAGCATCTCCTGTAAAACTGAGGGCATCTTATAACACACGCAGCGAATCCCCGGGCGACATGTAGCTCACAGATTGGGGGAATATCTGGACTGATAGTAACTAGCCGACAAGTCCAAACACTTTGTACCGAGAAACCTCAAGTCAAAGAGCATAAGGAGAAAGAAAGCAAGACTCAGTCTTTAGAGGAGCAGGCTCTTCCAGAACCTCAGTCGCAGGCAGTAATCCGCCACAATCCATTGGCATCTAGAGATCATTTTGGGATTGGCGAACACCTTGGTGGTTTAAAAAGCACTGGGTAGACGTTGTTATGGATGTCAGAATTTAAATCGAGGGGCTCACAAAATGTCTTAAACCATTCAAGTATTCTAAAGTTGGTCAAAGCCCTACCGGGCATGGACTATGTCAAGTTTGATGACATTTTATCAATCAAGTTTCTGCCGGCAAGAGGGCGACAGCACACAGATCCCACTCTGGTCACTTTCTCATCTCTGGTGCTTCTGGCCCAGATCATGGAAAAGAGAAGGAATCTAAAAGACTGGGGCATTGAAGTAATCAGCTATCATGGGGATAGATACCCCCATGTGCTCCTAGCAGGGCCCCCAACAGACGAGCAAGTGGCCTCCAAATTGTCAGTATTAAGAGGAGCCAGCGGTAGGTCTTCCCTCCTTGCTCATCACAAGTATATCCCGGACCTCACAAAGGTGACAACTAAAGTAACCGATGAAACAGACTACGGCCACCAGCGAAGACTGGTAACAATGAGCATCAAAACACCCGTGGCAGGCTACCGAGACCCTTGTCTCAAACTGGGAGTAATCGAGATTGGGTGGAGGGGGGCCACCAGCAACGGCTCAGGGCGGCCTGTCAGTCTGTTCTTGGAACATCAGCGTTCTACAGACAAAATGTACGGATCCAGTATTCACAGGATATCTGGCATCCTTTGACATGGGCTATAAAGAATACACAAACCAGCAGAAAGCGCCTATGGAAGAACGAAAGGCGGCTTAGTAATTTATATGAATACTAATCTAGCGAGTAAAACAGCAGAAGTGTACGTGGATGACCCAAATATGCTGGTACTGAATATGGGCTAATAATTCCAAAGAATTGATCATCTTTATAAACCTATACATCAATCCAAAGCAAAAAGCGGTATTGTCTAGAAGAATGGTAGCCCATCTATTCCAACTGAAAAATAGTCATAATAATTCACATTGGCCAGTTACTGGAGACTTCAACCTCAACTTATTTCACTGTCCTTTGGAGGAATATACAGACGCACTTGGCCCCCTCCTTAAGTAAGCATTGCCATTGAAAACACAGAGGGATAACTCTGGAGAAGAGCTTAGAAAGGTCTTGGAACAATTGGGTATGCTGGCATTAAATGGTCGGAAACCACCTGATATCCCACCTGCCTGGTCAAGGGTTTGGAGCAATGCGGCATCACATAGATTACACTATTGTTTTAATGCCCCTTTACAACCAGGTTTACGGTTACAGTATATCCCATCGTGTTGAGACTGACCACAATCCTCAGGTCATCATGGTGAACGCAACCCTGTTTAAACTCGAGGCAGTTGGTATGTTGGCGGAGGACATTTTCTCAGGTAATCTGAAAAGCTTGAAGTGGACCTCTTGTTCTGACAACTCCATAGCAGAGGATGCACTTTCCAGCTTACAGGACCTAGCCCAAATGGGCCCCAATCCAATAGTGACATGGGAAATTCTTGCCAATAACTTGACCAAATGCCACAGTGAGAATAGCCACAAAAAGGTATCTCGACTTGACCACTGTAAATCGTCAAATATGCCCCTTCACATTCGGAAAATAAAAAATAAAACAGGCAAACTTTTCTGACAATCACGTCAAGATCGAGGAGATCTAGAATTATTACAACAATTCCTCAACAAGAGACGGGGCCTAAAAAAAGAGATCTGGATGTGTAAACAATCTAAACAAGAAGCATTGTGGGCCCTGTTATTATGCACCTCTAAAACACATGATCCGAAAAGATTCTGATGGATAATAAATACGAACGAGAAAGGCCCCTCATCGGTAAATAATGCTAACATCAGTGATTTGAAGCCCTTAACTAGCCCTCACTGCCCCAATAAAGACACTGTGGCACAGCTGATAATCACATCGACGGGGGTAGATAAAGTTATCAAAAAGTCTCAGGCAGATTGTGTCCCTGGACCTAATGGGCTATCTCAGGCATTTTTAAAGCACTTTACGCCACAATGGGCTTGCTTTCTTGCATCAATGTTCAATTACATTCTGGGAAATGACGTTATCCCTGACAGCTGGAGAGGCTCAATACTTCCCCCATTTTCAAAAAATGCTTGGCATGCTCACCCAGCATCTACAGGCTAATTGCATTGATGGATGTTGAGCTAAAACATTTTTCAACATTGTTATTGCATAATTTGGAATCTTGGTCGCATGACAATGGAAGACTTCCCCTAAATCAAACTGTCTTTCTAAGGACCTTCAAAACACCCACCGCCAGATTATGATGGCGGTGGGATCAGCGGTGGACGGCAGGTCCGTCCGCCGCTGATCCGCGGGGTATTGGACGCAATTAAGTGGCGGTGTCTGCAAGACACCGCCAGCCAAATTACGATGGGTTTGTAAACATGCTTTTCCGCAGCGAATTTACCGCCATGGAAAAGCATGTGGACAATAGGGGGGCCCTTGTGGACCCCCAGGGTGTCGGGGTGGGGGGTGCATATGGGGGGTACCTATGGTACCCCCCTGCATTTGCATGCACAATGCTGCAGGCACCGCGCGGTGCCTGCCGCTTTGTGCATGCAAATGCACAGCATGCATATTTAACCTTGCGGCGGGTGCTGATTAAAGCAGCACCCGCCACAATGTTACATATACGGGATGTGACCGCCAGGGTGGCGGTCACATCCTAATTCCACCGGAGGGACCGCCGCTGCCCCTGCGGACGGTCCCTCCAACTTGGGGGTGGCGGACGGACGCAGGTCCGTCTGCCATCCTAATAGGCGCCTTAGTTTTGAACATCAGCACTTTTACAGGGGGAAAAACCATTTAGCATGGTACATACACCTGTTTTGGTCCTGCATGCAAGCACTTTAACTATCTATAGTGATTTACTTTTGTGAATTCTAACTGTCCGTATTGCAAATTTGCACTCTATCCATTAGGGAAAAGGCTAGTCCCTGATTAGTCATTTCGATCCATCTAATATCTGTATTCTGCATCTTTACTTATATGTATTTGGAAGGGAAGTTAAAAAATGAGAAGGTCTAGTGACAAGATGAGCAATGGCTGAAGTAGATGTATGACACATTTTTAGTCTTTTTTTTAATTCATTTGAAACCTTTTTGAATTGCATGTCTGCATTGTGTTTATGGTTTGAATTGACTAATAAACTATTTTTTAACCTTCATGTTGTCTTCCCTCCTCCCAGTAAGAATCTCACTATCAACTGTATAATACAAAGCAAATGCTTATGTGCTAACTCACAGAAGGCTTCTGCAAAATTACTGCAGTAAGAAGAAAAAACTATTTGTAAAAGGCAACAGCACAATGTGAAAATCAGGCCTCCAAAAGTTAACATTAATTTTCCATAAATATAGCCACAGGAGTTAGGCTAATTTTAATCAGCACTTGTTCACTTCATGTGTGGGTTTATGACATCTAAGTATGATTACCTCCTACAAAATTAGCATTTATTATATGCATGGAAGTTAAACATAGACTTTTGCACATTCTAATTAAAAATGTGCTTTTGTTTACAACTTAAGTGCTGCTGCTACATGGCTAGCATCTCATTGATGTTTTGAAGGGGATGTCAGTTATTCAATATGCATTTATTAGGATCTCTTAGGCCTATGTATATCCTGATCTTTCCATTGAGGTTTCTCACTAGAATATGGGTCTTACCCACTCTAAGGGTTCTATGGGTTCTATTATACCACTTTCACATAACCGTTTGAACTAAAATCCTGCAAAATTGTAGTGGTGAATGAACACTTTCAAACACTCTAGCTTCTCAGCAGATACTTCCAGAAATTAACTATTCCACCTACTCATTTCTGCTTCATCTGTAAGTAAAAGCTGTAAGGTTGGGATTTACGTTATTTCCAAACCTCTTTTGCTCTCTCCAAACCTCCAAACATTTCTCGCTAGGCACCATATATATCAATCTATAAGATTATCAGTCTTTAAATTGTAATATTGGTCTCAACTCATACAATCACTGGTAACGTTACACAGCAGTATTCTTCATATCCATCCATCCAAGCTTCTTACTTGTCAATTTGTTGAAAGTATTCTCATCAATTATGGTGTAAGGTGAGGTGAACAACCTTTACAACGCAACTTTTACAACATAGTGCCTTTACAACGCGGTATTTACAACGCAAACCATTACAACGCATTGCGCTGGGGGCGCTCTAGGATAGGGAATAGATTTAATTTACTATCCAACACCTTCCCTACTATCCACGGGGACTGGAGTTAGAATAGTAAATTAAACTATTCACTATCCAGCACCCCAAAGCGCTATGCGTTGTAAAGGCATGCGTTGTAAATACCGCGTTGTAAAGGCATGCGTGGTAAAAGCATGCCCTGTAATGTCATACATCCGTAAGGTGAGCATGAGTTCGCCCATATATTCAATTCCATCTCATCACCTAGATTTTACTATTCAGAGGATATTATGCTTCTACTACTCTGCACACATTGCTGTCATGATCCCTTAGACAAACAACTACATTTCATACTCATCACTACTCCCACTAACTTTACCTAGTGCTCTATTCACACTTGTCAACTGTTCGCCATCACCTTTGCATACATAAGAGAAATATATTATCTTTTTATAATTGAGGCATATGATGTTGACTGCTGGACAATTATTGAATGTAGCAATATGTTTCTGACATCTACAATGGAGAAATTTTAACTTGCTCATTCTATCTCCACCATTGTAAGCTTTATACTTATCTGTACTCTTATCAGGCCCTACCTTCTAACATCTGGACACAACTTTTACCATACTTGCCCCGCTCCACTTTCCACTACCTTACTATAGTTTTTCCTGATAAAGTTAATTGATATAGCTTTTAACATTTTCTAGCTGTTTTACATTGTGCACATTTTTATATGAAAAAGTGTATTTTATACCCAATAACTTTCCTTTGATTTTTTAGATAATTTGTATTGCTTTATAAGTTGGTGTCTAATAATTTCCCAATGCAAATATTTAAATTTAGATGTGGATGCAGGTGTGCATAAAACTGAAACATATTACTTAATAGTTCCATATGGTTGTTGATTTCTAGAAAGAAATGTATGTTGTTCTAACATGACATTTTCTGTACACTTGCAATTGTCTTCAAATGCTTGCATAGCCTGCATATACTTATCATCCTCATCATCAAGAGGCATACCACCGTCACCAACTCCTTCATTATGGGTTTCAAGGGCAAGGCATGTGGCAACAATCAGAACATGGAATGTTAACATTGAAAACAGAGTGTTTTAGGGGAAAGAGTTGCTGCTATAGGGAGATGATGTTGGTTCATAACCAGTTACTCCATGTTCCACTTAATTCATTAAGATTAATTTGGTAAAGAAAACCTTTCCTCTACACCCTCACACATTTTGAGGGTGATCTCTGCCCATTCAACTGTGAAAACATATTTAACTGTTCCCTTGCCTCAAGAAATTCTCTGCCCATTCCAGAGTGGAAATGGACTGAGATCAAAGTTTGTGAATACTTAAAAGCCCACAAGTTTGTGAATGTGCACACACTTTCCAGAGCTTCCTTGCTTTGGAATGCTCTCCCACCTCCAATGTGTACAAACTTACTTCCATATTATATTACACCACAGTGGTATAATGTTGTATAAATACCTGTATTTATGCGCTTCAATTGATGTTTGATAATTACCAAACAGAATTTACAAATGAAAATCAGGCAGCTTGTGTATGAAAGTTGAACTTACATACACAAATGCTTTTGTGATTTGAGACCAAAGGTGTTGCCCACTTTAATTGGAAATATGGCGTCACCATAACTGCAGAAATTCTTTCTGTTTATAAGGGGCCAAGAACCCCGAGATCTTCATCAACTGAAAACTCAACATGGCCGCCCTCATGCTTCCATACCCTGAAGATGCTGAAAGATGATTTTCAAATGGCTCCTAATCAGCACCCAGAAAACACAAGCAAGCTGGACTATGGGAACATCCACTATCCCAGGATTAACAGAAACTTCCCTAGAAGGCTGCAGACCATTCACAACTCAGTAGCTAAAAGCACTCTAAACCTCCAATGCTACACTGACATCACACAACATCCTGAAGGATTTCCACTGGCTCCCCATTCACAAACAAGCACTCTCCCTGCACTGGCAGACTGTGTGCTTCCTAGCATCAACGCAGGCACCTGTGCACAATGGTGCAATGGTTCCGGCGTTACGATCAGGATCGTTTTTGTGAAAAAAGGATGCCTTCATTGGACAAAAACAACCTTTAAAGGCATATTCCTCTTTGGATGCTTGCTGCAGAATGCAGCAAACTTGAAAAGAGGAAGCAGATAGGAAAAATAAAGATATTTCTCCTAGTTACGTCTGGGTCTGGGAGGCGCACTATTTTGACACAATCTCAGGTTTACTGACCTTAGTAAATATGTTGTTGTGTCAAAAACCATGACAGACCTCCCTGCTGCAAGGTAACGTAAGGAAGCGCTATTCACTGTTTTGCAAAACTTTTGATATACTAAACCACGCCATGTATGGTGGCTTTCAGTAGTTTACTACACCCTACTAAAGGAATTGCATTGCCTTGCGACAACTTGCGTCATGCAAGGGCAACGCAAGCTCTTAATAAATGTGCCCCTTAGTATCTTATATGTGGAGAAAGAGAGTAACTAAACCTTGATTTTTACAAATAAAGACTGACTGATGTTGCAGATTAAGGGCACGATTGACAAAGGTAACATTATACCAAAAGTCTAATTAAGGCCAAAAGTCTAACTTTACTACTTTTCAGTATTCACAAGGTAAGTAACTACTCGTAACTTAACTACTATTAATTTTCCAAGTAGTTACTTTAATAGTAGTCAGTTTATTAGTAGTATGTTTAGTACAAAGTATACATTGGAATTTTGGTATAACTTTACCTTTGTGAATTGGGCCCTGCATGGCCGATTGTGTCCATAGACCTAAACACTTTAAATCTGAAACACCAAGATTTTTCTGTGAGCTGTATCTTACCTCAAATTTAGGTATGACCTACTAATGACTTACACATGGAAAATATATTTCAACATAACATTCTGAACACAATGAAATATCAAAGTCTAGAATAGCCACACAAACATTAATTTTGCTATTATAATGTTTTTAATTTCAGAGTATTGATATAGCAAAGCTTGACCCCAAAGAGTAACAGAGTGCTTTAGAGCAAAGGATAATAGGAGAAGGACTTGCACAACATCATCAAAACATTATTAACAAGTCTGAGAGCTAGGGGTTGGAATCAGTAGAGCAGTAAAGCATTTAATAAATATATACACTTGTAGTCAGCAGTAATTAAACATACATTGTGAACAGAAGTGCAATTATGAGATATGTAAGATTAACATTTGTATTAAGCTTCATTAGTTGGTAGGAAGATGGGAGAGAGTGTGGATATTACATGCAGGAGAATCAAAGCTCCCTTGAACCTCTTTGGTGATAAGAATTTGACATTATGGGCCAGATGTAGGTGTCCCAATACCGGTCGGTAACGGCCGAAATTACCGAATTTCAGCCGTTACCGGTCGGTATTGGGCATTTGGGAAGTAGGGGAGGATTCGGTAAATAACGAATCGGTATTTACTGATTCTGTATTTACCGAATCATCATTTACCGATTCGTTATTTACCGAATCGGTAAATGAAATGTAGAAAGCACTTTGAAGAGTGCTTCTGTGCTTTAAGGATTCGTTATTTACCACCAACTATTAGTTGGTGGTAAATATCGAATACCTCTGTAAATGCAAATCTGTGCATTTACACCTGTGCCATGTGACAGACATACATGCCCTTAGGGCATGTATGTGTGCCACTTGTGCACACAAGCACTATTCAGGGGTACAACGGGGTGTCAAAGTGACACCCTGCCACCCTTGACTCTTTCCCTATTTTACCAAATCGGTAAATATCGATTCGGTAATTGACATTCATTCCTATGGGCCTCGGGGCCCATAGGAATGAATGGCAATTACAGAATCGGCAATTACTGATTCGGTAAATACCAAATCTTAACGATTCGGTAATTTTTACCAAAAAATTACCTACATACTATCGTCTCTGGTCTATCTACCTCTCCAGGGTATTCTTCCTGTTGCTCCACAGGAATGGGGAATGACCATGAAATCACTGCCAGATGATGACACCAAATACCTCTAAGGAAACACATGCAGAACTAAGTATTGCATTCCCAGTAGTTTATAGAGAAGAAAAAAACTGCAATGTAATATGCCACATTCTTAAAATCTCCAGAAGAAGCTGACCTGCTCGGATCTGCTTTGAATGTAAGAGAGAGTGTGGCATACGGATATTGTGCCCAAGTGTTCAGATTCTGGCACAAGTGCGGAGACTCTGCACTCGTAACTTTACTACATGTAAGAACCTTTTTGAATCAAACCCAAAGGGTGCAAGTACACAGTCTCTGCTTATGACCCTTGGTGAATTGAAGTATCTGATCCCATCTGTGTTACTGTATATGATCATAAGTAGGCCAGTGTGAACGTAAGCATTAATATTTAAAATATATTCTTCTACACACATTTTGCATAATAATTACCCAGTTCACACAAATCTTTGAGCCATAAAACACAATATACAAACCTTGTTTTATCTTAGTGGATATGAAAACCAGGAGAGGAAAATGCACACATTTTGCCACAAAACGACCCACTCTCCTCCACAAACTAGAACCGTACACCATTCAAAATTTGTTTTTTGAATATCCAGGTTTAACAAGGACATAACGATTGCATATCATGCCCAAAAAAGTGTTTTCATTGATGTTGCTGAGGGGAAGGGATTGTGAGGCTAAGGGGCCCATTATGATGTCGGGCCGATTGCCCCCGCCAGGCTGGCGGTAACCACCGCCAGCCTGGCGGGGGCAATCCACCCGACTTCCTCTCCCCATTTCCCCCCGCTATATTAGAATGCCGCGGGGGACCGCGGCGGACGGAAAGACCGTCCGCCGCTTTTCCGCCCCGGTCGCCTTGCGGCCGAGGTGGAAAATGTTTAATATGGTTGCAGTGTCTATTAGACACCGCCAGCCATATTAGCATGGGCTTTCAGATATGCCTGCCATGGAAAGGCATGCGATCTTCACTCTGGGGGCCCCCTGTGGGCCCCCAGAGTGAAGGAGGGGTGGGGGTTGCACACGGGGGGTACCTCCCCTCATTTGCTTAAACAAAGCGGCAGGCACCAAGTGGTGCCTGCCGCTTTGTTTAAGCAAATGCTGAAATGCATGTTTAGCATTGTGGCGGGTGGTGCTGAGAGCACCGCCCGCCACAATGCTAAAAATGCAGGATGTGCCCAATACCCCCCACGGGACCCCCCCCCCGTGGTCCCAATCCCTGCTAGGATGACGGGCGGACAAAGCCCGCCCGTCATCCTAATAGGCCCCTTAGTGTCCATTATATTACACTTCTCAAAAAAGATACAAGTATAGCATGTCTACAAGTAAAAGAAAACATGGCACAATCAAGACAACGTTAACCACGACATTCAGTGCTGGGTTGTTGGCATAAAAACATGAAATGGAACCTAATCTACTTTTGGACTAAATATTATTATTATTATTATTATTATTATTATTATTATTATTATTATTATTATTATTATTATTATTATTATTATATTATTATTATTAATAACTTGACTTTCTAGAGTCCTAAAACCTATTGATAGAAAAAGTAAAAGTGTTCTCCTTGACTATGGTTCAGTGAAGTCCCCGAATGCCAATCCTCGAGAATTGGCTGCTATCATGTCATTGGGTGATAATGATTCATTACAAAAACTAAAGAAATGATTCACCAAGTGTAGCGTTTATAAAGCTACCCCACAAGGATGACAAGTTTTTGTTCCTCACAGATTAACTAACAAGTGATAGCTCTACTGGAACCATATCATGATATGCTACACACTTTTTCTGTGCCTTCAGTGTGTAATGCGAATTCATTTAACGCAATATTTCTCTGAGTTAGTGCATTACTTTATGCAGAAACAGAAAAAGGCTCACTCTTCCCAAGATTACCTGAAAATCAAGCCCTAACTTGGAGAAATAGTGTAATGTTACTAAACTAAGAGACATCATGAGCAAGTAGCGAATTTGGGGTCTTGCTCCATGAACACCATTTGTCTTCTGTTCATCAAGTCGTGAAAATTTCTGATTACCTTTTTATGCCACAGGGCGGTCTATGACGCGATCATTTAAGCGGTCAAAATACGTCCGTTTCTGTGGTGTAATAAGCATGTATTCTATCAAGCGGTAGTTGCTATCTGTTAAATAGGGGACATTTGCCTTATGAATTTTGGTGCATTTCTTTATAACTTTTTGCCAGGCTTTACTTTAAAAAAGTGGCTATAAAAATGTCATGCATCTGCTTAACACAGTTTCTAAACAGTGTAAAGCACTGTAAAGTTGCATCATAATACGTAACTTGAGAAGAACTAAGAAACTATGGCAGCATCATCTGTGTAAATCACTTTCTAATTGACTGCCGGTGCACATTTACCTTGCAAGCTCCTGTGCTTGGAATTCAAGCTTTACTTGTCAGTTAGGATAAGCAAGTGGCCAACTCAATTTGTTTGGTCCAATACATGCTCTATACAGAATAATGCCTCAGTGAGAAAGGGTTAGCTATGAATTACATTATTAGTTCCCATGCAACTCCTGATGTGCCACTCTATTCCCGGTAGGTCAAAATTAATACTTTTCATCCTTCTGAAGAAGATAAATTTAGGAATAGCACATTTGGAAAATAATGCAAAATGCTCAGGGTAAATAAAAAACACAATGTGGGCCTCATTTACAATATTTTGATGCATGGTAGCGCAGCAAGCCTTCCTGCTGTGCTGCCATGTGTCCAGTGGCGGCTCGCATAGGGCCTGCTGCGGGGCGGTGAGGCAGGGTAGGGGCAGGGTGGGGGCGTAGTAAACTTAGACATATGAAGGAACGGAGGAACGTTCCTCCGTTCCATTTGCAGTTCTGTACAGACCACCCTGCGTAGAGTGGTCTGGTTTTAATGTTCTAATGATCCATTTCCATAAGCATTGGTCCTATTACCAGAGGTCTTTTGACAATTACTTACATAATTTACAAATAGATTTCAGCTACATGTTCAGCTCATTTTAAAAATTTGCATGGTGTAAAATAAAACACACTTCAATCCACAAAGAGGTGGTAACAACGAGGGGTGATGTGCATCCTTGCACAGCTGTGGAGGGACAGTCAGACTTTCCTGCACTCACCTGGTCCCAGCCGTGGAGATGATTCTGGAGCCAATGCTGGACCTCCTATCCCTGCTCTGCGGCTGTGCTACGCTACTTAAGAGGATCTGTCACTTCTGAGACCTTCTACGGTGGTGAGGCAGATGTGCCGTGGACCAGAACCTCT
This sequence comes from Lissotriton helveticus, assembly GCF_964261635.1. Taxonomy (NCBI): domain Eukaryota; kingdom Metazoa; phylum Chordata; class Amphibia; order Caudata; family Salamandridae; genus Lissotriton; species Lissotriton helveticus. The sequence continues at coordinate 696,923,756 of NC_136063.1, forward strand.
ATTTTTGTAATGACATAATGTACTGGAAATAACAAGAGAAGGCAGTTACCATCCATACAGGCCTCTGAGTACAGTGACCACACATTGGCTCCAGTGAAATTTACTTACAGGTTTCATCTGTAGCGTGAAATGAGATCAGAATAATCAAAGTCCCAGATTGGAATGTGGCACTCCTAGGAATAAACTTGAAACACAGATATTGGTACAAGGTTCATACATATATCAAAGACTCTAAAGTGCTTTCTCTGTGCACTACTGTTTATCAGAGAAACACGGAACTCAAGTCTTTAACCCTTGCACAATACAGTTCTAGCGCCAAGGGTGCAGGAAGCGTCCGGAGTATAAACACACAAGACGTGCTGGAGTAAATCACAGGGAGGACATGGACGAAACATTTATAGTCTTTGAAGATGGGGATACATGGTCCTGTTTACTACTATAGGAGGTTTAGTGCACACTAACCTGACATCAAGGGGCAGATTTATGAGGCCCTTGTGCCTCTTTGCGCCGCAATTGCGTCATGTAATGTGACACAACGGCGGTGCAAACAATGTGCCCTATTTACAACGTGACGCATCTAGGAGATGCGTCACGTTGGAAACCCCTGCGCCATAAGGAGGCGTTCCTGCGCAGGGGGGGGGGGCGTTCCTGCGTAGGAACGCCTCCTAAAAGTGGCTGAGTGAAATCTATGAGATTTCACTCAGTCACTTTCTACGTCAATTCCTTACGCCTGCTTGAAGCAGGCGTAAGGGTGATGCACCATGCATTGTAGGAGTCATGTCGCACTTGCGACATGACTCCTGCAATGCGCCACCCGTACGCCGAGAGATGCGTCACGCATCTTCACTGCTTTGCACCATGGTGCGCCGCATTGTAAATGCGGCGCACCATGGGTGGCGGAGCAGTGGCGCACTGTGGCGCACATTAACTGGCGCATCCCTGGGGATGCGCCAGTTAACATAAATCTGCCCCCAAGTACTTAGCCTAAATCTTCCACTTGACTGAAGTTCGAGGAAGATCTCGAGGCTTTGACTCAGAGTGTCATGGGGGGTCCGAAGTAGCAGTGCAGAAGGGAGCAAAGAAGAAGACATCAAGGGAGGTAGTGCCACGGGAACCACAAGTTCAGATGGACTTGAAGGGTACTGGAACACTTCTCGGTTCCAGCAGGATTCTTCAGGCGAGTGGGAAGGGTTGAAGCTAGTTCTGAAGGAAGCAAGGCCCAGCCATGATTCGGGATACAGCTGAGTTTTATACCCTATCAAAGGCTCAACGGATGTAGGTAGATCACGTGTTGCATGTGGGGCACATGGCCGTCTGGAAGATTGTCAAACCTTGGAGAAAACACGGTGGGTCATATTAGCAAGAAGCTCGTTAAAATTATCACAGTTTTAGCGGCAGGAAACTGCCGCTAAAGCGGCGATAATGGGCTTGCTAATATGCGTTATAGCAGCCCAGGTTAGATGTGCAGGACATCTAACCTGGGCTTCTATTGGAATTATCAGGCCCATTATCACTGCTTTAGCGGCCGTTTTCTGCCGCTAAAACAGCGATAATTTTAAGGAGCTTCTTGCTAACATGCCCCGTTGACCTTACAGAATGAGCAGGTGCAATTTGTTGATCAGAATCAAATAAAAGGAAACAAATATAAAGTTTGCGCTTGAACATGCACAATGGAAACCAACACCAAGGTCCCAGTAACAGTTGCAGTAGGGCTTGCCATTGTCTTATGGGATTCTGGGGGACGCTTAGAGGAATTCAAGTGCAATGGCATAACAGGTTTTGGGGAAGCATTATTCATGAGGGTGCTGGGGGTCATCAGTCATGAGGGTGCTGGGGTAACAACAGTTATGAGGGTGCTGAGGGAGCATAGGTGATGAGGGTGTTGGTGGAACATCGGTCATGAGGATGCTGGGGGAGCATCAGTCATGGTATCATAGCACACCATATAGCACCACAGGGGTAAGCAACCTGAGTCCTGCACACTAGGTCCTCCACAAAGAGGGTGCATGAGGAGGTTGTGACACAGACCAGGTGGTCATGGGTGTTTTGGCCCAATGGCAGGAAGAGGAACGGCAATGAGGACAGTTGCCGCAGAGGGCCTTGGCTCGGGCTGAATGCAGGTCCAAAGGCAGAGGCTGGTGTGTTATTGTCTCTAAGTAGCTTACTTGTACTGAGAGAAGTGGAACCACTACATTAAAGAGCTGTATCCGTGATGAAGAGCCTTAGTATGACCGACTTAGCGAAGTTGTAGAGTACTCTTTTTCTGGTATATACAAATGTAGACCTAGTCTTAAGGCTGGAGATAAGGGCCGCCCTCAGTCAGACTCTCAGGTAAGGTAGCGTGGACCTTAGAATGGAAACTGCAAAAACAGCAATAAGCTTTCTGCAGTTCTGTAAGACAGCATGCGGTCTAACTTTAAGATGACATTGAAGGATTTTAGTGCAACATCATGGGTCACCCCATGACAATCCCACAGGGGCTCATCTTGGTTTTTTAAGTGGGTGCTGCTCTAAGGGACTATAGTGCTAAAGGCAGGGTATCAGGCCATTTCAATTATGTTTCCGAACATGTCTTTGATATCTTAGGGCCTGATTTAGAGTTTGGCGTATGGGTCACTCTGTCACAAACATGACGGCAAACCCACCGGCCATTTTACAAGTGCCATTGGATATAGTGGACTTGTAATACGGTGGCTGTGATATTAGTCACGTGTGTGATGGAATAACCCAGTCCGCCACACTCTAAATAAGGCCCTTATTCTTGATGGTGCCATTGTTCCTTTCTGCCTTGCCGGCAGATTCTGGGTGGTGCACAGTGAAAGTGTTAACTTAACCCTAAAACTTTGTAAACCTCCTACACTACTGTTGAAATCAAGTGTGTTCTTTGATCACTTGAAATTTGATTCCATATGTTGAATCCAGGAATAACATCTCTAAATAGCTACTGTATTCACATCTACTTTGACATCGGAGTATGCTTCCACCCACCCCAAAAACATTCAGATAATCGCAATTACATACTCATTTATTTATTGATAAAGTTATATATAGCACTGGCGAGAACCGCAGGTAACAGAGCGTTTTACATAAAAAAATTAAGAATAACATAGAATAAAATAACAAAGGTTTACATCAAAAGTGATACAGACAGGTTCAAGTATTAGCAAAAATAGAGAAAAGGAGAGAGGTTAGGCAATTAAGGAGGGTACAGTATGTGGACAATAAGACAAAAAGGATGTGTTAAGGGAGTAAATGACATATTAGATAGCTGAAGCAATCAGAGGAGAGTGAGCTATTGGAATATGGGTCAGTTATCGTGCATGTTAAAGTATTTGTTGAGGAGAAGGAGTTTCAGGTACCTTTTGAAACAGTAGAAGGAGGGGTTGCATTGGAGATCTCTGGGGGAGTGAGTTCTATATCCTAGTTGCATTTCCAGAAAAAGAGCGAGTCAAGGTAGAATTCCTTTTCAATTTGGGTGGTATGAGAAGAAGCGAGTTGGAGCTTTGCAGAGTTCTCATTATTCCTGCTTTCGTAAGTTTGTTCTCTAGATAGTTGGGGGTATGTGTGTGCAGGATTTTGTGGGTGCTGCAAGCAGTCTTGTAAATACATCTTTTTTCAATGGGAAGCCAGTTGTGGATCTTGAGGTCCAATGTGATGTGTTCAAATACTTAACACCTGTTATCAGCCGGGTAGCTATGTTTCGACTGGACTTAGTGGGGGAGGTGAGTTTTCAGCATCCCTGCGAAGATGGTGTTCCGATACTCCAGTTTGGAGAGGACTAGTGATTGTCCTACCTTCTTGAATTCATCAGGGGGAATAAATGGTTTAGTTTTCTGGAGGTGTTTTAGTGTGAAAAGCGCTCCATTGGCTGTTTTTTTTATGAGATCCTTCATTGACATGTTTTTGTCCAGGGTGATGCCTAGGGACTTTACAGAGTTGGACAGATCAGTGAGCAATTTAGGGCATTTAGGTTCTTGAGCTAGTCTTGAATTTGGAGAGCGTTACTTTTTGGAGAAAATAGAATTAGTTCAGTTTTGTTGGGGATCAACTTTAAGTGGTTGGAATTAAACCAAGTTTGTATCTTGCTCAGTATGGCGTTGCGATGCAGGACGTCACTGCATGATTTGATTTTGTAGTGGAGTTGAGTATCATCTATATATAGGGGATATTTGACCCCTGCTTGGTTTAGGATGATTGTAAGGGGTTCCATGAAGAGATTGAAAAGTGAAGGGGAGCTAATTGATCCTTGGTTTACACCAAGAGTAAATACAGTGGTTTTGGAGACACAAGCGTTGATTTTATTGTGTTGCGATCAGTGTTGAAGGAAAAATGTGAACCAATTTAGGACAGTGACATTAAAACCAGGGCAGAGTTTCAGTGTCTCAAGTAATGCTGAGTGATTTATGGTATCAAAAGCTGCTGATAAGTCCAGTAGGATAAGTAGGCATGTGTCATCTTCATCTAAGGATCTGTGGATGTCATCTTAGATATTGATCATGGCAATTTCTGTGCTACATTCTTGCTTAAATCTGTAGTGGAAGATGTTGTGGTGATTGAGTTCACATCTATGTTGGAATAGTTGTTGATGCGCATTTCCCCATAGTTTTGGCTAGGAACGGAAGGTTGTAGATAGGTCTAAGGTTGTTAAGATCATTAGGGTCTGCCCCTGTATTTTTTAGTATGTGAGTGATTTGCCCTCGTTCGAGGGAGTCAAGAACACATCCAGAGCTGAGAGATGTATTGATGAGATAGGGACAATGATGTGGTTGGGATTTTGTACTATTGTGGGAGGGAGGGGATCCGTAGAGTGGGAAGTAGGCAATAAGTGAGCATTTATATTGAAGACTTCAATTTCAGTCATGGGTTTGAAGTCAAACCAATTGCCCTTGTTTTTCAGTCGCACAAGATCATGCTTGGAATTCGTTTTATTTAGAGCCATTTGGACATCTATTAGCTCTGGTGGTGAGGCTAACATGGAATGAATTGCGTCAGTGGGGAAGGTTAGGAGGGATGGCAGATTTGAGACTTGGATTAAGGATTGTTCAATTTTTGCGACTTTATCAATGAAAGAGCTAAGAATGTCTTCACATCCTTTTTTGGAAGCTGTTATTGTGTGTAGGGATGTGTTAAAAATGTTGAAAAGCTCCCTGGGTCTCTTCTTAGCACGGTCAAGTTGGATATGAAAAAAAGAGGCTTTTTCTCAGAAAATGTGCTTCTTATAAGAAAAACGTGCGGCGCAAAGTAGTACTAGGTGCATTGTTGAGGGATTCTGTCTCCTTCCTTTTCAGCCTGTCTGAGTTGTCTCCTATCAATGTTAAAATCAGAATTTAACCAAGATTTAGATTGGATTGATCTCAATTGTCTTAGTTTGAGCAGTGCCACTTGATCAAGAACTTCCATCATCATAGTATTATATTGGGCAGTGAGGTAATCGACAGTATGAGTGAGAAGGTGACACTGTAGTTGGGCACCAACCCTGGATTCCAGTTTAGTTATTGGGACTTGTTTGATGTTCCTAGTCTAGTGCTTAGGTTTATCTGATACCGTTGGGTGGGATCGGAGGTAGAAATTGATACCGAACAGTATGAGATGGTGGTCGGGCCAGTCAATGGGCGAGATGGATCTAACTTAGACAAGCTCATCATTAGTGATAATCGAATCTAGAGTGGAGCCTTTAATATGTTTTGGTTCATTACAGAGTTGTTTAAGGTCTTTTATTGCAAGATGGTTTGAGAGGTTCCGGACTGTGGAGTCTTCCGAGTTTATCCAGTGAATATTGAAATCTCCCAAGAATACATCTTTCGTGTCAGATAGGGAGAACCGTGTTACTTGGTCAGTTAGCTCTTCCGCGAAGAGGGCATAAACACCTGAAGGGTGGTGGATGGTGTGTAGTTTGATGGGAGAGGAGCCTTTAGCTGCAAGTTCTACTCCTAGGTATTCAAAAGTGAGTACTCTGTAGTTTTTAAGATTGAGAAAAGTATTCATTCTTTGTAGATAATAGCTAATCCACCACCTGTTATTTTAGGTCTGTCATGTCGGATAATGGTGTAACCCAGCGGAATAAGCAAGTCTTCTATGCGGGTAGAGTGTATTTTAATCCAGGATTTAATGAGGAATGCAATATTTATTTGTTCATCGAGTATAGGTTTAGGGATATCTGTTGCATGTTGAACTGCTGACCTACAGTCGAGGAGCATGCATGATAGAGAGCAAGGATTCTCTTTAGTGGAATGAAGTGTTTGAATGGTGATGTATGAAGCAGGGGGTCTAGGCAAGTAAATAATACTAGGGATTCTATTTGTGCCCATTATCACTGGGATTATCGAGGGAGGCTTTTGGACCATATTCTTGTTCTTTTTGAGGTAGGATTCGCTGATAGCATCAGCTTCCAGAGCTGATATGGTTCTGAGAGCTCAGTGAGGTCTGTGGGACTGATGCCACAGGGGAATAGAGGGCCAGATGTTTCTTTAAATGGGCGTTGGAGAGTCAGTGTAGGAAGACGCTTTATGACTGCCAGGAGTGTGAGAGCTGGATAGCTTAGCCTGACATGAGAGGTCCTGTCTTAGATGCAAGATGTCATTAGCTAGGGAATCAAGTTTTTGCTTCATTCGGTTCAAGAGGTGGGTAAGTGGGTCATTGAGGCTTTCTGCCCTGGCAGTGGGAAGAAAAGTAGCCAATCCTGAGAATAAGGAAGGAGAGAGCACTGCATTATGGGGGTGGTCAGTGTCATTGGGACTGGAAGTGTGGCCAGTTTGTGTGAGCTGAGTGGGGTCTGCATTGGTAGGTAGGGGTGCGTCTTCATAGAGTTCGGTGACAGATGGACTGTAGTTTGGGCCTGCACCATCTGGCTCGGGGTTTGTATCATCAAGTTTTGATAATGTGTGTTTACTGGTTCATGTGGTAGCAAGAGTAGTCCAGCTAGTGGATTTTTGTCGGCATTGAGTTCTAATGGAGGCAGCAAGTTGATAGAAGTGTCAGGGGGTGTCGCAAAGGGGTATAGCGTGTGGGTACAAGAAGGTGGGCTGGCTTGGGCGTCTGGATAGAATATATCTGGAGGTCCGCAAAGGGCCGTGAGAGGGTGAGCAGCAGGCATTGTCTTAATCCCTTTCCCGCATGATTAGACAGACAAGTGTCAAGAAGTTTAAATGATTTTGAAGAAGGTGGGCCTACACCTTTTTTCAGCCCTGTGGATCCCACTACAGATATAATCATTTATTAACATTTTATAATGGTCACAATTGTTAGGTTTGACTTGTATGGCATTGACGCCTGCACCATTACTGGAAAATATGTTGTATTCTGTAGTTACTTTAAAGTGATTTAGATCATCTATTTGCTTAATTTACTCTGAAACCTTATGCAACTAGCTTAATAAATACATTTTGGTGAGCCCGCAGGAGTATTTTAAGCTCTCTGCTTTCCTATTTAGTGCATCCTTTCACCTCCATAGCAGGAGGCATTGTTTCAAATCTAAAATGAATCCACAAGCTGCCCGGTTGCACTGGGGAACAAGCACTGTAAAACTCATCTGAAAAATGAATGCTACGGGATCTAAATCAACCCTTTTTTAATCCAATTCTCAGAAGCTTTTGTCTTTGCTTTGACCTCAGTGCTGCCCATCAAATAATCAATAGTGAAGCCAAAAGGTTTCCCATTTTTACCAAATGTGCATGCCCAGTCCTTACATTATATAAACGTCTAGCCTATCAACTTGGATATTGCTTCTTACTACTGTCAATAAAGGCCCTTCCCACCCGCCACCATGACTGTTTATTTTCCTCTCTGAGACAGGTAGGAGAACACGCAAGATATGGCAGTGATGATACTATTGTTTTTAATGGTTTGAATTTGTAAATATATGTACTCTTTCTTTTAAATGCCAATACACTCACAGGGGCTTTGTGCATTTCTTTCCCGCACCCACAGCCACACTCCCCATGCATATGCTTGAACAGTGAGCTTCGCTGGAGGTCCGCGGGTGGCCCGATCGGGTGCAGAGTTGATTCCATGCACTCTGGCCTGTGGTGGTGTCGCCATGAGTGCGTGACTGCAGGTAGGTGGTTGCAAACACAACAGTGATGGACAGAATGTGGATCAATGTCACACATTCACCCCAGTCCAAAGATCTGGGCCCAAATCCATCGTTTTTCCACTCCACACCACCCTGGGTTAGACAATGGTGATATGCAAATCAGCGCTGACCCTGTGCCCCATGGGAACAGTCCAGTCCGAACTACAAAAGCCATGTCCTTCCCAGAACGGAAACAAGCATCCGAGGACCGGCCCGGTTTCGAGGTAACACCTCTCATCAGCCCGGCTAGCTTGATTCCAGTGGTGTGGAGTGCCTGGGACTCACGTCTGAGCATCCCCAGTACACTTAGAGCGGTAATTGCAAACACAACAGTGATGGACAGAATGTGGATCAATGTCACACATTCACCCCAGTCCAAAGATCTGGGCCCAAATCCATCGTTTTTCCACTCCACACCACCCTGGGTTAGACAATGGCGATATGCAAATCAGCGCTGACCCTGTGCCCCATGGGAACAGTCCAGTCCGAACTACAAAAGCCATGTCCTTCCCAGAATCAAGCTAGCCGGGCTGAAGAGAGGTGTTACCTCGAAACCGGGCCGGTCCTCGGATGCTTGTTTCCGTTCTGGGAAGGACATGGCTTTTGTAGTTCGGACTGGACTGTTCCCATGGGGCACAGGGTCAGCGCTGATTTGCATATCGCCATTGTCTAACCCAGGGTGGTGTGGAGTGGAAAAACGATGGATTTGGGCCCAGATCTTTGGACTGGGGTGAATGTGTGACATTGATCCACATTCTGTCCATCATTGTTGTGTTTGCAGGTAGGTGGTGGCAGACCATTTTTAGCTTTTCAAGTCTCGTAGTTTATGAGACTTGGTTGCTTGAAAAAGGCCATAAATGAAGGTGGTGCCCTTAACATGACATACTTTCTGCTTGGTTTAGTGTTTTGGAGTCATAGTATGAGGCTGCTGTTGCTCCGGGGGGAAAACTGATGCTAAAGGAAGCATGTCCAGGAGTTGGAGGGGGAGAATCTGTTGCAGATCTTGAGATCTGATCTCAAGACCTAATTAACAATGCGGTTCAAGCTGATTTGAATGAGCCACAAACCAAAATGCAGAAGGGTGATGTTGATGAGGATTTTGACAACTCACCTAAGGGCAAAGATGTGCAGGGGAAAGTATTTTCTGATAGCCTGATACATATTCATGAGATCCTTGATTTTGATCCCAGAGCCCTAGATGAAGATGGGTTTTATTCACAGTATACTTCATCTGTTGCTGCCAGTTCATAACATTATTAAAGAAAGCCTTGCTAAAGAATGGAAAGATGCAAATATACAGGGTATTCCCTGTTTTTTGCTAAAAACCAATATCTCCTTGCTCAATTTGAGGATCAATAGCCACAGATTCCAAAGGTCAACTCAACGTTATCAGAAATGGCACCTTCTCCCTCCATGTCATCAGAGGAAGCAACCCTTTCATATCCTGTTGAGAAGAAATTGGAGGAGGTGCAAAAGAGGTCCTAAGCAGGCTCTAATTTTGGGATACGGCTAACACTTATTCGGCCTATGCCTCCAAAGTTCTCATTGAGATTTTGAGAAGCTGTTTGATTGCATTCAGGAACAGGGGGGCCAAATGCCAATTTTGGCTAAAATGAAGATATTCACCCAGTTTATATTAGATGTGACATTTGACTCTTTGTGGGCATATTCAACCTCTTCGAGAGCAGCTGTTGCAGGGTGCAGGTCCCTGTGGATTAAGCCCTGTTGTCTGGAATTGGCACAGAAGTCATTAATACAGATGTTGCCGTTTCAGGTTCTAAAATTATTTAGTGATGATTCAACAGTATGGTTCAGAGATTGGCTGAGGAAAAAATAATTTCCAGGATGTGTTGAACTCATCACATCCGTTCTGAGGCCAGACTAGTGGTTGAGGAGCCATGTTCGCCAATAAGTCCCAACCACAGGGTCAATACAGCCAAGGAGCAAGTCAAAAATGATTATCCCGAAGTTGGGGCCAGACTTCAGTTTTTTCTGGACCAGTAGCTCAGGCAGACAACAGATCAATGGGTTCTTTCCATCATCAACCATGGTTATCGGATTCCCTTTGTAGACCTTCTCCCATGGCACAGTGTCTTGCTACCCCATTACCAAACGATAATAAAAAAAGAGGGGGTGGAGAAACTGCTCCTCAAGAAAGAAATTGTCTGAGTGCCACCTGCCGAAGAAGGACAGCGGGTTTTACTCCATTCTTTTCTTAGTCTGCAAGCCAGATGGTTCCTTCCACCCGATCCTGTATCTGAAGACTCTAAATAAGTTGGTGAATGTAGAACCATTTTGGATGAACACTTTGCAGTCCATCATTCCTCTTATCCAGCAGAGCTTGGATTCAGAGGACGCATATTTTGACATCCTGATACATCCAGGCAGCCAGAGGTTATTGAAATTGCAGTGAACAATATTCATTTTCAATTCCAGGTGTTGTCATTCTGTCTATCAACAGCTCCTCAGACCGTTATCAAAGTATTTGCTCCAGCAGTAGGTATTTTGTAGCTTCAAGCGTTTTCAGGGTTCCAATACCTTGATTATTGTTTAATCTGTGCTTCCACTCTTCCTAAGCCTCTGACGACAGAGGAAGCTACTCTACAACCTCAACAGTTGGGATTCAGATTGAATTTATGGAAATCACAACTGACCCTTGTTGAACAGTTGCAGTTCATGGGGTAATTTTCGACAAAAGGATGGGTGCAGTTTTTCTGCCTTCTTCACATAGAGAGATTCTACAATCCACCTGAGTGTACTCATATCCCACATGTTGGTTGAGGATCCAGCAACTGATGGCATACACCACTGCCATGGTTCCTTGGGCTAGCCTAAATCTCAAGCCTCTTGTCACCCATTTGTTGACCCACTGGGAAACCTTCTTTGCCAATTACGACTACCACATTCCCCTTTCTCCTGTTCTGCCTCAGAATGTGGGTTGTAGTTACACACTCCCAAATTAGAGACGGAAGCCAGGTTTCAGCTTCCTGCCCCGATGTTGTTGACAAGAGATGCCAGTCTGTGGAGTTGAGTGGCCACTCTGGGATTTATGGAAGTAAAAGTTCAATGCTCTTTGGGGGACAGGGATCGAACGTCCATTTGGAGGGAGTTGGTGGTAATTTGGGAAGCAATTCAGGTTTTCTAGTCCCAGTTACTAGGTGCCAATATAATGATTTGTACTGACAATCAGGTGGCATGTTGTTATTTGTCGCAATCTGCCCTCCTCAGTCCTTTACCATCTGTCACAGCCAATCTTTTGGGACAATTGTTCCTTTTCGGGGAACCATGGATCGACCTTATTGCATCTCCCCACAGTGCCCTCCTTCCAAAGGTTTTGTTCAGAAATGGCTTGCCCACAGGCTTGGGTGGTGGATGCGAGTTTGATTCCTTGGCCTTCGGATCTTCCGTATGCATTCCCACCTATTCCTTTCCTAAACAGGGTGCTGCAGAAGATTCAGCGGTATTGATAGCCCCTGTTTGACCTCATTGCCTTTGGTTTCCCTGTTGCTTCAGTTGTTCTGCAGAACCTTTGTCAGATCCCCACTTCAGTATCCAGTTCTGCCATTGTCATGGCTCCATCAGCTGAAATTGACGGCTTGGCCCTTTAGCATTTATTATTTGGAAATATGGGTTCCTCTTCTATGTTAGCAGCCAATATTCAACTGTCCCAAAAGAAATCCACTGTTAAGTCAGTCCTATAATAAGAACTGTTTTTTTGTAAGGTGGTGTGCGGTTCACATGGTGGATCCAGTGGGTGGGAATCCTGTTCAAATTCTAGAGTTTATGAGGGATGTTCTTTTTTTTAAGAATCTGGCCCCATTTTCCTTGGCTGTTCACTGGGTGGCAATTAAGGTCTGTCAGGGGTCATTGTTCCTTTGGTGCTCTATCTGCTGAAAAACTTTCAACTTCGTCGACTAGCGTCACCAGTGATTGGTCCTTCCTGGTACTTACTTACTGTTCGACATGGTTCATAAATGTCCCCTTTTGAATCTTTTCTTGAGGCAGATTTAAAGTGGATGTCGGCTAAAATGGCTTTTCTTCTAGCATTATTTCGGCCCAGAGATTAGGTGAATTGAGGACCTTGTTGATGTCCTGTCCCTAGTTACAAATCCCACCTGATAAGGTTATATTGAGGTTGGATATGGCCTTTGTTCCTAAAATCTCTTCCATTTACAACAGGAGGTAATTCTCCCTATTTTTCCTGAGGTTCTGGTTCCGTCTTCTTTGAATGTTACGAGAGTCCTTCAGATTTATTTGTAATGTAGCAAGGAATTTTGACTTTGCAATTCTCTATTCATCTCCTTTGGTAGCATTAATAAGGGGAAAAGGAAGCTACTTCCACTCTCAGCAGAGTTATGAGGCAGGCAATTTAACAGTCCTATATCTATTTGGGCTTGGATCCTCCAGTTCAGTTTCAAGGGTGCTCTATTGGGCTAAGGCAGCAGGGGTGTCTGTACTAAAAATCTGTAGGGCTGCCACCTGGCAGTCACATCTTACTTTTTTAAGCACTATTGTCTTGATATGTTGCATGCTTCTATGGATAACTTTGTTGTCAGTGTTGTGAAGACAACAATGAAATAAGTTGGTTTTATTGAAGAATTTTGCTTTCTGGATGTTTTTGTCAAGCTTATTTTTGTTGGCTTGTGTAGTCCTCATATAGTTATGACTGGAACGAGGTCCTATGAGGGGGTATTGAAACCATTACTTACCCTGATGAAGGTCCTCCTTGTCCCAGTCATACCCCCTCCCTCTGTTGGTTTTCTGGTCTTGTTACTAGTAGGCATGGTGGTGGATGGGAGGAGCCTTTATTGAATACATCGAAGAAAAGATTAGCATGTTAGAATGCCTGCCCTGAGGCCGGACAGATTCATATAGTTAAGACTGGGATGAGGAGTACCTTAATCAGGGTAATGAAGTTTACCGGTAAGCAATGGTTTCATTAAAACAAACGTATTCTGAAAATACATCTTGCAGCTTTGACCTCTGGTGTCTAGTGAAAGCGATCTCACACTTGGTCGGAGAGATAAGCCAGCACCAATTGTGTTACTAAATACAGGGACAGCCAAGGCAACATAAACACCGGCATGCACAAATTAATACTGTGCTGTGCATGTCATAATAAAGAAAATATACAGTGGTATACTATATAATCTATGGTAATCTGAGCTAGAGAGCAAGAAACACAAATTAAAAGCCCTGGCATGTTCAACTCAGGGCCGGCGCTAGGCATGGGCAGTGTGGGCAGCTGCCCAGGGCCTCGCACTCAGCCCACCAGCATGGGGCCCCTTCACTGGTGGTGTGTCCTGTTGTTTCCCTGGCGATCCATTTTAAAGAAAGGTGTCACCTTGCAATAGGGTCCATGGGAGGGGCCCCCATCCCCAAGCCTCTCAGGGATGGTGTCGGAAGGCCTAGGGGAGGGAGAAGCTTCCTATTGTACCAATTGCAAGGTGACCCATTCAGAGACACTGAGGGATGCCCATTGCCCAGCATTTTAGCGCCCCTTCAATTTTAGCTTTTAGCCCACAAGCAATTCTCACACCTATCGGACTGTAGGTGTGACACTTGCTTGTGGGCTAAAAGGTAAAACTGTGAGGGTGCTAAAATGCTGGACAATGAGCCTCATGCAGTGTGTCTGAATGGTCTCCTTGCAAAGGGTCACTTATCCAAATTAGAGGGGCCTCGCACATTCCCTTTTCGCCCAGGGCCTCACAAATCCTAGAACTGGTCCTGGTTTAACTCCTGTAGTATTGTATTCTGCTGGCCCCCGGACCTTTAGCTGTGTGAAGCCTCCTCTCCAAGGTCTGAGTGCCGATGCAAAAAATCTCATTGGAAAGGATTCCTGTCTTCATGGCAAGGGCAAGTGAAGATGGAGTCTGAGTCAGACATTCAGGACATGTGCTAGGGGAGCACGTGCACGCAGATAGGGGATGTTTTCATGTTCATGAGTCACGGCCCCTTACAAATAAAATAAAAGCCCAGTACATTTGACGTTACAAAAGGAAGCATGTACCACTGCTTGCCCCTTCTGTAACAATAAATTGTGGTGTCGGAGCAAAAAAACATGAATGAAATTGACAGTTAAGCTTTACTGTGCATATTGCGTTTTATGGACTATGGGCCAGATGTAGGTGACTAAATATCGAGCGGTAATGCAGAAATTCGCAAAATTTCTGCGTTACCGACCAGTATTTGGCTGAGAGTAATGTAGGTGAGTTTAAACGTACTAGCAAAATAAGGAATCGCAAAATTTGCGATTCCTTATTTTGCTCTTGCATTTAAGGAATCACTAATTACCACCAACTTCAAGTTGGTGGCAATTAGCGATTTCCTGTAAAAAAGCACTTTTTTGCTTCTTTCAAAGTGCCAAGTGGCACACGTTCATGCCCTTAGGGCATGGATGTGTGCCACATGTGCACACATGCACATTTCAGGGGTGCAACAGGTTTATCCCTTTGAAACCCTGGCACCCTTGAAATAGCTCCCGCTATTTATAATAAATAATAATAGGGAATTTTGTAAAGCGCCTGGTACGCTCAGATGGCGTGTCCCGCGCTGAAATAAACCGAAGAACTCAAAAAGCAGAGGACTAGAGTAGGCCCAGTTATCGGGAAAAAAGATATGTTTTTAGTTTCTTTCGGAAGCTGGGTTCAGATGGCTCGAGGCGGAGGTTAAGGGGGAGGGCATTCCAGCTCTTTGCCACCAGGTAGCGGAATGATCTTCCTCCCATGCGAGCCCTCCTTATCCTAGGAACCTTTAATAGGCCTTCATGGGAGGAGCGCAAGGCGCGTGTGGGTACATACCTGGTGATTAGATTCTGGAGTAGTGCTGGTGTCTTACCAGCAAGGATGCGATGACAAGTACAAAGGGCCTTAAATTGGCTCTGCTCCTTACTGGCAACCAGTGGAGGGTCTGGAGGGCAGCTCTAGAGGCAGATCTTTTGGTAGATTTTCGAATGAGGCGGGCTGCCGCATTCTGTAGCACCTGGAGGCGGTTTATTACTTTGCAGGTAGCTCCCAGATACAGTAGATTGCCATAGTCTAGGCGCGATGTGACGAGGGCATGTACCAGCGTTCTACGGGCAGACGTAGGAAGGAGATCTAGGACCTTCCTTAGGGTTTTTAGAACGCTAAAACATACACCCGCCACACGGCCTACCTGGGGTGCAAAGGGCAGGTCAGCGTCAAGCCAGACTCCGAGGTTCCTAACTTCCTGACGAGGTGTAGGAGCCTCATCTAAGCAAGTGGGCCACCACGCCGACGACCAAGCAGAAGGATTCCCCCCACCACGAGCACCTCGGTCTTGTTGCCATTTAATTTGAGGCAGTTGCGATTCTTTAATACCGAATCGCAAATAGTGAATATCTTCCCACTCATTCCTATGGGCCTCCTAGCCCATAGGAATGAGTGGGTAGGTATTACTTATTAACGAATCTCAATTTGTGATTCGTTAATAAGGAATTTTAAGGAATCGCTAATATTTTAGCGATTCCTACCTACATTCAATTTAGCGAGTCCTTAATAGCGATTCGGTAAAAAAAGCTATTAAGGACTCGCTAAATTGAATTTACCTACATCTGGCCCTAAATTACGACACCTTTCCAATACATATTGAATCCAATTTATAAACAAAACAAAATACAGACTTTTCCAAAACACATGCTAAAGTACAAACGAAATAAAACAAAACACAGGTTCTATCGGATTAGAATGAAAACAATTCTTAAATGAAATGTATATTTTAATGCATAACTCCTTTCAAATGAAGATCAGTTTTAGGTTCTGCAAATGTAACATGGTGGGTGGAAAATGTTTCAAACCAATTTGCATCAAACTGAATACAATGTCTGCCTGCAATTGCTTGGAATTGAAAACTGAATCTAAAATCCAAAAGGGTTTATTCAGTAATCCATTTTTACATTTTAAGCAATTGCTGTTCTATTGCTTTCGACAATATATGTTACTGGCTAATGCTTTTCTATTCGGAACAGATTAAAAATCAAACTTCGTCCTCCGATTAATTTGTCTTCCATGTTCTCATGAAATGCAGCCGATCTAAGGGAGTAATAAATCATCAAAATCAGAAAGTTGGCTGCTGCTTTTCAATGGGGAGGTTGGAATTTTTCCTAGTTTCAAGTTTCTTTGTTCTATGACCAGGCCTGAGAGTATATAAATCAAATGATTGTAAGATACCTGGGTAAGGATAGCATACTCCTACATCGATTAAATGTGGCATGTAAACCTGTTGGTTTTGGTTGAAGCTAACGTCTCATTAGGTCTTGCAAAAGACAGCACAGGTTGTGTCTGCCCATTGTTTACTATTGGTTGACTTTATTGTCACTATCATTCGCTTGCTTGCTACTTAAATTTCAAGTTCCATGAGCATCTCTTCCTCTTATAGTGTTTGTTTTCCCTCTGGAGCATGGACCAATCACCTATGTGCTCCCACTACTCTCTTTTCTGGCGCTGCTTTTGTCTTTTGGGTTAAGACCTCTACAAGAGTGCATATGTTTTCCAGCTGTCTACCTTGTGTACTTTATATTTCTTTTTCCCAGCCTGAGTGTTTTCCCTCTGATCCTCCCTCCCTTAGGTGCCGTTCTTACTTCGTACCACCCACCCACTTTCCATTGCTGTAATTGCTTCCTCACCTCCTCCGTTGTCCACCTGCCCTTCCTTTGTTTGTGTGATTTCCCATTCCTGCCCATATACCCTCCATTATCTTTGTGCTTACCTGAGCACCCACCTCCCTTCCATTGTCTGTGTGCTTCAACAAACGTTCCCCTCCATTGTGCCTGTGCTTTCCCATTCCTGCCTGCCCTCCGTTGTCCATATGCTTCCACATTTGCCCACCCTACCATCAGGAGTCTCATTGTGAAGTTGAATGTATTGCCCCTGGATTCATTAATTGTTTGTGAATTGTCAGCAGATTTGTTTACTGGATTTTAACTTTTGGGTACACTTTCTTACCCAATTACTTAACCACAACAGTGAGAGAGTTGAGTCCACCACTCTGGGTAAAGCCACAGATTTTGTGATTTTCAAAAGCTTGACCATGTGACTGAATACCCTCTGGTTTTGGCCAACGTTAAATATTATTAGACTGTCATCAAGTTTTGATATGTTGTCAGTGGATTGATTTCCTGTGTGAAAATTCTGATTAGAAATGCTGAATGCATAATTCTAGCAACAAATTCAGCAGCTGTTCTAACTCTTCTCACACACAAATGCTGCATTTAGTGAGCTGGGTGAATGCCCACATTTTATGCATATCATCCATGGGTGAAACTAGTCAGTAAATCTTTTAAATCCAGGTTCAATAGCAGATCATGTTTCATTTTCCACTCATTTGTGAACAATAATCTTGATGTTCTATTGCCTTCAGAGATCTGGATAATGTTAGCTTCACTTCTGTGTTTTTATAGCACGCTAATCACCCATAAGTTATCAAGGTGCTCTGTAGCAGGTGTGTGAGACCAGGCCTGTGGGCCTTCTTGAAAAGCCAGCTCTTTAGCTTCTTGTGAAAGACAAGAAGAGAGGAGAAGGCTCTGAAATGTTGTGAGAGGTCGTTCCAGGCTTTATGGGCCAGGTACAATATGGCACGGCCCCACTTTGTTTTTGTGCATGCATAGGGTGTGTGCTAGTGAGAGACCAGCAGAGTAGAGGCATCTTGAAGGTTAATGTAAGGGATTGTAGCTGTTCAAGTTGGCAGGTCCAATGTTGTGGATTGATTTGTAGGTTTGGGTGAGAAGTTTTAAATGTGCGCTGGTGTATTGAGAGCCTGTGGAGCCAGTGGAGTTCCTTATGGTGTGGTGTGATGTGGGTTCGGCCCAGGATGTTGAGGATTAGTATGGCTGCCGCATTTTGGACGGTCTACAGTCTTCTTAAGAACTGGTTGGTTATCTCTGTATACAGAGTATTTCCATAGTCTAGTCAGCTGGTAATGAGGGTTTAAGTGATTGTTTTCCTGGTGTTGTCTGGTACCCACTTGAAGATTTTCTTCATCGTCCTCATGCTGTTGAAGCAAGGGGAGACCACTGAGTTGACTTGGGCGGTCATGTTCAGTTTGTTGTCTATGATGATTCCAAGATTTCTCGCTTGTGAGCAGGGTGTGGGATTGGTCAAAGGTCGTGGGCAACCAGGTATGGTCCCATAGTGAGGCATTCTTCCCAAAGACTACTACCTCAGTCTTGTCCAAGCTCAATTTGAGGCAGTTAGATTTCATCCAGGTGGCTACTTCTGACATGCACGTTTGTGAACTTGTTGTTGGAATGGGCTGTTTTGTCTGAGACAGACAGTATCAGTTGCATGTTGTTGGCATAAGCGAGGATGTTTATGTTGCGTATCCGAATGAAGTCAGCCAGCTGGGTCATGTAGATGTTGAAGAGCTTTGGGCTAAGCGAGGTGAACAGAGGGACTTCACAAATAACATTGCATGCTTCAGAGGAGTTAGGTGCTACTTCTGGTGAGGAAGGAGCAGATCTCCATGAAAGCTTACCCTGAATGCTTGCTTCTTGGATTTATTGGATTAAAATGGATTGGAGAGGCTGCAGCTAGGTCTAGGACTATGAGGGCTGTGCTATTGCCCCTGTCGAGGATCATCTGAAATTTTTATAAATTGTTTATTTATAAACCTTTATATTGCGCCAACATGACTTGTGTGGGTATCAGAGCCATTCACAAGTGATATGAAGTAGGACACTAGTAAGAAACAAACAAGAGAACAGCCACATACACGAGAGAAATACAAACTGTGTAAATTATATTGAGGAAAGTAACCTCCAAAAGACAAGTCAATAGGACAATAGACATGATCCAACAGGGGTAATAATCATGGGTGAAGATCAAGAGACAAAATGTGTAACCTAGAGCCGATTTTTGTTCATAAGTAGTATTTTAACCACTTTGTTGTAAGATGCAGTAGAGGGGAAAAGTCTGATTTCTGGAGACAGGGAGCTCGAAATTTTCAGGTCAATACCCGATAAGGCTCAGTTTCAAGTTTTCTTTTTATGGAATATCTATGGTTTCATCAGCAAGGTGTTGGTGCTTCTAGAAGATCTTCATCCAGCAGCTAACTCTATTTTTGTGCTAGGTACCTTGATGTGTTGTAGTGTAAAGCTTTGTCAGTTATGCAAGCAATTTTTAGTTGTACTCTTGCCTCATATAGGTGCCAATTCAAGGATTTTAGATGCATGCAGATGTGTTTGTTTCTTCTTGTTCCTGTTATGAATCTAACAGCAGCATTAAGAGAAGCCCTTAGAGGTGCCAACTTGGATCTAGGAAGGCCACAAAGGTTTTCACTTCCATAGTCCAACCTGTGCTAGTGCTAGTGCTTGGACCGCTGATTTGGAGTCATCATGGGGAGGAAGAATTTCAATTTCCTTAAAATGTTCATTTGGTAATGTGCTCCTTTGGTGCTGGTTCTGCTGTGCTCCTGCATGTTCAGGTTCTCATCAAGTGTTCTTCCCAGAGATCTCATAGAATCTATAATGTGTGGTGAGCAGTTGAGGGCAGTTAGATTCTTCATCCATAGATCAATCTTGAGCTTGTGATTGGGTAGGACGATGAGGAGGAATTCCATTTTGATAACATTTAGTTTGAGATGGTTGCGAGTTAGCCAGTTCTGAGTATTTTTGTAGAGTTGTGTTGAAGGATCTGACATCTTGATAGAGATTTTCAAGTACAATTGTGTGTCATCCGGATACAGGTACACTGACAAAATATCGACACTCAAAATATCACCTTACAAAAATATTATGGCCAAAATATTGATGCACAATAATCTACATCCTATACTTCTAATGGTAAGAATACAAATGTATATATATATATATTATATATATATATATATATATATATTCACCACAAAAGCCCCAGCTTCTGAGAGGTCACGCGCATTGCTCTGCCCTCCGGCAATGTTCAAAGCAACCAGCTTTCCTGCTCCATAATTATTTGTTTCTTAGGCCGACGCGTTTCGCGGCATCCTCGCCGCTTCTTCATGGGCTGCGGTGACAAACACATTACCTCACCCCTGATTGGTTGAGTCTTTTTATTTATTACATGCTCGCACTTGATTGGCGTACAATTTTTGTTTTTTAGAGTGCATGCTGGACCTACGAGTCCATTCAGGGATCCGTTTGTGCTTTGTACTGGTTTCCGCACTATTTGTAACCTTTAAGTAAGGTAGATGCTCTCTAGCTGGTTCCGTTCTTGCTTGAGCAAAGTGCTGTTAATTGTGGAAAAGTTCCTCATAATAGCATCTCCCAACAGGTTCTCCTTTTGATACCCGCTGGTGACGGTGCTCCTCTCCGCGGCAGGACGGCCGCGCAATAAATTCACCACAAAAGCCCCAGCTTCTGAGAGGTCACGCGCATTGCTCTGCCCTCCGGCAATGTTCAAAGCAACCAGCTTTCCTGCTCCATAATTATTTGTTTCTTAGGCCGACGCGTTTCGCGGCATCCTCGCCGCTTCTTCATGGGCTGCGGTGACAAACACATTACCTCACCCCTGATTGGTTGAGTCTTTTTATTTATTACATGCTCGCACTTGATTGGCGTACAATTTTTGTTTTTTAGAGTGCATGCTGGACCTACGAGTCCATTCAGGGATCCGTTTGTGCTTTGTACTGGTTTCCGCACTATTTGTAACCTTTAAGTAAGGTAGATGCTCTCTAGCTGGTTCCGTTCTTGCTTGAGCAAAGTGCTGTTAATTGTGGAAAAGTTCCTCATAATAGCATCTCCCAACAGGTTCTCCTTTTGATACCCGCTGGTGACGGTGCTCCTCTCCGCGGCAGGACGGCCGCGCAATAAATTCACCACAAAAGCCCCAGCTTCTGAGAGGTCACGCGCATTGCTCTGCCCTCCGGCAATGTTCAAAGCAACCAGCTTTCCTGCTCCATAATTATTTGTTTCTTAGGCCGACGCGTTTCGCGGCATCCTCGCCGCTTCTTCATGGGCTGCGGTGACAAACACATTACCTCACCCCTGATTGGTTGAGTCTTTTTATTTATTACATGCTCGCACTTGATTGGCGTACAATTTTTGTTTTTTAGAGTGCATGCTGGACCTACGAGTCCATTCAGGGATCCGTTTGTGCTTTGTACTGGTTTCCGCACTATTTGTAACCTTTAAGTAAGGTAGATGCTCTCTAGCTGGTTCCGTTCTTGCTTGAGCAAAGTGCTGTTAATTGTGGAAAAGTTCCTCATAATAGCATCTCCCAACAGGTTCTCCTTTTGATACCCGCTGGTGACGGTGCTCCTCTCCGCGGCAGGACGGCCGCGCAATAAATTCACCACAAAAGCCCCAGCTTCTGAGAGGTCACGCGCATTGCTCTGCCCTCCGGCAATGTTCAAAGCAACCAGCTTTCCTGCTCCATAATTATTTGTTTCTTAGGCCGACGCGTTTCGCGGCATCCTCGCCGCTTCTTCATGGGCTGCGGTGACAAACACATTACCTCACCCCTGATTGGTTGAGTCTTTTTATTTATTACATGCTCGCACTTGATTGGCGTACAATTTTTGTTTTTTAGAGTGCATGCTGGACCTACGAGTCCATTCAGGGATCCGTTTGTGCTTTGTACTGGTTTCCGCACTATTTGTAACCTTTAAGTAAGGTAGATGCTCTCTAGCTGGTTCCGTTCTTGCTTGAGCAAAGTGCTGTTAATTGTGGAAAAGTTCCTCATAATAGCATCTCCCAACAGGTTCTCCTTTTGATACCCGCTGGTGACGGTGCTCCTCTCCGCGGCAGGACGGCCGCGCAATAAATTCACCACAAAAGCCCCAGCTTCTGAGAGGTCACGCGCATTGCTCTGCCCTCCGGCAATGTTCAAAGCAACCAGCTTTCCTGCTCCATAATTATTTGTTTCTTAGGCCGACGCGTTTCGCGGCATCCTCGCCGCTTCTTCATGGGCTGCGGTGACAAACACATTACCTCACCCCTGATTGGTTGAGTCTTTTTATTTATTACATGCTCGCGTCGGCCTAAGAAACAAATAATTATGGAGCAGGAAAGCTGGTTGCTTTGAACATTGCCGGAGGGCAGAGCAATGCGCGTGACCTCTCAGAAGCTGGGGCTTTTGTGGTGAATATATATATATATATATACATATATATATATATATATATATATATATATATATATATATATATATATATATATATATATATATATATATATATATTACCTACTGGCGGTCGCCAGTAGGTATATATAGTTAGGATCGATTTCCATAGGGAAATCGCAACATTCTATTTGAAATAACTTTGGCGCCGGTTGAGCAATCAGGCTGAATGTTTCAGCAACTTTGCCTCGCGGCTCTCCACTCCTTCCCTGAAAGTTTGGGGGGATTCGTCAAGCGGGGGCTGAGATAAAAGGGGGGTCCCAAAACGTGTTTTCCCCATGTTAATTTCCATAGGGCGGTCTGTCGCAGTTTTAGCTCGAACGGCTGAATGGATTTGCACCAAACTTGGCAAAATTGTAGGGACTGGTAGCCCGATGTGCCTTTGCTATGTCTCAAGATATGTGCTCCAGTGGATTTTGAGTAATTTAAGTTTAAAAAAATTTATATATCTGTAAGCGCGCCCCGGTACGCGTACCGGGGAGCGCTCCGGGCGCGCCACGCGACTTGCGCACGGCAAGCTGATTGGTTCTCGGGTGTCTGTAAACATTCGAAACAGTCCGCAGCGGCCGCCATCTTGTGTCTCGGTAGGATTGAGATACAAGAGGTGGCAAAAATCAAAGGGGGAAATGAGCAAAAGGGGGCAGGGTACACCCCCCCTGACCCCCTAGGTTTGATGTGGGGGCCATAAAAGGGTCCCGTGGGACCAAAAAAAAAAAATCGATTTTCGCGGGGGGAGCGCCCGGTACGCGCACCGGGGAGCGTACCAGGGAGCGTACTTAGGTGAAAAATAGTGAAAATAATAGTGTAAAATAATCATTTTGAGTGATTACAGATAGGGTAGCTCTGAAAAGAGCTTTTGGGGTTCTGTGGCTGTTTTAGGTACCTACAAGTGTGTCCCACACACACCCACATGCACACAACCCACACACTCCCCCCACACACTTCACACATGCACACTTCCACCCACAGTGAAACACCCCACACCCCCACATCGACACCTTACACATCCACAGCCACACCCACATCCCACACACCCACACTCAAACACACACCTCACCCCCCTTCCACCACACACACATGCACATACACACAAATATCTCACAGACACACCCCACACATCCCACACACACATCTCCACCCCCAACACACACAGAGACAACTCACAGACACATCCACACATCTCATACATACATACACATCCTAAACACATACCTCCCACACCCACACACACCCCACACACACCTCACACACCCACACTCCCACCTATACTCAAACACCCCACACACCCACACCCACACACACACCTTACATACCAATATCCCCACCCACATCCATATACCCCACACACCTATACACCTCATCCCCCTAGACACACAGACACACACATACACACCTCACAGACACCCCCCGCACATCCCCCACACACACCTCCCCAAGTCTACACATGGGGAAAACTAAGTGAAACACTAAAATAATAATTTAAAATGCTTAGAGGTAGAGTATCTCTGAATAGAGTTGTTGTGTTGTTTGGGTGTTTTAAGTACCAACATGTAGGTACCAATGCTGAGTCTTAAAGTCAATGTACACCCTCTCCTCTGTAGATAATTTGCATGTTGTTACAGAAGTTATTGTGGTATATGGAATCCATACCATAGTCTGTCAGGAAAGTAGAAACAGATCCTTTAAGTACTCCCTGAGAAGACATATGGGATCATGGGTAGTCTACCCTGCTCCCTTATGATGTTTTAAAATTGCACAGTATATTGTAAGTTTCACTTTATACTATAATGTAAACATAATTATTTTGGTAGTACTTCATGAATTAGATATAAAAATGAATAATGTCTCAAACAATTTTTAATTATTAAATAAAAAATTATTGGTCAGAATTTTCATAGTTCAATAAAACTTCCAGCATTACATCATCTGGAATCTCCTCAAACATGCATGTTTCTATGTCTTGTAAACATTCAATAAATTGTTCATCCAAAGACTGATCCATAAAATCTTCATCCAAAAAATCTTCATTTAGAATCTCCTCAGATGTAATCTCGAAGGAAATATTGATATTTTCTTGCTTCCCTTCCATTTTATTGCTGTAAATTTCATAAAAAATAACTATATCAGTAGATTTAGGGCAGTGTTGTGTTTAAGTTCAGACAGGTAGTTCTGTTTTTTAACAGTTAAGTTAACTTTGGGTAGTGTATGGTAACAGGCAGGAAGTAGAAATAAAAAAAAGTGCCTGTGAAGAAGCGTAAGTAAATTCATATTTATAGCAGAGAAGCCTAAGTCAATCAATAAATATAACAGAGGAGCCTATCTCTTTCTACAACTATAGCAGAGGGACAGTAAATAATTATCAGAAAACGTTTTTCCAAATTAACTTAAAGTGCCCCTTACAAATTATCAACTTACTTTAGAGAGAGGTGGAGAAGAAAAAATGCGAAAATCCTTTCAAGATGTACCTCAGGTAGTTGTAGTCAAAATGGCCGGGTTTCCCTCTAATTTTTCATTTATATTCATGTACATAACTAATCAAATGTCAGGAAAAAAAAATAGAAAATGAAAGTAACATTTTAATTGGTTGTCAATTCTAACACTTCAGATGCGTTTTTGTCATGTAATTTACCTCAGGATATTTAGACAGGGCTACAGGCCAAATGGCTGAATGGAATTCCACCAAATTTGGGAAAATGGTAGGGACTGGTATGTAGTATTGCCTATTCTATATTTGGTGAACTTTTCTACAGAGGTTTTTATGTAAATTAACTTTAAAAAAATTTTGGGAGCGCTCACCGGTGCACGCCCCGGTACGCGTACCGGCAGCGCTACGGGAGTCCTCCATTTTGTGTTTCGGTAGATTTCAGACAGAAAATGGAGGACAAACAATGTTGGGAATGGGTATAAGGGGGCATCGTAGGCACTGCTTGACCCTCTAGGTTTTCTGAGGGGGTCTTAGGAGGCCGTAATAGGCAAACAAGAAAAAAAAAGGTTTTATTTTTAGCGGGGGGAGCGCCCGGTACGCGCACCGGGAAGCGTACCGGGGAGCGTACTATAGTGAAAAATTGTGAAACAAGTTAGAAAAAGATAATCATTTGGAGTGATCAGAGATAGGGTAGCCCTGAAAAGGGCTTTTGGGTTCTGTGGCTGATTTAGGTACCTACAAGTAGGTACCAATGCACAGTCTTAAATTCAGGAGGAATATTCTATTCCCTTCATCTGAGAAGTGCACACCATCTTCTCTGTAAATATCTTGCATGTTGTAACGCAAGTTGTTGTTGTATATTGAACCCATTCCATAGTCTCTCATGTAAGCAGAAACAGATTTATTCACATGTTTCCGTGCTTTTTCAAATTGTGGACAAAATTGGTTGGACCACTTCCATTTCTGCCTTTGGCATATATTGGAATATACCAAGGCAGTTTGTGGAAAAAGTGCCATCAATTGCTCAAAGGTGTCCTTTAAAAGCATTTCCAGACCTACCCCAGTCAAAGTGCCCAAGTCATTTCCTCCACAGTGCACAATTAACAGGTCAGGGTGTGGCAAATGCAAAAAGGTTTTCACCAATGGAATCAATTGGTGACATTTTAATCCTCTGTGGCCAATCCATTTTATGTTCACGTTTGATAAATCAAGGTTGTGTAAATTTCTGGTACTAGCATACCTTTGAGCCCAGTGGATATAGCTATGTCCAATAATCCAGACAGAATACATGGTCAGAGGAGATTCTGGTGCAGTTAGATGAAGTGTGGAAAAGAAATGGCAGTTGGAATAATAGGAGTTTGCAAAAAAAAACCTGTGGAGTTTCAGTGCTCTGGAATCACAAGCAATGATTGGTAGAATGAGATAGGTGAAAACTGAAAGTTAGGGTGCATGGTTGTGTTCTGTGTAAGAAGTAATTTGAATGGTTAAAAAAAAGTTATTTAAAGAAACCTTACACCAGATAAGCTGGTGTATTTGCAGGTCAAACATCCTTGCAGAGGTGATTTGCAACATTGTAGAATAAACTTTTAACCCTGGGAGCTCAGTGAGGAGGGAGTTGCTCTGGTAACAGGTAGAAAGGGCTGAGGGGGGGAAGGGTGTTGGTTTGAAAATAGAGAGGGAAGAGTTTTAATTGGTTAACAAAAAGGGATATCTGTGTAGAATTAGAGGTTTTCTGTGCCTTTATGGTTTGCAGTGCCTGGAGAACATACCTTTTGCTCTGTTAAAGAAATATTGGTGTGTGTATCTGACACTGTTGTGAATCTCCTAAAGCATTTGTAAAGGTGAGTTATGATTCATTTAATATACATAGAGACTTGTATACTCTATGGAGAAGATTTGGAAGAAAATTGTGGTCTTTACATGTTGCTTTGTGTCATGCTTTTTGATAATGCTTGGTAAAAAGTTTTTACTGCATAGAGTAATTGTATTTTGTAAAATTGTGAATTTTTAGTCGTGACATGGAATGCTTCTACGTAGGACTTGTGCTGTGTTTTGTAAATGTGATGTAAAAAACGATTTTGGGGGGAAAAATAGTTTTTACATTTTTTAAAAGGAATAAAGAATGTGTGCATGTTTAATAGAAATACATTTGACTCTTTACAATGATGTTACCTGTGTTAACTCAGTGTAGGAAACATATTGAGTTTGTTTGCATAGAGGAATTGTAATTTGTAAAATTGTGAAGCTTCATGTGAAAGCTTTTGCCTTAGTCTTATCCCTGCTGTGAGGCAGATGGTTGTACATAGGATCTGTGCTGTGTTTCCTAAATGTGATGTTAAAAATGATTTTGGGGAAATGAATGTTTTTTACATATTTGAGTATATTGTGGCACAGAGGTTTAAAAAGTGACGCATCTAATTACATGTGTCTCTTTTTAAATATGGTGCAAAAAGGTACATGTTTGGGCTTTCTTGGGGAGCGTAGGTGGTGAGGCTTGTGTCTAAGAGTGCAGTGGACTAGGCTTCATGAAGCCTATCCCTGACTGCACTGTTAGACACAGATGTGAATTTGACTCTTTACAATGATGTTACATGTGTTAACTCAGTGTAGGAAGCATATTGAGTTTGTTTGCATAGAGGAATTGTATTTTGTAAAATTGTGAAGCTTCATGTGAAAGCTTTTGCCTTAGTCTTATCCCAGCTGTGAGGCAGATGGTTGTACATAGGATCTGTGCTGTGTTTCCTAAATGTGATTTCAAAATCGATTTTGAGGAAATGACTGTTTTTTACATGTACAGGAATTTATGTAAATGTACAGGAATTTATATAGCGCAAATCACCGAGCGGTTTCTAAGCGCTTGCTTAGGGAACCCGTCCTGGTATTCCCCTGTGAGATAACCCTGGCAGGGTACCCTCAAGGTGAAAGCCAGGCATCCCACCGCGAGGGGCCGTTGTGGAGATTAAGCAAGCTATTGCCCAGAGTCGCAGAGTGTGAACCCGTGAATCGAGTAGGCACCGGAGCGAGAATTGTCGAGTCCATGGACATTTTAGGACTCAAGACCCCGCCGAGCCAGGAATTGAACCCTGGTCCCGGGCTGCTGTCTGCTTCCAGGTCTGCCTCCTCTAACCAGTGAGCCACACTTCTCCACTACATATTTGAGTATATTGTGACACAGAGGTTTAAAACGTGACGCATCTAATTACATGTGTCTCTTTTTAAATATGGTGCAAAAAAGTACATGTTTGGGCTTTCCTGGGGAGCGTAGGTGGTGAGGCTTGTGTCTAAGAGTGCAGTGGACTAGACTTCATGAAGCCTATCCCTGACTGCACTGTTAGACACAGGTGTGAATTTGACTCTTTACAATGATGTTACATGTGTTAACTCAGTGTAGGAAGCATATTGAGTTTGTTTGCATAGAGGAATTGTAATTTGTAAAATTGTGAAGCTTCATGTGAAAGCTTTTGCCTTAGTCTTATCCCTGCTGTGAGGCAGATGGTTGTACATAGGATCTGTGCTGTGTTTCCTAAATGTGATGTCAAAAACGATTTTGGGGAAATGAATGTTTTTTACATATTTGAGTATATTGTGGCGCAGAGGTTTAAGACGTGACGCATCTAATTACATGTCTCACTTTTTAAATATGGTGCAAAAAGGTACATGTTTGGGCTTTCCTGGGGAGCGTAGGTAGTGAGGCTTGTGTCTAAAATTGCAGTGGACTAGGCTTCATGAAGCAAAAATAGTTTTTACATTTTTTAAAAGGAATAAAGAATGTGTGCATGTTTAATAGAAATACATTTGACTCTTTAGAATGATGTCAGCTGTGTTAACTCAGTGTAGGAAGCATATTGAGTTTGTTTGCATAGAGGAATTGTATTTTGTAAAATTGTGAAGCTTCATGTGCAAGATTTTGCCTCAGTCTTATCCCTGCTGTGAGGCAGATGGTTGTAAATATGATCTGTGCTGTGTTTTCTAAATGTGATGTAAAAAACGATTTTGGGGAAAATAAATCGATTTTACATTTTTGAGTATAATGTGGCGCAAAGGTTTAAAAAATGACGCATACATGCGTCACTTTTTAAATATGGGGAAAAAAGGTACATGTTTGGGCTTTCCTGGGGAGCCTAGGTGGTGAGGATTGTATCTAAGTGTGCAGTGGACTAGGCTTCATGAAGCATATCCCTGTCTGCATTCTTAGACACACTTGTCTCACAACAGGTATAAGACTGAGGCAAACGCTTTCTCATGGAGCTTCACAATTTTACAAAATACAATTCCTCTATGTAAACAAACTCAATATGCTTCCTACACTGATTTAAAACACATGTAACATCATTGTAAAGAGTCAAATTGTCACCTGTCTCTAAGAATGCAGACAGGGATATGCTTCATGAAGCCTAGTCCACTGCACACTTAGATACAATCCTCACCACCTAGGCTCACCAGGAAAGCCCAAACATGTACCTTTTTTCCCCATATTTAAAAAGTGACGCATGTTTGCGTCATTTTTTAAACCTTTGTGCCACATTATACTCAAAAATGTAAAATACATTTATTTTCCCCAAAATCGTTTTTGATATCAAATTTAGGAAACACAGCACAGATCATATTTACAATCATCTGCCTCACAACAGGGATAAGACTGAGGCAAAATCTTGCACCTGCCTCACAACAGGAATAAGACTGAGGCAAACGCTTTCACATGGAGCTTCACAATTTTACAAAATACAATTCCTCTATGCAAACAAACTCAATATGATTCCTACACTGATTTAAAACACAGCTAACATCACTGTAAAGAGTCAAATTGACACCTGCGTCTAAGAATGCAGACATGTATATGCTTCATGAAGCCTAGTCCACTGCACTCTTAGACACAAGCTTCACCAACTACGCTCCCCAGGAAAACCCAAACAAGTACTTTTTGCTCCATATTTAAAAATTGATGCATGTAGGTAGATGTGTCACTTTTTAAACCTCTGCGCCACATTATAATCAAAAATGTAAAAACCAATCATTTTCTCCAAAATCGTTTTTGACATCACATTTAGGAAACACAGCACAGATCCTATTTACAATCATCTGCCTCACAGCAGGGATAAGACTGAGGCAAAATCTTGCACGTGCCTCACAACAGGAATAAGACTGAGGCAAACGCTTTCTCATGGAGCTTCACAATTTTATAAAATACAATTTTATATAACTATATAACTCAATATTTTTTTGGGAAGCATAGGTGGTGAAGCCTGTGTATAAGAGTGCAGTGGCGTTAGACATAGGTCTGATCTTCTTTGTAGTTGTGGACAGAGCTGTCTTCCACTATATTTTTCAATACAGTCCTCACCTTTTGTGCACCACTGGAGAATCCTCACCTGATCTGAAACCCTGTATTGATCGTTTGCTTTTTGTCATTGCTTTGTTGTTTGGTAATAGTGGTCTATAATGTACTACTGTTTTTCTTTAACACAGATTGAAATCGTTATTTGAAGAAAAAGCAAAGATGCCCACAAAGGAAAGGACAAAGAAACAACGTAACTGGGAAAAATCAAAAACAGCAACGGAATTACAGCATTCTTCCACAACAGATACTTCAAAAAACAGGAACACAGCTCCTGGTAAGACAACTAAGTCTTTTTTACGCAACATATGTACATTCAGAAAAAATAATGGACACCATGTAGAAAAAGAAAATGAGTGAGTAAAATTGAAAAGGAAGGAGAGAACTTCAAAGAATCCTAAAATTGGAGCAGGAGAGAATAATATGTATAGGAATAGAAGGCAGAATCAGTTTAGAGACATTCATAGACGAATGTTTCGCAATAGGGTGGTTTTAAATTTGTTAAAAAACATTAGGAAAGGTAAACAGAGAGCTGCTTTTTATAAGAAAAAGAAAAGTGTAGAGAAGATTGTTGATCAGGCTTTTGAAGTTAAGAAAAAATTATTTATTTTAATAATCAATAGAATTAGGACACTTAACAAGACAATTGATGTTTTCAAATCAAACAGTAGATGGAAAAGAGTAATTAATCGGACTAATTTTTGTAAAGTTTTTTCTGGAGAATGGATGCACAGTTCAAGTTGTGAGCCATTTTTTAATGAGGAGAGTTACTTCCGGGAGAATGATTTAGTGCATGCAGTTGACACCAGTGGTCGAGCGTATGAAGTGAAAGACGGTTGTCCGATTGAAAAAGAGAAACTTGTGCCTAGAGAACCAGAAGAGGTGTTATCTAATGGAGTTTTAGGGAGACGTACTAAGGGTCCAGTGTACACTTGGAAGTGTAGTAGTATTTGTAGTGTGCGACAGGAATCAATTAATTTGTTTTGTAATTTCTTACGTACATATAGTAAGAAAAGTCTAAAGCAGAAAATGAAGTTGTTGCAAGACTTAGATCCTTGCAGAGTGAGAGTAATCACAGGTTTGCAAGGCCATTCACTGGCTTGTCTTTCTAGAAAAGTCTGTCAGAGTGTTTTTCATCATTTTAGGATGTTAGCAGTGAATCATACCAAAATGAGGAAATTAGTGAGAATGTTGTATTATGCAAAAAGTCCAGCACTTAAGCTTAAACAATTAAACAGTGCTCTTTTGCATGGATCAGAATTAGATGTGAAGAAGATTTGTGAAGAAATTGAGATTTGTTATTTTCGTGAGCAAGAGGACAGTGTAGAAATTGAGACAGCAATTCAAGGTAATGTGGAAGACAATGTACAGATTTTAAATACAGAAAAGTTTGAGAAGGAAATTACCAGGTTTAAGGTGAAATCAAGTGAAAGGCCGAATTTTACTTGTGTGTGTTGTCGATGGACTCATTATAAGATTCAGACTAGGTTAGTTGATTTATATGCAAAAAGTGAACAGATGGATAATTATGAGTGGAAAGATTTAGCAACTTATTTGTGGGTGGAGAATTCTTTTGATTTGAGTTCTGATCAGCGTATTTGTAAATATTGTTATGACAAATTAAATCAAAACAGAATGCCTGCTAGAGCTGTTCATAATAATCTGGAGTTGATAGACATTCCCCGTGAATTGATAGATTTAAATACATATGAGTCTATTTTGATTCAATGTGTCCATCCTTTTCAGGCAATTGTTCGCATGGAGCCTAAGATAGGGAAATTGCCTCCTACAGATTTGCAGAGAGGATTAAAGGGAAGAGTTGTTTATTTGCCCCTAGATTTGAAAAAAATATTGATACAATTGGTATAGAAAAAGTAGAAGAGGAACCTTTAGTTATTCTAGTTAATGGGGTTCCAACAAAGAGTAAAAAAATCTGGCAAGATTTAGTGGATGTTAGGAAAGTCAAAAAGGCAACGTTGTATTTAGTCAAAAACAATGAGTACTACAAAGATGTATGTGTTGCAGCAGAGGAAACAGCTACAGATGAAGACAGTGATTGTTCAGGCGGCCAAATTGAAAAAGTTGATGTGTCTAGAAGTGAAGAAATATTTGAACATTATACTGTTCATCCTTTACATTCCAAAGACGTAATGGGGAATGCAATTGACTTGTTTCAAATGAAAACAGCAAAAGGAAGTCCCATTAGTGTATGGGAAGAAAGTTTGGAAGCTCGTTGTTTTCCAGAGCTATTTCCAACAGGTCGAGGTGGACGATATGACGATCGACCACTTCAAATTCCTGCATCTGAATATCGAACTGTAAGATTATATGCTGAAGATGCAAGGTTTAGTCAATGCATTCCCTATTTGTTTCATCTACTGTATGAAAGTGACTTGTCTGGGCTTTCTTATGCAGTAAACCATATTCTGAAAAGTGGAGCACATCTACAAAATGTTTCGGCGAGGGACTTTATGGAGAAAGTGAATCTGCAAGATAATATTTTAGAATCTCATCTAATCAATCTCATGGCATGTCAGCGTGGTACAAATGAGTATTGGTACCGTCGCCATGGGGAATTGAAATGTATGCTAAGAAACTTAGGAACTCCTACATGGTTCCTCACTCTTAGCTGTGCCGAGTATGCATGGGAGGACTTACTTCAATTTCTACGAGAGGCCAATGCTAATATACAAAATATAGAATTCAAAACACCTGGAGAACTGTGCTCTTTGGATCCGGTGAATGTATGCAGATATTTTAATCATAGATTTGAAGCTATGATGTCTTTTATTACCAACAAAAAAAATCCTCCCCTTGGAGAGGTTTTGGATTTCTTTTGGAGAAAGGAGTATCAAGCGAGAGGTGCTCCTCACATACATATGTTGTTGTGGATGAAAGATGCACCCCAATTTGGAACAGATTCGGATGAGACAGTGATGAGTTTCATTGAAGAGTATTCAACATGTGCTGTTCCGAAAAATACGGAAGAAAACAGTTTAAGGCAACAAGTTTTACGCTTTCAATCCCATTGTTGTGGAAAGTACTTTCGTCGAAAATTCAGAAACAAGGACAAGTTCTACACAAAATGTCGTTTCAGCTTTCCACGACCAGTGATTTCTAAAGGAAGAGTAAATAATTTGATGTCTTCTCTGCGACATACTGTGACGAGGAAATCACCAAAAAATACATACAATTTAAAAAGAGACGAAGAGTCCAAGTACATCAACGACTACAACCCAGTGATTTTGTCCATGTAGAATGCTAACATGGATATTCAATTCGTTGCTGGCAACTCTATTGCTGTGGCTCGATATGTGACGTCTTACATCACAAAAAAAGAAAAGACAGAACTAAAGGAAATGTAGGAGGACATTTCACATGAAAAGAGTCTAAGCAAGAAATTATACAGTTACAGTCTGAAGATGTTGTCGCATCGAGAAATTGGAGCGTATGAATGTTCTGATCGATTGTCGTCAGCAAGTCTCTATGCCATATCTAGAACCATCATTTGGGTGAGTCTAGGTCTTGCTGCAACACGAAATCGAGTTTTGAAATCTGTACAAGAGATAGAGTATTTGGCGGAGAAAGAACCAGAAAGTACAGATATTTTGAAGACAAACATGTTGGATACATACTATCCAAATAGAAGTCATCACCTTGAGAACGCTTGTCTCTATGCAGTTCTGCAGAGATATATTTATAAGAGGAACATCAGAGAAGATATCAATAATGGAATATATGGAGTCATTGGATGTGAAGGATGTCTAGTGAAACAGAAAAAAGGTCATTTGATTAATCATCGCAAATTGAGTTGTGATAATCCAGATAAAAGAGAATTTTATTATTTGGCTCTTTTGCAACTGTTTAAACCATGGCGTGAAGAAGAGGAACTTCTTGGAGATTTTCTCTGTTATGAAGACTCCTTTAATGCAACGAAGGATACCATAGAATGTCCTGTTTTTCCAAATTATCTGCAAATGTTAAATGAAGAAATAGAGAAAGAAGCGACAATTGCTGCAGAGATTGCGAGAGACAGTTCTCAAGGCAGTCAGAGTTCTGCTTCATTGAGTCAGGATCCACTAGGAGGACCAATTATCCAAAATGAAGCTGCTACTGCCATGGATGAGGTGGAAAGAGCTATGGAACAAGGTCAAGATGATGAAGTTAACTAAGAAGATTTGGTGAAACAACTAAACCTTGAGCAGAAACAGATATATGATGAAGTCACAGAACAGATTGAACATGGATTCAGTCATGAGAAAAAAGAGTGCTCATGTACATCATTTAAGCCTGTCCAACTGTACGTGAGTGGAGAAGCGGGAACTGGAAAAAGTTTTCTGATTAAAGCCATTGCAACTTATCTGCAGAAAAGGGCTGAATCACCGCTGTCTTGTGATGTTACTGCTCCAACTGGGCTGGCAGCACATAACATTAAAGGGATTACTTTACATCGTTTACTGATGCTGCCAGTGGAGCATGATAACAAATTGGAGTATCACAAGCTATCAGGAGATGCGTGTTCCGAAGTTTCGAGAGTCCTGAAGAAAATGAAACTTCTTATCATTGATGAAGTAAGCATGGTGTCAAAAATCATGCTTGCTTTTGTGCATTTGAGAATGCAAGAAATTCTTAGAACAGATTATGATGTCTTATTTGGTGGAAAACATATTATTGATTTTGGAGATCTTCTGCAGTTGACTCCAGTGAAAGGACAACCTGTGTTCAAAATGCTCACACATGAAGATACCAGGAAGTGCTTAGGGAGCATCGGAAACGATAATAAATGGTTAAACTTTAAATATGCAGAACTGCTTCAAAATATGCGGCAGGCAAATGATGAAGATTATAAAAATATTCTACAAGATGTAAGGATCGGAAAAGTAAGTCCGCAAGGGAAAGAAGCTTTACATGCACGATTAATTTCAAATTTGTACCCAAATGAAAACATTCTTCCAGAGAACATATTTAAGAAAATTAACGAGAAGAAATCTGGCATATGTTTGTTGCCAACTCTGAAAGAATGTTCCATGTTCAACAACAAAATGTTACAGTTAGAAAATGAAGAGATAGTGAAACTGGAAGCTATTGATAAAATAGAGCATATGGGAGCAACAATTATTTTGTCTGAAAATTTGAAATCAAAATTGGATTCATTAGAGAAGACTATATCTAAAACTGCTGGTTTTGAAAAGACTCTGAATGTGTGTTTGAATTGTCGTGTCATTTTAAGAAGGAATTTAAATGTTGAAAGAGGTCTAGTAAATGGAGCAATGGGTTATGTTGTTGGTTTTATGAATTACAAAAATAGAGATGGAATTGAAATTTTAAAAATTACATTTGATGACATTGATGAAATAGAACAAATTTGTCGTTGTTCAGCTAGATTTTTGCTCGTGAAAGACTTATATGTTCGCCGAAAACAGTTTCCTATTTGTTTGGCATATGCGGTGACAATTCATAAGTCTCAAGGTTTAAGTGTAGATAGCGCTTTGGTGAACATTGGAAGTTCTGTGTTTAAAGAGGGTATGGCATATGTGGCATTATCACGAGTCAGAACTTTAGCAGGATTGTACTTGATTGAGTGTGATGAAACAAAGATTTTTGCAGATTTAGATTGTGTAAAAGAATACAATAGGTTAAGAAGAGAGTATGCTCCACATTTGCCTCAATATCCTCTGATTGAAAAACGTGTGGTAGGCCGAAAAAGAAGAAATGAGAGTAATTGCAGTGAGGTATCAGCAAAAAGGCATAAAGTAGATAAAAGTGTAATTGTAAAGAGAAACAAAAAGGATTCTGTTGAAGATGTTGTTGGATTTCAGTTTGAAAACAGTTCTGGTGTCAACTGCTATGCTAATGTAGTAGTTAATGTTGTTTTTTTTCTTCAAAATTTACAAAGACAGATTGTTGAAAATCGGGAACAAACATTGTGCTGTTTATTGAATTCTGTGTTAGAGAAATGTAGTAGTGATAGAGCTAAAATAGAAAGTGTTTCAGAAATTAGAAATCTTCTAGATATATGTTCAGGTCAAAATCAATTTTCACAGAATATTCAGCAGGATTGTCAGGAATGTTTAATGTATATGTTTGATGTATTACAAGATGAAGGAGTAGATATAAAAAATCTATTTGGCCTTTCTTATCAATGGCAACATGACTGTGATAACTGTGCTTCATCAAGTACTACTAGAATAGACTCTGAAAGATTTATATATTTAACTTTACCAGACTGCAAATCAGTGTCTTTCAATAATCTAGTTAAAGCAGCGGATCACAATATGGTGTGTACCCAATGTAAGTCTGCAATGCTGTCCACATTATTTCTACAAAATTATGGTCACTATGTTATTTTAATGTTCCAACGATGTAGACCTGATGGAACTAAATTGACAACTTCTATTAAAAATTTCGTGGCTTCTCAGTTATCGATATCAGGAAGAACCTTTGCAACTGTAGCTATTATTTTTCATGACGGTCCTTCTACAACATCAGGGCATTACACATGCTATTTAAAAATTTCTAAAGGTTGGACCCAATGTAACGACAATCATTTGACTTTCAAACAACGTTTGCCTTTTGGCTTTATAAATTCATATCTAGTGTTTTTACAGCCAAAATTTAGGTAAAGGTAATTGGCCTATGAAGACGGGAGGAGTACTCATATATACTCATACATCTGACACAATTTGGCCAAATGGAAAGGTGCAAGAATGAGTAAAGAGTCATGACTGAAAAAAAGGAGTATATTAAAATTTTGAAAATATTTCAGATGTTCTTGGAGCTTTTCTTGTAGAAAGTCGATGAAATGGATTTCTAAGTGAAAAGCAAAATACTATGTAATGAGAAAAGGACCTCCATGATATACTATTTGGCCTCAAGGAAAAGTAAGTCAATCAAAGATTAGCGTACATTTGTCGTTTGTCAGTATGTAAGGTTTTTTTTAAAACACAATCTTTTAGATTGTGTTTTTTTTTTCCGCTGTCATATGATGAGTAATTTGAACTCACTGCTTTAAGTGAAATTCAATATATATTGTGAGAACAGCAAAAATAAACTATGTAACATGTTGTAGAAATTATTCTATACTTTGGATTGTGTAAATTAAATTGTATTCCCATTCTCTGACACCCACTCTCCCTCACTTATCTTTGTTTGCTTCTTACTTTTGACCTCTTCTCTCTATTTTTCATTCACTACTTCTCTGTGCTCAGTGCCGCACTCTACTTGTGGTATTTTCACTTGTGTTTATCTACCTTCTATCACTTCTTTTACAACAACTTCACTGCTCCTCTCTCGTCGTTCTTCATCCCATTTCTTTTACTCTGGTTCCGTTACTATCCATCATTTCCTTTCTTTCAATGTCCTTCTCTTTACTTTCATCACCAAATTATTTTTTCTCAGTAGCACTGTTTTAGTCGTGTTCTCCTCTCTTACCTTTTTTTTGCTCACTTACTTTTTTCTTTTCTCACTCATTGTACTCCACCTCACTCTGTTTTTCTCTTAGTGTGTCTACCTTATAACTTCCTCAGTCCATTTCCTTAAATTGTTGTATATTATTCTGTCTCCCTTCATCCTTTCACTCTATGACTGTTCTTCACTTACTCTCAGTTATCTTCTATTCCTCATTCTTCTAAATGCATCATTAATTAGACTGTTTTCTGTCTCAGTCATTATCTTTTTACTTACTTGTGTTTCCTGATTTAGTTTTGCTAACTCACATTGTTTTAGTATCTTTCTTACCTTCAGTACCGTTCTCTGTACTTCTCTCTCTTTTTCTTAGTGAATATATATGCCTTACTCATTGTAATTTGCTCTCCTTCTATTTCTTTATCCCTTTTTTTGTCCTTCTACCTTAGTTTATTTCCCTTTCTGTGTTCTTCACTCTCACTTTATTTCTAAATAGAGTGTTATGATGTTTTTAGCTCTTCATTTGTATCTTTTAATTTAAAATACATATTTTACTAATTATAACTTATATTTTTTTCTCTCTTTCACAGATACCAACTGTAGTAAAAAAAATTATAGTTACATTTATTATATGGTAAGTATGACTAAAAAAATGTAGTTTGTTATCACCCTTTGCTTTAAGGTCACTAACATTTTCTCAATCTACCTCACTCCTGTGTTTTTAACCTCACTTATTTTTATTCTCCATGTTTACTCCCCTTTCATTATTTACCCTCTCATATTCAACTTCTTTTGATCCCTATTCTTTACTTCACTTACCCTCTGTTCCCTTCCTTTGCTTATTTACTCATTCTCTTTTTCTTAATTATTTACCTTACTCCTACACATATACCTCATCCCCCTCCCAACACATACACACACCTGTAACATACACCCCACACACACACACCACACCTACACATCATACACACAAAAAAAAACTCCCACACACACTCCTTAAAAACACACACAC
The DNA here is from genome assembly GCF_964261635.1 of Lissotriton helveticus. Lineage (NCBI taxonomy): Eukaryota > Metazoa > Chordata > Amphibia > Caudata > Salamandridae > Lissotriton > Lissotriton helveticus. The sequence continues at coordinate 696,962,114 of NC_136063.1, forward strand.
ATTCCATACATACACATACATCGAACACATATACACCCCACACTCATACACTTCTCACACATATTTAATACACCCTCATCTCTACCCACACCAAAACACTCCACACAACCACACCCACAGACACACCTTACACACCCACACTTTGACCTACACCCACTAACTCCCTGTAAGTCACACACACTGCATTACTTATCTTTTTTGCTGTTGTACTCAAGCCCATTCAGGTACTGTTCCCTTTACTCTCTTTGTCCTCTCTCTTTGTCACTCACCATGTGTTATCCTAATTGAATATTTCTCCCTCTATCACCCCTCTTTACTTTTACTATGGGTAGCGCACCGGGGAGCGTAACAAGGGGAAAACAAAGAGAAACAGTAAAATAATATTTTAGAGTGCTTTGAGGTAGGGTAGCTTTTGTGTTGTGTGGGTGATTTACTTACTGCACTCCTTCCACTCCTTTTCTCGGTACCTCTGTTCTCACAGTTCTTCATTCCCGTTCACTCAGTCCGTCTATCTTACTGTAATTGTCTCTGTCTCTTCACTCTTTCACTACTTGTTCATTATGCTTTCTCCCTGAAGTTCAAGCACACTACGTTATTTACATTTCTTTGCTGCTTCAATTATTCCCTTTCTGTTACTTCTTCTTTTCTTCTTTTAGTTTTTTCTCTCTGTCAATCCACATGTTTTAACTTTATTCGATGTTATCCATCTTATTTCATCCCTCTTTAGTTATGCACACTACTTTTTTCTCTCTCTCCCTTACCAGTGTTATTTAAATCTGGTTCCGTTATTACCTTTTATTTGTACATCATTTTTTCTCTTTCCTTTTACTCTTTACAGCCACTCACATTCTTCATGTGCCTCTGCTTTAGTATTCTTCTTCTCTCTTTCTTTGTTTCACAGCCTTATATTTTTTACATTTTCTCTCTTACACTTTGTTATATCTTTTACACTGTTTTACTATGTATTACACAGTACATCTGTGTTGCTCTCTCTTGCTGTCTGTCTCTTAACATTACTCTCTCTTTCTCTTTCTCTTATGCTCTCCTTCTCTTGTTTTTTTTTTCTTTTTTTTTTTGTTGCGCTAACGGGGCGCTCACCGGTGCGCGTACCGGGAAGCGCACCCATGAGAAAAATGAAGTCAAGAGTGCTAAAGATTTTAGTAATTTTTTTAAAATGGGAGGTAGTTCTGAAAAGAACTTTTTTTTAATGTTTTTGTTGTTTTATATTTTTTTGTATTTTTCTGAACATTTTTTGTTGTTGTATTTTTTGAACAATTTTATGGTTTTTTTGGTTTTTGGGGGGGGGACAACGAAAAACAGGCATTAGAAAGGGCTCAACAGGAGCAAAAAAAATTTTATTTCTTGGGGCGTTTTGAGCACTTGTGGTTTTCAAATGCTCTATTTATCAAATTGATACTCATATTCGCACATGAAAGTAGGTCACCACAATAAAGGCACACTATCTTCATGTGCACAAAATTCTGTTGGATATTTGGGACCGTCTCCCTCGCCTCTGGTCCCGATAGAGATAGCTGTGCCGATGTACTGGCCACAGGAGTTGGTGGGTTATCTCGGAGGTGACGCATCTCTGCAACGCTGTAATTGAGTGGATGCCACCTCTGCATATGGCGGTGCATAGTATAGTTACCATAACTATACTTTTTATCTGTACCTCTAGACAAAACATCTTTACAAATGAGGCATGTCACATGTCGGGCATTGACCTTTTTTTGGCCTTCAGGGTATGAATAAAATTGCCAAATAAAACTGTCTTTGTGGTGGGATTTCCGGGGCTCTTCAGGCATGAAGTGCCTCCGCTCTACTTCCTCTTTCTCTTCTTCTTCCTCTTCCTCTGGGTTTGGAAGGAACTGCGCAGGTGGTCCTTCCTTCCTAGGTGGTTGTGGTGGGGGTGGGAGTCCACCAGCTGCAGCTAATACAGATGCCATTATTTCAACAAGGAGAAACAGGTCTTCCTCTCACAAAGATGAAAGTCAGAGTGAGGAAAGAAGGAGGGGTTTTCATCATTTGGGAAAAAAAAAAGTTCTAAACCAATGAAAAGTGTTATTTACAGGTCACATGACCTGTTACGCTTACGTTACGCGTCCCGCTCCGCGCCCGGAGCGCTTCCGGTCTGCTGCGCTTCGCGCCTCGTTCGTGCACCGGAGCACTTCCGAGTGCGCGAAGCGGTGCGTCATAAGACGCATTACGCGGCAACGCGATACGTCGAGCTTACGCGACGCGTCGCGATATTGTTCTCGAACACGGCAGTTGTGCAAACGGTACGTTTCCCAGTACGCGGACCGGGTCGCGGCATCAAAATGAGCTAACGGGAAGCTACCCGGTGCGCGGACCGGTAGCGAAACTAAAAAAAAATATATATATACATAAAAAAATTATATTAAATACATATAAAATATATTTTTCTTTTAAAAGAAGAATACATTTAACAGCTTTTAATATTTGCTATTAAAAACCATTGAAATTCACTGAAAAAACCATAGGTTATAGACCATATATAGTTAGGAATTAGCATTTACAAAACCTTGAAAATTCACTGAAAAAACCATAGGTTATAGACCATATATAGTTAGGAATTAGCATTTATAAAACCTTATTTTACTCACACAAAACCATTGAAATTCACATATATAGTTAGTTGCACTAACTATATATTTCGCGCACCCGCAATCCACTGCTGATGACGTCACATATTACATCATTCATGACATGGTCAGTGACATCACTGATAACATCACTGATGACATCTCAAATGAGTGGAGTGGTGGGGTGGTAACGGGCACACGGACAGCAGGAGGGGGGCGGGTTAACGGGCACACGGACAGCGGGAGGGGGGGCGGGAACGGGATAAGAAAAAAAAGAAAAAAATGCAGCTTACCTGCAAGAAAAGTGAAATGTCGCAGCCCACCCCTGCTCGGAGTAGGGAGCGGGTCGGGTCTGCGTCCTCACAGGGAGAGCGCGCAGGCTGGTGTGACGAAGGATGCCATCCTGGAAAAAAAATTACATCCGCCCACCGCCGCATGACGTGGCAGGAAGCCTAAAAATCGCAGGAACGCCCACGAATCTGCTCGCAGAATGACGAGCAGATCTCTCTTCCAATGGTTAGCCTCCATTTATGGAGCTAGCCAATGGAAAGAGAAGGCGGGACAACACACACATACTGTAAACATTAGATTTCGCCTGCGCCGAAAAGCTGCGCGGTGCGCAGCTTTCGACAGGCGAAACCTAAAAACATTCTATTATAAATTAAAACATGAAACTTTAAACTTAAATTTCACATCCCAGTCAGTGCAACAGTAGGAAAAGTGTTGGATAGCGAAGGGGTAAAAATTACTATTCCCACTCCAGTGAGTGCAACAGTAGGGAAAGTGTTGGATAGCGGAGGGATAAAAATTACAATTCCCACTCCGATGAGTGCAACAATAGGGAAAGTGTTGGATTGCGGAGGGGTAAAATGTACTATTTTCACTCCAGTTAGTTCAAAATTAAAAACAAACAAAATATAATCAACAGAATAAACATATATTTTTATAAAGTAATTACAAATAAATATAACTATGTAAAAAAAATATTTAATATTAAAAATAAAAAACATAAAAACATATCATAATGTTAAATATATATCACAGATACCTACACATATTATGTAAAATAAAATAAAAACTTGAAACAAATAAATATTTTTATTTAGAAATTATTTATTAACAAAAACATTAATTATTACATACATTTAGTATGTTTACATCCTAGCCTATAATATCACATAACTCAAAACCCACATTGAAAATACAAGAAATGTATTTGAATGTTTAACATAATTAATTATCAATTAAACAAATGTTAATTAAAAAACAAAATGAAAACACTTAGAATGTAATTAACTTTCCACCCTTTACACCTATAATCCCCACAACACACCTAAAATAAACTGTAAAAAAATAATTACACAATTAAAAACAAATTAAATTAAATAACTAATAGTATTTAACAACTAATTATAAAGTAAGTAAAATTAATTTACTCCCCACCCTTCACCCCTATCAACCCACAAGCCAACCCCCCCCCGAAAAAACTTAATACATTAATATTAATTATCAACTAATTGTTAACTAATTAAAAATAAATCACTTCCCACCCTGTACCCCTATAAACCACAAACCCACACTGAAAACTAATACACAATTACCATAATTAAGTGTCAATTAATTAATTAATATTAATTAAAAATGAACTGATATTTAATTACAAATATATTATTTCCCACCCTTTACCCCTATAAACTCTACAACCCGCAGCTATAATTTACCCTAAAAAAATTAAAAAGCAATTAACATTATAAAATCTCAATTAAATAACTATTAAAAAAATATATTCATTAATTTCTTATAATTAAATTACTTCTCACCCTATTCCCCTATAAACCTACAACCTGCTACAGAACTAAAAAATACAAAATGTAATATTAAAAAACATACAAATACTTATAAAAAATATACATCACATACATTAAAAACCTATACTAAATACATAACACTAATTCTAAAAAATCAATATTTAAACAACTATATTTTTCCAACGATATTAATGACTTCTATATTTTTACAGATCGATATTTTGTACCTTAAAGTCAATATTCTTGAACACAATATTCTTGGTGTTGATATTTCTGTGTCGCGATTTTTAAAAGTCGATATTAGTATAAGTCGACATTTCCAACTCAATATTTTGACTGAATACTCTGCATACATATGATAATGAATATTGATGGATTCCAAAGTTTCTTCTAGAGTTTCCATGAAGAGGTTGAAGAGAGTAGGAAAGAGAGAGGAACCATGTGCGACCCCCTCAGGTGACCAATGTGAGATTGGACACGGACTGATTAACCATGACTCTTTGTGTTCTGTTGTGAAAAAATATAATAATCCAGTTAAGGAAGGACCCTGAAATCCCCATACTCAGTTCAAGTAAATCTAGTAGACTGTCATGTTTAACCGTTTCAAATGCAGTCAATATGTCTAGAAGGATTAGAAGACACAATTCAATCTGATCCAGCAATTTTAGCACGTCATCCGCTATGTGCATGATTAAGTGCTGTGGCCTTGACGGAAGCTAGATTGGAATTTGTCTAGAGTTGGAATTGTTCTATGTGGCTGCAAAGTTGGACCTAGACGCATTTTTCAAGGGGCTTTGCCATAGTGGGAATGTTGGAGATTCAGCAGGCGTTTTTGAGGTCCGAGCCACCTGCAGTTGTTTTTTTAAGGAGGTGAGTTACCTCATCTACTTTCAGGCAAACCGGGAAAGTTCCTTGGTGAAGCGAGGCGTTAACTATCTTGGTCCAAATTGGGAGCATAGAAGATTTGATGTCCCTGAAGATATTCAGTGGTAATAGGTTGATGAGGTTGTATGAAGGTTTCAATGCTGTCAGAATGTTGTGAATGTTGCTTTCATTAAGGGGTGGCAATTTATGGCAAGATGCATTGTTTTTGGGGTGTGATTGAACCCATTGTAAAAGGACTATGTTGATGATTCATGTGTTGTTTGACAAGTTCAAAAGAATTTTTAGGACAGTTTCTAGCTAGATCTAGTTTTGTTCTCAAAAAATTAGCTTTCAAACTTCTGGTTCATTTATTATAAGTGTTCCTCACCAATCTTAAGCATTTTAGGTGATGAATGGACTGTGAGAATTTCCAAGCTTGTTCAGGTAGATCTAGCTTGATGATCAGCATTGATTGTGATGACTATCATGATTTTTTAAATGAAAGGTTGGTTGTCTCCCAGTGGATGATAGCTCTCATGAAGTTTGCTAATGAATCTTTTATTACTAACAATATCGATGCATAGGTATTCGCAATTGGGAAGGACGACGGTTTGTGACTGTTTAACAGAGAGAGTGTCACAGTAGATGCAGGCGGCCCCTCCACCAGGTATGCTAGCTCTATTTAGTCTAATGATGTTGTGACTAGGGGAGACTAGAAAGTCTTGTGGATGTCATACATTGCTGTTATAAAGGCGGTTTTCATGATGTGTTGATGGTTTTTTCCAGGACTTTGGCTGGTTAGGGAAGGAGGGATTTTGGTAGGTAATTTGCAAGTTTGGCCGGGTTTGCAGAGGGGTTCTTAATGAGGGCATTGACAGCTGTTTGTTTTCGCAGCTCCGAGAGGGTGGCTGTACTGATTAGAAATAATGCCTAATTCATATACATTTAAGCATTTAAGCTAGCAAGAGAAGGCCTCAAACAGCTTGTATTAACATCCATTTATATTTGCTGAAAGAAATGTGCAGGAAAAAACAGTTATGAAAAGAGGAAGATGACCAGAAAAAGAAAGAAGGGGGAGAACATTTTTGATGACCTCAAAGCAGAGATGTATGATGAACTGAAGGCCTTGCGGAAGATTAAATGGAAGGAGCCAACAAAGATTAATGAAGTGTTGTAGTGTAGGGTAAAGTAGTAATTTAGTGATGATTTGGGAAATCAACAGATGGGGGAATGATCATTTCCGCGTTCATGTCTCTGTGTACTTTTCCATTTCTCTTTTGACTGTGCATCACAACTAATCTTAGTGCCAACAAGTTCCACAGGTGTGGGAAAACGAACTAAGGGTTGGCTCTAATCAGCAAGGCTGAGCCTATATATCAATTAACAAAGAGGGGTGCCAGTGCTGATAACATTTCTTCATATTTACAATTCATCTTCCAAATCTAGAAAATTAATTCAAGAAAGGGTATTGCTATTTAATCGCAATTTTATTTTTCAAAGATTTAACAGTTCATTGTAAAAATTTTAAATTTTTCATAAAATAGAAAAGCATTAGGGGAGAGAAACAATTATGGACACATAACATAAAACTCAATCATGTCACAGTCAGACAACATTCACCACATTCATATCCAAAACAAACATCTCATGTGAAACAAAAGAAAATCACTGGAACTGCGCAAATTTATACACAAGTTAAATGGAGGTATTAGAAAAAGTACATTCCTTTAGAGTTTAGATATTTACACCATTCAAAATGCAAAATATAATAGGTAATGTACAAAACAATTCTATGGAGTATAAGAACGGTCAAGACTCCTCTGCAGACCAGTGGAGGAATGGCCTACGCGTTTCGAATACCCTTCTAGTCGTCAGGGATTCTCATCAGGGCCTTTAACTGCATAAATGGGAAGAAAACACATAAAAGGGATGTTTACAAACAACAAGGGATCGATGAATACATTAAAATTGCGGACACACATCAGGAGTCAACACAATGCACCAGTCGGAGGCAGTATCATTACAACTATGGAGCCATATTAGGGAACATGGTTGGGAACACGCAACTCAGCTGGTTTTGACAAATCCTCACTAGGCTAGAGGTGCTTCATAAACATTAACTTAACCACAAGTGTAACCACCTAACAGAGTAAGAAATGGTCCTAAGCGGGTGGGAGCAGAATGGACTTCGTTTAGATCTAGACACAGCCTGAAAGTGAATAAAATGAAGTAATGGGCCAAATTTCAAAAAACATGGGACTCTTACCAATGGAACAGTGGTAAGCACAAGTCAGCTAGAATTGGTATACGCGGCAATGCACGGACCTGTGTACAAAATGAGAAAAATTTTTCAACTTAAGGGGAAGTACAAAGCGTTAGGAATTTAAAAAGAGGAAGGACCACTCGAGAGCACTTAGAATCTTTAACAGTGTACCACTATCAAGGGACGAATAGTACCTTACGTGAAATGAATCCAACGCTGAATACACAGAGGAAATGGACACTGGCGCGTGGGACAGGACTAATCGCTGTGGTGGTGCACGGGGTGAACCTAGAAAATCAAGCATACTCACTAACAAGATTGGAAACCCGGAAGGACAATAGTAAGAGCATTCAAGAAACGTACGGGTTGGTGACCAAAAACAGCGAAATATACACACCTTGCCACCAGCTAATAAATGTAATACTTCATGGCGGCCAGCGTCAGCACATACGAGGTGGATCTGGCGTGCTGAAAAAAAGAGAGGGGAACGGTACACCAAAAGGTCCCGGGAATATAATTGGTATAGCTGGTACTTAAAGGCCGATACGGTTATGGCAAGTACGGGCTCAGGGGCTTACCGGTCTGTTTTCGGTCCAGCGGCGTAACGCAGCAGGGAGAAGTCAGTCGGCGTCTCACGGCTCACTGATTTTTCGCGCATGCGCGTGACTGAGCCGGGAGAGAGTCTCCTAAATAACGGAGACGCTATCGCAGAGCCTCGCCCAAAAAGGGGTGGTTCTACGGGAATCTAAATATTTGGAGTGGATCGGACTTGAAGCCTCGAATTAATAATAAAGAAAACTTATGGTTCACAATAATTGCAAAAGGAATGCTCATTTTTTTAAAAAGGGGGAGGGGAAGAAAGGACAGGCTGGCTGGATGTTAAATCAAAGAGAAATACATAATGAGGAAATCTGCGGGGAACCCACTGGCAAGGTGGTTGTCAAAATGACATTAACGGCAATCATAGTTTGAATATTTCGGACAGTTTATTCAAGCCTGACACAGCGGTGTCAAACTTGACAATTAGCATTGCCTCCCTCTTGGATAGTTTAAGACTCAAATCGCCTCCTCGTGGGTCCTTTTCTATCCTGGAGATAACTGTCCACCTAAATTCATTAAGCCCATGTTGCATCCTGGTCCAGTGATTTACCAACGGCGCATTCTCAACGTTTCTTTTCAGCCTGGACTTATGTTGCGATATACGTTGGCGTACTTCCTGTTCAGTCTTGCCAATGTACAGGCGGTCACACGGGCATTTGATGCCATAAACTACAAATTTAGATTTGCAGTTACTGAATACCTCGTGTTTCCATGAGATACCCTTATACTGGAAGACTTCACCCTGTATCGTACTTTCACAACAAAGGCATGTGCCACATTTATGGTGACCAAGAATTGGGGCCAATCCCATCATTTGACGAAGGGATGGTTGGGCTTGTGTGGGCATCGTAGCTCTCACCACGAAATTTGCGATACTTTTTTCCTTTTTGAAGGCAAATAATGGTGGATCTCTTAGACTGTCGTCTAGATTTTTTACCAGATGCCAGTTACTCCCAATAATACGTTTCAGCTGAATGGCATTGGGGCAGAATGTGGTAACACACACCTGACGTTTTTGATCATGTCTCTTCTTTCGCTCCAACAAAGTTTCGCGAGGGGTCCACCTAGCTCTTTTCATACAAACTTTAACTAGTTTTTTAGGGTACCCTCTGTCGCAAAGTTTAGAGACAAGATTTTCAGCATGGTGATAAAAATCGCCCTCGTCTGTGCAGTTTCTGCGTATACCCAGACCGGTGCGAGTCCCCACTAAGTTCCTGTTAGACCTAGCGTCATTTGCATTAAAGAAGAACTATTTCTGCTTCAATAAAGAATTCTATTATCAGATCAAGGCGGTGGCGATGGGTTGTCCGTTTGCCCCCGAGCTGGCAGTCCTGTTTATGTCGATGTACGAAGACAAGTACATACACAACAATAACCCCTTTGGAGAATACATCGGCAAATGGTATCGTTTCATAGACGATGTCTTCCTGGTATGGACTGGAGGCAGCGATAACTTGATTCTGTTTCATCAATGGCTAAATGCCAGAACTCCTGACATACAATTCAGTCTTTCCCACTCTGAAAATAGAATTTCATTTTTAGATGTGGAGGTATTTCCAAAAAGTGGCAAATTGGCAACGACTCTGTTTGTAAAATCGACAGATCGTAATAAGGCGTTATTGTTCCAAAGTAACCACCCAAGAAGTTTAAGAGAAAATTTGCCGTATGGGCAGTTTCTGCGTATATGCAGAAACTGCACAGACGAGGGCGATTTTTATCACCATGCTGAAAATCTTGTCTCTAAACTTTGCGACAGAGGGTACCCTAAAAAACTGGTTAAAGTTTGTATGAAAAGAGCTAGGTGGACCCCTCGCGAAACTTTGTTGGAGCGAAAGAAGAGACATGATCAAAAACGTCAGGTGTGTGTTACCACATTCTGCCCCAATGCCAATCAGCTGAAACGTATTATTGGGAGTAACTGGCATCTGGTAAAAAATCTAGACGACAGTCTAAGAGATCCACCATTATTTGCCTTCAAAAAGGAAAAAAGTATTGCAAATTTCGTGGTGAGAGCTACGATGCCCACACAAGCCCAACCATCCCTTCGTCAAATGATGGGATTGGCCCCAATTCTTGGTCACCATAAATGTGGCACATGCCTTTGTTGTGAAAGTACGATACAGGGTGAAGTCTTCCAGTATAAGGGTATCTCATGGAAACACGAGGTATTCAGTAACTGCAAATCTAAATTTGTAGTTTATGGCATCAAATGCCCGTGTGACCGCCTGTACATTGGCAAGACTGAACAGGAAGTACGCCAACGTATATCGCAACATAAGTCCAGGCTGAAAAGAAACGTTGAGAATGCGCCGTTGGTAAATCACTGGACCAGGATGCAACATGGGCTTAATGAATTTAGGTGGACAGTTATCTCCAGGATAGAAAAGGACCCACGAGGAGGCGATTTGAGTCTTAAACTATCCAAGAGGGAGGCAATGCTAATTGTCAAGTTTGACACCGCTGTGTCAGGCTTGAATGAACTGTCCGAAATATTCAAACTATGATTGCCGTTAATGTCATTTTGACAACCACCTTGCCAGTGGGTTCCCCGCAGATTTCCTCATTATGTATTTCTCTTTGATTTAACATCCAGCCAGCCAGTCCTTTCTTCCTCTCCCCCTTTTTTTTTAAAATGAGCATTCCTTTTGCAATTATTGTGAACCATAAGTTTTCTTTATTATTAATTCGAGGCTTCAAGTCCGATCCACTCCAAATATTTAGATTCCCGGAGAACCACCCCTTTTTGGGCGAGGCTCTGCGATAGCGTCTCCGGTATTTAGGAGACTCTCTCCCGGCTCAGTCACGCGCATGCGCGAAAAATCAGTGAGCCGTGAGACGCCGACTGACTTCTCCCTGCTGCGTTACGCCGCTGGACCGAAAACAGACCGGTAAGCCCCTGAGCCCGAACTTGCCATAACCGTATCGGCCTTTAAGTACCAGCTATACCAATTATATTCCCGGGACCTTTTGATGTACCGTTCCCCTCTCTTTTTTTCAGCACGCCAGATCCACCTCGTATGTGCTGACGCTGGCCGCCATGAAGTATTACATTTATTAGCTGGTGGCAAGGTGTGTATATTTCGCTGTTATTGGTCACCAACCCGTACGTTTCTTGAATGCTCTTACTATTGTCCTTCCGGGTTTCCAATCTTGTTAGTGAGTATGCTTGATTTTCTAGGTTCACCCCGTGCACCACCACAGCGATTAGTCCTGTCCCACGCGCCAGTGTCCATTTCCTCTGTGTATTCAGCGTTGGATTCATTTCACGTAAGGTACTATTCGTCCCTTGATAGTGGTACACTGTTAAAGATTCTAAGTGCTCTCGAGTGGTCCTTCCTCTTTTTAAATTCCTAACGCTTTGTACTTCCCCTTAAGTTGAAAAATTGTTCTCATTTTGTACACAGGTCCGTGCATTGCCGCGTATACCAATTCTAGCTGACTTGTGCTTACCACTGTTCCATTGGTAAGAGTCCCATGTTTTTTTAAATTTGGCCCATTACTTCATTTTATTCACTTTCAGGCTGTGTCTAGATCTAAACGAAGTCCATTCTGCTCCCACCCGCTTAGGACCATTTCTTACTCTGTTAGGTGGTTACACTTGTGGTTAAGTTAATGTTTATGAAGCACCTCTAGCCTAGTGAGGATTTGTCAAAACCAGCTGAGTTGCGTGTTCCCAACCATGTTCCCTAATATGGCTCCATAGTTGTAATGATACTGCCTCCGACTGGTGCATTGTGTTGACTCCTGATGTGTGTCCGCAATTTTAATGTATTCATTGATCCCTTGTTGTTTGTAAACATCCCTTTTATGTGTTTTCTTCCCATTTATGCAGTTAAAGGCCCTGATGAGAATCCCTGACGACTAGAAGGGTATTCGAAACGCGTAGGCCATTCCTCCACTGGTCTGCAGAGGAGTCTTGACCATTCTTATACTCCATAGAATTGTTTTGTACATTACCTATTATATTTTGCATTTTGAATTGTGTAAATATCCAAACTCTAAAGGAATGTACTTTTTCTAATACCTCCATTTAACTTGTGTATAAATTTGCGCAGTTCCAGTGATTTTCTTTTGTTTCACATGAGATGTTTGTTTTGGATATGAATGTGGTGAATGTTGTCTGACTGTGACATGATTGAGTTTTATGTTATGTGTCCATAATTGTTTCTCTCCCCTAATGCTTTTCTATTGTATGAAAAATTTAAAAATTTTACAATGAACTGTTAAATCTTTGAAAAATAAAATTGCGATTAAATAGCAATACCCTTTCTTGAATTAATTTTCTAGATTTGGAAGATGAATTGTAAATATGAAGAAATGTTATCAGCACTGGCACCCCTCTTTGTTAATTGAACAAGTTCCACAGGAGCAGAGGAGCAACTTCCAATGTCCACCACTGCATCAAGTACCAACGCTCAACTTATCCTTGTCACAGTGAAAAGGAAAGGGGAATAGGATAAATAAGATAGACTGACTTAGAAGTGTGGTGCCACCTTTGGATCATCTATTCCTTAAATTTCTCTCTGTGGAGTCATCATAGGGATTTGAAGGAATGTAATAATTCTGCACCTATGTTTCTCTAAGGTCTAGCTTTTTTATGTTGTATAAATCTTTTAAGTCTATTCTCTTTTGAAGATAATTTGTAGTCTTTATCTATACTTTAGATAACCTGAGATCTTAAGTGATATTACTGAAGTCTGACTGATGTCCTTTTAATTTTCTATCCAACACTCAATTAACTAGCGTTCTTTTCTTTGAACATTAGTATATTAATACAAATTGTCTTAATGAATTTCTTCAGAAATTCACTCACAGTATTATCTTTTCTCCATTTGCTCGATTTCCTGATAAAGATACCAGCAGAGTTTGAGTACTGAAGCCTGTAAATTGGGAATACGCCAATCCAGTGCACACAGATAAGGGAGTTGAGCTAAAGAAGGAGGAATAATGCTCACTAAATATGCGACATTGAAAGAATTACATTGAGAAACACTCTACCAAGCAAAAGTGAAGTTGAGACACTGCTTTTACCTCAGAGGAGTCAGTTGAAATGTGCAGTGTGATCCCTCCAGACATGGTGTCTGTTTGTTGATAAAATACAGTTGTATTAATGTGCCCACTCATGAGGAAACCATGTTCCTGTATATTGCAATTTTCAGGGCCATTTTCCTAGGTTTAAATAGGACAGTCATTCATGCTCTAAAATTGCTATTGTTTGTTAAGATACATAACTGCACTGACATTTCCTTCATTTCCTATGCGCACAAAACATAAAAATATGCAGCAAAGTCGGTGTTTACTAGATGTAGGCTATTTGATATTTCTTGCGTATTTGAACAGTCATTGGTTAATTCACTTGTATATGCGTTAATGCAGCCCTATTATGTAATTTCACACCATGTTCTGTGTGTCTTTCATTCTACACCCCTAGATTATGCCTTGTTTTTGGGATATGTACTAGACTTTTCCTTACCATTTTACTGATCAGACTCTGAGCTAGTCTGTATTTTGATAAATACTGAGATTTGTGTGCATTGTTTGGAGATGTACTCTATGTCAGGCCTCCTACTGAATTATACGTTGGTTGTGTCTGCTTGATAACTTTGTAGTTATACCATATGTTCATCATCTTGTATTATTTCAGTTGCCTTATTATGCATGCTAATATTCCACTGATTGAACTAATTCCTTTTTGCTTCTTAAATGATTCTAATTTTGACTAAACAACTTAATTTCTTGTTTTGTGAAGGCTTTATTTACTTGGCATAGTGGTACGACTCATAAAGACCCAGACAGCCCTGATTTTACCCATCAACCCTCTTAATTGTTTTAATTAGAGCTGCAGCATAATGATGGCATTTTATGTTTGATGATCTCACCAATTGGTTTGAAGTCTCACTTGCTGACTGAGATGGTTCACATTGGCCTTTCCTTGCTAAAGTACCTATAAGCATCCTCACTGTAGCATCCTTCCGAGCCAGTGTACTTGCCAATGACTTCCCCACACAAGTAGCTTCGTATTACACATCTTTATTTGTCTGTGTGTAACTGCAAACCCAAAGTACTAAACCAGCCTTCATTGCATTCCACTCTAACACTTACGTCACAGCTCTACGGAGTCCAAAGAGTTCCATCATTGCTAACTCACAAGACACTATGGCCCTTATTTCTAGGGCTTTGCTGCACTGCCCCACGTCAAAGTGAAAAGGCAAGAATGCACCGTATTTATCCAATACAGTGCATTCCTGTTCTATCCCCCTGTGCTGGTTCAGTTGCTGCAGACTATTGCCAAAACAGGATTGTATTTTGTGCAGGGAGGGGCACGTTGACTGATGTGTAATTATATCTTTCAACTTTAGCATGTCATTATAATGGCTTGTGACAGTGAAAATCTGGGCTAATGGAATAGCTGCCTTGGATGGATTACTGTGACGTTGTATAGGTACTCTGGAAAAGTAGTTCTGATCCTTCCCTGGATGATGCACAATGTTATACTTGTACTCTTGTAAACGTTTTCCCCACCTTTCAAAGCAAAGAGGCATCTTGGCCTTTGGATTGATAAATATGTAATTAAAGATAGATGATCAATTGCCAGTGTAAAAGGCTTTCCATACAGGAATACAAGGAAATGTTCACAAGCCCATACCACACCTAAACATTCTTCTTCAAGTTGTGAATAAGCACTTTCTGTTTGGAACAAACTCCTACTTGCATATGCCACAATATGCCTTCAAGCATTTGGGCGTCCGTTGTGCTCTGCAAGGATAGCGCCTAGCCCTACTGGGCTAGTGTCAACTTCTGTATGAAGCTTTGGAATGAAGGATGCCATTTCAGTAGAATTGTCAATGGCTTGTTGGATTTTCTTAAAACTTTTCTCTCATATATGTGACCAATGAAATGAAACATTCTTTTTTGTTAAGTCTCTCAATGGAGCACTTTCAGTGCAAAGTATTGTATATATCTGTAACTGTAACTGGCTATGCCAAGAAATGAACGCACCATAGAAACATCTTGTGGGGATCAGCATTTGACAGCACTCATCTTTCTAGCAGGGTTGAGTGTAATGCCTACATCAGAAAACATATGACCAAAGAATTGTAGCTTTGTCTTTCAAATCATACTTGTATGCATGTAAAGTCAAACCTGCATCAGCAAGTTAAAAACATACTTGTTTGAGTCCTTGATCGTGCTTTTTAGGTCTCGTGACCTATCAATGCGCGCAAGCGCATTGAGGGAGCGAGAATTCAAGTGCTGAAAACAATCGTGAAACCAAGGGTTTCGTTCGTGCGGTTTTCTTTAAGTTCACGTGAATCACCTGAGCAAACAAGCATGCGCATTCACGGCCGCACAGCACATCAAAGGGCTTCGCCCAGCGTGCGCTCTGCGGCTTCTCCTCCCCTAACACGCTGGCATTCACGGCCGCACAGCACATCAAAGGGCTTCGCCCAGCGTGCGCTCTGCGGCTTCTCCTCCCCTAACACGCTTTTGTGGGGAGCATTCATGTTGTAGTTTAGAGAAATGAGTCCCATTTCAGCAGCAGTGCTGAAACTAAGTAGACAGGCACTTGACGCTGTACCTTGAAGCACATGGATGGGCGCTTGAACCTCTATTTTCTTGGGTTTCATTTTCACTACAAATGATCCTTGACATTTTAAGGGCATTAATGCAGCCCATGAATGCAGTTTGGTTTTCAATGGCGTAAGTTGTGATAAAGGAGACAATTCATTATACTTCTCCTCAGGCATACCTATGATCCAACTTCTTTTTACCTTTCAGTCCTTAGCTTACTTTTCACACTCATGACTGATTAATTCTGGGCACCTCCGGCCTCCATATTAGCAGCTTGACTATCAGCATGCTTTTCAGCTCTGGCAGCCATTAACCCTCTATCCAGACTAAGAGTTTCTCTCAGCATTCATTGTCTGAATGAAACTGACAAGCATCAATTGATGAAACTTATTTATTATTTATTTATTCAATTTATAAAGCGCCCTATCACCTAGCAGGCATCCAAGCGCTGAAAAAAGTGACGCAAGGGGGGAACGAGTAAAAACTGGGACCGGCCACTACGTCCTGGGAAACAGCCAGGTTTTTACACTTTTTCTAAAGGTGCATAGCTCCATCATTATTACATTAATTGAACTTATAATGTTTGATGAGTGTGTCAGGTCTCTCCACAAATTCATCAATGGTCTCATCATGTCATTCTTGACTGAAAATGGATCTTTCGTAATTAACATTGAGCAAAGGATTAAACATGAGATTCAATGTTTCTTTAATCTGATGGTATTTGACTTTTCCGTCAGGTCGCAGCATTTTCTTTATGACTTCTTTTACAGTATCACTAGCAAGATTTTTGAGATATGATAATCTCTTTTTAATCACGCTCTTCAGGTGCATCAATAGAATCTTCAAATGTCTCTATCCAAACAATCCATCTATCGTCTATATTTAGCCTTTTGGCAGTATCGAAAGCTAGTGGTGGTTTCAGGAATGTAGCAGCATTGTAGACCAGTGTGGAACTTACTGAGTTGGAAAGTAGCATTCTTTCCTACGTTATTTGATGATCACGGTGGGATTGTTTGTGCAAACAATGTCTGAGGCCTTGCAATTTTCTGTCCTCAGGGTAGTAATTGACATTGACTGGAAACGCAACTTCTTTTTAGCGGCCATCTGAAAAATTTCACTATTCCGAGAGTTGCTCTTGACTCTTCATTCTTCAAAGACCTCTGAAGTTGTTCTGAGTCTCACTTAGCAGTTTTGGTGGCTAGCCACTTTGGGTATGAACGGCTCTGTAAGCACAACCTTGTGCACATATCCTTGAGCCATGTCTTGAAGTACAGTGGTATGATGACCCTCTTTAATTGGTTTTGTAAGTCAATGATTTCTTCTTTTCTAAGCACCAATTTGTACTCTCTACACCTAGTTGATCTCCACCTTACAGTGCTTCAGTTCGCAGAGTTATTTTGCAAATTTTGATTATCAATGACTGATCTTTGGGAACCTGGTTGTATCCGACTTCAGCCATAACACTCCGTACAAAGTGTAACTTTATTTTTCCTGGTAGCGTGGTACTTTTATGTATGGCCTAACCAGCAGGTTCTCAGCCGATGATGGTCAAATTCTCTGCAATGCTTTTGTTATCTTGAACCGCTTCATAGCGGCTGGGGCTGTGATTTGACTCCACATGCATTAAGCGTTCATTCTGTACATCAACAACGTCACATGTGGCATGTACGAGCAGTTTGTTTGGACCACAGCAAACACTCTGGGAATTACTTATCCCATCCTCATTGATAGTTGTAAGGTCCTCCCCAATCTGGGTACCACCAATGACTATGCCACACCTGGATCTTAGTATTAGATATCTTTATTCATCTGTGTGCAACTGCAAACCCAGTGTTCTAGATAAGCCTTCATTGCATTCTGCTCTATAGAGTCCATCAGGAGCCAAAAGGGTTCTGTCATTGCTATCTCACTAGACACTGCAATCAACACTGTAAGTTGTTGTTGGCATAGCCATTACCACAGAAAAGACAACACAATACATAACATATTTAAACATACATGGTAAGTGTAGTATATTGGTGTCCTTCTGGTGGAGTGAAATTTGAAGAAAGCTTTCAGGACTGATACATTTGCCCTTTTGAATTATCTGACCGAAAATGAACATAATGTATCCCTGACTAAGATACAGTTTTGTCCAACTGAAGCCTTGTACTTTGGATACCACATTGAAAAAGGAGCTAGGAAAGTGTTGCAGGAAAGATTGAGTCCGCCAACTACCCAAAAATAAGTTAGCATGGTCCTAGGAATCATGGGCTATTGTTGACAATGGATTCCAAATTTCTCCTTGACAGCGAAACCTCCCAAGAAGTTGGCACACAAAGATGTGTCTGATCAGGTTACCTGGGATGACAGTTGTAGGACAGCCCTAACTGAGTTTCCAGAATGCCTTTGTGGGGCACAAGCTCAGGGAATGCCTGATTACAACAAGTGATTTGTGTTATTTTTTTAGTGAGAGAGAAGGCTGCGTTTATTTCAATACTGAAACAGCTGCACGGAAGCAATTGCAGACCAGTTGCATATTTTTCAGCAACTCCTGATCCAGCGACTGCAGCACTGCCTGGATGTTTGAAAGCATTTGCATCTGCATGTGTGTGTGTCTTGAACAGTGTGAAAGCATAGTCATGGACATCCACTGACTGTGTTTGTGCCTAACTCAATGGAAACACCGATGACCGGTACTTGGACACAGTATTTAACTAATAGTCGTTTGACTAAATATGAACAAATATTTCTGTTTGTTGAGAATATTGCCCTTAACCCCATGCGTGCTGCGGGTTTTCCCGCTGTGCGCTAACATTTGCGAAAAACCGCTTTACATGACGAGCTCAGCTCGTCATGAGCGTACGACAGGCGTAACTCATGACGAGCTGAGCTCGTCATGAGCGTGGAAGGGGTTAAGAGATGCACAATATTGAACCCATCTTCTCTGTTGCCAGAGCCTGAACATGAAACTGTGACTGAAGAAGTTGACCATGATTGCCTGGATATGACTGAATTATGTACTAAGCCCCGACCTGATATCATGGATGATGCATTTTCTTAATCGGATCATATGCTGTTTGTTGATGGTTTTTGCTTGCAAGACAATGAAGGAAACCTGAAAGCTGCATATGTTGTTTGTACTGCTTCAGGTGTTGTAAGGAGTGTATTCAGCTCAAGTATAGAGCTAATGAGATGTAGCAGCATTTCAGAACGACTCAGAGTTACAATCTTTACTGAGAGTCAGGACAGATTTGGAGTAACACATGACTTTGGGCAATTGTGGTCACAGTGGGGGTCATGACTTCCTCCGGATTGCCTGTACAAAATGGAGAAAGTGTGAGGAACCTTTTGCGGTCCCTACAACTGCCTGCCCAAATTGTAGAACTCAAGTGTGTAGCTCGTAGGCAAGACACTATGTGACCGTTTTCAATACATATGCTGACGAGATGGCTAAAAGTACTGTGACATAAATTCCAATACCTTTAATGGGGAGTTAGTAGATGAAAGCATCAGAAGTCACAAATTGCAATCTATTGCTAACTGCAAAAGACACATGAGAGGAATTTAGACAATTGCAGCAAGAAGTCTCAAAAACAGAACAGCAAAGTTGGGTGCACGCAGGTTGTACCAGAAGGGAGGATGATGTTCGGATTTATACTGATGCCAGACCTGTATTACCTGATAGTTTGTTACCAGATATTATCAATGTCCTGCACATGTGGGAAGAGATTCAATGATATGCCTCTTTCAACAGGTGTAGTTTAACCCTAGATTCAAATCTACTGGAGAAAGCATCTGCCAAAGGTATAAAATGTGTGAACAGCAAAATGTGGGAAAAAGAACGTCTGTTACAATTATCCATGTAGGGAAATCAGCATGTTCCTTCAACCGGATGCAAATGGACTTTATTCAGATGCCCCTTTGCAATGGATTGAGATATCTCTTGGTTACTGTTTGCATTTTCTCAAAATGTGTGTAAGCCTATCCAACACACAGGAATGACAGCTTCAGAGGGGCTAAATTGTTGCTAATGGAGTTGATTCCGAGGTTTGGTTTCCTGAGCTCTCTAGTCAGATTGAGGAACCTATTTTAGTTATGAAGTCCGAAAATGTTTATGTGCAGCATTACAAGTTGTTTAATTTAAGCACAGACAATGTTCACAAGGAACTCATTTTTTGAACAGTTGATTGATTACAGCTGCAATTAATGTCACCTGCCAGATTGAAGCAAAGAAATCAATAAGGCATCAACATATTAAAAACAGATAAAAACTGGTTTTTAGCCCACTAGACAAACAAGCATATACAATGCAACGGTCTCGCCTTTGCAAACGTTAGAGCTATTGGCATTGTAAATGACAAATTTTTAATTTATGTGTTGGTTTCGAAAACAGATAAATAAATGGCATTGTCATTTACAATGCCAATAGCTTAATCTCTTGCAAATGCGAGACCTATTGCATTTGCACCCACATACACACAAAGAGCCACTCACACACACACACATAGATGTGTTAGATGTGGATATGGTGGTGGTGGATGTGGTGGTGGTGGATGTGGTGGTGGTGGATGTGGTGGTGGATGTGGTGGTGGTGGGTGTGGTGGATGTGGTGGTGGATGTAGTGGTGGTGGATGTGGTGATGGATGTGGTGGTGGATGTGGTGTTGGATATGGTGGTGGTGGATGTGGTGGTGGTGGGTGTGGTGGTGGTGGGTGTGGTGGTGGTGGGTGTGGTGGTGGTGGATGTGGTGGAAGTTGTGGTGGATTTGGTGGTGGATGTGGTGGTGGTGGGTATGGTGGTGGTGGATGTGGTGGTGGTGGGTGTGGTGGTGGTGGGTCTGGTGGATGTGGTGGTAGATGTGGTGGTGGATGTGGTGGTGGATGTGGTGGTGGTGGATGGGGTGATGGATGTGGTGGTGGATGTGGTGGTGGATGTGGTGGTGGTGGATGTGGTGGTGGTGGATGTGGTGGTGGTGGGTGTGGTGGTGGTGGGTCTGGTGGATGTGGTGGTAGATGTGGTGGTGGATGTGGTGGTGGATGCGGTGGTGATGGTGGATGTGGTAGTGGATGTGGAGGTGGATGTGGAGGTGGTGGTGGATGTAGTGGTGGTGGATGTCGTGGTGGTGGATGTGGTGATGGATGTGGTGGTGGTGGATGTGGTGGTGGTGGTGGATGTGGATGTGGTGGAAGTGGTGGTGGATGTCGTGGTGGATGTGGTGGTGGTGGGTGTGGTGGATGTGGTGGTGGATGTAGTGGTGGTGGATGTCGTGGTGGTGGATGTGGTGGTGGTGGATGTGGGGGTGGATGTAGTGGTGGTGGGTGATGTGGTGGTGGTGGAGTACATGCCACAGCAAAGGTTAAATTAGTTTGTGGCATAGCAAGCACTGAGCAGGGCTACGGAGGTGGGGAATGAAGGTTTGTTAGTCACTCCCCCCAATATCAACTGTCGGCGGCACAAGGGTGCTTTGGAGGAAGTGGGGAGCTGCTGGTGTACTCGGTTTGCTTGCACGGGATGGTGGGTTGTCAGGCAAGGCGCTAGTGGGGGGCTGATTCTGGGCGGCGAGGTGCAGGGGGGGGATGGAGATAAGCGGGCAGCTGCAGGGCTCGTTGCGGCTTGAAGACCTAAAAAGAATGCCTAGGACACATTGCTACCATATCCTATGGTACAGTGCGGTGATTTTTTTTCTCACTGAGTAGAGAGAAGGCAAGGCGATGCACAAAGAAAGTAAATAAGCTGCAGAATATTGTGAAATACGGATGAGGTACAACAATTCAATAAAAGAGCCAGATACATTGATGCATGTGTCACACGCCAACAACAAAGCCAATGGAAAACGTCTTTCACACAAGTACAATGCCATAATTGATGGAAATTTTCTTTTTGTAAACTAGCAAGCACACGATTCTAAAACCAGTGGTCATTTAATGGATCTGCGAATTCTTCCAAGTTGCCAACGCAAGAATCCAGAGAAAAAAAAGAACCTTAAAAGCTTATTTTACCCAGGAGCGCAGCCCGGTCAGTAAGATTGGGGGTGCTAGCTTCAGATTGTCCAACAATCACATAGGCTAAATTACATTGTATGCGAAGCAGGGAATAGGGCGAGGCTTATGCAGTCGTTGAAAGGGAGAGGAGTGTGGATTTTGGACGCATGGAACATTCACGGAACACAAGCAAGCGAGTTTACCAAAGGTGTGGAATACTGTCTGCAACCTCACCAGCTAAAAACCGAAATATGGAGCGTTGGGTATTATAGTAAACACTTTAAAAACAAGCAACGCCAGGCACTCGTGACCCGCCCGCCCCAGCTCCCTGAAAAAATGGCGGCCAAAAACATCACAAACGAAGCCACGGACAACAATACACAGAGACGAGACAGCAGCCATGCACGACGGTAAAGGACACAAAGACAACAGCCACGCACGAAGATGTACAAAGTTAAAATAAAATTAGAAGAAAATGCTGCTTACTTGCTCGCAAACATCCCGGCAACATAAATCGCGCAGCCCACTCCCGCAAAAGCCACGATGAACTGAACACAACATGCCGTCCCCCCCAAAAAAAAATATCCGCCCACCACCGCAATGATGTTGTTAAAGGGGCGGAGAGCGAAAAAAATCACCGGAACGCCCACGAATCTGCTCGGACAATGACTGACGTATCTCTGTTCTAATGGCTAGCCTCCATTTATGGAGCTAGCCAATGGAACAGAGAGGCGGGTTAAAGCCCCATACTGAAAGTCAAAAGATTTCGCCTGCGCGAACACTGCTGCGCAGTGGACGCCAGGCGAAACCTAAAAAGGGGATGTTTTTGATACACACGTCAGCCGAAGTGAGATATTTATTCTTGCATAATAATTATTGAATACAAAAAAAGCATACAATAGTTTGGTCCTGTTTATGTATTTACGTTATATACATTTGTATTTAGAAAGTGAATTGTGACCTCAGTGAAGTAACCATAACCAAAAACTGTGAGGATTAAAAGGTGCAATTGAGAAAAAATGTAATGATGGTTGTTGGTAAAAGGAGGAGCCAATAGAGTATTGGTACATAGTGGCTATATTTGCTGAGATAACCAACAGGGTCTAGATAAACAAGGAGCGCAGTCGTATGCTAAATTAATACAAGGAAGGCTGGCTAATAATGGCCAATTCTGGTAAGAGGGAACAGCTCATATTTAAGTAATTAACCTATCGACATTTAAAAAACAGAAAGCCAAGGATAATATGGAACAAGATCCTCTATGCAATAGCTAAAAATACGAGCACAGATTAGGCAACGAGGCGTGTAGTAAAGTGGCATTAGTCCAAAATCGGTTCATGTTAGCGTGTGCCAATTCATATATAATACTTGAATTGTCAAGATTTAAAATTACCAAGGAAAATGTGGGAACATGATCGTCTACGCAGTTAAGGCTTTGTAGTCATATCGCAAACTAAGAGCACAGATTAACTAGTGAAACTGGCTGATAGGAGGCATTGGTACGAAGTTCGCTGGGGGAAGGAGACACTTAAGGCGGTCAGCGCACCTATTCACTTGGTGGCAGGGCGCTGTCGCTAACGTCCAGGTGATCCTCCATGAAATGCAGGCTCATATATAAGCCCACTGATAATGCGCATGTACAATTCGCCGGAGCTTAGCGGCACATGTGTGGCCCCAGCGTAGGTCAATGGCAAGGTCGCTGATGCAATGGCGGCGGCCATCTGGAGGTGGAGTCACTACAACCAGATTAGGGAGTAAAGGTGGTACCGGGGTACTTCCCAAGCTAGTGTAGGTGACATCAAAGTAGGTTACAAGTGACAAACTATTGTCACTGGAGTAACATGTGTCTACTAAGTCTACTGTAGTAATCTCTAGTTGGTAATTCAGTATGAAGGTTGAATACCACTGTAGCGATAAGTGGTGTCATGGGTGATCTACTGCATATCTAGAGATTAATATATACAATGGTTCTGTCGGGTATGTGACCTGATTGCTTCAGAATGTGAATAAATCCCTCTGAATTTTTGAGTAATCTTAGGTTACTTTAGACAATACTCCACTGAAAACATAGTCAAAATGCAAATCCAAACCAAAAGGAACAGGGTAACGATATATTTTTAATCCATGAATTGTTTTCATTCATAAACACCTTGTTTATAATACATGAAGATTAATCAAGGAATCAAGAATTACTTTGTGTAAAACGGCGCTTATAAATACAGTGAGTACATAGTGACGTATAGTGCACTAGTGACATGGAAAAAGTGAATTTATACAAGTGTTAGTGAGGGAGGGGGTGGGAAGAGAAGGAAACAATCTAAAGGCCAGTATCAGTATTTAATTATAATTAATTCACTATGCCACTTCAGTTGGCCTTGGTTAACTGAATATTCGGTGCTGGTCCGATGGTTTCAATATCGTCGACGTTTCGACCCTTGGACGCCTTGATTGTGGGTCTGGGGCGGGTCTTCTTCAGGACATAGGGCAGGGGGGGTGGTTGTGGTATGGCGCCTGTTGGTCAAAAGAATATGGACCATCAGGAAAGGATTTGCGTGGAGTTAATACATTGAATTGTAGTGAGGCCATGATAATTTCTGAACTCACCTAGGGGCCCCTTGGTAGATTGGACCCGGGAAATATATGTGGATAAATCACCAATGTTGGCAGGCTTCTGAAATATTCGAATCTGTTGATTAAATTAAAAAGAAGAAGCGTATGGTAAGGCATAATCCATACCGCTTCATGTGTTTCTAGGAAGGCAACTCAATTATTTCATTGCTGTTGGATTGTGAACCATCCAACTAATAGGCACTAAGTTCACACTCACCCTGGTATGAGAAGGTAGCGGGTCCCTATTTAGTCTTGGCGGCTGGTCATGAAATACCAATTGTTACAGGCTTCAAAGGAATCGAATCTGTTGATTAAATTAGAAAGAAGAAGCGTATGGTGAGTGTTGGACCTGGGGTTACCAGTCTACATAGGGTAGCTTGGCACAAGATAGGTAGGCTTTTCCCAAATGTACATGTGTTAAGTTTGCGTCACACCCTTCAGTAACATAGCGTGCATCCACTCAAAAATAAGGACACTACACCAGCAGGGAAACCCTGAAAAACCCAAAAGGCCAGTTTCTGCGGGGTCATATATGTGACTCAGTTCTGTTCACAAGGTCTATCCGGCAGCCTGGTTAAAAGATCGTAATCAGGACTGATGACCCGATGTAGTCCCAGCTTCGCTCCTCACCTCCCCCCAGACAAGAACCCTCAGCTTACTGTATTTCTCAGGAAGTTCAGTCAAGGCTGTAGCGTCGCGGCTCAGAACTGCAGTCCAGGGCTGAGGGATGGCTATACTCTCAGCCGCTCTATCTCGTTTGCCCGGCCACCACTATCTTCCTCTGCTTCCGCCACCTTAGTTTCCGCGGCGTCAGGCGGCACTCCTGGCAGCTCCTCCCTGCCGTCTGCTCACGTTAGGAAGTCTCCGCCTTCGTCCAGACCTTCTCCTGCGCTAGCCCGCCTCTTCTGATCCAGCATCAAATTTCCTTCAGGAAACGTGGAGCCTCAACCAGGTCCCGCCTCCGTCGACACACGGGCCGCACCTCCGCTGGAAAAGGATGCCTCGGCACCACAGGGACGCCGGGTGGCCTAACGAGTCCCACTCACGGTGAGTCCTCAGACAGATGGGCTGTTTTAACTCTCCTCAGGCCATACGGAGGGAGAGTTAAGTTCCACAGTCACTTTGGAAGACCACTCTGAATTCGTTTTTCACAGCTCCACAAAAGCACCACAGCGTGAGCCCCCAAGGGAATTAGGAGTTACACAGGGAACTATGGAAAATTACTTGTGGACTGCCCTGGCAGGGTTTGGTCAACACAAGAGGGGTCAGGTCACTACAGGAGATCAGCCAATCCTCAGGTCGATCTGCCTCCTTGTAGTGCGCTATCCTCCTCTTCGAGCCACCTCTCTCCTCACCAGTTCCACACCGTGCAACCACCGGTCACTACACAAAATGGCTGCCTTGATCCTGACCTTATATAGGCTAGCCTCCAGCTACTAGAACCAGCTGGAAGGTTCTAGAGTTTCCCTATGTTAACCTATGGGTCTATTTTCTGAGGTGAGCAGTTCTGGCAGTTACTGGCCACCATTTTAGGCAGCTAGGCTTTACCTCAGAAAAGGAGGGATTTCTGGGTCTGTGAGGAAACATGGGGTCAAGGAGCACCTAACCCCCAGGTCAACGCCAAAAATTCCTAGTGGACATAAACATGAAAGGTTATGAGGGGCAAAAAGGGGACAAAATAAATAAATGGGAAGGAGGGACCACCCAGAGGGCTGACAGGTCTAACACGCGTCCCCCCAGCTGAAAGTGGGGAGAGCTACCCAACCCCTTGGGAGTCCTCATCACTAAGGCGGAAATACCTAGAGAGACCGTCTGCATTGGCGTGGTCCACTCCAGGCCGATGTTCCACCCGGAAGTCCATTCCCTGTAGGGAGATGGACCATCTCAACAGCTTGGGATTCTCCCCCTTCTTTTGCATCAGCCAACGAAGAGGTCGATGGTCAGTCTGAACCAGGAAGTGCGAGCCAAACAGGTATGGCCGCAACTTCTTCAGAGCCCATACCACTGCAAAAGCTTCCCGCTCAATTGTACTCCACCTCTGTTCCCGGGGAAGCAGTCTCCTAGACAGGAAGACAACAGGCTGATCCAGACCCTCTTCATTGAGTTGCGATAACACTGCCCCAATGCCATGCTCTGATGCGTCTGTCTGAACAATGAACTCCTTGGAGAAATCTGGGGCCCTCAGGACCGGTGCTGCACACATTGCTTGTTTCAGCTTCTCAAAGGCTTGCTGACAAGCCTCAGTCCATACTACCCGTCGAGGTTGTTTCTTGGATGTGAGCTCTGTGAGGGGCGCTACAATAGTGCCATACCCCTTCACAAAGCGACGGTAGCAACCTGTGAAGCCCAGGAAAGCTCGGACCTCAGTTTGGGTCTTGGGGGGCTCCCAGGCCATGATTGCCTCAATCTTTGCCTGGAGGGGCTGCACTGCTCCCCTGCCCACCAAGTGGCCTAGGTACACAACTGACCCCTGCCCGATCTGACATTTACTGGCCTTAATTGTCAAGCCAGCCTGTTTCAGGGCCTGGAGAACAGCTTGTAAGTGACACAGATGGTCCTCCCAGCTGCTGCTGAAGACGGCAATGTCATCCAGGTAAGCAGCGGAGAAAGCCTCCATTCCAGAGAGGACCTGGTTCACCAGCCGCTGAAAAGTGGCAGGGGCGTTCTTGAGCCCAAAGGGCATCACACAGAACTGGTAGTGGCCCTCAGGTGTGGAGAAGGCTGACCTTTCCTTTGCTCCATCTGTAAGGGAGATCTGCCAGTACCCTGAAGTAAGGTCAAAGGTACTCAGATATTGAGCAGCTCCCAGCCGGTCAATAAGTTCATCCGCCCTAGGGATCGGATGTGCATCAGTCTTGGTCACTGAGTTCAGTCCCCGGTAATCCACACAGAACCTCAATTCTGGAGTGGTACCCGGTGGGGCAGCTTTTGGTACTAGCACCACCGGACTGGACCAGGGGCTACTGGAAGGTTCAATGACTCCTAGCTCCAGCATCTTGGTAACCTCACGTGGATGCTAGCCTTCACCTTGTCTGGCAGCCGGTAGGTCTTAGACTTCACTGGTGGGATGTCTCCTGTGTCCACATCATGGGTACACAGGTGGGTCCTTCCCGGAACAAGGGAGAACAGCGAGGAGTACTGCTCCAAGACCTGGCGGCAGTCCTCTCGCTGCTCAGGAGTTAGGGATGGGGAAAGAATCACTCCCTCCACCGACCCATCCTTTTCCTGAGACGAAAAGAGATCAGGGAGAGGCTCGCTTTCTGCTTCCTCTGCTCCATCAGTCACCATCATCAAGATGACCTCGGGCCTCTCATGGTGGGGTTTGAGGCGATTGGCATACAGCACCCGTAGGGGCTGTCGAGGGGTCTTAAGGTCCACCAGGTAGGTGGCCTTACCCTTCTTCTCCTTCACCTCAAAGGGGCCTGTCCAGCAATCCTGGAGGGCACTTAGCTCTCCAGGTTCCATCACCCACACTTTCTGGCAGGCTCCAACTCCACAGAGTGAGCGTTGTGGTCATACCACTCTTTCATCACTGCTTGGCTGGCTTCCAAGTTGTCAGAAGCTTGCTTCCACAACTTTGCCATTTGGCTCCGGAAGGCCAGCATACAACTCACCACATCCCGGGGAGGCTTTCTGGGAGACTTTTCCCATCCGTCCTTCACCAGGCTGAGAGGTCCACGCACAGGATGCCCATACAGAAGTTCGAAGGGGCTGAAGCCCACTCCTTTCTGTGGCACTTCCCTGTAGGAAAACAGCAAACAGGGTAGGAGGACGTCCCATTTCCTCCGCAGGCTCTCAGGCAGACTTCTTATCATGCCTTTCAAGGTCTTATTGAACCTTTCCCCCAGGCCAATGGCGATAAGGAGTGGTAAACCGGTAGGTAACTCCACACTCCTTCCACATAGCCCGCATGTACGCTGTCATGAAGTTGGTCCCCCTGTCGGACACAACCTCCTTGGGGAAACCCACTCGGGTAAAGATCCCCATCAGGGCCCTAGCCACTACAGGTGCAGTGACAGTCCTCAGAGGAATTGCCTCTGGGTACCGTGTGGCGTGATCCACCAGAACCAGGATAAACCTGTGACCAGCTGTAGTCGGTGGATCCAATGGCCCCACAATGTCGATGCCCACCCTTTCAAAGGGGGTGCTAACGACAGGAAGTGGTTCCAGGGGAGCTTTCAGCTTCACCCCTGTCTTCCAACTGGCTTGGCAGGATACACACGTCCGACAGTATGTGTCGAATGCCACTTTCATCTGAGGCCAGTAAAAGTGGGGGACAAGCCGGGCAAAGGTCTTGTCCTGTCCTAAGTGTCCTGCCAAGGGAATTTCATGAGCCAGTTCCAGAAGAAAGGCTCGGTACCGTTGAGGGACTACCAAGGCCCGTGATGAACCGGGCAAAGGTACCTTGGGTTCACTGTAGAGGAGTCCGTCCTCCCAGTAAATATGGTAGTGTCCTGCAACGTTCCCTGCTGCCTGGGCTTCGGCCTGTCGCCTCAGTCCCTCAAGGGTAGGGCACTCCTTCTGGCCCTTACACAACTCCTCCCTGGTAGGCCCTCCTTCCACATGCCACTCAGCAGGGATAGGTAAGTCCTCCAGGGAGACTACTTCCCCCTCCACGGACTCCTGGCCCACCACCACAGGTGGCCGTTCTGTCTCATGGGGCATGGAAGCCGAAGCAGGCTTCTCCTGTCTTCGGGTCTTTCCCTTTTTGGCAGCGGGCTGGGCCATTGTTCCAGGCTCCAGCCCAGGCGAACTCCCTCTCCGGGTAGTCGTGGACCTTGTGCTTGCACAGGCCCAGTCAGGTGTACCCAGCATCTCCGAATGAGTCCGGTATTCCACCTCCTTCCAAGCATTGTGCTCCATGTCATTTCCCAACAGACAATCGACTGGCACGGCAGGGCTTACGGCAACTCGAAGTGAACCTGCAACCCCTTCCCACTCAAAGGGAACCTCGGCCACAGGATAGTGGCCCAATCTGCCGTCAGCCATCGCGGCGGGGTGGAGTACATGTGGAATCACCTGCTCTGGAGACACCAGTTGACTCCTTACCATAGTCATACTGGCTCCTGTGTCTCTCAGAGCCTCCCCTCTTTGGCCATTGACGGTGACCCACTGCCCATACTTTACAGTACGTTACAGTATTTGAGGGCACCTGGATCTTAGGAACCATCTCCCGATCTCCCAGGGACACTAAGGTGACACCCGCCCACTCACCCCCCTTATCTAAGGGCAACTCCTCCCCGAGCACTACACTACCTACTCCCGGGGCTTTTCCTCCAGTGGGAGGGGATGGTCTCTTAGGGCACTTGACATCTCCCTTATAGTGTCCAACACCACCACACTCAAAGCAGTGGACAACCCTTGGCTGCTGACTTTGGCCAGGATAAGGGTTTCTGAGCAGGTTAGCCTTAGAGGTAAATCCTGTTCCTTTCCCTGGAAACTGTTTTGGGGGCCTTTTGAGAACTCCCTCTTTTTATCTCCCCCCTCTTTCTTCTGGGGGGTGCCCTGTCCCGTCCTTTGGGAATCCCCTCCAGTCCCCTTTGAGGACACCCGGGTACTTGCCCAGATGTCCGCCTCCTCTGCAAGCTTCCGGGGGTTGGTCAGCTTGCTGTCCACCAGGTGTTGACGCAGCTCGGGAAAACATTTTTCGAGTAGGTGCTCCTTGAGTATAAGGTCGTACAACCCCTCATAGTCTCCCACCTCACTGCCTTGCACCCAGCCCTCTAATGCCTTCTTTGCGTAGTCCAGGAAATCCACCCAATTCTGTGTGCCTAGTTTGTGACTACCCCTAAACTTTTGACGGTATTTTTCTGGAGTCAGTCCAAACTTCCTGATTAGCGCCACTTTCATGGTGGGGTAGTGGGTTTACTCCCCCTGCTCTAGGGCCAAGAGTGTGTCTCTCCCTGCAGGAGGCATGTACTTATACAAGCCACCCCCCCCAGTGTTTCTCCAGAATCCCATGGGCTCTTAAGGAGACCTCATAGGCAGCCAGCCACTTGTCGATGTCATCCCCTGTACTGTAACTGGCAACTACGTCCTTCGGTAAATAGGGTCTGGGTTCCCTGGTCACCTCCTTTGGTTCGCTGCCACCATTCTGAGAATTGGAAGTCCCTACTTGCAGGGCCTTAAAGTATAATTCTCTGAGGCTCAACTTGTGAGCTAACCTACTCTCCTCTCTTGCCTTCTCCAATTTCGTCAACTCCCATCTCAACTGTCTCTCCTCCTTCCTATCTGCTAGTTAGGCTTCCGTCAAACTTCTCGTGGAGACACTGCTGCCCTCTCTTAAGAGTGTTCTGGGACCTGTCAATAAGTTCTCCCTCTCAGATTGAGACAGCACATCTACCCCGATGACAGTTTCCCTGTCAGTCTCCTCCTCCTCCTTCCCATCTGGGTGGGCTGCCACCCACGCCCTCAAGCTGGTTTGAAGTTCCCCCTTCGTAGCACCACGCTTGAAGAACACTTCCATATTTTGACAAAATTCACGGAGCTGAGCCACATTATAGGTTTCTAACTCCTCCAGTGCGAATTCCATTGTGCCACGAAGAGTGCGGGACAGCCACTTAGAAAGAATAATTTCTGAGGATAACTAGAAGCTTCCTCCACCCACCACCAGGAGTAAATTTGGAAAAACAAAAATATAATTAGGGAGTCCGCAAGGAGAAAACTCAAGGTGTAGGCCTATGGAGTACACTAGGTTACTATAGGGTGGACGCAAGCACAGTTCTCATCCCACCGCTGGACACCAATTATGTTGGACCTGGGGTTACCAGTCTACATAGGGTAGCTTGGCACAAGATAGGTAGGCTTTTCCCAAAGGTACATGTGTTAAGTTTGCGTCACACCCTTCAGTAACATAGCGTGCATCCACTCAAAAATAAGGACACTACACCAGCAGGGAAACCCTGAAAAACCCAAAAGGCCAGTTTCTGCGGGGTCATATAAGTGACTCAGTTCTGGAGATCAGCCAATCCGCCAATCCTCAGGTCGATCTGCCTCCTTGTAGTGCGCTATCCTCCTCTTCGAGCCACCTCTCTCCTCACCAGTTCCACACCGTGCAACCACCGGTCACTACACAAAATGGCTGCCTTGATCCTGACCTTATATAGGCTAGCCTCCAGCTACTAGAACCAGCTGGAAGGTTCTAGAGTTTCCCTATGTTAACCTATGGGTCTATTTTCTGAGGTGAGCAGTTCTGGCAGTTACTGGCCACCATTTTA
This sequence comes from Lissotriton helveticus, assembly GCF_964261635.1. Lineage (NCBI taxonomy): Eukaryota > Metazoa > Chordata > Amphibia > Caudata > Salamandridae > Lissotriton > Lissotriton helveticus. Next base: position 696,993,611 of record NC_136063.1, read on the forward strand.
GGCAGCTAGGCTTTACCTCAGAAAAGGAGGGATTTCTGGGTCTGTGAGGAAACATGGGGTCAAGGAGCACCTAACCCCCAGGTCAACGCCAAAAATTCCTAGTGGACATAAACATGAAAGGTGGGACCACCTAGAGGGCTGACAGGTCTAACAGTGAGGCATAATCCATACCGCTTCATGCGTTTCTATCAAGGCAACTCAATGATTTCATTGCTGTTGGATTGTGAACCATCCAACTATTAGACACCAAGTTCGCACTCACCCTGGTATGAGAAGTTAGCGGGTCCCTATTTAGTCTTGGCCGCTGGTCATGAAATTGTAAATCATGGAGCCCATTGTTTCCTTAGACGCTCCTTTGCAAGAGTTCCAGCCGCATGGTTGAGCGATCTGGAAGACAGGAGGGGAGGGTTTTTATAAGCACGGCATTCCCAATTGGAAATTAAGTCCGACGCGTGAAGTCTAGTGCGATTACTGATTAGATATGTGAAAACGGGGATGTGTCTCACCTGGTGTATAACTAGCAGTCTCTGATCCTGCAGCGTGCACGAAATCCGAATCTGTCCGTGCGCTGTAAAGGTATTCCTTCGGCAACCCTATTGACACTTGTGCCGGTTGGAAGTGGTATATCTTTCCTCGAGGACGTGCTAACGTCGAAGCGTTGCCTTGTCACTAGGCAACCGGTAGATTACGTGCAAATACGTAACCATCCTCGTGACTCAGACAGCTAAGCGTTCCTTGTTGCCAGGTAACGCGAGGGCGCCTTACATGTTGTTGTAAAGGCCCGTTTCTGCATAACACGGGATGGATTAAATTAAAGAGGACCGCTGTATTAGGCAAATACCGCCCCCGTGTGATGGTCTAAGTGTCGATGGCAGCATATTGTAGTGGAGAGTTTTAAACAGTTCGTGAGAAAATAGTGACATTGAATATTTTATATTTTATGAAAACACAAGTTCGTGTGACATTTATACAAGATAAAATCATGGCAAATAGACATTTATAGAACGTTTATGCCAAATACAGTCGTATATTTAGGATATTATACAGTTGCCACAAATCATATTATCACAATTTAGGGTCCATTGTTCCAACACCAAATACAATGTGGCTCATAGTGTATTAGATATATTGCAGGTGGAACAAGAAACTCAAAGGTATATGCATAGTCATGGTGTATACAAGAGTATAAGCATTATACAAATTGGACAGCTGCAACTGCAACTAAACTACACTGTGTGCGGGAAGGAGCAGGTGCGGGTTCATGTCCAATGGTTACAGTTGCCCCATTTGTTTGGCAGTCTCCTCCCTTTCATTCAGCCCCTCCTTTACCGCATTCAGAGAGTGTATCCACCTACACTCTTTGTAGTTGAGTGACCTTGAGATGGATCCACCTCTCACACTGGGTATTATTTTCTCCAAAACCCTCCACTTGATGTCTTCTGCTGTGTGCTTATGAGTATTAAAATGTTCAACCATCGGTGCACCCACCGTGTTGCACCTAATTCTACTCATGTGTTGTAGAATCCTTGTTTTCACCTGTTGCTTTGTTTGTCCAATATAGATCAGTGTGCAAGGGCAAGTGATGGCATAGATAACCTGTGTGCTATTGCAATTAGTGAAATGTGTCAGATTGTACGTTCTGGTGTTGTGGGTGAAATTTGAGCCCTCTTGACAATATTCACAGGCCTTGCAATTACGACATTTGTGGTGCCCAGCTAGTGGTGGGAGGTTCAGCAGATTTCTCAAATCAGGTTGTTTCGGGGGTTCCAGAAAGGCTTTGACCACCGTGTCTTTTATGTTCCTGCCCCTTTTGAAAGCAAACAAGGGTTGTTGTGCCATCTGTAGTTCACCCGCCACCAGGTTCCAGTACTTTTGTACGATCTTTTTTATCTTGTTGCTCCTTGTGTTGTACGTGGTGACGCCACAATACCACTGGGTTCTTTGAATTGTTCTTTAGTCTCCAATAACTCATCCCTGGGTTGGTACCAAGCACGCTTCTTGGCACGCTTCAATAGACCAGAGGGGTAACCACGGTTCTTCAATCTAGAGATTGACACATTCTTAATTACAGTAGTTAACAGATAACAACATATCTCTCTTGTGCTGTTAATTTTAGTACAAACTCAGCAGCATTGCTCTCTAGTAGTGTATACCTCAATAATTATTGCCTTGTTACACCAATTAATGACAATTAACGATTCATGAGTCAAAGATGTAGGGGTCCATTAGGATAACGGGCTGATTGCCCCCGCCAGCCTGGCGGTAGCCACCGCCAGCCTGGCGGGGGCAATCCGCCCGCCATCCTTCCCTGTATCCCCCCCCCCGCCATATTAGAATGGCGGGGGGGGCAAGGCGGAGCAAAACACCGCCCGCCACTTTTCCGCCCCGGTCGCATTGCGGCCGGGGAGGAAAATGATTAATATGGTGGCGGTGTCTATGAGACACCGCCAGCCATATTACAATGGCAAGAGTGCAATGCCTTTCCGTAGTGGCAATGTCGCCACGGAAAGGCAGGCGGTCTTCACTCTGGGGGCCCCCTGCGGGTCCCCAGAGTGAAGGTGAGTGGGGGGGTGCACACGGGGGGTACCTGTGGTACCCCCCTTCATTTTGATTTCCAAAGCGGCAGGCACCGCGCGGTGCCTGCCGCTTTGGAAATTAAAATGCTGTGAAGTATTGTCAGCATTGTGGCGGACGGTGCAGAGAGCACCGCCCGCCACAATGCTGAGAATACAGGATGTGCCCGCCACTGTGGCGGGCACATCCTAATGGCACCCCCGGGACCCCCGCCCTTAAGGCGGGCGGTCCCGTTTTCCGATAGGGTGGCGGGCTGGCAAAGCCTGAAGGACTGGACTTTTTAACAGTACCAGCGGTGCCAGGGAACAACACCTATAACCTTCATGGGATACCTGTTTCGGCGCACAAACTACAGAGACACGGGACACTTCCTTCGGCGTCAAAGATTCAAGGTTTATTTACTGCAGGGAACACAGAAGTCACAACAAGTACAACACGTGCAACTTGGGGAGACTGCTTCAAATTGGTTCTGTGGATCGCTCCTTTTATACAAAATTAACTCATAGGACAACATGGTACACAAAAGTTTACAACCTGGTTCCCATAATTATCCCTCAGAGGGGTCGCTTTGGTCACTTTGGTACACATAAGGTCCGGAACATAAGTGCGGAAACATTTGGCGGTTCCCAACTGTAAAAACCCATCTTCCCAACATTAGTGAATTCCAATCGGCAGTAAAACAGATCGAAATAGGGACAAAGACAGGTGCAGAGGGAGATGGAGACAGTGGGGAAATCGAAAAGGGTGTAAAAGGGGAGGTATCGGGAAACACGAGATACAGGCATCAAAGGGACGTGCCTAATGAGATGCACGGCTGAGACAATAAACCGGACGGCAAGATGAGCCTCGAGCGGGGCCATCTGCCTTACAGTATCATCCCCCTCATCGTAAAAGATATTTACAAAGTACATGTGTCTTCCACAAATATCCTGAGAGTCCCAGGGTGACGAAGCGGACAGTGTCCGTTCGCTGGCTACTTGAGGGCAAGAGACAAAATGGATGCCGTATCTAAGATGGAACCCGTGGGTACAGATGAAAAACCCACATATCAAACGAACGGTTTAAGTTAGCACAGCAAAACTGCGCACACTTACTAAACTCGTCATTTGCGGTTCTTAGATACCAGACTCGACCATATTCGTGCGAGTCGAAAACATCACTTAAAATTGTCACGGAACCTCAGACGCTCCTTTTGCCCTCATGTAGGCAAACACTAGTCGGAATCATATTCGATATTCATCAGACCCTCGAGATGTTGCTGTAGCATAGCTCTGTCCAACCGAGACCCTTTGGTAACAGGTGGCTGTCTCATACACGTTGTAGCACAGAGGCCACATAAGGCAGGACCGCACTGCACGCAAAGGCAACACGTGAACAGGAACACTACAACGACTCCAATGATCGTCAGAATTTTCCAACCCCAAGTCGACATCAGGCCCCAAAACCATCCAAGTAGCGTCCAATCCCCTACATCCACGTGTATGGATTCGGAGATCTTATGCAACTTCGAGATGGCTTGATAGACAGTCGGAGCGTTATCAGGAATGAAAATACAGCAGCTCGAATGGATCACCTTACATACCCCACCTCGATCTGCTAAGATCACATCTAAAACCATACGGTTTTGTAACGTCATAAGTCTATCCGCCTGAAGTTCTGTGGTGATATTACCAAGGGCACTGGCAGTAATATTAGCTGTCGATTCTACCACTCGAGTCAACTGTCTCAGGTTCCTACTATTAACCATAGGTCCCCAAAATGGGAGGAAACCCTTGAAAAAGTCTCCTGCCTCTTGACCGGCAGTATCCTCTTCGCTAATTACGCCTCTCACAACTCTAGTTTTGTGATAATCTGCATCTACAGTAAATGTCGGAGGCAACAAGTTTGCGATAAAACATGAGCCCATGAAGTCAGAGGGCAACCATGCATACGCACGATCATGACAAATAAAGTATGTACCCTTGGCAGCCAAAAACACAGGGGACGAGACCATTGGCAAAATATAATTTTCAGTGCAAGCACTCTCTCCAAGTCGGGCTTTCGATCTACGGCCGCGACCTATTAAACAAAAATTGCCAGTGTGGGGTACGACCCATATCGGAGGCGAGCTTTTAAGCTGTTTTTCACCAGTGAACACACTATATTCGCCTCTACTTAGGACCCTATAGGCTTGTACCTCTTCTTCAGGGATAAGCGAGGGATCATAGATATCGCTATCTAAATCCTCTATTGCTATAGACAAAGATTTTTGGTACGAGGTAGGACCAGAGTAGGGGGAACGTGGTTCTCGAATGGGGTGGAAACCCAGTGCGCTTCGAAACATTGTTTGAAATGCTCGAGCAGACCCTTGGGAGCTATACGGTAACACCAGATATGGAATTCCCTTATCCGTAGTATGTGGCATCAACCCACACACCCAACAATTAGTAGTGTTAACCACTAACTGATGCTGATGAAGGAGCTGAATAAAGGAATTGTTGCGGAATTCTGCACGTCTAGCCTGCTCGTGTTCAGGTAAGATGTGAAAAGAATGAGGAGAAACAGTGGAGGTGAGTTTAAAGTCAGGGGTAGGAGTAGGTATGATAGAGGGCAAGAAGTAAGACATTGTGTAATACACTCCACCCGCCAATAACGCAGAAACAGTCACAAACAGTACGAATATTTGGAACACACAACATTTGGTACGACTGAGTTGCTGCAGCTTGAATCTTTGTGCTTGAGCTCTTTCCAAGTCCATCAGCTTTGAAAATGCCATTTCCTATGACCGTCCGCAACGTTTCTTGACGCACTTCGTTCTGTGTAGCAATAGTCAATTCCTAGGAGTTCCCAGGAACCGACGGTCTTTAACCTAGCGTCAAGACCTACTAACCAGGAGGAAGTACACGCGCGGCCCTACGGCCTTTATTTCACAAATATATATATATGAAAACAATGTCTCTCAGCTGTGGAAACAAAAATGTAAGGAACAAAGCTCAATGAATATGTACGAAATAATTACAATAGAAGGAGTGTTCAAACTGATCATGGAAAACGGGATAATGCATTTGTCAAGGGACAGAACGGGGTTTTTTATTAGTCTTTAGTGCTGGATCTCAAAAAATATCGGGTTTTCCCAGGACGTGTCTGTTCGTTAAACAAAAGATCCGTTGAAGGGACAACGCCCTGTTGATCAGCTGAATGTTCTGGTCTTGAGTCTTCTGATGACAAGTGTTCAATAATGCCTTTTTGCTGCACTGAGGATTCTCCGACAGGTTGTGCGTCGCTGAAAGGTACAAACGCCGGCAATCCTTCGGTTTCAGTTGATGCAATGCCTTTCCTTACCCATAAGTCTGCTGGCAACGGAATGGGGACTTTCTTGGTATGGGTGGCATGCACCCAATTTTTCCGCCCCTCAAGACGAACTGCAGTTCTCGTGGCAAGGAGGACCTGATAGGGTCCAGTGAACCTGGGATCCAAATTGTTCTTGCGTGAAAAATTTCGCGTTACCACCCAATCTCCGGGCTGGAGCTGGTGGCCTGGACCCTCCGTCTGTGTCGGCAATGCTTCGTGAACCTGTTGGTGAATTAACCTCAGTTTAGCAGTCAAGTCATGAAGATAATCGATCAACATTGGATACTCAAAATCACAAAAGGCACCCGGTCTAGGGACCCCCCAAACATTGGCAGGACGACCGAACACTATTTCATAGGGACTGAGCCCTACTCGGGAGTGTACAGTTGCCCTTGTTGACAGTAATGCTAAGGGTAAAGCGTCAGGCCACGAAAGACCTGTCGTAGCCTGAATCTTTGCTAGTTTTAGTTTAAGGGTGCCATTGTACCCTTCAACCAAACCGGCTGACTGAGGATGATTGGCACTATGAAATTTCTGAACAATCTCTAACCCGCGACACACACTCTTCATCACGCTCCCAACAAACTCACTTCCGTTGTCTGACCACACAACCCGAGGCATTCCGTAGCGGGAAAAATACTCTTTGAGTAAAATTTTTGCCGTGGATAAAGCCGTATTATCCTTAAGGGGGTAGGCCTCGATCCACCTAGAAAATGCACACACCACAACCAGCACATACTTCAAATTATTACATCTCTCCATGTGGATAAAGTCCAACTGGATAACTTCGAAAGGGTACGCAGGAGGGGCAAAATGGCCAGGTGGAGTGGGAGTGCCCTTACCAGGATTGTGCATCAAACACACCATACAATTCTTAACCAAGCGTTCAGCACATTTCGTAATACCATCATTCTTCCACACAGGAAACAGCAATTTACAGATACCTTTCGCGCTAATATGTGCTAACCCATGTGTCATAGTCACAACAGCCAGCACATATGCATCAGGCAACATCCATCTTTTCTGTTCCGATAAGTCAGTCCAACAACCATTCGCATCCAACTTTCCCGTACTTTCTTTCCACTTCGCCTTTTCAGTCTCGGTGGCCTCATTCTGAATTGCTTTCACACTCTCGATAGTGTTCTCACACATACTTGATTCTGCAGGCCACCTAACCGAACTCGTCACATACATTCGAGTGCTAAGGTTCCGGGCAGTCTCCTTAGCAGTCTCATCCGCAAACGCATTACCACGACTAACATCATCCGTCACCTTACGATGCGCACTACATTTAACAATTGCCACTTGCTTAGGCAACGTAAGTGCATCCAAAAGATCATTTACAAGCTGTCCATGTTGAATCTTCGTACCATGTGACGTAAGGAATCCTCTCTCTCTCCACAGTCGTCCAAAACTATGTGCCACACCAAACGCATACTGGCTATCTGTAAACACATTCACCCGTTTATCCTTAGACAACACACACGCTCTCGTCAAAGCAATTAACTCAGCAGCCTGAGCCGAATTCTGACTTAATCTTGCACTTTCCACAATTGTTCTCAATGTAACTACAGCATACGCAGTCGTCACATCACCGTTCGGTAACTTGAAACAAGAACCATCCACATACAAAGTACCATCGGGATCTGTCAATGGAGTATCTTTTAGGTCAATGCGACCCTTAGTTTCCTCTTCAGTTTTGAGATAGCAGTCATGTACTGCTTCACCACTTGATTCTGCGTCGATCGGCAGCAATGTTGCTGGATTCAACACATTACATCGTTTTATCCGTATATGACTGGCCAGCAACGTCAACTCATATCCAGACAATCTTGCGCTCGTCAGATGTTGAGTTTTCGTTCGGTTCAATAGAGTGTCGACTGCATGCGGAACCATTACCGTGAGCATATTATCCATGACTAGACCTGCGGACTGTCGAATGGACGCCGCAGCTGCCGCTGTTGCCCTTAAGCAACTTGGCAAAGCTCTTGCTACTGGGTCTAAAGTCGAAGAAAAATAGGCACATGGGCGTTGCTTACCACCAAAAGACTGTGTCAAAACACTCAACGCGCAACCATCCCTCTCGTGAACGTATAGTGTAAACGGCTTACTGTAGTCAGGGGTACCCAACACAGGAGCCGAACACAACGCATCACGCAATTCCGAAAAACTTTTCTGACATTCTTCAGACCAGGGTACTGGGGATGAAACATCTTTACATGTAAGAGCTATCAATGGTTTCGCCAACAATGAAAAATTTGGAATCCATTGTCTGCAGTAGGACGTAATACCTAAAAAGGCACAAACATCTCTTTGGGTTTTTGGCACAGTCATTCGGGAAATCGCTGCAATTCTCTCTGGGGTCAACCTTCTCCCTTCTTTTGACAATAAGTGACCTAGATAGGTAACTTCTTGACAACAATACTGTAGCTTTGAAGGCGATACCTTGTGGTGCAAGTCATGTAGATAGTGCAATAATGATACTGTAGCCGTTTTGCAAATGGCCTCCGTATCAGCTGCCACTAAAAGATCGTCAACGTATTGAATCAAAGCTGCACCTTTAGGCAATACAAAGGCATCAAGCTGACCTTTAAGTGCTTGGCTGTAGATTGACGGACTCTCACAGTAGCCCTGTGGAGCGCGTTTTAGCCTAAAACTGCGACCTCCTAATGAGAATCCGAACAGGTCTCTGCTTTCCTCTGCAATCGGGATGCTAAAGAAAGCATTCTTTAGATCGATCACTGTGAACCAGGAGGCAGATGCTGGAATCATTGTTAATAAGGCTGTAATGTCAGGGACCACAGGAAATTGCGGAACCACTATTTTGTTTACCTCTCTCAAATCTATTACAAAACGATACACAGGAGGTTTAGTTGGGTCAGTTCGTTTCAGAATTGGTAATACAGGGCTATTGCACACGTTTCCACGCGTTTCTTCAACAACACCTTTTCCAATGAGATCATGAACGATTGCTAACAGCGCTTGTTCGCCCTCAAGAGAAATACGATATTGAGGTAAACGCGGTAATCGCGCATTTTGTTTCAATTGAATCTCATAGGGTGGAATGTCTAACAGGCCCACGTCATTGGGACCTGTGGCCCATAGAGACGCAGGGAGGGAACTCAATTCCGATGGGAATTTATCAACCGATAAATACATGGGAGAGATCACTCTCCGTCCCAATGTAAGTTCCACTCCTTCGGGGGAACAATACAATGTTGCATATAATCGTTTCAACAAATCCAGACCCAAAAGATTTTCACCACAACCTGTAGATAGAATCAGTGGAGCGGTTAGCTCACAAGGTCCAATCATAAGAGGCAAAGGATTAGAGACTGGGTTACTAACAGGGGCGCCAGAGAATCCAACGGAAACATTCGTTAAGCCAGACAAAGGTGCGCCAGGGAGTTTTGAATGCATGATGGAACTTTTCGTCGCACCAGTGTCTAACAGAAAAGGCTCAACTACACCCGATGTAGCCACTGCAACGTAAGGCCCACTCTGATCGACCGGAACTGACACTACTCCCTCTCTTTGTCGTTGGCTGTCCTAGTAATGGTCATTTACAACAGTCTCGTGCTCTACGTAATAGTCATCCACATTATACTGTGCAGATCGAACTGACCCCGCATTTCGCTGGTCAAAGTAATTATTTGCATCTGATTGATTTTGATAACGATCACTCTGATTGTGGGATGAACCACGACCTCTACCACGTGGTGCCTGTTGAGGACCACCACCACGGTTTCCACGTGTCGACACACCATTCAGGCGGTCCCGTAAGGCAAGACAATCATATTTTAGGTGTCCCTCTTTCCTACAATATGCGCACTGATTATACCCAAGTGAAGATCTGGAATCAAAGTTGTCAGAGCGCGGCTGTGTCCTATCGGGCTGTGCTCGCGGTCGATACTGCTGTTGTGCATCATTTTGGTTTGATCGTGGAGGGTATGCTTGTTGCAACAAAACCTTTGTTTTGAGTTCTTTCGTTTTCTTTTCTACACGATCACTTTCTTCCTTTTCCCTATTCTCATAATACTGAGCCGTTGCTAGTATTTGCGCAGGGGTTGAAACTGCCCACGCACTTTCTGAATTCTTTAATTTGTTGCATAGCTCAGGCAGCAAATTTGACACAAATTTGTCAACGAATAACCGCTGACCTCCCTCAGCGCCCATGTCCTGGCCGCTGTGGTCGACAAATGCTTCCTCAAACCTTGTAAAGAAATCCGAGACACTCTCGTCTTTCTTTTGCTTACAAGCTGATAACTTATCCCAGTTCACCTTCATCGCTGGCATGAGAGTTTTCATGAGCGTAATGATTTTCTGAGGTAAATCCAAGATCAACTGTTCAGGTTTGGCCCCACCAACTTGTAATGCATCAGCTGCTAGTAGTGCAGCCCAATCACCCCCTAATTCAGCTGCGTGATTGACTTGACGAATTTTAGCCCAAACTGGTTGCGGTACAACATTGCCAAACAACATGTCGATGTCGGCAATATTCATAATAGAAGCTTCTATCAGTTGTGATAACTCCTTATAATAACCAGCCGGATTTTTACGCGGATCGGGTAAGGATTGCTTCACTTGCAAAACTTCCGATCGTTTCCATGGAAGATGTATCCACACCCTTCGAAAATGTGGTAAAACCGCAGGGTTAGCTTGCGGATCTCCAGGCACCCACAGTGGCGGGACTTCTCTCATGGGATACTGACCAGGAACCGCTTTCCAGTTCTCAGTGGTATCATCTAATGTCACCCGAGAATGTGCTGTGGATCTGAATGCTAATAAGCGTTCCACTGCACGTCGTACATCGTCTCCTATAATCATACCGTTCGAAAAGTGACTTTGAAGTTCAATTATGTCGGACGGTACATCATCTACATCATTATTGTACCATTCTTCCCTCAAAAAGTTACACATTTCCTCAAATACGAATCTCTGTGTAGGCTCATTAAACTGAGTAAACGTATCAAAGACTACCCGCGGAGTGTAATTAGCAGGATGTCTTATCCACCTATGTGCCATTGTTACTAACGTCTCTTTCTCCCTACCACTAGGGATCTGACTCCGTCTCTGAGGAGTGTCAGATGAATCAGACGAAAATAACGGACCAGAAAGAGGTGAATAAAGGGTAGCAACAGAGTTAGGAACACGCTTACGAACAGAAGGAGAAAGAAAAACAGGGGCAACAACACTAGAGGTGAAGGAAGGCATAGTAGGAACGGACAAGGTAGTTGGAGTAGCAGAAACAACAGTCTGCAAAGGTACAGGTACGGGAGCAGTAGGAACGAGGACAGGTGGTGGAACAAACGTAGGGTTAACAGCGGGCTGGCCCGCAGCCGCTGGAGCAACAAGAGGAACAACAGGAGGAGCTATAGGAGGAACTACAGGAGCAGTAGCACCCTGTACATAAGGAGGTGGTGATTTCATCAAGTATGATAACAAGGAATCCTCCTTCAAATCTTCTTCTTTCTTTTCTAGATTATTCGGTAAAACTGGGTAACATTTATCTATTTTCATGTGATGCAATCTAGTAGCGATTTCCATATCTTTTTCTTCTTTGTCTTGTCTACATTCTTTTATAGCTTGCATTACAGGAACGAACTCTTGCTTTTTATCTTTTTTAAGTTGTTTGATTTCTTTCTGTTTGGCCTCTTTACGCCATATCCGAAAGGAATCAAACATAGCTGGCCTAGCTTTCTTTAAAAATAATTTAGCCTCAAGATTATCTAAAATCGAAAGTTCAAAAGTTCCGTGTGGTGGCCATCTAAGGTCACCGTCTTTCTTTGTATAGCGGATCCAGTAATCATTATATATTATAGGACCCACCCCATGTCGACTATAAAGATCATGTATCGGAGTTCCAACTGGAGGTATCGGACATGAGTCCTCCAACTGGGAATCCATTGCGCAACATTTGAAAATACGAAACAAATCACTATGGCTAGGCATCGTGCACACTAACCTAGTATCAAACTTCAAGGATTACCGAAGCAATAAAACCTCGTGTAAGTCAAAACCCTCGGTTTTTGGCAATTGCAACTGTCAAATAATACTAAGGACCAATACTAAGAACCACAAATGCAATGGAACCATGCAACACAACAAAGCCTTAAGGCTATTACAAAGCTCGGAGAGCTAACCACAAAGCCCGAGGAGGCTATTACAAAGCTCAGTGAGCTATTACCACAAAGCCTTAAAGGCTAACCACAAAGCTTTCAAAAAAAGCTAGAACAACCACTAAGGACTGGGAGCGACCCACAAATACTTAACTCAGAACTTCAATGGCGTCACCAGGAAGGCCCGTCTATCGTCTCGCTTGTACATAAGGTCTACGCCGGGCGTCGAAGACAGGTCGACAGTCAGGGCATCGGTCCGTTGCAGCCGTCAGGAGGCGGGAATCTTCGCAGGGAAAAACTTCGGGCCACTTATTTCGACAACAGGATCGATGAAGCGGGGTGCACCTTCCCTCGGAGATTTCACACGAAGTTCCTCACGATCATCAGGCTTTGGACCGGACCGGTACCGCTGAAGTCGCCCCACGTTGGGCGCCAACTGAAGGACTGGACTTTTTAACAGTACCAGCGGTGCCAGGGAACAACACCTATAACCTTCATGGGATACCTGTTTCGGCGCACAAACTACAGAGACACGGGACACTTCCTTCGGCGTCAAAGATTCAAGGTTTATTTACTGCAGGGAACACAGAAGTCACAACAAGTACAACACGTGCAACTTGGGGAGACTGCTTCAAATTGGTTCTGTGGATCGCTCCTTTTATACAAAATTAACTCATAGGACAACATGGTACACAAAAGTTTACAACCTGGTTCCCATAATTATCCCTCAGAGGGGTCGCTTTGGTCACTTTGGTACACATAAGGTCCGGAACATAAGTGCGGAAACATTTGGCGGTTCCCAACTGTAAAAACCCATCTTCCCAACATTAGTGAATTCCAATCGGCAGTAAAACAGATCGAAATAGGGACAAAGACAGGTGCAGAGGGAGATGGAGACAGTGGGGAAATCGAAAAGGGTGTAAAAGGGGAGGTATCGGGAAACACGAGATACAGGCATCAAAGGGACGTGCCTAATGAGATGCACGGCTGAGACAATAAACCGGACGGCAAGATGAGCCTCGAGCGGGGCCATCTGCCTTACAGTATCATCCCCCTCATCGTAAAAGATATTTACAAAGTACATGTGTCTTCCACAAATATCCTGAGAGTCCCAGGGTGACGAAGCGGACAGTGTCCGTTCGCTGGCTACTTGAGGGCAAGAGACAAAATGGATGCCGTATCTAAGATGGAACCCGTGGGTACAGATGAAAAACCCACATATCAAACGAACGGTTTAAGTTAGCACAGCGAAACTGCGCACACTTACTAAACTCGTCATTTGCGGTTCTTAGATACCAGACTCGACCATATTCGTGCGAGTCGAAAACATCACTTAAAATTGTCACGGAACCTCAAGCCCGCCCACCATCCTAATGAGGCCCGTAGTGTTAACATGTGTCATAAGTAATTACTGGTATGTCAAAGACATACATAATGCGGGTAAGATATATGACTGGCTATGCCCAAACATGATTCAACATATAATTAGTCAATCAATTAACATGAGCAATTCAAGGTTGGGATGATACATGGAATGTTCAGTGCACTAGCTAGAGCCTGCCGGGTTACGTGGAAGGTCAAGTTCCTGGCAGTCAAGTAGTGCAAGCCAGAAGGTATCAAATAGTAACAGATACACCAGTAATTTCTAACCAACAGGTTCAGACACAGTAGATTACCTCTGTACTAGGTGTCATGAGTGGGATGGACAGAGATGTTAGATGGCATTGATGAAATGTGAAGGCAAGGAACCAAGCTGAGAGGTAGGTGGTGCAGCTACAGGATGAATACAGACTTCAGTTAAGACTAATGAATTTTCACCACTCTTCAAGACTGTTTAAACCTTTCCTGATGGAGTCACATATTTCAATCAATTTACATTCCAAAAATCGTAGAGTGTGGGTAATGTTACCACCCCTGGGTGGTATACTGGCCTTCTCAATCCTTGTAATGTTCTAGCAAGTGTGCAGTTTCTACCTGGCAACGTATTCTGCTCCGGTGCTGCCCAATACAGGTCTTAACTGGTTGGGTGGTTTGACCAATGTAGATGAGGTCACAGGGGCACCAAAATAGTATATCACATTGGTGGTGGCACAGTTAGTTAAATCACTCAGAGTCCATTTTATGTTGCCATGGTTGACAGTTTTGGTATTCTTCGTGTATTGGCACGCTATGCAACTTCTACAGCTAAAGTGCCCAGTGGCACGGGGTAGAGACCAGGCCTCCTTGATAGTAGTAGTAGGTTTTAATATGCTTGTGTCTGAATGTACCAGGTGGCCTTTGATATTTTTACCTTTCTTGTACGAGAATATTGGTAATTCTTGACATGTCCTCAGTGATTTCACAGTGGACCAATGTATTTTAATGATTTTAACTACTTGTGTGCTTAAAGGGCAAAAAGTGGTAACACATACACTACTTTTTTCTTGGGTCTTGAGTTTGCTTGCTAGGAGTACCTCTGGTGGGCGGAACCATTCCCTCTTCATGAATGTCTTGATTAATCTTTTTAGATAAAGGTTGAGCAGAAGCTTCATTGCAGTTACCTTCTAGAGGCTTCTCTGGACTTGTCAAACAAATAAATGGCACATTGAAATCAAGATTGGCAAAGGTGTGCACTTCAACATCTTTGAAGTGGCGAGGAGAACAGGATTGTCACCCTATGAAGTTATAATGGGCCAAGTGATTAGGCAGCTAGCTGTTCCAGCCAATGCTTTAGTCAGCACAACAGATGATCTGGTCATGGACTATTGTAAAGGTTTGTCTGATGTAGTACATTCTGTGTCTCACCAAATTAGAGAGGCTATGCTTGCAACTCAACAGGAGCAGTGCATGACCGCAGTTACGGTAACTGGGTCTTGGTGACGACACACGTGCAATAATTGTGCTTGGAGCCCCATTGGAAAGGATCATACCGGGTGATCCTGGTTACCAACACTACTGTGAAGTGCGGAGATCACCTGAGCACGGTACATGCCACATATAGTAGCAGAGTCCCGTGTCCCCCTGATGACATAACAGCACCTGTCCCTGCTATGCCAGTGATCAGAGAGAGACAGAGGTTGCAGGTTATTCAAGCTGTTGCAGGCCAACAAGCTGCTGGAACAGCACTCGTTTGGCCTGAGGGGGCACAGAAAGAGTCAAATAATATTGGTACCGAAGGGTCTCAGCCAGTAGTGTTGACTACGGAAACTGTTGACCCTAACAAAAGGCCTTGTGCACCTAGAAAGCTAGTTGGCCCAGAAAAGGTGAGATACTGTGACTTGCCTAACAGAAGGAAGAGTGCGAGTACCACAGACCATTCCATAAAGGTCTGAGCAATCTGACCAGAGTGACAGTGATGATGAGAGAACAGTTATAAGGAGAACAAAAGGAGTGAGAGTACCCAGTCAAAAGTAAACGTCTCCTGGATAGACTTATCTGGCTGCATATGAATGGGAGCAGGAGTTTGATAACTTTTGGTTTAACAATACGAGTCCTCCTGAACCCTTTTGAAACAAACCTTGTTGTGGATTTGAATTTCAATCTCGGTGTACCGCTTGAAGGACTGACACAATTTATCCTAAATATACTCATCAACAAAGCTGATCTGTGCATTTCTCATTATGGACAAAATCATTGAACTGTGCCTTGGTATTCATGTGCCAAACTTTGCAGAATTGCTCAAACCACTTGCTGCTATGTTTTTGCAATTTTCTATTTTTTAATTGTGAGAAGCCATGAAGTCTAACACTTGATTCTCTCCTAGATGCAAACTTGTGTATGCAGGATTTATTTCTGTTATTGCTCTGATATTAGTTACATTGCTTATTATTTAAAATTTGCCGCATTATGTACCCACTGAAAATTTGAAGCTTACCACTTTTTTCAAAACTGCTAAAACTAATGGCACTGATGCTACTGCTTTGAATGACAACACTTTAAATCTTTATTTCTCAAATTCTGAACCTTCACTAAATGTCTATACTAGATTGCTTAATGAGTATGTGGATACAATGGATGCTAGTGATTGCTACGTATGTATACAATTACCTGCATCAGTTGCTGAAGGTGTGACTTACTATGGCTGGAGTTTCTTGCAGTGTGTTGACTAGTTTGTTTTAAGATACCGATTGCTTACATATTAATATTCAAATCAAGATCTGGTCTTTTCTGAACTTCCTTTACTAAAAAACTTACATCTTGAAGCTTTGCTTGTGGAAACTATGGGCTAGCTATTCAGAATGACTCAATCTTTGGATATGGTTTAGGCACTGACGTTTAACGCCCTACAGGGTCTAGGCCCTAAATACTTGCAAAACAAGTTGGTAAAACATATTCCGAGCCGAACACTCAGATCCAGCTCACAATTACTACTACACGTACCCCGAATCAGACGTTACAGGTCAGGAGGAATGGCTTTCTCTACCTGGCTCCTAAATATTGGAAGAGTCTTCCTATCTCCTTGCGAGAAATTTCATCCTATCAAATTTTTAGGAAACAACTAAAAGCTTTCCTGTACTAAGGCCCCCTCCTCTCTGCTCTTTCTTTTCCTTGGGTTGTGCTCTGAGTAAGCGCCGAGATGCCTCATGGTGAGTCGTCGCACTATACAAGAAGGTATAACATAACATAACACATAACACATCGAAATAACATAACCTGTAAAATAGGGAGGGCTGAGAAAAAAATCATAGATTTAGTAGAGAGTAGATGAAAGAATGCAACTAATAAATCTAATGCAATTTTAAAATTAACTCTTTTTAATTTACCAGGAGAAGCAAATAAATTAGTAGAAGGGGTGGTTACTGTAGCCTTAGACTGTCAGCATAAAGGAAAACTTTGTATATACAGAGAAAGATCAAATACTAACACAACATTTGTAGGTCATAGTGAATGTGAACATACCTTCAATATTTATGAGAACTGGGGAAGATACTTAGAAGGAGTTGATCCTATCTTTCCTGGAGTGTATTATACATGTGGAAAGAATGCCTATTATAAATTGCCAAAGGGATGGTATGGAAGCTGTAGTCTAGGAATAGTTTTTCCCACAAGTTATCATGTGAAACAAATTGGAGAAGAATTTGAAGAGACAGACAGAAGAGATGTGTGAGTGCTAGTGAAATTGTGGGTGCCATTTTTGGAGCTTTAATACCTTCTGTAGGATTAGCATTACATTTGCATAAAATTAGAAAGCTTTCTACTACAGTAGCTAAATTAGCCTCCAGTACTACTGGGGGATTTTCTGTTGTAGATTTTGAAATGATTTCAATAAGATCTATGGTGAAGCAAAATTTACTTGCCTTTGACGCTGTTCTACCGCAGGAGGGTGGAGTCTGTTTGTTGTTAAAAGTCCAACAATGTTACACTCACATACCAGACGAGAGTAGATATATAGAGAGCTATATTAACAATATTACTGACTTAAACAAACACCTGAAAGGATTCACATCTGATGGTGCCTGGAAATAATAGGGAAGGGATTGTCAACTGCTAGCAACTGGTTACATAACTTAGGTAATGGACTAGTGATTTCAATCTTGAGACCATCACTAGTGATCTCTTTATACATACTGCTGATGATACTAGCTATCAAATTCTGTAAAGATAAAAAGAAAAAAGAGGCATGAAAAGAACAAGATTTGATCTCGAACTAGAAGTTGAACAATGTAAATATTATGACAAAATGCTAATTTTAAAAGAGCTTAGAAGAAAAAGGCTGAAGACAACACAATTGTGATTTGTGAAGACCTGATGTGGATTTTGATGATGGCTCTAGTCGCATCAGAGGGGGGTTTGATGCAGCATAAAAGCTAATCTTGCCTTACACGACATTAAAACCTATCTCAATAATGAAAACCTAAACGTGCACTTTACACACGTCTAGAAAAATGACACCGAAACTTTTAAAATGTTATGTACCAGCTCTGTAAAAGCATGCTTGGCTAAGTAGAAAGAGTAGGATTAATCAACTAGTTAATTTAATATATTTAAGTAGCTGATTACCTTATATTCTTAACAAGAGATTCTCGTAGGCAATTAATACTCTTGATGCAGAAGGCCTATTTAAGTTCAGACTTTATTGGAGAAACTACACACAACGAAAACGTGATCCCAACTGAACAGAATCCTTGCCTCCGAGCTTGGAACATTTGCATATAACAAAGGCTGACCCATAATTACAAAGATTCACAACAATAAGGTAACACACTATTAAGCTAAGGAAACTTAGTTATAGAACATAGAATTAGCATGGTAATAAAAGAAATACTGAACTCTACCTAGTTACTACAGAGATGTCATAAAACCTGGTGAAACTTAGAATTGCTATTGACTTCATTGCAGAGTGTCCTAACAAACTCGATCATTGTGCAATTCCTAAACTAAATGTGATAGATGTTTGAAATGTTCAGAATAAGTGCTTAACATGATAAAGAACATTTGCATTCAAGAAAAACTTTAATTTGAATGATTTTTAGAACTAATTTCCGTGTTGCTCCCTTTTGAAATAGTGTGATACAAAAGGGGATGATTGACAGAGCGTTTGAGCAAATCAAACACTCACCCCCAATCAACTGATCTGGGTTTAATCCATCATCATTCTTTAGCTCACTCAGCCACCCCAGTTCAGAAATGGCCATATGCAAATCAGTCTGACCCTGTGCCTCATGGGAACAGTCCAGCCCGAACTGCCAAGCCATGTCTTCCCTGGACCGGAAACAAACATCCTGGGACTGTTCCCATGAGGCACAGGGTCAGACTGATTTGCATATGGCCATGTCTGAACTTGGGTGGCAGAGTGGGCTAAAGAACGGTGATGGATTAAACCCAGATCTATTGACTGGGTGTGAGTGTTTGATTGGTTCAGATGCTCCGTCCATCACCACCCCCTTTTGAACCCTTTTGAACTAGTGGCAGTCGACCATACTTGAAGTTGAATATTTCTGTGTAATCATTACTGACAACATTTCAAAATGCTTATATATGATATGTGTGATTTTCTTTGTTATGATTAAATTTTACTTAATTTGAAGTTTATTATACTAAAATATGAAATGTTGAATTTAAACACATTGAGATGACTTTTCATCTTAGACTACATTATTTCATAGCTTTGTGCAATGGATTTTGATACTTTTTATCAAATGTTGCTTTATTTGTTCTTGGTTCATGCAACATTCCTTTTGACAACAAAGACCTTTTCTTTTTACCCCTTTGTGTGTGAATTGTAGGAAAATGTATTTTACACTATATCTGTGGAAAGTAGCAGAATGAATAAACAAGCTCTTTGCCAACTAACCTGGGAGGATAGTCGTTTCTCATGATATGTCTGAGAAAATATGCAGAGTAACAATTTGTACCTGGAAAGACAGAGGAATGATCACATGATGATCAGACCGTTGTGGACTGACAATTGACATCATAATGACAAATATGTACAATATAACTACTTTGTATGGGAGAAGGAATATGCATTTGCTTTACATTTTTGTTTTTCTGCATTTTGATGCTTTTGATGCACTTTTGTGGAGAGCTTTGCCTCAGATAACCCTGTTTCACTTTTCCTTGCCTCCAACCTGCATGTCCAATGTACTTTCATGACTTTGTTTATTGCCCTTGCTGATGAACATGCATGGCGGACAACTTGGAGCAGTTTGGAGAGAAACCAGACTTGAACTTTCCTGATTGATGCTCCATTTCCCCTTGCCCATTGCCATGGACGTTTTCCCTATTGGACTCTAACTTTAACTCTTGCCCATGCTACGAGAACCTTTAAGAAACAACTTCTTACTTTGTTGGTGATAGGAATTGTTTTGTTTATGGATTTGTTTATTGATGGATGGATTATTTCAACTATATGTGTAATTTTATATTTTGAACTGTTAGATTCATGACTGACGTTCTTAAACTTTTACTTATATGCTTTGATTTTTTATCTTTAATACAATAACAAAATTCTTTAAAGTTGTCTGAGTCTTATTGTGTCTAATGTTCTTTTTGTAGAAAATGTACTGATAGTCACAGATTATTTTCAGAACATCAGGTACTTTTACTCTTTTTCTGTGCAGCCACAGCAGAGCTATTGGTTTGCACGATTCTTGTTGGATTAAAACTTCTTTAGATGGCTTAGTCTACCAATTGCGCTTTGTTTAATTCTATAGCATGGGTTTGAGAGTAATTTACCTCAACTCAATTACCAATTTGTAAGTTGGCTTCTAATTAATGGTCCTCATTGGGTAGCCAACAGTTGGACATCCAGTTTCCTCACCCCTCACTATGACAGAGAAAGGTCCATCAGAGGGCCATCGCCTCTGAGGTGAAACCGTACCCATATGGGCCTTGTGGGAGTGTTAAGCTTATGTTTGTAAGTGTAATGGGCTTTGGCTGCAACACAGTGTTTAAAAGAAAGGTTTAATAGCTCATGTAAGATCTAATAACTTTTTGAAATGTAGTTTAAAAAACATATATTTGAATATTTAAGTTAACTTGAAAGACATATTTTTGCAATTCATGTATCGTCCCTAGCCATATTTATGCTGGTGTACAAAGAACTGTCTGTCTACTTTGTGTTTATAATAATTAAAATACATGCTGATATCATCATTTCTATATTTAACTGAGCAACACCTACTGGTCATTTCAAAATAGAAGTTAAGCAGTTTTTACAATATGTCAAATCCAGCAATTATAGGTATGTTAAGCTGTCACCAAGCCTTATGCTCCCCTTAATATGTATGCCCATCTAATATTATTAAATAAGCTAGTACTGGTGCCATCCACAATCTGTTAACTGTTCTCAGCTACTCCTTTATCACTGGTTCAAAAGAGTTGAAGAAGGCCATGAACATTCCTCTGCTGAACAAATCTAAACAGGATGTCTCTGCACAGGTGAACGTTTCACCCCTGAAGCTGAGGGAGCATGCATTAGTTACCTAGCTACAGCATTTTGTAGACACAACAGCTTCTAAATATATATATATATATATATATATAATGCTGTACAGCTGAAAATTAACCTGGGCGGGCAGAGGCAATGAAACTACTCTTATAGTAGTTCTGGAAGACATAGGCATGGTGTCCATTGGTGGTCCTCTGATAGCCTTTTCCCCACTGAACATATTTGAACTTTGGACACCATTTATCGCATTATACTACTTAATCAGTGGGGTTATACATATTTTTTCCCAGGTGAGTCAATCTTTTCTGAATGACAGTCACACAGTTGCTCTTTCTTCATTTCATTTATCACTAAAGAATGAACTCACATGGGGTAAATATTGCACCAGTAGTGTTTCGCTGTATACGTGTATTCTAGCCTGATTTATTTACATGATTTGAGTGCACGTTTTTTATGCCCATCCATCATAATATCCAACTTGTTGTTCACATGGTAAGTGATATAGGCTCATATGGTATGGCTTTTAGTGCATGACTAACCCATATCTATGAATAGGTCAAAAAAAAAAAATAGGGGCCTTTTACCCCTGCCACATTTGCATGGCCATCCTAATAGACCCCTTAGTACTGGTAGAGCAGACATTTTATCCAGCTTAAGGAGAAATGACCATCTGTGATCTTGCCACTTGGTCAGGGCCTTGCTTTATGTAGATGAAACAGTTGCTACCTTGTGGATCTGGTATTTGAGTATTGAGTTTTAAATATCAGTGAGCCAAAGTATCTTTTGCAAATATTGTGACTGCAAAAAATATCATGAGGTACCATATCAAAGATAAGTATAATGTTTTTTTCTCTTTTATAGTATTAGTAAGATATCAATGTTTAAAATATTGTTAACTATATTTGTCAGTATTTGATCTAGCTATTTTTAATTATATATTTTATGTTTATTTATAGAAGGCACTAATAAAATAAATGTTTTGTTCAGTATATTTTTTTTGATATGTTATATTTTTGTTTTGTCACCTTTTATTTTTGGGGGATGGAGTAGTGTTTTATATGTAATTACTTTTAATTGTTATATTTTTATCAACTATTAGAATAGTTTAATTTTTATTAATTTTAAATTGAAATTAAATATGCATTTTTTTTAAACATTGGTCTTCATTTATTTTGAGGTGTATAATTAATATTTTTATAATGCAAGTTATGGTGTTTGCTGGACAAATGAAATTATGGTATTTGTTTTTTTAAGCTTATGACAGGCTTCCCTGATGGCAGAAAGAGAAGAGTTCTGCCATACTGAAATGGGTTCATGAGTAATATTATGGTATGTCAAAGAGAAAGTGCAGCACAAGGTATATCTGTCACCTCACCAACCATCATGGATCTGAGAAGAATTGCCAGAAGACAAAAGTCTTGTTGAAATAAGACTACTGATGCCTGCTGAAAGAAGAGGGCTCACTCAAGGATTCGAGGATACAAGGACTTCTAAGTCCTGCTGGTACTTAGGGACTGGAAAAGGTTTCCAAGGGACAAGTGGTTGGCCTCCTGTTTGCCTGCTGCAGGGACATAAAAAACAGGACTCCTGACTTCAACAAGGCCCACCTATCCAAAGAGGTGCGCACTCTGAAGGAGGCATGCTGGTGAATGACCTGCTGCCTAGAAGCCTGCAGTGAGGCTCTATGGGTTTTATGACTAAATCAACCTGCCCAACTGACTGAACTGAATTTGTTGGGCCATCTGCTCTATGTAGAGTTGGGTGGACTGTCATGTTTCGATGGTGTGCCCCTGCTGGATCTGCCAATAGAAACTCATATTGATGGCCTAATTGAACTGTGGCTGTCCCTATAGATACATCAGACCAACTGCGCTATTTAGAACAGATGGTTTGTTGATCTTTTCTTAACTTAAGGTCTGCCATGGAAACCCTGACAGTCCAGAGCAAAAACAAATTAAACTGACCTCAACTTTCTCAGAGAACACTCCCAGGGTAATTCGCTTTTTTGCTTTTAAAAAAAAGACTCCCACTTTCGGAGCTTTTTTTTTTTAAACAAAAAGTTTGATGCTTGGAAGCCTGAAATGTGGCAGTCGCTCGGCAAATGCTCAGTGACTTCAGTAGTCCTGCTATGGTTGTGGCTCGTCTGGAAGCACGGAGAGCTCAGCAGGGCCAGCAGCGATCTCTGCATAATATGGGTGGCAGTCTGGCCAGGATGGCATGGGTAATTACCAGGGACAGCATAGATCTTGGCATAATATGGGTGGCAGTCAGGCCAAGGTGGAAGGGCTAATTACCGCTGCTAGTATGACAGACTGCGTGCCAATGCCGACACTCTTTTTTCCATTTTCATCTCAAGAGGACTGGGAGAAGGTGTTGAGGATTGCCCAGGAAGGTTGCACCCTAGGCAATCAAGAAAACCAGGATTGCCCCACTCTGATTTTTTTGCCACCCTGAAGGAAGTTTAGCAGGATCTTGTGGCAAAGGTATCAGGCCTTGTTAAGCCCTTCTTGCCTACAATTTCCAGTCTTGCCCCGCTGGACGATGAAGGCCTCCAAAATGTGACTAAGGGTCTGATTTGGAGTTTGGCAGACAGGGTACTCCATCATCTATGTAGGTGCCTAAAATATGGCGGTCACTCAGAAAACTTTCAGTGGCTTCAGTAAAGCTGCGCTAACAGCATCTCCTCTGAAAGCAAAGAGATCTCTGCAGGGCTGTTGGAGTTCTCTAAATAAGGTGAGTGGTGTTCCTACCTGGGTGGCAGATGTAATTATCTCCGCCACCCTAACGGAAAATGAGATACCCATCAAACTCTAAATTACCTTCTAAGCTGGAGCTAAGCTCTTGGACCAGGACAAGGTGTCAAATCTATCCCACACATATTCCATAGATCTTCATAACTGAATTCATCCTCCTTTTAATAGTTTAATTTCTATGTGTACCAAACCTCTTGTATTGGCTTATTGGACTGTCAGGCAATTTCATATCATTCTTCATGCCATTCATTTGTCTCATTGCTTCTTTAGAAATCTTTGAATGTGCTCTTTAACCATAATAACAATGTTGGTACCTTTGTTTGCCAGTTTAATTTATCTACATTGATCTTCTTGTAAATTTCTCTATTATGCATTTTTATTCCTTGTGTTACCTATTTAATTGTTACCCTTGAAGACTTCTTCATGAAAGGTATCTATTCTATTGCTTGCCTGTAATATAGAACAGAATTTCTTTAAAGTTGGTGATTAACTGCATTTCCACTTATCCGCATTCTGATTATGAGGTCCACATCTGTAATGTCCATCTCTTCAATGTTTTTCTGAAAATTGCACAATGTTTTTGGACCCTTTAGATCTGCTATATCCAGATACTCTGTATTGCGGCATTGCAGCATGCAGTATTCAATCAATTTTATTTTTCAAATTTCTTACCTAAATATCATCCAAGTTTCTGCAATATAATTGAGGCTTTCAGTGCAGAAATGTAAACGTTTTCCCAATACTTTTGTTTCCTTCTCAGTTAGTTGTTTTCTTGAAATTGTAATACTTTTGGCTTCTTCCCTTAGCTGTTCTTGATTCCTCTCTTTCTGCTCTCTTGCTGTTGATCCGTTCTGTTCTCTTCTTGTCTTTCTCTTGATAGACCACATGTTTGGCCTCCCAATGATCTTCCCCTCCCTCTTTTGCTTGGTGTTCTGTGTGAAATAGAAATATTTTGTTTAAAACAGACAACTTCAGGGTTCCTAGCTCGTTCCGTCATTTTCAGAGCTTGTTCTTCAGTCATATTAATGTTTATAATTTGTTGCATGCATTATTTGTTTCTATTGTACACTATCAAAGCATTTGACAAATGTATATGACACCCTTCTTTCTTCAAGTTATTTCCAAAGAGGTGTGATATCCCACTGTTTCGTTTGCAGCCTCTCTATTTTATACAGTTTATGTCTCATGCCAAGGCTTTTAGTGTATATTGTCATGTTTCTTGTGTCAATCTTAGGGCCTCATTATGAGTTTGGCAGTGCAGGTGTGGGGCGGTTCACCATTACCCTGCTCTTGCACCTCCAAGCCCAAATGCTGCCTGCCTGCCAAATTACGAAAGAAATGTAGGGCCTCTTTACGAGTTTGGCGGTGTAGGAGTGGGTAAGTTCATCAGCACCCTGCTACCGCACTGCCACACCCAAATGCTACCTGCCTGCCAGATTACCATACAATTGTCTATTGGGTGGCAGCTCGGCCATTCCATGGCTGTGCAAGAAGAAAGCTGAATGAGACTTTAATACTGCTCACTGTGGAACCACCACAGCGCATTCGAGCATAGCATGAACTGTAAAGTCCATGCTGTTCTGGGGCTGGGGGGGTGCTTCTACACTGGGGTTACAACATGTGCTCCCCTGCATGCACCTACCCTGTAGGGCCCCCCATTGTTTCCCCACCGCTAGCTTTTCCATGCTGGTGCTGAGCACCTTGTAGGGCTGGCGCTTTGGAAACTAAAAATATGCATGGTGGTGCCGCAGCGGCACCATCAGCATCTTCTGAGCCCCTGTCCACTGTGCCACCACCAGGGAGCATGGTTCCTTGGCAGTTCCGGTGGTTAAATGGCGGTCCGACCACCAAACTTATAATACGACGGTCAGACCGCAGGAGCGGCAGTGGCTGGACCACCACCGACACATCGAAACAAATTATAAGGCCCTTAGACAGTGCTTTAAACAGTCCTATGATAATTATTGCACATTTTTCTTTTCACGTAGTCATATCATTTGAGATTACAGAGCAAAGTCTCAGACCTATATAGAGGATGAATTACTGAATTTACTTATTTCAATGGCTGCATGTTAATTGCTCCCATAGCACATAATTTAGGATGCACTATTGCCATTCAATTTTCTTTTGCAATTGTGATATAGTTGACATTTACAAGGTTGCAACCAGTTCACATATATATTTTCTTGTTTAAACGAATGTTCAAAATTAGAATGGACTTATCTGCACTCTCCAGTCCCATTTTCAAGGCACTCAACCTCACAGCAGCGATCTGGCTACTAACAACCATTACATGTGGCATTCATTTGCAGCTCTGAGTATGCATCCTTTGTTTTCTTTCTTTCATCAGACTTAAAAATAGATTGATGAGATATACAATGATCTTTTATCTTGTTGGTCAGTCACACTGCCTTACCTTGTCCTTATTGTTAGTGGGTGTAATTTTATGGGACAATAAGACACTCCACAAGACTATGGGGCGTATTACGGATACAGCTGTTGGATCACCACAGGACCGCTGCCTTTGCCGGGATCCAGTATCCTGCGGTGGTAGCGGTGTGTAAAGGGTGTGTGAATATGATGGTGGTGCCAATGTGGCACCAACGAGCATATTCCAACTTGCATATTCACCACCCTTTTCATGGGGGAAGCCTGTCATGAAAAAGGTGGCAGAGATGCAAGTCGGCCCACTGCCGATTCTGGGCCTGCCGCTGCTTACGGGGGGCACAAGTTGTGCCCCCCTGGAATTGCACCCTCGATCCAGTACGATGTGGAATGCACGACATGGTGCATGCCACAACATGCAGGAACGTGCTGCAGGCTCTCCTTTGAGTCTAACACAGCCAACCACCATGAGACCATACGGACTGTTGGACACGAGGTGGCGCTGTTGAGCTGTTGAGCTGGGCCAGATCGTGTTTGTGACTCAGAGAGAGCCGTGGACTGTGCTACTCCCCACGCAAAGTCTTTCCCCCCTCCCTTCTGCCTCCTCTGCCGTGAGGGTGACGGAGACAGGAGACGGTGCACGGGAGCACAGGAAGACCGCGGGGGAAAGCTGTGCGCTGTGACCGGATATTGGAGACTGGAGACCATGAAACCTCTGATGCCGATTCACCGCTGAATCCTCGTTCCGGGAGGCACCGCGGCAAGAAGCACTGAGGCAGAGTTGCGGCAAGGCGGGAAGCACTGAGGGGGCGCCGTGGTGGAGCTAGAAACCGCCAGAACGGCCGGAACCGCCCAGGCTGTAAGAGGCTGCAAGAGGCTCAATTAGACTGAACCTGGGTAAGAGAGGGGGGAGTAGGGTGGCGATGGGCCCCCACCCACAGTACTCTGGTCTCTGCTCCCTGTTCTTGGCTCTCCTCCCCTACTCACTATACTAGACGTGGAGGAGCTCCCAAGAGCCCAGGTCAACTAACAACTAACAACAGGTAGCCCCTAATACCCCCGACCATCAACAATTTTTTTCTGATTTACTCATCAAAAATAAAGATCTTCCAACACCCAAAAGAGAAAAGAAAAGAAAGCCAAAGGCAGCCCTTCGAAGACAACACAGAGGACCCAATAGTCATTCCAACTTTGCCTAAACTGATTCAAATTCTGCTTAAAACTCGACCAACAGCTCTAAGTAGTCTTCAGCAACCAACCCAAAATCGTGTTGAACTACAATTAGTATCACTGTCAAAAAAAAAAAATTGCCAGTCTATCGCCAACTGGGAGGAGGCGCAAAGCTGAAACACACACCAACACCCAGGAAGGCACCAGAGGAAAGGCAGAAAGGACATGAAAGACGCAAGGGTCAAATCACCCAAGACCTGAGACCCGCCAATCCCCCTGACCCAATCCACCTAATCCACCGACAGGGTGCCAAGCTGATAATGAGGTCTGGTAGGGTGAGGCGAGTCACAACCTCCACTAGCAACACCAGAAAAAGGAAAACAAGGAACTCAAGGGGTCCAAATGAGCCGTCCGAAAATAACACCAAAACCCTGACCACTCTGGCAACTCCAACCACCCCGACCGGCCCGGAGAACGCTCCACGTGCGACCATCGCCGCCAACCCAGGATCACCAGATGCCCTGCTAGTAGACTTAGTTCAAGACTTAAGAGAGGTAGGAAAAGGGGCCATTTGGAAGCAATCTGTGTCCCCGGGAAAAAATTTATTTTAACCTAAAATGTATTCCAAATTCTCCTTCATTAAAGATGCAGGTGCGCTACTTCACCTCAACACCTGTAACCAATTGAATCTCCCCTCCCCGCTGCACCCCCAGCTACCAGAAGGGGTATCCGGCTACCTCCCAGCCTCACCGGCCACACTTGATACCGATACCGGCTTGTACATCCCATCAACTGAACTAGGGGAGAGAAGAAACAACTACTTAAAACCATCGACCAAACCAAACACAGGGTCCTAAGGGGCAACTGGACCATTGACATTCACTATACTCCCCACAACTAACTTTGAAAAAACAACAGAGGGCCCCCCAGAAGAGGCCCCGTTAGGCGACGAAACTATGCATTCACCCGCTCCACCAGCTTTACCAGTTTTACCAGCTCCTCAGTTTAACCAAATAAATGAAATGGAATTACCAGGAGATCCATCTGGGCTGCACCTAGAGCCTAAAATCATAGTACTTTATCGCCATCCTAAAAGCCCCCTCCGAGTTACGGGATACCCTGTTCCTTCTCCTGCAGTCTCAAATGTATTTCATTTCACAGGTCATCTGACCCTCCCATTGGAAGATAAAACAAATACAACAGAAGCCAGAGAGCCAATTCCCTCACAACCACTGAAATCCTATCTCTCCAACTCCACTGATTGCAACCAAGAACCCTATCAACCCAACAGACACAATTACGATCAGGAGCCTAAAGACCACAAGAAAGTCCCCGCCTTTACACAGCTGTCAGCGAATCATTTACCCATTCGAAACAGTCCAAATTACAAGCTCTCAAAGCCCACTCTGGAGGAATCTCATTCCGAAGCACCCTTACCTAAGCACCTCCTTACAAAGACCAATATGGAGGGCGACCCGGATTACATAATTGCAGGAAGCATCAATCTTGCTTCCCTCACAAAGGAAGAATGGGAAAACCTTGTCACCACCTACACATCTGAGGAAAAGAAGGAAGTGGCCCCACAAGGATCGGGAACTCCCTCTAAAAAGGCCGGTGCAAACCCCCCGCCAAGTGAATCAGGAATATGGGCTTCACTTCTAAATACCATGCAACTCTCCACTAAAGCTTTGGAATATCACTCAGACAAAATGGATATTCAGCTTAACATTCTCAACTGCCTTGCGTTACATGTCACCAGCATCGACAGTAAGCTTTCAGATATTAATAATTTTATTGAGAGGGCCCAACGGGACACAACTATAGTCCCACCAAGCTGCACCTGCCATCTAATCGTGGAAAAAATCGCCACGTTACCCACAGTGATGAGTGACCTTCTCACCGACCTGAAATCCATTGGCTCTAGTACGAAGCCCGAGTCCGATAGCGCGAACATCAGCATTAGAGGACTACCAGCCAATAGCCAAACTGTCTCCGAAACAAAGACACCTAAAGGGGCGCAAGAACCAGTCACCCAAGCCCTCAATCCACCCACCACCTGTAACTCTCTTAGCCCCTGCAAAGGTCAAGGGGAAAGACCAAAGGAAGAGGCATTATACCCGATGGTCCGAACTCCCTACGAGGCCGGCCAACATCTGGAAATTGGAACGAAAAGTTCCTATACAGCATCCAACTCGTTCCCTTTAAAACCTCCAAGGAGTGCTGAGGTCAAGCATCCGGAATCAGCGGTAGCAACCATCAGCCAGCCAATAACGCAGGAAGTTACAATTTTAGAAGGCAAAGCAGAGCAGAGCAAAGGACAATCCTCCAAGCAGCGAAGGAAACAAAGGAGGAAAGGAAGGTGTAAGAACTCACTTATCAAATCATATTTCCAGATTGTAACAAACACCCAGAATGCCCATCCGCAGGAGACTAAAGAACCCAGTATGCCTAAAGACCAACAGCCGGCCCAAGGTCCAACTACCACCCAGGCCTCAGGAAGCCAATCACGAGCGGGAGACGACTCCCCCAAGGACCTCAATCAACACCTAATAAATCCTCAGGAAAAAACGACTTGTAGCAAAAAGTCTAGCACAAACGGAAGCAACGACTTAAAAAGGAATAGACCCCCATATGGATGTGATACTACTCAACAGCAATACACAACTGCTCAACTAAATTCAGTAGCAACGACTGAAGCAATCCTAACTCCCTTATCCGATATAGACGGCCAACTTCTCCACAGGGAGCGACCTCATGGAATCAAAAATAAAACAGAAAAAATCCAAATGAATGTCTACACCAACGGACTAGGCCGCAAGCTCTCAGGTAGCACCAACCTAGCAAACCAACACCAACAAGCAACCTCACAAACCATTCTGTTTGTCCCAGAATATAAGTCCAAAGGCAGAAGGGACATCTTAAACCGTGGCAACATCCTCCAAATTTTAAATGCAATCAGAAGCTTGGCAGGGATCAAAACCCATGACCTGTTGTCCATAGAATTTGAAACTTTCAAGCATCTCTCGGACCAAGAGGCTACTAAGAACGAATGGGCATCTTCGGAACTAGCTGAAAGAATTCTCAGAGAAGGCGCACAACTAGAAGCATGGGGGATCCGAGTGCACCGGCATCGACCGGCTGGGTACCCGAGCCCGCTGCTCCAACACCAACTTGACTCCAACACGAGTCCATTAAGTAGTTCGACTGAACGAAACCAAACCAACACATTCCTCAAGGGGGCACATAGCACATCGGTCACAAGCCCCGATGGTCCCAGCCTCATAGCCAGGAGGGGTAGGAGGCTAGAAGAAACCCACCCCCTAACTGACTGGTCTTGGATATCCAAAACAATACATCTCGGAACCGATAATCCATGACCAAACCTTGAACAGGGAAACAAGGAAAGAAACTTAAAACTCTGCTCATGGAACATCAACGGCCTCGGGACGAAAATCAACGACCCCTTATTATTGTCATACTTTCAAAACTTCGATCTAATTCTCCTACAGGAAACCTGGCAGGAGGATCCCTCACATCTCCAAGGCTACAAGACCTATCATCTACCTGCAGTTCGACAATCGAACTACGGCCACCGCAAAGGAGGACTAATTGTCTACGCCTCAATTGCGGCCATAACCGCAGGGAAAGAATTTACAAGCAAAAACACTACATCCCTTGAAATAATGGCTATTCAATTTGAAATGCGGGGCCAACGTAACCAGCAACACATTACTCTGGTAAACACTTACATTCATCCCCTGAGCAAGAGGACCGACACAAAGCAGTTGATACTTGAACTTACCCAGTTAATAACGGAGAACGAAAGTTCAAGCTATATTCTAACAGGAGATTTTAACATGTTCCTAGGGGAGGCAATAGGAGACTGCGGCCTAGACGACGATATATATCGAGCATGGGGGATGGTCTCCCAGGACAATTACAAGTGGGGCAAACCAACAAAAATCTCGAAAGATCTGCACAGAGAACTGGGAAGCCCCTCTATGGTAGCACTAAATGGACACATCCCAGGGGACAGACCTCAAGCCCCAACGTTTCATAGAAATGCAGTAAACACCGCAATTGACTATATCTTCGTCGCCCTCCCACTTTTTGGACTAGTAAAAGACTTCAGGATCGGGGTGTCCGATCACAGCGACCATCAGCCCCAAGACCTTATTTTAAGGATCCAGGTCACCGCCATTACATACGCAACTACAGATCTCTCTCAGACCACGAGATACCAACATAAGAGAATCCGATGTAAAATACGTTACCCAGAAAAGCTATCAGCTGCTGCAAAAACATTGTGGGAAGAAATTAAACTTACCGAAGGAAGCACCGCCCACGCATGGGAAATTCTCACTAAAGCTCTGGGCCAACCAGCCCCACCTGTCCTCACCCAACCAGTACAAAAAGAGCCTCAGCCTGAACAAAGTACCTGGGCAGGAATAAGCCAGCGCCCCTACTTGTCATCAAGCGAGCATGCCGAAATAAGACAACTAAGGAGCGACATAAACAGAGCAATTCGCTCCATTCGCCAAATCAACGCAACCGCCGGCACCGTAGATGCCCTAAGAAAACTCCGCACAAGGAAAAAGAAAATCATCTGGCGCACAAATAAGGAAGACAAAGAATCACTTTGGGCCAAACTACTTTATGACGCCAAAACGAATAACAGCACCAGATTCTGGCAAACGGTCAAGAACATTGAAAATCCATCGGGTCCCAGGAACACCTCATATATAACGGAGGACGTTTGGACAACCTACCTGCAACATTACTTCAACGCAGGCTCCCAAAGCAAATCAGCTGAGTCCTATGTTGCTCTATCTCTGCCCCCCCCTTTATAGGAATAACCTACCACCCAGCTCCTCCCTAAAAACGATCGAGGACAGAATACAGCACAGCCACCAAGAGGGTGCCCCCGGGCCAAACGGCTTGCCCCCATCGTTATACAAACAAGATCGAAAGTACTGGTCCGGCACATTACTTATGCTCCTCTGCAACATTACCACAACAGGAATAATCCCAGAATCCTGGAAAGGCTCAATCCTCTCGCCAATCTACAAAAAAGGCTGTAAAAGCGATCCAAAAAATTATAGGCTCATTGCCCTCATCGACATCGAGGCCAAGTACTACGCGGGACTTATTCTAGCTGACCTCCGGGATTGGGCAAAGGAAAGGTCCCTAATTCCAATTAACCAAACAGGCTTCCAGGAAAACCTGGGAACCACCACAAACCTCTTGGCTCTTTCCCTTTTAGCCTATTCCACAAAAACAGCAAGAAAACCATTATTTGCCTGTTTCATCGACTATAAAGCTGCCTTTGACAGCATAGATCAAGGAAAGCTGTGGCCAAAACTAGTAGGATGGGATATACCTCCCGCCCTCTTGAACCAACTCATCCTACTACACTCCGATACATGGGTCCAAATAAAACTGGGGAGTGGCACAATCGTATCCAGGCGGATCCCAACCTCCAGAGGCCTAAAGCAGGGCTGCGTTCTGGCCCCTACTCTATTTAACCTCTTTGTGGCTGATCTTTCAACTGACCTAGATAATTGTAACCACCATGCCCCAAATCTGGGAGGCCTCCCTCTTTCAAATTTACTCTACGCCGACGACCTGATCTTAATCAGCCAAACTCCAGTCGGCTTACAACACCTGCTCCATACTACAAACAACCACGCCTCAAAAAACGGGTTAGAAATCAACCTAGAAAAGTCCAAAATAATGGTGTTAAACCAGCGCAATCCAAAAAAGCGACTGAAATGGCAGCTGGGCGAGAGAGAACTTGAAGTCGTCCATGACTATAAATATCTAGGAATAATCTTCGATAAGAACGGGACATATGACCAACAAAAAGAGGTGATTCAGAGACGCGGAACCATCCTAGCAATCACCCTGAAAAATCTTAAAAGCAAAATAGCAGGACCAAACCTCCTTCCACTGCTGGAAGTGCTTCGGGCAAAGCTGCTGCCCACGCTCACATACGGTAGCGATGCCTTGCGAGGGACGGAGGAAGAAACCCTCAACAAAACGGTTACTAAAGCTTTAAGAATAATCTTCAAGCTCCCTAAATACATCTCCCCAGCCCAACTAAGGCTCGAATTTGGAATAGAAAACCAGAGAATAAGCAGGAAGGCTCCGTACGTAAAAAGCTAGTATAAAATAAAGAGCGCAGAGGCGGGCTCGCTGAACTCGTTCCTTTGGAAGGAAATATCAAGGAAAAAAGCCTCTCCGGCCAAAGACTATCTCCAATCAGGGATCATCATGCTAGCCCTGGAGCACATTTGGGAGTCAGGGCTACCATTCAAGAACGTAAAAGACCTGGTGAATAAGTCCACAAAGCTTGTCTCCATCGCAAAGGATAAAGAGTGTCTAAATAAGAGGGCCCATAGCTGGTTTGTGATACAAAGCTATCCGAAATGCTCACCACAATCGTACTTCGGTACCAGCTTTTCAGGGCCATCAAAGGAAGGCTTCTTGGCACTGAGGATGGGGATCCTTCCTGTCAAACCCCATTTGCCCCCCTGGAAACGCACATTTACATCTATACAATGCAGGCTATGCGGCGAACCCAAAGAAGACATGCTGCAACTCCTATGCATATGTAAGCGCCTAGATGGGGGGAGGAGAGAACTGTTAAAACTGCATATAAACAAAACGCACATTCGGACGTGCAGACAGGCAGTGAAGGCATGCTTCAGCGGGGCCAATGTAAAACTAACCTGCAGCTTCGTCCGCTTCATGAAAACTGCCCAAATAAAGCTTCTCGCCACAGCCTGAATACAGTAGTGCACACCCAAGTTCTTTTATCCGGCAACTCTCCATGACTCCCACTACGCTCTGACCCTGAGTCAGTTGTTCACGCCCTCATAATAGACTATTACATTTACAGACATTGGCGTCACTCCCAGACCGGGACACACCCTTAACCTTACTTCAATTTTATACCTTCACTGCAAAACAAACTGTATGAACTTTTTAACCAAGATATCGCCCGATTTTAAAGTATACCCATTACGTTTTTTTTTTATTTAAGACAAAATGAAATTATATCATCTATATGTATCCTTTTACAAATTGTATATTGTTGTGTGTACTGCTAGGATTTTAATTAATCAAGCAATAAACGTACTTACTTACTTACCATGAGACCACCACTGCGCTGCCCCCCCCCCCCACCCTGGTTTGCACTCAGAATCCAGCAGGTGGGTGCACCATGGGCTTGGCGGTCCTCCTTGCAACACAGCTGTGGCGATGCTACAGAAGGACGGCCAAACTCGTAATAAGGCCCTATATATTATAAAAAAGCTTGGTAGAACTAGTATCCTTGAAAAAGACTGAAAGAGCACTAAAAGCATCAGGACAGATACTTTAGTTATTTGTGTGTGCTTTGAAGCTCCTCTAAGTGATGTTATATTTTACTGATCAGGTTTGATTTAAATAATAGAGGATTGGTGACGCACAACCAGCATGAGCAGAGTTCTACGCTGCTCTTTGCCATGATTGGAAAACTACTATATACATATGTAGAGTTTTTGTTTTAAACTGGCAATATTATTTCTGACCATACATATTTTACATTTAAATACAAACTCAAATAAAATTCTTTTTTTCAATCAGTATAGTTGATTTGTAAAGTCCGGATTTCTAAAATGTAATCATGTTTGCTAGACTAGAGTAAGAATAGTGGAGTACCTACCCCAACAACATAAACACTTTACCAAATGTTTGTTGAAATGGAGTTAGAATAATCATACATACTCTAATTTACACACTTTTCCCTATGTTTGCGAGACTGCAGTTAGAATAGTTGACTCCGCCCCCTTATTTTAAGCATTTTCCCAATGATTGTGGGATTCAAGTTACAATATTGAAGCTCCCTCTCTTTATTTGTGCAGTTTTCTTCCTTTTCTACGGGATATCTGAAAGAGGCCTTGATTTTGCTTAAAAGAATACTTCCATTTAAATACCTTGCTACTAACTTTCCCATTAAATTCCCCCTACCTGAATGAATTCTTTACACTTGCTTGGTTTAACTATCAACTTAAAATAGTTGAAACTGAATTTTCTGACATGAGCCAATGGAAATGAACCTGAATACAAAAGGTGTAGGACATGTTGTGGGGTGTTAGTTCCCAGAGTTTGATACCTCTTGCTATAATTCATATGAAGAGCATGACATCCATTGGGGTGTGCGGTTGAGAAAGGGGAAGCATTATTGGTTATCTGACCAAAATATTGACTCTAGAATATTCTTGGGCTTTAATATTGTTTTCAAATGATCGGGACAAAAAGAATATTGTGGGACATTATATCTAAAGGTAAGTATATATTTTACTTGATAATATATTATCAAATGTAAGTATATTTTTTTGTTGGTTAAAAATCCAGTTGGTTAAAATATTGTTTACTTACATATTGTATTTTTTGTTCATTATATTTGTTTCACTTAATGTAATTAGCATTTAGATATTTGTTAAAAAGTATTATGATTTATATTATTGTTAATGTGTGATGTTTTTGAATATTGGTTTGCTAAATATTCTGTGTAATAAACGTTTTGTAAATGTTTTATAGATTGTTGGGATACAAGAGGAATTAGGAGGGAAGTGTTTTACTTTTGTGTAGCATAATTATTATTTAATTAAATTAATTTATGGATAGAGTTAAGGATTAAATAATTTATAAGAATATATCATTTTAATTATTTTTATAAAATGTATTATGATTGTTTGGTTTATCTGTCATTTAATTAACAAAATGTAATATTGTGTACAGTAAAGTAAATTCATAAGTAAATATTAACTTAAAAATACATATATTTGTAAACACAAAATTAGATTAATAAAATGGAGAGGTTGTGAAGGTTATAATGTGGTTGGGTTGGTAATATATTTAATTAAACATGTTTTAGAAAATTAAGTATGCATTTAATTAATTATAAGATTCATTTTAAAAAAACATACAAACTTTAAATTATAATTATTAATGGAGTGAAATCATTATTATGTTCTATAAGTGGAGGATACTGTTACTTTAACCAGTAATGATTTAAAATAGTGTTATTATTTACAGTACAAGAACACATAAAGTAATATAGTTAATTAATAAATGAAAGAAAAAGTATTTAAGTACAATAAATTACATTAAAACAAATATAACATTTATTTTCAAATTAACTAATTAAACAATACATTTATGATAGTTTACATTGGAAGGAAAAGTATAATTAAAATTAAAATGACAGATCAGTTGGAGTAAGAATAGTAAATCTCATCACCCAAATTAAATGAAGTTTCTCTAGATAGATGGGTTTTGGAGTTGAAATATATGGATTTTATAATGTTTAGAATTTACTGCAAATGAAAGTGGAGTCAAAGTTAGAACACTAATTCTGCCCCCAAATAATACTCAAATTGGAGTTAGAATACTGTATCTAACCCTACCCCAATTAGGGGCCGATTATGGGCTGCGGCGTTCCCTCCTGTGCGATTAGGATGTGACCGCCACCCTGGCGGTCACATCCTCTATTACTAACATTGCGGCGGGTGCGGCTTCAAGCTGCACCCGCAGCAATGTCAAAAATGCAAGTGTTGCATTTGTATGCAGAAAGAGGCAGGCACCGCGCGGTGCCTGCCGCTTTCCGCATACAAATGCAGGGGGGTACCATAGGTACCCCCCATGTGCACCCCCCACTCCCCCTTCACCTAGGGGGCCCTCAATGGCCCCCCGCAGTGAAGATACACATGCTTTTCCACGGCGGAAAAGCCGCCGCGGAAAAGCATGTTTCACATCCCATCCTAATCTGGCTGACGGTGTCTGAGAGACACCATCACCATATTAGAGCTTTTCCGCCGCGGTTGTAAGCCAACCGCAGCGGAAAAGCAGCGGACGGAAACCAGGACCCACCAGCCATCCTAATGTGGCGGTGGGTCTTTGGTGAGTCCGCTGCGGATTTTCCCCATCCTACGGGCCGGCGGTGGCTTCCGCCGGCCCAGAGGATGCGGAAAATCCGCTATCCTAATAAGCCCCTAAATGCACTTTCCCAAAATAAAAGTGGGATTGGAGTTAGCATAGTAAATCAACCCCCTCCACATAATTATATGCACATAGTAAAGTGGGACTTTAGTAGTAATAGTACTTGTGACTGCCACAATTATATGCACTTTCCCCTTTGATAGTGGGATTGAAGTTAGATTATTAAATCTATCTCCATCAATTATGCACTTTGACAAAATAAAAGAACCCTTGAAGTTAGATGGTAAATAAGACTCCCACTTGCCAAAATAATTGTAATTTACTAACATAAAAATGAATTTGGAGCTTGAAAAGTAAATTGGTTCGCCCCTCCCCAAATAATTGCACATACCCGAAATAAAAGTGGGATTGGAGTTAGAATATTAAACCTGACTCCATTGTATGCATTTTTTATGATTAAATGCACTTACTCCAAACAAAAGTGACATTGGAGTTTAAATATTCAGACTCTACCAGTTATATCCACTTTCTCCATATAAAAGTGAGATTCAAGTTAGAATAGTCAATCTGGCCTTTCACCCCCAATTAATTGAACTTTCTCCAATTAATAGTGAGATTGGAGTTAGATTAATAGGTCGAACTGCCTACCCCGAATTAAATGCACTTTTCCAAAATAATAACTTAGACCCCCTTTATTATATGCACAAATTAAAGGGAAATTCGAGTGGGAATAGTAAATAGGGCTCACCTAATGATATGCATTTTCTAAAAATGTGATATTGGACTTTGAATAGTAAATCTGACTCCCACAATTATGCACTTTCCCCAAGTAAAAGTGTCTTTGGCATTAGAATAGTAAATGTGACCCCACCATCAAATAATTGCACTCCCCCCAAAACAATTTGGGGCGGGAGCTCGAATAGTAAATCTGACCCTCCAATTACATGCATTTTTCACAATAAAAGTGGAAATGGCTTTGAAAAAGCAAATAGGACCCCTCCACCAGTGATATGCACTTTCCCAAATAAACATAAATTTGGAGCTAGAATCTTAAATCTTAATCTCACAATAACAATAAATCATTATTTTGCCTCATAAAAGTGAGCTCTGAATTAGAAAAGTAAATCTGAGCTCCCTCCCGATAAATATCACTTTCCCCAACTAAAATTGTAATTGCAGTTAAAACAGTAAACCAGACCAGGCCCTAAGATTATATACATTTTCTTCAAATAAAATTGGAGTCGAAATTAGAATGAACACCCCCAATCGAATTTTACCCAAATAAAAGGGAGCTTGCAGTTAGAATAGTAAATGTGAAAGTAGGATTCAAGTTAGATGGTAGATATGATACCCCTTCCAATTATATGCAATGTCCCCAACAAGTATGTTTAGACTTGGAGTAGTGGATCTGACCTCGCCCCACACAACACAACACCCCCAATAAAATGATCTTTTCGAAAATAAAAGTGGGATTGAAGTTAGAATAGTAAACATAACTCTCCAAATATTTGAATGTTCTCCAAATAAAAGTAGGATCGTATTTGGAATAGTAACTCTGACTACCCATTTAAATACACTTCCCCCAAATATAAGTGGAACTGTACCTATAATAGTAAATCTAACCACCCCCACTTCCGTATGCCCAGATAAAGTGAGTTTGCAGTTAGAATAATAAATCAGCCCCCTCATTAATTAATATTTCACCAAATAAAAATGGAATAGTAGTTAGATTAGTAAATCTAACTCTCTAAATAAATTATCTTCCCCAAAATAGAAATGGGATGGGAGTGAAAGTAGTAAACGTAATCTCCCTCACATCTAAAGTGATCTTTTGAAAAATATGGACTTTAAAAAAGAAATTAAGGTTTCAGTTATGATGTTAATTTAACAGTCTTAAATTATACTTATTGTTATAATACATAATATTTAGATTTTTGTTATAATTTTAGTAAAATGTATATTTTAGTTTTGAAGTCATTATTAATGTAAGATGCTAAGACTTTACATTCAATAATAATAAATAATTTCTAATAAAGTATTTAGTCTAGCAAAAACAATAAAGAAAAGTAACTTTTATCAATATTTTGTGATCTACAAAAATTTTAATTAAACATAAATTTAGTTTTTTCAAAATATAGATGCAGATTTATCAACACTTTGTACCGGTGCAATGTTAAAAAAAAGTAATGCAATTCAGATTACATTCAATCAGTTTTCTGTTTCCTAGACAGGCATTTTTTTACCATGAAGTAAAGTACACAATCCATAGTGCATGACACAGGACAAATGCAATTTCATTACCAGATTTTAAAACATTAAAATCATAAATATTTCATAACTTTAAAACCTTCTCCAACTATAAATGAAACATCAAATACACAACTAAAGACGTTACTGGGGCAAACTTTATACAAATGAAATTAACACCAACCGCAGCAGCATTATCCAATGCAAATATTTAAGAAGGATGCCTCCTCAGTACTACTAACTTACTTAAAAGGGTAAAATGCCATCAAACATTTCACTAAATTCCTTCTCCCAAATAAAACAAGCTATACACTTTCTAAACTTCTAACATCTAAATTTCTGTCTTTTTCTAACATTCAAAGTGCTCAGTGGATACTGACTTGAGATAATTGTGCATCTGTCCAGACGTACTGCCCGAAAACCAATTGTATTACTATTTGCCAAAGATAAAGTGATAACTAATGTCTAGATGTGCTAAACGTTCGTGCAGGTACACAAAGGGTTACTGCACAACAAAAAGTGGTCCACACACCAGAATCAATCAAGCTTCACCTGCAAACAGATTTTTGCAATTAGTGCAAAACTGAAAAATTGTATCTAGTAGCACAAAACCCCTCAAAATGTGAGCTAAATCTGTACAATGAAAAGGAAACACCACAAACATGCTTATGATTCAGCGTACAGGCAGATGAATTAAAGTGATGCAAGTAGAGTAACAGGGCTTTGTGTAAATCCTTAGTGCTAAATGAATCAAGGCTCAAAGAATGGGCAAAAGGAACATCCAGTAAGTAATATGTGTAATTTGAGCAAAATTGGTATAATTTCATATAGGTCTAGGTGGCCCATGGGTATGATGCCACAGCCAGAAGGCCTTTTCAGGCTAATTCACGTTGTGGATGATAACATCTACATTATTAAGGACTGCCAGAGAAATGAACCACCAAACTGCCTATTGTGAAAGTTCAGGGAAAATTCATAACCTGCAACAGCAGGAACGTTCGATAAATGACTAGTAATCTAATCTGCATTACTTCAAGTCCGGCTTACCTATTCACTGTCCTTTATTCCTGCCCTCTCTTGACATGCCTCTTAGGACTGGATGGTGGTGAGCTGCACTGGC
Organism: Lissotriton helveticus; assembly: GCF_964261635.1. Lineage (NCBI taxonomy): Eukaryota > Metazoa > Chordata > Amphibia > Caudata > Salamandridae > Lissotriton > Lissotriton helveticus. The sequence goes on from NC_136063.1 coordinate 697,034,168, forward strand.
TCAGCGCAGTGCCTGATCTATTGTGTCTGAGGCTCCTAAATTTGATACATATAATGCAGAATCTCTCTGAAAAAGTCACGACGAGCCCATCTCTTCTCACTGTTTCCAACACATTCTGTCTACAGTTCATGCATTAACTCAGGGACATTTATTTGTAATGATTTAGCATTTTAGGAAATGTGTTTTTAGTGTAATGTTATATGTCTTATTAGTGTGGGTGGTGTATAGGTATAAGTCTGCACATAGAGATTCGTACTGTAGGAAGTGGCTCCAAATGCTATATTATTACCCCCACGAATTAGGGAGTTGTTTTTGCTAAATCTATTGCAGAGGCTTGGGCACATCCGAAGACTTTTTCCTCTTGAATAGTAGTTGGAGCATCTGTTTGATATAATGTGATATATTCTGTTTTTAATACAATAGTATCACATTTAACCTGGAATATTAGCACAGCTAAGTGTACCTGCATTATAGCCAGGAAACATTTATTCAGAAATGAATGCCAAGTCCTCTTGTGAACAAAGTGAACCGCCAAATATGCTGGTTGCGGGAGAGTGTGCTTGCCATATATCATCTTAGTGTTTTCTCTGTTAATTTGTCTTATGAAGTATGTAAGAAAACACTCAAAATTGAAAGGTGTCTAGAAAGCGAGAATAGCTCGTACGGTTAAAGAATAGATGATAATCAGGCAATCAAAATAATCAGAAATCTTCTGTACTTTGTAGAGGATAGACAAGCCCTTACCAAATTCACAGGTCTGCAGGGACGTTAACACAGTTTAGAGGCAAGCAATTCACTTTCCTATTATCTAAAAAAAAGATTTTCCTTTAATTTTAAACTATTTAAATGTATACCTCCCCATGTGAAACTTTAGCATACGGCTTTGACCTAAACAAAACAATGTGCTTTGTTGTAGACTACCATCATACTGCTGTTGTTGCAGCAAGGAGATGTATAAGGCTATTGGGGAGATTCTTACTATCTTATTGCCAGGTCATGCTTCCATTTTGTTCTCATCTGCTCAGTGCTGTGTCTGCATGCCTCTGACAGCCCTGCTCATTGAGCAGGTCGTCATTCATGCTGCAGCTTTGCAAATTGTCTGAATTAGAGTGTTCTTGGCGGTGTGCCCCACGTCCTCCTGCAGCGAGTCATTGGGAACGCATTCATCAGGAATGATGCTACAACCTGCAGACCCCCTTAGGCTAATTCATGTTGTGAATGAAAAAAAGATAAATTGTTAAGGTCTGTCAGGGAAAAGAATCACCAGACGGTCTGGGGCTGTGGTAAAAAATCAGGGAACATGCATAACCTGCAGCAGGAAAGCACGATAAAAGACTGGTAATCTGCGTTACTTCTAGTCTGGTCTTCCTCTTTACAGTCCCTCATTTCTGTCCTCCCTTGGCCTTGCATCCTGAAGCTGGAACATTGTGAGCTGCACTGACTCAGTGCCAGGCGCGGCCGGCCCAGGTAGTAGTGGTGGGGCGGGGTGTGAGGGACGTCAACAGATGACGGGATAGGTAATATTACATTTTACCTTGTGCTTACTGCATCGCCAGCCCAGGGATGCGGTGAGCACAATGTAAGAGGTTTTATTCATTTTTATGTAATTTTACCTATCCTGTCGTCTGCCCGACAACCCCAAACCCCACGCTCTTACCTGTGCTGGCCGTGCCTGCTCAGTGCAGAGTTGGGTGCCTGTTATTTTGTGTTTGAGGCATTTAAGGTTCATACATGTAACTCAGATCTCTCTGCAAAAAAGTCACAAAGAGGCAGTCTCTGCTCACTGTTTCCGACTTGTTCTGTCTAAAGTTCATTCATTAATTCAGAGAAATTCATTTTTAGTGTAATGTTATATCATGTCTTGTTTGATTGTCAGTTGTGCAGCCCTCAGGTGTAGCTGGTCTGAGCAAAGCGCAGTGACTCAGCTTTAAAAAGGTCTTGATCTCTACCTTTTCAGTGCACAATATATCCTTAGCGTTCCTAATTGTCATCCGTAATGGTTATTGTAATGAGGTCTTCACCATCTTTACAATTACCATGCAAAATATTGTGCAGATAATTTCAGTGATCAATCCAGAGATCATACCATTAGCACTTCCTGGTTCCCCCTCGAACTGATGAGAATGCACAAATCTAACCAGAGTAGGGGAGACCGAGTAGGGCAAATATAAGCCAGATGATACACTGATTTACCTCAAAACACTGAAAAGATAATAGAGAAGTGTAGAAAATATGCATTCTGTGTTCTGGGGTGGAACGGCATCTGAGAGGTCGACTGCAACGTAAGTCAGTTGCTGATGGACCTTGCAGATGCTGGAAGCTCTTGGTTGTGGTTGTTATACTGTGAAATAAACTTGCATGAATACTTACCTGGCTCAGGAGTCCATCAATGCAAGAAGCAAAGAAATACTTTTGGGCAGAATGCTGAAAATCAGTAAAGGGGCTTTTAGGTTGTTAGCCCCCAACAGATCACCTCTGCTTTGTACTAGAGTGCCTTAAACTTTACAGCTGTAGGAAGACTTTGGTCACAGAGATAGGACAAACCTTTCTTCTTCGCCCGATCACTCAGAGAACCTGCCAGGTACTGCCAAAATCATAAACATCTAGTATGAAGTGATGTGCAATTCGGAAGGGTAGTGAGCAGTTGCTTCCACCAATTGCTTATTTAGGGCCAATTCTGCCCCTATGTTCTTCTATGCATACAGCCTTGGCTGGGGAGTGGCTGCTAATCAAAGGTGTACCTCTGCAGCAGTATGTATGTGTAGCCTCCTGAACAATTAGATCCAACATTTGACGACAAAACAAACTACTGCCGTCTATTTCATATCGGCCAGGGGAGGATCACCACCCACTCTATGAAATGACTTCACTGTCTCCCAGCTGAAGAGTTAAAATGTATTCACAATCTCGCCCTGGCTCATGTGTCTAATAAGATTCTCATGTATTCTCTGTTCGCAAAGTTAGGGACAAAGACAGGTTGTTGCTACTCACCCAATGCCATAAGCTTTGGAGATCAGCCAATTCCATCAAGGGACCTCTGGAAGAGAACCTGTTCCCCCTTGATTCCAGACATTCGACCATATTATTCACTGCGCTATGATCTGATTACTCAATATCAGCAAGCTGGGTCTCTACTTAACAGATGGGTAAAGAGTAAGGTGGACTATTGCCACAGTTTGTAAGACTCCCTCAATTCAATTCAATTCAAAATCTTTATTCGAATTGCAAGAATTCATAAAAGCAGATTTAACAAATTTACGTTAGTATTAAAAAGTACTTATATAAAATACACACTTTGTTTAATCATAATAGACATCATAAAAATTAGCAAGGTATCTATTCTAAATAAAGTCAAGGGTCATCCATCATTTTATGTGCTTGAGTGGCAATTCTCAAGAAAGTGCCAGTGCGAAAAACCATTTCTTCATTATCTAGGGAATTCAACATCTGATAGGATTCACTCCGAGAAAGAGGTCGGTGAGTTAAAAACCATTTTACATATTTTAGATAATATTTACAAAAGAAGAAAAAGTGCAAATCAGTTTGTGCACGCACTCCATCACAGGGGCAAGGTATATTTGCCAAATTTACCCGATAACCTACGGGAAAACATAACAAAAATCTAACGCTTCCCGCTCTCAATCGGAACAAGAGGCTTCTTTTCCAGCTAATCATTGGCAAGGTAATGTATATTGGTAGCGGGTGTCTATACAATTCCCTGCACATGTAGCTGGAGACTGAAACCTTCTTGGATTCCTTGCTGGTCCTCTCTGAATTATAAAGTGCATAAAGTGCTTTTTTCAAATCATTCTTATGGAATGAATCGGCTTTACTTGGATCTAAAAAGAGATTGCCTTTGCAAATGCTACATAAACTCTTGTAGACCCCCGAGAGCCAAGGAATGTCCATTCCTCTCTCGCACTTAAGGCAATCATTTATAATTTCTTGCGTTAATGATGCTGATTTATTCCTCCACACCGAGAGCCAGAACAGAGCAGGTCGGGCGCTGATAAAATCACAGATAAATTTAAGTTAAGTTCCCTATGGCAAATATATTGGGGGGTAGAGATTGGAGCAACCAGTAGCTTTCTACAGAAACGATTTTCTTCTTTCTGGATGCACTTTGTATTTGTCAAACCCCATATCTCTGCCCCATATGTAGCAACAGGGACACATTGCAATTTACATTTTTTTTAAATGCTGGGATAGCACCTGTTTTCTTCGGGCGGGGGAGACTTAAAATCGAATTGATGGCCTTTGAGAACTTGCTCGTGGAGTGGGCCAAATGCCCAGTCTACGAGCCATTCGCAGCAAAGACCATCCCTAGGTAGGGAAAAGTAGCAGTAGAAATTAGTCTATCATTCCCTACAGTATAGAATTAAGCTGACGTTTCCCCGTTCCGCATGACATAATAAAAGATTTTTTTAAATTCACGCGTAGATCCAGATTGTCCATGTACTCAACAAATGTTTTAACCAAAGTACGCAAAGCATTTGCCTTGCGGCCTATAAGGACCGCATCGTCTGCGTAGAGGAGTACCGGTAGTGGTTTACCATTCATTATCGGGACATCTGGTGTTGACTGTTTCAGGGAATTGCTCAGCCCATTAATATAAATGATAAAAAGCAGGGGTGCTAAATCGCACCCCTGTCTAATTCCTCTTCCTATCCCGATGGCTCCCGAGACCTCCCCACCCTTGCTAATCCTGACTCTTGCCTTGAGATCTATTTGTAAAAATGCCAAAAAATGAACCAACGATTCATCCAATCCGTAATCCAACAAAATTAACCAGAGTTTGGACCTGTTAACTAAATCAAAAGTGGATGAAAGATCCATAAAAGCCAAATAAACGGGGGAAGATCGGGCAATATTGTATTTACTGATAACCAAATAAGGATTTAGGCACTGTTGTTCCGATCTTACTTCGAAAACCGATTTGGCATGGGTCTAATATACCGCTTTCCTCTGTCCATTTTAGAACCCTGTTGTATATTACTTGCCCCAAAATCTTTAATGTATTATCGAGCAAAGAAATTGGCCTATAGTTAATAGGGTCTGATCTGTCCCCCTTTTTGTAAATTGGGACAATAATGCTTGTCGCCCAGGCACTAGGCACGGGGCCCTAGGTTAAGTTGTTAAAAACATTCAAAAGAAGTGGGGCCCAAAACTCTGGTTTCCATTTTATTAAATCGATGGGAAACCCATCAGGGCCCGGAGCCTTATTACAGAGGCTCTGTGCAATTGCCTCTTCTACCTCTAACAGTGAGATCTGTAGGCAGCATAATTGGCCCTGCACATAGTGATCTGAGGCATGTAGCGGGGCGGCATAGATTTTAGAGAAATGGTTCTCCCATGACTTACTGGTGATAGTACAGCTGGACGGTGTTAACTGTTGGCCCATATTGCGTAATTCCTTGACTGCGGCCCAGAATATATTACCCCTCTTACTGCTAGCGGATTCTGATAATACTTCCCAGCGTTCGCCCAGGAGAACACCTTTCCGCTTACTTATCACAGTTTTGTATCTCTTCCTAGCTACCCTTACATCTACATTGCACCTTGGTTTAGAGGTTAAAGCCTTGCGTAAATTCCTATTGGCCTCTGAACAGTCATGGTCAACCCACCTTGGCTCTTTTTCACCCTGACAAAGTGGCACTGACAGAAGGGATCTTATCACAGAACAAAGTTTGGTGAAATCTTCGTTTACACTTGCATGAGAACCTTTGGTTGATAAGCAAGAGGTAATTAAATACGTATGCTCCTCTGCGAGAGTCTGGAGTATTTTGTTGCTATCAACCCCCCTCCATTTTAATCTTAATTTGTCTGTTGAGAGAGTGACATCTCTGGCCCCATGAAGAATGGTATATACAGGGCGGGGTGCAAATCTTAGAGTCACCTTAATGGGGTTGTCGTCTCCAAAATCTGTTGCATGAACCTTAGCAGCCATTAAACAATCTGCGAGACAGGGAGAAACAGAAATGAAATCTATAGTTGAAAAACAATTCCTTCCTCTAAATGTTGGTGCCCGCTGATTTGTGAGTAATTGAGTAGACTCAGTGCCAATCAAGTCCATTACATTTGTGAGAATATACTCGCTCAGAAAAGCATCTAGTTCAAAGCCCCTTCGTACAGCTGGGTCTGCGTGTTGTATATTCATGCCCCAATGGTTCAATTAGGATTTTGGCATTAAAATCTCCCCCTAAAAGGATCCCAGTACATCCATCTGAACCTGGCATTCCATCTAAATTAGAAATATTTCTAAAAAGCTCAATTAAGTTTCTATTCGGAACAGAATAAAAGTCATTATTATAAAAATGTATTAAATAAAAAGGAATCCGGCTGTTGTATTCTAATATTTGTATGTTAGGGCTATTAGTGGGTATGGCCCTAATACTCCCTCAAGATGCTATGCTAATCCCTATGAATAAATCCCCAGATGCACGACCGAAGTCGGGCTTTGGTGCTGTTAGATTAAAACAATGGAACCCTTCTATGTACAGGTCATGTGTAGCCCATGTTTCTTGGAACATTATAACGTCCTGATTGGATATTAGACTCAACCAGTCCGTATCAGCTAACCTTGGTTCAAGACCTGCGACATTCCAGCTCAGGACATTAAGGTCAGAATTATGTTTACTTCTCTTAGGATTGAGAGCAGTTTTACATGTATCGGTGCATATATCTATACAGGGGGTAGGTATAGATCCCATGTCGCCCTCTACCTGTAGCTGGTGATCGTCTAATACATCTATCAGCATGATCCCTAAATCCTGGATGTCTGGTATCTTTTTTAAAGTTGATACTCTAGGAACTAAAGTATTCTTTGGTATGTTTTCCTCACTTCCATTAATGTTCACCATCCTATATAATTATCAGTCTTGTGCATCTAGGTTTGAAAAAGCCTGATCAAATCGATTATGTGACATTGTACTCATACATCCCCTAGGTATGGGCAATAACTGGGTAATCGCGTCTATTTACGGATAGTTTTGGTGGGTTGCGATAAAAGAAACCCAATGGTAAAATATAAATCCCTTCCCTGCCCAATTGCCTTGTGCCTGCCCTTTTTAGGATCGTTTTTACTAACTCAGGGGACCCAAAATTCAGGACTATACAGTCGCCCCTTCTAGTTTTATTTGATTTCCCTACCCAAGGTACCATTCGAATTATCTTAAACTCCTGAAACAAATATCTGCCCAGCCCTGTTTTAGTGTCCAATAAATGAAGTGCCTTATTTCTTAATGTAGTCCAATGTTCCTCAGAGTTAGGTGCTATAGGTGGAACATTAGAGAGCACGACGGTGTAGGGCGTAGACTCAGGTGGTAAATGAAGATATCCTTTACCATAAGCACTTACTGGACCTTCCCTGTTCAGACCCTTATCAGATTCCCTGGCTATTACATCCCCAGGGGCATGGTTAATTTGCACTACGTGGGCATTAGATACGGGGACCTGCATACCTGATTTAGTGGTGTCACCATCAGCCCCCATTAGCGGACAGTTTGAATCAGGAGCCAAACATGTGCTCTGCCCCCCTTAACTGTTGTGCCTCTATTTGTCAGTGGAATGGTTGAGAGAAGAAGTTTTTGTTCGATGCTACTCAATCTAGCGCCGATATCTGTAAGTTTATTTAATAAAGGTTTTAACATGGCCATTAACTTCCCCCTCTAATTTGACCAGCATGGGATCTTCTGAATCTGCAGGAGGCTGCGTACATAGACTTGGGGGTGCATGGACACTTGAGCTGATTGAACTATTAGCAACTATCTCCTCCGGGGGACCTTTTTTGCCACGGGCAGAACGTTTTGTTTTGGCTGCTTTGCTAGGTTGTTGTGAGGTTAGAGGTAAACCCCCAGCCTTTGTTTTCCTAGCGGCGACTGGGGCTGTACCCCCCCTGGCTCTTGCCTGTGACTGTCGTGTTAAACGGGTTGCACCCAAGGTTTCAATAGGGGATCGAGGTAAAGGTGAAGGAGTAACAAGTAGGTCCATATCTATAATGGGTTGGTTTTCCGGAATTGCTGACAAAGGCTCAGGGATTAATTTGGGCGTGCTATCCAGATCAGATTCAGCCTGATCAACTGAGTTAGGAAGGGACCCATCAATCGGTACTTCCATAGAAGCTCGACGTGTGTCCAAGGAAAGTCTCCTTTCGGTCAATTCTATCTCGTGTATTAAGACTGACTCGGCCCTAATGAGGAAAGCGTTGAGGGTTCCCACAACCCCTGGACCCCCGACCCCCTTACGATTTGCCTTTCTCACACTCATCTTCACAGTAACCAATAGTCACAAGCTATAGGAGGAAATGAGCAAATGTAAAACGATCAATAGCTAATAAATTCAGAGTCACTAACCAAGGCCAGTGTGATGATCAATAGTCCGATGAAAGGGGGCTGGCCCTGCCCTGTCTCCTCCTGGCTTCGAAGGGCGCCCTCGCACGCCCCTCGCTGCATGAAGCCTTGCTCGGATTTATGTGCCTCCTGGCGCAGGTCCGTGGTGCGTCGCGCCGCCGGGGCTTCTGGGTCTTGTAGTCCCCCCTGGCACGGTGTTATGGATGGCGTCAATGGCGGCTTTCAGCTGCCGAGAAAGTACCCCTCCAGTGATGTGCAACAGTGGGCTGTGGCCAAAAACGCCCACAAACAGCAGGACAAGCGGCAAAAGCGGCACAGTGGTGAGTGTTCTGATAGCGTGTCCCGCGCTGTGTGAAACCTTGCTTGGATTTATGCGCCTCCTGGCGCAGGACCGTGGTGCGTCACTCCGCCGGGGCTTCTGGGTCTTGTACTCCCCCCTGGCACAGCATTATGGAAGGCGGCAATGGCGGCTTTCAGCTGCCGAGCATAACGGGGCACTGGGGCCTTCGGTCTCCAATGTGCAGCCATAATGATTTTGGTGATGTGGGTGCCCTAGGTGGGCACCAGGATACCCACTTTGAAAACAAAAAATACAAAAAAGAATAATACATTAGCATCAGAAGTCACTTATTTATTATTCACTGATATGTGGAAGGAGTGCCCCATAAGGCCCTAGGGCTTTTAGGAAAAATATTTGTATTCTTGATGGTGCCTCTAGAAGGGACAGGGGAACCACCATCCTTTGTTTTAATGTAGTGGGGGCTTCAGGGAGTGCAACAACCCCCCAGCTATATTAAAAAAAATACATTGTCTCCTTGGTCAATCAATTCATTACTCAAGGAGAGCTTACCATGCTTTCTAAAAGCACTGCAGCTGTGTGTTCTTCTGCTGGACTGCAATGCCCCTTATGGCTGGTTCTATGGCTGCAGTTTGTGGCTTGAAAAAAGATAAAAAACACAGAAACATGTTTTTAGGTGCTTTATCAAACATAATGTGCCATAATTACTATTATTAAATATTGCAATGTGAATTTATGAAATATACATTTGGTTATAGTCATAGGTGACTTTTTAGGTCTCGCAGAGAGACCTATTGCCACCCATCCACAAAACTGACTTTTTACGATGAGGATTTCCAACAGTTCACGTGAATCACGTGACCACAAGCTCCTCGTGCACGAGCTTGCATTCGATCATCAAAGGCAGCCCAGTCTCCCTCACACGCAGGCCGTCCACCGCCCTTCCTCTCCACCCCATCCCTCTCCAGCGCCTGCCTTCCGTGTCTCGCATTTGATCATCAGAGGCAGCCCAGCCCAGCAGGCAGCCCACCCCCTCCCTCTCCATATGGGCAGCCCACCCCCTCCCTCTCCAGTGCCTGCCTTCTCTCTCACATCGCCTCACTGCTGCTTGGTTTTTTTTGCTTTCACTACGTTCTTTCATTTTTATTATGGCGCACTTGCACCTTTCTGTTGTGCACTGGGCACCCAAACATCATTTTTTTAATTTAAATTAACAACACTGAATGCTCGACAATGGCGCCTGCTTCCTGCAGCCTCCTCCCGCCCCAGATGCTGCTCTTACAAGTACAATCAAATATTTTAGTATTTTGCTTTCCCTTTGCTTTCTAAGGATTAGCGTATTCTCTAGATTCAAGTTGCAGGCAGCCCACTCCCTCCCTCTCCAGCGCCTGCCTTCCGTGTCTCGCATTTGATCATCAGAGGCAGCCCAGCCCAGCAGGCAGCCCACTCCCTCTCTATATGGGCAGCCCACCCCCTCCCTCTCCAGCGCCTGCCTTCTCTCTCGCATCGCCTCACTGCTCGTACCCCTAATTATTCACTTCACAAGCCACATACTTGATCCATTACTTGCGGACAAACTTTTCATGTGATACAAGTCACAACATAAGTACAAAGTGTGGCGCACGAATTGTATTTGGCTGTATCCGTCATTGCATCACAAGTCACAACATAAGTAAAAGTGTGGCGCCCGAATTGGATTTGGCTGTATCCGTCATTGCATCTAAATATATGAGACAAGTTTGATGTTTTGTTTCATTTAAAGCTACATTCTTTCATTTTATTATGGCGCACTTGCACCTTTCTGTTGTGCACTGGGCACCCAAACATCGTTTTTTTAATTTAAATTAACAACACTGAACGCTCGACAATGGCGCCTGCCTCCTGCAGCCTCCTCCCGACCCAGATGCTGCTCTTCAAAGTACAATCAAATATTTTAGTATTTTGCTTTCCCTTTGCTTTCTAAGGATTGGCGTATTCTCTAGATTCAAGTTGCAGGCAGCCCACCCCCTCCCTCTCCAGCGCCTGCCTTCCGTGTCTCGCATTTGATCATCAGAGGCAGCCCAGCCCAGCAGGCAGCCCACCCCCTCCCTCTCTATATGGGCAGCCCACCCCCTCCCTCTCCAGCGCCTGCCTTCTCTCTCGCATCGCCTCACTGCTTATACCCCTAATTATTCACTTCACAAGCCACATACTTGATCCATTACTTGCGGACAAACTTTTCATGTGATACAAGTCACAACATAAGTACAAAGTGTGGCGCACGAATTGTATTTGGCTGTATCCGTCATTGCATCACAAGTCACAACATAAGTAAAAGTGTGGCGCCCGAATTGGATTTGGCTGTATCCGTCATTGCATCTAAATATATGAGACAAGTTTGATGTTTTGTTTAATTTAAAAAAAAATATATTTTATTTCTACTGCGCGCAAACACGCCGACTACAGCCTCTCTGTCACTTAGCTGCACGTTCTTTATTCCCCCCCCCTCACTCTCATGCACGCTCTTCACACTATTCTGTGGACCATCAGGTTTTTTTTTTTTTTTCGAGGGACTGGGGGCGCCGTCTGGGGACAATACCACACCAGGATACCAAAGTGCTTTAAGCACAGCCATAAAGATTGTTATCTGTTGGCGGACATCCCCTGTGAAATGCAAATCGGAGCTAAAGGAAACGACAAACACAACGGCCCATCCACAGTCACATCATAAGAAGCAAGTGTGGCGCCCGGTTGGTACTTTGCTGTTTTCGGTATTGCATATCGATATATGATACAAGTTACATGCTTTTGGGAGTTTTCATTTACTGAAAGCAAACACGCAGATGACAGCCTATCTTACTTAGCTGCAACTTCGTCCATTCCACCCCCCCCTGCCTCTCATGCACGCTCTAGTATTGAGCGTATTCATCTGGCCACAGATTCCTCCAAAATGTTAGGGATAAACATGCTAACACGCACACCACAGCCTACCTATCACTCAGCTGCACGTTCGTTCAGTCCACCTCACCCCTTCCCTCTCAGGCACGGTCTGTGCTCGCCAACCACAAGTCAGGCCACAGACTTCATTACTTGCGTGCTATTCTTTTCGGTGATACAAGTCGACATTTAATGCAAAAAGGTGATACAAGTCACACAAGTACAAAGTGTGGCGCAAGACTTATTTTGCAGTTTCGGTCATTGCATACAAATATATGAAACAAGTTTCATGCTTTAACGCAAACACGCAGACCACAGCCTATCTCTCTCAGATGCATGTTCGTCCATTCACCCCCCCGCCCCTTCCTCTCATGCACGGTCTTGAAGCTCCATTTTATTTTTTCTCAAACTCCAATACTCTGGCCACACACACACACACACACACACACACCACCAGCCATCAGTGCACGATTTCATCAGACATACACACACAACACCAGCCAACAGTGCATGCTTGCACCAGGCACACACACACACACATCACCAGCCAACACTGCACAATTTCACCCGGCACACACAGATACACCAGCAGGCATCACTGCACAATTTAGACAGGCATACACACCACCGCCCGTCAGTGCACATTCTCACCATGCACACACACACACCACCAGACATCAGTGCACGCTTTCACCAGGCATACACAACACCGGCCGTCAATGCACGCTTTCATCAGGCGCACGCACACACACACACACACTTGCAACAGGCACACACACACACATCACCAGCCATCAGTGCACAATTTTACCCGACACACACAGATACACCACCAGCCATCAACCAGGCCAATTAAGACATGCTTACGCCACGTACACATCCTATCAGACGATAGTGCATGTTTCTTTCACGCACATACAGGCCGTGACTCGCATTTCTGCCCAGCCAACCCTCTTATTTACTACCTTTCTCTGCTCTCGGTTTAAACCTGTTCCAATGGCACAATATATGTTTTACTTTTACTAAAAAAACAATATCTGCGCAGTTATTTGTTACAACACAGCTGTTTGGTTGATGCAATTGAACGATGTTTTAAGATAGGCACAATTGATGTTATGTGCATCTAATGTTGTGTAATGTTACTTTCATGGCAGCAGGGCTTTCTGTGCACTATCAAGTGGCACTCTCCTCCAAGATGACATGGCCACATTACTAAACTTTTAGCCATTTTCAAGTGCCATATTTGCAAGTATTGGCTCATGTGTGCGAGAGCCTCAGAGAAAGGCCCCAAAAGTTCTTCCTTATACTTTTCAGATCATAAGTACAAAGTGTGTCGCATGATTTGGATTTTGAAGTATACGTTATTACATGTAAATATATGAGACAAGTTTGATGCTTTTGTTAATTTACATTCTTTATCTTTACTGCGCGCAAACACGCCGGCTACAGCCTCTCTGTCAGTCTGCTGCACGTTCTTTATTCCCTATCTTACTTAGCTGCAACTTCGTCCATTCCACCCCCCCCCCTCCCTCTCATGCACGCTCTACGCTCTCCAAACACAATACTCAGGCCACATACTCCTCGGTCTTATTCATCACAAAAAAATATTCACCTGGCCACAGATTCCTTCAAAATTCAAAACTCTTTGCAAACAATCAACAACAACTGGTTCTAATATGTTCTCTCAATGTTTTAAGCTTTATTAGAAATGTTACAAAATAATGTTAATATTTCACTTCTGTTCTTGGATTTTCATCACAGTAAAATACACTGAACATAATCTTCCCATAAGTTATTTGCAAAACTTTAAGCTATTGCCACTATACATTACAATAACTTTTATTTAAGTATTAATTATTAAAACAAATAAAAGCCATTGTTATTTGTAATATTAATACTTCAAAGTCATGTAAATACAACACATATTGCATTAGAATGCTATAGGTGTCACGTTTGCAAAAGTTAAAAATATTGGCATTGTAAATGACAAAGCTAGTAATTTGCCTACTTTCAATACCAACACATAAATCAAATATTTGTCATTTGCAATACCAATACCTCAAACTTTCCTAATGCGAGACCTATTGCATTGCAAATGCTTGTTGACATAGCCAGTAGGTCTGCATTATATTTGATGAGGCGTTGACCCCTTGATAAAGCCAATAGGCCTACCACTTTTAGTATTTTGACCCTTTGACAAAGGCAGTAGATCTGGCTTGGTTTAAAGGACACACATTATATTGTTACACATAGTCAGCCATATATAGCAGGTTGGGGTTGGGTGCAGGGCTTGGCTATAGGCCAGACCCTGCACCCATGCCGTAAAGGTATGGGTCAGAAAACTGCCCCAAACTCCATGCCGTGCATGGCACACCGCGCACAGATCACCATGCAGGGCCGAAGGGCATGCACTGCAGGGCTGTGTGCCCATAGGGGGTTGGGCCACAGAGCATGGCCACAGTCCAGGCCATTGCCAAACTCTACATTACATGAGCAGCAAAAGTCTTGGTCATCAGCAGTGACAGCCAGGTGCTTTTTCCAAACCCAAGACACATGCAGCCAAAGGCACCACTGAAAAAAAAACTACTACTCTGTCTCTTCTTTCTTTTCTGTATGGAGAACTCCACTATGGTAGCTGCAACATCTGCACACATAATTATTATTAATGACGCTCAGCTGGGGTTAGCAGTCTTACTAACCCCAATCCCACACTGTAAAGAGGTTGGGACTGATGCTTCCTATCACTGGCTGACCCACAACAAGTTCAGTCCACGAGAGGAGTCTGCAGTTTGAATAGTCAGGAACCAGTGAGGCTTCCCTCCCACCACCAGAGATCATTGCTGCGGCAGGGTACGTTGATTTTTTAAAAATATTTCATGCATGCATGCATGCATGTATGTACATATGAATGTATTTGTACTTATGAGTGCATGCTGCGAATTGGTGTAGGTGTGCCTGTGTGCATGTGAATGTATGAGTGTGACAGTGTGTGCATGTGTGGCCTGCCCACTCCCCCTGCTCAAATTACCAGCCGCCACTACCCATAAGAGTAAGACATCTGCAGTTTGTTCAATACATATTTGAAGATGGAATAGTGATAGTGACAAAACAGACTCAAGTGCATCTCAGACTTACGTTGGAGTCGGTTAAACACCACACACAGCCAACTACTAGTACTCTAACACACAATCCCATAAAACAATGGAGGCAGGCAATAAAACTAACATACAGAGAAGTATATAAAATATATTAAATTACAATCCAAGATTGTGACACATTCAACCCAAATGATACTGTAAGTGGAAGGGAAGGAACAATTAACATTTAATTTCATTTCATTTCATTTCACTTAAAAACATAAATGTAATAATACATTATGTTACAATGCAGGTGTGTAGTTATCTAGTCCCTTGCGCCTGTCGTAGTCCTAAGTGAATAGGAATTTGCTAAATGCATTTTAATATTCATGATGAAAACATATATAACCTTTATTTTTAAATGATAACTTCATGATTATTTTTATAGGGAGAGTTACATCTCAGTCACTTCTAATGTTTAGATAACTTCACATAACTGTGAACAGAGATTTCTTACCTGACCTTACTTTTTTATTTTTTTTTAGTAAGAGAAGATCATTAAATTATAAGTACAGCGAGATAACCCCCAAAAGAAAATGCAACACCCAGTCTCTCTGCTCAGATTGAATTACATCAAAATCACATCATACCAAATTCGTTTGAATGCATGACACAATAAGTCTTTACATCAAAACACATCGTCGATGGGAATATTATAGAAATATGTGTCCCCATATACTATGAGGTTTTGAAAGACCTCTTTTCCCTTTAGCTTTTAGAGAAGCGCATTTCAGTCTATAACATGGTACATCAAAATAAACCAAGAATTTATTGTAGGTGGAGATTGTCTTTGTTACCATCACACAATGCAAAGTCTTGCATAGATGATAGAGATAAATAAAATAGTATGTTCAATATTAGTACTTTCAGATTAATACCGAGCATGATATTCAAGATGTCAAATTCTACCTTAGTCGCTAGCTTCTCAGCTAGCCAGCTTGCAGTGTCGCCCCAGTTGTAAGTAGTGAGCACGCAGCAAAAATCTGGATCATATCTGCTGCCCTCAGGTCGCAATGCGAGCGCGGCATAAGTATTTCGGTTTTAAGATCATTTAGCAAGACTCTCTGGTTTGTAATAGAGCCTACAGATAGTTTTAAATTGTGCAAAGGAGATGGTACATGCCTGCAAAAACATGTGTGCGCCCACCATCTGGCCAAGCTTACTAGTCTATTTATCGGGCAATTTCACCAAACCAAGAGTATTATATCCAGTAAATCATTAGTCTAAAAAAAGGGGGATGGACTTCGAATTACGTAATGGCGTATCTGTAAATATTTGAAAAGGTTCTTAGGCGGGAGTGCAAACAAATCTCATTGAGTGCAAATCATGTTGAATTGGAAAAAATGACCAATTGTTTTCAACCCTTGGTTGTGCCATATATTATATATAGCACTGTGAATAAATGAGGTAACATTAGAATTATTGCACACTGGTGCAAAAAAGTGGGCATACAACATACATGATATTGCATTTTTACCCCGTTCAAGCCAGATACACAATACAACCTGAGCCATCTTAAATCTCACTCGCTAGAAATAATTAGGATTCTGCGTGAGAAGGAATCATAGGTTTCTCCAACCAAAACTATTTCATAAAAAGGAAACATTCTCTTATTGCATTTCTCAGTCACAAGACACTGAATACATTCGGGAATGCTGCCAAAAATATGTATTTCAAGTTTGACAGCACCTATCCACCCTCTTTTAGTGGCAGAGTCAAGAGTTTGATGATGCGCCTTGCTCTCTGATAGCTCCATACAAAGCTGCCAGTTGCAGAATCATGGCGTCTAAAAAAAGAAATAGGAACCGAGAGGGGGTAGCATGGAATGAGTACAGAAACTTTGGGAGCCTGTCATTTTCATGTTGGTACACCTCCTGATTAATGATTTATAGGCAAAGCCAACATCACATATGTGAAATACTTTTAGAAAAAAAAGGTATCACAGTTGAGTGTGAATATTTCATGCATATTACTTGATATAGTGATATCTATATATGGGGTGTTGGTAGTAACCCTAGTGGTTAAGTGATATAATATGATTTGTTATTATTTAATTTATAGCCAAGTACCCTTTCAAAGTCTAATGCTTCATGCTCAATACGCTCTATATTTAAGGGGCTGGTCATATGAGTTTGCAGTGCTGAGCCCGCTCTCCAACGGCACAGCACTGCCAAAGCCACGGAAAGACCGCCCGCCTGATTACGAGTTCAACTTCTGCATGTGGACGGTATTTTTGCCATTCCCATGGCAGTGCCAGAAAATGGCACTGCAAAGGGCACTGCAAAATTGTTGTAGCCTGGCGTGGACTGAGAAGTCCATGCCGTGCTGGAACTTGGGGTGCAAGCAGACAGGGGGCACATCTTGTACCCCCCGAATGCATCCCCATGTGATGGGGGCATGGGGACCTGTGGGGCCCTTTTTGTTTCTCCACTGCAGTCTTTTCATGGCAGACTTACCATCATGAAAAGGCTGGCAGTGAAGGAACTCAAAATATGCTTGGCAGGACGGCACCAGTCCCGCTCTGCATATGGTATTGGCCCTTCGCCACACCGGCACAAGGGAACGGCGGTTCCCTGGCCCAGACCGCGATCCACCATCAGTACGATGGTGAAAGTCATAATCAGACAGATGGTCAACCGCCACTGATGTGCCAATGTGAGTGCGGCAGTCATATCGCTAGACTCCTAATCAAGTTCTAAGATTGTGTCACCAAAGTATGTAGTGATATCGTCTGCATATATGGTTAATTGGACTCTAGTCCCACTGTTTTCTGTAGATGCTAGGGGTTGATTATTAAGGAGCCAAGATAACTGCAGTTCGAGATACATGATAATACCGGTGACATTGGCACTGCTGGCGAGTGCCCCACTTAGGGGCCGATTCAGATCTGGGTCGGAAAGCACTCCAACTGTGCCGGATCCGGGGTGTTTTCCGACCAATCCGGACTCCTGCAGTCCGACTGAGCGAGTACGATGCGGCTGTATGCTGTCGGACTCGGTTCGGTCGGACTCCCATAGAAGTCAATGGGAGCCGATCGTATGACACGTACATGGGCTCCCATTGACTGAATGGGTACATCGCGGACAAGTGCACCCCCTAGAGAGGGTATGTGTCGTGCCATCCGCACCGTACATGCCTAGGTTGGGGAGACCCATGGATCTCCCCCTGTGTCCGCGCGGACCCCGATGTCCAACTCCGGGAACTATTGCGAGCCGGACGATCCAACTCGATCCGGCTGTCCGAATCAAGCATCGTACTAGCTTGGTCGTGAAACATCTCCATTGAGCGCCACGGTTTGCTTGTGACTGAGTCGTACGGAGCGGTTCGGACCCAGAAACGATTCGGACAGAGATTTCGTGCTTCTTCGCATCGTACTTCGACGGACGGACCTGTGTACGACTCGGACGGAAATTCAGCCTCTGAATCGGATCCGCTAATGCCGAACCCGATTCGGTGCCCTTCCGACCGAGATGGGAATCGGCCCCTAAATCATGAAACCTTCAAATGCCTCCCCACAGACAGGCACCCATGCATTAGGCTGTCGATAATGGCTCTTAACACAATTAATATACTTAGTGCAAATCCGATTTTTGCTATAGTAGCCCCGAGATAGGACCAGGAGGCCCTGTCTAACGCCTTCTCAGCATTGAGGTGGATCACACCAACAGATTTTTGTGGATTATTTACAGCATCAAAAATGGTAATATCAGTGTTTATGTGAATAGTGGTGTCCCTTTCTGCAATAAAGCGGCGTTGAAAAGAATTGGCAAATGTGTTGATTACCATAACAAGCCTAGGAGCTAGACTTTTAGCTTCAATTTTCCCACCTGCGTTGAGAAGGGATTTCAGTTGGTATAATCCTCTTTCCATGAAGGGCTTCCCTCTTTTTTAAAAGAAAATTACAATATTGACAGAGTCTCAGGATGTAGGAATGACCAGCTTTGATCAAATCTACAGATTCTGTCTAATGTCACAGTTTGTTTTAATATGTCTAGTTTTCTAATGGGCGCAATTAGATCCAGGAGGTGACAACCAGTCTTAGAGGGGGCTTTCTCAGTTACCATGATGTTATTGATTGGGCGAGGATGTCTATTTTCATTATTGACTGTATAGTTTGGGTTTTTTAACACATCAATTTTATTGATCTGTGTTTCATATATATTTATCGAATCTCTAGATCTTAGCTTATTGTTTTTATCTGCTTATGTTTTATGGAGACTCCATTTCTCTTTGGACTCTTGACTTTTATTGTTCTTGTCTGTTATGATTTTAATCAATCAAATAAAGAGAACTGACTGATCAATAATCTCAATAATTTAAAGCAGGCAAAACAGGGGCGACTAGGCCCATAAAACGTTTTTAAAACTCTGCAGGAATTCTAAGCTTCAACCTTTCTAGATCAATTTGTGGAAGCCTTCTTTTAAGTGTTTCATCCATTTTTAACCACTCTTTTCCTATTCCCCCAACAACCCAATCTGTCCCTCCTGAAGTTGGCCTCCATTAGAGAAAATCATCTGAATTATTATTGGTAATGAAGAACAACAGCTGGCTGCTCCCCACAGACGAAAGTTGAGGCATTCCAGAAAAAAGGAAAAAAAAGAAACGGAATAAATAGTATGATACCTATGCCATAAATGCTCACTGCTCAATGAGAGAGCTCCACTCCCAGACATAGAAAAACTGTATCGCTGTTGATGAATGAAATCTGCTTAGGACAAAATGAACAAACCGATTATTTTCACCACTAGTTTACAAATACTGCATTGAACTTTAAACTCTAAGCCAATGGTATAATAACTGATGTGATGTTCATAAACCTCACTCAAACCACCACCAACCACCGAAAAGCCTCAGCTTGCAGATTCAAACAATTTTGAGAAGATTTTGTGTACAAACCCCACAAGGCCCCAAGACCGTATTACAGAAACTGGAGGGGTTAGAAGAAGTGATATTTTGGGCATAATTCCCAAGAATCACAGAAAAATATGTTTACACGTGCGGTTAAGACATCTGTGTCCATCGCAATAGCAACAGCTTAGCAGCTGACTCTTCTTTGCACAGGTAGATTAGGCCACATGTGAATACTTTCAGCCAAGTAGGCTCCCAAAGAAAAACCTGGGCCCCTAGATCTTTCATTGGAGCAATGTGTTTTCTAAGCATCCATCTCCTCTTTACTGTAGAAAGGAAAATGTCTGACCTCTCAAAATGCTTGACATTTTCATTTTCTACAGTGATAGGAGAGGAACACTTAGTGCTAGCATAAAACATTACAGATGCAAATCAGTATGGCTTGTGAATACCTGCATCCAGGCCTTAGTAAATTGCTCTGTCGGAGTGGAAACCAATTGACCCTCCATATTTGGGCGTCCAAATCCCAGTCAGAGAGATCAGGAAATGTTTTCTGAAACAGAGTGATCATAAACTGCTGGGCATGTTTAGTTCAGACTTTTCTTTGACTTCCAAGATCCACAGATAGTTGTGGCGTTGCCTGCTTGAGATCCTCAGTTTTTCCCCACACAGCAAATATGCACATTTGTACATCCAAACATTCTTGAATGCAAGTCACTGCTTCCTCCTTCTCAACAGTTCTCTGTTCAAGTTCTTTGATTAGATCAATGTCTTGGGCAATTAGACACACGGTTTTATGCATCTTGCCGTTATTGCTCCTCATCTTGAGCGTGGGATTCCTTTAAATAGTTGGAAACTGTCCTTTAAGGAAGGCTCCCTGAATCTTGAGCAATCGTAGAAAGAGTGTGAGTACCATTAATAATTATCTGTGCTTTCTACATGAATCTATTTCAGTGGGCTCTTAGGTGGGGATCCTGAAGTGATCGAAGAATATTGGGCCATGTTTACTGTCTGAAGGCACAACCAACTACTCATGCTTGGCTGATCAGTGACAGAAGGGACAGATCAAGTCTATTTTAGGACCCCCCCAACATTTGCTGAGACTTCTGTGGTGGAATTTTTCCCAATGGACTTACACTGTTGAAACACCAAGTATCAAGCCCCCCTTATTTATTTTGCCACACTTCCCTTTCAATCCTTTCTTGGGGTGTGCTACTCTGGTCAAGAGGATACACTGGATTGTTTGCATTTTTGCAGAGGACAGAAACAGATCTCGGGGCTGCAGATTGTGTGGGGCAAATATTGGCAGCAATAGACAAGTTAGGTAGAGGGTCATTCTCTCTGAGCACAATATTTCCTGAGAGGTTAATGGTCAAAGCTTCTTTCATGGACACCATCAATGTACTGCCGCCATCAGTCTTAGGATTCTCCTCTTATCCCCACCAGACAAGATGGAACAGGATTCAGAGCTACTGGGATAATCAGCGCTATTAGGACAGACAGAACTAAGAGAGGCAGATGCAGAAATGTCAGTGGCAATTACAGGTGCCAATTCATTAATGTAACAATGATCACAAAAAGTATAAACAGTTTTTCGATTGGTAAACCAACCACAGCATTTTCTGTAATGACCGGTATAGGAGTCATCATGTGAGCTTTGGACTTCATGGCCTCCCAAATCACAAGCATACTCCCCTGCAACACTAAGGTTATTGAAAAAGGGGCTCCCAATCAACTTTTTACTTACCAAAGCACTGGATGAATGGGAAGTGGCAGTTGAACAAGCTTAATATAGAAGCTGGCATAAGTACCTCTGAAAACCAGCGTCTGTCTCAACATCATTGTCCTTGTTTGCCCTGAGTCTGTCCCCCTCATGAGGAATGAACCTCCCCGTAACCTTTCCTTTAGCAAGTGCAGACAATGTTGAGATCCAATACCGGGAGTGTCCACTTTTGTGCTGAGGCCACTTAGATGAAAGTGGGTGTAAACCCCCACTAACCCCACCTCGGATAATGGCAGGCTGCACCCTCTTCTTCTGGGAAGAGGCATTTGGTTCTCAGGACACCAGTGCAGTTCCAGATGTGAGTTTGCCAGGTGGGAGACAAGTGATCATCATGATGGCCCCAGGTAAGTGTCCACGGCTGTCTTGGCTCTCTTGCTGGCTATCATGACTCCCAGGAAGGGTTATAGAAACAATGATTGTATACAGGAAAGTTTGGTCATGCCGTATCCTTTCTCACATTGAAAAGGTGGTGTTATGGTGATAGCATATTAGCAGTACCAGCAGTTCTCACCAGTGGGAGCTAGCTCAGCTGCTTCCAACCTACATCTTTCACCACCCTTAACTGACCTTTCTGAAACAGAAGGCAACATAATACCTTTGGCATCAAAGACATAGTTCTAAATAGACTTTTTGAGATGTCTATCCATCATTCTTTGTGAATAGTCTCATCGGGTTATGCCACAGGACCACCAGGCATAGTTAATATATTAGATATCCGACAGGCTCCAGGTAATAGAATCCTCAATGATACATTCCCCATTTCTGTGTTTTTCATTCCCATAATCATTTTGTAATATAAGATTAATCAATCTGCTAAGCTAAAAGGGTGGCTCACACATGCAAGTTTATCTTTGATCTGATTTCAGAATTCAATTATAAAAGTTATTGGATAAATTAAAAAATATAGTCTGGTTTACAATAGTGTACATGAGGAAGTGCTTCGCATCAGCAACCACATTAAAAGGACTACTTTTGCCATGGACACTGAGGAGCAGGCAGACCTTGATGACATCAAGACTCAGCCTGGCTCCTTTGGAGGGAATTTAAATTAAGCAACAATGGTGCACAGAAACACTTCATCAGTGAATGCGGAAAAAATAAGACAGTGTGCAGACAGGAGAAATTTGAAGAAATAGAGCCCCACACTATAAAATGAGAAGCAACAAGGTGA
This sequence comes from Lissotriton helveticus, assembly GCF_964261635.1. Lineage (NCBI taxonomy): Eukaryota > Metazoa > Chordata > Amphibia > Caudata > Salamandridae > Lissotriton > Lissotriton helveticus. The sequence continues at coordinate 697,056,669 of NC_136063.1, forward strand.
AACACAAACAGTTCAATCATTTTGCACAGGAGAAATGTGGTTATGCAGTTACAGCAGAAGACCTAGGTACTTTAAAAATTCGGACATGCCCTGTGATAATGCATACCTGATTCAGTTCAGATCTAATTTGCCAGCTATAAACACCATTGCCGAATGACCACATATGATGTAAGCATGCACACAGCTAGTCCCCACACATGCACAAAATAAACTGAGTCTACATGTGTGGCAAGTAATAGCATCTGTGTGCACATGCTCCAATCAGCACATCCGCTATACATTAACAGGCCATCAAAAGCCAGAACACAATGGGGTTTAAAGCAGTGACAGGGTTGGGCGAGGGGTTGATTTGTGGATGGGGCTAACACCAGGAGGTGCGAGGGAGCAAGCAGCGAAGGAAGGGAGAAGGTAGGGGAAACGAAAATCAGCCATGATAGAAGCAGTGATGGGGAGGGGGTTATCTGAGTATGAGGCATGAGTGTGTGTGGGAAGAGACAGAGTTGGTAAAAGCTGGAGCAATGTGTAGAGTGCTGAAAAAGAAAGAAAAATGTAGGTCCTAAAATAGTTGTCAAATCAGGAGCAGTGGACTTTTGCAAGTACTTGGTCCATGCTCAGGAGGGGAGGGCTAAACACAAGAAGAGGCATGACCAAGCATGCCAGGGTCAATTGTTGACAATGAATATGAGACAGACGATGGAGCATGCAAATGGGAAGCCTGTGGGTAGGCTGAAGCCCACAGATTAAACACTTATCTCTTCGATACAGCGCATGCACTGTCTAGGCGAGACCTAAAAGGAAGCCTACACATTAAAGCTAGTGTGGATTTATTACAACGGCACTGTGTACCTATGCAAACTGTCAGGCGTTTGGTTAATGCCATATATTACGAAAAACACTCTCTCCTTCCTGAAACATTGAATGTCAGTTCAGTTGTTTTAAGCCTATTTTTTAATCCTCCCTCTTATTTTGGATTGAGGTTCACAATAAATGTTGCCCTAGTATCAAAAGAAAAAGAAAGTACAGCTTCAGAGTCAGGCCATAGTTAGTAACATGTCAGGCTAGTGTCTAATGTGGCACTGACTATTACTCAGGTGTACCTGACATGCAGAGGCACCGTCTGTGCATTATTTTTCTATTTAAATAATTTAAATCAAAACATGCTCCTTCTCTCAGCTCAGATGGTTTCAGTTTGTGCGGCACTGTATCAGCACTAAACCCCCAGAATGCATGACCCGACATAATCTAACCAAATGTAACCAAACCTAACACAGCCTAATCTAACCTAACCTAACCAAACATAGCATAACACAGCATAATTTGACATAGCATAGCATGACATGGATGATGTGACATAGCATAACAGGAAATGACACACAAGACGATCCTAGGTTGAGAGAAAATATCCGTGTGATATCTGAGTTTGAGATTACAACAAATTGTTTTCATCAGCTCTCTCCTGTCTGGACACAGGTGGGTAAGACGGTGCTGCAAGTGGGATAATTCGAAAGCTTGCAGCGATATATTGTGTCTGGTCACAAGAAGCAACCACTTTGGGTTTTTTCTCCTCATAACGATCTTGACAAATCAGAGGTTCTTGCTCTAGAGGCACAATTTGGGAAACAATGTTGCGCCAAAATAATATTCGAAAGCTGCGCAATTACTAGCCACATTTTATGCAGATTTCAGTGTTGTATGCTCATTTGTTTTGCTGATCTCATAAGACAGACACTTAAATGCGTTCATCAGGCAAACGAGGTTCTGGGCTGCTCTTCATAACACTGCAATGGCAGGTTACTTAGGTGTCACAGATCCTTTCAAATTCTCAGCAGAAACTTTTACACTACATTTTTATCCAGCAGTTTTCCTTTGCATCATACTCTCCTTACGAGTGGCCTGGTAACTCCCCTTAAGTGAGTTTGCAATGGAGGGGTGGACTAGTGGTTCTTTTGCGCTGAAAAACCCCCACACACACTTGAGGGAAAGCTGCAGAAGTCAAAAGTGAGATTGTATTCCATCTCGAGAACACAGAGCCTTCAGGTCAATGTGAGGGAAAATAGATGTCAGTAAAAACCTTCATCTGAGAGGGGAAAGGGCCAGCACATCTAGGGTGGCTGAATATGTGACTAATTGCACTTTCAGAGGTACGTAATTCATTACACCACTGAAATGGTTAGCATTGTGACAATATCAAGGACGTAAGCTCTCCCGCTACCTCCTACCTCCCTAGGGATAGACAACTTAAAACTTGTCTTGAAGAGGCTCAGTTGAAAAGGGGAAGAAGGCAACAGGAAAGCAAGCAATGTGGTTAACAATACTTTGCAGCCCTCTCAGATAGCAATTCCAACAAGCATTTGCAATGCAATAGGTCTCACATTTTTCAAGAGCTTGAGCTATTGGCTTGTAAATGCCAGTAGCCTAAACTATTGCAATGCTAATTTTATTTTGCTGTCAAATCACCATGCTGCACTTTCACATGCATGAAGGCTGAGCCCCTATCTTTAAAATAGCTGTGTCTAATAGAAGGTGGGTGGCCACTCAAACTCTCATAAATGCGAGACTTGTAGCATTGCCAATAAGTGTACGCCATTCTCCCAGATGATTGGAAACGTTGTGCTTGCAGGAGGGCAAAATCCATTAAAGAAAATAGTGCTTACAGACGAAATAAAACATACCGTGTAGCAACAGAAGTAAAAGGGCCAGTCCTCATGGTAGGTATCAAATGAAGGCAAGGCGGTACTAAGGAGAGACTAACAAGGCAAAGAAGGACTCAGAAGCCAGGATTAACAAAGGACAATGACAAAAGCCGAAAGTCAAATACCTAACTGAATACAGCATGCCTCGCAGAACAGCACATGCGCTGCCCTGGCTCGACCTAAAAAGGTGTACTAACCAGAGCCCTCAAGAAACCGATTGAACTAAAGAGCAACACCTGGGCTTTATGCCGAAATACCAAGACACAGGAAAATATTAGGAACTCTGCCACTATGAAGAGCTGGAAAGCCCCTCAACATCTAAAGAAATCATATTTGAGAAACAGGATAAGGCTCAACGTGTGCTGGTACAATAATTTAAAATTAACAAATGAATATTCACACTAATTTGAAGGATAATCATAAATTATAGGTAGGAAGTTAGAAAAAGAATAAGCATTCGAAAATATCTGCAGTAATATAATTTTTATTGACAACTGTAAGGAGAGCACCAATGAAGCTGCATAAAAGGTTGCAGTGTTCTTATAATTAGAAAGGAGAAGAGAGTAGAACCAATAACTGAAATCTTGGCCAGGTTGGTCTTCAAAGGCATAGACTCACTTACAAACATTTGTGGGCAAGCTGTGAACTCCACTGGCAATGGTTAGCAATCAATTCAACGGTTCAGCTCAAACACTAAAATATGCACCTCCTGCAGAGCAGACCAGACATATCTTCAGTGATGATCAAGAGGACGCCCTGGTTATCTGCACCAACACCCTCCAAAGTATTGCAGACATCCTCCGCACCCCACCTGCAGGAGCAGGGCAGCCCAGCTGCCTCGATGTCACCTCCACCCCTGCACCGTCCACACAGCAGAAAGCACACACCACCATGGCTGGCTCACAGGGCCCCAACGACCAACACATGGCATTCCAACACCATGTGTTAGGGTGCCAGGAGAAGATGGCCAAGCAGCTGAGGGTGGGTTTTGACCTCATGGAGCCAAACTAGATGCCATAAGTGGGTGTCTGAGTCCCATCAGGGACCACTTACAGTCCCTAACCGACACCCACTGTCTGCTCCACACTCTCCAACAATCCTTGGCTGACCTCGCTAGAACCATTACTCAGATACAAGAACTGTCTAGTCAGACAGGCTCCAGCGATGACAGCACAGAGTTGGCATGTATAGATAACTTCACATAACTGTGAACAGAGATTTCTTACCTGACCTTACTTTTTTATTTTTTTATAGTAAGAGAAGGTCATTAAATTATAAGCACAGAGAGATAATCCCAAAAGAAAATACAATACCCAGTCTCTCTGCTGAGATTGAATTACATCAAAATCACATCATGCCAAATTCGGTTGAATGCATGACACAATAAGCCTATAAATCAAAACACATTGTCGATGGGAATATTATAGAAATATTTGTCCCCATATACTATGAAGTTTTAAAAGACCTCTTTTCCCTCTAGCTTTTAGAGAAGCGCATTTCAGTTTGAAAAATGGCACATCAAAATAAACCAAGAATTCATTGTAGGTGGAGATTGTCTTTTTTACCATCACACAATGCAAAGTCTTGCATAGATGATAGAGATAAATAAAATGGGATGTTCAATATTAGTACTTTCAGATTAATTTCCCTCAGGTCGCAATGCGAGCGCAGCATAAGTATTTCCATTTTTAAGATCATTTAGCAAGACTCTCTGGTTTGTAATAGAGCATACAGCTAGTTTTAAATTGTGCAAAGGAGATGGTACATGCCTGCAAAAACATTTGTGCACTCACCATCTGGCCGAGCTTACTAGTCTATTTATCGGGCAATTTCACCAAATCATTTTGCCTGAAATCAGTAAAGCAGGCACAAACCTGTCTGATAGGGAACCTAGCCCTCTCATCGAGTATTATATCCTGTAAATCATTAGTCTAAAAAAAAGGGGGGATGGACTTCGATTTAGGTAATGGCGTAACTGTAAATATTTGAAAAGGTTCTTAGGCGGGAGTGCAAACAAATCTTATAGAGTGCAAATCATGTTGAATTGGAAAAAAATGACCAATAGTTTTCAACCCTTGGTTGTGCCATGTATTATACATAGCACTGTGAACAAGCATTAGAAATGCAATCGGGCTCGGATTTATTTGAGTTTGAGCTAATGGCATTGTAAATGCCAATGTCTTTTTGCCATGTGTTATGGAGTGTGTGCATGTGGTGTGTAGTGGAAGTATGTTGGTTGAATTGTAATTTTACCAATGGTGGCATGCTGTGCTTTATATGAATATATTTAAAAGTAAAGTGTACCATACTGCGATTGCTTGGTGGAAAAGTGCACTGCCGGCTGGAGGTGTGTGTGCCTGGTGGAAGGGTGCACTGACGGCTGGTGGGTGTGTGCTTGGTAAAAGCGTGCACAGATGGATGATGGTTGTTGGTGTTTGTGCATGGTGAAAGCATTCATTGACGGCTGGGGGTGTGTTGTTGTGTGTGTTGTTTTCTGTGTGCTGGTGAGTGTGTGGTGGTGAGTCTGTGGGGGTGAGCCTGGGGAGTGAGTGTGGTGGTGAGTGTGTTGTGTTGAGTGGTGACAAGTGTGTGGTGTTGAGAGACTGAGGTGTGTGGTTTGTGTGTGCGTTATGTGTGTGTGGTGTATGTGTGTGTGGTGTTTTCTGCACACTCACACACTGCCCCTACACATTCCCACACTGCTCACCCGCACACTCCCAATGTCACCCTGCATAGTCACACACTGTTTACCCAGCACACTCATTCTGCACACTCACACAATGTGCACCCTGACACACTGTCTCTGCAGTCACTCTGCACTCACTGTCACTCTGCACTCACTGTCACTCTGCACTCACTGTCACTCTGCACTCACTGTCACTCTGCACTCACTGTCACTCTGCTGTCACTCTGCACTCACTGTCACTCTGCAATCACTGTCACTCTGCTGTCACTCTGCACTCACTGTCACTCTGCACTCACTGTCACTCTGCACTCACTGTCACTCTGCACTCCCTGTCACTCTGCTGTCACTCTGCACTCACTGTCACTCTGCAATCACTGTCACTCTGCTGTCACTCTGCACTCACTGTCACTCTGCACTCACTGTCACTCTGCACTCACTGTCACTCTGCACTCACTGTCACTCTGCACTCTACAGTCACTCTGCACTCACTGTCACTCTGCACTCACTGCCACTCTGCACTCACTGTCACTCTGCACTCACTGTCACTCTGCACTCACTGCCACTCTGCACTCACGCTACAGTCACTCTGCACTCACTGTCACTCTGCACTCACTGTCACTCTGCACTCACTGTCACTCTGCTGTCACTCTGCACTCACTGTCACTCTGCACTCACTGTCACTCTGCTGTCACTCTGCACTCACTGTCACTCTGCACTCACTGTCACTCTACTGTCATTCTGCACTCACTGTCACTCTGCACTCACTGTCACTCTGCACTCACTGTCACTCTGCACTCACTGTCACTCTGCACTCTACAGTCACTCTGCACTCACTGTCACTCTGCACTCACTGTCACTCTGCACTCACTGTCACTCTGCACTCTACAGTCACTCTGCACTCACTGTCACTCTGCACTCACTGTCACTCTGCACTCACTGTCACTCTGCACTCACTGTCACTCTGCACTCACTCTGCACTCACTGTCACTCTGCACTCACTCTACAGTCACTCTGCACTCACTGTCACTCTGCACTCACTGTCACTCTGCACTCACTGCCACTCTGCACTCACTGCCACTCTGCACTCACTGACACTCTGCACTCACTGTCACTCTGCACTCACTGTCACTCTGCACTCCCTGTCACTCTGCTGTCACTCTGCACTCACTGTCACTCTGCAATCACTGTCACTCTGCTGTCACTCTGCACTCACTGTCACGCTGCACTCACTGTCACTCTGCACTCACTGTCACTCTGCACTCACTGTCACTCTGCACTCACTGTCACTCTGCACTCCCTGTCACTCTGCTGTCACTCTGCACTCACTGTCACTCTGCAATCACTGTCACTCTGCTGTCACTCTGCACTCACTGTCACTCTGCACTCACTGTCACTCTGCACTCACTGTCACTCTGCCCTCACTGTCACTCTGCACTCACTGTCACTCTGCACTCACTGTCACTCTGCACTCTACAGTCACTCTGCACTCACTGTCACTCTGCACTCACTGCCACTCTGCACTCACTGTCACTCTGCACTCACTGTCACTCTGCACTCACTGTCACTCTGCACTCACGCTACAGTCACTCTGCACTCACTGTCACTCTGCACTCACTGTCACTCTGCACTCACTGTCACTCTGCACTCACTGTCACTCTGCTGTCACTCTGCACTCACTGTCACTCTGCACTCACTGTCACTCTGCTGTCACTCTGCACTCACTGTCACTCTGCACTCACTGTCACTCTGCACTCTACAGTCACTCTGCACTCACTGTCACTCTGCACTCACTGTCACTCTGCACTCACTGTCACTCTGCACTCTACAGTCACTCTGCACTCACTGTCACTCTGCACTCACTGTCACTCTGCACTCACTGTCACTCTGCACTCACTGTCACTCTGCACTCACTCTACAGTCACTCTGCACTCACTGTCACTCTGCACTCACTGTCACTCTGCACTCACTGTCACTCTGCACTCACTGCCACTCTGCACTCACTGCCACTCTGCACTCACTGCCACTCTGCACTCACTGTCACTCTGCACTCACTGTCACTCTGCACTCACTGTCACTCTGCACTCACTCTGCACTCACTCTGCACTCACTCTGCACTCACTGTCACTCTGCACTCACTGTCACTCTGCACTCACTGTCACTCTGCACTCAGTCTGCACTCACTGTCACTCTGCACTCAGTCTGCACTCACTGCCACTCTGCACTCTCAAACTGCACTCTAAAAATGCACTCTCAATCTGCACTCTCAATCTGCACTCTCCACTCTCAAACTGCACTATGCACTCTCAAACTGCACTCTCAAACTGCACTCTCAAACTGCAATCTGCACTCTGATTCTGCACTCTCAAACTGCACTCTCAATCTGCACTCTCAAACTGCACTCTCAATCTGCACTCTCAACTCTCATACTGCACTCTCATACTGCACTCTCAAACTGCACTCTCAAACTGCACTCTCAAACTGCACTCTCAAACTTCACTCTCAATCTGCACTCTCAAACTGCACTCTCAAACTGCACTCTCAAACTGCACTCTCAAACTGCACTCTCAAACTGCACTCTCAATCTGCACTCTCAATCTGCACTCTCAAACTGCACTCTCAACTCTCAATCTGCACTCTCAACTCTCAAACTGCACTCTCAACTCTCAATCTGCACTCTCAACTCTCAAACTGCACTCTCAAACTGCACTCTATAACTGCACTCTCAAACTGCACTCTCAAACTGCACTCTCAAACTGCACTCTCAAACTGCACTCTCAAACTGCACTCTCAATCTGCACTCTCAAACTGCACTCTCAACTCTCAAACTGCACTCTGCACTCTCAAACTGCACTCTGCACTCTCAAACTGCACTCTGCACTCTCAAACACCACTCTCAAACTGCACTCTCAAACTGCACTCTCAAACTGCACTCTCAAACTGCACTCACAACTCTCATGCTGCACTCTGTAACTGCACTCTCAACTCTGAAACTGCACTCTCAACTCTCAAACTGCACTCTCAACTCTCAAACTGCACTCTCAACTCTCAATGTGCACTCTCAACGTGCACTCTCAACTCTCAATCTGCAATCTGCACTCTCAATCTGCACTCTCAAACTGCACTCTCAATCTGCACTCTGCACTCTCAAACTGCACTCAAACTGCACTCTCAAACTGCTCTCAAACTGCTCTCTCAAACTGCACTCTCAAACTGCACTCTCAAACTGCACTCTGATTCTGCACTCTCAAACTGCACTCTGCACTCTCAAACTGCACTCTCAACTCTCAAACTGCACTCTCAAACTGCAGTCTCAACTCTCAAACTGCATTCTGCACTCTCAAACTGCACTCTGATTCTGCACTCTGATTCCCACTTCACGTGCCTTTTCAAAATTCAGCAGCAAGAACTTGTGCACTTGTGTTTGGGATTGGAATTGTGAAAGGCGGGTGGGAGTTCCGTATTGTGTAGGAAAAGCTCTTGGGTGTAATCGAATGTCACAAAAACAATAATTGTTCTCGAAAACCAATGCTGCATTAAAAAAAATAGAATGTGAAGCAGTACTGAAAGAAATAGTAATTCAATAGCTTTAATTAAGTTACTATGCACTCAACTGCGTCTTGACAAAAAGTTATGAACAAAGTTTAAAAAACTGTTAACATTTTTTTTTAACGATAGTCGCTGGATCGGATAAAAAAACTAGAAAAACATCAGCAGAATGGAAAGGCATGGAAAAAAGAGGGTCTGGAGGGTTGGTTGTTAGTATTAAATGTCAACAGAAGTCCACATAACGAACTTTCCACTGCACGGCTCTGGTCTGTACATAGCTCATAAGAAAACATTAATATGCAATGAATAAAGGAAGGAAGGAAGCAACATCAGACAGTTAGACGTCACAGAAATTCTTCTGAGAACGTTTGGGAAAAACATTTGCATCTATTCAAGAAGACTCGTGCAATGAGTTTGTGTGTAGAAGGCGCGTGGTTGTTTTTTTGGACCCACTAACAAAATAATACAATTTTCCTGTGATGACTAAAACACGAGTTAGGTGATGCCTAATAAAAGGCATGACATTATTACAAGTTGTGAAATGAATTCTTTGGCAGACTGTTCTAAAAACGACATAATCAAAGTATGTGTTCCGAGTTGCTAGACTTGGGGAGTTCTACAAACTTTCCTACCAATGTTCTTTACTTTATAAAAAATAAAAAAAATAAAACTTAGCACACTTCCTCTTTTGCCATCGCGCAAACGCTGCAACTAGCAGGATACCTAGATTCCATTCGGGGTTTCTCCCAGAGCTCGGAAGAATAGAATTTAAGTCAAGAACGGAAACCTACTTCTGTTGCTCCGCCTTTCAGCACGACGGTCAATATACAGTCCCCAATGTTGATAGGGCGCGAGCATCTGTATCAGCCCCACGCAGCCCTCGTGACACGCTTTGCCAGGCGCGTCTTACAAGCGCAGCTGTGGGCAGTCAATTTTCTCGCAAACACCAATCCCATTAGGAAAAACAATACCAATAAAAACCCCAAACGAAGGTCCGTAACTGCAAGCAAACAGTTACCTCACCTTTCGTTGTGTCAACAACTGACGGGCTCCTTGAATCATTCCTTTAAAACTCTGCTTGCTGTCTGAAGGAAGTAACAAGGCGCATTATTCAGAGAGAACAAAACTGTTGGAAATTCGTGTGTGGAAAAAAGTTGACGCAGGCAGTATGGGAAAATACAAACAATACAGCAGGCTGTCAGACTATGCTGAAGTTCAACACCGCTGCAGGACTCTGCCCAGAAAGCAAACAGTTCTAAAAGGCGCTGCCTGCCAGCTTGCAATTCATTACCTCAGCTCCGAAAACAAAAGCTGCTGCAAAGAAAAACATAATAAACTCGAGAGAACAATTCCATTCACACCGGCCACGGACCATTCCAGAAAAAAAATGAAACTGAGATTAAAAGAACAGCCCATGACAGAACGTCAGACTCTTGTTCTTGAACTAATGAAGCCCTTTCCCGGCCTGGCATGCAGCAGCTGCGCGCTGAGCGCTGCTGAATGGTGAACGCGCCCGGCCATCTGGATTCACTTACGGAGGCACCCTGACAGCTCCTAATTATAATTAATGTACTTCTTTGCGCGCACACGCACGAAAAATGCTACACATGCCCGACGAAAACGACATTTAGCCTATCACTTCAAGGCTATTAAAAAGACACCACAGCGAAGACGAATCACTGGCCAGATTACATAACACACTAAGGAATGTGTCTCGCCAAAGCCCTAGAGATCCTTTTTTTTTCTCTTTAACATTAGGAGCTCGAAACTCCTCCCACTTCGTGGGCGTAGGCCGAGCCCTAATAAACGAGGTAAAATTAGAATTATTACACACTAGTGCAAAAGAGTGGACATACAACATACATGATATTGCATTTTTACCCCGTTCAAGCCAGATACACAATACAACATGAACCATCTTAAATCTCACTCACTAGAAATAATTAGGATTCTGCATGAGAAGGAATCATAGGTTTCTCCAACCAAAACTATTTCATAAAAAGGAAACATTCTCTTATTGCATTTCTTAGTCACAAGACACTGAATACATTCGCGAATGCTGCCGAAAAAATGTATTTCAAGTTTGACAGCACCAATCCACCCTTTTTTTGTGGCAGAGTCAAGAGTTTGATGATGCGCCTTGCTCTCTGATAGCTCCATACAAAGCTGCCAATAGCAGAATCATGGCGTCTAAAAAAAGAATTAGGAACCGAGAGCGGGATAGCATGGAATGAGTACAGAAACTTTGGAAGCCTGTCATTTTGATGTTGGTACACCTCCAGACTAATGATTTGTAGGCAAAGGCAACATCACATATGTGAAATACTTTTAGAAAAAAAAGGTATCACAGCTGAGTGTGAACATTTCATGCATATTACTTGATATAGTGATATCTATATATGAAGTGTTGGTAGTAACCCTAGCGGTTGAGTGATATAATACGATTGTTCTTATTTAATTTAGAGCCAAGTACCCTTTCAAAATCTAATGCTTCTTGCTCAATACGCGCTATATCTAAGGGGCTTGTTATTTGAGTTTGCAGTGCTGAGCCCTCTCTCCACCGGCACAGCACGGCCAAAGCCACGCAAAGACCGCCCGCCTGATTACGAGTTCAACTTCTGCATGTGGACGGTATTTTTGCCATTCCCATGGCAGTGCCAGAAAAAGGCACTGCAAAGGGCACTGCAAAAATGTTGTAGCATGGCAAGGACTGAGAAGTCCATGCCGTGCTGGAACTTGGGGTGCAAGCAGACAGGGGGGCATATCTGGTGCCCCCTCAATGCATCCCCCTGTGACGGGGGCATGGGGACCTGTGGGGCCCCTTTGTTTCTCCACTGCAGCCTTTTCATGGCAGACTCACCATCATTAAAAGGCTGGCGGTGAAGGAACTCAAAATATGCTTGGCAGGACGGCACCAGTCCCGCTCTTGTATTGGCCTTCCGCCACACCGGTGCAAGGGAACGGCGGTTCCCTGGCCCAGACCGCGACCCACCATCAGTAAGATGGTGAAAGTCATAATCAGGCAGATGGTCAACCGCCACTGTTGTGCCAATGTGAGTGCAGCAGTCAGATCGCCAGACTCCTAATCAAGCCCTAAGATTGTGTCACCAAAGTATGTAGTGATATCGTCTGCATATATGGTTAAATGGACTCTAGTCCCACTGATTTCTGTAGATTCTAGGTATTGATTATTAAGGAGCCAAGATAACTGCAGTTCGAGATTCATGATAATAACGGTGATATTGGCACTGCTGGCGAGTGCCCCACTTAGGGGCCGATTCAGATCTGGGTCGGAAAGCACTCCAACCGAGCCAGATCCGGGGTGTTTTCCGACCGATCCGGAATCCTGCAGTCCGACCGAGCGAGTACGATGCGGCTGTATGCTGTCGGACTCGGTTCGGTCGGACTCCTATAGAAGTCAATGGGAGCCGGTCGTACGACACGTACATGGGCTCCCATTGACTGAATGGGTACGTTGCGGACAAGTGCCCCCTAGAGTGGGTATGCATCGTGCCCTCTGCACGGTACATGCTTAGGTTGGGGAGACCCATGGGTCTCCCCCTGTGTCCGAGTCGTAAGGTTGCGGGTAACAGGGTGTCCGACGCGGACCCCCGAAGTCCAACTCCGGGAGCTATTGCGAGCCGGACGCTCCAACTCGATCCGGCTGTCCGAATTGAGCATCGTACTAACTTGGTCGTGAAACATCTCCATTGAGCGCCAAGGTATGCTTGTGATCGAGTTGAACGGAGCGGTTCGGACCCAGAAACGATTCAGACAGAGATTTCACGCTTGTTTGCATCGTATTTCGACGTCTGGACCCGTGTACGACTCGGGACGGAAATTCAGCCTCCGAATCGGATCCGCTAATGCCCAACCCGATTCGGTGCCCTTCCAATTGAGATCGGAATCGACCCCTAAATCGTGAAACCTTCAAATGCCTCCCCACAGACAAGCACCCATGCATTAGGGTGCCGATAATGGCTCTTAACACAATTAATATTCTTAGTGCAAATCCGATTTTCGCCATAGTAGCCCCGAGATAGAGCCAGGTGACCCTGTCTAAAGCCTTCTCAGCATTGAGGTGGATCACACCAACAGATTTTTGTGGATTGTTAACAGCGTCAAAAATGTCACTATCAGTGTTTATGTGAACAGTGGTGGCCGTATTCTGAACAATCAGTCAGTTTGTGTGATCTTCAGCCCTTCTCTCGTTTGAGATATTCTTGACGCAGCCACGAAGTTCGTTAATGTTGGACTTTGTTTGCATTTTCTGCTCTACAAAATTGTAAAAAAAATCCCTCACAAAATTAATATGTGATATATTTGTATTTTTAACAACGAGGTGTACGTCATTTTCTTATAAATCCCCCCACTGCACGCCCAATGGTCCCTCTAACGGGAAAGGAGGGGCCAGGAAGATGCTCCCACATCAGGGTGGGGGCTGGCATTTTTTCTGGGGTGCACCCCGTACTGCCTCGCCCACACACGGGGTGTCCGCTGAACCCCGCGGTGTACATGGGAAGCAGCCAGGTGCGTGACCAGCGCCAGGCAGCGAGTCGGGAAAAGTAAAATCGAAAAAAAATATAATCCGCGGTTATCACTCACTTCACAAGACAAACATGTATTTAAAAGCACTCCTAATGTGGACGATTAATCAGAGGATTACAGGTTACCCATCTGTTTAACTTGTTAAAAACCTAATGTTCGTGCATGTCCTGTGTTTTGCGGTGTCCCTTTCTGCAATAAAGCTGTGTTGAAAAGAATTGGCAAATGTGTTGAATACCATAACAAGCCTAGGAGCTAGACTTTTAGCTTTAATTTTCCCACCTGTGTTGAGAAGGGATTTCAGTTGATATAATCCTCTTTCCATGAAGGGCTTCCGTCTTTTTTAAAAGAAAATTACAATATTGACAGAGTCTCAGGATGTAGGAATGACCAGCTTTGATCAAATCTACAGATTCTGTCTAATGTCACAGTTTGTTTTAATATGTCTAGTTTTCTAATGGGCGCAATTAGATCCAGGAAGAGACAACCAGTCCTAGAGGGGGCTTTCTCAGTTACCATGATGTTATTGATTGGGCGAGGATGTCTATTTTATTTATTAACTGTATAGTTTGGGTTTTTTAACACATCAATTTTATTGAACTGTGTTTCATATATTTTTATCGAATCTCTAGATCTTAGCTTATTGTTTTTATCTGCTTATGTTTTATGGAGACTCCATTTCTCTTTGGACTCTTGGCTTTTATTGTTCTTGGCTTTTATGATTTTAATCAATCAAATAAAGAGAACTGACTGATCAATAATCTCAATTATTTGAAGCAAGCAAAATAGGGGAGATTAGGCCCATAAAAAGTTTTTAAAACTCTGCAGGAATTCTAAGCTTCGACCTTTCTAGATCAATTTGTGGAAGCCTTCTTTTAAGTGTTTCATCAATGTTTAACCACTCTCTTCCTATTCCCCCACCAGCGCAATCTATCCCTCCTGAAGTGGGCCTCCATCAGAGAAAATCATCTGAATTATTGTTGGTAATGAAGAACAGCAGCTGGCTGCTCCTCACAGACCAAAGTTGAGGCATTCCAGAAAAGAGGAAAAAAAAGAGACAGAATAAATAGTATGAGACCTATGCCATAAATGCTCACTGCTCAATGAGAAAGCTCCACTCCCAGACATAGAAAAACGGTTTCGCTGTTGATCAATGAAATCTGCTTAGGACAAAATGAACAAACCTTTTATTTTCACCACTAATTTACAAATAGTGCATCCGACTTTAAACTTTAAGCCAATGGTATAATAACTGATGTGATGTTCATAAACCTCACTGAAACCACCACCGACCACCGCAAAGCCTCAGCTTGCAGATTCAAATCATTTTGCACTGAGAAGATTTTTGGTACAAACCCCACAAGGTCCCAAGACTGTATTACAGAAACTGGAGGGGTTAGAAGAAGTAATATTTTGGGCATAATTCCCCTGAATCACAGAAAAATATGTTCACACGTGCGGTTAAGACATCTGTGTCCATCGCAATAGCAGCAGCTTAACAGCTGACTCTTCCTTGCACAAATAGATTAAGCCACATGTGAATACTTTCAGCCAAGCAGGCTCCCGTAGAAAAACCTGGGCCCCTAGATCTTTCATTGGAGCAACATGTTTTCTAAGCATCCATCTCCTCTTTACTGTAGAAAGGAAAATGTCTGACCTCCCAAAATGCTTGGCATTTTCATTTTCTACAGTGATAGGAGAGGAACACTTAGTGCTAGCATAAAACATTACAGATGCAAATCAGTATGGCTTGTGAATATCTGCATCAAGGTCTTAGTAAATTGCTCTGTCGGAGTGGAAACCAATTGGCCCTCCATATTTGGGCATCCAAATCCCAGTCAGAGAGATCAGGAAATGTTTTCTGAAACAGAGGGATCATAAACTACTGGGTGTGTTTAGTTCAGACTTTTCTTTGACCCCCAAGATCCACAGATAGTTGCGGCATTGCCTGCTTGAGATCCCCAGGTTTTCCCCACACTACAAATATGTGCATTTGTACATCCAAAGATTCTTGAATGCAAGTCACTGCTTCCTCATTCTCAACAGTTCTCTGTTCAAGTTCTTTGATTAGAACAATGTCTTGGGCAATTACACACACGGTTTTATGCATCTTGATGTTATTGCTCCTGATCTTGAGCGTGGGATTCCTTTAAGGAAGGCTCCCTGAATCTTGAGCAATAGTAGAAAGAGTGTGAGTACCATTAATAACTTTATCTGTGCTTCTTACATGAATCTATCTCAGTGGGCTCTTAGGTGGGGAACCTGAAGTGATCGAAGAATATTGGGCCATGTTTACTGTCTGAAGGCACTAACCACTACTCAAGCTTGGCTGATCAGTGACAGAAGGGACAGATCAAGTCTATTTTAGGACACCCCCAACCTTTGCTGAGACTTCTGTGGTGGAATTGTATAGACTGACTTTTCCCAATGGACTTACACTGTTGAAACACCAAGTATCAATCCCCCTGCTCTCTTTTTGCCACACTTCCCTTTCAATCCTTTCTTGGGGTGTGCTACTCTGGTCAAGAGGATACACTGGATTGTTTACATTTTTGCAGAGGACAGCAACAGATCTTGGGCCTGCAGATTGTGTGAGGCAAATATTGGCAGCAATAAACAAGTTAGGTGGAGTGTCATTCTCTCTGAGCACAGTATTTCGTGAGAGGTTAATGGTCAAAGGTTCTTTCATTGACACCATCAATGTACTGCTGCCATCAGTCTTAGCCTTCCCCTCTTATCCCCACCAGACAAGATGGCAGAGTATTCAGACCTACTGGGATAATCAGCACTATTAGGACAGACAGAACTAAGAGAGGCAGATGCAGAAATGTCAGTGGCAATTACAGGGGCCAATTCATTAATGGAACAAAGATCACAAAAAGTATAAACAGCTTTTCGATTGGTAAACAGACCACAGCATTTTCTGTAATGACCGGTATAGGAGTCATCATGTGAGCTTTGGACTTCATGGCCTCCCGAATCACAAGCTTACTCCCCTCCAACACTATGGTTAATGAAAAGAGGCTCCCAACCAACTTTTTACTTACCAAAGCACTAGATCCATTCTGCCTGGAATCAAGGGAATGTAGCAGCTCAGCACTATCAGAGATAGCCTGGGAGCACAGCATCTGCTTGACAACACCTCCAGCAGTCTCCCAGACTGGAAACAAACCATTGCTGTCCCTGCTGTTGTCAACCGCAATCAATGAATGGGAAGTGGCTGTTGAACAAGCCTAATATAGAAGCTAGCATATGTACCTCTGAAAACCAGCGTCTGTCTCAACATCAATGTCCTTGTTTGGCCTGAATCTGTCCCCCTCATGGGGAATGAACCTCCCCGTAACCTTTCCTTTAGCAAGTGCAGACAATGTTGAGATCCAATACCTGGAGTGTCCACTCTTGTGCTGAGACCACTTAGAGTGGGTGTAAACCCCCACTAACCCCACCTCGGATAATAGCAGGCTGCACCCTCTTCTTCTGGGAAGAGGCATCTGGTTCACGGAACACCAGTGCAGTTCCAGATGGGAGTTTGCCAGGTGGGAGACAAGTGATCATCATGATGGCCCCAGGTAGGGGTCCACAGCGGTCTTGGCTCTCTTGCTGGCTATGATGACTCCCAGGGAGGGTTATAGAAACAATGATTGTATACAGGAAAGTGTGGTCATGCCCTATCCTTTCTCACATTGCAAAGGTGGTGTTATAGTGATAGCATATTAGCAGTACCAGCAGATCTCACCAGTGGGAGCTAGCTCAGCTGCTTCCAACGTACATCTTTCACCACCCTTACCTGACCTTTCTGAAACAGAAGGCAACATAATACCTTTGGCATCAAAGACATAGTCCTAAAAAGACTTTTTGAGATGTCTATCCATCATTCTTTGTGAATAGTCTCATCAGGTTATATCAAAGGACCACCAGGAATTGGTAATATATTACATATCCGACCGGCTCCAGGAAATAGAATCCTTCATGATACATTACCCATTTCTGTGTTTTTCATTCCCATAATCATTTGGTAATATAAGGTTAATCAATCTGCTAAGCTAAAAGGGTGGCTCACACATGCAAATTTATCTTTGATCTGATTTCAGAATTCAATTATAAAAGTTATTGGATAAATTAAAAAATACAGTCTGGTTTACATGAGGAAGTGCATCGCATCAGCAACCACATTAAAAGGACTACTTTTGCCATGGACACTGAGGAGCAGGCAGACCTTGATGACATCAAGACTCAGCCTGGCTCCTTTGGAGGGAATTTAAATTAAGCAACAATGGCGCACATAAACACTTCATCAGTGAATGCGGAAAAAAAGACAGTGTCTAGACAGGAGGCATTTCAAGAAATAGAGCCCCACACTATAAACTGAGAAGCAACAAGGTGAAACACAAACACTTCAATCATTTTGTACAGGAGAAATGTGGTTATGCTATTACAGAAGGAGACCCAGGTACTTTAGAAGTTCTGACATGCCCTATGATAATGCATACCTGATTCACTTCAGGTCTAATTTGCCAGCTATAAACACCATTGCCGAATGACCACATGTGATGTAAACACACACACAGCTAGTCCCCACACATGCAGAAAATAAACAGAGACTACATGTGTGGCAAGTAATAGCAGCTGTGTGCACATGCACCAATCAGCACATCCACTATACATTAACAGGCCATTAAAAGCCAGAACACCACCTGTCATTAGAATGAAACAGACTACAATGGGGGTTTAAAGCAGTGACAGGGTTGGGTGAGGGGTTGATTTGTGGATGGGGCTAACACCAGGAGGTGCGAGGGAGCAAGCAGCGAAGGAAGGGAGAAGGTAGGGGAAACGAAAATCAGCCATAATAGAAGCAGTGATGGGGAGGGGATTATCTGAGCATGAGGCATGAGTGTGTGTGGGAAGAGACAGAGTTGGTAAAAGCAGGAGCAATGTGTAGAGTGATGAAAAGAAAGAAAACTGTAGGTCCTAAAATGATTGTAAAATCAAGAGCAGTGGACTTTTTCAAGTACTTGGTCATGCTCTAGAGGGGAGGCTAAACACTAGAAGAGGCATGACCAAGCATGTCAGGGTCAATTGTTGACAATCAATATGAGATAGATGATGGAGCATGCAAATGGGAAGCTTGTGGGCAGGCTGAAGCCCACAGATTAAACACTTGTCTCTTCGAGACAGCGCATGCGCTGTCTAGGCGAGACCTAAAAGGAAGCCTACACATTAAAGCTAGTGTGGATTTATTACAAAGGCACTGTGTACCTATGCAAACAGTCAGGCGTTTGGTTAATGCCATGTATTACGAAAAACACTCTCTCCTTCCTGAAACATTGAATGTCAGTTCAGTTGTTTTAAGCCTATCTTTTAATCCTCCCTCTTATTTTGGATTGAGGTTCACAATAAATGTTGCCCTAGTATCAAAAGAAAAAGAAAGTACAGCTTCAGAGTCAGGCCATAGTTACTAACATGTCAGGCTAGTGTCTAATGTGGCACTGACTATTACTCAGGTGTACCTGACATGCAGAGGCACCGTCTGTGCATTATTTTTCTATTTAAATAATTTAAATTAAAACATGCTCCTTCTCTCAGCTCAGATGGTTTCAGTTTGTGCGGCACTGTATCAGCACTAAACCCCCAGAATGCATGACCCGACATAATCTAACCAAATGTAACCAAACCTAACACAGCCTAACCTAATCTAACCTAACCAAACATAGCATAATACAGCATAATTTGACATAGCATAGCATGACATGGGATGATGTGACATAGCATAACAGGAAATGGCACACAAGACGATCCTAGGTTGAGAGAAAATATCCGTGTGATTTCTGAGTTTGAGATTACAACAAATTGTTTTCATCAGCTCTCTCCTGTCTGGACACAGGTGGGTAAGACGGTGCTGCAAGTGGGATAATTCGAAAGCGTACAGCGATATATTGTGTCTGGTCACAAGAAGCAACCACTTTGGGTTTTTCTCCTCACTAACGATCTTGACAAATCAGAAGTTCTTGCTCTAGATGCACAATTAGTAGTATGAATTGGTGACCACTCTTTGGGAAACAGTGTTGCGCCAAAATAATATTCCAAAGCTGCGCAATTACTAGCCACATTGTATGCAGATTTCAGTGTTGTATGCTCATTTGTTTTGCTGATCTCATAAGACAAACACTTAAATGCGTTCATCAGGCAAACGAGGTTCTGGGCTGCTCTTCATAACACTGCAATGACAGGTTACTTAGGTGTCACAGATCCTTTTAAATTCTCAGCAGAAACTTGTACACTACATTTTTATCCAGCAGTTTTCCTTTGCCTCAAACACTCTTTACGAGTGGCCTAGTAACTCCCCTTAAGTGAGTTTATAATGGAGGGGTGGACTAGTGGTTCTTTTGCGCTGAGAAACCCCCAAACACACACTTGAGGGAAAGTTGCAGAAGTCAAAAGTGAGATTGTATTCCATCTCGAGAACACAGAGCCTTCAGGTCAATGTGGGGGGAAATCGATGCCACAATCCTGCAGCTGGAAGGGGAAAGGGCCAGCGCATTTAGGGTCACTGAATATGTGACTAATTGCACTTTCAGAGGTACGTAATTCATTACACCACTGAAATGGTTAGCATTGTGACCATGTCAAGGGCGTAAGTTCTCCCACTACCTCCTACCTTCCTAGGGATAGACAAGTTAAAACTTGTCTTGAAGAGGCTCAGTTGAAAAGGGGAAGAAGGCAACAGGAAAGCAAGCAATGGGGTTAAGAATACTTTGCAGCCCTCTCTGATAGCAATTCTAACAAGCATTTGCGATGCAATAGGTCTAGCATTTTTCAAGCGCTTGAGCTATTGGCTTGTAAATGCCAATAGCCTAAACTATTGCGATGCAAATTTTATTTTGTTGTCAAAATCCCCATGCTGCACTTTCACATGCATGAAGGCTGTGCCCCTATCTTTAAAATAGCTGTGTCTAATAGAAGGTGGGCAGCCGCTCAAACTCTCATAAATGCGAGACTTGTAGCATTGCAAATAGTTGGCCGCCATTGTCCCAGATGATTGGAAACGTTGTGCCTGCAGTAGGGCCATTAAAGAAAATAGTGCTTACAGACAAAATAAAACATACCGTGTAGTAACAGAAGTAAAAGGGCAAGTCCTCATGGGAGGTATCAAATGAAGACAAGGCGGTACTAAGGGGGGACAAACAAGGCAACTAAGGACTCAGAAGCCAGCATTTACAAAGGACAATGACAAAAGCCAAAAGTCAAATTCCTAACTGAATACAGCAAGCCTCGGAGAGCAGCACATGTGCTGCCCAGGCTCGACCTAAAAAGGTGTACTAACCAGAGCCCTCGAGAAAACTATTGAACTAAAGAGCCACACCTGTGCTTTATACCGAAATAACAAGACCCAGGAAAATATTAGGAACTCTGCCACTATGAAGAGCTGGAAAGCCCGTCAACGTCTAAAGAAATCATATTTGAGAAACAGGATAAGGCTAAACTTGTGCTGGTACATTAATTTAAAATTAACAAATGAATATTCACACTAATTTGAAGGATAATCATAAGTTATAGTTAGGAAGGAAGAAAAAGAATAAGCATTCGAAAACATCTGCAGTAATATAATTTTTATTGACAACAGTAAGGAGCTGCATACAAGGTTGCAGTGTGCTTATAATTAGAAAGGAGAAGAGGGTAGAACTAATAACTGAAATCTTGGCCAGGTCGGTCTTCAAACACATAGACTCACTTCCAAACATTTGTGGGCAAGCTGTGAACTCCACTGGCAATGGTTAGCAATCAATTTAACAGTTCAGCTCAAACACTAAAATATGCACCTCCTGCAGAGCAGACCAGACATATCTTCAGTGATGATTAAAAGGACTTCAAAAAACCAAAAGGGGAAGCATAGAGGTTGAGATAGAATCACCCTCCTAGCCGTTTCATGTAAACAATGAGATTCTATCAATGTGTGGAGGTGCAGAATATTTTTATTATGTTTTTAAAAAAAAGAAATTGTGAAATACTGGGCTCTCTCTTAGAAGTGAAAAGACGAGAGCACAATGTGCTTGTTAAAATACCCCTCACACACTAAAAAAATCCTTTAGTGTCATGCTTCATCATAGGGGTCTTCCCGTCCCTATAACGGGGTGGGGCGTGCTACGACCAGACGAACTACGCGGGAGCACTATAAACGTGACAGGGCTATGTGTTGGTGTAAGGGTATCAGTGAAGTGTAGGGACCTAACTAGTGAGTGCAAAAAAATATAAAAATTTAAAAATTCCCTGGCTTAGTAGAAAAATAAATTTTATTGGCTTCTCTAGCTGGGAATGTTAAAAAAGGGGAAAGTGAGGTAGGCCGGATTTAGGCCTGGCCTTTACCGAAGACGAAATCTCCAACCTCATATCTACCGTGGGGACTTTTGAGGGTCTGACTACCGCAGGTCCCTCCACAAGGAATAACGATTGGGACGAATTAGAAGAACTCAGAAGAACACAGATAAAAACTGCGATTCATGGCCTATTAATGACTGAATATCTTCAAGCCAATACTGCACCAGCGGGTCTTGTAGTCCGCAATGAACCCTTCATCTTTCTACATGACAAAACCTTTAAAATTGACTGGTCCAAAATCTCATGGCGATGCACCCGCGATTGGATTGTGCTCATTATTAAGACTGCAAGCAGACTGGCAAGTGAACTCAAAGTAGAGATACAAACTATAGAAGTTCGTTTGAAAAGTTACGAGTCTCCAGCTGATCTGAAAAAATACCTTGACGAACTGAACAAATCTCTGAATGATTTCGAAACCACATTGAAAAATAATAAATATGACAAATTGAGAAAAGACACCAGTCGGTGGTCGAAAGAAAGAGTTTATCCTTACATAAAAGATGACTATAAATCAACGAATGAGAACACCACTGATGATGAATCATCGGACACTGGATCTAATGGATCAAACTCCAGTCGCGGAAAAAGCCCGAGGTCCCAAGGTGGAAGGAGGAACTTTCGTAGACCGAATTATCGTGGTTCAAGAGGATGGAACAATTTCCAACCCCACATGTATCCCCAACAACAACAGTACGGTCCGGCCCCCTTCCAACACCCACAGGGACCTTTCCCCGTATGGGGATACCAACAGCAAGACTATGGCTATTTTGATCAATCTGCGCCTTATTTAGGGGCGCGCCAAGGACAGACCAGAGGAAGGAATCGGAGGGGCACCTCAGTACATTGGAACACAGGCGAGGAAGAAAACCCACGGGTCGCCACGAGGAGTATGACAGGCGCCAAAAAGAACCAGAAGTGAGTCTAGTGGTGAACCTTTCAGATATTGAACTTACAGAGGCACAAAACAGGGTACTGGAAAAAGGCCTGGGGTATGTGCCCACTGCCAACATGGACAAATTCCATCTCTGTAAAGAAGTCCAAGAATTCATGCGACGCTTGAAGTTGCAAGTCTTCTTTAAAGACAAAAAAGACGAAATGGAACATGGAGATACAAAATGAAGACCGAAATCGACCTTCACACCAATGAACAACACCCTTCCAATTGAACTGCTTGCATTTGAGAAGTCAGTAATGAGGGAACTTGAAGACATAAACCCACGGGAAAGAAGCACCTTTCAGAACATAAGTAACGAGGAACGACAAGCACTACGAGAGCTGAGTAACAACAAATGTATATTAATAAAGCCGGCTGATAAGGGTGGTGCCACTGTTATACAGAATGTGAAACAGTACGACATCGAATGTATGAAACTACTCCAGGATGAAAGGAATTATGAGATTCTCCGAACCAATCCGACGGAAAGAATAGCAATTAAGATCTCCACAATGGTAGAGGAGGCCTTAGCACACGGTTGGATCACGAAAAAGGAAGGAGAATTTCTCTGCCAAAGAAACCCAAGGACCCCATACATGTATACACTACCGAAGATACACAAAAACCTACAGAACCCTCCGGGACGACCAATTGTCTCTGGTATCGGGTCTATACTGGAACCCCTCTCAAGGTTTGCAGACGCTTTCCTCAGACCAATAGTCCAAAAAACTTCAACGTATCTTAGGGATACGAAGGATGTATTGAATTTACTAGAAAATGTCAGCTTTGATCCCAACACTCAGCTATTGATTAGCTGTGACGTGGAGAGTCTCTATACCAGCCTGCCACACCACGCAACATTGGAGATTGTCGAAGATGTCCTTTTTGAAGACTTTTGGGAATATCAGACACCGCGCAATGTGGTGATGGAATGCTGTTCCCTAGTGCTAAGAGAAAACTTCTTCGAATATAAAGGCGTCCTATATTTACAAAAACACGGCTGTAGCATGGGAAGCACATTTGCCCCCAGCATAGCTGGCCTTTATGTGCACCACCTGGAAGTGACCAAGATACTGAATCCTAACAACCCTTTCAGAGATAACATCAAGATATGGAAACGATACATCGATGATATCCTTATCATCTGGGATGGAGATGAAAGGGCTTCCGAGCGATTTCTAAGTTGGTTGAATTTACAAGATGACTATCTGAAATTCACAAGCACCACCTCCAACAGCAATTTGGTCTTCTTAGATTTGAATATATTCCCCAAGGATGGTAGATTAATGACAACTACCCATTTTAAAAATACTTCAAAAAACTGTTTATTGATGTACAACAGCTTCCACCCTAAACATCTACGGGACAATCTCCCCTACGGCCAGTTTTTGCGCCTCCGCAGAAACTGCACAGAGATCAACAATTTCAAACTTCAGTCTAAAGACCTAAAAAAGAAACTGGAAGCTAGGATGTACCCAGATAAAATTATTGATCAGGCATACAAACGAGCCAAAAACAACTGCCGAGAGAGTCTTTTGGAAGAAAAAATACCAAAAGAGGAGGAGAAAAGACCGATTTGCGTAACCACTTACAACACAAGTTCTAACCAAGTGACAAAGATTATCAACAAGAATTGGAAGATTCTGAACAGTGGTGGTCTGCAAATACCAAAACCAATCTTCTCACATAAAAAGGCACAAAGCATAAGGGATGTCTTAGTCCACACAAGACCCAAAACTAACAACAACACTGGGCAGAAGAATCCGAACTTTGTACATGGCCATCATCCATGTGGAGGCTGCAAAGTCTGTTGTCTAACGAGTAAAAGCAACAATCTGACCTTCAACAATGGGACAGTCTGGGAACAAAGGAACTTCAGTAATTGCAACAGTACCAATGTTGTTTACCTAATTACCTGCCCCTGCAAACTTGAATATGTAGGAATGACGAGCAGGGCAGTAAAAATCCGGATAGGTGAGCACAAAAGTACTATAAAGTGCAAAAAAACAAGTACAAAACTCACGAATCACTTCCTGGAAATGAACCATAAACCCGAAGAAATATCTTGGACCGTGATAGAACAAGTGGGTAACGAAATGTTCCTGCTGGAAAAAGAACAGAGGTGGGTGTTTCGCATTCAATCCCATAAAATGGGTTTGAACGATGACATACCTTGGGGACAGCTGTAATCACAACCACCGTGACCCCTATGAACATCACAAGCTGATCGTACACTGCACAAAGAGACCATATGGCCCCGTGCACAAACTGTGATTTATGATTAATGCCTGGCAATTAGTAAAACACCTTAAGGTCCTATGAATATACTTAACAATTTATCACAAGCTGATCGTACACTGCACTAAGAGACCATATGGCCCCATGCACAAATTGTGATTTATGATTAATACCAGGAAATTAGTCCCATGAATATACCTAACAATTTACCATTTGAAAAAGGACATCATAATTAATTTTGTGTGCATACATCTGCGCACCGTTTTTTAATAAATAGTAGAAAGCGTGAAAAGACCTCCGGGTGTACTCCTCACCCTGTGCCGAAAAGCGGCGGCCATTTTAGTTCAGCGCTCTAGCTCATACTGGTGGGCGTCGACCTGATGCAGCCGACAACACGGAAGAGAATGGTTAGTTATAACTACACCGCAAACGAGAGACCGATAGTCCTCGGAGCTGCACGGAGGTAGGAAAAGAGGCAAACTCTTACGCCGGTGATGTAAGTAACAGACTCAGACCTCGAGTCTCTAATAAATGGGTCACAGGGGCATTTCGTCGATAACGCAGTAACGAGCTGTATTTAACAATGGTTGCAGCACTATTTATTATTCTTTCAGTCGACCGAGCAAAACAACCTCTGCCTGCAAGCTCATGGGGCACTGAACATTGACAAAAAAAGTATGTATAATGCTATAATGTTGGCCCCTACCGACATTACTACTTTTTTAGACCACCGCTTTTTAGAATTAACGAAATATAAGGGTCTCATTTTTCCTATCTGTGTGATCGGATGTGTGAGTGTGTTGAGTCACATTTGTATGGGTGATGACACAATTGCGAACCATTTCATTTGGAAGGTTTTGGATGAAACATCTGGTAGATGCAACCAGTTATGAGAGGTGTATATTGAGTACTTTACTCTGAACAAGGCAAATACAAAAGCTCCTAATACGGCAATTTGCTTCATTCACAATGTTATCAATGCCATAAGGGATCAATCACAGTAGTATGTTGATCGAAGATAAACATGAATTTGTTTGTGCTTTCTCCCTCTTTTTCTCCTTTCTATTTACAGAGACCAATGGTCATTCTTTTTGGTACATACTGCTAAGTACTACGCTTCACCTGGGCCAGCTCATGCCCTGAAGCTCAAATATTCAGCCTATTTTTGCTGTTATATTTGTAGGACAGTAGGCGTATTACTGTAGAACCGAGCTATTAGTAGTAGGGACCACTATATGGTCCTGATGAGTAGGCAGTTGGGGACTGCCTACGAAACATGTCGACTAGGTAGTTAGCAATCGCTCTACCTCACTTTCCCCTTTTTTAACGTTCCCAGCTAGAGAAGCCAATAAAATTTATTTTTCTACTAAGCCAGGGAATTTTTAAATTTTTATATTTTTTTGCACTCACTAGTTAGGTCCCTACACTTCACTGATACCCTTACACCAACACATAGCCCTGTCACATTTATAGTGCTCCCGCGTAGTTCGTCTGGTCGTAGCACGCCCCGCCCCGTTATAGGGACGGGAAGACCCCTATGATAAAGCATGACACTAAAGGATTTTTTAGTGTGTGAGGGGTATTTTAACAAGCACATTGTGCTCTCGTCTTTTCACTTCTAAGAGAGAGCCCAGTATTTCACAATTTTTTTTTTTTTTTAAAACATAATAAAAATATTCTGCACCTCCACACATTGATAGAATCTCATTGTTTACATGATTAAAAGGACACCCTGGTCATCTGCACCGACACCCTCCAACGTATCGTAGATAGCCTCCGCACCCCACCTCCAGGAGCAGGGTAACCCAGCTGCCTCGAGGTCACCTCCACCCCTGCACAGACCACAGAGCAGGAAGCACACACCACCAGGGCTGGCTCACAGGACCCCGATGACCAACACATGGCAATCCAACACCGTTTGTTAGGGTGCCAGGAGAAGATGGCCGAGCAGCTGAGGGTTTGACCTCATGGAGCCAAACTAGATGCCATAAGTGGGTGTCTGAGTCCCATCAGGGACCACTTACAGTCCCTAACCGACGCCCACTGTCCGCTCCATACTCTGCAACAATCCTTGGCTGACCTCGCTTGAGCCATTACTCGGATACAAGAACTGTCTAGTCAGACAGGCTCCAGCAATGACAGCACAGAGTTGCCACAGATGCGGAGGACAATGGAGACCATGGTGCCAATGCAGACTGGAAGTATGGCTGCCACTGCTGAACACCAGCGAGATGTAGCTGGAATCTGCCATGCCCTGCAGATCCTCATCTTGCCATTGCTGCCACAGAGCCTGTCCCAAATAACTGCTGCAGGAACTTCGACACACACATCTCCACCCCTTGATGTGTCAGTGGCACACAGTGATGCAGCCCTACCACCTCAATTACCTGATGTGTGTGGCACACAGTGATGCACACATAACACCACCACACGCACACATGACACACCGGACACACACAGAAGATGTATCAGAGGAGTAAGATGTGGATGTCAATGACTGTGTGAGGAAAGAGGTAGTAGCATCCATCCCGCCATATGGCCTGTCCCTGCCTGGTTCAGCCCTATGCATCATGGCCTGGAACAACACCTCCCACTGCCCTCCGAAACACTCTGCAACATTCACCTGGACTCCGACATGGACTGCCATATCTGCTCTGGTTACCAATGACACAGCAATCCGGCTGCGGACTGAACTATCCCTCTTCCAATTAACTATTCATTCCCCCAAGGACTCTGGTTGGCCCACCACTGGGCAACCATGTAATGTGGGCCTGGCATGGCCATTTACTGCTCCAGCTCCAACACTCCACAGAATGTGAATAAAACATTCGAAATCACACAGATGTGTCATGTCTATGTTCACTCAAGTATGAAAGTATGGATGTATGTAAGGACATTGATTGCACTAAAAGGTACACCCTGGTAAATAACATCAAGGTGCATGTTTGACCCTCATCCACAAGGCCAATTACATGACTGAGAAGGTGTGAACTAGCTGTGGCCTCATTGCACATGAACAACAATCTCGCAACCCCCCAACGTAGCCCTAGGTCCATGTATTAATTAGGGCTATGTGTAGAAATGTCAAAATCAGTAGCAGGCCTGAAGTAGTGTCCCCATCACATGTGGCAACAGAACTTCTCTTTGCAGGACCTACTCACACACAACTGTGTGGACACAGCCCATTTTGATGGATCACACTGATCCACAAGGCAAGAAGTTGGACACCATACTCACATTGCTGAAAACACATAAAGAGCACAGCTCTACCAGCAACTATCCCAACCAAAATGTCTGGCTTACAGGGGTGGAGCTGCTAAAACGGACTCAACCCCCAGTGAAATGCATCAGTCAGTCCCTCCCTGTGTACATTGAGGGAAACAATTTGTCATTCTAATCAACACTCATCACAGTTGAACACTGGTGAAGTTACGTAGACTTTATTAGCATGTGTGTGTCAGTACGGGCAAGGCAAGGGCCACAACATGCAGACAACTGCTTAAGTCACTTACAGGCATCATGGGAACATGTTGAGGTTCAAGAAATGGGGATGCAAAAATTAACACAAATCATTACGGATGGCAACGGTCTCAGCCCACCGCGCCTTGCTGGACGAGTCTTGTGATGTTTGCCGCCTGCTCATTGCCCATGTCAGGGGACACGACTCACAGCCCATGGAGCTGTATAGTGCTGTACCACCATACTGCACCAACTGTCTGCTCTGCTGTCAGTGAGCAGGTGAAAGGGTCCGGCAAGGTCTCATGTCGTGCTACATTGCCATGTGTGTAGTCTCCCTCCAGCAGTATGCCAGATTTAGGAAAGTTGCCAAGCGACGCTGGGCAGCTCCGCCCATGGGACTGTATCACCTTGCACAGGTGTGTAACAACATGTTTAGGTGCACGCACATGCATTCTGAGTCCGGGCGAATGCAGACATGTCCACTGTCGTGGTGGGATATGTGACCATTCCTCCAAGATGCAACAAGGTGTTGGGACCTGTGCTCCGGGTGTTAATCAGTTGTGGTTGAAGGAACGTAGTTACTCGTTCATGAATGCGAGCGCGGCTTCATGGGCAATCAGTTTCAGAAGTACGTTGTTCTCGAGTTCAACAAACACGAGGGAGAGCCAATCCATTAACTGGTCCGGACAGATGTGCTCCGTCCACGAAGTTTCACCAATCGGCAACTCAGCCCAATAGGGGAGTGCCTCGATGTGGTCAATCTACCATCCACTACTGCCGGCACATACAGCACATATCCAGGCATCCCATTCCCGGGTATCCCGGTTGCACTCCTGTTCGTGGGCCAACAGGGGGTTCACACACAAGTCATAATCCAGTTCAGCTACAGTTGTGTTGGATAGGCAGACCTCCATGAGCCACTCGCATGTGCATGTTCGACAGTGGAACCAGGGCTGGACGCATGTGACGTACACATGTCGGAAACTCAGACTGTAACTGATTCGTAACACTGCCAGTGGCACCGATCCCAACGGATGCAGCATTCGTGCCCGGTACAGTTCCATGTGACAGGGGATGTGCATGTGCCCGAGATTGCCTGTCATTGCGTTTGTTGGTCTCGTAGCACCATAACTCCTCAGACCGGTGGCAGTTCTGTGGACGATTTGCCACAGCTCAGAGTAATGAGTTGTATGTGTGTGCAACGTTTGGACGTATGGGTTGTTTTTTGCCACTGTGTCAAGGGCTTGCCATGCAGGTGTACCTCGAGCAGGGACAAGTGTGTGTGGGGTGTGGACACGTTGGTCTTTCATTAGCGCAGTGCATGGTGTGGAAGTCATCAGAGTCTGGTATGGTATCTCACTCAGGAGGTGCCAGCCGCATTCAAGACAAAAGTCGGAGGTTCGGATGTCCTTCTGCCTTGTGTATAGAGACAAAGGAGCTCTTATACCTAATTTTAGTCTGACTACTGCTTGTATTTCAGAAATGTGATGTGGCCTTCGCGATGAAATCGATGCCAGGCCTTAGATTTAGGGTGCACCAATTGCGAAACACATGCAACAGTTGGCATGTATGAGCCAAGGGCCAGATTGGCCTTTTGCTCCTTGTTCAATCTCTCTCTTTCTCTCTGTTTCTTTCTCTCTCTCTCCCCCTCTCTCTTTGTCTCTCTCTATGTCCTTTGATGAGTACCTGACACACCTTCTTCCCTTGCTTATTGTCTTGCAGGCTGTGACTTACCGATTGTCCAGGGATGACCCGCAATGGCTCTTCCAAATAGTTGTTTGGAAACAAATTTGATTGTGATATTTTGTTTGGACTTTCGATGGTCAGTGATTGATTCTGCTTTTTCTGTACTCACATTAATGTTATTTGTTGTAATTGTGTGACATCAGGTGAAAGATTTTCTTCATGATTTTGTGACGTTGATAGGCAATCTCTTGGTCCGGGTGAGGTGGGGGGTAACAGCGGTAGGGCCCGGGGGGTAGGTGGTCCTGGAGGGGTGGCAGTGGGTGATGTGGCCCTCTTGGGAGCCCGAGCTGCATGTTCGTTGGCTCCACAGCATCTGTTGTCCTTCAGGTGTGGCTCTGGGGTGGGCTCCCTTTTCTGGTGCTGGTTGTAGTCCGACTTTACACCAGGTGAGAGCAGGTGTTAAATTCCTGCTGATAATGCGCCTTCTCGCCTGTTTTGTGATCTTATCACAGATCCGACTGGTCATTAAGAATGTTGCTGAGTGGTGTTGTAGCTGCTTTTTCTGCATCTCATTAGCATTAGTAGCCGGGGTCATCTGAACAAGAAACATGGCATTTTTTTTAAAAAAAGCCTCTGCTGTTCATAAGGTTTTAATCCTTTACTAGTTTTAGTAATGAAGGAGGTATTTGTCTTTATATTAATAATGAAGAGAATGTAGCAAGAAAGATATTTTTGGGATCCAAGCTCTGGGGAGATCTGGCTGATGAATACTTTAAGAAATATTATTGAGCATCACAGCTGAAAACCATATGTGCATGGAGAAGCCTTGAGAATTCCATACACAGAGATTCCATAGAACAATATCCTATCATTGAAAGTCTGTGGGGCATGACATGGTTAAATAGATGCACGATGTAAACAAATGTACATAGAATCCATTCTAATATTGACAGGGGTCATCTATAAAACGTGTTTGTTCTATCAGGTTATTTCATTTACATTCATAAGTGAAATTCCACATTTTTCTCCAGAGAATGAGTCTTAAGCTTCATTAAAAATGTGCCTCGGTTGTACTAATAGTTGATATATGTACAAAATTCAGAGGGACTGTTCATTGAGGCTGTTAGTAAATCTTCCCAATACAAGAGCAAGAACCAGGAAATGTGCTGATACTAGCAACCAAAACAACCTCTCTGAATTTCTCAGAATAGTTGGGGAGAAAGTGCGATGAAAAATTTATATTCCTGCTTCTACAATGGAAATGTAGGCCAGGTCCTGCATCCAGCTTTCCTATGCATGGCCAAAGGATGTGCATGGAGTAGGCTGATTGCGAGAATGGTGGCCTTGCATTCAACTGCTAATTTTTCTTTAAAACAAAAACTGAGGTTTGCTGAAAAAACATGTTCTAAATAAATTATGGTTTGTATAGTGAAAATGGTTATGATTTCATAGGAGGATGAAAAGCAGGAAGGGCCGCAGAGACATCCTTACAGAGTAAAACCTGCTCAGACCTTTGGTGCCCAATCACTACCACACTCAATCGCCCCTTGTTTCAGTCATAGAACTAACTATGTGATTCAGACAAGAAAGGATCTGTGAACTGTGGAAATCTGGTAAGTGGTATCTGAGGAACACTAGACATCTATCCTCCATCTGGTGAGAACTTTCTGGGTCAGAAGTTCACATTTGGGTCAATAGAAATAGAATCAGTACTTAAGCGCACTGCATGCATCGTCTTCTCTGGCAACCTTTATTGGTTATACACGTGTTCCGCTTTCATTCAGTTCGAACACTCAACCTTGCAACCCATCAACTTTTGTCCAAGGCTAGTCTCAAAAGTTGTTCTTTTACTCAGGAGGGATTCTCAGTGAGGTTGGGGAAGTTTCTTTCTGTGGCTACGTTATAGACTGATGAAGGAAACAGCAGTCAGCAGGTGTGCCCAAAAAGAAACTACAAGCAGTCGGAAAACGTCAGTTAAAAAAAAACTCCATGGACTGGACAGAATGGGTGCAGAGGGGACCAAATGTCACCAAAAATCTTCAGTAGAAGAGAAAATACTGATACATTATACAGAAGCATGGCAATTAATTGTTCGACTGAAGAAGGATTCTTTTGTATACTAAAAAATTAACAGAAAGGAGAAAAACAAAGAACAGGAATTTATGCACTATACTGGGTTAGGTAAGGCCCAAAACATTTAGGGAAATTTGAATTAGGAGGACCCCGCCCCCCAGCATGGCTCCTGTCAGGAGAAAGAAGCATGTCTCCCGCATCAAGCAGGGCACAGCTGTACTACCCAACTGCCAACACCGGCACGTGCTAGCAAGTGCCAATGGACCACATATTCTCTGCCCATAACAATGATCCCACTGCAGGCAGAAATGAACATGTGGGCAAGAGGAATTCAGTGGCCCACATGTGGACTGCTCGTCACTCTCCTCCTGTTTCGGGCTATACCGCCCTGGAGTTTGGGTCATGGGATACCTAATAGATTTGATGTTTTCATCCATCCTGGTACTGCTATGGTTAGTCCCCATCCTTTTCCTTCAGAGCTTGTTACCTGGTCTTGTTTATATATAGTTTGCATTTCCAGTTGTCTTCGGATCTTCTGGAGTCTTCTACTCATTGGCATCCTGGGCATCAGCACTAATATCATGGTACATGTTTGGACTCATTACCACCGACACAGCCCTGGATTAGGGTAAACTACTTCATCTGATTGTGGATAATCTTCACCAGCTCATAGTTCATTATTTTGTACCTTGACCTGTTAACATATACCTTACTTATGTAAAACGTCCTTCACCCATCACTGGAGGTCACAGTCGCAGTTGCACCAAATTGCTTAGAGACTTTAGTCCATGCCCTGTATTCCTAAAAATACAGCACCACAGAATGCAATCCTGTGCCCTCCTTTTCCTTTCTGCATTTTCTCCTTCTTTCTCTGGTGCAGTATTCAAGCTCTTCATACCTTAACAGAGACTTGGGGAAGGCAGAGATTCTCATTGGATCTACATCTTAGACTAAAGCACGACACAAACTATGGGGTCGATTAGGATGGCGGACGGACCTGCGTCCGTCCGCCACCCCAGAGTAGGAGGGACCATCCGCAGGGGCAGCGGCGGTCGCTCCTGTGCAATTAGGATGTGACCGCCACCCTGGCGGTCACATCCTGTATTTTTAACATTGTGACGGGTGCTGCTTCAAGCAGCACCCGCCGCAATGTTAAAAATGAAAGCAGTGCATTTGCATGCACAAAGCGGCAGGCACCTCGAGGTGCCTGCCGCTTCATGCACGCAAATGCAGGGGGGTACCATAGGTACCCCCCATGTGCACCCCCCACCCCCCCTTCACCGCTGGGGGCCCGCAACGGGCCCCCAAACAAAAGTCCGTATGCCTTTTCACGGCGGAAATGCCGCCGTGGAAAGGCATAGAAATGCTGACATCCTAATATGCCTGGCGGTGTCTGATAGACACCGCCAGACATGTTAGAGCTTTTCCGCCGCGGTCGGAAAGCGACCGCGGCGGAAAAGCTGTGGACGGTCTTCCTGACCCCCCAGCCATCCTAATCTGGCGGGGGGTCTGTGAAGGCTCCGCAGCGGTGTTTCCGCATCCTCCGGGCCGGCGGACTCTTCCGCCGGCCCGGAGGATGCGGAAAAACTGCTATCCTAATGAGGGCCTAAGTACCAGTCACATCGGAAATAAACCTAAGAAATTCAACACAAAACACAGCTACTAACAGATATGCAAACAAAGAAATCATAATGTATCTTAGTGATGCCATTGAAAATGTCAAAGATAAGTTAATCATTTTGAGAGCTCAACAACATGTGTTTCCAGACCATGGAGCACATAGCCTTTGGTTGTGGATGGCAAGGGTTGGATGCAGGCTCAGCTTTTGGCCAGGCCCAGCACTTGCTCGAGGGCCTCACCAATGGCCGAATTTTTCACCTACCCATCCATGCATCCTTCCAGACCCTGCATTAGCCACAAATGGCAAATTTACTGGAATTCACACATTTTGGAAGTTGCTCTGTGCTTCTGAAATCAAAATGGTACCTGAAACTCTGGATTTTTATGGAATTCACAAGATTGGCACCTACTTTATTCATTTTTTAATTTTTTAAGCAATTTTCTCATACCTCTGATTACTAGTCTACCTCCTTTATGGCTGAAATATGGTCATCATACCTCATCTATTCTCCGTGAAATGTTTTTTCAGTTGCGTGAATCACACAAGGTAGGATGAATTTGTGAATTCGAAGTTGGAAGAAAAATAGATAAAACCCACTATGAGCCAATTATATTTCATGAAAAATTGTAATGGGATTGACTAAACTTGTTCGATCTAGCCCAATGTATAGGCAGCAGTGCAAATGAGCCACTTCTTAAGGTGTACAAGCAGATATTTTTACCAATTCTGACATATGGGTGGAATTTGGGATTCCCAAGATGATACTAAAGCCCAGGTGGAGGAGAACAGATTCTGTCAAAGCTTGTTTGGCTTTCCTCCCTCTACACCTCACTTCTTCATTCATTAGAAACTGGGGCTGGGCTATGTTTCAGGCTGCCCCCTTAATGTCATGGGTGTCTGTTTGGAGTAATAGTGATACATCTCTTAGCAGATAAATCATGTTAGACTCTTTCAGTTGGGAAAAGGGCATGTATATACCTTAGTTAAAGTATGTGCACACCATGGCCAAAGACCTGGGCTGGAGTGATCTGTTTTCCTCACCATTCTTGCTTGTTAAAGCAGACATCCACAAAGGTAAAGTGTTAATAATGGAATCCAAAGTGTCCTGTAGAGAACGGGAGGAATTAAAGAATCCGATGCTCTGGGACAAATTACATCTTATTCTTACTAAACTTTTTTGACTTAGGTCCCCAGTTGTTGGGAAAGAGCTCTTGTAGGATCCAATAGATCATTGCTTTGATTCATATGTAACCATGTGATGAGTCTTCTGCTCAAAACTTGGAATACTTTTTTTTGTAAGAACTATGAACTTTTAATTGAAAAATAATTAAAACCTGTTCTTAAATGTTATAGTTGTAACCAGTAAAGATCTGTCTTGTACTTTTTATTCATCTTGGCAAGTCCTTTTTTTTGCTTTTATGTAGACAGTTTTTTTTAATACGCCTTTCGCAAACGAAGCACTCTGTCTGTATGAATCCTTTTTATTGCTTAATCCACTTTGAGATTTTTCATAATGTAATGTTGGTATGGACCATTTTTTCATATTTATTTTAGAACCTGTGGTTCTTTTTAATGTTATTCCTTGATTTTGTCTTGTGTTTAATTTGTCTTATGTTATGATCATTTTTAGTGATCGAATAAAGATATTGATTGATCGACTGAACTTGTGAGTTTCCAGCTAGCAAATGTAATGGTCCGCTATCTCTAAAAGATAACTCTTTGAAGTCTGGCCTATACTTTTTTCAAATGCTACTGTCTGAAACTACTGAATTGATTTACACCATATCACAAACCGAAAGATTTCTAAACAAACTTCTACTTTCATGCCAAGTTTGGTGTACATCTGTTCTGGTATTTTTCCTATGGTGTAGAGCAAGATTTCCTATTGCAGCTTAAATAGAAAAAGTATCTTTTTTGACAACCTCTTGCTTTTTTTCCTTTACTTGGATCTGCAAGATACTTTGCTAGTTTTGTTAGTGGTGTGCCAAAAAAACAGTTAAAGTAAAGTTATGGTTGTGAAGTACATTTAAAAAATCAGTGAAATTCACAAGTTATGGTAAGCTCCATGATCCATCACTCACAAAAAAACCTTGCAAAATATAACTCACACATCAAACACAATTCCTCTGACCCCACAATATTTATACCAATTCCAACACTTGCTGATAACTGTTGTTTCATGAAACACCCAAAAAAAACCATAAATAACACATAATAATAACATTAACAAAAATGTTAACGAGAACATCAACATTATCAGGAATAACAAATATAAGAGTAATAATACATATTATAATAATACTAAACAACAGTGGTAATATTAATATGCACCACTATAATTATTTTTGTGTTAATAGTTTTAAAAAATGTATTTCAAGGACTTGGAATCAGTTTTTATGGCTAAACATCCAAATTTAGCAACTACTATAGATCACCTTAGTTATGCATACATTAGGTCATATAGAAAAAATGAACACTGTAAGTCAAAGTCAAACCCCATATCCAAAGATTATTATTGTAGCCTACAGAGAGTTGAAAGGTTCAATAGCTTCACAAAAATATTTAAAACTCTCTTCTCATGCAGATGTAAATCGGTCATTGATTTGTGAGGGTCTAACGTGAGTTGTTCCACAAGGGAGGTATGTTCCAAGTAGTTGCTGATATCTTTCCAGTTCCAAGTGAGATCAGTGAGTTGTGCATACTTCACAGATACTATAAGGACATGTGTGTAGATATATATTCACTGAACAAAATCTACGGTTAAAGTGAATGTATAGATATGTTCATAGTTCGATAAAAATGTCAGTTTAAATATACAATTTTAAACTAAAACAATACACTGAAATTCAGCAGTTCAAGTTACTGAAGTAATTATAACTCATGCTACCACCATACTTAGTGTTGTCATCAAAGACGTCATTTCAGATGTCATCAGTGATGTTATCAATGATGTCATAGGACATGCCATGTGTGATGTAATGTGTGAGGTCATAATAAACAGTTCACATACATAGCAATACATTTTTTTAACTTAAATTTCTTTAAAAAACGACTAAATGGATATACATCAAAATTACAGTGAGCATGCTTTTTTAATCAAGATCTGGTTTTCTGCCAAATTTGGTGTATTTCTGTTAAGTCGTTTTGGCTGTAGTAGTGTTCAAATACCCTATCAGAAATTGCATGGGAAAAACATGTATAGGGACATCCCCTTTTTATCGGCCCTCGCATGACAGATTACCCTGAAATTTTCCATTGAAGGAGCTGAGTTGGCTGAGCCTTTGTTCTTTTTTTTAACGGTGGTGTAGTGCCTGCCCTTATGAGGTACCTAAGGGCCCTTGAGGAGGTTTAAACTAAAATAAACACTGAAATTCAACAGTTACAGTTATTTCAAGCAATGATAACACACACCCTCACCATGCACTGCTAATTACCTTGGATATTACATCACTCATGACATATTCTATGGCATCATTGATAACATTGCTTCAACATCTGAAATGACAACAATGATGACAGCACTGTGCATAGCAAGGGTGTAGGTTATAGTTAAGTGGAGAAGGTGTCATTTCTTAAGCATAGGACTGGTATGGTTATAAAATGTAAAATCCTGAATTAAAAATGAATTAACAAATCTGACAATTTGCCTCAGACATTAATATGAAAATATACTGTAAAATGACACGTAGTAAAAATGTGCAACATGCATCATGCAGCCATATTCACTGGTAGGCCGTTGTTTCGATTTCCCTTTAACAAATAGAGGCTTTAGAAATTGCTGAACCTTGCACAAATGTGTTTGATAGCTTGGCGTTAATGTGACTTGCTTAGAATCTTCGTTATAACTGCAGAATGTTCTGGTTTTATTAATGAAATATCTTTCTTAAGCAACATGTTCTTGTTTGCACTAAGATTTAACTTCCTATATAACTTGTGTTCATATAATGCTGAATAGAAAATTGCATCATTTAACAATAACTCTCATTTACATGAAATATGGAAAGCATTACCTACCTAGAAATCTTCAAGTAAATGTTTCTGTCTTTAGTAAAGCTCATTGTCACGCAGTAAAATATTTAATAAATGATAGAATAGAGTCTGCATGAAGCTTACCTGGGAACCATGGTTACTGCTTCCAGAAAGACAACTGTTTAGTGATGTCTGGTACATATTTGATAGAGACTGTCAACCTCATGTGTTTTCTGTGGGAAAGAAAGAATAAAGTCTGCTCACCATCAAAGATGTCTTTCCACTGGGCAGAAGTGATCGAACCAGCAATAATGCTATTTACATGTTCTTGTTGTTTATTTATATTTATATGCATGTTTCTAGGTAGACAGTCATCTGCTGACGGCTACTCCTGTTGCCTGCCAGTTTGGAGGCGATGCTCCTAGACTTTCAACCTTCCTATTCTTATTTTTGACGGTTGTAGCTAGTGCTGCATCTATTTCCCCATATTTGCCTGTTGAGGCTTTATTTGTAAGGACTGCTACTGCAACTGTATGTTCATGCTTTTTGGATATTAAGTCTCAGCTATGTTTCATGAACTTTTCTTTATGGGGAAGTCAACTACTTAATTTGATTTAAAACCTAATCCTCCTTTAATTTCACTCATTCCTCAAACTCTTTATGGGTGCTAATAACTTTTGATTCTAGACCTTTATTTAGAATACGGGATCATTCCTTTATGGAACACCCTTGTCATTTTGCATTATTATTGATTTTCTTGATACGTTTCTGTAAACTGATTTATCTGACTTACTAGTTCAATAAAGACAAAAATAAATTTACACTAACCTCTTTATGAGAATAAAGGTTTTTAAAACTAATAAAAAAACTCTCATTAGAACTGATCAATTTAAATGTTGATTGATATGATTTGATTTAGCTTTCATTTAAAAATGGTAGCAAAGATCTGTCGCCTAGAAGAAGAATTTGGTGTGGAGTTGGAGCCCATTCTTGTAAGTCATTGGTTAAACTGGTAACGGAAATGACCTTTTGGACTATTTTGGCACTGTCAGGGTCCAATTTTTGCCAGTGAGATGCTGGGGAGACCATGTAGCAAGTTGCTGACACCATCCACAGATGAGACCTGGACAATTGTTATGAAGTCACCTACTCAAAGAAAGGTTAGACAGTCTTTGGGAGAGAAAGTTGGTGTTACACTGCCATAATTTTCTCGGAATTGTGTTCATTCAAGAACAGACCAGACTCAAAGTTGAAAAAATTCATTTTACATTAGATACCAGCTGCTCCGGTAAAAGCTGAGCTGATTCTGAAGAGCCAGGTGAGCATTTGTGGTTGTTAGAGGTTACTGGTAAATAGAATGATTTTTTGGGGGTGAGTTGAATTTTAGGTACACCCTGGACATGCTGTTCTGAAGTGAGATGGAGGCAAGTACGAGTCTTTGAATATCATGCGCAATCATGATTTTCAGACATAGTTGCATGTCAATGGCATTGTAATGGATTTTGATTCTGCTGCCATTCCAAGGGTTTTGACGCAG
Source organism: Lissotriton helveticus (assembly GCF_964261635.1). Taxonomy (NCBI): domain Eukaryota; kingdom Metazoa; phylum Chordata; class Amphibia; order Caudata; family Salamandridae; genus Lissotriton; species Lissotriton helveticus. The sequence continues at coordinate 697,096,029 of NC_136063.1, forward strand.
AGGGTGAAAATAATGGGGGACAGGATGGGTCTGTGGGTCACTCTATAGGAGATTAGGAGTTTCTAGGAATCTTAAATTGCTGGCAGTTGGGAAAGCAGGAGGCAAATCACTGCAAGATTGTGTCAGAGAAGCTCACACATATTTGCAATGCTAGGCTTAATACATTTTGGTGACCTGTATCATAGGATGTGGAAAGAACTTCAACCTCTCTGCATCCTATGACACTATTAGCTTCCAGACTATGCTCAGTAACCTCTGCATGCAGATGTACTTCTCTGACACTAATGTGACATTTTTTGCATCATTCCTCACACACAAACAACCATGTGCCAAAATTGATTCCTACAAATTTCCCACTGTTCCAGTCAAATATGATGTCTCCTAAACTCCATTCTCTCTCCAAAGATAACCAACCTATACCTGGAGCTACAAAGAACACTGCTAGTCCACCAGGACATTGCACTCGCCACATGTGCAGATGATCTGTGAAGTTAGCTCAAGGTATCCCCCACAACTTAAATGAAACTAAAACAGTAGCTACAATCTATTCTCTTGGGCTTGCTTCCGTACCATCTACCTAGAAACACAGAAAAAACTGCTATTAAGAAACAAATGCAAACTACAACCTCACAATGTGGACTATCTGAATGTAATGCAACTTGGGGGGGGTCTTCTCTCTCCCCCTCCTATAGTGCCATATCGCGGGTCTTGTACATTGACCCTATTTCTCCTTCAAATATCATGTTAACATAAAACCCCAGACTGCCAGACATCAATTCAGTCTACTGCACAAAATATAACCCTAGAGCTCAACCCACAATTTATGTATAACTGTATGAAAATGTTGCCCCCTCCCACATTGATGGGTGCAATTATCTCCTCATTGGCCTCATCATTGCCTTCACTAACATGCTCATCCAACTCAAAGCTACCCTCCAAGCAAATTTACACTTAATTAAGAGTTAGCACTAATGTAATCATATTACACTCACACACTACCACCTCCATTGACTACTCCTGTCTACACACGTATAATTCAAATCCCCGTACATTGTGCACAGTGCAATACAGACATGCAAACACACACTCAGAAACCCACCTACCTAGCTGATAATATCTCTGTCCATGGCTGTACTTGCACCTGCAACACAAACTAGCTTATTGTGGAAATGGCCAAAATAAACAAAAAAGGGGCAACGTGCATTATTTTCTTTTAACCACATCTACTGGCACAAATTTCCTTCTCACCTCAAAATGGCGCCCTTCAGAAAGAAGCTCATGACTTTGTCCTTCTCGTAATAGCAATTTCCATCTTCTACCCTAAATCCTAGCAATACTAAGCACCGTACTGCTATTAACTGAGCAGCCTGATAGCTCGTACTGCTTACCAACCAAACTCAGCAACGTTGGTAAAACTTGTATACACAATGTATACTCTTTCTTAATGAATGAACTCAGTAAATACAAAACCATATTGTGACGTGGGGGACCCGGACTCGGGCCCCCCTGGTATACCTATTCATCTATCTCCTCTCTCTACACAGTACACAGATGCGTGGAAGACTGCCGACGTCATATGCAGTCCGGTGACTGACACTGATGAAGACTATTTCTTTAAGTGGGCGGATCCGGATGCGGGACCGGCCCTCTTCGACAAGGTAAAACCCCCCCTGACACCGGACAGGTGTGTGTTACACCCGGAGGAGGAGGAGAGAGGCGTGAGGCGAGAGAGGACGGCGAGGAGTGGAGATTGCGAGAGGACGGCGAGGAGTGGAGATTGCGAGAGGACAGCGAGGAGTGGAGAAGGAGCGAGGACGGAGAGGCGAGGAGACAGCGAGAGGACGGATCGGAGTGGAGAAGGCGCGAGGAGGAGGACGGGAAGAAGAACGAGGACGCAGCCGAGTGGAGAGGCGCTGAGGAGCAGAGCGGGAGAGGAGACCCGACGGACCAGGAAGGTCAGAGAACCAGAGAAGCATCGGAGGAGGCGGAGAGAGACCACAGCGACAAGCCAGGAGGCCTACGTGAAGGCGCATCGCCCAGCCACGCTTCCCGGGAAGTGTGGCTAGGACAGGTACGGTCACGTTTCCTGGGTTGGGCGGGACATAGACGGGACACTTCCCACTGACCCTAACCGTGCAAGTAAAACCCTCTGACCCCCTCGCTTTTCACGTCACGGATAGCGGGGTACTTAGGTGCACGAGTGTTCCATCACCGACCCCCCCCTTGATACCAGGTAGCGGACAGCACATTAATATTGGTCTCCCTTTTGTTCTGTTTTACATCAGAAACCGGCACGTGTGCCACGACGGCTGAAGCCAGGACTACGCCTCCCAGAAGACATCGGGAGCTACGAAGACGCGGACTGGAACGGGAGGCAACGGAGGACGCGGCAAATCCCCTTCCCTATTACCGCGTCCCGGTACAAAAGAGAAGACTGTATAAAACAATAAAACCGGCTTTGCCCACTATCCAGGTGTCCGTGGATCTGTTTGAGAACCCTCCCAAAACCCCACACATATGTAAATCTGAAAAAATCTGGGTATTAAATTCTATGTTCAGCATCCATCCGTGCCTTTGAAACCTGCACTTAGCAGGATGTAGCTATATTCACTTTGTCTAATGCGCCATTATCACTAAGGGTCAGGTTCACACCCATAAATACCTCTCAAATTCAACTTCAAATAGACTTTATTCGGTTTTCATTATTCGAAAAAAAACATAAAAGTACAAAATTCCACATGGTCCCATTTAAAAACACTTAAAACAAAAGTTATACATTATCAGGCATATGCATCAACGGAAATACCTCCCGGTAAAACAGCGAATCGGAAAAACAGGCCGATACCGACCGCAAAACCATAAATTGCAATGCATCAAACCGAAAATCGGAAAAAAATAAAGAACCGCTAAATGGCCCCGCGGTAAATTACCGATTCGTTAAACAGACATTCGGAAATACCGAACCACAAAGCAATAGTTCGGAAATACCGAATAGGCAATAACGAATGGAAATGGTATGCATGAACAGTCGCTAATACCGGAAATCCCCAAAATCGCTATTTAGCATGAGCAAAATAAGGGGAATCACAATCAGGAGGTAAAGTTAACAGAAGGACAGAAAAAAAAAATTTAAACCCCATCAGCAGGTGCTGACAATCAGTTACCCTTCATAAATGCCCTGGGAAACCCCACATGTACACCAAAATGGCTGCCCTGTACGTGCTTGCTAGGAGGTGGAGGATCAACGCCCAGGCCCAGCGCAGGAGGATGATACAGGACAGGATCTTCAGGGTTCGCATCACTTTGCTGGGGCAGACCGAGGAACAGGTGTACGTCAAGTACAGACTGAACCGTGCCATGATAATGCACCTAATAGCAGACCTGACACCCTTACTGCAGCACGAGACCCGTCGGACCAACGCCATACCTGCCCATGTGCAGGTGCTATGCTGCCTGCACCTGCTTGCATCTGGAAGCTTCCAGGGGGTAATAGCTGAGACAGGAGGCGTGTCGCAAAGTGCCTTATCACGCTTTTTCCACCGGTTCCTAGAGGCCATGCTGACATTTCTCAATCGCCACATCACCTTCCCCAGAACCCCCCAGCAGCTAACCCGCACCAAACGGGAATTCTACCAGGTGGCACAATTCCCCCATGTCATCGGGTGTGTCGACTGCACGCATGTCCCCATCTGTCCTCCATCAGCCACCGAATACATTTACCGCAACCGGAAATCGTATCATTCAATAAATGTTCAGGTGGTGTGCAATGCCAAGTTGATCATTACCGACATTGTAGCCCAATTTCCCGGGAGCACACATGACGCCTACATTTTCCGTCACTGTGGCCTCCACAGGCGCCTGATCAACGGAGAATTCGGAGAGGGACACCTACTAGGTACAAATAGCTGCATCATCGTACTCCCCATCCACTCCTTCCCCACATGTATAATTCCATTAATGCTGATTACCATTCTCTCCCCATCCTGCAGGTGACAGCGCATACGCATTGCGTGAATATCTCCTCACGCCCTATCTCAACCCAGCTACCCCGCAAGAGCAGCGCTACAACAGGGCACACATCAGTACTAGGAATGTGGTTGAGCGAACATTCGGCATCCTGAAGAGCCGCTTCCGAATACTGCACAAGACTGGAGGTGCATTGCAGTACGACCCAGTGACCTGCTGCCAGATAATTGCTGTGTGTGCCATCCTGCACAACATCGCCACGCGCAGGGGGATACACATAGAGGTGGAGGGAGAGGAAGAACTGCGTGCCCAGCAACCCCCCCCACAACACCAACAGGCACATGTGCCCAACACAGCTGAAGGGCAAAGGAGACGGGCATACATCACACGTAATCATTTCTGAGACAGGTAAGAGAGTGACTTGACAACAGGATCAGTTTTGCAAGGGTTTAATGGGCATGGACACCTGACTGGTGCAGAAAAACGTAACACAAACAAGCTGCTGCCGCAGCGAAAAAAACTAGCAATGTCCCTTCTCAGAACAGGTGGCGCGTGAGGCACTTTGGTCTGTCCATGGTTACCTCACCAAGGACAGTGTGACTATGCCACATGTTTACTTCCCTTTGCCGCGTACCCCCAGTCTCTTGTCCTGTGACTCCTCGGGTTGTACACGATGGGAGTCAGTGGCAGTTGCACTGCGGCCACTGCGCCTCCTCACGCTGGTGTCCGGCAGGGAGACGCTGCTGACACTGGAGGCTGCCTCACTCCCCTCTTCCGCCCCCAGACTGCTGACACTGGCTGACCCTGGCTGCAGTTGCTCCACTGCAGTGGTCACCCTCTCAAGGGCCTTTGCCACATCCCCACATAAATGACCAAGATCCACTTGCAGGGACACGGACCTGCGTGACAGCACAGCCGTGCTGTTGCACATCTTATTGATGGCCTTGTTTGTGGTATTCACTGCCAGCATGACCTGCCTGTGACGCCGGCGCTCACTCCTTTGGCCTGCGAGTATGGCACGTGTCAGTTCTTGCAGGCACAGCTTGATGTCTTTGTTGCCCGCAGATACGGCAGTGGTGTGCTCACGCACTGCGGCAGTCATGTAGCCTAGTTTGTTGCATAGTTGTGTCATGCTGAGTTTCATGGCACCCATGTGTCTCCCCTGCAGGCGCTGGACACGCAGCATCCGGGCCTCCACTACTCCGTACCCTCCGGACAGATCGACCGGTCTTGCAGCAGCCCGACCCGGGGACACAACCCTCTGCCTGATGCGCTGTCGGCCTGCAGTGTGGCTGGTTGGAGTGACGACAGCCTGGCGTGGAACATTTGGGTGTGATGAAGATTGATCCGACTCCATCACGGACAGGGCGGCAACATCTGCTCTGTGGCTCTGCGGAGTGGGCAGCACTGGTGGTGGTGGTGTCTTGGTCCGCGAGGGTGGTGGTGGTGGTGTCTTGGACTGGGAGGATGGTGGCGGTGGTGGTTGCTTCGGCCGGGAGGACGGTGGCGGTGGTGGTTGCTTCGGCCGGGAGGACGGTGGCGGTGGTGGTTGCTTTGGCCGGGAGGACGGTGGAGGTGTTGTCCGGCGTGGTGGTGAAGGGGAGGACATGACTTCAGCTCCCTCTGAGCACTCCGCTTCTGACAACACTGGCGTCTCTGAGATGACAAGGTGGCCACTGTCGTCTGAATCGATGGGGGATGCATCTGTGTGTGAAACAGTGCATAGTTAATATCATGGTATGGTATGTGACAATAGCTGTGGCATCTCACAATAAATTACTTTTGTTGACTGACATTTGACCCTTGGCAGCTGTATTCATCTCTGGGCTCAGGCATGCACCCATTCATGTATTGACTACATCTCCCATGGTGCAACACAGTGGTGAGGGTGTGTGTGTAGGGCAACGCTACATGTGCACTGGGTCTGGCATGGGGGAGTGGGCAGGGACTACGTACACGCTGCATCGTTACGCTGGCATGCCTCTTACCTTGTCCTCCTTCCGCAGCACCTGAGGTGTCCAGACTTGTGACCCCCACAACAGCTTCACGTTCTATGGTGGCCTCCACTAGATCCTCCAGGTCAGTGTTAGGCGTCACGTTTGATGGTCCCCCTCCTGTGCCAGCAGCATCCCTGACCCTCTGCGCAATCTTCTCCTTGGCCCTCTTACGCAGGTCGTACCATCGTTTTTTGAGGTCGTCGATGCTGCGGTGGGTGACTCCGCAGGCATTCACCTTGTCCATGATGCGCAGCCACATCTTCCTTTTTTCTGCCTCTGGCACCTTAAGCGACAACTTGCCAAATATGCGATCATGGTTGCTGCTCACACTCTGTATGAGGATTTCCAGCTCCTTATCTGAAAACTTTCGTTTTCGCTTTCGGGATGTGTCCTTTCCATGCTGGGGGGCCTCCTTCTCCATCCTGTCCTGCTACCTTTTTCCTGCTTGCTTCTGGTTCAGTGTGGGACCTCAGCTCCTGAGCTCTGCCTCCTCCTCTGTGCAACTCCGGACACTGAATGCAGCGTGGGTGTCCTACTTCCTGGTTGTGATGTCATCAGCCTGCTTCCGAAGCGTCGCGTTATTTTCCCGTTTTCGGTATTACCGATTCCGCTATTACCGGATCCGGTAATACCGACTCGGTATTTCCGATTACGGTATTTGTTACTCGCGCTGGCGTTTACTCGTTCTTTATTAGCGATTATTACCGACTCGGTATTTTTTACCGATTACTTTGATGCATCGCGGTTTGCATGTTCATATTAGCGATTCGTTATTTTTCGGTATTACCGACTGGTATTTACGAACGTTGATGCATATGCCAGTATATGCTTTGAAAAGTATCACAAACATTAATTAATTAAGATTCGGGCGATGATTTACACAGAATTTTAAAAAGCAGGTAATGGATTTAGCATATAGTTCATTCTCTAGCATCTGAAGAGCTAGAAATGCTGGACGACAGGATCGGAATCCTAGTTGTCTCAATGGTAGGAGAATCCATCGTCTGCGTGGAGCCTCGTAAAAAATGTACAGAACAGAAAGATGTGGATTGTAGACTGTGGCGAATTGTCATCACATGGACATGGTGGCAGAATCTTTGACCAGTCGTTCTGCTTAGGGATCGAAACCAACCTGTGGAATATGGTAAATCTGAATCAAGTAAGCAAAATTTCGCGAATTGAGTTAGCTTGTACTTCAGATATGGCTGGATCGAGAAGGTGATTTTTATTTTTATTTTTATTTTATTTTTTTGCAGAGTTTTATATAGCGCGAACTAGACCCGAACCGAATCAGGTATCAGAGCGCTTTACATAGCACCAGTTACGTTACATGAGGACATTATATACATTATTTACATTATATACATTATACACATTATACATTATATACATTATACATTATTTACTAATTATGATTTGAATGGTCAGCAGGTGTTGGACTGACCTCTTTCCTATTTCTTGCGCCAGTCGAAGATCACCCAATACCTCTCAAAATAATAAAATTAAATAATTATTAGATGTACCTAGTGATGAAACTGTGCAATTAAATGCACAGTCTGGCGTAATACCAGTCCTTGAATTAGAAAACAAATAGCAGGAATTCATAAGCATTTAATGCTCCCCCATGTATCAATTTCCTCATTTGCAATCGTCAACATCAAGTTGGCCAGCGCGAGTGTGGAAAATCAACCTCCCGGTGAGATTTCTCAAAGTGAGCTGTCATATTTCTCATATGCGTATGCTTGTGACCGCTTGTTAGACCTGGCATCTTTGGCGTGGTTTCCCCTATCTTTTTGCCTCTACCTCCTGTATTTTTGATGCTGTGCTGGATTTCGTTTTTGCTGGTTTAGATGCTTTGGACACTCTGCCACTGCTGATCAGTGCCAGAGTGTAAGTGCTCCCTGTGTAAATTATTATTCTGATTGAATATACATGTTTGGCACATTTGTATCACTATGAAGTCCCTAGTAAAGTGCACTGGGTGTGCCAGGGCTGGTGACGACAAATGCTACTGGTGGGCCTGCAGCACTGATTGTGCCACCCACAGGAGTAGCTCTAAAATGGTGTCTCAGGCCTGCCACTGCAGTGCCTGTGGGCAGTTTAGAACTGCCATGTCCTCCTGGTCAGTGTCCCCACTGACCAGGCCTAACCCTTCCCTTTTTGTGCACATCAGTCACCCCTATGGAAGGCCCAAGGTACCCCCCTGGGCAGGGTGCAGTGTATGTAAAAGGTAGAGCATGTACTAGTGCAGGTGACATGCTCTGGTAGTGAATGGCAGCCATTTTCGTTTTTCACTACTGTAAGGCTATCTTGCTCCATAGGTTAACATGGGGGATGCTGGCTACAGTGGTTAACAGCATTTCTTCCCATAGGAACAAGATAGGACATAAGTATCTAGTATCCCTGAACTCAGAATTTAATAACACATCTTTTAGGAAAGGTTGTTTTTAAATCCTGTGTTTGAGAACAGCACTTTTAGAAAGTTGCTGTTCTCTTGTCTGACCCTTCTGTGTGCCTGGGCCTGTTTGTGTATTGACTGTCTGGTTTGAGAGTGACAGGGGCTGGGGAATTCCCCAGGAGGCTGGATGAGTCAGCACTAGGCTGAATGACTGCATTTGCAACTGGAGTGGTGGGAGGAGTTAGCACTTGGGCTGAATAGGGCTGTGCCTGCCTTCCACAATGCTGGCTCCACCCCCCTGCTGGGCGGCTGAGGACCCTGCCCCTCACTCTGAAAGGAAAGATGCAGCCAGCAAAACAAAGTGCTCAGGATCCACCCAGAACTGGTTCAGACCGGGCTCAGGGCCCACATGCACCAAGAGAACAAAGACTTTAGGGGTATAAGTACAGGACCCCTGACAACAGAAAATTAGATCATCCTGGAAATCAAGAAGGAACCTCTGCCAAGGAGAAAGCTGAAACTGAAGAAGGAAGATTGTCCTGCTGTTGCTCTGCTGGACTCACCTGTTGCTTTGCTGCCAGAAGGCTGCTGAGCTGTGTCCCCTGTCTTGAAGGAATCTCCAAGGGCCTGAGAAGAGCTGGCTCCCTGTTTTGAAGTCCCAGGAACAAAAGGACTTCACCCCCAGCTTCCCTGAACTCTGCTGAGAGAGTTCTGTCCTTCCTAGAGTGCTTGATCCAGTTGTGGGGCCTGAGCTGGGAAGCTTGAAACTAAGCTTGAGTGACTTTTGAACTTGAAAAGTGTCGCATCGCTCGCTTGCGGAGCCCATCCCCGACAGTGCGAGAAGTTTCCCGCCGCTACGGAGGTCGAGATCGTCGCAGCGCCTGACGCCGCTGCCAGAGACGTCGCATCCTTTGTTTGTGGGACGCACCAGACCGGTGCGGGAGAATCTAACATCGCTGCGAGTATCGTCGCAGAGTCTGTCGTCGCTGGGTGAGATCGCCGCACCGCTCGCTTGCGGACCGCATCACGTCGCTGCGAGCATCGTCGCAGAATCAACGCATCGAGGAGCTGCGAGAGAGAGGATCCCCGCTGGACCGCGCATCGTCGCCCCGGAGATCGTCGCAGCCCCTACGAGATCGTCGCATCGTGCCTTTGCGAGAACAGACTTCCTAAGGAACCTACGCACCGGAATCCATACACAAGTGGCCTTCCTCCCCATACAGACCGGATTCGTCGCAACACGCCCGCTGCTGCAGCGGGGCTGTCGCATCGCTTCCCCAGGATCTCAGGAGCAACGCATCGCTTGTTTTCCACCGCACCAGCTTCTGCTTTTGGAACTTTGTTGCAACTAAAAGGTACTGTGAGTAAACGTGACGCAACTGTGAACTTTTCACGCATCACTAGAGAATTCTATCGCAACGTAGAGAATTCTATCGCAACCTAAGGATTTTAGCGCAACCTTAAGAACTCTTTTTGAAACCATATTCTTAAACTGTGTATGTTGGATTTTTGTCGTTTTGGTCTTGTGTAGTTTAGATTAAAAATACCTTTATTTTTCTAAACTGTTGTGGAGTCAGTTTGTGGTGTTTTCACTGTGTTACTATGAGTGTTGGTACAAATACTTTACGCATTGCCTCTGGTTAGCCTAGACTGCTCGTGCCAAGCTACCTAGAGGGTGAGCAGGGGTTATCTCAGAGGGTTATCTCCTTGCCCTGACTAGAAGCAAGGGTCCCTATTTGGACAGTGGTACCTACCTCTGCCAACTAGAGACCCCCAGATCTAACATTAGTGGTCAGGTGGTGGGATTTGAACTTGTATTTGTACTTGACCCACAGTAATTGGTGTACATCACTAGTGAGTGCAGACCACTACGCCACCGCATACTACTGTTTTTTGGTTTTGATTCTATTTTTGAGTAACTCTTCAATACAGCATGTCTTTGCATGGGAAGGCACCCAGTAAGGAGGCAGAAGTAGAGATGGAGTTTGCCATTGGAGATTTGTATTCATACAAAGTTGAGCAACTTAGGAAATTCTGCCTTGAGTTTGAGTGCCCCATAAAGAGCGCCTACAGAAAGGAGGAGCTGCAGAAAATCTTGAAGGCCCATTGGGAGGCACAAGAGGGAGAGGATGATGTGGATGTAGAAAACAGTTTTCAAGTCACAGATTTGCCAGTGGGCAAAGTAGGTGCAGGAGCTGGTAGCAACCATTCCAGCAGGGGCCTCTCCCCTGAAGAGTTACAAGAAAATCAGAGAGTAAGAGAGTATGAGTTGGAAGTCATGAAAATGAAAATGAAGCAATTGGAAGTAGAAAAGGCGGCGGAGGAGAGCAAAAATGCCCGTGCCTTAGAAGAGAAGAAATTGCTTTTGGCTCATGAGTTGAGCATGAGAGAACTGGATCTTAAAGCCAAGGAGGTGGATGCCAGTTCTAATGGTGGCAGTGCGCAGCCAGTGCATGGGGGTAAAGTATATATTCCCAAGGACCTGGTACAGAATTACCATAGGGGTGAGGATATTTATACCTGGTTCACTTTGTATGAAATTGCATTGAAGATGAATGGTGTGCCTGATCAGCATTGGGGGGCGGGCCTGTGGAAACATTTTGAGGCTTCTGGGAGGAGTGCTCTAGAGCCCTTAGAATTAGCAGGTGCCATGACCTACCCCAATATGAAGGAGGCCTTATGTCTCAGGTATGGCCTTACCCCAGAGCAGTACAGACTGCAGTTTAGGAACTCCAAGAAGAGAGAGTCTGGGACTTGGATGGAGTGTGTGAATTCGTACTCGCGTGCACTGGAAGGTTGGATGAAGGGCAGTAAAGTAACTGATTTTAAGGGGTTGTTGCATTTAATCAGTTGGGAGCACTTGAGTAGTCTTTGTGTTCCAGAGCTGCGCCAGCATCTTTTAGACAGCAAGCTGACAGACCCCATTGAGCTTGCTAAGGAGGCGGACCGCTGGACCAGTACCAGGGTCCACAGAGGAATTGTGGGTACCACAGCCAAAGGTGGGCAGGGTCCCCAGCAGAAGAGTGGGGGGGACAAGGGTAACCAAAAGGAGTTCTCAGAAGGGCCCCAAAATAGTTCCCAGGGAAAGGAATCCCAACCCCCAAACCTAAACAGCCATGGCCCTCTAAGGGCAGGCGGGACAATAAAGACAACAGGGGTCCACCTACCTGCTATCACTGCAATGAGGTGGGCCACATTGCTCCAAAATGTCCCAAGAAGAAGCAAGCACCCACTGGTGCCCCCGCCCCAGCGTTAGCTAGTGTAGTTTTGGGAGGGGATTTGGTTTCTAGTGATTGGGGGGAGCTAGCAGTTATGACCCTTGTCTCTCTAGGAGACCAAGAGGTGGTCCAAGAAACCTTACTGCCCTCTAACACTAAGAAATATGGGCAGAAGGTGACCATCAATGGGAGGGAGATTGAGGCTCTGAGAGACACAGGAGCCAGCGTGACATCCGTGAGGTGTCAGTGGGTGTCTGAAGAGCAAATCATCCCTGGTGTACTCCGCCCTGTAGTGGCAGCTGACAGTTCAGTGCGCTTCAGCAAGCTGGCGCGTGTTCCCTTTGAATGGGGGGGAGTCTCTGGTCTTTTGGAGGTAGTTGTCAGTGATGCCTTGCCTGTAGACTGTCTGTTAGGTAACGACCTGGAGAGTTCTCCATGGAAGGATGTAGAACACAGAACTCACTTGGAGATGTTGGGTTTGCCTGCGTGGATCTGTGTGTCCACACGTGCTATGACAGCCAGTAGGGGGAGTCAGCAGAACTGGAGCCTGAAACAGTGGCCCCGAGACCTGCCAGGAGAGGAAGAGGCAGAGGGCGCGGGAAACCAGCCCCAGCCGCTCCCACGGTCCAGGAGGAAGCAGAACCTGAGGGGGATGCCCTGGAACCTACAGGGGAACAGGTAGCCGAACTGGGAGACTTGCCTGAGCTGACCCATTGGCAGCAGGAAGGTGGTCCCTCCAGGGAGGAATTCTGCAAGGCGCAGAAGGAGTGCCCTTCCCTCATTGGTCTGCGGCAACAGGCTGTAGATCAGGCAGCAGGTGGAGCAGCCAGAGATCACTTCATCTACTGGGAAGATGACTTGTTATATAGCGAGCCTAGGTTTGCTGAGCCCGGTGCAGCCCGTGTGCTGGTGGTACCCGAGCGCTTCAGAAACTTCCTAATGGGTCTTGCTCATGACGTGCCTCTTGCAGGACATCTGGGGCAAGACAAGACCCTAAACAGGCTTGTCACCCACTTCCACTGGCCCCAGATGAGAAAGCACGTTGGTTCCTTTTGCAGATCTTGCCAAACCTGCCAAGCCAGGGGCAAGACTGGAACAAAGTTGAAGGCACCCCTTCAACCCTTCCCAGTAGTGAGCACCCCTTTCGAGCGGGTGGGCATAGACATTGTAGGGCCCCTGGACCCCAAGACAGCCTTAGGCAACAGGTTCATCCTGGTCTTGGTGGACCATGCCACCTGGTACCCGGAAGCAGTCCCTCTCAGGACAATCACAGCACCCGTGGTGGGCCGTGCATTGATGGGGATCTTTTCCCGTATGGGGTTCCCCAGAGAGGTGGTCTCCGACCGGGGTACCAACTTCATCTCTAAGTACATGAAGTCTCTGTGAGAGGAGTGTGGGGTAACTTATAAGTTCACCACTCCTTACCACCCTCAAGGAAATGGGTTGGTTGAAAGGTTCAACCGGACCCTGAAAGGTATGATTATGGGCCTAGCGGAGCCCATGAGACGCAAGTGGGACGTCTTGTTACCATGCCTGTTGTTTGCCTACAGGGAGGTGCCTCAGAAGTCCTTAGGGTTCAGTCCCTTTGAACTCCTGTATGGCCACCCTGTTAGAGGACCTCTCTCACTGGTAAAGGAGGGTTGGGAAAAGTCCCGTGGGAAAACCCCCCAGGATGTGTACAGCTATGTGCTGGCCATCCGCAACCAGACACAACGCTTCAGGAAGCTCACTCAGGTGAACCTGGAAGCAAGCCAGGAAGAAATGAAAAGATGGTATGACCAGAATACCACTTTGGTCGAATTTCAACCTGGGCAGAAAGTGTGGGTGATGGTGCCAGTGGAGCCTTGTGCGCTCCAAGACAAATGGACTGGGCCATATGAGGTGGTGGAAAGAAAGAGTGAGGTAACCTACCTGGTTAACCTGAGAACTCCCAGGCAGCCCCTGAGAGTCTTGCATGTGAACCGCCTCAAGCCCCACTTTGAGAGGTCTGAAGTAACCATGCTCATGGCTACAGATGCAGGAATGGAAGAGGATAGTGATCCTCTCCCTGACCTCCTGGTAGTTAAGGAGCAAGATGGGTCAGTGGATGGTGTGGTCCTCTCGCCCACCCTGACCCCAGAACAGCAGAGTGACTGTCGCCAAGTGTTGGGTCAGTTCTCCTCCCTGTTCTCCCTGACCCCAGGAGTCACCAACTGGTGCGTCCATGATGTGGACACTGGAGACAGTCCGCCGGTGAAACAAAAATTTTACAGGGTGGCTGACAAGGTCAGGGCCAGCATCAAGGAAGAGGTTTCCAAGATGTTGGCGCTAGGGGTGATTGAGCCCTCCAGCAGCCCCTGCGCTAGCCCAGTGGTCTTGGTGCCCAAGAAAGCTGCTACGCCCGGTGGCCCTCCAGAACTCCGGTTTTGCGTGGACTACCGTGGGCTCAATGCGGTCACGTAGACTGACGCACACCCCATCCCCAGAGCTGATGAGCTTGTGGATCGGTTGGGAGCTGCCCAGTACCTCAGTACATTTGATTTGACTGGCAGATTGCCCTAACTGATGGGGCCAAAGAGAGGTCAGCATTTTCAACGCCAGAGGGGCACTTCCAGTTCCGAGTCATGCCCTTTGGGTTGAAAAATGCCCCTGCCACATTCCAGAGACTGGTTAACCAGGTACTGACCGGGCTGGAGGAATTCAGCGCCGCATACCTGGATGACATTGCTGTGTTCAGCTCCACGTGGGAGGAACATTTGCAACACCTCTGCGAAGTGTTGAAGGCTCTGCAAAGGGCAGGCCTCACTATCAAGGCCAGCAAGTGCCAGATAGGGCAGGGATCTGTGGTGTATTTGGGACACCAAGTGGGGAGCGGCCAGGTGGTGCCCCTACAGGCAAAGATTGATATCATTCTGGCTTGGGAGCCCCCCAAGACCCAGATAGAGGTGAGGGCCTTTTTAGGACTCACCGGGTATTACCGACGGTTTGTCAAGGGATATGGCACCATTGTCGCCCCCTTGACAGATCTCACTTCCAAGAAGTTGCCCAAAAGAGTTGACTGGACTGACGCCTGCCAAACTGCTTTTGAAACCCTGAAAACTGCTATGTGCACAGCGCCGGTGCTCAAGGCACCTGACTTTTCCAGTGAGTTCATAGTTCAGACAGACGCTTCAGAGCATGGCGTGGGAGCAGTACTCTCACAAATCACTGAGGAGGGAGGAGACCAGCCGGTAGCCTTCATTAGCAGGAGACTACTCCCCAGGGAACAGAGGTGGAGTGCGATTGAGAGAGAGGCATTTGCTGTGGTCTGGGCTCTGAAAAAGTTGAGGCCCTACTTGTTTGGGACTCACTTTCGTGTTCAGACCGACCACAGGCCCCTCAGATGGTTAATGCAAATGAGGGGTGAGAACCCAAAACTGTTGAGGTGGTCCATCTCCCTACAGGGAATGGACTTCACGGTGGAACACCGCCCTGGCACAGAACACGCCAATGCTGATGGTCTGTCCAGGTTTTTCCGCCTTAGTGAAGAGAACTCCCAAGAGGGTGGGCAGTTCTCCCCACTTTCAGCTGGAGGGGACACGTGTTAGACCTGGCATCTTTGGCGTGGTTTCCCCTATCTTTTTGCCTCTACCTCCTGTATTTTTGATGCTGTGCTGGATTTCGTTTTTGCTGGTTTAGATGCTTTGGACACTCTGCCACTGCTGATCAGTGCCAGAGTGTAAGTGCTCCCTGTGTAAATTATTATTCTGATTGAATATACATGTTTGGCATATTTGTATCACTATGAAGTCCCTAGTAAAGTGCACTGGGTGTGCCAGGGCTGGTGATGACAAATGCTACTGGTGGGCCTGCAGCACCGATTGTGCCACCCACAGGAGTAGCTCTAAAATGGTGTCTCAGGCCTGCCACTGCAGTGCCTGTGGGCAGTTTAGAACTGCCATGTCCTCCTGGTCAGTGTCCCCACTGACCAGGCCTAACCCTTCCCTTTTTGTGCACATCAGTCACCCCTATGGAAGGCCCAAGGTACCCCCCTGGGCAGGGTGCAGTGTATGTAAAAGGTAGAGCATGTACTAGTGCAGGTGACATGCTCTGGTAGTGAATGGCAGCCATTTTCGTTTTTCACTACTGTAAGGCTATCTTGCTCCATAGGTTAACATGGGGGATGCTGGCTACAGTGGTTAACAGCATTTCTTCCCATAGGAACAAGATAGGACATAAGTATCTAGTATCCCTGAACTCAGAATTTAATAACACATCTTTTAGGAAAGGTTGTTTTTAAATCCTGTGTTTGAGAACAGCACTTTTAGAAAGTTGCTGTTCTCTTGTCTGACCCTTCTGTGTGCCTGGGCCTGTTTGTGTATTGACTGTCTGGTTTGAGAGTGACAGGGGCTGGGGAATTCCCCAGGAGGCTGGATGAGTCAGCACTAGGCTGAATGACTGCATTTGCAACTGGAGTGGTGGGAGGAGTTAGCACTTGGGCTGAATAGGGCTGTGCCTGCCTTCCACAATGCTGGCTCCACCCCCCTGCTGGGCGGCTGAGGACCCTGCCCCTCACTCTGAAAGGAAAGATGCAGCCAGCAAAACAAAGTGCTCAGGATCCACCCAGAACTGGTTCAGACCTATGGAAGGCCCAAGGTACCCCCCTGGGCAGGGTGCAGTGTATGTAAAAGGTAGAGCATGTACTAGTGCAGGTGACATGCTCTGGTAGTGAATGGCAGCCATTTTCGTTTTTCACTACTGTAAGGCTATCTTGCTCCATAGGTTAACATGGGGGATGCTGGCTACAGTGGTTAACAGCATTTCTTCCCATAGGAACAAGATAGGACATAAGTATCTAGTATCCCTGAACTCAGAATTTAATAACACATCTTTTAGGAAAGGTTGTTTTTAAATCCTGTGTTTGAGAACAGCACTTTTAGAAAGTTGCTGTTCTCTTGTCTGACCCTTCTGTGTGCCTGGGCCTGTTTGTGTATTGACTGTCTGGTTTGAGAGTGACAGGGGCTGGGGAATTCCCCAGGAGGCTGGATGAGTCAGCACTAGGCTGAATGACTGCATTTGCAACTGGAGTGGTGGGAGGAGTTAGCACTTGGGCTGAATAGGGCTGTGCCTGCCTTCCACAATGCTGGCTCCACCCCCCTGCTGGGCGGCTGAGGACCCTGCCCCTCACTCTGAAAGGAAAGATGCAGCCAGCAAAACAAAGTGCTCAGGATCCACCCAGAACTGGTTCAGACCGGGCTCAGGGCCCACATGCACCAAGAGAACAAAGACTTTAGGGGTATAAGTACAGGACCCCTGACAACAGAAAATTAGATCATCCTGGAAATCAAGAAGGAACCTCTGCCAAGGAGAAAGCTGAAACTGAAGAAGGAAGATTGTCCTGCTGTTGCTCTGCTGGACTCACCTGTTGCTTTGCTGCCAAGGAGAGGGGAAGGACTTTGCTGCTGAGCTGTGTCCCCTGTCTTGAAGGAATCTCCAAGGGCCTGAGAAGAGCTGGCTCCCTGTTTTGAAGTCCCAGGAACAAAAGGACTTCACCCCCAGCTTCCCTGAACTCTGCTGAGAGAGTTCTGTCCTTCCTAGAGTGCTTGATCCAGTTCTGGGGCCTCTGGAAGTTGTACCTGAGCTGGGAAGCTTGAAACTAAGCTTGAGTGACTTTTGAACTTGAAAAGTGTCGCATCGCTCGCTTGCGGAGCGCATCCCCGACAGTGCGAGAAGTTTCCCGCCGCTACGGAGGTCGAGATCGTCGCAGTGCCTGACGCCGCTGCCAGAGACGTCGCATCCTTTGTTTGCAGGACGCATCAGACCGGTGCGGGAGAATCTAACATCGCTGCGAGTATCATCGCAGAGCCTGTCGTCGCTGGGTGAGATCGCCGCACCGCTCGCTTGCGGACCTCATCACGTCGCTGCGAGCATCGTCGCAGAATCAATGCATCGAGGAGCTGCGAGAGAGAGGATCCCCGCTGGACCGCGCATCGTCGCCCCGGAGATCGTCGCAGCCCCTACGAGATCGTCGCATCGTGCCTTTGCGAGAACAGACTTCCTACGGAACCTACGCACCGGAATCCATACAAGTGGCCTTCCTCCCCATACAGACCGGATTTGTCGCAACACGCCCGCTGCTGCAGCGGGGCTGTCGCATTGCCTCCCCAGGGTCTCAGGAGCAACGCATCGCTTGTTTTCCACCGCACCAGCTTCTGCTTTTGGAACTTTGTTGCAACTAAAAGGTACTGTGAGTAAACGTGACGCAACTGTGAACTTTTCACGCATCAGTAGAGAATTCTATCGCAACGTAGAGAATTCTATCGCAACCTAAGGATTTTAACGCAACCTTAAGAACTCTTTTTGAAACCATATTCTTGAACTGTGTATGTTGGATTTTTGTCGTTTTGGTCTTGTGTAGTTTAGATTAAAAATACCTTTATTTTTCTAAACTGTTGTGGAGTCAGTTTGTGGTGTTTTCACTGTGTTACTGTGAGTGTTGGTACAAATACTTTACGCATTGCCTCTGGTTAGCCTAGACTGCTCGTGCCAAGCTACCTAGAGGGTGAGAAGGGGTTATCTCAGAGGGTTATCTCCTTGCCCTGACTAGAAGCAAGGGTCCCTATTTGGACAGTGGTACCTACCTCTGCCAACTAGAGACCCCCAGATCTAACACCGCTCGTGTTGAGAAACCGTCCGTTCGAGTTGAGAAAGCTGCAACTTGAGTACAAATTTACTCGAGCGGTAGAAAGGAAGCAGCGCCTGCTTGCGCTGTGCATGGTGCCATTCGCGATGATTGCACAGTGCGGACAAGCACTTGGCACTGAAAATCACTGTGAACGGCATTTATGTAACGCACGCCAGGAGTTTTATTTCACTGAGTTTCGAACTCCGCCCAGGCTTAGTTTACATTGCATTCTGGCGTAGAGTGCAGTGGCTTAGAGTAAAGTGGTGAACAGTAGAGAAGAGTGGTGCAGAGTGCAGTGCCATTTGAGTAGAGTGGTGAAGAGTAGAGTTCAGTGGCATAGAATCCATTACCATAGAGTGCAGTGGTGTATAATGATGCAGAGTAGGGTGGCGTATTCTGCAATGAGGCAAGGTAGAGTTGTGCAAAGTAGAGCAGAGTGGCATAGAGTACAATGGGATAGGGTGCAGTGGGGTTGGGTAGTGCAGAGTACAGTGGTTTAATGTGCACTGGTGTAAAGTAGTGTGGCAAATGTTGCAGTGCTGTACAGTAGGGGTGTGCAGAGTAGAGTTGTGTAGAGTGGCGTAGAGTGCAGTGGTGCAGTAAAGTAGAGTGACATAGAGTGTAGTGGAATAGAATGCAGTGAAATAGGTTAGAGTGCTGCAAAGTGGAGTAGATTGGCATAAAGTTCAGTGGTGTAGTGCAGTGGTGCAGAGTGGTGCAGAGTAGAGTGCCGCAGAGTGCAGTGGCATATATTAGATTGGTGTAGAGGGCAGTGGCATACAGTGCAGTGCACAGAGTACAGTGTTGTAGATTAGCATAGAGTGTAGTGGTGTAGAGGGAAGTGGTGTAGAGTGGAGTGGTGCACAGTAGAGTGCAGTGGTATTGAATGCAGTAGTGAAGACTGCAGTGTTGCAGAGTAAAGTAGAGTGGCTTAGAGTGTAATGGTCTGCTGTGGCATAGCGTGCAATGCAAAGAGTAGAGTGGTGCAGAGTAGAGTGAAGTGGCTTATAGTGCAGTGGCAAAGAATATAGTGATGTTGAATGCAGTGGCATAGAGTGCAGTAGTGAAGAGTTCAGTGTTGTAGAGTAGAGTATAATTGTGTAGAGTGAAATGGTCTAGAGTGCAGTGATGTAGAGTGCAGTGGCAAAGAGCAGAGTGATGCAGAGTAGATTAGAGTGTTGAATAGTACAGCTGAATATTGAGCAGTGGTAAAGAGTGCAGTGGTGCAGAGTAGAATAGAGTGCAGGGGCATAAAATAGGAAATCATAGAGTGAAGTGGTGTAGAGTAGGGTGGCATAGAGTGCAGTGATGCAGAGTACATTAGAGTGGCATAGAGTGGAGTGGTGTAGAATGTAGTGGCATAGAGTGGAGCAGCATAAAGTGCAGTTGCTTAGAGTGCAGTGGCATAGAGTGGAGTGTCATAGAGTGCAGTGGGATAAAGTGTAGCAGTGCAGAGAACAGTAGAGTGGCCTAGAGTGGAGTAGCATACAGTGCAGTGTCACAGAGTGTAAAGGGGTAGAGTGGAGTGGCATAGAGTGGAGTGGTGCAGAGTATAGTGGAGTGGAGTCAAGTGAAGTGGTAGAGAGTGGAGTGGCATAGAGTGCAGTGGTGCAGCATAGAGTAGAGTGGCATAGAGTGCTTTGGCATATAGTAGAGTGGCATAGAATGCTGTGGCATAGAGTAAAGTAGTGCAGCATAGAGAGGTGTCAACTGGAGTGGCATAAAGTGAAGTGGTGCAGAATAGAGCGGCATATAGTGCAGTGGCGCGGAGTGGATTGGTGTAGAGTAGAGTAGTGCAGAGTAGAGTGCAGCAGCATAGAGTGAATTGGAGCAGAGTAGAGTGCAGTGGCATAGAGCGGAGTGGCATAGAAGGCAGTGGCGCAGACTGGAGTGGTGTAGAATGGAGTGGTGCAGAGTAGAGTGCAGTGTCATAGAGTGGATTGGAGCAGAGTAGAGTGCAATGAAATAGAGTGGAGTGACACAGAATGCAGTGGTGTGGAGTGCAGTGGTGTAGAGCCAACACATTACTTTATAATAATTTGAAGATGCTTTTTCTTAAGCAATTCTTAGCATGTGCATTTAGAAAGAGATCAAAGTGGCTTTAGGGCACTACTGAGGGCCATGAGAGGTTGTTTGTCACCAGATTGTCTCATGTGCAATAACAGTTGCGAGGATATGAGAAGAAAGCTAAGAAGTTAGTAATGGGAGTGCTGCCTGGATAATTTGCACTGCCTGGTCTAAGAATTGCTTTGGACCAACTGAGACTAATGTCCTGATAATGACATATGAAACAATCATTGTTTCAATGCTTAATTCATAAAAACCAACCACTACCAAAGCCAAAAGCTCTACTGCTTTTAGGATTTGTCAGTACTTGTTTTGTTTTCTCTTTTTTTTTATTTAACTTGTAACATAATTGACAACCAGTAGTAAACACGTTGGGCTAAAAATATTTTTGGGTCTGAGAAAGTCCACATTGTCTCAGCAGTGAAGTGAACTGCTTAGTATGTGGATGTGCACCTTGTAAAAGTGCATAGCGTTCTCACTCCAAGGGAAGTTAGCCAATGGTCGAGGTGGGCCAACCCATTGCCTCATGTAGTATGCTGCAGTGGGTGGAAGAAAATGTGACTGACGCAACTAGACACAAAAGACCAACGGTTCATGAGATCTTGATGAAAACCAATTTAAGTATATTATGTATGTAAATTACTAAAACCAAAAGGTATTGGCTAACACCAATTGGCAGACAAAGCCTCTTTTTTTTTTACAAGTTTCAGTTTCAAAAAAGCACCTTTTTAAAGTATTGGTGGGCCAAATAAGTCCGTGATATTTAAACCCAGCACATTCTGTGACCTGCCTTGATGTACCACATTGAAGTGTGGAAAACAGGACGCACGCCGGCACCTCTTAGATTGGAAGAAATACTTCACAAAACGCAAACTACGCAATTTAATCCGTATTGTTTAGCATCAGCGTGTATGATAACCTTAAATGAGTGACAAATACATGTATATAAGGATTTTTTTAACTCACATTTTTATGAAAAAATTATGCCAGGTAAATCAATTTAAACAAATACATTGTATGCCTAGATAAAAAAAATATCTGTCTCACGGGGCAAGAATATTTTACGTGCGGTTGGCTTCGTAAATTCAGCCTTTCCCATCTCTCTGCTCTATACGGAATGTCCTGGTTGCATGAGACGCACATATATTGAGTTATTCTGACGTAGACAGCACAGTCCCCGATAGTAAGAAATGGACAAAAAAAAGCGCGCTACGTATATATATTTATTAATTGGTGGCAAAAAGCGCCAGCGCCATCCCGGGCTGTGTGTAACCCCGTCTGCTCGAATTATATAGACAGTGCAATGTAGAGACCTTGAGTTTCTGTGCACGGATTGGGTAACCGCAAAAGTGACCGAAAGAGAGGCCTGTTGCTGTTATGTTTCTTCTCAGCACCTGCTTACATATTAAACACAGCATCTGCTTCCAGCATAGATTACAGGTACAGGTCTCTTCACAGGGAAGGCCTCTTTTATTATCATCTGCCCTGGCGTTTGCCCTCCCTGCTGTGGGGAGGAATGCGATACCCTGCAGACAGAAGTCAGGGGAGGCCTGGGCGCCTGCAGAAACCCTTTGTTCTTCAGTCGCCTTCTGCTTTTGGAACTGCGCGGTTATCGCTGAATTCTTCTTGTATAGGTCGCAGCCCCTTTCATGTCAAATGGGCTGATTACACGCAGATCAGCAGGTGCTGCTCCCTCCCACCCGCTGCCCCTTCGTATCTGCCCGCAGCCTTTCAAGTCCATCGAGGAGGCAGGCAATCAGTTTCATGTATCTGCTTCTCTGTGCGCGGCTGGATTTATGCATCCAGTTATCAGCGTTACTCCTTGCAATTTAAGGTTTCCGGAAGTTACCAAAATGGAGGAATAACGGTAAGGGGAGAATGGAGAACCAGCGAGATGCAGCTCAGTGTTTGCCCCTCCCTTCGCATGGCCTCGAGATATGGTGAATTCTGAGAGGGTCGTCAAAGAAATAAAAGAGACGCAGTCGCAAATCGCGGCAAGGGAAACTCGGTTTGAATGGGGCTTTGCGGGGGGTGGCCGACCGGAGGGAGGCTCGCCCCCCCCCCGGGGATTTTGGGGCTCCGGGAGGAAGGGGAGGGGAAGTAAATAATGAGGACACAGGAAGGGACTTTGGGCTGGTTGGGCTGGGCGGCGGTTTTTGGGCTCCTTTTGGGCTGGGAGGGTACATAAACGGCCATTTTGGGTCACTGTGCACCATTTGATGGGACAGTGACCCAGCAGCCGGGGAGGTTAAGGTTTTTTTTGTTGTAGTAGGCATTTCGGTGGTCAGAGGGCGTTGGCGCGCTTATTACGTGTTAGGTAGATTGTGTTTCCTTACTTGTGGACAGGCTCGCTGGTCGGGTGAGGCGCGAGGTGTCAGGCGGGGCGCGCAGACGACGCGAAGTGCGGAGAAGATGGCGGCGGACGGCATGGCGGATCCCCGAGTGCAGGAAGCGTTGCGACTTCTTGGGGAGGCGGGCAGGACGGATCTCCTCCGCAGTGATGTGCGGGTAAGGCCTCCGCGGCGCGCTGCTGATGGCGCCGCGGCGGCTGTTGCAGCGTGTGACCCGCCGCGGTCACGTGCGCGGAAGGGGGAGGGGGCGGGAGCGGTGAAGAGGGCGGCGCGCGGTGGCGGCCTGCATGCGGCTGGTGCGGCGAAGAGAGGTAAGGGCCCGGGGAGGGGGCGCGGTGCTAGAAAGAAGGCTCCTTTAGTTTTTGTAGTGAATGCTGTGGAGCTGGGGGGGACTCGGAGTGGCGGGGGGGCGGGGGAGAATGGCCCAGGAGGTTCGGGCATGGTCGTGGAGGCAGGTGTGATGGTACCCGGGGACGCGAGTGGGGGGGTGGGGGGAGGACATGAGGGGGGAGGGGCCGGGGGGCAGGGATAGGCGGAGGAACCGGTGGGGGGGGGCCTGGAGGGAGAGGGGAGTGTGGGGCTTTTGGAGGGAGCGGGTGGGGGCCGGGGGGGGGAGGAGCAGGGAGGGCTGGAGGGGGCAGGGGGGGAATCCCCATTGCTAATTGACGACACTGAGGAGGATGATGAGGAGGAGGTGGGGGGCGAGAGCGGGCTGGATGGGGAGGAGGCTGAAGATGAGCATATCATTCCGCCCAGCAGTAGGGGTTCACCGCGGGGCGGGGGGTGCAGGGGGGAGGGGGTACGAAGGGTGGCAGACGGGAGCAGGCGGGGGGGTGGGGGTTGCGCCAGGGGGTGGGGGCGGATGGAGGAGGGGGGAGGTTTTTGGGGGGGCCCAGCGGGGGAGGGTCCGGTTTTGAGGGTGCGGGGGGGAGTAGCGGGGGGGAGATGCGTGGTTGGGGTGGGCGGGGGGGTATGGGGGGGGCGCGTGGGGCGGTTCGGGCGGGGTGGGGAGCTGGGGGTGGGGGGAGAGCGGGTGGGGAGGTCGTCCGGCGTGGCGGGGAGGGCATTCTGCGGCAGGGGGGAGAGGCGGTTGGGGAGGTAGTGGTGACGGTTTTGCCCCGGCTTGCTGGACTTCCCCGTTTTTCTCTTGGCAGGAGCAGTGGGGTAGGGGCTCGGGTGAGCAGCATGCGGCTCCACCCCGCCGAGTGGATGGGCCGGCTCTGCCTAGTACGGGCGGTCGCGCTCCAACGAGGGACCTGGGGTGGTCGGAAAGAAGATGGACGGGATGCAGCTCTCCAACGCCCCCCTCCCGATGGGTCGAGCCGGCCGCCGGGGGACGGGGACGGGGATGGAGCAACGATGCAACGGTTTCTTCTGATTACCAACAAGGGGGTAGACGGAGAGTGAGCGTGGACTTAGGTGCATTGATGACGGAGTGTAGGGCCAGAGCAGGGTTGAGCAGGGTCTCCACTGGTAGGATTTTGGTGGAGGGGACAGGGAGTGTTGAGCTGGAGTCGGGGGAAGAAGGGAAGCTGAGGGAGGCCGGGGAGGAGGTTTGTAACGTTGTTGGCAGTGTTTTACAGGAATGCCCCCGGCAAGTGGTGCCGCGAGTGACGGCCCCCCCAGCAGATCTGGTTAGGCGGCGGGATCCGGTGAGGACGCCAGCCTTGACGCCAGGTAAGACCAGTACGGGGTCTGGGAGTGGCTTGGGCACGCCTCAGGGAGGCAAGGCGGGAGGAAGTGGTGTCGGAGGTCACCACGTGTCGGTGGGGACTGATGCGGCGGGAGGGGATGAGGTGAGACTGGTGAAGGGTAGGTATGTGATGGATGCCGGTGTGGGTACAGAAGCGGTCAGCGGGGCATCGGGGAGTGCGGGGTCAAGCTCGGCGTCTGGTGAATTAGTGGCGCTGTGCGCCGGTGCGAAAGGGAGCGGCGAGGGACCGGTCGCGAGCGCAGCGTTGGGGACTGCTGGGACGGACGTGGCATCCGGCGGGTCGGCGTCGTCGAGTGCCGGGGCGAAGGAGAGCTACGACGTACCGGTTAAAAAGCTGCCGTACATGGGGGTGGCGAAGCTGTTGGGGGCTCATTTGTCGATGGCGACCAGGGAGAAAATATGGAAGGGGGAGTATGTCGAGATCTTGAAGTTGCTGCACCGGGAATTGACGGCCAAGGAGGGGTCGAAAGAGGAGGAGCAGGAATTGGCGAGGCGGCCGAGAGTGCCGGTTACTATTGAGAATTGGTCGGCGGCATTCTTAATCTATGCGAGCGTATACTGTGAAAAGTATCCTGACAGGGCAGTCGCGCTTTTCAAGTACATGGACGTGGTGCGGCGGGCGCAAGTGACTTACGGGGGCAATGCTTGGTCGCATTACGATGAGGAGTTTAGGGCGCGCATGGCGTCGGACCCGGAGGCTAAGTGGGGGGAGTTGGATGCGGACCTTTATCAGCAGACGATGAGTGGGGCAAAATTTGGCCGCACTATCTACACGGCCAGTGGTTTGCCCCTGGCTCCCTCACCCTTTTCGGCTCGCCCCACCCGTGGGGGGGTGGGTCCGGGGGGAGCCGGGAGCTACCAAAGCGGAGGGGCCTGCTGGGATTTTAACAGGGGTTCCTGTCTCCGGCAGACGTGCAAATTTAGGCACGAGTGCTCCTCTTGTGGAAAACGCCATCCAGAATCACGATGTTGGGGGCTGTGGGGAGGCCCCACGCAGGGCCAATTCCCGGCTCCCGTGCCCGGCAGGGGGAGGGGAGGGGGAAGGGGGGGTGCGAGTACCTTGGGAAAAGGCTCGTACACCGGTTAGGCTGGACCGGTTGGAACCCCTCTTGGAAGTTTATCCGCGGGCGGATGATGCGGCGGTGCTGCGTCGGGGTTTCAGGGAGGGTTTCCGGTTGGGGTACGAGGGTCCGCGGATAGCTCGATGGGCGGAGAACCTGAAGTCTGTGAACGCACACAAGGGCATCGTCCGGGAGAAGCTCTTCAAGGAAGTGAAAGAGGGGAGGATGGTGGGACCTTTCGAGGTAGCGCCATTGGAGGACCTGATCATTTCACCCATTTGAGTGGTCCCAAAGAAAGAGCAGGGTCAATTTCGCCTGATTCAACATCTCTCATGGCCGGAGGGCGCGTCGGTGAACGATTTTATCTCAGCAGAGTTGGCGTCGGTGTCCTACTCGTCCGTGGACGTCGCGAGAAAATTGGTGACGACGGCGGGGCGGGGGGCGCTCATGGCAAAATGCGATGTAAAATCGGCATTCAGGTTGCTGCCGGTTCACCCAGCTGATCATCAGTTGCTGGGGATACAGCTAGACGGGTTCATTTTTGTGGACAGAGCGCTGCCGATGGGGTGCTCCGTGTCGTGTGCCTTGTTCAAACGATTCAGTTCTTTCTTGCAGTGGGCTTTTTCCTGGCGCACAGGCTCTGAGGCGATTACGCATTATCTGGACGACTTCTTCCTGGTGGGTAGCCCCGGTTCAACGGACTGCCAGCAGCAGCTGAGTAGTTTTATGGACCTGATGAATTACCTGGGGGTGCCTTTGGCGCCAGAGAAGACACAAGGGCCCAGCACGGTGCTGTCGTTCCTCGGGATAGAGCTCGACTCAGCGGCCATGGAAGCACGCCTGGCGATGGTGGTTTTGGTGAGGGACATGTTGGCCAAGAGGAAGGTGTTGGTGCGTGAGGTACAGGTGTTGCTGGGGCATTTGAATTTCGCGTGCCGCGTGGTGCGGGCGGGGCGGACTTTTTGTCGACGGTTGGGAATGGCTTTGTCCGGGTTGTCGATGCCTCATCATCACGTACGGCTGCCGGCGGGCGCGAGAGAAGATCTGTGCATGTGGTTGGCCTTTTTGGAGCGATTCAACGGTGTTCCCATGGCGCCGCCGGAAGAGTGGGAGTGGGACGTGACGATGTCATCGGATGCGGCGGGAGTCGGCGGTTTCGGACTCTACTGGGCGGGCCGGTGGTGCGCGGAGCAGTGGCCGGAGCAGTGGCAGGCGGGGGGGAGAAGCATTGCTTTTTTGGAGTTGTTCCCGCTGGTGGTGGCTGTGACAGTGTGGGCGCGTGAGTTGGCGCACAGGCGCGTTTTGTTCAAGGTGGACAATATGTCGGTGGTGCAGGTGGTGAACCGGCAGTCTGCGAGGGAGCCTCAGGTGCTGAAGCTGATGCGCGTGTTCGTGTTGAGGTGCCTGGAAAACAATATCTTGTTTCGGGCGCAGCATGTGCCGGGAGTGGACAATGACATTGCGGATGCTTTGTCTCGTCAACAGTGGCAGAGATTCCATGGGCTAGCCACGGAGGCGGCGGCGGTCAAGACGAAGGTGCCGGAGGAGATGTGGTTAGTGGGAGAGCGCGGGTCGTTCGATTGGTGAGGTCGTCCATGGCAGTGTCCACGTGGAAGAGTTACGAACAGGCCTGGCTGGAGTTTCTGCGTTTTGGAGCAGTAAGGCAGCGGGACAAGTGGCGTCGGGAGGAGCAGGTGGTGCAATTCATGCTGGGGTTGATGTACAGAGGTCTGGCGAGAGTGACCATTGCGGGTAAACTGGCGTGTGTGGCGTTTATGGGCAAGCTTTGGTGGGGCTATGCTCCCTCGGCGGGGGAATTGGGAGGGCGTCTTCTGGAGGGTTGGGAGAGAGAGAAGGGGGCCCGGGTGCGACAGAGACGGCCCATTACGGAGACAATGTTGGAGGGGTTGTTGAGTCGGTTGCCGGTGGTGTGTAGAGATCAGGAAGAGGCTGTGCGGTTTTCCACATTGATGTCGTGGATGTATTTTGGGGCCTTTCGTGTGTCAGAGCTGGTGGGTTTGAAAGGGCAGGCGGGGTTGACGTGGGGGGACGTGGAGTTTCGGGGAAGGGAGGTCGCCGTGCGGCTACGACGTTCCAAGACCGATCAGCGGGAGAGGGGCACGTGGGTGTTACTGGGTCCGGGGGGAAAGGAGGCGGTGTGTCCGGTGGAGTGGGGGAGGCGGTTGGCGGCCGGAGGAGCGCAGGCTGGTGCGGAGGTTTTTGACAGGGGAGAGGCGGGACGTGTGACGGCCGCGCAGTTGTTATGGGTCCTGCGGCACGCCCTGCGGTCTATGGGTGAGGATCCAAAAGACTTCGGGACGCATTCATTCCGCATCGGGGCGGCGACGGAGGCAGCGCGACGGGGTTGGGGGAAGGAGGACATAAAACGGTTGGGGCGCTGGAAATCGGATTGTTATAAGACATACGTCAGGCTGCGAGGGGTAGTGGTGGACTGAGTGGGTGTGTGGACTTGCTGCTTACATGTGTCTCTTTACAGGTGCGGTGTCGGGGCCGACGGCGGCAGCAGTGTCCATTTACGTGGTGGGACATTCTTTTGTAAAAAGAGCAGAAAAGGCCGAATGGGAGAAATGCAAGAACCTTAACCTTGAATTAGATGAACAGTTGTTTCGGTGTCATTGGAGAGGCAAAGGGGGTATGCGTTGGCACGAATTGGTGCCGGTTTTGAATAACGTTGTACGGGGAGGGGTGTGCCCGGATGTTTTGGTGGTTCATCTGGGTGAAAACGACCTGGTGCAATGTAAGGGATTGGCTCTGGTAAAGCAAATGCGGAGGGATTTATTGGAGATCAAGAGGCAGTGGGCAGGGTGTCACATTATCTGGTCGGAGTTTATACCAAGGAGATGCTGGAGGGGGGCAGTGAGGCCAGGGGCGATTGACAGAACTAGGAGGAAGATCAACAGGGAGATGAGGGCCTTTTGTGATAAAGAAGGGGTGGGCAGAATGGAGCACCCGGAACTGACGTATGGAGCGATATATTTTTTCTTGGAGGATGGGGTACATTTGTCCAGATACGGGATGGAACTTTATGTGGTACAGTTGAAGGAGGCGTTGGACAGGGCGATAGGGGTAAAACGGTATCCGAAGGTACAGAGGTCCTAGGGGGGGGGGTCGAAAGCGGTAAAGGCTTTCGAGTGGCGCTTTTCCCTAGTTATAATGGGGGGGGGTAGGATAGGAGGAAGGAGCTTTACTGGTTGAAAGGGAGGGAGTGTACATAGGGCAGAGGTTAAAACAGTTGAGCCAGGCGTTTGGGTAAATGATAAGGAGGTTTATGATGTTGTCGGGGAACTGTTTAGGGGTGGGGGTGGGGGGATTGGCAGGTATGTGTATATTTAGTTAGGCCTAGTTTTGTGCGGCAAAGGCCAAGGTTGGGGTATGTTCAGGATGCACCTGTTTCCAATAAAAGCGGCCTTTAACACACCTTATACCTGTGTCCGGTCGGTTCTTACCCTCCCCGTCTCCCGATGGGCCCCAATGGCGCTTTGCAGGGGGTGGCCGACCGGAGGGAGGCTCGCTCCCCCGGGGATTTTGGGGCTCCGGGAGGAAGGGGAGGGGAAGTAAATAATGAGGACACAGGAAGGGACTTTGGGCTGGTTGGGCTGGGCGGCGGTTTTTGGGCTCCTTTTGGGCTGGGAGGGTACATAAACGGCCATTTTGGGTCACTGTGCACCATTTGATGGGACAGTGACCCAGCAGCCGGGGAGGTTAAGGGGTTTTTTGTCCCACCCGCTCTCCCTGTTTTTTCTGTTAGCTAGGGGTGGGGGGGACTGAACAAGGGTTTTTGTTGGTCGCAGGTGCTTTCTGTGGTAGGGTTGTCAAGTGTGTCGCTAGGAGCAGGTGCTGGAGTGGTTTCTGTGGGTTGGCGCTTTTCCCTAGTTATAATGGGGGGGGTAGGATAGGAGGAAGGAGCTTTACTGGTTGAAAGGTAGGGAGTGTACATAGGGCAGAGGTTAAAACAGTTGAGCCAGGCGTTTGGGTAAATGATAAGGAGGTTTATGATGTTGTCGGGGAACTGTTTAGGGGTGGGGGTGGGGGGATTGGCAGGTATGTGTATATTTAGTTAGGCCTAGTTTTGTGCGGCAAAGGCCAAGGTTGGGGTATGTTCAGGATGCACCTGTTTCCAATAAAAGCGGCCTTTAACACACCTTATACCTGTGTCCGGTCGGTTCTTACCCTCCCCGTCTCCCGATGGGCCCCAAAGAGTAAGGGCCACATATTATCGTATGCTTTCACTTACAAGCCATCCATCATATATACATGCTTCATGCTCTACATTGAAAATAACCGTTTTGATATTGTACACCCACCTGGTGATTGTTCACAGGAACCACGTTCAGTTAATCGTGCACACAGGGTGGTTGTCCACTTCCGGTAGCTGTGACTCAGTCAGTCAGGCTCACCAGGTGACCTGTCACTTTAGTTCCTCATGCTTCTGTGGTTATATTCAGACATAAGACATACTTCATTTCCTCCAGTCAATCAAGAATGTCAGGTGGCCATCCACCTTCGGTAGCCACGCCTCAGTCGGTGAAGCACACTGGGGCCATTCACTTCTAGTGAACATGCTTCAGCAGTCACAGCCTTACAGAAGCCATGCTTAATTCACTGTCAGCAGGCATACCGGGTGCCCAGCAACTTGACTTCCGGTAGCCATGCCTCAGTCAGTCAGGTACATCAGGTGAACCTTCACATCCTGTGAGCCATGCTACCACAGTCACACTCTTACAGGAGAGATGTTTGATTCACCTTCAGTCAATCCGGCATGCCAGGTGGCCTTCCTCTTCTAGTAGCTGTGCCTCAGTCAATCAGGTGCTATCAGTGGACCTCCACTTCCATTGGATGGGCTTCACTTCACTCACACTTCAACCAGCCCTACTATATGGCTAAACACTTTCTACCCATACGTTCCCTTCCAGCTGAATGTATAATTGATTCCTCCCTCCATCATTTCTAGGTTCTCTATGTGGCCATGTCATTGAGACTTGCTATTGGAGTGGGTGGATGGTTTACACGCAGGAACAGAAGAGAGGGTTCTGGATGACGCCATGGTTTTAAATACCTTAACCTCCCCCTTTAATTGCCTGGGGGATGTGGGTGGAGTGCCTGTACCAGCCGTAGATTGGAAGATGCGGGATGGTATTGCGAAGCCTCGGGGAGCATCTGTGTACCCGACTGGTGCCTGGGTGAGAGGTGGTCTCCCTGCTGGGACACACCAGTAGTATCCAGGCCCTTTGATGTCCCCTGTTAGGATGGACCAGAAGCATTTTATCTAAAAATGGTGACTGGGAACACAGACATGATTTTCTGGCAGGACTGCATAAACCATAAGTAGCATGGGCCCAAGGCACTGGGTTCCATTTGATTTAAGGAACTGAAGATTACTTGAACAAAGTTTCAGTATTAGATCACTGTTAAAAGTAATAGATTGAGAAAAACACTTATGGGGAGGCTGAATCTGACAGAAGAGGATCTTCACAAAACCAGCAGTGGCAAAGCTAATCAGTCTGGGTTTAGTGTGCTAACACATGCAATATTAGCACATTAGCGTGAGACAGGTGAGAGGGAGCCTGCAGACAGAACTGGAATTGTAAAGCCATTGGAGGCCAGTCAAAATACTCTGGTGGAGGTGTAAGAAAAAACTCAAACCATGAGCAGCATTCGTTGAGAGAAGAATACTCCACTGGGCTCAGCTAAGACATGATTGACAAGCGTCTAAAGACAATGGCTTAAAGAGCCTGGTTGGGGCTGATTGAAAGCAGCCAATGGTTGAAAGAGGAGAGTCCAAAGCCCACTCTATGTATATTATTAGTAATATGCCTGATTGACAACCAAGCTGTCAAAACCAGGACCTAAACATATGTGAAGTGTAATCAGCTATTAGTCAACGATGGCAAACATTTTTATTTTACCAGTTTGAGGATAGGGTCTATTTTCCTCTTTTCTTTTCCTTTCAGCATCTCCACTTTTCTTTTTTTGTAAAAAAAATGTTTTATCTTGTGCCTGTCCTATGTTCCAAAGTAAACTAATACATATTTAATGGAATATATTCTGAAATATGGTATAGGGATTGTTAGATTTGGGGTGTCTCTAGTTGGCAGAGGTAGGTACCTTTGACCAAATAGGGACCCTTGCGTCTAGTCAGGATAAGGAGGTACACTCCTAAAATAACCCCTGCTCACCACCTTGGTAGCTTGGCACGAGCAGACAGGCTTATCTCAGAGGCAGTGTGTAAAGCATTTGTGAACACATACAGTAACCCGGTGACAACACTACAGATGGACACCACACAAGTTTTAGTATAAAAAAAGTATTTTTATATAGACTTAACACAAGACCACAAATGACAAAACTCCACAATATGTACTTTACTAATGGTAGATATAGATTAGTTCTCTTTAGATGTAAAATGCAACACTTTAAGTTCAATGTACCTTTGGATGTGTAACGCTATACACAAAAGTGTTGCAGGAAAGGTGATTCGTCGGTTCCTTACACGCAAGAACGGTGATGCATCGGTTCCCTACTGCTGCGTAGGGGACGGTGATGCGTCGGTTCTTCTCTGCATGGGGAGGTTGTAGAAAAGGTAGGGCCGAATTCGACCAAGAACCCTTCAGTGTTTGCCCGGCGTTAGCCGCCTCTCATACCATTCGAGATTACCAAACAAAAAGGCAGGCGCTGGAGACGGAAGGCAGGAAACAGGAGTTTATTCCGACGGAGCAGAACACGTCAAATCAGACAACAGGGTATCTTCTCGAGGTGCTCTAACCGCATCTCTGAGGCCTGGCCTCTTATACACAGGTTTATGGCTTTATTACATACACTGCATCCGTAATGTTTCTTTGAAGGACAGAAAAGACATCCTCGGAATCCCTGGTCCAGGCCCGTTCCCACACATATCTACAGTAGAGTTCCCACCCCGATCTCAGCATGTGGTGGTTATCGCGCAGCTGGACATTCCGCTGGGAACGGGGATGGGTGTGATCAGTCGGATCTTCGGGGTGCGAAAGCGTTGATTAATCCCCGCTCCTTTGATGTGAGGCGAGGTCCTACTGTAGGGGGCAATAAACTGCATCTGTTGGGCTAGGTGATGGCCTGGGATCAGGCCGGACAATCGGGCAGGGAGGAAGAGGTTATCAAAAGGGTCTGTTCTTTGAATGATATGAAAGAGTGAGGGGGTTCAGCACGGGATGTGGCTCGGAGACATGGTTGCGTTAGAGGTGCGCTTATGGCCCAAGCAGGAGAGACCGGGGGGGGGGGCTGGCAGGGCGCGGGGGAAGCTTGCAAGGCCGGGGAGTGGGGGGAGAGACGTGCAGGCTATTGGCAGTGGGCAGAGAGGCCAAGGCACAGAAAATGGCTGCTGCTTACGCGCACGTATGGATCTGAAAAGGACAAGATGGCGCCGATAATGTTTACGCCACAATCCAGATTTTAACAAGGTGATGCATCGGTTTCTTACTGCGCTTCCGTGGCGATGCGGCCCACAACACCGCGATGCAATGAAGATCTGGTGCAATGAAACAAAATGGCATCTTTTCCTTGATGCGACAACGATGAGTGCAAGCCCAACGGCCGCGTGGCGACTCAATAAATCTTTTGAGCCAGGACAGGCCCTGCGACACGCTTCTCCGGTGAAGCAACACCATCTGCTGCAACAGCGACACTCTTTTCCGGTGATGCTAGGCGCTTCGGTGATGCGATGCAACAGCTGCGGCGGTGACATGCTTCTCTGGTGATGCGACAGCATCTGCTGCGACGGCAACACTCTTCTCTGGCGATGCGAGGCGCTTCTGTGATGCGACAGCAGCAGCGACGACACCCTTCTTCAGTGATGCGATGACAGCGGCTGCAGCGGCGTCAAGCTTCTTCTTTCTGAGTCGTGCTTCCAGCTCCTTGCAATAAGCAGTCCCTCAGAAGGCCCAGCTAAACAGCAGGCACTTCAAAAGAACTCAGGGGAGCTTGTTTGTGAAGTCTGTTATCCCTGAAACTTCTGCTGGAGGAAAGCTCAATTTCCAAGCCCTTGGAGATCCTTTACAAGTTGATGAAAGTAGCACATAGTTCCTTACCCCTTTCTTTGGCAGTCACACAACCACTGCAGGCCAATCCCTCAAACAGCACTCAGTTTAGAGATAGTCTCCTCTTTCAGTTCTGCTCTAGTTCCTCTCCTCAGCAAAGGTTCTTCTTGTTCCTCAAAAGTGATCTAAAGTTCTGGGTCCCTATATTTATACTAGCAAATCCTTTGTCCTCTAAAGGCAGAGGATCCTGTACCCAGTCCAAACCAGTTATGTGCAGTCCTAGAGCACTTTGTTAACAAGACTCCTTCTTTCTTTTGATGGTGTGAGCCAGGGACATCAGACGCACCACAGGAGGTGGAGCCAGTATTGTGAAAGGCAGGCACAGTCCTATTCAGGTCCCAGGTGCAACTCCTCCCACCCATCTACATGCAGATAGCTTTATTCAGCCCTGTGCTGACTCACCCTGTCTCCTGGAATCCCCCAGCCCCTGTCACTCAAACTCCAGACAAGGAATGCACAACCTAGCAGAGGCAGGCTTGGACAGTTAGGCAAAAAATTTGTACTTTCTAAAAGTGGTATTTTCAAACACAGAATGTTGAAACCAACTTCACTAAAAGATGTATTTTATCATGCTGAGTTCAGGCATACTAAACTCGAATATCTCCCTAGTTCCCTGAGTCAGTTAGGATTATAAGTAGTTATAATCAAACTGCCCATTCTGGCCTATGGGGAACAGGTACCCTTGCAATAGTGATAAACGAAAACGGCTGTAATTCACTATTAGGACATGCCAAACACATCAGGGCATGTCCTACCTTTTACCTACAAAGCACCCTGCCCCTGAGTCCACCATAGGGGTGACTAATATGCAGAAAAGGGAAGGTTCAGGGGCTGGAAAGTGGGTGCACTTGCCAGTCAACGTGGCAGTACCAGACTGCACACAGGTTCTCCAATGGCAGACCTGAGACACACTTTACAGGCTGCTTCTGTGAGTGGCACAACCAGTGCTGCAAGCCCACCAGCAACACTTGATTTACAAGCCTTGGGCACACACAGTGCATTGTACTAGGGTCTGACAAGTAAATCAAATAACTCAATCATGGAGTCACTAATCAATAGATTAATTTAACATATAGAGCATATGCACTTTAGCACTGATCAGCAGTGGTAAAGTGCCCAGAGTCATAAAACAGCCAACAACAGGTCAGAAAAAATACAGGAGGAAGGCAAAAAGTTCAGGGATGACCCTGAAAAAAGGGTCAAGCCCAACATGGATTAGCTCAAATTCGTATTAAAAGCAAAAAACAGGCAATGCATCCATGAGAAGAAACATTTATTTTAGAAGTCCCCTGGATGAGGTAATCTTGTTGAAAACACAGCTATGAGAGGAAAAAGAGTAAAAAGAAAGGATAGGGTTCAGGGCCTCCCTAAAATACTGACATTAAAAAAAATAAGCACTGGCAAAGCTAATAGGTCTCACCTATTAGACCTAATAGCTTTGACAATCTTATTTAGCCATTCAGAACAGCACCGCAGCTGCAGTTCAACATGACTGTTGAAAAAACAGCACAATGACACAGCCGCCCCCTCATTTTGTTGGTAGGCGCATGCATTCAGTACACACGTGAGCATCTACAAAATGACATGGGCGGGTTTTTCTATTCAATTTCTGATCAGAGATAAATCTTAATTAATAAAAAAAGTGTGTGAGGGGCCATTTTAAAATGCAGTCTCAAAGCTCTTCAATTAAAAAATAAATGAAAAAGCAATAAACGGGCTGCTGTATCATGTTGGGGAGGAGGTGGGGACATGGCAGTCTTTGGAGAACCAAACACACCGGGTAAAGAAATAACACGAGCAAAAGAGAGGAATATGGACTGCATGGTAGGAGAAGCACATAGAAGTGAGAGTGGCCAAAATTAAGGCAGCTGGGGAAGATAGACACATGGGTTAGAAAGAGTAGCATAGAGGGAGAGAAACATAATTTGACTCATGTATGACCCTGTTTCTTACAGTAAACATCTGTGAATACAGGGGCCTGATCTCTTTCACCTTCTCTTTCTCCAAATGGATATTTAATCACAGGTAGACAGAAGTGTAGGGCAGGGAAAGATAAGCTATTAAAAAGAGCAAACAGGTCACTATTAAACGCAATCGTGTGATAGAGTGGAAATTTTGTATTTGTATTTTACTCATTTGTAGGGGTGCATCATCATCACGAGTAGAGCACACCCGTATATTGTATTGTATTGTATTGTAATTGCATTTATATAGTGCTTATTACCACTGAGGAGGCGTCAAAGCGCTGTTTCTGCGAGTAGCACGCTACTACGGGACCCATAATAATAATTCACATTAGTAAAGCGCGAACAATCACCCGTAAGGGTCTCTAGGCGCTGGGGGCTGTCAATTGTAAGTGGTGGATAGGTTAGTCAGTTATTTGGATTCAGATTCGGAAAGATAGCAGAATATTGAAGCACACTACACCGGAGACCGACAAAGGATTAGTGCTGAATTGGTATGGTGAAATATTAAAGTAATTTGAGTGGTGGATATTAGTCCGTTATTTGGAGAGAGAAGGGTAGTGGAGAGATAAAAGAGAAGAAAGGTGTGCATTCATGTAGCACTCATTACTCCTGATGGGTGTTCGAGCGCTTTTCTGGCGAGTAGGATGCTACTCTTGAACCCATAAAGGATTAGTGTTGAAAAATTAGTATAGTGAAGTATGAAGTAATTTGCGTAGTGGATCTGTTTATTTTTTTTAAATTTATGTAGAGTTTTCTATAGCGCGGACAAGACCCAGCGTAGGGTGTCAGAGCGCTTTACAGTAGAGTTTCATCAGTTGTTAATGTTTCATACTTCAGTTTAGCATATAGCCATATATGCATTCAATAATACAGTTGTCGGGCACAGTTAAAATACATGAACATCTTTGTTCATGATCCAGTGTGGAGTGACATAGCTTATACAATTTTGTTTAATCCGTCATAACGAAAGCACTTCGGTATAGTATATAGATATATATACATTCAGTAATAACTTTGGCAGTTAGGGATAGCAGGCCTCCCCTAAGGTCCTTATGGAAGAAATTTGCTCATATAGAGCGATTTTGCTTCCTTTTTGAAGGTTGCAATGGATGTAATTCTTCTGATGTTTGGTGGGAGTGCATTCCAGATTATCGGTGCTGCTCCTGAGAATGCTCGGTCATATGTCTTTTTCTTGCAGAAGCGAGCTGGTTTCAAAAGAAAGTCTGATTTGCTCCTGGAAGGTCTGTTACCTCCCGATGGTGTAAGTTTCTGGGCCAGGTAACCTGGAGTTTTGTGGTGAATTGCATTGTGAGTGATACAAGCCAATTTGAATTGTATTCTTGCTTCTAATGGCAACCAGTTTAGCATTTTCAGGTGAGGTGAGATGTGGTCGAATTTTTTTGAACCTGCTATCAGTCTTGTGGCTGCATTAAGACAAGCTTTCAATGGTATTCAGTTATTTCGATAGAGAAGGGAAGGTTGCGGGATAGAAGAGGGAAAGAGGTTTGTATTTATATAGCGCTTGCTACCCCTTGATGGGGGTTTGAGGCACTTCATTGGCGAGTAGCATGCTATTCTGGAACCCATAAAGGATTAGTGGTGAATTAGTAGAGTGGAATCTGGAAATTGAGAAGTGAACATGTTCATCTGTTACTTTGATTGAAAAGGATAGTGGAGGGACAGAAGAGTAAGATTTCTTTTTTTTTTAGGTCATAGCATAGGAGGAGGCTTTTGGATATGTAAAAGGGTTTTTTGAGGGGACGAGTTTATAAAGGTTTGTTTTGGGGATTGGTATAGTAAAAAAAGGTGTCAGATGATGCAAGGAGGGGTAAAGTAGGAGAGAGTCTAGAACGGGTTATTAATGGTATGGGGTTTGAGATAAATGAGAAAGTGGATGTAGAGGATATATTGATATATTATGGGGTGAGAGATACGGTAGTGCTTTGGAAATAGTAGTAGAAAGAATTTTGAGATGAGTCAGAAGGTTGGGCCAGAGGATATATTGAAAGAAGTATAGGCTGAGAAATAGGGTACTGCATTTGAAATGCTAAATTAGAAGAAAAGGATAAATATATAGATCCATAAGTACATTGATGAAAGTATATAGATGCATAGAGGAGGTAAGTTTATATAGATTAAATATATTGATAGAGGTACAGGATAAGAAATAGGGTAGTGCATTGAATATGCTTTTCAGGAAAAAGGTAACAAACACACAAATCCAAGTACATGGATGGTACATAGATGCACAATGGAAGTAAGTACATGCAGACCTAAGATGATTTTTTAAAAATTAATTTATTTATTTACAACAACATAATTATTCTACATGTTTATACAAAGCAATACACAGAGATATGTACATATCTATATTGAAACTAAATGCTTATATTCAGAGGAATATGCTGTACATTTCTGTTTGCTTATGGTGCGTATGTGGGGAAGAGCCAATTCTTGAGTAGTTTTGTGAAGATAAAGTGGTTGTCAGTGGATCTTATGTTGGGGGTAAAGAGTTCCATAGTTTGGCTGCTTGAACAGAGAAGGATGTGCCACCCATGTTTTTTTTCTTGTATCTTGGGATTTTGAAGCTAGATGCCCCTTTAGAGAGTAGGTTCCTTTGTTGAATGTGTTTGGTGAATTTAATACTGATAAAGAGTGGTCCCATTACATATATTGCTTTGTGATTGATACAAAGTTGCTTGAACGTGGATCATCTGGCAACCGGTAACCAATGCAGGGCTTTTCAAGGGAGGTGAGATGTGATCTCGCCGTTTGATATGCAAGAGTAGTCTGGCAGCCGAGTTCTAAATCTGTTGTAGTCTTTTCATAGTCGTTAAAGGTCATCCGTGGTAGAGGCTATTGGCGTAATCAAGTTTGGACAGAACAAGGGAGATGGTATCTTGAACCTTGTGTGGAAATCCCAAATGAGGGAAAATTCGTAGCAGCGTTTTATAGTAACAAAGCTTGATCTTGCTAGTTTGTCCACTAGGCATTCATCGACAGCTTGGAGTCCATGGTCATTCCGAAGTTTCTTTACTTCCTTCGATACTTTAGGCGGCGATCCCAGTTCATCAGGCCAAGTGACAAGTGGGTCGTAATGTTTCTAATCGCCACACATGAGTATTTCCGTTTTTAAAGCATTCCATTTGAGATGGCACCAAGTCATCCACTGATCCACGGCTCTGAGACAACTCATGTCATGTCATATACTCATGTCATGTATACATGTAAGTGTTAGAATTGTGGACTGTGTTTATGTATCAACGTGGCATATTTTAATTTATCGACAAGTAGTATGAGGAGTTAACGTAGGAAATAAATGTAACTGACAGAAAGCGCTAACGTAATGAAATCGTGTTGTGAAGTTTAATATTACTCATCTACTAAATGTTTTTAACAATAGTACCTTTTATAAATTGGCAAATGTGTTAGTTGAAATGAGATGTTGTTGTGCAACTCATAATGTTTGAATGGTGTGTTCTTATGTTAGCTAAATCCTGAAATGCAAATCAATGACAATCTCTTGCTTAGAATTAATGTTCTGAATTTCATGTGCACTGTGGAAGCTGTTCTTTCTCATGTTTTGCATTGCAGGTGGAGAAGCATTCTTTAGGGAAAATAATGTCTTTGTTTGAGCAGATAGACAAAGGGGGAAGAAGTTGGGTCTTTGGCCGATAAAGGAGAGAAGTTGGTTTCAGCAGGAGAAGGCATGAGATTCAAGGATGAATTGTTGCAAAGGATGTAAATGGAGAACATCGTCAAAAAGTATGCTCATGGCTGTACCCAGTGTGGATGGCATGTACAAAGTGCACTATGGGAATTTTACCTGTAGTTAATTGGTTGTTGGAATTAGGAATAGTGCCCACATCTTCCTTGCCTTTGGAGAGATTGGATCTCAGAACATGCTCTTTCTCTTGTGATGGTGGCTTTATGCTGCTTGGTGGAGAGACTTCTTAGGAAGACTCCACGACTGATACCTTTCCTCCTGAATAGAACTACTTGATCATTAATGTAGGAATTCCATCTTAGTGATAGAGTAGGGACAGATGCTTTTTGTTCACCAACTCTCGATGCAGGGACATTTTTTACTCTTGTATTTGTTGCTTTGCATCCTCCTTCTCGAACTAATAGTTCTGTTTATATTGCACCATCTGAATTGGGTGTGTAGATTTTGCTATACGCTGTTTCCTTTGTATTTTTATACCCTTGTGCTGAGGTGTGTTTATGTTCAGCTATATTTGGCTTTGTAATAAATGTAACTAACCTTCCTTAATTGTCCTTTGGTTATTATGTACCAGAAACACTGTATTAATTTGACCATGTTCTAATGATTTTCTTCCCTTCACACTTCCATGCTGCTAAAAAGCTCCATCGGAGTGTGCTTCTAGAAGAGTTTCAGAATGAATAGAATTGCCCCTTTCAGTTTGTAACAGAGTGGGATGGTTAGTACATGAAGTAAGGGGAGAATCTAGAATTGGTTTAGCATAGGTGGAGTCTGGAACCCCAAAAGCCTGAACTAGAACCCAGTGATCAAGAACTGACGGTGACGGAATATGGCGGAGGGCGATGGAGTTTGACGGTGTGGCGAGATCAGTGGTGGAGTGAGCAATAACAGGATGAGTGTGGAATGTTAGATTGAGGGAATGGTTTGATTGTGTGATGTCTTTCAGAGTTAGAATGAGAGTCAAGGTAATGTGGTGTTGGGTCTGACGTGGCCCGAGGATTGAAATTTCAGTTACGGGTCCAGAAGTGGCCAAAGATCCCGGGATATTAAAAGGTGTAGAAGACACCATGATTGTTATTGTCCGAACGGAGAACTGAGGAGTTGTCATGAGATGTAATTTGCAGTTCCATCCAAGACAGGGAACTTTGTGTGAATAGGACGTGTGGGAATCATCTAGTGGACCTTGTGTACAGGGGTTAACTATACTGATGCAGGTGATCCATGCTGGTTGAGGGGTACTGTGTGCAAATGCTCTTGAGTGGTTGAATTCTGTAGATCTTTTAGAATGGCAGATAATTATGGACTTAAGATGATTGTGTGAGTGAAGGCATATGGACAATTTGCGAAGGAGGGTGAGTTGCTACGAATGAGTGAGAGTGATGTCAGATTGTGCTGTGCTGCGCTGCAATAGGTCAGTTGGTGTAACGCAGGGCTGGGATTGGTTGTCGAGCAGTGGGAATACTCTGTGACTGACAATATAATTTTGCCGTATTAATTGAACAAAAGTTGCATTCTTGTTGGGGAGTGTTTTAGAAAAAGTCAGAAATCATGCGATGCTTTAGGGTGTTGCAGGATCTTTTCAGAGGCGATGAAGAGGTTGTTACTCGCGTGGGCGTAGAGGTGCCACCCGAGGATAATCAAGCTCATTACATGGCAACAATGATTGGGCTCCACACTATAATTTGGCTCCAAAATTGGCACAAAATCACTGAAAA
Organism: Lissotriton helveticus; assembly: GCF_964261635.1. NCBI lineage: Eukaryota > Metazoa > Chordata > Amphibia > Caudata > Salamandridae > Lissotriton > Lissotriton helveticus. The sequence continues at coordinate 697,136,940 of NC_136063.1, forward strand.
AGAAGGGGAATTGTCATTTCTACACTTTGGCACATTCAGGTTAGATATATTGAATCAACTTAGTGGGACAATGTTCGCGATGCGACCATTGCCCTGACTCACAAAGTTTGAGGCTTTAGACGCATGGATGTGTGCAGCTCATGCTAAACAGGGAGAGAAACATCAAGGGAGAATTAAGAAAACCATGAAGGCGTATCAGGATGCAGAGTGGGATGCTAGGCTCAAGAGGTGGAGAGTGGATACCATTGAGGGAGAAAGGCTATTCCCAGTATTGGTTAATGGAGAATCGCAAAACAGAGAAACACAGAGAAGGGCAAATGGGAGTGACAGTAGTGATAATGAAGATAGATTGTTGGATGGGTTGCTAACTGAGCATCCATCACCTTACAGTCAAGAGAAGTCGGAAGAAGTCCGGATGGCACCGATAATGTGGGAGGTGTATCAGCTCCAGCGGCTCCTGATCCAGTAGATGTGGGAAATGTAGCAGGTACAAGGGGGACAGGAGTGTCTGTCGTGGGAGGTGTGGAACTAAGTGGTGACAATGCTGCTTCATGGTTGCCGGAAGCTCTTACAGTATCTGTTACGATTGGTCCTGTGTTTCCTGTTTATGACTCAGGCCCAACAAGAATCCTTAACCATAGACAATCCATGCAAGCATAAGGGACTCCTTTGGGAAGAACAGGGAGCCTGAATGGGGGTGTCCGTTCTTTAGTGCCTATGGAAATTAGTACCCCTATAGCAGCTACTGCAGATCCTTCCAGAGTGCAGATTGGTTCCAGTACCATAAGATCTATACCCATGGTAAGCAAAAGTTCAGATCTGCGAATGTGGGAAACTCCTGAGAGATGATATAGTGGTATGGCTCAAGAAGCCAGCACAAGTCAGAGACCTTCTGAGAACCAACCCGTCTTAGATGTTGCAGACTTAGAGTCATGGTTAAGGGATCATAATGACAGTAAGAAGAGTCAGAATTGTAAGCCGAGTCAGGATACCATCAAGGCCACAATGAAGGTGAAGATAGTGGATGTGGTGGGATTGAAGGCGGAATTAGAGCAGATCATTGGTGAGAGTCTAACACTAGAGAGAATAGAGACCTATGAAATGTTGTTTATGGCTAAGGATGTCACCCGGAAGGCATGACAAGTACATGAGAAGTTCTCAGATTTAGCTCAGAGGTATGGAGTGGATTTGTCTCAAACAAAAGCATTGCAGGAAAATCACTGGCTTACCTATGGTGATCAAGAGTTAGAGGAAAATCAGTGACTTGATTGAAGACGCACATACAGATATTGGTAAGTGACTGGATTGAAGATGTACATACGGGAATTGGTAATAGGGTTGAGGATTTTCAGTATGCTGGAAAAGTGGGCAGAGAGGTGATCGAGGAAGGAGTGTACAAGAAAGATGACAGGAGAGATGCCTCCTCCAGATGGTAGAACATAGGGAATAGAGAAATACCTGTTGCGGGAAGTGCCCATTGGAGGGTATGTGCATGTCCTCTAGAGTCGGGGTTATCTTGCTGCATTCTCAAACGATTTCAGAAGGTTAAGAGAGAAACCTGCTGAGTGGTGTAAGCAAATTGATCGCTTTGTCAAGATCTTGAAAGTGTTGTGGATTGATTTAAACACCTTGTTCGAAATTGTGGTTCCTTGTGATCTGTGGTCTGCTTGTAAGATAGCTATTGAGTGGCCTAGTGCTGAGCCAGAGAGGGACTCAGTAACTCATGGTCCTTCGCCATTGGTCATGAAAATGTACGGTCAGGTGATCACATGGTTGCAGGCCAAAATAACCCCAAAGTACGTAGATTGGGTTAAGATAGATCAAACAACCCAGGAGCCTAAAGGGTCAGTACGTGCCTATTATGAAAGGCTTCAAGCAGTACAGTGGGTTAGATACCCTTAACCCCAAAGACATGGGGCAGTTTGTGTCCAAGTTTGTGACTGGGTTGAGATCAGACTCATGATCCAACAGCATCTGATCTGCTGGCAAAACAAATCCGTGCCCGAAATTGTATGGTATGCCAGGTACTGCAGTGATGAGGTGGATTGCAAACATAGGAGGATAAAAGAGAAATGTATGTTAGTCCAAATGCATAATGCCCAGAAAGGAGAACAGGTGCAGGGAATGATGGGAGCTGTAGCCTGTGGTAATGCGAACACCCCAGGAGGCGTACAAGTACAACACGTTGGAGGGTCTACAGGTCAGGGTAGAGGGAGTGGTGTCCTAATAGATCCGAAGACTTGGATAGATGTAGCCACCCTGAAATAGTCCACTATATGCCATTTTTGTCACAAGATCTGGCATTGGAAACACGAATATCGCCTCAATGCGGTGAACCAAGAGCAGAGTGGAGAACTCATACAGTTGGCAGATGGGAATAATCAGTTGCCGACAGTGGCCAGGCCAAGATCATTCAATGCGGGAGGGAATCAGAACAAATTAGTGCAGGTGCCCCAGTCTATGAGAATTCCACAGGGAAATCGGACATACCATCAAATGCCTTCGATGGAGTAGGTGGATGGATTTGGCCTGGACCCGTCCTAATAGCAGTGCCTGAGGGGGGGAGGAAGATTGTATATTTAGCGCAGTCTTAGAGGTAGATCAGAATGGACCATACGTAGAAGGAGATGTGAATGGTCATCCCATTACATTCTTTATTGATACTGGTGCTACCTCTTCTACTGTGAGATCTGCAGTACACTCAAACCTACCCCTTTTGGGAAAATCGATCCAAGTTGTAGGAGTTGCTAACAAAAGGATAACAAACCCTCTGACAGAAGAGGTGCCAGTAAAAATCGGAACCTTTCAGGGTCACCATCAGTTCGTAGTGTGGGATTCCAGTCCACTGTGCTTGTTAGGGCATAATCTATTGTGCAAACTGAATTGTACCATCTACTGCACACCAAAGGGAATTGAGTTGCAGACCAATGACGAGGATATTGGTTTCAAATTGGCTAACCAGAACTTTTGCACTACTATGTTTCCCTTACTGAAAGTGGAAGACAGGCCATTAGAACTCAGAGATACCATTTTGGCTGTGGTATGGGACATGACAGGAGAAGAGATCGGAGTAATTCGAGGAGTCGAGCCAATCCGCATACAAGTCAAGCAAAATACAAATTTTCCGAGAACACTTCAATGAAATCTGACCCCAGAAACAGTGTCAGAAATTACACTCGTAATTGAGTCTATGACCACAAAGGGCATCCTAAAAGAGATCATGGGAAGTCCGTGCAACTCTCCTATTATAGGTTTGCAGAAACCAAGTGGGAAATATTGCATAGTCCAGGACCTTAGGAAAATCAACAGCATAGTGATTCCAAGTTCTCACACTGTACCGCATCCATCTGTGATTCTATTCCAGATTCCTTGTGAAGCTAAATTGTTTCTGGTGAATTACCTGTGTCAGGTGTTTTTCTCTGTCCCACTGCATGAGGAAAACCAACTTTTGTTTCCTTTCTGTCTGGAAAATCATGTCTTAACATGGTGGCTCATCCCTCAAGGGTATTCTGAAAGTCCGCCTACCATTAATCAGATCTTGAAAAGGAACCTTGAAGTCTAATACTGCCCTGAAACTCAGTGCTGGTGCAATACATCGCTGGCCTTCACATTGCGTCTGAGATGCGTGATGCTTGCAGGGATGATACTATTGCCTTACCGCTTACCGGATGACCTGGCTGAGAACGGGCATAAGGTGTCCGCAGATAAGCTTCAGTACTGTCTGAATGAAGTACAGTACTTGGGCCATCAGATTGAAAATGGCAAGAGGAATGTGTCACCAGAAAGAGGGGAGGCGTTCATGAAGATGAATCCACCTAGTACCCAAAAAGAGATTAGAATGTTTTTGGGAATGGTTGGCTACCGTCAACAATGGATTCCCAACCTTTCACTGATGCCAAAACCTCTGCAGATGCTGACTCTCAAGGATGTGTGCAATCCGGTGCCTAGGGATAACAATTGACTACTGGCCTTCCTGGAGTTAAGAGAATGCCTGTGTCACGCTCCAGCTTTAGGAATGCTTGATTACAACAAAGCGTTTTCGCTGTTCTGCCATGAGAGGGAAGGTTGTGTTCTATCTGTACTCAAACAGACACATGGAGGTGCCTGCAGATCAGTGACCTATTTCTCAGTTACTGTAGATTTTGTAGCTTCAGTGTTGCCTGGATTTCTCAGATCCGATGTTGCAACAAGTGTCAGTATTCAACGATGTGAGAGCATTGTGATGGGTTGGCCTCTTACAGTGTATGTACCATACTCAGTTGAGTTTCTGATGAAGGGAACCAAGACAAAGTATTTGACAAATAGCAGATTGATAAGGTACGAGCAGGTCCTTCTTGCCACTGAAAATGTAACCCTGATGCAACGTTCTGTGTTAAACCCTGCTACCTTGTTACTCATTCCAAATGCTGATGGGGAAGAATGTGAAGACCATGACTGTCTTGATGTCACAGAACTATGTACGAAACAAAGACCTGACATTGATGATGAGCCATTGTCTGATTGTCTGATCCCGATCAAATCCTTTTTGTTGATGGCTCATGCTTAAGAGACAATTAAGGAAATCTGAGAGCAGTTTTTGCTGTTTGTACCATCTCTGGAGTGGTGGAAGCTGCTTGGTTTCAGGAAGCATGTTGTGCACAAGTGGCAGAAATCATTGCCTTGACACACGCATGCCGAGTCTCTGAAATAATCCAAGTCACGATCTATACCGATAGTCAATATAGGTTCGGTGTGGCTCATGATTTCCGACAGCTATGATCACAGAGAGGGTTATTGACGTGATCTGGTTATTCCATAAGAAATGAGGAGTATGTGAGCCAAATGTTGCAAGCATTACAATTGCCAAAATCGATATGCTGATAAAGTCACATGTTACTGTGCCTTTAATGCATGTCTCTTTAGTGGAGAATACAGGCGAGAGTGCTGAGAAGACCGAGCTCAATATGATGCTAGCAGCTGCAGACACTTGGGATGAATGGAGGTGTTTGCAGATGGATGTTACAGAAGAAGAACAATTGGGTTAGGTCAGAGCAGTCAGTGAGAAAGGGAATGATGACATTTGGGTGACAGGGCAGTGATGACGGATTGTTTGTTGCACCCAATGGCGAGGCAAATTCATGGAGCAGCTCACATAGGAATGGATGCGATGGTGAGATTGTTCAGGCGTACTTGGTCCAATCCAAGGTTTCGAGTGATTGCAAAACCTGTGTGTCATCGGTGTGTCATTTATCAGCAAATGAATGCAGGGAAAAGAACTGCTGTTACCTTGACCCATATTGGTAGGTCAAGGGGTCCCTTTAATCAGATCCAAATGGATTTTGTCGAGATGCCTGTGTGTAAGGATTTGAGGTACATTCTAATTGTTCAGTGCATTTTATCTCAATGGGTCGAGGCTTACCCGACTAGGAGGTGTGATAGCCTCACAGTAGCAAAGCTATAGCTAAAGGAGCTCATTCCAAGGTTTGTCTTTCCAACTACATTGGAGTCGTGCATTTGCAGAGTGGTGGAGAAAGGGTACAAGACTTCTAAACACCTTTCAGCAAGCCTACTGTGTGGGACTTACTGGCGATAACAGGAGGTCTTGTTGGCCCCTAAGGACCCTCAGCAGCCAAAAGGACTTCATCCCCCAATGAGCAGTGCACCAAAAGGTGCGGTTGCAGAGTGAAGGAGAAAGGGGACGGGACCTCTGGTGAGTTGCGGGCTTTCTTTTTTTTCCAAAGGAAGGGAACTGTATAGCCCATCCCATTGGACCAGGCAATTTAAGAATGGGGAAGGGAACACATGGTCCTCCTCCCCAGACCGATTTCTGCCCCGGGGACCCCATCCCTCAGGCCCTGCCTTGCTTTTTTATTTTAAATAAAGGAATGGGGGGCATTTTTCCCCACTTTCCGGGGCCAATTTTGGCCCCAGGGACCCCTTCACTTGGAGCCTGCACTTTCCTCTCTTTTCATTTTTTTTAAACATGTGAGGGAGGCGGCATTGCCCTGATAGAAATGAGTGTCTCTAGTTGCCAAGGGTTTGCACCTTTGTCCAAGTAGGGACCCTTCCTACCAGCCAGGATAAGGGTGTTACACTCCTAAAAGAACCCCTGTACACCCCCTTGGTAGCTTGGCAAGAGCAGTAAGGCTTATCTTAGAGGGAGTGTGTAAAGCATTTGCACATAACCAACAGTAACACAGTGTAAGCAATACAAAAAGACACCACATAAGTTTAGAAAAATATCCAATATTTTGATATATTTAAGACCAAAAATAATAAAAAAAATACACGATACCATACTTAGAAGTCTTCTGTAACCAAAATAAACTTGAGATAAACTTTCTTGAAGTCGATAGCTCTGTCTGGAGCTATCATAGCATTGTAAACAACAAATTCCAAACAGTTCTGGATGACCGCAGTGTCGCGGACCAGCTACGATGTTGGGAAGACCCCCAAAACAGTACCTTTAGAAATGCAGGGAGTCGCCGACCTTTCATTGAGCTCTGAAAGCACGGCATCTGCAGGCGTCAGTTCCAGATGCCGATGCAGGAGTCGTCGGGCCCTTGAAGTCACATGCGCTGCAGATCGAACTCCTCGCGGTTGAAGTCAGGAGCGCTGGCATCGGCAGGTGCAGCAGTTCTCATCGCGGTGCTGACAAGTCATGGTTAAAGCAGCGTCGTCGTCATTGCTGAAGCCCTGTTATCGGCTGATGAACTGGAGTCGATGGCGCCGGCGTCGGTAGGCCAAGGCTGTGGTGAGGGATAAGGACTGTGGGTCGTGTAACTTAGGAGCGGTGTGAGAAGTTGGCCTGGCATATGATGTCCACTATTCTAGTGGGCACCTTGCACCAGTCTAAACAACCCTTATTGATGGTAGGTTTAAAGTCAACCTTTAAAGAAACCTATCCTACTGGTAGCTGTGGAGAGCAGCCTTCAGGCTAAGACTTAGAGGTGAGTTAAGCTAGTTGTTTTACCAATTATAATCTCTTGAATGATCAAATGAAAGCACACCACACAAAGTATATATCAAATATACATGTATTTATTCTAAACACAACCCCTCTGGACTCTTTATGAGGTCAGAGGTAACAGTACAATACAAGGAACTTAATTAGCATACGATAAGTTGCACAGTATACATTATGCCCTAGGGGCCTCACAAACCATATACTAAAATAGTTGTATAAGAACCACGTGAGGGTTAGAAAGCAGGCCTAGGGCCTGTAGAACCGCTGGGGCTACCAGGAACCAACCAAGGTAGGGACACAGGAGGCCCACGAGGGACGCTGCAGTGTCTAAAAACAGCCAAGGATCACCATTGACTTTCTATGGAGAACAAACAAGTTACAATTTTAAAGATTAAGGGCACTTAGAGGTGAACTACGATGGAACCCTTTTAGACTAGGACACTTCTAGAGTCAAGTCCCACAAGAGCACCAGAGTACTCGTGTTACCTCACCCAGGGAAGCCGGGTGCATAGTTGTCTTTTGGTGTCGGGTTTCGTTGTCGATTCCTATGGAGAGCTGCAAAGAAATGCTGCAGGCGACCAGAGGAAAAGTGTCCGGGTGGATCCAAGTGTGGATCAGAGCTGTGAAGAACCTGAAAGCAGAGGGGGCAGTGTATGGGTCACTAGCCAGTGACCAGGATGGCGATGGGACAATGCCAACCAATTGCGGGTGTTTTCAGGTGAAAGAGGTGAAGCTTGACTCTTCAGCCACGAAGACCAGGAGGTGTCGATGATGACCAGGAGCTGGATTCGAGTTGTCTCACAAAGGATGTTGAGTGCTGCAGTGTCAGAATAAAGATTGGACCCAACAAGCATTGGCAACAGCAACCCACACAAGATGACAAGATTGGCTTCGGTTCAGACCAGCAAGGTCTGAGAAACAACTCCTTTGGATAGGAGTGAGAGCACGTCTGGAGCAACCAGGAAAGCTCAAGAAATCAAGGATTGGCCTTTGTGGGGGCTCACTAGCTAACAGACTAGGAACCGTAAAGGCGCCTCAAGCTGCGGTGAAGAAAGGGGACTCATGGGTCACTCGTGGAGTGCTGGCCTCTGTACTTCAGTGCAAAAGGGGCTCGGGGCAGGGGCTTCAAATACCCCAATGCACAACTTTGGGATACCTCGAGAAGTAGGTGCATTGCAGAAATTCAGGATGTCCAGGAGTTCCGGTCCCACGTCTCTCATGTCAGCTACGGGTCTCAGCTTTGCTGGGAGCTCGGGTCAGCTTCAGAGTTGTCTGGAAGTCTATGTCCTGTGTCGCAGAGTCTTCGGGATCCAGTGAGAGCCTAAAAAATGCAGATAGGCAACAATGCAGTTGGTGCCTGTTTGAACAGGGTGGTCACTCCTTGACCACAAGGGAGATTTCTATCATCTTCCAGTCGATATGGAATGTCAAAGGTCCAAGATATATGTTGCAGAGTTTCGTCCAGGGTAATCTAAAGTTCTAGAACTGAGGTTCTATACTTATAGTAAGTTTAGGGGTTGGACTAACTCTAAGGTCGCTCCTATCGGTGGACCTGGGGAGGGGGTGGTTACACCCCTTACAATTTGTCCAGTTTCACACCAGAGCTGGGGCTGAGTGCCCCAGCAACCGGTTTGAACTGGGAAATGCATGGAGCACCTTGTGTGCCCCAGGTAGTGTCTGGAAAGCATTAACTGAATGCAACCCACCCTGCCCTAATACACTAAAGCCTGTCTGGGGAGGTGCTAGCACCTCCCTGGACAGGAACTCTATTGTCCAGGCCTCCCCCGCCAGAGTTTCGTCCAGCAGCAGGAGGGCAGACTTGTGTCTGTGACAGCAGCATCCATTTTGTGATGCTGCGGCTCTGTTTAACTTTAACCGGGTTTACCAGTGTGTACATGTCTTCTCCCTCTAGAAGGGTGGAATGCTACCCCCACCACCAGAACTGGTGAGGGGTAGTATTCCAAAGTGTTTGACACCTTACACAACATGTTTTGATAAAGCCAAACCAAAGTTAGCATTAACCGCGAGGATTATAATGCACTTAAGAGTATATGGTATGGCTATATCATAGAACAGCTATAAGGAGATGGTTCCGAAAGCTGCAGAGGGGCTTAGCTCATGCTAGGGCACCCTCTCACACAAAACCAAACACTCTGCCTTCAAGATTGTCAAGGCCTGCCATAGGAGTGACTTATAGGTTACTATGGGCCAGATGTAGGTAGCCCAATACCGGTCAGTATTGAGCATTTGGGATGTAGGAGAGTGAAAATCGTCAGAATCGGTAAAATTACCGAATCGCAACGGTTTGCGAATTGGTAAATTTACCGAATCGGTAAATTTACCGATTCGGTAAATTTACAGATTCGGTAAAATACAGAATCGGAAAATAACAAGTGGTAAAATTGAATTTTGAGATGTAGGGAAGCTCTGAAATACCGAATTTGCTTGAAATTCTGTATTTAAGAGTCAGTATTTACCATGGATTGAAATCAGGTGGTAAAAAGGTACAGCCTATAAAAAAGGACCCAAAATGCATTATTTTTTTTACAATGGCGGCATTCTATGTCATTGCGAGACGGCTACAGCTACAGGAGGAAGGAGAGAGGGAATAGGAGAGACAGGAGCAGGTCTACAGACAGAGGATCACCTTGTTCATGCTCACAGAGGCAGAGATACTCCAGAGGTACAGGTTGGACCCAGACACCATTATGGACCTCATCAGGGACCTCCAACCACTGTTGGAGCACACTACCCCAAGGGCACACGCCATTCCACCCCACGTGCAGGTGCTGTGCAGTCTACACCTGCTTGCGTCTGGGAGCTACCAGAGTGTGGTTGCTGCGGTAGGTGGGGTGACCCAGAGCAACCTGTCACGCTTTTTCCACAAATTCATAGATGCCATGTTACAGAGGATGGACCATTATATATCATTCCCTGCAACCCATGCTGAACTGCTCCAAACAAAATCAGACTTTTATCAGATGGCGCGTTTCCTCAACATCATTGGCTGCATTGATGGCATACACATTCCCATTTGTCCCCCTGCAGCCACAGAATACATATATAGGAATAGAAAGTCCACCCACACCATCAATGTGCAGGTGATTTGCAATGCCAAGTGCACCATCACTGACCTTGTGGCAAAATTTCCTGGGAGTACCCACGACTCCTACATATTTCAAAACAGCGGTATATATGCACGGCTGACAGCAGGGGAATTTGGTGAAGGAAACCTTCTAGGTAAGACACAGTGTACGACCCCATTAACACCTATTGCAGAAAGATGTACATGTATGCATGTGAGTAATGTACTCCCATTTCCTTTTAGGAGACAGTGCATATGCCCTCCGCTCCTTCATACTCACCCCCTACCTCAACCCCTCAACACCCAGTCAAAGGAGATATAACAGGGCCCACAAGAGCACAAGAAATATTGTGGAGCGTACCTTTGGAATATGGAAGAGCAGGTTCAGGTGCCTGCATAAGAGTGGAGGTGCCCGGCAGTATACCCCCATCACCTACTGTAAAATCATTGCTGTCTGTGCCATGTTGCATAACCTTGCTGTGAAGAAGGGCACAGAGGTGGAGTTGTCAGATTTTGAGGATCATGACGACGAGGTTGCTGTGCCTGAAACACAACCTGCTGGAGTGTCAACACCAAGTATGGCAGATACAGACGTGAGGATATCACACACAACTGTTTCTGAGTAAGTAATGAGACTAAGACCTATGTTTTGTATATATCTCGGTATGTTAAAGAACAAAAGTGCACCAGAAAGCATTCACTGCAATGCTCACAGTGAGTAAACACACACAGACAGGTGTTGAATGCACCCACCATAGTTGTATATTGTCACTACGCAGGTTTCAAAGGCACAAATGTGCAACACAAACTTTAAAATTTCTAAATTGTATGTCCAATGTCAGTAGCCCATACTATTAACTGTTCATTTGCGTCCACGCTTCGCACTGCCAGATGTATGTGGCTTACTCTGTTCACTGGGTGTTTAGCCTGTAGCCTCACCTTGTCGCCTGCTGCTCCTCCTTGTCTCTACAACGAGGGGGCTTGCCATGCTGCTTCTACTGGTGCTACCTTCACTGTCAGGCACTTCAATAGCAGCAGTTTGTGCTGTTTGAGCATTAATTAGAGCCTCTAGCGCACCGGTCATTCCGGCTATGCCCCTTGTCAGGTGATTGCTGTTTTGAGTCAATACCTCCTGACTGTTCATGCTACGCCTGCATAGCAGGGATGTGGCTGTGGCCAGGCGGTGAATTGCTTTGTCAGTTCTCTGTGCACGCTGCTTCTCCCTGAGCCTTGATGATATTTCTGAGTCCAGTTTTGTGCACAGTTGCTGCATGGATTGTGTCATGTCATGTATCCCTGTAGCCATTTTCTTGTTTACTTCCACCAGTTCCCTGATGCCCTTTCCAATTTCCTTCATGTTGATATTGAGGTTGCGCATTTGTCATTGACAGGACATGATGCCCTTACCCTGCATCCTCTGAATCTTTACCATGGATCCCTCCAGGCCTTGGAAGACACTGGACCCCTCCCCACGTGCACCTACACTCCTTCCTTGTACTGTGCGGCATCTTGTGGTACTAGGGACAGGCTCTGCGCTGGGCTGCAGTGTGGCAGAGATGTCAGCTCCAGGCAAGGTGTGTGGGTCTTCACCCACCATTTCACCAGCAGCTGTCTCCATTTCCATCAGTGGGGGAATGACATGCCTCCTGCTAGGTTGTGCTGAAGGTGTTTCAATATCCAGTGATGCTGGCATTTCTGGTGACGACAATAATAGTGGGGACTGTGAAGGTCTTGGGGATGCCTGCATTTCTTCAGTGATGTCAGGTTCTTGGGAAGGTGGCTGCCCACTCGGTACACCTGTGTCCTGTGATGCACTGGGACCTGGCTCATGACTTTCATCCCTCTCGGGTGCCGTGCCTTCTGCCTCCTGTGACTACCTTCTGGATGTGTGACCTGTGGACATATGAGCGTATATCAGCTAGGCGCAAATGTCTCACAGCCACTACAATAAAAACTTTTGAAATTGCACTTATTACATGCTGCCTGCCCTTCATTATGTCTGCAATCATTTGCCTAACTTGGTGGTTACTGTGCTGTATGACTTGGTCTTTCATTAACTGACTACATGTACCATGATGCATTGCTACTGTTTGACGCAGACACACTGGGACTGGGGTAACTTAGCTTCAAGGGGTGAGGGAAGGATGAGGGTGTGAGGGGGATTGCTGTGCATGCATCTTACCTTTTCTACTTGCAGCTTTGGCCGAGCTGTCCACTTCTCCCAGTCCGCAGACACTTTCAGGCTCCAAGGTTGTGGCCACCATCTCTTCCAGGTCAGTCAGGGGGGTGCTGTGTTCTTTCCTCCACCTGTTTGCGAGGCCTGTTTGTGGTGGTCTGCTAATTTTTTTTTGTGAAGCTCCTCAGGTCATAAAACCTCTTTTTTAAATCTTCTGTGACTCTGGTGGTCACTCCCACAGCATTGACTTTGTCAAGGATATCAAGCCAAATGTTCCTTTTTGCAGATTCAGCCACAGAGAGGGACTGCCTTCCAAAAAGTTTGTGGTGCACCTTTACCACCTCCTCCACAAGGACCTGGAGCTCCATGATGCTGAATTTGAGCTTTCTTTTTCTTTCTGTCTGCTCTGTGTCCTTACTGCTTGACATGTTTAAGGTTTTAAACTGCACAAACTCTGTCTGCTGCTGCTCCCAATCTCTCTGCTCCATCTGCCTCTCCAGAACCTTCTAATTAGTTGCAGCTGCCTGTGTAGCCATTCCTGGTAGGGAGGGGGAGGGTGGTTGCACCTGATTGGCTGTTGTCTTAAGTTTCACTTTTGCTTGCTTTCCGATTCGGAATTTACCGAATTGGTATTACCGAATCGGTATTTACCGAATCGGTATTTCCTATTCATTCCTATGGGCCTTTTGGCCCATAGGGATGAATGGGAAATACAGATTCAGTAAATACCGATTCAGTAAATACCGATTCGGTAATTTCCGAAAGTCCGATACCGAATTTTACCGAATCGGAAATACATACCGATTTTTTCCCTACATCTCATTTACCGATTTTTGAATACCGAATCGGTAAAATTCGGTATTCAAGAATCTGTAAATGACATTTACCTACATCGGGCTCTATGTGTCTATATACAAGGGGACCCTTTTGGCTGTTTTGCTGCTACTCTTAACGACTTCTCACCTTGTGACCGGGATTGTTGTGTGAGAGAGACCTCGCCGGACCAGCTTTGCTGGTCCCGCAGTGCCGCATTCTAAGTGCGTGCATCATCCAGTGAGGAGCTGTGACCTCAGGGCGTGTGGAGCTGACGGCAGGGCTGCGAGCTAGGAAGCAGGGACTCAACCTACCAGGAGTCCCTGCGAGCCCTCGCCACACCTGGGCTGCTCTCCCTGCTGGCCCCGCCCACCCACCCATAATCTTTCCCTCTCTATTTTAAAAGGAGTTCTGGGGACCGCTGCGCGGGAGCGCGCGGGAGCGCGCCCGAGAGAAGCCCGGGACAAGGGCGGGACCGTCTGTGGCCGTCCGGGGCCGAAGGAGGCCGGGCTGGGCCACCCCCTCTGACACTGACGGTATTTATATTCCTTAGTACTTTGCTGTGCCATACAAGTGCTTACTAGCAAGTGTTGTAAATGGGCTGGTAACTTTAAAGAATACCGGAACTCCCAAGCAGCACCGCCTTGAGGACTTCACCGGGCGATGCAGGCCCAGCAGTTATTGGTCCTTTAGACAAATTTTTCAACCGCCCGAATCAGTCTATTGACAAAGAGATATCGCTTGCAGAGAGGCGTGCTGAGCGGAGATTATCCATTGAACTTCTCAAAAATCCAGTTGATAAGCGCTCTGCACAAATCTATCCTGCACTGGTAACACCTCTGTCTTCACTAAACTTGCCTGTAGTAACTGAACTAGTTCATGATGCAATAACTATTAAGGAGATCCGGGGTACTGCAGGCGAACTGATTCCATCTTGTGTGAGCCATATAGACTCTATAACTTGTACACCTGAACTATGTACCAAGGTTTCATTGACCCACCCTAAATCAGGTTCTAAAAGAAAAAGGAATACTGTATCTAGAAAATGTTTCCCAGCTAAGCCCCCATACAAACTCAGAAAAGTAAATAAAAGTATGTGTCCCAGTAAGGCTGCTACCAAAGTAAGCCAAGTTAGGGAAACCATACAAGAGGGGGTTGTTGTGACACTAGACAGCCCAGATCCTAGCACCATCAATCTTCCAGTCACTGGGTTGGTAATTGCTGATAAACCGCCACCCCTAAGCAGCCTGTTTCCTGACTTAGAAAGGTTGTTACGGTCAATACTGCTACCATTAGAGGAACGTATTACTAAGCTTTCTGACCGTTTAGACCATTTTGAGCAGGTAACTTTAGACAATTTCTTTTCTACTAAGGCTTTGATAAAAGCTCAGGCTAGGCCGGCCGAAAGTAGCAAATGTCAGAACACTACTCAAGCTGCATCACAAGTTAAGGGACAAAGGCATCAACCTAACTCTCCATTACCACCAAAGAATGTTAATGCGGTTGTGAAGAAGCCTAATAAGCCTCCCAATGTAGCACCATTGGGACTTGTCATAAATCCCTCCATCATTGTAGCCCCAGCTCAGACTGCGGCGCAACAACCGCCGCTTAGTTTAAACCCTCTGGTTACTGTAGAAGCAGGGGGTGACGCGTGTATCAGAATGGGTACCACTTTACCATCTGCCACACCTCCTAATAAGCAACCATTAGTAAATAAACCTATACCCCGCCCTGTTCCTATTGTCACCAGACCGTCCATACCACCCCTGATAAAGCCACCACATAAGAAACCCCCCATGAACCTCACCCCTGATTCCTTCCCCTATGTAGTAGTCCTTGTAAATGTTCCACCACTTCTACTAGGACAGAAAGAAACCTTCCAGATGCTTAAAAATAAAGCTATGCACTGGTTAAGGGTGAATCGGCCTCTACCAGGGGAAGTTGATGGTCTCATATTGGGGGTGAGGAGAATAGATTGGATAGGCTCTACCACCAAAAGCCTGGGGGGGGGACTGTATTGTGGTTAACTTTCAAGACCCAAGGGTGGCAGGATGGCTAACAAGACAGGGTTGGGGCGCAAGCAATGGAGGTATTGGTATTGTTGACCTTACTTTTTTCTACCCTCGCCCCACCAGTGTTTTGACCTGTCTGTTTAAAGAGCAAAATTGCCCCTCTAGTTGTCCGTGGCCAGAGATTGCCACACCAGCTCCACTGCCACAGTATCATAACCACACCACTGGCCCGATATGTAATCCTTCGGGTGGTTGGCAAGACCTAGGGAGGGGATGGTGACAGACTATTGACGACCCAAAAACTAGTATGGGTAGAATTAATAGTGTGGACAGATCATCTAACACTAGAAGCTCCAGATTTGTAGTACGAAATGACTTAATGCCTACTTCTGGGGAGCAGGTCGCACCTGGTGATGTTTGGGAAGTAGGGGTGGCGATGGTCCAAACCGAGCTTGACACTGTCTGCCCTCCTCCGGGAGATATAGACATGGAGGGCCCTGTCGAGCCCGGCAGCATTTCGGCTGTGGCGGACCCACATGTTAGGGTTCTCAGCTGGAATGTTGCCGGCATGGACAGGAAATTGGCCCTGCCTGACTGGAACACTCTTGTGGAGGAGTACTCCATATGCCTGTTCCAGGAAACTTGGAGTACGGACCCGTCTCATAAGGTTGGATATTCTTCCTTTTACAGACCGGCTGTACACTCAGGGACTGGTAGGGGTCGCCCCTCGGGAGGCCTCCTTGTTTGGGTAGCCTCCTCTCTTAATTGTAGGGTGGAGGAGCACGACACTAAGTGTCCGGATCTCCTTAACATCATCCTCAAATCCCCCAAGGGCCGTGTTATTCTAAACATCTATAACATCTATGCACGAGGCACCAAGAGGGGTAGAGCATCCCCTACTATAACCTGCCTTGAGGGCTTGCTTCGATCCTCTCCCTATAAGTCTTGCACCGTGGTAGCGGGCGACTTCAACTGCACATTTGAGCCTCTTGGCTCAGATGTTACACAAGAACAAGAAGATGTAGATAATAGGAGGGGGATACCGGCCTTAGAGATCAGCCCTATTAGAAGATGGACGGAAGTGGTGCTCCAGGTAAACTCCCTATTAATGGAGTTTGACCTGAGGGCCCTCAATGGCAGGACTAATTCGGACAAAAAGGGAGCTCACACATACAATAGGCCCAGCCATACGTCAAGAATCGATTATATTTTGCTTGACGTCAACCTATGGAGTTCGGTCAAAGACATGGAGATCATACCCTCCGTCGAGAGCGATCACAATTTGCTCTCTCTCGACATGACTCCGTGGTGGTTGGAAGGTATAGGGAATGGAACCCGACGCGCCACTGTCTCTGACATGTCAACTGTCTCCAACTGTGGACGACGGCTAAAGTGGGCAAGGTTGTCGCTCTCAGTCGAGATAACATCCTCTATAACGCAGCTTCTAGCGGCAGCCCTAGATGACTCTGACCCTCTTGAGGGTGGGGTGGTGGGGGTGTCAAATAGGTTTTGTAACCTAACTCAGGCGTTAACCAACCTGTTTATTGTCCCAGCCAGACCCAACGGGAAGAAATTACGCCCACGGGCCAGACAGGGTTGGTATAATCATAAATGTAGGGAAGCAAAGATATTGCTTGTAGAAGCGGTTAAATCCAAATCACAAGCTAGGACTAGGGAGGCCAGAAGGCTTTATTCACACTGCTTAAATAAAGCCAAAAAGGAATGGGAGGACACCTTTTGGCAGGACCTCCTGGTCGCCAGCCAAGGGAGAGACGCCAAAGGGTTTTGGGACCTGGTGGGTAGTAGAAACCGCCCAGATGATACCTTGAGGACTTGCACTATTACTGCCCAGGCGTGGTTTAACCACTTTAAGGCACTCTACTCTGCCGTAGAAGGCACACTTAACGTCCCTTTTTCCCCCCCCTTTCACCTGTGGTTAGAGCCACTGACCTCTTCTCTGTACGGGAGGTCATGAATCTGATTAAAACTCTAGCTCCACTAAAAGCAGCTGGTCCAGATGGGCTGCCTGGGGATCTTCTCCGAGCCTACCCAAGGGAATGGGGGGTGTTGATCTCTGGCCTCCTTAATGCTATCCTCGAGGGAGGTTCTGTGCCTGAGTCTTGGAAAGGGGCAGAGGTGGTTCCAATTTTTAAAAAGGGTTGTCGGGACTTACCGGGAAATTATAGGCCAATAAGCCTTATTGATTCAACCCAGAAGTTGGCGGGCAAGGCCATTCTGGGGAGGATCCTCCATTGGGTGGATGACAACTACATATTGTCCGATATGCAAGCTGGTTTCCGTTCAGGTACAGGAACTATCGAGCAAGTCTTTAGACTCCTGTTACTTTATTGGAAGGTGGTGGAGCTGGGCAAAGGCAGTCTTTATCTGGCCTTTTATAGACCTGAAGACTGCCTTTGACCTGGTTCCTAGGGAGGAACTTTGGAGGGTGTTGTATGGTTTGGGGATGCCCCCTTATATCTTAATGCTCCTCATCAAACTGCATACAGACAACTATGCCCAGGTGCGATGGGGACTGAATGGGGAAAAGACCGATCGGATTCCGGTCATTAGGGGCGTCCGGCAGGGCTGCGTACTAGCTCCCACCTTATTTTCCCTGTATGTGAACGGGGTGGTAGAGCACCTGCTTGGCGAACCAGCAGATGCACCCTCCCTGGGGGGCACTAGGATCCCAACCTTGTTGTTTGCCGACGACACCCTCCTCATTTCCAAAACCCCTCAGGGCCTCCAGAAGCTTTTGAACCGCTTCCAGGACTTTTGCACAAAAAGAGGACTTGTCATCAATGTGGATAAGACTAAATACCTCATTATGCACCCACCCCGTAAGCTCGGCCGCCCTCCCATTCTGAACTCTATCCCTCTCGAAAGAGTGTCAGAATTTGACTATTTGGGAATAAGAATGAGTGATGCCATGAGCTGGACACCCCATATAAACAAAATGACCATCAGTCACAAAAGGGTGGGGGGAGCTCTGTTGAAGGAGTACAAGAATTCATCTAAGCAATGTGTAGCTCCAATAATAGATATCTATAAAGCCCGAGCTGTAACTGCATCACTTTATGGGGCTGAGCTATGGGGACTAGGTAATGTGGAGGCACTGACTAAAGCTGAGAATAAATTCCTAAAGGACCTCCTGGCCATCCCGATGAGCACCCCGACAGTTCCTGTGCTCTTGGATACGGGCTGCAAAGCAATTAAGGATCAGGCCTGTTTACGGCCTCTCCTTCTCTGGGCCCGGTTGTGGAGGGTTCCGGAGCTAAAATCGTATGCAGACGGGTTGTCAGAGGTGATGGGTTTGGACGGCCGTAATAAGATCAAATGGCTTAAGGATATGAAAAATCTCTTAGGGGAACTAGGTTTGGGGTTGTGCTGGTCCACCCATTGTGCACCTCCGAAGGCGACCTTAAAAAAACTTTATTGGGAATGGGTCTCTGCTAAGCTCATTAGCAATCAGCGTCACTGCAATTCCACCGCAGCTTTTCTGCAAATAAAAGACGTTGTTGCCCTTGAGCCATATTTGGATATAATTACGATACCCATGGACCGGGGACTCTTCATTAAATTCAGATTAGGTACACTACCTCTAAATGACCTTATCTCTAGATGGAACAAGCCCGCGCAGGTATCACGCTACTGCGCCCTATGCACTAATAGGCCCGAAACTGTCACTCATCTCCTTTTTGAATGTCCAGATTATGCCCGCCCAAGATCTCACTGGTTGAAACCGCTTTGCAGACAATTGGGTACTTGCCAGCATTTGGTGGCTCTACGGATTTTATTATCTGATACATCTTCCCGGGTCGTCTGTGCTGTATCTAAATTTTTAAAATGTGTATGGTTGATCCGTTCAAAAAGACTGTCTTTATCTATGTAATACACTTTTAAATAACATTGTTGATTTTATTGCTACTTTTTATCTGTTTTGTTCTTAAATGTACAGTCTTTTGACGATGTGCTGTTTTTATAAATTTTGTATTGCTTTTATGATACCTGCATATCGAAATAAAGCTATCAACCAACCAACCGATATAGGTATACTATATCTAAGTATGGGGTGCTTACACCACCTTACCCAGGCTACAAGTGCAGACCTGTGGTGTCAGTTTGGAAGGCTAACCAGGGGTGGCACAATACATGCTGCAGTCATTGGTAGGCCTCCGGGGTCTCTATGCCCTGGGTACCTAAGGTACCATATACAGGGTTCATAAGGGTGACCCAGTAACCAATCTGGTATGTAAATAAAGTACATGGTATCAATTTAGAGAGAGAACAGCTAGGCTGTGAGACTGATTAGCATGGCCACAGCCATACTAAAGTTGAAAAACCAGTGAAACACAGCGGAAAGTGGGGGTAACCATAGGAAGCAGACCCTACTCTCCTACACCACGGTGCAAGCAGCGGCATGGATGTCAGTGTGAAGCGTCGTTGTTGGGGATACCAGGGCAACAGCGTGAAACAAGGCGGTGTGGAGTGCGAGGCCCACAGCTCACAGTGCAAGCAGTGCCTCAGTGGCGGCGTCAAGTGGCATCGTTGGTGAGACCAGGGTTGCGGTGAGGCGCTGTGGTGGTGCCCTCAAGACACGGAGTCGGCAGCGGCGGCGTGTTGCTTTTTCTTCTGTTGCAGCACAAAACACACAGTCCTCAGTGCTGAAGGCAGAAGAACTTGAAGTCTTTGCTGTTCCTGGGACTTCTTGACCAGAGGGCAAGCTCTACCTCAAGTCCTTGGAGAAACTCACAAAAAGGAAGTTGCAGAAAGATCAAGTCCAGTCCTTTCACTGCCCAAGACAGAAGCAGTCACTGCAGGCCAACACAGCAAAGCACACAGCAAAGTGGTAGTCCCTCCTCCCAGTTTCTCCAGCTCTTCATCTAGGCAGTCTTCTTGGTTACAAAAGAGTTGTAAAGTTCTGGGGTATGGGCCTCCATATTTATACCCCAAAATCCTTTTTCCTCTCAGGTCTCCTTGGTCTGTGCTTAGTCCAAACCAGTTCTGTCCTCTCTGGCCCAGCTTCCTGGCAGGGGATGGAGACAGCATTGTCCAAGGCAGACAGGGTCTATTCAGGTGCAACAGGAATCTCCTCCCACCACTCTAAATGCAGACGGGCCTATTCAAGTGCTAGTGAAAACTCCTCCCACTACTCTGAATGCAGCCCAGGCCTATTCAGCTCAGCCCTGACTCATTCAGGAAAAGCAGGACACACATCTACCCCCGGTGGCCGTCTCAGAGAATGCACCTTCTCAACCCCTGTCACTCCAAAGTCAGACAGTCAATATACATCCTAGCAGTGGCACACAGGACGGCTAAGCAAGAAAATACCTACTTTCTAAAAGCTGTATTTTCAAACACAGAATCTAAAAATCACCTTCACTAAAAGATGCATTTTAACATTCTAAGTCCAGACATGCTACCCTTTATTTTCGTATTTTCCCTGACGAAGGACTAACGGGGTCCGAAATGCATTGGATAAATAAACAAACTGCTTGAAAGGAACCATGCCTTTGTATGTGTTTTTGGTTGAGAGGTTCGAATGGGCCGCCAACACATGAGAAGACTTGGAAATTTGCATTTACCTTGCATGAGGAGGAGTTTAAGAAGGACAGTCACATGCAAAGAGATCGTGCAGCGCATTATATAAAGAATATATGTAGTAAAAAAGTTTCAGATGAAAGAAAGGTTGCATATGCATTGTTGAAAATGAGGCTGTCGCCACTGATGTGGGGTTAAAGGAAAGCCCCACGGTTTTGGTGTTTATGTTCAACACGTGCAGTGTGGGCTTGGCATGTATAACAGTGAGCACGCCACTTGAAAAAAATTGTGGATTAAAAAATTGTGGTTTAAAAAGGACAAGTGAAAATATGGTTGAAAAACGGTGTGCAACCCGTTCTTATGTGAAACTTTATTTTCTTACCTTGGTCCCAGGGGTAATTATGTTTATAAGATGGTATAAATAAACTCCCCATTCAGTCCTATGGGAACAGGCAGCCTTGCAAGGGTTAAAAATGAAATACACTGTAATGCTGCACCAGGACATGTCACACACACCAGTAGATGTCCTACTTTTAACATACACAGCACCCTGCCCACAGGGGTACCTTAGGCCTACCTTAGGGGTGACTGACGTGTAGAAAAAGGGAAAGTTGGGACTTCGCAAGTGGGTGCACTTGCCAGGTCGACATGGCAGTTACAAACGGCTCACAGACTCTGCGGAGGCAGGTCTGACTTATCTTTTCGGGGCTACCTCTGTGGGTGGAACAACCAGTGCTGCAAGCCCACTAGTAGCATTTTATTTACCAGCACTCTCAGTCCACTTTACTAGGGCCTCACCAGTAAATCAGATATGCCAATCATGGAAACACCAATACATACCATAATTTACAACAGGGGCACTTGCACTTTAACACTGAACAGCAGTGAGAAAGTGCGCAGAGACACTAAACCTGCAAAAACAGACTCAAACCGGGAGGTCAGAAAGCAAAAGGACAGGGGAAACATGCCAAGTCTAACAGGCCCCCTCCCAAGTCCGATTTTAGCCCCGGGACCCCATCCCTCTGGGCCTGGCCTCAGTACTGGGTGCCCTGGTTCCACCCAGGGTCCCCGGTTTTTTCACTTTGGGGACCGCAGGGGAAGTCTGAAGGCCCCCACAGTCCCTGCAGGCTCCCTGCCTCCTGTAGGAGCAGGCATTGCTTTTGGACAGAGTGAGATGCTAACATGCAGCTCCCTTTCCCCAAAAGCAATTCTGCTCTGCCTTCAGCAAGCAAGAGCATTTCACATGCTCTCACTTTTGAAACCGGAGCAGTGTTTGCTATGAAGTCATAGCAAACAGCAATGTCCCGGGGTGGGCCCACGGGACATTGCAGGAGGCAGCCCTGTGGGATGGTGCTCCCCAGGGCTATCTAGGGCTCCACATGGGGGGCAAGGCTGCCCCCTACAATGTAAATTAAGCCCTGAGGAGGTTGTGTTCCCCTTTGCTCTGTGGGGGGACCAGAACCCCCCCACTTAAATATTTCATTTAGCCCCGGGAGTTGGCAGTCCCCGGGGCTGTGGGGGGCCTCATCATTAAAATATTTAGTTTGCCCTGGGGAGCTGGCAGTCCCCAGGGCTTTGGGGAGTCTAGGAGGGGGCCCGTGTGCCCTCCCACATATTTACACATGCCCCTGCCCATGTTCCACCTGGGGCAGTGACATAGAAATACTGGTTGCCGACCCTGGCAGTCCCTGCGGTGGCCATGTGTAAGAGCAGGGGATGCTGGCAATGCCCCCGGTAAGATTGGGGGAGAGAGGCCCCTGCCCCAAAAACTTGTGCCACCCGGGGTGGAGTCGTGCATCCAGTGCGATTCCTGACAAATGTAAAAAAAAGTAATCATTTTTCTGCCCTTAGCGTTCTGTGTGTCCCCCAAGAGGCCTAGGGATTCAGGGTGTTTCTATCCTGCCCCCTTTCCTTTTTTTAATCTTTTTTC
The DNA here is from genome assembly GCF_964261635.1 of Lissotriton helveticus. Lineage (NCBI taxonomy): Eukaryota > Metazoa > Chordata > Amphibia > Caudata > Salamandridae > Lissotriton > Lissotriton helveticus. Next base: position 697,159,443 of record NC_136063.1, read on the forward strand.
TAAGTCACAAGCTAGCTGCCAACACTTCCTGGTTTGAAGTGTTGGAAGCCAATCAGATCTCAACACGAGATCTGAAGGGTCGTAGATCCACTGCGTCCCTATATATACAAGTGGGAATTTCTTAAAATTTCTCCACTACTACTAAATGGTTTTACACCAAATCACAAAAAGGCATATTGATGAACCAACATCCACCTTCCTGCCAAATTTGGTGTCATTCCGTTCAGCAGTTTGGGCAGTAAATGTGTCTAAATGTCCTATGGGAACGAAAATGGAGAAAACACGCTTTTTAGCATCTCCTGGTTTTAGGTACCCGCTTAATGGATCACACCAAAACTTTCAAGATAGCAGCTGAAGTGAGTGTTGTATTTGTTTAAATAATTTCATGAAGATTCATCAAACGATACCGTAGTTATTGGCAAAATCATAAATGCTTTTCCTCTGGAAACTAGATCCTCACTATAGCTACCTACTGGCAACAGCACATTTAAATAGTATTCAAAATTGTCAACTCACAATAATATCTTTTCTTCGCACTGCAAGTATTTGAATTTTGACCCTCAGATTGATGAAATCACTAGGCATGCTAGGGCCTAAGTGAAGCTACTCCATAACATCAGGCCTTTTATTGCCAGAAAAGATTTTAAAAATACCACTGGCGATATTAGGTATTGAGTACGGGAACACTTGTAACTGTATTACCTAAATCCTCCCTTAATCACTCTATTTCAGATTCAATTCTGCAATCTAAGTAATCACCAGCACAAAGAACATTGACGGAATCACACCCTAACTTTCCGAACTCGACTGGGCTTTACCTGTAAGATTTCATTTCTCATATATAAGAGCCTGCACCCCATCTCCCCTCTTACACTGCACAAAAGCTGGAGCTGTCAGGCAAAAGAGGACTTTAAGTACCAAAACATACACTACTTGTCTAAAGGCTACACCACAAAAAATCCATCCATAATAAAACACTCTTTCTTAGTGTTTGACCATAGAATGCCTTCCCACCACCTTCCAAATCTACAGATCCTGGCATTAAAACCAATTGATTTACCAGAGGCTGCTACTTCACTCTTTAATCTGGCAGAAATCATCACTGTAAAAAAGCTATCCCTTTTCCTGTTTACTGCCTGCCACTGCGTTATTGTATATAGGCAAAACGTGCACTACCAATTCTAACAGTGTTTGCTTATTTTTTCAGGCCACTACCTGTACCTTCGAGGGATATGAGCTGCTTTTATAATAACTATCACATACAGGCAAAGCAAATGCAAGCATTCAGATCTGCTGTCCTTCACAGGTCTTCACTCCAGAATTTGTAGATTTTTGCAGGGAGTCACAAAGTGACTTGGCCCATAGCCCATACCTATTAATAAAGGAAGAGATTTTGTGACCTACAATAAATGTGCATTTTGCAATGCAACTGATTAGGAAATGAGGTGCTGTGATATGAACGCCTAGGCTTCCAACTAGTCGATTTGAAAAAAACACTGACTGGTTTGTGTCCTGGACTTAGTATATCGGCCCCTAACTGCAATCAATGTTCATAAAGAAATGAAAAGGTTAGTAAACCAATATTTTAAGCACCAGGCCATTTTAATTGTGCCTTTGTATTTGATTCTCTAACCTCTGAACATATCCAATTCAACCTATGCATTTTAGTCAGGAACATCAACACAGTGTGCGTTAATTGTGGTCAGAGTAGGAGAGGTTTTGTCTTGGGGGCTAATGAATGTAGAAGGCGATAACCATGCAGTACATTTAAGGTTTCTTACATTTACTCATTCTGAATATTTATATCCTGAATATTGATTTGATGTAATTTAAATTAACAGTAGAGTTAAGTAAACATTCTATACTTTTAAGATGAAAGTCGAAATGGTCAGTATTTGGTGTTTTTTTCCGAAAGGAAGTTCCAAGCGTGGACAAACATCAACTAAATTGTGGTGGCCATCTTTGAGCTCTAATACATCAATTTGCTTGCCCTGGAGAACCTTGCTGTGCCTGATCCAAAATTTGTTATTGCAAAGTGAGTAATCATAGGACCTCCGTTCCTACCTTACCTTTTTCTATTTACCTACTCTAAGAATTGTTCCTATCCCATAACTCCCAGAATTTCACCCGCTTTCTTCCCTCTCTACTCAAATCCAACTTTTTGAGTTTACACATCGATGTCAACCATTCATTAAATGCGGGGGGAACTGCTAGTATCCATTTTATGCATATCTCCCGTCTAGCAAGTAAGATTAATACAAACAGAAGGTCCTTTTGAATATTATTCAAGTGCAATGGGCCCCTGTTATCATTCATAATTCCAAAAATAGCTAAATCCACGCTTACCTCTATGTATTGTCCCATTACTTCATTTATAACCTTACCCACGCTGAACCAGAATTGATGTAATTGAGTGCACTGCCGGAACATAAGGATGTTGTTTGCTTTTGTCTCTCCACATCTTGGACAACTTTTCACCACTCGCTTATTTAACTTTGTTAGCTTCTCCGGAGTCCAGTAAGCCCTGTGTAGTATAAAAAGATGGTTTTTCCTAAGAGGTGCATGTGGTGTAACACACCATAATGTAATCATAGATACTTGCCATGAATGTTGGAGATCCCGCATTGGCAAGTCCTTCTCCCAGAGCTCTGTTGGAAGTGAGAGTTCTTCTTCCCCTGCTAGAATTAGAAGCCAGTACCACTTAGATACCTCCTTCCTCGGTGGGTCATTTCGTATATCCTCCTCTGCAGCCATCTTTTCCCCATGTCCCTTCTCCAAGCTTTTAATCCAACTTGTCAGTTGATAGTACTTAAACCTTGACAGTTTCCCATCCGTGCTTTGTTCTAGAGAGTCCCAACTAACCAGTCATCCTATTTGTCTCAGCTGACCCCATTTTGTAATGCCGCGTTGTTTTTTGGGGTTCGCTAACGTGTCTTTCAAGCATTCTGGTGTGCCTGGAGAATCCCAGATTGGTACAAAGGTACTATAGTACAGTATTTGTAGTATTCTTCTGATCTGGCACCAGATGGTGCAAGCAGCGTGTAGGACCTTCAACTTAATTTTGTAAACATTTTTGGATGGCCAAACTTGTACAAGCAGGAGGAATTTTCCAGAATTGATTTTAGTTTTTGGTGGTTAACTTGGTATCCCAAGACTTCTCCAAAGTCGTCTAACAGTTTAGTAATATTAGGTAAATATGTCTTAAGGTTACTTGTAAAAACCATTAGGTCGTCTATGTATATCGCCACTTTTTCCCCCACCCTTGAAATCTAAACGGCTTGACTTCCTGTAATGTTCTTATTGAGTAGGCTAGTGGCTCGATATACAAGTTAATTAAAGATGGGGAGAGTGGGCATCTTTGACATGTACCTCTTTAAATCCTAATTTCTTTGGTCAGATTTCCGTTTACCAGTATTTTTGCCACCGGAGAATCACAGATATTCATAATCGCCTTCAGAAATTTCTCACCTAGCTCATACTTGCTCATTACATTACAGAGGAAAACCCAATTTACTCGGTCGAAGGCCTTGGCGGTGTCAAATGTGAGAATCGTAAGGGGAGTATTTTCTGCCGTTAAATCACGTAGTTGTCTACCCTTAATAAATCCTGTCTGTTCATTATGGACCAGCTGATTTGACACCTGCCTTAGTCTTGTTGCTAAAATCTGTTAGTAAATTGAATAATCTTTACAATTTACATCTCAGAGGGTCCTTCCCTGGTTTTAAAAGTTTGCTAATAGTAGGTCATTCCAGGATTTAGGTAATTTTAACCCATTAAAAAAGATCTCATTTAGCAGAATCACTAATATGGGGGCCAGTAACTCTTTCAGGTAGATGTACAACTCATTCGGTATGGCGTCTGGGCCCGATGCCTTCCTTTTTCTTAGCTTCAACAGAACACTGGTTCTTTCTTCAAGTGTTATTTCTGTGGTGAGTAATTCCCTGTCATCTTCTTCTAGGTTAGGAACAGATAGTTTACTCAGGTAGAAATCACCTGTTCCTCAGAGGTCTTCATGTCTTCTGCATATAGAGAATGAAAGTAATCAGTGAAGGCATCTTCAATCCCTTACTCATCTACTTTATGCTCAGCCTGATTTCCTATCTGTATTGCTGCTATTCTATTTCTATTCTGTTTGGTCTTGAGTTTCCAAGTGAGCAGTTTACCACTGCCTTCTCAGTATTCATAGTTTGATAACTTGCTGGCTTCTCATTTTTGTCTGATTTTGATGTCTATTATGTTGATTAACTTGGTTTTCTTATTCTGTATTTCTTTTTTTTTATTCTTACTTGGACTTGATTATACTCAGTAACCTCTAAGTTTCTGTCCAGTTCTAGGGTTTCCGATTCCAATTGGCTAATTCTAGTTCTTGTGACTTGCTTCCTAAACGTGGATAGGTTGATTAAAGCCCCCCTGATTACTAATTTATAAGCATCCCAGACTATCTGAATCTGTGTTTCCTTACTACTATTACACTTAAAGTATTCCTCTGTAATTACTTTAAGATTATCTATGATCTGCTGGTCTAAAAGAAGGGTAAGATCTAGAGTCCATCTGGGTGTTGCCTTGTCTCTCCTGGTTTTTATTTTCATGGTGACAGGGGAGTTGTCTGACGGATGGGCTCGGATGTGGTCTATGTTGACTACGCTGTTATTTAAGGTCTTGTCTATCAAATAAAAATCAATTCTAGACGCGCGGGCATATTTTTTGTTTTTAAAGGTGAACCTATTACTTGATTTACCTTCACTATTTCATACGTATACAATCCCCACGTCTTCTGTATACCTTTTGAACCATGCCATCATTTTTGGTTGGTTCAAACCTTTACCTGGAGGGGCTCTATCTCATTTAGGATCTATTACTATATTAATATCCCCCCTCAGTGTAATTGGAGATGACGCTTCTATTAGTTGAGAGTAAAGCGCTTGGAGGGGAACAGGATCATCTGTGTTTGGGCCATAATATCCCACAATTGTGTATAAATTCTTCTCTATTTTTATTTTGGATATTGCCCACCTTCCCCCTAAGTCAGTTAACTCCTCTATAATTGTCACCTTCGCAGGTTTTTTTAATATAATTGCCACTCCTTTGATGCAACAAGACTGGTTCATACAAACATAGCAATCTACCCATTTTTGATGCTTCATAATTCTATTCCACTCTTGTTTCAGAAGGTGTGTCTCTTGCAAAAGTTTAACTTCACTATTTATAATTTTTAAATATTACTCTAAGGCCGTTCATTTTCCAAGACATGATGTTCAATTTAATATTTGCAATTTATTTCCTTTTTCATTGCAATAAAGAACACGTTACTTCCCTAGTTCGAGAGTTAGGGCCTTGTCTTTCTATGTATTTTGCATGATGGACATATTTATTTTTTTCAATTTTTTCCCCGCATGCTCCCACACCTTGTGTCTGTATTTATTGCTGCATGCCCCCCACCTCCTCCCTGGAGAACCCTCCCTGCTTCTGTTGGGCAGATCGGGTTTAACTCCGAACCAAAATCTTTTTATTTCCTATTTCCCCAAAAACTCTCATTATTTCTGTGTTGATTTCAAATGATCTATAAGTTTTACAACATCCTTAGGATCCCGAGTATTATACATTTGATTCCTTCACATGATTTTAAGTGAGGCTGGGAATCTCATCTGGATTATTGCACTCAGAGGACTGAGTTCTTGCATATGGTTCCAAAGTTCCCATTGCCTGTCCTGTGTAGCTCTTGATATATCAGAAATCATTCTAAATTTGTATTCTCCTTTGGTGAATGCACCAGCTTTCAGGGCTTCACTGAGAATCTTCACCTTAATTGTATAGGTTTTAAAATTGACTGGGATTCTCCTCGGGTTTCTTCTTGGCTTCAACAGTTTGAACTCTTTGAATGTCCTCCTCTAGTGTCTTAATCTCCATCCCAGGGATGAAGTCTTTCAAAAGGTTAATCACGAAATTCTTGATATTTTGTCCTTCCTCGCCTTCTGGTATATTTAGGATTCGGAGATTGTTGCGTCTTGCGTTATTCTCTAATGACTCAATTTTATCTTTAAGCTCCCTCTCATTTGCTCTCAAGGTGAGGATCTCCCGTTGGTTTTCCATTGTGTCGCTTCCGAATTTTTCTACCGTTGCTTCTACCACTTATATGCGATCCTTTAGGGAGTTCACTTTTCATTCAAGGGCCTCACAAGTTGCTTGAATCTTTTCCTGTTTTTTTTTCAGATTTCGCAAAATTTGCTCTTATTTCCACAATTAAAGTATCCATAAGTTTCCCCACCTCTGACTGTGCAGTTTGATCTAGCTAAGGCTAGGAATCTATTATTGATGACAATCTCCCCACTCTTGGGGGTATGGGCGTCTCCTTGCATTTTTGTGGTAGTGCTCTGCATAATCCGTTCCTCCATTTTTGACTCTCTGAGCGGTATATTTTGAAATAGTTGTTTGTTATGAATCTTGAAATAGGAGCGAAGACAGGGAGTAATTTAAATTTTCCCTCCTTGTTTGCATCGACCCGATTTAGGAAGTGAATTTGTGAATCCCGAATTTGGTTTATTCCCTGCTCGTCCTCCATAATGCTCTTCTTGGCCCCATTTTTTGAGAATTGTAGGTGTTATGACCAGATTTGTCTGAGTGCTACCATGGCTGGAGCTTTCTATACCAAAATGTCTAATCCTAATGCAACAGCTGGCACTGTAAACCTTTGTCTCTCCCTTAGTTGAACCTAAGGACAGTTTTTGTCCCTTCTTCCCTTTCTGCACAGTATTTTCCGGTGTTATTCTGCTTGTAGGGTTTCTGGGGGCCTTTCTGCTTCTCTCACCCCTCCCCCTGCCTCTTACTGGTCTCATACAGGGTCTCCCGCTCTCCTTCTCGCCTCTGTTGAGATTGCCTTCCACGTCCATCAGCCCGCATCCAATGCAGCCTGCTAAACCTCTGAATCTGATTCTGGCCACTGCCTTCCGTGATGATTGAAGCACCTCAACTGCCACCGCCCACTTCCGTGGTCTCCGCGGTCTGCTCCCTGCCCCAGAGACTCGGTTCTTGCTGAACCATGGGTAGGCAGCGAAATCCCTGCAAACGGGGCAAAGGGGGTTGGCTATTCTATTTGGCTTCTTCTGCAGGTCTGTGGAGTTTTATATCCGCAATGTGGGGAAAATATATTTGTATTATAAGCATGAGTTTCGCTTGGAGCGGGTGAGCACTTCCGACCGGAATCATCAGCCGGTCGCCATGTTCTCCCCCTTTCTGCCAAGATGTTTATATTGTAAAGAAATCAAAAACAAAGATGGGGTCTTAATAGCAGCCTTTATGACATAACAGTTGAGAAACCAACACAAATGATAAAAGAATGTTAATGTTTGTACGCACACTTTATTTTGTGATTACCATCCTTGTAGTTCTCAAAATTGAACTGTATCCAACTTTTGATACAAATAACACATGCAACTAGCAACAGGCTCTGATAAACCTACTCCGGTTGGGTGTATATTTGTTATCCATTTGATGTTGCTCTCTGTTGCTTTACACAGCAGGTCAAGTTAGGGTTTGGTATATATTAGAAGTAGCGTTATCATTAGTCATTACTAATCCTGTGTCAGCTTATTTTGAATATGTCCAGTTTCCTTTTATACTTCACAATTTCAGTATTGCTACAAATGGGGAGAGAAGAAGGAACATCCTGAAGCATCACCACAGTTCCGTCACTTAGAATAATATGCAGTTTTTGGGATGCATTTAAGGATTATAGTGTGGTAGGGGAGGACTGTGTGAAAGCATTTTTTGTTCCTTTACTGTGTTGTTTCCCCATCTAACTTTTCAATTTCTTACTTCTTTTCTCTTATAGACATCTTCGTACATGTACAGGCCCCTCAATTGCTTGACATGGTTGCAATTCAGCCATTTGGTTCAGTAAACTGTCCAAAATACTACTTACACTCGGGTCTGAGGTAAAGCCAATTGATAACAAGAATGCATACTTAGAAATCCTAAATGAAAACCTATTTACTACTTACTATTTCTACTACTATTATATTTGCTCACAAAAAGTGCTCTCACTGAATATGAAAGACCTGTACCACTGAGTAAAAGGAAAACAAGTAATAGACCATTGCAGGAAACTAAAAGTAGGCATTATTCTCTTTCAGGAGACACAAATCAGTTACTGGGGTGACCTGACCCTGAGAAACGATGCAGTTAGAAAAAAAGGTGTAATAACATTTAATCCTTGAACATTTAGGCTTATCTGTAATGGAAAATGGTTCAGAACTAGAACGCAAACTAATGATTTGGATATATAAGCCATACACATTTATACTCCCAATTTTGATTCCCTAGAATAGTGATCCTCTCTCAAAAGAATGAACATATCTCCCTCAAAATGCAAACCTCAGTCGTTAATCTCGTTCTGGATGAAGTAATAGACAGACTTTCACCCTTCAAATTGTGACCACCCAGATCACACACGAGATAAGGAATCTATGCCAAACGCATATTCTTTATTTTAAGTTTGACTTTATTCATTAAAGAAAAATAAAACATGTGCAACAAATACAGTATACAGTATATGTCAATAAAAATACATAGGAAATTCCAAAGGAGAAAGGGTGTAACCAATCTTCAATCGATATTAAATAGCATATGTTGCATAATTGTATGAGATAAAAGGGAATTGGAAGGGGAGGAAGGGGAAAGGTGAAGGGGAGGGGATAAAAAATAATAAAAGAAAGTATCACAATTTATATTATAGAAACAAGAGATAATTTATGCAAAATTATCACTATAGAACATTTGAAGATTAAAATATCATTTAGTGCTAAGAAAAAACATAACTGTAAGGAGTAACACTAAAAACAAGAATAAGATATTTGAAACTATAAAATATGACAGTATATTCCATTATGGAGGTTTCCGAACTTCATCCAAAATATTGATTGGTGTAGCAGAGGTAGAAGCTACCCAAGTTAAGTAAGAGGTTAAAAGGAGCCATAAAAGATCTCTCATAATAGCTAGAGATACCGGCGTAACGTAGTTAGTATCCAGTCTATGATGAAAACAGACAGAATTCCGCCATGTTTTAAAAGTAACTTTAGCAGTTTGCTTCCAGTTAGAGGTTATTAGATGGAGGGCCACTGCTAATAGTAAATGTACTAATTTAAAATTAGGTAATGTTTGGGGCCACCGAGGAGCTAAGGAGCCTAGGAATATGGTAGGGAGGGAGAAAGGTACTTTGGTACTAACATTTTTATTTATTTGCCACCAAAATAAGTGCCAAAATTGGGAATAGGGGGACATTCAAAAAGCATAAGTCCAGCATGTAGCTGAGGAATTTGGAGAAAAGGAGGTAAGCTTAGTAGGGGTAAATAAAAGGCGCTGATAAATAAAATAAAGGGTTTGAGAGGTGTTAGCAGCAATAGAAGTTTTATGAATTTCAAACCATAATTTATCCCAGAAGTGAGTCAACCAGCTTTCTGTTAGATCCTTTTCCAATGCCAATTCAGTCTTTGTTTTAGCTTTTTCTGAGGAGAGAAATTAATGTTTATATAAAGAGGCTGCTGAGGGGGACGAAATTAATAAGGGAAAAAGGGCAAGACATTTTAATAATGGACTGGGGTAGATGACAAAGAAAGAAGATACTGGGTAAGAGAACGGAGCAGGAGGTTATATTGTGCCTTAGAAGATGATGGAAAAGAGAATTTTTCTTGAAGTACTGAAAAAGATAAGGGGGTACCGTTAGAAAGTAGTTGTGAAATCCAGAGGAGCCCTTTAGTTCTCCAAGAATTCCAGTAAATGGTACTATTCTTTATACATAATAATTTATTATGACAAATAGGCTGTTGATCTAACACAGAGAGAGAGGGGTAGGAAGAGGGTGAGAGGAGGTTAAGAATTATACGTATGAGAAATAACTGGGGAACCTAAGGATGCTATGCTATTAGTAAATGTAAGGGATTCTGTCAAATCAAAAGGATTATAAAAGCTTTTTCTATATAAATCCAAACAGGAGGATAAACACCTTGATCAGCGGAAAGCCAACGAGAGGATTGCTTTAAAGAGAAAGCATAATGGTTAAGACTTAAAGTCGAGAAATTTAAGCCCACCAGATGATTTGTCTGCTTTCAGAGAAGATAAGGCTATGCATGGAAACTTATTCTTCCAAAGGAACTTTGTTAGTAAAGAATCAATTTTCTTAAAATAAAATCCCGGAATCTGTATAGGGATCATTGAAAATACATATAAAATTAAGGGAGAATGATGGAGTCCAGTCTTCCCACCAAGAAAGAAATAATGGATGCCAAAGTTCAATACTATCCGATAGGGTCTTGATAATGTGATCAACATTTTTTTTCAATGTATCAGATATATTTTAAGAAAACCATAATCCTAAATACTTTATTTTAGACAGTTTCAAGAGAAACCCGTAAGTGCAAAATCATGTTTATGGCATGTCAAATTAAGAGTAAGAACTTCACATTTATCTGAGTTAAGGCAATATCCAGATACTTGAGAAAAAGCATCAACTTGAGTTATAAAGGAGGGGATAGAGACGGCAGGATTGGAACAATATAAAATAATGTCATCTGTATATACAGACATTTTGACATGAGAGGTGCCTAATTGAAAGCCAGTAAATTGAGTATCTTGTCTAATCTTGATTAAGAAAGGTTCTAATGCTACTATAAATAAAAGAGGTGATACTGGACATCCCTTTCTTACCCCTCTAAACAGAGGAAAATAGTCTGAAGTTTTACCATTAACAAAAATAGATGCTTTGGGGCCTGAATATAATAAGGAAAGGAGGGAGATTAATTTTGGAGAAAATCCTATCCATTTTAAAGCTTGAAATATGAAATCCCATCCTATTCTATCAAAAGCTTTTTCTGCGTCTAAAGCTATAGCTGTAATGGGATAATCAAGAGAGGAGGATTTACTAAGGATGTTAAAAAAGACTCTTGAATTGTCAGAGGATAGTCGACCCTTTATGAAACCTGCCTGTTCAGGACCAATAGGATTAGGTAAAATGGGATCGATACGAAGGGCGGGAATGTTTGCAAATAATCTATCATCCAAATTACCTAGAGAGATTGCACTGAAGTTTTTATTGTCTTTAGGTATTAAAATTATCATGGCTTCTTGAAATGAACTGATTGTAATAAAGGAATTAAAAAGCAGTAAGAGATGTGGAAGAAGAAGATTAGCAAAGTGAGCGTAAAATTCAATAGTGAAGCCATCTGGGCCAGGAGCTTTACCTCTTTTTAATATCGAGACTGCATGAGTAATTTCTGACAAAGTAATATCAGGTTCTAAGGAGTTGAAGTCAATAAGATGGGTAGGAGGAGGTGAAATATATTGAAAGTAAGATAAAAGGTCATTAGAGGCCAGCTCTCTCTCAGGAGTATATCGATTTTAGTAAAAGGAAACAAACTCATTTAGAATATCACTGTCTCTAAAAACTCAGTTACCAGCATTATTTTGTATGGACTCTATTCTAGTGTGATCATGTCTAATTTTTAAATAATTAGCCAATAATTTCCCCATTTTATTTTGACCTCCATAATAATGAGAACTACATTTTACGAGATAGGACAATGCAGATTTGTGGATATTTTATTGAAAGTAATCTTTGCATCAATACGATTCTTTAAAGATGATTCAGTGTTTGAATGATAGTAAGTATATTCAAGGTCCTTGATCTTAGAGAGTAGCTGGGCAGATTGGGCTTAGAAAGAAATCTTTTTTTAGGAAACAAAGTTCATTATAAAACCTCTGGCTGCGGCTTTAGAGGAGTCCCATACCATTAAAGGAGATGAATCTGGGGTAGAGTTGAAAGAAACGAACTCAGAAGCGAAAGAGTTGAATTGATCTGAAAAATTAGGATCAGAAAACAAAGCATTGTTAAAACACCATATACCGGCATGAGGGGTAAAGAGGAGTAAATCAAAATCAACAGAAACTGGGACATGATATGATATTAAAATAGAGCCAATTTTGAAGTGGAGAACCTGAAGGGAGAGAGATTTACTAAGAAAGATATAATCAATTCGGGATTGTGAATGGTGAGGAGGGGAATGAAAACTATATTCTCGAAGTTCTGGGTTACAAAACCTCCAAATGTCAACTAGAGATTTGCGACGTATGGTGGAAGTTGTGAGTGCATCTTAGAGTTAACAAATTTAACTGAGGAATGTCTATCTAATATGGGATCAAGAACTTGATTACAATCTCTGCCAAAAACAATATAATCATCATCAAAAAGAAGTTGTTTATCAGAAATGTGGGACCAAATGGTGCATAAACATTAAAAAATACTACAGATATTTGATTAATGATAAGTTTAACAATTACCCAACGCCTTTCTGAGTCTGAGTCTGATTCTTGATGTGCATCTGATATCTGGAATTTCTTATGACAATGAATTGAGACTCCGTTTTTTTTGCCGAAAGCAGGAGAGGAAAAAACATTGCCTTCCCAACATCTTTTTAGTTTAGCTGCTTCAGTTTCTGACAGATGGGTTTCTTGAATCAAAGCAATATCTGTTTTTAACTTGGCTAAATGAGTTAGGACCCTCTGTCTTTTTATAGGGTTGTTTACTCCTTTAACATTCCATGTATTAACTCTAAATGTAACTAATAAAATGTACATGCACAATTATTATGCAAACAAGAAACTGATTATTCTCTCTACTAAACAAGAGAAAGGAAATAAGTGTATAAGGATAAAATAGCAAAATCAAGAATGTAAAAATGAGAGAGAAAGGAGAAAGAGAGTAATCATAAAGTTTGAAAGATAAGCAGAATATGAGAGGGGAAGGAGGGAGAAAGGAAGTGGCAAAGTAAGGAAAGGAGATGGAAAACCAGCCTGAAGTTCGAGAATATTGAATGAAGAACAAGTTTAGGAAAGAGAAAAGAGAATAAGAGAGACGTTGTGAAGAAGGAAGGGAAAACAGTATGCAGAAAAAAGAGGAGAAGAGAGAAAGAGCAGGACAAAGAACAGAAGGACAAGACAAAACAAAAATTTGAAATAGAAAAAGAATAATCAACAGACATACCACAAAAAGACAATAAAAGTGTGGTAGGTGAAGCCACACAGGGACGACGACACTGTGAGCAGATGACTCCAGGACAAGACAGCAACGGGGGACATCCTCCATGCGAAGCAAAACGAGACAGAAAACTAGGGACCACAATATCGCATCTAATAAAGAAGAAAAAGAAAAATAATTGACCAGATGGAACAATACAACAATAGTTATAACGAGGAGAAGAAAAAATACAAGTAATAAAAAACATAAATGGAATAATTAAGTCATTCATGGTCGAGGAATATCCATGGACTCATCTCTGCAGTTATCCAAGAAGTGTTGAAGAAGTGCCGGGTCTTCATAAGTTGTTGTTTTGTTATTATAAGCCACCTTGAAGAGGCAAGGATGGAATAAGCCATAACGAGCATTCAAATTGCGAAGCTCTGGTCTCATATCCAAGAACTGTTTCCGACGATCTGTTGTCACTTTGGCGTAATCTTGGGCGAAGAAAAGAGAAGAGCCGTTCCAAAAGATTTTTCCTTTCTGCTTGGCAGCTTGAAGAACTTTGAGCAAACCAGTATACTCCAGAAAGTATAAAATAACTTCCCTAGGATTCACTGAAGAAGGAGAAGAGCAAGAGCTCTGTCCCGGGTGGTGGGCTCTTTGAATATTCAGTGGTGGAGAGTCAGGAAGACCAAGAAGAGTTGGTAGAAAAGTTTTGAAAAAGGAAAGAAGGTCAGAACCTTCGAGCCCCTCATCGAGGCCATAAATCCATAGGTTGTTACGCCAATACGATTTTCCAAATTTTCCACCTGTTGTTTGAGGAGAATTATCTCTCTATGCAATGTGGGCACTTGATCAGTCGTTAGTTGTATAGTATCAACTTGTTTCACTAAATCTTCAACTTTTTGTTCTTGATTTGACCAATTATCTTAAAGGCTCTGAAGACAGGTGATGGTTTCCTACATATGAGGTCTAAGGGCTCGAATTTTGTCCAGAAGTATCTCCATAGAATTTGAAGAGGGAGGAGACGTATGAGAAGGTGGATATTTCTTAACTCTTTTACCTGCCATTGAGTTTGGTGCAGATGGTATTTTAGACCATGATTTGGAGTTGGATCTGGGAGTATTAGGAGATAAGCCACTTGTAGTCGAAGAACCAGAGATTGTATCTTCCATATTGTCCTGCAACACACTAAAAGGGTTCCCACAATTTACAATAAGATACAATGATCCAGGACTCCACACAAGAAAGTCAACAACGAATAAGTATAGCAGAAATTAGAATCCATTCAGCAGGTCTTTTTATAAATGGTCTTTATTCCTATTCTTCACACGACCGTAGCCAACGCGTTTCGTCCAAAATGACTTTTTCCGGGCTACAAATAAGTATACAAAATATACATTATATGTACAATAGTATTTACAAATTTACAATATAAAAACATACACTTATGTACAATACTAATATATACAATGAGTATCTTCTATACAATATTGAAGCCACTGTTGGCCTGTCCTGACCGTGTTTATCACATATGTATAATACATCATCAACCTCATATACTTTTATAAAATCACCTGCTGACTGGACATATTCAATAACAGAAGTTTGTTATATTTGAAGAAAATACTAAATGAGGATCTCTTTTACTAAATCCAATTATATTTATAAATAAAGTAACACCCTTAAAAGAGGTTCTGTTCAGACATCTATCCTGTGATGCCTTCTTATTCCAAATCTTTATATGTGGTGTTTATCCTTAGAAGAACAGAGCACAAGGCGGAATTGTAGCCTGGATGAGTCCTTTGAGGAAAATCTAGAAGAGATAAAAAGGAATTTCCAAAGTAGAGGCTATTCCAAAAAATGTTTGGCCAAAGCAGAGTCGAAAATCAAGAAAATTAACCGACGAAGCACATTGAGTCAGAAACCTAAAAATGTACAGAACTTTGAGAATGAAAGTGGTTTTTATAACTCAGTATAATGTCTATAGCCATTATGTGTATAATACTCTACGCAGAAATTGGCATCTGTTGCTATCCGCAAGGTTGCCTGCAGGTACCATCTCTGAAAAAAACAAAATTGTGTACAAGAGGGGCAAAACTTTGAAAAACATGCTCCGCCCCAGCTATGTAAAAGACCTGAAAAAGACCACAACTACATGGCTGCCCAACAAACCAAATGGGTTTTTTGTTTGTGGATCATGCAATATGTGCCACTTGGGATTACACAGAAAAACAAAATTTAAACATAACACTGAAAGATAATTTACAATTGATTCATATATAAATTGTAATACAACCTTTACTGTGTATATTATTGGATGTGCCTGCAACAAAATCTATGTAGGCAGTAGCATCCATAATCAAAAATTAAGAATACAAGAGCATGTGGGAGCAATAAAAAATAAAGATGAAAGATATCGGGTATCGATCCACATACATGAAAACCATCCAGAAGAACTGAAAATATGGTTCTATGCAATTGAACAGGTGAAACCCTTGGAGAGGAGTGGTGATAGGGTTAAAACACTTAGACAGGCAGAGGCTAGCTGGATCTGTCGCATCAGGACAATTTCTATGGGCTTGAATATTAATAACAAAATGTATCTATTTCTTGTAAAGGACTATTTCCCCTCTTTTCGAAAACTAATGCATTGTATAGCTTTGTGTTGTATAACATGCATTATCTATATTGTACAGGATGTTTTTGGGCTCGAAAACTTGTTTTTAATGTTAAGACAGATAATATTCTGTGAAGTGATCATTATGTTTGTCTCTAAATATGTTCATTTTTCATGTAGCAAAATGTAAGTATTAGATGGAAGAGTATATCACCTAGACTTGCATAAAAAAAACATTTTTGATTAAAGAGATAAGATTGTAAAGCTCCAACTTATAGGTGAACTTGATGTCAATAGAAGAAATTACATTTTAATTGTTTAGAGAAGGTGGTTATACCTATTTTCTATTTTTTTCGAGATACATATGAATAGATGTATTCTTAATAGCAATGATCGCAAATATACATCAGATCAGCATTTATATTGTTCATGTGGATCTTGTTGTATTGTAATAGAACAGCCCTCCATGTCCTATGAAAGAATAGAGTATGGTATGGAACACACGTGATTTGTCTTATCTTTAGCAAATTGAAGAGATTTGTTATAAGTCGAGGATTCCCCAGTATAAATTAGCACTTAAGTAAATAAGTGGAATTATAACAACACGTTAACTTTTTTTTTTTAAATAGCCATACTTGGACGTAGAATTCTCTAAAATGAAGTTGTTGAACATATGTAAACAAAAATATTTTTATAACTAACCATTTATTATTATATAAAATACGCGGAATTGACCGCACTAGTAAATGTGAGAAATCCCGTTACAAAATGGCGCAGACGGACCAAAAGCCTTATATCGCTGGATTCCCAATAAAAAATAGCACTGATAAAGCAGTAGATGTTTAAAAAGTTATATTTTATTGTCTTTCGCTGTATATACTCGTGGGTTGGAAAAATATAAAGGCACCACTGGGTGTGAATCTAATAAACTGCCCGTATCGAGTATGGTGAAATAACCTTAACCGCTCGCTAATATGATTCGGTCCATTACAAGATGGCTGCCGGGTTTTTGTTCCTTTACATGGGATTTGTAACTGATTAGGAGCAGCTGACTGTCAAAAGCGGGGTAATTAAAGTCCGACATTTCAGTGGCAACTTTATCAACGGGTTTTCGGAAACGACCATGCGACATGTGAACACGGCATCGAATCCTTTAGTAAGTGGCTATTTGGGATATCTTTGCAGTTTGGGGCTCTAGTTTGGCATGATTTACTAAAATTGCTTCATTCTTTAACCTGACCGGCTTTTGGTTAACTTTCTACGACCGGGAGAGGGGGCACATTCGTAAAGGAGGTTTGGATAACTCTTGCCCATTTTTCACTAAGAATGCTGTCTAAAATAAGCTTGGAAAAGGAGTACATACTCCAAAGTCAATAATCATACTAAATGTGACTTTATCTGATTTATATGTTTGATGCTACGCTAAGGATCATTTCCCGCAACAATGGTGTGATGCCTGTAATTATTGCCGGCTTTGAAATTTTTAAGTCTGGGAGTAGGGAAACGTGGAATAGAGTAATTGGATAACGATCAAGCATGTCGCCCTTTATAAAGAGAACGTTATGTTTGATTTGGCAAAACATGCTAGGGGAAACCATTTATTTAAACTCGGGTGGAGCAGCGGGTTGGTTCTCCTGATCTCTGTTTGGGTATGTACATGAGCACGTTAACTTGAAGTAGACTTAACTAGCTGCAGGTCTAAATCCGGCACCAAGCCATATATTTGCTCGTTTTTTTATCCTTGTAGATTGAGATGGGCTAACGCCACATATACCCTACTGGGAGCACTTATCAAACTTGAATTTCCCCAATACAGGGTGAAGACATTTTTGAATATATTGAGGTATGTTTTGTGCAATAAATCAACCTACAGCATTATTTAACATATTGAGGTTGCATAATAAAGAGGTATTCTTTATCTTGATATAGGTGGCCACTTTTTGAATATAGACTGGAGGATCAAACAATATCTTTGAGAGCGTCTATTAAGTGTAGACTGCCAGTAATACAGGGAGGATAATATTTGGAAACGGATAAGGTATGCCGGACTAAAAAGCCTTGATCTTATAAGATTGTGCTATAGGTAAGGACTAGAAACTAATGTTGCATTTCTGTCCTGCCAGCATTATTCATAGGGTGCTGCTTTAAAAGAATACTATAAATCGTGAGAATTGACTGAAGAACCATCCAGTAACCGATCAAATCACTATTTTTTGGTAAGCAGGGAATGGGTGGCTCGGGGGTAGCGAGCTCTTCCATTGTTCCATTTTCTTTCGACTAAACTTGTGCTCTGTTCTTCTAAGTATAAACACCACATATAAAGATTTGGAATAAGAAGGCATCACAGGATAGATGTCTGAACAAAACCTCTTTTTAGGTTGTTACTTTATTTATAAATATAATTTGATTTAGTAAAAGAGAAACAAACTTCTGTTATTGAATATGTGCAGTCAGCAGGTGATTTTATAAAAGTATATGAGGTTGATGATGTATTATACACATGTGATAAACACGGTCAGGACAGGCCAACAGTGGCTTCAATATTGTATAGAAGATATATTAGTATTGTACATAAGTGTATGTTTTTATATTGTAAATTTGTAAATAATATTGTAAATATAATGTATATTTTGTATACTTATTTGAAGCCCTGAAGAAGTCCTTTTGGACAAAACGCGTTGGCTACGGTCGTGTGAAGAATAAGAATAAAGAACATTTATAAAAAGACCTGCTGAATGGATTCTAATTTCTGCTATACTTATTTGTTGTTAATAATCTTGTGTGGAGTTCTAGATCATTGTATCTTATTGTAATTTGTGGGAATGTTCCCTTGGAAGCTTAGGGGTATTGAGCTTCAGGTCCCTAGCACCCAGATTTTATGATTACTTAAACCAGATTATTGATAGGTGCAGTCATTATTGCCTTATACCCTGTGTTCTCTTTTGTTGTTTTTACACTAAAAGGGTTATACTCCTCTATAGGCATAGGGTCTGTGAGTTGAGCGCCACTATGATTGGAACGAGGTTTTGCCATGGCATGAATAAAAGAGACCTCCCAATTGAAATTGCAAAAGGTTGTGGTGAGTTAAGAAAAATAGTCAAAATATTTATTCTGTCAGTGCTCGAGCTTCCACGATAAAAGGTGAGAGGAAATAAATAATTATTGTCCAACTTTTAGTAGTAGAAGATACAGTTAAATTGGATGAGCAGAGAGAAAGTATATGGAGGTAACGCAAGAAAATGTGAGGATTTATGTTGAAAAAATGTGCCTCAGGTTGTCGAAAGGTAGGGCCGAATTCGACCAAGAACCCTTCAGTATTTGCCCGGCGTTAGCCGCCTCTCATACCATTCGAGATTACCAAACAAAGAGGCAGGCGCTGGAGACAGAAGGCAGGAAACAGGAGTTTATTCCGACGGAGTAGAACACGTCAAATCAGACAACAGGGTATCTTCTCGAGGTGCTCTAAACGCATCCTTGAGGCCTGGCCTCTTATACACAGGTTTATTGCTTTATTACATGAAACACATTCTTGTCAATACTTGATGTACGGAAAAACATCCTCGGAATCCCCGCTTCACCCCCGTTCCCACACATATTTACAGTAGCGTTCCCACCTCAACCTCAGCATGTGGTGGTTGTCGCGCAGCTGGACATTCTGCTGGGAACTGGAAAGTGGGCGATCGGTCGGATCTGGAGGTGTGAGGGTATTGATTAACCACCGCTCCTTTGATGTGAGGTGAGGTCCTACTGTAGGGGGCAATAAACTGCATCTGTCGGGTTAGGTGATGGCCTGGGATCGGGCTGGACAATCGGGCAGGGAGGAAGAGGTTATCAAAAAGGGGCCTGTTCTTTGAATGAGATGAAAGAGCGAGGGGGTTCAGCACGGGATGTGGGTCGGAGACAGGGTCGCGCTAGAGGTGCGCTTATGGTCCAAGCAGGAGAAACCGGGGGCTGTCGGGTGCGGGGGAATACTTGCGAGGCTGGGGTGTGAGGGGGAGAGGCTATTGGCAGTGGGCAGAGGGGTCGTGACACAAAAAATGGCTGCCACCTACTTTCGCGATGGGGCCTAAAAGGGATAAGATGGTGTGGCCAATGTTTCATGATTCTCACTTTACGCTCAACAGTGGCTATGGTGAACATAAATGAACGCCGCTTATGTATACCGATTTTAGTCATTTTCCACAGTCCCCAGTTTTTATCATGAGTTAGTTCATTTCTGTTCATGTCTGAGGTAAGGACGTACAAGCTGACATTTAGTTATACTAATAAGGGAAGTATGTGGCTGGGCTGTCTATTGAGGTCTTTGGTAGCCCATATGCATTACGGGCAGATGGAAATAATCCTACTATAAATGCTGACAGAATCGTACATAACCACATGTAGTCAATGCGATAGGCGAGGAGGCAGTGCATATAAAATTACATTAGCGGTGTCATACGTTAGACCTTGGAGACGGGGACATTTTTTAGACGATATTGGAAATTCGTTCGAATACAAGCATGATGTCATACAGAAAATGTTCTGGCAGAATAAGGGCTATTATCACTTGAGGTCTGGACTCCATGGGGATCAAAACTAAACAGCATGTTCATGTGCATAACTGGTGTTCTACAATCATCAAGGTATAGAGTTAACGCCTTCTTAGTTATCCTTGTACAATTGAAAAGTGACCGATGTAAGGTTATGAAAACTCAATTGGGTGGTAATCAATACGAAGCGGTTGGGAGAGAAATTCAACTTGACAAGGGACAGTCAAGGGGTGGCAATGTTCAAAAAGGGTTCGTCTGTCCAGTGTCTTTTTACAGCGAGCCATCACTGGTAGGCTCTCATCGTTCTTCCTCTTTCGTTGGCGCTGTTGAGCACCGGCAGGGGAGCTACGCGTCCGGCTCTACTTCAGATCTCGCGTTGCAGGTTGTGGCCATTCTTTGCTCTTGGACCACAGTCCTGTGTTTGTCCTCAGAGTCAAGTTAAAAAATTCCATATGAAAAAAGGGGGGGTTGTGGGGGCGTGCTTTGGGAGGCCGAGGGAAGAGAGGGTGGAGTGGGATCAGATCTGAAACGGACCAAGGAGGGCAGAAATTTCAAGCAAGTGGGCCAATCAATCGGGCACAATGGGCTGGGACTTTCGGCACGAACTCATCAACGTGCAGGGGCTTCTGGGCGGCCCTTCTTTCCTTCACTTTCCACGCTGAGAACGGTGCCTTGTCCCGCAACTCTTTGCTCTGTGGCTCCACCTTGGTCGAGGTCATAGATATTCCCCGATCTGCAGCCAGGCTGTGCGTCAGATCCGGCCCCTCTCCTCCGACGACTGCACGTTATCCTTAAATGAGTACAAAAAACAGTTTTTTAGAGAATTGGCAGGGGGAGACGTTTACACACTTTAATTTCTCTCCCAACCCCAAGTAGTTGGGGAAACATTCATTGATCACGATAGGGTGGATGCTTAGTAATCCTTACATCGGTGTATGTTGTTAACTCATGCATCATTGCTGTAGTGCAGGTCGGCAAGCATTTTTTTTATTTTCAAACAACATGTCTGTCTGGCATTTTACTCTTGTTATATTTGCGAACGTGGCAAGAAGTCTGATATCTAAAAATTACATAGTTTATCGAATTCAAACCGGCTCCTTCAGTAGAGACTCGCGTTTGTCTAAAACAAATCATGTTGAGCTATATGTTTCTTCAAGGTCTGTTAATTTATAAAAAGTGTGAAAAGCTGTTATCATGGGACTATAGCTACAGTCTTTAAGATTTTCTGGGACGGCTGGTACAGAACTGGGATCATTCTGGAGGAACGGGGACGTATCGGACATTCTATTTTTGTACAATGGGCGGTGGTAATCCGAACGATGAGGGTGGTGTTACCAAAGTACTTAAGACAAAAGCCACTGACATATAGTTCCCTTTTTAATGGTCAGATTAGGGGACATCAGTCGTCTCACCTGTCCTTTCTTTCTCAGACAATTAAGTTTTATCATTTTACAGAAAGGAGAGGCAGTAATGTGGCAAAATATGATCGTTTTGTTTCTGTCAATTTGTTCAAACACTGTCGTGTCTAAAAGCCAATTATTCCCATACCGGCGAGGTACAGTGTCGTCATTTATTCAAAAGGGAGCAAGGGAGCCCTCAGAGGGAGAGAGCGTCGTGCGTACCAAATAGGATATTAGTACACGTACAACAAAAAAGAGGGAGAGAGAGAGAGAGAGAGAGACGTGTACAATAATAGGCTATTCAGTGCACACACATATAGATCAGTACGGGTCAGTTTCACGTATACAACACAAGCTGAGGGAAAGCATAAATTCATAGTTTACGTATACACAAATACCAGATAGGGTGCGACAGTACATACATCAAGTACGAAAACTTAAGATAAAACAGAGGGCTATTTTTGGCGAAAGAGCCTTTTCATGAGTGTTGCATATTTTCAGTACTCCATTTAATTCATTTGGGGGTCGAGCTCTTCGTTCTCCTTCCTTCCTAATAGCAGACAATTTCTGTTGGTAACCTCGCTTCAATAAATACTTACTCCTTTTAATTGGTCGGACACTGGTCCAGTCGTGCTTATACTCACGGTGGGGTCTTCCAACATCTAACAAATGACGATCCAAGTTGAGGTAAAGGAGGGGTGTCTGTCGGATGTGTGATGCTGCAATTCTGACTTTTCTATGAGGATGGAAGAAGAGGGGGTGAATCTAAAACATGAAAATATCCCTAATTTCTGGGCTGAGGGGGGACTTTGGATGAACCCCAACCCGGGGTATCCTTAACTTTTCTCATCTAGTCTGCACATTAAGTTGACTCACTGGTGCGCGTCATTGAGGGCGTTCATTTGGGAATATCGGTTGGGGTCCGAGGTACTACAATAACCCTTCAAGTTTCTGGCGTGGGCCACTCTCCCATTCACTAGCTCCAGAGAGGGAGAGAGTCGTTCCTAGGTAGGGTAAGTGCTATATTCTTTTCCGTCCTTCACATGCAGGTATCATGTTCGGGCTTGTTTTTCTTATTCCATCAACCGCTCGATCCATACCTCAGTCATACAAAAAAAACATTCGTCCGTCAACCCAGACGTGCGCCACACATGAGCATTCATACAACACAAATCGGGGCCCACGCGCGCATTCATACCATACAATTCTTCTTCTTTCTGTGTGTAACACGGTGCATTCTGGGTCTTCTCCATACTCCAGCTGAAATTCCGATATTAACCTGCAGAGAAAGAGAAGGGGGGGGGGTGACAGCGTACAAAGCACATCAGCGCGCAAAAACACGAAAATGTTTTTACCTACCACGTGCCTAACTGATCTTCTTTGGGAAGCAGTACCTTGCATCTCGGTATTGCAGCCCAGAGGAACTGGTCTATTGTCCTATTCATAGATGTATCTAAATATCCGAATCTTTTACCTATTGCTTATGCTGCAGGAATGTAAAAATACGACAGATCTTGACTATTCTTTTCGCATTGTTCGTATGTACCATGCCTTTCTAATTTTTCATAACCAAAATTGCTTCATTTTACTTGTCCTTTATTTATTTTGAAAATAGTAGCCTTTATCCGAGAACCTACCACTCTAAGTGACTGATATGAGGCTAGTTCTACATATTTTATTTTTTTCTTTTTAAACCTTGATTGAAAAAGATGTCAGCATAAAAATACGGGCCTCCAACCATACAGGCCGGCCACGGGGCAGACGGGAAATGTATGAGGTAAGGAGAGATTACACTTGTAGGATAGGAGTACGTAATGAGCAAGCTATTGTAATTGGAAAAACTTAAACAAGACAAATGGTTGCAGGATCAATGAAGGTTGATTTTATAATTGAAAGTAAAAAAAGTTCAGTTACAATAAAATTGTTTATACGCATACCATGGGCGAGCATCATGAGTAGCTTACTTCGAAAATACAATAATCAATAGTGAATAAGAACCAATATCAGTAGGGTTGTCCGCATGCCCAGTCAGTACCCTTCCCCCCGCCACGTGCTCAAGGACCATATACATATCCCATAATATCAAGGCTACGTAACTAAAACGTCATAAGGAGTTGCAAGTCTCGCCTATACTGGCGCCATTTTGGGGCGTGGCCGGGTGGGTCCAGAGTATAGTCCAAATGCCTCCGACAACTAGCGGCCGGACCAGAATCCCTTTCGGTAGTTCAAAAAGTTCGTTAGCGCCAACAGAGAGGGCAAGCGGCGTGGACTGCGGCTTAAAGGCGAGGAAGGCAAAATCTTCCCTACCGGGTAACGCTGAGGTCCCACCGGAGCTGATCGAGTTGGCAGTCTACAGTGTCTCTTAGTAATTCGGACAAAGGCCGGTGTCAGCATGAGAGCACCACCATCTTGTGACAACGTTGTGGCCACTCCGGAGAGCGGGACAGCAGGTGTATCCCTCCACAGATACGTTGAATCAGTCTTTCCTTCGATACCAGATGTGGATAAGGTGGCGGTCGCCCGGGGCAGTGGCATATCCATGGGGGATAGTCGAGCAACAGTGGCGGTGGCCCCCACCGGAAGCCTGTGGGAGTCGAGGGCCAGTGACTTTCGTAGATTTTTTAAAACTGAGAGGACGTCTTCAAGAGTGGGGCTCATGCCCGAGCAGGCAAGCATCCGAGTTCCAAGACAGCCCAGAGCCACTCCAATGGACCAGTCCCAAATCCGGGGTGTTGGCCGCCATTGTGTGAGCTCCGTGGCAGCCGCCTGTCGCTGTACTGCAAGAGCGGGTGCAATTCAGCCGGATGGTGGATGAGACGCTGTGCCGCAAGAGCGGGTGAGACTCAGCTGGCCGAGCGAGGCACTGTTCCGCAAGAGCGGGCGCAACTCAGCTGGCCGAGCGAGGCACTGTTCTGCAAGAGCGGGCGCAACTCAGCTGGCCGAGCGAGGCACTGTGCCGCAAGAGCGGGCGCAACTCAGCTGGCTGAGTGAAGCGCTGGGGTGCAGCTGAGGCACCTCCACCTGGGGAGGTGGGGGAGGCTCGTTCGCGCCACCTCTCCCTCCCAGTGCACCCCACGCCGTCTCCTGGTGCAGGTATATGTGATGGTCGGACCAGGCAATAAGAGGGGGGGTCATCAGCAAGGCATTCACCCCCCCCACCCATGGCTCGCTGGATGCCACCTCAGGGTGGATGAATGGGAAGGCCAGTACAACAACATTGTGGCCGTGGTGCTTCCGGGCCATCCACCCAACGACCTCTTCGGCCGATGGCTGCCAGCAAGGCCTTGGCGCGTTGGGTAGCCTCCGGCCTATTCGCTCAATGGGCCGCTACCGACGCTACCTCGCCGGCTGATGGCTTTTGTAGACTTTTTATAGCCCAAAGCCTACTAAAAAGTAGCTCAAAGTAGCCCAACATTGAAGGCTGGACAGGAACAGCGTTAAGCAGACGACGAATGCGTTGGGTTTGTTGTTGCAGCCGGCTGCCATGTAAATAGTTGTTTAATAAAAAGTTTTAAATAGTTGTTTAATAAAAAGTTTTAACATGTTACTTTGCTGGAGTGTTGTATATATTTATAATATTTGCATTGGGTTTGTCGTTATTTGGGCGGGGTGGGCGGTGGAGCCGAGCTGTCTTGCAGCCATCATGGCGTCGAGCTCGATTCTTCTCACTAGTTTCATATTTCTCATGAGGGGTTGTTCCTAATGTTTCTATTTTAGCAAGGTCAAAAAAGAGATCCCATCAGTGGCCTACTGATTTTGCTCGATTCCTTTTGTTTTTCCTAACGATTTTTATGTTTTTGTTTGCTAGCACGATACAGCGGCTAACCCGCAATTTTTGTATATATATTTATGTCCTTTTTATTAGGGGCGTCCTCCGGTGGAGCTGGATGATCTACCTCTAATAAACGGTCCGGGCTGAACCAACTACCAACAAACGGGGCAAAGATAGGCATGACGGGTTACAAAGGGGACAAAAGTCTGCACTACCTATCCTTCACTATCCGCAAAGACTAAACAGAGCATTGCGACCCTGTGCTTATTTGTGAATAGAGAATAACCCAAAGAGAACCAATTCCGAACGATCAATGTTCGGATAAACAATCAATCAAATGAGCGATAAAAATAGGCACGACGGATTACAAGGGGGGCAAAAGCCTGCGTTACCTATCCTTCACTATTCACAAGGACTAAACAGAGTATTGCGACTCTGTGCTTTTTTGTAAATAGAGAATGATCCAAAGAGAACCAATTCCAAAACAGTAAATGCTTGGATAACAATCAATCAAATGGAGAGGGAAGTAGTCACGACGGGTTACAACGGGGGCAAAGGCCTGCGTTACCTACCCTTCACTATCTGCAAAGACTAAACAGAGTATGGCGACTCTGTGCTTGTTTGCAGATAGAGAATCTCTCAGAAACAATCAAATGAGCAATACTAGTATTTTCAAACAATCAAACAATCAATTCGCAATTCGTCGTGTTTACACGACCTTACCCGGACCGCATGGACAGTATCTCGTCTTCCGCTTCCAGCGCCTGATCGTCCTCTATTCTCTGTAATTGCTGTGGCACTCCTGATGGTTCCCAGTCAGGACCGTAGATCACTCGAGAGAGGTCTGCTCGGAACCGGTGAAGTTCGGATGATCGGCTGCCAGCCGAGTGTCTATCGGGCAGGTGCACTTCCCGATCGTTGCAGTCATTCACTCTGTCGTTGGGACCTCTCTCACTAGATCCACGCGTCGCTGATGGGCCCCACGTTTGGGACGCCAATTGTCGAAAGGTAGGGCCGAATTCGACCAAGAACCCTTCAGTATTTGCCCGGCGTTAGCCGCCTCTCATACCATTCGAGATTACCAAACAAAGAGGCAGGCGCTGGAGACAGAAGGCAGGAAACAGGAGTTTATTCCGACGGAGCAGAACACGTCAAATCAGACAACAGGGTATCTTCTCGAGGTGCTCTAAACGCATCCTTGAGGCCTGGCCTCTTATACACAGGTTTATTGCTTTATTACATAAAAACACATTCTTGTCAATACTTGATGTACGGAAAGACATCCTCGGAATCCCCGCTTCACCCCCGTTCCCACACATATTTACAGTAGAGTTCCCACCTCAACCTCAGCATGTGGTGGTTGTCGCGCAGCTGGACATTCTGCTGGGAAAGGGAAAGTGGGCGATCGGTCGGATCTGGAGGTGTGAGGGTATTGATTAACCACCGCTCCTTTGATGTGAGGCGAGGTCCTACTGTAGGGGCAATAAACTGCATCTGTCGGGCTAGGTGATGGCCTGGGATCGGGCTGGACAATCGGGCAGGGAGGAAGAGGTTATCAAAAAGGGGCCTGTTCTTTGAATGAGATGAAAGAGCGAGGGGGTTCAGCACGGGATGTGGCTCGGAGACAGGGTCGCGCTAAAGGTGCGCTTATGGTCCAAGCAGGAGAAACCGGGGGCTGTCGGGGCGCGGGGGAATGCTTGCGAGGCTGGGGTGTGAGGGGGAGAGGCGCGCAGGCTAATGGCAGTGGGCAGAGGGGTCGTGACACAAAAAATGGCTGCCACCTACTTTCGCGATGGGGCCTAAAAGGGACAAGATGGTGTGGCCAATGTTTCATGATTCTCACTTTACGCTCAACAGTGGCTATGGTGAACATAAATGAACGCCGCTTATGTATACCGATTTTAGTCATTTTCCACAAGGTCATCAGGCGGCAAATTATGCAGTAGAGATAGCCAAAAGACCGTATACAGTGATTAAGTGCACATTACTTGCATGCCTGTGGTGAAGAGCAAGAGTATGTGAAGACATATTGGCAAAATGCTCATTAACAGGAAGTATAAGTAAAAATTAAAACCGCTTTAAAAAATATGAGGAGGCAATCCTGGATATTTGACATTTATGAGGTAAATATATTCCTCAGTTTGTCAGAAGTCATGCAGAAAAGCCAATGAAAAATACAAAATGGCGGCTCCGACTACGCAGACAGCCGCTACCAGCAGAAAAAAGCAGATAAACATTTTCTTAGCTCACCCAGAGCTTCCGCGATACTCGTGTCTGATGTGGCAGGAGTATCAACGCATCTGCACTGAAAACCAGGTCCCCGGCAGCAATGTAGAAGGCAGGAGGATGTCTGTCGCCCTATGAAACCTCGAAGCTCTTCACTTGAGCGGCCATCACCGGCGGCTCCATAGCCATGCCCCCCCAAATGCATATTCTAGAGCAGTGTTTCCCAAACTGTGGTCCGCGGACCCCCAGGGGTCCGTGACACATTCCCAGGGGGTCCGCAGGCAACAGTTTTAAAAGCACAGAAAAGTTTCTTGTATAATTAGCAGCTTTCCAGCAGCAATAAAAGTGTCAAGAGAATGCCAGTGATTAATGTACCTGCTGGAGCGTGAGGAGAGTTTTCTTTAGTGGCAGCTTTGACTTAACTAATATAGCACAGAGGGTTAATGTGCCTACTGCAAAGAACGTGTAACATGCATTTTAAAAAGCAGCATTTTATGTGCATAGGTTTGTGGTTACTGCTTTTGTCACAGATTCTTTTGTTACTGTGCACTTCATAAGTGACAATCATAATGTAGCAGAGGGACCTATAAACTGTCATCAAAGAGCTGCTTGCAAACTGCATGGTACCAGTTAATAACTTTTGTTTTTTCCCAGTTATTCATTATCCTGATGCTGCTTTATTTGGGTGGAAATACATTTTTAATGTTAAAGTCAGTGCTAGCCACTGTGTTATGTTCTGAATCCTGAGTTTGTGCTTTTCCAGACCAAGCACTCTTTAAACATTTTATATACACACTGATTTACATGTACGATTCAATGTCTCTATATGTGTGTGATGTAAAGTGCTCTGACATCCTACAATGGTATGAGAGATGCTATAAAACAAATGAAATACATGTGACAGAGGGGCTATTACTTCAATATAAAATACTAAGGGCCAGATGTACGATCCGTTTTTATATGCGTGAACGGGTTTGTGAACCCGCTTTCACATGCAAAAAAGTATTGGGCCATGTACATTGCCTATTTCGCAATTTGTTTGCGACTCGCTAAATGGGTTTTGCAACTTGCTATTTGGAAGGGGCATTCCCTTCCAAATAGCGAGTCTTAAAACCATGTACAAATGTTTTGCGGTCGCAAAACACTCGCAATTACCACTTACTTCAAGTAGATGGTAATGCATTTGCAAATGGGAAGGGGTCCCGAGGGGACCCCTTCCCATTTCGGCCCCCTTTGCAAATGCATGCAAAATTATTTTTTAAGGGTAGGCAGTGGTCCCCGGGACCTCTGCCTGCCCTTAGAAAATGAAACAAAAACGTTTCATTTTCTTTTTTTTTTAAATGCATGGTAAATGGGCTGCATTTTTTTAAACTGCTTTATTTAAAAGCAGTCCCAGACATGGTGGCCTGCAGAGCACAGCAGGCACCATACCTAGGAGGGCTGGCATTCCCAATAGGCTCGCAAATTGCGAGAGGCTCATCAATATTAATTAACCTCGCAATTTGCGACCCCTTTGGGAATCCGAAACAGTGTTAAACACACTGTTGTACATTTCATTTAGCGACTCGCAATTTGCCACTCGCAATGTGTCGCCAATTGCGAGACGCTAAATGGAATGGTCGTACATCTGGCCCCAAAATCCTTAGGGGCAGATTTACAAGCCCCTTGCGCCTCTTTTACTCCACCGTTGCGTCACTTTCATGATGCAGCGGCGATGCAAAATATGCGCCATGGTGCAGGGTATTTACAACGTGACGCATCTTGGAGATGCGCCACGTTGTAAAGCCCTGCGCCAGAAGGAGGCGTTCCGGCGCAGGAACGCCTCCTAAAAGTGGCTGAGTGAAA
This sequence comes from Lissotriton helveticus, assembly GCF_964261635.1. Taxonomy (NCBI): domain Eukaryota; kingdom Metazoa; phylum Chordata; class Amphibia; order Caudata; family Salamandridae; genus Lissotriton; species Lissotriton helveticus. The sequence continues at coordinate 697,188,841 of NC_136063.1, forward strand.
TCTACAAGATTTCACTCAGTCACTTTGGGGCCCATGCTGCGTCAAAACCCTGCGCCTGCTTGAAGCAGGCGTAAGGATTGACGCAGCATTAACAAGATTCGGCCCCCCAGAGCATTGCTGTAGCTGTGTCGTGCTTGCGACGCTACTCCAGTAATGCGCCACCTTTACGGCAGAGATGCGTCATGCATCTGTGCTTTTTTGCCCATGAGGCACAGCATTGTAAATGCGGCGCATCAATGGTGGCAGAGGCATGGTGCACAATAAGTGGCGCATCCCTGCTGATATGCATGGATTCGTCACTTATTGTAAATCTGCCCCTAAGTACTTTGAGTATTTGTTTTGTGTGCACACGTGTGTATTTTTTTGGAATTACTGTTTTAATATTTGAAATTTAACTCATACAAATTGCTTGGGGGTCCCCGGCTTCCAGTGGTGACTCAATGGGGGTCCTCAGGAGTCAAAAGTTTGGGAACCACTGTTCTAGAGGATTTTTGGAGACTAAACAGCCCAGATTGTAAAGAATTGAGTGGCATATTATCAAGGGGGTTTATCTCCGCTTTTTTGGCTTTAAAAGCCAAGAAAGCGGAGATAAAATGATCTCCCTATTACCTAGCTGTCGCTAACACTAGTTAGCGACAGCTAGTAGGAGATAGCGACCATCTTGGGCCCCACTTTGCATGTCAGTGATATTTATCACTAATGACATGCAAAGTGGGCGTGCCAAGATGTTAGCGACTGGAAACAGTCGCTAACATCGCTATCTCCTATTACCAACTAAGCGCGAATATCTCCAAAAGCTAACACCTGCCCTGACCAGTTCTTAGCCATGTTATCCAATGGGAGGTGAATAACATGGCTAAGAGCATTAGCTCGGTAATGCATGAATATCTCTGACTTTACAGCGATATTCATGCATTGCGGCCGATTTTTATCGCATTTGCGATAAACCTTGGTAATACCAAGGTTTATCTGCGATAAAAATCGCCGCAGCTCAGCGGTAAACTTTTGTCTCTAACCAAGCAATAGCGATAATTATCGCTATTGCTTGGTAATATGCCCCTGACTTTTTTCTCTTTCACATGTCATTACTATTCGCACATTGACTATATACTGATTGATGCAATCTTATTCGTACGAAAGATTGATCCTACTCGTATATCTGACCATGCATGTCACATTCCCAATACATCGCAATACATGCCCCAATGAAGAAGAGCCTGGTATGGCACATGATTTCCAAACTCACTGAAGATACAACAGATGTAGGAGAAATCAAAAAATACATTCAACAGTTTAGTTCTGAAAATAGAAATTCATGGTCTTCTACCATCTTCTTATGGAATGCACATAATGCTGCACCACACAACTTATAATTAACCTAATGGCTACGTAAAACAAATAAAACAAAATCCCCAGAAGCACCACCTTGTCAAGCAAAAAAAGCTTAAACACTTAGAAATGCTGTAACGTTTGAAAAATGAATGTTGCAAAATTATTAGCAAAAAGCACATTGTTGTCAATAATTTCAAATATTAAAGCTGAACAAGAAAATATTCAAACTAAATATAACAAGATAGCTAAGGCATTCAAATAATGTTATGTCAGACTCACTAAGGGTAACACAATCATTATGCTAGTGACAAGTACTAACTTTTTAAATAAAATAAACATTAAAAAATAACAGAAGGAGAAAGAATTTACCTAAATAGACCCTTTGAAAAAATGTATATTTCGTATTACTTCCATACTAAATGGAAAATCACCAGGGCAAGATAGTTAACCCATAATTTTCTACAAATGCCTTAATGAGGTAATATTCAATCCACTGGCAGCAATGCTAAAGTTCACCTAGGATGGCAGAGTCTCAGGTACAGCTGCCAAAGCCACAATTGGTGTCATTCCCCAAAAAGAGAAAGACAATCCTCCATGAAAAACTACAGGCCAAAGTCCCTAATTAATGCAGAGGCAACATTTATGATAAACAATTAGCAGCAATACCAGAAAAGTCATTCCAAATCTAATCCATCCTTCACAGTCTGGGTTTGCTAAAGGCAGAATGGCAGTGACAACACACCTCCCGCATTCAAAAACTCACCAGCAGCTGCAGTGGCTGTAGATGCATAAAAGACATATGATAAGATATAAAGGCCTTACCTTCAGGCTTTACTTCAACAGTTTAGCCTAGGAGATAATTTCTAAAAATGGTAATGGCCTTAGATGTATGTCTAGGAGCTAGGATTAGAGTTAATGGCATCCTTACTGGCACCTTTGCACTTAGTCAAGAAACCTTTATTAGCCATTTACCCATTCCTCAAACTAATCAGTGACAATCTTAATATTTAAAAGATCACATTTCAATCAGTTATCGTGAACATTGCAGCATCCCACAAGGACATCTTAGTATTTACAGTGCATGTTGTGACATCCATCTGTACATTGTTAGAGATTATACTTGACTTCCCCAACACATCAGGATATTCTCTGAATTATAGAAAGGCAAAACTGCTTCTGCTCAGTCCCCTGTATTTACCAGGTGTCATTGGTCACACAGGTCAACAATGACAAGCATAGTTTACCAAATTTCTCGGTATTTGGTTCTCTAATGGACTCCAAGGTTTGTTAAACACAATGAGGACAACACATTTGAGAAAATCAAAGTACTCCAGAATATGTGTTCTCTTAAAAATATCATGTATGGGGGATGTTTAGAATCAATAAAGATGATTATTATACATATTCATAATTTTTTTAGCAAGTATAATTCCAATCAAATTATCCCTTTACTTATACTTTAAAGTCAAGTAGATTAAAAAAGGGATAGAATGTCATATTTAAAAACTTATTTTCAAAGAGGATGGATGCCGATCTCTCAATTAGTACAACTGCCAAACCGCCTTCCAAACCATATGACAAGGTCTCCATTGGTTCTTAGAAAACCAAGTTAAACCCCCTAATTTAGACCAACTTAGAGAAAGACTTAGCCCGCCTCCACCATATCTTTGCAAATCTAACAATAAACCCAGCTGCGGCACCTCATTCCTAACAGATTTTTCTCAATACAGTCAGAGCCTTAGTCAGTGTGGGCAAGACTAGAGCTCAAGTGTATACACCCACCCTAATGTCGTTATTGCACAATAAAAGAATGGTACTGGACAAGAATCCCACTGATATGACTCCCTGGGTTTATAGATGAATCTCATCGATAAAGGGCCTATAAAAAACAATTGTTAGTGTTTCTGATTTCTAGTTAAAACTGGTATCAACTGATAAAACACTGCCATAGGGAATACTTGTTTTTCAGTAGAAACTGGAAAACATTGGATTTTGTTGCAAGTTTACTTTCGTGGTGCCCTCTGGTACAAGAGTAATACAAGTCCAGCCAAACCATTAAGCACTTTTCTGTGATGGATGCCTCCACTGTGACCCATTATGGCCATGGTAAACCACCTAATATACCTTTGTGACCATTCACAAGGTCCCTTCATCCTCAGGACCTACATCCACTCCCGTTTTGGGAGCATTGCTCACTTCATATTGCTTTGGCATGCTCGTGTTTTGCTATGCAATGATGACCAGCAGGTTGCAGCTGGACTCTGAGTTGAGTCTCAGTCCAGGGTAAGCGACACTACCATAATTTCATACATCTTCAATGTTCTTATCTGAATTTGCCTTTTTCTGAGTGCCTGAACAGCATGCATGTAGGAACCACATTCCCTCTTCAAAAGGATCAAGGACCATACCATGAACATATTCAATGCCCAAGCACTGGCCCAAAATTGGTCCATGAGCAGGTTTTGCAGACTGCCCCGCCTATATCACATGCATCAACTCAGAAACATGAAGAGGCAAACACCGCTGTGTGTTTCCTAGTATGTACTTCCGACAGAGCAATTTCTGCAAAAATGGGTGCATGGACCTGTTCTGAGTACTGCTCTATAATGAGTTCATGAATGTGGACCAGCATCACCAACCTTCATTCCTGTTGTCTTTCTTTCAAAATCAAACATGGAACTTATTGTTCAGAAACAAGGCTTGACACTTGGCAACATCACCCTTACAAACCTCTGTGGCTACATTTAATAGATACATATTGAGCTACGCACCTTCTTTCCCCCATGACTGAAACTACACTAGTACAGTGCATACTGCTACATAACACGGAAATAAAGAGCCTTGTGCAACTCCCACACATGGCTAAGTGCACAGTCTCACCACCATGCTTTCAGAAAAACAAAGTATCACATGCTTTTTTTTTTTTTTCTCATATACCATTATTGGAAATCTTGATGGGAAACTGGCCGCCTCTATACAGTTGGTCATCCTGGTCCAGCCCTAGTTTCGTTAACCTCTGGTAAGATAGCTGGCCTGATCCCTCAAGTAGCCACTGCTTTCCCAGTTCAACTCCATTTCACACCGTGATTTTCGGGGGCCCTGTGTTACTTTGGAGCAAGGGAACCATCAGGGCTCCAGATAAATCATAGGAAAAGGAAAACCATTTAAATCATGAAAAATCCATTCACTTATCCTACCATGCCACTAGGGCTGCCCAAGTCTTAACAAAACTTGTGGGATCACATACCATATCTGATTTACTTGTAAGAATATTATGTTTTAAACAAGTTGAAAAGGGGGGGATTGGATCCTTCCAGGCTCTGCGGATTTCACGCCTAGCCAGAAGAATAACATAAAAGACAAATCTCGTACGAAGTTCATTTACCTTATAATCCATGCACAGCCCAGAAAGAATGGTTCTTGTGTTGAGATCCAAGGGTACCTGAAGGACTTCTTCCAAAAATTCCCGAATCTTGATCCAGTATTCTCTGATCTCTATATAATCTACAAACATATGAACATCGTCCGCTGCAGAATATTTACATCTTGGACAATAGTAGTCCAAGTTAGAGAATTTAGCCAATTTTTTGGGGGTAATATAGGCCCTATACATAGTGTACAGGTGGTTCCTTTTCAATGTTGCAGGTTTTACCACTGATTGCAAGATGACAAAAGAGTCAGACCATAGATCTTTAGTATTCCCACTATTTGTGTTTAGAACATTACCCCATAGTTTTTGTAACTCTAGTTCATTAACGATTTCAGGATCAAGCATAGCAGAGTACCAAAATGAGATCTGATTTTTCCACCTTCCACGCCTAAATACTGAATCAAATTTCGGGTTTGGATCGTTAGAGTCCCATGTTCTAGTCAACCACCATCCAGATAGCTGATAATATTTAAATCTGGTGAGAGTACCCCCAGTCAGATTGGAAAGGGCCTCCCAACTTAGAAGCTGTACACCATCCCGTAAGTCTCCCCACCTTTCTAGTCCTGCTAACTTCAAGGGTCGGGACAGTTGGTCATCCAAACAGGCAGGAGTCCCAGGGGAATCCCAGATCGGGGCTTGTGTTGCATAATATGGGATATCGAGCCTTTTTCTAATAAAAACCCAGTTTTTTAGGGCTGCCTCCAAAATCTTGAGCCTCACTTTCTTATAAAACTTGGGGTCTCCAAATTTAAAAAGAAAAGAATCCTGTCCATGCGGGATGTCCTGCAATAAAGCTGAATAGAGTGTGCCGTGAAAGGATAAATCAATTTTACCGGCTAATAGTCTGAAGTTTTTAAAATGAAATACATGGCAATATATGAATAAATCAGACAGAGCCAGCCCTCCTGTTCCTAGACTTCTCCTGAGCTTTTTCCATGATATTCGTGGAGATTTTGAGTTCCAAATAAAGGATCCTAACTTCCCTTGTAATTTTTTTATGGCAGGTATAGAAAAAATTAATGGAATGGAAATAAACAAAAACTTTATTTTAGGCAGAATTATCATCTTTATTAGATTAACTCTCCCAAAGATGTTTAAAGGGAGAGATGACCATCTCTGAAGTAGGGCACAAACATCCTTGGATACTCTATCTAGATTAATTTTGGGTATATCTTCAATCTTTTTGTTCAGATGTATGCCCAGATATCTCATCCCTGTCTTTGACCCTGGAGTTACTACTTCCTGGTTCCACTCCATAATCTCAGTATTATCTTTGTTGATCGTGTATCCTGAGATATCACCAAACCTTTCTGCTAAATCTTTTAATCTAGGCTGTGCTTCTGTTGGATTTGAAGTGTACATTAATAGGTCATCCGCATATAACGCACATTTTAATACCATGTTGGAAATCATAAAGGGTTTAATTAGTGGATCGGACCTAAGCAAAGAAATAAAAGGCTCAATATATAAATTAAACAAAAGAGGTGACGGGGACAGCCCTGTCTAGTTCCACGAGCAATGGGTATTCTTTCTGTAAGAGACCCATTAACTAAGATCTTAATGTTCGGAGCAGAATATAGAGATTTTATTGCAGTCGTAAAATTATTTGGAAGTCCGAAACCCCCCAGCGCCATCCATAGGTATGACCACTCTACTTGGTCAAACGCCTTGGCAGCATCAACCGCTACCAGGGTCAGTGGCAGTTTTTTTTTCAGTTGCTACATCTATTGCGGCTATTACTTGAAAGGTTAGCTCATTAAGTTGTCTATCAGGGATAAAGCCCCTCTGATCACAATGAATGATGGTTTTCACTACCCTGGCCAGTCTAGCCGCCAATATTCCCGCAAAAATCTTGTAATCCGAATTCAGTAGAGAAATCGTTCTATAGGATTCTATTTTTTTCTGGTCTTTATTCGGTTTTATTAGTAGCGTAACAGTGGCTTCCGACCATGAGTTTGGGGCTTGCCCTCCCCTTATGAGAATTCCATTAAAGAGTGTTGTTAAGGTAGAGACTATTTGATCTAGGACTAACATATACAACTCTACGGGAAGCCCGTCAGGCCCGGCAGCTTTTCCTTTAGCCATTTTCTGCACCTGGGTTCTCACCTCTCCCTCTCCGATCTCAGAGGCTAGAAAGGATCTGTCAACCTCAGACAGGGTCGGGAGCTGTATGCTATTTAGCCAGTCCTCCGCACGCTGCATACAGTCTGCCGGATTAGCTTTGTACAGATTATACTTGTAGGACTTAGCCTCTTCTCTAATCTGATTGTCATCACAGGTGGTATCACCTGAGTTAGAGAGTAATAGGCTATTAATATGATTCCTGGTCTTATCCACTCGAGATTTCCATGCGAGCAAGCGACCGCATTTCTCCCCGTAGGAAAATTTTTAGAGCTTGCTGGCATCCCATCTATTTTTTAATTCTTTATCTATAATAGCTTGATATTCTGCCCGTAAGATATTCAATTCTTTTTGTATACGGGGTCTGATGTCTGACTGCTCTGCCGATGCTTCTTGAAGCTCCCGTTGTTTCAATTTGACCCTCAGGATATGTTCTTCGTTCTTCTCCCTTATCGCCTTATTTCTTCTAAACTTCAAGGAACTCAGAGAACCCCTAACAAAAGCCTTGAATGTCTCCCAGATCACCTGTTGACTTGTTGAGCCATTATTATGCTGGAAGAACTCTTCTGTCTGTATTGCTAGGTCTTGCCTAACACCTTCTTGAAGTAGTAGAGCTCTATCCAGTGTCCACCTTCTTTGCTGTATCTTCTGATTAAAAATGATTACAATTTCAACAGTTGAGTGGTCCGACAAGATGGCAGGAATATATGATATAGAGTCAACCGCAGAAGAAAGTGATTGATCCAAGAGAAAAAAATCGATTCTGGAGTGCTGACCGTATTTACTACTATAAAAGGAAAACTCCTTTTTACCAGCATTTTTAACTCTCCAGATATCTATGAGGTTAAGGTCTTTCATAGTGTTTTTAAGCTCCATTAGGGACCTTTGGGGGGACCTGAATCTAACCCTAGAGGTTCGGTCTAATTTTTCATCAAATATCATATTAAAATCGGCCCCCAATATTATTGGTGCTACGGACTTCACCAAGATAGATTTAAGCTTCATAAGTGACCCTGGAGCATCAAGGTTGGGCCGGTAGTACACTGCACTTGTAAATGACGTCTGACCTATAGTTAGTAAAGCCACCAGTCATCTCCCGGAATGGTCTGTCTCAAATTTCACCAATCTTATCCCAGCATTGGCTCTAATCAGTATTGCTACCCCCCTCGTATTGCCACTTTGATCTAAACAAATAATCTCTTGAATCCACTTCCGACCTCCAAATGCAGACTTACACACCCGTCTCTCTAGATGTGTTTCCTCAAGAAGACAAATATGGGCTCCTGATTTATACAAATACTCAGTTACCCTATGCATTTTTCTTCTATCCCTCAGGCCGTTGACATTCCAGCTAATAATTTTTATTTTACATGACGTATTAGCCATATGGACCTTTTGGGTGTATTGCTGCCCTGCTCCCATCAAAAGTTTTATCTTTCTTCATAAGTACATGAGGATTAATTTTTCCCCTTTTTTTTACCCCCCAACTAACTACCCGCCACCCATGAGGAACCCCCCATACCTATTTTGGCGATCTTGTCGCCTATTGGGGCTCTCGATGTCCGGTCAGAATTTCCCTCCTCTTATAGACGGTATGTGGGCACCTAATATAGTCTCTAGTGCATCTAATGTGTATCTGATGTGCTCTAAAAACAAAAACAAAAATGCTCTCTTTTTCCCTTTTTTTTCTTTTTCTCTCTTCACCCTTTTCTCCTCTCTTTCCCTCTTTTTTTCTTTTTTTTTCTTTCCATTCCTCCCTTTTCTCCCCTTTAACTTTGTATTCTCCGCCCACCGTGTCATGTGAAACTCCTGCGCACTTTCTTCTCTTTATATGTACAGTTTTTTTTTGTTTTTTTTCTTTCCTTTTCTTCTCTTTTCCTTTTCTTCCTTTTTTCCTTTCCCGTTCCTTTCTCCTATATTGATTAATCTTTCCCCTTTTATCTCCTTATCTCCTTATTTTATCCTGATTTAAGAAAAACAGACATATCTTGTTATCATCTGTCTTAAGGGAGGTTAGCAGTGCTCATTTTTGACTCTCTCTCATTAAAATCAAAAAGAAGTCTACTTCCTGGGACGAGAAAAAGTTGTGCATTTTATTTCTCCAAACCACTCTCAGAAAGGCTGGGAATTTCATCTGAACCTGTGCACCCAGGCTCCTCAAATCTGGCATCCTATTCCCCAATTCCCACTGTTGTTGTGCTGTTGCTTTCCCGACGACTGAACGAATAAGGTACTTAACAGAGTTTATTTGAAGAGTGGAATCTGACAGTGCTCTACCCAAGATTAGCTCTTTGATAGTATACGTTAAGAAATTTACTAGGATCTTCCTGGGGGCTTTTCTATTTTTGTGCTGCCTAAAGGGGTCCCTATGGGCCCTTTGAATCTCTGACTCTAGATCTATGTCGGGTCTATCCTTAAGAACTCCCTCCCTAAGAAGCTTACATATCAAAGACTTAACGTCACCATTTTCCGCCATTTGGAGGGCGGTATTTTGGGTTTTAAGGGTCTCAATGTCCCTATCATGTCGCTGCAAGGCCCCAGTAAGCAAGGTGACTTCCTCTTCCAGAGTGCCTGTTGGCTTCCAGACGTCATCCAATTTGGCCTCTAGATTTGAGTATTGCTCATGGAGACTTTTCTGATTAGCCTCTGATATTTCAAATTTGGACAATAAATCGCTTCTTAGGTTGTGCAGAAGTAATTCCACCTGTGAAAGACCTCCATCCAAGGCAGCAGTACTGTCTCATTGCCTCTATCGCTCTTAGCTGATTCAGTTGGTGTGGCATCGGCTACAACAGCAGGAGTAGATATACCGTGTGCCCCTTGTGCCGGACCTTGATGACCGGGCATATTCTCTTCTAGCAGCATCTGCTCATCAGTTTCTAAGTTGTCTGCTAAGACTGCATACCTATTCCCCAGGGTCACTGGCTGAGGCCCTATAGCCTGGGCAGCTGGCCGTTGACTAAGTGAGGAGGTAATGAGGGTAGAGGTAGAAGAAGAGGAGGAGGGAGGAGAATTAGGATCCACCACCTTCTCCATGATCTTAAAAAAGGTTTTTAGAGATGGAGTAGGTTTTAATTGAAATGGACAAGTTTTTGGTAGTTTCTGTTTTCTAGTCTCTCCCAAAGTGAGCTTTTTATCTCTTTTCTCTTTCTTCCTTCCTTTAGGGGTAAGTGGTATAATCTGTGTCCCTGTTAGAGCACCCAGGTCCGTGAGTCCAGAATTCTGTAGTTCTAAATGGGACCTAAGTTGGTACCTGCTTCTGACAGGTATAACAGGTATGACTTGTAGCGTGGGAGGTGTAGATACCAGTGTCTCTTCGCTGTCACCACTTCTCCCTGAAACTACAGGTAAAGATGCCCCTTCTACTCTGAGTGGTTTGTTCAACGGTATACCTGTAGACTTTTTAGTTAAGTCCATCCCCCTGCACTGTGCCAGTTTGAAAAAGGTGGGGGCAGCAGTGCCTGTTTCTGTGTCTATATCCGTATTAGGCACTTTTGAGACGAAACAGCCAAGATATTGGGCACCAGCAGCACACGATGGATCAGTGATGATAACAGTGCTTCCTGCAGCACCTGGACTGCCACCCAGCCCTCCCCCTACTGACTGTGTAGAATCGTAGATATAACTACGAGGTGAGCGGTGGCCGGTTCTAATAAATATCCATCTTTGCCATAAAGTGGCCCGACTTCCTTGCAACTGCTGCCGCCTGGCAGTGCTACTCCCCGCTGTCGGCACTGCTGCAGCTCCCGCCACCAGTCCTACCTTACCGGTTTCCTCCACACAGACCGGGACGTGCACGGGGGTAAACTCCACGCCCATTGGAGGCGCACTCTGGACACACTGCCTCTCTCCCGCCGGCCTCCCAGACTCCCGCAGGGTCCTAACGTTCGCACTGAACGGACGCCGGTCTCACTTCAGCCCATCGACCGGGGCAACAGGAAAAACAGCACCAGAAAAGAGAAGACAACGGAAAAAAAGGTTAGCACTCGGTTCGCTCGGACATTAAGGCAGGCTCCCACATCTGCTCACCGTTTTTAGTGCATTTGTTCTTCCTATCTGAAAGGGAAAAACTGCCGTCGGATCAGAGCTCCCACGGCAGACGTCAGCCCGCCGCCATGTTCCTCTTGTGAAAAGCTCGGAAAAACTGCCGTAGGATCAGAGCTCCCACGGCAGACGTCAGCCCGCCGCCATGTTCCTCTTGTGAAAGTATCAAATGCTTCACAGATATTGATATTTAGTGGTCCTCATATTGTCTTCCAAATCAGCACAGAATCCCATATGAAAATCCCAACAATATCAAATTAATTCATGGTGCAAACCACACAGGACAATGATCCATTTAATGGACTGAACACTAGACTCAACTGCTGCTTCCTACAGCAGAACGGTTTGATGTCACCAAAGGATCTATAGTTTACAATATGCATATTGATTTATTTGCAGGCTTCCACACTTTGACCAAGTACAGCAGGTTAAGATGAAAAACATATCTCTGTTAATGCACATCCTTCACAGGGGGCAGTACTGGTAAAAAGAATTTGGGTGAAGACAAAAGAGACAGGAATGGAAGTGAGAGAAATAACGAAGTGTTACTTAAAGAGCAAATTCTAGACGTGGGTATATAAAGTGAAGTAGGATTAGGATAGAAGGATGGTAGAACTGACAAATATGAATGAACATGAAAATAAATAAAATAAAAACAACATTCTTAGAAACACTGGAAAACCACTAGAACTGCGACTTTACAGCGCATAAAGAAATGAACACTGATTACCAAATTTATACAGTTTTGGAAACATTAGAAAACACTGTAAAAACCTCAGTGGTATTTATAATAAATAGAAGCTTAAAGCAGGAAAGACCAACAATCGTTCATTCACATTTGCGAGGCTACAAGCCAGCCACACTCCAAAACATAGACTTTTACTACATCCTAAACATTCTAGCAAAAATCTCAAAACTAGGCTTGCTAAAAAATCTTCATCTGCCAATTCTTCTCTAAAAAGTGAATAAGTCATGACCTTTAGCATCAAAAATCTATAAAGCCATCAGCACCTATAATATTAAAACTCCCTCCTCACTTCAACTCAAAACCACAAGTAGGAACCCCTCCAAGAGATAACTTGGGTGTTTTAGGTGAAAATACTGCTCAGTATAAACTGGTCCAAACTCTAAGTCAATGCAGAATATTCTTACTTCATCAAGTTTTCTCAACCTCCACTAAACTCACCAAATTGGGGCTATTAAATTCTGGGATTTGTTGGAATTGTAAGGAGAGCCTTGGCAACGTTGAACCTTTACCTTTTACCTGCACATACATCAAACAACCCTTCTAGGAGAAAGTTGCCTCCTACCCCAAGGACATCGTTAGAACTAACATAACTCTTGACTTTGTGACTGGGGATTCTAGCTGCCCCAGCCTCATCAAATCACAAACTCACAGAATTAAGACTCATGGATCACTCGGTTACCATTGCCATGACACTTACACAGAGTGAAAATCCTCCAAACATATTTCCATACATACAGGTGGGCAAGCGTTATCTACATTCAAGGTGCATGCAAATCATTTCAAATCTACTAAGACATCTCAGTTGGCTTTTCATGGTTACACCCTTCGTAATCCCATTTCTGAGAACCTCATCTTTTAAAATCCCTAAAAACAGATTTTGGAGTTAGTTCCCCTTGTTTCTTAAAGATTGTTAAGTAATTCATAGCTAGGTTAAAGGCTTCAACCTCTCGATTAGTACCTTAATGAAAATAGTGTAATGAAGACGCGACTGCAAAGCTCTTTTACATTATTCATTTTACCACCCACACTGTGCACCTAATTTGAGGAGGCCATAAGTACATGCCAAATACACATACTGGACTTTGGTAATAAGAAGCATACCATCAACAATAAAGTCAGTCCTCGGGCTATCATTTACATGTTTGATCTCTGTAAGCACCAATGAACAGTTTCCATGCCTTCCTCTGACAACATAAGGCGTCCCTTACACCTGGCATCCAACACATACTATAAATACCCTACTGCAGACTATTCAGAACAATACCTGGTCTAACACAACAACTCAGTTCCAGCGACTACTGCTAAAATTGATCACAGCCTGTCTAGAAACTCTCAAATACAATTTACAGACCACCATTACTCCCAAACAAATCCTCACTATCATGTGCCACAAATTCTCTCTCTGCTGCTGCTACTGTGGAGGTGTATATCCCCACTTTTGACAAGCAATGCAAACATTGTGTCAAGCTGAATCATTTTAACTCAGCATACTGACCTGTAAGATTGCTGGCACCCACCCACCAAGATCCCTATTCTTGGGGTGTCAGGCAGGAATGTAGCAGTCCAGCATGATAGGTGGGGGGAACCCAGGTATGAAATGGCCATCCAGAGCTTCACCAAGATGTTTCTGCCATACTACATGCTGCTGGGCCACACTCCCAGAAGCCCATTTGTGAGCTAAACATTGTTACAGGGCTTATCCATGAGCTCACTGTAGATTTATGCCCAGAAAGCAGCTTATGAAAGCCCTGTGGGATCTCTAAGTAACAATTCCCAGGAGCTGCCATAAGAGCAGACAAGGCAGAATGGCCTTAATTAATAAATTCTTAAAAACGACATGCAATGTACCTTTGCACAAGGCACCATTCACACAGCACAAAGCCTCCATGCATTTCACATGGGAGCACAGCTGCATATCAAACACTTTGGGAGAAATGAATGACCCAAATTACGGGGGGCTTAACAGGTTTTACCAAGAGGGGGGGGTAGACAAATCTCCCACAGGCATGGGCAAAACATTCTTTGTGTCTATTACTATCAATTCCCATCCAGTATGGGCAGAGGTACATCAACAAACAAAAGGTGATGGGAGGATGCTTACAATAAGCCTAACCACTAGCAATCGCTCAGGGTAGCATTCAACCCTTCTTTCTTTTGCCCATCATGCCACCTCAGATTAGACCCGGCCAAATGCAAATTAGTCTTGACTCTGCTCCAATAGGAGTAGCCCAGCCCGAACTGCCAAGCCAGGTCCTTTCCGAACTGGAACACAAGCAAACTAGCAGTGGTTTCACCCTAATTGGTGCTCTTTAGTCGTGTGTAACTTCATTCCAGTGGCACAGTCAGCAAGCGACCCACAACTGGGCATATCCTTGTGTGTGTTAGTTGGGCAGAGGTACACTCTGGGTGCACTCCCGATTCAACAGAGTATTGTGTGCTATGTGAGAGCAATACAAAAAGAGCAACTCAATTGCAATCAGAGATGTTGATTGCACTGTGGGAAAATATTGGGTCTTGCAGATAGGTAAAAATGGAGACGAAGGCTCAGCTGTCTGGATAGTACAAAGATATGTGCTCCTTCAATATCCCCTTATAAAGATTGCATACCTGACTATCTGAATTGAGTTAAACAATGCATTCCCAAACTTTGTATTGCATACATGCCACTGCTATATTGCTCACCCGAACTCTAAGGCCAATCTCTTTCAGCCTTAGGGATGATACCGTTGCTCATGTGCCTACCATTAATTGGATACCTCATGGAATGAATGATAAGGTGGGGGCATGCACCATGTCACTCAACTATTTACATGCAACTGCAGGTCCCGTCCAGCCTCCTGAATATAAAAAGATGGGCCATAGAATCCTTTAATATAAAATTCAATATTTGTATTAGCTGCTGAATATAACATTGTTTCTTGATTGCTTTCCTGCATTCATGCATTAATGTTTTCATTTGATGCTGTACTTAGTTCTTTCACATGTATTTCAGGTGTGTAGTTAGGATAATACGTTTGGCTTTATCTATTAAATTTTATGTTACATCCCTAAGGAAGCCTAATAAACTAAAAGATTCGTCATCATCCATCAACTATTACTTAGGTACATCAAGAATACACCAAGAGAGCCTGAATAGACTGCACTCAGCCCTTTGACGCTCTAGCTAACCCAGTAGCTAGACTAGAGAGCAATGCACCCTTTAGAGGTAGGTCTTGGGCCAGGTCATTTGCTGCACACTTCTTGCTGCTTATCAGTTAGAAAGATGTGGTGCATATGCGATCCTGGCACATGTGCCTACCACTCGTGACTGAGTGAACTGGATTTTTCATAAGCACAAGACATAGGGTCTGCTTTAGATTTTGGTGGATGGGTTTCTCCGTCACAATGATGATGGAAATCCTGTCTGCCGAAAAATATCTCCTATAAAATCCTATGGGATTTATATTTCGTCGGACGGGAAATCCATCACCGTTGTTAAGGAGTAACCTGTCCGCCTAAATCTAAATCAGGCCCATAGTCTGGACTAAATGACAATATGTACTTTTTTACTCTGCAATTCTATTTGTGATCCTCATTGATTGTAAACATCTGGACTATGCTCCTTCAATTGTTGGACTTTCACAGAGCTATCTTTATCTCTTCAGTTGTTCACTATTTGCCAAATGTTACTTATTTATTTTGTTTATTTATGTTTTTTGGTAAAATACTCTTTAAAAAATATGTTCAGGAGCACAAAATGATTCCAAAGACTTGCTGCCAGAACTCCCAAATAGCAGGGTTGTTCAACACCAAGGCTTCACAATCTTAATTCCACAACATGCCACTTCTTACCACCAAACAATACAAAAGTGCACCCCTGGTCTAAACCTTTAGTGGAGTGCACAGGAGTCCCTTTTAAAGGATGGTTTCCCACACCCACCCGTGGGTGGCATGCTTCATCATTGGGTAACCTCATTACGCCTTGAACCTAGTCGCAGTGCAGGCTACAACCCCCTCACTGAGAGGGAGGAGCTCAGGGATGTTTTATGATGCACAGAAGAGGTATCCTAAAATCTTGAGATGAGCCGGGCATGGAGGGAGTGAAAAAAAGAAATGAAAGTGAGCCAAACTAACTCCCTGGTATGTCAGAACATACTTTAATAGGACATCCAGAGGTCAGGATTAAAAAGGTTGAGTTATGGTGAGAGAATTCAACCTGTCATAGGCTAATTCTGGTTGATATGTTTCAGGCTGATACCCTCCGCAGAGGTGTAGTGGCTTTCTTCAGGACCAAACGTGAAGGTTGAGGGGAAAAAAACATGCCTATCAAACTTAGTAGGTGGAAAGAAAAGGCACACAACCAGCTAGTGGGTATAGTGCCTACTGGAAATTTCTGCTGGTCAGCGTCTTCCCTGAAAAGAGACACGGGTAGTTGAGGGTAACCTTCCTTTAAAAGGGACTCCTCTGCACTCCACTTAGGTTTTAGACCCAGGGGTGCACTTTTGTGTTGTTTGATTGTGTCAGAGGAGAGTGAGCCCCCTGCTGGTCTCTAAACCTCCTCAGGCCTTATTTGTGTGTTTTGTACTTCTTTCCACCACCCTGCACTTAGTGTCTGATTTAGTGTTTGGGGTGGCGTAATCTGTCACAAACATGACAGAGAATCCTGTTCGCCACATTCATGGTTTGTGTGCCTCATTTACTGAAGGGTTGACTGTAAACTTTTCATCAATGGAAACCCCTTTAGCCCCCATCAATTGAAAGATTCCACCGATGACCCAACGGGAAACAGCCTTTACAACGAATGCGCTACAACGCATTCCATTACAAAGCAGTTGTTACAACGACTGCGTTGTTACAACGCAAACCATTACATCGCAAGTCATTTCAACGACATGCTGTAGGGGGCACTCAGGTGTTGGTTTACAATCCAACACCTTCTCTGCTTTTGCACAAACGGGAGTAGGAATAGTAAATTACACTATTCCTAAGTCCACTGCGCCCCCTACAGCAGGTCTTTGTAATGAGTTGCGATGTAATGGTTTGCATTGCAACAATGTGGTTGTTGTAACGACCTCGTTGCAATGGAATGTGTTGTAGCGCATTCGTTGTAAAGACATATATTCGACCCGACCGAGTCAGGGCTCTTAGAAGAAGGGCATTACACTGCTGGCCTTATTCAGGGTGAACAGTGTAGTGTCAGTTTTTTGGGTCCCTCACCACCAGGTACAGCCTGGCGGAGAGGCACAGAAAATACAAATAATGTCCACCCTCACCTTAGGAGATAACTGGCAGGGTATTGGGGGGACATTCGTTTTTTTCTTTTTCAGACACAAATTCCTGCTTTGGGAATTTATATATTTCTGAAAAAGAAAAAAACTTTAAAATGTTTGGTGAACAGTCATTAAAGCTGATGGAGACTATTTACCAACCTTTTGTACCTTGATAGGAAACACTGTGATGGGGGTTCCTTTCGATGTACAGAACTGACCCATTGGCCGGCGGTCATCCCTAAATTTGGCAGATGTTAGTCCATCAGGGTTGCGGAGGTAATATTATTAGTCACCCAATGGACAAAGTACTAGCTGCCAAAGCGTAAATCAGGCCATTGTTGCCTTTTCATCTTTCTCTTGTAGGTTTTTTCGTACCTGCTTTCTCCTTTTATCACGGTTTTCCTATCTTTGTCTTCTGCTTTCTTTTTTCCTTTTTCCTTCTTTCTCTACATTTGCTCTGGGTCAAAAGTCTGAGAATGAAAAATAAGACCCAGCCCCCCAAAATGAGTGCCCACCACCTGCACAAAATAAGCACCCAACGAGTTACAAATGCAACACAGATGCAAGTTAGCTCATTTCGCAGCTAAAACATTTTTAATTTTGTGCGGCATTGCTGAAGATGGCAAAGTTCACAATACTTGTTGGATGCCTGTCACGGTGACTCACTCTCACCAGTCATGACTCACTGCCAGAAATAGTATGGTTGAGTAAGGCACTAGTAAATTACTTGCTATTACTTAGTTCCTTTTCTCACTGCATGTTCATGGAGTGGATACAAGTGAACATGTCATGCTTAGAGCTGCTATTAAACCATTACACTCATTGGGACACGCTTTGTGTTGCATTTGTTTTCTTCTATCACCATGGCGCTCATTGATACATTGTCCCTGGTGTATGCTGCACTGACTCATTACTATTAAAGTGTTCAGAAAGTTAGACACAGAACTCAACAAACACCCAGCGGACATTCAGAGTTACTGATCTTGTTTCCTCCTGAAGAAATTTGAGGAGGTTCTTCTGAAACAGAAATACTTTGTAAAAGATGCAATAAAATGAACTTATCATAGTGTGGGAACATTACATAACAGCAACAAACATGCATTTCTAACAGCAACTAAGTGATAGTTAAAACTCACAGTAAATATGTTTAGTATTCTATATTCAGTTAAAGTGTTCCAGACTTAAAATATTGTTTGAAGTGAGCTGTTAAAGTACAAATGTACCAAATACTGGCAAAAGTTTCAACTCTCGGTTTTCTCGCCTAATCTAAAGGTTACAGAACTCGTTCTTCCCAAGGCATATTGTCCACTGGCTCCACTATTGGGAATTCTTTGTTCGGACTCAGCCCTTTCAACTATTGCGTTGGCTAACCCACCCTATTTAGGGTGGCTCCTCCAACACCATTCCTGTACAGAAGCCATGTGAACTATGGTGTCCTGGGTCGATAAATGTCCTTTAATATCGCCTACACATTGAGGAAAAACACCCAGAATATGAGGACATCATTGTGAGCAAATGCATTTTTGCACTTTGGGGTCCTCTCACTGAGAAAAAATAATGATGCTGACAATTCTGCCATGGGGCCTATGCGTAGTGGATTTATTTTGACTGGCTTTTTCCTCCAAATGAGTTGTTATCATTGAGAGAAGAGTCACTATAGGAGAAGAAATGTCTCAGCCCACTTGTTGGCTTTAAATATGGAAGGCCTCTTCCAGCTACATTTGCAGCCAAACTAAAAAATGTAAATGAGGCCCTTCTAATTGCATGAATATAACTTATATAGCACACACATATCTACAAGGCAACAGAGCACCGAAAGATAAGGGGATTAGACTCTGGGGTAAGAGGATGGTGAGGGAAGTGGGGTGGAAAGTTGCTAAGAGGTGTGGCCTGGAGGGGGCATTTGTAACACAGAATTATATTTAATTTTGCTTTGGCTCATTGTAGAACAGTAGGATTTGTATCCACACCCTAATTTCTTCAACCTTGTTCATAGCGATGCTTAATTGGATGTCAATCAACTCTCTCCTCTTCTTGCTGTCTGAGGAGGGTACTGCATATGATTCATACCCTGGAATACCCCAGGGTGTTCTTGACCATGTTTTCTATAGGAGGTAGATTACAAACTCTATGAGATAATTCAGTAGAAATGCCCTTTTTGGATTTATCACCAGCAATATATATAGAAACTGGTACGTTTTATTTGGTCTAACGTGGTGCCTAGTTTCAAAACTGTTGAACTTCTTTTCCTCTGTTTGGTGCGCTTTTGCTCCCATACATTAATACATAAATATTCACCAAGTGACCCTCTCCTTGACCATCAAATTCAGTGCAAATATTTACCCAGTAAACCCTTTGAAGTATAATTGCTTTAACTACTTTATTTCACTGATTTCAGCCTTTCCTTTTATTGTTGGGGTCCACTCAAGTAATTTCCTAAAAGCTCCTTCTCACCAAGAAAAGATTTCCCTTTGGTCTAAGCCCTCGTGTGTGAGCTCCTGATCTTGTGCACTGGTACTTCTGTTGAAACTGACAACCCATTCCCTTTCGGTCCTTCCCCTAGGTCAACTGGGTGCACATGACCCATACTCTTGTGGCCCATGTTTTCATGGCAGCCTATTGGGTATACTTTTTTAGTCTTATTGATATTGGAGTCTATAAAGGCAGAGTTTCGATTTAGACTTAGTACCAGTGTGATTGTGCTTAGCCCTGGGGACTGATGCTATTGCTGATGACTGTGAATTGAAGAATCCAACCTTTTGCATGCCTCAGCTACAGTGATCGGTTCAACCATTGTCCAATGGATGTCTAGAGTATCTTATTACCAACTTAATTTTGAGCTTACATTGTTAATCACTTGTGTTTGAAATTTCCTGAAACCTTTTACGCTCTTTACATTGTTTCTTACGGTTATTAAGCCACCCCAGCATTGGGGTAGATTCTTGCATAAGGTTAAGGGTAAGTGTCATAGAAGATTAATTATGATAGCTTTGCATCTCTTTTGCTCCATGTAAAGTGGTAAATGCATAACACAGGGCTCAAATCAGATTCATGAAGCCACACAAAGCCACCCTGAGTGGCTTTGAGGTGTCTCATAAATCTTTAGTAAGGTGACACAGCGCAAATTGCTGCGGCACTTTACTCTGCATTCAGGAGGCATTCCATGGGCATTGTGGTGGGTGCTTCCACGCAACACCCATGGATTTTGATGCTGCGCCAGATTTACAAACTCACGTAAACCTGGAGAAGCGCCAAATCTTTATCCCTCCTGAGGTGAGGTATATTCTGCAGCACACGTAGAAAGATAACACACCTCTTAGGGT